>NC_139479.1:80456894-83225666 GCF_008360975.1 Lichenostomus cassidix | reverse complement strand
CTAGTAATCTGTCATCTTGCTGGTGGAAACTGACTGATTCATCCCTTGAAACCCAAGTATTTATTTATTTCAAATAGAACTGACAGCATTAGACATCTGTGAACAATCCAACTATGTCTAACTCCTCTGACCTTTTCTCACAGTACCAACTGCCTTAGCAACTCTAGTCAAACCTCTGCAGACCCTTTACTCAGCTCCTGCACATGCTCTAAATCAATCAAATACAGTAAGGGCAATGCCAGCCTGTTTATTTTCTTCCCTGATGCTGTAGCTGCTTCTTTGGGTCCTTCATCCATCATTAATGCACACATTGCAGAGGAGATTGGGTAGCTCTAAAGGTTATTAATGAGCTACTGAATTTTTTAGGTCAGACAGTATGACAGATTTTCAGAACAGATTAGGGATTTTGGCAGTTCAGCTATGGATGACGAAAAGAGCTGTTCTCCAGATCACGTATATTCCGAGTACTTTGCACTGCAGAATCCTCCCAGGGGTCCTAAAGTAGGTGAGGCAAGGCTGGCAGAAAGGAGTTCTGTTTTCTTGCAGAATAACTAATACGTTTGGGAGTAAGACATGGGTCTTAAGAACCAGGTCTGCAGGGGCAGCTTTCCATTAGTCATTTCATAAAACACAACTGACTGTGGCTTACACTTTCCTACAACCTCTTTTCATACAGGCTTGCCCAGCATAGTGCATGGTTTGATTACAGACTCTGAGAGATATAACCATGAGATAGCAACAATACGTGTTTTAGGAAAACAACACTGTTCCAGTTACTAAGAAGAAAATCAACTCTAACCTGGCTGAAACCAGTACTGGCCACAATCTAAACTAGATGTCACTTACTGGTGATAGATTTGTGCCCCAAGTATGGTTTCAGATTTTAAGAGGAGCCTCTCATTCATTTGCCAACACAAATGTAACCCTTTTATGTGTCTAACAGCGGACTTGAGCAACATGCTTGTAGATCAGGAGTGGAGTGTACTCCTGGGGAAAATGAGAAAATCTGAATTAAGCTCATTTGTAACATATTTGTAACAATTGCTTTAACTGGATATAATTGATTTTTATATTTCATTTTGAAAAATATTCAACAGTAAAGTGTTTTAGAAATATGACAGAAGTTCAGCTTGTATTTGATGAATGAGTGAATGCACATCCACACACATGAAAGTCATTATGTATGTATATGTGTGTAATGTATGTGTGTAAATCCACATTCTCGTGCACATAAGTAAGCATACATGTCCTCTATGATTCTTTATCTGTGTTCTTATGTGTGTGTTAATAATCGTGAAAATATTCTTCCGGCATACATGTTTACCTGGACAAGAATTATGCAAATTTACCCACGACCTGGTTTATCTGGAGGTGACCACTTAGATGTTTCCACTTCATTGGGGCAGCTCCAGATGTGTTCTGATTTACAAATTTTCCCTTTTGTTCTCTATTCACTTGACTTCTACGCAGATGGTGAAGAAATTTGGATAGGATAACAAGGAACACATGTGCATGGAGGAAAATGTTATATAAATGTATCTTAAAAATGTTATATAATTAGGTGGTTTTGTGTGGAGATTTATGATGACAGTAAAAATTGGGATAATGAATCCTTTCTCAACACATGTATAAATAGAGAACAAAGAAAACCAGACATATAGACATTCCAAGGCTTCTCAAATAGGATTAAAATTTTTTCCAGAACAGGATATTTTCCACTTCCCCTGTATACAGTAATTTTTCTCTACCCTAATTAATGCCATTATTCAAAGCATGAACAGTGCAAGAAACTACTAATTGTTTCAATGGTGCTTCTCTGGTGCTCATCAGCATAGTATCTCAGTCCAACAAACATTAATGAGTCATGGAATAGAATGCTTTGGATTGGAAGGGACTTTAAAGATCATCTAGTGAGAACACCCTAATCTATCTTCCTAATGCCCTTACGAGATAGTAACTGCATAAGACCAAAAAAAAGTAAATAAAATCTTCATTTTTAAGAGAATCCTTTGAAAAAGGGTTTGACTAAATTAAAATGTATAAATCACAAGCATGCACCCATTTCCTAAAAAGCAGTGACTTATAGTGACATATGGCCATTAAACATTCACTGAAGGCCTTTGATTTATTCATCCACATTACCCCTCTAAAATACAGAGGCATTATTTCTCCTGGTTTAGGAAGTTTTTAAGTGGCTAGTTCAAGGTGACCCAGAAAACCACTATGTCACTTTTACCAAAGCTGGCTTAACAGATCCTTTAAAAGAAGGAATATGGAGCAGTTTTGAGGAGATGGTGCATGAAATCTTAACTGAAGCATTACTTCTGATAATGGTACTGACCTTTTGTAAGTGCTGTGATAAAACCAAGCTGGGTCTGGAACATGTCTATGAGAAGCACAAGTCACCTTGAGAATGCCTCTTCTAGATTATCTAAATTCTGTTCTATGCCCCCATACAGCACAAGTTGCCCCCCAAAAGGACACAGAAAAGAGTAGAAGAAGTATGGAAATGGGCTGATTTAATATTATGATGGTGCAATCTCTCTGTGAAAAATTCCTTGGGATCCCCTAAAGATGTTTTTCTTTCTATGTTATTTCTGCTTCGAGAAAAGGTGCTGAAAATATATGTTTGAATAGTATATATCACCTAAAAGCCCAGAAAGGCAGATTGTAGTCAGGGATATCGCTCTGAACCTGTGACATTGTGCTCCCCTTTTTTATGGAAAAATGAGAGGTCTAATATGGGATTTTTTTGTTATTTTTGTTTTGCTTTGTTCTGTTTGGGCTTGCTTCCTTTTTTCCCACCCCCACAAATATATCTTATCCCTATAACTCCTTAGCCCTTCCTTACAAAACAGGAGAAATCTTTCCTTGAGCATTTCCTAGGCTTTTAAACTCAAGAACACAGAAAGAGCAATTTTGTGGTTGCACAGGTTGAGCTCTTTATATCAGCTCATTCTTGCTTCTACAAAAGGACGGTTGGGCTTTTTTTTTTTTTTTTTTTTTTTTGTCTTGACACTCTAAAATGTTATTTGAATGGTTTAATGCAGCACCCATTTTAAGTCACCCCAAGCAGAATTTCTTATACATCCTATTCAATCAACACCACAGTTATTTTTTCTCAAAGTCTACTGTACTCTATTGAAATGAAGCTTTACTTAGAATGGGAATGGAAATTTCTTAGAAATTGTAAATGTCTACAGGTAACCCTTTCTTCTCCCTCAGAGAAGAGTGTGACTAAGTAAGAAACCCATTTTCTCTACAATAGTTAAATATACTCAATAAAAAATGAAACAACAAGTTAAAATTCTCTTTGTCTCCTCTATAATATCTTCATTGTGGTAGGGGTGTGGAGATTTTCTCTGCTTTGGGCACTGTGCAGAATATGCACAACAGAAAAGGTGGTGACTCATTTGCCATAAAATACCTGAAAGAATTGTTGCTACTTTCTGAGATAAAAGTTTATTTTTTTCACTATCAGGTCTGTGCAAGGGGTTTTGAATTCTTGTTCTGGATACAGAGTGTGAGAAGGAAACGGGCTGTTGGAGAGATGCCATGACATCCAAATGTATGTGTTCATAAGAAATCCTTTAAAAGATAGTTAATTTCTGATTTAATGAATATTTGATCTGACAAACAAATAATTATTTTTGTAATTCGCTGAAAGCTCTAAAGGTGTTGTGTCAAGAGGGCTCCTTATATGCAAACCATTCAGAGTTGGCGTGGTTTTAGACAGGCATGCTTGTGATTATTTACTGAATTGGAGCTAGGCAAGGGAAAGAATAAATCAAACTGAATTAAAAAATTAATCAAATGCATGAAATGTACTTGCTAAACTCATTGTTAGATTTCTTTTTCCTTTATTCATTTACAAGGGAAGGATCCTAAGAAGCACTCTACCATTAAACACTTTAGAAATATTATATTTAGAAATATAAACACAAACTGAACACATCTCTTTAAAGGAAACTGGTTTGGAATTTGAGATTTTATTCCAGAATGCAAAGTTTGCTCTGTTCTTTAAAATGGGTAATATTTTCAGTGTCAGATTTTGCCTGCATGAGCTTTTAATTCAGATAGAACTAATTCCCTTTCTGAGCTCTGTGAGTTAACTTTTTTATTTTCACATGAGACTGGGCTACAGATTTCATTAATGAGGCCTGAGAACTTCTGTTATTCTTTAAAGGAAAATATTGGAATGAGCTTGGACATCAGGACATGACATATAGCTGCCGTGTGCAAAATCTTTGCTGCATTTTTATCTTTGAAATGATTCTCTTCCTGCTCTCAAGGAGCTACAAATTCATGGGCTGACAGCCTAATATCAGCCTTGATAGCCTTCATTCTGCCACACTTTCTTGGACAGGGTACTTAACGTAAGCGTATGAGATACCGTAATTGACATTCTGATCAATAAAGGTCTGCTTGGCAAACTTGCAAACAACATTGAAGTGGGTTCCCAGGAGCTATTTAAATATCAGCAGAGGGCTACAGCACATGATTGCCTTCAGCTGCTCTGCTGCACAACACGTCAGCGAGGGTGCAGCAGGTCATTAACGCTCCAACGTTTTTATCTTCCACTTCTTAAAGCAGTAGGGGGTTTCAGGCTGAAGAAAACAGGTCACACCCATTCTTTTATCAAAGTAATATGCAGAGATATATTAGTATAATGAAATGGGATTTGTTTGCCATTAAGCATTGGATTACAACAGCCAGACTATGAAGAAAACATACGAAAAGAAGGATGCATTCCATCTGAAGAGATAATATTTTCTCCCTTGGCGTCCTGGTTTTGGCTGGGTTAGAGATAACTTTCCTCATAGTAATTACAGTATGGGGTTGTGTTTTGGATTTGTGCTGGAAACAATGTTGATAACACAGAGATGGTTTCACCATTGCTGAGCAGTGCTCACACAGATCTAAGGCCTTTGCTGCTCCTCACTGACCCCACCAGCGAGGGGGCTGGGGGTGCACAGGGAGTTGGGAGGGGACACAGCCAGGACAGCTGACCCTGACTGACCCAAGGGATATGCCAGAGCATAGGGTGTCATGCTCAGACCATGGGGTGTGGGGAAAGAAGGATGGAGTGGGTTGATTCATAGTGATGGTCTCTGTCTCTTGTCTCTGTCTTCCCAAGTCACCATAACATGGGATGTAGCCCAGATTTCCTGAGGCTGGCTGAAGACTTGCCTACCCCTGAGAAGTGGTGAATGATTCCTTGTTTTGCTCTGTTTGCTTGTACTGCTTTTGCTTTTCCTACTAAACTTTCTTTCTCAACCCATGAGTTTTCTCACTTTTACCCTTCCCAGTTCTCCTCCCAATCCCACCTGGAGGTGGTGAGCGAGAAGCTGAGTGGGGCTGAGTTGCTGGCCATGTTAAACCACTACAGTAAATGCACCAAAACATTCGTTGAACATGGGCCCTGGCTGATTTCCTCAAGATCACACTATGAATAAATACACAGCGGGGAACCCAGAGAGAACAATAACTTAATTGCACCTGAAACAAATGAGTAACGCTACATACTCTTCTCTGCTGTGGCACCTGCTTTTAATAACCATGAATAGAGAGAAACCCCTTTTCTACAACACATGGTTACACAGCAGCTTTGTAATTTGCTGGACAGAGATTTTGTTCTCTCAAGTCTGTAATTCCAACACTTTACAAGTGGATTTTTTTTCAGAACATAAAGGGAAACTCAGTAAATACATCATGTAATAAATGTCAAGTCCTAGGCTGCTTTTTAGCAGCAGGACAGGTTGAGGGCCCAAGTGCAATGAAATCTGAGCACAGCAGAGAGGTGTTGGTGACTCACACAGGTTTCAGTCTCTCTGCTGGCATTCCATTGCCTGTCCTTGGCTGTTTGTTTTCCATACAAACTCACCTCCAGCCCCCTACCAAAAATAAAAAGGGTCAAGGAAGTAGTTGTTTCAGAGACACTGAAGCCACAGAAGATGCAAGTAACAAACAAACAGATAGAAAATACACATAAGGGGATTTGATTAAAAGTACAATCTTGCTTTGAAGCAGTCTGAAGGGATATGGGAACAGGGGAATACAGAGCCACAGCTAAAGAGACACTGGGGACCCCTCCAAGTGGTGCACTGGAGACAGTAGAAGCCCTAAGGATTAAGCTGGTTGCAGAAAGGCAAATGAGAAAACCACACAAAAAAAAAGAGAAAAGGAAAGCAGAGCTACTTACAAGGCATAAATCAATGTCTCAAAAGGTCTTCTGGCCTTTCTGGGACAGGGGAATCAAGAGCTTCATTTCCCTCAGATTATTGCTGCAAAATGGCTGGTGCCTCGACCTTTACAGGGCCACAAAGTCCCATTTTTTGAGTCTGCTGCCTGAGCTCTTAAATTCCAATAAATCAAGAAAATTGACATTTCTAAAAATACCTCTTTTACCTATCCTGAGATAATTACAGCCCAGGAGTATTCGAAGCATACATGAAGCCTCATGAAGCCCTTGGGGTGTGATTCATCTCATAATAACCACCCTTCTTTCCTGTCTCATCTCAGCTAATCATCAAAAATCTCCCAGTTTCTCTGCCTCCCTACACTTCACCCTTCTTCCCTTCCCTGTAAAGGATATCTGTGAAACAGAAAGTTAATACCAATAAATGAGAACAATGGCTTAAAAATCCCCATTGTTCCATTTCTGGTGGAAGAGTTTCTGAGTCTTGTAGAGTGAGAGAAAGAAAATCCCAAAATGCTATGTCTGCTATGATGATTTGGAACTTGCCTCTGAACTAGCTGCCAGTGGTCATGACTGGAGGAATGTTATTGCTTTAGACAAACCATTCAGCTAATCCACAGTGATGATTGTTTTCTTAAGAAAAGTGAGTTTTGTTCATAGTCATCAGTTCAGCCAGCTGCAAGAACTTACTATTACTGCAATATTAAAATATAGCTAATTAGTTCCATCCACTGTCTTTAATATCACATATAATAATTGCTTTAGTGCTGCATAAAATTGTTACATTTCTGAATGTTAATCCAAGAACTAACTTTTCTCTTCCCCCTCTCATTCTTATCCTCACCCACATGTTTATGAAGAAGTCTTGGCAAAGTGTTTTTCTAGGTTGTTAATTAGACCACTGTGTACAGAATATTATTCCTTCATTATAGTAAATTGCAAGTATGTTCTTTTCTAGCAGAGGCAGAAGAGTGACTTTAGTGCATACTTTCCTCTCTCATTTGCTCTAGGAATAGTTTTCAAAACCCACAGGAACCAGGAAGAAGTAACACTGACAATGCAATGACTCTGTTACTGTTGGAACTGAATAATGAAAGAGCTATTCTTGAATTCAAGCAGAGATTTCCCCAAATCTGTAAAATAACCCCATGTTGGATGATTAGCTTTATAATACCAGTTTGGATGGCCTGACTTTCAACCAGAACAGTTGAATAATGCCACTTCATTTAATTAGGAAGAAGATAGCCCGTTCCTATTTCTGAATTCTCTTGCAAGTGTTTGTAAATAAGTCTGAAAGTAAGAGAACAGCTCTGAGATGTTGATTTTAATGGACTTCACTAGCTGAAGGCACCAAGTGCAAGTGAGGCTCCTTTTACTGACAGTGGAAAAGATAGTAAATAAATTCCAGTTGATGAAACCATAGATGTGAAAAGGTCTTCAATACAGATTGATTCTCTCTTTGCAGGTCTTTTTTTTCTTTAAATAAAAATTTTTAATGACAATCATAATATGCATCCCAATGACTCATGGGTCTTGGATTGGTCCAACAGGTAGGAATATGCAGTGACATTGGGAGACAGTGGCATTGGGAAAAAATGTCCAGAGAAGTTTCTACTAATTTTCTTGATGAAGTTAAGTTATATGAACTTAATAAAGGATGTTACAAAGTTTGATTTATCCACTGTAAAATGACTCTCTGAACATTAACATGTATTTTTGTAAGATCATATACCAATTAAGTAATTTGAAGCTGTTCTATCTAACTTTTCTTTAAAATATCTTTTCCATTTTTACGTACTAAGATTTTATTAGAGATAAATAAAATCACCATACAGAAATGAGTATAACAGCAAAGGATCAGGCTTAATTAATAATATTTAATTAGGGGTACCTCGAGTAACCAGAAGGAGCACCTCAGTCCTCATTCGGGGAAGTACTTTGCATGCCTTACTCATTCAAATATTAGGTCTGCCTCAGCAGGTGAAAAAAATGGATAATGCTCTATTGTCTTGTGCAAGCTGTCAAGCTCAGCTGAAGAGAGCCTAGAGATTTTAAGAGAAACCCAGTGCTATGAACTGATACATTTCAGAGCTACCTCTTCTTTTAGACATCTTAGCAGTGTACAAGGATTAGGGGTTTAGAAAGGAGTTTACAAAGCTCAGGGAGTCACAGAGTGGTTCAGATCTGCTAACTGCTTTTGAAAATCTTAGCCAAAACTGTTTCTTTTTCAGCAGGGTTGTGTGCTGTGTTCTGTTTACATACTGAAATCACTGATGGAAAAACATTGTTTATTTTGGGCCAGAGCTAAAGCTGTAGTAGTGTGATGAAATATGCATTTCCATCTGGTTGATCAGAATAATCCTCTTACATGTATAATGTATTCAGCATACACCTTATGATATCTTTAGCCATTAATTCCCCTGACATTAAGAGTCTGAAATTTAAATATGAGGCAGCAAAATAGTTCATGGTTGTGTTTAGGAGCTACACTTACTTTTCAGCAATATTTTTATTTCCCTTGGAATTTTCCAGGTTTTGTTTCTTTTCTTATATAAAAAAAATGATGAACCAAATAATTGAACCAAAAAAACTGACAAAAAACCTGATGATAAAACATTTTATTTCATCTTCCAATTTTGAGATCACCCCTGGAGCAGTTCACCCGTTAAAGGCGCTGCCTGCAAGTGTAAAACCAGCATGTTTTCAGAAAGCTTGCACCGACAGGACTACAATACCAAGAAACAATTCATCTCCCCAGTATCTCTCCTTCTAATGTTGAAAGAATTCATCAATAGCAGAATCTCTTTTCCACTGCTGCCTTTATATAGCCTGGTGCAGACATGTGAAAGGACCTTCCCATCTCACCTCTCCCAAACACTCTTGATAAAATCTTTGCCCTCTCTCTCCAGGAGCCACCTTCCTTCTTAGGAGATGAGCTAAATGCTCATTTAACTTTTTAATATTTATTTTAGGGTTGCTGTTACCAATCAGGGTGTCAATATTTTGATGATTTATTGAGTCAGTTTTCTTCTCTGCCTTTCCATTTCATTATTGTATTACAGTCAACTACACATCTTTGAACTCACACCTTTGAACTTGCATGAGCATCTCTGCCGTAATTTCCTCTGCAGTCTCCTTTTTCTTCTGTTCTCCTAGCGTCTTTTTCTTGTTTTCATCTGCTGCCCTGATATTTTTCCTGTTGCTATCCTTCCACTCCCATAACATTTAACACTTTCCAATGAAAAGTCTATTTCTTCCAGGCCAAAATCTAGTGCAACACATTCCTTTGTGGAAAAAAAAAAAAAAACCAAAACAAAAAAACAAACAAACAAAAAAAAAAAAAAGGGAATTAATTATAAAAGTCCAACTGGCTCTCACATCATGGTAAAGTTAATGGTAAAGTTCATGGTTCATGGTAAAGTTCTCAGGCTTGTTTCTGAAAATCCCCCACCTATCACTCAAAGGTCTTTTCCCCAGAAATAATTTGCATTTGCAGTTCAGTGTCTGCTTTTATGAGAGTAAGAGTGTCACATAACAATTATGTGATTTCCTAAAACCTATGCCATTCTTACATTAATTTTAATCATGACAGGTATTCTCAGTGAGTTTTAGATCATCTCATAGCATGGCCCTGACAAAAACAAGAAGGTGTGTAATTCATAGGTAGTTTTTTTTTTCCCTTGAATTTGTTTTTGCCATGGTGTAAATGAAGCCTTTTGAGATTTTAACAACCCTTCTGCTCCTTGTCAGAGGAGATGAGACAGCAGTGAGACTGGCCCAGGAACAAGTTGCAATTCCTCTTTTTAGTGTACCTAAAGCATTGATAGCATCATCAATAATATCAGAACAGTAATGGGCTTTTTATTTAACCTCTGGTTCTCTGCCAGCTGCCTGGCTGTGCACTCTGAAAAGAACTTAGCAATCTCAATAAAGAACAGCTATTAAAAATAACTTGTTGACAGTATTATTATTTTAAACAACAAAAAAGATAAACCTCATTCATACTCTATCCTGCTTCTGGAAGATAATGCTACCTTAAACAATTACTTTAATGTAGTTCCCAGGATTTCCACTGCAGTCTTCTATGGATTTACCTAAAGGTCATATGTGGTAGGTGGCCAGTTTTTATTGGTCTCTGGGGCAATGATTAAGACAGGATTCACTGTGTTGCACTAGAGTAGGTCAGGCTTTCAGGGTCGAAGATAATTGCCAGTCTCCTTTGAAAGTGGGGCATTACCAAGGAATTAAAGGTAGCTTGTGAACATAGCTAAAGACAACATATTAATTGTCCACTCTTCAGGTTAAAGCATATTGCTTGCTTATTTAGTACACACTGAACAAACAAAATGGATGTGCACATGGAGGGTCAGAAATTTTACAATCCTCTCTGTCAACCATTACTTTACAATATTTTATTTGCTTAGTTTACAAAAGCAACTCAATAATTAAATGCAACTCCCCTGTAAAAACACCACCGAATGAAATCCTACTTATTCCTGTGATAGGAAAACAAACTAGAGTAGCTAAATGGGATTATTAAAATACTAGACCAAATATTATCTATTGTTATTGTGTCAATCTTCTCTACAAAAAGCAGACAAGTGTATATTTTACATAAGCAAGCAAATTATCATAACCATTTCTGCAGCATGGATTTTTGTTTGTAAAGGCTAAATATTAGGTGTCACTGAGAAATTAAAACACTTTTTTTGCCTCTCATTTGCCACTTCTACCCTTTCTTTTCTTCTCTTTTTCTGCTGTGAATAGACATGAAATTCCATGAACAAATATTTCTAATTTAATATGTTAACTAAGATAGAACATATAGTCTCCTTACACTTTTAGCCTGAGTTAAAGTTTTGTAATTTTTTTCAGTGTTGCAATAATTGACTTCCTTACAATGATTTTGTGATACATCCAGTTATTTATGGTATCTATCAAGTATCTTTAAATAGATCTTCTCTGCTCCTCTGTGTCAAGCATCTGTGTTTTTCTGTTGCTCCTCTGTAGATTTGTAGGTTAAATGAAAGACTGATAGTTAACATTTTATTTTTCTTGTAAATAATATTCTATCAAACCAATAAAGAGTTCCACATAAAAGAAATACAGCAAAGATGTGTAGTAATACTTTCTTGTGATGAAGCAATACAATTTTCAACAGTTAGTAACCTAATTCGGAAAAAAGCTTGACATTATTTTTTTTTTAGTACTTAATGTTCAAAAATGTTAGAAATCTTGATAATCAAGACTTGCTTGTGCATCTGAAATTAGAATTCATTTTAAGATTTAATCACAAATCACTAAAATGCAAATTGTTTGAAATTTTGTCCACCCTTACCAATATTTTTGCAGTGTAATAATACACAGTATGGATTGTTTTCTTTTTTTTTCTCTTTAAATAAGGGAAGCATTCAGTTCTTAAAATGTATGCTTGTAATGTTTGACTCAGATTACATTTTGATCATTTTACCTAAAAATATAATAAATATTTCTATGAATCAGATGATTAACAGTAGTGAGTAGAACTATTCCCATAAAAAGATAAGAAAAACATAGGCAGATGGATTATTTTCTTGGCATATTTCTCCAGCCTGCAGAAGTTTGTGAGTCTCTTTACAAAGTTTGCACTTAGATCATTACATTTAATTGTCACTGGTGGTCCTATCTTTCATAAATTTTCTAATTCATCTGGAACCTATTTATGTCCCTGGTTTCCCCAACTTCTTAATTTAATTATGCAGCATCCAACAAGAAACTTCATTTTATTTGAAGCCTTGTTTTTCTGAAATTTTAATAATACTCTAATTTAAATGGTGAATATGAATTCCTTACCAACTTTTCCATATCTTTCATTATATTAATCTTTTATTCCTCCAGTATTGCTAAAACTCAGGGGATAGACAAAAACCCAGAGAACCCACATCAATGTCCTGAACCTCTCAGGGGCTCCTCAGGAGGATCTGGCAGCTCTCACATTTGAGCTATGATACTGAAATTGATATGAAGAGGGTAAAAAAGCTCTTGAAAACCAAATGTATTGGAAAATCACATGGAGAGAAATAGATGGTCTGAAAAAAATAATGCTTTGAGATCTCCTCAGTCTTGAAATTATTTAACAAATCAAAAGTGATCAATGTTGTCTACCAACAACAGAACAAAGACTCAAAAGTATCGGAACGTATCAGCTTACTGGTGGGCTGAGTCACAGCAAGCTGTATATCTGAATTAATTATTTGGACTTGTAGAAAGAAAACTAGCAAACTAGCAGCAGGATATTTTTGCAAAATAAACAGTTTTCAGCCTTGCAGACATTATTCATTCAACTGCAGTTTTTTGCCTTTCAGTCTTGGTGTCTAGGTCAATGGAACTTTTCCACAGCAGAAAGTGAGGAACAGAAGAGGAAGGGAGACATTCCTCCCATTCTTAAAAAATTCTAAATGGAAAATTATTTTTATATTACTTCTGTGAAAGGTGAAAACACTTATCACACACACACACACACACACACACACAATTGCCTAAAATTCATTTCCCATTGAAAAGGTAAAAGAAGTTAACCTATCACAGCAATTCAGACTCTGTCATGGCCTGCCTAAATAAAATACTAAAATCCCTCTATCACAGCTATACAGCTGGCAAAAGGAGTATTGTGGATATAGTATGCATTCACAAGAGTTCAGCCAGATATTCGTGTTCAGCAGAAGGTGATAGCTATATTAAGAACTCATGGGGAAATGCCTGTAACATCAACATAAATTATTATTAATAAAATGAAATTGAATCCAGGAGGTCAAATAACTTGCAGTCAGATCTGTGACAACAAATGCCTTCTCCCTTGATTTAAGTCTTAAAACTCCATGTAAATGTCACTGCATTCACATAGGGTCTCTCTGACATCTCACTGTCAACTTCTAAAAAACTTCAGAGCATTTATACAACTTGTCTCACTGGCACCTAATATGTCTTGTCCTTTGATGACCAGTGTTAATGTCTGACTTTACTTTACCAGGCTCATTTCATGCAGTCAACACTATCTGTATAGAAGTTCTGTTCTGTGTATTAAACAGGTGCTTGTATCTCAGCGCAAACCCTGACAAATATCACGAGAGAACAGGAGCAGTCATGCATAGAACAATGCTAGAGGCACCTGGCTTCTGACATCCTTTATTATTTTATTTTATTTTATTTTATTCTCAGAATTATAACTAATCCCCTGGTGAAATCTTTTGTTTGGTGAAGGAGCCAGCTTGGAAGTTTTCCGTGTCTGAAATATGTTGCTTTCAGCATGAAACAGGAAAGTTGAGAAACGCCTGCACTATAATTAAGTTTGAACAATAGCCAGTCATGGCTTTATCACCAGGTTATTTTGTCCTGCCTGAAATTTGCCACAAATTCAAAAGCCTTCCAGTGTTGCTTCAGTGGTGAGGAGTATGTTTTGTTCTCTTGGAAAATAAGAATTTCTGGTCCAAAAATAGCAGGTCAAACTCCCTGCTGGTGTAACTCCATTAATTTCAGGGAACTAGTGCTGGAAGAGAAGTTGGCCAAGAAGGTCTAAATGAGAATCTAAATTAGATGTGAGACATCAGTGAAGACTTTTACCTTTTTTTTATTATTTTTTCCAGCACTCTCCAGGGACCAGATGCTCAGCAGGTATAAATTACTATAGTTGCACTAATTTCCAACTGAGCCCTGACAATTTGCACAGATTGAGGATGTAACTCTAGGTAGCAATATTCTTTTCCAGGAGTGAATAGATGAACACTCCACAGTGCTGTCAGAAGAGGTCATATTTTCTTAATGTGAGATGTCGAGAACTGCAGGACAGATAGTGCCACAATGCTCTCAGTTAATAATATCCTTAAAATAATCTGAAAATTAATTTCACTTCAGGGATATGAGATAGTCTTTTGATTTTCCATAAATGACCTTTCTAGGTGAGATCAAAAGTATGCCTGGTCTAGTATTCTCTTTCAAACTATAATGAAAAGTGAAGATGTAGTGAAGAACTGGAAAAATAGGGTAATCATGTAACAATCCTTCCCCAAAATGCTTCTACAAACTCAAGTGATTCTGTGGTCAGGGGAGAGGTCAGGCCAGAGGAGATGCATGGTAATCCAGTGGAATCACAGTTGCAAGTGAAAAACTCAAGTCATGCTCAGCATAAATATACAAATCATTCTCTATTCTTTCAGTCACCCTAAAATTGAGATTTTATTCCAGGTTTTCAGCAGAATTGCTTATATTTATATCATACAATTTTTTCCAAATATGATTTTGTAACAGCAAACATTTGGCATGCATATGCTATTGAATGTGCTTGATGCATTTAAATGATGTTACTGAAGTTCTTAAACCTAAGTCAAAATTCAAACTAAGGTATTACAATACAAAAATGATCCTGAAGTTTTTTCTCTCTATTTCAATGTAATTAAAACATTCTTTATGTATTAAACAGTAAGCATGCAGTATATCTCAAGCTGTTTAACTTGAAAAACATTAAAAAAAATTGGGTGTGAAACAAATAAAAGAAAGGAAAAAACCCTAAATATGTTTGAAAGAAATATGTTTAAAGGAAAGGAAAAAAACCAGTATGTTTGAAAGTGGTAAACTCAAATAATTAATACATGAAGAAGTCTTAATGTTTACTCTGATGATTCTGGCACCTGGTTTGTATCTTCTGTCCTTGCTAAGGTGTGTTTTTACAAATCTTTCAGGTTTGGAAATACATCATGCCCTTTGTAGGTTCTCCTTGGGGTTTAGCAGGCAGCAGTGGCCCATGTGGAACAGGAATAGCATCTCTACAGATCAGTGAAAATGAGATATACCTAAGATTTTAAAATCTGATAAATCCAGGAACACAGGTAACATAATACATAGATTGAATACAGTGAACAAAGTGAACTAGTGGGGCGTTTATTTGTTTGGGGTTTTTTTGTGGGGGTGGGCATTCTGTGTATTTTAAAGGGTTTTTTTAATTTTATATGGCAAGCTCACTTGCAAGATTCACAGTAAATTTATGAAGGTTAAGGTGAAAATGTTGTCTACAAAAATAAAAACAAAATCAGTAATGGTAGGTGACTTTAAACAAAATTTGAAGAATGCTATTGTTCGCAGCTAAGGAGTGTATCACTATGGAGGGCAGGGAGAAAGTGAGAAGTGTGAGAACTAGCTGTCTGAATTATTTATATCAAATTTAATCACTCAACATTATGCCATTAACATCATTTATTTTCTTTCTTTTGAAAATTGATATAATAATTATTCATTAGATACAGGCTAAAATTTCATCCAGAATTCTAACAGATTTATTATATATTTATTTATAAAAAACTCAATAAAGCTGGAGAGAAAAAAATAATTTACAGACCCTCAAATGATGATAATAAAGAAGAGACTAGAAAAGTTTGTTTGCGGTGATAATATTGCTCTAAGAGTTAACATCAGCAGGGCAGGGCAAGATTTTGAAAGACTAAACTTAAAAAAAAGTTACTTCCATCAAGGAATGCAAAGTTTGCTAAAAAATGTAATAAGTGGTTATAAGTGAAAGTAAAGAAGAAAAATATTATATCTGATGCTGCATGACATCTGGTGAAGATGGTCACAAGACTGTTCTCTATGTTCTGATATGCCGTTAGGATGAAAATCCTTTAAAATTAAGATCTTGCTGTGCTGTTTCAGCAATTTGGTGTTTCATACAATCTTAGGCCAAGTGCCTGGGGTTCATTATATAGGTAGTATTATATCCATAATGCCTTACTCCCTCACACAGAAATAAATCCCCTCTTGGCAAGCATAATTTTTCTTTGGCCTATTATTACCATCAGTTACTTTTCTATTGAAATGAATATTCACTGCTGAGTGGAAGGACCTTACATTAAAAAGGTCTTCAGCAGCTCGAGCAAATAAAATAGCTTTTATTGGAAGACAGCTAAAAGGAGCAGAGGAATGAACACGATGTTTGTTCTACTATTAAGTATAATTTGTGTGTCTAGGGCTGTACATCATTGTACAAAAACGTTGTATTTAAGCATGTAAAATATAATTAAAATTGGTTTAATTAAAGAATACGATTATACTTGCTCATGTTCAAAAGGGAAAAATAAATAAAATGAACCATTGTAGAGGCCTCATTGATTTGCACAATGACAGAAGTCATTAACTGAGCTGTGGTTAAATGGCACTCATCTGCTTCCAGAGGAAATATGCCTGTGCTGTAGGTCTGTGATATATTTCAAAGTGTTTTGCTTTTCATGCATGATATGTACGAAATATGCATTCTGTTGACTGGTAGCACAATCAGTGGGACGTATTTTGACAGCTAAATGGAAAATTTAAATGTGACTTTCTTTTGAGTGCTATGGAACTTCTTCCTTTTTTTTTTTTTTTTTGTTTCCCCTGATGTGTAATACAGCCCTGCTGAAGTTTTTAAGCACCTCATGTGGCTTACCCATAATGTATCTCTCCCTGCATCTGGATAAATGTCATCATGTCCACCAAATGTAAGCTGAACATGCTGCTCTGTTATGATTTATTGTCTCAAGAAGGTTTTCAGACTCCATTGCATGATAACTGTTGTACCAATTGCCACTGGAATGCAGGGATGGAGCAAATTCAATGGTCTAAAGGCTCCCTCTTGACTGAGAGAACAAAGCATGTTTTATGTTTAAATGGCAAAGTCAGTGAAAATGTTTGACTTTGCATGAAATTTTTTTTGGGGGGTGTGACGATCTAACTCTACAGTTTCAGTGGCTAATTAAGGTAAATGTATTAGAAGATATTATTGTGCAGTTTTATAGTGCTCATTACTGAATGGTTTCAAAGCACTTTACAACTACTGGGTTGGTTCCTCAGCCAGCACAAACTGCTTTCATGCACAGATTTAATGAAATTATTTAAATGAAGTTACAACAACATTTTAACATATTTAAGAAACCATCCCAATGTTACTGTGCTTGGTATCATTTTACAGAAGTGTGGAATCAGAAAAAGAGATTAGAAAGCAAGACTAATTCACCGATTTTTAGAGGTGGGATTCAATTTAAAACATCTTAATCTAATGACAGTCCAGCATGGAGCTCAGTTACACACACATAAATGGGCTTACAATGCCCTAGGATATCAGACATCCACAAGGAGCCAGCACAGGAATGACAAGACCAAATCATTACCAATCCCAAATGCATTAGGCACGTATGTTTAGGATGTGATTTTCACCACAGTTCTGTAAATTGAGCTGAATTATCCTCTTGATGGCACTGACTATGTTTCATGACCAAATGCACATCTGGTGCCAATTAGGTTGTCTTAGAGGCTTCCATCCAGCATGCAGATGCCACTCTGCAAAGTCTAAATCTGTCTTGGTCTCTGTCATTTCTGACAATTCGATACAGATTTTCTGGACACCCTAAAGCAATTCAATTGGCCATTTTGCTTTTTGGAGTTGATACTTAGCTTACCTGGAGATGTATAATTTAGTATCTGGAGCTTAATCCCACACCAGATATTCTTATTTGAGACACTAAATTTTAGATCACTTTGCAGTTAATGGATAGGAATAATCACTTCTGGGACATGAACCATCTGTCCAGCATGGATATCTATCATAAAACAAGAAAAATCATACGATCTAAAGTCAAGTCGTATAAATTCTCTTCTACTTGACAAAAATAGCATCACAAGTCTCCCTGGAAGCTAAACATGCTGTCTGCATGACCTAGTACTTGAAGTGAAGAAATGTCTTCTGCAAACTATACATGAAGATCCAAAGAAGGCAACAAAATCAGAGAACCTGTAAGGGTCCTACAAAAAGCAAATTAAAGGAAACTGAACACAGAAATGTATGGCAGCAGAATGGCCTAGAAAGTAAGAACAGACTTTAGAATAATACAGAAACTTTGAATACAGCTAAATAATTCTATATACAGCTTCAGAAGGTGCTGGGTGCATTTCATGCCTAAAGGGGTGTTTCTCTAACTGAAAGCTCATTTTATTTTTCACCAGGTATAATGATGTGAAATATATTGGGGTCCCTGTAACTTTTACTTCACCAAACAGTTTGTCAAGTTGTACTGGGTCTTATACCTAACAAAGCAGACCTTAATGCATTACGGAATGGTCAGTCAGAAATTGCGTCATCTTCACAGCTATTGTCTCTGAAAGTTTAAACCCCATCTGCTTTTGTGTGTTAACCAGGAGACTTCCTGAAAAAGACAGATGAGTAAAACAGTTGACTTCTATTTATTTCCAATTTTATCTCCATTAAAGTACAGAATAAAAGTCCGAAAGGAAATCAGTTACCTGGACCATAAGAAAGAAAATTGTGCTAGAAACAGGCAGAGAGGCAAAGTTTGTGTTATTGTGATGGCAGGGTAGGTATGATTGATGGGCTGAGGCCAATTGTATGAGGGTGAGCAAGGCAAAATGCTGGGTCCTGCATTTGGGTCACAGCAACCCCAGGCAGTGCTCAAGGCTGGGGGCAGAGTGGCTGGGAAGCTGCCCAGCAGAAAAGGACCTGGATGTGCTGGTTAACAGCAGCTGAACATGAGCCAGCTCTGCCCAGGTGGCCAAGAAGGCCAATGACACCTGGCCTGGATCAGCAATAGCACGGCCAGCAGGACCAGGGCAGTGATTGCTCCCTGTACTCAGCCCTGGTGAAGCCACCAGTGGTGGCACCTTAAACCCTGTGTCCAGTTCTGAGCCCCTCTCGGGTGGGCTGGAACATGTCCAGAGAAGGGCCATGGAGCTGGTGAAGGATCTGGAGAACAATATCATGAGGAGAAACAGAGACCTCAAGATGTGCCAGGGGAGGTTTCAATTGGATATTAGGAAAAATTTCTCCACTGATAGGGCTGTCAAGCACTGGAGCAGGCTGCCAAAGCAGTGGTGAAGTCACAAATACCTTGTGAAGGACTTGTTTGTGTGGTTCTCAGGGACATGGTTTAGTAGTGGGCTTGGCAGTGCTGGGTTAACAGTTGGATTCAATGATCCTAGAGGGCTTTCCCAACTTAAACAATTCTATGATTATTTGATAATAATTTAAAGATTACATCAGCATTTTCTTTTTATATTTTGTGCGTAAATAAAAATTCCTTTGAATATAAAAAAACCAACGTCTTGGTGCTATTTTGGAAGCAGAAAGTGAACAGGCTTCAATCTTATTAAACAAGATTAAAATTATATTGAAGACACAAAGGAAGATGAACTTTCATCATTATTACTGCACGTTGCTTAGTATGGGTATAAAAGGGAGAGCCAGAGTAGGAAGCTCAAAATGAATATATGTAAATACCCAGATAAATCTCTTATTTAGGACAGTCTCATTTTTTGTTCTGGTGGATGGTGCTTCCATTTCATTTTGTAAATCTTTTCCCTACCACAGAAAGCCAGGCTGGGATTTATCTTATCTAGTTTTAAGCATCAGCATTACAGCCACCCACATGTGGGACAATCACATGCTGAGGGTGACTGACGTTCACATGAACTGCCTTTTTTTACTTTAGAGGGAATATATAGTGATTAGCATGAATAGTAATTCTCTAAATTTCATCACATGAATCTCACCCTAAGTAATGACAAAGACATTCACCTCAGTACATATATAATACCCAATTTATGAAAAGCATCAAAAGCACTGAAAGGAAAAGCTATGGGTGTTTCTATTTTGAAAATAGGTCTATATATGGCTTAACCACTGTTTGCTGTGCAACTGTGTAAAACTGAATAAAACTATCAGCTTGTGGTTTTATTTGTCCATCATGTTGGTTTTGGTGTTTTCATGGCATCCGGAGAAAAAAATCAGGAGAAATTCCTAAAAACCAAGGACAAGTAAATCCTGATGGAACAGCTAGCATTCAGGGGATATTGTCAGCCATGTAACAAGAACCCATAAAACTTTAATGCACACAGGGATAGTGTTTCTGTACCCAGCATCTAGTGCTTGATCAGCAGAGACAGTCTAGTAAGAAGTATAATAATTCAAGCCTGTCATAAGCCAATAGAAGTCCAGAATTATTCTCTCAACAACCATTTTTTGTCTTGAGTTCTGACTTGCTAAGCACCATCCTAATCTGAGTTTGACTAATTTATCTTTTTCTGGTCATTAGTGGCACAGCAATGAGGCAGAGTACATTTACAAAGAAGTTTGTTCTTTCCCCTGTTCTTTGGGAAGGATTGACAGCAGTACAAAGATAAAGCAATTAATGAAGGATAAAGAAAACTGTGTTTTCTTCATCTCCCCAACACTTACAAAATTATATCTTGTAAAACTAAGATAAGTAAGAAAAGATCGTCTCGAAGGAAGAGTCAAGAAAATTGGCAATCCCCACCCTATTAGGGAAAAAAAAAATCAAATTAGAAAACAGGTCACTGCAGGCCAGGAGGAAATTCCCTCAAGTGTTGTAATTCATTATTTTCAGTTTAATATTTTGGTAGTGATTTTTTTCTGTTATTCTAACTACAAAACATATAAAATACTGAAACAAAATAAAATGATTGAGAAACCATGGACATTCTGAAGATATGTTTTCTGTGCTGCACAGTAGCTTCTACATGAATTAAATTTATTTCAGGTTCTTGTTATGCTTAGTATTGAAACTGAAAACAAACCACTTCATTATTCTGACAGGAAGGTGAACAACCTTTCAGTGGAACTAAGCCTGTAATTCAGCCAAGGTTTTGTCAAGCTCAAGATATTTAGTACAAACTTTTAGAAGTAATTAAATTGATGTGTTTTGATAAAAATTGACTTGTTAAAAAAATTCTGATCTCAACGATTGGGAGCTTTATAATACTATAGTGGCTTTAATTATGCAAGCATCAAGTAACATTATGAAATTATTCTTTCCCTACAAAATAATGGAAAAATTAGTTACAGCACATAGCCAGTATTCATAAAAGCAGAAAAAAATTCATACCATACAGGTTAATCTTAGGCCAAGTGACAATTTCTTTCCCCCTGATAGGCAGAAGAAAATCTCCTGGTGGTTTTTAGAACTTTGGGTTGGAAGAACCAGTGTGTTTGGTGATGGAAATCATCCCTCAAAGTCCTTAAATTAAGAAATTCAGGAGTCAACCCCCACTGGTATCTCACCCTAGGATGCAATATTAGAGCTGCTTTTATCTCTGAACCATACCAGAAGATCTGTAGTTGCTCAACATTTGTAGAAGATAAATGCTGATGAGCCCCTCCAGCAGCCTTTGTGGCACCAGTGCTGCCCAGGCCTTTGCAATCTGTTCCTTGAACGGGGCTCAGTCAGTCCTTCTGCAAGAAGAAGGCCTCAGAAACTCACACCTAACAAAGCACTTCGGTTTTATCTTGCTCCTAGCTTCACTCTGCAAACGATAAATCAGATAAAGAGGTATAAATGAAGGAAGACTAACTTTTGAATCTGGTGCTAGGGGCTACTGATTATCTGATACAAGTCAATGGATCTTCACCAGAATCTGCACTACACACACAAAGTTTTTGTATTAATATATTGAATATGCACATATTCTTATATGCCTGCACCATCACCATACTTTTCTACATTTTCAAATTTTGATTTTTTTTTTAACATAGTTTTCTTCTTTCTGTCATTTCAATTTATTAGGGGAGGGGGATTGAGAGAGAACACATTTCCTTTTCCTTGGAGTGTAAATACCCCCTTGGTAATCACATGGATGATGGATTTTGCACCAACATTATAATATACTTGCACTCTTTTTCTTTCTGTTCCTATGCAGTCTGCAAAACATCAGTGTTTATGTTATACCCTTGCTAGTGACATCTATGTCAAATGACTTCCTCTAGCTGAACGGGAATGAAACTGAAGTGTTATTAGCCCTGGTGCTAAATTGCTGCTGACTGACTTTCCTTTTCAATCAGCCTTTTCTCTTAAAGAGCTGCTGATTAAGCCTGACTGAAGACTTTGACAGCTATTCTGTTTAAAAACAATTCTATTTATATAGCATATGATTATATTTATAGATACATGTGACAAAATCTGGTTTCTTATGATTAGTGAATCTTGCATGAGAACAGGACTTTGCTACTGCTGTATTTTTTTTCAGCAAAATGTCAGGCATAAAACACAATCCCATCCTTCTCTAAAACCATCATTATTTCAAATACCACTATAAAAGACAATGGAACATGGACTGAGGGCCCCATAGTGATAACTACCAGTGAGGGTGTGGGTAGAAAAAGAGTAGTGTTAGGTGAAAAAAAGGATAAAATAAAGTGTTTTGAGATCTTGCAATTAATCTCTAGATTAAATATGGCTGTTAATATAAAAGAAGGCAAGATAGCAGAGGTTGTTAACTATTTCTCAATTTCTTTTTGAAACTGTAATTTGAACTTCTACTTCACATGGGATTTGGTCCACAAAATTTTTATGCTGTCTCGAAGGGCAATCGTTCTAGATTTTAAACTCTGGCTCAAACATTAAATTCTTTGCCCTTAGTTTGGCAACAATAGTCCCTGCAACAGCACATGGAGGAAGCTAAAGGCCAAAAAAATTCCCAACAACCAGCTCAGCTAAATCAGATAATTGGAAAGGTTTAAGCATTGGATATTTCTTCCATTATACTAGATTTGAGAGGCTCCATGAGACTCTTTCAGCTTAAAGTCAATTTATTTTTAAGTGCAATGAGTTCCTTCCATTCACTTTACAAGAGCAACAAAGGAGCAATCATGATGTGGAGGCCAAGGCATTTACCAAAGAGCTTAGAAATATGGTTCGTGTGCATTATGGGCCTGCAGAAATAAAAAATGTATTTTTACCATGCCAGGACAATATGCTAATCAGTATTAATGGTCACCTTATCATCCTTACTCTGACCTAAATCCATTTTAATGGGCTTAAAATTTGAACCTAAACTTAAAACAATCAAGAATAGATTTACACTGAACTCAATAACTGAGGGAAAGGCTGTGGATGTTGTATGCCTGGTCTTTAGGAAAGCCTTTGACATCATTTCCTACAGCATTCTGCTGGACAAACTGGCCACTCACTGACGTAGAAGCTAAACAGGTGCACTCTTTGCTGGGTAAAAACCTGGCTGTATGGGCCCAGAGAGTGGTGGTGAATGGAAATACAGACAGTTTGTGTGCTGGGTCTTGGCAGTGCTGGGTTAATTATTTGATTCGGCCATCTTAAGGACCTTTTCCAACCTAAATGGATATATGATTCTGCAATTCATAATTTACAGCAAAGTGTAGGCTAAAGGTTTGGTGCCATCTTTCTCTGGGTGTTGGCCTGTCTTCATAAACATTATTATATAGCTTATTTTCTACTAAGCGATTTCTAAAATGAAAAATTGATTTAGCTGCTCTCTGTGCTCCTTCCAGAGTCATAGGATTTCATGGGGTTGTTTAATTTATTTATTTTCCCAGGAAAATATTTTCTCAAATGGGCTATAACAATCATAAATAGTTCTGGAATAACATGTGAGCAACTGAATCCCTTAAGACTCAAACACTCATCTAAAGAAAATATGAAAGGCTGGTCCTTGGATAAGGTGGTTCCTAGCATCTGGCAAGTAATGTATATCACTATGTAGGTTAAATATTTATAAAAATTATGAAGAAACAGATATAAATTAATAACATGCATAAGTATCTTTCTGGGGATACACTTTCCCATAGTTTAAAGTCTTTAATATAGCAAAAATAAAAGAAATGTAATCCCCAATAGACAACAAAAATATTCAAAACGAAGATTTTGAACCTAAAAAATATTCAAATGATTATTAAATCTGAGTAATGTAAAACTGATGATCATTAAGGACGAAAATAACTTAGTCTGAGAAGTGGTGCCTTCTCTGCCACTTGAGTGTTGAGATCAAGTTCAGATCAAGTTAGATCCCTTTCTCAGGGATATGTCTATCAAGAACTTCCAGATTTAAATCTACTAAGTAAGTGGATAGACTATTTTGACTGAATTCCTCACATTTATGGGTTGAATTTTTACTTTTCTGAACTCAGTGAAAGAAGATTGTTCAATGCACTTGGGCCAGCTTAAAGCCTGTATATTATGAAGACTCCTCTGCCTGCATAGCACTCTGCTGATTAGCGGATATTAATTACAGCACAATTAAGCAAAGACAAGAGAGAGGGAAATATGGGTGCAAGGCAATAGAAGTTATAACAATTCAAAAAAATTAAACCCCCAACTATTAAGTGCTTTGCAGTACAATATTTAGTGCATTAAAACATCTTGAGAGCATCACACAAAGCCAAAATCTGAGAATGTAATATCAAAATAAATGATATTCATACTTTCACAAAATGGTACAGAAAAGTCCTTTTCATATGTGATACCACAAATAAAACCTGCATAATTATTGAGGGAAAGTGGATTAATTTAGTGATATAAAATAGGATGTGATTTGATTTTACAGCTGAAAGATTCAAAAATCCTTTGGACACTACTAAATAGTATTTAAATTTATAAAGAGTAATTTAACAGGTTTTCATTTCAGAAGGAAACATATAAAATAAGGTTTTTGTTGTGCTGTTTTGAAGGTCAGAAGTATTTGTTATGAAAATAGAACTGTCTACAGAAATACATGGTCATGGGAACATTAATAAGATTTAAAATTTTCTTGGATTGAGTCCTTTTCAACTAAACTTTGACTTTAACATATGAAAGACTTGTCATTTTTAAAAACATAAAGTTTGATGAGATCATAGACAGAACACAGGGAGATATTAGCCTATAAATAACAAAATATATATTAAGTCATAACTAGTTGGAATTCAGGGCTTCACTTTTAGTGAAAGTTCAATCAAAATCTAAATTTTGCTAACATGCATGGGAAATAAACAATCTCATGTGAATTGTTCTAATTGATTTTGTTAACAATGAAAAATTAAAACAAAAAATATATACAACAAATATTTTAACACTGAATGAAAAGAATTCTAAAAAAAAACCCTTACTTTTCCATAGTATTTAGTACATTAATAAAATACTTTGCCCTATTTTGGCACTTTGTTGGAACAGCAGAAAAACAATCAAAATTATTAATTTTTATAACTTCCTATATCCACACATTTTTTTCTTCATATTGGTTATTAAAACCTCTGCAAGAGATTGTACGAATTTACCCTCAATGCAGCAACTGTCTGCATTAAGAAAAAGTGTTTTTCTTCAACTTGTCGTACGATGACTATAAGTTGGACTAGAAAAAATGGAGCCACATGGTGGTGTGGAAACCTGGGAAATGACAAAATGTGCCCATGCTCCTTTTCCTGTGACTCTTTTGTGAGAATGGCCAAACTTCTTCCCATCAAAATACCCACATGGGTAAACCACAATATATTTTCCCAGTTCTAGTGAGCAAGGGGATTGGCTATGTCCATGTGTAGGGAACTGTCCAGCAACTGTCAGCCTTGATTGCCCTGGATGCCTCAGCTCTTCAGCACACATTAATTTGGGTTATTTGCAAGCCCCCAGTGCTACCACAGCCTTCCTAGAGCCAACACTGAGCAGCACAATCAAGGGAGCTACACTTGAAATATTGCATCAGACGTGGCTCAGCAGCCTCCAGTCCATCACATCAATCTTAAAGGGAGAGCATGGATAAAATGGTTGGATGGTGATGGTGTTCCTGTCTTTGTAATTTTTTTGCTGCTTCTTAGGGCCATTTTGCCTCTTGTACATGGCCTGACCAGTGAGCCAGATGGTCATAATATCTGATAAATGTTTTGAGCGAGTGGAGTGGATACTGCTGTGCATTGACAACTGAGCATCTGATGTCAAAAGTAATGTGTTAGTGCAAAATTACTAGCAGAGGAGGAAGTATAATTGAAGGACACAGAGAAACAGAGGTGGGGGTTTCTACAAGAATGATAATGAGAATGATTAGGAGATGAAATAAAACCCTCTTCCATGAATAGAGATTGCAAAGAATAGTGTGATTTCCTCGAAAAATTAAACAAGCAAGAGCGCACATAATAAAGTGTTACAAAACAAATGCTGCGTGGCAGGAGGAATAGGGACTAATATTCCTCCTGGCATAGAGGAGGCCTTCAATCAAACAAGAAAGGACAATTGCTGATTATTTCTAGACAATGAATAATTAGGCTGTGCAATACACAGCTGCATGATACAAAAGGAAGACTGGACAGTTATATGACTAGCAACACTATTGACTTAATGATCCAAGTTTTGGGTAGGGACATAAAATCTGTGATTTAAACCAGAGTCTTTCAGCTATTAATAGCAAGCCTTTTGGAATTAAGCAGGCTTTTTTATCTTTTTCTGCACGTTTTAAAAATTTTGTAACTACTTCTCTGCAGCTACCGATGCCTTAAAATGGCATCACCACTGTTAAAGACAATAGAAGACAAGATGAACCATGGGTTTGATACCTTATGACTTGCGCTACACCCTCATGAAAAGCTACAGCATATTTCACCACAGTAGGTGATAGACTTCTAATTTTGGGTACTGTACATTGAAAATATATTGCTCTGTGAATAAGATGTAAAATGATATAGTTCTGGTAGAATTATGCAGAAGCTAATACTCTCCTATTAAGTCTCACACTCAAACTTTTAACTGCTCATCTAGCATAGAGACACGAATATCTTCAGAAGCAGAGGTTTTTGTCATAAATTTCATCACTAATGGGGAGTGCAGGTGCTAGAGATACAGAAACCAAGCCTTAAAAATTTCCACAGCCATCCTCTTTCAGCTTAATGGGCTGACACTTGTACATTGCTCAGCTGGTTGACAGTAAATCTGTTCTGATCTGACCTCCAGGCCGTGCAGTTCTGATTTGTTGCGTGGGGCTGTTCAGAAAAAGACAACTTCTGTACAGCATGTACACCTGAGAGCTGCACAGAGAGCTAACATGGGCAAGTTTAGCGCAGTCTTAATAAATTGCTGATTTTTCTTGTTGCTGCTGATATTTCCATGGTCTAGCAGCTCCAGGAACTGTGTTTCACATACAAATTCATTTCATAGTGCAGCTTTCCACAAATACTTCTGTTTCTGCAGCTCTTCTTCTTCAATAGAAATTTATGAGTCAGAAAGCATCCAGGAGATGAAGTTTTGCCCTTTTTAGGGCTAAACATTACCATTCACAATCCATAAATTTATTAGAAAACTGTAATGACACCACTGCTTGGCCAAAAGCAGCAGCAAAATCCAGATCCCTGAGGATTAGTAGGACCTTTGGATAGTGAAGCACTTTGTAAATTGGCAGGCCTCTACATCATGCTGGCTTTAACTCTGTAGGAGTCCACTGAGCAACACTCCTGTAGAGTTAATCAGCTGGCAAGTTTTCACAGTGCTCTTGTCCTTGAGTAACCTGAAATGTTGGTCTTTGGCCTTATTCCTCAAAACAGCCTTGCCATGGAGAAAGACTTGGAATCGTCAAGGGGACGAGGGGACCCACAAGATCATCGAGTCCATCTCCTGGCCTTGCACAGAACACCCCAAAAATCACACCATGTGCCTGAGAGCATTGTTTAAATGCTGATTGAACTCTGCCAGGCTTGGTGCTGTGATCACTTCCCTGGGGAGCCTGTTCCAGTGCCCAATGACTCTGGGTGAAGAACCTTTTCTAAATATCCAGCCTAAACCTCCCCTGACACAACTTCAGGCCATTTCCTTGGGTCCTGTCACTGGTGACCACAAAGACATCAGTGCCTGCCCCTCGTCTTTCCCTCACAAGTTCTAAACTGCAATGAGGTCTCCCCTCAGTCTCCTCTTTTCCAGACCAAGTGACCTCAGCCACTTCTAATAATGCTTCCCCACAAGGGCCTTTACCCTCTTCCTAGCTCTTCTTTGGACACTCTCTAACAGCTTTATATCTTTCTGATATTGTGGCACCCAAAGCTGCCCCCAGCACTCGAGGTGAGGCTGCTCCAGAACAGAGCAGAGCAGGACAATCCCCTCCCTTGCCTGGCTGGCAAGTAGGCAACAGGAGATGGAGGAGTGCCAGCAACTGGTGCTGGTGGAAATTGTCCACCTGCTGTGACTTGAAACACATTTTTCATAAAGGCGGAGAGAGAACTAGCTCTGTACTTCAGGATGTGGGGGTGAATTCAGTGGGGAGACCATTATCACCTCAAGGGATATAGCACAGTGGCTGAAGCAGAATTTATTAGGTTTTTATTACAGGTCGTATTTTTAATCCTTCCTGGTCCAAAGAGAGCTCACTGAAATGTCACAGAAAGCTCAAGCATGTTAACAGCCATTACATCCTCTATATAACATGCTCATGTTAATAATTTAGATAGGTTGTCCAGGGAGGTTGTGGAGTATTGGAATATAAGGGTCAGTGGAGGTATTCAAAAGTTGTCTAGTTGTGGTCCTGGGAAACCAGAGGTGGCTCTACCTGTGGGCAGAGAGACAGGCTGGGTAGGACAAAACCACCTTCAGAGTCCCCTTCTAATTTCAACCATTTTGTATTTTATAAAAGCAATGACAAGGCAGCTAATTATAATTATTTACTTAAAATTGGCAATTGTGTGTAAAAATATCACCATTTACAATCCATGTTATGGTATCCCCGAGGTTAGAACGCAATGTCAGCGTGTCCAGACCCCTCAGTCTTGCAACAGCCAGGCCAGACTAGTGAGGCTGACCATTGCCTCTGACACACTGGCGATTGTAACAGCAGGGAGACCCATGTCCTACAGCCCTTCCACATCAGCAGATTGTGTATGTATTACCATTCAGTTGGACTTACTCCTACATGAAGCCAACATTTTCCCTACCATGAGGCAGGAAAACACTTCTCAGTGGCTGGGAACATGCTCTTTCCACTGTTGACGTCTTTCCAGAAGAAAAAAGGGAAGCAGGAAGGCTAGTAAACTGTGTAGCTCTGAACAACTCACACCTAAGTGCAAGTAAATCTCATACAAAGGCACAAAATCTACCGTGAATCATGAGGGAACAATGTTGCATCAAAATGATATTTTCTTCAGCTGCAGATTCTAGGAAAATACCAGCCTACACAGTTACCTAGGACCTGGCACTGGAGACAATACTGTTTTATAATAGCAACTTCCAAATTTTACTTTTTAACCAGTAATTGGTCTTTCAAAAACAGAAAGTGTGTACAGAGGATGTAATGCTTTCAATTGCTCAAATCAAATCTGCATTTTGATGCACCTTTATATATACAAAAGATGTCTGAGATCTCTTAGAAACACATCCTGTCTACTATGCAAAATCAATATCTTTTAGTAAAAATATTTCCAACAAAGTTCTCATTTGAATGCAATCATCTGGGCCAAATTTGTTTTGAAAGAATGAAACACAAAGGTAATTTGATTCAAAGTTGTAATATCACTGCTTTGTTGGGTTGTTTTTCAAAGCTACAGTGAATACAGTGTAACCTGCTGTTCAGGGCTGGGGATGGCGCAGCCTGGATTCACTCTTTCTGTGTTTTTTGACCTACTGTGATCACAAATTAGATGCTTGACTTCCCCATATCTGCCTGGAGATCTCCCAGCAAGGTCCTTATGGTCTAATAAGTCATGGGATCTTCCTTCCTTGGAAAATTTTGCTGTTATGACAAGAAATTCAATTAGCTAATAACTATCTAACTAGCTTAATTATAGCTTTTCTTGGAGATATGTATTAGAAATGCATTAATTTTGTATTGATAATTATTTTTATCATGTTTATGATATTAAACACTGTTCAGAACCCAAACACCTCTCTGTATGCAGAGATAAAAATGCTTTTTTCAGGTATGCATGAGTAGTACTCTAGGCTATCTTAAAGCACACCTGCGTCAGAAAGATTAATACCACAAAGAAAGATAATAGCAGTTCTTTTTTCAGAATGTCCAGATAGTCAGCAAAATGGGGATTTCAAGGATCACAGAATCACACAATGGTTGGGTTTGGGTTGGAAGGGGCCTTAAACAAGATCTAGCTCCCGTCCCCCTGTCATGGGTGGGGACACCTTCCACTAGATCAAGTTGATTAAAGCACCCAACCTTTTCTTAAACTCTTCCAGGGATTGGGTCATCCACAGCTGCTCTGGGCAAATTGTGCCAGTGCATCACCACCATCACAATACATAATTTGTCCCTAATATCTAAACTAAACGTGCTGACTGTCAGTTTGAAGCTTCTTGCCCTGTCTCTTTATGCACTTGAGCTCTCTTGTAGCCCATTTAGGTACGAGAAGGTGCTCTAAGATGTCCCCAAAGCCTTCTCTTCTCCAGGTTTAATAACCCAAATTCTCCTAACATGGTGAGAAGTGCTTCCCTTCTCCCAAAGAAAAATGTGTTCCACCATAAACATTGAAGACTGGTGAAAAATTGGCATTCTTTTCCCCAGACTATTAAAATAAGTGAAAATAAAAATTAAGTGGTAGTGAGGAAAACATAGCAAGCTTGTAATCTGTAACAAGCTCTCATGAGACCTACACATTGTAGCAGAACCTTAATATTGAGAAGGCCTTTATCATCCCCGAAAAATATTCAACTTGACTAACACAGTGAAATGTGTTGCAAAATCACAATTATCTGTGAATATGTCAAGTCTGATCAGGTTTTATTCACCTCTGGTTCTTAATAGAAGAAATTTTTTCTCTATACTCTTTTTCATAATGTTAATTCTTTCCCAGAAATACATTATTTTCACAAAAACATATGGCAAAGAAGACATATCCACATCAAGTATAAGCACATGTATGGAATATCTGGGCTACAAAGTCCTTTTGTGGTAGGGAATTGAGGCTGTGGTGCTGCAGGACTTGGAGTGTGTGCTTCAGTCAAAACAGGCATTAGGTCAGGACAGATTTTTTATCAGAGCTGAAGAGATAAAGTGCTTGTGTTAAGGGACTCTGGAACCTCTTTGACTGTGAAAGGAGAAAGAGAAAGTCTCCTTGGATAAGGTGGAGGAGGTTAGCTTTTGTCCTATGTGGCCTAATTAACCATCATAATTTCCTTTTATCCAGCTTCACATTGAGCTCTGTAAGCAACTCAGACAGGATTTATCAATCTTCTGCTCACCCACACTCCTTGCTAACCCCACTGCAGGCTGAAGGAGTGAAGAGCTAGCAAGTCTCCCATTCCTCCCCGCTCTGACACACAAATCTCTCCATTGCAGCCACGAGTTACCTTTGTCTGTAACACATTGCTCAGCTGGTGACACATTCAGAGGGGCACTGAAGCAGGAAATGCAGCCAAGCAGCATGTAACAAAGTGAAAAAGGGCACAAATAGCAGGGGAAGGCATGTTCTGCATAATCACACTTGCCCAAAAGACCTTATGGATTGAGCTCCACGGAAAGCTAAGGGAAAATTGAATAGATAGATTGACCCACATCCATCCTATTGCTTTTTATTCCTTCAGTGCCACCTTCCATCCCACCAAGCCTGTTTCTTTCTCCTCAGTGGAAATCCTGGTGTTCATTTCCCTCTACACTGAAGCAAAAGATGACATAGGTATTAGCTGGTGACATTTGGGAGCTGTGATGAGTACTGCTCATGAAGTTGCTGAAGATAATGATCCTTGCTGTTCCAGCTGGGATGAAAAATCCCTCTGAAATCTCACAGAGATTTTGCTGGGCGCAGCCAGCATCCTCTGCTCAGGAGGCATTTATGACAGAGGTGACTAAACACCCACTGCAGTGAACTGATCAATCACAGATTTCCACGTGGCATCCAAAATAATGCGTATGCACTCCTGTGTTGATCAGATATGATAGCATTACCCGGCAGCAAAATAAAAAACCTTTCTGGTAATACAAACAGATACCCAAATGCTATAAAGGCTCTGTCCTGGCATGGTAATAAGCAGTAGCTTCAGGCTAGAAATAAGAGGAATCAGATATTTCATTTTCTCCTGCAAAATCTCCCAGATCTCTCTAAGGCTGCCTAAGAATTTCACCAAGGTGTGCTGGTTTTGGCCGGGCTAGAGCTAATTTTCTTCACACAGGATGGTATGAGGTTGTGTTTGTGCTGAACACGGGATGATAATACAGAGATGTTTTTGTTATTGCTGACCAGGGCTTCTGGAGCGTGAAGGCCTTTTCTGCTTTCATGCTGCCACACTGGCGAGGGGGCTGAGGGTGCATGGGAGGCTGGGAGGAGACACAGCCAGGACAGGTGACCCCAACTGACCAAAGGGATATCCCAGACCATATGACATCAAGCTGAGTGTACAAAGTGAGGGGTAGAATGAAGAAGGGGGAGGATATTTGAAATTATGACATTTGTTTTCCCAAATAATTTTTATGTATGATGGGGCCCTGCTCTCTTGGAGATGGCTGAACACCTGCCCAAACCTGGGAAGCAGTGAATCCATTCCTTGGTTAGCTTTGTGCGTGTGTGTGGCTTTTGCTTCCCCTATTAAACCATCTTTATCTCAATTAATGAGTTTTCCAGCTTTTACCCTTCCAATTCTCTCCTCAGTCCAGCTGGTGGGAGAGTGAGCAAGCATCTGCATGGGGCTTGGCTGTTGCCTGGGGTTAAACCAGGACACAAATCTTGTATTGAAATGAAATCATAACCACACTGGATTGTGGGGAAGATCACGTCAAGCAGTTCTCATGCACCTCAGGAATGGGCACAAAGCAAAGGCTAGACAGATTTGTTTAAGGAGGAGGTGGATGTTAACAATCCAAGGGGTAGTGTTTGGAAGATGGCTGAGGAGACCTCAACCTGACCACAGCCAAAATTGTCCCACAGCTGAAACTAGCTAATCATTGATGAGTAAGTGTCAGAGACAGCAGCTTGGGAATATGAGAAAATCATGTTCTTTAGATCAAGTATATCCCAAAAATTTGCTCAGCTATTGCAAAGTGTGGTGACAACTTATAGCAGGAGACCTCAACTCTGCCTCTGTGCACCTTCTAGTGTTGCACTGAGAACACTACATTTCCACTAACCTGAGTTCTCATCCTACATTAATAAACTTCCTCTGACTGGGACAGAGCAGTGCTACTGGAAAGGTGCAAGAATATGAGCTGTAATTCTAGAGACATTGGTAAAAGGTCATCAAGAGTTTCCTCCAGCCCTATTCTGCAGACTCATGAGTTATTCCTGCCTGCTGCACCTGCCTGATTTCAATGACCCAACCAGGAGCTTGCCAGAAGAGGGGAATTAGGTGATAGTGCCACGGAATTGCTCATGAAGCAGGCAGAATAGGACAGATAGGAAACAGAACAAAAATAACTCATGACATTAGCTAAGAGAAGAAGTTAAGCTTGATTACAACTTTTAAAGGTGTTGACACCATGAAAAAAAATAACAGAACATTCTAACTCCTATCATCCTCTCCTGTAAAAGAGATGAAAGGGCAGCATGGTAATTCTGAGGATTGTCTGCTCAAAGGTCTCTTATTCTCAGAGAAGATATTCAGGGACAGTTGTATTTCAGGCAGCTCAAGGCTACATGTTTTTAGGGGATATTTTACCCACGGAGGAGGCTAGAGGTAATCTACGGTATAACACCTCAAATGTCTGAAGCACATACATTAAATTGTTGGCATCACATTCTTCAGTCTATTTGATCTGCTTTTGTTGTGCCAATGAAAGCAAAGTCTAGCAAATGGCCTAAGACCCTGGACAGCACTCAATGAACTTTGGTTATCTCTCAGGCTTAGCTTTTGAAGGAGCCAGATAGTTCCCTCTGAAGATAGAGTAAGGAGAAGTGTTTCAAATGGTCCTCTTTCCCTCTCACACTCCTAGGGAGTGCTCCATGGTTCTTTCTTCTCTCAACAGCCCCATTCATCTGCTGCCAATTCAAAGCATAAAATATGTGCATTTGGCTTTTGTCAAGTCTGGCATATCTAGCGACTTAAAACAGAGGACTTAACCTTTTTGGAGTGCATTTTGAGCCAAAAAAAGTATAAAAATATGTCCTCTGAATACACTTAGGACCTGAAGGAGATCCAGGCCCTGTGCTCAATTGTGTGAATGCACAGTTCATGCTCCATGAGGAGAACGTGGGTAGAGTTTGCAGTTCTGCACCATGAGTAGCTCACTTGCAGATCCCTTTGTCACTGCCAGTGTTTTCTACCTTGTGCTTATTGTCTGCCACTTCCTACTTAAATAATTGCAGCAACATCAAACAAAGCCTGCGTATCCACAAAAAAATAAAAAGAAAAAAGAATCTAAATATCTAAAATTTGGGAAATGGCTCCAGTGATCTGATTCTAAGAGAATAATGTTTTCCTTTATTTCCAGTCTTGGGAGGAGGGAATATTTTCATGTTAGCTGGTATAATTAACATGTTGCTTTCAGCAACTCTACATTCCAAGCTTCAATGAATTTTTAGTTAGTGATTATTATAAAAGATTCACATTGTCTAGGAAGGCCCTTCACAAAAGTGTGTGCTGTAAATATGCATTTTATATAAGGTAGACATTACAAATTTTTATCCATGTATACTACCTATGCTAAACTTAACTTATCAATGTGATTCTTTTGTTGAGTCTATTCATGTTTAACCAACTATGTGCAGGAACTCAAATCAACCCAGTGAAATCAATAGATAGTCTGGCAGGGAACTGTTCTAATAATTTCTCAGGAGCCCGTGCTTTTCATCCACATTAATGCTCACTCAAAGGGCAAGGGAAAAAACAGGCAAATGTCTTGAGAAAAAAAAGGGTAATTTGAGTGCCAACGTCTCTCCTAATAAGTACAGAGCAATTTTACACAGAAGCTGAGCACTGTAATGGTTGTCCAATAAAACCAAATTGCTGTATAAAGTGCACAAGCAGTCATTTGAAGAGGCTCTGAGTGGATGGATACTGGCCAAGAGCAAGTCACAGGGGAAACAAAACACCCAATGATCCTTCAGTGAAGTGTTTGCATGGGGTTGGACTGTCAAGTTTGTGCTCTTTTGTGCACTGAAAGATCTGCCATTTTGCTGAACTTGCTGCAGCTGCATGACCTGTTAGCAGGAGAAAGTGCTCTGCATGCCCAGTGTTGATTTCCTCAGATTCAGCTGACTACTTTGCTAATCAGTCAGATGTAATTTACAATCAGTTTAAGATTGCTCATCATTTCCGATGACTGGCACACTGACTGACAGAAAACCAAATTATTGCCCATACCAATCAGTAGCATACACTGGTTTCAACCTTTCTCCCTTTTTTTACGCAGTGCCACATTTTACCTTTTCTGTCCTGGAGAAGTTGGCCACCCTTTGCCAGTGGAAATAGACATGATGGAAGTTCATACAGAGTGGTGGCTTGAATAATTATATATGTATATACACTTATCACAGCATCAGCTTGGGTCGACAGTGGCTTATCCTTCTGATTTCCACAGCTGCAAGCCCTGTTCTAGCACTGCTGGATAGAAGAGAATTTTCATTCTCTTTAATTTCATGATCTTATGCAATGGTCATGTTAAGTGACCATTGCTTTCAGAATACCTAAGACTTCACAGAGGAGAGGCCTGATGGTCACATTCTCAGCACTTTTACCAAATCCACTTCTATGCCCCAACACCAAGGATTTAATAACATTTTGACCACAACTTAATGCATTAAGCTCTGCCATTCCTTATAATAGCAAATATCACATGAAACAGCAGCAACCTGAAGAGTTTATCCTGGCTCCAAAGAGCTGGCAAACTCACATTAGAAGTGGCCAGCTATTGTGAGAAGTTACTTCTGTATCTGGTTTAGGAATTAAAATTGTTTTATATCTCCATAGTTAAAAATTTTGATACTATTTTCTGCTGCATTCAAACCATGGCACACCTACTATGTGAGAAGTTTACATCCTTTTAGAGAGGGCTTCCATTAACACACAAATATCTCTTCTATTTGGTTCCAGTTTGTTGTTCCCCCCCCCTTTTTTTTTTGTTGCTTTGGGATGCTTTTATTTGTTTGTTTGTTTTCACTTTTGGTTTTGATTTGTTTTTTTCTCTTCATGATTCTTTATTTTCCCTGTTGAGAAATCATCTTCCAAGTAATAGTGATTTAGATTACCTTAACTGATATTTTCTTCTTTTGAAGGGAATCAAGCCTCTGTTAGATAGGACAGAAGATTCAAATTACCTGCTCAATTATACCTCAGTCCTCTGATCTGTTTTCAGAATTGCTTGGTAAATGCCCTGTACAGCTAACTGTAGGAGTTAACTTGCAGCCTATTCTAAAATCAGTCAGACTTGAGCCAAAGTCTTACCCAGGGACATTAAAACAGTTCAATGCACTGGTAAGTATTTGGGACATCTGCTTTATTTGCTGCAGGTGCTTCAAACTGGAGGTCTGCCAGGGAGAGAGCTCTTGTAAAACTCCTTCACCTCATGTAAGCAAGGACACACTCCTTCAATACACGTGCACATAAGGGTTGGAAGAATCAGAGCATCAGGATGCTTCTAACACTGGGGAAAGCTCCAGTGACTCCAGCCTTCCTGAGCATCAGCAATAACAGCAGCTGCAGCTGTGGTCAATAAGACATTTGTCTAACAGGATGTTAAGCTGCTTTCCTTTACAATCATTTTACAGCTGACTGATTCAAATGTTTTTTGTCTAAATGCCTTGTTTGACAAGTTCATTCTTGTCTCTGCATTTAAGATAATTTCTCTGACCACCATATGGATGGGATTCATTTGTCAAATAGCCCACCCCTACTGTTTTTGGAAGCAGTAAGCTTTTTATTTTTTTAAATCAGTAAAGAAAGTCTGTAATAACAACCTTGACAGGATAAAACAAAAGACACTGAGAGGAGATATTGTCAAGGAATTAAGACTATATTAGTGTTACAGCAGCCCTTAAAAATGTCCACAGTATGTAAAAGAGGCTTGGCATTTAAAGAGGAACATGGAAAGTCATGCTGGTTGATCTATTTTCCTTAATATTCCTTTGTCGTATGATCTTGGACAAGTCCAGTAGCATTTCTGTGTCTCAGCTTCAAATTACTAGGACAGGAATGCTTCTCTCACAAGTAATTATAAAAAAGCCCCATACACTCAAAGGCACCTCAGAAGATGACAAATAGTAAAATCTCTTTTGATATAACATGATCAAACACGCCAATTTAAATAGAGGCTGAGCCAACCTTGCCTCAGTTATAACTTGCAACATGTAGGTACCTGTAAGAAAAACACCTTTGCACTCACAACAGTCCTGCTGTTGCCTCATTTAAAACAACTGTTCAAAGGGGAAGTGAAAAACAGTATCCCTCAAATTTGAGTGTCTTTGCTACTCTTCCAAGGTTCTGCTGCTGCAATATTAAGAAAATACGATGTAAGATGCATTTTATCTCTAACTTGCATGTAGGGAGCCTGTTGTCCTGCTCCTTCTCTGAGGAGAGTAATTGTCACCAGGCAAGAGTTGTATATAAGTATTAGAGCATATTAAAGAATTAAAGTGGTTTTTAATTTTATTTCTGTGTTTTAAATGCCATGACATAACCAAGGGGTGGGCTCATGATAAATTTCCATAACAATGAGTACTTCTGCTTCTATATCAGTAGGTATAGTACAAAAACCAACATTAATATACACACCTTGTCAGTCAAAATTCCTCCTAATATCACCATACAAGAGCACAATGTTAAACCATCAATTTCTCACATACAGATCCCTGCAAAGTACTTTTTCATATCCGTGCACTTTCCTGTAGAGGTGTGTAAACATGGAAGACAATCTTTTTCTGGCACTACAGCTTAGTTCCTTTGCTCCATAGCCTTTCCAAGGGGAATGACTTCTGATAAAAAACCTTCATAATTTTCCAGAAAACAATCAAATTATTTCTTTCTATTGCAACTAATGTCACAGATAAGCAAAAAAAAATCGTCAGCAGTAATAATTCTAAATGTCTCACACTCTCTATTCAAAAACTGTTCCCACCTTAAAGATTTTTATGCAATTTATTTTCCTTCAATCTACTCTTTCATTCCCTGTCCCCCTGAGGCACCAGGTAAGCACTCCTTGAATGTTGCTCCAGGATCACCCTAATGCTAAAGCACCATTTTTCCCTGAGTCATCCAATCCTCAGATCCTTGCAATTAAAGTCTAAGCCAGAAGTTATTCAGCTTTCACTTTACTCTCTCAAACATGACCAAGAGCAATCTTTGCAGGAAGTTGAGCATCCCTGTCAGCAACAGCAGCATTCTCTGTCCCTAAAATGTTAGTCTCATGCCACTGCCATTTACCCTGGACTCCAACATGCCCTGATGGGGTGTCTTGTATCCTGGGAATATGTCCTACATTCAGCAAGGCTAAAAAAAGGATACTTCACCTGTTGAAAGTTTTCATACTACCTGGTGAACTTCAGCTCATCTTCACTTGAACTTGGTGTACTTGATTGCAATTTAGAAGCTGGTGCAGCAGTCTCTTATCAAATATACTTTTTCAATAGTTCTTATTCAAACACATATTCTTTTCTGCCAGGTTATACATGAACCCCCTGATTTAGCATATTCCTTAACACTCACCACAAAACTCTTATCATTTATTGTGCAATAGGTAGGGTTTTTATCATTAGGATTAAATGATAGATGACCTGGCCATCTTTTCTATGAAGGCTGAGAATTTACTTAGATCTCAGAAATACAAATAAGGAAGAGACATTCATTCTTCTGTGCTCTGGAAAATACTAGATTTACCCTACCTTGAATGGGCACTTTTTTTAGATATTTATTTGCTCAGAATTTAACCAAGTACTGTTTAGTTTTTCTTTTCAAACAAATTCCATTGCAGCTTGCTCATTGGAGAAAAGGATCCCAAATCTCTTTTCTATTTGTACTCAATAAAATGCCAATCACTCCTGGCAAGGTTTCTTTACTTAACGTAAGATTAAAATTTTAATTTGGGAAAAAAAATAGCTCCATCCATCTACTGAATCTTATCCAACAATTTATTTTTTTTAAATAATTGAAAAAAAAATTTGATTAGCACACATGAAATTCTACATATAATTTAAATAGTTTGAAGTTTTGGCTGAGGTTCAATTCCCTTTTGATACAGATTGCCTGAACGATTTTATGCCAGTTTGAAGAGAGTAAAGTCTTCCAGGCAACTAAATATATAAGGCTTGCAGTTGAAATCCATCAATATTCTGATTGTTGAAGACTTTTTGATAAGTTGCAGATAATATTACGAAGTAGCTACAGCTGTGGGAGTATCTTAGAGTGGCACAATGCACCTTAATGACAACCAGCATTAAGTATGCTCATTGCACTAGAGATGTGCCCTTTAACATCACAGATATTGGTCCAAGGACACAGTTTGCACTGCATTTCCCAGATTCTTAACACTATGAGGTCTTCAGTTTGATGAAGCCTCCAGTTGCTAGTGCAAAACAAAATAATAAACAGAAGAATGGAGGTTAAGAAACAAATAAAACTGGAAAAAAACAATCTTGGAAAGATGCATGAGGTCAATAATCAATTAATCTACCTGAGATTTCCCAGAAATCTTCAGTTCAAGAAAAAATAGTCTGTTTTTTCCCTCAAAGTGTAGTTCCAACACTGAAATCAGCAAGACAGTTTTCTGCTGACAATTTTTTCAAAAGAAGGTGATTCACACACGGAAAAAAACAATAATAAACAAAAATAAGTCATTGAATCATAGAAGAATGGAATGGCTTTTGTAAATAAATGAACAAAAGGACTTAAATATAGAGGTCAATTTGCTGTGAACTGAAACTAGTCAGAAAGAAACATTAATTGGAATCAATACGTGGTTGTGAAAATGTTTGAAAAACCTAAATAATTGCAACACTTAATGCTGTTGTCTTAAAGGAAAGTAGAAAGGTCAGGTAATTAAATTGTCTTAATGTGAACAAGGAGTAAAAGCTGCAGCTTTTAAACATATTGAAGTAGTACATAGAAGAGTGCGAGAAAGTAAATTATTCAATACCAAGACAATTAAACTAAGAAAGGAGAACCCCACACAAATTGACAATTCTTGAAGCACTTAACGTAAACCCCTAACAAAACAAGTTGCCAGTAAAATGAAAATTGATAATTTGCTTGCTTCAAATGATTTTCAGTTAGTCACATATTGTGAAAAATTGTATCCTAATTCACAAATGCAGTGTCAGTTACCAAAGACACAAGAAATATTGAACCAACTAGGGAGAAATGCTGTTTACTCCCCAGTGAGCTAAAAGAGTTACTTGCTTTTGTAGTTTGCCAGTCAGTTTGGGATAAAGCAGAAACATTTGGGGATTAAGGAGGCTGGGATTTTGCTTTCTCTCTGGCAGGCAGCAATAGTAGGCAGAAGAAATGTAATCAGCTTTCTTCTGATATTGTCATGTGTACACCAAACTACTGATCCCCAGACGGACTAGCATAGTCTTGGGAATAAGACACTTAATTCAAAAAAACAGCATTTCAGCATTAATTTTATTGTCCTATGTCAGTAAAACATCTCTTCTAAGGATCTCACAAAAAAACTCTGTTCCTCTCAAAGCAGGCACAGAAACTCTTACTGACACTGAGTAAAAAATTACACACATCTCAGTTTTTTACCAGTTTCCCTCTCTGCCACAAGGCTGTCTTCAGGCCAGACCACGCTTCAGCTTCTGTTCCCTGGCACCATTTAGCAAGAAGCATTGAGGAGAGAGGCACTGCCTTTGAGAACTGCACATCTCTGAAGGCAGATGGCTTAGATTCAGCCTAGAAACTTGGGAATTTTCACTTAGAAGTGAGGTTGAATACCCGATTAGTACGCAGAATAAATCAAAACTAATGCCATTCTGCAGTAAAATAAATAAATAATTATTAAAAAGTCATGTTTGTTTCAAAAATTATAATTTTTTTCTTTTAATGGGAAAAAATCACTCTTGCTGGAGATTATGGAACTTAGTACATAAACACAGTGAAAAAACACTGTATGAGTTACAGCTTGTGTATATACAGCTGTGCATATAAGGAAGATGAGGATGCCTAGGCTACATTTAAAGAGTTCAGCTGATAAATTCCATGGTCTACCCTGATGTCCTACACTCAGTGTGTTCCACTGGAGGACCTGTTGGAACACTTCAGGTCTTCCATTTTTTCCCACACCTTCTCCCTAGGAGATCTAGACCCATCACTGGAAAGTGTCTGATTTCAAAATTCCAGCATTCCTGGAACCAGAGGTTTAGTTTTGGACAAGCGACTAAACTGACCTTGCCGCAAACCCTGGTTGTGTCTCATTTGTCTCTTCTTTTGCCCTTTTCATAGAAGAGGGATGGAATATCTCTCCCATTAAGAAAGGCTGAGAGACTTGGGGTTGTTTGGCCTGGAGAAGAAAAGCCTCCAGGAAGAGCTTGGAGCATCTTCCTGTAACTAACAGGACTGCAAGAGAGACAAGGACAAGGTTGGGCCAGGTGACCTTTAATCGTCTTTTCCAACCAAACCATCCTATGATTCTTGTTTTCTGGCATGTATGGGTTGGTGTGAGATGATGTTGTCATTTATCATAGTAACAAAACAAAGAGGCAAACAAACTCCTTGGAGGCAGACAACATAATTAGGTTGAAAAAATAATTAGATTACTTCTTGTGCAATAGGGATTAGGGATTCTCATCCATAATCACACAAGTGTGATGCTGGGGATGAGGAAGACTGGATCCAGGCTGGCAAATTCTTCCTGTGTAATGTCTAACATCATCCCTGGCAGCGTAGCACACCTTCTTGCAGATTATGGGTACTTTACTTGTGAAATATGATTAAGCTCTCACCCTAAAATTATAAAACTTTTGGTCACAGGCTCTATTATGGTGTTTGTATATCCACATCATCCACAGCACAACACCAGGTCAGATTCAATCTCTTTCACTACTAACCAAAGCAAATAGTACACATGGTCTCCAGCTAAAAGGCAAACTCTGATCCCTCTCTTGCATCTAGTATTCCTTGGAACATCCTTTCTTCCCTGAAGAAACTATCAAGTTTAGCTGGAGCTGACCAACAATGTCTACATTTGCTGGACAGAAGAGGAAAAAGTCACAGGGCACTCTCATAAGACTCTTCCTTATGGAGAGAAGACAGCCTCCCATTACACCTCCCCTTGTCAAGAAACTGCCCCCAAGTTCCACCATCAATCACAAATATCTGGAAGGAGATGAAACTCACAACACAGCCAAAAAGAATAAAGCTAACAGCAAGTAATTAAAAATCATAAAGTGTCTTATTATGAAGGAATAACAATTGATTAATGGTGTACCAAAGCATTCTCAAAACCACAAAGGAAGTGTGTAAGTCAAGTTAATAAATAAACAGGTTGATACTTCTTTATAACTTTCTGAATTCAAGTATATACGGGTAGGGAATCCATTTAGGTCCATTTTCAAGCACATGCAAGTGTTTAATAACTGTCTATGTTTCTTTGTGTTCACTGCTACTTAGCAGTTTAGGCCTCTCAGTATCACACCCTACATATTGATTCTGTGATTATTTCCTAATCAGTGATTGTGCATCCTAACACCATTGCTCATGCAGAAGCAGTATGATACAAATATAAGTTTCCAAGCCTCTTAGAGTTCCGCAATATTCTGAAAGCTGGCAAATTTTTCCTTCATCTGTTTCTTTCAAGTATGCAACAATCCTAATTTCAATAGGAAAGTTTTTAAAGTCCAAATCTTCAAGATTGGAGTTCTTCAATAAGGAAGGACAATGCAAAGCCCAAGGAAGCTTTTCTTGATCTGATTTACAGTAAAGATGTATTTTCCATCATTATTTATTATCATTCCCCAAACTCTTACATATTAGCTTCTCAGATGCCAAATATCCTCACATTTATGGGCAGACATAGTTAGCACAAATTTGCTCTCAGCATCTGTAAATAAGTATATGTAATGCAGCGTTTTGGCATAATGAATCCAATAACAAGGACAATGCATTTAGCTTACTTAATTGCACAAAACCTCAGACACTTATTTTAAAATGTAAAACCAGGGTATCTTGCAGAACATTTAATAAACTGAAAATCCATTTGGTTATTTATCATCCTACTGAAAACACTGGCATTTCATTTGCATAAGATTTTTTAAAAATTTATTGTGTCTTTGCCTTTTTTTTAGATATTGAACTATTTTTAAGAAGAGAAAAACTACATACTCTTCATTTAAATAACTTCAATCTTCTGCTCTTTCATTACAGATATGTTCCCTGGTTTGTTCATATCCAGGAAAGCTGGGATTGGAGGGTTCTATCTTTGTTCTCTGCCCTTAGGATAATTAACCGTGAAACACACAATCAAGGCTTTCCCATTAGTATTTTGGAAAATGCTGTACAGTCTGCATACTGGAAAATGCTGTACAGTCTGCATATTGGAAAATGCTGTACAGTCATCCTGGACAGTTCATTAACAGCAGGTACAAATACATACAGGGTGAGAAAGAGCTTACTAAATCTTTTCACAATAAGATAAAATTCTTTAAATTCCAGTCCAGAACATTTGCATAATCACAATATAGCATGTTTTGGCTTGTCTTCCAGAACAGCACCAGGCAATTGCAGGCTTGACACCAATCCCTGAAGGTCATGGTTGTGTGCCAGCCTGGTCTGGATGTGGCACATCATGAGGCAGTGACTGCGTTCTGTGCCTCTGACGCCTTTAAAAGAAAAAGATGCACAGGTGCACTAATGTGCATATGCAGCTTCCAGCTCACATCTGGCTTACATCTGGCCACAAGATATCCAGCTGTGTAATCCAGTCATAAGATTATTTGCTGGGATCCAGAGGTCTAACAGGTTTGTCAGTGGTGATCGCCATAATTCCTTAGACTCAGGAGACTGAGATTTGGCTACTACCCTGCACTGTGTACTAAGGCCATGGTGATCTTAGGTGAGTTAGAAAAGAGTTCTTACCTTCTAGCAGAAATATTGGTTCTTTGCAGAAAGCAACTGGTGAAATTAGGCTCTGCATGATAACTAAACAATTAAGGAAAATGAGGATGTTTTGGGGGTCTGGTCTTTTTTTTTTTTTTTTTACTTTTAATTGGAAAAGCTTTGTTTTACAAGCTACACTGTGATAACAGCAGGGCTAATCACTGAATTAGGAGGTTATTGCTTTGGAAATCTCACCAAATATTTGCAGTTCTGAACAGCTTGCAGAGGTCTGCCTATGAAATTCACAGAGATACCATCAGCTTTGGTGAAGGCTAAAATAATAATAAGTAACAATGAGAGGCCTCCTTTTTCTATTACTACTGTGAGACTCAGGCTTGTTCCCTGCACTCTGAAAGTGGGCATTCTACATTATTCTTAAAAATAATGCCATTTATTAATATCTATTACAAAACTATTTCCTGATAGTTGTTGGCTTTGTTCTTAATCTCTTATTTTTACTAAACTTCTCAGAAAAAGGCAGCCTTAGAAATCAGTCATGCACTACTAGCTTCTTGGTATAGTGATTTCTCATAGGAAAATACTGCAGTTATTGTGATGGAAATTAAGACATTAGAATACAATATAGATGAAACACTTTTTTATACTGCAGAAGGACTCTGGTGGGGGTGAGGGTTCCACTTTTGTGTGTTGAAAATAATGAGTTGGCTTAGTGGGAACCCAAAATGAAGAAGAGAAGAAACAGAGTAGCTGGACAGGGAGCATGAAGGGAGATCAGGCAGATACAAGGAATCAGCTCTGTAATGAAATAGAGCTCAATCCCTCTTTTGCCTTTTGGCCTACATTTTAGAGAACTTTTTGGATTAAAACACCTTATCATAACCATCCTGCAGCACCAATCTGCTCTTCTAACTCTTTTCAAATTTTCAGATAGGTTTATATTTTTTGATACTTATGTCCAATGAAAGAACACTCTTCATTAAATTATTTTTCATTAGCAATTTATTATATTTTAATAAAGATAATGGATATTTCAATTTATTCAATGCTTCTCTAAAAGTTGAAGCTAGAACATTCATTCTTCATGGCCATGAGGAATGAAGGACAACTTGAAAGGGCTTTGAGCACCCTGGTCTAGTGGAAGGTGTCCCTGCCCATGGCAGGGGGGTTGGAACTAGATGGTCTTTAAGATCCATTTCCATCCAAACCACATATTATCCTTTGACAAGGTTCCTCTTGAGGTTCATGTTTAAAGGAGAGGAAGAAAAGAAAAAAAGAATGAAAATAAAAAGAGGAGGGGGTGTGGAAAAAAATTAAAGTATAGTTTCTGTACCGATAAGCTTGACAGAGCTGAGGATAAAAAGGGGCTTTCAAGAAGCATAAATGGGAATAAAGGAGGTTTCTGTCTCTGACCTTATGAAAGCTATAATTTGCAGGTGTCCTTACAGACCCAACACTATTTTGTTCACTGGTTGTCCAGACAAGTAATTTTTTAAAGCAGAAGAAGCATACTTGTGCCTCTTAGAAGGCAGTCAAGACATTAAAGATGCTCTAGCTCTAATTTGTCATTTTCTGTCCATTTTCATGAGAAAGTCTGTATAATGGTAAGAGTTATAAGAGAGTCAAGTTGCTAAAATAAGAAAATCACAGAATTAGCATTTATCCTGATTCCTTGGATGAATCTGTCAAGAAAAGAGCTTGTGATGATCACAGGACATTAGCTTAGAAGCTGCTGCAATTTTAAAATTTTCATTAGTTCTGAAGAGTTAACTCTAAAAATAAAAAAAGCTAAATGACATCCATTTTAGAAGGCTTTCTTTAATATTTAAGAAATTAGGCTCATATGCTTACCTACAAAGGTTTCTATAACACTGAATTTTGCCCTGCTTAATATATTGAATTTCATACTTAAGTATCTGTGGATTTGAGTGTTAAAGGAATTTTATTCACATTTCATCATGAGAGAACAGTATCATCAAGGTGTTCAATACTTCTAATTTTTACTGCAACACATCTTGTTGTTTCTAGTACATTTGGTATTGACAGATACCAATTAATTTTTCCGCCTTCCAAATTGTTTGTGTTAACAATGATTTTGCAAGTGTTTTACCAATAATTTCTCATCTGATAATGTTAGGATGTAATAAGAATATTTCTTATTAAACACCCCACCTAGCTCATATCAGATGATGTATTTATGCAAACATGATGTATACTGTGTTCTTTTACAGAAACACAGGTAATGGAGATTAACAAAAAAATTTAAATCAAGCTAAGAAGTGATGCTGGGAATTTGTGAACATTTTAGAATATACAGAAATATAAGATCCTTTCCACAAAAACTCTGCAAAGGGTTTTCAAACCCAGGTATTTTAATCTATGTTAATCAGAGTGGTATTTGAAGCCTCTCTTTTAAGGTTTGAGAAGACTTTGGAGATATTGTAAACAATATATTTAGCATCCATTGAATTGCATGTGTGTTTTGTCTTCTGCAAAAATTAAGGGAAATCTATTTTGTGCACTGCAAAACATGCTGTTTCAGACCTCAGCCAGCTTCTCTGAAGATGCAGAATGGAAATAAGACATATATAGAGTCAATGAAAGAAAACCAGGCAGACTGACAGAGGAGGAGGATAATGAAAAGTGGGTTTGCAAATGCAGAAGAGTTTGAAGGAGTTTGAAAATACCCAAAGGCTGTATCAGATAGATGAGATGCCCCTCAGATCTGACCACCTAAAATAGACCTCTTGATGCCTGCTGTATGATAACTCTAGAACTGAAGATGATGGAAAGCATCATATTTTTTCAAAATATGAATTGAACCTATGAATTGAAATATAAGAAAATGCCTCAGGCATGGCTCTTTCCTGATTGCATCCTCACCAGTTTATCCATCCCATTGCATACACTGAAAAGCATCATATGTGCTAGGAATGCTCTGCTATACTGTCAGATGTCTCTGACACACCTTGACAGTGTGAAGATGCTGAACTGACTTAAAGCTCTTAGGAGAGGCATCTCCACACAGAATATCCCTTCTGTTAGATAAAACATTTTGTGGAAATAAGTCCATATGTTTCTGCACCTTGCTTCTATTTTAACTTGCTTGTAGATTTTGACCTCTGTTTGTTAAGTAGAATACTGAAAATCCATCAGTTGTATTATGAGTTTTGTGTGGCCAGACCCAAAGGACTGAGCATTTTAATGCTTTACATGCATTCAACAAGATTTCTTTTGTCATCATGGCCTTTTCTCAAAGCAAAGCATTTTAGACTGAAATAATTAAACTAAATTCATGGCAACTGAAACACATGAGAGTGGTTCATTTATAACAGCTACAAGCAATGGTTGTGTTGTTCTTGTCTCTTGGTTTTCCTTATTTACCTCTTAAAACAGAATATCATATCATTAAATCTGCTCCATTTATATTTGCCGTCTTAACAGCATGTTAGCCTGTGTTTTGGTGAAATAAACATAAAGCTTTTAATTTTCTATTCTTTACTGAATTTACTACTCTCACAGAAACATCCATCCTCTGTCATCCTTTTTCACACAGAGTGGAAACTTATCCTGCAAATATTGCTTTAAAAAAATTATCAGAAATTTCAGCAAAGCAAACTATTGCTTTATAAGAGAAAGTATAGAAGAGTTTGTCCTAGGTATGTGAAAATCAGGGGGGTTTTTTCAGTAAGGATAGTTTACATCTTTCAGATGGTTGGCTCTTTTAGGGTTTTTTATATGTTTTGTTTTTTCTCTTTTTTCAGAGAACTATTTAAAAACTAGAGTTAAAAGTTGCTAAAACCTTTCCAGAACTGTTTTCAACTAAAAAGAAATCATAGCTTTATTTGAATCAATCATAACTTTATATGGATCAAAACATTTCATTTCAACATTTTTATTCAGTGAGATTTTCAACGTGTCAAATAATGAGTGACACTATTTGAAGCATGTCCTGCCCAGTGAGGTGGTCTACAGTCTATTTTATCTTCATCATTTCAATACCTTTTTGCTCTGACTTTATCTGCGATGTTATATACAGTATTTCCCCAGCCACTCTGTTCTGCCTTACAAAAGTCCTGCACCTAGAAACAGGAATATCAAAGCCAAGGAGAGATACTCACCCCCTCTGCTAATAAAGCAAAACATTTCAATTATGAGAAATCTTGAAAGAGAGAGAGAGCAAAGTAAACTGAAACTGTCAGGGTCAGCTCCCCTGCCAAAGCTCAAAGCTACAATAAAAAGGTCATCTGTGATGTGAACAAATTGTGTGGAAAAGGGATGCCTTTTGAACTTCTGAGAAAGAAACCCCGACTGGTGCAGTTGCTGTGACAGAGCAGTGAAAGGTTCTCGCCGATGAATGAATTAATAGTGACATACAACATTAAAACGGTGTCAGCATGGTCCTACATGACAAGGTCAGAAGATGAGGAGCTTTTTGCAACCCTGTCAAATCAATTACTGCAGGCCACTTCACAGGTCAGCTCATTGCCCTCACCACGATCCAGGTCTGCTGCAATGCTGCACACAGGGGAGCTGAGTGGTCTGTGGCAGTGTGAGTGCAGCCCAAACAGCCCTGCAAACAAAGACATCAGTGTGGCACCAGGCAACGCAGCTCCAGGGCTGGAGAGCACCAAATTAATGGGGAGGCACTAACAGTGGACAAGCAAAAAGCCTCTGCATCTTCTCCAGATCCCACATTGTGTGAGTGTGTGGTAAAACCATCAACCACAACCCTTAAATATTATTTTGTCCTCACAAAAGTTAAAGCTAATGCTTTAACACCTCAACTGCATCACATTTTTGTCAGGTTTAAGCCATCTCCTTTGATATATTCTTCCCCAGATGCCTTTAGATTATTAAAGGTAGGAAACAGATAGCAGGGAGTTTTTCAGTGCTACAGGCATCATCCCATACCATTTACAATTTAGAGGCAGACTCAGCTTGCTCAGCATGTGTGCTTCAGGTCAAGGTGGTATTTTCCTAGCCAGATCATCAATACTTTCAAAGCAAAACCATTTTGAGCTTTAGCTGATGCTTGTTTCTAAACCTTTTAACTGCTAAAGCAGTACAAATGTTTAAGTACTGCAAGCACTCAGTAATAGTGAAGTAATCTGTAATTTCAGAAGCTGTTCCTGACTCATGCTGTATGAAAACTGTCATTCATAGCTTTTGTAACCAGGTTTAAAGCACAAAGAGCTGAGAAATGCATGTGTAATTTGAGTGTCCATTGTGTCTTCCAGGATTTAGAAGTGTCATGTTAAAATCAGCTTCTCTCTCTCCCCCAAAGATGTGTACATTGAATTATTACTAATAAAAATTCCTCCCTGCACTGTTATTTTATTTCAGTACTTTTACATAGTTACCAGAGCTCTTTCAGGGCATTGCCAGTGTTTTAAAGCTAACCCATTCTGCATTATAAGCAGACATGTGTAGATGTAATCACTGTGAATACAAATTGTGAGCAAAAAGTGCATTTAGCAATGCACAGCTGAAAAATCTCCTTAGATATTCCTTAATTAAACTGAGATGGACCTATAGGACAAATTCTAGCCTCATATTCTCAATTTCAGCAGATTATGTACCTACAAGAGTAAGAGCAAGTGTGAAAAAAAATGAAACTGCACAAAAGAAGAGGCTGTGATGGCTTGTATTGTAGGGACACACTAGTCATGCATACTTCACAGTAGCATTAAACTGAAATATCAGGTACCACATTGCCTTTGCACCAAGCTCAGCACAAAGTGTAAACCACCAGCTTCTTGCTTGGTCAGGCAGCTCACTTGCTCATTGCTGTGCCTACATTGTGTATGATCTACATTATTCACGATTGTTTTAAAATAAGATGCAAAACTGGTATTTGGATTATGTTTGCTTTTGCTTTTTATATGTTTACAACCTCAAATGATCAATATATGCTTAAACCATCTTGGTGGCTTGGATGAAGGGAAAACTAAACCCTTGAGAAAAGTCCATAACTCTCCTGAGCAAAATTTGTCACCTTCAATTGGGTCACAATGAATTGGGGGTGCTCAGCCCTTTCTGAACTTCAGCACTGTTGATACAACCTTATCCTGAAAACATCATCTTCCTCCCAGAGCTGTAGCTCTGAGAATTAAGGGAAGGAGTGCAGTCAGAGTATGCAGAATTCACATAAGTGGGTGAATAATTTAGATATTTTAACTATGCCATCTAGAATTGCCATACTCAATTCCAAATAATCCATAGAATACATATTTTAGTTCTTCCAAGCAGTCAGTTTGTGGAAATGCAAATCCTACTGGGACAGAAAAATAATGCTGGAATAATGGGTACATTTATTTTTCTTTTCTGCATGTTAGAACAATTGTAACCCAGTTGCACTCCAGTAAAACACATATGCATCTAAAAACAGTGTCTGTGGAAAAAAAATTCAAAATTAAATAAGCCACAAACTGAAACAGGAATCAGATAGATTTGGAAAGCAGAAAGGAATGCTAATAAATTGCATGCAGCTTTTCCTTCACAAAACAAGCAGAGGGTTTAAATGCTTGCCAAGCACATTTATTGTGTTTCAGTAGATCCTCATGATTTAAGATCATATGTGGTTTTTAAAAACATTAAGTTTGTATCTGATCACCAACACACATTGATCAGTGCACAAAAAGGACAGGTGTGGTGATGCTCCCAGTGCCTAAAACTCAGAGGGATTTTCTTCCTTCTCTCGGAATTCAAAATCTGGTTTAACAATTACAAATCCTGAGTTTGTATCCAAGCAATGACTATTATTCTGTTGCTCAGAGTAGTTAAAATCCACTCATTTCAGCTAACAAGTGTAAGGGGAATGTTAATGTCCCAGAGATTTAAAAACTTGATCCTTTTTAGAAACATCATGATCTAAACCTCCCAAAGTCATTGAATTCTGAAAAAACTCCGTTGTGATTGATCTCACAGATGTTCATAGGCTTTATAAGAAACTTCCTAGAAATATAGCACTAGGCTTTGAAACTAGTTAAGTAGTTGTTTGATGGGTTTGTTTTGGGGTTTTTTGATTGTTCTGTTTTGTGCTGTTGATCATTTTAATCTTATGAATAAAAAATATAAAGCTTCCTTATAAAATAAAAAAACATATGTGGTAGGTATTTGGATTGGCACTGCATCTGTACAAGATTTTCTTTACACTAAAATCCCAGTCTAAACCTCTGATTTTCCCATTTTTTTTTTCCTGTGACAAATGATTCTTTGACAATATATCTGGAACAGTTGTTCCACAGTTATTTGGTGGCAGAATGTCTTATTTGTGATTTGTAAGGCACACTGCCTGGAATCACAGTATCCTACTTCTACAGTGCAATACTACATTCTTCCTAGAACACAGAAAAAGTTTTTTTACTGAAATTTTTACTGAAAATTGTATGGTGCTCCCATTCAAGCTAAACCACTTTCTTTACTGCAATAATTTTGTTTTGTTCCATAAAATTGTGAATAATTAAAAATGTAGGTATTTAATTTTCTAAGGAGAATCCCTAAATGGAAAAAATGTAAAACAAACCCTATATTGTTTATACTTTGTTTTGAATAGAAAGTTCTTAATTCTGCCAGGTATAAGACTTCAAATTGAATTATGATTTTTTGGTGAAGGACTCTGTTTCTTTGGGAACTTTATATGTTTGCAAATCACAAAGGATACTTCAAACATCATGGAACCTGTAGAAGAACTTCTAATATATTTTGCTGCAATGTAAGATACACAGGTATCTGGTGCAGCTAACATTGATTTCCAGGCAGTATTGTCTTTAGGATGAGTTGGCAGTAATTTCATTTCCTTTATTTGGTGCTGGAAAACTCTTGGAACCAATGAGACCAACTTCAGATGGACTTTTCTAATTAACTGGAGTAGTGAACAAAGTTTGTTATTGCCTATCTTGATTTTTTGTCTTGGATATTTTATTGGAAGGCTTTATTTATTTTAATACATTTTAAGAGAAAAACCGTGGGGGAAAAAAAGCATTTCAGTTCTTCTCATCACAAGTTTTTATCACACCATTATAGTAATTTTGATTATGATTTGATGTGAAATGAAGTTAAAAAAAAAAAAAAAAGCTTCTTTTCTCATCTCTCTGCAGCTCTAGACTCTCTATACTTGTAATAAATTAAATTGGTTCCAGTCTCTGTTTGTAAAAGGGGGTGCATTGCAGTAACCTGATGCAAGAGAGGCTCACAAAGACCATGGTGAGGGAAGTCATCTATGTAGCAAATATATAGGTGCTCTCCACTCATCAAAACATTAAATCCAAAACTTAAATCAAATCAAAGAAATTGGACTTCTGAGTTCAAAAAGCTAATTAATCTTTGTATTCAGAACTGTTCAGAGGCCCCAAGGGAAAGATGTATTTTTAAGTGAGATGGGGGATGGCAGGAGGTCATTTTCACCACTGTTATCAGCTGTGATCTGGAATGTTGACAGACAATTTCTGTAGGCTATTTTTCCCCTTTTCTTAATTACTTTGTGAAATTATCTCTGTTTTCTTAAAAAATCAAGGAGTATTTTTTAGAGAAAACCAACCTACATTTGTATAGGCTGAAGGAAAATCACAGCCCAAAGCACAGCAAAAAATCTTAATGTATCACTTGGAACCATGCACAGAAATCTTTCAGAATGAAAAAAAGCCAAAGTGCAGGAACAAAGAAAACAAGGAGATAGGAAAAGTTTAGTAGAGGCAGAATGTCCTTCTGGGGGATATGAAATATATCCTCATCTATCAACCCTCTGATCAGCCTTACTTTTCTTCCCCATTTCCCCAGAGGGCAGTAGGAGATTTGCTCTGCTAAAGCCAGCATGTTTCACTGATAAGCAATGCTTACCTTGACAGGGTCTTGCTACCTACTGTTCTTGCTGCTTTAATGGTACAGCTATTTATTTTGCTTTCACTGCAGGAAAATAAATATTTTGGCTAAATTCTTTTTGGTTTAATCACCTTACAATTAGTAAGCAAAAGAGAGATTACCAATGAAATTAATTTTCTCCTTACCATGTCAATGCAAAAGTAATCTCTTTGTAAATCAGGCATTTCTTTTGGAGTTACAAAATGTCTTGGCTGTCCTCTAGTTGCCAGAAGAGCTGAATGCAATGCTACACACTGGCACAATTTTTTAATTTCTTCCTATCATAGCCAATGAGTGTGGGCCCATGAGAGACAACAGAGAGGGCAGCTTCCATCAGTTTGAGCTGCTTCTTTCTCACAATACACCGAGTATATAATCTGAATACACCTTCCATACCTCTAAGAAGTCAGACTGTTCAGGGCAGAGATTTTTTTTCTGATTTTATATTTAATTTTTCTTTTTGTTTTTTTTGTCTAATATGTATGCAAATATTTCATAATTTAAAAATAAATATTTAGCAATCAATTTTTTATTCTACTTTATGAAACATATATCCCAGCAATGGCAGCATGCAGCACTTGCCACCAGACATATTTGTGGTTTATTTCTAGTCAAAGACCACAGGTTACACATTAAAATTTACTGTAACATCATTGCATTTTGCCATGGGAAATGACTACAAATTATGCTGAAATGTGAAATAAGTTTTTATTTGTCTTTTAATGAGCAGGATAATAGATAATAATTAAAGTGCCACAAACTTGTCTCAAATGAGGGAATAATGATAATAATAAAGCACAAACACTCAAAGAAGGATGTATGAAAGGAATAATTTTTAAAAAAACAAACAAAGCCTCTAATTGTTCTTTGTATTTTTACTTCCTTGAGCTGTAACTACTTTGTTAAGTAGAGATGAAGAAGAGATGTAGAAGTCAGTAAGTTTTAAACAGAGATAATCAACCTCAGCATTTCTCTTGTGTGAACCTGGGGACACAGAGCTGTGACATCCTCCCCTCTGTTGGGATGTTGGACTCAGCAGCTCCCCACAACCTGCCTTACTTTTGGCGGTCTACTTGTTCTTTGAGGTTTGGTCCACAGCAGGGCTTTTCAGAGACTCCTGCACCCCAGCTTTCTGGGCAGCAGATGCTGAAATGCAGCTTTGGAAACCCACCTTCGCTAGCTACGAACAGGGAGCTCAGAAGGGTCTGGTTTCAAACTTTCTGTAACACAATAATCTCCTAAGGATTTCCTTTCCAGCAGCAGCAGATCTGTAGCCTTCTCATCTGATTTGCAAGGAAAGATTTTCCTCTAAGTATTGTAATTTTGCAGGGACCCTCTGGATTTGTTTAATCTGTTTTTTAAACTCTCCACTTTTCAGTATTCTCAGGAAGCCAGGAAAGATCCAGAGGTTATTCCAAAAAATAGTGGATTCCCTGAACTTACCCATGGTCCTTACAAGCCAGTGTTGTATTCTATTTCTTTCACATCTTTAGGGTCTGGCCAAAAGCCTCCTTTTATGAAAAGGAAACAAAACAAATCCTTCTGAAAAACAGGGTTTTGGAAGTGAATCCCTACAAAGACATTTCGGTATTTTTTAAACTTTTTTTAATCAAAGGCCTTATCTTGGCCCTTAGCTATTAAATTATTTCTACTGAATTATAAATGTGCATGGTTAAGACATGTATGCATTTGTTGAAAAAGAAAATATTGATAAAAACAAATTTTAAGTAATTTTTATAGAGAAGTAGAAATTGGAGTTCAGTGGAAAAACTCAATAGAAAACCACTAGCAAGTGAATATAGGGTTATTTAAAAATAAATAATTTTATATGAGCTCTTTATTTTTCTTTAAAATCTTCTTTGTTATGAAGATTGAAATAAATATCAAGATTCTTGATTTTTGCCTATTTGTGGGGAAGAAGACAAAGCCTTACATATGTTGGATTTTGATGGTTTATTCCAATCTGTACTCAAGTAGCAAAGCATGTATTTTATTTTATGGGATGTTCAAACTAGTTACATTTCTTGGAATGGTACAGTGGAATAAAGCCTTTGAAGCAGCAGTCTGTCTCAACACTTCTCTCCCAAGTGAAACTATGTATGAATGTAAAACTACACAAAACCTGAAAATATTCAATAGTTCTTTCAGTTTTTTGACATTTCCACACGTATTTTTAACATATATGGATTCAGTATGCCCTTTCTAATTGTTCCTATACCAACCAATTCAATTGTCCATATAAACAGGAAGACAGATAATCCCAGCCTTCTAGAGATTTCTGTATAAATTAAAGTGTTAAAACTCAGATGGCAGGAGATAATGTGTGAAAATAAAGGTAAACAGTATTGGTAAATAAGTGGGTTTTGGATGACATTTACTGTTAGAAACTAGATTTTTCTTACATAGAAGGGTCAAGGTTGGGAGTGACCTTGAAAAATTATTTGGTTCAAATATTGTGGGAAAAGCAGCCTAGATGAGATTAACTATCACCTATCTTTTCATCCAAACCACTTTCTTTTTTTCTAGAAGGGCTAAAACTATTCAAGGACAGTTCTGAGACAGTTCAACAGGTGCTCTGAAGTAATTCAGCACTCTGGATATTTCTTCATACAGCTTATGCATTAAGAATGAAACTAGAAAATTTGAAAATGAAAGACTGAAGACAGTTTAAAAAGCCTACACTATTTGAACCATCACCAGGACACTGCCTCACAAACACTGGTTTTATTATTTGCAAAGAGGAGAGATGTTCAATTTCAACAATAACAAAAATTCCCAGAACTCATATTCGGGTGTTTTGGGCCGGTAAGTTCTTTATTAAATTTTAAATAACAATTTTCCTGCAATGTTATTGTATTAATTATTCCTTGAACTGTTCTGCTTCTTAGAGCTCTAGAGAACTGTCATACCTTTCATTAAAGCTGCAGTGTAATTTGCCTTCAAATATTTAAGAAGAATAAAAACATCCTTGGCAATATAAATGATTGAAAATGAAAAAAATCATTTGAATGGCCTTGGATGTGAACAGTTTATTACACGGACTGAAGACTGGAAAAAGGGCAAAACCCAAAGAATGCTTAAATGGCACTATTATTTCTTTAACATTTTTGCATCGGTGCATTATATCAGATTATATTAAACTGACTCTTTTGATCCAAATAAAAAATCATTTGGCACCTGGAATGGTCTTAAATGACATACATGGGTTTTGTGTTCAGACTTTGTGTAACTTCATGCCTTAGTATTGAACAGGGGCATAAGTATCACATAAGTATAACTTGCAGCATTACATTGTTTTGTGTTTAGCACTGAGGCCACGTGAATAATAGGCAAAGGTCCAGAAAAGTGCAGGTAACGCAGAAATGTCCTGATTCTACCTCAATGGTTGGGCCCTGGGGAAGTGTTCCCTATGACATTATGATTCTAGAAAAATTATAACACCTCACTAAATGTATTGCATCAGATTTTAACATTTCAGCACCAGCCATGAGAACAAATTGCGAAGCTGTATTTGCAGATGATAATGGCTTGGTTGTACCCAGTGGAGATACAGAGGTACTTGTGCCCCTGGATGGTTTTTAGGCAAAACACCAAATGACTTTGTGAGGGGAGATTGAAAACATAGTGCAGTCAAATGGTGCTTATGTTCCAGTAAAAGCTTCAACTGGACTTCTAAATATTGATCAGTACGAAATTCTAGTTGGAATTTAATATATTAATGAGATAATAATCTTACCTGATTTTACCCAACAGTTAATCACCTAATCAAATTTGTTCATGTAAAAACTTTTTATCTTTAATGGTGTAAGCATCCCAGGCCCATTGGGAGAGCGATTTGTCCCACCATGAGATGTGTGTTCTGCACAACAGGAGTGATGCACCCACAGCAGGGCTTAATTTCTCTCTATTGATTCCAGTGAGAATTTCCAGCACATGGCAGCATGCTGTGCTTAATAATAGGTACACTTGTTATTATACCAAAGCAAATAATGTACATTTAGTGATTTAATAAGTATACCTAGAGGTACTTTCTATTTATATAGCACATTTTTCAGAGGAGGAAAGAAGGGTGGCTAATTTAAATAAGCAGTTACTCTAGATATTTCTTTCAAGTTGATTTTATGCCTTCAAAATAAATTAAAAAATGGAAAAAAAAACCCACCAAACACATCTATCTGACAATATTCTAGCTTGATAATTTTACCTAATTACTCTAAGGAAATGTCTTTTGTTTTTCCCCCCAGAGAACAACAGTGTGACTAGTGTTGCAGGATAAATTCTTCTATATTCTGTCCAGGCTTGAAAAAGTGTTTCTTTAGTTTAAAATATTTGGTCTTTTTATTTTGGGTTTGTTTTTTTTTTTTTCTTAAGAATTAAAAAGGGATGTATGGATTCACAGAGAAAGAGGAAAAGAATTAATATATTATTTTTTTAGTATGGTGGGTCACTTCAGAGAAAAAGAATAAGACTAGATGCTCATGCTTAGGGATTTAATGCACTAATAATTTAATGCAAAACACATAAGCATTTCTTAAATGGCATAATCCACTTGCTTATTTCAGAACTTGAAAACATTCAGTAACTATTGGCTATACTCACAATGCAAAATATTTATAGCTCCTTCATCTGAGTTCTTTGACAGCCACACATAAATAAGCATCAATTAAATTCAGAGCCAAGGTTTAACAGTACTGCCATTGGAGGTGGGCAAAAAGCTCAGTGGCTGAGCCACTAAACCCAGAGCAATTCCCTGCCTGAACAGACACATCTTGAGGATATATCAGACATTAAATTTCTCATTTGATTCTAGCCAGGTTTGAGATTTGTTTGACTCACAATATTTTCAGGTGAACCTTTTATGAACTGTTTGCTCTTCTCAAGGTAAATCACCCTCGGAGCAGCCAAGAGTAGCAATGTCTTCAGCCCTTCCTCCCCATCCTGGGAAACAAAGCAATCATATTTGCTATTTCACTTGCTAACAGCACAGCACAAGGCTTCCAGCTTCCCCTTTTCACCTCTCCCAGCTTTCTAGTTTCTTGTCTGAATGCTCTTCATCATTTTCAAATTTTCCTGTTAGTGGATTCAATCCTCCAATAATTATTACTTTGCAATGCAAAACAGAGTGACCCCGATTTTCCATTCACTGGATTTTCTTCATTTTCTGAGGGAAAAAATAGTACTTCATTAAATATCTATTCATCTGTGTGCTTAGTGAAATGCAATATTATCCCATGAAGAATTGGGGATACTTTTTTTTTTATTTATTTAGTTGCTTGTTAGAGAGAAAAAAGGGAGATAGTTGGGTGATTAGAAGGATATTTAATGCACAAGATTTTTGAAAAGATTTACTATGTCATTATTATCATCCATTAAATAGATATATCAATAATGCAATATCTATATTTTATGATGACATAGACATGTCAATGGAAATTCAGAGTTAAATAACAAATCATAGTTAAATATTGTTTTAAATTTTTAGGTGAAAACTTAAAAGTTCAAAACAAGATGTCATGCTTTTTGTACTGTATTTAATCCACAAACCCCTTTCCTCAACATTAGGAACCTTCCTGTCATGAAATGGATTATATAAAATATGGCAATGTTTTGTACTAGTTTTTCATTTTCTTGTTGCTCTTTTTCAGCAAGAATAAAACAAAGTTTTCTAGCATCAGGAAAAATGTTAGTTTTGCTATGGTGTCAGGGATGTTATTTTTGCCTGAGGCTGCCTCACCACCAGATGCCAGCAGAAATAAGACAGAAAAAAGAACCTTCCTTTCTTCAGGACACATTTAGAATCACTGTCATTAAAGAGGAGACCACAGAAAATTTGAAGGACACATTTCTATTCAGTGATTCTTTGTAGTAAATATTACTCCACCACGGATATTGAAATAACAACCCAATTGCTGCATGCCAAGGTTGATTCAGCATTATGGCTTTGTGGATAATGTCCTGATGTTGGAATGTGAATTGTAGCTGTCACTGGAGATGTTGGGATGTGTGGGCAGGAATAAGGAGGAACCAGGCTATGCCTGAAATCAGTAAAAATCATTGGAATTTGCTCTAAGGATAATCTGGTTTTGTAGAAATCCTACAATAAACAAGTTGATCACAGAGATAAAGCTAGCAAAAAAAAGAGACAATATATTCTTAACATATATTCAAGTCTTTGGATGCATCCCACTGTAACTTCAGCTTGGGTTGGTGTACTATTAATGTTTGTTACATTTAAATAAGACTTAAAACATCCAGCCCTCAAGAAGAATCCAGTGGCAATAAAGAAGTAAAGTTGTGTTCTTAAGGGTATTTATGGCATTATGATAGAAAGTTGCAATTTTACAAAAAATATTTATGAAGATGAAAACAAATACTAAGGTTTCAGGTGTAACGAAGTTTTTAATGTTTTTGTTGGAAGTGTCTTTACAGAAGGCATCTTAAGTTCACTTTCAGAATAAAATACTAATTTTTAATTCCAAAAGCTTGTGTTTTATCTGCAGTCTAGGTTTACACTGTGCTATTTCATAAAATGTTAAGAGAGTTTAAATAAAAAGTCTCATATGAATTCAAAGCATATTTCTAGATGCTGCAAAACCATGAAATGTTTTCATGACATGGATGCATCCTTGTTTTGGAGTGAAAGCTCACCTGCATGGCAAATTATACATGCAATCCTACGTGCAGGACTATAAATCTGTGTTCCAGCTTGGAAGACAAATAAAGACCTTAATAAAAAAGACCATGAGTCAAGAGGGAGATTTGCATCTCTCCTTTCCAGATTTTTTTTTTACTTTTGTTGTCTTCACTCCCCCTTCCCACACCAAAGGTACCCAGGGATAGCAGTCCAGATTTATTTTTATGTCAGTATAAATAAACAAAAATAACAAGACTATAAAGGATAGAAAGTATATTTCCAATACATTAGGTTGTCTGCACTGTGAGTATTAATACTCATGTACACCAATAAAGAGCAAACAAAATAAAATTATGTTTGTAGGAGGAGAGAATGGAAAAAAGGCCAGGGAAACTACAAAAGGCTAATATATCTTAAAAAATCTGTTGCTAACTGCATGAAATGGTAATTACAGTTTTGCATTCTAATATGTTGGCTTTTATTTTTTGTTTTAAATTGTAGTTGATTTAGTCACATAGTTAAAAATAAACTTTTCCTAGTACTGTTAGAGAAGTTAATGCTAAATGACACAAATTACTCCTAAAATAAAATGTACTTTGTATTAAGAGGATAATGACATTTCTGAATATACTAAACACTGGGAAATGTTGCACATAACAACAGAATTTTGAAGCCTCTCTGGGCTTACTTGTGTGTGTGTCTTTGTGTGAGTGTCTGTGTGGGTGTATGTGTATACAAAGAGAAGCATTTTCCTATCATTTTCAAATTTTGAATTGGAAGAATCTGGCTCTCTCTGACTTTTCAAAATGGCATTCCAACAGGAACTAAATAAAAGAGAGATTTTTTTTTTAAAAAGGTTAATTTCAAGAAATGGGCTGACTCCTATTGCATAAGGCAAGGAGTTTTGAAGTATTTTTGGGATCATCATTGGTGTCAGACACGAGAGGCAACAATCGTATCTCTAAACTTAATTTCTTTTTTATTCCCCTAAATTTTATTATTTCCATTGACTTTTTTCCGATTTTCCCACTTTTTCCATTTTTCCCTTTTGCTCTTTTCATTTTCTTTTCTCTTACTTTTTCTTTTTTCTTTCTTTCTTTCTTTCTTTCTTTCTTTCTTTCTTTCTTTCTTTCTTTCTTTCTTTCTTTCTTTCTTTCTTTCTTTTTCTTTCTTCCTTTCATCTCTCTCACTCTGCTCTTTTTCTCTTTCTTTTTCCTCTTTCTTTTTCCCCTTTCTTTTTTCTTTTTCTACAGCTACATATACCAAAAGCATGCTACTTAAACTTGAATGTGTTTACAGTATTTTATCAGACCTTACTCTCTATACAAATGTGAACAGAAAAGAAAAAATCTTTATGAAGATCATGTAATAGTAAGTAACTGAATAACTTATTTCCTAGGTTTGGGGTTGTGACTTTATTATCTCAAACCACAACTAAGGAAAAGAGATTAACCTAAATCTTAGTCACTGACTTTTCTTTGTTAGCCACTGAACAATTTTTTGGCCACAGGTATAACAAATGGGAAGACACTGATTTTTCCACAGAAGACCTACAACAAAATCCTCTTGTTTTGAGCTTCTCCCAGGTATAAAATCTCTGCTGAACAGAGTTGGGTAGCACAATTTACCTCTGGGTTTTCCTCACGTCTATTTTACTTCTGGAGGAATGAGTTGGTGCATGCAAAGCAGTGGTTCTCCTTCATCTAAGTTAATTCAGTAAGATCTGGTAAATTGAATTTTCTTAAAAAACAATGTTATAATAGTTATCTGGGTGAGTTAATGAATGCTTAGTATATATAGTAAAGATATGAAAGAGGAAGCAAATTAAGGTTGACACAGAAACTCAATATCTGTAATGCAAAATGTTCCAAGAAGATTGCTTTTACTGTACTTTCATCAATCCTTTCAGGAGAGATTACACAATTTTACAGATATACAAAGGGTGCCACTTTATCTGATGGCCTCCAAAAATGAATCTTCATAAGCAGATGTGTTTCAAGCCATTTGTTTCCTTTGCAAATGTTGTAATATTTCAGTCAGATAGATTTGGATTTATTAAAGATCTATTAAGCCAGGATGACCTTACACCTTTTTTGTATAGAGTGCTTTACTATTTTTTTAGGTTAAAGAACACAAGTAATATTTCATCTGCCTAGAATTTAAGACAGCAGCTGAAATAAAAATGCAAAAGATGGAATTAACAGAAATATTATAAGATGGAGAAGAAATTAAAGAGAATAGAAAGTATAACCTACTGGACAGGAAAGAACTTACTGGAATACCTCAAGGACCAGTTTGGAAATATCCTAATTTAATATTCGTAATCATGGCATGACCTAAAGTAGCTAAATAGTCATATTCACAAATGATTCCAAGTGGGAAGGCATCATCAATACAGAGAAGGGAGAGCATTGTGCAAGATGAATTGAATTGTAAAGCCTGGCATAAGAGAAATGGGGTGAAAATTTTCAGTATAAATAACAAGGTCAGGCTTTTGAATAGAAAATGATGTAGAGAACACAATGCTGAGGGAAAACCCTGAGATTCTGAAGATAATGTATTATTACTCATATATAGGAACAATTAAAACAATCTAGAATAAATACAGGGAGACACTACAGGTTAGCAGAAAAATGAAAATGTAGAAAATGGGAAAAAGAGTCATAAAATAGAGCATTCTGAGAGTAAGTGATACTTTGTCATATAAACAAATGTGTCAGCGGAATAAACACTAGAGAGGTAAAAAAACCAAAATATTTCCCTTGAGGCCGAGAACAAGATTTGGCATGGAAGAAGATGAATGTAAAGAGTCTGAATAAATTTAAGATGGAAATTAGAAGAAGGCCTCAAACCATCAAGGCAAAAATTTTTGGGAGATCCTCTCTGCAGTGCATGAGGAAAGAACCAAATATCATCAACCTTGCAAAAAATTTCATGAAGCAGATAGCTGGTTTATGACTGCATGATGTGATCACCTGACTGAACAGAGGAATGGAATTCCATTGCCTGAGTTGGTGATTGCTGGAGTTTTTGTGTTTGTGGTAGCATCAAATTTATTTTCATGACACAGCTATTCTTCAGCAGCTGCAGTTATCAACAAGGGAGGGATAAAATAATGATTTGATAATAGTTTCTTACAGAAATTCTTCTACATACTTTTAAAGCTAACTGTGTTAAAACTGTCTCATAATATCACCTTTTTTTTAAAGTAGAAAATTATTAGACTACTGAAAATCTTCATATGCAAGAGCGCAGCTTCAAAAAATATATGGAAACAAATTTGTACTGCTCCTATGGGTTTAAGGGATTGATATTGAGCTAACTCTTATTGTAGTTTCTTCATAGCCCTCTCCAAAATTACTCAATTTAAAAAAATTCTTAAAAAATTAAACCACTCACAAAATCTGTTTCAAGGACTGAACTGCAATGCACAAATTTTCATAACTCTTCCTGGAATCACTGGAAACTTCTCTTTATGTTTGTCTTTTTCTGCCTACTGAGTTTATAAGAGTGACCTCAAAAGAAAATGCTAATATATATGAAGTAACAGCAACAGGTTTGATTTTTTTTAACAGGGATACTAAGGAATAAAGCTCCATTGTAAGAAAAATGCAGCCTTACAAAAGTCTCCAAGCAAACCAAGTGACCACAATAGACATTGAATAAAGGATTTAGAATAAATTGCTGAAAACCTACGAAGTTAAATACCGAAATCCCACTGCTGTTACACATCTCAACTTGGCTTCTATTGTCAGAGACCCCCAGGCAACAAAATTACTTGTTGGTCGAGAAAGAGTACTGTCAGCTGCGTAACATGGAACAAGAGGCATTTTTAAGGCAGGATCTCCATTGGGTAATAGAGCCAACATGCCCTCCAGAAATCAAGGAGTTATGATTGATCAATTACACAAGAAGTAAGATGCAGTCCCAAGTCCAAATAATTTATCATTTTTATTGTGAAAAGATATGCTTGGCTACACTAAACTTTCATGACACCTATAAGCTGTCGTCAGCTAGTTCTGATGTTGGGAATGGGGTGATCTTGGCTTTCCTCTCAGTTCTGGTGATCCTTTTTTTCCCCTGTAGTTTTTTCCCCCTTTGTGAGGACATGAACACCTAAATCAGCATGCAGTAAAAGAGGTTATTGAATTAACCTGGACTAAAATTAACCAGATTTGAGTGTATTTGTGTGTGTGTGTTTTATTGGTATCATTTTCTAGAAGAACAATACAAATCATAATTTTTCAAGTGTTTGCCAACTTCTGGCAAATGAAATTGATTTTGGAGTTACTGAGCCACATTATATTTGTAGTTCTGGAGTCCAATTTCTTTCTGAAGCAGTTAATTTATGAAAAATAATTTCAAATTAATGTAGGTTGCTTTACACTCTGTCTAACCAACTCAATTTATTTAGCACAAAACCTTGGAAAATGCCTTAAAATAAGAATGTCATTATATTTGGGAATGAACTGCCATCTGTTTGAACACAGTGCTTCCAGTTCTGAGTCTCAAAACCTTGCAGCATTTGAGGTTAAGACAGGGTGTCAATATGAACAACAATGAATAAATAAATGAAAAAAAAATATTTTAATGGCATGGCATGATGACATCTACTGAGAGTGACCAGCCAGAGCCTTGTTAAAGTTGTACTGAGCTCGATCAATGAGGTCAAATGTTTTACCAACAAACTCTGCAATTGTTTGGTGGGGAAGCCCAACTGGACTGACTGTATGTCAGCTATGTTTCAAAATGACAGAAATAGTAATGGATCATCTGGAGTGCTTATTATTTAGTGCTAATGAATGATTGTTTGGAGAGGGAAGAAAAATCAATTATGACAGCTGTGAGAGCTGCTGCCCCTGTTCCCTTATTCCAAAAATAAATAGCAAAGTTGCCTGCTAAGGTAGGAAATCAGCTAGCATTCCCTGAGAGGCACAAAAGTTATAGGCAAAGAAGCAACTCCAACTTATGTTTACTGCACATAAACTATGGCAGGGGCCCAAGATAGAAGCAGAAGTCCTTGAACTACTGAAAAAACCCAGTACTCTTTCCAGCTTGTTTTGCAAGTGCTCAACATGATTTCTCTCTCCAGACAGCTGGAATTTTCCTTCAGCATCAAACTGGGGTGTTTTTTTGGGAAAACTTCATGCCTGATTCGAGATGAACAATGGCTGAGAGGAGATGGTGGGTGAAAGACCATCTTAAGGGACAACATGGGTTTAAAAACCAGGAGGGACCGTAATTTAAAATTTAAAAGAAATTATTACATTAAAAAAACTAGAAAGGCACACACTGGGCAGTTTAGACAGAGCCCAGATAGGACTTCTCACTCAAAGATTAGGTAATGTGTCATTTTGGAGGAACACTCTTAAACGAAACAAAGCTAAAAGCCAAATGAGAAATAACAGTTCTAGAAAAGATAGTGTGCAGCATGTTGGATCTCTTCTAAAAAGACTGCCATTAATGCGAGCTGTTTTAGATTCCTAGGGATTTTCATGTTTATCAATATGCATGTAGGTAGCAAGATAGATCTAGAATTAGACACAGATACCAGAGTCATCTGACAACATATCAGCCGAATGTTGCCATTGCAGTATTAAACTGATTGCTAAGGAAGAGCTCAATTTCTCTCTACTTCTCAGGACAGAGGAGGCCCTCATTCACTTTCTGACATCAGAAGGAAATGTGACAATGAAGCCAAGCAGTTGGATTTTGCACAAGCTCAGAGAGGAGTGCTGAGAGCAGTTCCCTTCTCACTGCTTTCTCCATCCCAGCTCGTATGGAGCAGACCCAGGGCACGATCTACTGCCCTGTTCAATGGCAGCATGCTGTTGCCTGTTTCACTCTGCTTTAACTCTCCCACTAGTGCAGAGGACGAGGATGAAAAGAAGGCATGGAAGGGATGGATTGAGAGTGCAAACCACTTTTGCACTGCTTTCTTCTGTGTATAATGATAGATATACATGAACTTGTCTGAAGAGCACAACATGTTGGTGTGATCAGAACCTTGACAGACTGATTCAACAGAAATCTTCCTCTAAATTTCAGTAGACATTGATCGGGGCCTGAATATATTGTGCAGAAAAAAAAAGCAAATTGCCACAGACATCTCATCTTCAGGATACCTAACCTGACAGGTGTCCACTGATAAATAGAAAACAAATAAGACAGGGAAGAGACAATATGTTAAAAAAAAGGTTTATAAAATTTCATGAAATGAAGCAAGTTTAATTTGTGAATTCATTACTCTAGTGACAAGCTGCTAAAACATCAGTTGTACTAATGTGTCATAAAACTAGACACATGTTGAAGGAGACTAAACTTTCCATTATCTGAAACTCCCTTGGTAATGGAACGTGATTACTACAGACAGTTGCTAATATGTCTTACTATGAATTTATCTGGGAACTAATACCTTTGATTACCAATTGAAATTAGTGCTTTACTTTAGTGTAATTCCATATGACAGCACAGTCAAAGGGAGATTTGCAATTGAAGTCAAGGGCAGCAGGAGAAGGATATTGATTCAGCTATGGGACTTTTTGAGGGAGCTATTGCAAACTTTAACAAGCACAGCATATAAGTTAATGCTGGGAAAAGCATTCTGAAAGAGTACAAAAACTGTTGGTGCAGTTATGAGACGAATCTCTTCAGAAAAAGATGAAACACTGGCACGAAACATCCAACATCTGCCAAATCTGGAAGTACCTTTGTTTTCTGGAAAATTAACCTTGTTGGCAAATGACAGTTTATTTGGAGGCAGACAGGTATAATCTAGCCTCATTATTCTCAGGCACAGCAGGACATGATAATTACCTCTGTATAAGCAACTAAAGTTGTTACAAGTCAGGAAAGTTCATTGTATTACTGGCCATAAGTCACAGAAATCACTAAAAATTATTTTTCCATGGATAATTCCCATGATATAAAACTATCTAATGTCGATGTGGAATGGGAAAAGCATTAAGCGGTTGGAGTATTTAATTTCTTCTTCAGGAGACCAGTATGGATTATGTTATCCAAAAGAAAACCAAATCATTTTCTTTTTGATCTTGGATCCTTCTGGTGCCCCTAAATTTTGAGTGCCCTCTGGCAGAACCCTGTTTCCTATAGGGTTCTGCAGTTTCCTATAAGAGTCCGATGATGGTCCAACAGAAGTATTTGACAAACATGGAAGAATTTATAATAAAGCTTCATAGCCAGAAAAACCCACATTTTGCAGGACTGCTGAGCCATTGGTATAGTGTTAATATATAATTAATGATCAAGGACAGCTGCAGATGTCTTGCAAGCCTTCAGTTCCAGATAGGATGAAAGACAAAGCTCCTACTTCAATTTAGTTTTGTTGCTGCTAACTTTCTCTGAAGTAATTTGTCATGCTGTGACAAGCTATGGATAGATTTCTGAGGACTTACAATTTTCTCAGATAAATACAATCATGGTAAATATAATCCAGGTTTTCTAACAGCAAATACAAAGTAATTGTCTTCTGAACTGAATATTGCTTAAATCTGATCCACGAACTGGAGCAATGTAAATTAAAAACAATCTAGTGTATTAATTCACGGTATGTTTTCATTTTCAGTTAAATCAAAAGTTTTGCCTGATAATAACCAGGCTGCCTTACTTTTGGTCTCTTAATATTTGCATTAAAAATACCTATTTGTCCAGATTTGAAAAATAATTCATATTTAAGCTATAACAAACTGAACCATTGAAAATGTTAAATGACAGTAATAATGTAAAATGAAAAAGCCTTCCCCCTTGTTCACCTGTTCATTGGAATTAGGTAGAAACACAGATATGATTTTTTTTCAAGTGAATAAAACAAGTAGACAACAATTTGGAGGTGTTTGTAAATTCTGTAAACATGTCATGTGTCTATAATGTGGTTTATTAGAATTGTGTGTCTCAGTGGTCTGGTCAGAAAAATATTCAAAGTTATTGCATTTCAGTACAGTTCCTATTTCTAGCTCCTCATCTAGGGTGAGCTTTGGGGGCTGGAATAATCCCATCTAAGCTTAGAGACCTGATCAATTTACTGTCATGGAGACATAACCACCTTAAGTGCATAATGCAGCCGAAGGACAGAGGAATGTCCTGAAGATTGGGTGTCAAAGAGGCTATCTGGCCTCAAAATAAAAAAAGTGCCAGTAGCCCACAGGATTCAAAACACAAGGCAGAAGTCTTTGAAAAAAAAAAATGGGGAAGGGTGAAAGCAAGGCCTAAAAAACTAAGTGTCATTAGTTGTCACTGCTGTATTGAGGTTTATGCTATCTGAAGCATTTTAATATATGCAGTTTCTGGGAGCGAATGTTAGCAAGAAAACATTCTGATTACATTAAAAATAAATTAAAAAAAAATAAATAGACACAACCCCCTCCCCAAAAAAAGAACCAACCAACCAAACAAACAAACAAGAAAATCACCAGAAAGAATTTTTGTCATATTGCTGTGTAAGAAAAAGCTGGAAATATTTATCTGAAAGGATTAACATCCAGAAGGACAGGATGTCTACATTTAGAAGAAGCAAGAGAAATAAGCTGTTGCTAATTGAAAAGAATATGCAAAATTAGAGTGAATATTTGCAAGCAAGAGCTTAAAAGAAAATTTTAATGAGAAGCAGAAATGCCCTAAATCACCTGTTAATAAAGGTGTGTTCATGACACACTGTTCTTGGGTCTGCCTCTCTAAAAAATACGTGGAATTTTTGGTATATACTACAAGATGCTGAATGCTTGCATAGTAAACTTCAACAAACAAGAAGGTGAAGACTTACATCTTCTTTAATTCAGGCAAGCATTTCTTGAACAACATAAAACCTTGAACAATTTTCCATGCTCAAAATCCCTTGGGCTGGCAGAAACGAGTTGTTAGGAAAACAATTTCAAAGCATACATATTCATTTATGGATATATACAGAATATATTAGAGTGTAATATACTGGCTAAGCATTGTATTTACGTCACGTAAACATTAATGAGGGTGTGAGGGTCACCAAAGCATCATTATCAGAGCTTGGCCTTGGAAGTACCTAAAATTGTTTGATGTCAGCACAGCTTGATTTCATAGCCATCTTATCAGAACAGTTGATGCTAACACATCCTTAGTATGCATTCTATGCACAAGTCTAATCTTACAAATCAACACATTACAAGGCTTATTGCCTTATTATCCGTTTACTGAATCATGATCCTTCTCCTGTGTTCAAGGCAAACCCTGACATGATATCTTACATATCATTATGGTATATAAATGATAAAACTCTTCATCAGCTAGGTCACTCAAGAGCCTGATTGCTTCTGCCTACTTAACAAAGAGCTTTAATATAGGCAACAAAGCAGTGTGTCTAAATATACATTCTAAGGAAAGAATGATTTCCCACACATTTTAATGCAGAGTTCCCAAGGGTTTTCTTTCCCCACTTTATCTCTGACAAATATTCTATGGCCACAGACAGAATTGAGATAGGTAGATTTGTTTCAGGAATTCATCTGAAATTTGGAAACTTGATTTCTTGTTTAAAATTAGGTGCAACCCAAAAGTTAGTCTACAATTCAAATGTTCTAAATGAACAAGTTTGCTAAAAGAATAATGTGAAGCAGCAGAGATGTAAAACCATCAGGGCCCAAGATAAGGCTGATGCTTATTTTCAGTTTTCACCCTCCTTAGATAGTGAAAGCCCATTTGTCCCTGTACCTGAAGCACACATTGTGGTTTGTTTGTTTCCATTTCTGAATTCCAAACATTTTTGCTGATATGCTGTGAAAACACAGTTCTGTTCAAATAATTTCTCTTACCAGAGGAAGAGGATTGGGAGAAGGGGAGAAAGAGAAAGAAAGGGAAGGAAGGAAGGAAGGAAGGAAGGAAGGAAGGAAGGAAGGAAGGAAGGAAGGAAGGAAGGAAGGAAGGAAGGAAGGAAGGAAGGAAGGAAATAAAAGGAAAAGGGAAAAAAAGGAAAAGAGTAATAGAAAAAGAAAAAAGAAAGAGAAAAAGGAAAAGGAAGAAAGAAAGAAAGAACAAAAAGAAAAAAATAAAAATAGAAAAAGAAAGGAATAGAGAAAGAAAGAAATAGCAAAAGAAAGAGAAAGAAAGAAAGACAGAAAGAAAGAAAGAAAGAAAGAGAAAGAAAGAAAGAAAGAAAGAAAGAAAGAAAGAAAGAAAAAGAAAGAAAGATATGCATCAGTTCACAATCTATATCAAAACTTCTTTTTTCTTTCCTAAAAAACAGCAGAAGGATCAAATGTCACAAGCTTCCAAGAATATTCTCATGATTGATAGGCATATAAGTTGATGATTGTCAATCTTAATGAGGAGATAGCAAGATTGCTGGGTTTCATAGCTAAATTTTCTCTCCCTGTAGGCAATCAACACCATCCTGAGGATGCTTTCAGATCTATGTATGAGAAAATTAACAATCTGTGAAAGTGTATTTCTTTCAGGATTAATACTGGATGTCTCAATGACATTATTGTGCCACTAGAATGCTGAAAAAATTGCAGATGTAAATCTTCTTTTCTCTTTCTACTCTGTCACTCTGTCTGCAGCAATAGAGCTCCAAGTATTTTAAAAGAGAGAGGCTGAGGAGAAGCCTCTGGTCTTTTCCTATTGTTTTTTGGTTTGTTTTTCTTTTGTTGTTTTTTGGGTTTTTTTTTTTTTTGTTTGCTTGTTTTTTTTTTGTTGGAGGCATGAAGAGGGAGCTGTGAAGCTTCATCTGTATCTTCTGCTAGTTTAACCCTGCAGTTGTTTAATCCTGGTCAGCAGAATAAACCCACAGACACATCTGTTAGGGAGTGCCAATTCTCACTTCCCAAACAGCATATTCCATCATGTAATCATCCTGTTTCCAATGAGGGTTTGTTTCAAACATTGTTCAAACAAGTTTGAAATAGTTTGAAACAATTACAATTCCTTGGAAGGAAGTCTTCACAGGCTAATAGTTTTCCTGATGTGTACAATTCACCAGGTACTCCGATTGCATTTTCTGTTCTCAGTTTCATGTCTCTTAAACTCAGTCAAATAAGCAGTAATGCCCTGACGTGCAATACTTCCCATCATGAGATCTCAAAAAGCTGAAACAAACTTTAAGTTTGTTTCAAAAAGAAGAAGCTCAAATTTAAATATAGTGATTGAGTGAGATTAATAGATAAGAGAGTTTTAAGTGAGACTCACAAGAAAATAGTTCTAGAAAAGATGCTGGAAATTGCTAACATCCCTTTTTTTGATAAAATTCTTCTTCCAGTGGGTTTTGATAAAAATATCCAGTGTATGTAAAGAGTGGATGCTTGGAGTTGGGAGAATTTAATGTAAATATGTCTCCACAGGAAAAAAGTAGATTTAATGCAATTGATATAAAATCTCAGCATGAAATAATCCCAGCGATCCTGAGGTTTGGTGCATCCCCAAACACAGGAGTCCTGTGAGTGTTCCAGTGGAGGCTGGAACGCCAAACTTGTTTTTAGCTAATAATGGGTTGGAAGTGCTTCCCCAGAGGAATGGTAGAAGGTTTGAGGAAGGAAAGAAATTTTCTTCTGTGTCAAGGTGAGGTCAATAGCTTCAACATTACAGCAGTCAATATAGATGTGTTGGAAAACTGTTAAATATCCTTTTTCCTCTCACTGCTTCTGGTATGATCTTTCCAGCATTCATCACTCCAGTAGACAATAGTCCAAACCCTCGAGATGATATTCCAAGCTCTCTGCAGACTCAGCAAGATGGCATTACTCTGAAGTTAAATTTTCCAAATGTTCTCCTTGAATTGGGATAGAAGACTTTTCTTCTTGATAAAAAAGAAACTGAAGGTCACCCTGGTATGGGTTTTAGTTTCTGACACTGCTCCTTTGCAAGAGACCTTCTGTTACAGCAACTGATTTCTCCCAAGCCCAGCAAGCAAGAGATCAACTTTTTAGTGAGTTATCTAATCCCTGGGATTACCTGTTTAAGCTTCGATAGATAAAACTCTTATCACTACCACTTAACTAAAAAAAAAGAAAAAAAGAAAAAAAAAAGTATCTCAGTAATGAATTGTAGTGTTTCAGTTAATATCTTTCTCTGTAGTAATTTCTGTTTTCTCTGAAGTAATTTCAATTCTACTTAAAACATAAATTGCAGATTAGAAAAGAAGATTAGGAAAGTATTTTGCTTCTACAGATAAAGTTTAGGTGTCACCCATCTCTTCTCCTTTACTTCTTGTAGATGTCCAAATACAGAATAATAAGGCAGAGTATTCAGCAGATGATGATGCATTGGAGGCAATTTCCTGTTCATCAAATTACACTTCACAGGATATTAAAATGCCACATAATTAGACTCATTTCCAGAAAGCTCTTGCTTGTTATTTCTATCTCTTCACCCTATTGCTGTGCCTCAAACTGGTGCTGATTATTCCACAGATCTCATAACCCCTCTATTCCATGTATGTTTTTTTATTTCTGAAGTCCATCCATTCTAAGAGTGCTTCCATTCTCTTCTGTAAACTCTAAATCAGTTTTCATCATTAAATTCTAATCTGATTTCCAAATTTGAATCTGAGTGACATCCATTAACTCAGGTACAATAGAGATTAAATCAGATCCCAAAACATTCTTCCTACAGCAAATGTTCAAACTTTCACACACATTTCAGAGTGAGTAATAAAAAAAATTCTAAGGAAAAGAAAAACATGTCTGTCAACAGGATTTCTAAATACAGTCTTGGAAAAGAGCAGAGTATATGTTTCTTATTGAAAAAGAATTTTTTCTTCTCCATTAGTAATCAGGATAACTATTAAAGAGAAGCTACTAAAAAGTTGCAATTTAATCAATTCAAATATCTCAATTGAATAATTATAAATTTTTTGACAAACAAAACTCTCCTAATCTGTGCTGCTGAACTTTAAAGAGTATTGTGATAATACTGAAAGATCTGAGAGAACTAGAAATTAATTGGTATCATGGCAGTATCTAAGAAAAAGATAAATAAGGATTTATTAGGTCATTTAATTTCAATCCAGTCGCATGTACAATCATATAAAACTATGTCGGATATCAATAGCAAAAGCTCACATTGATAATGAAATCAAAGTTGCATAAATGGTTTTAAGGATGTTACATAGTGACACACAGTATTTTTGCCTTTAATAAGAGTGAAAGTTTGGTCTGCAGAAAAATGCTGGGTAGAATCTCACAGGAGGTTCAAATAAAGCTTAATATAAAATAAAAGAACATAAGTGGCAAAATATAAAATCGCAGAACAAATTATTAGATTTCAGAATGTCACTTAAAATGGGGAACCATAAGGCAGCGTGAATACTTTAAGTAGATTATCTCAGAGGTTGGTCTCAGCTTCATGTCATTCATTAAATTTAGAAATTGTGTGTAGCAAAATAGAAAATAATGGTTGGCAAAATTTGTAGATGAAAAAGTAATTAAAGCAGGGCAAGTGGGTCTTATTTCAATATCGTGCACTTGCAAGGTGTAGGGAAAATTGATTGTTTATGAGCAATTCATATTAGTCAAATGCTCAAACTAATCAAGATCCCAGCACCCTCATATGTAGGGAGTGCAAGCAGTCAGTAGACTTAGAAAAAAAATGTAGACTTTGTTTAATTTGCTAAATTCTGCCATAAAAATGAGTGAGATAAACATTTGAAAAGGTTTGACAAAACAAAAAAAAAAAAAGAAAAACACAAAACAAAACACACACAACCCTACGGGCTGATGAACTCACAATGAGAAACTACAAACCTTAATTAAGTAGTTAAATTCCATCTACCGAGTACTGTGTCATCTGTTCAAAAACATCTACACCAAAAATGTTTCTCACCACCCTCCCCATAAAAGATTTCTTTCTAACATCCAATCTACTCTCTTTCAGTTTACTTCATGTGGAAAAAAAGTATTGGTAATATCTAGCAGCTGGAAATTAAACAGAGGCATATGAGAGAGAGGGTACACATTTTTTTGACAAGAAAACAGCACCTGGTACTCCCTGTTTAATAATGTCAATGCCTAGAAATCTTTTGAGCAGATACAGTCTACCCTAAATAAAGGTACAGGCTTGCTTCAGAGGAGCTTGAGTAGGATATTTAGGCCATTAATGAATGGATCAGATCAGATATTTGTAAGAGGTCTTCCCAGCCCTAGGTTTACCAGTTCCTATGAAAAGGGTAATTTGACTGATATCCTGAGTGCTCCCAAGTTCAACATGATAGCAGAAAAAAATTGTAAGTTTGTGTGACAAAGTTACTTGTTCTAGGGTAGATCTCTACCTCTTAACCAATAATCCTGCATCTTCTCAGTGTTAATAAAAGTAACAGGGACACCAAGACACTTCATCACAGTGTTTCTATAGAGGATGGAGTTGGCAGAAACATCTAGGCCAGCTGCTTAGGTCTGAACTGTAAATACATGTAAATTTGTTGAAACAAGCAAACCTTTCCTTCAGAGACATTACCCTCTATAACAGCAAAAAAAATGGGTTGAAGGCAAGACTTAGGACCAACCTTTCAGAAAGAAAATTTTAATGGCATAAAAATGTGACAGCTTTTAGTAAACTTTTCCCCATGGAGAGAGTATCCCAGAACATATTTTAGTGTCTTCCAAATCTGTTGCCTCAAGATCATTTGGAGCTTGAAGATGCTGACCCTGAAGCTTTGCTCACTCATTGTTTTCAAGATTATCTCATTGACTTTTGGTACTGAAAACAGTTTTAAAGGAGTTTCTAGCAGTTTCTGGAGCACAATTTTTCAATATTAAGTAGTGTCTTCACAGCCTCGATCATTACATCAGTTCATAAAAGCAATTTAAAACTTGAAATGACAGCATTTGAAAATGCACAGAGTCATTACTCTCAGGGACCAGTCCTGTCTTCTCCAAGAGGTGTTTATTTGTGTGCCTTCTTTGTTTCATGAATGACAGATCCACGGGTTTGTCTCTCATTCTTGTAGTCTCTCAAGAAAGTGATATTTACACACACTAATTGGCAAAGCCGCAGAAGTAAAATTATGTCAGTTAATCTTCTACGTGGTTTCATATTTGGCTTTCTGTTCTGACAAGTTGCCATGCTTAAAGATAATGAAAGAACTTTTTTCAATAACATATCAAGCCTAAGTTATTATAAGTTAACATTTATGTGTCACACACGTTGTACAGCTTTGTCTTTATCTTTGTAAACTAGAAAGTTATATAATGTTATACAGATGCAAAATATGGTATCCTTCTAAGGTTATCCTATGGAGTCTATATGGTCCATGTGGATCAGGTAAAAAATTAGAACTCATGCAAAGACACAAAAAAGTAACAAAGAAAAAGCCCTAACTATGACTCCAGACAACTGAATTAATTGAACTTAACCACGATAAAAATTCAGGCCTTTGTTAAGATTATTCAAAATGTTCAGACACCAACATCACACTACATTTATTTAATGGACAGTGATAAACCTTATCCCTGCCTTTCTATCAATATTCAGAACAGCCCTGAAATCCTAGAGAAAGGAAAAGGTGTTTCTAACATTGGTAAATTTTTATCAGAATCTTTCTTTCTTACATTTGTGTGCAAAACCAAAAATAAATCAGCAGATATGAAATATCAATCTAGACAAATTTAGTCTCTTTTCATGAAGCCAGATCATTTGCTCGACTAGCTATCATGTAAACCTCATATACAATGCCACACTATGCATCAAACCATAAGTATTTCCACTCAGTCACAGAAAAATGATTTTAAAAGGATCGTCAGTTTTGGAGAAATATACATAACATAACAGATTATAATTTGTAATATAATATTATATACATTTAGGGTTTTAGTTCCTCATTGGATTTTGGATTTAGATTTAAAATATTACTAATATGGAGGAGAAATTCATCTGCATCTGTGCTGTCATTGTAAATGTTTCTGTTTGTGTTATATGTATACCTTTCTGCGTGGGCTTTTTTGTTCTAATATTTTTACTCATTAATTTATTCTTTTTATTCATATCAACTTATTCATTAATTTATTCCTGTGGTGCTTCATCTCTGAAGTGTCAAAATCACATTGGAAAGAATAATTTCATCTACAAGTTTCTAGCAATTATTTTATTTTACTACAAATATATGACAGGAAATACAGAGTACTAGCAATTTAAATAGGTAAAGCTTTTATTAAGTTTGAGAAGTTTATCTTGAACTAATCAGTTGTTAACTAGGAAAAAAAAACAACAACAAACTTGTTTCTTTGTACCTAAAGTGTACAAGTGCATTCTGTTAAGAACATGCAATAATTTTCATTTTTGCAGCCACTCAGGACACAGTGAAGCACACTATTAAGTGTAGGTATTAAGGAAAAAAATATTTGGAAGAAAGAAGGAGAGAAAGAGACAAGTGAAGAGCTATGCCTCACATTCAGGATATCTGAGTATATTGCCTTTGGGAAAGGTCAGCATTTTTAGTTTGTTGTTTTCTTTTTTAAAAAAAACACCCAAGCGATACATTAAAAAATGGAGTGCAGATGACTCTGCAGTGAGAATAATGCTGCAGAACAGAGAAAATCATGAGAAGGAAAAAACCTTGAAGAAGGAAAAAATTTTGGAGAAGGAAAAAGTCCTGAAAGCCACACTAAAGCTGCTGCCATAAACCAGAGGCGACATCCATAAAAGTAAATGCTGAAAACAGAGAAGGCCTTCCGTATATGATTAGGAGCAGTATTGAAAAGCCCTGGTAGCATGGCAGAATGGTTTGGAGGACAGAAGCTTGTGACTCGTGCTGGAATTACTCCATTGGGTTGAAGAAGTTAGCAGTCTAGAAGCTAGAAGCTTTTTTTAGACATTCTTTTAAATGTCAGAGAGAGCAGGAAAATCCTACAGATAATGACTGGAAAGTTACCCTCTACGGGACAAGTCAAGAGAGACTCCATTCCTAACATGAATGTCTTTGTCAAATTAGTCCTGAGATCATCTAACCCACTGGAAGGTGTCCCTGCCCATGGCAGTGTAGTGGGAATTAGATGATCTTTAAGGTCCCTTCCACTCCAAACCATCCTGTGATTTTATGAAACACCTACAACCCCTTTTCAAAATTATTCAAGTATTCCCACTAATGGCCTCCTATGTGGGTTCATGCCCTAAAGGTGAAGTACACTTTCTTTATAACTCTTTTGAAATAACTGAATTTTCAAACTGACTCCATGTAGCAGTCGCAGATACAATACATGTGCAGTTTCAACCAGCATAAAAGATATAGGACCTAACATCTCCATGCTTCTACTGAAATCCTGTTATGAAAACTAAGTTTCTGTATTTTTAATAGTAATTTCTACTTTATTTAAAAGCAAGGAGCAATGGAATTTATAAAATTAGGCAATCAAGGCTTTAAGCAGTGTTTATATATTATTATTTTTTAGCCTAGGTACCATTTGTGAAATTAAATTTTTAATAACCTTTCAGACATTAGCCTTAGGGAAATAATTTCCTTAACATTCGTTCAAAGGTTTAATGTCACAGTAAAGGCTTTGAAATATGATGTGATTCCTTTCATTCTAGAAAGTTAGCTTAAAAAACAAAAAATACAGAAAACAAAAAACCCAAAGTAATAATGTTAATGAGGAAAAGTTATGCAGTCCAGCTCCAAAGCAAGACCGGAGGATGGGGAAACAAACTCTGCTATCAAAATGCTTTTCTAAGATTTCATCCTGTGCTTTCTAAACACAATAACAGCTCCAAAATATTCACAATGAGGTTTCCAAGATTTATATCTGGAAAATGTAAGAGGTGGCAATAACTCTGAACTTCCTCTCCAAGTGAAAACTAGAGAAAAGTTTGACACTGGGAACACTTTCTCTTGCCTCCATCCCATGGCTGATGTCTAGCTCAGATCAATTGTAGCAGAAAAGGAATATGGAAATTAATTCATTGATGAGATACAGAAGAGCTTTTAAAAGGTTGAATCCCATTCCACAGCGTTTGTCTGAACCTAAGCCTCTGTCTAACACAATTTTTTTCAGAAATTTCTTATTTCATTAAATTCAGAAGATGTATATTTAGCAATGGTCAGTCTGGGTTTAAAATGCTGCCTTTATTTCTCAGGATAAGGTCACTGCCATTTATGAAAGTTGTGTTTCAAACCCTTTTCCAGAAAGTTGCTGAACCACCTGGATTGAAATTGTCTGCAGGAGTATGGAGTATTCATTCTTTGTCAATTATTGATGCCCTTTTTTCCCCCCAAAGGAGAAAAATAGTCCCACTAATTAAAGTTTGCTCATGTTGAAAATAAATGAAAACAGACTTTTAAAACATTTATCTGGCAATTCCTTTAATAGCTTTCAGCTGACCTATAAACATTTAAACAGTCCATTCCAAAGCTGATCTGCATTCCTGAATGGCATGAAATAGACTTCAGCTGTCATGATACTGTTCACATTATTGTGAAGTAGGTTGGATGATAGTCTACTGTCAAAACTAATAACAATGATATAAAATGATAATACCAAAAAAAGTCATCTACCTATTTCATGCAGAGTTGAGTGCTGAAATATTAAATGTATGCTCATCAAGAAACCAGAAAATATGAATTATCCTTCATAATTTCCTATGTAGACTGTTATGTAATTTTAGTAGTAATTCTGTCAAAAACCTTGATGGCAATGGAGATTTCTCAGCATTCATGGCAGTGGCAGTGGGCATACTCCTAAAGCCAGCAAATTGCTATTTACTTTCGAGGTTTACATATGGTCTCCTTTTTTCTATTCACTTTCTAAATTGCAAACTCTGACTCTAATATGGATTACTTTTCAAATTTCTTTTCACAACAACAGCAGGAATGGCTGAAAAACAAGTGTAAATTCTGAAGAGATTGCCACTTGTACTCTCCACTTGAATTGCCAGGAAAAGTTATGTAAATAATGCTAAATAAATTAAAGATTTCAATGTTTAGAGCTAAAATGAGTAGACAAACAGATAGTTAAATACGAAAAGAGGAGTCCAAGGAAAAGAAAAAATATCAGATTGGTCACCTGGATTCATACTGTTCCCACAAAAGCATTGAATAACCAAAGATCAACAAAAATAATACTAAAAATATAGTAATAACTGGCATATAATATAATATAATAAATAATATAATATAATATAATATAATATAATATAATATAATATAATATAATATAATATATTATATTATATTATATTATATATATTATATATATTATATTATATTATAATATATATTAAATTGTGTAATATATAGGAATTAATTTTTTTTTTGGTATTTACTGGTTAAGGTTTTGTATATTAAGCAGAATTTTATTTCAGTAGAATTGGGCTACTCCCTCATCAAAGCCAAGGTATAAATAATAAATTCGGCCTATGGGCCAAACGGGAAATAAACAGGCAGAATCTACGAACAAACCATTAAAATTCTGCTTTTCTTTCCTGCTGGATGAAATATCACACAAGAAAGAGTAAAAATATTTGCAATTTTATTTTCATATTTAAATCTCTTTAGGTTCCTTTAGCAAATCTTTTGATGCTTTGTAGTTTTGCTTGTTTGTTGGTGGAGTGTTTTTCCCTGATCCCTGGACATCAAATAACCAAGGAGAGGAAGAGAGGAAGAGTAAGAGAAAGAAAAAAGAAGAACACAAAACCATGAGAGGTGAAGACAAATCAATTCCAAACTCTTTTGAAATTAGAAGTAATGGTATATGTTTGTATTAATAAATCAGAAACTTTCTGTTTAAATTCCACTTTATTTCTGTGGAAAAATATTTTCCATAAGAAAGTGAGGCTGACAATTTATTTTTTTTCCTACTCATGGTAACTTTCCTGCTCTTTTTGAAAAAGCTATTAGATGTGCTAGAAACAATGTAAGACTTCAACTTCTCATCTTTTTCAGCATAACTATTCCTATGACAACAACAACAACAACAAAAAAAAAAGAAAGAAAATCAAAGCCATTTAATATTTGGTTTACTAGCAAAACAAAAGTGAAAATAGATTTTCAATGCAAACTTTTCTTGATGGAACATTATCAATAATTTTTTCAGCTTTCCATTAGAGAAAGCTTTTTTCATCCCGTTTACTCTCCTGGGTCTCTTCCAGATGGAAACAAGTGGGACAATCAATAAATGAAGCTGCTCAGCATGGTTGCCAGATTTTAAATATTAAAATCCAGGCCCAGGGAGGGAAAGCACATGTGCACATATAAGTGAGCATGAACAAATAGATCCAATGTCTCAGATGCAATCTAGGCCAACCAGTGCTGCTTTATGCCCCAACATTACCCAGCACACCTGGCATCAGACCTGGTGTATATTTGTGATTTATCCACAAGTTTGCTAAAGCCACTTTTGTGGTTGGCGTCACCCAGCGCCCCGTAGGGACATAAATAAACTTTTTGTGATTACAACTAGTTGCTGTAAAAAATTTGGGGGAGAAGAATTTATATCTGGGATGTTCTATTTTATGCTGAAGGAGAAATTACAAGATATCTTTTGTAAGCCAATGACACTCATATGAGTTTTGGAGCAGGGAAAATACCCAGCAACTGAAGACAAGCCAAATTATGATCTCAGAGGACTCTATGTCAAGCTTAATGGCTTCTTTGGAATAACCTCAAGTTTATGTGAGAGTCACATAGATCAGAATTTAATATTAGATCTGACATTTTTCATCACAAAATCATCCAAGAAGAAAAAAAAGTATTTATTTTGATCAACCCACGCATGAACATAAGCTATATTATCGCTTTACAAGCTCATCTCAGCTCTGCATCCTCTTTCCAAAGACATAGGGGAGGATGGGTTGGATAATTTGCTCCAGCACCAAATAGCTTGAGTGTGCAAAACAAAATGGGATAGATGCACTACTTCCTAATATCCTTTCATTCTGCTTCACATGACTGTGTTTAAAGAATGAAGTAAATAAACAGCTAAAGAAATGTTTCTGACTCAGTGATATTAAACAAATTCAATTATTTTGCCTACTATATTTTGGGTAAAGCAATAAAAACAAGAGCATAAAACAGACACCTCACCAAGGTTATGACATGTAGTCACTCAACATCCTGCTATTAGTCATTCTAACTACAACTAATCTCCCAGCACAGATTGCAACAACCATGGATTTTTGCTCTCTTTTCCCCAGTACAGATGTTCATGTTTTCCTGATCGTCTTACAAAAGGGCAAGACTGTCTGCAAAGGTCAGGTCCATCTCTTTTTCTATCATGAGTACTGTGATCTTTGACCATTCAGCACAGACTTTAGACTTGTCACCAAGACAATTAAAGAATTAAAGACAAGCATTTGCTCCTCCTTTGCTTCATGAATCATCACTGCACCCAGGATCATGGCATGGTGACCATTTCACCTCACTACTTTCTAAGGCATTTGGAGAGATACTCCAAGCTCAGAATGGTGCTGCTTAACACTGACTCCCTCCTCTGAGGTTAGCTGGCAATTTAAACAATATAATATGAGTGTTGTATATCGAAAAGAAAGCTAAAGCAGTGGTTAGAAGGAGAAGCCAGCAGAGGGCTTTGGGAGGTCTCTTCTTAGGTTTCCTTGTGTCTTGGTGGCTGACTGCAAGGACTGTAGATCTAAGGAAAAAAATTAGTTGTGATATTAACAGTAAGAAACTTCAAAATATGTCCCTGCACTTTGTCCCTGTATCACCTAAGGAACTAAATGGATTTTTCTGAATTGTCAGAACAAAGAGGAGTAATATAGTTCTTTCCTGTGGAAACACAGAATCATAGAAACCTAGAATGGTTTGGTTTAGAAGGGACCTTAAAGATCATCTAGTTTTAACCCCTCTGCTATGGGCAGGGACACCTTCCACTAGACCAGGTTGCTCAAAGCCCCATCCAACCTGGCATTGAACACATCAGTTAGCAGACATTATTTCCATTTCCCACTGTCCCATGTACCTCCACAGTGTGTCTTTCATCTTCCCTCATTGCTCAGCAACTAAAATTCAGATATTCTGCATTGGAAATCTGTGTCCCTGGAGATTTGTCTTCAGAATCATCATAAAATACCAACTGATTTCTTTCATATTATTTCCCTGGCCCCATGAAAAGTCTATGAGGTAGAAGGCAAACGTGAATCTGCATCTATATTTTTCTTGGTCCCCCTATTGCTCCCCCCATATCTCTTTTGGACTTTTAAAAATGAAGATGATAACCATCAGGTTCCCTCTGTAGCATAAGAATCCAATGGAAAAATTAGGAAATTAGGTAATGCCACATATTCAGCATTGCTCTGCAAAGCAACACATCTCTTTCTTTATATAAAATAAAGCCAGCTGTTATTAATTGAAAAAAAACCATGCAATTCATTTCCATGGAGGAAGGAAGGATTAAAGAAGCAAGAACGTGACCACAACTTTAACAGAGACATGGAAAACCCACAGAGCAAAACTAAAAAAAAAACAAGAAACAGAAAACAGCAAACAAAAACCTCCAGTGTAACAGATTTATATTTTTTCCCATAGCAGCAGAGGAGATTATATCTGCTGGAAAAAGATGCAGTTTCAGCTTTGCTTCAGTAGCTGTAGCCTCATCTTTGACAAATTCAAGAAACATAAACTGAGTGGTGACACTGTAAGGGTGAAATTATAGAGCATAAAACATAGCGATGACATCGAAATGAATATTGTTCATGACTTGCATCAGAGTAGCGAAGGTGTAGAAAAAGGTTACAGTTAGTCTAGTGCCTGACATTTTTCTCCCTTTGGGACACCCTCATCACCAGTTACAGAGCAGTGACTTTGTATGAGAATTTTTACCAGAATGGTGGAGTCAAAGGGTAGTGTTCAAACATCATTATAATTCAGTTACATATGTTTGCATTCACCCAGCTTGCTTCATCAATGTTCACAATAATTTTGTTCACATTAATTGTATTCACAATGCTGTTTCCTCTTTGGTTTTTTGGTTTGTTTTTTTTTTTTTATCTACTGGAAAAGAGCAGAAGTCTTCCTGATGTATGAGTCACTATTACATACTGTCAGATCTCAAAAGACAAAAAAATAACGGGGAAAAAAAAGTACTGTAATGTTGCCACTCTTCAGCACTGGATTAGTTCCAGATCTCCCAATTAACACCACTGTCATTTAAATAAATGCCAACATTTACAAAGACTTTTTTTATTTGTTAGCCCTTTGTTAATTTCAATATTAATTCATAAATTATTGTATATATATAAGATCATATGTGGGAAAGCATAACACCAACACAAAAATTATTTAAACAATTAAGCTGCAGGAAATTGGACATTAATCTCCTTCACAAATATTGTGTATAATAGCATGGATTTCTCTAGGAACTTGCATCTGATTTAAAGCATTCAGCTTCATCTGTTGCCTTAGAAGTGTCAAACATCCACTGGTGAAATTGCTAGAAATAAAACACATCCCCAAATCCCAAGTTGTGACTGTAAGTCTTAGCCAGGGCAGCTAGTCCTTCTCAAACACACCTCTAATATTGCTCCCTTTTGCTTTGGCTTCACCTAACTTCTGTCTTTGCTATTCTACCTACTTATTTTCAACCCTGAATTTTCATTGTAACTCTAAGTCTGGTAATTTATTTAGTGATTGAAGTAATTCAGTCTTACTATATTGAATATAATCAGTGAATCAAAGATTCTTCTCCTGAGGGAACATCTCTTAACACTGGGGCTGCTTGCCCTTCTGAATAATATGGATGCCCTGACTGCAAGGCATCTTATTTACTACCATTTTGTTAATCTGTGGTGAGGATGACAAAGAAACTTGTGTCTTTAGTCTGAAAATCCCTGTGTTACAACTTTGATTGTTACAGATTATATTTGACAATTACAAACAAAGTAAAAACTAAGAATATATAAGGATAAGGATGAAGTCAGAAGACTAATCAGGAACTGAGCTAAGTTTGTCTATTTCTCTTTTAATAGATTAATCTTTAATTTGACAAAGCATTTTCTTTTAATGTGTTTAATTGGTATTAAAAGAGATTGACTGCTTCAACATATAGAGCATAAATTACACTAATTAGTTTTCTTTTGCAACTAATAAAATCTTTCCCATCCTAGATATAAGAAACTAGTTGGAAGTCCAAACACTGCATTTTGTAATGGGAATTTAATTATTAGTGCAGCTAAATTACTATTAATTAAATTATTAGTACATCTCCTTTCTATGCTACAACACAGAAACACAATAATTTTTTAGTGTTGAATCCAAGCTTCTGGTTGTAGTTGCACCTCTTTTTTGTCAGTGGCCCATAGTGAATTATTATAGTCCTCAGGAAAAAATTGACAAGTCTAATGCAAATGACTAAAAGCAAAAGCTTATCAATACTGACTTTCTGAAAATTCTCAGTACCTGGAATATTACTTCCAGCATATGTCCTACTTGGAAGAAAAATCTGTTGGTCACAACCCTTTTAACCAAGGGAAACACCAAAACACCTCTTAAGAAGATGCCACTCACTGTGAAAACACAAATTATCTAGGAACGGTTGGCTTCTACAGAAATAATTGGTAAAGTTTTTAATGAGACAAATTGTTGTTTTGCTTGTATTTCTCTTTCAGGATCCACATTCTTTTCCAGATTTGTGTGCCATGATCACAGTGACTAACCAGCAGAGGGGAGTGCAGGCACAACCATGAGCATGGCACAGCAGAGAGACAAGGAGCATGGAAGTATCTGTAATTATCCAACAGATCTCTCCATATTGGGAACAACATGATGCCAAGACAGAGAGTTATTACTATCCTGGCACACCTGAAGATAAAAAGGAGTGCTGGGTTTTGTTTGTTATGTCCTGTTTAAGATGAACATATGATGTGATAAAGATAAAAACACCTATTCTGACATACTTTCATTCATTCACTCACTCACATTTGGAGTAATTTTCTATGTTTTCTCAAGGCAAATTTCACGGTACTGTCCTGTATCACATTAGAACAAACATTTCTTCTTCCTTACATTTTCTAGTTCGAAATATGTTCTTTGACAGCAGAGAAAAGTTTTGAAGTACTACATGCTGAAGAGGTACTGATCAATGGTTTCATCAGGAATGATTAGCTTCTCTGGCTGTCAAAATATCAAGTTATTTGCATTAAAGAAGAGAATAGATTTCTACTTGCCGTGTCTTTAGCACAGACATGAACTACTTTGAAAAATAAACAAACCTTTTGCACATTTTACTTGTTAATCTTTCAAGTTCATTTCAGGTATGTATCCTGTTGCTCATTTTTCATACTCAAGATGGAATGGATTGAGTGACCCATTCATGCCTAGTTTTAGGGTGTTTTTTCTTTTGCATATAAAACGCCAAGAGATAGAATTTCTATATACATAGAAGAGCATTAGAATTTCAAAACTCTGATTTCACAACTAAGTGGGTCCTAGAACACAATTAATTTTACATTTTAAAGTAATTCTGGTGAATTTATATTCTAACTTTAAGAAAAAAGGTTCTGCAAAATACAGCACATTTTTAATATGTATTTCAGGAAAAAAAAACAAGCAATCAACAGAAAACCAGAAAAAAAGGAAAAATAGGTAATAATTTCCTTCTTCCCTGCCTTTGAAGACATTTCTGATTCAAAATTGTCCTTATCTGGCATGGTTAAGATCAAATAGCATCCATGGGTAAATTCCAACTAAATCCACTCAAAGCTTATATTATTTACAGGCTCTAAGTCTAAATTTTCCATGCAATGTATCAACCTGTGTAATTTATTAATAAGATTCAACCTTAATTAACTGATAGGATACACAAAATACTCGAGTCAATTAAAAAATAAACTTGCAGCACACAAGGGGATACCAGAAGATGTATATTCATAGCCCTGAGACAATGGCCTGAAAGTCATTAAAATACCTGTGCCTAGCATTTGTCTGATCTTAAAGATGAAGAAATAATTTTCATACCTTTATAGGAACAGTCAATAACAATAATAATTTACATAGAAAATTACAATGCTGGTTAGATCTCTTTGCATCATATTTATCATATTTATCATATTGGTCTAAATGTTGGAAGGTGGTTGTAATTCTCTATTTCAGCATACTTTTACATTTTCAGGAAAAAAAAACCAAACAGGTGAATTCCAAATTCTTTGCTCTAGCTCAGAGAGATAGAGAAAATTTGCAAAAATCTTAAAGAAAGCCAAGGAAACTGAATGCATCCCCATTCCCAAACACTGGAATGCTGCATCTCTACCCCACCATTTCTTTGATGTTTCATCTCATGGACACCAAGAACCTGACTTCACATAGCAGAGAAGGGGTTGAGAATGAGCACAGAAGACTTAACCTGAGCTCTGAATAAAATTGTGTCTAAATGAATGAGAAGAAATCATCAACAAAAGCCAAAATCTCAGCAACTCGTCCAGGGCTCAAACATTCAATTTCCCAGCTGCTAATGTTGCACTTTTGAGCAAACAGATTCTGTTGCATGGTTTGTGACATGTCAGTCATTTCTGATAAGGTTGCCTTTCCAAAGAACAGAGCATAAGCTCTTCAGCCAAAGCAAGGCAAAGATTGCCAAATATCCGCTACAAATTTTTTCTGGAAGCAACAGGTCCTTGATCCCTCAGGGTCTGCTATGGGCAACGCTTCACTTGCTAGGAGATATTTATAGGACAAGACTGCAGCACTCAGCATTATGCTGGAATGCTTTTCATGTACAGGATTAACAGCCTCCTTCCTAAAAGCACTGATATGTCAGGTCTGAGACTGCAGTTACAAGCTTCTAGATTTTGCCATGTTCTATGGTAACCACTTGAAATGCCAAAGTCATAACTAAAAATCAGATACACTGTGTCTGATGTTTATTTGCATGGCTGATGCATGAAAACTAGCATAAAGATAAAACCCCAACAAACAACAGTGTGAGAAGAGGTTTGCTTTAGCTCCAGGAGGATGAAGAGACCTGAGCTGAATTACAGTCAATGGAGAAAGATCATGTTTTGATCACGTAAATTATTTTTGTCTATTACATTGTGGAAAAAGTTAAAATCTCACTGCAGTCAAATCACATGAAGTGTTCCTTTTCACTTTTCATATAGTATCTCTGAAGTGTCTTGAAATGCAGAACCAGATCAGAGCATGACAACTGAGGATTAAATATATCTCTTTGGATTTACATTTAGTGTTTTTCTTCAGACCTCTGCAAAGCTCGGTTAAGAAGCACTTTTCTGACTGTGGAGGATTTTAGGGGTATTTCTAGGAGGAATTGTGTAGAAGTTTATAAGTGACCCAAACAGCATCTGAGAGGTAGAAACACAATACTTAGGGATTTAAAGACACAAATAAGGCTCTACTTTTATATTCTCAAGTATCACTCCTGCTGCTGATTTTAGAGCAAGACAAGACAATCACTTCATTGATACCTTTCTGAAAGGTGGAACAGCAGAAGAGAATTCTGTATAAAATACTTGAGAGAAATTAAAGGAGACATGTTGCTATCTATTTCAGTAAGTAAAATAAAAGAGAAATCAAGCCAAGGTGGATTAGAGATAAAAAGCAAAAATTGTTAAAAATTATTTTGTAAGTTATAAAACCTGAAATTTTGGCTTAATTGTGTTTTTTAAAAATCCTTGATAAAAGGACAGATATTTACCTAAAAAATAAAAATTAAAACAAATGGGAGTCTTAATGAACCTTGTATTCTCTGCCTCAGAAGTTAGAAAAATTTTGTGATCCCAGTCTAGGTATAGCTATGCATTTAAGCAAGAAAGGTTTGAAAAGAAAAGAAGAGCTTACCTGTGTCACCAGTTTCTGGTACTGCATCAGTCACATTCTCCCTTCAGAATCATCAATAGATTAATGTTATCTGGAGGACTACAGTGTCCTGTAATGACAAGTTATAAATCATATGAAAAAGGAATTTATCAGGTGCAGAAAATAATAGCATAGAACAGCCAAAACTGGAATCCAGAACATTATATTCATCTACCATTTCTACACAGATATCTACAAGGCATATATGGCTTTTGTATGTTGCATCTATATAACCAAGAAGTGGAGAAGAAATTTACATTTTTATATGGGTAAAATATTAACATCAAGTTTTAAGCTTGACATTAAATTACTGTGATTGTTTTTGCTTACAGGATCTAAAGGAAGAGGAATAATTCAATTAACACATTATAATATCCCTATTTATCTCAAATATATTGGTATATGTCATAATTTTGAGGTGGAATATTCTGAATTCTTATTGTCACTTTGATGACAATAAGAAAGTCATCAAAAAACCCTCATAATCCAATTTTATTACTTTAAAATAAAATAGGATGAGCCTGGAAAGAAAACACAAAAGGGAATAGAGCTATGTGATAGTTGAACTGATACAGGGGACTCCTGTTCTCCGCTCTTTAATTCACATCTGAGACTTCAACATTGGTCATGGACATGTTAAGTTTTCCAACAGTAAGTTGATAATTCTGGGCTGAAATTCAGCAGTTCATTTGTCTGTCTGTCATACATGTATGTGGAAATTCAGTTCAGGACTAAAGAAACCTTCTTGGAGAATTGACATATTTCATTAGAGGACTTTATTTTATATTTTCCTAAAGAGGAAAATTGTCATAGAATTTACAACCAGCATTAAAAATTAATCTACTGATTCCAAACCACTAAACATTCTAATTAAATTTCAAATTACTGCAATTAAGATTTGCTAAGAACCTTGCATTCATGACAAATGTAAGCAAAGCATTTCTTTTTGGAATTTTTATAACAGTCATGGGGATACGGACACCCACTATATTTTGATGAATGATAATTGACATTGTCAAATTTCCACTGCTTTCAACAAATCAGTGTTTACCTAAGAGTTTTGAATGTTCTTAGAATAATTCTGCAAGCCCAGAATTGTGGAGTCACAAAACATTTTAGGTTGGAGGGGACCTCTGAAGGTCATCAAGTCCAACTTTAGATAAGCTTCCATCACGAAATTCTTTCCAACCCAGTTTTTTTCAGTACACCACTCCACAAATTTAATGAATTTTTCGTTTATTTTGTGCATGCTATTACATCACAGAACACACACACTATTTTACTAATTTGAAGCATCACAGGATTAAGAGAAAAGTTAGATCAGGTACTGAAGCACATACCAGAATATTAGAGACCAAGGAGAAGAATTGTTTTAACCTTTATAAACTGAACCATCACTATCATGGAACTGATGAAACACTACCCAAGTTCAAATAAAATTTCATGACTGAGACCTCTTTTTCAAAATAAACTATATTTTTCCCATATTTCCACCAAATGTTTCACACCATTGGTTGGCTTGCTGGTTTCTTGTCCCTACCTTCCTCTTGCTTTTTACTTTATAGAGATCCTATGGCTGCTATGCCCCCGTATGTCTTGAGCACCTTCACTATAAACCTTCAATTAGAAGGGATAAACTTGGGCCTTATGTCTTCATGAACACTTGTATTCCTTATTTTATGGGCTAATAAAGCTAGATATATTTCACGTAAGTAATGTTTCTTTTCTTCCATGCTCTTTTACTATTGTAGAATATTGGAATAGTCCCAGCTAAAGTGAGTAAGTTTTTTGATGTGTTTTCATATATTATGCAACAGCCAGTTTCTAAATATATGTGGTTTTTGTCTCATAACAGATAAAGTCAGTATTCTATTTGAAAAAAAAAAGTAAAGTATCAGCTTCCAGGAGAAATATTGGAACACTTCACTTAGAGATGTATAGTGAATTTGGGTGACACCAGAGAGCAGAATCTACATGTTTTATTTTTTCCCAGTTGGTAAAAAAGACATGTACAAAAAAAAAAAACTCCTTGAAAAATTGTTTTGTACTATTCTAGAAATTATGACTGCTGTTTCTTCTTCAGTGTTCTGACAGTTTGGAAAGAAGCTTATTTTCCTTCTTTCCATAATCATTGAAATAACTCTAAGCAAACTGCTGTGCATCGTATCACTGACTTTAGTAATTTTCAGGCACTTACAATGACTAAAAACAGTGCCACACGCAGAGAATCCTGGTGTTGAATTATGCAAGAGCTAACTACATATTTCAGCCCGAATGAGGAAAGTAAGAGTCATGTTGGATATTAAGAAAACATATCAGGTTCAGAGGTCTGCAATTAATCTTGTCAGTGCATGAAGCCAGGCTAACCTGCGTGCAGAAACACAACATCTCAGCGTCTTTTTCTCTTCTGTGAATACACAGCCAGCCGTGGACTTCTGGGATTTGAACCCATTCATGTGATTGGACATAGTCTCTCAGTCAAGTCCTTGAATATTATACTGCATTCTTAGAACTATTAAATATTTACATCAGTTCTTCATAAATGTTGTACAGAGAAGAGGCAGATGGAATGAATTTCTGTGAGTTAGCCTACAGGATATGCAGACAATACAGATATTTCTAGACAAGAGTTACATCCTGCTGTCAGGGGAAGCAGAGAAATTTGGTTGGCAGTTGATCCCAGCATCTCTGATTGATAGATAAAAAAGTCAATATAGTACCCATAAATACACTTTTAAAACCACATTGTCCTTTTTCATTCAACCAGTGAAATATTGTAATTGAATACATTTACTTTTAGAACTTGTTAACACAAGGATACATGTAGTGAAATTGACTGAAAATAAATTAAAATAGATTGGTTTCTTTTATTGATCTTGACAAATGTACAAATGCCATAGATGAGGATTATGATGATCCTTATACAAAGAAGAAACTATAACCAAACATTCTGCAAAGGCCACTTCCATTAGGAGTACTCTCTCTATTGATCACATGGAGCCCTCCTTGAGAAGTCCAACAGTAGGTAATTTTTAAGAAAATTGATTTTAATGATTAAAGAGACCTTAATTTCCCTTTGGTGTTTCACAACAGAAATATTCTGACTGTAAATACAAGCGTCTAGTATAAGTTCCTTCATGGGATCAAATTTGTTCCTTAAAGGGAACAACTAGATACATTCTTACATTCTTTAAAACTTTACATTCTAGTATAAAACTGTCAGAAAAATATGTGTGAATTTTATCAGATTATAATGTTTCTTTTGAGGCTTTGCCTTCCTTCTGAAATCAAACATAGTTTGAAAATCTTGAAATCACTGCCAAAATTCTAACTTTCACAATACATCAGGATAACCTGTAATGATGTCCTGGGTATAACTGGAAGGTGGACTTGCTAGTCTTGTGTCATTTTTCAGTGTCTCAGCACATATAGAGCTGATTATCTTAAGATGTGCAGCTTCCCAAATGAAAATATCCATAACACATTTGCGTTTTAATCCATATATGCACCCAATGAACGAGGGCAAGCATCTGTGCAAACACTGGAGAACTGTGTAAAGTAGAAAAGTAATTTTATGGGTTTTTTAAAATTAGTCACCAAAATGGTAGAATCTAACTTTGCCAGTCCACTAAAATTTCATAAAATGTTAACGTATGTGACTGATCTTCCTAACAACCATCACCTCTGAGCACCTAATAAGTCATCTGAGCCAAAATCAGTCTTTTTATGGAGGTCTCCTATGAGCTCCATCCTTCTGATTTTCCAGCCATGCAGAACAGCTTTCTATTTAAATTTCTCCTCTGGTTTCAAAAATACTTTAGTGTGAACAAGATCAGAAACTTATGTTCTCAGGTGCCATCTTCCCTGCTCTGATAGACACAATAAATGGAAAAGTGAAAAGATAAGGTAATTACGACTTCTCTAAACTTTTAGAGAGGTTATGAGAGTGTGGTTTACTACCTGTTCCAATTATTAGAGCAAGTCATGGTTGCAAGAAGCTGGTATTTCTTGCATGTACAAATTTTTGATTAATTTCATAATTTTTGGAAGCAATTATAAACTTCATAAGCGATGATACATTTCTGTACTGAGATTAGAATTGGACCCTGAGTTGATTCTTCTGCTCTCTCCCAACAATTTCAAAGGGAGGAAGTTTCAGTTTCCTTGACACATTGGTTTGGACAGCCAGTCTTGCTCAGTAAAAGAGAAGAAGACCTAAGGATATGAGCAAAAACTAATTCTGTTTTATAAATCAAATACTTCCTGTTGCACAAACTGGGATGAGTGCATTTTGGACCAGAAAAAAGGCATGGAAGAAAGGAAATGGGACAGTTGAAGAACAACCCAGATCCTATATTTGAAGAACGGAGAGTATAATGAAGTTTTTGTTCAGCAAATCCATTGGTTTGCCAATCTCTCCTATTCCTCATAGTAGCACTTTTAAGTTCAAAAGGGAAAACCTGCATCTAGAAAGTTATCCAAGTATTAAAGTGATGTCAAAGACGCTGCATTTCTTAGAGCTCTAAGCTGCCTAAATGTCATATCAAAAACTCTCTAAGCCTAGAAACCACTATTTTTTATTGTGGGAAAGGAAAAATTTTAATGGCCCAATTTCTTGCTTCCACAAACATGTTTAATAACTTCTGAGTTTTTTAACACAGAAAAATATACTTAATGACCTAAGACAGCAATTTAAACACAGTTTTCAACTTTAGCTTGCTCTGTAATATTTCTTAGTAATTTAGTTGAAGCCTTTTTACCTCATTAGTCATTAAATTAATGTATTTTCCTCACAACTTGGAATATTACTGACCCAGTCAATGAGAAATCTAAAAGTTGCAGCTGCCTTGCAATGGCAATAAACAGAAGTTATGAAATGCAGAGCTGACTAGTTGTTTTAAAGTACAAGCATTTCCAAGTGAGATTGCCTGGTCACCTCTGGTGATCAAGGAGCTCAAATAGCTGGGATGGGGTGAGTCTTGATTTAAGGCACTGCAGTTCTTCAACCAGTGCATGAAGCAGACCCTTAGCAGCAGCAAGAGGAAAAGCTAAATATGTGTTCAGTGTACTTATTCAAAGCTGAAATGTTAAACAAAACAATTTAAGTTCTGAAAATGCAGGTTCTTTGCCTTGTCTTTACTACTGCACAGGTGTATTGCAGAGAGGTGGATATCAAATTCATTACATGTAAAATGAGTTTTCAGATTGAAGAATTGTAAAATGGATATAGGCGCAGTTTAGTTAACTGTACTGGTTTTAAAGAGTGAATCTGTTTCTCTGCTTTCATGCACTTTCATTGAAGCTAAGTAAGCCACAGAAACTAAATCATACAACAAGCTCTTTGGATAACAATGTTTTTATTTACATTCAAAATTTTTCTAGCAAACAAGTATCTGGTGGAAGAAGAAAATCTCTACAGATAACATTCTTCCCTGTTTTGCCTCTTACTCATGCAAATGACTGTCTGTTTTAGACATAGATTTGCTGAGAAAAGAGGATAAAGGAGAATCCAGGGGTAAGAGGAGCTGATTTCTTCATCAGCTTCCAAAGCCTTTGTGAAACTGCCAGATAAGAGATACATAAAATTTGGAGCCAGGCACTTCTGCAAGGCTTGTATACTCAGCAGAGTGTTATACATTGAACCTAAACTTTTTTTTTCCCCAGAAATTATTCTTTAACCAAAATGAAGGATAAGAGGAAAAATGACATATTAAAAAATAAAATTAAATGTTATGCCATGATCTTATTTCCTGACAATTGAGTTTCCTATTTCCAAATCTTCATTTAGCAAAACAGGAGATATCACAAAAAAAAAAAGAATCTCTCTCAGTATCAAAAATACTGATAAAAAATATCTGAATTTCCTAAACAGTGCTTAATTATTATATTTCCTTCTCTTAACAGACTTAGGAGTTCCCAGTGCACTGTATACTGCTTTACCTAAGAGATATAAAGTAGCATTCATACTTTAATATTGTACTAAGCACCCTTTGAAATCACAGCTTCATTCTACCAGGCACTGAACAAATACACAGGTGGAGATACTTCCTGACCCAGAAATCATATACTTCATTTAGAAAGAGAAATAAGAGCAATAATACATAACAGTATGATTATTGCCACATAGTAGTATTATCAGCTGCCATCAGCTGTGTAACGGGAAAAAAAACCCATTTGGATCAGATTAGATCATAGCACATATACTCTCCTAAGACTTGCAATGAAGGACATGCATTAGAAAACAGTCTAAAGTAGTGCAGCTGCACACCAATACTTCTCTTCACACAGTAGCCCACTATCTGTGTCCCAACGGTTTTCTGAGCCACAGATGGTGTCTTTGTGTTTAATATTCCTGACGGAATTCTTTTGTTCAATAAATTAGTTCAAATTAATTATTTTAAAGGCTATGTAACCTTTAGGAATGCATGTTCCTGATACCTGGATGAGCTAGCCAACACTGCTGTAGATACGAGTGCTATATCATCCTGGGATTTAAGTACCTCCAAGAGTGTGGAACAGGACTGACTGCTGGGATCTTACTATTTTTTCTTTCCTTCAAGTGTCTGAATTCCTCATCACTGTGTTATGCAAAGCACCTCCTTGGTAGTATTTGACGTGATTACGCAGTCAAGGATCACACTTGTACTACAGCTGGTATTGAACCTTATAAAGGTTATATTTATTTAAAGAATATCTGGAATACTTCCCAGTCTATACATCTGCCCAACTGATTTAGATTTCAGCAAGTAAGGGTTTGCTGGCATGTTACAGGGATGATTAAACACCTTCATACAAATACTACACCACTTTCACTTTCTGTGAAATCACCAGGCTGTACTTTAAAAAAAATCAGGCAGATGGCTGGATGGTCAGCAAAGATGGGACAAAACACTTCTTCTAGATACTTGCAGTTTACCATGTGCTAGAGTTAATCCATCTGTAGAACAAACCACCTGCCAGTTGTTTGAGTAATATGACTGAGTAAGCATTGCTAAGTACTCTGTAATAACAATAGTACTGCCGGAAAAAGAAGCTGTATACAAGGTAGGCACACTGATGGCTTTTTGCAGACAAAAATGCAAATTAAGGCTCATAAGAAAGCAATCTTACCCTGCCAAAATATTTATTCATGGCAGGCATTATCTGCACAATTCAGAAACACATACACCACTCCATATCACAAACTGCTGACAAGATGTAGAAAAGGCAATAACACTCTAACGTCTATGCACTTTATTCGTTACTCTGCTGAGGTAGAAGTACATGCATACATTTTCAAAACTAGTTAGAGAGCTGATTGTCAGCAATTCATTCCCTAGCATTTCTGCTGCAGATCCTTCATTCACTTAGCCCCAGAGCCATCAGCATTTGGAGGCAAATGTGGAAAAAACAATCCTTGCAGCAAGCAATGGAAGCAGACATCACACAGTAATGTGTCCACTGGAGGAATGATGTCTCACTGGAAAGATCAACTCGCCTGAAATCTTAAATGACCTTGTGACATTAGGTCACTCTTCTTTATTTATTACAAATTAGCTGTCTTTACAAAGCTTTAAAAATCATTCTAGCTCCCTTTTTTAGAGATAATATATTTGAGTATACTTTAAGATTTGAAACACATGAACTGTTAGTATTATTAAATTCTGTATGCATATCCATAAAAGCAGAAGCATTTTTTATTTCACATAATTTTTCACAACCTTCCAGCATTACCAGTGATATTACTGGATATGAGTTGTAATGCAATACCTCAGTGATGTGTAATCAAGCGATATTTTTGGAATAGAGAATCTTTCTTTCAAAAGAAAACAAAGTACATGGGTCTGAGCAGGTGTGTTGGTTTTGCTTGGCCCAGCTTTTGCTAGTGGTGGGAGGTGTCACAAAGATGGCTCCTCTCTGTTCTGTGTGAAGGTTCTGCAAGTTTTTCATGTCCAGCAGAGCCAATCCCTGATGGCTCTGAAGATGGACATGCTGCTGGCCAAGCCTGGGCCAATTAGAGATGGTGGTAACTCCTCTGTGATAACAGATTTAAGAAGAAATCAAAACAATGTGAGCATGCACTTCTCTTTAGCCAGAGAAGGAGGAGGAAGTGAGAATATGTGAGGGAAAACATCATAGAGACACCAGGGTCAGTGGAGAAGGGGGGGAGGAGGTACTCCTGCCACCTGAGCCAAATTTCCTCTGCAGGCTATGGAGACACTCTTTCCTTAAAGAAAGAATGACTGCAGACAGAAAAATGCCTATGAGAGTTGTATGGATAAAAGCTGAATTCTTCCATAGCAGTTTTCATAACAGATGCTGAGGTTTCTCTAGTGACATCAAATCAAACACAGTGTGTAGAAGTTCATTTTAACCTGCATTCCCATATCTTTGCTAGATACAGATTCTCTGTGCAAAGAATGAACACTGTTCAGCTGCCAAAAGCAGGCACAACATATTCAATGGAATCTTAAGAAGCATAAGAATAAATAAAAATCCTTGTTCATGCATAAAGAAACCTCATTATTTTTCTTATTATAAACCCTGCCCACTGTTACAGAGACTTCTTAGCTGTAAATCACTAGCAATGGTTTTGTTTCTAAACCCTATTATATATTATTCATTATTAGACTCAAAGTCCCCAGTCAGGATGTTATGTTTTAAAACTATGCTGGTGATTTTACTCATCTCTCTGAATTCAGTGGTAAAGGGGTAGAGCCTTGATTGCACTGCTATGTTTATTGCAGGGTAGAGGGTTCTGAGGCACAGAAAGGATACAGCCTATTTCTTTTCCTGCCAGTACTGAACCTTCCCTGCCAAACTGTTGAGAGCAGGATTACAGAGCTGCTAGATCTCCCCAGTCAGATGGAAAGCACTCTGCATTGTCATTCTGTACATTTCTGTTAGCAGATGCTTGGCTTACTACACTTTTTGCTGTGCAGATCAAACCACAACAAATAGGTCTTGAATAGAATTACAAGTTCTGTAACTCCTCCAGAGGGGTCTTAGTTTCCAGTAATTTCCATATTTGTTAACTCTACTTCATAATAACAGACTCCTCCAAATATAAAGAGGATTACACAATATTGATCTGTTGCTTGCCAAACTCTAGCTCAGGTCAGGCTGGAACAGCAGAGTTTTCATTCACCAAAATGGGGTCTTAAAATGCAATTGCAATAATACTAGTTTGTTAGGTAATATTATACTTGCATTAATGACAGAGCAAGAGTCTGAAAAAATAGCATAGAAAACTGGAGTCTTCTACAGCACAGGTCAAGGGTTGAAAATTTTTATGCTTAAAATTTTATACATTTGAGATGTTGGAACAAACCATCTGTTTTTGCAACTTGAAATTAATATTTAAGTGAGATTCTTCAATTTAACTATCTCATATATAATGAACACAAAAGCACCTTAATGACCATCTCGTTTGTACTTTAGTATCTTTCTTGTTGAAAAAATTGTAATTTAATTTGCTTTGGGAATGGGTGTTACATGCACTGGGAATGGGTGTCATTTCCTTGGCCTGGTGCTGGACCTTATGGACTATAGGGTGGTTCTTATGTCTATTCTGAAATAATGGTTTTATACATATACAGAGTTTACCTGTCTGCAAGAGATTAACAAAATGTGTTTGTGCTCTGAAGTTTGGTTAACTCTAGGAATGTGTGGGTGAAAGCAGGGGATACAAAGAGCTGAAAATTTGCATAAAAAACAAAGGGTTGGGAGTGAGGGGTGAGAACTAGGACTGCATTCACAGGACATGATAGATCCACCTGTACAGGGTCTGGGGCAGGTTAGACTTGCCATGTGCTATCTGAGCCCAAACAGAGAATTTCCCACAAGGAAAATTTCGCCTATGTCCTCTGTGGGAGGTTCCAAAAGAAATTGTTCCACAAGTGAGGTTTAGGGATCTACAGAAGAAGGAATTATTGTACCTTATAAGCTTCTTTCCAAAACCAGTTGAAGGAGTGTTATGTTGAAATATGAGTTTGGGAAAAAAAAGTAAGCAAGCAACAACAAAAAATCAATCCTCTTTTTCCCAATTAAAGGTTATAGAGAAAAAAAATAAAGTAATTGCTAATATTTATAACAAATGAAGACAGAAGATTAAGATTTCTGAGACTTGAGACATCTATTATGCTTTTGCCTTAAAGTTTGGAAAATACAATCCGACACAACTATTCAGTTCTCAATACAGTTTTATGAACAGATAACACCAAAGGCCGAAACAGAAAGCACAGTGGAAAAGAAGTTTTGAGCCAAAAGTAAGTTTAGCAGAAGGAGCAGTAGTCTGTCTCTTTCACCAGTACAGGAGGACCTTCTGCACAATGAACTGGGGAAAGCAAGGTAGCAACTAATAAGTAGCAGAAGTTTAATTTAATTTGGGAAAATAGGAACATTACCATGAATGTCTGTGCAGCTTTTGCTTGAGGTGTTTTAAGGCAGACTGTGTTGACGTGATGGGAAGCACAGAAAGATGAAGTGAACCAGGTAGAAAGAGATGCAGGATTTGCTCATGTCTAAAGACACTCTGGGAGCCAACACCAAGAATAACAACAAATCCAATTTGTATTACAGAAAAGTCAATCACAGATGAACATTAATAGGAAAAGGCTGCCAGGCGAAGTCATGATGACTATAGGTATCTGGGTATACTCCTTTTTGGTCTTGGTGGGTAAATCTATATACACAAAACAAGCAAAAACCCAAACAAAAAACCAATCAAACAAACAAAAAAAAAAAAAAGGAGATGTTTTCTACTGGTCAAATTCTTTGTATAGTTTCTAAAGATTTAGCCCAAGATGAATACCAGTCTTCCAAACCATGTCTGAAGCTGTTCTGAGGCAGGATGGTTTGAGAATCTCTAACAAGGCTACAGAGCCCCACTATCACCCAGTAATGATCCCCCAAGAGCTGGTCCTGGACATACAGCCCATCCAAGAAGTGCTCCAAAATCCTCACTGTCCCTGGATGCCTCCTCCCTATAGAGACACAGACATACTCACAAGCATACACACAGCACAATTTGTTAATTAATGGTGAAAAGGATATGTTTTGTACCTATGCAAAAAAGTGGAATGAGAGTTCAAGTCATAAACAGGGGGGTGGGAGGGCAAAGGCAGATAATATGAATATGGGCATCTAAATTAGTTTCAGACTCAGCTGCTATTAAGATTCTTCAAGAAAGTAAAGTATTTAAGATAATGAAAAACATATTGCAAATGTTCTTAGTTTCATTTGTTTACTGCTTTCACAAACTACTTCAAGGAACTCATTAATGGAAACTAATTGGAACAGGTTCTGTGTTCATGTCCAGTTTCTTTTATAATTGCTGAAGTCACTGATTTGCCATGAAACAGCTCCTATTTAATCTGACTGATTAAAAAGGGCACTTTCTCTTGCTGTACTCATTCAAGTGGAAATGAATTGTTCGCTGTCATGCACCAGGCTGTTCCCTTCATTTTGTAAACCAAAGGATTAAGGAAATTTAGTCAAGGAGTCTTGAGGACTCTTCCCTCCCTCTATTCCATTTCTATCATGAGGTGAAAAACTGCACTGATTATGAGACCTCTTTTTAATTTTTTGATTACATGAATTAATTGGACTTTCAGACTGGACTGAATTAATCTTCAGTAAATTATTTTCACATAACTATGTTCCTTATTTGAAAATAGCATGAAAATTCTTTTGTCATAAAGAAAATCTCAGCACAGACTGCAAGAAAGTGTTTCATTCTTTCCTTCTTTCAGGATGAAAATGTGTGTGGGCCCAGAAAGCTTTGGTCTGAGAAATTATTTAAATAAAGGAAGGAAGGAAGGAAGGAAGGAAGGAAGGAAGGAAGGAAGGAAGGAAGGAAGGAAAGGAAAATTCATCTTTTTTCCCTTTGAAGAACAAAGGCAAGAGCAGGTAACAGCAAATCTGTAACAGTTTTAACCATCTTTTTGTGTCACAAAAAGAAATAGTCTGTTATTTTTTTGCTTACTTGTTTACTTTTCCCTACTAAAGACCCCCAGAAGGTCTCCATGCTTGTAAATTAATAGGGTTCTTTTTCTAAGAAACAGATTTATTCTACATTTTCTAGAATGGAAAAGTTCCCCTTCCCAAAAAGGAAGCCATGACTTCTGTACCTAGAAATTACAGTAGTTGTAGGTCCAAGAAGTGTGGACACTTCCATGAACAGCTAGGAGTACATGAAAAACAAGTATAATACACCTTTTGGAGATGAGTTGCCTGCTGCAGAGATGGGGACATACCACTTAACATGGCAAGTATGAATTACAAAGCCTCTAATGCTTTTTTTGGCAGAATGCCTCAGTCCCAGCGTGATTTGAAAAATCATCTGCTCTCCTTAAAATAAAAGGCCTTATCTTAACTTTAAAGAATTAATTTACTCCAGTGTGTCAAATGTACCTAGAATATCACCTCTCCTCTTTCAAGCAGCTTATCAGTATCCTAGACACGGATTTCTGGAGACAAGAAATCTGCAATATTAAAGCTGACTCATTTTTGAACAGGACTAAAATTTAAGCTTTCCAGGAACTGTGGGTGGTTTTGTTTTCCTTGAAGATGGAGTGACCACTAGACCACCAAGATGAGCTCCTGTGACCCCAATCTAAACAGCTGTCACTGTTTCCAGGAAAAAGGAAGCAGAGCAACAGATATAATAAAGCAACCCCATCTTCTTCCAAATGCTCATGACTTTTGTCTCACTTTGCAGAAAAATTGGTTGGAAAATACTCTGATGCTTTGGGTTTCATTCTGCATTACTTTCAGAAAAAACTTGTTTGCATAAAGAAATCCTAACAATCAGGCAGCATTTTGTTAGATGTTAGGACACCACTGTCCAGCCTTCATTTTCTTGGGAAACCATCTCAGGTGCTACCGTGCTCCTCCTCACAAAGTTTGTTGTGTAAATACATCTTCCATGACTTTATCCAATTACAGTTTATTTGTAAGGTTAGATTATAAAGAGCTTACACTCACACATAACATGGCTTTTCCCCTGTATTAGGTTTGCATGGCCAGGCTTTGTTACAAGGTGGCTACAAGGGTGGCTTCTTTGAGGAGCTGACTGAAGCTTCTTCCATGACCAGAAGAGCCAACCTCTGGCAGCTCCAAACACAAATGTATTGTTGGTCAAGGCTGGGACAATTAAAAATGGTGGTAACCCCTCTGTGATAACATATTATAAAAAAAAAAAAAAAGTTGTTGCATGGTTGCAATTGTGGCCAGAGTGAGAACATGTGAGAGAAACCACTCTGCAGATACCAAGGTCAGTAGAAAAGGAATGCAAGGATATGCTCCAGGTGTTGGAGCTGGGATTCCTCTGCAGCCCATGGTGAAGACCATGGTGAGGCAGCTGTGCCCTTGCAGCCCATGGAGGACCATGGGGATGCAGAGATCCTCCTGCAGCCCATGGAGGAGACCCAAGCCGGAGCAGGTGAATCCCTGAGAGGAGTTGGTGTTCTGTGGGAAACCTGTGGAGAGAGGGTCCCAAAATGGAGTAGCCTGTCCTTGCAGGACTGCACGCCATGGAAGAGTGATCCACACTGCAGCAGTCTGGGGAGGACTGTTCCCTGTGGGATGGACCCACGTTGGAGGAGTTAATGAAGAACTAGGACCCCATAGTGGACCTGGGGAAGGATTCCTCTCCTTGAGCAGCGAGAGAAACAACAGGTGATGAATTGAACCATAACCTCCATTCCCTGTCTCCCTGAACCGCTGGGGGAGGAAGTAAAGCTGAGAAGGTGGGAGGGATGGGAGGAGGGCATTTCAAAGGTTTTATTTTACTTCTCATCATCCTGCTCTGATTTTTTTAACAATAAATTCAGTTAATATCTCTAATTCAATCATGTTTTGCCAATGATGGTGTTTGATGAGTGATCTCTCCTGAACCATATCTCAACTCATGGACCCTTCGTTATATTTTCTCTACCCTGTCCATCTGCCAGGGGAGGGAGAGATAGGCTTTGGAGGGTGTCTGGCATCCAGCCAGGGTAAATCACTGCAGTATTTTTGGTACTTTGACAGAGAATCCAACCCGGATCAACTGCTGAGAAGGTAGCTATGCTCACCACTATAACACCAGCACAGAAAGAGGGAATGCTCAGGGCTCTCAAACCCACAGAAGGAAACCCTGCCCCGATTCAATCACAAACCAAGGTTTGCCACATTAGCAGCAAGCTGTGATATTGTATAACTTAAAGTGCACTAGTGCTTTCTAATTTCTTAATTGCATGAGAAGCTTCTAACTGGCCCCTCCCTTCTCTCTCTTGAGGGTAATAAAGCTGAGTGAGTTTTCAGTAATAAGCCAGTGGGCTGCAGCTTGTGTTGCACTGAATCTCTCTTGCACATTTTATCTGTTCTTAGGGCAAAATTGACTCTTAGACCTTCTGTAATTCCACCAAAATCAATTGGATTGCCTGATGAGAAATTCAGAGCTGAATTTAAGCCTCTGAGACACAAGTGATCCCTAACTAATTAACCTACAAACATTACTGTGCATTGACAGTTTGCCAAGGTATAGTCTGTACTGAAAACCCAAATCCATCAACATTTATGAAGTTTTCTCTTCCTTGGTTAAAACTGAATTCTTAGGTACAAGCTTTGTCCTAAAATCAGTGCTGAAGTGAACCAGCAAACACCGCTGAAAAGCAAACCTTTGTGCCATGAAACGTCTGATAGCAGAAAGTCAGCTGCCAAAGCAGTTAATAAACACAACCATTGCAGCTTCATTTTCTTGGTAATATTCAACAATGGCAAATCTGAGTGAGCTGCTATTTCAAAAACAACACTTAGCAGGAGGGGTTTTGTGTTAACAATACTGCAGTGGCCTGCAGCTTGAACGGCTTTGATCCTCCTTAAGATTTGTCATCATTTTCAACAGGACTGTTGTGGTTTAACCCCAGCCAGGAACCAAGACCCCTGCAGCTGCTCACTCACTCTCCCACCACTGGAACAGTGGAAGCAATCAGAAGGGGAAATGCTAGAAAACTTGTGGGTTGAGATAATGACAGTTTATGAGGGAAAGCAAAAGCAGCACACACAAGCAGATAAAGGAAATAATTCACTGCTTCCCATGGGCAGGCAGGTGCTCAGCCATCTACAGGAGAGCAAGGCCCCATCAAATGTAACTATTGCTTGCAAAGACAGACACCATCACTCACAACATCTCCACTTCCTCCTCCTTCTCCCCAGTTTACACACTGAGCATGATGCCATGTGGTCTGGAATATCCCTTTGGTCAGTTTGGGTCATGTGTCTTGGCTGTGTCTCCTCCCAGCTTCCTCTCCAGTGTGTCAATAGGGAAAGCAGAGAAGGCCTTGGCTCTGCGTAAAGCTTGCCCAGGAAAACCAAAAAACATCTCAATGTTATCAATTCTGTGTTCAGCACAAAGCCAAAACAGCCTCATACCAGCCACTGTGAAGAAAACTAACTCCACCCCAGCCTAAACCAGCACCCTGCCTTATCTCTGCACATGCACAGGATTTAGCAGCAAAGCAGTGAAGAGTATCACACATTCTCAGACATATCTGTTAATGCTGACAACCCCATTCATAAGATAGTGAAACCTCATCAGAAACCTCAATGATTTGAGGTAGGATAACTGAGAGCATCAGTCAAAAGCAATGCTGCTGCAGGAAGGAAAATCTCATTTGGAAAAAGGATCCCTTATGTTACCCTTATGAACTGAAATAAATTTGTATAGGTGTTTAAAAGGTGCAGGAGAAAGGGAAACATCACTTTCAAAATGATGAAGGTAGACACATAGTATGACACATAGTATGACACATAGTATGAGGAAACAGGCACTTCCTTAGTAAAACTCTTTTCAGTGACTGTTTTTTTCAAATGCTGTGAAAATAAAAGCTGTAAAACACTAGGTTTCTAGAAGTATTGATATTTCTTCTTTCTATGAAAACCTCACTTCTTTTAAATTGCTACGTACTCGTTCTTCAACAAAAAATCCACTTCTCACTACTGCTCACTCTAACTCTTTGAGCAATTCCCATCATTTCTTTTCAGTTTTGACTCTGCTGTTCAAAACCTAACTATTATATTTTAATTGAATGAGATGAGGGTACCATTTGCAGCTGCTAAATATTCTGTAAGTGCTCAGTATGAAACACGCATTACCTATGTTTCTGGTATACTTATTTTCTCAAGTTGTCCTTGAGTGTGAACAATGCAAAATGATTTCACTCTTTCTATTCAGAAACTTTGATAAAAATTCAAAATTTTTAAACATTTGAGAAAGCTAATATGTGCCCATTATTTTTCTTTAGCTTCATTTTTTTATTTTCCTCATAAATGACAATTTACTGAAAGTTCTCCCACCTCTCAACTGTGATTTTTTTCATTTATTGAGCTGAAAAATGAGCAAAAAAGCCATTCTGATTTAAATCTTGTTTTGATATGTACCCTATGTCATACACCATGTCAAATCAGTCTAAAAATCTCTTTTTTTTTTTTTTTTAAAGAAAGATATGGACAATGAGAATAGAAGAAATATGAATGGTTATTCTAGTTCAGGCATAATGTTATGGTTCAGAGTTTGTCCAGCTGGTTTTTTTTCTTATTTACAATAAGAAGACTGTGACAGAGCATAGACAGACAATAAAGGAGTGATTTGTTTGGTTTTAGTTTTTTATATGATTTTTAAAACTGGTAACTGCTTTGGTAAGGTCTAATTTTAGAACTCAGTTTGTGCTACTGAAACTAGTTTGAATTTTGATACTGAAAATAATAGATTAAAATTATTTCATCCTCTCTTATCATTGCACTGAAAAACAATATATTTTAATCAATCTTCTGCATCTGTCTTACATGTCTAACCTTGAAGGGATCTGTCTGTGTAATAGTTTTTTAGTATATCCAGCTTTTCTGATGTAACAGTCCCCTTGGTGCCACATGTAGACATTTTTAATATTTATAGAAATTCCACTGAGAGTTAACAAGTTTTGCCCGCAGGTTTTAAAAGGGGAACTGAGAAAAGAAAAATAAAACAAACAATTATAATCAGGGGAAGTCTGTTAATACAGATGTACAAGAGTATTATATTCAAATAAAATATTTACAGAGGATAAGCAATGTTTTTGGTACACTACAAAATTTACATTTCAAGTAGGAAAAACTAATCTTCCACACATTCTGGTTTATAATAGACACACACACACCAATGGAAGGGAACAGAGTCTTCATTAGGAATGTATTTAAAAATAAATGTGTGCATATAAATGATCTATTTGTATCCAATCTCCAGCAGATCTAAAATGAAAGCCAAAAAGCAAGATGGTGTTGAACAGTATTGCTTTCAGGAGCTGATTTATGTTGGGTTGTGGCACTAGAGTTACCCCAGCTTATGAGTCCTGCATAACAGCAACAATATCAGCCTAACAGCAATGAAGATTTCTGCTTACTTAAATGGCTACTTACTTAATTTTCTAACAGTGCTGCTGATACCAATTAAACACAAGTGCACATTAACTGCCATGTAGATGCTATTAGTTTTTCTTTTCCAGTTGGTAGCTCAAGACAAATAGCCAGGCTGCTCTTGTAAAGATTACTGTGCAAGTACATGATTTTTCGACTTCCTGACAACTTGGAGCAAGTGAGAATAAAATTATTTCAGTTGGTGTAAACATATGGTAAACTGATATACATATTTTACCACACACCAGATTTAAAAATAAAGCATCTCACAAAGACCAATACATTTTTGAATGAGCACAGTTTCTTTTTGACCTGAGAAATGTCTTCATTTTAGAGAAAAAAGTCTCAAATGAACATCAAAGAAACTCTGACAAAAATAGACATTTTAGAACTGAAGGAATCATTTCAAGAACAAAAATAGAGATGCCTTCTTCTATCCATCTTTTTCATTTCCCTTGAGTTTGCACCAATAAAATTACAGAATCACGGAATGGTTTGTGTTGTAAGGGACCTCTAAAGAATATCTAGTCAAATCCATCTTGTCATGGACAGAGGAATCTTCCACTACAACTTTTACTAATATAATTAAATGAACAGAAAAGAAGAAATATTTTAGAATCATCAAGCCTAATATTTCACTGAAATTTTACAGTACAGTAAGTCTCTAGCTCTAGCCACCACAAATTACACATATTTATACATGTAAGTATACACACATATATTTTACATCTATTTATACATATATATTTAACACATATATTTATACTTTAAGTTTCTGTTATAAATTTAACACAATCTGTGCTTCTGCATCTAAAGAAATGCTCCTTTTAGATTTTCTTCTTTTCTTTGAATGAAGAGAGTACTAAACCTGGGGTTCACTGGTGCACATACACAGCAAGGGTCCCAGACCCAACAGTTCAGAACATTTTATTTGCCACATTAATTAGTTAATCCTTCTTTCAGCCACTGGCACACGTTGCCCAGAGAAGTTGTGAATGTCCTGTTTCTGGAAGTGTTCAAGGTTGGGCTGGATGGAGCTTTGAGCATCCAGGTCTAGTGGGAGTTATCTGTGCCCAGAGCAGGGAGGTTAGAACTAGATGATCTTTAAGGGCCTTTCCAACCCAAACCAGTCCATGGTTCTATGATTCCATTATTCAGTGGTTCTATATTCTACCCAAAGGGATTGCCCCAAGCAATTTCCTTTTTGAGTATTTATGAAACAGGGCAGATAAATTGCATTGTTGATGATACAATGCAACGTTTTATTATTTTATTTATTCAATCCAGATTCGCACTGCTGGGAGTAGAGCAGTTTTACTGAAAGGCTTCTCCTGTACGGCACTGATTCAGCTGTGTATCTGAGGACTTTCACAATCACAGATGTGAGCCCCTAAACTCTGAGCTAACAATCACCTTCCAAATATGGCCTTGGCTCTAAAGGCAGCCTGAAGAGGACAGCCTTGACATTTTTTCTATCTTATGGTAAGTTAGCTTTTTGTTTATTTGCATGAGCTTATAGAAGTTCTAGCCTTAATTTAAATGTATCTCCCTCAATTATCAGCAGAAGATGATTAAAATCATTCCTTGCCTACTTTGGCCAATATTTTATATGTGTTCATTTCTGATGCAAATGCAAAAGCTTCTAGATCTTTAACAAACCTTTCCAATCTGAGCTCATTAGCATTCTGACTAGTAAAGCTAGTAAGAAAAGATGTATAGGCTCTCTTTTCAATGACTTCCCATTCCACTCAGTGGAAATGTTGGAGTTTTTATGGGGGAAAAACTCATTCCAAATTGTTTCTTTCTTTTGGTCTGAAATAACATTTGTTTTAGAAAATAATAAAAGAAAAAAGACATTTTCCCTAGGCAGAACTGGCTTTTTTGTCCCAAGTATGTATTATTCAAGTTTTGTGCACTGAACTCTACAAAGTTCTGTGAATAACAAAATCCTACACGAAAGAGCCTGCTGTAGAATGTAGAATGCTTAGCACCATCAAACCAACACATTTTCCAATCCATTTGTATGTAGTCTGTTGTACTTTTGAACACAAGTAGTTTTCCCTTATGGAGATAGAGCTAGAGTGAGCAGTTTATTGAAAGAGCTTTTTACTTTTTTTCCCCCTGTGTACACATAAATGCCTAACGTTTGCTGCCAATTAAAATAATAAACAAACAGAATAAACTGTATAGATTAGAAAAGAGTATAATTGCCCTTTTTAGTCATATAAAGAAGTGGTTGTCTTGCTACAGGGAAGAGATAAACTAGACAGGAAGAGACAAACTAGACTGGAATTCATTTTCACCTCCCATGGTGAAATCTTTTATGGTTGTTTTTCTGTGCTACGATGGTGGAATACAAAGCCTAAGTCTCAACAAAGCAATAAGGCTGCATTGATGCATTCCCAGAATCGAAGCCATAGGCAAGCAACACTACTTACTGCCAGGCCCCAATTCAAGTCTCCTTACAGCCCTCTGGGCATTCCCAGACTAAATAGCTTTGAAAGGGGGAACAGCACATTAGCAGTCCCTCTGCGACAACCTGAGTAGACTTACTGCATAAAACCCACAGTTTAAATTATGTTAATAGAGCTGCAAGCTGCAAAGAAATTATTTATCAGAACTAGTGCAAGACCCTAGAGTTTATGTATTTTTTACATGATACTTCCATTCCCTCACTGCAGTCCCAGGTCTCTCGTACAAACCTTTATGTGTCACCAGGAAAGGGGAATCAGTCATTTATATCATCTGTGCTTTGACCAGCTGTGGTTGTTTAACTCCATTCATGCCAGGGCTTCTCAATTTCTGTTCCACAGAGTGCATCAAACCACTGTTAGTACCACAGATGCATCAAAGCATCAAAGCCTTCAGTTCCATCCCAGCATGGGATGGAATGAGATGACATTCTGTGGATGATGATCCCTGCAAGTGTTCAAGGCCAGTTGAATGGAGTTTTGAGCAATCTGGTCTAGTAGAAAGTGTCCCTACCCATAGCAGAGAGGTTGGAACCAGATGATCTTCAAGATCCCTTCCAACCCAAACCATTCTGTGACTCTGACTCCGTGTGTGACAGATGGCATAGACCATGCCATCCTCACTGCTGAGATATGCAAGGTAAAGTGCTTCAAAGGTACTGATGCATCTGCCTAAAGTGGTGTCACATAAGTCAGAAATGTAGTTTTTATATCGTTGGGAATGGCTACCTTTTCACTGCATATTAATAATTAAGAGCTTGACCTTGGAGCACCACAGTATGAAATGACAATTGGCCAAGCCCAGGTTCCTCACGGTGAGAGTGTACGTACAGCAGCCTTCATGGATCAGAAAAACAAGTGAAAAAAACCCCAAGAGAGTGAGGAGAGGGATAAGATATGTATAAATTATCTGAAGTGATTCCCAGAAGGTTAATTAGTTTGTTTCTGGGACAACTATGTGCCAATCTCGCTGATTATGAGAATGTTCACCAGAGAATGCTTCTGTTGGAAACAACCTGGCCTTAAGAAAAGAAAATTAGATTGTCTTCAGCCCCAATTTCATCTTCTCTGATTTCAGTGCTCTGATTTTTCAGCTACTGTAATGCTCAACAGGATGCCATCTGAGATGACTGAATAGCATTGCTACAATGGCAAGTGGTTTGCATGAAAAATTTCATTGAGAGACACTGGTGCATGGCAAGACTTGATTCCCACTTTATTAACACCAGCTCAAATCAGCAGGAAGCCAATGAAGTCAACAGATTATCAAGAACAATGGGGTTAGAGCCACTCTGTGTGTGAAATGTGTGTGAAAATCAGTGGGGAAAGATAATGGCCTAACATATCTGTCAGTACTTTTAAATTAGCAATTCGGGAAAATACCAAGCATGAGAAAAATCAAAGGTAATCGCATAATATAAGTGGGTCCATTTAGTTCTGACATTAAAAGGTGGGTGTCATCTTCCTAGCTTTTAGGTCTCTAATAATTTCATTCTACTTTTCCATTATTCATAGCCTTTCACAATTTATTGAGTCGCTCAAGACTACTCACCCTTTCTTTTTCATCTTTTCATTTTAGTTCTAAAATTTGTGTGTGCGTACACGCTTAGGAAGAAATGTAAAAGAGCTACTTAGCATTTGAAGGAGTGCTGCAAACAGTTATTTCAAGCCTTTTGTTCTAAAATAAAATAAAAAGCCAAGGGAGGAGACTTTTCAAATTTGTTTCAGAGGAGTTTTTATCACTCAGGTTTAAGAGAAAGATTTTTTTCCCCCTGGCATAAGCCATCATCAATCTGTGGTGCTGCTCTAATTTACACCACCTGAGGATTGAAAGTGACATAAAGTGAGCAACTAAAAAGAAAGAGTCTACACGTGACTAACATCTGTCACATCGCTTAATATACTGTTGCTCAAGGAATGAAGTGACAAGAATTGGTGTAGTGCCAAAAAAACAGAACAGGAGAAAAGCTCCAACTTTTTAATGGCTTAAATGCAACTTACTGCAACTTACTGCAAGTTTTCAATCTCCTAAAATTACCTTAGAAATTCAACAAATAGAAATAAGGGAGTACATGTTACTGTTAGTGGAAAATGGTTGGACACTTTTAGCATATCTTTAATGATGTGCTCTGGCAGGTAACTTTGAAGAAAGACTTGCAATTTCATGCAGCCCAAGGATCTCTTGTAGGATCTTTCTCATGTATAACTTGAATTTTTTCTATTGACTTACTGAGTAAAAAGACTGTAAAACCAAGTGTTAAATACAATGAGAACATGGGGACAGTGCACACATGCAGTGGCATGCAGAGTCACACAAGCAAAATTCCCTTTCTTTTTAGAAAAAGTGCCTTGGGGAAGCTGTGGGCAGAAGCTAGTCTCAGGGTCTGTATACCAATAAAGAATGTTGTTCTGGACACCTTATGAATTGCCTTGGAAATGAAATCTTTACCTTATGGATACTACAAGAAGAGAATTAGAGGATTATAAAAAGATATAGCAGAATAAATCTCAAACCTTGAGAACCCACAGGCAGAATTCAGTTGTATTGGTTAGTTAAGGTATCCCTAAGTTCCTAGTTAAGGTATTGAAGATGTGTGATCTTGTGAAGATCAGGATTGACCTTTGTACTTTATACTGTTAACAGAATATCACTACTTATAAATGTGGTACTATGAGGGACAATTTCTTATAAAAGAATACGTCAAGTTTTACAGTATGTCTACTTTACGTTCTAATAGAAACAAGAAGACTGAAGCATAGAATATGTGATTAAGATTGATAGTACTTGTACTAATAAAAGAATGCAGGGAAGGAGAAAAGCTCTCATGACTCCATCAGAGTAACAGAAATCCCAGTCAAGGGAATGTCTAAGGGTCTCTTCTCCTAAGAGGAGAAGAGTCTCTTCCAAATATTTTTCCCACATCCCTTGGAAATAAGGAGAATAGTGATGGAGGAGAGGGACAACAACAGTGGTCATGTTAAGCAAAGAAATAATTTTCTAAGAGGTGAACTGGAGACTTCAATTCACTACAAGAGAAAGGCAGATAAAGAACTGGCATATTGAGAAAAACAGGATCATATATAGATGATGATTACAACATGGTAATGAAAAAATTATTAAAACATTTACCGAATTTAGTATTTTTCTTTATTTGTACATGTATGTGTGTATTGATTTTACTAATGCCCAGTATTGTAAATTCGTATTTTGAAGCGAACATGTTATTTTAGCATTAAATCTTGCCCAATATGGAAGATGCCCCCAACTGACTTGAGACACCATTGCATATCCATCAATGGACTAGATAGGTTTTAAAGGTTCCCATCAACCCTGATTGTTCTATGATTCTATGGTTTTATATATAAAATCCTAAAAAATTATTTAAATGTTCATCTTGGCATCAGCAAGCGTCCAGCTGTTTAGCCTTTACTACCAGAGTGAGCAGTGTGTGCCTCCTCAGAAGGGCTGAAGAGGCTAGCTAAAGGTCTGGTGCCAGAAGTCAGAGAAAAGGGATCCTCTGGGGATTAGTGTTGATTGGAAAAAATGTCTGTATCTTAAGCAGGGAATGAGGATCAAACTTGAACCTGAGGGACTGAGAGAGAGTTTACAGCAAGAGGCTGGATTATTTTATTGGGGTACTTTTGGAAGTAATTTTCTCTTTTTTCCTTTTTGAACCTTCTTTCTCTTTTTTTTCTCTTTTTTTTTTGTTCTCCCCGGGAGGGTGAAGGGCATGTCAGCATAGGGGGAATAGACAAGCTTTGCAAGTTGATAACCCAAAAGCAAAGCAGGTGATGGTCTTCTGCATTTTTAACTCTACATCAGCAGAAAGAAAACAAAAATCTTTGTGTGCATGTGTTTACTCCTAGAAAAGTACTCAGACTCTTTCTGTACTGCAGCACTGCCAACTTATCAATAAACAATAATGCAAATAAGAATGTGTATAAATGTTCCTGGGGGAGAGCACCTTGTTGACTGAAAGCATCCATCTTTTATACACCATCATGCAATGTTTTCTTCAGGCATCATATGAAAAATAATGCAAAGGAAACCTAGTTGGCATTAATGTGACAACTGCCAGAAGATATGCAATATACAATTTTCCCTTAAATCATTTTATTTTGGAGAAAACTCTAAAATATATTTGTCTGTAGTCAAGTGAAGCCAGGGAGCATTATTAATTTTAGGGTCAAGTAAGTCACCAAAATTTCTTCCTTCTTAAAATTCTGCAAAACATTTAAGTTATTTAGAAGATGCTTTTGAGTTGGATGACATCTATGTTTGTGTTCCTATGTCTGAAAAAGAGCTCTATAACCAGGGGTTTTATTACCCTAAAGACCATGACACTCTGATCATGCTTACAGTACTTAGGCCAAGATCTGGTTAATACCAGATTTTTGGAAGAGTGGACAAAGGGAATGCTCTTCTGCCTTTGAACCATGCAGGCATAGTTGGAGAATCCTTTGGTTATTCAAACAATGTTGTACAATGCCCACTCCTTCTCCCAGCTACCATGATGGGGAAAACTGAAGGCAGATCTATAATTTGTTGAAAGCAAATCTATAGAGAAAGAAAAATAAGCCAATGCATACGAATCAGTTATTTCTGTCTGACACACATAGTGCTGAGAATCATTTATCAAATTTAGAGCAAGTTGGAGTCCTGTTATGGCACCAGTTATTTCAAGAAAAAAACCTTTCCAGACCTTTAGAGGCAGGCTGGGTCCCCAAAAAAGTGCTAAAGTATGCTTTTCCAGTTCCCTCATTTACACATGTTGTATTCATGGCTTCAAAAATCCCAAGCTTACCCAAATCATGGAGAGACACCCTCTTCAACAAAATACAGGCATATACTACATGTGGCAATTTCCCTCTAAACACCCCATGGTTGTGCAATGCTATTTTGATGCACTGCTTCTGTAACAGAGTATGGGTGCCCTTCTCTCCAGACTGTTCAACAGATGGCAAGCAAAAGTCATATATGTCCTCAGCAGCTAACCCCATATGGGGCTTGGAAAAAAAATGCAGAAAAATACAGCAACATGACAGAATCCATTACTGGCTTTTAATCCTGATAGTGATGCAGAGCTGAGCCATGAGCACAGCTGTATGTGCCTTCGGGAGAACACTTTGCCCAGCTCTAGTTCAGAAACAGATCATTAGAAGTAAATCAATATAACCTGCCGCTCTTCTTCACTCTGTCCTCTTTCAGAAAACTAATCAGCAGCACTGTGCTGGATATTGAGAGCTATATTCTGCCTGTACCAATTCACATCAGACTGAAAACCAGAGGAAATCAGCAGCAGCAAAAAGAAAGAGATTTTTTTCTTTCTACAGAAAAGTGAGGGTAAAAAGTCACTTGCAAATAAAATGTTCATGCTGTTTCCAGGATTTGAAAACCATGATGTGATAACCTGCATCCATAATTTCTGTGCAGGAAGAGACAGAACATTTTATTTTGCCCGTTAAAGCTTTTGAAGTGTTTTTGTAATAGTGTTTCCATGTTTTTGTGGTATTAGTAATATACCAAGTCCTAAACATCATTTGTGATGCACAGTAAAAACCACTGTCATAAAAAACAGTGTTGTTTCATGACTGAAAAAAAAAAAAAACAGGTATGAAGAGATCAGGTGTTTGTGTGAGGCTGTGCAAAAGACATATTTGACAATGCTGTGCTGAACTGTGGAGCCCTGAATGCCAAGTCCCTTCCTCAACCATAGCACAATCCTTATCTTCCTGCTGTAGTGATCCTACAAAGGTTTCCATCGCTCTGAGCTAAACATTTTTGCCCTCAGAGAGAAAGATGCTTTAGCAGAAGATTTTCTAAATTTTCAAAGTTACACACTGAATGATTTCTGGATCTCTCAAGAGCATCCCCAGTCCTCCTGGAAAAGCTAGCCAAGAAACAGAATGTTACTTCTGTGAAAAAATGTCACAGTTAAGGCAAAAATCATTTTTCAAAAAGAATTAAATTGCTTGGCAAATATACACAGGAAGGAAATTCAATAGTATGTCTTGATGGTCCCAAGCTTTTCTATCCTGAAATACACTCATGGCAGCTCTGCTGAGGTGAATGCATTTCCACTCTGGGATCCTGGAGGGTCTCACCTCCTCCTCACATGAAATCTGATTGCTGATCTGCACCAGTATCTGGAGGCATCTTGACTAAGACAGAAAGCTTCTTGGAAGGCAAGCAGTTTCTTGGAGGGTGAGCTGGCAGGAACACGGGCAGGTTTGTTGTTAGCCCTGCTCCTCTTGGAATCGACATGCTCCTGAGGAACATTTTGCTTTGACAAATTGGCATTTTTCCAATGGGAAGCATTCTGTCAAAATACTTGTGCCCACTTCTGCAGCATCTTCATCCTTGCCACTCTTCTCCCTGATGGGAAAATCTGACTGCTGAAATTAGTGCAGATCAGCAGATTTTCTCTCCGGGCAAGGTGTTGAACTTTTACTTCCCTCACCCCTATCACTGAATTAAATAATAGTGGAATTGTTTGGGATGGAAAGGACATTCAATCTCACCTAGTTCCAACCCTGTGCCATGGGAAGGGACACCTTTGATGAGACCAGGTTCTCTAAGCCTCATCTTAGCCTTGGATGCTTCCAGGGCAGCTACCACTTCTCTGGGCAACTGTGCCAGTGCCTCACTGCCCTGAGAGTAAAAGATTTCTTCCTAGTATCTAAATCTAAATCTAAATCTACCTTCTTCTAGCTTAAGGCTTTCCCCCCATGTCCTGTTAGTTTATGACCTTGTAGAAAGTCTCTCTCCAGTGTTCCTCTAGGCTCCCTTTAGGTACTGGGGTCCTGTAGGTCCCTGCTGGGTACATTCCTCAGGCAATGTCAGTAGGATGTTACATAGGAAATTTTTTCTTGTGCTCCTCTGTTGCCAAATTCCTTTTACACTAGCCTGCCAGAATATATGTTATAGGAAAAGCACAGAAGTTATGTTTTGTCCCTTGATGATGCATATGGACTTCTTTCTAAGAGAACAGAGGTTGGGGGTGGTTTTTGTTTACAGTCTCTAGTACAACACACTATCACTTAGATGTAATAAAATGTGAGTGTGTTATTTGTAAATACTGCAGCAGATTTAATTACTGTTACTTGCAAAAATATTTGCCACTAGTTGCCACAATTATCAGGTACAATAGCAGACATCAGGCACTCTGCTGTTTTAATGAGAAGCAGTCTCTTCATTCAGGTCCCCTTTTTCCTCCAAAATGCAATTAGGAAACAGTGATTAGTTGAGCCAATTCCAAATTGTATTTAAATGAAAGCAATTTGGCTAGTTTGTAGGTCCAATAGGTGATACTTTCTGAAGTGCCTAAAAGAATTAATTGCATTTTTCTACCCACACATGTTCTAGAAAGGGGAGAGATAAAAGTTCTTTTTCACACAAAGGCTTTGTTTTTGACAGTGAAAATCTTTTTTCCATAAAAGCATATCATTAGAACCAGCCTGCAAGACTGCCTGAAAAATTTGTACCTGCCCCAGAACTTTTTCTTCCTTCGAGAAAATGTTTTCTCCTAACATGCATAATGTTCCTGCACCTCTGAAACCCTCCAACTGCTAATATTTTAACAAACTTCCTACAAATAAAGATGTTTTTAAATGGTGAATTCTACTTTATGTCCAAATCCCGAAAGGAAACATCCAGATGTGTTCTAACAACCTCTAGCAACTGATAAATCAGTGATGTGTTTATACGGATGTGATTTTCTTATCTTCTTTGAAAAAGCACTTGGTCAGAGATCTCAGCTTCCCAGTAAATATGGAACATCACTGCAATTTAATTTTCAAATGAGTTCAGACCCAGGAGCTGAGGCAGCATAATGACAATTCTGATGGCAGGATTAGTGATTTCGACTCCTACCCAGAGCAAGCAGAAAGATTTCTATTTATACCTGGATTATTTCCACATTATTCTTTCTCAGGTATCCTAAGAGTTAAAGGTCTAAAAAAAAAAAAATATACAAAGTTAAAAGTAACCATGAATGCAAGGGCTTTAATATGTTAAGATCAGTCATTCATCAGAATCTCTCACAGACTATTTCTGCAAACCTAACTAGATTGATAAAAATCCTATTGTATTAGATGCATTACAGATAGATAGATAGATAGATAGATAGATAGATAGATAGATAGATAGATAGATAAAAGACTGGTTTAATCTTTTTTCTTTGAGTCTTATCCAAATGCTGGTTACCTTCAGCCTACCAAGACTTCTACCTTAAGCCTTAATGAGATGTCATTTTCTTTAATTTTTGTCTTAAATTGCTACAAAGTGCCCCATTAAACAGCTGCCCAAACCTGTCACTGTTTTATGTTGAACAAAATAATAATGGATTTATACACAGTGTACAGACAATAGTTATGCTACACAGGTGCTAAAAACCTTACCACGAGAGAAAGTTACTAGCTGTGCAGACTGACCACCAGCTGTCTCAAAACAGACTCAATAAGACTTAATAATAAATGCAAGGTTTTAGTTGTGATTAAGGACATTTTATGGGTTTGTATTTAAATTTATCCCAGGATTTTCTTGTGACTCTGCTTGCATGACAACAAAGTCAATGAAGGTTCACTGAAGTAAAAAATGGGTCTGTTTTTCCATGGTTGTCCTCTACATAGAACTGCAGAAGTAGCTGATCTGCATTCAGTCCCGAGTAAGGATGAAAACTCGTTGCACACAGATGAAAAGTACAGCTTAGATATGTTATTTTTGGTGGTGGTCTAACTGGGTTGTTCCTATGTGGTAATAAAGGCTGCTGCTAGAATTGCAATAGCCAATCCAAGTCTGGAAGAGCTGTTTTTCCTCAACACATCCCCTCTTCTCTTACTCCTTCAGACACCCACTCTTAGTCACGTCGCAGGTTTTGAAATTTACACAGATGTATGAATAAAAACCCATCAAATGTTCAGGGATTTGTCTTTTGTCTTTATAGTCCTCATCACTCATTAATGACACATACAGGCATGGCTTTGACTGTTTTCATTTTTTCTCCTCCACTCCCCCTATTTGCACAAAGAGCTGTGAAACAAAGACTCATCAAAGTCTACTTACACTGTATTTAACTGCACAGAACTGCCTTTCTGATCAATCAGATTTTTTAAACATTCCAAGTCCTTCTGTGGCTGGATTCCCTCTCATTATTTTGGCTTCTTTGACACCCATTACTGACTATTTCTGCAGTTGTTGCCCTCCTCCTCCATTCCCCATTCTCAATTTTTTCTGGGTCAAACACCATTATGCATAATCTTTCATTTGTTTGAATTCTAACAAAATAGCACTTTTAGTTATTGTTAACAAAATTAAAATTTTAAATGAGTTATTGTTCACACTGATTTCCATCTGTATAACTTATTTGTCCCTTTATTTTCATTTTCGATGGGCAAAAAAATCTTTGGTGGTCAACTATTTATCTTTATTTTTATTTAAGCGTAAATATGAAACAACCAGATGATTTATTTTCATCAGATTAACTGCAGAAATACCCCTAAAAAAGTAATTTGTAATAGATAATAGGTTTTTATAGGTAAAAAGCAGAAAGTTACCAGTGAAAAAAAAAGAAAAAATAAATATATAAATTGTGAGTACTTTTACCCACAAGTCTTCATCACCTACTGAAAGAAGAATGTACTAAAATCATTCCTCTGCCCCATGAGATGGTGACTTACTTCCTTTTAACAAGCTGCCTTTTAGACCTTCCCCATCCTCAGGTGTCCTGCAAATGGGGAGGTTTTTCTTGACTCTGTCCTCTTTACTCTCTCCTTCTGTATATTTTCTCTTTTTTATTATATATTATAATATCATTTTATATACTTGCTTATTTTTATATTATATATTACATATTACATTATATTAGATAATGTAATATATTTATAATATATTTATAATATAACATAATATAATGTAATTATATTATGCAGACTTAAATCTGCATAAAATAGGAGTGTGTCTGGTCACTTCTAGCCTAACATAAAACAGGTGCCACATTTTTCTCTTCACAAGACAAGGGAGATATATTTCTGAAAGCTTTACTAAAAAGGATTCAGAACTTGAAGTTTTTTTTCAAAACATCTGGTGATGTACTGCTGTCAGTCCTGTAAGGATAAGATGTACCACTCAAATGAGAACAGCCCCAATAAAAATGCAAGCACCTCTGACCTGAAGCAAGGTTAAAAACAAAATGCCCTTGTCCTAAAATCTGTTATCACCCTCCCAAAGATCCTTTCACTGTGTTGTTTTAACTTGAGGCTCTGAGTTTCACCCGTGATATTCATCTGAAGCCCATAGCACAGGTCACTTACTGTTACATGCTGATGCTTCCTTGTACAACAGAAAAGGTTACAAACCTTCCTGCCAGAATAACAATCTAGCAGGAAAAAAAAAATCCTGCTATTGATTTGATCAATTTTGCTGCACTGCTTTGTATTCCACAGGCAGTCAAAATGTGTAGGATTGATATCATCTGCATACTTAGTGGAAGTCCCATGGGTTTTCCCTTTATCTGCACATATGACAGGAATCACAGTCTGCCGTGGTGGGAAACTACAGCACCCTTTCAATTGCACCTACTCTAGCATGCTGCAGTTTGAGTGAGATTGTTCTTCACAACCGTAGATGAACACAGTGTTTCCAAGCAAAATTATTCCTAAAAAAAGATGTTTTGTATGTGGTTCCAACTTGTTTTTCAACAACTAAACAAGCTAACCAATTTCATTTCCTCACATTCAGACTTTTAAAAACATGCATTTTTTAAAATGTTTGTAAATTTTTCAGACTCATCTCTTTTCTTGTTGTTGATTTTTTTATTTGTGGGGTTTTTTGTTGCATTGCCTAATAAAGCCTAATAGCTCTTTTCAAATTAAACTAAATTAATATGCCAGCTGTACCCAGTTTTGAGCACACAAAGCCCCCAATGGTTTATAATAAATTAATACATATGGTTATAGTACATCTTAACATGAAACTCTCATTTGCATGTTGGATGCCAGATTCTATTAGTTTTGCTTCATAGTTCTTAGATTAAGTTTATCTCAAGACATCACTCTCCCTGCCGATAAGTACAATTAACTACATATTCATTTGTCCTAAGTGGATTTTCCCATTCTGGTTTATAACCCACGGATGCATGTTTACTAAAGAAGTGCTCTAAATTCCAATATTTTCTTACTGCCCCACAAAACTTGTAATCCCTCTACCCCCTGGGAGTTTTCATTATCCAGCTGTGATTTGCACTGACTATTTTTTCAGTTCATTTAATACAGGCACCATTGCTTTAAAAGGGCATTGATTTGGTTGTCACTGCAATTAAGCATGTACATAATCAGCATCTCAGCAGCAACCTCTCTTCTTCATTTGTCTTTCACCAAAAACAAACTCTGGAAGCCCAAATTCCCTCAACTATTTATTGAGCTTTAAGTTCTAGCAAAGACCACACATGAAGGCATCATCACTGCTTACAGTACAGATGACTCCTGAGATTAGGTTGAAAAAGCCAGATCCCCTGTAATTGTTTGCATTCCAGTTCTAGGTTCCATTTCCAGTACAGATGTCTGGAAACTTGGTGTGCTGTAAAATATCTTATTTGGCTTTCAGCTTCTGATCTAGAACAGTGCAGTGCTCTGCAGATCCTGTGCCATAACTGCATCACTTGCTGTGTGCTAAAGGTGCATGTGATAAGGACACATATATATGTGTATATATATATTTATACAATGCACACCTATGTACACTTACAGGTATGTATATATATACATATGTGTCTTAATAGAGAACTAAGTAATCAAGGCAACCAGAAGTATACATGCCTAGAAACGACCATTTCCAGAGGAGAGTGCTAAGAAAAATAATGTGTTAATGCTAAACCCATATGTGGTGTTTGGGAGTCCATGCAGAATACAAGCAGAGTAGTGTCACATTCCCTAAATAAAAATTTTAAACCAAATACAATACAGTGGGAGTCTCTTTGTGACACTTTTATAAATTTTAAATGTCTCACTACTTGTGCAGACAGAAGTTAGGATATTCTAATATCCACCAACTATCATTAAAAGTTTTATCAAAGTTAGATAAAAAAGAAGCAGTTAAACAAATTAAATACAATTAGTATTGACTTTTCTTCAGAGATTATTTTAGCTGATGACTAATATTATTAATTTTGTAGTATTAGCTTTCAGTGACAGTGGTTTTACTATCAAGTCATTATTGGGAAAAATATGCAAAATATAGTTACAGCACTGCTGTTTCTTTTCATGGAAATGAGAAAAAACTGTAGTCAAAACCTGACCATATGGATTTGCTTGTGATGTAACTGTGATTAGAACATATTAGAAAATACATGAAAAGTAAAGCCTAATTCATTAGCCAATTAGGTAGCTTAATATCTGTTCCCAATATAGCATCATATCTCTAATGATTTATTAATTTATGGCATTGAGCTCAGCAGCTTTCTCCTCTGCAGAGAGACTAAGATAGGTCTTCTGGAAGATAGGCATATTTGCAGGATTTCCTGGAGACATCAGGAGAAGCTACGCCTTTTTTGGGAGGCAGAAAGCCACAAGATAGTAAACATGCCGTTTCACAGAGGAAAATGCAAAAAATATTGAGCAGAAACATTATAACAAATATTTTGCCTGTTCAGAGTTTTTAAATGGTGGGTTGCATTTGGAAGACATGTGCTTTATTCTATCAATCTATAAAGGATGAAACTGGACTCTAAGGATTTGTATCAACATTCAAGTCACATCGACAGCCTGATAAAAAGCCTAACAAATCTGGAAATGATCCAAGAAAATCTTTGTGTTTTTGTTCCCTGATCCAGTGATTACTTATGTATTTATTTGAGAGTCAGCAGATAAAATAACATCAGAAGAAGCCACTGGGACCAAGACTTTTTCTTTGCAAAGAAGTGATTTCCAAACCAAGCTCCTTGCTTGAATCTTGCTTTGCATTCTGACTGTGACCAGAACTATAAGGGCTATTGAGAATGCTATCACCACTTACAGCTTTTGTAAAGGCACTGTACAGGCAGTCATGGATCTTTTCAGAATGAGAAGGACACTGGATCTTGTTACTTTAGTTCCTTCAAATACCTTTGGGGAGTTAAGCTCATCAACATACTTCAAGGGTCTAACCATCATGACAGTTAATCTGAATAACCTGCCTGTGTAGCAAACTGAGCTCTCCTTGTTCAAAACAGTTGGTCAGAAATATTGACTAAAGACCAAGAAAAATGAACAGCCTGGAGGTTACCACAAAAGTGGGTAACTGCGGTTTTGAAAGGTCATTTAGGAATACTGTGATCCCTCCAGAAATGGTCTTGGTTTCAACCACCTTCTGTTTGGCAGCCTTAGCATTGGTGTCTCATGTGAGGGCAGCTGGGAGATGTCATCACATCAGGGACACTGCCCAAAGATGGATTACAGATGATGGGAGAAAATGAAAATGCAGTGGTCTTTGGCAGGCTCACTTACACAAATAAAACTGAGAACGTTTATGGAAGCTTATCAGGTTTTTAAAAGACAAAGAAAGTAGTTGTCCTTGTTTAGCTGCTACATAGTGAGACTCCTGGCTAATATCAGCAACCATTGGAAAGAACATCTCATATCTATCTCCTGTAGACGTTCAAAGATCTCTCAGGTTGAGGTAATGTATCCCATCTAAAAATACATTAACTCTAGTTACCTGGATTGATGAATACCGTGTTTGATGTTATTCTTCTCTTAATCCTTGTTTTTGCACAATTATCTGGGTTTTTTAGCGTTCGCTCTTTTTGTGGTCAGGGTGGTTGAAGTGTTAAACTCTACAAGAGGTCATTGTCATCCTGAAGTTAGGAGGTCTGTATGCTTTCAGTTGTGTTGTAAAGTAGCTACTGGGTAGCAAAGCCATCCAGTAGGCACTTCTCTGAAGTGGATAACTGTAATTCAGGAGGTATAATTTGAGAGACTGAGATATTCAGCAGGACATGAATATTTTATGAATCATACAGACATCGTTATGACATTTAGAGGATATATAAACGGATGCCCTGTCTGAGCCCTGGCAGTAGATGACTTCAGCAGTTCTTTCTCTTCTGGATCACATGTTCTTTCTCTGGAGCTTAATATCTATACAAATAGATCTTTTAAAAATCAAAAGACAAAATTAGTCATATGCCTTCTAAATGTCCCATTTTGACATGAGAAAAGGGAAAAAAGAACGTCTGTTACAGTCGTATAAACATTGTTGTATATAAATTGTACATGACAAAAATAAAGAGTTGTAGATAGCAGGTATGACAATGGAATATAGTAACCTTTTAGCCTGTGTTCTTTGCCATTATCCCAATTCAAGGGATATGTAACAATGCATATAAAAATAAATTGCTACTAGGGTAGAAGTGAAAGGTTTTCTGAAAAATACTGATGGTGTACCTGTGATAGAGCTAGTATAATTGGCCTTGTTCCAGCACTTTGTACCATTTTTTTACTCTAAACCACTAAATTTCATCTGATTAATAATGACTCTTTCAGCACTAGAAATGTGATTTTTTTTTAAGACTTCCATCGATTCTCTAAGGAACAAAAACACTTCACATTCTGTGCTCCTAAATACAACAGTTTGAATTTTAAGCAACCAGAATTTGCAAGGAAATGAAATGCAATCTAAAGACCAGGACTTTTTCAAAGGAGTTATTTGTAGAATAATAAAGCTTACTGGGAACTGCAGTGTGCTCTGGGAAAACCTGCAAGTAGCCGAGAAATTCACTGAATGGAATATTCATTATTTGCTTAGCTCTAGTCACTACCTCTCTAATTCTGCCACACAAGGGAAGCACTGTGTAGCGTCCAATAGCATCAGACAAACCCACAAGCCTTCAGTTCGAGGCACATTTCAGAGAAAAGCACAGGATTTAAGTTTGTGTTTGAGACACCCTTCACATTTATGGTTTCCAGCTTTGTATCTTCTGCGACAAAAAGGAGCATGGTTAGCACAGCACCTTCCACAATCTGACTGCTCTAAACAGATGGAAAAAGATAAGTATTTTCCTGGCCCAATGGAATTTTTATTAGCTCCCATTGTATCTCTGTATCTTTTGATGAAGCTGAGTCTTGTAAGATCAGTTTTCTAAACTATTGCTATCAGGCAGCTGCTGCAGAATTCATCTCCTCTAATGAAGTCACCTTCCGATTTATTTTTTTTTCTTTTTTAATTTTTTCCCCATGAACTATTTGTATCCATTTATTCTTATCCTAGTGTTGTGCTTTAGGTTAACCTACACCTTTCTTGATGTCCTTACTTTATTCTTGATGTCCTTCCTTATTCATTTGCCCTCTGCATTGCAGGGCTAAGCACAGTCAAATCCAAAGGTTTCAGATTAACAATGTATTCAAATCTGCATTTACAACTGATATCTGTGCAAGAAACTTGTCTAAGACTTTAAGTACATAAGGCTTCATATAGATAAAACAAAATCTGGATTTTTGGGGCAAAACATCTATCTGACACTCATGCCTTTTCAAACATCTGTTTAATCCACACTGCAAACTGGGGTTTAACACCCACACAGATACAAGGAGAAATAATTTACAATAATGATATTTTGTTTTGTGCATATTTTTCTAATGTTGTGCATTTGGGCTAAATTTTCCCATCAGGTTATGTGATTAAAGGATTAAATCCATAAACATTAAGGGGAGAAGAAGAATGGTGATGGGCACAGGGTGATTCCAAACAACCCCAAGAGAGGCATGAGCCCCTGACCTGCTACCTCCCTGAGGTGTCCTGGGGGAGCCTCAGCCCCACGGGGTGGGAGTGATACCAACACCATGGGGCAGTGGGAAAGCACTTTATAGACTGCTGGTGGAGGTTGTGGGATGAAGTGGAACAAAACTTGGGGATTGCACCAGACTTACTGGAATATAAGATGGGATGTTGTGAGAGATTGAAATGTTAAAGGTTAATGACCCAAATAATCCATTTGCAAAACCAGCAGGTGCTTTGCTGAGGCCAGGTTTGGACACACTAACTAAAGGGGAGGAAGAAATTTTTTGGGTGTGTCATGGCAGAATTTCTGATGGGCATAAAAGCAGCCCAGGTGCAGAGGGGGTCACCACTGGAAGGTGACCAGGACAAACCGACCTTTGTTTCACGAGAAGCTGCAGTTTGAACCAGATAACAGAAAAGGCCGATAAGAAGCAGATCCTGCAATGTGGGATAATGTTTATTACCAGGACAATGCACTCCGTCCCCGTAAGCCTCAGGTGTAAATCTCCCCCCCACCTCCCGAGGAGGTATTCAGTGTGCTTTCGCTCTAATCTGCCCCAAGGGATCTATTAGCAAGATCCTCAGGGGTGTGTGGAAACAGATGTCTAATAGAGCAAGCAAAGGCAAGGATAAAGATAAACAAATGTGGGAAAATAGTGATAAGGAGACACGTTAGTCTGTAAATAGTGCATGTGCAGGGCAGTATTCAGAAGGTAGTCAGATACTGGAATGGGTTGCCCAGAGAAGTTGTGGCTATGCCTTCCCTGGGCAAGTGTTCAAAGCCAGGCTGAATGGAGCTCTGAGCAACCTGGTCTAGTGAGTGTCATCCCCCAAGGCAGGGGGATTGGAACTAGACAATCTTTAAGATCACTTCCAAAGCAAGCATGTATATGATTTCAGTGTTTTCTATGAATAGAGCTACAGCAGTATCATCTCTGTCAGGCTTCTGCATTAGGAAATTTATAATGTCTTCCACAGGTATTTGCTTCACTTCCAAAAAAATATGCAAAACAATAAAAATAATACAAACATTTTTCTACTATGTGTTGGGGAAGTAAAGAGAGATCTTCAAGGCCTAAGGAAAGTTTTCCTCCTAGAGAGAGGAAAACTGGGTTTTATTTGTTTTGACATTAGAGCTAGTTAAATTTGCCCATTACTATGCATTCCCAACAAACCCAGCATTTTCCTCAAAGGAGACTGAGCACAGTAAGTGTGTAAGCATATCAGCAGAAAGGCTAAAATAAATTTTGCCCAGGGTTGCACACATCTATCTGAAGAATACCAGGAAAAGCAGGAGTATTTTTGCAATGCATGACCCTAAATAAACCATATGTGGCTCCGTAATTAAATGAAGAGAAACTACAGAGTCCTTTAGGCATACACAAGGTTTCTGTGCATTAGGCATACATGCAATGTGCACATGTTGCTATTGCAGTTTTGCAGTGACAATAGATGTCCCTTACTGTATCAAATAGGAAGTAATATGGGAAAAGCATTACTTATGGTGCCATCTTGTGTTTGAGATCTGGAAATGTCACATAACTTCTCATAATAATCGATTTGTACCCAGCTTTATGAGGTAAGATTGTACAAGGGACTGGAGCCTGAACTTAAGTAGATAGACATGAAATCAGGCTTTGAGCTTTTGTTCTTTAAATGCTTTGTGTTTAAATGTGTAGGGTTTTATATTAAATGAATGTTTTGGATGATCAATCAAGTAGTATTAAAGGAGCATGTACAGTGATTTTCTGTCTCCCAATTAAGAAATATTTACACATTTCCCTTTTACTTTTATTTTCTTTTAAACTTTCCAAATCTAAACTCCATAGACAAAAGCACCCCAAAACCCAAAACTAGAAATACTGCAAGGGGTTGGTAAAAAATTTCAAAAGAGAAAGCCAACAAATAATAATAATAAAAAAAATCTTAGAAATAGAAGGGCCTACAAATTATACAAATATTTCCTATATCCTCATAAATAAATGATATGAAAAGGTGAGCTAAATGCAACCTTTTGCAAAAAGAAACGAAGCCCACAAGGCAGCATCGCAGCCATCTGACAGCAAACACTCAGGGAATCACAAACAGTGCTCGCTTTTAGTGAAGCTGATTTCTTTTGATGACAGGCTTACAAGATAAAAACTGGGCAAAGAAATATGAAAACATCTTGACATCCAGATGAGCTCCACCATATATTTAAAAGCCAACTACTGGGAATAGAAAAACCTACTCAAATCAGTTGTCCTTAAGACCTTAAAAAATAGTTGCTTGTTAAAATTTATAATTACCAAAAACTTGTTTCATGCAGTTTGCTGATGGTTTCTGGGAAAGAAAGAACAGCTCATATAGCTTATTTTTTATGTTAGCTGTTTTTTGAATTGCAGATTTCTGGATGCAAAATGTTTTATAATCACTGCTGAGCTGCAATGTATCCTAAAGGAGACTTTCAGTGTGCAGTGAGCAGAGTTTGCTGTCCTTGGTCTGCCCATGCAGGCCTGTTGGACAGAGTTCAATAACACTTGTCAAGGCAATATTCTCATTTTGCACAGAGTAAAATGTGATCACTTGCAAACCACAGGCTTTAATTTAGCTCTTTTCTAATGTGGCTGGATATCCTTGGTGCAGCCTTGCCACCAACTTTCTATTTAAACATGCATTATAAAACCCAATCCATATTTCTATTAATATTAATAAGAATGTGATTGCAACAAGTATGGAATAATCTACACAATTTGATTTCAGCCTTGATCAGCTGCTTCTCTGTCACTCCCACACATGCTGCTGGGTATTTTTCTGTAACGACATCAGGACATGGGAAAAAACTGTCTTGCAAGGGATTAACCTGATGCTTTCCCTTTTTTTAAAGCTGTCATAACACCTAGAGATTATTTCATCATGGCAGTGGGTAGAAAAAATATTAGTTTCACGCCAACCATTACTGCAAAAGCCACATATTATTCCCAAATCCCTCTACTCTCCCCACCAGTTTGTCCTGGCATACACAAAGGCCCAGGTCCTCAAATTCCTTTAGTCCTTTAATCTGTCTGTAGAGGGAGTGCTTTTGCACAGTGTTATTGCCTACAACGTTGTTAACACTCCCAATTAAAATAGCAAATAAAGAAGCAACATTTTGATAAAGGGTTCAATTTGGGATTTTTTTTTTCTTTTCATGTGCTATTTTTTTAAAGTCTCCCAACCTCCACCACAGCACCTCCACCACAGCACCACCTCCACCAGCAACTTTCATGGATACTCTTGGATTTTTGGGCTACTCCCAGCTCTACTGTTTTAACAGTTATTCTTTTTTATTTATCTACTGCTAAGATTTATTTAGATAAGTTTACCCTCACTGGTACCTAGTAGAATACATTCAGGGAATCTGCTTGTATTTATAACCTACTTCCACACCAGGCATATAAAACAAAGTGGTCATATTTCTATGAAACTAAGTTATGTTCTGATTTTGGAACTGTGATTCACTTTTTTTTTTGTTTTTTCAGGCTATAAATGAAAAATACATTTGGAGATAGACTTGATTTTGTGAGTTATAGTTTAAAACATAATTTATCATGAATATTTTTACAACACTATTCGTGTGGGGAAAGTGAGGTTCGTAGTACATCCAATAAATTATAAATAAGATCTTTAAGTTGTTTCCTTGAGAAAAAAATGGAAAAAAAAAAAAGAAAAAGAAGAAGATGAACAAACCAGACTGTCAAGAAGCAGAAAGAACATCTCAGTGTTATGACATGATGGAATTTGTTAACTAACAGCTAACATTTATGAAATATTGAGTGACTTCTAACTGGAAAATCAAATGAAATAGCTACAAATACAAAGTATTTAAAACAATCTAGCACAGGGAGAAAAATAAAAAACAACCAAAAAACCCAAAACCCAACAAAATGAAAAGTCCCAAAACCAGCAACTCCATCAAAACTTTTCTCTTTTCAAAGTGCTACAGTAGCTCTGAGGACTATGAAGTAACAAATTCAGGCTTAGGGACCTCTGATAAAGATTGTGACCTGTGAGGAATTCATTTAGATTCAGAGATCAAAAGATCTGCAAGTTCAGGTCTACTTGATGCTTCAAGACCTGTCTGATTTCAAAATCTAGGACATCTTTACAAATGATGAATTCCTGGAAAACTGTAGCCCTTCAGTAGCTTCCCAGCATTTCTAAGACAAAGCAGAGATAATATAAATACACGTAATATCAGATGTTGCTACCTACTGAAACACATCTCAACACAGATGTAAATGTTTTTGTAAAGACAGCAGAGTGACCTAGAAGGTTTGGCATTTTTAAGATGTTTTCAAAATTAAGTGGAGGGGGAAATAATTTAAAAATCAATATTTCAATGTGGATATTCATGGGAAAAAATATTTCACAACATCTTTAAGACTTGAACCTCAAAACATTGGCCAGGAAGAATGATGTGTATCCATGTGCTTGTGATGCAGCCCAAGGAATGAGAAAGTTTAGGAAGCACCTTGCATCAACCTTCCTCTGTGCTTCACTGCAGACCCAAAATCCACATTTTCCATTCCTGCTTTTTTGAGCTGGAACTCCAAACGAAATTAATTCAGTGGATTTGGGAGATTTCCATCCATGGAGGATAGTGGATGTATAGTGAGAGGACTGAAGAGGAGAAAGAAGAACTGTAATGTATCTGATTTTTAAAGTCTTCTGCACTTAATGAATATATTCTAGCAATCCTCTTTTATTCTGGCAACCCTAAACTATCGGAGGATGCAAACTCTCAGCATGGTGAGATGTGTTAAAGTAAGAGCCTGATGACTCATGGCTACATCACATCACAAGGATCTAAATATTTTATGAAGCATAAAATGAGCAATGAACTGTGCAGCACTTCACACTTGCTTACAATCACAGCAATTACAAACTAAGGCACAGCAAATCTTTGAAAAGGGAAAGAGAGGGAGAGGAAAAGGAAACACCCTAAGCCCTAGTTCTTATCACCTAATAGCTTTTGCAAAGAATGGGAATTCTGACTTAGTCCATAGAGGAGCAAACCCTGGATGGTGATATTAAGAGCTTGAAAGGTGGCAGAAGAGCCTCACGTCAGAAAACAGTGCAAAACAAAGGAAGTTTACTGGTTTAGGACAGGTTTTGTGTTATCAGATTGAAATTGCTCTAGGTCTTCGGGTGATGTATAACAGGGTTGCCATGGGCAACTACAACGTGCTCAACAGGGCCCTTTGGACAGCAAATCTGTGCCATAAGCATAAAACTTCTTGTTGCTTTCTTCAAATCATTACAGTGGCTGAGACAGGACTAAAAGCAATGATTATTATTACAAATTGGGTCAAGCTGTTCTTCAGAAATGAGCTTTTTGTCTTAGCCTACTTAAGAATCACACTGAAACATGATTTTGGACGTGATTTTCCTTTCTGATATGTCTGATGGGTCCTTTTGTTTCAGTAAGTGAGTAAATAAAACTGCTCAGTGTCTGACATTGCTAATACAGTCCCAGCTTCTGATTTTTCTTAGTGCACTTCAGCCAAATATTCCACTAATCTCTGCAGCTCTGTAGCAAATTAGGAACCCATCATCCATCCGAATCTCAATTACCAGCTCTGTTGCAATTAGCTACAAAATTCTTTACTCAAGATCAGGCCAAATGACTCCAGACAGTACCACCTGCTGAAATCTGGGTTTGGTAAGGACTTTTCCTAAATATGCTGTGGATGTTGTCTACAAAACTTGATTGTAAAAAAAACAAAAAAAACCTTGGACTTATTAAAATATTAATATAAATAATTAAAATACTGAAATAATAATTCAAAATTAAAATTAAAATTAATTTGAAAAAATTAAGACACTAAAATTAACATAGTGCAACCTCCAGATAAAAAAAGAACCAACTTCAAAATTGGATCTAACTCTGAAGTCAAACCATGGGTTTTTGTTGCCCTGAAATGGTAACTTTTCTTTTTTCCTTATAGCTAATTAGATTCTCCATTACTGCAACATGTGCAGGTTCTCTCCAGTTCTTTCCTCATTCACTTTTGAGAAGAGTCTGTCTCTTAATCTGTACATATTCCCAGTAGGAAGCTGTAGACAGCAAGATGGTTCCATTTCTCTTTCTCTCCTCCAGCCTGACCAGCCCAGACTTCATCCTCTCCTCCCATATTCTGGCCAGCCTGGGGGCTTTTTGCTGGGCTCTCTCTAAGATGTTAATGTCTACATAGAACTACAGGGCCCAAAAGCAAGGGAAGTACTAGAGATGAAGCCTGAGAAGGGCTTTGTGGAAGGAACTGTAAGCATAAATACAATAGCTGTCCATGAAAGAATCACAAAACTAGCCAAGAAAAATGCCCTTGAAAAATAGAAGGAAGCTTGAAGTTTTAGGTCTTTAGTTCTAGAAAACAGACACTTTCTTCCTTAAGGGATACAAAACATTATATTTCTGAATAGCAACACAAAAATAAAAGTGAAAAAATTACTAGATAGATTAATTTAAAAAAATTAAAAATGGACATTTAAATCCAACACTGTGGTCACAGCTAAGAAAAGAGATAGAACACTCACAAAGAACCACTGTAAATACGTCAGGGTTTCAATTCCCAACTCCCACTGCTACTGCTGGCAAAACAAACCTTTCCTGGATCTGCTTACCTGCAGGGTAAAGTCCACTTGGCTCAGAAACCCCATTGTAACCAATATTTCTGTTGTGAGTAAGGTGCATGTCAGACTCCCTCCTCACTTGATGTGTTGGAGCTGCAGTATGACAAACTAGCCCATCCTTTAGAATGCTTTTGAATTTATGCCTTGTGTTTGCTTTGCAGTTGTGTACAGACATGCACTGTGTACAGCCAGTGATGAGGATACAAATTATTCTCTGCATAAGAATATAGTTAATTCTTCTTTTTCCATCATATTTTGTATTTCAATACAAACAAAACAGGTGTACACCGGTTAGGTCTGTAGCAGATTAAAAGGCTGCACTCTCCTGTTCAAAAATAATACTGCACAATGTTTGTAAAATCAATCTGTTCTTGAATGTTTCCTTTCTCTATGCAACCAAATTTGCATATCCTGCAGCTGAAAAAGGCATAATTAGAAATTTGTGATTAATTTAAGCGGGAGCAGCTATAAAAATCTTAGGTATTTACATAGTTCTCATAAATTAGAGTCACAAACTGTAATTTGTTAAATTCAAATTCTGCTAAAAGCTTGCATTTACATAGATGTTCAGATGTTAAAGTGTTGACACGCATTTTAAAATCAACGCTGCTGGCACATTCATTATTCATGTCAATAAGCTGGAAGGTTTATTTGGGAAGTTATTTGGACAGTAAAATATGATGGTCAGTAAGAAACTGCTGTTGTAAACACTCGAGACCAATGATAACATGTATCTTCTTTAAAGATGTTTTTTAAGAAGATCTGCATGTATGATCAATGCCAAAAATGGAGCTATACTGGTTGATGATGCATAATATATTAGGCTAATCTCATGGTACTGCTTCCTAGTGATTATTTGCAAGAAAAAGACATCAGGAAATAGGTTGCAGAGTCTGTCAGGAAAAGTCAACCCTTAGTACTTGAAAATTTGAAGATCATAGAATCATAGAATGATTTGTGTTGAAAGGGATCATCTTAAAGCTTGTCTAGTTCCACCCCCCTGCTATAGGCAGGGACACCTTCCGCTAGACCAGCTTGTCTAAAGCCCCATCCAATCTGGTCTTGAACACTTCTGGGAATGGGGCATCCACAGCTTCTCTGGACAACATATTCCTGTGCCTCACCAGCCTCACAGTAGAGAATTTATCTTTATTATCTAATCTAAACATTCCCTTTGTCAGTTTAAAGCCACTACGCCTTGTCCTATGACAACATATGAAGACACCAAACAAGGTGTTCACTTCAAGAATGAATCATAAAATTTGTAAAAACTGTCTCATTTCAGAATCTGGGTCAAAGCATCTGAAATCAAAATGAAAGGTCATGTTAAGGTGTGGTAAAGCTTTTTTTTGTTTATAATGTTGCAACTGTCAATGTTACTAATGCAAATAGCGAGATGGTTAATGGACTGAAAGAAACATCAATGCCAGGTCACGCATTAGCTGACACAAGTCAGCCTAGATCTGCACTACAGAGGCATAGCAAGCTTTGTGTCCTCTAAGAATGTGTCATCTAATGTCCTCAAGAAAGTTAAATTTTGCTTCTTAGCACAGAAGATACAATCTTTTAGTATTTTAAAATACTAGTCTTAAGAGTGTTCTGGGTAGATCAGTGATTTTCTTTTAAATAACACCCTGTGTAGACAAATATGACTAATGTATGAATAAGTGGATATGCATGTAAACATTTCATTCTCTACAGCGAAGAAAGAGACTGTAGAATTTCCTTCTAAAATGTCAACATGATTCTATAAGCAAAAGTCTGTAAGCAAGCTGTGGCAAAACAGGAAAATTTAAAAATGCCCACTCAATGCTCTGTGATGGCATCAGGCAGAATGTTTTTCTGACCATCTTCAAAAATATCTAGGATAAAGCTTTGTTTCTATCACTGCTATTTATTTACAGAGAACTGGTGAGGAAGCATCCTCTCTCTTGACTTAGCAGAGGATTTGAACAGAATTGCCCAGATTCATCTCACTTGACCTGAAGTGATGGCACAAGGTACAGTATTGTCCTTAATGCAACAAAAGGTAAAGACAGGCAAATCCAGCCCCAGGTAGGATCATAGATGGGTTAAAGTTTCTTCTTAAGACATCTAGCTCTTTCCTTCTCTCTCACTTGAAGAGAATAATCTCTTTTTTCAACCAAGTGCCTAAAAGTTCTTGAGATGAATCAACATCATTTTACTTCAAAGTAGAACAAGAAGTGTGAACTTTTGGCCTATGTTGTCCTTTCTTTCATGTTTAATACCTCTCTTTGACTTTGTTCCTTGTTGAAAAACTGCATGTATACATCTCCATATACTATAATCTTATACCCACAGAAACAGCATGCAAATTTACGTCTTTCATTTTGAATTTCCCAAATCAAGCCCGAGGATATTCTGCGAACACTGGACCCATGTCCATGCCTTTATCCTGAGGTCATCTTTCAACAGGACAACCTTCTCTCTTGGGCTCCTTTCTGCCCTGCTGACCTGACAGATCCTTTGCAACATCTAGAAGGATCATCACAGCATATCTTTTGTTAAGTGAGATCCTTAGTGAATGCAGTATGGGTTCGTGCCTGGCTCTAGGCCCCAAAAGGCCTGAAGCAGTTGTTTGTGTACCAGAATCCCATCAACATCACCTTGAATCTGATACCCTTAGCATTTAGACCACAGGCACAAATTAAGGCAGTATCCTGGAAACTGTGTGCAACAGTACATTTTTAATGGATCCAATGGTATGGAACAATATTTTCTGTCCAGGCAAAGCCAATGTGCAGTGTGGTGCATTGCACTGTGGTGCTGATCATGGGCTTAGTCTATACATGTGGCAGCAGCCAGGCTGCTGATTGTAGGTGTTGAGAATAGAAGCCAATGGAAGCAAAAACTCAATAAAACGAAATGAAAAATGAAATTAATGAAAAAAATGAAAAAAAACCCCACACCAGATATAACTTTTTAAGTAATAATTGTATTTTTTTTATTTGACACTTGATTTATGATGTATTACATCTCCTTTCTTACTCTGGTTTTTTGCTTGAGATTGAGTCCCACAATGTAGTCTACTCTAAGCTCCTTAGAGAACAGAAAATTATGTTATTGGTGCTTAATTTCTATGCACAGTTTGCCACTGTCACTATCTCTCCTTAGAAGAGAGTCTGAGTTATTTGTTACTGCAAAGCATGATGCTGATAATACGATTAGAGGTGATACATGCTCATATTTTCACCACAACCAATAATGTAACTCCCACAGGTTTAACTGTTTAAATCTTCAGAATGATCTGCTTTATAAAATACCAGGCACCCCAGAGTTTCTACAGAAGTCATAGGAAGCAGTATTCAGCAGTTTTGAAAATAGATTTTGAAACCAGAATAATCACATTAGCTAACATTTTTTAACCTTTTGACCCCCTAAAACATATTTATGTATCTAGATAAGTTTTTAGAGACTTTCTTATAGACAGCTGTATCTTAAATTAGCTTTGTGTCTGCGTTTTAGGATTGGAACAATTAAATACTGTTACAATGTGCATGGGACACTTTGAAATTTTTTATCTATTTTTCTTGGGGGCAGCATTCTATTAATTGGCTTTTGCATTGTTTCAGTTGTGAGTTTTGAATAATCAAAAAAAAAACAAATTTACCCTATTTCTTTAATATTTTATCTTGTTATTTAAATACAATGGCCAAAACCATCTTGCCAGAAGTTAAATGTTAGTTTTATATATATTAGGCAGTCTAGTATTTTTTTTTTAAAGAAAAGGACATGTAACATACATTATGCAATGACAATATTTCTATTCAGTCTAATAAATTTATGGTGGATGCATCACCATGGGTAAGATAGTCAACACTCAGTGAGAGCTAAATAGTGTATTGTTCAGCTTTTAAAATTTATTTTATTTTATTTTATTTCAGTTTAGTTTAGTTTTTTTTTTAGTTTAGTTTATTATGCATCACTGCACTTAGTTTGCACATCATACTTGCAAATATAAATCAAGAGCCAAACCAAATCACTCCATCCAGAGCTTGCTCAGTCCCTAACCAGAAACCTCCAGTAAAGATTCTGCCTTCTTGCTTGTGATGCCATAAGTACCAGCCAGAGTAACTGCATCCTCCTTCAGTATGTTTAATCATCTACATTTAATGTTACTGTCTTTTAAACAATAAGGAAAAATAGTCTTAGCTGCTCTGCCACTAGATTTAATTAATACTGACATCACCCACTTTATAGGCGTTCCTCTAACAGCATCCAGGCTCTATGGAAGATTATAGTTACAATTTTTTTATCTCCAGACTCTGGCTCTGCACAGTTGTTCCTGCTCTTGGGAACATTAGAAAATCTCTCCCTAATTGGTCATATTCTATCTTTGAAAGGTCATACCCATGATTCTTATTCACTTCAGAGCTGTTCTTCTAAAGGGCAGGCCTGGGTGCAGATTTATAATCACGTTTCTATAGCATTGCCTGGTGGAAAACAAGAAAAAATGTAAGCAAATCTTATAGGATACTCAGCTGTCATAAGATTTTCAATCCATAAGACTCCCAACTTGAGTTGCATCCATTTTTTTCAAACTCCGAAAGTTTCTATGAAACTTTGGACATTTTTATCTAGGCACATGCATTCACTTCTGTAAAAGTGATGTTGCACCAGAGATGACTTATCTGTCAATCAATATGTCCTTTTAATAATATTTGAAAATACTAAAGGGCATTTATTTATCCTTTGAAGGAAGCAATTTAGGTCTCAGCAGGTAATTTGCATATTTTTCTAGTTTAACTAAACAAGGATTAGCAAATTAAAATGTAATTAGCTTTTTTCCCCCCTAATTTATCAAAATTACATTTTATGTGAGTGACAGGTGGGTGGTAAAGCTTTTAATGTAAAGTATACTCCTAAATTTTCTCTGACTTTGTAGAGAATTTGGTGAAAAAGTAATCTATTGAACCACATGAAAATGAAGGTATGCTTGGTATGAGAGTTCTTAAAGCATCAAAACTGAATGCATTACAAAGTGGTCCAGGAAGGCCTCCTTGTCATGTGTGGTCCTTAGTGCAGTCCAAAATGTTGATTGTTAATCGTAGTTAACGAACAGGTGCTTTCATGGCATTAGTTTGAGAGCAAAGGGGGGAACTCCTGGTGCTTTTACAGAATGAAAGGATACGAGGAAAATCAAAGTGGGCTCATGGCTTGATCCAAAATGCATCTGGGTTCAATGGAGGATTTTAGAGGATTGAGGCTGTGTCCCACAATGAAAGGAGAAAACAGCTACTCTACAGAAACAATACTGAGCATTAATTTCAGCACAGGGAGAAGTATAAGGATGGTGCTGAAGGCACTTTCTTGCTTTGTTGCCTTCATGTCTCTGCTTGGAAGGGATGTTGCATTAATTCAACACAACTCCTGCAAGCAGTACTGCTGATAGACAAACAGTAAAACCATTTCAATGTTTTTCACTGGCCAGTAATCACAAAGGACATCCTGAGAGCTGTCCATCAGCCCAAGCACGTGAGTGTGAGGAAACCAGACAGTCACTCTATGTGCACACTTTAGTCCAGTCAGTAGGCAGGTGTTCCTACCCATTCTAAACCGATAAAACAGCAGTCCTTTTTTGAAACATATGTTTTTGTTTAATTACCTTAGCTAGATTTGCTTATCCAGGAAGTCACCTTTGACCTTCAATGTCAATGGAGAGTACAAGGCTTAGTCTCATGCACAATTTTTTTTTAAATCAAAATGGGGTATTACAAAAATGCTTTGTATGCAGCTAAAAGTAAGATTCAGATTAACACAGACTGGAAGCAGGAGACCTATCTCCTAAAATAGCTATTCACTTGCTAAGGGTTCCATTGAGGCTTGAAGGATGACAGAGTGCCATTATAAATAAGTTGTTGTCTGCTCAGCTTTGGATGACAAATTCAGGTGCTACAATGCTTTGCCTTTTGCAATACATCATTTTCCTAAAGCATGTGGTGGTTTAGGCAAAACCCTGCTCAGGTGCTGAAAATTCACAGAGGGACAATTAGCAGAAGTAGGACGATTGTATCTGACAGTTCTATAATAATATGAACCCTGTTGAGTTGCCCAAAATAACAGTGGTAAGTAGTCACCTAGAGCCATAGTATATTTGCTGTTTTGTCTATAATTTAAAGGATGATTTACATCTCCTGCTGTGTGATAGCACAATTAATTATATTTTCCCACAGGTGCCTATTTTTAGTGCTGGAAAGGGGTGAGGAATTTGTGATTGGAGAAAGAAAAATCTTTTTTAAAAAAACCACCAGAGACATGGTGCCATTTTATGTAGCTAATGTGTCTCCCTGTCCAAGAAATAACTGTGGCCACTTTCCAGTGGGTCACCAGCTATCACTTGGATGGACATCAGACACCTCTGCATCTGGTAATTGATCTCTAGTGCATCTTTACTGCTCATACATTCTCCCCACTAATTCTCTAAAGAGTTTTATCAGTTGACCTCAGAATAACCACCTACACAATATGCAGAGACTGCCTGAACTTCTAAAATATTTTCCACTCTGGAATAAAACACACAATATTCTTATGTTTTCCTTTCCCTTACATTCTCTAACCTTGCATAAAAGAGACCGAGATATTCTATACAGGGACCAAAATCCTAGGAAAATATAAGAATACTTTATTACTAGGATGAAAAGGGTTCTGGTAAAATAGTAATAGACTAAGAAATGTTACTGTGGATAGGAGTTATGTGGTCCTCCTGTTGTGAGGACATGAAACACAGTAAAACTAAGAGACTTCAATTATCCTCAGTATCTATGTAAATGTCAAATTACAGTGTGATGGTGAAACTCCTGGGTATTATAAGTGCTTCCTCTTGGTTCAGGTAGTTAATCATACCAAAGGGAAAAAAGCAGCACTTGACTTGATCCAGGATAGAAGAAAAGAGCCAATTTAAAATTTTGTTATCAAAGAACGTGTGCTACATTGCATACAAGATGTTTAGAGTTGACAATCCTCATAAGTGAATGAAGAACCAAAATCTACACAAGAGCTCTGAATTTCAAAAAGGTTGGCTAGTGCATAAGCTTGTTACAAAGGAACTCAGAGCAAAAAGGCTTGAACATTTACAGGTGGTGTAGAGATTAAGGACGTCATTGTAAGCACTCTGAGCAAGTGTATGTCAGTCAGAAAGTTGTATGGCAATCAAAAAACATTATAGAAAGAACACAAAAGGAAAAGAAAAAAAAAGCATTAAGATGGGAGAGGAGAACAAAGGAGGCTATTCAAAATATGGCAGTCCTTAAGAAAGCTATACTCATGTTCTCCAAGGACACAAATATAATTGGAAAAAATGTACAAGGCAGAACAAACCAGCTCTGAAAAAGAACTTTCTAATGGCATAAAAACTAGTTAGGTTATTTGGTTGGGGAGAATTTTAAATAAACATATCTAATAGCCTGTAGAACTTGTATGAAATTAGGATGTTAAGGAAGCACAGACTGGTTGAAAATATCATTCTGAGAAGAGCTAATGGATACTTATGAAATACGAATATTGGGTAACAGGAACAAGAATGCCAAAGGCAGACACATATTACAATCCACTTGCAGTTCTCTGAAGGTACCAAGAAGCTTGTTGCTAGAAATGGAGCCAGTTTCTGTTGCCTAAATTCTTGGGTGGCTGAAGGCTTTTGATAAATCTCTAATTATTGATATCTATAGAAAATAAACTTCTGTAGGACAGCAAGAAATTTACCTTGTAGATTAATATAAATAGGCAAAAAATATAGAAAGCAAAGTTTAGGAATAGATTATCAGTTTTGAGAATATAGGGAAGATTACCGCTAAAGTCCCACAGGAAGCAGTAACTGCTAGAATGTTAAAGATTTGTCCTTGTAACCTATATTGATTGACATCTTCATATATTACCTAGGGAATGAGTTAATATGGAGGTAATAAAGCTTGCTGATCAAAACAAGTCATTTAGAGCAATAAAATTGAAAAACTGACTGAGAAGAACCACAGAAAAACTTCAAAATATGGAGAGTGACATTCATCTGACCAAACTTGGGCATCTGCAGTACAGGGAGGTATTTGCTCCATTCTTACAGTCAGTGGAGGGAAATTGGTATTTTAATGTAGTAACATCTCATTGCAGGGAAGTGGTGAAGGGATAAATCATCCCTTAAAAATGTCAGTTTTTCTCCATTGACTATAAAGGGAGACAAAGGCAAAGAGCTGAGGTGTCACCAGATGAATCTCACCTTGAAAGACTTGGACTTACAAAGGCAGATGAAACTTGATATAACTGTTTACAAAGAGGGGTATGGGATAAAGAATCCTAAATTTGCACACAAAATATGGAGTATCAACAAGTTATTACCACCCAGGAAACACAAAGTTACTGTCCATAATTTCAAGAAATGTCATTTCAAAGCTAAAGAGCAGTCAACACCAAATCAAACATGAATATTACCAAAGGATAGACAGCATAGCCACTGTGTAACCTCAGCAACATGAATCTCATCCTTGTTTGTGTTCCTTTCTTTCCAGAAATATATATCAGGGAAAAAAACATTACTCAGAGAAGGTGGCTGAGATCATCAAAACTACCAAATGAGACCAGGACCCTCTGGTCCAAAAAAACAAAAAAAAAAGGAAAAGTGGAAGTAAATGAGATAGTAGCATATGAAAAACAAGTAACACCAAAAAAAGTGACAAAGCAGTGACCACTCACATTTTTTCCCCCTATGTGGTACATAAAATTAAATTACTAGAATAGAAATGTAGACGAAACAAAGTGAAAAGCTTTTCCACACAGCTGGAGTTAAGGTTGGGAGTCTGTTGCTGCAGAACATTGTGGACTTTAAACATTTCTATCAGTTCAAAAACCAATTTTAAATATTAGTGGCAAAAAAAAAAAAATACAAACACAACTAAAAGCAAAAATTCCATTCTTGTACTTGCTCCAGAATTCTTTAAGTGGCTGGCAGGATTTAGTGGAGAATGGGTGTTTGCCTTGTTATTATATTCACTTTTTTCTAGGCCTCTGCCATAGACAGTACACTAGAAATAAATGGGCTATGGTCTGATGCAGTACACCTGTTCTATATTCTAATATAAAGCTTTTGATCTAATTCTGTTATATTCTTAAAAAGATGTATCAGTCCCTTAAACCCATTAACAGAGACTTGCTCTTTCTAGTTATTTTCCCATAAACTGATCTGCAATAAATGAATTCTATAGTCTTAAAATATAAAGGTTAATTCTGTCAGTAACAGGGGTGGTGTATGTAACCAAAGGTGAAAAGTAAGACTGTTGTGAAAATGTTGTCTTTATAAATTTTAACAGATGAAAAAGAAGCTGTGTCCATTATGTATTCCCAGATTCAAACTTTTTAGTCAAGCTGCTCTAGAAATATTTTGACCTGCCCAGAGTACTGATATAATGTGTTAAATAGCAAGCCTCAAATCATAAGAAGCTAAGCTTCATCTATTTGTACTGAAATCCAAGGGTTCTGAAGGAGCACAGCACCGGGCAAAATCAGGCTAAGAGATCAGTTACCAAAGACATGGGTTCTCATTTCTTTATTTGAGAGTGATTTGAAGAGGAATTCTGTTCTAACATGGGCACTTAATGAATTCTACAGCTCCCAAAAGGTTTACTAGAGATTTATTCACACAGGTAAATATCATATTGCCTTCTAGAAGTGTGTTTGTGTATAACTTCCACTTCACAGCAGTGACTAAGTCCATGATCAGACTTTTCTATTCCCTAGAACATCTCTTTACTGACCAGACAAGGGATCACATACTAAGCTGTGTTTAGACTTGCTGCTCTTCTCCTGGCAGGGAGGATTGAATGGAGATAAATCCCTGTTTCTCCTGCTGCCAGAGATTGTTTTATCCACAGAAATCTGTATGGATCCCCCACACATGACATGCAGTTATAACTGACCCTTGTCACACATAGGGCAGCAGTCAGACACCAAAACACTCTCGCCATGGAGGAAAACAATACTAATGGACTGAATTATCATCTCAGTAGGCAAAAAAAACATTCTACAGATATGCAGAAGAAGAAGGGAGCAGATAAAAGGAGAGGAATATATATTCTTTGTATTGAACATTGTGCTTTCCCCAGAGCAACAACAAATGTATTTTTCTTTTAATTTTTCTGTTTGAGTTTGATCATGACGCGTGCAGATGGTGTTTCATGCTTCAGGTGTTTAAACCAACTAATTTTAAGGGTGCCTCCGGGGCATGCATCTCTTAGCACTCTGAGCAGCTTTTCACACTTCTGCTCTCTATATGCTTTGGAAAACTTTGGTTTTCACTTGCAGACACTTTTGTTAAGTGGCCTGGAAGCAGAAATTCTGTCCTGTCATTTTAGCAAATTGAGGCTTAAGCTGAAAATAAGAAAGGCTTGAGAAAGTTAGTTTTTCTCATTTTAGAAACTCCTCAAATATTTCATCTCTCATTAATAATCAGAAACACCATGGACAACTCACAATTGAACTGTATATGTTGAAAGAACTTTTGTCAAACTACATTTATGGAAGCAATTACCTTAGTGAAAGATGGGGGGAACAAAGCACTATCAGGACACAATCAGAAGGAACTAAGACTTGTACACTGAATTAAAACAGTTGTACTAAGTTTCCTAAGCATATGGAAGTATGTAAATAAATTTCACTGGTGGTCTTGACTAAAAATAATATATTGGACCAGTAATAATTATAGAATGTCCAGAGGGAGATTTGGGGTCAAAAAACAACTGATATGTGACTGGAGACCGAACTAGAAGTGACTTAAACAGCAACTCTGAAGTTGACAGCCATTCAGAGAGGTGCTGGTACTTGAGTTTGCTGAGCATACTGTTTAGATATGTATCAACTCTGACAAAGGAATGAAGGGCCAACAGATTAAAAATAAAAGATATTGGTGAGAAAAAGAAGGTGGAATCCAGATTCAGTTCCTCTTTTCAATATCAAATTTCTCCGTGCTTCTACTTGGGAAATTCACTTACTCCTAAGTACTTCTGCTTTGGGTTGCAGCTTTAGACATGTGAAGTCTGATTTTCAGGCTTGTGGACTCTGCTGTTGCCATTGATTTCATGATTCCACTGTATTGTCAATCCAAATCTAAGTATTCCTCACAACTTCTTACACCCTCTGAAGGATTGCTTAAAAGCCCATTAATTCCCAGCTAAATTGTATTTAATTACCTAGCATCACAAGACTTGATAATGTGCAGGACAGCCAATCCTGAGTAGGAGCAAGCCTCCTCGATATTTTGATGTCATCCGTACTCTTAAAAATCTCCAATGAAGAAAGTTCCTCAGTGTTATGATACTGGCTATTTACTAGCTTAATATATATTTTTTATCATTCAAATTCTTGCAAAAAAGCTAAGAGTTTTTTCCTGTTTTTCTCCTTTGGCATGTGGAAAAGAATAAATTGCTCTCTACAGCAGAAATCTTACTCCATTTTTCTGGAAAAAAAGAAATGTAATTCACTCAAGTGTTTACTTCTAGCTCATGTTTTCTGATTTGTTGATCACTGCTGGTTTCCTCTGCCTTTTCTATTACTCATCTACATGTGTGATAAAGTGTGTATTACCAAACTTTGACACAATATTCCAGCATCAACTGAAACAGAATAATTGTTTTAGAGTTCCATGACAGTCCTATAATTTTATTCTTAAATATATTTCAGTTTATTTATAAAGATATCCCATTAAATAAATGCAGAATAATTAACTTTGACCTCTCAACATGCTTATTAATATCTCCATAACTACAATTCACCTTTTTTCTCAATAATATAACGTTAAATTAATCTATATTAATATTTTAGCTTGGATGAGGCACTTTGAAGTGGATTTTTAGGCATTTGTATTTATCGTGCTTTTTTTTTTTTTATCACCAGGGAATAGAGAATTAATTATTTTAGGATGAAACTCACATGGAAATTTTTCCCAGGAGCACACATGAGCACAAGTGCTTTAGCAACTACCTGGTTTTTAGATCTCAGAAAGAAACCATCTAGCCATAATCTTAATTTACTCACTCCTGGAAACACCTTTTATGTTGACTTTAATGTGTGTGGCATTTTTTCCTCAATCAGAGGAATCTTTTCTGGGTACTACTTGCTAATATAAATTTGGGTAATTTGGACTTTTGCTTTTTTCAGGAATATAGGTACCTTTGTATAAGCATCCTCTACAGCCTGAACTAAGCCTACATTGAAGCTCTTCTGGAGATCCAAGTTAAAGTGACATATTTTTACAATGGAAGATGATGGCAGAATGGAGAATGGAACACAAGTACCCCAAATAATAAACCACTAACTCATCCTTCCCTCTGTCACATTAACAAAGGAGCCTTTGTGGGGTTTTTGTTGTAGTTATTTGCTTGTTTTTTTTTCTCTCCTAATACTGTCATTTGAATTCAGGTAGACATATTTCTTATGATGGTTTTCTATTGCAGGGAAAACTCTCCAGTGGACATAGATTTTTCCTATTAGCTTTATGGTATGATTTTGTAGTACTGAGGAAAACTTTCCTCACCATTTTTCATGTATTAGTAAATTTGCTGGACTTGGTGTATCAGGAGACAAAGATTCAGCACTCACAAGTCTTATTTAAAATAATATTTTAATTAAGACTCTGCTGTATACATTCTGTAGTTGTACTGGACTCATTTTTTATTGGTCAAGTACCATTAGGTTACTGCAGCAGTAATCTGATTTTACAACATAATGTAAGCTGAAGGTAAAGAAACATTAAGTGTTATTTGTCAAGAAGAGTGATCTTTATTAGATCTGACCTTTTTCGGAGCCAACACAATAAAAAGGTGAGTGTCATTTTTATACTTGCAAAGATTAGTTTTGCTTACAGTAAGCAAAAGTCGTGTCTCCAAGGGGCCTTAAAATTTTCATTGGAAATAATTGAATCTCATTACCAAGCATGCACTATGAACCTCTTATGATTTGCCCCAATCAACTATTAAAAGCCTGTTCCTATTTGAAATGCTACTTTTTCCACCTCTGCTGCTACATAGTATAGTACTAGCAAATTGACCTTTTATGAAGACTTAAAGCACTGTGTAATTAACTTTTTCTGTGTACGGAGTTAAGACCTGATGAAACTGGGAGGTTAAATGTCAATACGTCCTTTGCAAGCATTTTTTATGGTGCACTGTTTGCTTTGCTTTCAGATGTTAATGATACACTTTCTGTACCCATTTTCTTTTAAAAAAATTAAAAATCTAAAATCTGTACTGCAGTGCACAATGCAGTCCAATTTCACTCCTTGAGCTACCCAGTCAACAAGTAATAGCTCTGAAATGCAAAGTACTAAGCTGTGTTGGCAGTTATTTTATGTTTCTGATCCAAAAATCCATTGGAGCAGATGGAAATGTATTGTGTTAGTGGTTGCATGGCTTGCACAAATCTAGTTCTGTACAGTTTCGCTTTAGCATCCAGAGCAGCTCCGTGTGAGACCTCTAGATGGTCATCAGTATCTTTTTGCAAGACCAGTAGTTGATAGGCACACCTCTGAAACAAAGTGATTACATTGGAAACAGGCTCGCCTGGATAGCAGTTTTATCAGTGCTTTAAAAGTCTTTTTAAAGGATTTTGTGAGTATAGTTTCCTCCATATCTCAGTAATACTTGAAAGTGGAAAAGAGAATCTCCCATTTCTCATCTCATTTTTTTTTCTATTTGCAGTTCAAGTTCTTTCACCGACTGTAGGATTTTTAAGGTATGAATGATTTGTCACATGTATTCATTTGAGCTCTATGGATTCTCCAAGGAAGAAGTTGCAGTATATCAGAAACTGTAAGAGATGCTTCCTCTGGTATATCACAGAAATTGAATGTATTTCTTGATTGAATTGGTCCCAGAAATATTTTCCTCTAAATTGCTGCTACTATTGTGTCTCAGTGTCATATCAAACTAATACAATCCTAATATTCAGGTTGTTGTGTGCCTGAGTTGACATGCACTGTGTTTGTAGATAATTGATTATAATTAAGACAATAAAGAGAGATCACATTTCTAAGGCAATTTCACTCCTTTTTTTTCCAAAGCCATTGACTGATACATTTAAAATAATCCTGCAATCCATACCCAACTGGATGAGCACTGGAATTTATGAAAGCTATACTCCTATCTTATCAGTTGGGTCACCTCATACATTTTATGATATATACCAGCAATTCTTATTCACATCTCACTGAAAAAAATAAAAAGTGATGCTGAGCTTGTCAGACCTGAGTCAAGACCAGTTTTTCATATGCATCAGGATATCTATTGAAAGTGTATATATCACTCAGGAACAGTGAGTTGTTATAAGGAAATATTTAAAGTCAGCTAGGAGGCAACAGGCTATAAGGCAGAAAGTAAAGGGTAGACAATAATCTGTTGAGGCTCCTTGACTTCAAAGATTAAAGCGACCTTCTAAAAAAAAAAAAAAGACAAAAAAGAAAACAGATTTCTGAAACAGCTAGAAAGGAAAACTTAAATTGCGTGGAAATTGTGCTTCAAACGTTGCCTAGCCCATGGTGGCACAACATGTGAGAAGACCAATTGCTTAAAAAATCTATCCTTTCATGTTCCAGGGGAAATGTCTCTTATTATAAACAGTAGTGGAGAAATGTTTCTGGAAGGCTTTACAGTGCCAGTGCTCACATTTGCCTCCATCCAAGGAATTGTGTCCCAGCAGAAAATTACAAAGTATTAGGGAAAGAATGCTGGAAATTAAAGCTAATACATTGCTTGTGGGAATCCAGAGGGTCCTTGAGTGGTTTGAGAGGTTGGCCTGCGCAGACCTCATGAAGTTCAACAAGGCCAAGTGCAAGTTCCCACAGCTGGGTCAGAGCAATCTCAAGCATAAGTACAGGCTAGGTGGAGAATGGATTGAGAGCAGCCCTGGGCAGAAGGACTTGAGGATGTGTGTGGTTAAGGATTTCAACTTGACCAGGCAATGTGCACTGGCAACATGGAAAACCGGCCATGTCCTGGGCTGCATCAAAAGCAGCATGGCCAGCAGGGAAATGGAGGGGACTCTGCCCCTCTGCTCCACTCTTGTGATACCCACATGAATTCAGTTCTGGGTAATTGCTCTGGAGCAGTTCCAGAGCCCATTAACATAATCAAAGGCTGGAGCATCTCTGCTATGGTGAGATACTGAGAGAGCTGGGGTTGTTCACTCTGGAGACGGGAAGGCTCCAGGGTGACCTTTTAGTACCTCCCAGTACCTAAAGGGGCTGCAAGAGAGCTGAAGATGAAATTTTGACAAGGGCATAAGGGGGAATGACTTTAAACTGAATAAGGGGAGGTTTACATCAGGTATTAGGAAAAAAATTCTTTACTGTGAGGGTGGTGAGGCACTGGAAGAGGTTGCCAAGAGAATCTCTGGCTGCTTCACCCCTGAATGTGTTGAAGACCAGGCTGGACAGGGCTCTGGGTAACCTGGTCTAGGAGAAGGTGTCACTGTCCAGCGTAGGCGGTTGAAACTAGATTACCTTTAAGGTCCCTTCCAACCAAACAATTCTATGCTTACATGAAACTTTCCTGGAGTTAGAAGGCTCAGCATTGTGCACAACTGTTTGATATACGAGGGATCCTAGAAAAAAAACCAAACCAGCCTACACCTTTCTATCTCTCTCTTTCAAAGCCATGTTCTTCCAGTTTGCAGTATCGCATGTTTTTCTGACATTGAGTTTGCTAAATTTACTCTTTTGGTTAATATTCTACATATTGCCTGTGCATATCACTTTTCTGTACAAACAAACATAGCAATGAGGAGAGTTAGAAAACATTTAGGACACAGACCCCTGGTGATCCAATACTTTAGGCCAAAATATATAGTGGGGATCTCAGCTGCATTAATAGAAAGCGCTGAATCCAATTAATAGTTGGAGGGTTTCTTTCCATTTTACCCTGACTCCATTCCCCAAGGCTTAGGTGTGGCTAAAACCTCTCAGAAACCATTCAACAAGAGCTGGGATAACAGGGTTTTTTCACAGAAGAGTGGCTTCAAGAAGAATTTTACTTTTAAGAATCAACTTGTTAGTTGATCTTGATGATGTCTGTATAGGTCTGCCTGTGAGTAGAAGCAGCACCCTGGAAGAGCTGCAGTAACCATAATTGTCTCTCTTACCAGATCTCTTTAGAAGAAATCTCTTTGCTTCAAAAACCCCTTCCTGAGGGATTTTTCTCTTATTTTTTTTGGAAGCAGCAATGAAAAATTATCAAAATACTCAGACTGGCTGATGACAAGAAATATCATCTTGAGCTCAGGTTGCATCGGCTGAACATCCAGCTACTTTCTTCATCAGACTAAAATTGACCTTTACTTGTTCCTCTGTAAGCACTTATGAGCTCCTTAAACACTCTGAGGTGTACAATAGAGTATGATTTTGAGAAAGGCATTTTTCAAATTGTGTCTACCTAGGAATTAAGCCACTTATAGAGGATTCAGGGATAATATCTGGTTATCACATTGAACTTGTGAGCAAAAACTTTGATTAAAGAGCCTTATTACTGGGGAAAACATTAATTTCTGGGAGCAACTCAGGCGTCAGAAACAAATACTACAAAAAGTAACAATCTATAAAAGTCACATTATTCAAGAATTTAGAATAAGAAGCTTTTTTATTTCATTGTATTTTTCTACTTTGACCCCAGTACACACACATTCAGCGGTTTGGTCTCTGGCGATGTCAGCATCTGACACTTTAATAATAACTTTAAATTTGTTATTCTAACCAGTAATTAGTGTGTTTCTAGTGACCCCTATCAGCAGTTCCTACAGGTCATCCAAAATAAGAGGATTTTTGAAAGGTCTTCTTACTTCAGTTTTATTCTGGAGCTTACCGTCTATGTGGATGTTCCAACCTAAGAAATTAAATAATATAAAAATACGGTATATGGGGGAGAAATACTTGAAACATCCTTTTAATATATTAAAAAAACCCTACCTTTTCATATGCTCTATTAACTAACATTTGTGGAGTGTGTATCTGCTGTCAAAAAGGGAGCATGTGATGACAACAAAAGAGCAGTGGCATGGTCTTGAAGAATTTGGGACATCCACACTTATGGGTGGACATTTGTTGCTTTAAAAAAGCAAGATAATCACTTAAACGATATCTAAGTAAATTAAATGTACCATTTTGGGGAAAAATTAACCACAAGAAAAACGATATGGATAATTATAAATGAGATTCAAATACTAATTAAGTAATAGCAGCTCACTTAAAACTCACAATCAATTTTATTGAGCTATGTAAGGAGACACAGTCTGCATTTTTAGATTATAACATTGGCAGCAAAGCTCACATAAGAAGTTCACAACCCCAGTCCAACTCTCACTCTTCACTGCTTCTAATTTGCTCATCTCAGTGAGGCAGTAAACCACAAACCCACAAAGAGCTGTGCTAGCACAGGAGAGACCAAAACAAACCACAGTGGAGGAAGACAGGACTGTAGAAATAACCTAGACTGCCTTTGTGTGCCTTGCAAGCATCTTGTGAAACTACATCCTACAAGTGTATCTACAACCCACAAGCTTTCTCCCTTTGTACTTCACTGCTGCGCTTGGTAAAAGAGTCTGCATCAGCTGCGGTTCCTATGTGGGCTAAACTTAGTTGTAATCACTCACTTCGTTACCCCAGATAACCAGTGGATACCCACAGAAAGATTGAAAAACGCAAACCCTCAGAGAGGTGCCTGCTGACTGCAGGTGCACGCTCTGTTTGCTGGTATGCACACACCAGTAAGGAAACTAAGAATCTTACACTCCTATTCAGACAGGAGATTTTAGAGACACTCTTTCATACCCTTAATCAGATGTTTAGATGAGACCAGGTAAAAAAATTCCTTAAATTCTTCCTAAAACTTAGGCAGAAAAATACCCTTTTTTAGACTGGGCCTCAACTTAGGTATTTGAAGGTTGTATGTTGTAACATATAAATGATGTCAGCAATCACTAGTAAAAGAGCCCCAAAGCAAGTCTACTTAAAATTTGGAGATATTTTCATTCCAGATGCTAAACAGCAAATGATGAGTGTCTGGATGTTGTTTACTGAGGGGATCAAATTATTTGGCTGAACTTTAAATGCAAAGCCATATTCGATGACTTGTTTTAATGGATTTACCCAGAACAGCGTTTAAGCTTTGAAGAACTGAAAGCCTTCTCTAACATGCCTGGGACTTCAATTTGCATTGTACTGAAGTGTTGGCTTGAACAGTGCTGCTTTTCTGAGCTGCCAGCTCAAATAGGAGTGATCCTTTAGGGTTCATACGTCCCTTATGCACCATGTCAGTACTCCTCTTCAAAATCAGCTATACCTTGATATAGGTAGATCAGGGAAGGCAAAATGTACCCTTTGTGTAATAGCTGTGATTCATTTTTGCTGTATTGTGCACTAACAAAAACAGTAAGGTAAACATTCCATTGTGTGAAGAATCTGAAGCACACTTTTGAATATGGATCTTGATCTTTGTATCTTGTGCCAGACAAGCATGCCACTAGTTCACATGCAATGTTCAAACTTCACAGTTTTATATTTATTGTCAAACTCTGAATGCATCTGTATTTCTAACCTACTGTCTTTCATCTGGATACACTCATCAAGACAAAAAGATCTGGGGGTCATGTGGGAATTGTGTTTTTCCCCACCAGGTATTTTAAAAGCAAATATTTCCCTTAGACACTAAAATGAAAACAAAGTTGTTATGCTGCATTTTCTGAAATGAAAAGGTACTGAAAATCCCCTAGTAACCTTCCAAACAATCCAGGATTTTATGTGATGTTCTCCACTTTAAAAAAAAAAAAACAACAAAACTGTAGCAATGTCAGAATGCCAAGGTATTCTGTGCTATTTCTGAACTTCTATGGAAGATTTCACTGGCTGGAGGGTAGGGAGGTTCATGGTTTCTGATAAAGTGTTATTACAGTGCAATGAGATTTTGTTTCTGTGTTTTTTTCAAACCACCTCAAAATAAAACCAGCATAAGCTGTGTGACTTATGTCTTAACAAAACTATGTAAACTAATTTCAGGCTGTAAATAATGAAGAGAATTACCAGTTATTATTAATGAAAGCACATCATGTATCTTTCAGCACTTGAGATCAAGACTGAATAACTACTTCAACACATGGAAGTTCCCTTTGTTATATGGTGAGCTCAAAAAAGAAATGCTTGGATGGACATTTTTCCCTGTGCTGTCATGGAAGTAAATTCAATAAACAGGCTGCTCCCTTTAGATCTCAAATTGTTCAAAGGGAAGAACTACAGTAAAAGAGGACAAAACTATATGTCAATGCAATTTATAAATAACCCTGTCATATTTAATTTGCTTTTTTTTCAATAAAACTCATCTTTAGCCATAAAATAACCAAAAGAGAAGAAAAAAACATCAATTTTATGATACAAAAATTTTTGAGTTGTATTGGTAAATTAAATAGGTCTGGATAGCTACCAGTAATTCCATATGTCTGCTACTGAAATTGCAATGTTGACTGTATCTCTTTTACTCCAGTAAGGATGAAAGGTTAAAAATAATAATAATAAATTTAAAAAAACAAAGATGAAAAAACAAGAACAAAAAAAAAGAAAACAAAGCATTGGCTAACAGTTCAGTCTGGAAAACACCCCATTTTCAGCATCGTTTGACTGTAGAGTCCACAGGCCTGCTGTAGCCTCTACATGTTGATGACATACATACTCTGACATATCACTTGAGTGTGGTGTCCCAAAATAAACTGTAAAAATCCTCAAAACACATCTGGAGCCAATGCAACAGATCTGCAATTTCATTATCATTAGGATTTTCAATTTGATTTAAGCAATTTGATTGACCTTTTCCTACTCCTACCAATGCAAGCATGAAAGGGTGCTGTTGGTCACTTGATTTCATATTGCTTTGCATTATTACTCCTTAAAAGTTTCATATGGTAGAACTGAACAGACAGAGGCATCTAAAACTGGCACCTAGTCTAGTGTGAAGTGAAGGAGAAGAACAAATATTAATACTCCATCCCACAGAGTATATTTTACCGAGATTATCCAGCTTTTATAATTTCAAGAAGAGAGTTATAATCCTGTGAAAAGCTGCATCAAAAATGTATTATACATGGAAGTAACTTTTAACTTTAAAGGCAAATTTAAAAATAAAGATACACTGGGGAAATTAATGTGGAAATTCCTCATTTGCACAAGCAATGTTTGATCATGAACCTTGCATTTTACATTTTGCTGATATTTAACATTTGTCAGGTGAGAAAGCGCATCCTTATATTTTTAAAATGTGTCCAGTCATGATCAGTGCAGACATAAACAGCTCTTAAAATAGCCAACTAACAAATAACTTGTTTTAAAAGGGCCAAAATCTCCAGTCAGTCAATCCTCTTGCTTTGGACCTCTTATGTTAACTTGATGTGATAAACCTGGGTGGGATATTGATTAGTTCCCTATGCAGTGGTTCATCTCATTTATTATGAAATAGTTTGAAGAATAAAAAAATCACCAAACTCTGTGTCATCCATCTCGGTTCACATTCCAAGAGAACAATAATTACTGGTTTATATTTATCCTTCCTTCATGTGATGTGAAAAGTCCAGTGATTTAGGAAAGATCAGAGATTCATGCAAGAACCTCTTTTGAATGAAAAGAATAATTTGATAAACATGAAAGAAAAGAGGCTATGCAAAAACTCTGATATTATTTTGACATTAAAAAACCCTCATAACATGGAATTTGTGGCATAAATATACCTAAATGAAAAGTATTTTGGAAGGGATTTCTTCCCCAGTACTAGTAAACTCAGTGTTAGCAGAGATAAGAACCATTACTTATAGCAAAATAAAAAGAATATTACTGAATAGTCTGGTTCTCCCTTCCCTGTGATCAGTTCCTCTCACCCAAGACAACATGGTTTCACAGACAAAAATAATTAACAGATTTTTAAGTTTTCAAGGTTTTCAGAAGAATAGAAAACTTTAAAAAAATGTAAATAATAAATTAAAATAATCCTTTATTATTATGAGTTCACTTTTAGGTACTCCAAAGTCTTCTAGGAACTTGGAATAACAGTTTTTGAAATCATGGCCATAAATATTGAAGTGAAAGATATTGAAAAAAGAAATATTTGCCATAGGCAGGGTAAAAAATTACTTCATACACCACCAATTCAAGATTTGTAAACAAAAATGACAATACCAAACGTACAGTATGAATCTGCTTCTGAATAAAGTTCCACCAAAGTGAGTCAAGAGCAAATCCAAAGGAGTATGTTTAACACAAATAGACATAGATAAAGCCACAATTTCCTTTGAGCTTCTGAAACAGAATTTATTATAATAACACCTTCATCTTAAATAACTTATTCTTTTCCAGATTAAAATAACTGATTTCTAATAAATCTTTCATCATTCACTCATCTCAGAAGCTTCTGTGTGTATGCACAGAGGCATATGTTTTCTGAAAATAGTTAATATGTTTTAATATGAAAATAGTTAAATATGTTTTTAGAAAATAGTTAATAGATGGACTGACTTAGATTAAAATTCCATTAACTCTCTCTCTCTCTATTTTTGTCTTCATTTAAACACCACTGTACAATCTGGTTATTCAATAGCCTTTTGTAAATAACTGCATGCTTTGAAGCCTTTGCCATACAGATACTCTCTTTCTTGGAAGAGGGAGACTAAGGGAGTTTTTCATGAAAAACAAGCTTTGCTTGGAGGAATAGAAGAGGGAATTGCTGAAACTATTACATATGTGAAAGGTTTTTAGTAGAGAATCTGTTTTGTGATTCAATCTCTGCCAAAAATAAAAGGATTGTATTTTTTCCCCCTTTTCCTGAAGAACCTTGTAAACTTTTCATTTCTGACTTAAACCACAATCTTTTTTCTTTCCTATTACTACTTTATGGTTGCATGTCTTAATTTTCTAACCATATGCTCCTCTGATCAAATCAGCAGATGTTTCTTCTTTAGAGCTCAGCCCACAAATATCTCAGCAGTGTCAAAAGAGCTGTTTTCCAGCAGTTCTATAACATGTAATAGAAACAGACAAAATTTTATCAGTCAAATTCTTATATTATTCTTCTTATCATTTCATAGCTATCATTAATCTGATCAAAAATACAACTGTAGCCCCAGAATTCTAAATTCTTTTTGTTCTCAGCATCAGTGTGTCAGAATTCATCTTTGGGACATGATGCTGTTTATTATCTCAGCTATTTTAAAAACAAAATACCCAGCAGCATTTCTGACCAGGTGACTGGCTAGAGTCAGGCTCAGCAGTCTCCTTGGGGGTGTTAATTTTCACATCATTTCTGACCTTGCACACTAGGCCTGTCACATCTTTTTTTATCCCTATCAATACACTAAAGTATGTATTTAACATTTCACCCTGCTTTTCCTCCACCCTGTGTCGTTCCCTTTGAGATAACCATCTGTATGTAACTGTAGTAGCTGGTGAAAGAAGTTCACTGCATTATTTAGCTTTGTTTGCTTTGTCTGAGTGCTGGAGAGAATACTGCTATACAAAGCTTTCTTATTCATAGTACTACTTCATGGGTCATACCTCTTTATGTGCATATTTTACAGCTGGTGACTATGACCTTAGGGATTTTTAAGCAATATTGCTTTCCAAAGTGCTATTCTTTTTTTGGCAAACCACAAATGAGTCTAAGAAAGAGTAGTTTATATACTTACATGAAATGAAAAGGATCATAGAATCACAGAAGGGTTTGCCTTGGAAGGGACCTTAATGATCATCTAGTTCCAACCCCCTGCCATGGGCAGGAACACCTTCCACTAGACCAGGTTGCTCACAATTCCACCCATCCTGGCCATTAACACTAGTAGGGGCAGAGCAGCCACAACTTCTCTGGGCAATCTACAATGGTATAACACCTTCAAAGGTCTTCACTTATGTCTGGAGATACTGATATGCAGTAAGAAATATTTTACCCCAAATTCAACAAGGCTTTGCATTTTGTTTCTTTGCATTTCATTTATTTGCATTTCGATTACATATGTACCAATAGTCCTACGCTACAAATTCTCAGTTGGAGAATGTCATGTTTACTTCTATTTCTAAAAACACTCATCCTTGAGAGTGTGAAGGGTGGACTACTGACAATATGATTATGTGGATGATTCTCCGCAAGATTGGATTCTCCAGCTGCAACAAGGGATGCTGCATCCCTTCTGTCACCTACATCATAACCTGTCAGGTAGGCTTCAACTAAGTGGTATCATTCTTTCAACTCCTTTCTAATCTCTTTCAAGGTTCTACCTGCAGCTGTTTTCTTTAAAATATGCATGACAGATGGCAAGTGGAACTTAAAAAAATGGTGTATGTCATGATGCTTCAATCTATTTCATGGTTCTGAAGTAAGTTTGGCATAAAAAAAATAAACATTATTCTAATATATCCAGAATGTTGCCTGAAATACATTTATATTATATGCTGGTTTCATGTTAGCCTATTCTGGTCATTTAGATGCTACATCAGACATATTTATGTGGTAAAATAACCTAGTGATCCAGTGGGCATTTCTCTCTTTTCTAGCTCTCTGTTGCTGGGGGAGTTTTACTTTTTTTTTTTTAATTATTATTTCAAGCTCTATTATTGGGACAAACACTATTGAAGCTGCTGTTATTTGGTCACTGAGAACCAAGCAGATGGTAAATAACTGTTAAACCAACAATACTAACTTAAGACCTTCATTTGTCAGCAAAATCTTGGCAAAGACTTTATTTCAGAATCAGTACTTGTCCTTCAAAACTTGATGGACATCTGACATTTTGCATTGGTTGAGAGTTGAACCATCCTGCTCTGACTGGGAAAAAACAATTGTGTATGCCAACAGATAAATTCATACATCTTTCCTAAACTTCTAACAATTCTAAGTTTCAAGAAAAACTCTTTCACTGGGTTGCTATCTTATTTAATTGGATGTTGCAGTAGGATAAGCTGAAAACAATTGAGCTGAAGGAAAAATTTTGAAAATCTTCGGGAAAAGGCATGTGTTTCCCTATGCCACTAGGTACTTAGCAAAATAGAGCTCTTATCAATAATTAAGGATATAGATATAGATTTGACAGAATTAATAAACAGCATTGATGTGAAAGGTGCTGCATAAGATATTCTTCCTTTCTGGAGTCATTAATGGCCACAGACTTTCCTCCTCATTCATGAGATGTACATCAATAATCAACCAGCTCATGAAAAGAAAACTGCCGAGCCCAATATACAGTTAAATACACAATATTTCCTCTTTCACAAAAGATTGCACTTTGCTAGAGAGAGAAACCATCAGCAAGCTCAGAAATGACAAATACAATTCAGTTTATTCACAGTGAGATGAGCAGTTCACTTTTGGCAGTTTCAGGTTATTGAACTGAAGAAAAGGGACACGGTTCCTTTCAAAGCTAAGAAATGCTCTTTGACAGGTGATTAATACGGCAATCAAAATAAGAATACTTTTAAAAACCCAACACAAAATTTGGGATTGGATAGGTAAAACCTTTTATGCTACTTCTAACCCTGTAGGTCAAGGGTCAGAGCTTGTAGTCCACTGGGATTTAGGTGGGTGACAAAGATCTAAAGACCTAAAGTAACAATCTAGAGTAACAATGAAAAATAGTGGGGGAAGGAAGATTGGGTCATAGTGAGATTAATTCCTTTGACAAGTGTCTTTATATCTTCAGCTACAGGATCAACCACTTTTGCTGCAACTAACATTCTATAATAAATGCTGAAGAATTCCCAGACCACGGGTGGTAGAAATAAATTTTGATAAAATGCTTACTTGACCTCATAATCAGAAGCAATTAAGAGGGCAACTACGTTACTACACAGGGGCTTACACATATTTCATACCCCAACTGTAAATAAACCCAATTAAGAAATTATAACCCATTTTTGTCTTTCTTCTGAATCTGTAGAGAGATTATAATATACAGTTCTTTAGGGGTAGAAATGTAATTTTTAAGGGCAATTTTTTATCTTGTTATCAGACTTTAATGACTTGACCACAACCTATTTAATCCTAAATAATATGGATCCTTCTAGCATTTTATTTATTAGACGCAGATTGAACATTATCTCTAAAGAATGATGCTGGCTGACATAGTGGATATCTGCCATTATATATATTATCCACCTGGACCTACACCTGATAAAAAAATAATGTTTTTTCTTTACTCATTTTTGTTATTACTCAGGTATTCATCTCCTGATGTTCACTCAGTCAAGGAAAAAGGAGGCTGCTGAGGTTGTTGGTGTCTGTGTGAGTGCTGAGTGTTTCCTGTGTGCCTAGTCATGAGTGTGTGTGCATGTGGATTGTACATGTGTTTGCATGTGTGCCTGTAGGGAATACACACTCAGCTTGATTTTTGGAGCTGGGAACAGGGAGTTGTCACAGCCTCACATCTGTTGGGCTTCCAGATTTCACAACTGTTAATACAAAGGATCTCACTCATCCAGATCTGCAATATAGATTTTAAAAAAAGAATGTAGGACAATATCAAGACCTGTATTCCATTATCTGTTCCCTAGAAGTTTTTTCCTTCCTCTTATAACATGGAAGTTTATGTTCTGGGTGGTTCAGTTAATTTTTAGTTAATTAGGAGCAGAGATATTTCCATACAAATTAACTATAGAAAACAGATGATGATAGCTCTTGGAATCCTTCAGCCCCGTATTCCATTCTTCATAACAAACCATAAGCTTTGTGCTGAGTTTGCAAGGCCTCAGGACTGAAACTTATTAGGTTTATTCTGACTGAACCTTTGACAAACTTCTCGAGGTTTTCTTTACTTGGCTTAGCTGTGACTGCAATTTCACAGCAAGTGTCTGTCTATATGTAATTTTTAACATTTTTGTTTATATTTGTATGGTATGACTACAGCTATATAAACAGAAATAACAATCGGTTATTCCATGTAAAATGAAATATTTCAAGGACAGGCTAGATGGAATTGTGAGCAATTAGGTCTAGGATGTAACTGAAGCTGCAGATGAAGATGGAGGTGTAAAAGCATATTAGCTAAACCTGAACTCAAGCACCAGATGGTTACGAGGGCAAGGAAGGGAAAACCATCAGCATGAACACTGGTGGACACCAGACAAAAACAACTACAGAAGCACCTCAAGAGCAATAATGCTCATGCGGATCATCACTGATTTAAATCATAAATAAGTTTCAGGGGAAGGGGAACCTGAATCCATCCCAACCCTGCAAGCTGAATGCCAGGGTCAACAGTACATGCCCAGAATGTGGGGAGGGATTGCAGGTCAGCAGGAAAGAACCCAAAGGGTGGCACAAGGGCATTCCAGCCACTCTAACCAGCAGCTTGGCTTCATCAGGATCCCAGTTTAAATGCCCTTATGCTAACTCAGGCATCATGGGGAATAAACAGGAGGAACTAGAGACATGTGCACATATGCAAAACTAAGACTAGAGAAAATGGGGGGTCTCCCCAAAATGAAATGGGAGACCTGATTACCTTGAATATGGAGAAAGCTGAGGTACTCAATGACTTTTTTGACTTGGTTTTCTAGCCAGGGCTTCCAAAATATGCCGGTAGTAGCAGATTTAAGTGACTTTTACTTGTTTGAAATGTAGGTACTACTCGTATGCACAGTCTTCAACTATTGTAACAAAAAGAAAAAGTAGGTACATAAAACAAAGAAGACAATGATAATTCTTTAGACTAATATATTTCAATTCGTATTTCAGTTCATTAATGGCATGCCAAAAGGAGTTACTCATGCTCAAATGAAGGTTGCTAACATTTTCTGAGGAGGAACTTGCTTATTTGAGTGTCCCTGCTTGGCTGCTTGTCACTCTCTGATCCTGTCCTTAAAAATTTTACCACTTAGCAGGTCTCCATGTAAGTGGCAGTAACTGATTTGCTCGTCTCAAAACAGCTCACCTATTCAGCTTCAGCCAAGGATTTGTGTGTGTCTGTGCATGCATGTATGAGGACACGGGCTGAAGAAAGAAGTGATTTAGGGACTTGGCTGATTTGTCTGTGCAAACACAGGATCTTGTGCCAGTTGAAATGCTCCTGCTTCCAGCTACCTCTTAAGCCATGTGTAACTGGTCTTCCCTAAATCCTATGTTTTGTCTGGCAACCCATGTGAATGCCTCAGATACTCCAGAATACCTCTCAGCATACCTAAAAATATCATTACATACCTTTGTTTAGGCACCTGAATTATTCCCACATGGTCTAAGTGAGAATGAATGACAACTGATACTGTCAGAGAAAAGTGTTTGGAAAGTTCCTATTTTGGGAGCTGAATCCTAACTGGATTAGGATTCTTAGTTAAAACTCTGTGCATTAGGAAAGATGCAAGTAAAATCACCAAAATTATGTTAATAACACCAAGAATATACCTTGGAATTATAAAAGAACTATTTTCAGGATGTTTTCCTTTATGAGCTTCTTCAGTTTTAGTTTGTGAATGTCAGTACATTGCCCTGAGTCATGACCCCTTTCTATCTCTTTTTTTCTTGAAAATCTTTAAAACAAGCAACAATTATTTTCCCTGTTTCTTTATTTCCGGTAATACATCTAAATATATTTTTCCAAGGTTGTTAACTGCCTCTTTGCTTTCAGAGGCCTATTAACAAAATTATATAATTGAACTTGTACTTGTCCAAAAGTGGCTTCTGCCACAGGATCTTAGACAACAAAACTGAAACAGAAAACTCACATCAGACAAGGCCACTTACCAGTAGGAAAAATCTGTTTGCCATGAGCTTATTGAATGCTCTTTACCAGGTAGCTTTTTCTGTACTGGGTGATGTCTGTGTCAACAATTTATAGCTTGTCTGGAGATGGTCAGGTGAACATAAATAGGTTTTTATAGCCCCCCCAATGCAAGCTCAAAGGAATCACCTTGTATGTGGACTGTAACACTGAAATTTCTGCCTGTGTGCCTATTCCTGCTGTAGTGTGAGACAAGGGTTAAACAGATGTGAGATGTGAGTATTGTGTCCTTTTCTTTGTATTATTATTATTGTAGTTACTATCACATCTACTCTAACAATATTTCAAAAAGTGTCAAGATTCAGCTTTATACCAGTCTACATATGCAAAACAAAACCTAAGTTTCCAAACTGTATCCTTGAATAAGCTAAGAGGGAAGAGTGTGTGTAAGAAAAATAAAAAATAATGAATTCCTTTTATATTCTGCAGTCAGCAAGAAAGAATCTCAGAGTTTAAGGATGTGAAAGAAATGTGAAAGAATATACGAGGCATTGCTGGGAAATGAGCACATCTCTAACAGTTCTATATAAAGCTGAGACAAAGCTCGTATCCGTTACATCAGCTACAACTGCATTGTTAAACTAGAATTATTTTATTCTATTTTATTTTCCTAAAATCATAGAATGGTTTGCGTTGGAGGGGACCTTAAAAATCATCTGGTTCCAACTCCTCTTGCCATGGGTGACAAACCTTCCACTAGATGAGGTTACTCAAAGCCCCATCCAGCCTGATCCCAAACAGCTCCTGAGACTGGGAATCCACAATTTCTCTGGGCACCCTGTGCCAGTGCCTCACCACCCTGACAGCAAAGAATTTCTTCCAAATAACTAATCTAAATCTACCCTCCTTCAGTTTAATGCCAGGCCCCCTCGTCCTATCACTACATATCCTAATGAACAGTCCCTCTCCAGCTCTCTTGTAGCCCTGTTTTAGGTACTGGAATGTTCTCTAAGGTCTTCCAGGACCCTTCTCTCCCCCAGTCTCAACAACCCCAACTGTCTCAGGCTGTCTTCATAGGAAAAGTGTTCCATCCCTGTGATCAACTTAATGCCCCCCTCTGGACTCTCTATACCTAGGAAATAGTTGTTCAGGAATTCTTAGCTTAATATCTATTTCATTCCAAACCAGGAAAGTGGTTTCTAGTTCGACTATCTGTCCTAGAAATTCAAGTAAAACTTTTGATTGCTCTGTCAAGACATCCTAAAGAGCTTTGTGAGTGTGTTTGCTTCTTCCTAAATGTCATAGCACATCTGGATGGGTCAGATTCCCAGGTGGCACTGGCAGCCTGATTTTTCCTGAAATCAATGAACCTGTTTTCATACATGCCATCTAGGAATTTGAAAATCGCTCCTTCTGACAGTACAGTTTTGAAAGCAGCAACATCAGCTGAAGCAGATAGTTAATATGTATCTTAAATAAGAGTTCTGTATTGAGAACATATATTTGCTGATCATATTAAAAGAAAAAATTATTATATTTTAGCCTTATCAGACAACTCCTTTAACCAGCAACAGGTAAGAGTCCATACTGGATATGAGTCTAACATATGAAAGATGTTTTAAAAAGCTATCCATTGTCACCCAATATATTTCAAGAAAACATCGCATGTGACTTGTCAATTCAATCTATGCAAAAATCTCAGAAGATTGGGGTTTGGGGTTTTTTTTCCCGAACGTTTTTGTGAAAATTTTACTTTGAGGGGCAGGGAGAATTGCTTGTCTATAAAAGAAATGAACAAAATCAGATGGAAAAAGGGTGAGCAATGCTTTAAATGGCAGGAAAGCTGGCTTTGGGACATCATGTGCCTTGCATGAAGCACAAGCTAAGTGGTTTCAAATCAGTCACTGTGACCAGGAGAGAGAGCCTGGGGTCAAGTAGGGAAAGCAGGAATTATATGGTAAGAAAAATGTCCCAAAAGCACTTGAAAATGATGTAAATTAATGCTGAAAGCTTCGGTAATAACCCAGGCCAATATGTCCTTCCACTCAGCTTCTCAGAAGAGAGAGGAAGTTTTTGCATCACCAGGCTTTTTCGAATGTCACATTTAATAATAATGAAAAGGTGCAAAATTTACTGAAAATGCATAAATTGCATCTCAGCTGTGTAGAGGAATATGGACTCATTATGAATTTCATCCTGTTAGGACCATATCAGTGTAAATTGTGCAAAATGCTTAAATTAACCACAATTGTCTAGCCTGATCTTTAAAGCCTCTGAATGCTTCAGAAGAAATCCTGAACAATTTTAATCAGCACTAACCCTGAAGTATGTGCATATAGAGGGGGGAAAAAGCAGCACATCTTCCCCCTGGTCACAAGTCAGTCCCAGGCAAAGATACCTGAATAGTTTCTGAACTAGCTCAGCCAGAAGGAGCAATAGGATATTGGTGTGATACCTCACCCAGCGAAATTAGAGCCTGTAAAAGTGTTTAGGGACATGGGATCATTTAGTTTAGCTAAACTGCCTCTGGTATCCCAGCTAGAAAAAGAGAACAATTTGTATTTGGAGTAACAATAGTTTTCGGTGCTTCAATTATCTCAGTGTTCAGAGTCCCAAGTGCACATTCTCTATCAAACTGTACATTAAGTACTTTAAGTTGTGTCAACCCTTTTTCTGGTTCAAGTGTATTGCCTCTGTCTAATTCCTACAGTGTATTAGGTACAGACAGCTCCAGACTGAAAGAAAATTTCCTTTTTTTTTTTTTTAATGCATTTAGTTAATAAAACTTGAGAAAAAAACCAAAATTTCTGTGTTAAAAAAAACGCTTAACATACTCAAAAACCCAAATACATTTTCTCAGCATAACCTCAGTTAAAAAAACAGGTCTGGATTTTTTTATGGTTTTTAGTCTGACATGACACATAGGGCAATGTGAAAGCCTATCTCTACAGTATAAGTAGAAAATCTAATATCAAAGTATTATCTATTATTATTAATATGCACAGTTCATAAGAAGCTAATAGGAATGCTCTAAAAGTTCAAACTAATTTTTCTACCCTTGATTAAACATCAGAAATCAGTATTGTAAAAAATTCTTCATTCTCTTTATACAGGGAAATTTTAAAAATTATACAATGGAAATACAGGTTTCAAAGTATTTAGTTTTCTTGTTTTCCTGGAGCAACTGGAGTTGAGCCTGGCCTTCAGGATTTTCTCTGGGGAAAGCCACTGCGGAACTAAAACTGGCAAACCCAGCAAAGACCAAGGAGTATTGATGATGGTTGTGTGGGAGCAGATAAAACACAAAACTCATAGCCGACAGATATTGGTGGCTGGTGAGGCCAAGAAGATCAGCAACCAGTGAGGCTGCTACAAAAATGGGTTTAAAAAAATGTATAAAAAAATGTCAAAAATAAGGTGTTTCACTCATGAAGAACAGATTAACATGCCTGCGAGTTAGACTTTTCAGAGCCTGGATAAGAAACTAAGAGATGGAGAAATTGAAGCAGGGTGAAGTTAAAGAATGAGAAAGTGTCTAAAGAAACAAATTAGTGGCAACCCCAAGTAACAGAAAAACATTCATGCTGCTGTCAATGGAGCCCTGGAGGAAGGGGCTCAGGTTTCTCACACAAGTTTCTGCAGATTCTGAAGTAAAGTATACTCATTTCCACTTATTTCAATACACCTCCATCTATTAATATGCCACTAATATAGCAATTTATCCTTCCCATTTTGCAATGAGAGCAGAAACAATGAAGTTAAGGACCCAAATTCACACCAACAACCGTATACAGACTGCTGGTCTCTTAATGACAAGACCAATGCCTTAATCACTTTTCTTCCCTCATTTCCATTTCTCTATATTCCATACTTTATGACCATAACCATTCCTTGACTTATGTGTAACATCATTTAACAATACATCATTTAAAATGCTTGCCTTGCAAAGGCTGCCAGAGACAAACATTTCATAAATCATTAAATACCTTCATTGAAAATCACTTCAAACATGACTATTGTTATTAGCTGTATTAATAATAATTAGTAATGGCCATTACACCAGACATTTGTAGTACTCATGATTCATTTCTCTAAAAAGCACCTGTCTTTTGGAGAACAGCTGTTGGAAGTTAATTGTCAGGTGGGCTTAATGATGTACATTTATACTGAGGTTATAATGCAACATAAAGTGAAATTCTCCAAGATGTTAAATTGCTGAATCTTAAAATGCTGCACTTAAAGTTTATATTTCTAAGATAATTTTTTAAGACAGTAAAAATAAGTGTCTAATAATAGATAAGCATATAAATGGAGGGTTTTTTTTGGTTTCTGAAAACCTATAGGAATGAATTGTTCTTTAAAACCAAATCAGTACTGTGTAACAAATGAAGCTCAGGTATTAGATTAATTCTAAGAGGTGTCATTAGAGATGTTTCTCCTGAAACATGGGCATAGAGCACTGGACAGTAGCATAAACACACAGAGGGATTAGAATGTAATTGTTCTATGGAACAGGACTTGCTTTTCTAATACAATTTCCTCTGTCCAAATAAGTTCTAATTTTGCATTACAGCAAGCAAGCTTCTCCTTTACACACCATCAATAAAACTTCCAGCTGACCTTTTCACGCCTTCTGTAAAGAAGCTAAATGTTACTCACTTTTCACATTCAATAAAAACTATTACTGTGTTCTAGTTCAATGCATATCTGTGTCATCATGGAGGAAACTCACTTTGCACTATATGTTAATCTTTCCCTCAAAGTTAATTTCCAAACTTTTGGGTCACTAAATACGTCACCTTGGTTTACTCATGAGCTGCATGTGGTGTGTGACAAAGAAACCTAAAGTTCATCTGGAGCTCTTCAGGTGTTTGGGCCTTCAGATCTATTTGTCACAGATTTTCTATTTTTTAAAACTAAGCAAAAGCTACCAGAGGTTGTTCAGCATTTTTCCTTATGTCAGACAGAATTGCATTAAGTTTCAAAAAATTTGATGTTTATTCTGGCCAGAGCTTCAACAGGTATAAATTGATACAGTAGCACAGTCTTCAGTAAAGCTATATTCTCCAGCTAAGACTTTCTGGACTCCTTTGATGTATCGCTGAATAATGGTTCTGATCAATATTTTCAGTGACTAGAGTCAAGTTACAAAGTTTGAAACTTCCTTGAATAATTCAACCAACCGATTTGCTTTAGATGAGACTCTCTATTAGCTTCCTGAGATCTTAGTAAATCTTTGCATGTGAGCATTTTCTAAGATATATAATACTTATGGATATAAGAATATTGCTAAGGGCTTTAGGGTTTTTTTTCTTACTGTCCAAGCAGCCAACCATAGCAAAATATGGCTGAAGGCACAAAGACTTAAAAGATAAATCACAGAATCATAGAATGGTTTGTGCTGCAAAGGACCCTTAAACATCATCTAGTTCAACCCCTCTGATGTGGTCAGGGACACCTTCCCCCAGACCAGGTTGTTCAAAGCCCCATCCAACCTGGCCTTGAACACCTCCAGGGATGGGGCATCCACAGCTTCTCTGAGCAACCTGTTGGTATTCTCACACAATCCTTACCATTAAAAAATAATTTCTTCCTGATATCTACCTTCTTTCATTTAAAAACTGTTGCCTCTTGTCCTGTCCCTACAAGTTTTCATAAAAAGTCTCTCCCCATCTCTCTTATAAACCCCCTTATATATTGAAACACATAACAAGGGCTCCCTGGAGCCCCACAGTGATGAGATAAACAAAGCTTTCACATCCACTGGAGCCAGGATTCCTCTCATATGGACCATTAGACTGTGGGTACCTACTTTTCAGACAGTTGCCCTAGATTCCCTTTTTACCAGTGAAAAGAAATAGGTGTCTTTAAACATATTTAGTTTTGATGTATATTTTTGGCAGAGATAAATCATACTCTAGAGGTGCCTATATTTCTCAGGGTCTATAACAGAAACCATTATAACTAGCTCCTACCCCAGAAGCACTTCTTTTTAATCCCTTAGTCATAAAAGGTAGGTTTCAAAGAAGCTAGAAACTATGGAAAAGTCCTGGTTTTTTACTGGAGCTGTAAGAATCCTTCTCCTGCTCCATAGCAAGAAGTCTTTTAGAGCTGCTCACTCTAAGTTAGCTATAAAGAAGGCCTTTGACAATTTTTTGTGCAATTACAATATTGCTCAAAAGTGTTTTTCTTTAAAATTTTATATAAGATCTCATAATTAATATTTTAGATTCTTAGGCCTCTAACAGTGTGGAGACATTCTAGCTTATATTATCCTAAAAAAAACATAGTAGTGTCATTTTTGAAGCATTTGGAAATTGTTCCAAATGCTTGATATATGGCATGTCATGAAATATTTGAAGACACTGTAAAAATTTATTACAAGTACAAACCAGGAATAGTCAATGTCTAAGGTGTTTGCATTCATGTAAGTTTGTCTCAGTAATTTTAAATCCTCTGAGATATCCTGAAAGCTTCCAAAGGGAGCGTGTGTCCCAAGCACAAGTATGAAAAAACATAAATCTTGTAAAATATCAAAACCTATGTGAATGCTTATGAAATAAGTTAGATCACTGAAAATTTTTGAACACTCTGTTATCATGGTGAACCAAAAAAAAAATTTCTAATACTGGCTTTCTGGTTTTTACCTAGTATAATTAATTTAAATTTACTTTTAATTTAATTTAACTATGGTGATTACTGGTCTTCAGCTGGGCTTGCAAAGGATATTCTGCTCCAATGGGCTCTGTGCAATTTCATTTCTATCTATCTCATCAAGACTGTTCCCACCATCTGATCCCCACCTTCCCCCAGGAAGCCCAACTGTAGCAGCGTGAGCCACTTGCTCATGAGACTCTGGATAAAGCCCATGTGGAGAAAGCAAGTGAGAAAGGCTATGTGCATGTGAAGAGAGTCCCAGTGAAACTTGCCACGAGATCAATAGGGAGAGGAATAAAAAGTTCCCTATATGTTCCCAGGTTACCCAGACAAGTGTGGGTGTCACATCCCTGAAATGTTCACAGCCAGGTTGGATGGGGCTCTGAGCAACTTGGTCTAATGGAAAGCATCCCTGCACTAGGCAGAGTGCATTAAACTAGACAATCTTTAAGGTACCTTCCAGCCTGTATGATCCTGTGATTTATGATACATGTGTGTGGATGAAAGATTCAGTTTTCAAATCAGTTCTTTATATTTTTCTTATTTACATTCTTGATTTTCATTGGAAGTAAAAGCAAACAAACACCCTTCTTCTCTGTCACTGACTAGAAATGTCAACACTTCCTTTTGCAAAGTCTACCTCAGCCTTGACATTAACTCCATGTGCCCAAACACAGATGACAAGTCCCTTAGGAAAATGTCAGTTAAAGAAAAGGGAGAAAGTCAGGATCAGAAAATACTGTATCTACAGTTCTTCAGTGTGTGGAAATACCTCTGGCACAAAACAGAATTTTGAGCATATCAGGTTTGTGAGGAACACTCACCCCCTGGCTCCCACAGCTCTATAAAAAAGAAAAACCTGCCTCCTATCTAAGTCATCATTCCCTTTTTTGCATACACCTTCAAAAATTGTTGGTTAGCAGATAGCCTCAAATATACTGACAATAAAAAAGCAAACATCAGAGTTCTTCCAAAAGCCTTAGGTCTAGGAATCTTTTCCAGTTTGATACACAAAATATTGAAAAAACTTTGCTACTCAAAATTAGTATTCAGATAAATTAATAGATGCACACACAATGAAAGACCTAATTTTTTCTCATTTCTTTTTATATTTTGGGTTTTGTTTTCCTTTTCGCAGTCTAATGACTGATAACTTAAGAAATAGCAACCATAATTACACTGTAATCATGTTTTCATTAACATCAGCGTTAGTAGAATGGCAGAAAATTCTAAAAGGAATCTTTTCATTATTTCAAGGAGGTTTCAGTCAGACTCTTGTGAATATCAGTAAAACTATCATATAAGAATAATATTTTCTGTGATTTTAGCAACAATTGCTGTAGAGAAACAAAATTCTCTAACCTCAAGTTATATAGTATTACATAAATAAGTAATACAACTGAAGTTATCAACTTAACCTGAGAAGGCTTAATGCAATATTTCATCCAATGCTCTAAAAGGGGAAATTTTAAGTTAATATACAAATCTGGATTGGATTTCCAGCAAACCCATCTGGTCTTAATGGTGAGTTTTTGATAATCCTTGGCTATTTATCCTTCCTTGTTGCTCAAAATTTCATTCTTTTCCTTTCCTCCCTTTCTCACTTTTATTTAAAATGCTGAGATTTAAAATGCTCAGTCACTAGTATGTCTCATTTCCCATCCTCTTTACCTCCTCTGGTTTAAATCAATATAACCCTGGAGTAGTATTCTATAAAAAAATACATCAGTCTCTATCTTTCTGTGGCATTAGTCAGAGTGGTTGCAATGGACTTGTGCCAAATTTTTAGGGTCAGCTCCTTGTTATACCACAGGGAGATGGGCTCTGTGGTCAGAGAATGTTTCAGTGCGTCTACTTTTTTTTAAATACTTGTTTAACTTCTTCAGTCACAGAGGGGAAAAAGCTGCTCTGACTTCAGCTTCGTCCACACAACTCTATACAAATTTAAATAACAGATCAATGTTTCCTGAGTCCACAAAACTAATTGTAAGCAACAGTTTCCAGTGAGCACCAAATACAAAAAAAATTCCTCTGCAGAAAACACTCTAATAGTATTAAAATTGCTTAAAGGTAATTAAACAACCAGATATATATAAAGTGTATAATAGAATCAGAGAATCATTTATGTTGGAAAAGCCCTCTGAGATCATTGAGTCCCACTGTTAACCCAGAAACACTGTGCTCATCACTAAATCATGTACCCAAGTGCCACATCCACATGCCTTTTGAACAGGTCCAGGGATGAATCCCTGATGGATAGATTAACCCAGCTAAACCACAGACATCTGAAATGTATGTGTCTCTGGCTAAGATGGTCACCAGATGTTATATTTATCATCAGTAGGGATAGGTAGGTTCTTTCAGTGTGTGATCTGACCAGCTTTTTCAGACACACCATAGGATGACTCGAGGATGACATCACAGGAATGTTGTCTTTATCAACAGATAAAAAGGCAAGCTGGACATGTCAGCATTTGGTGAACTTAAATCTTTAGAGTTTCAGAAAAAGGGAAACTTCTCCATTACCCTTCAAAATCACCACAATCTCAAAAGAATTAGGACCTTAATATGGGTTTACTCTAATTTGGAAAAGGAAAGGTGTCATCAATTCCACAGGAGTCATTGATACAACATCAACATGTTGTATCACAAACTGACACAAAGTACTCAGTGCACACACAGGTTTCCTTTGTGTACTGGCCATCAACTGAATCTGCATGACCATTTTTGTCTTCTATATTTACAGTTTTCTTTGTATAGAATTAACTAGATCATCTTGCAGATGCAGGATGCGGTCTTCATTCCCTTCCATTGAGCCTCACAAGCAAAAACAAAGTAGGAACCCCATGAATTACAAGCGCAAGTTGTAATATATATGTATATGTAAAATATATGTATATTTTGTTCACCTCATAGCAATTACAAATGCATAGTTGAATACGAATGAAAGATCACAAATGTTATGCATGTTTTCCCACACGTTTCTACCTAACAAGATTAAGATTTTCTTGACACCTGCAAACTTTTGATCATGTTTTGGGAGCAATGCAGAAGCAAAGAAAAGCCAGGTGAACATCTGGTTGGGTATATCATATAGAGTTTCTTGGAAGTCTTCACATATCTGGAGTGTATTCAGTTGGACACAATGTCTCTGTTGGGAGTTAAAATTTCAAGAGGAATTTGATTTCCTATGTATCATTAACACTTTGCTGACAAAGTACTTATCAAAGAAATTATGATAATATTTTAGGGGTTTCACTTTAACATTCTGTAGTCCCACTGAATGGGTTGTTAAGTGTAATGTAAAGAATCAGTAAAATCAGTTTCTCAGAAACTCAAGAATTACATTCTTTTTCCCACAACCCCATTCCTAATCATTCCAGATATGTCAGAAAAATAGCTGTACTTCAGAAACAGCAGAGAAAGAGCTCAAAGTGTCATTCAGTTTGCTTATTTCACATTATTCAAAGTGGCTTGGAGGACAACAATTTCTTTCCCAGCAGTGTTCACTACTGCAGCTGCAGAAAGCAATGTGAACAGTAATGAAAATATTTCCACAGCTCATCTTGAGTGGTGGCATATAAAAAAACCCAAACAAACAAAAAACCCCAAACCAAAACCCCCAAATAACAACCAAACAACTTAAAAAAAAAGAGCACAGACTCAAAATTGACAGTTCATTTTCCTTATCTGTATTTTTATTGGGTTAAGGGTATTCCATTCTGTTTAGATCTTTATACTTTCACGGCAGCAACCCCATTAACTTCAGCAGCAATCACGAGTGATCACTACCCCCATAAATCACAATTATAACTTTCAGTCAGCCATCCTACCCAAACCTGACCATGCATGTGGGACACATATTTGGCTTCAATTCTAGATCTTCTACACTCATACCAGACTTGATTGCTTTTCCATGTTGCCATACTAAAGACAGGACATAGGATATAAGCAAAGGATTGGCAAATACCCTCCTGTAGCCCAAAACAGGTGTTTCCTTGCATGTTCTCCACACATGTGCCTTGCATATTCTCTACATGTGGAAAGGACTATATCAAATTAAGACATAATTTGGATATGTTTCATAAAAAATTTGTTAACTGCATCATATTTTTAATGAGCCTGATAAACAGAGATTTTTGCAGATAAAAAGTTCAGAGTAGATGTCGAGGGTGGAGAAATTCAAGCAAACAGTGTTTGAAAAAATAAATAATAACTGATCTAGTGGGTCATGTCACCACCCATGGCAGGGATGTTGGAACTAGATGAGTTTAAAGGCTCCTTCCAACCCAAGCCTTTTATGATTCTATGATTCTATAAAATAGAAAGGTAAAGTGAGAAATTTCATATAACCTTCTATTATGACTGTGTTACCAGCTGCATCAATAAACAGAAAATCCCTCTGCTGAAGTTAACAGCATAATACATTCTGATCTGCAATTATCTCACATAAAAACTGTCAGCAGGTCCCCAGAAGATAGTCTCTGAAGTAGTACATTTATTAAGGATAAAGATATGCAGCATAGGTTTTCTCCTTTCACTAAGGCTTTCTTTTTAACTTATTTCCCTACAGTATTAAAAATCTTGCATTTAAAGACCATAGGACCACAGGCCAAGTTGTTACTGGTGGAATTTTACACACAATCTTCTTCATCACTGGAAGTAAATAGATAAGCTTCAACTCTCTATTTTTCAATTAGTAGAAATAATAAAAATATTAAAAGGTAATATTTAAAAATACTTTCTTTTATACTTAGTAAAGTCGCAACAATGGACTTCAGGCTCTTATAAATTATTCTTACCAATTACTAAAGCTCTAAAACAAAATTGTTTTGAATGCTGAAGTGTTTATTTTGGTTGTATCAGAAAACTGCAACTGAATATAAATTTATTTATTAAAAAAATTTCAAATAATTTTTAATACATTAAGATTTTATCTTTATGATACTTCCCATTAAAATGATAAAAGCTTTAAAAAATCCATATGCACCAGTTGTCAAAGTTTTCGTGATCAGTCTGAAATTCTAATGGGAATGTTCATTATTAGAGTACAGGATTATTATCCACGTTTTTCAAGCCAAACTACTGTCAACAATGCAGCAGAGACCATGGAAATAGGGATGTTTGCCATCTTTTTAAAATACTATGAGATTCCAGTACAAATAGGATCCCATGAGAATTGGAGCACCAGTCTTATGAGGAGCATCTGAGGGAGATGGGAATGTTTGGTCTGTAGAAAAGGAGGCTCCGAGGGGACTTGAAATGAGGCTATAAACAGGTGGGGGTTGGTCTTTCCTATGAATTAAAATGCAATAAGACAAGAGGAAATTACCTCAAGTTGCATCAGGGGAGGTTTAGTTTTGATGTTATGAAAAATTTCTTCACTGAAAGAGTGCTCAGTTATTGGAACAGGCTACCCGGGGAAGTGGTGTTACTGTCCTCTTTAAAAATGTGTTGTGGTGCTTAGGGACATGATTTAGCCATGTGGATGATCACAGCTGCTGTGAGGAGGCTGGATTTGTGCCAGCATGGGGGGGACTAAAGAGCGTCCTTTGTTTAAGTTGGACATGTGTTGGCAGTTGACTGGATCAGCTGGTGGTGTTTCTCTGTGAGTTAGTAAGAAGTGGGAATGTCTCCATAAGTTGGCCAGACCAGCCTGGCAGGAGTGAATATGTGGCTTCAATCCGCATGGGGGCACCCAGCATTGTAATGGTGAGGAGATAATAGAGACCAGTAACAGGAATCATGTTGGTATTATGATCAAACTGTGATTTGCTATTGTTATACATATTTTTCTAACCGTAACTTACATTTGTATTATGTTATGAGACAAAATTTGTATCCTTCTTGCTGAATTAGGAATCCTGTGTAGCAACAACTACCTTTAAATAAATAGATTTTGTATTAAACATTATACCCCTTAAAGGTACAATTTCTAAAAGAACCTGGACAGAATTTATCAGACCATGACAAATCTGAAGTGCCTGTCCTTCACTACAGGAGGATTGTAATAAATTCAAATAGCTCAAATAAAATAAAAAATGTGTGGTAGCTGCTCACCCTAATTGCCTCTATATTTGATCACTTACCTAAAGACAGTCATTCTTAAACTCTCAGAAGGGAAAGGGATCCAATACTGTGAAACCCACAAGAGATGCCACATACTACAGCACCTATACTGAGACCGTGTTTTGTGAAAAACAGGAGAATATTTTCAAATAATGTCACCACATGCAATACTTTCTCATCGTGAAAGTCATTCATGTTTTAACATTTCATCCAAAGTACGGAAAATGGCAATTCTGAACAATGACATTGCCAGTATTTTCACCTAGCCTCTTTGGCTGCACTCTGCCTGGAGCATCCAGATGATATCTTGTACTTCACCAAATGGCAGGGATAAAAATGGGAGAGGCAATAATGAGTGAAGCACAGCTGAAGGTCAGCCTGTATACAGTTTTCCCTGGCATCAGCTGCTGGAGGAGACAGTTCAGATATTTCCATGAACAAACACAGGAAAAGCAGATGGCATAGACCTCAGGGCAGAGACCTTGCCTTACATTATAACATATAATTGCACAAACCCACATGAAATGTGTACAACAAGTAAACATTTCTCAAAACCTCTGCCATTTCTGATGATTATCTCTTTCCTTAGAGAGTACAGTTTTCACTGCTAAAACTGTTTGAAGCCTCCTTGAATGGATCTGACCCTCCCCTTTATTAGATGACATTTATACCAGTATTACTCAGTTCAGCATTGTGCTTCTACAGATTTCAATTATTTTTCCTGAGAACTCTCTGTGCTCAAGAGATTATAAGAAAGGACTACAAGCATGCAATTATAATGCTGGATGAATGAGACCTGTTTTGATATTTTGGTCCGAATGACCCTTCCTTGCCATCATTCCAGGAATGAACTGCCTCTTAATGTTTGCTAAATGCCACTGACAGAAGACCCTGTCTGTAGCTTTGTATAACAGAGTGGGAAAATGATTTAATATTTCAAAACTATATGGGACTCATACTGTGGCTGACTTTCTCAAATCGATTTTTGATTTGAGTAAAGTAAAGTAAACTTCGAAAGTAATTCAAAGTTATGTGCTAAGACTGTATTATGCCACTTGTTATGGAGCCTGCCATTGTTGACTGGTTCTGCCACATGCTCACAGATGATGACACATACACCAGACCTCATCAGCTACACAGTTTTCTGGACCAGAAAAGGATTTAAAAAACAAACAAAATTGAAGATGAACAAGAATCAAAAGACACAGGGCAGGTAGAAGGCATTATTTAACCTTAAAGAAAAGAGCACCAGCAAAGATTGAGATGTCAGATAAGATGCTATCGAAGATGATCTGGATTCATAAAAGGTATCTATGACAGACTGAAACTCAGTATGAAAAGCTAGAATTGTATTCACCTGTCCTTTTGGGAAAATAAGAGTGCGTTTGATGAAGACTATTAATGTTAAAATTACTGAAATGGGAACTTTGATACACGTCTCTGCTTCTAATAATGCAGACAGCTCATCTTATTTATCTTTCCCTCAGAGTTATCAGAACCCTTTCTTTGGCATCAGATTCTTCCTAGTTACTACTATAATTATGTTTGCAAACAGTGAATCGATAGGAAATCATTGTTCTTTTTGAAAAGCATTTAATCAAGCCAAGATATGAGACATTCACCATAAATGAGTTTTGTCCTACTACAATAAATTTTATCCTGCTACACAGGCTGTAATCTTGCTCAGTATTTCACATTCATAGTGACAATGTGAACAATTTTTTTATTAATTGTGGTGGTAAAGACTCCAACAGACAATGAACCCTATGAACACTTTGACAGATTGAAGAGACTTAGATGAGAAAACAAACATAAATCTATGAGGGTGAAGTCCCATGTCCAGCAGATGAAAACATATGATTAACTCTACATCAAAAGAGATGGAAGTGAACTGGATGGCTGTCTTTAAGTATTTTTTCCCTCCCTTTTAATGTCAGATCAGCTTTTTTTTCCATCCCACTTGCAAATAGAGAAATATGGGAATATGTGAATATAGTTTTCAAAGTAGCTTAAAAGTACCTTGGGATATATGAATTTAGGAAAAAAATCTTCTAAACAGTAATTTTTTGCCTTGATCTGAGACTGAAGCCCTCACAAAATTATCAGATATAATAATAAAATTACGTCACACTTGCTACAGTTATATAGGGCCTATAATCCTTTACAAGGATAGCTTGTAAGATAGAATAGCTTAAACTGTTTTAATAGATCTGTATCTCTACAGAGAAGACAATGTTATGTGATGACATAAAGTTTCATTACAACAAATTTGAAATGGCCCAGTGAATTATGCTGGCCAGACCAAAATTCTTCCAGTAAAAAGCTTTATTATGCCGTCCTGTAACTCATTTCAGCTTCACATTTTATATAAAATCTGGTTTATAATATTTTTATTGAGTGTTTAAAAAATGTATTGGAAAAATAATTTGTATTTGTATGCTTATAAAATCCAGCCTACCTTGATATCTTGCATCTAACTATACTGTCAATGAGAAAAAAAAAAAGCATTGATTTTTTTTTTTTTTAAATCCTGTAGACACCATTTAAAACTATTTATGCCAGATTTTATTCTATTTTTCTGGTGTAAATACAGAAGTCAACAGAAAGATAATGGTGAGACATGGGAAAGAAAAAAGGATCAGTACTTTCTAATATAAATCAAAATGTCACTCCTGTTTTAAGGTTCAATATTTCATCATCTGCCAGGTTTTTAAATAAATGCTGCATAGCATTTGATGGTGCTGAAAAGCTGAAATTCTCAGCTTAGAAAGTGTATTTCTAAACCTGAAAATTCTTAAGAGATTGAACCTTAAAATTATCAGTAGAGCAGGGCTGAATACTGCATTACTACTGTCTTTGGCAGTATATTTGCCAAGCTCTACTTTGAGTAGACCCACCAGTGAGAAAAAAAGGGAGCAAGGGAAGGAAGTGGGTGAAAAAGACCAAGAAAAAACCCCACAGCCAACATCACCCCCATATTGAAAATTTGGGAGATATGTTTTGAAAATCTGATTTCTTTGCACATATAATTATGATACATTTTAATAGGGGAGGCAGAGTGTCAGAAAAATATGCAGGAATTGTGTAAGTTTCTAGGAGTAACAATACTTTTGTTGGGGTTTTTTAAGTGTTCAAATATTAAATTATGTAAAGTGATACATTATGGAGAGAGAACAAGTCTTATGAGGAGCAGATGGGGGAGCTGGGTTTGTTTAGCCTGGAGAACGGGAAGGTGAGGGGAAAATTTATCGCTCTACAGTGACCTGAAAGCAGGCTGTAGCCAGAGCAGATTGGTCTCTTCTCCCAGGTAACAAGTCTCAGGACAAGAGGAAACAGCCTCAAGTTGCACCAGAAGAGGTTTAGATTGGATATTAGGAAAAATTTTTTCATGGAAAGGGTCAAACATTGGAAGCCCAAGGAAGTGGCAGAGTCACCAACCCTGGAGTATTTAAAAGACATGTAGATGTGGCACTTGGGGACATGGCTTTGTATTTGGGCTTCACAGTGCTGGGTTAAGGGTTGATGGTGATCTAAAAGAACTATCCCAATATGATTCTGTGATTCAATGTTTATATAGTATAGCAAAAGACTGTGTTGAGAAAAAGAAATTGGAAAGTAATTACAATTTTTAATGTTCTTTTGACATGTTTTTTCCCAGCTAGAATTTTACATTTAGTTATAAATTTATATTGAACTGAGTTTTAGGGTGGGATCCCTTCTACATCCATTTTTTCAATGCTGGGTTTGTGTCAGGTTTTGGGGTCTTTTATTTTAGTTTCTTTTTCTATGATCATGCAGGAAAAAATGTGGTTTGTGGAGGTCCAGAAATTCACTTGGTCTGAAGGCAGAGCCACCACATTCTGTTATGTATGACTGAAATTACTTTGGAATAAAATAATTTTTTCCCTTGGGCATAACATTACAAGTGTGTATTTGCATCCATGCATATGGAAAAGATTTGTGAGAGTGAACTCTGCCACCTACACTGAAGTTTCTCAGTCCACACTGACCAGGCACTCAGCCATCAGTTAACAAGAGATCAGTTCTTCTGACCAAACCAGAAAACAAACAGCTGCTCAATAGTCCTGAGAATTCAGGGGAGTATATGCTTTGTTTAGAGTGCAACATAGCTGTGATATTAACAGTACCAGAAGATACTCTATTTGCAAATTCAGATGACTGCTGCAAATGCCACAATGTGGAAGGACTCCAAGTCCCAGTTGGTTACGTGCTTATGAATTCAGCAGCACAAGCGACTTAGCAAAATAAAAACAGAATTAAAAAAGGGATAATGTGATCACAAAACCAAGCTAAAACTGTTTATTGCTGATCAGAAGTACATTAATTCAAATGAAAATGTATTATATTACAGACACTAAACAAAGACTGCCAGCGTCCTGGAGGTTTTTCTGCATTAGCAAACTAAACAACAAAAAACATGTGTGAGTGGAGAATGCATCTCGTTTGTACATAGCTCCTAAATTAATAAATCAACTGTCACATAATTGTGACTTCTACCTGAATGACAGCTCCAATTAATTTTGTATTGGTTCCCAGTGCAGAGGTGAGGTCAAGGTATCTTTTGGCTGCATTCCTAAATTTAAGCAACAGACAATCTCATCCTTCTGGTTAAAAGTAATCAATACTAGCAATTTATCATAATTTGCTTTGCAGTGCACACTTGTGCTGTTTAATCAAGTGTCTTGCCTGATTTGTTTGCTCACAGTTGCGTGAAAAACATTCACTGAGCATGCCCAATACATTTTTCTTTTCCACACAGCAGCACTACAGTGCCTATTGACCACTGATTCATGCTCCAAGTGAGTTGCAAGATGACTTATGCAGATTGGCAAGGACTAGAAATGAGACACTGCCACTCTAAAGATCTCATGATAAATGAATAATTCTTGGCAACAGGTTCTCTGATGGAATAAAGACCACAACACAACAACAATAATCAATCAACAACAACAAAAAAGTCAACAAGGAAATAAACAAGCAAGCAAACACCCCCCTCCCCCCCAAACCACAGGAGTTTGATTAACAGCTTCCTTAAATATAAATCATTCTTCAATGAGATTTAATGGTAGAGTAGCCTAGTTATCTTAAGTCAAAATTATGATCTGTGACCTTTTGTGGTCAAAGTGCAAACACATAATTTCTTGTTAGGAGATATTCAGTTAATTGTATATAAATTGTATATAGTATGTAAAGTCTTTAAGCAGAAAAGCAGCTGGTTTAGCTCTATTAATGAGCTCTGTGTCCCAGCTCAGAGTCAGAGAGTTAGGTGAGCATGACCTATTTAATCCCATTTCTCCCAAAGTAGGAGGTCTATGTCGAAGATACCTCGGAGAAAGCGGCATGCTGACCAGTTTGAAGTCTTGCTGGAGGATGATAATTCTCTTATACATCTTTTGGGTCTGGACTTCTTTGGTTTGGAAGCTAAGGCATGGGAAAAAGAGGAAGGGTGGATACTCTGTTATCTGCTCTGATATGAAGTGTGGACAGGGGCAGGATGGATCCCTATGTCTAGGAACTGCTAAGATGAAGGTCTGTAAAAGATATAGCTAGGAAGGAAGGCTTCTAGGGTGAAGCAGCTCTGTCCTAACTAACCTAAGCAACTCCCAGGAGAATGGCTGTTATCTGCTAGTATGAAAGGCAAGCTTGCCTGACCTTTTGTTGTCAGTCTGTGAAATATGATTTGTTTCAAGTACTTTTTCATTCAAGTAACAGTAGGCATCTTTGCCTGTGTCCTAAAGAAGTAGTCCAGAGCCACTCAGAGCCGAAACCTGAATAACAGGGATTTTGTAGGGGAGTAAAAGTTATTAGTTTAGGGTGCTCCTTCTTCAGGGCACTGTGAGGTGTGGTGTCTTGGCTCCAGTTTGCCCATGTGCTGAGAGCTGTGCTACACATCTTGGAATTTAAAGCAGCTGCAGTGGTGGTGGATAGGATATACAAAAACATCCAGTAGAGTGAATAATTTTCCCCAATACAGGGGTGCCAGCACTGCTAGTCATGTAGGTCTGTAACTACAAAATGCCCCCAAAAAAAGGATTATGCTTCCATGAGCAGGGATCTGTGCTGTAACTGCAATTGAAATTGCAGGTGCAGTCCTCAAGTGCACTGTGGATATAGGCCAGGAGAAGCAGGGGGCAAAAATGTTAGCAGGAATCCATCAAAATCCAGTTTTCCCTGTATTTTTATCTAAAATTTTATGTTTTTCCTATTTGCCACTCCATCTTTCTCTAAGCTGTTTTTCTGGTGGGGTGATGGGCTGATTTTTTTATCACTTGTAAATTTCAAAGGAAGAGAAAGTGATTTTCTTTTCATAGGTTTCATATTCTTGGAAAAACAGGAGTGAAAAGGAGGTAAAACTTCAATAGATACCACTCAAGTTTATGCATTCATTCTGTAAAGGCATTTTTCCAAGTTTGCCAGTGTTCCCTTGCTTTAGAGAAGAATGATTGTCTGTGGCACTGTGCCATCAATGTTTTCAATGTGAAAGCCATCCAAGGTCAATACAGTTCTATTCTGGAAAAAATATATGCTATATTTTAGCCTCTAAAGCTAATTTGCACAAACTACTAATACCATAAATTAGGGCAGATAGCATGGAGAGCATTTGTGATCATCTGAGGAGATACAGCTTCACTAAAAAAATTTAATATAGTGTATCATTATAATGAAAGTTTACTTTCATTAAACTATATGTTTGTTTATTACCTGCTCTAAATGCTACGCTAAAGTCAAAACAAAACATCATCTATACCCCTGGCTGGGAACTAGAAAATCTTTGGCAGGACGTCACACTTAAATCTTTCCATTCCTTTGTTTGTTACTTAGATCTGAAACTATTGTAAATCATTCAACTTCTTTTGCCTACATCTAAAGACTAATTTTAACTAAAAATCTCACAAAATCTTTTATATCTGTGGCAAGCTTTATAAAATATATTTATAATTCCAATATTTTGAGGAAATACATGGTTTAAGTGCCTGAACAGGCCTTGTAGCAACCCATTGTTTTCTATCCATGACTGTGATGTCTGGAAGTCCAGGGATAATGTGAGGGTATTAAGCCATAGTGATTCCTTAGAAACACTCTGGGACTACAAATTGAATGAATTCCATACATAAATATGAAAGCTCAGTACATCTTGAGGGGGTGGAGAGTTGAAAAATCCCCCCAGTAGAGAATATGTTTTATATTAGTTTTAGAGCTTGAAAAATTCTGAGGTAGATTAGTGAAAAGAAAGCTCAGAATTTCTCAGGAACCAATGAAGAAATATGTAGGACAGAGTGATATAAGGATGATTTTACAGATTAAGCTTTTACTTCATTATTAGATTAGCTGAGGAAAACTGAGCTCTATGAGAAGGAGATAGCATCCATGATTTGGAGGAATAGACACTTGCATAAGGTAATATTAGAGATTGCTTGTTGGATTGTGGTCACAGCCACTGAAGACTTCACAGCAGTGAGGAAATTAAGGAAGGGAACTGTAGGCAAGGAGTTTATTATTTTTGTCTAGATCTGTACATCTTTTCTGATGTCTTTTAAAGGAGAGTTCTTTTCAGAAAACTTTTCATAATATTTCTGTCCGTTCCATTTCAGTCACTCAGACCTGAAGTGTAAAACCAAAGTCTCCAGAGAACTGGAAATCCAGTAAAACTGCTATAGAGACTCTGTGGTGATTTCTGGGCATGTGGAATTTTTGGGCTGGGTGACAGCATCGCAGCTCATGAGGAAATAGCATCCCAATTGCCTGCCCAAAACAGGCTGCAGGTCAGCTAGAGGTGGTTAGCAGAACCTGCTGAGATCCGGAGAACATAAAAGCTAAACAGTGGACTGAGGACAGTGGTTTGATCAGTCTCCATCCTGAGGAGGGCTGTAGTGTATGGCAGACCTTCCAGGGAAAAATTCTTCATCATTTAGTGCACTTTCTACCCTGTGAACGAAAACCTGCAGAGGAGACTGACTTCTGCTGTTGGGCATCTTGAATGGCAGCCAACCCTCTCATTTCTGCTCGAGATGATAGCTCACAGCAGCACACAGACAAGCAGTTTGTACCAATAAACATGCAGCCATGGGCAAAGGCTTCCAGGCTGTACTAGCAAAGGAGCAGTTTCTGTAAACAGCTTTTTTTCAGTCCTTTCCCCTCTATGCATCTTTGCTTAGACCAGAAATCGCCAATAGGTTCACCATGTAAATAGGAAAGGGCAGCATATATAATTTTAGTTTGAAACTTACACCTACAATTGAAAGTGAAGATGCAATCTGGAACTGTGAACTTTTTAACTCTGCAAAAATTGAACATATAAAGCCATTTTCTTTTGCAGTTGATTTTCTCTTTATAGATATAAGACCTTTCTGAAGCCAAGAGAGAGTTTTTCCATTTCAGTGGGCTTTAGATCATATCCATAATACACAAAGGGAGCATATGCCCTTTATAATAGAGGGATAAAAACAGCATCCACAGAGCAAGATGACAGGGTATGACTGCAGGTATCTTTGTTCAAGAAAATGCATGTTGCATGCTTTTCACTACTAGTCCATCCTTCCTATAATCAGAACTGCATATGATATGGAAAAGATGTGTTCAGCAAGGACAAAGCAACACTAAAGTCAGAAGAAAATAAATTTACAAAAAGATTTAAAAGGGCCTATACTACAACCAAGAAGAGAGAGGTGTTCATTAATTTCTCCTTGTAGATGTTTCTTCCTCTAAGTTTGAACATTATATCAAAAGATTCAGAAACTGAGACTACGTATGATTACTGCCAATCAGGAGAACATGGAATACAGTGGACTTCAGTAACAAAGCTCACCAAAGATTTGTACTCATCTGTGTTTATATCTGAGCCAATAACCTGATCAACACTGATTGTATTATTATTTCTAGATATTTCTGTCAGTATCTCTTGGAGCTCTGAGAAATAAATTACACCATGCAGGTTTCTGAGAACTTCAGTCCTTTGGAAATAAAAATCATATTGAAAGTGTATCACAGAAAATACAGGAAGATATTTGGAACCAAATACATAAGATTAGTTACTGGAAAGACAGGAAAGTTAGTTCAGAAACCACATTACCAGTAGATTGAAAAACACTACATACTGCAATACTGATTCAAGCAGAGTAAAATAAATTTTCACTTTCGTTCTAATTATTCTTCAAGTTCGTCAACTGAATATTTACCCCATTCACTACAACCCTGTGAACTGTGCCCTTGAGCCTGTCTTCACCCAGCACACAGTGAGCTCATTCATTTCTCAGCTGGAAAACTTGTCCAGAAGATGCAGTGAGGAACCGTGTCAAAAGTCTCACCAAAATCCAGAAAAACTACAAAATCCACTGTCACTTGCTGTCAAGTGGAATTCACGTTAACCTTAAGTCTGAAATAATAAACTTGATGCATTAACTTTTCTCTCCGTTGCCATAATACACTTGCTTGATTTTGGAACAGCTTGAGGGGAGAGAGAAAAGGGAAAGCCCACATTTGCTTAGGAAGGGCTTGCACAGCTGTAATTCAATATGCCCAAGACACAATTTGAGGACTGGCCAACCTGGTGTGGGGAAGAGCTGCCCTGTTGAACCATGGCTGATATAGACCTTGGGTTTGGGGATTCAGTTGTATCCCACATGTACAGTGATGTTGCTTCTTCCAGGCACTGTAGGGTGATGCTGCAAGATTTTCCTCCTCAAAAAGGAACATGGACATGAATCTGGAACTTCTCCTGCAAAAAAGATCCCTCCCTTTTGGCACTGAGGATGAAATTGCCTTAAGACACTTGTGTTTGTATTTATGATATTTGAAATAATTAAATATAATTTATAGGGCATTGTCTGTACCATGTTTTCAGGACATTTGTTTGCAAAACAGATAATCTGTCTTGTATAGGAAATTGTTTTTGTTACTTTTAAATAGCTTCTGCATCTGATAATGCATGTGTTTTCCAACTTACTTTTTTTTCTCTTGACATTCCTAAAACTCTGTGTTAAACTTACTGAAAGCCCTAATATTTTCTTTAACTAAGAAGTTCCTACGCAGATCTGACACTTTCAGATCCAAGATTCATTCATTTTTCTTCCTTTCTTTCTTAGTATTTACATTTTAGTGCTGACCTCAAGTATTCTGGTTGGATTTCTCTTTGAAGTCCAGGTGTTTTTGCTTTGTACTCTTAGGCAAGTACATAACCTAATATGCACTTCTATCTCCTCACACACAAAGTTGTTTGCAGGCAAGAACCTCAGATTTTCCAACTTTTGGCCTTTTATTTTTCCTCTTTTAATTACAGTCTTTCACTGCAAAATAAACACTGACATAACAGAAATTCAACACTTTGCACCAACTGCTCTTCTGAATGCTCTGTTAGATGTCAGCCCTGCACTTGAAAGTAGCTCTCAGTGACTGGCAGCAGCTAAAACCTGCCAAAAGCCAAACTGATGTAATAAGTGAGAACTTCGTGAAGAAGCAAGGTCTGCAATAGGAACTGGGGCTAGTGTAAAAGAGCAGGTCTGAAATATTTCAGGATCAGCGCTGAGCTGAGAAATTCACAGATATTTGCCAAAAAAGAAAATGCAAAACTGAAAGGAAACAAACCCCAAGCCATCCTAAACTAATATTAAGGGTACTACATTGCTGTTTAATTCCTATTGCATTGTAGCTCATAATGATCAATTCTTCAAACTCAGCATGAAAAGAATAAGAATAGCTACAGGAGATGGACAAACTAATCAAGTATTTGCTACTCTGCAATGTATTTCATAAGGAAATGTGTCTTGTGCAATTGCACTGTCTGTTCAGTGTCAGTCTTCTCTCCAGAATTTCTCCATTTGCTCAGTTTGAGCAACCTGGTCAGGTGGGAAGTGTCCCTGCCCATGGCAGGTGCTTTGGAACTAGATGATCTTTAAGGTTCCTTGCAATCCAAACCATTCTATGAGTCTCTGCAAGTGCAGAATTCATACATTTTTAACTCTGGGGGAAGAGTGCAGCTGCAAAGAAAGACACAAGATGACTTACCTCTATTTTTATACCTCTCAAAATGCCTGCATTGATGAAAAAGTTTAAAAAGGAGCTCAATGCTTAGATTTTTTTTGTCTGCTATTAAACCAATCAATACTGCTATATAAGCTGACCTATCAACCATATACATTTCTCACTGCCCTTTATAGCATTTATTCTGCCACTGCACAAGGGGCATTGCTGAGGAGCAGAGGTATTCAGGGACTGGTAACATAAAAGAGAAAGAAGGTGGGGATATTGTAGTCAGGATAGGAAAATCAAATAATCTGCGACATAATTCTACCTGAAATAATATTTAGTTAGTTCTGATACTTGTGTACTTTTTGAAATTCTCACTAGTGTTGGCAGGAGATTGTCACATTAGTCCTTTCATAAAAAAATTAGGAAAAATCCAAACAAACAAAGAAACAAAACCTTGTAATTAAGATGAAACTGGGGACTCGAATTCAAGGGACTCAAATTCTTATTTAGAGTCTATCTCTGTCTGCTTTGGGGAAATTATGTACCCCCTTTTGAAGACACTGACCAACTTTCATAAGGAAACACCACTGTATTAGTATCCCCCACCATTTTCCACTGGAGTATTTATGCAATTGCTGGGAATACAGGCAGATGCTGAAATATTGCATTTTTATAGCACCAGTTGCACTTTGTGACAGCTGCTATGGACTTTTTCCAAGCAAACCTGCAAGTTATTAATCTGCTGATGTTTTTAAAGAAGCTTTGTGTTATGGAGACTGCTCTGCAGGAAACATGATTTATACCATGGCTGCATGAATTCTGCTCTGCTGGATACACTCTGGGATGGGAGGGGACCTGCAGTGCTGGTTGCAGCAAGGACACATATATGCTTCACAATGATGTTGTTGCACTAATGACTTGTACATGAGATTTATGAAATATATGAGAAATTTGTAGTCAATGTGAAGAAAGCTGCTGGAAAAAAATGCTAATCCTGATAGGCTTCTGAGGTTGCTCGTAGGGAATCAGAAAATGTATTTGTGAGACATAGTATCTTGGATATTTAAGGCCACTAGCATGAATACTGTCCAGATCAACTAATTGTTCAGGGAAGTGAAAAAAATTTGCCATGACAGGCTAAAAGATAATAACTTGTTTACTGAAATTTGAAAGTTTACATTGAATGAATTGCCAGATGAATAAGAAATAAATCAGACAGGAATTATTATGGTATGATGGATGTCTCCTGTAGGGCACAAGCACCATCATCTGGAAAAGTGCTGTCTTCAGGGTTTGTGAGAACTTTGGGAAAAACATCTACAGATAGGTTTTATGCCACAGTCAGCATGCCTAGCAGTCAGGCACATACAAAGCTTTATAACTGGAAGGCTTCTCAGTTTTTCCCCAGACACCAACATGGTAGCAAATCCCTGGATAAATGTATTTGTGAGTGGCAGCAACTTTTTATTCATTTTCAAAACTTTTCCTGAGGTTTTAAGTTCTTTTAGCTGTCATAGATAACTTCCGGTCAGCTTTTCTGTCAACCCATTTGATATCACTGAAATCCTATGTCATGTGTTGGGACTCTGATTGTCAGAATGATTAAGCTCTGATAACTGATCACTGTGCCTATTGAAAAAAAAGGGAAAAAAAAAAAATGTCAGATAAGCCATTATCTGCAACCTTTTTTAACTATCTGACCAGTAAAACTCTACCACAAAACCTGCATTTTTGGGGTATGTTTACAAAGATGCTGCAGGAATTTCTGATTTTCAAATAAAAAAATACACAAAAGTTTATTTTCTGAGACCTGAGTCGTGGAGAGACGAGCAAGGGGAAATACTGTTCCTTCAGAATGGTCAGAATGATTCCCTTTCTGCCACTGTTTGTCATCCCTGTGACAGTCTTACAGTGTGACAACCTAGGCACCACTTCTGCAGTAAATTTCTCGTTCTTATCATACATAATCATAGAATCATAGGATTGTTTACATTGGAAAAAACCTCCAAGATCATTGAGTCCAGCTGCTAACCCAACACTACCAAACCCACCACTACACTATGTCCCCAAGTGCCACGTCTCATATCTTTTAAATATCTCCAGGGATACTTCCCTGGGCACCCTATTCCAGTGCTTGATAACCCTTGCCATGAATACCTGCAGCTTGGGTGTTTCCTTGTCCTAGGGATACAGATGCAAGGGATCTGGAATAATTACATGGACATACTTGAAGATCTAGGAAATATTCACAACACTGAAGTTTCAAGGATCTAAGTTGGATATTTTGCCTGCCTAATATTCCTATTCCTAATTTATAGTCAAGAGGGGATTCAGAGTCTTCCAGATTAGCATCCAAAATTTAACTCAGTGAATTACTCTGATAAATCCTGCTCCTCTTCACCAGTAAGACATAGCTCAGGAAGACCAGCCAACATATTTTCCTGGCTGTTGGTCACAGAGAGGTAGCTGAATATGGCTTTAACCACCAGTGACAGATAACAGCCACTGCAGTGTTGGATAAAAACAGGCAGCTGTTCAAGCCTCCCAAAAAAAGCCAGGTCTTGAAGATACCCAGTAATGGTGATATCACAGCTGAAACCCTGCACTCTGCAGAGAAGATATACACGTACTGGGGATGATGAACCAACTTTCTATAGATTATTTAAAGAAATGTCAGTTATTGTTTTGAAACAATTGTACTATCTGCTTTGTAATGCAGAAGTAAATTACAGGTCAAAGAACCAAAGGTGGTGACAGCAACAAAGAAATTCTTGGAGCAACTTTTGTGTAAAGGTTTGTAAAGAAGATGAGACTTTATTGAAATAACAGTGAACGAGTGAGCATCTGAGGAAGGTGTTTGTGATGGAGAGAGAAAGATCTGGGGGTTTCTTTTCAGTCCACAAGCACTCGAAGTTAACTAATCTTCTAAAGTTAGAATATACTAATAGCCATATATCTTAAGGTCAGCATCATGAGCTGGCAGAATCACATTTTCTTACAATAACTCCTAAGTCCACGTTAAATTATTGCCTCCAGTCAATACATGTACTGAAAATTTTATATGAAAATAGAGGATGGAAAAAAATAATACAGTATTTAGGGGATAATACATCCAAACATTTTATTGATAATCCACTGTCTTCATAATTTCGATTATAGGGATTCCTAAGCATGTGATGAATACCTCTAAGCAGAAACCTGGTTTTCAGAAAGACATGTGATTCACCATTGTTCACTACTTGAACAATTTCTTCTTTGTTATTTGAGCTCAAATGCAATAGCTGAAAACACTCCTGTCCTTTCTGTATTTCAAATGTCCTCTCACATTCTTATAGCCTCATTATGAGAAAGTGAGAGACATTTGCTAAACTGCTTTTTCTAAAATACTTAGAGAAAGTCTGAAGAAGGTTTTCAATATAATGTTCCTGAAATATAACCTCACTCTCTAGGAAGTTAAAAGTAGAGATAACAACATGGCTTGCCTTAAAAAGTGACTTTACTTACTATTGTGAATTTGCACAAATGGTTTGGATACTTCTATATGTGCTTAGCTTTGCCATATTCAGAGTTACTGGCTTACAAAACATATAGCTAAAGCTAAACTTTCTGGAAAAAGCATGTTTTTGAAATAAAAGGCTTAAATCTAATATCCAGTTTTGATGTCACTGTAATAAAACAAAAAAAAATCAAATTTTCAAATATTTCATTAATGCAGGTTTTTTATGTTGTTAGAACAGAACCATCAATGCTCACTTCCTGTTGCTGTTCAATGAGCTACAAGAAACTTGCCCTGCTTTGTCATGGCTTGTTTCTTCCTTTAGCCACATCTCCATGGATAGGTCTGCATTAGCTTTTGTGAGAAGGCAGAGATTGGTTCAGGCTTTTGACTGAGGGAATCAAAAGGTGTGAAGTCAATGCAAAACTATAAATTGTGCATCCATTCTGGGAAACACCGCATTGTCTTTTATTTGTGCTTAGTGGAGTTTGCAGAGCCAGAACTACAACCTGGTGCTCAAAATATCCAATTCATAGATTTTGCAGTACTTAATTGGATCCTGTTTGCTGTGTTCCTGTGGAGGAAGGTTATAAAGGCTATAATTAATGCAGAGGACCCTTGAGAGACCCTTCATTTTTACTGCAAGATCCTTTTATAATTTTTTTTCAGAGTATAAAGCTTCATAGAGTCACTAACCATGCATTAACTCATGGTTTTCAAGCCTTAGATTATGACAGTGAACAACATTCATTACAGTTCACAGAGGAGTTTCACATAAAGGCATTCAGGCAGATTTATTCTTCACTCATTCAAACTTGAACTAAACCATATCAAGCACACAGAAAGCAATATATTGTGTCTTCATGGCTAAAGGTCAGCGGTTCACCTCCGTTAAGACATCTGAAGCAATCCTAACAAAGTTGTCGTACTTTCAAGCCATATTTACTCGACCTAATCTTCTTTGAACCATGTCACTGCTGCTGAAATAAACAAGGGCATAGTTGTCAGGGACTTTTAATTTTCAGTGACAGCTGTCAAAGAGTTTCTTAGACACCAGTCATATTTTAGATAAGAAAATAGAGTTTCAAGCTTCATGCTGGCCACAGAACATTAGCAGTTGTGATTGCATACACTCTCGTTTCCTGAGTTTAATTTGAAAACACAAATGGTAAATTGCATTTTATGGTTCAAATAAGATAGAAACAGATAATAATTATGTCCAGTTTATTTATTGCTTTTATCAATTGGTATTTATTTTATAAAGCAACTGACACATTGTTCTAGCTCAAAGCAGTGAGACTGGACTTTTTTATACCCTGAATATCCTATGCACTTTTAAGAAGGAACTATGGACTACACAAAATCAAAGCCAAGGCTGTCAAACATCAGTTGGGTTGGTAGGACCTCTCCAAGGAAATAGATTAATGGTGCATGGAAATAAAGTGACAGATGACCACTGACTTTGAAAGATTTTACTTTATGGTTCTAGAAATATTTCCATGAACCACAGGGAAGATGCATGATTCAGGATTTCGTTACAGGCTCAAAGACTGCTGCATGAAATTAGGAAAAACATAATGCTTTCAATTATGTTTCTCTTCAGCTTGTTCATCTTCTAAACTTAATAGGGGAAATAGAGGAGGTGGAGCCATCTGCAAATAAAACTTGGAAAAAAATAAGGAGAAATCAAAAGAGTTAATACAAAGCAGACTTTTGAGATTTATAAAATTGAAAATTTTATGCTCATCCCTCACCTTCTGCCTTTGCAATTCATATTTCTGCCTTGCTGTCAACTGTATCACTCCTAGATTTGCAAAGGAAGAACTTTTCTGAGAGTCCACAGATACATCACAGCGGACAAGACTTAGAAAATGTTGAAGGAAGACCAGTGGAACAGACCTAAAGGAAGATTGAACAGAGTTTCTTTCTGCAGCTCAGAGTTAATTGGTCTGGGAGAAGAGAAGGCAGAATTATCCATAGACTAAATGTTCCTCAAAGCACATTTCAGAAAAAAAAATCTCCTTTGCACTGAAGACCTTCTTGGCTATAGCTTCAAAGCCCTTGTACTGGAGTGGGCACATATTCACATCTACATTCATTCTACAGCTCAGTTCTTCCCTTTGCATTTGGAAGAAAAAGTACTTCTGTGCCTAAAGGGACCTGTGGAAACCCAGGTACCAGAAGAATCACTCAGAAGACACAATTCCAAGACTAGAATAAAAAGAAGCAGAACTCCTGACAGACATGCCTTACAATAATGGATCAAGATGAGAATTTGCTGATATGCAACAGAAGAAATTCATATATTTGAAATGTGAGTTATAAACCTATCTTTAAAGGCAAAATTGTTCTTCAACATGAGAGAAATAGAGTAAAATAAAAGCTTTTAAGGGAAAATATAGAGGATATATATTTCAGCTGCAACAATGACTAAAACTACAATAAGAAAATTAAAGTTTAAGTAGTGTCTGTTTTCCCAGAATCTCTAAGAATAATACTTACTGTAATACTTGTAATACTTACTGTAAAAAAGAATGAAAAAGATACTAAAGAAGAATTGCTTTGGTTTTTTTTAAATCAGGAATATAGTTATATATATATAAACCACTGTCTTTATTCAGGAATTTCTTGGTTTATTTTGTTTTGGTTTTGTTTTTTCTTTTTTCTGAGAACATATTACATACTCCTTTGGCAACTAAACACATAAGTCTTTTGGAAAGTATTTCTTGTTCATCTACAATTGTTTTATTCCTTGATTTTTTCCCAAAAATTTAATTTATTAAGCCAAGTTTTCTAATAAAGCGCAAAAAAGCTGTTGATATAATGTAGTCACAATTCCCTTCAGTAAATTCCATTTTTGCTATGCACAATGAGGAATGCATTTATCTAAAGAACTGATCTGTTTCCATTGGACAAAGCTGAACTTCTCTGTATTTTCACAGGGCTGACTAAGGTAACGTCATTCAGCAGTTTCACTGAAATTTAAAATTTAGCATATATGTACTCAGACACCCAAATCCTATCCTACAGTAACCATTGTCATATCTATTAATGATGGCAAACTCTTTGCAACCTAGATTAGCTCGTGCTCAGGGAAAAATGTTACAAACTAGAAGTTCTCATTTGCTTATTTTTTGTGGCTTTGTGGTTTTTTTTGTTTTGCATACTTGCGTCACTAGTATACCCTCATCTATCATCAGGTTTTGAATGCTTCTAATTGACATACCGACACAAGTTAGAAGAAGGAAAGATGACCTTTGTCTCCTAAATTGTTATATTTTTAGTAGCTTTACTATTATTAGCAGGTAAGCATAGTGCTTGGTTAGCAGATCACCTCATGTTTTCAGTTCTTTCTGCAATTTTAATGGAACAATTTGGAGCAAAATTTCCTAGAAGGAGCAAAAAAAGACCCTTAAAGGATATACTTTTAAGAATTGCCCTAAAACTTCTAAAGTGTAATTTTTAGTGAGAATGTTACATGTTATATTCAATGACAAATTGACTAGTCATGTCCATATTTATACATGACGATAGAGGTTTCTGTATTCAAAAACATTAGGCTATTTTTCTGATTAATGAGGCCAAAGGTATATTCTGCATACACCTCAATTTGCTTTGACATTGTTATTTTGCAGGTAGTTAGGCTGCAAATAACATAATAAGCTCTTATTTACCTCTATTCGTGCATATTTCAGAACAACTGGCAGGCAAGAAGGTACTTTATTATTTTGGAACAATCATGTTGAATTAATGTCACACTGTGCAGCACTCAGTGTAACACTCTGAAGCATTAAAAGGTCAAGAGTGCTCTTTAAGTCTTCACAGGAATTTAGGAGCTGGTGATGAATAAGTTAGCAAAGGAAAAGTATATTTGTATGAACTACCATAACCAGGATCTGTTTGGTGTTCAATAAGATATAAAAATGTCTGAATCTCAACAGATTCCCAGCAGATCTCCTTCTCTGCAGCACAGGCAGCCACTGTAACTGTGCCATTGGAAAGTGTAAGAGATATAATATTATACCTTTATGATAAGGACTTATAGAGTCAGATTGTGAAGGCAGAAAGATTAGTTGTGGGAAAACACACTGTATATTAAGGGATGTAAACTCAATCCTCCTGATTATAAGAACTACTACTAACTACTTTTCATGAAGAATCATTCTATTGTTACAATATATTTAAAACAACATCACTGAAGAACAATTATAATTCTACTTAAGCAACAAAAGATAACTTAAATTGACCTTGCATTTGGAGAGAAGTAGAATTCATGACACCACAAGATTCCTTGCAGTTTATATTATTCCATCATTCTTTGCAGTAGTTTGTCTCCATTCATATTTCTGATTATATAAACCTGGACTTTATCATAAAGTAATCAAATTCCATTTAGAATAAACAAACTTTCTGTGATGACACCACCCTTATTCCATTTCATCAAATGGAAGAATAAAGATAGAAACATATGCAAGATGAAACAGAAACTATGAAGGAGAATGAAGGAAATTGATTCAAGTCTTAGTGTACTGTTATATCTACCATTTCAACCACACTGTGCTTCAGTACAATCTTAAATCTCTGTCTAACCACCTCTGGTTTTAAAAGCTGAAGCAACTGAATAGACTCAAAATCCTCCTTTTGGAAAATAACAGCGTACCTTTAGAGTTCTTAAGCAGTGGTCAGAGCTTCCAATTCAGTATGCCAAGAACCTCCATTTTTCTACTTTCACTTATTTTCTGGCAGCTGTAACCCTAAATCACCATATTTCCCAAGCCCAGATAAAGCAAACCTTCAACTCTGATTTAAGATACATTTCAGCTAGATAAGAGAATCATTAGAGTGAGTAATCAGATTTATATTGATAGGAGTCTAATGACAAACATTAAAAATTTTTAAGTGAGAGAACTTGCTAAGAAATTCAGCTTCCAAATCTATTTACAACACCTTCTTAATAGCATTCTCTGCATTTTTTGTCATTAGTTTTTCTTATAAAAATTTGAAAATTTAGTTCAGAATTAAAATAATGTATTTGTATGACTGTATTATCTACTTTTATATCAGGCTGTCTGTGAGAGTTTATTTTTCTATTATTATTGTTCTTTTTCAGAAAAATCTTCTTTTTAGTTATTACCAGAGCCCTACTGAAAAAAGACAGCTACCACTGGAATTTCATTTTTCAAGGCTCTTTGAGGGCATATAATAATGGCCAGGCAGGTTCAATCTTTACTGTCTTATGGGCTCCACCAATGGGAAAACAATGTCCTGTTGAAATGGCCTTTGCTGCATCAAGGCAAAAATCAGTTTTCTGTGGAGCACAGTTACCCCATTTACTACAATACTTGCATCTGAGCTTTTGACTTAATGCTAAAGGTTAGTAGCCTAACTGATTTTTTTTTTTTCTTTTATATGTATGGAATTCTGTTCAAAGTCTTCAGAGCAATGAGATGGAACTCTTGCATTGGCTTCATTGATATTTTGCAGCATGGTGCTGAAGGAGTGGTTCATTACCTCCTCATGTTAGGAAAACATTGAATATTTCAATAACCACATCCTTGTGGATGATGGATGATGGACAGAGCTGGAGGACTCCTGTGTGAAGGGAGCCAAACACAGGGCAGTCCTCATCCAGACTGTTTAGCTGGAGAGGCTCTTTGAACAAATGTCTGAGTATGTCTGTCTTTATGGAATGAGCAGACTGGATTACTCCAGAGGCCACCCTGGCAGCAAAAGAGAAGCAGCTTACTATGTGGATAATCAGAGGAAAAGGGATCTGCAATAAGGCATGGAAAGCAGCAACTCATCTATTAAGATCCAACAGCTGAATAAATTTGTTCCAGAAAAGCAAAAAACAGTAGCTGTGAGATCCTTGACCCTGAGCTTTGCTAATTACAAAAGAGTTTAAACCAAGTAACATGAAACTATTATAGAGTTTTCCACTGATTCAGCAAGGTCTAACTCACATCTGACTGTGCACTGAAAACTTAATTTTACCATCACACAACTTACTTAGTAAATAAGATTCACCAGGGTATACAAGTACATATAGAATATTATGTTTTGTAAAACAACGAATCCCAAGTAAAACATTACTTCCCCACAGAAATGTTTATAAATATTTTATCAGAAAGACACAAATGTTTTCCTAACTCATTTTGCATACGGACAATATGAGAAATATTGAAGCCATGCTACAAAAGCTCTTGAGAAATTAATAAGTGTTACCTGTTCTACAATATGTTCTACAATATGTTGCTCTGTTGTAAATAACTTCTTGTATGACTTAAAAGCTTGCTCTAGCTTCTCTTTCATCATGGCATCAAAATCTACTCTTTCATTTGCACAAATGTGACTCTTTGTTAATAATTGAGCAGATGAAATATAAGTGTTAATTTACCCATTGACTTGTTACTTTACCCTTTTAGCTACATTTTTATCAAGAATTAACTGTATACTCACCCTGCCTTCACAAGAAAAGCATTAACTCTTTATGGCTGGGAGGGTTCACTAGCTATAGAGGATCCTCCACCAGTGCAAATATACCTTCCACTCTAAACTTTTCTCATTCCATCAAAATATGCCTAATGTTCTTCACCATTAACACAAAGAATCAACAGATGTTAATTCAGCATCTCGTACTATAGCCATTAATTATGTTATTCCTATCTGAGACACTTCTGCACGTGATTAATAAGAACAAGCTTGGCATCTTGCAAATGAACAAAGAGGTCAGTGCTCAAAACTTTCAAAAAACTTCAGGGAGCACATGATACTAGAACAGGTCATATACAAAAGCCATAGAGCCCTATTTATGTGGAGATTGTGGACCTTTATTTTGTTCATTGAGCTATATGCATTTCAAACTGTTGATACTGATGATATCAATGATATATATGTTTCTGTGATTCTGTGATATACACTGTGCTAATGACATACATCAAAGAGCTCTAAAATAATTACATCATTAGAAACACAAATTATAATGCTATCTAAATATCTACACTAATAAAGTTTTGTGAGCTGACTCAAGGAATACTACAGGATTGTTCTTTTAAAACGTTCCTGGCCACACACAGGCAGAAGAAGACGAGGGTGGATCAGGAGCATACAGTCCCACTTCCAAAATCAGTTTAATCTTTGTGTTTTGAAATCAGGTGCAACTTTCAAGTGAAATTGACTGATCCTGTTTTGAAAGACATCTGAGATAGCCCAGACTAGGCTAGTCTAGACTAGATGAAGACAACACAGAGTATAATCTCAAAGTGCTCATTATTTGCACAGTATTGAAGGTCAGAAGGGATTTCAGAAATAACTCTCACACTCCAGCAGAGGACAATTTGTACAGGCACCTCTGTATTGAGACAGGCATTCAAACTGTCAGTAATGTAATTTTCCAACAGCAGGCATGGACTCAAAGACAAGAGGGGATGCAGATTTCCAAAGGAATACAACTGCATTACTCTGGCAGCCACTGTTAATTACTATTTGAATGTAACAGTAAGAATCTAAACTAAATCTGATCAGTGGTATTATAGGTGATTCAGCTAAAAATAACTGATGATAATTATTTTAGTTAACATATTTTCATGAGCTATCAGCTATGAATTCTCTAGGACTGGCAGATACAAACAATTGTATGCAAGTGAATAGGTTAAAATTTTAAGGATCATAGAAATAAATGAAATTTTAAGTTTTACATAATGATCAACATGTGGATTTCAGATGGATATCCATGAGTAGTCCTATGCTGTTGTTTTTTGTCCAGCTTCATGCTGCCCAGATTTTTCACTCATTTCATTTTTATGCCATGTTTAATCTGCTGATGCAACAGTTCCTCTTGACTGACACCAGTAATGAGTACAAAAGAAATTAGTCCTTCCATCCACAATTAGTGAAGCAAAATAAGCACCAGGAATTGTAAATAAAGTTTCACAAATATTTGACATTAATTAGTTTTCAAAACTCTTCCTTTTTTTCTTTGTTTTTTGCTGAACCGAAGGCCAGCAGTCATCTCCCTCTAATTCCCCTCAGGGAATTTGGAGACAATAAAGCCCTATGTCTCCTACAGAAATGCAGGAAGGGAGTTACCTATCTGTAAAGTCTATTGGATTCTATCCTCTTCACAAGGCTTTTCCAATTTTCAGAAAATTTCCAGGGTATTTTAAGACTGAACAATTTCATTTTCTTCATTACCTGCTTCCCCTCCCTCTCCCTTCTAACCAAACACCAAAGGAATGTTTGTACTTTTACTTTTTAATTAATAGTAATAAAAATGAAAATAATTACAGAAAAATTAGAACCAACCCTCCCCAACCGCTCCCAAAAAAACCCTCAAAACAAAGCAAAAATCAATTCCCCCAAATCCTTAGTGTTTGTAGAAGAAATTTAGCACAAGCTTCATGTACCTCTGAGAGTATTTCAGAGAGAGATACATGCCAGTTTTATAAAGGTCTAAGTTGAAAGGCTCAATTATTTATGCTCAACCTTCTTCCAGAAATAAAAACAGAATGAACTAGGAAGGAAAGGAAAAAAAAAGGGGGGGGGGGGGGAGGGATGGGGGAAGGAAAAGTAATACCTATTGAATTCTGTATTTCTGAGACTCTTTAAGTAAAAAGCGTGACTTTAGACCTCCTGGCTCCATAACAAAGTGAATTTGTTATGATTTTATAAAAACACTTTGTTATAAAATACACAAAGCCTTTCTGCCTCCTCCTCTCCCTGTCCCCAAAGGAATCTGGTAACTGTAGCTCTTTGTAGGATGCTTCAGTGATTTGCACAGCAATTTAATTCTTTCCTTGGTCTGGTGAAGAAAATCCTTACACGCATTTTATTGGAGGGTAGGTGGAGGAAAAGGAGACTGAGAAAAATATAAAGAATGGTTGAAGAGAAAAGGGAACGATAGTTGGAATAACATTCTAGCAAGATCAAATTTTTTGAAAAAGACACTACGCCTAGGAATCCAGTGAGAGGAACAGTTTACTGTTATTAACATTCAATAAAGACCCTTGGTAGAAAGCAAATCTAGGCCTCCTAGTATTTGTGCACAAGGAGTATTTACTATTCTCCCTTCCCATCAGGCAAAACTGCCACCAAACCTGGAGGAGAGCACATCCATTTGCTTTTGGCAGTGCTTGAATACCGCCCACGTCCAGTTCTTAGAACCTGTCTGGGCAGGCAGTGAATAATATTGTCCAGGAGTTGGTCTCTTCTGACTCAGGATATTCTATGGTTCTATATCACATACTAATAAACTACATGTTATGCAGTTGAATTCCACACATTCAAAAATGCCCTAGCTTGAATCAGCCTAAACACCTGAAACACAAATGAGGCAAAGTTAATATTACAAACACAAGGCAGGAACACAAGGTAATTCTGAGTAACGATTACGTCAATGAACAGTGCTCAGAGTCAGTTAAAATTTTGCAGGATCCATGAGAAGAGATTCCAAGGAAATATTACAAGGGAGATAACATATTGATATTTCACATTTTTATTATTCATCTTCTTCTAGGAGAGGTCTGTCTTTTTCTGGCATTTGGAGAAAACAGTAAAACATATGATTTAATCTGGTCTTTCTGTTAATGTAAACCTACAAGGCTGTAAAAGGAGATCTAGGAAAGTCAATTTCTGTACAACAGGATGACACTTAATAGGTGAGAAAATGACCTCTTCAATCTACTAAATGTGTCTGGTTTACTTATTAAGTTTCCAAGTCGATAGTGTAAAAAAATATACTTAGCTTATTAAAAAGAGGAATCAACTATTTTTGTGTGTGCTCAGAGACCTCAGAGGTTAATTAGAAAGAAGAATTAAAACTACCTATCTTTTTTTCTTTTTTTAAGAATATCTTTTTTTTTTTCACCAAGAATTTTTAGCAATGCATCTCAGGTTAACTTGTTTAAAGACTACATCTGTGAATAACAGAACTAAAACACCAAAAACAATCCAAGGAAAATAGAACAGCTCACATCTTGGGTAAAATTATGAGCCATCCTTGAGTTTACCAAATGTAGAGCAGATCTGAATTTACCAAAAAGTTGTATGCTATGAGGTTAAATACATTCTGATCTCAGTTTCCTTCCTTACTACTTAAGAAATCACATTTCTTCTTATTGTGAAAATTCTTCTACAGATGAAAGTATCACAGGAAGGTTACTTAATCCTTCTACAGTTGGTCTCTCTAAAGGACAGTTCAAATCATGTATCTTGGTAAATAAAAAGGGGTGCAACTTTTAAAAGAAAACACATCTGAGCAAAAACCAGAAAGACAGTCAAATCCTCTGTGTGTTGACACTGTTGGCCTGTGGCCATACTACTTTGAGTTATGATCTCAGAGTCTCCCAGGACAGGCAAGGTCAGGCTTGGTCAATACTCAAACAGGATACCTGCAAAGTAAATCCAGGTGCTGCAACTCACAAGGCCATGAATCCTGTAGCAAGAACTTTTCTTCTGTCTTGAGCATTTAATCACTGCTGCAGGCAAGGTCACAGGGGTCATTCGAGTCCTGGTAGTGTTGCTTTCTGAACAGTTATAAAATTGCAGCCCTGACCACTTGAGGACATTAAGAAAATTGTGTCACTTCCTAAAGAGCAAAAGCAATAACCTTCCCAGCCTGTCCAAATTTCAATGTGATGTTAAACATTTCAGTTTGGTTTTGCTTACTGAGTAAGTATTCTCTTCAGCTCTTTTTTAAGGGAGAATTTTAATTTGCCCTCTATTAAAAGAATGCACACTTAGTAAAAAATATTCTATGGGCATTGCCTGGTTTAAAGGTTCTCTTTAACTAAAAACATATTTTGGTCAGAGGACTAAAGATATATATCACTAATGATATTTCAAATTTACAACAATCTTCATGACAGAATTCTCTTTGCTGTTTTACTGTATTTATATTTTTCATCAGTCCTATATTACTATCGTGCTCTCTTGACATCTTCTCTGACTCATTTTTTGATCTTCATTCTACAGTATTTCCTATGTCTTAAGTCCTTTTTCTTTCCTAGTACACTGGGAACTTTTATCATATCTGTCTTCAGAAATAATTTCCTTTCTGAGAATCACCAATGGCAATACTTTGACTACTGAAGTCTTTTGTGACTGGTTTACAAAAGCCCCAGAACATCTTTGTCAGATTTCCTTACACTGAGGCTCAGGTTTCCAAATGCTAAGCAGACTGCTTTCAGGTTGCCTATTACACCAGCTAATTTAGGCATCAGAATCCTGGGGGTTTCAAAGTTCAAAGCAATAATGACTAATTTGTCCATCTCTAGAGAAAGGAAAAGTGGCCTAGTCTGAACTCAAAGGTCATGTTCAGTTCACAAATATGATGCTAAGCGAAATCAGGGAAACTATCAAGTCAGAACTCACTGTTAGATGGTTATGGTTAAATAAGAGGAACCTTAGACTTACTACAGATTTTTATTATTATGAGGGACCGTTCTAAAGCTTAGATTTCTCTGTGGTTTCCTTAGAGTTTCTATCCAAATACTGGGTACAGAAGATAAGAGGAAGGGACCACACTTCAGAGCTGTTATGCCCAAGACAAGTCCTTTCTTCTTTTTCAACTCTCTTATTTTGTATGAAAGTCTTTTCTATAAACAGCAGTCATTCCCGCACGACAATTGATTTTTTGTTGCACAAATATAATTTTTCAGACTTGTGAGCTTTTTTTTTCCCAAAGGACTTTCATCTAATATCCTTGTAGAACCATTGGTTTGCCTGTGAGTTTTTTACATGAGAACATCATGTGAAAATGGGCCAAATGGCTCATTATAATAATGAAATATATCTACTGTTTCTGTTCAATATATTAGACCTGCTGCTCTATCACAGAAAGGGACCAGACAGTTTTTAGAGTATTTATTCTTTAAAATTCCACACTGACTGTCCTCTTCTTGTTTCTTGTAGTGTTTTCTTATTTCTTCTTTTTTTGTTTTTTTTCCCCTAGGTGTTTTGTTTTTTTTCTAATGGGGCTCCCTGTCTGGTGACTAATACAATATCCTTTCACGGATTTACTAGCAGCCATTAAAAATTTCTGCCTTTATGGATGAGTTTTTTATATTTTTGGGTTATTTTTCTCTTTCTAAATGTGACAAAATAGATTTGAAAAAAGACTCCATACTAGGTAGCAGCGATGAAAAAGTACTGTAACAGTTTAATAGAAAATTGGTGGATGCACTCTTCTCCCACCATTCAGTATTTTATAAATGAAATCATATTTAAAAATTCCTTTAACCTAATGTCTGAATGCATGGAGAAAAGGAGGACTAAACAGATGTATGTGATAATTCTTTCTTCCTTTTTCTTTCTTTTTCTTTCTCTCTCTCTTTCTCTCTTTTTTTCTTTCTCCCTTTCTCTCTTCCTCTCTTCCTTTCTTTCTCCCTAAATATTTAAAATCTACATATTTGGGGGTGGATCTCTCCGACAGCTTTGGAAATTGGCTTGTGCTAGAAGCAGCACATCGACACACTCTTTTTTGGCACTTAAAAGTTAATTTTTCTAGTGTTTGGTCTCTGGAATTCTGGCATTCTGGACCAAGTTGACACACTAGACCCAGAAAATGCCTACTGTCAATTCTGCGGAACTTTGTTGGCATAAAGGGGAAAGCGGGTTGCTTTCTCTTGCTACCTGAAGAAAATACCAGATGCTGTGGATAGACCATACCTGACACATCTTCAGCTGTTCCAAAAATTTCAGGTACCATAGCATTAAAGGCTCACCAAAATCCTGTCTGTTAACATGCATCTCTTTGGCTCTAAGGATTAATTAAGCTGAAATTAAATTATTAAATTATTAAATTACTAAGGCTAAATTAAAGCTTGTGCTTACTGTGTTTTATTTTGACAAAGTTTTGATGAAGATGTATTTTGATGAAGTTGACAGAATAAACATCTGGGGAGGAAGTCTTCTACCCTATAACACAGCAAAAGTGAGTAAAAAGTATCATGCAGAGCTACACAGCTGCTTTTCACCTCTTGGTTTGACGAGCAATCTGATTAAATCTATCTTTTGTTAACAGGAAATACAGAATCACAGCATCATTAAGGTTGGAAAAGACCTCCAAGACCATCAAATTTAACCTTCAGCTGAAGACCACCATGACCATTAACCCTATCTCAAAGTGGCATGTCCACTCCTTTTTGGAACACTTCCAGGGATGGTGATTCCATCACTTCCGTGGGCAGCCTGTTCCAATGCTTGAGCACCTTTTCAGTCAAGATATTTTTGCTAATATCCAACCTGAACTTCCCCTGGTGTAGCATGAGGCCATTCCCTTTCCTCTCACTAGTTTCCTGGGAGAAAAGGCTGTATGTCACCGGATAATATACTTTGGACAAGGTACAGTCCAGTTCAACAGGAAGCAGAAGAAATTTGTTGAAACTTCCTTTGAATGTTATATATCCCTTGAATGTTACATGCAATTTATCACAGAAATATATCTTAGCAAAAAACTGCAAGCCTCACATTACTATTCTTTACATATGAAAAGTTAATATACGATAGTGTCAAGAGCTTTCTTTCATGATTTGAACAGCACTGAAGGCAACTCTCAACTTTTTTTTTTAAATAACTCAGTTTATTTATCCTTTGGCTACTCAAAATTAGTGTGAGGTCTCACACTTTTTGTGTTAAACTTTAACACTTTGGTTTTAACCTGAATTTATAATCAAGTAGCAGTACAGATACCAAGTTATAAAATGCATTGTGGAGCAAAAGGGTGACTGCAAATTATAGTATTTCACAATCAAATAATTGACACAGAGAACCCTCATATTTATTACATTATATAAAAATGACCAGACAAAAATAAAGAGGCCTTTTAATGCCTTTATCCTGATAAAGTTTCATCTCTTATTTTACATCCCTTATTTTGTTTTATTTTTTCTTTATCTTTCCCAACTATTTTTTTTTAAATCAGGTAACACATACTTTCTATTAAGACATATTGCTGGCAAATGTGTTGATTGCTTAAATCGTGGAGAGAAAAGCATAAAGAAGTCAGGAATTTTAGATTTGTTTTTTCACCTATTGTTTTTGTGGCCAACATTCCATCTGGGCCTGATGCAATTATTTTATCTCTGGAAGCTGGGTTGCACTGTAATAATTTTAGAGGCTGGAGGAGGAGGAAGCTGTCTTTATGTAGTCCTGGTTTCTGAAGCTACAAAATCATTATCTGTATTTGGAGGGCTTTCGGTACATTAGCCAAGAACAAAACAAGCATGGCCTGTGTGAATTAGAATAGGATGGATTTCTAAGAAATCAGATATTAATTTCTCTATGAATATCCTTATCTCTTTAGATTTGACTGGACATCCACATTTTGCATGGTGAAAGTTAACTGAGATTAATCTCAGTCAAAATATTTATCTTCAATAAGCCAAATCCTCAGGCATGAGTTATCCTGACACAGCACTGCTGAATTTAACTCAGCTTCCTTTGTCAAAAACATCTGATAATCAGAATTTAAATAGCAAACATTGAATTTTTCTGAATATAGTCCTGTTCCCTAAATATTAGACATCTCTTGTTACTATCTACCTGAAAGATTAGAAAAATTCCAAACAAGATAAATAAAGTAAATCTATCCTGTTCTTTGCAAAGAAAGAAGACCCTGGAGCACTAGATCCTGGTGCTCTTAATCATCATGGGAAATATGTCATCATTCCAAGAGTTTGTGAAGTCAGCAGAATTACTTATGTAAGTAACACAGAGCTGTGGCAGAACAGGAAATCAGAATTTAACTTTTTTTTAAATTTAAAACAGAAATCTCAAAACTGAGAACCTGTGATGTCTGAACAATGAAAACTGCACAGCAAATCATGGAGAAGTCAGAGCCAGCACCTCCCAGTAGTAATGCTCCAGTACAAAATCAATTTGTCCTATTTGCAAGAGTTCAGCCTCTCATGGTGTTCAGGAGCTTGCTATTTTTCTCATCCTCCAGGAACTCACAGTGAGCTGCAGGTAAGCTGCTTTGGGTCACCTCTTTTGCAGTGCCAAGTACCCTCAGTGCTGTTTTGTAACAAGCAGAACCTGACTGGAATACAAATATGGTATTTTTCATGCTCTCCATGCAGTCTGGAAAACAACAACATGGTCCCCAAGCAGATTGGCAGACAAATGGCACCAGAGCACTCTCCTGGCAGTGTGTGTCTCTGTTAGGGCCTGAAACTCTTTGAGCAATATCAGCTGTCAGATTGCAGTAGATGAGGCAACCATTATCCTGCTCAGCCCCACAGGCCTGATTAGCACCTGCACTGTCACTCTGCTACCTGCAAGGAGGTAACAAACCTGTTCAACAGCTGCGTAGGTGAATGTAGACCCTGTGGTGTATCTCAGCACTTTTAGAGAGCAGCTCTTAGACAGCACAGCACAAATCTAACAAGCTGCTTAATGTTTCTGACTTTGGCGGTGACTTTTGGGTGCCTACAAGAATTTCCAAGGTGCTTCTTTCCCACAGGATGCAGTAACATAGGAGAGGTTCTTCACTTACTTCAAACTCTGAATGGGTTTGAAATGGAGCCATGTGACACGGAACTGACTTACGAACAGTAGCAGGTTAAATCAGGCAAGACTTATTAACACATGCTATGCTATGATGGTGTGGCATTTACCTTCCAAAAAACAGATTAATGTCTGCCTGGGGTAGTATAATGAACCCTGTAGACAGGAACCCAATTTCTTAGGCAAAATATTGTTGTATGTTAGGGAGTTTCATGGTTACAGCTACACTGAAAATGAAAAAACTCACTGGAGAGCTGTCATTGAAGCATCTTTTATGGTTATTCCTCATATCTCTTCATTGGCTGAAGACGGAATTCAATTCATCATATTAAATTAGCCGCTTTAGAAAAACATTTAAAGATTCAGTAAAATGCAATCTAGGCATAGATTTTAATGTAGTTTAATTAAATTATGAAACTGTGTATAACCATCACAATTTACTATACTATAGACATTGGGTTCTATTGACTGGTTTGACATCTTTCTTGATAAAACAGTTCACATATTTCTTACAAAATTCTACTCAGGAAAATTATTTACTGACACACTGGTAAAAGAATTTACACAATGTGTTAAAGGTTTTTAATCTTTATAAAATATTGGTAATAGACCAAATACTCCACAAAAAAAAAAGTTTTTTTCTGTGAGAATACAGTTTTTTGTTTGTTTCATGGGAAGAAAAAACTGCAGAAAGTAAAGAAAAAAAAATTTTTTGTGCATCAAGTTCCTAACAGTGAGCAGACCATTATTTTATTTCTTTTGTGGTAATTTTTAAGGTTGTTATTATACTAATTTCTGGAACAGGCACTCATTTTCCTTACATTTCAGAGAGAATGGAAAACAGAAATAGCCTAGAAAGTGTAAGTATTTTGTTTGCTTATATACAGTAGTCCTCTCTAATATGGGATGTACCATCTTTGGGCTCACACTAAGGAACACACAAATGACTGATCAGAAACTTTGGATCCTATAAATGTTGAATTTAGGAAGAAAGTAATATATGACTTTCAGGTGGATAAGACTGCTTTCACAAAGGGCTGGCCTTCCACAGTGGAAATATTTTTAAGAGAGGCAGACATACTTTGCTCTCATCTATGATTTTCTATACTGCAAAGTCACGAGTCTCATTGTCTCTGTAAACTTATAGGTTGATGTGACTCTGTTACTCTCAAGTCTTCCCTAATTTACTCAATGCTGCATCAAATCAATCCATGTTTATTTTATAGCATACTGGAAAACTGTGCAAAGGTATTTGTGTTGTAATTCTGACACTATACATAATAGTTTCAGAAATAAAGTGTAAGGTTGTAGTGCACTAAGAGAATCTCACTAATGGTCTTTCTTATAGTTGTAAACTTAAATTGGTAAAGAACACTAATAGAAATTTGCATATAGCAAATGACATTTTTCCTATTACTTAGTAAATTGCACAGGGTGTCTGAAGCCAGCCATAAGCAAAACACACTTTAATTGTCAATTTAAGTGGGATTACCATGATATTGTTTCTAAAACTCAATGTAGACCCTTCTAATAGGATTCATAACTGCACAGACATGCTTTCCTATTCGAGATGAAATTGCCTGTAAACTGTTCTACTCCAAATAAAAGGTTTTTATTTAGGTTACTTGGTTACTTGAACAATGGTGGAACAACTGGAAAGTCTAGAAAAGTTAATTTCTAATGTGTATTAGGATTTTCTATCTTTACAAGCAATGTCTATAGCACTTGCATTTTTTCAAACTGTGATTTTGCTCTTCTCCATCTCAAAGTGGTATAAAAACTGCAGTCTTTGTCAGATCTAACAGATTTTTATGAAGTTTATCATAAGATCTATTGATATTGAAGAGATTCTTCTATGAGACACTCCATGTAGGCTTTAAATCCAACCCTTTTTAATTAGCACAAGATGCATTGCATCGTGTTTGAGTGTATAGATTTTTGAGTAATTATGTGCATTTTGAATATAGAATCACAGAATCACAGACTGCTTTACTTTGGAAAAGACCCCTAAGATCATCAAGTCTACCCATTTACCCAGCACTACAAAGCCCACCACTAAAGCACGTCCCTAGGTGCCACATCTACATGTTTTCTAAATACCTCCAGGTACACTGACTCAACCACTTCTCTGAGCAGCCTCTTTCAGTGTTTGACAAACATTGCCATGAACAATTTTTCACTGTCTCTCATCTAAACCTCCTGTTGTTCAGCTTGAGTCCATTTTCTCTTGTCCTGTTACTCAGGAAAAAAAAGACCAACCCCTACCTGGCTACAGCCTCCTTTCAGGGAGTTGTAGAGAGTGATAAGGTCCTCCCTGAGCCTCTTTTTCTCCAGACTAAACACCCCTAGCTCCCTCAGCTGCTCCTCATCAGACTTGTGCTCCAGACCCTTCACCAGCTCAGCTGCCCTTCTCTGGACCCATTCCAGCACCTCAATGTCTTCTACTGAGGGGCCCAGACCTAAACACAGGATTGGAGGTGTGGCCACAGTAGTGCTGACTACAGGGGAGCAACCACTGCCCTGGTCCTGCTGGCCACACTATTGCTGGAAAAGGCCAGGATGCCATTGGCATTCACAAAGTTTTCAAATAGCCAGGAGACTTGATAACATGACACTTCTGTGTAATAAAATTCTTTGAATATGAACAATATTTTGAAACCCAGACAATAATAATAGCAATAATAACTACAAACAGACAAAGCAATGAGCTACAGTGAAACACTTAATGAGGTGCTTCTAAAAAGTAAATCACACCTTTTTCTTCAATACACAATAGATCTACAGCACTAAATGAATACAATCTCTCTGACAAATGCTTCTTGTAATCTACTCCCTCCACACCACTTTCTACAAACTTAATAAAGAGTTCTCGGAATTAATTTCACATGCGAATACAGAGGTCAGGTATCTTGCTAAAAGGTTTTAATTAGCCTCCTTGATCTCCCAGGTTCTAGATTCTGTGCCTCAATGCATGAAACACTAAGAGAAGATCTTATGTTGAATAGACAGAGACAGATACAAGGTTTTTAAGAGTAGCTTTAAGGAACACTAATATAACTAAAAATCAAATTCTGCAGAGTAAAGATATTTACAGTAATATGGTATAAACAGGTTAACAAACACAGAGTTCTCCCAGGATGGACCATTAGAATTCACCATATACAATTAATTTACAGTGTGCTGGAAGAAAAAGCCCATTGTTCTCAAAGGGTAAATCTTCCCCGAAATTGCATAAATGTTTCAGACTAGGTTTTTGTGGTTTGTTTCCTTTTTTATCATCCTGAACAGACTGGAATTATTTTATTATTTTTAAAAAATAAACATGGAATCTGAGATCACAAAAGACCTGAGAAAGAGGAAGGTAAAAGAACAGGAACTCTGTTAATAACTCCAGACATTTGTTTGATCAGCTTTTAGAAATCAAGACAGATTTCCAGTCTTGGAGAAACTGGGTGTCAAAGAGAGCTAGGTAAAACATCACATGCACATTCAGCAGAGATTTGAATGACTCTTTGCAGCAGATTTGCCTGATAGACAAAGCCAGCACTCTTCACCTGACCCAAGTGTAACAAACTCCACACATTTTTCTCAGGTTTGGGATCTACCATGAGGAGTTGCCTAGGTTCAGGCAAGGTGACAATGTAGATAGAGAGCATATCATGCTCTGTTACTTCAGCCATATTTCCCTAACCAACTTGTTACTACTCTTGAAATTGAAACTCAAAGAAGTCTTTTCATGAAGCAGGAAATACTGGATTTCCTACAGTTACAGCTATCAGCCATAATAATGTCAAGATACACAGTATCTAGTGACTGTGTCACTGACTATTATTATTTAAAGGATTGAGTTTATAGCATTAAAAATACACAGAGAAATAAAATTGCTTTTGAGGTTGATTAAATACCTCAGCAGAATAGATGTTCATTCCCTTGAGAACTGGTACAAAGAGAGCAAGACTAGATGAAAGGAAACAAAGGATTTAATCAACATTATTTCAGGATAGGAGCTAATTTCCTACAGGGACAAATCCCTTTCATATTATCTGTACCTTCCCTTTGTGTAGAAACTTTTCATATCTTTCATATAATCTTTTTCATCTATGAGCAGTCACTGTCATAAAGAACCAGAAAGAAAGAAATCTCTGAGTTTTGAGTGTTCTTTCTTTCTTTCTTGCTCTTCTAATTCATGTCCAAACACTTTGATTAAGCGGTTCTGAAGAAATTTTGGAAGAAATTTTTGCATTTTGAAGAATGTTAAAATTGGTTTGAGGATATTTATTCTAAGGAGATAAAAGAAACTCACAAAAACCTTTCAAAATTTAACATTTTGGGAAAAAAATCACTTCTAAACTCAGAAACATTGTACCTTTCAGAATGTCTGGAATTGATTGGAGAGGTTAAATGGGAAGGAATTTTTGGTTTTGCCTACACTTAATGCTGACAGATATTTTGGACAGAGGAGGAGGAGGGGAAAAGAAGATGTGAAATTTAGTTGTTCAGCCAAGGAAACACAGAATTTAGAAACAGTGAGTTCAACTCTGAGTTTTCTTAAAATCTCTCAGATGTTATCACCGAATGCAATCCTGCTGTAAATTAAAATGGGAGAGCTTGTGGTTTCCCAGGAAGCTGTGTCCCAAAATGGCTGTTGTCACTGGCATTTTGTAACTACATTTGTAATTACACTTGCAAAACTGAACTTTGGTACTGGATATTGACTTTGAATATAGCACACAAACTGCAGAGTGTGCAGCACATCACACGGAAGCAAAACATAGAGTATCTCACACATGCTCCACTGGTTCTCAATTAAAAAGATTCAAACCCAATTCAGTGTGGCTGTTTTAATCTCCAAGGCTGAGGTACCAAGAATTCGCTCCCTCTTTTGTGAGCCATCTAAACAGATGGAAGACAGGGCTCAGCTCTGAATCAGAAATGGCTTAGTGGTGGAATACAGAGTGCGCCGCTCCTTATCGCGGGAAAACAGAGTCAGCCTCGGCCTGGCAATCTTTGGAGCAGAACACTCCTCCTCCTCCACTTGAACAAATTATGCCACAATAATGAAGACTAGCTGCATGGCAAGGCAAGGGGCATAATGGAGAGAGAGAGGAAATGCAACTGGAAAATAATGACTGAATTGGAAAAAAAGAACATTATGGTTCCTTTCTGGCAGAGTCTGTGCAGTTCTTTTTGTTTTGGTGGTTTAGTAATGTCTTGATGAAGGAGGTCTTAAAGAAACTAAGGTTATCTGAACACCACAATTCATAGCCAGGGAAAAAGGCATCTCAGATGAGCAAGGATTTTTTCTTTCTTATTCTTCAAATGTAAGAGATTTTCAGTACTTCACTGATTCTACAGAATTTTTGCACGGAGATTACAAAATTTCATGTTCCTGTTATCTACTGAAATTGCACAGGATGCATTTATGATTTCCCAAATAAATAAATAAAAATATATTGCTGTGAATCTTAAGATACTATCAAAACGAAGCAGCAAAGGGTAATAATGTACTGAATATAATCATACTTCTAAATTATATCTTGAATTATTGGTGAACTATTGACCCACATAGCATCTCTCTAATAACCAGTTCCTAGCATCTACACTTACAGGTTTATACATCCTACCAATGTACTAACAGAAGAGAAGATGAAACCATAAATTCAACCTTTTTATCACTCTGTCTTCTGTTAAAATCCATTAGATCATTTTACCATGTGCAAGGTTAAGCCAAAAAGTCATTCAACATTAGTTTCACCAAGTTACAGCACATAGGATAGTTTATTGGGCCATCCACAACTTTAAAAAAATAGATTTTTGACAATCTGAATTTATGGAAAATAACTTTTTTGGTTTTGACTACAAGAGTAATAATATTAGTGAAATGAGCACAACACTAAACAACTGTGATGATTGTGTTTCTTTAGTAAAAAAACCACTAAAATTAATAAAAAATGTACCTATTTTTTGCAATGTTTTGTTTTGCTATGCTACCAAGGAACTAAATTTTGTTTAATTTTGTTGGAATATAAACAAAACAGGATCAAAATGACTGCTTCATTAACATCTCCTGATCAGATCCTGATCCAAGCTTGTAGGGTTGCCAGTTGGAAAAAACAGAAGAAAATCAACAACTCACTAAGAAACAAAAAGAAAAACCTTGTAACATTCTGGTGTTAAAAACTGCTTTTTGATTTATAAATTAACAAGATTACTCTGGAGTCAGTGAAGAATAATAAATGTGATCTCACTATAAAGTACTGTGCAAATAACTTGCAGACACCAAAGCACTTCAGTTAACACACAGCTCTGAAGATGTTTCTGAAGAATGTGCTTTCATATCTCTGCAAATCTCTACACAGTTTTACATATACATACATACATATGTATATAAGTGTAGAGCTTACTTGTTTACCTGTTTTTGAAACTTTTATTGTATAATCGATTTATATACCTGGTGTTATGCTAATTCAATATGTTAACACAATAGAAGAGTTAATATGCTGCATTCTAATTTGGACAGCAGTAGTGAATCTGTGTGAGTGGCCTTTTGGCCATTCTAAAAGAGCTTGATCTGGTTTATTTCTCATATTCTCTGCTGGGCTTGAAGTGAACTGAGTGAGATTCAGGACAGTTTGGTCAGAAGCTGCTGGGCTTTTGAGGTCCATGGCCATGATACAGTGTATTAGAGCACGAGCAAAGATTATGGGGATTGTCTGCCCTTTCAGAAAAGCCACAATTTCTTGTGGCTGATACCAAAATGAAGTGAAATATCAAACTTGTATGACAATTTTCAACTTTTTGGTCTACTTGATGAAAAATAGGCTAAAATATATTTCCAAAGACAAAATGTCTTACAGAAAGAAATCAGCCTTTCTACCCACTATGAATTCAAGTAGTTTACTGCCTGTGTCTCCAGCACTAAACTATACACTGGTGTTGTACTCACTGGGGGAGGCAGACAAAGTACACAGATTAAATTTTTCTATACAAATAGCAAAACCCATCATCATCCCAAAGTTCATCTTCCGTATAGGTTTTTAGGTACAAGCCTGAATCCCCTTTTCTCCTCCAGCTGTAGATTTTCCTCTCGGATCTATTATTCATAGTGTCAGAGAAAGCATCCCTCATCTCAAAAAGCATAAGACAGAAAAGCAGACTAATGTAACATAAATATCTGTAAAATACTTCACTCGTGTAAGTGCATGCACAAACACACACAGAGGGTTTGACCAAACTGAGTGTAATACATTGCTTCAAGATCAAACAGATTTCTCTATAATAACTCTTCCGATCCTCAGGGCTGCCTGAGCACTGCAGAATTCCTTCTCAAGTTAAAGTCCCTTTGTTACACTCAGGATCACAGTAGTTGTTCTGCTTTCCAATAGGAATCCATATAAACATAAAGATAGTGGTGATAATATGGGAAAATACTCAATTGACCTCTTTTGGCAGTTTCAAGTCCTCTGCAGTGTGATACAATTTAACCTGTGTTATTACAAAAACTGATTTAACCTGGGACCAATCCTGGCTTGTTGAGTAGCATAGAAATAAGAACTAATTATCTCTACATTTTTTTGACTGTTAGTACACTAAAGCTAGCATTTATCTCAGTCTCCATTCCAGATAAGTGCAAAAAGTTGTCACTTCTCCTTTTGAGAGTGAAGCAAACAATTGAAACAGGTAATTTCAAGTTTGAAACAGATAAGTGACAATTGCACTTGGTGTAAAGAAAATCAACCAGTAAACCAGTAATATATTGTGAGCTGTTCAAGACATTTCTATAGAAGGGTGCCTTGAAGTTAAATTTCTCAAGTGACCTTCTACAGTAATGTTCCATGCAACAAAAATTAGAAGAAATCATTTGGATATAAAGAAGAATGGTGTGATATATTGCAACTAGAAAAAATATTTATAAAGAAAGTTATCTGGAAAAATGTCTCCTGCATGTTTTCCTACAAATAATGTAGAAATTTTACATCATGAAGACAAATAAAGACTTACACTCTCAGTCAGAGTTTTCAGAGCTATGACCTCTGTCAAACTCTACATTTTAAAATAATAAATTGAATTTCATTTGGAAATGAACAATGTTCATTCACCTGCATTTAAACAATGTGACAAAATCGGTAAACTCAGAAGGTTCTCCTGGGTTTTAAAGTAAATAGTCTGTTTTATAGCTTTTGATGCTATCTACAGAAACTTATTCCCACAGCTGCCATAATTTTGCACTTATTTATACAATGTTGGAGTGGGAGTGTTTTCCAAGTTATTCACTGCTATACTAATTTGTCTGGCTTTCATTGCATTTTCCTGATATATTTTTAGAAGTTAAAATCTTGACAGCAGAATTGAACAAAAAGGAAGGGCTTCAGAAATCCTGGACTGGAGAAATGGAACTCAAACAACTGGACATTTATTGCTGACTGTGGAAATCAAGCAAACTTGAAACCCATATCGAAATATAAACAGATTAGATCCTTCCTAAGCTATTATTCTGATAAGGAGTGTGGAAGAAAAATAATTCTTTTACAAATACCTTTTATTTTGTTCATGTCTTCTCTACTAAGAAGAGGCTGATTTTATGTTAGGATTGTAAATATCATAGCAGAGACCTTTAAAAGAAGGTCCATTCCTATGCATCTGCATAATTACTGCTCCAGGCATGGAAAAATGAATAATCCCAAATGCTCCCTGCAATTCCAAATCAGAGACAAGAAGACATTTTTGTCTATAGAATAAATAACAGGTATCATCAGAGCTGGAAGCTAATAAAACAGTGAAGTTAAACAAAACACAGTGCAATTCATTTTGTTTGTGTCAGTTTAATTGACTAGCTACCTTTAACTATCTCACTTTAAAATTTGATAAGATACAAAGACAAGGCAGTCTCTGCCTTGATGTTGCTAGTCCAGATCTATTTTTTACTTTCCATATAGATTTAATTTTAGTGAGCAAAACTTGCCTCTGTCTCCAAAAACATTCTGAGGTGTGATGTGTGTTTCAAGCCAAAACCAGCTTTCCCCCAAAAGACACCCATCTAGCTTGAAGATGGAGAAAGGTACAGCTTACAACACAAGAGGCTATTACTGCTGAGACCATGGCTATTTCCCTGCATGGGCAGATATGAACCTATGAAAGCAGCAGCTATATGCCCTGTTTTCATGCAAATGTCCCCAGCCATACGGGTTGTGCAGCAGATCCTTGGCCAAGGCACAAAGATGTACTGCAAATCCCCCACTCTTCTATCATGCTGACATCTGCTGTAGCACCCAGCAGAGAAAAAGAGAATGTGGCTTGTAAACAAATTACTTCTTCACTTATTAATAGGGAAAAAAAAAAGAAATAAAGGTAATACATGACTGAGAGAAATATTGGGTAGTATTTTGGGGCCAGCTGTGTCTGTCGTGCAAGACTTGGCTGATGCTGAGTGAGATATGGAGCAAGAGCTTGCTTTTCCCCCCACAGTTACTTGCCTTATGCTGGCTTTACTTTCCTATAAATACAATACTGAGGCAGGAGGGGAACAGGATATTGAATACAACCCTAGCCCTGACTTGCCAAGAGGGTAGTGATACCATTTTCTTGGGAATGGTCCCAATTGAGTGAATGATGAGACATAATGATTGGTACTCAGTGTTCTGGTTGGAAGGTGTTTCGTGGTACTCCCCTTGCTGGGGATAGCGCTGGTAGCTCAGAGTTTAGTTGGGGGTGCTTAAACTTCATCAAACAGGGCACAGGTGGAGGGTTAGCACTGCATCAGCCTGAACACACAAAAATACCCTTCACAAGCCTGAGCAGATTGTCTGTACAGAAACAGGACGTGAGTAGGCAAAAGCACCTTCAATCAACCCTTTTTGTTCAGGCCCTCATTTAGTTTCCAACATGAACGTCCAAATGCTGTTATTTCACAAAAACCAGCTCTGAAATTGCTGGTTCTTTTGGGCTGAGATTTATATTCATATTTCAGAGCTGTGTTGGCCCTTGTGTGCTGTCCATAAGGTGGCTTGAAAAAAATCATATGTGCACTTAATCTCCAAAAAGGAAAAGGACTCTTTACAAAGTTCCCTGACTGTCTATGAGAATGGTACAAGCATCTTAACACTACTAAAGCTCACATGGATATGGGCCAAGCCACGTGAATGACTTCATCACATTGTGCATTATGCAAAAAGACCATTTAACATCAGTAAAAGACATATCCCAAGAGATTAAATCAGGCAAACATTGATTTTTGGATGGGAGATTTCTCCTGCCTTGGCCTTGCATGCAGCAGCTCCACTTTTGTAAAAATTAAAAAACATTAGGAAACAACACTCAGTATGAGATATTTTTTGGCACTTAGACAGGAAGAACTCTGTCCTTGTAGTCAAAGAAGCTTACTAAGTTCAAACACCCATTTATCATGCCATTAACTTTGTACCCAATTTTATAAAAAGGAAAGCAGCCTTGTGAGGGGAGCTCACTGATGAAATAAAGTTCAAATGGTTGTCCATTGTTCCTTTGCCACAGTACACAGGTTCCTGGTGACATTCAGCTAATGAATTTTCTTAATGATTAACTACCCTTTCTATGGGATCATTGTAATAAAAACATATTAGCTCCTGTTACAAGTGAGGTGAATGTGTCACTACTACAAGTGAGCTGGTTTTGATTTTTTTCCTCTTCTTCCTCCTCTTTTTCCTTTCAAAAAGTCAAAGCAAAACTTGGCAAAATATCATCAAGATTCAACAACATGCTGAAAAGAAAACACTGCTCTACTGAGTAATAAAATGTATTTAGGTGCAGCTTTTTCATTAACTGTTGAGTTAGAAGAAAGGTAAAATGCAGACAGGGATATAAACTAGCTCCTATTTGGAGTTTTTACATTTATGTTCATTATAATTGTAATTATACAGAGCATGATCCAGAAGTAAGTGAAAAAATAAAAAGGCCATGTAGACACTGCAGATGTATTTCTCTGAGAGCAGGTCTTATAATTAACTGTAGATACTCTTTCTTTTCTGTTGCCCATTTTCATTGCAGTTCACATTCTGAAAGTGCTCTGCTGTTGCTTAAACTGCACTGACATCTTGTGGTACTGGAATAGAAGAATCAAAAAAAAAATTAAATTTTAAATCTTCATAAAAGATGAGTTACACTGTTTACCTTCATGCAAGTGCCACTGTCTTTAACTCCATAGTTGGTTAGTGTTTTCTTGCTTGCAATCAGAACTGGCATCAATCTGCCACAATCTACCTAAAATTTTGAGATGTCATGACAGAATTAGAGAATAGTTTGGTTTATAAGTGACCTTAAAGATCATCTGGAATCACATATTTTCCTGTAAAACTGAATGTGTGTGAAGTCTGTTGACTAAAAATCCCATGCCTGTGAACATGTACATTCAGAGCCTCTCTCACACACATGCACCAAGAGACAAACCTTTAACCTCTGAGCTGGTGTTTTATCACCTTGGCAACAGCAAAATGTTCAGGAAAACTTCAGATCTTTTTATCCCTGACAACGAAGACAAAATACAGGCAATCACCAGCTGAATAAAAATCTCCTAGTGGAAGTCCATGTACAGTATAAAGAATTCAGCAGTGAATTAGGCTCCAGTTTATTTCAAAGGAATATTTTTTCATCTTATCAGAAGGTGTGGAAATAATTTGTGCTGCTCCATTGAAGGCAAAGCGAAAAGCAAGTTACTGCTATGTATAAAGAAGGTTTCAAGGGGAGGTAGCTGCAGCCCCTTTTTTGTCTGTCATTATCGTGTTATTGTATTATTGTATTATTCCCCCACTGAATGGTCCTAAATCCTGTGAGTGTTATCAGAGGTTTTATGCTCATGTCAAAGGAAACCACATGTGCCTAGGAAAACACAAGAGAATAGGTGCACACCTAAACTCTTGAGATGAAGCAGTCTCCATCACTATCCTGTTTGTGTTATGCATTGCTGCTGCACTATCTGAAAATGCCTTGTAATATTTTATTTAGCTGCACAAGACCCTGTAGAGATAGAGAAATATTATACTCATTTTACAAATGGAGAATTGAATCAAAGGGAGATTAAGTTGGTTGTCTGGCAGGATAGGAAAAGGATGTGAAGTGAGGAATTTATATGAGAGCATCAAATGAAAGTGAAGCAGCCAGTCTCTGAATTAGCTGGCACATTGTTGTCCACTTCATTTGTTTTGTCCCATGTTTCTTCATGTAAGCCATCTAATATAGCTGATCAGAGAATCACAGAACCATAGAATGGTTTGGGTTGGAAGGGACCTTACATCTAAGCAAATTCCAATCCCCCTGACATGGGCAGGGACTCATTCTGCTAGTCCAGCTTGCTCAAAGCGCTGTCCGACCTGGCCTTGAACACTTCAAGGAGTGAGGAGGTGTTCAAGTATCGCGTTCTGTGATGTTTGTGAAGATGCTGAAAAATGGAATCTAAAGGAATTCCTGCTAGAAGACTAAGGAGGAAAAGAAAAGGAATACAGACTGACCAAAGTTAAACAAAAGAGTTGGATTCCTGAAAGCACTTGGCTTTGGGAAAAGATCTTTCCTTAAATACATTTTCTGACTTTTACTTACAGTTCCACTTACACCAACTGTATTTGAACTTTTGTGTGAGGTTTCTATAAGTGTTTCAGAAAACCTGCTTTATTTCCATGTGTACTTGCAGAAAGACAATAAAAATAACTAAGGGACTTTATCAAAATAGGCAACTGAAATTTTCCCAGTCACATCCATTAAACCAAATATTCTTGCTTCCCATGACTTCCACTTAAAAACCTAATAATTAGGAACAGTGAGATAAAGCTGCACTACACATTCTGCTTCAACAGATTTAAGTATGGAAAAACACAAATTTAAGTTTATAAAGGAAAAACTTTACTACTTACAGAAGATCTTTGACCACTCCCATAAGACCTTGACAAATACAAAATCCTGCATGCAGGAGAGTTGAAAACCCCTCATTCCCAAATATTAGCATTTGAGGATTGACTGTGTAACAATTCTTCAGAAAAGTCTTGGGACATGAGTCAGCAAAGTAGAGAAGCATCATTCTGGGTTTCAAGAGCAGGAACACATCCAGAAGGTCCAGGGAAAGAATTTTCCCCTATAATTCATATTTGTGACACTACATGTAGACACTGCACCCACTTTTTGGGACAAGTTCATTTTTTTTGCTTATGACATATTTTCATTAGTGACATGTTCCAATATCTATCCTAAAGAATTATAAAAATCATAGAAAATTCATTCATTTTGGACCTCACATATCACTTTTTTGCAGAAATACTTATGTAACCAGGCTATAAAAGCAGATGTTGTAAGCAGACTACAAAGATATATATGGAGAAGAGTTTTCAAGGGACAGTAATTTATTTAAAGTTAGAGTTTTCTAACTGAAAACATCCTTTTTGCAAGAGAAGATGCCAAATACCCAGGAGGAAGCTTGATTTTGCATTGCAAAGCAACCCTAACCAACCTACATAAGTTCATGTTGGGTCTTGGAAGCCTGCATTCTTCAATGTGTTTGATGTAGGTTCTTGAGAAAAAATGAAAATCCGTGTTGAGGGGAAGCCTCATCTATTATAGATTTCTACTGGGATCTGAAATCAGTTGGATATTTTTTAATCCCTCTTTTTTTCATGCTGAGTAAAATTTTACATATTTCTGAGTTTCACTACAAATACTGTTAGAGTGTACTTATTTCCCCTTACATCAGGCAATTATTAGAGGTACCACTGCTCTGCACAAACTGACTCCGCTTTTGCGCTCGTTCGACACAAGCCCATATTTGCGCCTCTGCTGCTCACAGCAAGGCAGCTCTTCAGAGTTACTTAAAGTGCCTTCAGTTCTGCATGCCTCAGAATCCACCATAGTAGGACACCCCATTTCAAAGGAAAAGATGAAATCAGGTTTTTAAATACACAGTATGATGCGATGTGATATTTACCACGTACCTTGCTCTATTTTAACAATGTTAGGGGCATGAATGTTTCTGTTCACTATTACTAAAGAACTTTAAGTGCTATTAGAAGGATGTTTTTTTTAAGACATGTAAATAATGTCAATATAAGGTCATGGGACACTGAAAGGACACACATCATGCTCCTAATTTACTCTAGTTAATACAATCTAACATTTCAGGTTTACAGTTAAAATAGCAGGAGAAACGAATTTGTCAATGTGAAATTTTTTTGGGGGGAGCACAAATATAAGTTGTTTTTAGAGACATAGTTTTAATATCTTTCACACTTTTAAACCAAACATTGATTTTATTTTCATTCCACTCTGTCAAGAACTTATTTACTTCAGAATGAAGGCCACAGGCACTGGAACTTGTGTTTTAGTGGCTGCCTCAAAAACAAAGATTGTGATATCCTGGGGAAACATTTCAAACAGTTACAGCAATGTGACCATGGAGAGACTATTTAGAAAAAAACTTTCCCAAAAGTTTTCATTTTACCAGTTTGCTAGAGTCCAGATTGGTGCACTACTCCCAGTTGCTTCTATGGAAGTCTCCTTCAGCACATATAAATAAAATATACAGAGGTTTTATGACTGTGACAATTTATTCCAACAACAAAAATAAAATTTGAGAAGATAATTCAAAAACAAAAAGGGATTGCAAGAAAAAAAAAAAACAGAAAAATATGAGTGCTTAATGTAGTGATTTTCAAGATTTGTCTTATCACAATGGACACATCACATCATCAGATGCAAAGACAACCTCTTAGAAGCTGGATGAAATTTGGACTTGATTTAAATAGACCAATTTTTCAGTCATGCATGTTTCTTGTCTATTGTAATATCTTGGGGGCAGAAGTGTAAATTCATCTTCTTGTTTGCCCATAATAAAATATATTTTCCTTTGACAGTAATTTTTCATGTTAAAGTGTCCCGTATTAGAAAATGTTTTTAAGCAGCACTCCAAAAAACCAAAACATTTACAGTGTCAGGGTTTGACCTTGACTAAACGCCAGGCACTTCAACTCTCTCTTGCTGCAACAAAAAAAAACTGCAAAAAATACACACCAATCTCGTGAGTCAAATGAGATAGCACACTGGTAGGAGGACGCACAGAAGAAAAAAAAGAGGGCAAACAGGCTCCAAACTTAAAGTTGCAAAAAGTGATTTAATTACTTAACAGAGTTGGAGGACAAAATGCAAGGCAAAAATAAACTTTTGTTAACTCCCTCCCTCTTATGAACTTATTTTATTCACCCCCCTTCCTCTTTTTAACCAACAAGCTCAGGTAGGGAGGCAGGGTGTGGGGTATTTTCTCAGTCCATAGAACAAGTCCATAAATCTACTCATCACCACAATTCTTCTACTACAAATACTCTTTATCTCTACTTATCTCTCTCTCTCTCCAGACAGTTTTTTCTGCTCTCACCCCCCACCCTCTTAAGAAGCAGTCTCTGCGCTCACTCCCCTTCTATCTTTCTAAACCAGCAACACAGGCAGGGGGCAGGGTGAGAGGTGTTCTGGTCAGCCCAGTCAGGGAGAGGTGTTCTCTACTTAGCCATGGGGTTCCTCTCACGAGAGACAGTCCTCTGAGAACTTCTTTGCCGTGGGTCCAATCTCACGAGCAACATCCCGCCCAAATTCTGCTGCAACATGAGTCCTCTTGTCCATAAGGTACAGACTCTGCCGAGCCAAGGCCAGGCTGCTTCCATCCCAGGAGCAAGGCCTTTCTCTCCCTTGCAAGGCCTTTGTAGCTTTAACTCTTTTGATGAGACTCCAAACTGGATCGCAGCTTTCTCCAGGCATTGACCTGCTCCTCTGGCATGGGCTGTGGGTTGATTTCTGCACCCCTGTGGACTCCATGGGCTGCAGGGGAACCTCCTGCTCCCCCCATGGCCACCACAGCTAGCAGAGAGTTTTCAGCTCTGGCTCCTGGAGCACCTCCTCCCCCACCTTCTTCACTGACCTTGGTGTCTCCATGCTGTTCTCCCTTCACATATTTTTACCTCCACCTCCTCCTCCTCCTCTAACTACAAAGAAGTGCGTGCCTGCTTTGTTTTGATTTCTTCTTAAATATGTTTTCACAGAGGCGTAACCAGCACCTCCAATTGGCCCAAACTTGGCCGGCAGCATGTCCATCACCTTCAGAGCCATCAGAGATTGGCTCTGCTGGACTTGATGTAAAAACTTCCAGAACTTTCACTCAGGACACACAGGAGCCATCTTTGTGCCACTCCCCACCCCTCAAACACTTCCCCAGGCCTACCACAACAGCTTCTGAGGGGTCTAAATTTCTCCTAGATGTTAAAAAATACTTTACTGATGTTTTGGGCCAATCAAAACCACCACATACAGACACCACATTGCACCATTTTTTATTTATACCGTCTTTGCAAATATAAACTGCAGTGGATAGGGAGTTCGTTTTGAGACTGGCTGATGGTACAGAAACTCTTGGTTGCTAAGGATTTTGGTGTGGGGTTTTTTTTTGTTGTGGTTGTTTGTTTGGGTTTTTTGGGGTTTTTTGTTCGTTTGTTTTTGTTTTTGTCTTTTTTTTTCGTGGGTTTCGATTATTGGTAGGGGTTTTTAGAGGTATTAGAACAGTTTCTCAAAATTTTTAGTCTGCAAGAGTCAGCCATGCAGTTTCACACAGCTAATAGGAGTAGCATCAGCCAAGCAAGAATCTAATTTATAAAAGCCTTCACTTTATCACAGCACCCTAGAAGGATGCTCTATGTAGTAACTACATGAGCCATTCATAATAAATGACCCTGAGGGAAAAGTGATTAATCATATTTCAGTTGTTAGTTTAGCAAGGTGAAACACATTCCTGTGGAAGAAGATTGCCTCACTGATACATATTTAGAGGCATGAATTCAGGGGCCCAAGTAAATGGGCATAAAATCTAGAGGTTTGCCTTTATTAAAGGAAGTCTGGGGAGATTTCTTTTTAAAACACAGTCAAACAAACCTTGGAAAAGCGTGATCTCTTCTGGCACATACATGGACTGGTCATATGGCTGATATATGCAACAGGTGTGGGATCACATTAGACAGATGGCACACAAAACACTTCCTTTTTTGCTCTACTTCCCAAAGGAGAAAACAATTGATAAACAAGATATGCTATGACATATTGTCACAGCCTGCTTTTCATTTAGCTGAAATATTGCATCCTATTGTTTTCTTGAAATGGGATGCCACAACACAGTCTTGGTCTCAAAGATCTCCCCACAGGTATTTCTTAGGTTTCTATTTGTTTCTGTCTTCTTCCAGAAAAGTAGTGGTCAAAGTCAACTCCAATTTCAGCAGATGCTGCAAAGAGTATTACTCTTTCTCAGCAGCCTTTTGAAATGGTTCATCACCACTCATCTTGTGCAATGGAAGCAAAATGTGAAGCAAAATCTGCTTGTGTATTTCATTTCAAGTAGTTAGTGAGACATGTATTATGTGTCTACAGCCAGGCCTTGTATTACATGTAGCCACTGGAACTGTTCACAATGAGATCTGAGCACCATGACACTCAGCATGTTCTATCAATTTCTCTGGGCACTGGATTTCCCCCTCGTATTTCTGGCAATATCATATAACTTGGCTTTTTATATAGAGGAAGTGGTTAAGAGGAAAGAGTATTGATTTCGTTTCTAATCTAGCATAAGCACAATGAGTGACTTAGTAATACTCATGGGCACTAATATTCCACGATAATTTAAGTGTTATAGCAAATTGATTTAATCTTCTGTTGAAATGAGTCCCTGACAAAGCTCCCGTGAGCTTCTAAGAGAAACCACATGCTGATTTTCTTTTGCAAGGGCTATGGAGTAGCATTAAAATGCTTGACTGAAATAGATAGCATACACTCAGTTATCAGAGCCAGTCATAGAGATTTTTAAAATTTTCCCACAAACATTTTTTAGCAATGTAAGATTGTTCTTTTAGTCTCTTTAACAAATGAAGATTTTATACTATTTTAACAAAAAGATCCTCCTGGCCTTTGTTTCCTTACAATCAATCAATCATTTTTTCTGTGAGGCTCTGCCCTGAAATCCTATATATTAGATTTTGTATTTAGCTATTGTCTATTGAATAACTCCTTCTACATTCCCAACTCATTGGAACATAATGTGTTTGTTATTTATAGCTTATTCTTGTCTTGTTTCATTATAGCATTATTGCTATTATGAATCCCTTCATCATGTAGCAGTAGAATGAGATAAATCAGTCCTCTGTTACCAGTCTGTAATTGTTACTCCCTAAAGTGTTGCCTTTTACCTCTGATAAAAATCTTGCATTAAATTTCACTCCAGTAAGATCCTTTAAATTGTTAATTTGACTGAGGAGTGATGCAAATGACCAATGAAGAGATTTTTCTGTTTTAATTCCAGTAATGAATCCCTTATCTTTAAGTAGGCAGCTCTGCTATTTTCAAAATGGGTCTGTTTAAAGTGTAACAAATACACAGGATGAGAACTGACTGTGTTTTTGTTTTTTTTTTTTCCTTTTGCATTAAAGTACCTCTGAATGCACACAGATTATTTTTTAAGTTTCTAACTTTGTAGTTTCAGTGAAAGGGAGAGATTGGATTTGCACAAAGACATTAGGAACGGGATTTTGAGATACAACCTCCATGCTCTTAGTCATATTAATTATTGTCACTCTGGGCAGTAGTGTGTTTTTTTGTCCCCAGCTGAAAATTAAGATGGAAATGGATATTTTTCCCCCAAATTTTGTCTGGTTTTCCTATTTAGACAAAGAGGTCTTTGCCAGTAGGAGGTCATTATTACATCTAGATATTTTAAGCCTCTTATCTCTACTGGGATCCATACAGATTGTCTTGATAAAAATATATTGTATTAAGAATACAAAAACACAGATAGAAAGCATCCTAACTTAAAATGTAGCGTGTGAAAAGGAAACTGATGCAATTTTATTCTTACCTGGCTTGCGTCTCTACAAATTCTTGATTAAAACCAATTTATACAAATAATAATCTTGGATGCTTTTCATACCATCAGAGCAAAGTCATCATAACTAAAGAATAAATTTAAATAATGTTACAAATTATGCATACTGAAGGTTATTAAAAATAGGCTAAAGAACATCAAAATAGACATTTAAACATCAAATTCAAACTTCTTTGCTTTCAAGCTTAGTAACTTATTCAACTCAATAAAGAGAAGGTTGAAGGGTGACCTCATCATTGTGTTGAAGTACATTAATTATAACAATAATACCTATTTGGGGGAAGTTCTGCTTGAAAAATGTGTAAGAAAAGCATTCTTGAAAGTGGAAGCTGGAAAATTAGAATCTGAGCTATTTTACCTCAGTAAAGTAGATTTGAGGAGTGAGAGAATTAAAATGTAATTTAACCAAGTTTACTTGAGACAGAAGCCTTGCTATCCTGTGAGAGGAGAGACAGAAGATCTTACTCATAGATATAAGGAAAAAGCTTTTCAAAGATCGGGTTGTAAAGCATTGGAACAGATTGCTCAGGGAAGTGGTAGCAATTGCATTCCTGGAACTGTTTAAAAGTGTGGACATGAAAATTGAGGACATGGTCTAATGGTGAACATGTTGATAGTACTCGTTTGATGGTTGGACTTGATGATCTTAAAAGTATTTTCCAACCTTAATGATTCTATGATTCTACTTTTTTTGCAAAAAAATGAAAGAAAAATGCTGCATCCAGCCTCAAGAGAGGTTGAAAAGACGTTGCAAGGAACCACAAACTGGTCAGCTTCTCCCCAGTCCCTGGAAAAGCCATGGAGGTGAGTCCTGGAAAACATTTCAGTGTACATGAAGGAGGTGATCAGGAGCAGTCAGCATAGATTTGTGAAAGATAACTCAGAGTTGATCCAGTGATTGCCTTCTATGACAAAAATGGCTGGATCTCTGGCTGAGGAGAGAGCACTGACTGTCATCTACTTTGTTTTTAGCAAGATTTTTGGTCCTGTCTGCCTCCTCAGAGGCTTTCAAGACTCTTCCTGAGCAATCCGGTTTTAATTCAGGTTTGACCATGACATAGTGTTGCTACCTCTATCTGGAGTGCCTAAAAATGGATTAGAGTAGGCTATGTTTTTCTCCAGCTACTAGTAAATTTTCTATAGTTTAAGAGGGATTTTATGTCCTTAAACAGTGAGCAATGCTCATTCTGGACTTTGCAATTATAACTACTTTTGTGCATGGGCTACCTATGGACAAGGATTTCTGGGTTAACTTTAAAGCATGGACATTATTCACAGATCTGTTCTAAATCAAAACTCAGGGGGTGAAGAAAAACCACAAGGGAAGACTGAAAAATAAGCCACCAGGAAATAAAAATGTCTTTCCTAGATTTATTTCCATATTAGAGGTGTAACACTATGTACCAAACAATTTTAAGCACAGATAAAATATAACTGATTATTACTGGGAATATGTGCTTGTGGCTCTTTTAGACAGACATGAAAGAAGTTACAGACAGAACATTGTGAAAAAAACCATACAAACCTTATAATCAAAATGGCTTGTGGATCTATCATTTCAAGGGTCTTTGTTCTTTCACAACACAGGACAATCATAGCAGATTAGGATTTGTCCTCACAAGCACTGTATGAGCTGCACCACAATTACCTTGTTACTCGAGCATCGCAAGCCTTATTGCTGCCTGAGGCAACATCCCTCGTACTGTGTTATTGTGCCTTATCATAAATTATACTCATTAACAGTGTATGAATAATGGCGACTCGCGGATGATTTTAAATTTTATTTAAAACCTTATTGTGTGCAAGCCTACCTCCTGTTGGATATCCAAAGGCCATGCCTATTAAATTGTTTATTTTTCAGTTCGTGGTTGTTCCTAGCTCTGTTGCCTGTTTTACAAATCCTTGCCCAATGTGCTAGAGGCATAAGTCAAGAAGAGTCCTGCTTGTAAACTGAAAGTGAAAGAGCATGAAAGGCAGCAGCTGGGACTAGGACTCGGGAGTCTTGAGCATCTTCTAGTCTCTGTCCTGTTAATCTCAGGCAAGTAATTTTTTTTTTGAGGTCCCACTGCTTGTCTTCTCTGCAGAACTTATTGCTTAGTGAGATCCCTAAATTCAAGTAGGATTTCTGTAATACAATAATCCTAATTCAGGTTTCCTAAGCAACCAGTGGAGGGGGGGGTGTAGAAAAAGATAAACTTCCTTACAAAATCAACTTCTCACCACAATAAAACACCCCAAGAAACAACCAGAATTTCCAAGCATAAGCATTTCTTTCTTGCAAAGGGTTGTCTTATCTTGGCAATTCAGATAAATTGATCAACTTCAGAAGAGATTAGACAAAAGCTGAGTTTTTCTGGACCTCAGTGTACATGTCAAGTTCCAAATAGAGAACTGCAGCTTGATTTTTAATGTTCTCTGAATCGTTTTCTCAGCATGTTAAATTCCTATTTCAAATTAAACTTATGTATAGAAAACAGGAAAGTTCACTTAGCTGTTTCATAGACTGTTACCTGACTAGATCCTAAATTAATAAGTGTTTTTTATATTTACATTTTAAATTATTTACAGAAAAGGAAGGCATTTTTAAAACACACTGGGCAGTTAACTTTTTTCAAATGACAATAGATTCTGGTCAAATCTTCATCTCCCAGACTGATATTCAGCCAGAGAAATTTTCTGATGTCAAAATATTTAGAAAGAACAGAGCTGTCTTTCAAAATCCCAGAATTTTCAAGTTAACTAGAGAGAGGCAGAGAAATAATTCTTTAGATTTCAGAAGCATTTACAGCAAATATCACACTCATCTACCCTGTCAAACTGAGGTGTAAAGGATTTGTCTTGGCCCCTTCTGAGGACTTCAGTCCTAGAAAGCTGGGACAGAGACTACCTGAAAAAGCTCTGCCCAAAAAGTGACTGTGAAGTTTTAGTAGACCTTATTCTCCAAATGGAATTTGCATCTACTCATCAACTACCCTTGCTTCTTTAAAAGTAGTGCAATAAGTGCATCAGATAAAGCTAATATTGTCTCTTTCACAAAATATATTATTCCACTTTGCACTGTAAACACTATTTCATGTATACTGATCAATAGACTTGTTTGCTGCTGCTTCTCATGAGTAAGGCTCAGCATTCATCAGCCACACTTTTTAGGTCAAACAGTGCTAACAACTACTTTTTTCACGAGTGTTTGCGGATGTAACAAAGCAGCAGGATATAAAATCTATTTCCACCACTAACATAGATTTACAAAAGCACACACAGCACTGAACCTGTCTCTTCTGAGTTGCTACTGATTTATTATATTTTAGTTCCTGAATTTATTGTGTAGGGTCAACAACTGCTTTATAAAGTCATCTTGAGGATCAGAAAGTTGTGTGTCATAATATTGACTTGATAATTCTTCAATGTAGCTTTTTTTATCAGGTTAAAATAATGTTTGATTATCATCCCTCATCTAGTTTTTATCACCCATATCTCCTGTTCACAGGTGCTTGCAGATGTATCAGAAAATCACCTAATTCCATTTATAAATAAAATCTCTGTGTGTATATCTTATTCTAAGAAATAGCATATTTTGCTGGCAAAAGAATTTCAAAGCTGGTTGTGATAACTATTTTGATGTCTAGATTATAGAATGGGAGTAGAATTCACTGTGTTTATAAAGAAAGTGGAGTCAGATTCTACCTAAAGATGTACAGTGGAAGAGGAATAGGCAATATCGACTAGGTGAACCAGAGATATTTCAATTAACTGAGGAAAAAATAGTGCATAATGAGAGGGATGAAACACTGGAAAAGGTTACCTGGGTTTGTTGCAGTGTCTCCATCCCTGAAGATAAACAAAACTCATCTAAAGAAAATATTGAGAAACCAAACTTGTCCTCCACAAGCCTGAGCTGAGTATAGCTTTGGAACAGATGACCTCCAGAAATTTCTGCCCACCTGAATTTTTTTAATTGGCTGCCAAATGTTTACTCATTTGGGAATTATCTATGCTAAAATGTTATTATTTTGAATTTTTAGAAATGAAACTGCTCAAAGCTTTCACTGAAGTGACAAAAACTTAACAAAAGATTAGCAAATGTTAATGAGAGATGGAGATATAGAATATACTTTAGTGGGTAAAATAATTCAAAAACAAATAGAACACTGGATTTGGATGGTCCAAGGTTAATACTGAAAAACTAGGACTCATCATGATCACAAAAGTAGTTCTCTCTGCTTCTGAAAAATATCACAGAAGGCTATAAAAGTCCTAAGTCTCCTAGTAAAAACAGCTGCAAGTTTTAGCGTTTTCTTGATATGCGAATATTTTCTAATTTAAGCTGAAATTCTATCAGTACTGTTTCAAAAACTTTCATTTTCCCCTTTCCAGCTTGCATATGGTGAATTACTATAGTATGATATTAAAAATTGCTTTTCAGATGTTAAGCCATCTGAAAAAAACAGTCACTAACGCTTTACACAAAATGAGGAAATAAATACAATTCTTGAAAGTCAATCCACTTTGAGACAATACACAAGTTTCTGTTCCAATATGATGTCTTCCAACGAATGTCTTTAAAAAGCAAACACAACCACCCAACCCACCCACCCACCCACCCAAACCCCCCCACACACCCCCACCCCACCAAACACCCCCCCACAACCCAAAAACAACACCCAAAAACAACAACAACACCCCCACAAACCCACAACCCACACCAACACAAACACACACAAACACAAAAAAAAACAAAAACACAGTGCACAAAGCTAATAATTTTCAAATAGAAAATGAGAAACAGAAACTGTTTATGAATATAATGATGTGCTTCAACACAGCAGATCACCATGTCATGCTTAGGAGCAGTTCAAATTGAAGTATTCAGAATCATCCTGTTTATCTGACTGCCAGTGAGGAGGGAGAGACAACTCCAGTGATCAATTCATGTCAGAGGTAGAATGAATTTTCCTCTGGAGATGTTTTTTTTTTACTAGGCTAAGCTAAGTAGTTAAACTAGCTAAGAAAAGAGCTTACTCCTCACTTAGGATTTCCATGTGAGCCAAATTGAATGCAGGCTTAACTTATCATATGGAATAGCCTTTTTCTGCTTTAAGAGCTGACATGAGCAGTAGCATAAAGCAACTCTACGAATGTAATGGGATAAAATCTGAAATGGTTACCTAGTTACACTGAAATTATTGGGAGAGCTCTACAACATTATTCATCAAAATTATACCATTAAACTATTTGAGCAGAGTTATAACAGAAATGTTTGACACAGCAAGAGCTAGAATCAGGCTCTGACCCTTTATCTAAGTTCATATCTATGGGTACATCTCCATCAGTTAAAGCAATGGATCAATGGACCCTTGTCACTACTGAGGCCAAAGTGCACAGCACACAGCTCCATGCAGCTGAATTATTTTCTGTAGTAAAATAGGATAATTTCAACCATACTGCCAGGTTAGAGTAGCCTGTGGTTTGTGATATTCTTCAGACCATGGTGGACATTTGTTGGGAATGCAAAATGCATGACAAACTATATGACACAGTCTAGGTACTTTCTCTTTTATTTACAAAGACGGATCATAATTTCCAGTTCAGCAAGGAGAGATTGTAGAACTGGGATGGTGCTCTGCCACAGATGTCTCTAAGTTTTGCTGGATGAAAACAGTGTTAGGAGAGATGATTGGTGGCATCTAGTTTTGGACAACTTCTTAACTAGGTCCTAAAAATTGTTCAACAAGGTTAAGGCACAATGTTCTTACAGAAACATCACTTTTTTCAAAGGAGTTTTCTTGTTCTAGTTCTTGTTCTGGCAATATTTTCTGTTTCTTCCTAAAGACTTTTGTAAGTTGTTTTCCAGCTTCCTCATATACAGGTAGCACAACAGCAGTGGGACCCAGCACCTGCCTATAAAGGGAAGGTGAACACAGTGTGGTCTGGAGAGGCAGAGAACAAGCCAATACCACTGTATTATTCACTGTTTGATTTGGTTTCTGGTCAGTGGTGTGCTTTCCCCAAAATGAACTGTGACATTTCCTACAGCTGCCTGCTCAGCATAGAAAATAGGATTCTGCTAACCCGGGACTGCCACAAGGGAAAATGCTTGCCAGCTCCAGGTCTGCACACAGTGTAAGACAAAAAATTCAGTTCAGCTATGTGATACAGCTCAGTCATAAAGACTACTTTTAGAAAAACAGAAAGACAACACATTAAAATACAGGGAGAGGACCCACTCTTGTTATCATTTAATATTTTTATATAAATATAATAATTTCTCAAGATGAGTTTGAGGTTGCAATCTTACTTTGTACAGATGATAAACTTAATAGAAAAAGATGTTTAAATTAGCATCTTGCTGATGGTATTTCTGTGTGCATTAGTAGAGACATCTGTGTTACTTTCCTTCTCACCTTAGTTTATTTTTAACGTATATAATTTCATTCTGTTGATTTGGTTGACTTGCTTCACCAATCACTTCACTAGTAAAAGAGCTCTTAAATGGTCAATAAAACAATAGAAGTTTCAAATAAAAATGCTCCCCAGTTGTGGCAATTTCACAGACCTGGATCTAAGATCTTTTGTAAAACGTTGTATCTGTTTTGTCTCTACAACATCCATTAAATAGAAAATACATTTTTCACAGCAAAATCACATAATGTTATTTTAAGAAAATATTTAATCGAGAATCATAGGCAAGTGGATTTGATGTTTTTTCCTTATATAGCATGCTTAATTTTTTTTAATCAATGCCTTGAAAAATACCTCAAGTTATAGGTACAAGAGCAGCTTAAAATAGCTAGGTTTTTACTACGGAATTGTAACATATTGTATTTTACATCGACCTGCAGAAATAATTGGGTGGATTCTCATCTATTAATTTTGGATTCTCATTTATTGTCAGATATGCCATTAAATAAAGGTTTTTGAAGTTGTTTCTGTCAAATAATAAAATATCAATCGGATAGTCTATTTTTCATTACATCAACATACAAAAAAACAGTAAAAATTGCATGGAGATAAATGGCTAAATCCTAAATAAAGTGCTAACTCCTGTTGAAAATTTTGTATTGGAGAAAATAAGAATAGTTTAAGTATAGTAAATAACTACTGAGGAACTTTTACGTCAAATTTAAAACAGAATGACCCAGCCATGACAGAAGTTAACATAAAGATTTCCTTTGACTGGGATGGAAGAGAACCTGATCCTGAAAAACACCCTGATACCTTGGCAACTTCTCTGAAACACATCAGATTTGAAATTCTATGTATGTACCACAACATTGAAATCACATAAATTTCTGCCACCACAGAGTAGGAGTTTTAGGAACGACAGATGAATTGCACCATTGAGATGAGTTGTTGCCTCATCTCCAACCTGTTCAGAGAGTTTTTCAATTGACTTAAAACCAAGTTGTGTTGCAAAAGAAAAAGGTAAAAGTTAAATCACTTCCCTTCAATATGAACATCCATTTGCAATGGCAAAGATTCACTTTTGAAACCCTTATTGGATGAAATACTGAATCAAATCAGTGCTTGAATTAAACTACACGTTAGAATGGTCGTAAAAGAACAATCCAAGAAAAATAAATATTCAAACAAAGCAAGTTGAAAATATTAAATTATATTAACTTTAGAAAAAAAGACTTACCAATCTAGCAGTAATATTTTCATGCCAGTCTTAGCAGCGTTTGGAGCCTGGGAGAAAGAGAAAGCAAAGACATTTGTCTCAGCTGCTTTACACAGCAAGGTAGGAGTCAGAGGAGGGTGTCAGTGAATCAGATGCCTCAGGTCAGTGGAGTCACCATCATATAAGTGCAGCTTCCCAAATCCCCTGTAATGGCACAGATTTACACCAGAAGAGCATCTCAGAACAAGTGTCAGTGGAGAAATTAATGTTTTTGTAGTCTTATATTTTCTGTAGATGCCTGTATTATATATAAGCAAGAATTTTAAAAACTATTTGAAACTCCACAAAATTAATTTTTTTTATATTTCTATGAGATATTATAATGACAATTGACTAATTTCCTAAAATCACGTGGTATGTGGGGCAAGTCAAAAATCTTCAATCAAGTTCTACTCTTTGGCTTTTATTTATCAGGCAAGTGGAATGAAAAAATATTAAACACAGTTAAGACTTTTATGATTTTGTTTTTGTGGTTTAATCCCACAGGCAGCTTAACGCTGCACAGTTGTCCAATTGCTTGCCCCATGGTGGGATGGGGGACAGAATCAGAAAAAAAGAGTAAAATATATGGGTTGAGAAAAGGACATTTTAATAGGAATGAAAATGAAGGTATACAAAGAGGAAGAGTAGGAAGAAGAGGAAGAAGAAGAAAGAAAAGAAGAAAGAGAAGAAGGAGAAGAACAAGAAGGAGAAACAAAACAAGTGATGCACCATGTAACTGCTCACAACATAGCAACCAATGCTCAGCTGGCTCCTGAGCAGCAACCCCCAATCAGCTTTCCCTACAGTTTATATGTTGAGCAAGACATCACATAGTATGGAATATCCTTTGAGGGTGTTTGGATAAGCTGTCCTGACTTTGTCACCTTCCAGCTCCTTGGGCACTCCCAACATCCTTGCTGGTGGGATGCATTGAGGAACTGAAGAGTCCTTGACTACATCTTAGCAAAATGGAAAACATGAGTGTGTTATTGTTATTCCCATTCTAAATCCAAATCACAGCACTGTACCAGCCACTAGGAAGAAAACTTCTGATCTCAAGCTTAAATTAAGCATTTGAAAATTTATTGAAAACACATCATCTGAGTAGAAAAATTTCAGCACATTTTTAAATTCTAAATTCACAGAGAAGAAAATTGCCTCACAGGGTAAATAATGAAAGTCACTGAACTGTTAAAAAAATTTATAAAAGAGTTTCCAGAGTTCCCGCTGGCTTTAACAGCTGAATGCACAAGTCCTGATTTTGGAAACAATAAACAATACCTAAGCTGTAGGTATTTCCTATTTTTTAGGAAAAAAAATATTTTATTGTAGACAGAATTTTGCCATAAATGAGGAGCTATGGTATATTAAAAAAATTATATGTTCAATGATGAGAAAATATTAAATCAAGATGTTTATCTCTTTCTGAAATACGACATATTTGCTTACAATTAAAATTGGCCAATAAAAATAAATATTTATAGTAACCAAGTAAGACAATCCTAGTCTATAGGTTATGCACAAACATACTGGGTCTTATCTCTCTTTCATGTTCCTAAAGCATCATCCAACTCTCCACGAAGGTGTGGAGAGTCTAGAAATTCTCTTTATGAAAAAGTTAATGATAATAATTATTAAAATAATATTCCATTAATTTGGCTGGAATTAGTGTATTAGTAGTACACAGACATTGAAGACAGAACCAAGCTATTTCTCTGTTTTTTCAGACGATCTTCTTTTCAAAAACTGATCAGCTTCAACAAAATTGATGTGTCAGACAAGAAATTACAGCTAAATTCAACATGGCTTTAAGCTACACTGAAATATTTATATTAGCTGAAATAAATTTAATGAGAGCGGTGAAGAGGCTAAATGTTATTGGACTAAAATGCCAATTATTTGTAAACACAATGGACAAATAAGCTTCTTCAAACACATTATTTCAGAATATAAAGGTTGTTCTATGAGAAGATGAAATGTTCTCCATACAGGGGTTTAAGAAAATGTCACTAGAACTATTATGATACTTTAAATACTGACAACAGTAAAAAATGGCACTCCACAGAATGTAATCTCAGCTCTGTTTTTCTTTAATACCACTCACTGCATCAGACCTGTAGTCTGTGTAGAGAAGCTTAATACTTTATCTGAAGAAATCCCACTCAGCCTCCTTCACAAGCAGATAATGACAGGAAGTATTCCTAACAGCATTAGTCATTCACAAACACTGGTAAGTATTATGGGATTTTATTCCAACATCATTTTATGCTTCTGTGGTTCAGAACTTTAATGAATTAGATTGCATTTCTAGTAGGAGGCTCTGTGGGATAAGAATGTCAAACAAATATCTACTTAAACTGTCTGTTTTCAGGCTTTTTACAGATTCCTTCCTTCAAACAAGCTGATCATATCGTAAAAACAGATAAACATAACAAATTTGTGTAAATAATATTTTTTCTGTCTCTTTATAAACCTCACAGCTAAATTGTCATTAATTATTACTAGTGATGGCTTATTCTTATCAGGGTCAGAGACAACAAATTTAAGGACGTCAGTCTGAGGAGTTTGATATGTTTCTGTTTGGTTTATTCCTGCTATCCATTATGTTTTTATTTCAAAACCTTCTCTGAAGCTGCATCTGCTCAAGAGATGGTTGTGGATGTGTGTCATTATTAGTCTGAATTTTTCAGCAACTCACACTAAGCAATTCTCTCAGTATTTCCCTCCTATTTATAATGATATTTATAATGATAACTGCTACTTATTTTCAGCATGGCTAAACACACACTGAAAACAATGGGGTAGGAATAGCACCAAACAGAGGGAAGAACCATCAAATACAGCAGAACAGCTCTGAATGGAGACAGCAAAGCCAGAAAAGACAAAAATTAAGAAAAAAAAATGGTTTTGATGAATTTATTGCCCTCTACAACTTCCTGAATGGTGGTTGAGTCAGGATCAGGGTCAGTCTCTTCTCCCAAGCAGCTAGTGATAGGATGAGGGGAAAGGGCCCCAAGTTGCACCAGGGTAGGTTCCGGTTGGATATAAGGGAAAATTTCTTCATTGAAAAGAGAGGTCAAGCATTGGAGCAGGATGCCTGGGGAAGTGATGGAGCACCACCCCTGGAAGTGTTCAAAAAAGGAGTGGATGTGGCACTTTGTGATATGTTTTAGTGAGCATGGTGGCATTCAGCTGAAGGTTGGATTTGATCTTGGAAGTCATTTTGAACATCAATGATTCTATGATTCTATGCTATCTGGTTTATGTTGTGGAATATTCCCCAAAAGGTATAAAGTATTCAAAAGCAGGGCAGAAAATAAGCCATATAAGGTTTTATGGAACAGTGCTGTTGCCCAATAAGTGAAGTGACCTAAATGTCCAAACAGTGTCTCTGACTCTTTTGAACTATTATGAACATGAACATAACTAATGCAAAAAAAAGTAGAAATTCCTTTGTGTAGCAAATTAGCTCCCACTGACAGACTTCGAAGAGTCCTTTTAGGTGAGTGTCCAGTAAGCCCATGAAAAGGATGGTTTCTGAAGTACCTCTTGATTGTTTTTATAATTAAATGTAACTCAAAGAAAAGAAGATGTGAAATCCCAGCATTTCACCTTTTCTTTCACTTCTGTATTGTATTCTGAATTCTCACATTGAGCTGATAGTCATGTATCCTGTATCCTGTCTATTCATGCATATAAGCTTTACTGAAATATACAAAACAAACTTTGTCACCTCTTTTATCTCCTCCTGCAGCAATAAGTACTGATGTTTTACCAAGAATAATTAAAACACATTCTCCCCCTAAATTAATAATTACCAAAACAGTCTATATTAAAGCCAAATAAGATTTAATTTACATAATTGTGGCACAAAAATTGCCTAGGGAAAATAGAAGTCACATAAAAAATGTATTATGATGAAGGTGAAAATAGAGAAAGTAGCACTTGACCCATTGCAATGATGAGGAAACATGCAGCTGGCAGGAGTGACCACACTTAAGATAACAAATCACAAAGAGGAACATTTTAGGGGCATCTGTCATGTGCAGGAATCTGTTGAAAATGCAGGAGTATAACAACAACAACCCCAAATGATGTGTCAGTCATGCCCTGGTACTAGTTGTACTGCAAAAAACCCATTGTTGTAACACCAGCACCACAACATAAGTTAATTAGCCATACATAAGTTAATTAGCCACACATAAGAAACATTTTTATTAAGAAATCAGGGGGTTACTGTTAGAATATGGTGCATTTCAGTTTGTTGATACAACCTTGAATCTGCCTCCTTGTGCACACATACTAAGAAAATCCTGAATTATGCCAGCTGAGCCTCATCCACTTCACAGGCAAACAAGGGTGAGGAATTGCCATTGTTATTGCACAGGTTTTTTTTTCTTCATAAACCAATTATTGAAGTTCTCATGTCACTCCTTCAGTCTTCTATGCAGACATAAGAATAGAAGATGCATTCATCTGATTATTCTGAAATTCTGAGTAATTTTGGTGATGGTGGGAAAGCTCTAAGTAATCACTCACTTTTTGAACTATGAAATCTAGAGATTATCCATTTGCACTTGATGACCAGAGGACAGGGATTCATTTCATCTACATTTAGCCACAGAAAACTGAGGCTCTTAGTCTAAATTAGGCTTCTAATTTCTTTCTATAAGTGATGGAGAGAGACAACCAATTCCAGCTTCATTCAATCCTAAAACAGACAATTAAGATAAATGAAGGACTGTCTGAGCAATCCTGTCTCACTTAGCTGGCCTCATGACTGGTTTAGACAAGACCCCTAACACTTATATGGTTAATATGACATGATTGATTCCACCTCAAAATACACAGATCTCACTTTTCTTCCATGTTCTACCATGTGTTTGCAAGGGAGCATTAAGTGTCTAGATGAAAATAAATTGCAGACATTTTCGTAAGGATGGCGCAATAGATGTGCTCATCAAACCATGCAGGAAAAGTGAGGAAGTCTTGGTCCGTTTGTCAGCAAGGGACATGGATATTCCACTGCAATAGTTATTTGGATTAAGACTGAGTAATCATCTCTGCTGAACAGAATAAGTAATTAGCACTAATCAGACAGTCAGTGATTCTGGTGTAAGCCTATTGTAGGCTTTCAGTGCTATAGAAGCACACATATGTAAAACTGAAATGCAAATGTATCAATGCAGAGTGAGTAAAAGAAGGATTTCTGCATATTATTCCTGACAGACATAAGTAATGGACAGCTCATTACTAGATAATTAGGAATAAAGATAAACTGTTTAACAAAAAACTCAGATTTCAGGGAGGGGGGGAGCAGAAATGGTGTCTAGCTGTGAATTTTGCTAAAATTTTTTGTTGTTCTCCAAAGATACACATCAAAAACATGGAGATTAAATCAGGCTACCCATGCATGAACTCAGTCCTGTGACACCAAGCTGCTTCACAGGACACTGGGATTGGCAGCCACCACCCAGCAGCCCTCGGGAGAGGCCAGTAGGAATAGGCTTCCAACATTTTGTCACACCCATGCAGACTTGTTTTGACAAGACTATACCTGAGTACCACAAAACTGAGTTCTTAGGTGTCTGAGATCCACGTGCGGGAAATAACCAAAGTGGCATTTGAGAAACTTTGGCATTCACAAATTCATACAATCAAAAAATGGTTTTGGGTTGCAAGGGACCTTAAAGATCATCTAGTTCCAACACCTCTGCCAAGGGCAGGGACACCTTCCACTAGTCCAGGTTGCTCAAAAACCCATCCAGCCTGACCTTGAATGCTTCCATTACATCTCCATTTATAAGTAAAAGTTATTCAGTGTGGGATGCATCTGACCAAATAAAGATATTAAATTAAATGTATGATGCAGCACAGGCAATGGGTTTTTTCAGTCTTTTGCAGCACAATGCAAGTTTTACTGTGACTTGTTTAGTCAACAGAAGGTCTCAAATGAAAATATTGGCTTAGAAACTTCACAACCAGAAAAGTTTGAAAGAAGGAAATAATACAAAATACATTATTTGCATTTATAAATACAAGAATGACTTGTACTGACCTGCAAATATTTGTAGCCACTGATCTCCAAGCAGAGATTCCCTTAGCATTCTCCATTGAACTGGTGAGTGGGATGACATTTTCCCCTTACCAGTGCAGCTGAAAATGGAGTAGCAGCAACCCCCAGCTGACATAGACCAGATGTTAGAGCCACTTCTACCCTGTGCTTTGATGCATACCACGGGATTTATCTCACTTTGCTTTTGATGCCCTCAGAGAAGACACCTGCATTTGGGATAATCGCTTGAGCCTCCATCACTGGCACTGGTGAGGAACAAGCACTTTCAGAGCTTAACTACCTAATCCTTATAAAGACATTTCTCACCTTGTGCTTATACCAATCTGTTCCCACTTTCTTTTGGAATCTCTCTACCACATTTCTTAACCTGGAAGAGCAGCTCCACCTCCTGCAAGGCAGCAGACGCAAATAGATGTGGATTGCTGAAAGCTTGCTACTGTCTTACATTTACTTTTTTTATTCCCACTGGAGGCTGGGGGGGGGCTGGGGGGGGCAGGTGAAGAAAAAAAGGCTGGTTTTGTTATCCTCAGAAACACTGTCAGTGATTTTGAAGCCCTTAATACAGTAACCAACTATTATCCCACACAAGACACTTTTATAGCTTTGGTGATAACCTCTACAGCAAAAGTTAACTGCCATTATCAAAAACATTTAAGAAGACTCAAAATACAGCTTGACATTGATTTCCTGTCCTTTTACTGGTTGTTTCATTAGGGTTTTAGTCCTTTCATGCACTAAATCTGGTTTTGTGCCTTGAAGCAGAGATATTATCTTGCCAATGGAACTGGTTTTTACACCTCTTCCCTCCCTCTTTTGCAAGCGTTTGAGGAAAAGATACAAATAGCTAAAAATGAAAATGTCTGCTCAGCAGTAAGGCCTGGTTCATATCGTGGGCTTTTCTCTCATTAAGATTAATTCTCCACCCTAGGAATTTCTGGAGCTTGCTTCTTAGGGCTGTGTAAACTTTTAAGTAGATGTACTTGCTGCTTGATCACTTCGGTGTTTTTTGTGGTTTTGGTTTTTTTTCCCCCTATGCTTTGGGATACATGTCTAATTGATATTTTATGCTCTTCACACAGGCTTTTCAGTGCTGGATGCACAATGTCCGTGTTTCCAGGAGTGGGAAACTCACTTCAGAGCCTTGAAGATCCAAAGTTTGCGTGACCTTGTAAGGCCTTGTGTATCTTGGAGCCTGCTTACTTTATGTAAGAAAAGGAAAATAATTGGTCCCTTTTGGTATCTTCCCCCAACGGTGCAATACACATACCCATCCCTTTCTGTCTGTAAGAGGATTTTTTATTGTTAATCACCTAATCGTTCTCCTCTTCATTATCATTATGGTAACTGGGGGGGGTTTGCTAAAATTTCTGTGCAAAACCAGTCTAAAGACAGACAAGAGAAAAAAATCTCACCCTGAATACTTGGCAGTTTCTTAAGAAAGAGCAAGGGAGAAACTGGAGACCTGAGACATTCCGACTGCAGACCCAGTGAAGCATAGGAAGGCATGAGCTTGCTTTAAACAAGCTGTCTCAGATACCACAAGCACCCAGAGTACACCATGGGCTAATTTGTCATACATTTGTGTTTGTCTCTGCTGCCTTGGCTCAGCTGTTTCCAGAATGTGAACTGGGGACAGATATTGATGTGCAACACTGAAACTATGACCAAGCTTACTGCCAAAGGGAAATCCCATTTGCCACAGCACAACCAGGAGCAAATCTTGTTCTGCATCCCATTTCCTTAGTGTGGATGTTCAAAAGGAATTGTCAGGCTGCAGAGATCTGAAGTAGAGATGAAATTACTGTGTTAAAGGATTGCCTTACCCTTAAGATTCTCTAGAGCCTGACCCTGCATCTGGGTCATGCCATGGTTCCCTCTTTACATGATCCAAGAAGCCAAGACAGCAAGTGCTTTCATCAGGAAAAGCACAGGGGTATCACAAATTTATACTACAAATACCCATCTGCCAAACAGCTGTTCAAAGTTATAAAACCCAGGGGAAAGCCAGGTAGCTTTTTTCAATCTTTAGTGTTGCATTTTGAAAAATTAGTTAAAAGAGTCTTTTGGTACTCACTGCACTCAACTGTTGATTTCTTTCTAGCTGCTGTAATTGATAAGCCTCCCTATCACCTCTAGATCTTTAGTTATTAATTCTTGATTAACTAAAAAATAAGGAAAAAAAAGAGAGGTATTTCCCATTTGAAGATTAAATACAGTTTTGTGTGTTTAAAAAGTAAGCTATGAAATACATTTAACATGATTAGTTGCTCTCTCCCAGAAAACAACCCCTACCTTACCAATGCACAGGCATAACAATGTACCTCTTTCACACTTTGTCTTTCAATATTCAAACAATAAAAGACCATCCTAAAGGATTATTAAATTTTAAGATTGAAAGAGACCATTAAACCATGACATCTAAATGTCACAATTTCACCCAGTAAGCTTACAGAAGACCCATTAATTGTATTTAACTACATCATTATAGCAGGAGGGCCTTTATTTTTGACTCAAACCCACTCAGACAGAGAATTTCGTAGTTATTTCAATAGTATCTTTTAGAACCCTAGTCACTTCTAAATATTTACAACTAAATTTCAATTTTACCTGCAGCATCATCTTCCATCTGTTGTTTCCTTTCATACCTCTTGAGTACATCGCATTACCAATCAAGCAAAAGTTTAGTGTGAAGGCTGTAAGTAACTCTCCTGTCCCCAGTTTCACAAACACAGTAAAAATGGTACTGTGGGAATGCTGATATTTTCCTTTTTAATACAGAAAGTTATTACAAGTTTTGAGGAATTATTTTTCACCCAGAGTTGTTCAAAACTTTTAATTTATAATTCCACTCTAGAGAAAACAAAAGCTGATGATATTAGAGGATCCTATAGCCATTCAGAGGGAGAATTCTTGCAGGATTCCTGAAGCATTAATAACAGAACCAGTGGAATGTTTCTCTTATCCCTCTGTACTCCCTATCATGCCATTCAGGTTTAGAAAAAAAAAAAATCTTTTTAAAATAATCTCATTCACTTATGTGAAATTAGTACCCTATATTGATTGATTATTCAGAGTATCCATGGATAGAGCCCAGTGGCTACTGTTGAGAACAGCAGTGCCCAATGTTTCATTTTCTGCCATAGGTGACACTGCTAGAGAGCTGTTTCTCCAGACACATGAGACAGCACTGATTTGTGGTATCTATATTTTGGGAGGATGGACAGTGAGAGAATTAAGCAACTTGTCCACTTCACACTGAAGCAGAGCAAATCACTTTTTTTTTTGTTTTTAGCATTCTTCTGCCTCATTGCTGTAGCATTCTTAGCTCTTTACAATTTTAGCTATGAATGTGTAGCTATCCAGTTTGTGTGCTTGGTGAAGATGTACAACTACCCTCATTTTTACAGAGAAAGAAAGAGGGAGAGAGCAAAAGCAAGTGAGGGAAAGTCAGGACCAGTTGTTTGAACAAGAAGCTATTTTATGAGATGTGAATTTTTGGCATGTTTCTATAGTGACCTTAAGAAATTCATGTCACTGAGCTGCTCCAGGGTATTAGCTATTACTGTATGTAATATACCTCACAAGAGTGGAACAAATATAATTTTAATTTGTTTTGCATTACACCAACTGTTAACAAATGGCACTACTATAACAAATGCTTTTTAGTTTCTCCATTTGTAGTTAAATTCATAAATCTCAGTAACTATAAATGTATCTCAAGGTCAGAGTTACTACAATAACACATTCATTTTGTTTTCCTTTCACTAAATCCATTATCTGAACAAATCATTAGGTGACCTTTTTAGTTACAGCAATTCAATAAAACTTACATTAGATGGAGTTTCAGGAACATTAGTCTAATGTGCTTTAAAAGATCACCTTCTCTGAGCAATATAATAAGTTTGTGTGAAAAGCATAAAGCATGTAATATGTAATAAAATCCAGCCTTTAATGAACCATCTAGAAAAACTGACTCGTGCTATGATTCGATAGAAATCCTCCCCTAATTAATGGATATGAAACCAACAGTAACCACCGGATGTTACTTTTGATTATATATTCAACTTGTTTTTCCTTTTAAAATGCAGTCTCCTGATTTATACAGCTCAAAATATTGCAGTTTAAATGACCTCGGTTACAAGAGTAATATGCTATGAAAAGACATACTTAAAGCTAATTAAAAAGGGGTCTCTGATTACTAGTTAGTACCAATTGCACTAAGATACTGATTAATTTTCCAAAGTGGAAGTCAGTCAAGATTGTAAATTTAATAGACTGCCCTAGATGTTTGATGGATGTTGGTTTTCTTCACCAGATATAAGACTAAAAAATACCTTGAGGCCAGGGAGATAAACAATAAATAAAACAGAGCTCCAACTATCAAGCAGGAAATTTTTATCAGGGAGGATTTTACAGGCTCACTAAAATCCATTATTTCCATTAAGACTATAAGTAATTAATCTGATTCTCTTTGTAACTAAAACAGGAATAATCATTAATAAATCAATAAATTAAAAAAAAAAAGCTGAAATTCTCTACATCTTTTGTTTCTAGACTCCTATCAAGAAGAAAACTAGTTTAATTTGTAATCATTCTTTGGAGGTGTGTGTGCAGAAAGAAAAGCAATAATAACTTTCCACCTGTTCAGCATCAGCAATCAGTCATTTCTCCTGCAGATGTATGCACACAGGAACACGAGCCAATTTGAGTAAAGGTCAGGACACATCAAAATATTGAACTAAATAAGTTCCTCTTGCTACTAGGGTTTATTTAGCAGACCCACATTCATTCAGTCTGTGGGTATTTCATTTAGCTCCATATTTTTCCAAATACTTTTGTGTTTGTCACCCAGAGAAGCAACTGGAAACCTATCAACTTTTCAGGGTCTTCTCCTAATTGCTCATTCACAGGACAAATGTAGTTATTATTTCCTTTTCCCAATAAGTATCTCTACTACTGATTTGAGATAGATGGCCTGAAAAATAACCACAAAATTATAGGATATGTTAGAGAATTATTTTAAAATTTACAGATTGGATGTCCCATCCCTGGAAGTGTTCAAAACTAGGTCGGATGGGGTTTTGAGCAACCTGGTCTAGTGGAAGGTGTCCCTGCCCATGGCTAGGGCTTGGAACCAGATGAACTTTTATGTTCATTCCAACCCAAACCGCTCTATGGTTCTTTGATTCTATGAAATAAAAACAGTTTTTAATTGCAATATTACAGTTAATTAATAGATAGGTGAAATGTAAAGGAACAGTCCAAATATGACAACTAACTACTTGTTTTATTTTTCAAGTTGCCCCTTTAATTAGTAGGTTTATTAAATCACACAATAAATTTAGGAATACCATGAGGTCATAATGCTTTCAACAACAGATACATATTTTCTTTTGTTTCTGTGGTGAAGCCAGTTACAACATTGATGTGTCATTTTCCACAGACCTTTCATACTGGCAAACAGTGCATTTAGACAGCAATCTCTTTGATTATCTTACCAATATCTTCACAGCATTTCTCTGCTAAATTTTTGTGTAACATATTTCTTTGAAATCTTAAGAATGAATAGAATGAGAGTAGCTATGCTTGGGCTTGGTAAGCAAAATCAAAAAATCACCTGGTTATTTTTTTCTCTCTTACAGGAACCAGCAGATATTCATTAAAATAAAAGGTATAAGGAATGCTCAGCTTTCAGTTAGAGCTTTCAGCTAGAGTCCATAATCCTTTATCACCCCAAGCAAACTTTGATGCATGGCTTCCACCGGGCCTTCTCATGTAATTTTTTTCCTTATAACCTATTTTCTTGTCAGTATCTTTGTTAGTGTCATGCTAATTATTGAGATATGTGAAATGGTCTGTTAGTTTTCCCTTTCTGTTCTATGAAATTTAAGAGATTAAAAAAGTTGATTGCTAAAGAACTGCTTAAAATGTGCTATGTTGCACATTGATAGAGATCAGCCAGTGACCTATATTTATATTTCTTAAGAAGAATCACCAATGCACACATGTAATCCAAAAACCATTCACTTTATCATATGCTTGGCATATTTTTCCCAGATCATAGACAACCCAGCCGAAGATTAATTTGCAATGTCATATTATCTAAGCTGTCTCTGCTTTTCAGTAATGTTTAAAATATTCATATAATTTCATATCTACCCTTTTAACTCATTAGAGAATTAATACATCATGGTCAAAATGATGTGGTTTTGTTTTTTTCCTCCCTGTTGCTAATAATACCAATTTCATTTAGAAAAATAATGGTGTCCTTTAACTATTTTTTAAGTCAACTGTTTTTTCCTTGCTAGATAAATTGTTCGAGATTATTAATTTGTGCAGGAAACAATAATGAAAAGTTGCACCATTTTAATTATATTTGTTCTCTTTGGTAATGGAGTAGGTCTTAAAAATTTCACACTGGAAAATAAGAAAAAATACAAAATTTCAAAGACAAGGTAGTAAAGTTATATATCCACTCATAGTTCAATCATAATAACATTGTATCTTGACTGAAATAATACAGTTTTAATACAGTATGAATCATCAATAACTGTCAATTAAGTAACATTTTAAAAGCTGCATCTTAAAAATATCCTTGAAGAAAAAGTCCATATATTTTCTTTGAACTGCAATCAAACTTTCCAGTAATAGCCACAATGTTTGTCCAATATGAACAGAACATGCTAAAAATTTCTAGAATACTTTTCCTCAAACCTTATCTTTGTCATTGGAATAAATCAGCCTCACACTTATTTTTGAGAATACATTGATAATTTAAGTGCTACAACTAGTTGCATATATATAACAGAGATGCCAAGGAAAACGCAATGCTGCAATCCTAAAAGACTTTGCAACTGTTGATCCAAAATACTAAGTGTTTGGCAACTTAAAGAATGAAGCTGTGTTTACTAATTTTCTAGCTGGGAGGTTAAATAGGAAAGAATCAACTACAAAACATATGTGAGCAGTCTGGCTTATCCACTTTTGTAAGTCCCCAAACAGCTGGTGTGGAGGAAACCTACTGTTGTGTTGCTGAGCCACTGATGGGGATGAAGAGAAGCAAAGTCAGTGATTGTTTTCAAAGATCGATCATGTAAAGGTATGAAATAAAAGTCTTCAGGAAAAAATATCAGTATGGTCTGGCCTTTTACTGGAATGAAGAAAATTAGGGGTTTTAACAGATGTCACAGTGACTAACTGTCCATATAGGCTGATGTAAATATACGAAGTCCATTTTAATAAGAGAATCAGCTTTAGAGGAGCTAAAGACACCCTCTTATAAGGACATCAAAGAAAGATAAAGGGTTGTTATAACTGGCAGAGAAAAATACAAACACGAAGAGATGGTTATGGTGGATATGTAGGGAGAATACATACCATTTACAACTCTGAAGGCAAACAAGGGGAGCTGGGATTTGCTATATATGTCAATTTTGTATTGAGGGACAAGCACATGGAAGAAACAGGAGGTGCCACAGTATGGTGACAGTCATTTGCCTGAGCTGGTCCAGGTCAAGCCAGCATCTCTCTATTCTGTCAGGACAGTACCTCTCTATCTATCAGCATGGGGATTTACTTCAGAAATAATAACAGATCTTAACAAATTCATGAGAAGACATCCACCAAAGATCACTGCAGGCAAGGCCAGACCCCAAATGTTTTGAGCCATCTGTGCTGCACTACACAGTCATAATGAAGACAAACACTGACGTGTTTTATGCACTGAGACCAATTGCATATCTGAATAACTGGGGAAAAGATAGTTGGGGAGTTTTTTAGGTTTGGATTTTTTGGGTGTTTTGTTGTTAGGTAGGTTGTTTCTTTTTAAAAACAAACAAGAAAACTCCAAAAACGTCAGCAAAGTAGCAATTTCACTTCTGTGACCTCCATTCCAGACTACCTGAATAAAATTATATCACCCACATGAAAAGTGTAATACCTGCAATTTTTTCCCACCTAAACTCGCAATGAATTCTGCAGAATGCATCAATGAAAAAAAAATTTATGTAACACCCCATTGGATTAAAGAGTCTCCTTTTTTAACATGACAAATGTTATGTTCTTGCTTCCCTTCTGTCTTTCTCTCTAAGTGTTGCTCTTCACCTTCCTGTCCCACAGTTTTCTGTCCATGCAGAAATTGGGTATGATAATTGCTATGATTCTGTACATCTTCTGGACCATTCTAAAACAATAGAATGACAACTACTTGTTGTCCAGAGACATTATGAACTTGTGGCAGCTCATCCCCGGAATTTCTCAAGACTGGAATGGATGTGACTTTGAAAAACCTGGTCTAGTTGAAGGTGTCTCTGCCCATGGCAGGGAGATAGGAACTTTTCCAACCCAAACCATTCTGTGATTCTATTTATTGGCCCAAGATCCCTGTCATTACCTCATAGTAATATATACGTAACATATACCTCATAGTAGTATATATGTCCAGAGACTGCTGACTTAAACCTTCCCTATTTCCTCTGAGGACTTCGGAAAACAGAGTTATACAAGTGAGAAGGACCAATTTGATTTTTATTTATGCCTAAAAAGTATGTTATATGTGGGGTGAAAAATTACTGGAGGGGCTGGGACCCCTGTTCCTGGAGAGACTGTTCCTCCCCCTGTTCCTCCTCCTGTTCCTGGGGAGACTTCGCCTGGCAGCTAATCAGGGCAGAGAAAGCTTCCACGATTGGCTGCAAGCAACACCCCCTTGCCAGTGGGGCAGATTCCTGGATTCCCAGGAAAAAATGCCCAGGAAATAGGGCTATGGGAGGAGCCCTAACACACAAAAAAAGCACTTAACTGCACCAGATCAAGGGCCATTTTCTTTGGGTTGCTTGGAGGGAAGATGCACAGGCTCATCGCTGCTCTCAGCACTCACACTGCATCTGTCAGACACCTATGGGGCATGTGCAGGGTAGAGAAATAATGTTGTCTTTGTCTCCTGTTTCTCTCTCTGTCTCTCTTTTTCCCTCTTTGCTCTCTTTTCCCTTTTGTAGGAACACTTATCTTTCTTTATTAGTAAACAGTTAGTTATAATATTGCCTCACTTGCACTTTAGTTTCGTCTGAGAAATCTACCTAAAAGAATGCTCCCCAGCTCTCCTTTTACAGCAGGATGGGACAACAAGAAACGCCAGAGACAAGAAGTTTAGAGAATACTTTTCCTACTCAAAACATACTTCATAGCTCTGGTCTTCAGTTTCCTCTATTACAGAACTATCTCTTCTCGTATTCACTTGGTCAAACACAAATAACAAAGTTTCCAAAACGTCAGGACAGGACTGGCTATTTTGTTATTGATAACACATGAGGGCTTATTTCTTAGTTTATAACATTATTTCTACATGTGAATTTAATACTGGTGGCAAAAACCACAAAGCCTTTAATTTATGACTTCAAGAATGCTGCATGAACAAGGTGTATCTGAATTAAGCAGAATAAGAGATTCACTTAGACTGGCAGGAAACTGTGATGCCAATTATTCCAACCTTTGCTCCAAGTTGAGCTAATTTCAGTTTTAGTTGGGGTTGCTTGGGGCCTTTTCCTCTTTACTTCCATATTATTTCATTATTTCCACAGCTGGAGATGAACAATGTCTGTGGGCAGTTATTCCTTCCTTTTCCCCTCGCTGCGATTTGTGTGCATTGCTTCTTATCCTTTTACTGTGTTCTTATCCTCAGCCTGTCTGGTTTCCCTTTGACCTTTCACTATGTATTTGAAGACAGGGATAAAACTTTTCCTTTACTATTTGTTTTTCAGACTGAACAAACCTGGTTCCCCCAGCCACAAGGACAGCACTCCAGATGCAGCCTCACAAGTATCAAACACAGTAAAAAAATAATTTCCTATCACCAGGCAGCTATACTTTTGTATGGAGTTAGCTTTCAACACCAAGGGCCCAATGTGACTTGCATTCAATATGTTGCTCACCAGAATTCCCAGGATTTTAATGGACATTTTTTTACCAGTTGTTCCCCAGTCTGTGCTGTTATATGGGGTTATCTCCATCCCAGTTTCAGAACTTCACATTCATTTTTGTTGAAGTTCACAAGGTTTCTGTCAGCCCACTCCTGAAACTTGCCAAGATTCCTCTGAAGGTTTAATCTGCTCTCCCATGTATTAATTACTGCTCCCAGTTCAGTGTTACTTACCTATGAGTTCGCTGAGGCTGGTTTCTGTCCCATGGCCTAGGTCACCAATAGTCAGTGCTAAACCTCTGAGGACTGTCACTTGTAATGGCCAACAGCAAGGCTTTGAATCCCTGATTGCTACCCTCTATCCAACCTGCTGCTCATCACTTGCCTCTTTGCCCATCAGGGAAAGGCTCTGGATTGCTACAATTGATTGCTTTTTTGATTGTCACTTTGTTAATCTTTCCTGTTTTATATCGGAATTACTATTTACCTAGGTCATAATTCTGGCCTTTAGTTTTAAATTCCTGACAAAAATTTAAACATTTGTGCCTATATGAAAGGTAGAAAAAAAATAAAGTTCCATTTAGCTAAAGTGCTCCTGAAAATAAATTAGTGAAGAAATATTACTTTGTATTTTCTTCTTTCCCACTTCCTAATGCCAGTATGTTATCCCTAAGAATTTCCACTATTTTCTTTGCAGCTCTAACAGTGCCTTGCTTACCTGTTTCATAATCATTACTTGCCGATTTTTTATCAGGTTGTCTCACCTAGAACAGAGCACACACTCCTTGCTTTAACTAAAGATAACTGTAGTACATTACACTTTCTATTTGAGCCAACCTTGTAGCAGTCAACACAATCGACCCCTCAGCTGAGTACCTGGAGTAGCAATGCCTCATTCCAGCACACCTGCCCTCAAAGGCAAGGCAAAGGCAGGTCTGAGATAGTGAGAGGAATGGTGATAGTGTGAAAAGGAAAAATATGGAACTGGATAAACAAGATCATGCTAGACCATCAAATATCTTCAGGAAGCTTTACACAAACAGCAAGGTATTGAAAATTTAATTCAAAAGATGCTACATTACAGAAATAACTTATCCAAAAAGAAAAGGGTTTTCTTTTTCCTTTTGTCCTCCATCCAAAGACATTCAAGGTCCATTACTTGAATTGTAGTGTGAAGGACATTAAATTATCAGTCAAAGCTAACAGCCCATACACTGAAAATTTCATTTTGCAGGAATGGATATTACACGAGGTAAGAAAGTTCTTTGAATGCTCTTATAGATGCCCATGCAAAACTTCATGGTCCACAAAGGGATTTATAAAACTGCTGACTGAAAAAACCCACAGAAAATAAAACCTGAAAAAGGCTGCTTTTTGTAGTATTTATCTTATTTGCACTCCCCCACCTTTTCTCTATAGAGATCAGCAATACCTACCAGCCCACCCTGTTCAGTACCTCATATATGTAAATCAGCAGATGGAAAGTCTGATTCGCACATTACATAAAAAGAGAATATTTTCAACCAAAAATGGGGCCGTTATCTTTTGCAAAAGCTTGGGTTAAATCACAATTTTCACTGCATTCAGTGACAAAACCCTCATCTTCAACAACAGGTTGCCAGGTTAAAGACAGATCTCCCTCACACAGGGGAGGCACCATACTTCTGCTTCATAAACATTTCCTTTCCACCTTTCAGTAGGCACCCTAAAATAACCTGGTGCAAGTAAAAATGTTAATATTTTGCTCAAAAAGCAAAGCAAAATAAAATACCAAACAGAAACATTAATTACTTGTTAATTGCCTAGTTTCAGCTCACAGATTCTTGGCAGAAGTAGAACAATGAACACGTTGAATATTGCATGGAATGAAGAAACACACATGATATTAAAGGAAAACAGTGTTTGTGAGCTGAGCATATCAGATAACCTTAGTCCTTGACAACCCACTTCTGATCTGAGCTCTTATTTTTCAATAGACACCAATAACTTTTCTAGGAATTGATGTTGTTCACTAAATGACTCTGCTGCAACAGTGAAGTCAGCACTGTGAGTGCACCTGAGGCTGCCTTCTACCTGCTGCCCCCTTGATCTGACTGGCTAATATTGGACTTTTATCCAGATAAGTCTGCAGGGGTTACTTCTTCAAATGTCACCTCCTCCAATGCTGAGACTGAAGTTTCTGTTCAGGAGTTGCTCACTGGTATTTATAGTGCTTTTCTCTGCACTCTGAGGTTGCACAGCGAAGAAAACAAACATGGTTCTCGGGAAGTTGTAGCAGAAAGTCTCTGTATATTTCACTGAGCAAGATGAAGAAGCAGGGTACTTCAGTTTGAAAGCCTGTTATGAACTGCAGAACTCACCACTTACCACTTCAATATTTTATTTCAGTACAAAACAAGAGCAGAAAAAGTGTGGTCCTTAGGATGTATGAGAAGAGGATCATCATAGAAAACTTAAGATTTTAAATTTTGCCTCTATAAAGTAATTTTAGTACCACTACAAGAATACTGAATCAAGGACCAGCATCATAAGTGCATCAGTGTTATGAAGAAGTGAAAAAAAAGCCACAAATATGACTTGGGAATTGGAAAGCAGACACTTAGAAAGTGAAATTTCAGGAGTTTGTTTTACTAAAATAGGAAGTGAATCAGGCATTTCATAGTGTTAGTGTTAAATATCTCTCTCAGTGACAGCAGGTGTTTCAGTCTTGCTTACAAAATTCTTAAAAGACTCAGTAGCTAAAAGATGCAATTTTCCTAGCTGCAAAAAGATTAGGTTATAAGGAGAAGGTTGGTCTTCACTTTTCCTGGAATTATTAAAGTCAGTAAAAAGAATATAGAAATTATAGAAACTGCATTAAAATATAAAGCCTGTGTAAATGAAAGCTGGATGACATCTTGGCCAAACATCATATCTGACCCTGAATAAACAGATCTTAATTGTCTAGTGCATTTGTAGCACATCATCTCATTTTGTTCCAATTTTCTACAGAAAGTCAGGAAAACCTTAGCCCATGGTGGATATGTGTGGTTTTGTCTAGCCCTAGTTATTGCATTTCATGTGGTTTGAATTAGATTAAGCTGAATGTGGATTATATCTGAACCTTAATACTCATAAATACCTGATCTTTACATGACTATTTAAGCAAGGAACTATCTTCGAACACCTATAAGGGTCTGGAATTAGTCTGAAGGTAATAGAAAACTCAGAGATAGTCAGAGACAGGCTCTTGTCTGGAAAAGTGACATTGACAGTGATAGGATGACATTTCAATTTGAGCCATTAACCAATCTTGGACAAGAGAGAATCGTTAAGAGATGAAAAGCAAAAGAAACCTCAATGGGTAACACATAGAAAACAAAGTGGGGCAGGGGGGGAAGCCAGTTGTGCATTGCTACACTGGTAATACTTTTTTCCCTAATCTAAGATGTGAAACAAAAAAGCTCTGTACAGTCTGATACTTAGTCATCCAAAGGTGACGGTTCTACACTGATGTTAGGACTTGATGATGTTAAAGGTCTTTTCTAACCTTTATGATTCTATGAAATATACTAGAAGATCCTGGGGAGGGGAGGGGTATTATTTTATTATTATTTCCCCCCTCCTACATTTCTCAGTCATTTCTTACCCCTGAAAGTTTCGCTAAGGTGTAATTACATAATCACTTTATGCATCACACAAAATGTCACCAAGCCACAGTGTCCATCAGCATCTGTCAGATGTGGATTCCTGCTTCTGTAGCCAAACTGCAAACATGGGTTTATTCAAGTACTGCTCAATCTGCCCAGATCCAAATCCAGTTCTTGCTAACCACCTTCAACAGTGGTGGAAACTATGGAGAATTTGTGTTTTCCAGCATTGCAGTTTGGCTGGGAAGACTGTAAGGTATTAAGCTCCCTCAGCCAAAGAAACATCAAACTGCCTGTTTAGTCAGATGAATGTAGAAAGAAAGCTTTGTGTGACTTGATAGACAATAGCTTGCATTGATTTAAGGAGTGAAAGCTAGCAATTAACACTACTAAACATTAGCACGGGGGTGATGAATAATCTGACTTCAGTTCTAAAGGGAGTTTCTCCACGTGGAAAAAAAAATATTCACAGCAGAATTTGGCAGGACATTAGAGTTAATCACCACTATTCTTCATACAATCTTTAATGATCACAGTCAGGACCTCCAATTTACATCTCATTTACAAGATGGCATCTTTTAGCAGCATGAAGCTTCCTAACACGCTCTCAACTATTAAATGATTAAAGATTTATTCTTGCAGTACCTAGATTTTCTCAATCTAACCTTACTTACATCTGCTGCAATTACAACATGAAGACGTTTAGCCTGTACTTACAGAAAAACAAGGATGTGTTTACACTTCATGAGTTTTTTTTCAAGAGGCTAAAATTGGTCCTTATGAGAGAAAACAGCATCTTCTCCTTTCCTTCTAGCAAAATATGACAAAAACCACTGTGCTAGTCTCTGTAGATGAAGCACTCTCCAAAGAAGCAGATGAACAGACCAGATGTACACAGCTTGTCTGATACCTTGCTGCTTCAATAATTTTCATTGCAATAAATGTTGCTTGATGCTGGTATAATTTGTTGCTCAAAGGAAGCAATTTTTGTTTCCTTTAATGCCATTATGATGATGCCTGCTCTTTTCCTGAGAGACTCAGGATCTCTCCTACCCACAGAGCAGCTTGGAGGTGAATCTGACTTTACAACCCCAAAAGGAAGCAGGCCAGGGACATCTGAGCACAGGGTCACTGTGAAAAGCCATGAAAGCCTGGATAGCTGTAAGCCAGCACAGTTTGTGCTGTGCATCAGTAGGCATCAGCAACTGGCAACTGCTGGGGTAGCAGTCCTGTATTTACTCAGCATGTGACTCCTTTATATTGACAGCTCAATTTGATTAATGGTCACAAGTGGTTGAAATGCTATTTGCATAAAATATGCTTTGCACTGAAAGTAATTTAATATAGGAGATGCACATAGTTTGGAAATATTGCTTGGAGGGCTATTTTTCTTGGGAAAGGATTTACAATTAAAAGTAATAATATAAATATTAGTGTGTGCATTTATATCCTCCTTGCTCCCAATTTAAGCTCTTTTCAGATGTTCAAGGGCCATATTGACACTAGTGAAGTCTTCCTTTTCAGTTCATGGCATGAGGATTTTTAAGCTTCTAGTCTGAGCAGTTGAGTGACTTGGGGAGGAAGGAAGATTACTTTTCTGGTTTGGACAACTCACCTGCCAGGCTCAAGACTTTGTCACTCCATAATATTCCTTAGAGTTTGCCCGTCACAGCACAGAAATGCTGTTCGATGCAAACAAATTTAGTAAAACTGACCCCCAAAATGCATCAAGCACTCAGTATTCTCACGGGACTTTTTCCTAATACCTTTTGCAGACTGATGCATCCCTTATATCCTCTATCTGTCTTGGTTGGAAGGCTGTTGTTTTCAGCAAGATTATCCCATCAAAACTAAGCATAGATCTTATACATATTTACCAAATACACAAATAAATTTAATTTTCTAATATAAATATTTACTAAATATACTAAACCTGTATCTTTTACATTATTATAGCTCAGTACAAAGACCTTTCCCTTTCTTCTATGTTCCTGCAATGTAGCATTGCAGAAAAGGTATAGGTAAGCATGAGAGAGGAAACATTTATTTAAGCAAGGGCAACAATTTGTTAAAACTTTCTTTGCCACACACGAGTGCAACAGCTGTCCCTTGATACATTATTTGCACTAATTAGACACTCATCTGTAGTGGGTTCACCCTGGTTGGATGCCAGGTACCCACCAAAGCCTCTCTGTCACTCTCCTCTGCAGCTGAATAGAGGAGAGAAAATACAATGAAGGATCCATGGGCTGAGATAAGGACCATGAGAGATCACTCACCAAATACCATCATGGGTAAAATGGGCTAGAATGAGAGATATTAACTCTCATAAATAAAATCATAGCAGGAGGATGGGAAGTAAAATAAGTCTTAAAAACAATTTCCACCCACCCCTCCCTCCTTTCCAGCTCTGCCTCTTCACCCAGCAGCACACAGAGACAGGGAATGGGTTATGTTGAGTTCATCACAGGTTACTTCTTCTGCTGTTCAGAGGGAGGAATCCTCCCCCTGCTATGACACAGCATCTCTCCCACAAGAGATAGTACATGGCTGTGTAGGGATTTGTATGTTCTCATTAGGAAGGCAAATTCACCCCAAAATTAGAGATGAATTCATTGACACTTTCTTTTGTCTTCACTAAAAATTTGACCAGCAAAACACCAGTTTTGCTAAGATGTAATCTTGTCAAGTATTCCTGAGCAATATAAAAGTCCCACAGTGCCTCACATACACCCAGGCCCTCTATATACTATCAGAATACAGAACAAATGAAATCTAATAAAATACTTAATACTGAAATAAAGTATTGCTGCCATATGAATGAATCCAGTCAGACACACAAGCTCAAATAGCGATGTTTGGGCCATTTGAAACTTCTCATATGAAATATTTTTCCTGCTGTTAACCAGTGTTTACTTTAGTGCTTTCGTGTGCACCAGATTAATGACAGGAGAATGATAAATATGAAAGTTATTTTAGAAGATTTATCTCTTCAACATACAAGAGCCACAAATTTCAAAGTTAATACAAGCTTGTTAATCTGCCATGTACAGACTTGCACTTTCCCCTTGGCAGAAGAGTACTGTGTCATATTAAGATAAATTATTTATCTGGCTTTCTTTAAAGAGTTTGGAGAATATTTCCATCATATAAATAACATTTTCTATATAAATAGTGGTCATACTTTGGATCATTGCCAAGAGAAGATATCCCCCGTAGCTCCCTGATATTCTTAACAGGTGCTTTTTTAAGCACACTGCCCTCTTTCATCATGCACTAACCTTCAGTAAACCAGAATAATTTACAATGCAAGTTCTGCTCTCAGAAATCTGCTGCTGTAACAGAAAGTTCCAATGTGATGGGGCAAAATTCTGTTAACTGCAGTGCAACAATGTGAATCGCCAAATTTGAAATGAATGAGCCTTGTAATGCCTCAGGCATAACATTTTAGTGGCTGAAGAATTTGACACTACATGCATCCTGGGTTTCTATAATCCTATAGTTATCCTGACAGCAGAGAATCTCTGCTCAATAACAGTAACTACACAGAGGAAATTATTAAAATACACTGCACATATACAGAAAAGAAAGTCAGCTTCACAACTGGAGCTCTGTATTACATACCTGTAATGTGGAATCAGCTTTTAGGTGACCCATTTATTCTATATTTTCCCACTAAGATCCTCAACAGATTTAATATTTAAATATGTCAGCCCTTTGAGAAAAGAGGGCTTCATGAGATTGGGTGTTTTTTTAGACACACTAATTCCCGAGAGGAACAAGTACGCTGAAGACATTGGTGCTAGAGCTGGCATAAATGACAGCCCCATGAGGCAAATAAATTCCACAAAGAACAGAAATTATTTTGTCTAAAGAACAACTGGGTTGTTTCCATCAGTTCTGAAAACTACACAAAGCTCAGCTCTTGTCTGTTCCCCCATGAAATTAATTTAGCCTGCAGTTTCTCTGGGCAATACCATTCCGTTGATGTGACATTTCTTTTTAAGGACAAAATAGAATTGTACCACCTTAAAAGATACCCAAAGCACAGTTAAAATTATTAACATTTTTTGCCTTCAGAACAAGTGTGGAGTAACAGAAACACTTTTATACCCAGAGGTGGTGTTTGGATGTGGAGTGTAATACCCAAATCCCAGCTAAAGACGAGGAAGTGTCTGAAGCACCTAAGGCAACCCTGTAGCTGTACTCAGCTACAGTCAGAGTAGGAAATCATTCACATTCAAAGGGGGATGCAGCCCATCTATTCTTTCTGCTGATTTCAGAGGGAGTCTAGAGTGACTACATGCCATAGGACATATCTCAGTTTTTGCAGCTGCTGGTGTTTTCATCTTCAGAAAAAGCTCTTGGGTCTTAGTATTGAAGTTGGGCAGATGTGAACTTCAAAGGTCGAAAGCTGACATTATCTAACAATGGCAACATGGAGAACTAGTGAGAAGTTTTCCTTAGGTTATGTTTAAGTAAATAGGTAAAGAGGGAAGAAAAAAACAACTGCCCTTCAAGCTGCATAATCTCTCTCTTTTCCATTCTTAACAAAAATATTCTTTATCTCATGGCTTTGAAAGACCATAAGCAAAGCATATGGCAAGCATAAGTCCATTTAGATTTATTTTAGCTCTGAACAGTATGCCAAAAACATTTCTGTTTTGTCTAACAGTATGCTAATAGGGAGACCTCAATGTAATTATTTGTTTACCCAGATTAAATTAATCCTCTATATTTTGCTTCTGCTTTTTCCTAAATGAAGCTCAGCTGAGTGCACTATGCTAACACTAAAAACAAGAGCACTCTCCACTGAGGGACGTCCCTGGTGGTGTAATAGGAATTTACTTCCTGTTTCACTGTGCTTCATCACTCATAGTTGGAATATATCATGTATGTAAAAAATTGTGGAAATATCAGATACAGTGCAATTAATGCACAAGAAAAGAATTCCAGCATCATTTCCACACAGAATAAAATACCAGCACTAATAATTAAAAAAAAAAATCTAACAGCTCCAGGCAAAAAGGAACAATGGCATAATAAAAAATTGTCCCCCCTCACCTGCTCTGAGAATGCAGCTCAGTGTGGTAGCTGATGCTGGGTGGATTACGGTAGGAATGAAAAGGTTACTAAAATAACATCCAAATAAACAAATAAATAAAGGAATCCTACCAAAGACATGGTAACAGGAACATTTGTCTTGAAAATATGTACATAGAGAAATACCAGTAGAAAGAAAGACCACTGGGCTCTGATCCAAGGTCATTTTATTGTTATGGCTGAGCCTGTTTTTATTCATGAAGAAAAGTGATGGCTACTCATTCACTTATGTATTCTTGATGGGTTTTGCCTGATGATTTACCTGCACAGATGGATCTCAGAACTGTATAAATTTCTTCAGTGCTGAGCAATACACCAGGAAGTCAGCATTGTCTAAAGTACTCTTTCAGTTCTGGAGCCTCCATTGTATCTCATCAGTAGTTGTTTTGCCCCCACATACGGTTAGAAGTGTACTAAATAAGGACTGATGCATAACTGCTATTTCATAGAACCATAATTAATCAACTCAACTGAGGTGATTCTCCTTCTCTACTCCTCTTGTGAGACCTCACCTGAGTGCTGCATCCAGCTGTGGGACCCCAACATAAGAAAGAGCTGGACCTGCTGGAGCAAGTTCAGAGCAGAGCATGAAGATGCTCAGCAGGCTGGGGTACCTCTGCTATGGAGACAAACTGGGAGAGTTGGGGTTGTTCAGCCTGGAAAAGAGAAGGCTTTAGGGAAACCTTAGAGCCCCTTCCAGTGCCTAAGGGGGCTACAAGAAAGCTGGAGAAGAACTTTTGACAGAAGTGTGTAGACAAGGGAGAATGGCTGTAAACTTAGAGAGTAGCTTTAGATCAGATACAAGGCAGAAATTCTTTACTATGCAGGGAGTGAGGCACTGGCACAGGCTGCCCAGAGAAGCTGTAGCTCCACCATCCCTGGAATTGTTCAAGACCAGGTTGGATGGGGCTCTGAGCAACTTGGTCTACTTGGGGGTGTCCCTATATGTGGCAAGGGACTAAACTTGAAACTACACAATCATCCAATCCCAACGATCCTATGATTTTAAATATAATTATTTGGAAAAAAAATCTAGAAAAATTTTGCACATTTAACCAGTGCTAAGAAATTTCATGGTTTGAACTGAGTGACCTATTTTTCAACTGTTCACAACATCAATTATTTTTCCAGGGCCTGAAGAGATTCTTCAAAGCTACTTTGTAGCCAGGTCCCAACACTAACCATGCAATTATAATTATTAAATTAGAGTAAATGCTTAGGATACAAATGAATATATTGCAGCAGAAGGCCCAGACAATTCGAGTCTCAGAAATTCTTGATGAACATAGCGAGTATTTGATCAGGCCCCAGAACAATTAATATCACAACTCCCAAATCAACAGAGAAACTTCTCAGCAGGGAATATACAGCAGGCAATATTTGTGTCAGCATTGCTATTCACCTGCTGATTCTTCTTAGCTTTAATATTTTTTACATATAATCTTCCTTATGTCACATAATAGGAAGCCAATCAATTAGGTATATTTTCACCTTAAATTCCTTTTTTTCTTCAAAACCCTTACACTGCACACAGAGTGCATCATAGCTAACTTACTAGCCATCTCAGTGTCAGCAGTAAGGAGACCTGCATGACTTTTATGCTCCTGACCAAGGCACATTTCTGACCCAGGTGTCTCTCACCACTGTTCTCAGTGTAGATAATTGCTGTTCATCTGATGATTTTTCCAAGAGTGTTGTTCAATCTTGACAAAGAGGTAAAGTTCACAAGCATTGCTCTTAGATGCTGCACCTGCTTATTAACAATTTTATTTGAATTTCATAGTTTATCGAGGTTACACTTACTAGGAACACCAGTCCTCACTCACCCTAGTCGTCCCCACCAAGCCAGCCTCTTGTGGGAGTTCAATCAGAGTAAAGTCACACCAAAGGGCAGCAGTGAGCAAATTCAAAGAGCTTATACACACACTGATTTTGCTTGCTGAAACAATGCCATGGTTTGAGCTGCAGCAGTGCTTTACAGTGAAAACTATTGCATTTCACTCATATCTGCTAAATTCTTACAACTATGAGGCAAGCTACTAACACTCCAGCGTCCTTCATCTTAAGCCAAGACACAAACATCAGTTTGAGGATGAACACATTTTAACATTGGCCATTTGTAAATGTACCAATATTTACAAGCATTAGAATATTAACTTCTGCAACTAATTTGGGAAAAAAATATAGACAGAATTCCTTGTTGGGTTTTTTCCCTGGGACAGAATTAGATTTCCTGAGTGTTATAAGACTATGATTTTACCTGACAAGATAGCTAGATGGTGCTAAAACACACTTGTTGCAATACAGTTTTACTGCTGGTTACATGTTTTGAAATATGGCATCTTATCTCTATGATTGCCTATAGCTACAATATTTATGTACACTTTCCCCCAGCAACTTTCTAAAAAAATTCCTGGTGAGTCTGGAAAACATTTTTTTTTTTTTACACTAGAAATGAGATATTTGAGATAGAGAAATAAAGAGACTGTGGTCAGTAAAAAGATTCCTTGGGTCACAGATAAGTATGTTAGCCAAAGGACTATCTATCCTTAATGATATTTGCTCTCCCTTGAAACACAGCTTCTTCGGGCTCAAAATCCATCAGTTCAACCATGAACAACACTAAACAGAGATTTGCATCTGTGTAAAATGAAAATTTAGGAATTAAATTGATTGCATGCTGTAACAATATAGGCATCTAAAAATATATATTAACCAATTTATGAGATTTATGTGAATAATAAATATATATATTAAAATAAAAAAACCAAAAAATCTGACCTTTTGTAATACTTTACTCATTTAAGGGAGAAGTGGAGAATGAGTTTCTAAAGAAACCCAGAGTAATTACAGACAACGTTGTCTTTTCAATGTTAAACTTTCCTTGTTGATAATTTATCAGGGAGTTAAATTAATTTAATTTTTTCCCATTATAGGCTTTCATAGAGAAGACTGCTTACAATGTAAATTAAATAATTAACCTGAAATTGATAAATATTTGAAACAATAAAATAAATGTATTTGCATACACTGCATTCATGTTTGTCAAAATTATCCTTTGCTAAACACATAGTAGTATACTCTTCATGGCCAGTAAATTAGGTCAGTCTCATTACTTACATCACCTTCAGCTGCAAAACCCCTCTACATTAATGAATTTGGTCCATTTACTTTCTTCAGTATTTTCAAATGTCTTTCATTATAAACAGGAACATTAAAAATTGTATTTAAGGAAACTTGGCTTACTTTAAGAGTGTCTTGAAAAAGTGAGCAAATCTTCCAAAGCTCATCTAAAGCATAAAAAACAGCTCAAAGTGACTTGCTCTGAGCAGAGATCTTCCCCATATGTGATTCCCACCTGTGACTGTTTGAAGTCATGACAGATTGTCTGGAAATTCATGAATGTGTATGTTCCACATTACAGGCTTCTGCAGCCCTACCCATTTTAGGTAAGGGTTGGAGCTGTAAGATATAAGAGAAGCTTGTTTCTCCTAAGTAACCTACTGAGCTGGACAATGAAGAGTCCCACATAGTGATCCCTGGCTGCAAATCATTCTCTGGAAGCTGCAGAGAGTTGTCATTTTGAGCAAGGACTTTTTTATCTGGCTGTACTGTTCATGTTTTCAATAATCAAACGATATTTTATTTGTCAGATCAGTGAGGAAATGCCCCAAAATCTGCAATACTACCTCGCATGACCCTTAATTCTTGAAAGAAATATCTATTTTCAGAAGGAACATGTTTATACTGAGCTGATTTTCTGTACCAATCTACCACGGTGGGTCTGAAGCACTTGGCTTTTGGAAGAATTTCTACACCATCTAGTGAAGAATTTTCTCTTTGGTAGCAGGTAATAACAGATGTTTCAGGGGAAAATGTTAGCGTGGAAATGATGAAAGCTTTCCCACAAGGAAATGCCTGTGCTATGTTTCAGACATCTTTGTTTTGTTTGTGGGTTTGTTTTTGTTGTATTTATCTGTGTCTCAAAGTTCTTGTTTCACTTTCCCATAAAATAATAAAGTCCAAATCTTAAAAGTGACCTGTTAAACTCCTTAAGGTCTCTGGACAATTTCCTACAGCTGGGCACAGGCAGCTGCTTCCCAAGTTCACCCATACTCCTTGCCAGAGATGCATGAACCAGATCCAAGGCAGAGACCTTTCAAACATGCATAATGACCTTGCTGTCTCAGCAGGGCTCATTAGCATTGGTACAGCCTGGCTGCTGGGCCACAATAGCCTTGTGCCTGGCCAGGCTGGATGATGGACAAGCAGAGTGCCCCCATTTGTCTAAAACAAGTGGTAAAATTTCCTATACTTTCCCCTACAGAGTAGTCATTTTCTTTCATGGGTGCTGAGAAATGCTACCTTCAGGGCAGAAAGCAAGGATAGCTAATAAAACACAGGGAAATTTTTGAGGGTATCCACTTGATCATCTGAATTTTGAACAGAAGAGCCTGGAAATACAGATGAGGATTTCTCCTTTCAGTGCCTGCAGAGATTTGGGCTGCAGGCTAAGGATTTGAAAAGGCAATTTCCACAGGTGATGAAATGCTCTCCTTGTCAAAACAAGACTTTTTTTCCACAGGTGATTAGCTGGCAATTTGGCTAGCAGATGCTGAGTGATAGATCTCACAAATCAGCAAATCCTGCCTTCCTCCCAATCCACACCTGTTTCACTATCACCGTGATGAGTGCTAAACCTGAATGTGATTAAATTTAAATGCCTCCCTCAGGTGCTTAGGAAAAAAATAAAAAGGGAAAAACAACACAGTTTTGAAGAAATAATGCTCTGGCTTAGAAAAGAAGCAAATTGAGCTGTAGGAAAACAGTATCCTGGCTTTTTAAAAGTTCATTTGCTCCTGCTGTTTATACCCTACCTGAAGACACATCACTCTAGGTTTCTGACATCTCAGCTGGTGATGTTTTAAAAGATTATGGTATTGGATGGATTATAAATTGCAATTTTTGTGTTTTCATGTATGTTTGCCCCTAGCAAGAAGGAAGGACACAAGCTCAGTTGCCCTTTAGAAAACGAGCATCAAATAGGATCCTGTTTTCCAAACATTTACATAGCTATCAAGTCATTTTCCTATTAAGGGTTTATTTTTAAAAGAACCAATTTCAAGTTTCTTTTTTTCTGTGGACACTACCATTCTATTCCAAGTTGTGAATTGTATTAGCACAAAAAAATGCCCATTATTCAGTAACATACAAATTTTATGTCATCTGCATGGCTTTCTCTACACCTGTTTCTGAAAAGCATATGGACTTGGAAGGCATAGATTAGCTTCCAAATCCTAGCAGCATACTTGGCAGAAGTATCTCAGTTCCTCTACCTCTTCCTGACATGGTATCACTTATTAAAGTGCCTTCAAGGCTTTTTATATTTATCATAAATGATTAAATATGTGGTTCCCATATTTCATTCTCAATTCATTTTATTTACTTAGAAAGTTTGTCTATAAAATGTAAAGAATTGGGAAAACTAACAGAAATTTGAGTGAAAGAGCTCAAAAGTACACAATTTTTTTTCTACCTAAGCAAATCTAACAAGTGTGCTATCCTCTGCTCTTCTGATTTCATTACAGAGATATCAGAGGAGTTATGGTTGTATTAGACTGGAGTAACCAAGTGGTGAATTAGGTCCTGTTCATTTCATTACAGCAGCATAAAGCAGGTGCAGCATACATATGGGTCTCTGATAACATGATCACTGAAAGAAAAACATTATTCATCTTACCAGTTTAAAAATGCTTAACTGGAGAAAGCAGTGCCATATTTATTTCCCATCAGTCAAACCTATAGACACTTGATATTTGTGAAATAAAAAAAAATAAAGTTTGCAATCACTGTAATTTATTTAATGGTATTTTTAGATGACACAGAACTTAGGTTAGGACACACCATGGACATTCTTCCATTGGAATAATTTGCTCAGCTTTCAGGTCAGATCATTGCTGGACTCGTGGTTATGTGCAAATTAACTTGCTCCTTCACATTTTTCCGTATGGGCAGATGAATTCTTCTCCAGCTTTGTCAGGAATCACACCTAAACTTGTAGGACAGAAACTGGTGAATTCTTGCTTGTGAAATCTCAGGCTATGGCCTCAGTGACCACCAATCCCTCCTTTCTGCTTCTTGCTTTTTTGGTCCTGGGGATTTCAATGCATCCCCTATCATTCCATCTCCATGCCAGACTACAAGCTTCATCTCCTGACTTTACATTCTTAATCACTAGCTTCTCTTTTAGAGTTCAAGGGCTTTTTCCCCTATCCTCTACCATATTTTGCAAATGTGATCGCATTTTGTATTTTCACAATTCTCATTAGTATTTGTTCACCAAGATCCTGCTGATTTACTGTCTGTCTTGAGGAAGATGTATGAACTCCATAAGGCAAGTGGCTGCATTTTCTTCACATGAAATTTCTTCAAACACTATGACATCTCTGTGACTGGAGGCACAAGAGAAGGTCAAGATAAACAACGATAGCTAAGAGCAAGAGTAGAACTCTTTATGTGAGGTTATTTGGCTGGTGAATGGCAGTTACGTTAAGGACTTTCATAGTGAAAACGTTATTAAAATTGTTGTAGTATAATTTTTATATATCTCTAAATATTTGTAAAATGTTCAGTAAACACCTGGAAAATGTAGAAATGAATAAGCAAATAACTGAGTTGCTTGGAAATTGTCAATCAATGAAAGATGCAATTTCTAGACACCAACAGTTTTCCATGAAAAAATTGCCTGTGAAACTGGCATTTTCAATGAGGAAAAAATCTAAAGTTCAGTTTATTAAGACAACTGAAATATTTTCGAATTGGTAAATAAACAGATTAAGTAGATACCTACCAGTAGCATGGTCTACTGATCTGAAACTCAAGATGAGGTAATCAGTAAAGGTAATGTTTTGGTTTTTTCTAATGCTTAAAATAGGTGAAGAGTGGAGAGGGAAAAGTGTCTTATATCTTTGAATGTTGTGCTTGGCTAAACTGTCTGCAGAAGGCACAACAACTAGTTCTGTACTTTTCTGCTTCTTCTTTGTCCTCTTTCTATACCAGCTCCAGAAATCCAGAAAAAATCCTTGTAACCTGTAGAGAACATTACACCTAGAGACTTTGACCTAGACTTTTCTACATCTACAACTACCATGTTTTCTCAAAATGCCACTTTGATGCATAAAAAAATAGAAAATAGAAATGGGATAGTTAAAGGAGGTTTTCAAACCCACTGTGGACAGACTCAGGCTCTTTTTGCTGCTGCCCCAAGTCAGCTGGGTGGCAGCCACATCTAGAAACAATGCCTGCAACAGTGTGATTCTCGAGCTAATTAACTTTGCGAGATAAATTAGTCCAAACACAGTTTTTCACTAAGACATTTATACTATGTTTATGTGGCAGAACTGGATACATCTGCAGAGGAAAACTGGTTCTTGTCTGAGTATGGGTTAAAATTTAATTAATTATGGATTCCTCTGTCCAAAAACCCTAATTCCTGGTGAGAGAAATCTGAAAACAAAGGTTTTGCCGTGGACACGATGGCATCCATAGCCACCAGAAATTTTATACATGCACCCCTGGGAGAACCTTTCTGACTGTTATTTCTGTCCAGCACAAAACATCAACAGTGCCCATACCACCACCAAGCCTGGTTACCCAGCACACTGGCCTAGGAAGCTCCCACAAGAGCAGGATATATGTTGTGCATGTCCTTGGAGACCCCACCAGGTAAAAAATATCGCTGCTGTTAAGTGCCTGGCAGATATACAAGGCCTTCTTTGCCCCTGCTCTAATGTTTCTCAAATATTTTTTATTACCTCCTGGTTCAAGGTTATTGTTGATTGTCATGCAATTAGCATGATAGCTTCTGGTTAGCTTGAAATGCAGGACAAAAAAGGTCACATCTGCCTGAAGTTGCTGTGCACAATCATACCTAGGAAACTTGAAAAAGTGAGGAAAGGAAGCTGCCCTGCAGACAACATTATTCGTGTTTTCTCCCATTAACATACAAATCCAGCATGCCATGGAGCATTTAAAACTGCTTTACATAGAAGTATTGAATCCTAGAGCAGTTTGGCTTGGAAAGAATGTTAGAGATCAACTCATTCCAACCCACCTGCTATAGGCACAGATGTCATCCACTAGACAGGCTTCTCAAAGCCCCATACAACCTGGTCTTGAACACTTTCAGGAATAGGGCATACACAGCTTCTCTGGCCAACCTATGCCAGAGCCCAACTACCCGTACAGCAAAGAATTTCTTTCTAACATCCAGTCTAAAGCTACTCTCAGTTGAAAACCATTCCCCTTTGTCTTCCACTATCAGCCTTTGAAAAAAGTCACCTCTCTCTTTTTGAAAAGCTCCCATTGACTCGTTCCTTCTGAGCTACTTTTCATCCTGTATTCCTTTACCAAACTTACTTCTCCCTGCAGCAGATGGTAATGAGCACTGTCTAATGAGTTGCATGGTAATCATCAGGAGAGGCAGTGGTAGAAGCTTGTTATGTCCAGAGGCCACAGCTGGAAAATATTCTTCTATCAAGTGAACTCAGAGGTGTGGGAGGGGAAAGTGTGTTCCTTTATCCCATAGCACATTTGGTAATCTCTGAGCAATAGAAGACTAAAGCCTTGTTGACAGCTCAGCAACCTGCTCGTTTCTTATCATCTTGTTTCAGTAAAACAGTTATTTACCATGTTTGTATAGGCAGATTAGTTGTTTTGTTTTTTCTCCTTGATAATAAATGCACAACATAACACTGCCTCATCAATCTGGGTAGGTCTCCTCATCCTGCCTTCTGCTCCACAATGACCTTTTCATGCTGATTGAATAATGTGTCCCTTACATGATTTGTAACAGATATAGATTGCATACCTTCCCTTTCTGCTTGATGACATACTGATTAATAGCACCATGAGAACTGGCTCCTTGTGATCAATTAATCATCTGTCATAATTGTTCAGTAGCTAAATAATTATTAATTTTGGGTGCTTGTGATAGTGAAGGTTGACAGTGTTAGAAAGGAGAACATGTTCCCTTTGCTTCGCCGGGGACCTGAGTCTAAAAACCTCATAGAAATAGATATGTGTCAAGGCATTTATCCTTCTGTGCTTTGGATTGTAATAACTCCTTTCAAGGAATATATCAAAGTACTCACTAAATGTCAGCTGCTGAGGGAACTTGATAATGGAAAAGCAGTGCCTTTCTTGAGCACATATTAAAGGTTTGAGGGCTGGGCCAGATAACCCCAGCTCTGTTCATGAATAGTAGGATTCATGAGTAAAATTATTCATCTTCACTCAGTATTTAATGACCTGTATGCAGAGAATTAAGCAGATTTATTATCGCCGGCTAGTTATCAGTGAACGTAGATAAGTCTTTGAAAACCAAACTCCTCAGAGGTAACACAGGTGGAGTAGGTCTTTACAGAGACCTCTACTTCAATGCTAAGCTCTTGGCATACAGGGGATCTCACCTGAGAATATGGGGGACTCAGTGATGCTCTCTTTTTTCCTCTAGATTTATAGTTTGAGTTCTCAGTGGAGGGCATGTAAGGGAGTTCATAACAAATGAGAATCCTGGTTCAGCATCATTATAAACCTAAGTGCTCAGAAGACAATAATCAAACACAATATTAATTAATGGAGAAGCATGACACAGGAAACTGACTTGACCACATTTTGCAAACTCTTAAAATCCAGACCTATATAAAAGTAGGTAGTACTATGTAGATGTAATGATATCTGAAACAGCAGCACTCCACCTGATAGGTTAAGCCCCCTAAATTATTTCTATACAAAGAGATTTCACACCAAAAATTTCCTTTAGAATTTGAAAAAGCCAAAGCTACTTCTCTGTTCTTCTGATCCATTTTAAAAACCTCAAACAAACCTAAACACAAACCCCAAAATTTATCTAATTGAAAAAAAACATTTCACCATGCATCTTCCCTTCTTGTTTGAACACATATCCTAAGAGCAGTGCTTTCAAGCAGAGACATGTAGGACTTCCAAAAAAGCGAGCATTGTGGAGATGCAGATTCTGAAGATGTTATTCTTGGACCAGATTATTCATATGCTGTTCCAAAGGATTGATAATCTTTGAATGTTATGTATAGTAACATTACTGGAGGAAAAAATCTGTGATTAAATTTCTATATACATTGGGATTGGTTTGGCTGTTGATATAGGGCTAAACAATATTGAGAGCATAGAAGGTAAATACCTTTCTTGGTTTTGTTTCTTCCAAGTAAATGAAGTGCTAAATACATCTGTAAAACATGCACAAGGACACAATAGAAGAGAGGTAAATCAAATATTGTAATATTAATGAATGCTCTCCCTAGACTTTGGATAGAAAACAAAGCATCCTTGGGCACATAAAGCAACATTTCCTTGTTTTTTTAAAATTCTCAAGATTCATCTTCAGTGTTGAAATTTCAAGTAAGGATTTAGTTATCATAAAGATAACCAAATCTTTATGTCTTCCTGCATTTGTAAATTTTTTTCGTATGAAAACTCAGAGGTCTGTGGTGGTATTTTAAATGAAATTTTAATGGCACAGTTGCATTATAAAAAAGCAATTAAGAAAATTTAAAAAATCAAATTATGGAGCTCTTTGAATGGGCAGCCCAGTTGGATAGGAATCTAATTACCCAAAACAGGTGCGATAGTTTCCATTCTCTTGAAAGAGAACCTTTGACTCTCAAGAACCTGGAAATGAAACATTAATGAATGCTACCAGAGAACAAATAATTCCTTTTCTGAAAACATAATAGATTATTATTATTATTATTATTATTATTATTACTACTACTATTATTATTTCAGTACAAATATTGTTTCCTTAGAAAATTGTATAAGTAGGAAAATAGCTGCTTTATGAAAAATAAGTAACACTGTTATTAAACTATCCTCTCAATGATAGCAGTTAATTTTGTATTTAATGATAACTCTTGAATGCAAAAGCAACATGGAAGCCAAATATTTACATTATGTGGTGTTGCCTCTTGAATAAATGACTGTTCTTAAAGACCAGCTTGAGGATTTCATGTAGGCAGACAACAGGCTTTTCCAGAAAATTATTCAGCATGATTAATGGTCTTTGACCAAGGAAGTTAATTATATGTTTTCCTAAAAGGTTAACTTCTGCTAACTGTGGGTCTAGCTCTCTGAGATTTTCTTTTCTGTATATTTTTTTCTCATAGCAGACATTTCTACTACCACACGTTACTACAGAATGGATTCTCTTACAAAATATGAAACTGAAATCAAAATCGTATCTTAAATTCCTCTTCATTTTCAGCAAACTCCAGATTTTCTGAAGTTTAGACCAGCCTCTGAATATTATTACACCAACTTCTTCCTTTTTCCTCTGAATTATTTTTTTCCCTTTTCTCCCAATTGTTTTCACCTATAAATTCACAGGTAGATGTTGGTAGGTTAAGGTGAAATTATGCAAATGAATTAGTAAATTAGACTGCATTTGCTGAGACTAGATAAACTATTAAAATTCTCCTACTGGTATGCAGAATTTATAGAGGGAAGAAAAAAGAAAGGGGTGAAAAAAGAAATTGAACCTTCTACAAAGAGTTTATAAACAACCTTAAAATAAACTGTAGATTGTAAATCATGCTACCCCTCTTTGTCTTCAGAATTTGCTTCATTTTTATTAAAAAGTAAACCAAAGCCAGCCTCAAATCCTGAAGATTTTAGACTTTTTGGATGTTGCAGAGCATTGTATCTTAGACTTGTGCCTGTAAGCAAGACTTTCAGTTTTCCATTTCTGAACTGACCTTTAACTTGGGTAACTTGGAAGAATTCATGGGGAAGGAACGAAGGAAGATACTTAAAATAGTTGCAGGATTAAGTTCTACTCCTATAGATGTAGAGGTATCTTAAATATCACTTAGTAGGATAGAGTGAAAAGTTGAATTGTACGCTGAAAATGCTCCCTTCTGACCATATTACTTGAAACATGAATATGTCTATTAGGTTATTTGACTTCATTACCATTCCATTCTCTCCCAACACTTGGAATAATAGTTAACTGTTTGCAAGAATTCAGAAGTGTGCTTAATCACATGAAGCATCTTTAAATGTTTTGCTCAAGCTGTTTCAATGTATGTCCTTTTTTTCTCTGCTAGATATGATTTCATGGATAAGATCATGACACCAGATAAATTTCACCTCTTAAAATGTTTTTCAATATATTATAATAATTGTTTGTTATAATTGATACTGACTGTAATTTATATTGATTTTTTCCCAGGGCAGATTTTCCTGGCAAGTATCTTCAGGTCACCTTTTCTTCACCAAACTACTCTTCAGTGACCTAGTGCTGGTGGTATTCTGAGGTGCTGAAGTATGGGAATAACAAGGCCCACTTAATCTAAACCACAGCAGTTTGACACAAAATTGGTTTATTGTATTTGCCATAATGGACCATCAATTGCATGAAAGGAATTTTGAAACTCTTACACTACTTCTGGCAGCTGATTTTTATAAGTTTATGGGTAACTCAAACATTCCTATATCCTAGTCTCTGTAAACAGTTAGGATTTCACTTCAAGGTGGAATTATGCTATGCTGCCCATGCCACAGAGATAAAATCCTTCTTCAGATATCTCCTTTTTCAGATAGCTGATGCAGTGGATTATTTGTTTGTTAGTTTATTTATTTATTTGTCTCTTAGAATATTTTCAGTCTTACTTGTTTGTTCAATTTACTCTTCTGTATGAATGCTAGTACTTCAGCATTACCATAGAATTTGATGATCACCATTGTTACTCTTAATAGGTATTTTGATAGATATTCCAATGGCAACAGAGAAATAGCAAATCTTTCTCAAGGTCAGAATTCAAATCACATTATGTGTGCAGGGTAAGGCTTACAGTGAAAGGTAATATCTTTTAGTACTCTAATAGATACATAGGGAAGAGACAAACCAGAACTTGGACACACAAATCATTCCTCAGAGAACTGTGACTGTCACAACATAGTGTTCCACTTGAAAAAAAAAGAATCACAGTTGCTTAGCAAAATGTATTATGCAGATGTGTACATTAAGTTTTCAGTATGGTCAGGGCAGGACTTGCAGAGTTAATTCTCCAGGGAAAACTTGTTCCCATTGTTATTTACAGAGCTTGAGTTTTCTGCAGATCTTGCCAATAAAAACATTTTCGCCTGAAAGCAAGCATAATGACAGTAAACAAAGTTGGAAAGTACATTTAAAAAAGGGCTCAAACTTCTATTTACCCAGCATTATTAAATGCCCAGGCGGTTTGAATACCCTTTGCATTTCTAAGTCAGTGCAGCAAATGACAGAGGACAAGAGGGAAAGATAAAAGACATTTCTACAGAAGTAAAAGAGTACACAAGACCTAAATCTCTCCCAACAAGAATAAGTAAACATGACTTTATATATATATAAAATATATATAAATATTATATATATAAATATAAATAAAAATAAAAATATTATATGTGTATATATAATATTCTGTATTGTTACAGCTTTACAACACTGTCAGGAATAATTCCCTTTATTATTCCCATTTTACCCTTTACTGAATCATATTTTAAGCCATTTCTGGAAGTCAGTTGTAGCAAGTAAGGAGTCCTACTTAAGATCTTCATGGATAAAGAGACAACTCCAAACACGAGAACAGTCTTAGGCATCTGTTTGGAACTCAGGTGGGTTGTATCCACTTATGTTTATATCTACTATCCCAAGCTTTCTGAACGGGTTTAGCCCAACCCTGGAGAGCTCAATGTTTTACAGACCCAGAGCCACCTGGTCTTTCAGCACATGCAAAACACCATGCTTTTTGCAGGACTGAATTTGATGCTCCTTTGGCATAAGTTTTGTGATTGATTATAAAAGATGTGATGGATTATGTTAAAAAAAAAAAACATCACAAAGTCTTGTATTATCAAAGTCAGAGAAGGCATAAAAATGTAAAATACTAATTCAGAGCTAAAACTAACAGATTTGGTTTCTTGGGTTTGGTTTTTTTTGAGACATTATAGTTATATCTCCTAATTCATCTAGAATAAACTGATATTCTGATTTTGTTCAAAGACTTTAAAACAGATCTTACTAGGTGATAACATACGGACTATGTTATCCTCTGTGTAAATGATCTCGTTTGTGCTGGTATTATTGTCTAACACCAATATTCAATATATTATACTACTGATATAATGAGGTACTTCTGACAGTCTGGACTATCTGAAGGAAAAACTACACAATAAAACTTTCAAACTTTATTACATAAATGTTGTATAATAACAGTTGGGCTATGCTATCACCCTCAGTTTGTTTAGCTTGATTATTGCCTCCTCAAGTCAGTCAGCTAGAAGTCAATGCTAACATTTCAGAAATAATGAATGAACTGGTGACAATACATGGAAGTAAAGCAGGCTCCAGCTGAGTTGTATGCAAGCGGCTGACAGGCTGTCAGAACCTGTCAGATTTGCACTTCAAACAAATAAAGAGCATTTATAGATAGCTTTATAAGTAGTTAGTTTGTCTCTAAAGGAATAGATGGTATCACAAATGCTCTGAGAATTCACCATGAATCCATGCATCAAATAGGTTCATATGAAGCTTTATTTTATCTGAGCCTTCTGGTGCAGTTGATTGAATAACTCAGTCTAGCTTGGCTTTGGGTTTAGATGAGAGCTAGCTGGCTGCCATCAGATCTAGGTCAGCATAGACAAGTGTAGTTACAGGTATAGGATATATACACACAGGATATATTGGTAGCTGGGGAGGAGGTACTGGGAGAGAAACTGGAGATTGCCATTCTCTCACCTGGAACTGAAAGCCTGTCACTACCACTTAGAAAACAAAGGGCTAACCCCAAGGCCATGGACACCAATGGAAATTTTTCATTGTCTTCTTTTACGGATTTAAACAGACTCCAAATGTGCAATCTTTTCTATTAGTATTTTATTTTATCCAAATACTTTTCACTGAGAAGTCTAAAAAGAGAGAAGTAGCATAGGTCAGGGTTGGGAAGCTTCTTGAATATTGCTAGAAGAGGTTGTTTTGTTTAGCAAACAAGAGGCGAAATGGAGCTATATTTCTCTTTGTAGTCATATCAATGGGATAAACAACAGAGTGTGAGATGAGTTATGTGAGATGAAAAACTGATTCAAGAACAAATATAAATAAATATTGGTTGAAAATCAGATAGTCTAAACTTTTGAAGACTGTGATTTTAGAACAGGCTTCCAATCACAATATTAGAAGTAAAAATAAAACTAGCTAAGCTTAAAATGGGACTAATTTATCTTTTATGGAGATATCTTCAGACTGAAGTGGTGAGGAATAGGACCCTGACTTATTAATTTCTCATCAGACATTTTTTTTCTAAATTACAACCTCCTAAAACTAAAAAGTATAAGAACTCCCTCCTTGTCCATCCTGTGATTAAATTGGAGATGTCTCCTACACTTTGAGATGAAAGAGAAAAATACTGCCTGTGAGCGACCTCTGAGAGATCCCAAAATGATGTTCCCATCAATCCCTGTGGTCTGAAGTTATTTTTTTTTTCTTTTCCATTTATAAGAAAACCAAAAGGATTAAAACTCAAAACCCCAAATTTTTATGATGCTACAAAGGTATTTTAATTACTCTTTTTTCTTTTTTTTTTTTTCAGTACAAAGTGGATATACTCTAGGGAAGGGGAGGAGTAGAAAGGAGGAAAGGAAACAGGATAAGAGGATAGGTATGTTGTACATTAGACATGCTTGGTATGGCAACAGCATGTAGGCTATAAATCTGCAGTGCTGCTCTACCAGAGAACAGCTATGTGCAATCTGCACATACAGGTCCTCTGTGATTGCTAAACTTTTCTACTGTTAGATTGAAAGCAATGCCAGTAGCTTCCTTCTGCTTGCCCTGTCACTGTCTCAATCCCTTTCCTAGCTGTGCCACGCTGCAGCAGGGTTTGGTCATTATTGTGCATACCCTGTTGTACATGAGGGATATATGCAAACAGCTAGGAAAGGCTGTAATCAGTCACTTTGAGATAAGCTTTTTTTTTGGTCACAATGATAAGATTAAAAAGAGTATATGGGCACAACATGTGGCTACGAAACAACCTGATCCTTCACTGGCAGCTGCAATTGCTGCTCCTGGACAAATGAGGCATGATAACTTTTACCCACTATAATAACAAGGAAACTAAAAGCCTTCCAAAGCAGTTACAGCAATGAAAAGGAAGGAAATTGCAGGCACTGATATTTGGTTGTTCTTCCAGCTTAAAGGTTTGCCTTGCCATGATCACATTGGAGTCAATCAATTGATTCAATAGATCACATGTTTTTTGGGTTTAAAACATGGTGATTACATCTTACATGTATGTATGTGAAATATGTTAGTTTTAAAATGAACAGAAAATAGAAATAATATCTAATAATATTTTATAGGTCAGGTGAATATATAATGTTACTGAAAGGCTTTCAGTTGATGTTCTTTTCTTAAGAGTAAAAAAGAGTGGAGTGGAGTGCTTCTTTTGACCCATGGAGCGGGAGAAAAGAAGAATTGTAATGTTTAATTACAGCAGCAGGTACTGAGCCTCCAAAGCAATTTTTTTCATTGTTGTCTAGTAATGCTCTGCAGCAAAATCTCAGTCCAAGCCCTTGACATGACCCATGATGAACAATGAGGTGTGTGATTTTTTGGACTACCCTCAGGGCTGAGCTGCATGGTTTTAATTGCGTCAAGGCAGACTTATAATAGACTTTAAAGTCTTTTCTATTTTTTTCTTATTGCCATGATAGTGGCTCAGTTTGATAACGCAATTTCAGAGCATTATCACGTAAGCAGCTTTCATATTGAATCAGTGAAATATAACAACAGGATAAGAAAACTAATGCATGCTAGACATCTCTTACAATAAGCTTCTGCATCTTTTCACCACAAAATGACATCTGTGACCTTTCTCTTCCCTTTTCAGTACAATCAGTCAGTATGAAAAGCTCTGCTCTGTGGTCGAAAATAGATCACCCCACTTATTAAATGTTGTTCAGCAGAATATGCTTGTCTGCCTTGAAAGCCAAAGAATGAAGGTAACAGTATGGGATTATATAGGCAAACATATTTTTGTGTGCCTATTTTCTGCATTAGCTTGATAAAAATCCGTGAAAAGGACAGGAAAATAATTAACCATGGTACTCAGGTACCCCAAGTGTCTTCCTCCTTGTCCAGAGAAACAAAATCCAAAGTTCTCTGAACAAACAGGTATTGAAACCTAGAGACAGAGCAGATTTGAAAATTAACCCATTGAGGGAAGAGTCAAATCTCTTTCCTTTGCATGATGCATAAGCTACCTCAAATATGCATTCAGCTTTTTCACTTGCTTCTGAGTACATACACTTTTATTTTATAAATGCCATACTATTTTATTTATTTAATAAATAACTCATGTTATAAATATACCTGCATATTGCTTCATCCTTCATAATTATCAACCAAACTCTTTGAAGTTATGAAGGCTTTTCACTTGCTGATGAGAAAATTTCTCAAGGAGGGACACCTCTTTAGGTGCCAACAATATTATTTTGTTGCTTATTTTACGAATTAGTTACTAAAATAATAACCTATTACAGTATTTGCTGAATACTTTTGACCATTAGCCATCTTTCAAGGATTTGTCTTTATGTTTAATTTCTGATTCAGTGTGATATCAGCCATGTATAGAGTTTGGCCAAGGAGTACAGGTGGACTGTTGGCTACTGTGATTTGTCACAGCCTTAGAAGTTTGTATAGAGCTGTTTGCAAAGAATATTATTGATACTAACTGAACATGTATGATATTCTCAGAAGTGTAAAAATAATGGTATTTTATAAATAAAACTATGGCTTTGTTGGTGACAGTCACACAATGCAGAAGAACATCTTGATCTCAAAAGTTAATGGCAAAAATAGCACATTCCCAATGTCAAGACTTTTGTCAAATTATTTTTCTGTGTTGAATATGGCAAGTAATAAATGACCTGATTCTGAAGATCGGTACTTTGTACAAAAAATGGAAAAGGAACAGTAACTGTCAAATCTAGGTGGAAGCCACGTGACAAGTATAGCAACAAAAATAATAATACTAAAATTATTATTAAAAAAGCTATCTGGTATGCACTATGATACAGAAGGAATCTAATACTTTTGTAAGTGGGTTTTGATTCATAGAGAAAAAAATACCTATTGTACTTTACCCACAACCACCTGTTTTTTCTGTTCCTTCACCTTTAAAGGCCTGTGCCCAGTGCTGCTGTGCAGCTGTGAGTGCTGATGGCATAATCCCAGCACACTGTGCTTCTGCCTCATTTTCCAAACAAATCAAGCAGGGGCAGCAACATTGCATTGGACTGATATGCCTGAGCACATCTAGAAAATATTAACCTGACAGCAGGTGATTTCTGTCTTGGCAGATTCTGACTCCACCCTGAGGACTCCATTCAAAAGTAGAGTAGTACTATGGTTCCCCATTTTACAGAAAGAAAAGTAAAGCAGGAAAAAGATTTTTAAGTTTTTCTACTGCCAATATATCACTGAATGGTAATTTACATGTGGATAACCACTAAAAATAAAGATAACCATCAAGAAAAATTGTACACAGCCCACTGAAGCATGAGAAGTGTGTGCAAAGGCACACTAAAATTTCATGCCTTAGCCAAATAGTCATTTTTCTTCTTTGAGAAATATTGGAATCATTTTCAAATGACAGGCACAACCATCAAACTCCTGCCACCAATCTCCATGGTAGTCAGAGCTGCAAAGTTGAAATCATGTGAATGTCACTAAAAGCAAATGTTTAATCCTTGCAGGGTGGAGTTTCTCTGCACAGGTATTATTTAAATTTGGCTCTCAAAGTTTGGGAATGAAGGAATTAGCTTGGGGGGATAATACACAAATATGTTTGATGCCTTGATCCCCAAATCTTGTAATGAACTATGACAGTTTTCTTGGGATGCTGTTGAGAGAGCATGAATTTTTGAAGACATAACCTGACTCTTACATATTTGCTCTGTTGACATTGAACTAAAAGCAGGAAAAATATAGATCAGGAATGGGTGTTATAAGAAACCTTTAACAACAGAGATACTTTTTTTTTTTTTTCCACCTTGGAGGACCTGGCAAAGAAAGAACAGTATTAAGGCATAGTACACTGATTTAAGTAAATTCTGAAGTTAAGCAGTAGTTTTGCCTTGTGAATCTGTTGTACAGGGAGAGCAGCCACAATTTAATGGATTAAATTTGAGTTTAAGAGATTGTAAGAGTGTAGAGTGAATCAGCCCCTTGTCAATAATGTGAGTTTGAGGTGGAGGCTGAAGACTCTGACCTCAGTGACCTGGCTTATCTGTACAACATGGAAAACAAAGCTGTTATCTAAAAGCACAACAGGTGTATGAGGCAATAGGAAATCTAAATTATTAATCAAAGTGGGCTTGGTCAAAGATTTTCCATATCATATCTTTTTTTTCCCTCCTGCATTTGAATATATGATAGTTGAATTTAATGAGGGGGAAAAAAACAAAATCACCAAGTTTCTTGTAGAGCACAGATTTTAGTTTTAATGATTCTTGGGAGTTTTAAATTTATTTTTTAGCCTGATAGATAAATAAGAGTTCAGGAGTTCCATGGGGAGCTGCTACTAAAGTACCTTTCTCTCTGGTTTATTTTATTTGATTTTGATTTTTCACAATAGTACCTTTCAACCAGCATCTCTACTTTCCCGCTCTGTCTTTAGGCTGCTCTGTTGCTACTGGAAGTTTTCAAAGAACCTTCTGCTCCCCAAAATTCTCTCTTGCTTCTTGTACTCACACATAGCTTTGGTCAGAGGCTTTGCTTGCAGATGTCTTTAGCAGTCTATAATTAGGTGTAATTACACAATATCAGCAATATGGACGATTCTCATTTACCTTACAGTAATAAGCCTCATCAGATTTTATGTATCTCTAGCACAGTACTTTTCTTCTGGGCTCTGCTAAACACCAACGTTTCTTTGGAGGCTCATGGAAAACTTTACCCTGTGTTTGCTGACAAAAAGTCTATGTCTTGATTAAAGTCTCAACTTCTCTGTCAGTAATAATGGCAAACAATTTTTGAGGAGTAACTGATATAATACAGCCGGATTTTTTCTAGAATTACTAGAGAGATTGGACCCCCAAAACTAAAAAAGGGAATTCGAGTGGAACGAAAAAGACTTTTGTGTCCTTTGATCTCCCACAAATCTATTGGTATCACAGTCATTTACTTACACTGTATAACCATATTGGGAAAAAATTGTCCAGACCTCATCTGACTTAAAAATAAATAAAAAAGCTATACCAGAGTATAAAAGGAATGGATGTTGCTCACCATGAGACAAATTTCCTGTATGCATTACTAATCTTGTGACTCTGTTGGATCCTACCCTGCATGTTGGCTTTGACTCTGGAGAACAAGAACTTATTTCTCAGAGACTAAGAGCTGGAGTGGTGAGCGGAGTTTTCATCAGTGTATGTGGCTACAAAGACAAATTAGTCTATCCCTCTTCATATCACTAGGAGCAGAATTTCTCTAAAGAACACCTGTATCAAAAGTGAAACTTCATGTTGAGTTATAACTTAGTGTAAAAGAGCTCAAGATAGTAGTTAATCCATCACAACTCAGTGCACTTTGCTCAAGGGGGTAAGTTACACTTGCAGATAAACTGATCTTGTTCCTAGACTAATTTTGTTTTTCTTCACTTCCCAGGCACTGCATCTTATTGCACTCCTCTCTACTAGTTTAAAGAGCTTTTTCATACCAGAGAATTTTTCCCTATGCAGGACATATTGACTTTCTTTTTGGTAAGATTCTTAGTCTGCGTTACTACACTCTTCCAATCTCCTATGGAAATATTCTAGTGAAATGTTCCTGAAATTTAGTTAGTCAACTGCAATTTTGAACCTTTCCTCTCCCCAGTGCTTCCACCCCAAAATAATTCCACAAAAGGTTGGACATGTTCAGAGCACAACAAAAGTCATCAGAGAGCCATGGGGAGCAGGAATGTGCTAACACCAGTCTTAGGTACCACCATTTCATTTGTTTACTGCTTTCTTCTCTCAGTTTTCCTGGTTTTGGACATCTAAAATTTCTCATATGGGAAAGAGATAATTGAAGGGAAACATCACAGCTTTTTCACATTTTTATTTTAGAATTTCAATTTTCTTATGCAAGTTTCTATCAAAAATTTGGTGTATGAAAATACACAGCATATTCAGCCTGAGATATATAGCTGCTGAATGGTATAGGGTTTATATAAATAATACAAAGTTTATTCATGCTTTCTTTTTTAAGCTGTCTAATGTATGTAGAAAATTCTCAAAATAAGATTCTCACTCAAAGCTCTTTGGGGCCTTTGTTAATAGGAAAGAAAATCAATTGTGTATGTAGCAACATCATTTTAGGCATGGGCTGAAGCACACACTTATTTATCAATAAATCAGGTTCTATGAAATGTAGGTGAACAAAAAAATAGGAAATAAAATATTTTGCATTCATACAGCACATCCTATGTATTATTTCAAACAAATTTAGAGTGGTGAATAAAAAACGTGTTTATTACTGCAGGACAATGAAGCACAGAGAAGACTGATGGATCATCAGAAGCCCCACAGACAGAAGAACTAAACTGAGATGCAACTGAGGTATGAATCCCTCTTGCCCTATTTACAGTGTTTTTTCACAGAGCCTACTAAACCTTGTAAAGATCAGAGCTAGCTTAATTCCTTTTAAATTCAGTCTGGAAAGAAGTTATTCCATAGAAATGTTTGTTGAATAATGTATTTGTATGAAGATTGTTCAATCAGCACTATGAAAGCACAATGTTTGCAACTGCATGTGAATATACTCTGTAAGAAGCTCAAGTACTAGAAACAGTTCATGGGCTCTTCACAACAAGCAATCATTTATCAAGCCACATGACAGCAAGGTATATGATCACAACATCAGTTCAATGCAAAAAGTGATTTTCCGAAGAAATCATGACAGCTGGCTTATAGATAACTGTACTGCTTTTGCTGTCAACTTTTAAATAATAGTCTGTAATAAAAAAAAAAACCTACCCAAAGCTCTTGTATGAAAAAGTGTCTTGAGTGAGCTATTTAAGTCCTAGTATTTTTATATGAAATTTAACTGTTTAACCCTTGAAAACGCAAGAGCTTTCAGCATGCTCAGCTGAAAGCTCAGAGGATACAAAGGACTTCATCATCAAACTAAAATATAGAATCATGTTTATCTAATGCCTCAGGAGTGAGGAAAATATACTGCATATTCACAAATTTTAATTTTTTTTTTACATTGTTTCAATGACCTTTTCCTCAGACTATAGGTGTCTAAGGACATGATCAATAGCAGGATCTTCCCTGCTTTTGTGTTTGCACTAATTTGTATCAAGTTCTTCTTAAAATTTACCCCTCAAAATAAGGAAGGAATTTTCTGTGTTCTAATGACTAAGAGGACGATATGCAACATTGAATCAATGGTTTCTTTTAAATTTGTTATAAAAAGAGTATAGTGTATTCAAAGAAGAAGCAGTGATCCCCAAAGACAATGCAGGCAATCTTGGTGAGTAACCAAGCTGAATAACAGTAGACAAATAAAAAAACCTAGAAACACAGAAGGAAAGTGAAAAAGACAGAAACTGGACGATATTTACATGCATATGTGTCCTGGAGCTGCCAGAGTTGCCAGATTTCTATCTCCTCCTTCTGATAAATTTGAGGACAGAGATAATTAACTGGTGACATTAAAATGGAATGATGAAAGGGAAATACATCCCAATGGTGTCCAGCAGAATGATATGGAGAGCTTAGAAACCTCAGCATCTATCACCGTGAAGTGTGTGAAAGGATGTATTAGTGATGTAAAAAAATAAAAGCTAAAATAAGCCAAAGGATAGTGAGAAGAAATAACAAAAGAGACCAGCAGTGCTCTGAGACGTGATCTGAGAATCATCCAAAGGTTCCCACTTTTGGTCAGAACAGTAGTTTGGAGCTAGAAATGTTCGTAAAGATGAAGATGTTCAAAGAGAAGGTTTAACCAAAATCTCTTAAGCATTTCATCCCTTAACCTGGGTGTTTTCTACAGTCAGCAAGAAAAGCAAGGCTTATCTGAAAGCTTCCACAGGGCCAGCCTGAGATTTTAACCTTTGTGGGGGTGCGGCGGCCCGATGCTGCAGATCCCGAGTCCCCGAGGCCGGCGGTCGGCGTAATCCACGGGGACGCTGCCGAGGATGCCATCGCCTGGGACTCGGAGGAGGCCGGGCCGTAAACCGCTCTCTCCCTCCCCTGGAAAGTTTTCCTAAGCTTATTGGTTTAAGGTTTGCTTCCCCGCCCCTATCACCGCCCCCGCTGCTTGCCCTCACTAGAATGTTCTGTGCCGGGCTTCCCCATGAGTTGCTTGTAATCCCCTCCCTACTTATATTTCATTTGCTCCCCCCTTGTCCCTCATGTTGTCCCGGAGCCCCGTTGGCTCCGCCCCTGTGTTCCTCCCCGGGAAACCCCGTATTTCCCCCTAAAAACCCCTCCCTTTGTTCTCTCGCGTGGTGTGGCCGCGACCCCAGCCCGCCGGGTTCTGCGCCCGGCAGCTGCGTGGACCGCCCCACCCGAGAGCCCCCAGTGTGCCTCCCCCGCGCCGCTTCTCCTTAATAAACTGCACACTGCTGACTCTCAACTCGTAGCACTCTCTTTATCACGGGAAGCGACCAGCGACTCCACGGCGTTCCTGCCCGGGAGGCACCCGCCTCCGCCGCGTGGTCCCTGCCGCTCCAAGGAGCGACCCTGGGAACACCGAGGCTGACCGCAGCCGCCTCTGGACAGAGCTGAACAGCCGGGAGGGCTGAGAGCTTGGGCCAGGTGAGGCCCCCGAGGTCTCCCGAAGCCCCGGAAGCTCGTTGGGGCCAGGCGGCCGGACCCCGCCGGACCCCTTACAACTTCAACCTTTCCCACTGACTTTGTAAAGCAAATCAAGTCGTCTCCATGCTGATGAGATGTAGCAGGCCAAGGGACTGGGAAGAAGTTTGCATTGACTCATCACACACACCTATTGAAACTTCTCCTTCTTCCCAGTCCCTGAGCCTACTGCCTATATATATTATGAGTTTTTGTACAGGTGTTCACCCAGTTTCAAACCCAATACAATATTTGAGTTTTCATTCACTTTGCAAAAGCTGAACTCTCTTTTGACAGAATGTGCTTTGGAGCTGCCCTTTGAAATAACCACAGACTGGCTGTAGGAAGAGTCAATAGACAGGGGATCTAAGAATTCAGGTCTTCACACTTCCAGGGAATTGAAGCCAAGAGATATTATATCTCAGCATAACCTTTCCCAGGGGATATTTTTTGGAAAATTTCTCCATATTCCTGCTTGAGCAGAGCCATGGCTAGAGAGAAATGCACAAGCTCACCCAGTTGTAAAAAAGAATGAAAAAGGAGACTGGCTGCAGCTGTGATCCAAACACAACTTAAAAATGATGAAGTTTTTATATTATGTCTTTTCTCCCTTTATATTGAATTAATTGAGAGCTAGGTACTTATTTCTTCAGCAGAGACAGATAAATTTCTTTACATGTGCAATAACGCTACTTCAGATTCCCCAAGAAAGCTATGGGTGCCTTAAGCAGAAGAAACATTATTTCTGCAACCATTGAAACTCCAATTATACCCACATGCTATGTTAGGGGTCTGAACCTCTACTGGTTGATCACCTGTATAAAGCTCATAATATATTTCTTATGAATTGTCAAATGAGGTCAAGAAATACCTATTCAAAGCTCCTGTTATACATCTTTCTTGGAGGGGATTGAGAAATTCCTCACAAAAAATACTGATTTCCCTCTGTTCTGGTGGTGAGAATTAATTGCAATAGATAGACTTTTGGTGTCCTCTCTAAGGGAGTGTGCAAGTCTATAAATACAAACTTTCTTTCTGATGTTTCTCAGGATGCAAGTATTTAAAATAATATTGGTCTTAAACATACAATTCATACATGCAGTGTTTGAACACAGTGTTTTTCCACTTTGCTGTTTGCAGACGTGCAGCTACATTTTATTTCCTCTTTTTGCTTATCTTAATCCTAAGTAATGAAAATATTTGGATGGTCATCTCTACTCTGGAAGGGAAACAAACAGTGTAAACATAGAAATGAACAAGAATGTTTGAGGTAGTTTGTGATGTATGAGGTATGTTTGAATGTCACACCATCAGAGAGGTGGGTGACAAAACTAAACAGAGGAAGGAGAAAGTAAAGACTTAGAAAATGATCTTAAAGGAGACAGGACAAATGAGAAAGAAAATAGAAAGCAGTCTGAAAAAGAAAAAGGGATCCACACTGGGGTGAGAGAAAGCAAAGGACAGGGTAAGGACAACAAAGCAGAAGTGACTGAAGTGGGATTTGAGAGGGAAGCTTCACATGTCTCAGAGTATCAGTATGTGGGGTTTTGTTTGTTGGGGTGTTTTTTTGTTTTTTTAAAATGCTTTCACAAGGAAAGGGAGAAATTTTTCTTGCAATAGTATCAGAAAAGGAAAAGTATGAATCTGCTAAAACAAATAAGATGCCTTGATACTTGTGTTTATTATAATACAGTAAATATGTGAATGAACCCAGCTTGATTTCATTAGCGTGTATTTGCAATAACAGCAGCAACAGTAGCAAAAACAGTGGAGATTTTTAGAGGAAGTGGCAAGAAATATGAGTGAAAAGTGAAGAATTAATTTTTTTCTAAAAAGGAAAAAAAAGGAAACACTCAAAGGAGAGGGAAAAATAAAAGATATAAAACTAGAAAAAATGAAATTCAAATATGACACTGGGTGGGGTGGAAGAAAATAAAAAATAGAGTATAATTACCTAACAATCATTTTTAAAATTTATGAATTATATCATCCATCTTAATCTCATCACAGTATCACATCTGAATGCCTAAAGGCCAGAAAGGGTTTAATTTCACCCCTTCCCCCAAGAGGCAATTACGAGATGATGATGTCAAATCATCTGTTCAGCCCTTTGCTTTTCCTGAGGCAGCAAAAGAACTGTTTTGCAGTGGACACTCAGTGGTCAAAGCCATTTTCACATTAATTTAGAAACAAAACTCTTTTTACTTTGTTTTTATTTTTTTTTTAATAAACCTTAAGACCCATATAGCTATGAAGGGTTTGTCTGATATATTTAGAGGGAACATAATTTATATATCTAACTAAGCTCCAATGACCTCCCACAGAGATGTCCTCAAAACAGGAACAAACAGGATAAGAAATATTGAGGGGAAGAGGGATTAGCCTTCAGAAGTATTTTGCAACATTGGAAGAACTGTCCTTGTTTATATTAATGAAATGAAGGCTGAGTATTACGATAGGGAAGACAATAAATAAATAGAGATAAAAGTAATCCCAGGTTACAATCCTATTATAAACTCTTACAGGAGGTAAAACTTTTCTCCAGACCTTGCAGAAAGGAGGGAAGTCAGATTTCAAGGAAAGATAGGTATAAGTGTGGTATCTTCATTGACACTTATTTTATTTTTTGAAATTACCCAAAATTAATCAGAATAAATTAACAGAATTTTGCTATCAGATGCAAAGAAGGTGAAAAACCTCCGGATTACTGTTAGAAAACCAGCAACAGTGAAAATGGGTGTTTTAGTGGCATTTTTAAGAACATCAGTTCTGGGATCCGTGGAGTTGGTCTTGTGGACCTTACAGGGAGATAATTACATCATGGAGAACAGCAAACTATCAGAAAGAGCAAGGAAAGTTCCATGGCTGGCAGAGGAGAAATATATTAGAGACAGCAGAGTTCATATCCACCTGATTTTGTCAGCTAGAGCCTCTGATTAGGCAAAAGGAAAGACTTGACAAAGCAGACCAGCACCTGAAACTCAGCATGTCTGTGGTAGTTCTTTCTGAGTCACCTGCTGAAAGACTGGAAGTGAGAAATTTGCCAGCTTCATGGACATGCTGCTGAGAATGCAATCAAAAGTCCCTTAATTTCTGCACAGTAAAATACTGCTTTGCCTGGAAACAGAAGTGTGATGAACTCTGACCTGGAAAAAGCAAGAGCAATGTCACTAAAAAAAAAAAAATAAGTAAAAGAAATGTTGGAGAAGACAAGGTTTGGTTTTCATGTAGTCAGTATGAACAATTGCACTAATCACCATTTTTTGCCATACTTGCAATGATTTTGGTGCTGCCAAAGTTTCTGGCCTTATACAAACTGCAGACAGTTTTTTCCCGTTCATATTCCTGTTCATGTAACTTGAAAAGTTCCAGGGGAAATGTACTGGTGAACTCAGTCTTATTTTCAATCATCATACAAACACTTCTTGGACAATGAAATCTCAATAATGTTATTTTTATGATTTTTTGGGGCACAAATAGTACTTGCCTAAACATTCATCAAGTTTATTGATCTGCCTTCTGGAACAAACTAGATATAGAAACAAATCTACTGTAATTTGGCGCATGATTTTTTTTGTAAAATAATAATGAGAAAGCTTTTTAAAAATGTACCTGAGAGAGAAGGCTAGAACTGAAGAGAATATAGAAAATTATTTTGGGGTGTGATAGGATAAATCCAAGGAGCAGGGCAAGATAAAAAAAACAAATAGGAATCTGTATATACTGTATAAGAAGACATGAAAATAAATTGAAGCTTGAGGGAAGGATGGAATGGAAAAGGACAAAACAAATAATTTATTTACCAATCCAGTCATTTAAAATTCTAATATATGTACCCGTCTATCTCACTCTATGCTGTGTGCAACAAAACTTTCATCAATGCAGTATAAAGACATCAGGTCCTTGAGCTTTGTCCTCCCGCTCCCCCAGAAGCACTGAAAGATATTTTATTAATGATTGCTCATGCCTAAGATCTCCCTCTCCTGAAGGTGAGGAGGCAGTGAAGAAGCTGAGCAAGGGCTGTTATTAGCATCCTTGGCTCTGATCCCTCTACTTCAGACTGTCCCTAGAAATGGCTTTGGAAATACCTGAAGAGAAATGAGCTCACTGGGGAAATTACCAGCTTCAAAAAACCGAATACCACTACCAACCACCCTGCAATAAAACAGTCTCAAAAAAACTCATTTTTTCAGGATACTTTCTTTTCATGGTGTTGCCAGCTGGAAGAGCTGGAAGAGCTGAATGGCTGTGTAACTGTTCTAACCTTGGTCTGTGCTGGCAGCTGTAGAGCGGAGCAGGCTGTGCTGTGACATGAAGCATTATGGCTCCCACCTGCTTCCCTCGAGGGACTGCTGTGTCTCTCTGGATGCAACACCACAGAGAGACACAGAAGGCATTATGGAAGCCTCAGTTTTGCAGTGCATTGAACTGTTCCCCCGAAGGCTGTGTTCAAGGGATTAATGACCCTCCCTCCTGCTCTGCAGTCTGACCCCATGATTTACATGTGCTAATAATCATATAATTTCATATTACACAGATATCCTTTTATGTCTCCCACTGACATATATTTCATTCTCAAAAATATTTTAAGATATAAATTAAAAACATTATATTCACACTTTATCTAATATTGTTAAACAGTGAATTTCAAAGCACGTTATAAATTGATTACTCTGATGTTTCAAAAACTGAGGCCACTACACTCCAATAATAAGTGAATCATTCAGCTCATTAATTTTATAGATGGGACTGAAACTCTCACCACAGTAATTCATAATCTGGCATTATCTAAATTCCTGCTGAGAAACATACAGCATAAAAACACTTGAGGTGAGCTGAGAACTTGAAAATAGGTTTATCAAACACATTATTTGATAAAACACGACAGGACTTGTTGAATGTATTTCATCAACCTCACGTGAAACTTCATAGTAACATAAAATATTAAAAGAGAACAGCATTAGAAACCACTCACAAGTGCTCAAAGCAATAGCAAATCATGACAATAAAGGAAAATCTATGATCAGAATGGTCAACTCAACAAGAGTGAAATTTTCTACAGGTAGTTCTATGCACCCACATCACTTTACATTGTAATCACCACCTTGGTAATCCACTTTCAAGAAAACCAAACAAATAAGCGTAACGTATATTACAAACAAAAGTATCCATTTTAAAATAGATTTTAACCACTACATTGTTACAGACATACCGGAATCCTAACATAAATAAACCTCATTTGGAATGCAATTTGATTATATCAATTGGCTGTATGTTTCCAAATCTTCATTTTCCCTCAGGTTATCATACATCTAGCTTTTCCAGTTTAAAAGCATATTCTTTTTCTATGTAACACTACCTATGACTCGCACAACACGTTTAATCAAATTTTAACCTTCTCAGGTGAAAAATCCTTTAGCTGAGAGCTGATACTTGTGAGCTCTGTACATTCTTGTCTGTTTTAGTCCCATTTTCTTCTATTCAAACATTCTGTATAACTGTCAGTCTTAAACTGATAATCTGAAATCACAAAACAACCTGAACTTGATTTAAGTACACTTTTTACATTCAGTGCATTTTTATTCTCTCTCTATATTCAGTAAGATGGAAGGAGCTAGAGTGGTACACAAGTAAGGCAAAAATACATGTCATTTTAGATGCTCTGAAATGTTGAGGAGGACTAGTCACATAAATCTCTGGAAGATGAAAGTTACCAGTCAAGAAAATAAGACAGTGAAACAATACATGGTGAGTCTTGATTTCAGATTTCTTACTGGAGAGTGTTTTGCTCAAGCCTGGGGCTTGGAGATGAATCTTCCAAATGACACTTAAAATGCAGGAAAAGGTTCCTAAATGCCAATTTCAGTTTTGAATTGACTGCTATCAGGATAATTGAGTGCATGGAAGGATATGCTCCAGCTACAACTAAGGATACCGCAACTTTCACAAAATCTTTACTTTGAGATGTTGACAGTATCAACAGAATTTGAGCTACAAAACTGGAAAGATACAGGATTAAGAAAGAAATAATGGATTTAATGGCAGTTAGGTGTACATCTATCATAGCATCCCTGAAAGTATCTGCATAATGTTGCATCGTCTTTCTGTGTTTCCACAGAGAAGTGATTAACAGAGCTGATGTCACCACAGAGATTACTAGAGGGAAAAAGCAACCTACAAAGTAAAGGAGCAGCAAGTAGAGATGTGAACTACCCCAGTCTGTGATATGAGCTGTGCTGTTTTCTCTGCAAATCCCTGTGGAGGTGCAGAGGTAAGTGTTGGGGGTAATCCATAGTAAAGGAAGAGAAGTCATAGAAGAGATCACCAGCGATCCAAGAAGAAGCCAGGGGACCATCCCAGCTATTCTGCACTTGATTTGCAGCAGCAGCCACTGGGTGACGTTGATTATTTTTACACAGTAGAGTACACAGAGCCAGGTACTGAACCACAAGCTGGAATGGTTTACAAACATCCACACAGCACCAAAGTCTTTGTACACCGAAGCCAACTTGAACACATCTGCAAAGTAGAGACTGTGGATGTGCATCAGGACAGTCACCTGCAAGATAAGCCTTGATGTGCTCAGAAAGATCAGGATCATATCAGCTGAAGAAATTTTTTTGCTTCTGATCCAGTTAATGATATTAACAGTTGTGATAAATCCATTTCCAACAAATCCAGCAACAACTTCAACAGCTACAATGCTTATTGAAATGATAAGAATTGGTGGCAACATCTTGCTGCTTTGGTCTCTTCTGCCTGATTAGCCTGTGTAGCTGTGCAAGAAGTTGAGCAGTTCTAATGGTATCTGACTAGTCACAGCTCCTGACTGCTCACCTTATATGTAGGAGCAAAAAGACATCTGAAAATGATAGCGGATCTGGAAATGATAGTGAGAAATTATTGCTGTTCTTCCTGAACGTGCAAATCAGACAAAGATTTAGTAATTAATCTTTTACATGCATAAGATTTGCCTATGCTTTTCCTTAGGGATGTGAGACAGCCAGCTGTATTAACCTATCCATCTTGTGTCCAATTATTTATGTTCTGTCTAGAGTGGCAGAAAGCTCTGTGGCTATCTAGTTACAGCAGTACCCAACAATGTGGAGGGAGATGAACATGAAACCCAACAGAGGCAGCAGCATGTCAGGAGACAAAGAGGTCTTACATTGTAACTAGTGTCATTCAGGTTGTGCTGAAAGTCTATAAATTATAACTAGACCAATAAGATGCAATTGCTTTAACATGTAGTAAATTATACATCCTCCAGCCCCACTCTAGGGGACCCCTCCAGACAACAAAGCTGTATTTATCCAAGGATTAGTGCTACATTCAGCTGACCACTTTTTATTTGTGGTCACATATACAGGATCACAAGATGACAGTGACTGATGAGCACTGAGGACAGGCTAGTCAGGTAGAGCAGTCCATGTAGCAGAACCTTGTTAAAAAATCCACCTTCTCAGGCTCTATGCCACCTGCATGCCAGAGTTTATTAGTCTAGACAGGGAATTTAGACCTGTTCTGCTTTACAGAGGGAAAATCTGTCATCTGTCTTCATCCATGGCTTTGGCTAATGCTGTGATGAGCACAGTCCAGAACAGTGGTGGGCAATCTGCATCCTGCCATAGTGCTTATTTATAAAGAAAAATGTCTGCTTTACAGAACAATGTGTCCTCACCTTCTCAATCCCAGGCCCATGAAACCAACCTATGAATACAATATTGGCAAATTTATGTTGTCAATATATTATTTCTTGAAATGAGCAATATGAAATACGATGAGGACTTTGATGACAGGGTGAGAAGCAGCTGAGATCCTTTGGCCACCGGAAAAAGTCTGAAAGGTTATTTAGCAGTAAAATATTTACTGTTTTTGTGGGTAAGTAGATGTGTATTTTTGGACTCAAATTCTCAACAGAACAAAGTCTTTCAAAGTATAAGACAGACCAAACTTCTAATCTGGATATGATAAGAGTTGTCAACGGGATTTACTACTTATCATTACTTACATGTTTCCAGTTCTTGTTGAATTGTAAAGAAGACAATAAGTACTAGTTATTCATTAACCTATTGAAATTAAAAGCTAGTTTTAAAATCTTCATAGGTTTTTTTTCTGTCTGTAGTTCATTAATATTAAACTTAGATTTCATTTTAGGTCCTTGTAATCTCAAAAACTAGGAGCTTTTTTCTCTAAAAAATGAGCATACTTTTGTCATCACAAAAACGCAAATTGTAATAAAATAGTTGAGACATACTTACAAAATATTGTATATCTGTTGCAGCTTTTAAAAAGCCCAAAAGAATAAAACAAACAAACAAACAAATTTAAACTAAGAACATATTGGTATGTTTACTTTCTCTAACATTCTTTACCAGAAGTATTCAAAAGAGTGGAAAAGGCGCATCTTACAAAGGAAAAAGTGTAACTCAATGACTACTATGTATTTTAAAGCTATATGCCTAGCAGAATGTGTATTACATAATAATAGTAGTCAGTTACTTCAAAAATATAGTTTTTAAATTACTCAAGGGAATATGAAAATAACACTTTATTTTTGCATACTTATGAAAAAGCAGCACTGCAATTATAAAGTGGAAGAATCAAAACTGGAAAATACAGTCAAGAAAAGAACATGACTAAAGCAAATTCTCAGATGTTCCAACAATTACAAAATTCTGCTCTATCTTCATATCAAAAATGAGAATTTTAAATAAAACCATATCTGAGCTTTACCTACTTATTTCATTTTCCTGTGAGAGAGGCCCAAAGTGTGAATAATTTGCTGAGAACAAAGCAATACTCTTACAAAGAAATATCCCATCCTTGCAGACTCCTACCAGCTCCTTCAGAAAGCAGCTGCCACTCAATCTATGCACCCTAGTAGTAATTAATCCTTCACAGCTCAGGTGAAGGAAAGAGCCTTGTTCCTCAGGGCTCTGTCAGTGCCTTCAGTCTAATGTGCTCTGCTCTCAGGAATCACTTCTAAATTTTCTCTTGCTTTGTGTCTCAGTAGCGCAAGAGCTCCACAATAAACTGTACTGGTGCTATGATCTTCAGGGGCTCTCCAGAGGATGCTGATGACACACACCTGCAGCCACCAAGATATAAAAGGCTGGTTTCTGTGTCAGAGCAACTTCAACTTGACCATATGTGATGCTGGCTCTAGACTGGACATGATCATAGTCTCATCTCCTGGTATGCAGATCCATGAATGTGCTCATTCCCCTTCTTGCTCTTTCCTGACCTCAGAGACAGGTTTGCCACATTAATACTCTTTAGCTAATGTGGCTAATCTCTTTAGCAGATCTCCTCTTGAGCTACAGAGTTAATCATCATGATCAGGCCAGGTTTAACTGGTAGAGGAGACACAAGAGATCCTAAAATATATCAGAGATCCTTGAACTTATCCTCTGAGAGAGCATTTGGATGAATTTATAAAAGCAACTGAGTTACAAATAAAGCAGACCAGAATTTCTTAAAAATAATTGTAGGACATGACACAAATGAGCATGACACAAAAAATAAATAGTAAAGAGAAGTGTCTGAATTTATACAATTTCCCTTGAAACATAAATTTCACTGTACCCGGAGAAGTCAGGTTCAGCTCATAGGATAACACCTTTCCTCCCTTGATTAATGCGTGCCAATTAACAACAGTAATAAATATGCTTCACCCAATTCCTACAAGAGTTTTAATTGTTGAAGTACTTGAGAAATTTTTACAGCAGAACAAGCAGTTTCCAAATCTTGTAAAGCACTGCCTGTTCAGGTCAGAGATACAGAGATACAGAGATACACAGATACACAGATACAGAGATACACAATGCACCAGTTTACTGGTATCTGGTTAATATTTTGGCATTCTACTATAAGCAAAAAGTGTGTGAATACAATACTGAAAGATTTATTTTGGTATTGTTGAAAAAGATGCCTGTCTTGGAAATGGCGCCATGAATCCTCCAACTCTGGTCACAGTTTCACAATTTTTAGTGAAAAGCAGCTGTCTATGGCTTCACTGAGAACAGAAGAAATTAGAACATGTCCAATGGGAGTGGCTTTTTCTTCTCATAAATTTGTTGCTATTATTTTTTGAAGTAAGAGCTTTAGTTTTGGTGTGATGTGACAGGTCCTCTGACTGCCACCACCCTTCGATCTCCTCACTCATCCCTCATGCTAAAGTGCATCTTTTTGTGCCATCAACACCAATCAAAATGCAAATCAAATTCAAAAAATTAAGGCTTTATAATGTGACAGCTCCAGCACATTCAGAAAACAAACAAGCAAACAAAGAACCAAAACTCAACATATTGGGGATGCGCAGGCTTCAGGGACATCTTATAACATCTGTCAGTGTCTGAAGTGGCTAAAGAGAGCTGGAGAGGGACTTTTGACAAGGGTATGGAGTGATGGGACAAGGGGGAATGGCTTTTAACTGAAATTGGGTAATATAGATTAGATATTAGGAAGAAATTATTTCCTGTAGTGGTGTTGAGGTACTGGAACAGGTTGTCCAGAGACTCTGGGGACTCCCCATCCCTAGAGATGCTCAGGGTCAGGCTGGATAGAGCTTTGAGCAACCTGATCTAGCGAAAGGTGTCCTTGCCCTTGGAAGAGTATGCTGGAACTAGGTGATCTTTAAAGTCCCTCCCAATTCAAACCATTCCATGATTCCATGACAACTCAGTGATGGGATCCTGCAGTCTTCCTCCTGTCTCCTATCTAAAGGCGAAAGAATACTCTGCTGTAATCCTGGAATTTTGTTTTGAGACTATATGCAGAGAGAAAAATATCAGAAAAATTTAAACCTTTTACTCACATCCTAATGATAACTTTGTCTGACAAGTGTTGCCCATTTGCTGATTACTGCTGTGTAAGTGCAACACCACTGAATTACAGGATTTGCAGAACACTTCAAGAAACAAAGAATGAACATTACCTTGACCCCAAATATTCCATTTCCTGATGAAAAGAGACAAGGACACGAGAATAACTTATTACTGTTTGCTCATCCCGTGTGATAGAAAAAAAGAAAAATAAAAATGTTTTACTTTGTTTTGGAGGAAGGGCACTGCTTTCTAGACAATCACAGTTAATTAAATTCTGGTGGTTTAAGAGGCTACAAGAGCCTCATGACATTTGTTCACCTCTACATCATGAGCTCCTTAGCAAATAAGCTTTTTACAGTCCATAGTAAATTGCGCACAGCATTTATTGTATCGTAAAGTCCGTCTCTGATGGAAACCTCTGAGCACCAGCATGAGAGAGTGAAGTACAACTGGTACTAAGATCCTTATAGAAAAATAATTGAATAAAACAAATCATGGGAGAATACATCTTATAAAAGATGCACAAACTGGCTTACAAAAGAAAACTTGCAAAGATTATATAGGAGAGCCATCAACATCTGTGTTTAACAAGCATTGCCAGAATCAGCAACTTTGGTTCTACTGCTGGCTGATTGCATCTGTAACACTTTTTAAAATGGTATATCAAGTGTTCTTCACATGTTTGACAAGGTATAGAAGGCTTGTGAACCTAAATATAATATCCTGTCTGTGATAAACAGCAACAAATTATGCTGCTGTTTAACACATTCCAGACTTTATATTGTACGATGAAGTAATGTTGCAAAATATCTCCAAAATTAGTGTGAAAGGGTGATAATCTATTTTACCATTAATTTGCAAGTTGTCACGCTGCTGTCATTATTGTATTGGAGATAACATACTTTTAATTTCAGTACCGCATTTTTTTTTTTTTTTAGGGATGAATGTCAAAATAGAAAACCCAACAGACTCAAACAATGGAAAGAGTCCTCTAAAATTTGTGCAAGAGGTCAAGAAGACCAAACCACGTAACACACATGAAAAGGAAGGTGCAACTTTAATTTTAAGGAAATAATGTACACACAGCCCAAAAGCAAGGAGGAGAAAATAACAAAAAACTATAACAGTTGCTCCTTTTCATGATCAAAAAAAGATTAATATAAACTTTCATTAACTCAAGACGGTATTTGCATAGATGAGTTTATAGTTTATACCATACAAAGTGTGAATGGTTTGTAGACCTTCTCTGATCATGCTGTTTCCTGCTATTAAGAGAGCCAGTGTGTCCAAAGGAATGGAGTGCTTTACTGAGCCAGATTTCTCTGCAACTTATCAAGATTAGAGAAAGACTTTAAATTTGGTTTACTGTATTAAGGAAAATGTTAAAATAGTACACTAAATGTTGAAAAATTATAGAACAATTAGCAAGCTTCTGTTTGACAATATTCTCTTATTAAATAGTCTATTTTCTCCATTAATTCTGGACATTTTTTTTTCTTCTTTCTCCTCCTCAAGGGATGCTTTATCTGTCTGGCTTAAACAACTCTTATTGTTGAAATAGAGATTGGTTTTCATATGTCCTTAACAAAAACAAAAGGTTAGACAACTGCTTCTGCTTTCTCTTTCCCCAAACCATAACTGCAAGAACAGGCCTCTTATTTTCCATATCCATTACATTTTATGGTTAGTGCATGTCTTTCCACACCACTGGATTTTCCTGGTCACAAAATTGTCAGGGACTACAGTGAAACTTCATGCAGTGATCCTTGCACTAGACTCAGCACTTGCAATTTGTGCTTAGCTTCACCCAAATAAATACACATTGCTTACACAGGTGACAGACTTGTCTTGTCTTACGTTTCAGATACCATGGCATCACCAGCAGTTATCCATTTCATGACCCCAGTTTGGAAATAGCATTCTTGAAAGCTATCTCTATTCATGACAGTCTTTTTAGCATACACCTGTTCTTAAGATTGCTTATAGACTATCAGCACATAAAGATAAGAAAAATCCTTTTAATGGATTTTTGTTACAAGTTGAGTTACTTTTCTTAATCACAGTTAGTGTAGATAAAGTGTGTGAAACAGAACTCATCTTTTCATTTCCACTACAACTCCTTTCCTTTACTATCTCTTTATTCTTGAATCATGAAAAAAGCACTAGGAAGTGAAAAAATAACAATTTAAAAGAAGTTACATATAGATTGCTAAAAATTACTTTCAGCTTCTTACAGTACAGTGGTGGACTGAAAAAAGGAGATATACTGAAGAACTAAATCACTTTCTAAAATGTAAAAAAACCCCAAACTTCATGATAATATTTTTTAATGTTCAGGTGAAGTAGTTTTATGTAAACTGCTTCATCTATAATTTTTCACTTAAAAGAAATCGTCTTTGACATTCTTTCAGGAATACTTTCTAAATAATAATTGAACCTGAGAAGATATAAATCCCTGTTCCCAGTTGTAAAGAATCTATAAAATAGAAGCACTCAGTGAAAAATGTTATGTGATGATATCATTAAAGAGTTTAATATCAAGATATTGTGTAGACAACCCCAAATAAATAATTGTTTCATTAAAAAATTTCAAGTGCTTACTTTTGCCAAATATGTAACTTTAATGCAAACGTACCTTGTAGTACATATAAGTATTAAGACCATAAGATCTTTTGCAGGCTATCACCATTTCAGCACAATTAGCAAGCAGCCTCACACTGACTGATGCTGGATTCACTTGTGTTTGTATAACCAATGTGCCATTTTGACAGCCAACTGCAATTCAAATCCCTTTGTCAATATTCTGCACCACCTGTGATGCAAATTTAAATTAATCCTGATTTTCGTGGCTTACTAACACTGACTCCAGCAGAGAGAGAGTATTATCTGTTTAGACAAATTCACACTGGAGTATCTCCTCATAGCCAGAATGAACCAACCAAAAGCCTGTATCTTGATAATACTTTTTTGATGCACAACATCTCAGATACAGTCTTTGTACAGCACTGCAGTTGGGTTCATGGAGTTTATTTAGTTTAGATTCCCAAACATAAAGAAAATTAAAATATAAACTCCAGTTCATTCTCTCATTTATTTTGCAGTAAGCAGATATCACATTGCTGAGAGCATTTGCTTGGGGTAGCACAGTACAATGAAACCCAACACGACTGTGTCCAGATGTTATTTTTCTGTGTCCTATCAGCTTTTTAACATCACATTAATGAAATATTACTTTGTGTGATTACTAGAGCTGGGAGTGAATGATGCATGAAATAGAAAACTGACAAACCCTTGAGAAAGTGCTCAGCACAATGACACCTCTGCTTACTCTGTTCAAAGAGCACAAATGACATTCTTCCCAGATGAGAAGGATGGAGACAAATGATGGCCACCTCATAGGACTGACTTGGAATATATTCAAAATCACAAAAAATTTGTGCATTTTTTCCCTATATTTTAGGTTAAACAAAGAGAAAGACAAGATCAATTTATCCAGTTAGGAATTAATTTATGAGTATGGATGTTTCCCAGCACAGTTATAGTCATGCTTCCATAAAGCGAAATACTGACCAAAGTGTTCAGTGAAGGAGAATAGACAATTGTGGAGGATATTACCTGTGGGTGCATAAAAAACTCTTACATGAAGATGATTAATAGGGTTGATGATTTATTGTTTATTCCAGTACATTAAATAGGTGGCACCAGATGAAAGAGAAGTTAAAAGCAAACAAAATAAGGTGTTTTTCTACATAACACAGAAGGAAGATGTGGAACTCCTTTGCAGAAGATATATCACCAAGAAAAGTCTGCATGGATTCAAAGGATGAACAGACAAGCACATAGGAATGAAATCAATTGGGTGTTACTTAAATACATAAAAACCATTTCTGGTTCACATAATTCCTGTAAAAGTTTAATGTCTGGGAGAGTAACAGGAGCAAGTAGAATTTATATTTGCTCAGTTTGTGCAATCTTCTCTTGGCTTTCTGCTGCTATCAAAGAGATGCAATGGCACAGACAGAACTTTGGTCCCAAACAATGGGACTGAAATAATGCTAGTGATTTATCTTGTTTCATGAGAAGTTCTTAATGTACAGTTTACAGATTATGATAATTCATGGGCTTGGTTATGTCCACCTAAAAAATATAGTCCCAGTTCCACATCCCTAATTACAGATATAATTATAGTTGTGGGGAAGGGAGGACTTCAGAAGGGACAGTTACTGTGCAAGAAAACCTGGATAGGCTGGAAGAGTAGACTAGCGAGAAGCTTATGAAGTTCAGCAAGTGTAAGGTCTTGCACCTGGGAAAACATAATCCAGGAATGCAGCAAGGCTGGGATAGAGCTGGCTGGGGAGCAGCTCAGTGGAAAGGGACCAGTGGCTTCTGGTGGAGACTAGCTCAATGTGAGTGAAGAGGGTGCTGCTACAGCAAAGAAAGCCAAGAGGAGCTTGGGCTGCATCTCAGTGCTTCCTTCACCAGCAGAGATAAAGAAATTATGACACCATTCTGTTCAGGGTTTGACAGACCACAAGTGGAATTTTTCAATTTTTGTCACCTCTACACAGGGTGGATAGAGTCCAGAGAAGAGCCAAAAAGATGATCAAAAGACTGAGAAGCCTGACATGCTAGGAAGGGCTGAGAGAACTGCTTTGTTCAGCCTTGAGAAAAGAAGGGTTAAGGGAGACCTTATAATCATGTTCGAGTATTCAAAGGCTGGCTACAAAGGTTTCCTTTTACAAGGAGTGCCATGGAAAAGATGAGGGCTACAAGTTACTCCTGGAGAGATTGTGGTTTACACAAGAGGAACATTTTTCACAGCAAGAAAATCAGCCATTGGAATAATCTGTCTAGGAAAGTGATCTTCCCTCTTTGAAGTTTTAGTTGGGCAGAGGGCTGGGCCATCTTGTCTAGACTTGTGTTTTTGCTTTTTCCAAGGAGGGTTGGACCAGATAATCCTTCACATCCTCTTCCAACCTGGCATTCTATGATTCTGTGATGGATTGTATTCATATTAGCAAATGAACATGAACCATGGATCCCAGAAAAGAGTTTAATCCCATAGTGCCAAATGCTGTAAATACATGCACACCAGTAAGAGCAATTTTGTCCCATGTACCATACGGAGAAAATTAGTTCCAACCACAGTTTTATTGGCTTCAGAATGGCCTCCCAAATGAAACAATTTTGTTCGTTCAGAAAGATTCACACTGCTGTTTCAACTCACTGCTCTTCATATCCAGCAATAAAGCAGAAGCTCAAATTCTGATTCAGTTGTATGACTAGCACAGTAAAATACAGTGGAATTATTCTTGGTTTACAGTGTAGTAAACAAGAGAGAAAAGCTCGTTTCAGAAATGACAATTAGTTATTCACTTCAGTCCCACTCAGTGTTTTTATTACAGAGCACCTCATTCTTGGTTAAGGTCCTCTCTATTTTTTCCAACAACATTCAACTATTTTGCATTTAGCTTTGTTATGCACATCTGTCTAAATCCATGGCTTTCACTGGGAAAGAAGGAGCTTAAAAAGCTCTCCAGGATTTTTGCTGCAGATTTTGTTTTGCCAGACTTCAATTTTCGAGGACTAATATTATTTTGGATGCGAAGAAAGTAAGAATACCCAAAAAATATTGACCTTTTTCATCAAATTCTGAATATCAAAACCTGTAATTAGCTCTAACAGCTGGACAGGTCTGACTGTTGGGATCTTCTCGGTGCACACAGATTACAAATCAGTGATTTATTAATAAAAAGTGGAATAAGAGTACAATTCAGTGATACATCTGAGACTGTGCAGTGTCTCCCCATAGCAGAGAATGGTTTATCCTGCTTCTACCAGCTGCTGCTGGTTTGCTTATGCCAGAGCTAGTGCCTAGAAGTCTCCACCATGGGGATTTTTTCCACTGAACTAATGGAAAATCTACACTCCAAAACAAGTGTGTGTATTCTGCAAACCTAGCAAATTAAATCAGCTTAGTGAAAGCCCAAAGATGAGCACCAGAGACTGCTCCTATGTGGGGCATCTGGGAGAAGAATTGGGGAGGGTCTGGGAGAAGATGGGGCAAAACAGGGTTGCTCTTTACATCCACAGCACATGGGCACACAGATGGACACCACTGTACCACACAAATATGCAAAAGCACACTTCTGGCAGGCTGCAACATAATCCTCATAGTGTTTCATAAACAACTTCAGGCACCAATTAACTATTTTGTCTTAAGGTCCTCTGGGCCCCCGAGAAGAAAGATGCTCTGTGCTGTTGATCCAGCCAATCTGCTCTGGGTGGAGACACCAGGTCATTGTGGTTGTTTTGCTGCAGGGCCGAGGATCCATCTGTGTGTACTAAGCAGCTTAGGCCAATGTGTTCACATTCTGGACGGATTAAAAATAACAGTCTCTGTATGGAAGCTTTTAAATGCTGTTTTAAGCCTAACCCTCAGCAGTCTGTTATCCCAGATTCATCTTTCATCTATTCTACTTACGTTTATTCTCTAATCAAAGCTGATCAAATATGTGGTCCAAATTTGAAAGCTTATTTTAAAGAGGTTTTAAAACAGTGTTATTAGACCAATACAGGGACTTAATATTGGCTTCAGTTAACTAAACATATATCAGAAGCTACAGAAATGCAGTTTCTTCCTTTCTTTCTGTCACTCTTAGGCACGGAGTGATTTAAGGGGTAACTTTTCAGTGTGTATTTCAGAGACAGAGATTTGAATCAAATCAAAATTTATGGACCAAGAGCTTCTAGAGCTGTTTTGTGAGACACTAACAGCATTTCTGATTTAAGCTTTAGATGCAACAATTCCAGAGTTTTGTTTGAAACCCAGACAGACAGTATACTATATTTATTTGCCCCCCAATCTCTGCTTCCCCTTCTGCATCTTGATCATGAATATGGTTCTATCACATCTCCTTCATTCAGGAAATGCTCAGGTCTCACTTTTATAGTTGGCATTGCTTATCAAGTCACAGCAGCTACATGCTCCCCTTCAGCTCCTCTGCCCTCTCTGGCTGAGCCACAAGGTCAATTTGATGACATATAAGGACAGTAAAGCCCAATTTCTCATTCTGCTGTGCTTCACCAGGCTGCCTTGTTATTTTAAAGTCTCTCTTCCCTATGGTGGCGTGTTCTTGTCCCCATATTTCACTGTCTCTCTGGGGAGCATCCATCCTTCCCTTTATCTGATACCACTTTGCCCTCTAGTGACAACTTCTCATTCTTCTCTCCATTCAGGTCCTGCAGGTCTGACTTCATTTCCTGCAGCATTTTCAGTTATTCATTTGGGTTTCATTTTGGTTTCCTTTGGGTTTAGAATGTACCTTTTTTTTTATATATATTGGAAATTAAAGTTTAATAATTCTTTCCCTTTGTGGTATCTAGTTGAGTCAGGTTCATTTTGGCTCCAGTCTGCAAGAGGAGCCCTAGTTTCTGTGCTGCTCTCAACCACAACTATTTATATATGAATTCATCCAGGCTAAACTTCTGCCACAGGGTTTAGTTATTGCAGAAAGCAACAGTGGCTTTGCCTCTATCAGCATGGAGGCAGATGGCCAATGATACTTACCAGGTAGAAAATTCATTGGAAAATGGGAGGCATAGCAAGAGTTGGGAAGAGAGGTGCTAATCTAAGTCACTGATAACCTGGAGAGAGAGAGGAGAATGTCACTTGTAGATCCTGACAAACGGAGTGATGGGGTAGAGTCTAACTCTGGTTTTGACTGGGTTTATCCAGATCCTTTCCTTTTATCTTATAGCCATATAACAGATGGCTATAAAATCAGCAGAGATCTCCTGTGTTCACAGAAAATGCTGTGACAGGGGCTGGTCGCTATTCTTTCCACATAAAGAATTCTGATTTTACACTGATGTGTAAATTTGAAGTTCTTCCTTCACTCAGGGCTCTGATTCAGCAGAATCCTGAACATTAAGAGGTGTCTTTGCTTTGCATTTGCTAAATATAATTTCCAAAGGCACTAGCTTCTAGTGAGACCTCTGGAATCCATTTCACCAGTGCATTGAAGTCTGCCTAGACTACAAAATCCCTCCAAAGGAAAAAACCAAAACAATATGTGGGCTCTGAGCAATCCTTATCTGCCAAAGTTGATGGAAAAACACAGATAACAGAGAAGTTCATTGACTAAAAATATTTTATCATGGTAACTGGTAATTAAGCACCCTCAAATCAGAGACAATACTATAAAAAATATTTTACTGTCTTTCTTTAATATCAACACTAAAAATACAGCAACATGAGATATTTCTTCCAAAATGTTCCATTCAGCTAATGAAATGGTATTTTGTCTTGCTTGGCTTGGGCTCACTGTTTTCCTTCTGTTCTGCAATCACTGCTGTGATACATAAGTACATAATAAGTTGTGAGGCTAGTGGGGAGTATTACCAGAAATAAATGTATACATTAATATATCACCCTAGTGAGCAATCAGCATACATGGAGAGCACATGAGTTTCCCCATACTGAACATGATGGTAAGCAAGGTTTCCCAGGTTTTCAGGAATAGGCACTGGATTTTTTCATGTGATCCAAGAAGCAATTACCTCTATCATCTCTACCAAGATAGTCTTCACTAACACCTACTGAGTTTGGGGGTAGATTGGTTGTGGCTTTTTTTCCTCCCAGTCATCTGGGCAGTCTTCTGGTTTCAGAATCCTAATATACACCTGTATTTGTCCTAAGATAAAAGGCACTAATAGCATCCTTGATAAAGATATGCAATTGAAAGCAATGTAGGCTGCTGGCAGTTTCTAAATCTCCCTGCTGGTTTGCTGCATACCATTATTCTCTGTGCCACGACATTTACTGCTGCTCATGAGAGATGCTGTATGGGGTTGCCAAAGATGCTATCAGAGAGCAGCACTATTAGAGAATCTGCATGGATGTGACCAGACAAATAATTTAACATTTTTCAGTCACCAGACTATAGCTCTTGGAAGAAAACTGTGTGGTGGCAACAGCAAAGGAACAATACAAAACAAACAAACAAAAAAATCCTCGGTCTCCGCCTGGAAGAGAGACAAACATTTTGACAAACACAAGAATTAATATGGAAGTTTTGCAGAATTGTGGCTTAGGCAGATTTGTTTTCCCAAACAGATTCATCCATCCTTAATCAGCAGCCCCAGCTGTCCCTGCTGGGAAAATCTGCATCTCTTTTTCTGCTTGTCCCTGGCTGTGCTGAACTGGCATTTCTAAAAGTAATTACCCCACAAAATGTAGTTGAACACTCAGAAATACTAAGAATTGCTAATTCCATGCCAGCTACACAGGTTCACCTAGCTGAAAATACCAGTTCAGCTCAGCAAGAGAGCCAAGAGTCACGGGGTGAAAAGAGAAGCCAAGGCTTTACAAACAGGGACAGCAGCAGACTGGGGAAGGAGTGCCTAGCTGCTTATGAAATGCAGATCCAAGACAGTCTCTCAGTCTACACATTAGAGCAGTGAAAGAAAGCACATATTATGAGTGCATAAAAGAAAGTAAACTTTGTATGTGTGCGTGTGTCTGTGCATGAGCACACCTGATCAGGCTGGGGAGGGGTCTGGAGCATGAGCCTTAGGAGGAGTGGTTGAGGAAGCTGGGGGTGTTTAGCCTGGAGAAAAGGAGGCTCAAGCAGCCTCCTTATTACTATCTACCTGAAGAGAGGGTGTAGCCAGGAGGGGGTTGGCCTCTTCTTCTAGGTAAAAAGTGATAGCATGAGAAGAAATGGCCTCAAGTTGTACCAGGAGAGTTTTAGATTGCACATGAGGAAAGGGTTTTCAAGTATTGAAACAGGGTGCCCAGGGAAGTGGTAGAATCACTGTCCCTGGAAGCATTCAAAAGAGGTGTAGCTGTAATGCTTGGGGACATGGTTTAGTGGTGTACCTGGCAATGATGGACTAATGGCTGGACTCAGTGTTAGAGGTGTTTTCCAAGCTAAACGACTGAATGATTCTATGCAACACAGCACTAAGCCATTGAAAAATTAATGCTTTTATTTACTGCAAATCATTTTTATTGGTAATATTCTATTATTTCTTGAAATAAGAAGTTGATTTGCAATAAGCATCCTTAATTGTGTTCTACCTATAGTTCAGAAGCAGTGATACACTGTATTAAGGAAGTAGTTTGTGATACGGGAATCAGTTTTCAGTAGGCAAATACTTTAAATCACACTGCAGCTAGAAAAAACGATGGTATCATCTGCTCTTATTTGTATTGTTTAAGCTTGATCTGCACAGCTATTAGCACCTCACAGACCCTCATGCACCACATTGTCAAATTTGCATGAGAACAACAGCTGTCAAACAACAGTAATTGCAAGAAAGTACCAGAGTGAAAGGAGGCAGCTATGAATTCTCTTTGGCAAAATTACTGAATTCATCAGAATTAGCTTCTGCATGACCAAATGGGATAGAATCACATCTACATCATGAGGGTCCTCCAAGTACACAAAAGTTAGCATTAATTAAAATGCTTATTTTCCATCTGTACTTTGCAAACCATTTCTACCCAGTCTGCTCTGTGTGTGCACTCCAGCAGAAACTTTGCAATGCAGCCATTTCCATTAAGATCCGCTTTTCCAGTAACACAGTAACAGGATGTGGCACACAGAGAACAGTCACAGCTGGGAGCAGGGGAGATCATTACTCTGGGTGCAAGGAGCCATTTGTGTGCCTCCAGGCCAGTTATGTGGAGAATCAGCTAATAATACCTCAAGGGCCACTGAACTCTTGGCAGTGACCATGGGGATTTCCTGCTTATGTGATCAGTGTCAGACGACACCCTTGGTGACACCCCAAAAGCAGAGATTGTGACAAAGCAAACCAAGTATGTACAAATAGGTCCTTGCAGCCATTCTCTGACATTCTGCACCTCTGCTGGTGACTTCAATGAAACAACAGATGTGGCCAGATGGGCATGGACTTCCTTCATCCCACCTTTAGCCCATAACCATTTATTTACTTGTTTGTTCATTCACAGTTTAGGTACCGTTGTTACAAGTAATCAGTGAGATCAAGCCTCAGTGAAAATATTTGGTTTGGTTTTTGAGGGTTTTGTTTGGTTGGTTGGGTTTGTTTCTGGGGGTTTTTTTTGGCTCTTTTTTTTGCTTTTTTTTTTTTTTTTTTGTGGTCGGGGGAGGTTTGTTGTTGTTTTGGTTTGTTTTTTAATTTGCACTGCTTATAATGCTTACATGCTGATAATACCCACACTTATGAGTGTATTGTAATTTAAACACAGCATTTAAATAAAGCACCACTGAGTAGTGAGGTAAAAGGTGACAACTTAAAATAGATATCTAAAATTTTGGAGTACTTCTGGTAATCCTTTTATAATAAATACTACATCTGCTATTGTTTCATTATCCTTAATTAATACCCTTCTTTTCCTCTTTATTTTCTCACTGTAATTCCATACAATTCTTCTTTGTAATTCTAGTTTATTATACATATTATTCTCTTCTAGTACTATAGAATTATAATTAAAAAATTAAATAGTTGATAGTCCATACTACCCTGGGGACCAGAACATGAGGTCTCTTTAAGCCTCAATTCAGGCAGCATGAGGAAAAACCATGCACTTTGTGCTTTGGCCAAGCTGTCACAACTAGTCCCAAGAAAACTTGTTTTATCTTTATTTTTATTTTCTTCAGACAGCAAGCTATGGTCTTTGATGCTAAAGGCTGAATCACAGCTCCAGCAGGCGCAGGGATGCTGAGTATCTGTGCCAGCTGTGAATGATACCTGTGAGAGGGGTGAGGGTGTTCCATGAGCAACCTTAAAGTGGGGTTTGATCATCTGATCAAAGAAGGCTGTAAATCAACACAGGCTTTAATGTAGTGAATACAAAGTTTTGCTCCTTCAGGAATGGAAGTCAGTTCCTGTATGTAGGGCAGGGCTGTTTATGACAGAGCGCACTGCTTGAGTTGTCATTTTGCACTGTGTGCAGAGGTGCTTCAAAAGAGGGAAAAAAATGCTTGCAAATATAGTTTAAGATATTTTATTTTTAAACTGTGTGAGGGCTGGTTTAGGTGCTTAGGAAGAAATCAGAATTCTGTGTTTCTACAATATAAACATTTGTCTTTAATTTTGATAGGTGATAATTTTACACTGAATTAAGCCACTGCAAGTAAGAGACTTTCATGGTATGTGAAGTCCATTTAAGCACCCACAGACTTCTAAGATGAAGCTATCTCATCTCTGCTGGTCATGTAGGTCAAGAAAGCTGGCTGTTTTCTGTGCTAGAGAGCTAAGATATGTTGAAGGAATGTTGAACTCCAAATGCCACCCCTGCTCACCGGAGGAGAAGGTTATAGTGCCTAGTGTAGATAGAGTAGACAGAGCTACCACATTTAGTCACCTCTGATCTCATCAGAGTGCATGAACCTGGCTGTGGGTGTAACCAGCAGAGATGGATATCAAAGAGTGGTGTGAGCCTCCAGGGGTGACTACTGTTCTGTGTTCCAGTGTCCCTGAGATGGCTGCCAGAGCCTTGCTTGCATTCAGAGCAGTGACATGTGTGGGACAATTTGCCCATGTACATGCAGAGAGCCTTATTATTGCAGAGAAACCACACATCCAAGATCCTTATGTCTGCTGTATTGATTATCAGGTTACATAACCCTGCCTTTCTCATTCAGCTTGAATCCTACAACACAAAGAATAGTGCAATCAGGCTCTATGAAAGAAACTCATGTATAGTAGCCTCATACAAGCCTTCATTTTGCTCCACAGTATGATTGGTGTGCATGCAGCTCAATGTGCTATGTCTGTCTCAGTCCATGCATGAATTATCTAGGGTATTTTGGCTGCTTTAGTACTGTTCTACCAGCATTAATGCCTGTGGGAGCAATTGTTTGGAAAAATGAAGCATGAAAACCAGTTTTGTTTTTAACGCAGCAGAAAATCATTCTAAAAGGTGAATGACACGAACTCCATATTTAAAATAGAGACCTAGCCTATCAAGAAAAAGAACAGAAAAATTATTTGGACGCCAGGATTCAAAATCAGTGAATCCCCATACTGAACATAAGCTGTTTTATTGCAGCACAGTTTACTTTGATATTAAAGTGTCTTCAGGTCATGCATGTGGGAATGAAATTAAACAAAAAACCTGACCAAACACAGCTTAATAGCCATTTTTGGAATCAGCTTTTCAAATCTTCTTGCGTTATTTCCACTCCTAGAGAACCAGAAGAACATGGAATATTTTAGAAATCTCAGTGGATAACCAGATGAAAACAAAAAAGATGAAGACAACAAAAAATGAAAGCTCTACATCGCACTTTTGTCACTATAGCCTGATTTTGCAGCTGCTCTACTTTGTATGGTCTCACTAAAATTTCTAATTTATATAGAAAATCCGTGGACATAGCTTTCCCCAAGTGCTTAGTAATTTGGGATGTTTGGAAAGGACTAGCAGCAAAGTGCCCCTTTTCTGAGAAACAGTCACATCACAGCAGAAGAATCTGCTGAAGTTCTGTGCAGTGTTCAGCATGTACATTTGCATCTGCAGACCCTAAGCCCCACCAGCTTACAGTGTATTTACCTCCAGTGTGTCAGACAACAAGGAAATGGAATCAGCTTTACTTTAGAGATGCAAAAGTGATTTCTGGATAATATCCCTGTGAGTGGAACAACAAACGTGTGCTGAGTTAGGAACAGATGCCAGTTCCTTAAATATTGACGCTAGATTTAAACATCTGCTTATGTGCACATAACTGGAGTTTCTCTGAAGCTAAAGCCTTCTGACTTCGTTTGAAGGTCCAGTCCCTTTATCTAAAGCACAAATAAAACAAATCTTAATGGCCTAGTACTCACTGTGTACTAAGCCTGGATCAGCTCCAGAATTTGGTTATCTCATTATTGTGGCCAAAACGAAGTGTTAATGCAAGCCTTACAACAATTCATTATGGATCCCTTCCAGGTTCTCCTGAAGTCACTGACTCTCTTTCTGATAGACTTCCATTGGTCCTAAATCAGCATTCAAGGCAAATAAAATAAGAACAAAGCAGGAGAAACAATTTCTTACATATCTAGGGTTTGCAAACACTCTTGGCAAGTTGTCATTTTCCAGTGAAACTTTTTAATTTACAGTACTCCTGGCCATCTCTCTTGGTGAGAAAAGAGATGTAGAACATAAGTTATAAATAGGATGGAAGAATGAGATTTGAGTTTTTCTTATAACTCTGAAGTAGCTGTGTATGTGGGCTGTGCCTGTGCATAAAACCAGTTTATTATCTCACTGAAGTCACAATAGGCAATTTAAACACTGGACCAACATGAGACAGGATGGTGGACTGAACCCTTAGCCACTGTCTTCACTAAGGAAGTGAGTAAGTGTGACAGGAGCTCTCACTTATTATAGACAGTAATAACAAATCCCCTTGGCAGCTCATGTCTGTGTCTCAACCAGTTTGTTTGTTTCCAGTGCATTGATTCATATCCTGGGTGAAATAATTGCCATCCCAGAGGGTGTTCCTCCTCCAGAGCTAACCAACATTGGCAGGATTCTTGTAAATACTCAATTGGAACTTCTAGAAGTGCAGATATCATCAAGCAGAATAGTCTTTTGGGCATGGTTAAGATCATTAGGAGCTGGTGGCAGATAGTTTAAAATAATTAACAGCGCTGGAAGCAGTTTGTCATGAAAAAACACACAGGACTTTGGGCCAGATGGATGTAGGAATTCAGCAGAACAATATTTTGGGGAGTCCTGTCCAATGCTGCTGGAGATACCCTTAAAACTAATACTCTCATAATCACCCAAATAATGGTTGAGCATCCTAATAAAGAGATTTTATTCCTCATACACATTATCCTTTGCGAAGATCCCAATACATTAGGGATTTTTTAAGCAATGTTCTCTCCATGAGCATCTGTATAATACCTAAACAAAGTTTCATGTCTTGATGAACATGTCTTCAATATGTTTCATGTAAAGATGCATCAATCTGTTCAGTCATGTAGGCTGTTACATTTTGCTTGATCAATAGTCTTTCTTTTACAGAAATCCTTACAAAACCTGAGGTGAAATGCAACAATCTGTCTCAGTCAGCCTTGCTGTGAAATCAAAAGCAGACACACAGAAGAGCTTGTGATTGACTTCATTCTCTCTGTTTTCAAATACATGGGATTTCTTTTTATTCTTTAGTGACTGATTGCTTTAAGTAACTTACCACATTAAAAAAAATTAACTCCAGTATTGCTGTAGAGAACTAGAAAAGAGCATTTCTGTTTTTTTTTTTTTAGACTTTCAACGATGTAATCATAAGCAATATTAAAAGAGTCAAGGTGGGAGAATATGCCTGAGCAATAATAGCCTTTGCAGATGACATTACCAAGCCTCCAGGCTTGCAAATGAAAGAGTAGAATAAAGGGTTACTGCTATTACCGCTGTTTAAGCGGGCAGTTCATAGTTGTTTAAAACTGAATGAGAAGATGGCCTTTTAGAAACACCAGAAGAAAAATGGCAGCCTTATTTTTAACAATTTCTTTTGGTTAATTTTATATTGAACTGAATTCTCTAATTTAATATGAATCTGTTGTTTTCTGCATTAACAGATTTTCGTAGTTATTTGGTTCACGAGTAACATTTTAATGGGTTTTAACAGAAGTTTTATTAGGTCCATAATTACTATAAAGTGCAGACTTAATGAAAATATTGCAAAGCACAAGTGACCACATGCAAGACCTACAGTGAATAAGAGCCTCTAATCCATGCAAGACTGATCCAAATAATTTTTCCATGTTCAATATAATTTTTTGGGGTTTTCTCTGATTTTTAGCTAATTGGGACTCATTAACAAATCTTTGTCTGGGGAGTCTATTTACTGTTCAGCATTGTGTGTTTTATAGAATCATATAAAACACACCAAAGTTTTCCTATAAGGGAAAAGGACATCATTAATACAACATCCACACAGTATTGTTCACAGATGTACAAATTAAATGCCATAGATGTTAAATAATTAACAACAAGGGAAACAATGGCTTCATTTCTATTTTTTTTTTCTCAGTTTTCTATCAGATGCTGATAAGAGGCAGGCAATGAATTCAATGAATAAAAGACCCATTTAGAAAATGTCCTGGAACCATCTTGAGATTATAGCTGGGGGAAATCAATGTAGGGGTATACAAAAGGACAATTAGATAAGATACAAGCAACTATTTTTTTCTATAACTACAGAAAATGAGGTTCTATTGGAACTAATCAGAAGGTCTGAAAACAGTTACACCCTTGCTGCTTTCTGATACACTGACCATCTCCCTGTTTGATAAATAATGCTGCTTTCCCAGTCCCTTGGAAGAAAATCAAAGCACCTTTCATTTCATGCATGTCAGAAATAAAAAATGTGTCAGTCATGCAGGCTTAACGATCATTTCTCCAACCCTTTTGCATGGTAGTGCTTCTTTGATTATGGCTCTAACTGCAGCAAAAGGCAAACTCTTGAACCCTCCGTTTTTCATGGAAGTGGGCAAGAAATAGTCTATGTCACCATCTCCCCTGGGCTGGCTGTGTAGAAGGGAGGGTTGTAGTTCCATGTAATAATTCTTCTCCAGTTTCTGACAACCAGAATTCTGATGTGAAGATGATCTGTACCTTTAAGTTGCAGTGTCATTTGATATTACCCCTGGGATAAAGTCACATTACCTCACTCTCATCTCCAGACTGTAACTAAAGACATAAGGTAGTCCTCCCTAAATACTTGTGATTTAGGAGTTTTAAAGCACACATTGCACACATAGCCCAGTTTCAGAACCAGTGGCAGCACAGCCATAGCAGTGGGATACTAAGTCTTAGTTATTAAACAAGAGGCAAAGGCCAGAGCCCATTGGCACATCCACACCATCGCGGGGTGGCTGTTCCTTGTCTGCTCCCTTAGGGCTAGCTCTTGATATTTGTGTGGCTTTGGGCTGCTCCCTGCTCAAGCAATCCATTCTGAGTTCAGAGCTGTGGGTTTCAATCTCATGTCTCTATATGTATGTTTAAACAACCTTATATAAAATTTTAATATTAAAAAAAACCTCTAGGGAAATAGGCAGTAGTATTATGGCACTAATGCTATATTTCCCCTGAATTCCAACTACCTGAAAAAAACCTTCAAAAAAATTACTATGTGCATTCACTGATATAATGTTATACACATTGTTACTTATTTATACCTAATATAACATTATAAACACAATGTTACATATAAATATAGTATGATAGAATATATATAGTATAAATATAGGTAGTTTACAGACATATATTCTTTTTTTAGAATTTTAGTGCATTTTTATGATGTGCTTAGGAGGCTTTTGCTAAAGAAAGTCCCCAAGAATACTCAGTCAATCTAGAAATTTACTGGTTTTAAATATATGACACTTCATAATTTTTTAAGCGGGACTGTCTAGTATCCCATACATATTAATTTACTTACTTATTTATTTAAAGCAGAAAAAGAAGCTTATATGTGAACATGAAGATACATAAACAACAATTTGCATTCCAGCCTACACATAGAAGCAGGTGCAGAGAGTTTCCTACAGTTCAAACCCTTGTAGGTGATGGGAAGTGTCAAATATGAATGTGGAGATTTTCTGCATCCCCATCTGTTTGATCCACTCTCTATTCCCCCACGAAACTGAAGTTATGGACACAGCCATATCTGTTTTCCATCTACAGCCCCTGGGTATGATTTCATGAAGTGCTCTCTATCACACAGGCTGGCTGCTCAAATTGTTCTCTGAGGACAGGATTAAGACCCAGCTGAATTTTTCAGCCAGTGAGCAACTTCTATAAAAGAATTTGCTTTCAAAATAAATTGTGGTTGTATGTTAGAAAAATAGAAATACACTTAGCTCTACCCAGCCTGCCTATATATCGACATGGTCTCTCTGGGTATTTCTCCTAGATTCATTTGCTCTGTGTGCACAAAATGCCAAGATAGATATTGCAGGTGAGAGGCACATTATATCTAGGAAGAGACAGGAAATCTGATTATGATGGAGAAGGAGACAATTATAAAGGTGAACAAGAAAAGCTGCATCTAAAATTTATAAAATGCTAATATGGAAGTTGGACCTTCTGACTTAGAAACCTAGTATTTTTTCTCAAAATCAATAATAAAAAAATCCTAAAAGATCTGTCTTATCCTATCTGGCTATATATATATATAAAAAAGTAAATACTTTTACATTGTTAAATTTTTTAGGGTAGGAACTCTTTTAGCCATAAGACCTGCTTCATAGACTAGCCTCATCCACAGCACATGACATTTGGCCTGGACCTCTTCTGATCTCTTTTTATAGGATTGTAAAAATTGTTTGAAATAATCTCAGGGTTGCTGTGGAGTCCATATGGCTGTAACATGGATCTGTGACCCTGCATTGTGTGTTCTGAGGAGACTGGACTAAATGACCCAAGGATAACTCCAATTTCAATTGTCATAGGATCTCTCGATGCTATGAGGTATGCCAGAATGACCTTGGGAGGTTTGAAAGCACAAAGGAGGACTTGGGAGGATGAATGAAAACAAATCCAGAGAAGGGTTTGTTGTTTTTTTGGGGTTTTTCTGGGGTGGTGTCCAGCTTACTTTTTGGTGTGGTTGCTTGTGCCTCCATGCATAATGTCATTGCATTGTCTTGGACTGGCTGGTAGACATTTCTGTGCCAGAGAGCACTAATAACGTGTACTAGGACTAATTAGGGATTCAATGTTTGATCTACCATTTTTAGTCTTTACTTAGCACAATACATTCATGCATGGAAACTACTTTCTCATTCAGATTAAAAAGAACATGAAGAAAAAAAGACCACCAATATAAACAATACTCTTCTCTGTGTAATGTTCTTGGTGAAAAGTACACTTTAAAACATCAAAAGAGGCAAGATAATCTAATGGCTCTTCCTGGACTGCAATAATATGACAATATTAATGCAAAATTTAATATACAGAATATGAAAAGTAACTGAACTCATTTTAATATATTACTTTGTTCTCATGACACTGAACACAGTTCCAGGTCTTTGATGACCACAGATTTTAGGTACTTCAAAGAAAAACAGGTTACTGTTATCATCTTTTTCATCCTGTCTTATTTGCATTTATTCTTTCTTAATTTTTTTTCTGTTATTGTTTAAATTAGTGTGTTCTTCTTTCCACCAGTGTGTGTCAAAAGATGACACCTTTGTCTAAAGGTGAAAAATCTGCCACGAGCAATACAGAAGACAGAAATGTTCTGTAGATATTTTTGCTTATTATCTGCAACAAAATAGGAAAGAGTTAACTGTTTAAAGGCTAAAAAGTAAAGTTTCTCAATTCTGAAAAAAGAGCGCAAAGATTTTCAACACAGCCAGCAGGCCTTCAAGCAAGGGTCCCAAGAGAACCAGTTGAAGGAGATTTTTGCAACTAAGTCCTTAATTTGTAATGATATATTGGTAACATTGAATTGGCAAACTAGTAAACTGAAAATACCTCAAGGGATTGATAATAATCAATACTTTGCCTGAAGAGAAATAAATAATTGAAATATGAACTTACTTAACTGGTATAAATACAGTGAATACATGCTCAATTCATTATTCTACCAACAAACAACTAAAGATTTAAAAAATCTTGATTCCTGTGATCATTATGAACAGCATCTTTAATGAAAGAGAGGTTTTGTTGCAACAATCTGTTAGAGAGCTGGTTGAGTACTTAAGCCATTTTCATATTCTTTACTTCAGTGTCTGTTCAGCTTTCAATTAATATCATATGACATTTGAATTAAAAAATTTAAAAATAACCAAAACTCTAGTATGTTTTAGGAAATTACCATGTAATAGATCATACTTTGTTTTCAAACTTTGTATGAATTCATACTGCCACTTTTCAAGTGCAACTTTGACAGAATGCATTTTCTTAAAGGCATACCAAGACAATTTTAGGTCTTCTAAATAGCAGGGATTTAGTCCAACCATGTGGAACATTTTGTGTCAACAGTCCATCAACAGAAAATATTTACTGACGACATATGCAAGGGTTTTAAATCTTTGTAAAACAATTGAAAGAAATGCAGATGGCTGTTCCAGGGTTAACTAATATACTACCAGTTCAGAAAAATTAGATTAATCTTTATAAATTAATAGGAAGGAAAAAAAATTAAAAAAGAAAAAAGGAAGAAGCTCTGGAGTTGGGAAATAAATGTTTTCAAAGAAGTCCTATCTAAAACATGCAGTGCACAATGGTAGGAAGCTTAAGCTAAAAAAAATTCACTTTTGTGGTTAAGCACAATTTCTTACTAACATGGGAATATGTTTGTTATGGGTAGATACTGATCTTATTTTCCGTTGGCAACCCTCTTTGAAACGATCTGTCTTTGGCAACACATCCTCTAACTTGGCTTCTTCATGGAAGTTCTTCATGGAAGTTCTTTCAAGAATCTGTGAAATTCAGTATGGGTTTGTAAAGATTGCAACTGGCCATTCTCATCTCTTACTTCCAACACTGCTTTATGAAAATAAATTATCCCTGTGCTGTTGGATCTGAGTGATGCACACAAAGTTCAGAGTCTTTACCAGATCACACTGCAGTTGGTCAGATTTCATAGAACCACAGAATGGTTTGGACTGAAAGGGACCTGGAAAATCATCTGGTTCCAACCCCCCAAGTATTTATTCTACATTTTTAACACTTTGTGGTATACAGAGGTTGAGTGGAATAGAAGCATCCAGTATTGGTTGTTGAGGATGGAATGGAATTGGGTTTTGCTTAGTTTTGTTTATTTTAACAAAAGCAAAACAAAACAAAAAAACCTCAGAAAAGTGGACTCTTTCACTGATTAATATGTCTTGTGTAAATGCTTTTGGTCAGAATAACATCCTCCTCTGGGATCAGGAAGGATTTTCCCCCTGATCAAAATGTCCAAAATCCTAAACATTTTTGTTACCGGGAATTTTGCTTGTTAGGACCTGCTGATATCTTTGACATTATGAACTCCTCAGCTGTCAGGGAAATTTCAGAGCAGGAACTGATGGAAACATGCTCAAGCAAGTCCCCCGTTTCTAGAGTCAGAAATTGTACAATAACTTTCATAAACTCATCAGACGTTATGGGCAAAGGTGTTGTGTTTTGTGACACTTTTAGTGCCACTAGACTATTAAAAAATTATTTTCCAAAGAAGCTATAGTTAAAATAAAATAATAACAGAAAATGAAAAGTTGGAGAGGATATTTGGAGGTCATTTAATCCAAATCCTGATCAAGGTCAATGAGATCAGGTTGCTCAGATCTCTGTCTAGTCAGGCTTTGAATAGCTCAAGGATTAAGATTCAGCATGCTTTCACAGGCACTGTTCAAATGTTTGAACATTGTAATAACGATTAAAAAAATCCTTATGTAGTTTGACACATCTTTCTTGAATACATATCATCAGAATTGTACTCTGTTCTTGAGATGAAAACTCCTTGGAGTCATGCACAATGAGCCTTGTAAAGTTTGTGTTAAAAATTACTTGTATGTCCCAAGCAGATTTTTGGCGTTTTCACACTTGGATCATATTGAAAATTATTAATCTTCCATTGATGAACTCCTGTGGCCAAGACCCTTCTCTTCAAACTTTTTCTAACTGATGTATTCCTAGATGATAGTGGACAGGTTTGAAACTAGGCTTCCAAGTTTATTCTATACTATCCCCTTGCACTTTATGAATTTCATCCTGTTCCTATTACCTCTGATCTCAAGGTCATTTAGTTCCTTCACTATGATGAGACAATACTTTTCTGTCCTCCAAATAATGCTTCCCAATTTTGCTTCTATGCCAAGATCATAAATAAAACTATTAAACACAACTTCCCAAAATTGATTTTTGAGAAATTTCAGTAGTATCCACCTTCTAGGCTAATGCTTCCCTTTCAGTTGAGCTTGCTATCAATTCCCCACTTTAATAGTTTCTGCACTAAGCAATATCACCTTGATCTTAAATAACTGTTAAATGTGTTACCATGCCAAATTGTTTTCTGTATTTAGCAGTACATTTCATCTGCTTATTAATTAATTTTCAGTAAAAGCCATCTAGTGTGATGTCTAGTCTGATATAATCTACTTCTTCAAATTGCTCAGATTGCATCACCTCCTTTTTCTGTGCAATGTCAGTAATTTCTCCTTCAAAATGATTTAATTGGTGGCTCATAGGCTTTTTATTATCTTAGCTCATTATATGATGGAAAATATGCAATTAAAGAAAATACTTTGAGACCTTCGTGGTGAAGAGTCATTGAACGGAACAGAATCATCAAGTGTTGGGACTCAATATGTAGATATTTGATATATCAGAAGCAAAACTACTAATTTAGATCTTCCAGTCTAAACCTTGTGAAAGCGTGAAAGAAAAGTCAAGAAAGAATTTGAAAAGATTCTAAAGATATAGTTAAGACTTCTTATGTGAAACCATATGGAAGTAGGTTCTTTTTGCAAATTTGCAGGTATTGGTATCTGAGAGCATTTTAAAGAAAAAAATAAAGAAAACTTAAAGCAAAGATTGGATTTCTTTCTCAAATATTCTGTTTGTTCTTAGCTTCACCTGCTTCCTAATCATTCTGAATTCCTGATTCAGTGCATATCCACACTTCTTCCACAGCTCAACAAAATAAACCTGCCAAAATACACTCACAAAATATTAGAATAAAACACCTTTCTTTTGTACCTTCTCTGTTTCAGAAAATAGAGTAATATCAGTTGAACAGAATCACTGTTAGATGAGGGAGGAAAGGGACTGTGTTTCTCTTACACTTTCCAGACCATTCCTTTGTAAGGTTGACAAGTTGACATGTTGCCCCAGTTTACTGTACATACTGTTGTCTTTCCCTGCTGGATCTTCAAGATCAAGAGGTAAAAATGTAAAACAAAAGGCCGCACTTTGTCTTGCCAAATCTATGCCTTTGTTTCTTATGTTCAAATACAGCAAAGTTAGTAAGAAACAGAAGATAAACCATCTACTTAATTTTTCTTTTTAGTCTGATTGTAAAATTTCTGCGATCAGACTGTAAGGCTATTTCAAAAACGATCTTTGGTCAAGGAATCATGTATGCTTAACTTTAAACTGTTTGACTCCAAGTGAAGCCAGCAGTTACTTAGAATACTTTGGGCTGTGTGTCTCTGTGTGTGTGTGTGTGTGTGTGTGTCTTTGAGATCTGTACAGGAAGGAGTTAAAACGTCTTTGGTGTAGAATTCCTGCTCACAAAATTGCAGATTAAACCAACAACATTGCTCATGCTGTTTTTACACCAAATGACCTACTTGCATAGTCAGTGTAAATTTAGTTACAAATCACATACATTCTTCCAAAATACTCCAATTTGTGATTAAGATAGTGCTCTTCTGATATGTCAGTAATCACAGTCTGAGTCTATTTCTGCTTAGTTAACTCACACAAATAATTAAACTAAATAAACTCCACAGTAGGCAGAAGCTGCCATGCATACATACAGCATATATACAGCCTGGCTGTATAAAAGTGTAAATCCCACTAAATTGTAAATCTGATCTACATCCCAAGAACAAATAAATACTGACCTACTCACACACTGAAGCAGATATGGTGCAGATTACTCCTGGGAGGCTGTGAATACAAGAACTGGAATTTTCTGCGTGAACATTTAAATGCTATAATCACTTTTTCACGTATTCTGCTATTAAACTCTTACACCCAGAACATTCCTGGAAAGGGAACTGAGATTGCCTTTTGAATTTGAAGAACATTCCCTCCCCATATTATCTCTAAAACACATCCTCATCTCCATCACCTATTTTCTGTTCATTCCTATTTTTTTTTCTTTGACCAAAGTGAGGGCAGGAGCTGCTTTCCACATCTCTTTCTTCTAAGTGGTGTGTTTTGCTTCACTTCTCACCAAAGGAAAACAGCAGAGGGAGAGACAATTTCAAGGAGATAATGCATTTGACCTCTCTGTTAATATTCAAAATGCTGGCCAGGAAGGTTAGGAGCAAACATCAGCTTTCTTCCACACCTCTTAGCTCATTCCGCAAATTAATAACATCGTACTGGGAGCAGCCTAGACCCTGCGTAATGAATGTTAGCCGTAGTTCCTGCTGGCTGCTTCCGAGGATGCATTTATTTTTCTCATTATCTTACACACAATCTTCCAGCTATTGTCTGCTACCCCTGCTCACTCAGGAAACCTCAGAAAGTGCTAAAGATGTCAAGAAGCAATAAGCCTCATTTATTTTTATGGCCTTCATCAGCACTTTCTTTTTTTGCTTAAAGGCCTATAATAGAATCCACTGATTAGAATCAGCACCATATCAGAATATAGATATGATAGCCCTTTACTGAAGGTGAATGGGCTACTGAAGGACACTCTCTCCATTTGATACTTTTAGAGGATACTGAAGCTAAACAAAATTAATTGTGTTGGTACATTTCTTTTTTTCTTTCTCCTTCTTGCTACTTTCCCAGGCACTTGGAAACTGATTAACTAAAATGTTAAGGAAGATGATCATAAAAAGTCCTACTAATTAAAAGGGAATTAGTCAACTGAAACAACACCAGAAGGTAAGCAGTTGGATTTGATAGCTGTTAATAAAATGGTACGAGTGAACAGAGAAAATTCCATGTTAAACGCCATATTTACAGCAGAACTAAACCAAGAAGCAAATAATTGTCTTCTGTTGGATTTTTTTCACTTCAGCTGTATCCATGTAACAGTTACAGGCCAATATGGAATAAATAAGCCTTCTGTTCTCTCCCTGCACAGACCTGATCTGAAAAATGTTCTGTTTTCAAACGTCTGGTAAATAAACTCCATATAAAAAATTAAAAAATAATTAGTTTTTCTGTATACATCTATTCTCCGTAGACAGTCACGGCAAGCAAAGGTTTGCAGACTTCTAGCCCAGCCCTAGTAAAAAATTTCAGTTTATTGCAAACCTAATGGTAACTTTTGCACTAGAATAATTAGCACAAGAAAATGGACAGAAGTAAGGCTGCATGAAAAAAGGATGTGGGGGATGCTTACAGTGCATCCACTAAATTATTTCATTATTACATCTATATGCAATTTAAAACAGTTGTTTTATATCTATAAAGAAAATTCACCTAAAAACTTCCTTAATGTCAGATGGCAATATCCACACCAGCTGTTTATATGGAACAGGCAATGTACTTTTTAAATATTCTTCTTATTCTTATTCTGCTTTAACTTTCTTTTGAGAGGCAATACCTCCAAGCTGATCAGTGTTTGGAAATCTGGTCCCGACAGATTTACTGGTGGTGTGGGAAAGTTACTGCTTTTGACTATCGTCTTATTTTTTAATAAGTAAGGCTCAGGCTAGTACAGGGACTAATATTTTAAGAATAAGGTTTTTCTTCTTCAAAGACTAAAGGCACTCTGGATATGAAAAATTGAAAAAGCTTCCATGCTACAGCTGCCCGTGTAGGAGTATAGAAAAAACAGTTTCTCTTACTGAAACTAAAAATCTGGTGGGCTATTTTATATGCCACTTGCTTCTCACATATACAACCCGGTAGAGTGCATTTTCAGAGTCAGGAAGTGTTATTTTGTTTGGGTGATCAGGGTAGAGGAAAAGTTGCTGCAGAAGAATAATGGAACAGCAATCCTATGTGACATGGACAGATTTACCATACTTTCACAGAGATTGCTTCACATTAAGACCAAGAAGCAAAAATTAATCAGAAATCACATTCACAAAAGAGAAAATTCATGTACACACGTCCTAAATCCATCATGCTGTGAAAGACAAAAGAAATATATGTTACTGTGCTTGGATCATCTAGTGTAAGTTTTCATTCAAAAATAACTAATCACCTATGAAAAGAAAGAAAAAAGCTGATTCTTGATGCCCAGGACTGTTTTAAAAAAACTGTGTGTTATAACCCGGATTCAAACCTAAATTGGAATGAGCTTCCATAATTTGTCTGTATTCATTATAGGTAACCAGCTTTGCTTGTTCTAGATGTGGCTTGGAATATGCATGCTTAATTACAAATGAAAGCTAGTAAAATAACATTGGAGAAGCTACAAAAAATATGCTGAGCTGAGACAAACAGAAAACAAAATGGGAAAACAGTAAGTGCAATCACTCTTCATGAAAGATGTAAGAGGAAGCTGTACTCAGCATGACAGCACGAGGCAACCATTTCTCCCAAAACCTTGTTTATTCTCTGTTTATTCTTTCATGGAATATTTACAGCCTGCTAATGGAGGTGGTCAAGCATACACAATTTCCTGGCCCCAAGACCGTGGCCCATAAAGAGGTCTGTCCACATCCTTGGCAGATCAGACCAAAGACTCTAAACACCATGTTTGGACAACTCAGCCCGCAGAGGCACATGTAGAAATGTGAACCTGCACAAACACACACTCACACAGCAGTACCATGCACAGACAATTATGAAGAGATAAGGTCCATTGCTATAGTCAGATAGATTTTCAGGAGTTATTATCTATTATGAAACTGAGTTCTTTAGCATGTGTTAAAATCTCCTACCTTGACACTTACCACAAACCTTACTTCTAGAAATCAAACCTATTCCCTTCCTCCAGAGAGAGGTATCACTCAGTCCTATTGAGTCTACTGAACTCTTGCCCTTCTCTGGGTAACCTGTTCTTTTGCCTTGCCACTCTCACTGTAAAGAATTTCTTCCTAATATCCAACCTAAACCTACTCTCTTTCAGTTTAATGCCATTCCCACTTCTTATAACACCATGCCCTTCCTGAAAGTCCCTCTCCAGCTCTCTTGTAACCCCTTTATGTACTGAAAGGTGCTCTAAGGTCTCCCCAGAGCCTTCTCTTCTCCATGCCAAACAATCCCAGCTCTCTCAGCCTGTCCTGGCAGCAGAGTCACTCCAACCCTCTGAACACCTTCATTGTGCCCTCCCGACTCACACCAGCAGGTCTATGTCCTTCCTGTGATGGCACAGCTGATGTTTTTATCTGAAGAACAGTGATTCTCCCTTCTCTTCCCAACCTCACAGCAGTTTGGAAGCTGCAGATCATGCTCTTTCAGGTGCATTGCACATTTGTACAGTGAAGCAGTTCTCAAGCATGACCCCAAAACACTGCTCAGAGATCAACACCATGCAGTGCTGCAGGGAACTCAGCCTCATCCTGCACACAAAATGCATTGGGGAGAATTTTAGGGGAACAAACTTTTCTTGCTATCCCCCTTCTCTATTACATACATAGTCTTACTACAAGTGTGCTGCCATTGTATCCAATCCATTTGGATTCACAGCAAAAATTAAATGCAAACTTTGGGTGCTAAAGCTACTCACCTTTTCTGGGCGAGCTACAGTTCATTCATTAGGAGTATCAAGATGCTGTAAACATTCTATATGGATTAATCAAAAAATGAGAAGCCAAAATTCCAGTGTGAAATATTATTTTAGTGGGAAAAATCAAGCATTGCAGAGTTATAAATGCAGCAGTGCCAAACAGGAAATTCTCTGAGCACTTGTGACCAGTAATTTTTTAATTCTTGGTAAGTATGTTATCCATATTTTTCTCAAAGCTTACAGCATTTTGGCTAATTTCTGCTTAAATGGGACTTTATTTTTTGGTTTCTTACAAATTTCATTCTGGACAGATGATTAGAGAGGAATCATAAACATTCATCCAGCAGAGTTTAAACTTTTACAATTCAGGGATAAAAAGATCACTAAAATCTTACTACTCACATCTAGTGAATAGGCAGACATAGACAAAGAGATGAAAATGGAGTTTTCCTGATATTTTTAAGTTGATAATAAATTAAACAGATTTCATATTCTAAAATATAAATGCAAGTGAAATAAAACTGATTGAAATACAGTACATTCCAAGTTCCTTATTAAATGTAAGCAGGAGATTTTCAGGCCCTGTGGTGCCACAGTCTTGAAGGGAAATTAATAAATAAAGGTGTGAGATTCGGGAGCAGTGATTTTTAAAAACTGTACAAAGGACCCAGATTGCATGTAAAACACTTGAAAACACAGAGAATTACAACTTATGTCAGCCATCTCTTTCGTATTCAGAATCATTAATCTCTTGGACATGACAAATCTTTTTAGCAGAAGGGAATAAATTCAAGATAATAAGTTTTAAAGTAATGAATAACTCTTGCCTATGAAGTGTTTTAATGACTCTCCTTGTCAGAATTCAGATTTTATTATTAACTCTACAGAATGGCAGCAGCCTGAAGAGATACAGTTACAAATCAATTTCAATGCTTTTTCATAATGAGTCACTAATTGACCTCAATTTCTGATGGAGTCCCATATTTCCTCCCATACTTTATTTTAATGATGTGTATATCAAGGATTTAGCGACTGGTCATAAAAGAATCTATTTTAACTCTGTGTTGCCTTGCACAGCCTTTTAATGGCAGAAATATAAGTCATTTTGAAAGCATTAACTTTAATGGTTGGGATGTATCTTTTAAACACTTTTATAGTTAAGATGATCATAATTTTGTTAAAGTATGTGCTTGGTTTTCCTACTTTAAAATAAGAAAGAATTATAATGAAAAAAGACAATTCAGATTCTCCACATAGCACTAATGATTACAGATCATAAAATACTTTACATACTTACCATGTGGTTTCTTAAAAAGAAATTGCACTTTATTAAATATACTTTCTTAAAAAGAAATTGCATTAAGGTTAAATGGCTTTGGTACAACTGTGCTTGTTCCTCTCTGTGTAATTATGGACAACACTGTTACTAAGGTATTTGGACAATGAATAGACAAAATACATTTTTAAATGCCACTGCATCACATTTTTTCTGATTTTTATCTACAAGAAGCTCAAACATTTCCTTGGGTGCTTGCACTATTATAAAATGGAACTATTTGCCTTGTCCTGTACCAGAGAAAATCTAATGTAAAACCAGTTGTTTTAAATAGGATTATTGTACCAGTTGCACTTGTGTTTGTAAGGTAAAAAGCCAATATTTGAAAGATACAGGCTGCTGCTGGCTGGACCCATACACATGGTACAGCTGGGCTTAGGGGGCTGCTGCACAAGGAACAGCCAAGGTTTGTTGAGAACCAGGAGGAGGGATTGCCTGGGTGTTGAAGGGCATCAGTGAGTTGTGGGACCAGAGGGAAAATATCATTGAATAGAAGTTGTTTGCCTTCACTTGTTATACATTGTGTCATGTTAAGAAAGGAAGAGAAGTAAAATTGCACTAAAAGCCTAAATTTTGTACACAAATCAAATATTCTAATTCAGCCATGAACTTTGAGTGTGTATCATTTTTCACTTCTATTGTTTTGAAAACCCAATTCTATGGGTCATAAAAATTTCAGTTATAGAATCACAGAGTCATAGAATGGTTGGGTTGGAAAGGAAACTGAAGACCATCTAGTTTCTATCCCTCCTGGAAGGACAGGGACACCTTCCACTGTACCAAGCTTCTCTAAACCCCATCCAAGCTGGCCTTGAACACTTCCAGGGATGGGCTCCCCCAGCTTCTCTGGGCACCATATGCCTTGTTGCAAAAAGTCAGACATATAATGATATATTTTAAACATAGAATCTATGAAATTGCTGCTGCAAGTCAGTTGTTTTGACCAGGTAAGTGAATCCTAAAAAGGCAGGGCAAGCAGGAGCACAACACGCAAACAACCACCTCCAAAGCCAAATGCAAATATAGCAACCATACAGGCATCTTTAGGGAAAAAAAAATGCTTTAACTTCTTATCATCTCATAGTGACACCAGTGTATATCTTGGTATTATCCAGACAATTTGAACCATATTTTTTCCCATAAAAATTCAATGATGGCAGTAAACTGTACAGAAAGAAGTAAGACAGATTCCTTACTTCACATGTGAAGTGCACAACAGTGCTGTGTTTGTTGGTACAAAGCTGTCTGTTCTTTTCTAAGAAATAAAACAAATATATATTAAAAAATAGTAGTACATAATAGATTGGGACACAACTCAGGCTTGGCTGTCATATGGACAGATTTAATGTGCAGAATTTAAGTGAAAAATGGGAAAATTTAATATAAAGAATAAAAAAAAGGAATAAGAAAGACATATGAAGAACTCATTATGTGTGCCAGAACTCCTAGTCCTAAATTAATACAAGTCAGTGTAAAATAATGCAGCAGCTGCAGCAGAGGAACATGGGGAAAAGCTAAGAATTGCCACCAGAGAAAAGAAAGAAATATGAAAGCTCTTTGACTTTAAAGAATCCTGTGAGAGCACGAACTCTACTCACTAAAAATTATTGGGCTGTTTTCACATAAATGCTTCTATTTTTTACAGGACAAAGAATGGAAAGGGGTTTTTTTCAAGCACAGTAAACCTCTTCTCACTTTTTCTTATAATACTGAGTCAAAGGATACCCCCCTTCACAAACCAGTGGAAAAGCAAGAAAAAAATAAAATAATGCCTCTGCTTCCTTTCACTGATGTTTGACAATGTGAAGGAACAGTCACGATTTAAACCAATACAAGCATGCAAATGTCAAGAAATCACCTGTACTCAATCCTGTAATTATAGATCCATAGAATGCTTAAGGTTGGAAAAATTTCTTAGATCATCTAGTCTCACCAGCTATGCTTTGGCTAAGCAATTAAAATTCTTAAATGGAACAGGTGTTTGCTCCTAGCTGTGTTGAACTCTGGCTTAGATCACTTGCTGCACAATATGTGGCACTGAAACACATAAAGATATGCCATGCTTTTCCCAGGTTGCAGCTGCCTGGAGCAACAGCTTACACTCTGTCATCACTGGAATTTAGAATGCTTTTGATGTGTCACATATCTGCTGAAAGATGTAGTGCAATCAAGCCCTAGTTGTGAAGGAAAGCAGGGTCAAAGTGCACCATTTCACTGCTTTAGTTGTCTTATAAAGATGCATCAAGGGCCTACAACTAACCTGAGATGAAACTGGTATTTTGATAAGTATTATGTTAATTATACATTCTTAGACATGCACCAACATATCTGCAACATTACATATTCTTCATTTCATTTTGCAGAGGTAAGCTTTCCTCTCTTTTTCTGTACCACTTTGTCATATTAGGAAATAAAATGGTGTCTGAACAACACTGTTTCACATATGTCACTTAAATAAATAAATAACTGCATTTCTGTGTGCTTGTGTCCAAAAAATCAGGCAGTGCACACTTTGATTGAAGTGGTTTTGATACTTCATCTTTATCAAGAATATAACAAGTATTATGCAAAAAACATTAGTTTGCTTTTCTCCACACTCCACTTTTCCTCCTTGTGTATTAAAAATGTATTAAGACGTTTAAACTGCAAACTTGAATCACATAAAATACGTATAGCACAAGCTTTCACTCAGCTTCCATAAGTGTGTACATTTGAATGATGTCAAGCTACACTATCAAAGATTTATCCCCATAGGAGTTTGCCTCATTTAAATAACAGCCAATTTATTCCCAGTTTCTGCTTATCACATTTTGTGTATGTGCCAGACATTATTTAACACAAACAATTTAAATCTTGCTGCAATTCAGCATCATTAGTTTCTTAATGGATGCAGAGATGGATGACAGACTGCAGGAGAAAGGAATAGTATGGCAAGGGTGACACTAGTGGTGCCAAAGTGGTGGAGCAGAAGAGCACTGATGGATGCATGAGGGATTCCACATGAATAGAATAGCATAGAGTAGAATAGAATAGAATAGAATAGAATAGAATAGAATAGAATAGAATAGAATAGAATAGAATATAATATTTAAGTTGGAAAGAACCAAAAGGATCATCAAGTCCAGACACCTGAACCAGTTCAGGGCTGGTCAAGTAAAATGTTATTAAGAGCATTGAGTCAATTACTCTTAAACATTGACAGGCCTGGGGTGTGGAACACCTTTCTAAGAATGCCTTTTCCAGTGTTTGGCCATCCTCTTGGGTAAAGAAATGCCCCTTCACATCTAGTCTGAACAGACTAGTGCAGCTTTAAAAAATTCCTCCACATCCTATCACTGGATACCAGAGAGAAGAGCTCAACACCTCCCACTTCATTTCCACTCCTCAGTAGCTGTAGGGAGCAATGAGTTCACCCCTCAGCAAATCCTGGCTGAAGCAGGAAAAAATCTCCTAAAAAGAGCCAGAGGAGTGATGTATTATTTCCTTTGTATTTGAAGATAGCCTTGGGCTGTGGAAAGTTCATACAGACTTCAGTGAAGATAATTCTCCTTTAAGCTGTTTAAGTCACACATGCACATGAATGGATCCTCATGAAACGTGGCAAAGTGCATCCTAACCCTTCATTTTAGGTTGCAATTTCAGAACTTATGGTTTTTGCATATCTGCCTAGTGACTTTCAAATACACTAAGGTTTCTCAGCTCAGAGGAAAAACTGACACCAACAGTTTGTGTAGCACTGGAATTGCCCATAAGCAGAGTGACTGGAACAAGCATCAGATACTCATTTAAACAGCACTATTGGCAAATATTTAATGCAAAATAATTCCAGACAAAATGGTTATATTAAGCACAGATGAACACATTTAAACCTAGTAAAATGTAAGATTATACCCATAAATTATCATCTCATGTAAAATACTTTCTAGTTAACTTTTAATATTTTATTACTTAATTACAAGAGGAGTTATATCATCTCTTTTTTATCTTTTTTTAAATCCTTTACTCCAAAATAAGAGTAGTACAGTTTTCATCTTTTTTCTAGCTTTCCCTTTCCTAATGGTTTATGGATATTTAGAGATCTTAAGTAACATGTTTTGGATTTTGATGTTTGTTTGCTTACATTTTTACTTTGGCTAATCTTTCAGCATAACATTTTTGTGGATTTTTTCTCAGTGTTTTTCTGGAGTGCACTTATTGATATACATCTTTGTAATGTCATTTTTATTAAAGAAGAGATGTTTCACCACTTTGATATTTGCTCAAGAGAATGTAATTTAAGAGGAGAATATAAGATATCGGATACACTGCCTTGTAAACAAATCTCTACAGACCTGGAGCTGGTGACTAATCTGGCCAAACAATCTATAAACACTGCAAGTGGGATCCATCTCGGATTTACACATGCATGACATCCATCTTGAAGCCTTCCTTCATCATCAGGGCAGTGATACAGGCACTTTCAGAGCATGTTTCACTCAACTTCTGGAGACAGACGCATTGGATGAGCTGACGCATGTCTTACAAAGTCTATTTCTCTCCACAGAAGATATTCCTGGGAGACTGCCTGAGATGTAGACATCTGCATTATGGTCAGGTAAAAGGAATTACATCCAGCACCCCTAGAGTGCTTTAGAATTGTTAAAATTTATTGTCTCTAAAAAATGAAACAAAACAAAATAACCCCCAAACAACTAATTAAACAGCAACCAAACAAAAACACAAGGAAATTTGAATTTCCCAACTACAGGTATTTGGGGATTTTTTCTAGTTTACCTTTTTCCACAGCATGACTTACAAACAAATCATCTGTTACAGTGTGCAGAAGCATTTTGAAACAATTGATAGATCAACTTATATTTTAAAGGGGTATTCAGATCCACAGAAAGCTGCATTAACCTTTTAGACCTTCCCTTAAAGCCTATTGATAACAGGTGTGAACCTTGTGCTCATAAAAGATTGAGTTCCAAAACATCATACAAATTTTGAGCCAGTTGGACTTCCTTTGGTTTCTGGGACTACTGATTTGCCTTAGTTCACAAGGGAGCTGCCTGGTGTCCTGGTTCTCTGCAAAAAAACACTGCTCAATTGCCAGAGAGGTGAGAGTGTCTTCTGGGGTAGAGGCAACTACATGAAGCTGCTCCTCTAGAGAGTCTCCTAATTTTGTTTTTTTCCAAACTGTGTGACAAAAGAACACTCCCAGGATATTTGCTGAAGATGCTGCTCATTCCACAAACATTGCAATTATCTCCAGCTCCTTCATCTGACAACTGCAATGTTTTGAACAGACTAATGATAGGGCAGGGAGAGAGAGAAGGTGTGTCTTCTCTTTTGTGGACCCTGGTCATGATGCCTTGGCTGTACACTTTGGCCATCTTGAAAACACCCCTGGAAAAAAGCAAGAAGGCAATAGCTGCTCCCACAAACACTGCTTCAGGAACACACCTTGTGTAAATGGACTGCACACATGGGTAAGAAATCCTACCATGACACTAGGTGAAGAAAACCAAATTTTAACACAGAAGGACTATAGTCACATGCTGACAGTGAAAAACAAATCCAGTTCAGTTTGAAACGTAATATTTAGCTCAGCATCACTGTGAAATCTAGCTGAAAGTCATATGTCTAGGTTTCTGCCAAATATTGGCCACACGTGTGTTACACGATTTTCCTATTTTAACGAAAGAGAACACAATGAAAGGATTGCATGGCATGTCAAGGATACTGAAGACTGTTTGATCCTACCTATAAAGAAACTCACAAACCCTTTTCACATCTACTTCTTAAGGTATGCAGACATGCCTGGGCACAGGTCTCTCTCTCACTGAGGCCAGCTGACACAGAAAAGCCCAGGTTTTACAGCACTGGTAAATTCTCAGCCTGCAGACAAAGTCTGCTTGGAGAGTGCCTCCTGGGTGAAGTTACTGCAAGAATCCTGCTTCCAAGCTGAACTCAGGAGCTGTTTAAGGTAGCATGAGCTGGCAAAAACAAAAAGCCTGCAAGGAACTGCTTGAGAAATTCCGCAGTCTGTGCAGTCACATTTCTATGCCTGGCGCTGTTCTCAGTTCTTTTTAATCTACTGGTGTAGGTAGAGCCAGACCATATTTCATCCTAAAAGGCGAATCAATCTTTCATCATCTGGGTGTAGATACCTGGGTAGCTGGAAGTGCTACCCTGACTGTATTACATCTTCATAAAAATGTATGGTGCCAAACACAGAGCTCAGCCCTGTGGCACTGTAAGAGGACAGATTTAAATGGCATCTCCAAAATAACATATTCTGTAAGTGACTTACACAAAAGGTCTGAAAGGTCACATCAATATAACAATCCCTGTCTTATATTCACTCATCACACTTATGATAAGAAGGAAAAGAAGATTACTTTTTTAGTACTTGCTGAGGGTTAAAATATTGGTGATTTATAAACCAGAGTGGAAGAAGATGGAGTTTCAAAGCTGCAGGACAACAAAGGAGAAACATTTATGTGCACTGACAACTTTTTAATATAAAAGCAGTTCAGTACATGTCTCAACAGTCCATAGCTCTAGCAACAGCACCAGAAACAGATATATATATTTTTACTTAGGTTACCTACCAAAAAAACTCTGCAGATTTATTTGGTCTGCAAAAAATAGATTCTTATATTTATTTGATGCAATACTTTCTGAAGAAATTTCATGTTCTCCAGTTCTCCCTCGTTTCATCGACCATATTTCTTAGTTTACGTTTTCTTTGGAGATGTTTTTGTGTAAAGAGGAAAAAGTGGATATAGGTGATTGCCATTAACTTCTTGCTATTAGTGTGAAATCAGACTCTTGATTTCTATCTTATAAAATCTAGCAATTGCTGTATTGTCTCTGCAAGAAACTGAAAGTTTAAAAAAAAAAGAAAAAAGATAAGGAACATAAGAAATGAAATGAAAACAAAACATAGAAGAGGTATACTTCAACATCTATTCCATTTCCATATCAGAAAATAATGATAATAGCAATTTTGTAAAGATTAGGTTTGGGATTACCAATCTTCACCTTTTTTCCTTCCTTTCCTTCATTTTGAAGTGTAGTTATGGAATTAAATGCTGAAATTACAGGCAGAAATATATCAAATGACCAAAAGCAATTGGTTGGGGGAAGTTTGAAGATCTCAACGAAATTAGTGTTCAGTAGATCTCAGTATATCCAGGTGTGTTATATCCTTGTCAAGTAGCACTGGTTTACATCAATATGGGTAATAGAATATCACAAAAGATTTTCTTTTATAACAGGGCTGACATATCACAAAAAGGATCTTAAAAATAAATTATTCTGCTAAAGCAGAAAACTTCATTGGGAAGCAGAGAAGGGAAGAAGGGATGCAAAAGGTCTTGGTGTGCTCTGTGAAGCCCAAAGTTGCTCCCCAGCTCCCAGGGCTGGATCTGTATTTGGTGAACTCCAGCCGACCCATGGTAGGTCCAAGGAGGATGCAGGTCTTGAGCTGAGCAGCTGAGGCCAACACCAAACACACTACAGAGAACATCTCCCCCATGCTGCCTTCTGTTTTTCAAAGTCTTTCTTCATAAACACCAAATAACCATTGCATTCACTTAATTCTGGATACCCCTCTTGCTGTGACAGTCTTACTTCATGAACACTGTGCTGAGAGCTCAATAACAAGATTTAGCTAACCATATGTATCCTGTCTTCTCTGTTGTAGGACATGATCTTGTACTCTGTCATGTAAATGTTTTTCTGACTTTGGGCTGGAACTCCAGCAGAAATGGTTAAAACTTTCAGTAAAGACTATTTTCTTTTTTAAATATGGTATCCTAATTACCTTACTAGTACTACAAAAAAGGTAAATTTGAAGGCTTTTTGGACACAAAACCTGTAAAGGCACAGTTTTGGAGCAGCAAAAAAATCACAGTGATTTTTATTCTTTTATGGAACAAGATTACCTATCAATGCAAAAGGAAAGAGGTCGCACCCAAACTTAGCTCCTTTTAGAATGGAAGCAAGCCTATGACACTGATGGAAATCAAGCTTCAGATGAAGACATGCATGTAGGATGCTTAACAAGAGTGAGAGCCTCTGGGTTTATATGTCATGACTCCAAAAGACCTTGTCACTGAACATTTAAGCATCTTTTTTACCTGCTCCTTCAAATGATTGACATGGAACAAGAACAAGGTTCTGATACACAACAGTGCACATTAAGATAAATTATAAGAGAAAATTAAAGTGTGCTTATTTTTTTTTTCTTTTAGTAGTTAAGAATAACTGTTAAGAACAAATGCACTTTTTAAAATTTTGTAGGGTTTCATAGCAGTTTAAAAGAAAATCTTTATAGTTTTGACTTTTTTGAGTACAAACAAAAGAAGCAATCCTCCAACTAAATTTTCTATTAAGTGCATTTTGGCAGGTGTCTTTTAAGACTGTATTACTAGAGCATGTCAGCTACAGGCAGATCTTATTATCCAGGCATACAAGAGATTATCTGAATTGCAGCCTCTGTGTCTGAAATGTCTCCCCATTTGAACTGCAGGCAAGCGGACTGCATAAAGTTTTGTGATCTCCTGATGACTGAACAGAGTGCTCAGAGTCAAGATTTCCATCCAGATTTTCATCCCATTTGTAACAAAAAGAGCACTGGCCAGAGCTGGAGGTGAGATGTTCAACAGAGCTGTGAGCAGACTTGCTGCAAGCAGCTTTGCAGAAACTCCTGCTACCACCCTGCTGCTCTGTGAATAATTTTCAGGGCTGTCAGTCGATATCCTCATTTGCATTACTCACAGATGTCCCTGAAAAAACATGTATCCTGGGACGATTTTTATGGCACAGTCTGTGAAATGAATGCTCTGTAATTTTAAATTAAACATCTGCAGGTTTTCTTAGTTGTCTAGATTTCAAGAAATCCTGCTTCCATTTACAACTTAATTCAGTTTAGTTCATTCAGATTCTACAAGAACATTGAATATCTTTGTATCTTGCAAGAACATAAAGCACCATAAACCAAGTGGAACGTACATCTCATCACTTGCCATTTTTGAAGAAGATCAGGAATAGCAGGAGAGAAATTAGAAGCATTATTTCAACATATATTCTGGTAAAAGTACAAACAGAACAGTACAAACAGAACTTCTGGTAAAAGTACAAACTCTGTAGTTTTCAAATTGATATATAGATTTGTTAGGCTTAATTATTCATTGTAGCAACTTCTATTATTTAAATTTCCTTGTCTTTCTTTAAATTTGCAAGAGTACATTTTCCATATCTCAAGACAGGAAACAAGCCTAAAGTTATCCTCAGTATATGGCTTAAAGTGTTGGTGCACTCATGTTAGTATCTGTTGAGCAGAAAAAAGCACCACTGTCCATGTATTTTGTCTTAAACTACATACTTGAAAGGCAATATCTCAAAAATTTCCCCATTTTCCTTGCAGATTCACTGCTCAAGTGTCTGTATGGAGCTTATGCCAATTTATATATGTATGTATATGTATTAAAATAAACTTCCAAAATTCACAAATATGTTGCAGTGGACCTTAAAGGTTAGATTATTTCTATTATTTGAAGTTATGCACAATACTTAGCAAACTAAAACTCAAGGTACATTAGTGTTGCTTTATTAAACTCTGGTGACTGCCCTAATTTAACTATAGGGCTAAGAACCACTCATTAAAAACTAATGTCACAATCAAAGCTAGCACAAACTTTCATTATGCAAACATGAAATTGACTGGGAGGGCTAATGAGGGTAGAAAGATACCTCAGATGTCAATGGAAAACCATCTACTACTAACACAGCCCTTCTTCTGGGAATTTCCCTCATCTACAATAAAGATTTTGTTTACTGATTTTTGAGCAGTTGTTAGGCTGAAAAACCATGAAAACACAGTAAAAGATCATGGTGAATCTCACACAAAACCCGCTTCTTAATTTAATTGTATACTTAATGCTATTGCTCTGTTCTTCTCAAATTGGTCAGTTTTAGGCAAGATTTCATAGTCATTGGGTACTAAGAACAGAGAGCAAAGGAAACTGATAGGTGGATTTAAAGTTCTTTACATAAAACTGGTTTACATTCCACAGAATTAATTCCTCTGCTATCTTTAAATCTATATTCAGAATCAGTCATAATTTAAATAGACATCAACGAAGAAAACAAGATGGAGTAGCAGCAGATTTGTGTGGTATTGCCAGCTCTGTTCTTTGCCTGTTGATGACATTAAACCTCCAAACTAAAAACTTTTATCAATGAAATGAGAATATAGCCAAGTAAGTACAAAAATTATCTCAAGACATCATCTTGTTCATCTTTCCATTTTGAGAAAACTTTAATGATTTTTAGAAAGTCTCCAAGAGATGTTTGCCTAAATTGGTTTTTATCCTACAGGATTATTAATAGCTTCCAAAACTTACTTTGCTAATGTGATGATGATGGGGCTTCTTGTCTCCTGGTAAAAGTGTTCTGAAAGTTGGTAATTAAAAAAACTCTGTAATCTTGGGTGTCATGATAAACTTTATATTGTATAGTTTTATTGTATAATGTTTGTTGACCCAAGTGAAAACTGTTGGAATTTAGAAAGATTAAAGTCTTTGGAACAGAATCCCAAAGTATTCACTATCAGCTGCAGAATTCAGTATCTTGCTTTTTTCTCCCCCCATTGCTGGAAAAACTGAGGAAAATAACAAATTAAAAGACATGGTAAGTTTCAGAGCAACATCAATTTATTTTACTACAGATTGTGATCTTGGCAATAAGGCGTCACTAATCCACATCTGTTCGGGATAGGAACATAATGATGATGGAAATGCTTTGCTCGTGTCTCTGTTTGATATTTGCCTTGGGAATGTGAGAATACATTTGCATATTCTAGGAGGACCATAATGTGAATAAAGAATAGTTTTTCACTAGGCAGAGTTGTAATATAAAGCTTAATAAGAGAAAGATATTTCTTAGCCATGGTACCTATCAACAGGCAAGTCAGCCAGTCTACTAAGGAAAGGTGTACAGCTCATGTTCAAGATATCAAGCTATCACATGTTTAATCTGAAACTTTATTACAAATCTGGCATAAATTGCCTCTCTAATGAGATATGGCATGACCTCCATCTCCTGAGAGCCCAAAATGAATTCATGGACAGCCACATACCTTCTAATTATTGCTGTAAGAGGCTGTAATTTTGGGAGCACTACACTGTATGATAGGCCACATGAAAAAATAATCGGAGCTTTTAAACTAGAGTGAAGATAAATCACTGTAAAACCAAAATATTAAAATATAATAATACTGCTTTCTTAAGGATACTTGGCAATTATTATGAAAGTTTGATTAAAAAGTTAAGTTTTTCATCATTTTTGCAATGAAAATATGCAAGAAAATCTGAATACAGTGAAAAAATCCAGCATTAGACACAAAACTGAAAGCCAGGAATGACTGATCTAATACTGAATTTCTCTGTGGCCTTTGTGTAAGTCACAGGTTGATGGATACTTAGACACTATCTGATGGCATGCAAGAATTAAATTGAAATAATTTACTGAAGCAGAAGAGTATACCTCCTTCATTCTAATTACAAAAGCTTTATTATGAATATCTGCAGAATCAATAAGTAAGTACACCCTTATGTGTTATTAAATGTCAGCTTTTCCCATTAAGTAGAATTTAGGTCTCAGTTTAGTAAAGTGCTTAAGCATAAATGTAACTGAAACAAGAATAGTTCCAGTGACTTTATAGCAAGAGGTAAGAAAATCAAATTTAAATATTAAGTAAAGCCTGTCCTGAAATGGGTAATAAGAGGTTACATAGCTTGGACAGTAGATTTTTAATTGGCAATGTCCAGTCACTTTGAAAAAGAGGAAAGTATAGCTATGACTCTTAGAGATGTGAGAAGTCACACAAAGAGGCAAAGTGATTTGGCCAAGGTTATTTCTCATTCATGAAGCAGAATTGTGGAAGCATCTCAGTTTGACGCATAAGGCCCAGGTCAGCTGTCCTCTCAGTAGGCCATGATGCTTAACAAAATAATAACAAAAGCAACACCACACAGCTTTTATTTTTTCCTACAAATACTTTTTTTTTTTTAGGGGGGGTAGATTGCTACATTGGGAGAAGAATATTTTGCCTAAGGGCAAGAATATATATCAGATATAACCTCATATTTTCTACTACATGTAGAAATGCAACTTTTGATTAGTAGTTGTATATATTGCATATAACCCAGAAAATATGAGAGATTTTGCCAACATTTCAGTAAGGATACAGGAAACCCAAATGGACTGAAGATGCAGTAAAACAAATTCCTTGCACTTATTACCCCACCTTCTGTAACTGTCTAGACTCTCAAAATCCCAGTGAGATTAAGAAATAGTGTTATTTCTTTTGAAATACATAGTTATTTCATTATCAGTGAAGACAGTTAAGTTGCTTAGGAGAAAAAGAAACCAAAAAGGCCCTGGTGTCCTAAAAATTTAGCAGAGGAAATGTAGATGTCTGTAACTACTCTGCTCATGTTAGACTTTTTAAGGGTTTTATGAGGAAGGATAGGGTTTTATGCATACAAGGATGCCATATGCTGTGGTGTCTTCATATGTACTGACTTTTGAGACATGAGCTGAAGAAAGTTTGTAAGCAGAGGAAATAAATGCTTTGTTTCCTTCACTATACTTTCCAGAGCAGCATTGAAAGTTATTATTTAGGGGTTTCACAGGTCAGAACACCTCCCAACTCTTGGGCATTCACAATTGCATTGTGAATTCACAAACACTTCCAGACAAGCTCACACACCAAATTAATGATGCCATGGTCTTTCCATTTTCAGTAGAATGTCTGCTATCAGAAGCTAATGAGTTTGAAACTGCTTAATGAAATATATTGATGCAGACACAAGAGGTGCTATCACACTGCTTAATTTTTAATTCATATTTTCATTAGATGGGAAAATGTTTACCTTCTTCACAATTGCTTTTGGAGCTGGCCAGTGTCATTGCTAATCTACTTTTGACTGTCTTTGAAAGGTCATAGCAAATGGAGGAGGTTCCCAAAGACTGGAAGAAAGCAAGTACCACCCTGTCTCTTACCTCTGAGACTTTGCATGGTTCTGATTTCATGGAGGTTTCTCACTCATTCCTCTCTGATCTGCACAGAAAACACAGCCCTCTATGAAAGGGGAGAGTCCAGAGAAAGACTACTCTGGTGATCATTCCAAGAAAAAATATTTTCAATCCAAAACTATTTGGATGCACACAGGTGCAATAAAAACATTTTATTCATTCTACATTGTCCACATTGCAGTTATTCAGTATTCAGAGAAATCTGCAAAGAGGTGATGAGGATGTCTTTCAAAGTCTTCATTACAACAGAAGAGTCCTGTTATCACCCACACAGTTTTGCATGGAGGTATTTTCTTTAAAATAATCCCATAGCAGCAGAGAGGGGTGGGGCTTTGTGTGTTTTTCTTTTGCTTTGTTTTCTCGTAGAGATTCCCTTCCATCGCAATTTTCTCTACCCTGGAGCTCTACTGTGGCTAAATGTACAGTGAAGCTAGCAGGTGGTGTAATGCAACACACTCACAAAAGCATTTTGTCAGGAAATCAGACTCTTCTCCTCAGCTACTCAAAGGAGCAGAGTGATGGTCTCTGCATAGCTGGACAATTCTTCATTGCAGTCATCAGAGCTACTTGGCACAGAGAAGATGCCTCAGTCAAAAAGTTACTGAAAATATGTCTTTAGAAAGTGTCTATCGACTCCCCTTGCGCCTCACACACCATACAGCAAAGCTATTCATCATCCAAAAAATCCACCAAACCACAAAAACCACCCAAAAACCATCCACCACAAACAAGCAAACCTAAAGCCATACAATTTGGTCCTTAGACTGAGAAATTCTATTAGCATTGTATTGCTATGCCACTGCATACATAGTTCAAGTGTGAAATGCCTTTAAATGCAATTTAATTAACCATGCTATAGCTTAAGGTTGCTTGGTACATAACGTAGTCAGGCAGCCTCAGAATTTTGAAGTCCCTAAGTATTGTCATCACCAAGATTCACTTGTCAGAGCAAATCACATACTATAGCAGATGTTAAGCAGGTATTCAGGGAAATTGTTACACCAGATAGCATAAAGGAAAAAAAAACAAAACAAAAACAAAATTAGGTAAAGGGGGAATTTGCACCAGAGAATGCAATTTGTCTTTTTTTTTCAGAATGGCTGTTACTATTCAGAGAGTTTAGCATTTTGCCTGCTGCTTTTCTGTACATCTTGCGTAGTGTGAATCTTTTTTAATCCACTTTCTTAAATATCTTTTTACACTGTCTCAGAATCCCTCAAACAAATGAAGGAAAAAAATCTGCTTTGGGAAACAAATAAGATGCTAAGAAACTTTCCAAAAGCTGATGTTTTGTTCTCATTAGTGAGAATATTTTAGGTTATGTCCTAACATATTAAGCAAGAATTTTATACAATATAGAATCCCTTGTAATAGATATTACAGATTTATTGACATATATTCCAGTATAATGTGGTTTCTCTTTATAGAAAAATACCATCAACTCTTTCTTTCTTGGCAGAAAAATACCGCCTGAGATATTTTGCCTATGGATTAACTATTCTTAAGAATTTAAAAATTGATAAATAAAATAAAAATAATTGCTTAGCAAAGAGAAAAACCACAACTAAGCAATGATAGTAGTCTGACTATATAATTAAAATTAAAACCAAACCAAATGAAAACAAAAAAAAGGACACATTAAAAAAAAAAAACCAAAACGAAAACAAACCCACAAACCTCGAAACACTATCCAAATAGCTCATCTGTTTTCCCCTTGTTAGTTTTAATAAATTCCATTTTTCTGGTGACACTATGCTGTCACCTACTGGTTGCAGAGACTCTTTAAAGTATAGTTATTTGAAGGAAAACAATAAGCAGCAGGGCTTACTTTGTAAGATCTGGAACAACTATTCAGCCAGTGCAAATTAATACAGTTGTCTTTAAACTCAATGGAACTTGGATGGTTTGCAGCAGCTGAGTGCCTCCTGCTGGCTGCAAGAGAGCAGCTTTGGTCTTTTCTACCACTTAAGACTTTGCAGTGTGCTTTGTCAAAATATGTCATGGGTGGTGGGAGGAAAGGGCTAAAAGCAGAAAAATAGCAAGGAGGGTGGTAGATTTTCTTAAGTGACCTCACAGATCGGTGTCTGGAAAATAACAGTGTGGGAAATCCCATATATTATGCCCAGTGCTGTCTGTCCTCTGTCTGTTTTGAGAAGTAGGATTTCTGTGTAGAGATAGTATTGGCGTTCCTCGAGACTTGAAGGCACTGTCACAGACATGCTCGAACTCCCTGCTTTGGGAGAGAGAAGATCAGAGCTCAGAGATCATAAAAAGCACGACAATCACAGCATGGTGGTAAACTCTGCATGCTCAGGCCCTCAATAAGTGGGTGCAAAGAGCAGCCCTGCCTCAGGATGGACTGAGCTTCATGGTTCCTGCCTTCCCACTCCTGCGTCTCCTGGATGTTGCTTTGGGATCCTCCAGTTAGCAAGGTAATTAAATAAATTTATTCTTTGCATTTTGGCTGTGTTAACTGTGGTTGCCCCTGCTGCCTGCCTGAGTTGACTCACACAATGTGGTATAAGTTTTCAGATTCAAATGGTCACATCCACATATTTTTCCTGCTGTCAATCACTATTGTTTTAATGCATGGAATAAGGTCTATCTGTTAGTGAAGTCCTGGTGCTAATCATCAACAGCAGAGTTATGGACTAAAATCTCTGCATATATCTTTTGCAGTTACCCCACTCTTTTGCCAAACATTTTGCTTTTCCTTCCTTTTAGTTTTTGTGCCTTCTACTATGTAGGATCATCCTGACTGGCTGTCGCTTGTCTATTTTGGCCCTGGAATGCATCCAGGAGCTCTTTCAGCTCTTGGAGTGATCACATGCTGGTGCCATATGCTTCTGATTACCAAGCAGTTGAGCCTCATATTCAATATGGCCCTGTGCTGATGGCCTGGACTTGATGCCTCTCTGAGAAGAGGAATGTGCATCAGTCCATACAAATTCTTGTTGCTCCAGTGTTTGCTTCTACATAGGATTCCCTGAGCAACACAAGTGTCCTAGGTTGCAATATTGATGTAGTTAAGTATTCTATTACCACCAGCTGTGGGCCATTAGCTGCTATCACCCGCTCTGGATGACAGGCAATGGGCCATCCGTTAGCTATTATCACTTGCTAATGACCCACCCCGCATGACAGGCAATGGGCCATCAGGGACCCACCGTGTGACTCATGGACTTATCTCATCCCATTGTGAGATGCTCTGTCGAGGAGGGAGGAGCCAGGTGTTCCCACCTGGATATAACCTGGCCCTGGAACTGCCTGAGTGAGCCCTGTCTACTGGGTTCCCAGAGGACCAGAGCTACCACTGGATCTTCAGCTGGAGACTAGACCTTCACAGGATCACCGCTTCAACTGGACTACTTCAGTTGGACTGCTACTACCACCCTAACAGGGTGTTAGGTGGTATCTGACTTTGTCAGTGCTTTTCCTTGTATTATTTCACTTATTTTTAATTTCAATCTTGACTTGTGATCTCCCACTGGTTTGTTTTCAAACCAACACAGCAAGGGAAAAGGATTCCGCCCAAACTCCAGACTGTGGCTCCAGGGGGAAAAAAAAGTTGGCCAGCCAATGATAGATGAAAATGTGAGGAGTTTGCAGCTGCTCTGAGAATCACAATTGTATATTTGCTGTACATGATCCTGCTTAGCTGCTGTACAATGTGATCAACATCTCTGACAAATTGCCACTGCCAGAAAAAAAAAAAAAAAAAGGCAACAGATGGGACGGATCCTGAAGTTACCTTGTGGAATTACAAGTGTTCATCTTCCTATCATCATATAATCAATTTTTTTAATCCACTTCCTTTTTTTCATGAACTTCATTACTACAGTGTTCAACATCTCCTTCTCTTCTTGGGCATTTCTCTAGACAGATACTTTCCAACGGCCCCATATTGATGGCAATACCACACATCGAGATTAGTTGAAGAAACAGCATTTTAAACCTAGCAGCAGGGTAAAAAGATGCAGTTTTAGAACTGTTTATCCAGGCCTGAGCTTCATCAACATGATGAGCTTTGAGCCAAGAGAACCGACACCTGCCAAATCACACTAACTTCCAAAAGGAAAATATGTACGGTATTAAAATGATTCATCTCCCTTTGCATTACTAAAAAATTATATTTATTTTTCCATGCATTTTATGTTACTTTTAAGGTATGATAAAAGAAAACTTAAGCCCAAAACAGAGCTGTAACCTGCACAGAAATTGCATGGTAATGATTCCCTTTCGTCAGCCTCTAACTGTTGTTCACTACCTTTTTTTGACCATCTGGTATATTATTTCCTGATTTATACATTCAAACAGAATTTGACTCTGTTTTTGGAGACACACCTTGGGGTGCAACTTCTTTAAACAGCGACCGAAATGTACATGCTGTGGTAACCAGTTTTAGTTAGAACATTGGGGCTTAGATAAAGGCTGCATGTCCAGTATCTGAAGGAAGAAAAGGACCACAGTTTGTGTCTTGATGTATAACAGCTTATCCTACCTTTCAAGTGTGTACAATGAGTGACATTTGGAAAAGATTTTGGTATGCTTAAGTGTGTTGGCTGATTTCAGAGCAGTTATTCCCACCATATTTAACAATCTTAGCTGAGAATTTAGCAAATATGGGATAACTACTGGAGAACTGAAAAAAGGGTAGGCATGTTCCCTAGCTTCAAAAAAAGAAAAAAGCAGAAAAACCAAAATGTAAAACTATAAGCTAACCTTCAATTCACATGAAATACTTGCATAAAGAGAATTTTTATGTTGTTTTGATGGTGTCTGGAGTGGAAGCCAAGGATTAGATACATTAATGACTTCAAGACAAATCAGAAAGCCCAGCTATGAAAAGTCATTAACAAGTTTCAATTGTGTTACCAGGCTTATGTCCTAAGGGAAGAATATCTGGCTCTATATAGCTCCATAAAATAGCTAACCTGTTAGTGCATAAAATCTGTATGCCAGCTGAATTCTACCAATGACTTTGGAAATGTAGTACTTATTTTTTTCTACCTTCTCAGCTTGGAGCTTTTTAAGAGAAGGTTCTAGCAGCTTCTTGACGTCTGCTTATCAGAAGGGAAGACCTTTATGTATCAGCTCTATGACACATTACATGTGTCATGTAATCTCAGAATGCCTTGAGAAACTCTTGTCTTTAGCACAGCAATATATATCAGAAATTAACATCATACCAAAGAAATAATAAAGCCATTATTTTCATCTTCATTTCATCTCTTATGCATACAAAATAAAATTGCATCAATCAATTGGTGAAATACCTTGTAACAGAAAAGGTACAGAGCTATAATTTTATTAAAAATATAATATATGTATAAATTACATTTAGGGCAGAGTAAAAATATTTGAAGGGCAATTTTTGGTCAATTCATACCCACAAATTCTGGTAACCAAACCAGAGCTATAAATAACAGTATATGTGACAGAGAGACTCTGTCCTTCTCTGTCATATGGCAAAACTTAGAGTAAAAAATACCACAACTTGCAGGGCTGGGATGACTGAATAAAAACCTTAAAACTCACAACAAATTATATTTTTTGCAAACGTTTAACAGGGATGCAGGTGGACTTAAAATTTCAAAACAAGTCCTACACCTTGAAAATACACAGATCCATTGTGTTTATACCTTTTGGCAACATTTGTTTAAATAGAATATCAATTTTCTGCACGCAATGCCAGGTTGCAATGGTGGGTGTTTTTAGGGCATCTATTTCCCTGCTGCATAATTTCTAACAGGGTTACATCAAATTTCTCTAATAGGAGTAAAAAACCTGTTACTGCTGATTTTCAGATGTCAGTTTGAAGTTTCAGAACGCAAAACGTCAAATCTAGCAAAAAGTCAGGAAATGCAAATTTTTTATTCAAGTGCCCTGTTCCTGGAACAGATACTCTCTGTTCTGGAGTATCAGTCATCCAAACTCCCTAAACTAGAGATGTGAAATTCCCCAGAACAGACCTGACAGTCCTCAGAATATTCAAGGTATTCTAAACACTATCCTAAAACCACCTTACTTATGCAACAGCTGAAATCTATAGCTGTTCAATAGGGAAAAGTTAAAAAAAAAATGAACAGGTCCTAAATATAAGTTTTTGGAGCTATAATCTGATCAAGTTGTTCAAGTTCATGAAAGAAATACTGGATAAAGTACTACAATCTCTTTCACTGAGGAATTCAAAACTAGATCACCTTAATGGGTACTTCTGGCTTTTATAGTCCATAAATCTGTTATATGAGGAAAAAATGTTTTAGCTCACATCACCTGATAAAATACTGAAGTCTTTTCTATTAGCTCAGAGACTTTGGAACAGGAGTTTTTCTGAGAGAAATGAAATATGAATGGATTTTTACTGAGGTACTGACCAGGTTGAAAACTAAAAAAAATATTTATGCTTGAGACAGGCAATATAAAACACAGTTTAGCCTTTAAACTGTGAAGCTCAACTTTCTGTGTACAAGGAATAGAAAACAGATGTACTTTCATTTTGAAGTTATGGCATGCTGGGAAAAAAACAGAGGGGAAAAGAAGACAGCATTTAATAATTTATAAATAATTTTAAAAGAAACTGATGTGAAGACATGAATCATTAAGAAAGAAATTGAAGGAGTTTGTTACTGAAGAGCTGTGAAACTGTTGTAATAATTAGTCTGAACAGCTTTTGTCCAGAAAATAATGTATCTGTGGAGAGGATGCTGTTTTGTGATTGTCAAATGGGGCTGAAAAATCCCAAATTGTTCCACACTGTTTTGTCAGGTAAGCATAAAGATCAGAAATGCTGATTTACTGAGAGCAGGCCGCTGAGAGCAATGGTAGATACCTTGTTGGACCAACCCAAAACCAAGACTTCTGATTCTCTAAACACATTTGAAATTTGAGAAGGCTTTATTTGCATTTGCAAGGAAAATAATCCTTTAGAAAAGACATAAGTGGAAGAAGGGAGGGCCCAGAATGGATGATATTGAGAAGCAGGGCCCCAAGTACTGCCTGATGAAGAGCAGGACTTGATCTTAGAAACATGCAAAATCTCGTGTGAACCTTACAATCTGGGATACATTTTGATGGGGGATCTCTTCTTCCACACAACAGATTGTCTGCCCTTGACTTCAGCATGGGAAAAGTTATCTAAACACACTCTTGAGTCCTTTCTTGACAAAATGCTTGGATAACAACAGATGATAGCTTGACAGTGTGAGTGTACACAGCATATATGAATGTAATATCTGAAAGTGTCTGACAAGGTCTTTTCCCCAAAACTGATAACACTGAGAGGAAATTAAAATGAAAAAAGTTTTTGTAAATCAACCACTAATCATATTAAACCAGATTACCAAAAGTCTTTCCAAACAAGAAATGAGTCTGCTTGACATCTACAAGAAGTATGAAAGATGTGTGACTGTGGAAAGATACACTGGGGTATGAACAGAGTGGCTCTCAAGACTGACACTTCCAGAAGTGTCATTGGTTGAAGTTATCTCTCTGCCAAATGCCATGAAGAACTTGTATCCTTGCTGATGTGTGGGGTCAGTAAGTTGGCTCCCTCACCTGAGGAGGCTTTCTTGTTAGAAGGCATCTCAGCATATTGTTGGAGCAGCATGTGAAGATGGAGAACCCATGGCACCTATAGAAGGGGTGAGACAGTAGAGGGTGCAGTTCCAATGTGTGCTTGCAACCTGAGCTTTTGTTGAGGTAGCTTGCAAATAACTGTGAATGTGTGATTAAAAATTATGGGGGTTAGTTACAGAATAGTGTTTTGGAATTTGTACATGCTTATTTACAATTTTAAGTGTCTAGTAAAATGATTCATCTGTTGTGTTGCTGATATTGATCCTGGATATATAGTCCAGTGATTGCCAGTTAATTGCAGGTTGCTAGTATATCAATACAGCACTTTGATGCTGATTTAATAGAAGCCTCAGAGGCTGAGCACTTTTGACTCTATCACCAATATTTGGCATGCCCACAGCAGTTAGTACTGTGATAGTCTTAACAGTCCCACATCTTCAGTTTTGACGTCTTCCAGGACATTAAATATACTCTTTTTTTTGTTAAAAAATATCTGTTGGTTTACTTGCCCCTCTTACTTAAGCCCTTTGGTAAGCATCTTTAATTCAGAAACAAAAATTTCAGCCCTTTTCAGAAGTCATGGGATACTAAACCAGATCTGGTTTGGTCTTTTTGCTCCCTTCCAATGATGCAATATGAGTAAGGCAGATTGGGAAATTCTGACCCCTGTGTCAACAGTGTACAGTTTGCCTTGACTTTACAAGAAGAGTTAACTCACTTCAGCAGGCAATGTGACATAGGCTCCTCTTCTGGAAATTTTTCTTCACAGAGTTACCATCTTCTCTGAATTCGGAGTCTGAATGAGGTTCCACTTCTAGCAAAGTTAGCACTAGTCTAGAAAAAAACATGCTCATCTGGACAGCTGCTGAGCACCTGTATTTCTTTCAAAAGCTCTGTGGGAACTCAGTATTACAGAAGGACTCTGCTTGAGGATATTAACTTAAGCTAATAAAGTACGTTGAAAGTATTGTCTATAATTTTCTAACTGCTACAGATCAAAGGGGCAGCATTTTAAAAAAATATTGCTACCAGAGTCCATGTGTTTGTTTAATTCTGTTGGCTTGGGCCCAACTGATAGTCTGTTATTCTGACATCACACCCCTTTTCTGTAAGCAAAATAGGAAGTAGATGTAGATATGAGCACAAAGAGATGGCCACTTTGTGACAACAGCTTTCATTTTCTGTACCAGACCTACTGCACTCAGTACTTCCCATGGAAAAGAACATAGGAAAAGAGCACATGGTCAAAGGGCTGAAGCCCAGAGAACTGACATTATTTGGTAAAGCTTCTGAATCAATAAAACCTTAATATTCTTCTGTGAATCTAATGCTCTGATTGCAATATTATTTCTAGTGCTGTGTTCAGTTGCACATCATCATTGCTCTAATATCAAATTGCTGAATTAATAACAATTTAGCTTGGCTGCCAGGACTAGAACTAAAATATGAAACTAACATCTTGTGTTTCTAAATCTCTGAGATTGTGACTTGCCCTTGTAGTTGCATGATTTTCTCCCTGACATAACAACTTGAACTATTAAAGCAGCAAGAACTCTGTGACCTCAACAGAACTATCTATGAAACAGCCATGTGTCAGGAAATGTGAAAACAGCAGTTGCACATCAGTCTCACAACTGCTTTGTTTTCTTCTTACTTGAACTGATAGCAGTTAATGCATGATATATCCAGCCAGGCTATATTACAGGATAAACTTCCACTCTGTTTTGTAAAACTGAAACCTATGGTGAGAAAGAAGGCTGAAAGATTTTTGTTGCCCAAAATGTCCAAATATTTTAAATTTATCATGTAAATACTGTATGTGTTCATATTTCCTATTTTCTTTTTATTATTATTGCATAATTACTGTAATTATCCAAGAAACTTTAAAAAAGAAAAAAAAGTAATTCCATGCATGTTCAATTTTATCTGTGACCTACTGGAGGCAAATATTAACTTCAGAAAAAAACGTTTATGGATACTCTAGAAGCATGAGCTGGTTTTGTATTTAATATTAATTCTTGACACATTATGGAAATGTTAAGATTGAGAGTATCATGATAGCCTTAGTACAATACACAAGCTATTTTGAAAAATGAAACTTTCTGTGTTAATCTCACGCCATACTCTTTGGAGCAGCTTCGGCTAGAAATAATTAAAAATAATACATTATACGCTGCAGGTTATGAAGCTGATGCCATTGTGGAGTCATATCCCCTGAAGAGGCATCCATTCTCTCCTTTCATGGCTTCTTGTTTTTTCCATCCCAGGTCTGGAGTTGCTCTGTAGTGAGGCACAGTTGAGGTTGAGGTTCCTGTGTTGTTGCACATCTTGCTGCTCTTTGGCACCCAAAGTCTCTTTCAACATGATGTTTGATGAAAAGACTAAATTGGTTGTCACAGCCATGTCTGTGAAGGAAAGAGCTATGGGTGTCTTGTTTACACTCCCACCAGATTTTTTTTCAATTTTAGGCTGATGGAGTGATACAAATGAGATTGGGGTTTTTAATTACTAGCAAAAGGCCATGCAATTTGTCTTGACCTTGCAGTGCAGGGTATGATGCATACACTTTTGCCAAAACAAAATTTTTGAGTGCAGCAACTGATGGGGGAGTAGAGGCAAAAGGGATGAAATCTAGTGCATAGTGAATACCCTTTGACAGACAGATCTGGGAACTTCCAATGCTGGAGAGATCCCTTTCTTGTGCATTTCCATCCCCATTCCAAAGGGGATGGAAATGCATGGAAAGGGGATGGAAATGCATGGAAAAATGTCATGCTTGCATGACCAGAAGGAGCCCCTTCTCCTCAGAAGCGATTCCCTACCCCAACTGAGGTGATGTAGAAAAATCTCTGCGTCCTAGCCATGCCCCCTTCTGCCTACTGAAAAACTCAACCCTGTCCTGGCTGGAACGAAAGCACTAATTCCCAGTTTCAGTTCACAAAGCTTCTTATCCTCTTCTATTTAATTTTTAATTTCTCCTCAAATATGTAATAATGTATTCCTAACTCTGAGATTTTCTAGGGCTTGTTGTCTGGCTAGACATAGTCAAATGGGACAGCAGCTCCACCCAGGTCTTACCTCTTCTTCACTCAAATGAGACCTCCAGAGAATTTATTATATATTAGGTCCTATACTTTCCTTGCTCCACTTTCTCCGGTTTTAGTCCCCTAGTGAGTGCCCCAAGTGCCTAGAAATTACATTTGGGTGAATTTCCAGGGAATTAGCCATAAAGATTTACAAGGTATCTCTGAAAATGGTTTTAATCTGATTTTACATTTAGAGATTTTTTTCACAAATTTCTTGAGTGCAACCAATTTCTTTTATACTCCTATACTGAAAATAGTCATACTAAAAGCACTTAAAGGAAGAAGCAGGGAAAAGGGAACAAGAGAAAATGTATAATTCATTCTTCTCTACTCATGTTCCTGTAAACAGAGATTTTTTTGGTAAGTTTTAGATCACTATTGATCATTGATGTTAAAGAGACTTATGTCAGGCAATCTAAAGATCTGCCATGCTACTAAATATATTTACTAACCAGTGTGGAAACAATGTGGTAGGGAATGTGTCCTGGTGGGATTAAACAAGCACAACCAGTTTATTTCCAGTTGTAGATAATTTATGGGGTGGGTGAGGGAATGAAAATCCATATATTCATCACTTTGGATTGTTCTAGCAACTGCAGATCCATGGAAAAGAGTTAATATTTATCAGCTCTTCAGTTACTGCATTGCACTGTGCTCTGACTTCATATTTCTTGTGCTGCTTCTCTCATTTTCTCCTTATCAATCTCAATGAAATAACATGAAAAGTAAAAGGGTAATGACCCTTCACAGCCATTTCCTCTCTTTTTTATCTCAGAATACCTGGTTTCTCATGATCCTTACCACCCTTCCTGTTGCTCAGCTGTGTAAAGGATAAAAATACCAAACACTTGTAATAACCTCTACCAGATAAAGGAGTAAACAAGCACATCTCCTCACATCCCTGTAGTAGCTGATTCCTCACCACTGTACATAACAGCAAGGGTTACATCTCAGGTTCAGATTTTGAATTAACAGTTAAAAGATGTTTATACAAATTATCATCTTTGAAATCTGTCATCCTCAGGCTGGCAGTATTAGTAAGAATTTAATCACTGATAACATTTCTTGCATTTTTTTTTAGTCACAGCTGGAAGCTTAACAGGAACAGCATCTCCTACCAAGTTATTTTCAGGTATTGTTCTGCCCAGACATTGAATGTAAAAGATGCTATGTTTCAGTATCAGCTTAAAACCTTTATTTTAAATATAATCCTAAACCTGGACAAATTTTTTATTTTTACTTCCCTTGCATTTAGGTTTTATTTATTTAAATAAGCCCATGGAAACAAACTCTTAGCACCATAGGATAGAGGAGACATTCCAGTGACAGAAAATACAGGGAAACCTTACACCAGAATCTGGACTTCATATTTCTTCAGTCCAGTGCAGGAGATGGTACAAGGCAATTCAAATATGAAGCCACTAGGGCATACAGCTTCTCCTCACAGGAAAGTGTCGCTGTTGAGCCGCTAGCAGAGAAGGAAAACCCGGATTCTCAGCGTGGCATAGAAAAAGCACTTTATTATTTTGATTCCAACTTATTTAGACTTTTCAGAGGTCACTCAGATTGGTCAGTCAGAAACCTCCCACTAGGCCTGATTGGCCAGGCCTGAACTGTCCAAATCTCGAGACACTGTAACAACAACATCCAAACTTTATCTTTGTTTATAAAACACAGGAGAATGTTCTCATGGGAAAGACCTGTGCTAGACACAGGAAAGTGCCTGGATTATGCACTCAGGAGAAAGTACTTTCCTCTTTTCTGTTTGAGTCTCTCTGCAGGACACAAGCTTCAATCTAGAGCTCTGTTGTTATCACCAGCTGACTCCCCCATGCAATGTCTACTGCAACATGCAACAGCACAGACACTGACATGCATGAAACAAGAAAATTCTGTACACTTGGGTCTCTAGAGCATGCAGTGCCCTCACAAAATCTGCAGGTGACATCACCTCACATCCATTTTTGCACTCAAAGTATGAAAATTAGGAAACTAACTGTCAATGTAAAGCCTGAACCCTGATCCACTTAATAATGTAATTTTTAACTAAAATAATTGTCCTTCAAGGGTAACCTTGTATAGTTGTGTGTGCATACATGCACACATTATATGCTATCTATTTGTACACAATATTCAGGATAAACTTTTTGGTTTTAGGGTGAGAACCAATAACTATAAGAACCACTGGATAATCTAGAAGATGTTAAATAAGATGAGTCAAATGCATAATTCTTGAAAGGTGATATAATGTATTATAACCAAAATCATATAAATTATGTCTAAGATCTGAAGATCCAGCCAAACTAATTTTAGTGCAATCACAGTTTCTAATGCCCTTAAAAACTGAGGAGAATTAAGAGGAAAGTGGCAGTGAGGATATCACAGCTTTGAGAGAAAAGAAGGAAGTGGATGGGAAAACATTTTCATTTAATTTAACTAAAATGGTAATGTAATAAAAGCCTGAAAATTTTGTTTCTTTCAATCACAGACCAATATTTTCAAACAAAATGTTATGCTTGTGCCTACTGAGCTTACTTTATTTGAGTCAAGATTTTGTCTTTTGGGTTACCTGAAATGAAATCTAGGTTAAAAAAAATACATATCCTGCTAATCTATTTGCAATTCAAATGTGAAACTTCCAACAAAACCGCAGTGCATCAACCCAGAACAAACAACTCATCAAACCCTATAAATATGGCATGATCCCAGTAATGAAAAATGAGCTTTGAAACAGCCTGTAATTAGCATGGGAATGACAGGCACATTCTAAACCTTTCCCAACATATGGGTAATTATTGAAGAGCTATGACAGCAATGCATCAACAAGCCTATCCATCTCACTGCTGTTCTGCACCCTGGCTGCCTCTCAGTAGCTCTTAACAGGCCATTCAGTAATTTGGTGGAAGCCTCAGCACACAAGAGCAATGACAGGGTTCCACCCTTGATGAGAGGGAAATGTGAAAGAACCATCACTTCAAAGGTGTATTGAGACTCCAGATAAATGCCCTAAAACATTTTATATTTCACACCTGCAACCTTTTCAACCTTATAATTGACTGGTGGGAATTTTCTAATTTCTGCAATTGTAGGTATAAATATGGCTTATAATTCTATAACAAAAAATGGAGGAAAGGAAAGAAAGAAGATTTGTACAAAATAGGTCAAAGGAAGGTGACTGTGGTCTTCAACAGGTTCCATGCTATTGAAAACTTATTGTCCCAGAAACATTCAAATCCCCCAAAAATAGAAATTATTATTAATATCTTGCATTAGTAACTTAAAGCTTTCCTATGGGGAAAGAAAAGAACTTACTGATGAGTGCATTGCCCAGAAAGATAAAGAATTAACAGAGAAAGACAGTTTGGAAACTCTGAAGTAATCAAACAGCTAGTAAAAAAGCCCAGCCACTACCACCACTATTCAGAAAAGCAAACCTGGAGTACAGGAGGAGAAATGATCATTGATCTTTGTATTAATGGTTACAGGAATAATAATATCCTGCCATTAGCACTCAATTTTTTATTTATATGTAACAGCTAAAAAGGTTTGTTTTGCTTTTTTTAAAAGTTGCAAGACAGAGATGAAAGAAGATACTGGAACAAGAATCCCTAAGTCTAGTTAGTCACGCTTTTCAGCCTAAAATCTCCTTTCTACAACAAGTAAAGCTTGAAAATTACTTGCAGATTGACTTCAATTTTAGATATAGAGAAATATATAGTGGGGACAGAGGGAGAGTGAAAAGAGAAGGAGAAAGGCTGGGAATAATATTCACCTTCACACTTAACCACTTCTCCTCGCCTGAGTTATATAGCAGAAGAAAATACAGGAGTGAGCTGACATCAATCATCCTTATGGATCTTTACTTTTTATTCATTGTTCTATTGATCCCTTTCAGCATTATTTCATAGGTTGATTGCAATAAAGTGATTTCTTATTATGTCTCCATTTTAACTCATAAAGCACATGACACAATAGTTTTTGAAAGAAGGACAGGTACCCCAAGGGAAAGAGCAAAATCCTGGTTAAAAGCACAGGTTTATCGATCTCTTCTTCAATAATAGTGATTAAAATCTAATGAAGCATGATTGCCTTAATAAATTATTCAGCTGTCTTTCCCTTTTCCAGATTCCAACTGGATGCACCTCAAAAACAAAAAAAAGGAGTGCAAGCACAAAATGCTGAAAATACTGGATTCTTCAATCGGTGAGCCATGACAATGTTAAAAACATGGTAAATAACAGCATCTTACAGACAAGTAATACTTTGGTCCCTAGCCCAGCTGATCAGCAATGGGGAAAGAAAACAACATATGGTATGGAACGGAGGGGAAGAGATTTTTGTCATCTTTTCTACTTTCTAGGCAAATTTAAGGGCACTTTTTTCCCTACTCAGTTACATTTTCTCTTGCAATGGAACAACAAGGGTTGTCCCAATAACCACATTTCTGTCTTCTGTATGAGAGTAGATCCCCTGTGGGTTAAACTGGAGATTTATACTCATATATTGAGTGTCTTCACGCCAAATCACAGAAATATTTAATTGTCAAGGCCTTTTATGATTAGAACTGCTCCTGGGATATCCAGCCCTGAAGCTATGACTTACAGAATGGGATGTGATATTCACAGAAATAAAGCTGGCAAAGGATGCCATTTGTTGGTCAGCTTAAAATCTTGTCCCTTTATTTTAATTTGTAAAAATGTCAAGCTCAGGATTCATTCAAAGTTCTTGATAAGACTAGTATGTACATTATATATGCCGTATATTCACAAAGAATGAAACTTGACACAAAAATTAATCTGTAGTCAGAATGCTTATACATGCTGTACATCTGAATATTTCCTCTTTTTGAATAAAAACTTGAAATAGAAGAAATACCAGCACAAGATAGATAATATTTCTAAATAATGATGATGCATTAAAAGGAAATGTGTCATATAAGCACCCTCAAATTAACCTCTATGCCACAGCTATAGTACATATTTATCTATTTAGATTGCTGGGGAAACACTTGTCTATCAAGATGACTCTGAATATGCACAGGAGTGCATAGAGGTGTCAGTCATTGAAAAGGAGATTAATGTTTGAAGCTATAAAGATCTCACATTAACTTTCCACGAAAGGTCAGAAGAATCATATAAGCATCCATTTTCTCTTGTGAATGTAATTCATGTAGTTTTTCAATCAAGGGCAATGTTTAAAAGCGTGCATGCCTAGCTTGATATAACCTGATAATGAGTTCTTTAATAAGAGCAGTTATCCTTAAAAGAAGTTGCCTTGCTTTATGGAAAGAATTAGCTGGTAGATAGATAGATTAAGCAAGTGAGATGATATTTATACAAACTTACAGAAGCAGAGAGGTTCATTGAGGATTGTCTGCCATGGGAGGGACCCCATGCTGGAGGGAAAGACTGTGAAGAGTCCTTCCCCTGAGGAAAAAGGAGCATCAGAGACAGCATGTGATGAACTGACCACAGCCCCCATTCCCCAGCGCCCTGTGCTGCTTGAGGGGAGGAGGCAAAGAAAACAGGAGTGAAAATGAGCCTGGGAAGAAGGGGGGGGTGAAGGGAAATCACAGAATCACTAAGGTTGGAAAAGACCGCTAAGTCTAAATCTTTGCTTTGCTTTGCTTGCGCAAATGTAACCTTTTGCATTGCTTTAGTAAACTGCCTTATCTTAAGCTATGAGTTGTTTTCCATCTTATCTTCTCTCCCCTGTCCAGCTGAGAAGGGGAGTGACAGTGTGGCTTGGTGGACACCTGCTGTCCAGCCAAAGCCAACTAACCACATGTAAAAATAGGTTGGGATAGTTTAGAAAAGGAGGAACTCTCTCTCAAACAGTGCACTTTCCCTGGAATTGTATTTAGCACTAACACACTGATTTTACTCTAGATGGAATCTTAATTTTGTGACAGATATTTAAAACTGCATGTCGACACTGTATATTGATCTGGAAAAATTATCAATTAGATGTATTGCTTTCCATTTATGCACATACATAACCCCTTTCCATATAAATGTAAATTAAATATTAAGAGTACTTTTTTTACCTTAGGGAGACAACAGCATCATGTAAAAAAATTTCAATCTCAGAAACTAATAATGTGTTTAATATAAATAATCAGTCTGTTCTTACACTAGTTGTGACCTGCAATCTGGAATTCAGAACAATAATCTGTTCTCATTTTATGGGACAGTTCCTTATTGTTTGGAAACATTTGCTGGAATTATTTCTATTTTTACAGGGACTACTGAAAAAAAATCAAGTAAAATGGTACCTGGCATTTTACTTACTACAGGTAAAAATGATGACACAACAGCTAAACTCATGAAAAATAGTCTGTGGCATCTCAAAGAGGCCAATTTAACTTGCCCATCCAAGTGGAACTTTCCAAAGAAATTTTGTTCATGCTCCTTTACTTTGCAAAGTTCACTTGAATTAGAATTTAATCACTGGCAAACTCTGTTCATTTGCAATTCAGTATCTTAGGTTCATGCCACATTAGATGGTATCTCTGTGATTTGTGTATTGCAAGTCAAATCATGGCTTTTCCAGCTGAATAGAGATAGGGAGATTTAAGGATGTTTGTTTTCACACTGGAGACATGGGATGTTGGTTTATTTGCTTCTCACACGTGTATAAGATTCATTATTGGAGATGTGGTTATCCAAACAGAACTGCAGCATTCATATTTGGCTTTGCCCAACACTCCAGAGCAAAGAGTGTGGAGGATACTTAGCAGTGAGGCATCCTTGCATGGCAAGCTTTGAAATCTTTTGCCTGAGTACATAATGCCAATCATTTATTTTCTCTTTCTTCCAGCTGGGATCAGGATATCTAGCTCACAGTGAAATAAGAAGGTCAACTTCGGCTAGTCATAATCCTGGAAGCAGCTCTCCCATCACAAACACTGCAGGATATTATCTTAATCTTTAGCAATTAGTCATCAGATAATATACAGATAATTTTTGTAGTGTTTATCACAGTGTCACCCTTTCCTCAAAGAAAAAAGGCTTACACACTCTCAGCTCTGGCTTCCTTAGCCCTTAGGAATTTGGCTAGTTTCCTTGTGTAACACATAAGAACACAGGGACGATGAAAGACTTCATTTTTTTCTAACACGAGAGTAAATTTTCTTCACACTCCCTCTGCTATGCTCCACTCAGGAATGTGCATTGTTTGGATAATATTGGCTTTATGTTTTCTCTTTTCAAGGCCCGGGAAATTTTGTGCTGCAGACTATTTTTACTGCATGGTCAGTGAGGTGCTTTTATCTCTCTCTTTTTACAGATGAAGATTAGAGTTTATAGAATTTAATAAAAAATGACCAAACATATCAACCTTCTTGGGTTACCAACTGACATATTTCTTTTTTTCATCAAGTCTACCCTTTTTGCAGCATGACTTTTGTTCAGAAAACTATTTCAAGTACATCTAGATGCTGCTGTAGGTACACCACTGACATAGACACAAAATACCAGAATGGCTGCCTGAAAAAATAAAGGTCCTCTTGAAATAGCTAACTTTGCTTGATCTAAGAATGTTGTCAGTAATCCATGGAAAATTCATGGAACAGAAATGGCTCTTTAGATGGCAATATCTCCTTCTACTCTTCTTTCCTTCATTCACTACATGTCTTTTAACCTCTGGATAAATGAAGCAGGGATTTTGCAAATAGGCTTGTCTGATAACCCCAAATCATCTACAGAGCAGATGTACCTATAAACCAAGCCGTGCTAGGACAGGGCAAAAGACAGGGAAGAAATTATGATCTCATAGTGCAAACACCCAGTGTGGCCTGAGAAGAGCACTCAATTAGATATCCAAGTTAAAAAGAGTTATCAAATCCTCACATATCCTTGCATTGTGCCTGTGAAATATTTCAAGGTGAGAAGCACCTTGACTGTCCATAGACTTTTTTTTTTTACAGCAGACTGGACCAAACTGTACTACTTTACCCTTAGACAGTGACTAATGTGGTGTGATAAGACTTAGTAACAGGTAAGCAGATATATGGCAACTCAGTTACTGAATGTTTTTGGACACACTTACTTAAGTATGTGTCTAAGTTGGTTTCACAAGAAATATTAAGGGTTGTGCAGCTTTACTTTGGGGAGCCAGGTGTTTTTCTGAATTTATAAAAATATATATCGTGTATACACACATTCATTTCATTACTGATGATCAAATGACAACACTTAGGAGAAGCAAAGCAAATCAAATGCAATTTGAGAATTCATCTATTTCTACTTCACTCAAACCAAATCAGCCTGTTGAGAATTGCAGTGATTGTATGGATAATTAGCATTGTGATTGTTATATTTGTTTCTTTATGAGACTTTAATGTGTTATTTGTTTCTCCCCCTCTTCTTTCCCTCTTGATATTTTAATATGAATTGTTTAGTCAAAAAGACCTCAGTGAATCCATGAGTAAATGAATTGTAAACTATCCACCCACTATGTCCCTTTGTCTGTATTATTAACTGTGACTGTAGTCATAAATACAGATTTTTTAGCTGTGAAAGAGAATGACTGATGCTCAATAGCAACAGTAGACACTGGAAAGCTTTTAGTGCAGTGTAAAAAGTGAATCCAACCCCAGAGGAGATTCTAGTGCAAAGTACAAAGACAAGGCATATAAATTAACTGCGTATGTCACACAGAATTCTGATCAACATCTTTTATTTTGCTTTCAGCATTTCTGGTGCTGCCATCATTTCAGCCAGGAAGAGGTTGGATGATTTATCCTCTGCACTCACTGCAAAAAAGCTAGTTCATCATGTGAAAAGCTTTCACTTTCCCCGAACATCTTTCCACAGTTGAAAGCTTGTTAAATTATTTTTTCTTAATATAACAAAGTTTAATTATAGGATTATATTGTTCAAGTGTAAAACTTCCAACCAAGTGTAAGAATATGAGAACAGATACTTTGAGAGGAATTTGTTGCCAAGAGAGGCACAGAACTCTGATTTTGAAATACAAAGCCTATATGGTCTTCACTGCTTCTGTTCTTGAATGTGGTTGAAGCTAAGGGATTTGTAGAGATGCAATAACACAAAATTTTACTAGGTCAGGTATTTCTTTTTCATGCTGAATTAGCTTGTTTGACTATTATTACTTCAATTTAGCATAGGTTCTATATTTGAGCTCAATTAAAAGACTGAATTCAAGTTCCATTTCACAGGTCTCTAGCATGCCATGTATTTAAATATATCTATAAAGACAGGACAAATGACTACCCATGACTTTAAGAAGATTCTTATGTTTTAGCATATCAGATATAATAATATTTGGGAGCAAATTCATAGTGCTGTTAGAGTCAGTGATACTTCATTTAAGACAACAACCTACTGAGAAAGAATAGATTGCAGGCTTGCAATATGCAGACATTTAAAATTTAACTACTGAAACACTTGCTCTTTGTTGAAAATTGGACATAACTGTTTTGAAATGTGTGAAAGTGCCTGAAGAGCTTATGTCTGCTCCAGAAAGCATAAGTAAATAATGCAACCCCCAATAGATTTCAATTAATTTGTATTGTACAGACAAGATTTGGAGCTGACAGAAAAATTTATAAGCCTAAAATTAATATTTTTCTTCCCACATCTTCAGTATTTTGAGGTTCATGACATTACATTTCATTATGACTATTGCCGTACTAAAAGAAGGGTGGAAGAAGCAAGCATCTTATAATATGGGATATTTATGTCTTTTAAATATGAGCACTTACTAACTGACTTTTGATGGATACTATAAAACTCAGAATGAGGTGTTTCTGTTACAGGCTTAAAAATAAAAAGGTTTTAATTATTTCAGCAATAAAAGCATTACAAAAGTAACAATATTTTTCACACATTCCCATTTAATTTTAAAGATCTTGCCATTTTCTTGCATGATTAACTTCTGACTATACAAAAACCACCATTAGTTCCACACTACAGCAGCAGCACTTAGAAAGCTGCATGGTTTTGTTCAGAAGATGCTCAATCATGTTCCTTTCCAGGATCATACACAAGAAAACAGAACTGACCAAGTTGATAAATAATAAAATCTCCTCCAAGAAAAAAAAAAAAGAAAAGAAAGAAGAAGGGACAAAAAAAAGTAAGCAAAAACCCCAGCAGTACACAATAAAACTAACAGCTCTTTGTCAAAGACAAAGCAAGATATGGATTCTGATAATTAATAGAAGTCTGAAAAATAAATTAAAAAATAAAGCAAGACTTAATTCAGAGACAAGATTCTTCAGGAATTTGAGCATTTATCTCCATAGGAGTTGGTCGTTTCTCACAATGAAAGCAAGCAATGAAAAAACCTGAGAGGAACTCAGCAGGTAAGAGCTGTGCTACAGTCAGCCCTGCCAAGCCCCATGAGTGACCCACTCATTTCACTTCCACAGATTAGGTCTGATGCTCCCAATCAATAATCCAAATACTACTCTTTATTTTTTCCACACGATCCCATAAATAGTTCTGTTCATAGGAGTTCAGTTAATAAGCAAAACACTCTCAGCACTGAAGCCTAAACTTTCATTTCATCCTTCATCCTGTTATTGAGGATGTTGCTACAGTGTCTCATAATTTCCCATGTATACTAACATTTTTTGCAGTGGTTTAAGAACTGTTCTCTGTTTTTCCATTGGAACTGAAAACTTCTAAATCCTCAGTATCAGCAGGTCCACAGCATGTGTAGATTTAATGGTGGTCATTCTTGGCCAAAAATGTAAATATGCCCCTCATTACAAGTCTTTCTCTTCTGCACTTCTTTCTTGCTGTCTTTTTTATCTTTTTAAATTTTATTTTACTAAATTTTACCACTCTTTTTGTGGCCTCTAAAATTAAGGGGTCTGGCTGCAATGAGAAAAGCCAATGCATAAGTATATCAAAAGAGCTAATCAGTGTCTTGGCAAAGAAGTCTGTTGACCAGTCTGGAATGACAGGACTTTATTTTCTGTAGCTGTGAAATTTCATTGCCATGTTTCCTAACAACCAGCTATACAGCATCATAAAAATCCAATACAATGAATTTCAGTGAAATGCTTTATAAGGGAGTCAATAATCATATGAACTCTAACCACTAGGTAGCATTTATTTGATTTTTACAGGAAGGAAGCAGGAGAAGACATTTACAGAAGCCAGAACATAAAGGAGATGTTCATGTCTCATCAATTATGTAGGGATAACACGTAAATTTCCCTTCATGCAGAAAAAGATCTGAACATAAGAGACATCGCTCTGTCATTTCATCCTATCTGCAGTAACTATTCTTACAACAATTTTAGGTCATCATATCTTAGTTTATGCCAATTTTTTACGACGCAGATATGACTCCTAATTTGTGTTAAACTCAAAATATTGTCAAGTTCTCATTCCCAAACTACAGAAAGGTTTGATTCTACAAAGTTTTGCTCAGAGAAGTGCAGAGAGCACCTTTATCATGATTGTGTACAAGACTAAGGTGTTCAAGGGAGAATGCAGGAACACCTTCAATTTGACTGGTGTAATAAATGTCCAAACTCAGTGAAGAACTAAATCAATGCCAAACCTCCAGGAGTTAATGTCTTTGGCCCTCTGGAATCCACTGGCAAGATGAGTAAGGATGAATCAATTTGAGTGAGAATGAACCAACTGAAAACCAATTCGAAATAGGGGATGACAATCTCTCCTATGTCTTCTGGATTCACAAGAATCAGGTTTTCCCTGAAGATAGGAACATAAACCAGTCCTTCTTACGGATCATATCTGGAAGAGAGGAAGGTAGCCATTTCTCCTAAACTGGTAGTCACAAGGTGACTGTTAGCTGGATTATTAGCATGTCTGTTAGCTGGATTATTCTGAAATACTTCCTGGCCTAGCTAGCTTTTAACTTTTGTTTTGGTTTTTTGGAAGAAGTAAATATTCTATGGAAGACTGAAAAAAGAGAGGACTCCAGGAAATACTGGATTTGTTTAGTTTTATATTAAGTATTTACTAAACCTGAACTGACCTCTAGCTCTCCTTTCCTATAATACTCAAAAAAAAGGCTGTAGAATTAGCTACACTGCAACATTTTCTCTCTTCATTAACGTGAATATTTATTGCTAATCTCAGGCAATGTTTTAATTTGGGAGGAAATGAGCAATTCAAATATCAGGATATTGACTAAAGCATTTACCTGGCTGATAGCAGATACAAACACAAATTCCCCAGGTGGAGCTAAGAGCTGGTTCTACAGTGCATGAAGTAAATTACCAATCTCTAGGTCAGTGGATGGTGGACACAAGAAACACTCTGCTTGGGGTTTACCAGGGTGCCAACATGATGCCAGGGGGTTTGCATCCTCTAAGTACAAAAGCTGAATAAACAGCTGCTCTGTGAATGCCCAGAGAACACAAACCAGGCATCTCTGTTGTGAACATTAGACAGGGCATGCCCAAAACAGACTCAGAAATAGCCAAGGAGACAGACTGGTAAACATGCATCTTCCTGGAGACACTACCTGCTTCCAGTTTGTATGTGAGAAGACCAAAATTTTGGCTTTATCACCCATGGGTACAAATAACAGCTGTTCACCTTGAAATGTAGATCACTGCTATCAAATTTAATGGGGAGATTCCTATTGATTTCATCAATTCACTTGTGACTTCAGGGTTCTTTGAGCAGTTCTATCTCTGATATATTCAAAAGAGTCTTTATAATAATCATCATTTTTTCTCAAGCAAAAACCAAAAGCCCCCATAAATTACAAGATAAATGTTCTTGAAGCTGTATTATCTTTTGGATATTATCATTGATTTGAATCAGAGTGCAAGACACATTTACATTTCCTTATGACTGATGTATTCCATTCAGCTAAAAAGGAAAAAGGTTTGGTTTACTTTAAAAAAATGCTAGCATTCACCATCACAACTTTGATGCTGGGCTTCTTATATCACAGATTCTTAATAATTTGAATTAGAGGAGGGACTTCAGTGAGTATGCCTTCTAACTCTAATGAGAAATAATAATGTGCTTCCTCTTATCTCAATTAATATGAGCCTAATTTTTTTTTTTAATTAGAAGTATTACTAAAGTGTCTTTTTGAAATCATTACCCAGTTTAGCATACCATTAGCACACACACATCTTGAAAAATAAAATAAGCACAAGTGCTTGGCCAACAAAAAAGGCTTACTTTTCTCCATAAAAATGAAAGAAATAATCAACAGCTACAGCAGTGAGGTTTATTTGCTAAATACATAGGTTATAAAACTCACAAGACTGTAGCTAATTTTTCTGCAATAGTCTTGTAGTCCTTTTTCATGTAAAAAAAATCACTGAGGAAATCCTTATGGATATCAAAAATGAAATTTTGTATCTTTTAATCTTGGAGATTACAGTGGTCTTTTTGTTACATGAGATAAACAATACTTAGTGTAATGGGGCACTGATCTCTGTCTGAAAGCTCTATGTACTGCTTTAATAGAGGCTAAAACCAGCTTGTTTTGTGTAAAAACAAATTTAAGTGGTAAAATATGTGCTAGAAAGGAGGTGAAATAAGTGATTGTGGAGCTAAAATTAATAACATTAAAATGTCACCCAGATGATTTCTGTTCTTTATAAAACAGCAAGTCACTCATCTGATTTGTTTACTTTCTTTCCCAGAACTAAGTGCCTGCTTTTCATTAATGTGCATTTAAATAGATAAAGTCTATGAACCACAAGAGGTAGTTCATGGTCTGTTACTGCATCGTTGTTAAACAATGTTTCGAATTGGAACTTGGATTTACTTCTTTGAAATACACCTTTTGCTCTTAGAGAAGTTTGAAGCCTATTTTTCTGCTCCTGATTAATTACCCTTTCCTAATTATTTTAAGTAACTAACTTAATAAGGTTAGATGTTTACCAAACCAAGGATGTGGTTTAAAAATGTCTCCTAAATGGTACTCAGCTTGGAATATGTGAATAATAAGGTTCTTAAGCATTTTTAAATGAGAAAATAAATTCACTAGGTAATAAAGAGAGCATGAAATTTTGCACAAAAACAAAGAAGGCTGAATTTTATCTCTCAGAGGAAATAACATGTGCCTAAAACAGATGAACAGGCTCCATCTCATGTTTCACTTCAATGAAACTAAAGGAAGTAATGACAAGATAAACATTTAAATATGTCCTTTGCTTTGTTTTTGACCAATTATGAAAGTACTGATGTATCAACATGCCAAGTCTGTTCTCAGGACTTTTGCTTTAACTTTACAGTTAATGTGATTTATTTCATAGAACCACGTGAGGTGGCCTAATTCCTAGTGGTCGTCTGCTTCAAATTCATACCCAAAGCTAGTACATTTAGGGTTGCTCAGGAACTTGTCTGCTCTAATTTGTTTAGAGTCTTCTCTCTTTTCTTCAAGGAAGAATAGGCCATGGACTTAGTAATATCAGCTAATATTTTGGGGTTTGAATAAAGGTGGGATTCACTTCATCTCATATATATGTGATATGGTCATCTGGAATCAATAATCAGTATAGAAGACTAAAAGCCCCAGCATTTTATACTTCTCATTTCAAGAAAAAAACACACTGCAGTTCATCAGATGAATCATGCTGTGTGTCTTCCCACTCTTCACTGATCATAAAGACACCCAAGGTAAATGATGCAAATGGAGTGGCTGTCCCATAAAAATCTAAAGTCAGGTAAGATGTATCTTATGTTAATAGAAATAAGCTTTTTTTTTAGGAATACAAAAGTATTGTTTTAAGAAAAATCCACTTGCTGAAATTACCATCAATTATGAAATCTGAAAGAAACATTTTCACACTAATAAAAGAGTCATGGTTATTCTCAAATTACTCTAGCTGCCTTAAAGAACATAGAGCTGACAATAATATTGTGCTGTCTTCATGGAACAGTCCACTTTGACACTGATCACATGAAGTCATATAAAATAGTCATGGAAGAGGTTCAATCATGTTTGATCACCTTGTCACTGGAGGTTTCACCTTAGTTACCTCTTTCTATAAGCCCTGACTGCTGCAGCTTACCCACATGTTGACCATCTGGATTTGCATGTCTTTTTTTTTTAGGAAATACCATTGGGAAGATTTGATTTTGAACACAGTTCCTCTCACTTTTCTTCCAACTGCAGCCCTCATATGAAACAGGGGTTTTTTTGCATATAATTCATAAATGTCAAAATAATTTCTGGTAAGATGATGGCAAAAATAATGGTAAATAACTTTTTACTGAGGACTGATGAATCTTCCTTCACAGTTAATGATTAAACTCCCATTGACCTACATCATCAAAATTAAATGTTTAGTCATAAATTAGCCTTCTAATTAGTCCTCATTATTCAGTCATTTCAGCCCCTTAATCATGAATCCTTTCCAGCCCCTTCCATGAACAGCTGCCAACATGACTGAGGTTTTATTGTTGTTGTTTGATTCCCTCACTGGTTATTGACAGGAACAGTCTATGCACAGTATTTCACATGCAAAGTACTACCCACAGAAACCTGATCAAGGACATGACACTTCTGCATACACAGCTTTCAGACATGTTTTCTGAACTTTCACATCCCAACTATTGTTCAGTCCAGGGGTCACAGGATTTAAGTTAGAAATAAAAGTTAGAATTAAATCTGGAGGCTTAGGGGCCTGGTTAAGCTCATTTCTTCTCGCTGGCACACACTCTGCTTTCAAGTGCTTTTAATTCATGATATACTTATTTTAATAATTTGTTGGAAAAGAAGTAAATTAAAATTTACAGGAATTTTCCCCCCTTCATTTTGCACTGGTGGCACAATTTCCTTCCCATGTCATTCTTCAAAATGTCAATCAATGTGTCCTTATAACAATTACAATGGGACAGTTCTCATGTTAAGAACTTTTATCCCAAAAATAAAGACTCATGTCTCCCTGAACTGGCAGTACCTTATCTGTAAACAGTGAACCTACATAACAGGTTAGAGCAGCAAGTTAAGAATATAATATCTAATTAAAACCATAGGTGAAATTTAGATCAGCAAAATGCAATTATCTGAACCAAAGGACACCTGGGTTATCTCCTGCACTTACAGAGGCTTGCATGGAATCATTAGTGACCACATGTAGTCAGAAGCTAATTTTCTGTCTCATCTGAAAGACATCATCTCCAGCAGCCAATAGCCAACACACATGCTGGGACAAAAATTGAGAGTCAGTCTATTAACAGAAATGTTGACAGTACCTCTCACAGCACCTTGCTGTTTGTTGGGTGCCTCTTCCAGCATGATCCTGATTATGCAGTTGTAGGTAAATAATTTATGTTCTGAATTGGATTTCTGGGCCTGTGCCTGCAGCAGCTTCTGACTGTTCTAGTAAAATAGCACCTTTAACTTAAACCCTCTGTTCTGTGAGTTCTCTGTACTGCATCGAAGGAAAACAAGAATCTGATAATTACAAAGAATCTTAAACAAGCTCCTGATGTGTAAAAACATTTTCTAAACTGTTGTGCAGTCATAAAAATACGGCCAGAATTGAATGGTCTTGCTAGGATATAATCACTCAATTCAGAGCTGTCTTTAATCAATAGACAATCCATATTCCCATTCCTTCAGCAGATTCCACTGGCAATCAAGCTGTTAAACATAAAAACTAAGGCTAGATTTGTTCAGTCATCATAGCCCTGTGTATTCCTGATTCCAGGCTATGGCTCTACGAGTCACCCTGTTACTTGACAAGTCATACCTTCCACAGTGTGACGTTTAATTAGAGTTATTCAGCTATTAGCTATTTGCACTGTAAGGGAAAGAGATTAGAAACCAAAAAAAGTGCATGGAGTCCCCAAGGCAGGTTGAAAGGGTCGAATGAAGCACATATTTTTCCTAACACACTCCCGTGCTCATGTGAATTTGATGCAGTTGTCAAACAATGTCACTTTGACACATGGCAGCACCAGATAATCAGATTACAATGAAAAACAATAAAGTGGGAATTGAGCTGGGTCATTCTTGACCCACTCTGTCATTCACACTGGGGAGCTTTCAAAGGTGTCTGGTGACAGGGCAGCCAGAGGGCCATGTCCTTGAATAACTCAGCAGCTGCATCAAATAAAAGTCAGCTCTGCCTTCCTTCCATTGCAGTGTTTTCCATTCAAAGCTCATGTCTCCTGTATATTTGTCTTCCCTGCCACTCTCCTGTTAGCCTTATAGAGCAGCAAATCTAGAGATGTGAAAGAGATGTAACATACAGGGAATCACAGAATAATAGAATATCCTGAGTTGGAAGGGACCCACACGGTTCATCAAGTCCAACTCCTGGCTCTGCACAGGACACCCCAAGAATCACACCATGTGCCTGAAAGCCTTGTCCAAACACTTCTTGAGCTCTGTCACGCTTGGTGCTGTGACCACTGCCCTGGGGCTTGGTGCTGTGACCACTGCCCAGCTGTTCCAGTGCCCACCCAGCCTCTGGGTGAAGGACCTTTTCCTAATATCCAACCCAAGCCTGCCCTGACACACCAGGCCATTCCCTTGGGTGTTTTTGCTGGTCACCAGAGAGAAGAGATCAGTGCCTGCCCCTTTGCCTACCCCTGTGAGGAGCCTGCACACAACAATGAGGTCTCTCCTCAGTCTCCTCTTCTCCAGGCCAAACCAAGTGACCAGAGCTTCTCCTCACAAGGCTTCCCCTCTAGACAGTTCCCAATCTTTGTAACTCTCCTCTTTCATAACCCCTCTTCTCTCCCTCATTCTCCTAACTGGGAGAATGCAAGAGGGTTTTACTTACCTTAGTAACTGGGTATCAGTCTTTAAGCCATTTGATAAAATTCAAGATATATTGGCTACCTCTGGACTTGATCAGGGTTGTGTTTTTCTCTCAGTAACACAAAGAATTGTTACCTCATTCATTTTGCAACCCAGGTGGGGTATTTTGTATCTTTTCCTTAAGAAGTGAATTTGGGGTCTTTTTAGCGTGAAAATCTAACACTCATTCCCAAACCTAGTGTACACATTCAGAAAAGCAGAAGTCCAAGCAGCACTGAGGCTGGGTCCCTGGGGTAATGCCCTTACTGTACAGAGGTTTCATTTGTTCCACACCTGACTGTCTCAGAACTGGCCTTTTTAACCTCAGGTTGAAATTGCCTAAAGCAATTTGGGATGATACTTGGATTTCCAGTAGAGCCAACAGTGAGTAAAAAGGCTTAACTTACAAAGCTTTGAATGATCTAGGATCACAGGGATGAAATACAAGATAAAAAAAATAACATGTACTGTAGTCCCCAGACAACAATGAATTGTTCTCTCCAATCTATGATCTCAAGGCTTTCTTTTTCTAGTGTGAACTAGTTAACTCAACAGTGTTGTCCCATACACTATTTCACATCATTAATGAAAAAAGAGAATTTTTCATTTTTTATATTCTCCCTGCCACCAATGTTTCCTCTTTTGTCCATCACTTAACATTTACTATAACTCTTTTTCTCATTTTAACATCCTTAACTCCTAGATGTCCTGTAAGACATGCCAAGTATCCCACCACCTCTTTTCTTGGTTTTAAACGCCTTTTATTTAATTCATTTAGATGATCACATCTGATTCCATAACCACTCCCTCTGCTTTCTGTGAGAAGTTTGTTGACCTTGACTCCATTAACAACATCTGTCCAAAAAGACACCTAACCACTAGATATGTTGCCAGAAAGCTATAAAGCATACATCTGAACATATCTGTCTTGTTAATCATGTGTCTGAATAAAGAGAAACTGAGTGGCTGTTACAACAGAGCCTTGCTTCCTAGATTTACAAATAGAAATATCCAAATTTTGAAGATGCTACAGCTGACTGATAATTTTTAAAGGAAAATATTGTTTGGAAACAGGTCTAATTTCTCACTTGACTACTTAGTAAAACTTTTGCCTTAATAAGTTATAGTTTTGTGTTTCTTAATAATTTTTGCTAGATCCTTCTGGCACAATCAGAACTTATGTTTTGCTGGCAAGGAGCACTTCCAAACCCCAATTGTTTCCTACCCAATTCTCTTGTGCACTTCAGAAATGCAGCTGTCTGATGCATAGCATATGTGGGAGATGCTTCGGGTGAGTCTTCTCTATTTAAGAATTTCAGAGGAAAAAAAAGCTGGATACATTTGGAAAGCCCAAATAGAATTTTAATTCCTGTTCAAATCGGAATCCAATAAATTTTTTCAGGAGTTAGGTATTTGATCAAGCCTCACAAATTTCTAATTTTCCCTTTCTCAGCTTGTTTAATGAGAATATCTTTACACATAACATATGACTAACATATTTCAGGTGGATTATTTTAACAATACAGTGTGAACTCGAGATGACTAGAGACTGAGTCTTCTTCATGGAGAGATGTCAGTGGTATTGGGACACAAGTGGGGCTTGCATCTGGAGTTGTGTCCTCAGCTCAACATGTATCCTGACAAAGGTACAGTTTCAGTTATAAGGAAAAGGGAAGGAATTTCGTATGGAAAAGGGAAGGCTTTAATATCTCCTTTCTTTCATAAATTGGTTTAGAAAAATCAGAATAAATTACTGAATAAACCCATCCACAGGTTTTCAGAATTGAATTCAGGAAAGATTAAAGTGAAATAAATCCCTTGTGGCATAATAATATGGTGGTTGACCTAAGAGATTCTAGTGTTTCCTGGAATGCTTTTCTTGTTTGTTATGCAAATCTACAGGAACATGAATTGTTGACCAAATAGACTCTTCTGAAGCTGCTCTCAAGTCAATGAGTACTTAGGAACAGTTCAACATTCTGATGATTGTCCAAGCACACAGTAAGAGCTTCTTTGGACCACAATATTGCTCCCTTGTGCCAAGGGATCTTGGAGGTCATACATTTATATGATATCAATTTAATTTGATCATAAATTCATATGTTATCTTTTCTTAGAAATTTGTTTCTATTTGCCGTGCTATAATAACTCAATCCACTTTCATCTGTTTCTTGTAAACTATCAACAGAGGAATGGCTTGATACAATTTCATTTAAACAAAAACACTCTTAGAAACACTGAAAACTCTTTTTTCACACCAAAATCAAGAAAAATTTTGAAGTATGTACTCCAAGAAGCCCAAAAATGATGAAATTATGTATTATGCTTCAACATCACAAATTATCCAAACATACAGTCAAAGTATTCAGCATGCTAAGTCAGAAGTGTCAATGGAGTTATAGCTTTTTTTCTCATATGGTATCTTAAAATATTTATGCTCATTTTCTCCTTGCTGCAAACAGTGCAAAAATTAGGGTTAAGAATGGGGTTTTTCCTTCAGAGTGTCACTGCTCAGCAAAGATCTTTCTGCTCTCTCTCAGCTGCTGCACTCAGGCCCAGATGTAAAGTCAAAAGAGAGGAACCTTTCCTCTCACAAAGGTTACAGAAGATGCCCAGATGGGGAGGCTCTCTGGGAGGTAGAGTTTAAGTAAATATTGTGGAGAATAAGTTGATAATATAAAGAGACATCAGGAGCTCCTAACTGGACTAGCCTCAGATGGGCTAAAAAGTAAAATCTTCTACCTAAGGTTGCAGAGCGAATTATTAATAATTCATTGAACAGGTCACCCAGACAGGATGGGGAGTCTCCTTCTCTGGAGATACTCAAAAGTCGTCTGGACACAATCCTGAGTAAACTCCCGAGTGCTCTAGGGCACCCTGCTTGAGCTGGATGAGATGGCTGGCAGTAGCCCCCTCCAACTTTATCCATTCTGTCATTCTATGATTGAAAGAGTTTGGGCCACATAAAGCTGTTAGCTTGAGAACAAGCCTAAAGGGAAGAGCCCACTTTTCATCATTTGTGCATGGGGCTATTTTTTCTATGTCAAGGATTTGCAGCTAGTTTTTGTTCCTGTTAGAATGAGTTTTAGAGATTCACAGCTCTCTTGGCAACAGTTATGCTAATTTATTAATATATTATGCTGTTGTTTAAACTATTTTTGTTAAATTCTGCTTAGGAGTTATGCAAATCTGTTTTAAAGACCTGCTTCCTCATTTAATCATTTTTGTACAGTACAGCTGTGTACTCTAGAACTGTAATAGGAAACAGCAACAGATCCTTAAATGCATCAACATTATCTGGCACCTCTAATTAGCTACCACAGGGAGCTAGCAGCATTATCATTACTCTAACTAATAAATTATGTTTTCTTACCTGAGTTCACAATGTCCATTTGCTAATGCCAGTACCGCTAATCTGTGACGACCACCCTGGTGTTCTTTCAATATCTGCGCTAATAAGGCTCTTCATGGAAGCCTGCTGTGACTGTCGACATGCATTATAATGCCAGCTTAATTACTGAACTGCTAAAACATACACGCTCATATGCGCTTGCAGCTCTGAAGTGCTTCCTTTAGGTAACTGATAGCAACATAAACCAAATGCTTAATAGGTACTACCAAGAGAAAAGGAGGAGGGAATTCGAAGCTTTCCTTTCTGTCGTTTTCTAGCACTTGGATGGGGTGATGCTTTACACTGTGAACTCCAGTTGTGGAGCAGGTGAGACTTTTTTTTCAGGATCAATCAGTGTTTCACTTAAAAATTTCTTCTACAAGTCCCCTTCCTTCTCCTGTATTTCCACATTTCCACATATTGGTGCTAGATATGGCAACTCACAGATGCAGACAGGAGAGCCAGATGTTACCTGCTGCTTATAATACTATCATTGCTAATTAAAAACAAAGCAAAGAGCACTTTTACAATTAATGACAGGGTTTTCACACATACCAAGGAGTTCAACTTTAATCAACTGAAGACATGAAAAATGCTAACTGTTCTATGCAGCTCACATTTTCCAGCAGCATCATGCAATTATTGTACTATTGGGAGATTCAGAGTGATGGATTTTTTGAAAAACAATGGGTACATTAACTTGTACTTTGACCCTGATGCATTTCTAATATCCTTATATCTCAGAAATATATTCCAAGTAAGTAGATTTAAGAATTTCAGGCTGAAAATACATAGACAGCTCTATGTAAGCATAGGGAAAAACATAAACTTTGGGGAAAAAAGAGTGTAGAACTTAATTATATGATGTAAAGGCAGACCTGGAGTGAAGTTGTATTAAATGAGCAAACTCTTTAATTGATACACTCTAACTGTCAACAACAAAGCTGACAAATGCTGGATGTACTTCAGTAACATATTATGGTTCAAAGCATGAAACAAAACAGGACACTGAAAAGAGTTTTGGGCAACGCCTGATGCTGTGGATTTGGGATAATAAATTTTTCCCTACAGTTTGTTTCAAAAGTGAATTGTTCGATTTCAATCTTTATTTTGCATGACCAGCAAATTAGTTGAAGGGAAGGAAAAAAAGTCTATAAAGTACCTTGCAGGGAATTTGTTTTATTCCTATTCCAATTTTTGTTTGTTGTTTTATTTTGTCATAATGACTATCATATTTCCTTTTCAGTTCAGAAAATGCAAACTATATATGCAATTTATCAAAGTTTCAATTGAGTATTTATTAATCCTGTCAGTGATCTTTTTAACAGATCCTCTCAGATGCTTTCAACTTTGCCTACTTAAAGTTTCTCCCACTTTCCTTTCCTAACACAACACAAAGAGTATTTTAGCTTGTTTCATCTAATAATTTTCAGTCATTTACTCATGAGCAGTCCTTAATTGCAATTGGAATAGCAATCCCATAGACCTGTGAATGTTACTACTTGTAATTTTTTTTTTTTTTGTAAATACACTATCACTATTTGGAAACTCAAGCTTTTCTTTTGTGTTCAAAGAATTTCAAAATTTAAGCACAGTGTTTACTGCTGAATGTCAAACTGTATAAACTCAGCAGAGCCAGATTTGGTAAAGTAACTACAAGATAAATATAATGGAAGACTGAGCATAATTTTGACCTTACACCTTCAGAATTAAATTCCCATTTGATTCACTGGAAATTCTGATGAAGCACACTAATGCTGAAGAACTAGCAGTTAACATCCAACAGTTCACAGTCAAGCGTAGGTGACAAAACCCAGAGATTAAAAAAACACACACTAAACTGCCTTAGCACCTCTAAATGCTCAAATGCTGAAAACCAATAGTCAAGTATGTTTCTTAATAAGACATTAATAGGTCTTAACACTGTCAAAACATTAAAAAATGGGATCTCTCTCTTTCTTCCAAATGTTCTCTTAGTCTAAGAAAAGAAACTGAGCCTGAGACAGTCATTTCATTACAGGTTTTATAAAAACAAATACATCTTGAATACTTTGAAACAGCCACTTGAGTCATGTGGTACTGCAATTTATACCTTCAGAGAGTACCATCTGGTGTTAAAAATCCAATACTGCAAAGACTGGCACCACTTTAATACATGCATGTCTTGACTTGGCTGTGAGATTTTTGATTTTTGATTAAAGAGTTTTGTTGGGTTTTTTTTTTTCCCTGGCCTATTGATAATGACAACCTCCTCCTATGTTGCAAGGAAAATTTATTTTATGTAGAAAGTAAGATATATATATATATAGTGCTCTTGCAAGAACCTGGAAGAGTCTGATTAAAACCAGCAAGAGAGATATCAAGATAAGTCTGTTTCTGGAATACTGAAGAGTATTTGGGGAGGTGCTTTCAAAGTTTTCAGGGGTCTTTTTTTTGTTTGGTTGGTTTTGGTTTGGGCTTTTCTGGTTTGTTTGTTTGTTTGCTTGGGGTTTTTTTGTTTACTTGTTTGTTTGTTTGTTTGTTTTAACGATGGAGCAGGAATAAAATTGTTATTTCAAATGTGACAAATGATAGCTGTTACTACAGTTGCTACACTGTTGAACCTACCAGGTTTGCTTTGGTTTTGTTCAGTTTGAGAACTTACACTAAATCCATGAATTCCAAGCACTTACAAGTTTATTTTTATTTTCTCTGTCTCTTGCCATTTTCCCTCAAATCACAATGAGAGCACAACATGCAGGGTGTTACTGTCTGGGAGTGCTAGCAACTCCATCCATTAGGAGCTTACCAGGCTGCTTTGACAGGTGCAGTGGTAACACAATTTGGCTGCTCAGATCACAAACCCACAACTCCACAGACCTCACCTGGTGGCTGCTCTATGCTCTCATCGATGGCAAGAGAATTACTGAGCAAAGTAATTACCAAATGTTGTGCACTGAACACTCAGTGCAGGGTTGTGCTCACACACTCCTGAGATGTTATTTTTTGTTTCTAAAATGGGTCCATATTTTCAAATTTGCTAAGTCTGACAGCTTTCTGCATGTTGTTCTCTGCAGCAGTAGCATTGCTGTGAGCTGTCTATCTGCACCCTGTGTTTAGGTGTGGTAAAGGAAATGCAGCAGCATTCGTGCACGTCTGTGTAACTGGAATAATTATGCTTACAGTCACCATTTGGAAGTTTAGGACAAGTTTCTCCTTAAGAGGAAGGATATTTGCTCTTTGAAAATAACATTAGAAACCAGTAAAATTGGTTGGTTGCTCTGTCCTTGTCCACTCAGGAGTTTTGAAAGCAACCTTGCTCTTGCTCCTAATAGGATATGAATACAGGGACGACACTCACCTCATTAACTATGTGTTTTGCCTGCTATTTTTCTTCAGTTAGATAATGAGGACATCTAAGGCACAGTGAATACGAGTAAATTATATTTTCCACTGAGAAAGAAAGGTACTTAGGGCCCCAGCTCAACTGAAGATATCTGCAACCATAGTTCTATATTTATTACCTGTGTTGTCACTGAATCGTTAGGCACACAGTTTTTCCTCAGTTTGTTACCTGCTAGCATGGATAGAACAGATGGTATTATTTTTTGCCTGTGTTATGTTCCTATTCTATTCCTGTCAATATACACACTTATGAATGAATTTCAGCCTGTCAGCCTTGCAGAACCCTCTGCAAAGGATGTAAGTATTGCAAATAGGTACTGATACACATTGGCAGGATATGTTCATTTATCTCAAAGCAATCATAGTGCGTTTGGCCAACATGTGCACACACAGCAAATTAATAGGCATCCTGCCACACATCAATCAAAACTTTAATATATTGTTCCCTCTCAGCTATTCCATTTTATCACAAATCTGTTCCCTCACTTAAATCAACTCTAGAAACAGACACATTTAAAGTGAACTTCAGGATTTGGTGATCTGTGTTGCACTAAGCTCATCATACAGCATGCCAAGATTAGGATTTTCCTAATACTTAGGAGCTGCTGAGAAAGAAACACTTTTTCTGTGTATTAAGAACCAATGATGGTCTGAAAGGCAGCTGTCTATTCAACAGTATACCCATGCTCTCTTTATGAACATAGTTCTGAATATTGTATTTCTTTTGCACTTAGCTGAGAAAACAGATACAGGTAAACAGAATATGTCTTCCCTGAAAACATGTACTGTATAACCAAAGATCTTCATGTTGCTGAAGTATCCTGGTTAATTTCTGCAGTTCTAGGAGCAGTAACTGTGATGTGTCTCCTACTTTCCTCTAATATTTCTTAGTAGTTTTCTCCTGATGAAGCTGCAGCTTAGAGAATTGTGGACAATTCCTTTTTTCTCTCTATTTGTTTCACATGTCCCTGCTCAGTGGAATTCTTGTTCTGACCAAATGAATCCAAATTCTTGCTCTTACATATAAAAGTCAAGGATCCTCTTAACCAACATCCCTCCTATTTATCTCACCAAGAGAAAAGTACATAGACATGAATCAAGCTCACTGCAAAGAATTTAAGTTCAAGACTCCTTCTTGTGGGATTGCAGAAAAATTCTATTGTGAGAATACTTTTTGATTTGGCTCCAGATACTTTTAAAAGTTTGGTTTGGGGTTTTTTTTTGGCACAATGTCAACACAAGATTCAGAAGACATCTAATGGGATTTAGTTTATCATCTACAGATTTATGTATCTGAGTTACTGCCTCTTTATAGTCCCCAGAGTGAAATGGGCAACTCCATGATAAAATTAACCTTATCTTACTAAGACAGATTTTTCAAAATGCCTTAATTGACCGTGGAGATCTATAAGAACAGAGAGCAGACTAACTCAGACATAGTCACAACTTTGTACTATAGTTGCCAAATCTATTATAGTTTCTTAGTTTTGACCTTAACAAGTTTTTTTTTCCCTTGTATTTCCCCTGCAATTTTTAGCACCATTTTTTTCAATATGTGGTCTCTGTTCCTCTGAATTTTAAACCAATAGCACCATCATAAACAGCTTCAGTGTCCTTAATCTATCCATGTCTTGTGGAACAATATATATTTTTGGGGTTTAATTACTATTTATTTCATTTGCTTCAGCCAGCATCCCATGTTTATATACTCTGTTTTGCTTTTACAGAAAAATATGTTATGCTGGTGAGTAAGTTTTGTGTAACTTCCCAGATCAAAACTCTCTTCTGTAGTCAGATTCCCTTTCAAGGATCTGAATATCTTGGGATATCTTCTTTGTTTGTTTTCTTCTTGTAGCATTAATAGGGTTTAGCTTCAGACATGGTTAGGTCCCTAGGTCTTATTCTAAGACAAATGCCAAAACAAGAATAGACCAGTTTCTTCTGTCACTTTTCCCCATCTCCATTAAAATGTCATCCAAACCCATATGCTTTTCTTCCCTAACCTATCTATCTTGCTTTTTCTCTATTATTTACCTTGTGACTAAAGACTTCATTAATTCTGGGTACATTGTGTTTACACATTGTTTTGTTTCATTATGCCGTCTGTCTGCTCTGCCAAGGGAAGCACTTGGGGACAAGAGTTTCTATCAGAACCCACTGATCAGAAAAAGGCTGTGTTGTGCTGGTAGAATATAGAGACTGTAGAATATAGCATTCTACATAAGTTATACACTTACTGGAAAAAGACAGAAGTGTAAAAAATACCTAAAAAATCATGTCAATTCTTCTGTTGCAGGGAAGAGCAGGAAGCCGAAAGAGATGTAGCTCTCTTGCCTGTTTTTAACTAAAATAAGGATTTTTAAGAGCATTGTAAGTGTGATTGAACCGGTTCAGGGTTCTAAATAATCATATTGTTTTTACTGATTTCTAACCTTAATTAATTTTTTCAGGTTTTTCCATGACGTGACAGCTATTCCCCACACCTTTTCAGGTGCTTTTCTGTTTCTACATTTGCTCATGATTGCACTGCTGACCTTTAAAAAGACCTAGATTATAGGAGTACATTAACAGCTTATATAAATATGTGTGGTCATTCAGTTGTGTGTGCTTCTAGTTCTGAGGAAATCATGTGTAATGAAATATGTGATGGATGAATATTGCTGATAATACAGTTCAAACAATTTTCTCCTCTTCTTTCATGCTCTGTCTGTTTTCTCTTATAAAAACTCAAAGAAGGAAAAGCTTTAGCCAGATATCATTCTGTCACCAATGACAGAAGTTTGAGCCAGGGATGATTCTTTCATGGCCAGAAGTCCAACTGCTTGCTCTGACCTTCTGAGCTATGTTTGAGTAATGACCCATGTGAAAGAAGACATTCCCATTCTCAGATCTCCAAAATGGAGCCTTTTTTTTTTTTTTTTTTTTTTTTTTTTTAAACAGATCACAGAATCATAGAATGTTTTGGTTTGAAAGGGAGCTTAAATATCACATAATCTCAACCCCCCTGCCATGGACAGAAACATCTTTCTCTAGATTGCATTGTTCAGAGCCCCATCCAACACCTCAATTCTCAGAATTTTTGCTTGTGCCCCATTTACACTAGAAATCCCTCATAAGCAGAAGATAGTCATAGAATCGTGGAATGTTTAGGGTAGGAAAGGACCTTAAAGATCTTCTAGACCTTTATAGCTTTTGCACTGTGCATGTTTGGATTATACTTCTGTGAGGCTACTGGCAGTATGATATTTCAAATGACAGCCAAAAGGAACACATATATTTCAATTTTATTTTCTCTTTAAAATCTCAAAAATCTCAAGGAGCAGTTAACTACTGTTCTTTGTTCTTTAAAGAGCATTCAGATTGGTAACTGCCATACTCACAGTAATCATTACAGAAAACTAGCATGACAGTTAATTAACTTTGTGAACCTGCCCCAAGTTTTCATCAAAGATGCTTGTGTTTTGCACTTGCAGCCTGGAGATACTATCTGGAAGCATTTGGAGATTTGGAAGCTGAGGAAATAAAATTAATTTTTAACCAAATGTCATCAGGTTTAGTCCTCTTTGTCACTGATGTTTGACTATAGCAGCAGGTAGGAGGAAGGGAATCAAATAGGGAGAGTGGGATAGTATGCAGATGGGTTAGTGCAATGGCAGCCTGGAAACACTCATTGCCTCCCTGTACTCATTAGAATGGGGCTGAACAAAATGTTTTGAAGAAATCGAGCAACATCAGAAAAAAATGTATGGCAGTATCTTCCAAGGGAGAGAACTGAAGCCTACCTCTCTCATAGCTTGAGTAGTTTTAAGCAGTGCAGGAGTTTTTATACGAAGAAATACGCTGGGGCAGAAAAGGAAGCATACAAGGATCAAGAGAAGTTGTCTGAAGCAAAAGACACCAGCAGACAGTATTTTTGACTGAGGTACTACAGCAGAAAATAAAGTGCTGTCAGGGATAAGGAAATGTGTAAATCAGAATGGAAACAGGCAGCTCAAGGAACCAGAGAAAACCACAGCTTAAAACATGAACAGCTAAAGAGAAATCTTTTGAGTAGGGTGCTCACAGGCTACCTGTACTGGTATATTAAACAAGATCAGGGCAGATCTAAGCACTGATGCATTATTGCATGTACACAGGTCTATTTTTGTTTAAGGGCAGAGAGGACAGCCAGCAAGTTCAGAGTAATGATTAATAATTTGAGCAGTGATCTGCAAAATAATTAGGAACATAATTTCAATTAAGATTTTCAAATATTAAACCCAGAAATAGCCAGCCACCTATGTGGATGAATTGGGATGATTTGATAGATCAAATACCACTATTTTAATCCATCTATCTGAACTGAACAAAGTCCTAGCACTAAGAAGAACATATACAATCTATCTTTGCCAAAAAAGTAGTTGTGGTGGAAGTGAATGACTGTAAATTTATTTTGCTGGTATCTAAGAAATTAATATGGTTTCCTTTCATACTGCCATAGCAATTGGGGCTAATATATTTCTTGGAAATATGAACAGGATTTGATGCAGAAATGTTTTATTGTAGGAATCAGTAATTCCAAGGGAAACTTTGCTGACTAAGCTCTTCATAAGAAATATTCTAATTTGATTAAATAATTCTTGTTAATTTTATTTGAACACTGGAGTCAAAATATGCTTTTGCACAGATACCCAGTGAGTAAGCAAAGTTAGAGTTATTCCACACTCTGGTTTCTATGAGAAACATCCCTCAGCTAAACATAAAGGGATTTTTCAGTAAAATATGCAAGATTTACTGTTGCACTGAGATAAAATGGAGAGAAGAAATTCATCCTGGAGAATTCTGTTGAAATGGTAGTTATTGGAAAAATGAAATGAGGAAATGGGAATATTTGATAAATAAGGATGTGTGGGAATAAATATGAGTTGTCAATGCATTGAAAAACAACGTGTTTATGGATAGTAATAGGACTCAGGACACAGAAAGATGTGCACTCCTTTTTTTTACAAGGGCAGGATGCAAAACACCAGGATGATTATAACCTACCCAATAAAAAAAAATCCTGAAGCAAAGAAAAGGCCAACAAATAGTTAAGTCACGTCTCTGTTACCAGGAAGCAAAATATGGCAAACTGTGGCTTGGATCTTATGCTTGTTGTTGGGAGACAATTATTTTCTGATGAGATGAGGTTTAAGTCTGAAAACTGATTTACAAGACACTGAGCTTAAGAAAACTCAGGCATCAAAGTTTAGTGAATGCTATTGAAATCCTCCACTTTAACTTCCTGGTGTCCTGTTCATTCCCACCAGAGCTTTACAGCCTTCAGCAAAACCCTTTTAAGTCTTATTTCCTTCCTACCCTTAAGCAGAAGCAGCCCAACTACTAGTACTGATCCCAGTACCACAACATACCAGTGCAGGAAGAATATACCAGAGCAGAACTTATGCTTCATTTGCAGACTAGTCCTCAGTGGGAATTTCCCTGGTTATCCCCAAGGCTGCAGAGAAGCATGGAACAATTCAAGCTGAACACAAAAAGCAGCACACAAAAGTCCTGACATTCAGCTCCTCTGGGATTTCATTCATGAAACAGCTTGGCTGAGCATTAAAAATGGATGTTGCAAGTTCTTTTATAAGGTTATCATTCTTTTTTTTTATATTCCTGTATTTTCTAACCCACTAGTAAAATGAGAACAATTATATCTTAGTATCTTTGTAAGAGATTACCTTTACTGCTCTGTTTGATGCTATCCCCACCAGCTAAAGAACATCAGTACTGAACTGACACTGTCCAAACACCATTTTATTATTAAGTATTAATGATGTCTATAATCCTTCTAATTAATCACAGGAATCTGTAGCCATAAATAACATTAGATCCTTTTTCGGCTGCAATGTCATTTATAAAACACTTTTGAATATCCTTTCTTTGCAAACTTTGCTGGTTTGTGTCAGGTAGCCTTCTGCTACACACGAGTGTAACTGAGTTTATTAGAATTCCATCAAATCCTGTCGTCAGAGAATGCATTTGGCGTTCATCCATCTTGCTGCTCAGTCTGGCTTCCACTGACTCCAGTTCATTTTACACAAGGTTTTGGCATTTACGCTTTGCCTCTTGAAACTTCTGATTCCTCAAATCCTGATTTAATTGTCTGAGTTCTGGAGTGCAATAAGTACAGTATTTTATTCTTAGCATCTCTACTAATGTTATGAACTCAATTGTGTGAGATCAGATAATTCAGTGTTTAAACAGATTCTGCTAGTCAATTGCCCAAAAAAGGTGTGGATTTACATTCATGCTGGAAGATGGACTATAAATGCAGAATCACCTCTATGCATAATAGATAATTGAAAACATCAGAAAAATGTTAAATTCTTTCTTCATAAGCTTAAGAATGGATATCTTTGTGATAAAAAAGAGATAAAAATGGGATGAGATTATGCATTTCAAAAAGATTTAAAATAACCTAGAATATGTCAGTGATATCACCTCATTAATGTTGCTTCTGTGTAGCAAACAGACCTCTAAGGGTGCTTTTGAATCAATTCCACCAGATTCTTTAACAGTTTCCATAAAAAGTGGAAACTCAGGAGAAGATGAAACCAAATCGCTCTTTATATGTCCAAACATCTCCTTGGAATCACATCAAAGCAAACTTTTCTTCTGCCACCCTTCAGATATGAACACCAAAGCCCTTTTTCCTTTTTTTTTTAAAATGTGCTTTTTTTTGTTTGTTTAACTGCATGCAATCTGTTCCTTTTATATGACCTTTCTTTGGAAACATCCATTTTATTAAATAAATTGGAAGCTAATTGCAGTCATTATAATCTCCTTAGATTCTTAATAGTTTAATGTATATTTGCGCATGGAGCTGTTGGGATTGACTGAAAAAGTACAAACCCACATGGCATTGCACAGCATTCTCTTGATTAAGAATGGATGTCTCCTAAAGTAACAATAATGGATGAAGCTGGGGGCATCTACAGAGAAAAGGCCATATGCCTGAGATGCAGGCAATGCTCAGAAGACGCCAGAAAGGTTTCTAAAGTAATGAAGGAAGAGCTTTACTCTCAAGTAATTACTTAAGAGAGATGAAAACAAATTCATACTGCTGAAGCAAGCCAGTCACTCGTGAGACTAAGTAGGTGTAGCAGACATGCCCTTTTTGCTTCTGTTGTTTAATGGGAAGGGGGAAAAAAGTCCTTTACACAGTGACAGATTACTATGAAGCACAGAAAAAATAAAAGAAAAAGCAGCAAACAGCATTTGTAGTGTAATTAGGAAAAGTTCACATTGTGCAGACAGTAAGCCAGTTCTGCCCTTAGTGACAGTCATGGAACTCCTCTGGAGGGTAGCCAAAGTAAATTTTTAATGCCTCTAACCTGTACCTGCTGTCTCAGGCTGCAGACTGCCTAGTCATGGTAAATTTTCCCAAAATATTTTTGTCTTCTAAAGGAAAGTGGACCCTTTAATCTGGAGTCTGCTTTCTACTGTGTCCTTGTTATCTAACATCCTGCCTTCTATTGGCAATCTCTCCAAATTTCTACGCTTTTTCACTCCCTTGAGATACCTAAGCAATAAATTCACATTCATTACAATGGATTTAATAGTATTTTCTTCAATAGCTCAATGCCTAATGACTACTGAAATAAAAATGGGTCAAGAAATTGATGGCCTTCAACACCTGTGCTTCTCTTACAATGCAAATATCTGGGTCAAAACACACACTTGACTTTTTCTGTCTTATCAGAATTTCTTTAAAGTCTTTAATATTCTGCATAAGATTTTCTTCTAATTTAAACTGGTGGGATCTCCTACAGTTTTTCTGGGTGACCCCCTTGCAAAACACACTTCATGTGACTCTGCTGTTACTTTTATGTTGTTTATGATGGCGAAAATTTGATGGTCAAATTGTCAAAAAAAAAAAACCAGTCTGTGACCCTTTTGTATCTTGGTTGAACTCCCAGCTGACAACTCCACCCCACACAGCCCCTTGCTCCTCCCACCCCAGTGGGATGGGGGAGAGAAAAGCAAAAGCTATGCATGCAAGCAAAGCTAAACAAAGAATTAGTTCACCGCTTCCCATGGGCTGGCAGGTGTTCAGCAATGCTCAGGAAAGCTGAATGTGTAACAGTGACTTAAGACAAATACCATCACTCCAAATGTCCCCCACATCCGTTTTCTTCCCCCAGCTTTACAAGCCTGTATCACCTTATTTTTATCAGTAGCTCTCAAGACTCATCCCTTGTTCAAAGACCTTGATTTCTGAAATACACTCTACCAGTGCATTATCACTCCCTTCTGGTAACACAGTTTCAAGCAGTATTTTACCTAAATGTCCTTCACTTCTCCTTCTTTTCTTCTTGACAGTCTTTCAAAATGAGTTCCTTGAGTTCCGAGGGGTTTTTTTTTTTTTTTTTTTACATTTTCACTGCTTTTATAACTTCATCAACATTTCAATAGGCATACACATACAGTTCTGGAGTCATTTGAGATACACCTCTGTCCTCCCTACTGATGCTATCATTACCTTCTTCTCTTTCTCTCCCCCTCTCCCACTTTTTTATTACCCCCAAAATGCACAAATTCCAGCTGTAAATTCTTGAGTATTTTCAGCCATGAAACCTATGATAGAATGTGATAGTTGACAACATTATGTTCCTATAAATTTGTGGTAAACCCTTGATCTGATTCAGTGTGTCTTTCAGCCTGAAATTCCTCTATCATTGACCATGTCCTTTTTCAATATTTACTACTAAAAATACTCCGGCTTGTAATTTTGTGTCAAGTGCACTGTAAATGTGTAACAATCCTCTACCTGTAGATGTGGAGTCAGTGTGAATAACCAAAAGATGGAAAGGAAAAGTAGCTCCATACAGCATGAGAGTGAGTGTTGACAAATAGCCATCAAATAATTTCTTCTTAGAAAGTGATACTTGATGTGCTCCATTAATTGACTTAATTCTATATTTTTCAGTCTGCTCCCTTCCTTCTATCATGGCACTAACTGTGAGATCAGATGCTGATGGTAATCTTTAACTCCTATTAAAATCACGACCTCCATGGAGAATTCCTGAATTTCTGCTCACTGTTAAACTTCACCCAGTCCCATATACACGAAAGCTTTGTAGGCTGCCCAGACACAGATGGATTTCCCAAGGCAACCACTCCATGTGTGTGTTGTTATTTTGTTATTTTGAATTGTCATATTCTCTTAAGGTTGTATAGGAATCCACAGAACCATAACAATGTATGTACTTATTATGATTTGTGTCTTAATTAAACATTTCCAGCTCAATAAGTGAATTCTGAATAATCTCTCTAGGCAATTGAGCTCTGCATCCTTAATTGCTGTGCCATAGGTCAAGCACATGATAACGTATTTGCTCTAGTGGAAATAAAGAATTTACTCCTTGTTTGCAGCATTCAGCTTCTCTTCATATATAAGCATAAAAATCTCAACAGTATTAAAACAGTATAATTAGATAATTGTTACATATAAAGCTATTTGCTTCAGATTAAATAAAATCCTAAATAATTTTAGTTTCTGTCCCTGCTAATTAGCCAGGGTTTTTTGTATTTCATTTAAACTTAATACTAGGACCAATTCAGTACTTTCACCTCTGGGACTCCATTTATTATGTATGGGTTCCTTAGAGACCTAAAGCAATTAAAATTAAATTGAATTTATAGCTTAATCCATCCCTGAGAACTACAGGACAAAAATTATTAGAGCTTTCCAGAGGTTTTCATTTTTAGAACAATCCTGTTCACTGATTCAAATAAAGCTCTGCCTACTTGCACCAGCAGTAAATTTGGTCCTCTCAGCATAAATAAGTAATTATTTTTCTTTCTTATCATCAACTTTGCACAATCAGCCTACCAATACTTTTTTTAAAACAATGACTTTGAAGAGTACAATGAAAGTAATTATATTATGTATATGCATGCTCATTCTATTAATGTTTAAAGTGGACCTTACCATGACCAGTCATAGCATCCTACACATTACGGTATCGACACTAAATATTTAGATTTTGAAATCGGCTATTCTTCTTCTGTTTGCTTTCAACAGATGCAAAACAGAAGAAGGACAAGATTCATATGAAATACCATGTTGTCAGCCCCCTTGGTCTCTCTTTACAATTAATTCCGAATAAATAAACAAACTAATTTTGATGCAAACATCAGGATGAGATCAGTGCTGGAACAGGCTGCCCAGGGGAAGTGGCTGTGTCACCATTCCTGGAGGTATTTAAAAGATGTCTAGATGTGACACTTAGGGTCATGGTTTAGCAGCAGACTTGACAGTGTTGAGCTAATGGTTGGACTTCATGATCTCAAAGGTTTTCACCAGCCTAAAAAATTCTGATTCCATTCTAGGAATCATGACCTAGTGGAAGTGGCTGCCTGGTATGTCTAGATCTGCTGCTTATGTCTGTGTTTGGCAAAATGAGTGTCATTCACGATTTTTTGAACTTCTGTAAATGGAAGTGGAAATGTTATTCTTCTGCTTCATCTTAATGTAACTTCCATCCAAAAAGCATATTAAAACAAATGTAATATGTCCTCGTTACACAATCTCTTGGTCACAATTGAAGTAAGGATTTATTTATATGGGACTGTCCCACTCTAAGGGGATCCTCTTCTCTTTTAATAGACTGATTTGTAACAATGCAGGTACTAAAAATTCTTTAATAAATGCTTTAATGAAGCAGTTGCAAAAAGGTTATGCTCTTTGAAGTATTACCTACCCTTCAAAGGGAACTACTGAAATCATATAGAATCAGGGTAAAAGGTAGAAGTTGATCAAAATTAGTCACAGAAGAAAATTTACACAATTCAGGAGAGTTACACAGGGCATGAATAATATCTCTGAAAAATTCCTTGATGGATCATGTGATAAAGAATAAAATGTCCATCTTTTAGGCATAAAAGGAGCAAAATATTTTCTAGCAATGGCTTTACATTCATTGCTAGCTGAGAAGGATAAGACAATGAGAAGGCAGGCACATTCTTCTCATTGTGTGTTTGACAGTTAATGTGTTTGGCAGGAAGGTGAATAAGGATTTAATGCAAGTTGAATCATTTAAAAATCCTCCATTGTTAGCTAAAGAAAATGCCAAAAGATAAAGACTCACGTTACACACTGTAAAACTGTCTTTACAGATAACTCAAACATGATAATTTTTAAAAACAATTTGGAACTGTAATGCTAATTTATTGAGGTGAATTGAAAGAAAAGTCATTTTCTCTATGCTTTTAAAAGATCAGGTGGGATGATTAGAGCAGTTAGAGACTGACTAACTTAAAATGTTTTCTAAAAAAGTCACTGGAACAGAAGTCTTGTCTAGGCAATGTCAGCCTGCATAATGTTCTAGAAGTAAGTCATCAAGCAAACTTCACAGGGCTTTTCAAAATTGACTGATAAAGGAAGTTTCAATAATATAATATATTTAGATTTCTCTGACGGATTTAGGTAACATATCCTTTTGTATGATCACAATGATCACAATGGCATTAAACACATAAAAAGAGATAAAAGGCTACTTAGAAGGCTATTAATGGTTAATAAGAAGGACAATGGATTAGATATTGTTCTGTAGATGAGCTGGCAGGACATAGTCCAGACTCTGATGGACTATGGTAGCATACATGAATTTGCTTCTTCACACAAAGCTTCACCTACTTCACCATGCACAAATATAAAGACTATCCCCACTAAAATCACAATGTGTGTTCTTTGAACACTGGATGTATCTTCCGAGAATTGAAAGCACAAAATTTTAATGAGCTTCAAAATTGAAATTATTTTTAATCAGGTAACCAGGTCTTTAAAGAGAGATTTTCTTATGTCAGACAATTTTGTCCTTGAATGCCTTAATGTAGCTTGGTGAAGCAAAGAATCATAAACTTCTCTGAGGATTATATATTTTAAAAATAAATTGGTTAGATGAAGTTGAGGGTTTTCCAATTTTATTCTTTGCTACTGAATTTCTTCTTTGATAGAGGTTAAAATTTTGTCCTTATCAACAAAAGTAAAGGAGATGGTTTTCTCTCAAAATGTCTGTCCTCCCCCATTATTCTCAGTGTACCGAAACCATTGGCAATAAAGAAGGCTGCTTTCTTGATTTAAGCTGCTTTGACATTTTCCTCTGCTGCTTAAAATCAGCAATCTCCATGTTCTCTAAAGCAAGTTGATTTTATTCCTGCTGGTTGCATTTGAAAGTAAAAGGTAGCTTTTCTAGAAACTACTTCTGTTCATGTTTCCAGTCAGAATAACGGATAATAGCTGCTGTTTCTACCAGACCAAAGCCTCAAAAGCCACTTATGCTTGTTTGCTGTATGTATAAATAATAACACCCAATTTAAAGAAAGTCCTGTGTGAGCTTTTTACTACTCTCCAAATATATAGTTAATGCTCCTGAAGTAGTAGAAAGTTTAACTCCTTGAAAAAATATAACCAATGGATTCTTTTCCCGCAAAATAGCCACAAGTGTTTACACCAAAACAGCACATAATTTAAGTGCTGGAGTCCCCATGTTTTTTAAACTCAGGTGTCTTCCTCATGTCTCTTGCTTGTGGCTGTCTTTCCGCAATTTAGTTCTATTTCCAAATCTTTATGAGGATTATAACATAATTAATGTGGTAGATTATTAATGCCAGGAAAAGAGGAATTCTGTTTGCTGCCTGGTCAGTGTCCCTGATATGCATATTTTCTGCATTGTTTGTGCTGTTGAGATAGTCTCCTGAGCAGCTTTGATTAATTTTGTCAAAGCTTCATGGTTAAACTCAAGAGTCTGCACCAATTTCATTGCTTCCTGGTTAAACTCAAGAGTCTGCACCAATTTAATTGGCCATAAATCTCACACGGTTAGTCCAGACAAGTTTCTGTAGACAGTATCCTGCCAAGTGTCACATGCCTAACATCTCATTATTGCAGCTTTTAACTGGTACACAGAGGACTGATTATGAATTTTGTGTTGTCACCTGTTTGACTCCCACATATGCTGAGTCAGTGTTAGACCTGTCCCATGGGACACCCTAAAGCACAGACATGCCCTGTCCCAGACTCCTCTACCAGAAAATCTTTGATCAGATAAAATGGGTAGATTTCTGCTGACCTCCAAGAAAAAGAAAAAAATGTTTTTATCAATGGATCAAACAAGAGAGTCAGCTTTTCTGAATTGTTACTTTTGCTCTCCCCTTTGCACTAGTTCTTACTTCCATCTAGATGAAGGATGTCGTGCAAGAGAAAATCATTTGTCCATGTCGAAGTGCACTAAGTGCTAACAGGACATGGGTCACACCAGCCAGGGTTCATCCCAACCCCAGCAAGCGACTAGAGCAGATGAAATACCACCAGGTCCAAATAAATACCCAGACAGATTCATGCTGAAGAGGCAGACTGAACATTGGACCATGACGTCAAACCACAGGTTGGAATCCAGATCAACTGAGTCCGTGGCCAGGCATGGGCATGGTTGTGAGGGATCTGGGCACAGGTGTACTTCTGGCAGGTACTGGCAGAGATGATATGGGGCTTATGGGACCATTTGGCAATGGATCTGGTTTGGGGCTATTGATACCCATTGGTGGATGTAGATTGGGTGCTGAATTATTTACCTCCATGTTCATCTTGACTACTTCCTTAATAATGCTTCTTCTGAGTGATGGAAAGCTACAAATGACAAACTATCTGAAACGATCCAGAATTCATAGTGAGAAGGAAAATCTTTTCCAGAATCATTAGCAGAAGAAAGGATTAAAGGGAACAAAAGAACCTAACAGCAATCCTTCATCACCAAAGACAAGGTTACTGAAAAGGCAAGTCCCAGGAGAAGAAAAAAGATAGGCCTAAATTAAAGCAGAGAAGTTATAGTGTGATAGAAAGAAAATAATTTTTACTATAAGGATAGTTAATCATTGGAACAGTTGCCTAGAGAAGTTGTGTGATCTCCATCCTTAGATATTTTCAAGTCCCAGTCAGAAAAAGCTTTGAGCATCTTAATCTAGACAGCTCTTCTTTGAGCAGCAGACTTCACTACCAACCTTGTAAGACGCCTTCAGTATCAGACTGATACTATGATCCTACACCATTCACATGGGAAATTGTTAATGTTTCTCTTCAGTAGCTGCATAAAAAAACATCACTCAAACAGTTTTAACTTAACATTTCTTTCCTCCCTTGCCTTTACCTGTAATCTTATACTCTTTAGAGACCACATCTGTTCCAAACAATATACAGGATAACTCAAGGGGAAAAACCCAATATGTACAGAAATTCAAGAGAAAATAGGGGGGTTGAGGAGACCAATACCTAAATAGCAAATTCCGCTAGAATCAGACCTTACTCCATAGTGAGTTTTGTTTTAGTAGAGCATAATGAGAAGGTTTAGGAATGGTATTCCCTAATTTAGTGCTCCCACTAAAATAAAAACCATGAGCCATCCTCCTTCATCACGTTTTTCTTCCCGACCATAAGCCATGCCTCCACTCTTTCTCGGAAGTAAGAATCCCTTAATTCCTCCCCCACCATGAGTTAGGGTGGTATAAAATAACCACCTAGACACACCCACACAGCCCTAGGTTCTGCTCCCTCAGCTGCTGCAAAAATATTAACTCTCTCATGGTTGAAGAAAAGATAAAGCTGAACCTCCAAACCATCATTTCTGAAATATTTTGAGAGTTTCCATTTCATTTTTTGTGTAGTACCACTACTTGTGATGTAGTTTTGTGTGCATTTCATGTTCATAACATTGCCTCAAAAATTTGACAATTGCCCATTTTGGTGTTATCTACAGAGCAGAACAGTGCCCAGAAGAACAAAACACCTTCTAATATATATTCCCTTGGCCATTACACATCTCTTTATTAAATATTATGCATTTAAACTATGACTATAAGGAGTAGCCAATGCAAATCATATGATGGACAATTCTGTTTTGTGAAGGAAGTGCTTCACAGACCTGTGAATACCGGTCCGGAGACCTGCCTTTGTTTTCTGTATTTCTTTCCAGTTATTATTCTGTAATCTAGGCTGCAAAATCTTTGCTGCAAAGGCAAAATCACATACTAAGTCCAAATATCTTTCATTCTTCCTCTTACTCCTCTTTGTCCCTCACAATCTATTAATCTGTTCTGGCTTATTTACATTGCAAATAATTAAGAGAGTGAAAACAGCAAGGAGAATGAACAATCCTGCCTGGAGGGCTTGATAATGTTCCTCAGAGTGATGCATGAACAGGCAGCAGGTTTCTGAAGTGTGGATGGCATATCAAAGATTTCTTTTCTCAGTAGTAAGAACAGCACTCAATATAAGGAGAGAGACATGAAACGAGGACCACTTCCCATTTACTCTCTTAGGCTGATGAACCCCTACCAGTGACTCCACTCCTTCTTCAAGATTAACGGAAAATACAGTCATATAAAAAGATGATAGTGTGTATTATTTCACAGAGATCCATTTATGGGTGAATAACATATTTTACAAGGACTTTTATAGATGGCTGTTTTGCTTTAGGTCACTGTACAATTTCTCAAGATTAAGAAGTGGTAAAGTAACATATTCAAGAACTCAGCAATAACTTTGTGTTAGAACTATGTTTCAGTATCTTCAAACTCTACATTTGATAAACCAACATTTTAAGACACAAATTATTATTGACGAGAATATGTGTCATTATATTTTATTAGTTTGTCATTTACAGAAAGCAATAGGACCTCATATTTTGAAAAGCACTAGCAAGAATCAGATCTGAGTTTGTAAAATCATAGCCTATAAGTCTACAACTTTCCATGGAAATATAATAAGGGATTTTGTTCTAATTTTTGCCATGTACTTTAGAAAAAGGTACAGCTTTTTCTAACTTCTGGTACCCTTGATTCCATGATTTCTGAAAGATGTATCACTATTAAATTATCCAAAATCCAGTGGACACCTTTCCCTTCTCCTGATAGAACTCACCTTCTTGACTTATATTTGACAGTTTACAAATTAGCATACAGTTCTTATTACGTAGTTATCTGGTTTTAAGGTGAAAATTCATGCTTTTTCTATATTTAGGCATAAAATCATGTTTTATTTCTAACCGATCGGTTCAGCAATCAAACCAGGAATCTATTAAGTTTTTAGTTAACTTGATAAGCTCACCAAAGCTTTTTCCATGCTATGACTGCTACTTGTTCTATGCTTCTCAAATCTGTGAATTTCAGGTAGTCCCACAAAATTACAGAATAGAATTGGATTGTACTTAGCTTCTAACATTAAAGACAGTTTTGACCATAGAAATGCAACTATACATAAATATCTACAAAAAATCATGGAATCATAGAATCATAAATGTTGGAAAAGACCTCAAGGATCATCGAGTCAAATCATTGACCTAGCACTGCCAAGCCCACCATTAAACCATGTCCCTAAGCATCACATTGATATATTTTTTGAATATATCCAGGAATGGTGATTCTGCCCCTTCCCTGGGCAGTCTATTAAAGGTACCATCTAAGTGCTGCCATCCTAAAGGTGTATTAAATTCTCCAAATACATCTTATGTAGGTGGCAAGACAATGGAACAGGCTTATGAAGGAACTTTCTCTGAGAAGTAGGAGGTAGAAGCTCTGATCTAATTCATTGAACAAAAGACTTTTTTCCCAAATTGGGTAGCTAAATTCTGATATGACAGGTAACATTCTCCTAAAGTTATTTTAAAAATAACACCCATTTTCTTTCTCTGACAGAAAAAATCCCCAAACCTGATTTATCAATAAGTTGTGTTATTAAAACTGTAATGTTATTTTTTAATTATTATTTTGAGTTCATGATCTCACATATTAATGAGCTTTTGAAGGCTTCATTAATACAAGAGGAGATTTTTAAGTCAAATGAGTTAAGGTCGAGTGTACAAAATTCCTTTAGCAGCTCAAAGAAGCCTATCACAGGGTTTTTTTCATTGGTTGGCTGGGTTTTACCTCATAATGTTTTCTCACAGATAGAATTCAGATGATTACAGCTGTATTTCCCAGTTCTGAGGTATCTTCTAATCTACCAGATCTCTTTTCTTGGGTTTTATATTAGTTTAGTAACATTTGTCTCTCTTCTTGGCTATTTTGAGATCTAAGAATGCTGATAAATGGTAGCCTATAGGAAGTGAATATTATTTAATATTATTAAACTGTTTCACTTTATTTTTGCTGGGTTTACTGGTTTAATTTGCCAGAGAGTGTGGTGAATTTTTGCAAACATTCTATGTAGCTGGTTGCTCTCTTTCAAGAAGAATTAATTGTAAAAATTAGCTAAGATGTCCTCAGGGAGAGGAAGTTTCCTAATAGCCAGCATAAGTCCTGCTTGGTGCAATTTAAAGCCACTTCCTGTTGTCCTGTTACTTGTCACTTGGGACAAGAGACCATCTCCACCTTTCTGTACAGACGGGTGTCTAATAGGTAACAAATATTCTTTGTTTGCTTAAAAAGTAGCCATCTTTCCATTTCTCTATCTAATTATGTTGTAAGGTCATGTAACCTTCCTTGTCTTTGTCCTTGATAATTTAATGAGCTGGTTTAAATTATATTGAAACCTCAGGAGGTGTGAGCAGATATAAGTCAGTTGTAATGAAAGTATATATAACACTTTTCAACATCGAAATATCAATCTTTTTTTCCTTTATCCATTATCTGTGGAGCACTGAAACCCACTGAGAAAGTGTCTTCAAGTGTGATATACAACTATCATATTAATTACAAACGGAGCTTCAAAATATGTCTTGCTAAACCCTAACAAGTCTAAACAGATAATTTGATTCTTTCTTCCAGAAGTGTGTAAGGATGCTTCAGTCTTCATTCAAAAGAGAAAGGACAGCTGTTAATTCAATGTCCTTTTTTATCTGTTGATATGTGAAGCAAGTCAGGGAATGTCATTAGACTTGTGTCAGACAGCATTATTCATTTTTATCTTTCAAAAGGGTGTAATTTAGGAGGAAAAAGTAGTTTCTTCTAATATTTGTTTCTTTTAATTCTGTCTCTGAAATATTTTGATCAATATCAGTTTTCCATGGTTCAAGACCCATCACACTCACACAATTGTTATGCTGGCAACATTTAAGCCCTAAAAAACAGATCTAAAGTGAAAGAAGCTTTTTTTCCATGGAAAAACCACAGAATTAGAGAATGTTTTGGGTTGGAAATACCTTAAAAATAATTTAGTTCCAACCCCCCTTGCCATCTAGTGGGGAGGCCCCCCACTAGATCAGGTATCTCAAAGCCCTGCCCGGGGCCATTGCCAAATGTTTTGTAGAAGTCCAGGTAAACATCCTTCCCTCAAAGCTACAACCCCATCATAGAAGGCCAGAGAATTTGTGAGGCTCAACTGGCCTTTCATGGAGTCATACTGACTGTCACCAATCACCTTCTTATTTTCCATGTGCTTTAGCAGAGTTTCCAGGGAAATTTGCTCCATGATCTTGCCAAGAAAACTGATACTGATCACAAAATATTTCAGATAGACCATATTAATTGATATTATGCCTGTCTTTTTCATTGAGTTGGGGGAAAATATTACAAGTGCGAAAATTTTGTTCTGAGCTATGAGGACACAGAGAATTTAGAGCAGATTTTCTTAGGATAATATATCATTTCATATTTTTCCTGCATCAAGAGCTATACTACAGTTACTGTCATGGACTCATGTTTTTTGCCTCTGCCTTAGAAATTCTACATTAAAAAATCTAATACTTCAATACTGTCATAGTCAAATACAGAAAAGTTGCAGTGCATGCTGCCACTCTTTTCCTTCATATTTCTTTGCACTTTTTTGTGTTTAGGCCCCTAATTCACCTTGAGATTGGAGCTGCTTTAGCTTAGCTCCATGAATGTGTGATGGTCATGTCTACTGAGGGCAGACACCCATCTTGTCCCAGTCCCTGGTTGCTCCTTCCCTTCCATGTGCTTTTTCCTTCTTTGTTTGTGCTGAAAAGCTGATGCTTTTCAGCACAGGAAAGACCAGAGGAACTGATTCTGGTAAAAAGAAATAAAAATTAAAAAGAAAAATAAAAGGATAGAAAAAGAAAGGTTGGGTTTATTTGTTTGTTTTTTATCTTTTTAAGTAGTTTAAGTGGTTTTAGTGGCTAAGTTTGGTCCACAGCTGATTTTGACCATTGAATTATATCTGTAGAATACTCATTCCAAAAGAATAGATCATCTTATATTATAAGAGCTTAGACTGTGAAGGAAGTTAAATCAAGGTATCTTGATTCTGGGATAATATTACCCAGTCAAAAATTTTGGAGTAATTGTCTGATGTACTCCCCATTTATTAGATAATTATTTTTGTTATTTTTCATTAGGAAGGTCTCAACTGAAGGAAAAAAAAAAAAGATTCCATGATCTATATTTCAAGATCCATTTTTCTTTCAGACATAGTGGTGTGATTCACATGCATACTGATGAAAACAAAGTCAGACTCAAGTTCTAAATCAATAGTGTTTCCTATTAAATGCATTCTTCCTGTCCTCTTGCTAGGCTGTGTGTATAGAAAACACTTCAAAACGCCATCTAAAGAGTTTTTGCTTCCCAGCTACAGTGTTTTATAATCTGCTCTTGCTATCCTTGTGGAAAATCTAATGCATCACAACATGCATATTTATATATAAATGTATATACGTATGCACGTGCACGTGCTAACTTAAATATTTTCTTCTCTCTCCTCCCCAAATTTCTCTGAAAAACACTGCTTGTTGTGAAACATCTGTGTACAAAATTTAAATTCATATGATGTGTTTCAAACACATCTAATATGGTTTCTTTTGTGCTTGCCATCTGTCACGCAACAACAAAAGTGATTTTTTCCCCCAACAAAATGAAAAAGACATACATAATATCAACAAGGATCTTTTTTAAAATGTTAAAAGGTCCAGAGTGAATGCATTCAGCATAAGTCTCAAAGGAGGTACAGTTCCTGAATCTCCATATAAAAAGGCTTTCATAGTTTACCAACACTTCATTTGAATTATTCAGCTTAAGATAAACTGATACATTATTTATGTTAAGCGAAGCACATAAACAATGCCAATTTTATGCCCCCAAAAAGTATTTTAAAAGCTAACGTGAATGCAGCTTGCAATTTATAGCTGAGTTTGGTCAACTCATTAGAAGCAAAACTGAGTATGAAATTTCTGGCTCAGTTCAACAGAAAATGCACTGACAAATTATTGTATGTGAAGGTGACTCCTAAATATATCCCTGATCATTAAATAAAGCTACTTCAAAAAAGCAGCCTTGAATACACATATCCAGAAATACACACACTCTTCCATCAACAGGTTCTGTAGTCTGAAACAACAGATCAATTACATGTGAGGAATTCAATGTCACTGAACAATTTTCAACAGAATTGATAAGTCTGAATTTCCGTCACCATCCTTTAGACTATTTAGAAATATACCTATAGGTCATAAAGGAACATAAGATATATGTCATCATTGCAGTACTAAATATAAAAAGGATTGGACCGCTAATTAATGATTAAATAATTCTAAAGGTAGAAAATTAAAGTTCTACACATTAGCATGCAGTGTGAATGAAGAAATTAATTGGTACTTTAAGCTGTTAGGCCAAATTTGGAGAACAGGACACTTCCAACATTTAGGACTAATCCAGCTGTTGGAGAGGGCAGTGGGAAGGTGCTAGCAGTTGAATCACTCTATATTGTCAACCTCAATTTCTTTGTACACAGAACCAGGGAATATTACACCTTCAGTGCTGTTGTGAAGCAGTTAAATTCCCACCGACTGAGTCTGTTGCTATTTCTGTTTTAGCTAGTTTCCTATTAGGCAAACCAATCAATTCCATCCCTTTAGATAGTGTCCTCAGAACTACCTGGAAAAAAGTCATGGTTGTTTCCTTAATTTACAACCCCTAAAGACTCACGAATTGCCCTTTTAGCCTCTCCTTTCCTTTTGTCCCTATTTGATTATTAGTTCTGACACAGGTGATAAGGAACTACCTAACTCCTGTCATCATTACATGGCAAATAGTATTTTTACCCCCCTTTCTTTGCTCTGACAGAATATACAGACACGTCAGTTGTTTCCAACTTTTCTTTCCTCTTACACCAGGTTGTGGTGATGGTTTGTGTGACACAGATTTATCACCATCTTTTTCCCCTTATCACCTATGCTAAACCAAACTCTTCTACAAAACTTTAGAGTCCTTCATCAATTCACTGAAGGTTAAAGTTGAGCATGTGTTTAATTACCTACAGATGTGAACTATATTTGCCATTTCTCTACTGTACTTCTCTAAGTGGTTATTCATTTCAATGTATTGATATAATGAACATTGGCATGATGGAAAATTAATTGCAAATTATTCTCATACATGCAGTAATTTTATTTATTTCAATAAGTGATCTAATCCATAAAACCCCAAGATTAATTCCAAACATTTGCAAGAACTAAAAAATTGTGCAAACCTTTTCCAAATTTTACATGAGACACACTGCAAAATCCAACATAAACATAAACATGTCAGTCTGGTATTCATTTGCTTATCTGAATTCTTTCAGGTACTGGATAAGCAATTCAGTGTCTTAAAAGGAAGCCTGTTATTGTACTACTGCCCAGCTATAAAGATGAACCAGCAGAAGTCTAGTATGAAACTTGTACTAGCCTGTAGTTTCATAATATTCAGTATAATTTTGTCTTTTCATAAGCTTGAGTAACTCTGATGCAGATAATTCCATAGCCAAAATAATTCTGCAGATCTGGGAATATTTTCCAGCCTAAAGTGTTGGGTCTAGACATATTGCAGCTTAGTTAACTATTTGTCTTTGCTATGTAAAACTGGCTTATAAATTGCAGAATTTGTTCCCTAGAAAGTGTATGAAAACATATTGGCCATTCTGACGAGAGACAAGACACATTTATTTTTGCCAGCACTGTCACATGTGAACTGGATCCAGTAGAATGCAGGTGGGATAAACAAAGCTTTTTGGCAGATCATTATTAACAAAGGACTGATCCTGTTAAGAGCATGAGAACAATCTGGGGCTGTTCGACTACAAAAGGTGCCTTGGAAGTTAAATTTAGGTTGTATGAACAAAGGCGTAAGAGCTCTCTTTCTCTTATTTCTGCTTTATCTTCTTTATCCTCTATTTGCTTTGTATTTTCCCCATCCTTCCTTCCTTCCTTCCTTCCTTCCTTCCTTCCTTCCTTCCTTCCTTCCTTCCTTGCTTCCTTCCTTCCTTCCTTCCTTCCTTCCTTCCTTCCCTCCTTCCCTCCTTCCTTCCTTCCTTCCTTCCTTCCTTCCTTCCTTCCTTCCTTCCTTCCTCCCTCCCTCCCTCCCTCCCTCCCTCCCTCCCTCTCTTCCTTTTCCTCAAAACATTTCAAATTCTGCATGGGAAGAAGGAGTCAGAGGAATTCTGAGTATTATGCAAGTTTTAAGATGGAATAAGTAGAAGTTTTAATATTTTTAGGCAACTCTTGAACCTTTCAGCATGTGCAGAAATGATAGACAGTTTCAAGCTAGAGGTATGTTGAAATCATACAGCTTGAAGGATGATTTAGCTTGAAAGGAGGGGAAGCAAAAGAATGCAGGGATTTTCATATTTGACACCAGCAGTCTCCAGAGATGTCTCCAAAGTACATTAAATTATTTCATGGACCTTTCAAGCTACAATCTGTCTTTTCATATCCTTTTCCTAACTGCCTGAGCTGCAGTGCTGCACAGACACAATATGCAGTTTGTGGGTATCAGATCTGTCCTGGGCAGTGCCCACAGTACCCCAAAGTAACCAGCAAAGCATGCAACAGAAATTAAACCTGAAGTAGAGCAGAAAGAAACAAGAACTGGGATCTTAGAGTTAAATTGCAGGACACAAATAATCACAGGATAAACATCTTCAAATTTACCCATCAACACATGGCACTGATAATGCCATGGCACTGAATTAATGGCACTGGTAAAAATACAGCCATACAAGAAGAACCCAGACATGCTGCCCTGAGATGTTCTGTGCTGTCTTTAAACTCAACAAGATTCAGGGTGATAATATTTGAACATCAGGTTCCAGAAATTTTGTTCTAATAGTGATTCATTCAGCACACAATTGTTTCACTATTGCCTTATATACAGCTCCTTGTATCAAGTAAGATGCTATTCCTTGATAAACAGCAGCTTCAGAGAATGACCAGACTGTAGGAAATGTCTGTAGGAAATTCTTAAAGAAGAAAAAATCTTTTTCCATTGAAGTTCCTCTTTCTACCCGTGATGACTTTTCCACCTCAGTGCATACTTAATGGATATTTTTGTCAATCCTTGAGAAAGCAATATTTATTTTTTTTAATTAGCCAGTCCTAGTATTTGAAAACACCTTGGATTTAAAATTCTTCAAGGAGAAAACATTTATTTGAAGAGGTTCCCAGTTTTAAAAAAAAAATTTAAAAAGGCACATTATTCTAAAAGTATCTGAAAGTTGATGCATGTGAGAGAGTGACTCATTTCTTTTCAAAGGACTCTAGGAAAGCTTTCAGGAGAAGAGAGAGATAAACTGTATGATACTAAAAATATTGAGAGAGAATAATGCTTCTGTTTCTCTTTTATAAAAATTGAGTAGTTCTTTTATAAGAGTAGTTCTCTTTTATAAAAATTGAGTAGTGGGGTTTCTTCTAGCCTTGGTCAATTTTTTATGGTATCTTTTTTTTTGTGATTGAGGTGTCTGAACAGCATAAAGAAAATTTTGCAGCACAGAGGATGCCATCCTCTGCATGAGTGAAGATGCACCACTGTACTTCATTCTGTGCTCCTTTCAGAGTTAGCTCTGAGAGCTTCACAAAGTCTTTATAGACAATGTCATGAAGAAAGGGGAGAAACAGGTGAAATGGAGAGGAAAGAAATTTAGAAAGGTCTGTGGAAGCATATTAGATATGCATTTATGTCTAGGACCAACATAGACAAACTGCTCTTAGAGTCTGTCACATGCACTTGAAAAATTAAGAAATGCAAAGTATTTAAGTATTTCATAGAATCATAGAATATTTTGGGCTAGAAGGGACCTTAAAGCCCATCACTCCCCTGCTATAGGTAGGGACACCTTCCACTAGAGCAGGTTGCCAAAAGCCCCATCCAGCCTGGCCTTGAGCAATTCCGGGGATGGGGGCATCACAATTTCAGATGAGGTATGAAAAATTAAAGGCATATTTCCCTGAGGAACCACATATAGAGGACTGCCTGCACCCCCTTAGCTGGAATTCTCTCAGCAAGTGCATATACAAAAAAATACAAGTAGCCATTCTGTTCTTAACAGTTGTGTGAATCATTTGGGTTGGGAGAAGGACTAGAGCTTGTAAAGAGTGACCCTGATGCCAGATGTCAGCCTCTTTTGCATTCTTCTAAGTGTGCAGGAAATATCAGCTGAGCTACAGCTCGTCCAGTGTACTCAGGGCCAGTTGCTGGGAAAAAGCTTCTCTTAGAGGGAACAAGCTATGGCATTTAACCCTCTCACTCAAACAGAAGGACTGTAGAAAAGATACCTATTTGGAAAGTTTTCCTGGCCCTTACTAACTCCCAAATCCTTGTCTTGATGAATTTTTGGAAAAGGTCTGTTTGTCATAGCCTACTGCCATCCAAGGGAGGACTGGAGTAACTGAACAGAATCAGCACAGGTACTCCAGAGCCAGGACCAGCCTGGTTTAGTTCATTTGTCTACAAAGATAATAGCCATCTCCTCATTCCTTCTGCTTCCTCTAACAGCTTATCTGGTGTCTGCATTTCCTAGCTCTAACTTCAGTCTCACCTTAGTACCATTTCCAAAAACCACTTCTCTCACCTTGAATTCACCAGTATGAAGTCATTGAGACTCTATTCCATGCATTCTCCAGCACATCATCAATCAGGAGCTCCTTTTTAATTAAATTGCTGCCTGTTTTTGGCTTTCTCATCTGTTTAGCTAACTTCTCTGAGCCGGAATTTACTTGTACAGCTATCTCCTGTACAGAGAGACACTGCTCAGCCCAGGCAACGGCTGATACTCGTAAGGAGCCAGACAGAAACAATCAATAAAAATTTCTGAGTGGAGTATTTTCAATACTTAGAGTTTAGTTGGATCCCTTTCACAGCCTGCACTTCAAAGGCAATTTTCCAAGGCTTTCTTTGGACATACAATTCCTGTTCAGCCACCAAGCCAATTCCTCGCTTACGTCATCCCCTCTTAATTTCAGACTTCAGAGTAATTATTGTATGCACTCAGGGTCGCAAACCTTTGACATCTGCAAGTCCTTATAGTATTACTATCCCCATGGGTATTTGTGAAAGCAAATCTTTGTGATGAACATAATATGGTGGCCTAAATATATCCAGCTTTAAGAGCCAAAACTCTCCCCAAGGCATGGTGAGTACTGCTCCCACTTTTTGTTTATAGAATTAGATGGCTTACATAATGCATGTCTGTAGAGGGAATATGGTAAACATAGAGAAGACATATTCTAAATTTCTATTTATCCTTGCTTTATGCCTTGCTGAAACGTGAGGAATTTGTCAGTGCTGGAAATGGGTTGGGCATCTGTTCATTCCCCGGAGTCCATTGTTGGAGAAATCAGCCAACAGGACAACAGATATGATTGCAAAGAATGCATATAATTCTTTTTTCTGAGGCTGTAAGGTAATAAGCATGAGTTCTCCCATGAAATAGGATGAGTTCTTTTAAGGTGGGGGAGGGGGTGGCTGGTAAGAAGACCATATTAGTAATTAAACCAGAGAGATAGAGCCAAACTGGCTCAACAACTACTGCAGTACCAGAAGGAAAGACACAGTTCTGTATAGACCAATTTCCAGCCTAAAGCCATTCATTTAAGAGAATGATAAAAATAAATTCAGTGGTTTTCAACTGTCTTTAGTGCTGGGAGAGAACTTGACAAGGCTGCAAGTGAAGCAGACAGGGAAATATACTGTTTATTTTTGTGCTGATTTTATTTTTTGCTTTGTGATGATGTGCAAGATATGCTGACAATGTGATCTTTCCTCATCTATGAAAAGAGAAATGAGGCTTTTATCACACACCTCAGAAAGAAACAGTATGTTTGAGTAAGCTAAACCTATTGCTCTGGGCTGTCCTGTGTCACAGCTCCTTTCGTTACCCATTAACTTAGATAATGCTACAGATCACTCGTTCCATAGAACTCTTTATCTGTAAGTCTTCAGAAGCCTAGGAGTCAATACAATTCTTTCATTTTATAGATTGTCAGCAAGGGAAGAGAGGCAGATGTGGAGCACTGTGTGCAGTGAAAAGGAGCCATAAAACTAAATTTTTAGAAATTACTCTTACAGATTACTGTCTACTATTCCTGCCTCATCAGACACCTCACAACTATAGGTATTTACTCATAATTTCATTTAGAGAAATGGCTCTGCAATTTTTGAGAAGACAGTAAAAATAATTTGGACCAATTTCTCAACTATGATTTCAGCTGCAACTAAGAGGCTACATATAAACAATAAAAACATGCATTTAAATTGTGATGTGATAGACCAACTTAACTATAAGAAATTCAACCATGATTTTCTCCAGCAGCAATAAATCTTGTCCTTGAGAAACCAAGCAAGTGAGGGCTGTGCTAGAATTACTAGAATGATTATGTTTCACAGGAGTGATGCTGCTTTAGCCTTCTATTTGGCTGATAGCATTGTCCGATCACTCAGCATCATTTGTTATCAATTTCTTGTACAAATACCACCATCACAATAAGGTAATGCTGCCATCAATACAAGAAGCATTGCCATATAACCTCATCATTGCTCCTTGGGGGAACATTAGCTCATGTTCTGCCTCACAGTAAAATCTCTGCCCTTCTGCCTGCTGACAAAAGCTATTTCCGATATAAGAGCCAGAACTCCTATTTGTCAACAGCAATTAGTAAGAGGAAAACATGCCTATGTATAAATAATTTGATTCAAAATTACCTAGGGACAATCCAACATTCCTAAAATGATGGTTTGCTATGCTTTATGTCCTAGCTTACATAAGATTTTTCAACATAAGTGTGTATATTCCCTTATTGCATTAAGGTCTAATTCTTCCAAGACAAAACGTAGGATGTCTGCAGAAGGACATTTTAATTTATGTTTTTCACTTAAATCTTCTCTAAAGTTTTATGGAGTTAAACAGAACTTGGAATGAATCTGATATCATTCAGAACGGCCACATCTTATTCAAGATACTAACTCCAATGAATTAATGTCTGAGTACTTATAGATTAATTCAATGGGATTAAAGAACAAGTAGAATCTCATTTATGTTCGCCTTGTGGGAAGCATCAGAAATATGATCAGCTGACAGGCTGATAGCATTGGAGTTATTCAGCCTGGAGGAGAGAAGACTTCAGGGAGACCTTAGAGCACCTTCCAGTACCTTTCTTCCAGTGCAAGAAAACTGGAGAGGGACATTTTATAAAAGCATGTAGTAATGGGACAAGGGGGAATGACTTTAAACTGAAAGAGGGCAGGTTTACATTAGATATTAGGAAGAAATTATTTACAGTGAGGGTGCTGAGGCACTGGCACCAGTTGCTCAGAGAAGCAGTGGATGTGCCATCCCTGGAAGTGTTCAAGGCCAAGTTGGATGGAGCTCTGAGCAACCTGGTCAATCTCCCACCACAGCAGTGTAAGGACTTGAAGATAACAATTGCCTGTCTCAAACACAGAAGGGCAGAAGGAACTTGCCATAAGAAAGCCACCACAGCAGGAACTTGAGATAAGCACAGAAAGAAGGAATTTGCAGCAGGATGGTGCTAATTTCAGGCCTGGTGTCCGTGAGGTCTAGTTAGTACATCCAGACAAAAATTCTGGCAAACTGTGGGGAAATAAGCAACTGCTCATACACATGTCACCCCAGGTTTTGGGACAGACAGCAACAGCAACCAAAGCTCCCTCAGATTAATTTCTGGGCCCTTCCACCAGACAACTGTGCATGATCCACAGTGTTAAAAATGCTCCCTCCATTGGAGGTACCTGAGTGTTCCGACCTGAACCTGAACATATATATACCCATTGAACTCTTTTTCTCCTGGGTGTCCTGTCCCACTCTAAAAGGAGAGTCTGGGAAGATTCTTCTTGATAGATTTCTTGGGTGAAAATCAAGTGCAAATGCAGCAATATTATATCCTAGAACTGTTTATTGATAAAGAAAGATGTGTTCCTACTGAAGGGGGAGAGAAAAGGTAACAAAGGGGAAAAGAGAGGCAGAGAGCGAAACAAAATTTCACAGAAACTTTCTCTCCCCTGATTGGCTGTCAGGCAAAGCCTCCCCGGGGACAGGGATCCCAGCACATGTGCAGCCCCTAGAGTAATTTTTCACCTTATGTATAACGTATGTTGAGGCATAAATAAAAATCAGATTCGTCCCTCTCACTGGGCTTCCTGCTGCTTCGATGGATCAACTGAATCCAGGAACAATCAAGTCTCATTACTGGATCCATGGGTGGTGATATCTTTGCTGTCTACCCTTATCCTTTCTTTCTCTTTCTTGCTTTTCAAATATATTTTCTTCATAGTTTTATTTTCTGTATCACTATAGATAATGACCAAAAGAGCTACATACTTCCTTTCCATTGCAACCAAACTGTTCTAAAATATACATCTATATATACACCAATCATTCAGTGCCATTCTGCTCTAATTCACCCAAAGGGATATATTAGTAAGAATCTCAGCTACCCTCGCCTTCACAGACAGGTCATAACAGACAGGGGGTTAGAACTAGATGATCTTTAAGGTCTGTTCCAACCCAAACCATTCTAGGGATCTATGGTACACGAGTGACTGATGAAAGTTAGGAACCTGTGATCTTGTAGCATGCACTCATGTCAAGCTGCACTTTTCTCTGACTAAGGAGCAGCAGCTTGCAAAAGACATTATTAAAAAGTCATCTTTTCTGTTGAACTAGCTCTAACATTACTCCTAGACTATGTGGCATTATTTTTGAGGAGATATCAGTTGTTTTTACTCATGAGTGATGCTTAGCAGTGATGTTCTATGGCTAATTTATATAACAGGGAAGGGTTTGCCACCACACCTGGAAATATTCTCTTGTCATTTTCTCCCATTGTGCTTGCTTCATCTTCATGACTAATACTTCTTTTATGAATGGATCTTTCAGTTCACAGTGTTGTTTAAATTTCCTCCTGAGTAAAAAGCTGCCTTAAAATCTTTGCAAGCGTTACCACAAATTTAAGGAAAAGGGAGAGCTATGGATAGTGTGCATTGTCTTTGGTGAACAGGCTCCTAAATTAAGATCTTTAGGTGCCTAAGTAGGTGAGGTTAGTGGGAGTTCACTTAAGTACTACTAGAATGAATATCATCTAATCTGGGTGCTAACTGTTGGGAATTGTCAGACATACAAGCAAGAACTATTATTATAAGTCTCATGTGGCAGAGGAATCCGTATGTCCTAAGTAGCATTTCATTCTGTTAAAAATGTGTTTATTCCTGCTTTCTCAAGGTAAATACATCTCCAAAGGCCTTCTTCAAATTCTGCATTGGACATAATCCTTCCTCTACCTGTTAAATTTAGCCACAGGTACTCTGGCTTGAGTGGGATATGATTAAGTTTGAAACATATGCACCAAGACTATTTAAATGAGTTGTTAATTAGTCAGTGCTTAAACAACAACACATTTTCTCTAGTGTACTGTTCCAATACTAATAACTTGTGCTCTTTCCATCTGTTTGAATCCACCTGTTACCATTATTTTAAACCTACATTGAAAAGTCTACGAGGAAGGAACTAATTTCATAGTGTATATTCATGCCCAGAAACAGTGATAATGCTTTTTGTTCCTATCACATGTTAAACATTTTCCTTCAGTGTTGATATTGTAAATTGAAAATCATACCAGAAATGAGACAAGAATTCTTTGACTCAAATAGGGTTTTAAGTTTTTTGAGGGGGAAGTGGTACTGGTAAGAAAAATACATACAATTTCTCCATGACAACATGTTTTTATTAAGTTAATGCTTTTCACATATATTCCACCAAATAGGACCCAGCTTACAATGACAGCATAAGATTAATCTTTTGATTATCTGAGCATCTTCCATATTATTTTCTTAAAAGTCCTGGATGCAGAAACCTTCGGATATTTTCATTCTTAGTAAGCATTTTTCCTTAAGAAAAGTAATTTAAGGCAGGGAATACCAGGGAACAGGGGGCTAAAGGGACCATTGTTCAGAGCCAGTATTACTGATCTACAGCTTGTAGATCTTAGATGTCTTATTCTTTTGCTTCAAAATGTTCAGTTGAAAATAGTTTTGATTTGGAATCAAGAATTTATGACCATAAACATGTAATCAAGAAATAAAGGAAAAACACCAGTGGCAATAAATCACACCTTGTAGTATTTCTTCCCTATGAATCCCAGAAAGCATAGAGAGCTATACAATCAACAAAAAGAAATTTAATTTATCTGTTGTGACTCTGACTGGGAGCTTGCACATTTTCTTAAAATTTTGAATCACTGCTGTTAACACTCCTGCACACAATACTATTTTGCAGAAACTGATCCCAAAGTAGTCACAAATGAAAGCAAATCTTTTCTTCACATCGCAAGAAGGAACTCTCAATTTCATGGCCTACAAACAGGGCAGATGCTGCCTCAGCCTGCATTTCTGGGTGTCATTTCCCATAAAATTATGATCAAAATGCTTTGGAAGGTTTACACAAGTTTTTTGTATGAGAGAAATTTAATATTCCACTACTTTAGGGCAGCTGCTTTGTTCTGGAAAATACATGTGTCTAGAGTGAGAAATTTAATTATTTCATATGTTTGCAACTGTTTTGTATCATTTTCAGCTGATGCCACAATCACAGACTGTACATTTGACAAAGCCTGATCTATGCATACTGGGCAATATAAAAAATGTCTCTGTCATTTGACAGTAAGGATATAAAGTGACATGTCATTCAGCACCACTAGAGACATGTCTTGTGCTGCTGTTCCCGTTTCACGATCATTCTGGACCAGCCACTGTGGTTCACTTCTCACTTGGAACAGACAGCTTTTTCATTTCCCTGGGAAGCCACATGGGATACAGGTGCTGTTGTATCCAGGCAAATTCTTATAAGCAATTTCCAGCTAATTTTGCTGTTATCTCCAGAGATTTAAAACACAGCTAATCAGAATGAAAAACATTTCCTGCCTCTGCCAGTAACTTTCATTCGATTTTACAGAATTACCATAATTAACCAAAGAACATGGATTCTGCTATTCCTTTATAGACTGAAATAGGACTGAGGATCCAAGATGTACCATATGCAGAATATGTCCTGCCCTAAGGACTTTGCAGCTGAGATTGAGACAGTGTGTGGGCAGGAACAAATAGCAGAGAGAAATAAAATGCAGGTAACAGTAGTAAGATTGAATAGATAGTGCATGTTTTGACAAGTTAAACTGCTAAATGCACTACTCAAAGAACAGACAGGTTGCATGAACAGTAGGAGTATTGTGTTTGCTATGTTATTGTATTTGCAGGGGGGTCTGGCATTTAGGAATAAGTTCAGCTGAAGTGAAGGTGCTGTAGATGTATATGTGACAGTGCAGTATTGTTTGACTGAGAACTAGCCTGGGGCAAGAATACAGTCTGTGGAACTTACTCCAGGCTGGAAATAATTCTGAAAGGCATTGTAACTTCAAGAGTACCTTCTGAAGTTAAAATCAGTGCCTGATCTTCCCGTCACTGGGGAATAATTACTTTCCTCAATGGGTATGTAGTATCACTCTGAGTATCTGGGAAGGAAATTCACTGCAAGTTTCCTTCCATCCTCACCATTGTTTGGATCACCACCAGTCGTAGGAGTAAATCGAAGACAGGTTCTTCTTTCCAAACTCTAATTGAATACAAAATAGACACAAATTAAATGTGTCCTACTAGTGAGAAAAATACTACTGATTGCCTCCTCTGAATCCATTTTCAATTATGCCAGAAGGTGAAATCTAGTGGCACCATAATGGTACTTACAGTGGTACTAAGGAATGAGTCCTGAGAGTGCCTTCTACTGCATTTAGTTTGGCTAAATTTTATCCTGTCTTGTCCTGTCACATAAAAATATGTCTGGGATAAAATAAAAAGCAGAATAACTCCACATAGATATTTCTGATTTAGTACCACCAAGGATTGCATTAAATTACCTTTCCTGCAGAAAAGGTATAAGCTTAAATTTAATTTTAAAATAGGCTGTTATATAGTGCAGTAGCTGTACAAAGTATTCTCTAGGTGACTCCAAAATGTTTAGGGCATTATCTAGCACTTTTTATAAATCACAACTCATTCCTAAAGGTCACGTTTCCATATGGCAAGTACTTATCATTTGCTGTAATACACTTTGAATATGAATTTGGCTGTATTCTTGGGCCAAGCCCTGAGAGGTGTCAGTGGCCCACAGCTTGCAGAGTGCTGAGCAATAAGTGGCATTTGGACTTGTGTTAACTGTGTTGTTAAAAAATATGAGAGACACACTTCATTAGTTACAGAGAGAGAAATGCCATTATTCTATCTTGCTCTGTGCATTGTGGGCTCATGAAAGGGATTGGTTAATATATAAGGTATGTATTCATGTATTTTTTGGGTATACATATATTTGTTAAATAAAATAAATTTTTATGAGCAATGTTTATACTTGGCATGTAATGTGAAGTTCCCTAATTAAATCTCACAGACTTTTTAGGCTCTCCAAACTCACATCTATGCAGCACATAACTTAATCGAGGGAGGTGATTATCCCCTCTAGTCCACAGTCATGAGACCTCCACCTGGAGAACTGCAATCAGCTCTGCAATCCAAACATAAGAAGGACACGGACATGTTGAAGCACATACAGATGAGGCCACAAAGGTCAGAGGGCTGGAGCACCTCTGCTGTGAAGACAGGCTGAGAGAGTTCAGCTTGTTCAGCCTGGAGGAGACAATGCTCCAGAGTGGCCTTCCAGCAATATGAAGTACCTAAAGGGGCTACAAGAGAGCTGGAGAGGAATTTTTGAAAAGGGCATGGAGTAATAGGACAAAGGGTAATGACTTCAAACTGAAAGAGGGCAGGATTAGATTAGTTACAAAGAAAAAATTCTTTTCTCTGAGTGTGGTGAGGCACTTGCACAGAGTGCCCAGAGAAGCAGGCTGCCCTGTGGCTGCCCCATCACCACAAGTGTTCAAGGCCTGTTATTACGCATAGCCACAGTGATCTCCCTGGAGAATTGGTTGTCCTTCTTAATGAGTTTTTTGTTCTTAATGAGCAAAAAATTGATGATAATCCCATTAAAAATAGTGGACTGTACAACTTAATCCTGCTCCCCATGAAATCAATGTTGAAACTCTGACTAGGGAACTGATATCACTGCCACAACTCCTTTTAGCTCCTAGAATCTAAAGTGTCCTCTAAGCTCAAAAAGAGTTGCTCAAACCCAACCCTAGAAAGACTTTTTGAGGGCTTGAGACTCTTTTTGGCCTAACTCAGTTTTGGGAACAGGTCACATTTAAAAAGTTATCAATCACCTTGGATAGAGCTTTATCTGCTGGGAAACACAAAGCTACAGCCTGGAAATTTGTAGTCCCATCTTTCTGTTCAGCATGTCCTTCTCTTAAAATAACATCAACTGTAAAATATTACCAAGAAAAAAATATTTTGTTTCAAGCAACTCAGTTTCTCCTCTTTACCTATGTGAGGATGCTAACTCATAACTGAAATCCTTTTTTAAATTTCTTGGAGATTTTTTATACAAAAGTTTGCTTTAATTTATCTTGAGGAAAGTGGTGAGGTCTTTTCCAAACAGAAATGTCCAAACACCATGTTTATATAGCAACACATAAGAAGCTTCCAAACATGGCAGTTGGTATTTGTAAAATTTAAAAAAAATCGATATGGATTTGATTTAGAAGTTTTTGTTTTCTTTTTCTCTCTAAGGAAAATAGTTTTTTTTAGCTGGAAGTCATATGGGAATTTAATTAGTTTAAATATTATTAAATGCCTTTTTAGCTCAGCCAGTTCAATAAATACTAATTACGAGACATGAAAAGATATTTGGAAAATGCTTTACAAAGAACTTAATGGGAAAAAACATTTTTGAAAAAAATATTTGTGAGTTTGAAGGGGTTTTTATAGTTTTTTAGTTTCTCTGTGTGTCTGTATATATGTCCATGTGAAAAAGTACAGAAAACAATGAATCCGTTCTACATTCATCTTCAAGATTACAATGGTGCACTTTGAAACAGAATACACCATGGGATAAGCTTCAAAAAATTCTGGATAAACAAAATGCTTGATGACTCCGACAGACTACTGTAACTTTTGAAAGAAAGTCCATTCCACTTTTGAAATTTTGATGATCAGCATGTTGCTGGGATAACATGTAAGTTGAGGAAACATTTGACAGAATTCCATTTACATAGCTTCTGGGACAGCTAAAATTCCTTTCCTGTTGCTGCCTTTCAGCTGGTAGAAATATGATGCAGACACAGTTAAAAAGGGGTAAAAGGGTTTTACCTTGGTATTTTAAAAGTATCCTAGGTGCACAGCTCTTCAAAGGTGGAACATGCTGAGATTCACTCACAATGTATAATGCGTATACAAATTTACGGACCTAGAAAATTAGTATATCTGTTTAAAATCTCCCAATAATAAACTTAATAAATGAAGTAATTTCACTCCTATTCTAATCACCCCCACCAAATGATCCTGAAGTCCAGTTTACAAAACATGTTTCAGAGAGAAGGTTTCAATCAAGGTTGAAACTTCGAGTTTTGAGATAGTACAGGGCTCTCTTGTCTACTGCTGCAAATGTTTGGTTTTTCTGCCTTGCAGAATCCCAAAACTAAGATAGAATATCAGACTACAAAAATTGCAAGCACGCAGGCTAGGGTACAAAGAGTGTGCAAAGGGTACATAAAATATAAAGATGGTACAAAAATGTGTAAAAGAGTACATAAAAAGAGAAGGCAAAAATCATCAGGCATCACTGTGGAGCCCAAAATTTTCTGTATTCTCTGTCTTAAAAGTACTTTACTCCACTCCCCACAACATTTTATTGTAACTCCATAAAGAAGGGGAGAATAGTCCTGTCAATGGCAATACAGGTAGACCAGTGAAGTGAAGGTCATGGGGGAAGTCTCTTGCCTATAAAGTATTTGATCCAAGACCTTAAAATTTGAAAGCAATACCTTCAGTTTCTCAATCATTCATTTTTCTTCATTTCAATAGAGCAATGGCTAGAAACAATTTATGAAGAAAATAAATTATTTTTTAATTGGAGTATAATATCATAAGCACAATAAAAATCATATCCTACTGTTTATTAAGAACTGAATATTACCCAACACTAATTACAAAAGCATGATGCTCAGTCTGTCACTAGCTTGATGTCCAATCAGTTAAACAGTTTGGGGGACAAAATTTCAGAAATTGACTGTGAATGCACATATTTTCATGTGTCCTTTAATCTCTAGAGAAGCCTAAAATTTATCAATTCCCTCTATTTCATACTACAGTGTTCCATAGGTGCCTATGCATGCATAAGTTCCTTGGTGTAAGGAATTGGACGGAATTGAGGCAACTGGGCACTATTGCAATTTTAAATGAGCAAGGAGACATCAAAACTAAGCCTAAACCACCTATCAAGTAGGTGGTTTCTGACTAGACTTTTTTTTTTAATTTACTTGGTCAGCTTGAGGTTTTCTCCAGAGCTGCTTGTAATATAGATGGCACCATGTAATTTTTGAAAACTAAGCACAAATATTCTTGAATTTATGAGCTGATTATCAGCCTCAAGACACACACCATGAACATGCAAAACTGGAAAACTGGAGGCAGCCTTAAAAGGGCTCCAGGATAGTGAATAGAGCATCTCTCCAAGGTCCTAAAACTTTCCATTGCTGAATAAGGCTGCATATGCAGGACAGTCTCAAGATGCACTGGACACTCCATCTTCCTTATGCCTTGTTGTCCTGTTTCATTCTCCACCAGCAGTTTTGGACTAACCAGCACCTTCATCCCAGCACAGTTCCTCTACCTATGCACATGGATACACATGGACTTCCTACAAACCACATGCAATTCAGGAGCAATGGTAACTGCTTGAGGAAGACACAGGAAACCCATCTGCCTGAATACTGCTCAGCCCAAGAGAAGGAATCCCAGACTTTTCAACAGTATTCTCTGATTGCCACTCAGTGGTCACGTTTGGAACTTTCATATTTCCCCTGGATTGTTAGCTCATTAATTTATGTATTAATAACGAATTTGATTTTATTTGTTTATTAATAATTACTTTATTTAATAATAATTCATAGAAAAATGACACCCCCAAACATTCTTCCCCCTGGAATAATTACTGCAGGAATTCTTAGTGTAGAACCTTAATGTGTTAGCGGGGCCGGGGGAAACAAGAATACCCAGCAATAAGCACACTTTCTCTTTCACTAGGGGATGTATCCTCATTATTTCCACTTAAAGTTAAGATCCAGCTTGGATCCAGATGTTTCTATCATAAAAGCTTTTTTCTTATATCTATTGCTAGGCACCTGCCCAGAAAGGACTATCAATATACTTTTTCTCATAATTGACATCCTCAGAACACTTTCTTTTGTTAGATTGCAAAACCGAGCTGAAATCCAGGCTGTAACTAAGAGAAATGCTTGTTTCAGAAGTCTAGAAATGCTTCTAAAGATCATTAAACAATTTAGCCATACGAAAACAAATTCCAGTGTGTATGAGGCAACTAGCAGTAGTATATCCTGTAAATATATGTTGCAGTCAGTTTTCTCTCTCTGCGTGACTCAACAGCCATTTTTCTTGTGTGTTCTGATTGATATTCAGACAGCAGATAGCTTTGCTCGAGATCAAAGCACAGAATCTGGATTTCTTATGATTATCATAGGATTTGGTTCAACCTCCTTCAAAACAAACCCCTTTTTCCCATGCTGTAGGTGTAATTTTTCAACTATTATATATGCTGTGAGTAACTTTGAAGTTAATAAATATTATTCTGTCAAATAAAATGAAATAAAACCTTCTTAGTGAGACAAAGATCAACTTCAGCAGTATACAATATATGGCTTTAGCCCCTGGCAGTGAGTTCTGGGAGTTGCAGTAGTTGAAAGAAATTTTAGAGTACGGCAGTGGGTTTGGATAACAGAGTATCTAAGTTACAAGAGATAATTATCTCTCAAAAAAAATGTTTAGGAGGTGAAAGGGGTTTGTAAATTTCCTTTTAGAACTTGTGAGAAGAAAAAGTTGTAGCGCATCAAAACTCTTGGAAAACAGAGGCAAAATAATTTTGTGTGCTTCATAATTATGATAAGATTCTTTGTTTCTTTTCTGTCCGATAAAGTATATAAAATGTGGAAGAGCTTTAATTCTTAATTATAGAGTCATAGAATAATAGACTGGTTTGGGTTGGGAGGAACCTTAAAGATCATCTAGTTCAAACTCCCTCACCATGGGCAGGGACACTTTCCACTGGACCAGGTTGCTCAAAGCCCCATCCAACCTGACCTTGAACACTTCCAGGGATGCAGCAGTCACAGGTTCTCTGGCAATCTATGCCAATATCTCACCCCCCTCACAGTAAAAAATTTCTTCGTAATATCTAATCTAAATCGATCCTGCTACATTTTAAAGCCATTCCCTCTCATCCCATCACTGCCTACCCTTGCAAAAAGTCCTTCTCCAGCCTTCCTGAAGGCCACCTTTAAGTACCAAAGTGATGACTTTTCATCAAGTTCATAAGTCCTCTTTTCCCTGCCTATAGGTATGAGTGGAAGCTGGCAGCCTCTGCTTTCATACCATAACCTTCCTCAAGGTGTGAAAGTGCTGTTCCTAAGGAAAATAGAGCTGCTTTCAAAGTATCATGGCTCCCTGTGAAGCAACAGCTAAAAAAGGCAACACATTTGAAGGGCATTGAAAACAGAAGAGAAGGTACTAACAGCATAAAACCTTGGCTACCATGCAAAGTTCATCTCTGCAGAGCAGGAGTGACATATTAAAGAAGGTACGGAGCAGAGCTACTAAAATGACAAAGAGGAAAAAACCATGGCTCTGTGAGAAGGGACTAAAAAGTTTTTTTCTCAGTCTTCATCTTTGCTTTCTTCTTTTTTCTCCTTTACTTTAGGAAGAAGAAAGCGGAGGGAAATGTGTTCAAACTTTACATTGTGAAGGTGTTGTACAAAATGAGTGCAGAACCATGAATCCTCACTCACACATTGCTGCAAACACTGAGGGGGCACTTTGGGAAGCTGGCTTAAAATAGATAAAAGTAGTCCTTTTTTTCACAGGACTTAGTGAACTTCTGGACTGTTTCCACAGAATACTGTGAGGTAGGCAATATCAGCAGTTTCAAAAATAGAATAGAGATATTAAGAAAAATGTGTCTATAAAAAGCCAAGGCAGTGGTTGAATTCTTTGAGTAATTTGGTAAGACCATAAGACCTTATGATAAGAGCAGAAAGCCTAACACACAAAAGCTGATGCCAGGCCTTAAAAGAAATTTTATCTTATTTCACTATTTTAGATTTGTGTGGACGAGACATGACTTGAGGAAAGAGAGGGAGAGATGTCCTGGAACAATCCCATGTCTTAGTCTAAAACATTTTAGCTTGCCCCCCCACCCCGAGTGCCTGTGCGAGTTTCTGAGCACCATCCTCCAAGGAACTTCCTATTCCAAAATTGCCTGGATTCATGCACAAGGATTGCTTCCATTCAGTCCCTGGCTGACTGAATTTCTCTTGAAAAGTTGGTGGGGAACTGCTCATTCATATGAAAACAAGACACATCTATCTAATCTAGAGGTGGATGACACTGAAGTTTTTGAACTTGCAGGTTAAATAGGAAAAGCATGAAAAGAAGTTTATTCTTTTTACATTTGGCCTAGTATCTTCTTGAATTTGGTGGGCAATGGCATAGTATAGCCATTCTTTACTATGTCATTCTCTCTGGACAATGTATAAAGTAAAAATAAGTAACTTCTAGTAATTAACAGGTTTTATTGCTAAATTTTCTTTTTCCACTAGCCTGAGGCATGGTATACCATTCCTCAGGAAGAAAAAAATACCAGCAAAGAAGCTGAAGTTATGCATAAAATATGGCTATGTGAGGGAGGGAAACCAAAAGGAAAAGATGAAGGCTCTGTATGTTTCCAGATACAGTGTTAGACCTTTTTGTATATCACATTTCTCTGCTACTTAACATAACTTCAGTGTTCTTCTGTACCGTTTGTATAATGCTCATAGAAGTCACAGAAATCTTTATATAGGGTTCAGAAAACATTTAGCTGTATATCTTTCTCTTAAATTTCAGGTATCTAGTAAACAGGTCCAAAGCAAATGTTTACATTATTCAAACAGCCACTGATTTTGCAGAAACTTTGAAAATCTTCATCGGGACATCTTGTCTGGCTACTGTAGGTATCTAAGTTTAGGTTAATAGGGTCTCATTCAGACTGTGTGCCCAATTCTTCCCATCATAAATAATAGAGAGTTAAGACACAGTGGGTGGAATCCTTCAATGAGAGAGTGCCTTTGCTTCCTCTGGTCCATGTCTCTGCTTCACCTTGTTTGTGCCCTTTACCAAAAAAATCCCTTTCCTCTTTGATACTGTATCCTTCAGCTTCAGCTATTTGCTGGATCTAGTTATCATAACTACAATAAAATGCAGGAGCAAAAAACTTCAAGAAATATTGCTTCTCACATAGGATACCTTCAGAATTCATTTAGGATGGGAATAATTATATATGCCAAGTGAGGTATATCAGATGTCAATCTCATTAAAACACTGGATATTTTTGCTACAAAAACTTTTAGTTGTTCACATGATCCATCTTTAAGTGTTTAAACATTCAGTGTTCAAATTTTATGATATTTTCTTGAGTTTACACAAAGGTTAAAAGCAAAATCATGAATCTTTATTGCCCAGATCCACAGTGGACTTCTAAAGATCCAGAGTGGATTTAAAGATTCAATTTGAATCTTTTATTGTCTAATGAGCTATTTTTCACCTCAAATGACTAAGTTTCCTTCCTTCCCACCCCATGAAAAATGGAGCAGGATGTTAAAGATGACTCCAAGGAAATGTTCCGAAGACAAGATAAAAGAAAGAGATTTCAGAGGATTTCAAGAACAAAAATATTTAGTCTGAAAAAATATCTTTACTTAGCATTGGAAAAAAAATTGAAAGCAATTTTTTTTCAATCTTACAATGCTATTAAATAGAAAAAACTAGAAAAAACACCCACACCACTTCACTGGCACTCTGAATTGTTCTTGTGATGACAATCATTTCTACATGTGCAAATAAGGGACTAAGGAAGGAAAAATAAAAAGGCAAGCAAAGTTTCACAAACAATTCATTGAGATTGAATTCTTTCTGAAATTCATTGAAATTTAATCCAAGCATGAGAAGAATAGCATAAATATCTATAGAGTCTACAGCAATCTAGCCTATACTCTGAGATTCAGCTTCTTATTTTGTTTTCTGCTTTCTCATGCAGATTAAAATGCAAGCAAGCATTGATTTCTTTAACAATTCCTTACCTTCAAATATTCATGCTGAATTTTAAAAAGCTTTTTCTGACAATTTAACATTATAAGAATTCTGTTTGATCCTGCATAAAAAAGAATTTGACATCAACATCAAATAACTGGCAGAATAAGTAAGAAAATGTAGACTTCCAGTTCTGCCTCTAGTCAGAAAACACTTCCTCATTTTTAAACAATAAGAGTAATAGTAACTTAATAACTAACAACATTTGCTTATTAAAAAAAAAAACCTTACTGTTTTTCCAATCCAGTTATTGACAAAGTAGTGTCAGTGCCACATTACGCTGTAGTTTCTGGCTAGACTATGGGAGGATTAGAGGATATGTTACTGCTCAAGAAAAATCATCTTCCTTAGAAGTTATAACTGATGCTATCAGAGAGAAAATCCTTGTTTCTGTTGTAGTTAGTGTTACCACAAAAGGTACAATGTTGGCTGTCAATAAACAGACATACTTCATTCAACGCTTAAAACAAAAATTCCTTCCAGATCACTCATATAACAAACCACCCTGATAAATTTCTAGGGGGATAAAATAGAATAATTACTAACAATAAAGGAGGACAGGCATTTTTTTCAGTGCGTATTTCTATATTGGCAAGGAGATGTAATAATACAGTCATAAAATGTAAAGTAAGTGAAACACTATTGACTAAAACCATAACTAATGGCAATATTTAGCAACAGTTACTAAAAATGAGAATTCTAAAATAAGCAGATCCAGGTAATACTCATCTAAGACTTTAAATCATTGGCAAAAAAATCTGTGGATCACGAATGCCAACTTTCCAATATGTTCTGGAGATCTGGAGATGTTCCAGAATACAGCCATGCTTTGAAAATATGTAAGAAACATTTTTTTTTTTTTTTTTTTTGGTATGGAAAGCTATAGATCTGTAGATACAACAGAATCCCAGACCAAATCATAGAGCGGCTAATACAAAGAAATAAGAAATAAAAGAATGCAGCAATGTTTATATTACTCTGCATTTGTTGAATATTTAAGTATATTGGCAACATTTTGCTATTTACAACTTTGTGTCATGAAAATAATGATGTTGCTGCAACAGATGTCTGTAATGCACTTGACTTGAGACCACATGACATCTTGACTGATAAAGCTTGAACAATTTAACATTCACATGATAAATGAATTAAGAAGTTGTTAAATAATAAGATTCAGAACACAATGCTACATCTGAATCAGCCAACCAGCTGCACATCAAGTAGAAACTTACTGATGTTTTTTAGTTCCTTTTGGCTCTGTATGTCTTAATCTTTTTATCAATAGCTTAGGAATAGATAAATACTAAACAAGGCCACATGTAAAAAAGACATAGATTTTGGTGATGACCAAATGCCTAGGGAGCAGTAAATAAAGGAGGAGGAAAGGTCATCCCTACAGGCTTTAAACAAACCATATGTATTTCAAATCTTAAACCACAAACCAATGGCAATACTACAGGCCATGGTAATTCAACGGCAGATTCTTTCTTGAAAACTGTGGTTCTGAAATGGTCTTCAGATGACAAAGTATGATAAACTGAGAGTAGCTTCTCAGTAAAATTTTGCAATCTAAAGGGTTAACATAATACTAGCATTATAAACATGGAAATATTCTTCAGGATAAAAAAAACCAACAGAACATATGTTTGTCAAAGTTATAATTTCTCTTGTTATTCTGGCAAGAGTTCTGGTCTCCATATGTTAAGATGGATACTAATTCAGAATCACAAAATCATCACAAAATCACAGGATTTTTAGGGTTGGAATGGACCGCTGGAAATTATCCAGTCCAACTTCCCTGACAAGGCAGGATCACCTAGAGCAGATTACACAGCAACATGTCCAGGTGGATTTTGAATGTCTCCAGAGAGGGAGAATCCATGACATTCCTGGGCAACCTTTTTCAGTGCCCTGCTCCTTTTAATGTGAGGAAGGTCTTCCTCATGTTGAGGTGCAACTTCTTCAGTTTTCATTTTTGACCATTACTCCTTTATCTGTCACTGGGCACCACTGAAATAATCTGGTATCATCTTCTTGACACTTGCCTTCAAGACATTTATGTGTGCTGATGAGATCTCCTCTCAGTCCTCTCTTTTCCAGACTAAACAGGCCCAGATTCCACCACCTCTCCTCATAAGAGACATGTTCCAGACCCCTCATCATACTTGTGACCCTCCACTGGACCCGCTCCAGCAGCTCCTTGACTTTCTTGAACTGTGAAGACCAGAATTGAAGACAATACTCCAGATGTGGCCTCACTAGGGCTGAGCAGAGAGACAGGATCACCTCTCTTGGTCTGGTGGCCACACTCTTCCTGACCCCAGGATATTATTGGCCTTCCTGGCAGCAAGAGCACACTGCTGGCTCATAATCAACTTGTCATCCACAAAAACTCCTAGATCCTTCTCTACAGATCTGCTCACTAGCAGATCAGCCCCCAAACTGTACTAGTACTTAGGGTTATTCCTCCCCAGGTGCAGTACCCAACACCTGCCCTGTTGAACCTCATTAGATTTCCCTCCACCAAACTGTCCATCCTATCAAGATCTTGCTGAATGGCAGCACAGCCTTCAGGTGTATCAGCCACTCCCCCAAGCTTCGTATCACCAGCAAACTCACTTAGGGTGCATTCTATCCCTTTGTTCAGGTCATGTTAAACAAGTTTATTAATAGTGGACCTACTGTTGATCCCTAGAACACCACTGACTACAGGCCTCTAACAGGAAGAAAAAGGAAGGCCTGTACCCTTGGAAAGGATTCAGAAGAGAACCACTGAATCACTGACGGACTGGAAAATATGCAAAATTTTGAAAAAAGCAATGAGATCAATCCAGTTAATTCATCATACAGTCCACAAGGGAGAGAGTCAATCATGTGTCATACGGACCTATGAGAGAAACAGAACTCAGACAATAGAAAGAACTTCCATCTAGAAGGTAAATGAATATAAAATTTCACTTGCAAAAGAGATATAATCAGAATAGAAACAAAGTTAAAAAAATTAACTAGGACAAAATTGCTGTAGATGATGGATGTTTGTTTTCATTAAAACCAATTACAGCTGCTTATTCAGTTCTAATTTAACACAAATCATTGCTGACATTGCATCTAGAAATACGGAGACTGTTACCATTAACAGCACCCCATACTTGGAAAATCCATGTCTCCATCAGGGGTATGAATTTCTGCACTGAGTGGAAGCAATTTGTAGACTTCTGGTTCCAAAAAGGCTTCTGGAACCATCCCTTCCATTATTTACCAGAGAAATTTTTAAACACAGACCCCTGTTTTGTCCTCTTTATTCTCTTCAGTGTGCAAACAGTCTGTCTTGTCATGAATGCACAAAATTACCCAGCTAGGTCTGCCTGCCCTGAACAAGGATACATTTTCCTGTCTGTTGCCCTTATGATTGCTGCAGAACTTATGAGTATGATCAAAGTAGAGTCATTCTGAGGATAAATGTAGCATTCACAGATCACTGACTCTGAGAGTTTTACAAGATCCTGTGATAGTCGTAGTGAGACAATTTGGCATACCCAACCATGCAATAAATTATGTATGTTAAAAAAATAGAAATATTCTATTTGAATTCATGCAACTTTATTTAATTTACTGGAGTATTTAATGGTCCCAAGTCTACCAGGTAGACTACGTCAGAAAGAGAGTATTGAACATTTCTACTAGGATAATAATGCCTGTTTTCTGGTGCCTCAGAAATAAACTCAAAATAAACTGAATCTGTAGGGTATTGCATGTCATTAAAAAATAAAGTTTATTCCATCCTTTATTTTGCTTTTAGTTTTCTGGAAAATGAATTCACCACGGTAAAACTACAGATTAGAAAGCCATTTTCAGTAAATTCCTGTTTCCTGATCTAGAAAAGAAAATGAATATAGCACCTATCAGACCAACTCTGATGGGCAAGATCAAGTCAAATCATTTTGAGTACTGAATACAGTAAATTGCCTTTGGATACAATACTATCAGAACAAAGTGTGAGAACATGCACATGCAAAAACATCTCACATGTAATCCTACCAGTCAGATGCATCCTCTTGAAACACTTCTTGTAATCATATTCTGCACAGATTACCACATTTCTGAATGTGAAACTATTCACACCATCAGCCCACACAAAATACCAGTTGACTGAGAAGATATCAGGTAGAAAGATGGCCTCCCACATAATTGTATACGAGCGTGGCATATGATAGAAAACGAAACCATTGTTAAAATCATCTGCATTGGAATTTGAAAACTGAGACAGAGACAGCTTCTGCTCCATTTTTTTATACATACAAGCAAAGCTTCTCCCTTTCAATCCTCTCCAGGCTGTAATGCAATAATGGTATAATTTCTTTCGTAGACAAATCTAAACCCATAATGGATAAAGCCTGTTTAGTGCCTCTCAACTAAATTTGGCTACTGTGAAAGTACAGTCTGATCCTCTCTATAGAAAATGGCTTTCAAACTCAGCTTTGGGGCAACAACTTTTCTGATACCCTGAAGACTAATAGGAATTCTCACCTGTCCAACATTTCTGTTTTAATTACAGTGAGGTTAAACATGAACATTAAAAACTGTGCACACTATTTTGGCCTGATTATCACAATACCAATTCTGAATGAAAATACCAAAGTTTCTGATTGGCTGTCACTTTTGAAGATGAAGATTTTGAAACTGATATTTTATTTTTTGATTTTGAGTTTTCATAATATAAAGGATCATATTTTCAAGGTTGTCCTCAGTGCTCTGAATGTTTCAAGTATTTTTCCCTATTGGAACTTGTGATTCATATGTAATGACTTGCCTGCAGGAGTGAATGCTTTAAGGACATGCTCATGTATCATGAAACACAGAGTGTCTGATCAGTTAACTATTGGGAGAAGGAATGTTGACTGTTCTTATGCCTAGAAAAGACCTTAGTGCCATCCTCACTTGATTTTAAGTAGATTAAAGAATTCACAACCACCACCAGCTCACCACCTATACTTTTTAGTTATTTCTGAACACCATTGTTATTTTTTGGCACCCTGGATCAGTTCGTGAAGATTTTACACTCTTTACCAAATGCTCACTCTCTTCCACTCATGCAAGTCATTTATAGGTCAAATCATAAAATCACACAATCAAAGGACGGTTTGGATTGGAAGGGGCTTTTAAAGATCATTTAGGTCAATGCTCCTGCAATGACCAGGGACATCTTCAGCCAAATCAGGTTGCTCAGAGTCCTGTTTAATCTGGCCTTGTTCTTTGTTCCACCTCCAGGTTTATCAAAAGCAGTGCACTGTCATTTCCTGCAATATCACACAAAAAAGCAATCAATATCATATCTCTGAGAAATATTGCTCTTAGTGAATCCTGATCAGAATGACTAAATCTGGGCATCCACATTCACTTTTTTTGCAGTGTTTGAAAAGGTGCAGCTTTAACTGTAGTTGCTCGAATATATGAAAGTTTAGGTAATTCTTGATACTTAATTTAAAAAGTTCAAGATGCCTGAGTAGATACAGCAGCAAGTTAGCATCACAGGACTTGTGGACTCTTCTCCCTCTGTGCCACCAGCAGACAGGGTTTCTTGTAAAATTTCCCACCCCATCATTAATTTTGCCCTGATGTCAAGTCAATCTATTAAGAGTGGCATCACCTGAAAAGCTCCTAAGGTCTCTCAGTAAATTCCAAAGTGCAAGTTATATATAATCATTAATTATTTTAGATATTCAAATTAAACATATCATTTCGAATTAACAAGTGTATGAAGGGTAATTAAAAGAGTGGAGTGAAATCCGTATCTTCAGAAAACATCTAGTTTATATCTGGGATAAGATCCAAGTTCACTGAAATGAACCCAGTGCATCCCTCAGACATTCGTACTACAATGACTGCACAGGCAAATGCAGCAGCCGTTGTCTCCTCAGCAACAGTGCAAATGCAGTCCCAGCTTCATCCAATACTAGAGTTGCCTGATTTTCTCTCACTTTGAGATGTCATCATGGAAACAGTCTTGATTACTTAATGTTCCTTAAAATGGTACTAGCTTAGCTAATCAATGTTATTCTGTTGTTAAGCAGGATATTTTTCCATTCTGAAACAATATTGATTACCTAATTATTGCCATTAAAAGCACCCAAAACCAAAACACATTTAAGCCAGTGATTGTGCGGCTGTTATTAAAGCTCTCACAAGTGATACAACTTCATTCCTACTCCGTTTGCAAAGAGTAATACTACCCTATTTCTACTCAGTTTGCAAAGCTTCCCTATTTTTAACATCTTCAACTCTCTCTCTGTTCTAATATTCATCAACTTAGTCCCCTCCCCCAGCTTCCACCAGCAGACGGTGCAAAATTAGCAGGAAGAGACAGGATCAAACAGCTTGTTCCAGAAAGCAGAGATACAAGGCACAAAGAAAGGGATATGGCAGCAGGTATAGACACAGCACCTGTTTCTAATTTTTTTAAACTTTAAACTTAATTTCACCTCATTCAAACTTATTTTAGAAAGCAATTCATGACAGGAAAAATTATAAAATTGGCAGGAAACTATGACTTGGATGTTGAGAATTAAGAACTTCAAACTGTGAAGTAGAATATATATGCGTAGCTATATATATTGCTATTGCATCATTAGGAGAATTTGGCTCTACAGCTGTATTTATGATTATTGAAGCATTCTTCTGTTTATATTTAGCCATAAAATTGCACATACTTATAAGCTTTTTTACCTCTTTAAAAAGGCAGCAGCCAACCTGTATGTCTTTGCAGCTATGGGATGTTTTAACTTGACACTCCAAACTCTGTTGGATTTACCCTAGATGAAAAATCACTGATCTTTCTCTGCGGGTAACGTGTGTTTTGTGAAACGTGAATTGTATAGATGATTGCAAATATGTTTGTGTGTGTGCTTGTGTGTATTCCCTCATGAACAGTGTATTGTACACTGTTTTGCAGTATCTGTATATAGAAAATAGAGTTAAAGCATCTTGCTCTCAGGTACATGGTGTGACTCTTGGGGATGTCCTGTGCAGGGCTAAGAGTTGGATTCAACTTGGGTTGGATCCTCATGGGTACTCTCCATCTCAGCACATTCTGTGGCTCTTTTAGTTTGTGCACAATATATATGATAAACAGTGCATTACCATTGCAGATACAGCATGCATAAAACATACACTGTATAATATCAGAGGAGTTTTTTTAAGCCCCAACTGTACAAAAGTTGCCAAAGGGATAGCCCACATAAGCCTCAAGAAAGCACAGTAGCTTCTAGAAAGGGGATAGGTCTGTGAAGATACCCGAGCAACAAGGTTATTAGATTGCAACATTGGGAAACATAAGTAGACATGTTCCCATACTTTCTTGGTGAAATCTGACAGCTTTTCAGGCACATGCCACTTCATGGTGAGACACAGACCCCACCCCTGGAAATGTTCAAGGCCAGGTTGGATGAGGCCCCAAGCAATCTGACCTAAGGGGTGTCATCCCTGCCCATTGCAGTGTGTTGGACCAAGGTGATTTTTATGGTCCTTTCCAACCCACACCATTCTGTGAGCCTATATAGAGTCACAGAAATAGTTTTGCCTCCCATTTGGACTAAGATGTAGAAGGTGGAGTGGATTCATGGGCACACCTCAGCACATGTCAATCAGGGCCCCAGTTGTACAAGTAAATGGCAGCTGAAGGTCCTTGCCTGCACAGCCAGGAGCTGAGGGCTGCCCGAAGGAGACAGAAAGCACTGCCTGCATCACTCTTGTTTTGCTCACTCAGCCCCAACCCTTCAGTGAGAGGGAGAGATGAGACAGACGTATTCAGACTTGTAAGCAGTCTGGATACAGACCTGAAGGACAAGGTGGAACATAAAACTATAGCAAAGGAGGTCAGAAGAGAATAAAAATTGAGAGATTTGCAGCCAGGCAGTGTTAGTACTTACAAGGCTCATCTGAACAAGCCTCAATATGGCTTTCTATATATTCAGTGGACTTAGGTAATTTATAAAAACTGTGAAAGTCAGAAAAAATAATTAAATTTTATTTAAATTGATTTAAATTAAAATAAATTATTTTAATTTTTGAGTTTTGATTATTCTGGAAGAAGAGATTCAGCTAAAACATTAATCTACCATAACATGAGAATGTTCTATGAGAACATTAAACATGCTGATATTACCACAGACACCAAACAACCCAGAGAACAAACAAAGTACTGAAAGGGAGTGAGGGGAAAGGAGTACAAAGGAAGAGGAAACTGTTATGTTTATTTCTCCTTGGTACGTTTTTTCTTGCCAAGAGTGGACTTAAACTCAACCTGCTTCTTTCTGTGGGACCTGGCATACCGCCACAAACGTGCTCCTGCTCACAAGCAGCACCAGCATGCTGGGCACAATGTACTCCAGAAAAAATGAGGTCCAAAAATGTCCTCCTCTCTAAAAAGGTTCTCTGTGTGAGCATGCCTGTGTGTGTGGTTTATGCAAAAATCCTGTCAAAATATTCTGCTTCATCAAAAGTCTAATTTACATACATTTTTGGGACACTGTAGAGGCTGATTAACATGACATATCACAATTCAGAAGGAATGTTGACTGAAGCATTTTAGGAGCCTGGGATGCAGGAACACGAGGTAGATAAGCATATGGAGCTCAGTGAATGAAGCAGGAGGCTGCCTATTCTGCTATGATTTATGTTCCTTGTGAGAACTTGATGGCTTTCTGAGATAAGAGATTTTGTTTAGAAAAAATCTAGTGCAATGAAAAAAACCATTATAGAGCTTTATTCATCTTTAATAAGCCCAGCTACATCTTCCATCACCTTTTGGAGATACCAGAATTTGGGTTTTATTAAAGAGAGAGCTAGTGAGCACTATGGCTTTATTTATAAATAGTAAGTTGAAATATTTAATCTAAAGCACTTAGAAATTATTTTTTATCCCATAGATTTACAGAAACCACAGTGGCATTTGTCTTGCAAAGTAAAACTTACCTACGCTTTATATTAAGTCTTTTAAATGTATATGTTAACTTACCCATGTATCTGAAACTGGATTAGTTTTGCATTTTCTCATTATTTAATTAATTCATATTTTTAAATTGGATAATGACATTTCTCCAGAGTCTTAGAATGAGAGAATCTCATATTTGTTCCCTAGCTGCTTTCTGTATCACAAAAATGACATAACACCGCTCCCTGGCCAAGTCCAAATATCCAGCTAGTTGAAATGTTTGTTAGTAACCTTCCTGATAGGAAATCACCTCATGCATTATTCACTCTGCCATAGCTCTTTTTAGTAACTTTATGGCAAAAAGCACTATTTCACTAGAATTTATTGTTCCTCCTCCTCCCCCCCAGGAACATTCACAAAAGTTAATTATTGGTTTGCAAGGGTTGATAGCCCAGAGCACAAGAGACCAAGAAGAAAGTACTCACTAAACCAGACAAACGATCAGCTGATAGAAGACTAAGCTCCCCTTTTAGTTAACGAGTTGGTCAATACAATCTGTAGAGCTGAAAAAAATACTTGACTTACTAGACAGAGGTTTATTTCTGGAATTAATCTGGAATGTAATCTAATTTTTTGGCTTCTGGTTATAAATTTTGCTCTCATAACGGTAGCTCAAAGGAATTTTCAGGCTAAGCAGGGAGACACATAATGAATTTAGTCATCAGCTTGGGTAGGGATGGCTGTGATGGCAGATGAAATGTGTCACATTGTGGGACCTGGATGTGGATTTTTAATTCCCATTTCATTAGTTTTTGAATATACCTGTCATGTGAGATACAGAATTGGAGTGGAATTTGCTATTCATTCCCATATGTGCACATGCGGGAATGAGTTATAAACCCACTTCCAAAACTGCATAATCTAGACCAAAATGATCAAGTAGTGTTCTGGAGACACTTTATTTAAATAATATTTCTTTTTAATAAATTACATTCAATCTGCATCAGGTGGTGACAGAATTTGAGAGTAAAGGGAGGGAATGTTAAGTATCATGTCTGAGGGAGAGTTTCTGACAGGACTTCTGCTGAAGGATGACTTGCAGGAAGACACCCAGGAGGTGCCACTGTCCAGCTCACGGGTGCTTACTGTCACCACTGGGTGTCTCACCAACCAGCTTTTTGAAGACGAGAGCAGAGATGATGCTAGCTGTGACTGCACGAAGAAGGACATTCTTAAACACCAATAGCAGGATACAAAAAGACAAGGCTGGATTTGTAAGTTACAGGGAGAAACAAAACTACCTGACATCCAGCCTCAAAAGTGTCAGCATCTGTACAACAACCTGAGGTTTGCAATTCTCCTATAAAGAAATCCAGCCATTATTGCCACTGCACTACCAAAATTTATTTCTGACTAGAGATAAAACCTAGAAGAGTGAAAATTTGTTCTCCCTCCAACAGGTTATTTCTCTTCCTTTATGTGCAAATCACCTTGGTTTCATACTTTGCCTGTACTGTGAATGCATGTGGAATATATTTTTCCACACATAGTTCAAATTGCTGCTACTGATCATGCAATCAGTTAATTAGCTCTGAAGGGGTTAATAGAGATAAAATAAAGTTCTCCTGATAGCAGACCATGCCTGAAACCAGGCATTACCCTGCAAAAAAAATCACACCAAAATGGCATTAAGGAAAGACAAATTAAACAGGAGAGTGGTAGCCAGGGGACCCTTAAAGTTAATCCACCATATTGCTGTAAAAAGGTTTGCCATCTGGATCCCAGTTTGCTACAATATTGAGACTTCCTGGCATTTCCTCCCCTCATCCTCATTTTCAGCATTCATCCACGAGAGAGCTGAGGAGCCTGTGCAGTGCTCCGGTGCTGCAGCATGTGAGTGTGATATAAGATGCTTTCAGAAACCCCAGATACAGTGTGTAAACAACTAACTGTCTTCTATAACAACTCTGCAGCAGTTTGCATGTCAGCAGCCTCTGATATACTCACAGCCATGCAGCAGTGGTAACTGTAGAGGTTTCGGCTCTCTAAAAGTACACAAAACCCAGCTCTTGCTTTTTCCAGACAGAAGGGTTGGATGCTGTATGGCTTTACCAATCACTCCAGATTCCAATAACTCCATTAAGCTTCTGAGAGCTGTTTCAAATCCCCCTCTTTACCTCTGCTAAAGGCAAGCAGCCGCTACAGAGACCTCTTTGCATCAAATAGCTCAAAACACTAGAGGGCTGGTCTGCTCGGGAATCACAGTGCTGGGGCTGAGAGGCTGTATCCTAACAAAATACATCCAAGGCTCGGGATGCCGGCTCTGACTCACAAGGCAGAAGAGAAACGCATCAGCGGCTGCTTTTGATATGATCAACATATCTGCTTTGAAGAGGCACACGGCTGAGGCGGCCAAGGGGTCAAAGTGAATTAACTCTCACATCCTCCAATGCAGTGGTGGAGGTCAGAAGGGAGCCTGACACACATTAAAGCAGAAGAGGACACCTTGTATGTCTTAAAGGGAATTAAACAGAGATGTTTGGGAGGGTGTTTTTCATTGGATATTTTGGTGTGGGTTTTTTTTTTCTCCTAAGCTTTGGTGAGCGGACAGAAAAAAGGTGTTTGCTCTCAGCTATATGTTGTCACTGTACACAGGCAGGTTTTTTTCCTAGTGAGTGAAAAGACAAATTCCCCATTTTGGCTACTTTTCCTGGAATAAAGCCAAGCTTCAAAGGAACAGAGCCAGGTCCTCAGGTCACAGAAATTCAAACAGCACCAAGGGAAAGTGAGATTTTGCACCAGTTTGTGCCTCTGTAAACAACTTCTGTTCATGTAAACAACTTCCTACTAATTTCAGGAGAGTAGTCTGATTTCCTCTCCCTGGAAACAGGATTTGACCCATCAAATTGTTCTTTTTCTCATATGTATTTAAATGTTTCATGTCTACAGTCCCTGCATATCCACCGTGTGGAGGGGGTTGGATAGGAGGGGATGAACAGCAACTTTCCACCTAAGCACCAGACTGATTCAGCTGTCATTAAAAGTGACAGATAAAAGAGACAAACAGTTTTTTCCCCATCCAATGAGGAGGAGGCACTAAGTGACAGCCCAGCTCCAGCTGAGAGCTGGAGCAGCTGGGAGGCACAGCTTTCCAGCCAGGCTGACCTTGCCAGTGGTGAGCAGCACGGTCCAGTCCGAGTGAGGACAGCCTGCCAAAGAGGTGCCACTGGACATTAGGAATGCTAAATTCACTTTGAGCACGCATGGATAGCTTCACTTGTCATGCTTTTGAGAAGCAGGTACTCCACAGCTCCCGGCACTTGCCAGGTACTGGGAGGCTTTCTAAAGAAATAATTACAAAGAGCCTTAAGAGGGTTTCTGGGGTGGTTTTATATGACACAATTCCTGTCTAGTTGTTTTCTTCACTGTGCAGCTACAGAAGTCTGCAGTATGACCCATTAATAGGATATTTTTAGTAATAGAGAAGTCATTGAGATCTAGAGGCAGCTAGGATTATTTAAGTTTTTTAGATGAATTAACTCTAGACACACATGCACACATGCTGCCTATATATTTTCAAGACCATTCTAGTTTTACCTGCAGGGGAGGACCATCTCTGTTGCTCATACAATTTTGATAAACTATTGACCGGAGAATTTTCCTAAGGAAACATTACTCAAATCGCTTTCCATCCTTAAAATACACTGAGCTAGCAGTGGGCTTCTCTGACCATAGAAACGTCCCAAAACAAGTTTTCAGTGAGAGAAAAATGCAGGATGTACCAAGCTAAAATTTAATCATCATAATATTAGCAATGTCTTGTATATGTTTTGAAGCTGTATAGCATTAGGGAAATAACATCCCATCAGAGACCAGCATCTGAACTGTACTTCATTTTCCTTGCTGATGACCTGTTAGCAAAAGAATCCACAAGTAAAAGCAACAGATCAAGTTGGCTGCAAGTAAATAACAGGTACAGTCAGCTATGTACTGCAGTATATGCTTATCTATACTAGGGGGTTTTTTGAGGAAACACTTATATATGGCTTATCACAATATCTCAACCTGATTAATTCTTTGATCTAAGATCCCATTCCCTTTGAAAAGTCAGAATTATCATAAAAATCTTTGCAGCAAAAAACCAAACACTATGAATATTCATGCTCTTCACAGCTGTTACATTTATGGAAATGCAATAACAGCAAACTTTTTGTATTTGGCAAAGACTTTTTACCAGATGAATACATGCCAGTAAAAGAACTCAAGTAAAATGAAAAGCCTAGCTCACTCCTGTTTTCTAAAGAAGTGTGCTGCAGTCCAGAGCATTTTGAAAGTTAAAGAAAGAGCCTTTTTTTTTTTCAAATTTCAAAACATGTATGCAAATTTCAGCTGTCAGTGCATACACAGCCCATATTTAATAAACACATCCTTTTGAAAGCGATGTTCCGTGTCCACAGCTAAACAACCAATGAACGGACACTTTGCCCTGATACAAATAAAGCAGCCTATTTGCTTGTGATGCTAAATGCCGTCAGAGTTGTCATCTTTCCTGAAAGTTTAATCCAGTCATTTAATTTTACCCCTTAACAAACAAGCAGCATGGCTAATTGAAGGGGAAAAAAACCCAAAACATATTACCTGTCTATTTATTGTTAATGGTATGATTTGTTAAAGCCTTTCTCCATCAGCTCTCAGTGGGAAACTGCATGTACCTGCAGGAATGTCTGCAAGTGAGATGCACAGATAAAAACATTCAGCACAAGATATAAGGTAAAGAGGACTGCAACATACCTTCAGCAGTGTGCTCCTTCTTTCCCAGCCAGCCACTTCTCAGGAATGTGCACTACAGATGGGACTAGGAAAGTAATTTTAAATGGACTACTAATAAGTAGATCCATGAAACCAGATGTGACAGCAGGGTGTCACTAGGTCCTTTTTAAAGTTGCCTCCAGTGCTGTCTCCCAGTTCCTCCAGACAGAATTAGACAGTTGCTGCTCGGATCAGAGCTGAAGAAGCAACGGTGCGTTTTGACTGCAGTTGCTAATGCTCCACTTTCAGGGAGAGCGCAGAAGTATGTGTGTGCCTGCACTAACTGCACACACTCATCAGCCTGCTACAAGCAGGGAGATGTGATATGCATACTGAAAGAGCTGTGCAGGGAGGAGTAGTTCAGAAGCACACCCAAGCCTGTTCTGCTTGTAATTGCACCCTGCTGACCTCCCTGGGCTGGATCACTGCTGTAGAATTCACCAATAAGTCTATCAGTCAATAAGCAATGGATCTGAAACAGTGCATATGGGGAGGGGAGAGGAGGGGGCAAAGGCATCTTCAAGCCTTCAAACATAAAACTTTCAGGGTAGCTCATTTAAATTTCTCTGCCCTTAACGTTCCCACTGCAAATGTCATGATCCACAGCTGAAAGGAATTGGATTTCATTTTAATTAATAATCTGAAAGAGGATTTCTCTAGCCATGATAAAGCACATTTTTAAGAGGAGTCCCTAATGAGAACTATTATTATTCCAGGGGTTATAGGAGTGATAGCAGCCAGCTGTGAAGATGACCTCACAGACCAAGGTGGTGTACTGACTCATTCTAAAATCCAGAGCTCACAGTCAGGTTGGATAGGACAAATGAAAGAAACATCAGTATCCTTATATTCCATGGGAGAAAATGAGCTTCAGTGGGGAAGAGGTATATCCAAGGTCACATGTGGAATTTGAACCCAAATCTCCTGCATCCAAATCCAGTTTCTTGCAAATGAAACCAAAATACTTCTGTAGACAAAAACCACCAAAATACAAAGCAGCCCAGGCTGCTACTAACCACAAAATTCAGTATGAGCCAAAGTGGTATCTTCATGTCTTCTTTTTAAATGCAATGTTTTCACATGAATTTGACCATGCAAACTTGACAGCTAATGCCTCTGGAATGTTCTCCAACTTTCTCCTGGAAAACTGAGCTGTCACGTTAACTTCCACACCTTTTCCACAAAGCTGTAAGAATAAAATTCCTTTGGCTGGCCAAGCTCTACTCTCTTAATACTGAGAGATCCACTTCTTGATCCCACAGTGGTATTTGGTTTCATGGGTTGATGTGGGAAAAAACCCCAAAACATATAATGAGTAATCAGTATGAGGGTCCAGCAGCCCTGGCATGGCTCTGGAAATTATTCTTCCCTTGACTGACTGTATACTGCTTTATTTGGGAGGTGTGATAAGATCACATTTCAAGGTGGTGCAGCTGCAGGCTATAAACATAGGACATGAAAAATCTTCAAAGATTCCTCCAGAGTAGCAACATATCTACTATCTACAGGCAATATTTTTCTGAGTTAGAAGAACAGCTTCTTTTTTAGTTACTGGTATTTACAGACTAGTGGACAGAACAAACATCCTTAAGTCCATTGTGCAGCAACCTTAATGAACAAACATCTCAAGACAAACACAGTGTAACACAATGGTGGAGAAAAAAACAAACCCACATGTAAAATACATTAAAAACCCTACATCTCTTTTTATAAATGTATTTTTATAGATGCATATCTATATTATCTCAGTAAAATCACCCAGTATTAGCTCAGCTCAGGTTTACACTGACAATGGGAATTTTTGCTTAGGGAGAAGAATTTTATCTCTGAAAAACAGTTTTGGAAATCCAATGGGAATAGTTCTGCAGAGTGTTTTCAGAGATGTTCAGTATGGCTAATTTCAATTGATTCTCTATCAGACTTAGCTGCAAGGAAACTCTTCAGATCTTACCCTGAATCAGATCTGACATTCTGGGCAGGTTTTTTGTTCGCTTGCTTGGTTGGTTGGGGTGTTTTTAATCCAGAAAAGGAAGAATCTAAAAAAGATTCAGGCCCACAGACATTTAATCAAACATGCACTGCACAAAGCTAAGCATTCCAACAGAACTAGTCCTGGGAGCAAAGTCACTGTTTGTAAGGTATTCTCTTTTATGGGTATCTGAACTTCTAGCATTAAATATTGTTGTCCTTATCTAAGGACATTTACCAAAGGCTCTCAAGATACAAATAAGTGCTGGAAAGAGTAAAATGGACAATACCGTAGGCGAGATAGATCTGTGCAGAAGCATTTTGGACACCTGGAAGTTATGAAATGAGCTAATCTCACAAAGAATAGGAGTTTTGTGGGTGCTATAAGAAATGCTTACAATTTCTTTGGCATATACTGCATGAATAGGAGTCTACACAGAGCACAGCGATAAGACATAAAGTCATACAATGTTAAGGACTGGAAGGGACTTAACATCTAAGATCATCTAGTCCCAAACCTCTCTGCCATAGGCTTTGAACACTGCCAGGTTTGGGGCATCCACAGCCTCCCTGGGCAACCTGTTCCAGTATCTACCCACCCTCATAGTCCATGTATTGAAAATAAATCTCCTCTCTTTCAATTTGTACCCCTTACTCTTGTTTCCATTACTATAGTTCCTGACAAAGAGTCCCTCTCTGGCTTCCCTGCAGGCCACCTTCAGATACTGGAAGGTTGTTATAAGGCGTCCATGAAACCTTTTCTTGGATATCTCTGTCCCCAAAACTTCTTAGAAATCACATGAAGAGTGGAAATCCTGTTCTTCCTCTGAGCTGACTGACATCTCCAGGAAAATCCACTTCCAATTAGTGCTGCTAGTCCTGTCTGAGCAGGACTTAAATTGATGTGGATATTGTATGGCACCATGCTCAGGGCAGTTAATGCTGCCTCAGTAGTGTAGAGTCACCCAGGCTCAGTGCCAGGCTTATCACATCATGGATCTTTGTTGTCCTGCTTACTGCTATACCATTTTTGTTATATTTCAAAAAAAACCCCAAAAAACAACAACCCCAAGAAACAAAACACCAGAGAATGGGTTTTATTGCATGTTAACTTTGGTTCAGAAAGGATTCTGGGAGTTCTGGGATTGTTGCCAAATCTCTAGGAATTTGACAATACTTAAAACCCATATTAAACAGTAAATTAAGTACTAGTGATTTGGGGGGAAAAAGCACCAAAAATATCTGAACTTTAACTGAATCAATATCTCTTTATAGAATGATCAAACCTATAGAAACTTTTTCTTCCTGCAAGATAGCTACTTTTTATGAAATGAATCAGACATCTTCCTAGTCTAGAACAAAACCAAGAAAGATGGGTATTGAGCTGTGCTAAGGAAAGCTCAAACTAGTGACAACAGTAACTCACTATAATCTTTCTTCACAAGATGTTACATTTTTTAATGCAAATAAATTGTTGTCCAAGTGAGATGACTAAAAGAAACAACAATTTTTCTCATAATTTTTAGATGAAAAAATATATACATTGAAAGGCCAAATAATTTTGTCCAGGTTTCCTTTTAAAAACTTATTTATTTTTGGTACTTGATATTAGGCAATTTTTTGAAACATGATTTTATAGAATCAGCCCCTGCACTGGAAATCAGACTCTTTCAACATGGTTTATCCCATTGATTTAGGATAAAATGATGTTTATCTTCTTAAATATTTTATCAAAACCCCTTAATAAATAAGTTCTGGAATTTCCATAGGGGAAAAAATAACAAGGTATCTCCACTCCTGATTTTTTTCTCTAACTTCATGCTAAACCAATCCTTAAATAAGTGTTAGAAAATGCACTTGTGTCTAAAATAAATTAATAACTCAAATAGAGTGGGTTAAAGGTGTCTAGTACTGTTTAATGCCACCCTGTATACAGGTTAGTCTACGTGACAATCCAAGAAAATAATGGAAATGGTTGTTTAAAAGCCATTCAGGGCTTATTTTGGAAGATTCAAGACTAAGACAGACTTGGAAGATTGTATAGCAACATCTTCTGAAGGCTGAAGAAGGAATAAGGCAAACCTTTGAAACTGTAGGGAACAGGAAGTAGAGTTCATATGAAATTATTGTAAGACTCATAAAACCCAGAATCCATTGTTTCCCAAAATTCAGAAACCAATATAAAAATTTGGGTGAAAGGCAGCAGTGACCATTTCTATTCCTAAGGAATTCATTATGTCTTCACATAGCTTTCATGTCTTTCACGTGCTCAGAGCCCTGAGGCCACAGACAGACAGACAGACAGACAGAAGTCACCAGAGCACTGCCCATATCCAAGGGCCAGCAGATACCAAGGTGCCACTGTGCTCCCAGGAAACAAACTTTCTAGAAAAGAACGTTCAGGGAAGAAATTTTTTTTAAAGTTTGAAAAAATTAAGAACTGTCTTTCATTTCCTTTGAAAATCACAGATATAATGTTTAGTTAGGACCTAGCAGTGGAAAAACACAAATTCAGCTGTTCACAATTCAACAGATTTGATTAGGGGTTAAAGCTGTTCTATATAGTACACCCACTTCATGTATCTGTGTATCTGTGTGTGTAAATAGGGATATGCCTAATATTAATTATCAATTGCAAATGCTCTGCAAGATCGGAATGAGTATATATAAATGTATGTACATATATGTGTGTGCATTTGACATTTATAGAATCTGTATACAAATACCTCACATAGGTATGTGTGTGCTTATGTATATATTGCATGCAAATGACCTATGAATGTAAATATTCAGATGAAGTCCAGTACTGACTTTTTGATATCCATTAACATATCTGACAGCAACATGGAAAAATTATTGCCTGAGAATAGATAGTACTTAGAAACTTAAAGCCCCCATCTTGATACTACATTTCTTTTAGCATTCCACATTTCACATTCTAAAGCTATTGACTTTTTCCTCCTCATAGTTTCAGAGCGAGGGTACATGAATGTCATTCGAGCGAAGCTGTGTATTTACCCAGAAGACACATTTTTTCTTTAACACTGAACATTAATAATTTACCCTGTAAGATATTAGAATAGCATCAAATTTGACTTACATTTTTACAAGATTTGTATGTGACAGCTAGTCTTCCAGGTTCTTTTTGCGAGCAAAGTTCTTTGAATGTGGTCTATACATAGAAAACTGTGCTTTCTTAAGTTATTAATAATAAGTGATTTTAATACTATATTTGAGTTTTCAGTAACATTTGTATTTAAGAAAATTAATGCCTGACAAAGACTTGTGAATTGGAATTCACACTAAAAGTTAAACACTAAAAAAAGAGATGTGGAGGGAATGAGATGTGACTGCTTGATTACCTTTAAATTTTTTTCTCAATGCTTATGATCTATTCTGCAGTCTCCATTCTAAGTCAATATGAAAGTCAATTCAGACTGAAGTCACAAAGATAAAAAGGCAGCAATTCATAGGACTGATTCTGATCTTGTGCATGACCAGCTTCACAGAGGTATAATTCTTCAGATTTCCCTTAAGACACTGTTTTTCTCCAAGAAGAACTGGAGAAAGTTAAGATCCCATTTATCACTAATGAAGGTTGGCCATAGTCTTAAAGTACTTGTCCATGTACAGATTTCTTCTATCTATAATTTCAAGTCATGTTTCTGTAATACCAGGTGCAAGAGATCTAGCTTTCCCCATTTGCCCTAGATAGCATGTGCATCAGCATATGTTTTCCTTAGTAAGGCAGCCATTGGAGGCAGAAATATCAGACACGAAGAAGGTGCTAGGTCATACATTCTCTTTAACAGCAATGTGCACACCCATCTGTCCCTTAAATCTCTCTGTGAACCTGTTATTGTGCTTTTGAGAAGGAAAATGGACTGCTTTGCTATTGAAGCACTGCTGTACTGGGCTGTGGAATTCCATATGTCAATATGTTTAATGAAAAATGTATAGATGAGAAGGATATGAAGGGTTTTGATTTTGGTGTATGTTCAAACTTTCAGAAAAACCTTTCAAAAAGTGCCATTGATTTGGGAGCAGAGATACCACTGATATATAAGGAGATGTGCTCCTAAGTCGTGTGTGCTCTGTAATATGCACATCTTAATTACCCATGCTTAAACTAATTACTAAATGGAGATTAAATTTGAACCTTGACCAAAGTACTTGATCTTTCAAAAATATTTTCTTCTGTGTGAATCATTCAAATAACAAATTTTAAAGCGTTTTCCCAAAAACCTTTGAGAGTAGGAAAACATAATAAATGCTTACCTCCTTATCTATAAGAGTCAGAAAGCACATCTGTCTCCAGCCACACTAATTCAGATAAAAACAAGCAGATTTTAGTGAACAATGGCCTTTACTGCCAATTTTAACTTTTCACTTCAGGTGTATGTGTGTGTTTGGATGGGGTAGATTTTCCTGACCCAACACAATTTCTAAAAGTTGTATGAGATCACAACCCCAGGCTTTAAGTAATTCAATATGCTACAGAGCTAAAATCACTTGATCTGTGTCTGTCTTGAACTGTAAATAAAAGGTTGACCATACTTATTCTCTAACTTTGTTTCAGTTTTGTTCCATACTCCTTAATCTAATAGGCATTTTCATCTTAAAAAAAAAAAAAAAAAAGAAAAAAAAGAAAAAAATAAAAAAGCCAAAAAAACATTTAACCAGAGACTCATCTTAAAAAAGCAGTAACCATATTCATTGGTTGTGGAAACTTTTTGTTGGAACAGAAATATGGAAGTCCTGGCTTTGAAACTCATGGTATGATGCCCATCAAACCTATTACCACGGTCCAAAAACCAGCAGAAGAATATTTCATATTGAGAATTCCATATATTAGGAAGGGTCAGCATGGCATACTATTGTAAACTAGGATATATCACTGCATTGCAAACAAAAAGTAATTTCATATTCAACATCATTTATGTACCCAAACAGCACCAAATATGCCCAGCACCAAAGGATACCCATAGTGTGCTATTTTATTGCTGGGTGTTTTAGATCCTTATACAGCAAAATATTTTTATGGACTTTCTTTTGTTTAAACCAGACAACATTCCCATTGTCTTCAATGGATGAGAGAAGTGCCAATAGGAAACATAACTGAGCTGGTGTAAATACTGCTGGGTCAGGGGAGAGAGGCAGCCACAGGATAGTTAGTGAGGTGCTAATTGGATAATGTAGTGAGAAACAGAGTTAAGTACAGAGGAAGGGCAGGGGTCTTAGATAACTAGAACAAATGTGAGTGCTGAGCTCTAGGAACAGATATAAGAGGGGAAAAAAATGGACTCAAGCTTTGTTTGATGTAGCAAATCATTACACTGGGAGAATCAAAGGAAACAGAAAAGACTGAGTGCTGCAGACTAGTAGAGAAACTCCCAGTCTGGACCTGGCTGATGACTCCTTCGTTAAAACACTGAGAAAAACAACTACATGGCTCTTTCAGAAAGCAAGCCAAGAAAGGCCGCTTCACTGATACCAATAATTGCTTCTATAAAGATGGCAGAGCCATTCCAGTCCCTCCTGTTAAAACAGGATTCTTGGCTGGCCTGGTTGGGCTGCAGGTTCCCCTCGATCAGGAAACTGGGCAGTCAGAGTGCTACCATGCAGAGCATAAAGCCATTCCTTGTGAGCCCACGGCACACAGCCCAGCACGTGGGAGGCAGGCCTGGGGTAAATATTTCACAAGTGGCTCATGGTGTGGCTCAAACTCCCTGACATGCAGACATTTCGGCATTTCACCCATTCTTTTAACCTTAAAATGCAAATCCAAATAACAGAAAAAATACTTAAAAAAAAAAAAAAAAAAAGGGAAAATATTATGTAAATGCTTGCTTTCTTTTATTTCCCAAGAGTTTAGTAAGAACTTAGGGATGCAATGATCTTAGCAGTCTTTTCCAATCTTTATGACTGTGATTTTAAGGCTGTGGATTTTCTCCAGAGAGCAAACATGGAGACTTCACTGGTCTGAGACACTTCAAATAGAGCTGGTAAAGCATCACCACGAGTGTTCCCTTGGCCCCAAGACAAGGACTGGATGAATGGGTAGGTACTGCTAATCTTTAGTTCCTGTGAATTTATTAGAAAATATCTCTGTTCACAGAGATTTATGTCCTGTTGCTAAGCAGCAAATCTGTGCATTCCTGGTTTGCTCTTGTCTTAGAAAGGACCAGAGCAATGCCTTGTTTGCCATCCAGGAACTCCAGAGATCAATTAGCTTTCTGGGCTGCCCTAGGTATGGCTTTACAATACTCAAAGCTACAAGCATATCCATGAAATCAGATACTTGTCCCTATTTGTTTCTACTTGGCAAACAGAGCTCAGGAGAAAGGAAGGAAAAGCAAATTAGACATGTGTTGACAGGAGAGGGTTGTTATTTTTAAGAATGCCACAGTATCTGTCCCTCAGACTATTTTTTTCCCCTGTGAACTGTAAGAGGATGTTGTTAAAAGCGATCTTCTGCATTGGAAGAGGTCCACCGTCAGATACACAATGTAGTAGGAGCATAGGCAGTGTAATGTTGAAAATTTCTTTCTGGCAAGGAGGTAGAAGGAGCAGCCAGGATTCTATCCCATTTCCACCACAAGCAGAAAATAAATGCCAACTCTGCCCAAAAGAATCCATCACCAGACTCTCATGTTTCAGGTCCTTAACATTCCATCTCAGACCGAAACTGCTTTTCCAAAGTATAAGTTTCAAGACTTTTACTCAAAAACTACATGGAAAATAGAAAGTGCTTTGTCATATTTTCCAGAGGCATGGCCGAAAGATGCATGCTTCTGTTTTCTATGTTATGCTTGTCTTTTCCTGAGAAATATTGTGAAGAAACCCAAGCATGCCCCAACAAGTAAGTATTTGTGACTCACTCCAAATTCACCTTTATGTCATCAGGATTCATTCTCTGCATGACACTTCATAAAACTGCCCTTAGAAAGGTTTTTAAAGGTTTTCTGCTAACAATAAAAAGCACCAACAAGAACTCACTGTATTTGTCCAAGAAAAGATAAAAAGACCAAAGTATGAAAACAAGGTGGGTTGCAGAAGAAAGAAAATAACCCCATAAATTTCCTAATATTGCCAGCATGGTCTGAAGATCCCAGAAAAGCTCTTAGGTCAGTGATCACAAAGAGCAGCATTTGCATCCGTAAAAACTGGCATAGAGAAATATTTTTGGTTTGGTTTGTTTTTTCTGCAAGAATGGGAACTAATGAATTCTGGTTTTCCACAAGTTGTGTCTGGCAATCAATTTCTAGACCTGGTTGGATGGTATTTTCCAGAGCTGGTCATTCACAAAAGTTCTTGCTCATTTTGATCTCTGCTGTTTGATAACATATTAAGTTGATATTGAAGTCTTTCCCTCACAGAGGTATGTATTAGGAGCATGTGTAAAATTTCTGCTCCCTACTCACATACCCATCTTTACAAAACTTTTAATGTCTCCATTATCTTTGAATCTTTGACCTCTTCTAAACTATTATCAAATCTGGCTAAAACTCAGTCAAAGAGTTTACAACTCATAACAAACATAGATGTCTATACACATGTACAAATAGTGCACAGAATAACTAAATCTTAAGGGAGCATTGGAGAAGGAAGAGGCAGTGACAAAAACTGTATGTCTTTACCCATAAAATTGAGGATCAGGTCTGAGACTGATCACATGAGAGGCTGAATGTTCATCAGACTATGCCAGACATAGATGATACTAGTTTCAGAAATAGTGGTGGAAATTGTTATGTGATTCTATGCTTCTATGATTGTGTGCTTGTATGCTTAAATGATTCTATGATTCCATGTTTCTATGACTCATATTCTATGACTCTATATGACAAAACACAGCAGTTTTCACCAAAACAGGACAACATGACCCTGGTTCAGATATGCACTGGAGCAGTCCATAATGTTGAAAAAATATGAAAATATTTTAAACAGACACAGAAATTTCATGGTACCTACATTCAGGAGATGCAGACAGAAAAGAGCTTCCAAATAGCAAAATCCCACATTATACTTGAGCCAGTGGAATCTTACCACTCAGGGTAGTCAGAGCTAGGAAAATTATATAGCCATCCACTCCAAGGATTGGATGGATTGTGGGTCCTTGCTCGTTGCTGTTTCTCTCTGAGCCTAAAGCACTGGAGAGAAGGAGAAAACAGGCAACTTCCCAGACAGAAGTAAAAATCCAGTAAGTGGTATTTGCCTTGGTGGACTACAAGTGTGGGAAGCAGTGTGGAGCAATGTAAGCACTTCCACACTAGGGAAGACAGAAGACCTCCTTGGGCCTGGAAGTGATATAATAACAATAATATTGGACAAGGAGATATGTTACATTCAGATTACCAGAAATTACATTTTTGACTGCTTTACTCTCAGAAGGATGCACAGTATATGCTATATACCACTGTGTTCTGCCTGCCTGCAGCATGTGCAGGGCTGAGGGCTCTGGCTAGTCATTGGAACAAGCTGCCCAGGGCAGTGGTGGAGTCACCATCCATGGAACTCTTCAAAAAAGGAGCTGACATTGCATTTCCTGATATGGTTTAGTGGGCATGGTAGCATTCAGTTGAAGTTTGGACTTGAACCTTCATGATTCTATGACTCTATGAGTCTTTCAGGCCCATGTATTTCTGCCCATGCAGATGGACTATTGACTATAGAAGACCTTGAAAATATGGTTTATGGAAAGCGTCTTACAAGGCATGAGAACTGTTCATATGAAACATGCACTGTAGCACCATTTCCTTCCTTCACAGGATTCATTACACTCTGATGCCAGCAGCAGAGAGTGTGGAATTTCAATGGAAAATCACATCCTTTCTTCTCCACCCTCTGAATATTTTCACTCCAACCAGACCTATTCAGTTCCAAATTATGTATTTGAAGTGTCCTGCAGGAGCTCTGGTTCAGGCATTTCACATCCCTAATTTCATTTTTGGGATTAATTTCCTGACATAATGCATCATAGTTCTCAGTCTTTATAGGAGGAGATAATATATCAAATATGAGCTGAACATCTGTCATACTTTAGGGGAAATGAAGTCCTGGAGATCTTCCTTGCTGTTTGTTGTGGTTCCACCCAGCCATCAACCAAGCACCAGGCAGCCACTCATTCACTCTCCCACCAGAAGGATTGGGGAGAAAATTGGTAGGGTAAAAGCTGGAAAACTTGTGGGTTGAGATAAAGTCAAACACAAAAGAAAAACAAAGACAATTCATGGCTTCTCATTGGCAGGCAGGTGTCCAGCCATCTCCAGTAAAGCAGGGCCCCAGCACTCATAACAGTTATTTGGGAACACAAAAACCATCACTCCAAATGTCCTTCCTCTTCCTCCTTCTTCCCCTCACTCCATACACTGAGAATGATTTCATATGGTGTGGAATATCCCTTTGGTAGCTGCTGTCCCAGCTGTGTCTCCTCCCAGCCTCCCATGCAACCCCAATTTCCACCCCAGCATGGCAGAACAAAAAGCAGAGAAGGCTTTGGCTCTGTGCAATCCCTGCTCAGCAACAACTAAAATATCTCTATGTTATCAACCCTGTGCTCAGCACAAATCCAAAACAACCTCATACCAGCCATTGTGAAGAAAATTAACTCTACCCCAGCCAAAACCATCAGACTGTTTAATAGAAAGGGACCAAAAGTCACAGGAGCTAAAGTTCCTATGACAGCTAGGGCTGGATCCATTTAACCTAATTTGAGAGATCTGCAGTGTAGATGGGCACATTTGAACTAGTCATCTAGACTCTATTTATAGCCAAAGGGACAGAAATGAGCCCTTTTAGAGTGAGATTCATTTCATTGTAGACATCTGTAACTGGTCAGGTGATTCCTCTATTTTTTATGGATTCTAGGGAGAGGCAAGTGTGGACTAAATGACTGCACTAAATGGTTGCATCCCCAGTGGTAGAAATATAATTAGGTGAAATGATTCTCATTCATTAGGACAACATTCACAGGGAAATGCTTTATTTTCTTTTTCACAATTATTCTGTCTGGACATAATTTTGTAAAGGAAAAGCAGAAGCTTTCTCTGGAAATTACATGCTTTTCAGTAAGGAGGGCATCTCATCAAAGATCAACTTTTCCATCAGAAGGAGTTTTAACAAAATTTACAACGAGCCCTATTCCTTAGTTTTAGACAACTACAAGAAAAACCATGAGGTGTTTGTTTTTCTCTCTAACTACCAAGCATACAAACACATTCTTGGGTATGAGAGTCATGTTGTCTTCTTTCCAGATTGTACATTGCTATCAAGGGATAAATAGGATTTTATTTATTTTGTAAGTTTACAGATAACATTTAATAATATTGTATAAAGTGTCAAATTCTCTTACGGTAGGACTGAACTATCTGATCTGTGCCAGTGGTTCAGCAGTTCACTTTTCATCTGTTTATCCCTAAACCATGGAAAAGACAATTGGAAAGACTCTTTTCCTTCATATAGGTAACCACCTCCACATGTTTATTATCAATACTTCCCTAATTTCTGGGACAGCAGGTACTTGACAAGCCATGAAGAGATTCTGTGATCTTAAATGCATCATTCATTTTCATTGTGGTGTGTCTGAAGAGAAGTAGCTGTTTAAAGGCAAATTTGAGGATAAATCTACCAATATTTATTCTATAGTATTTTAGATCTGTTCTTTATTTGAGGGAAGACTGGTTTTTTTTTAAATAAAAATGTTTCCTATATTATAACACTGATCCAAAGAAAAATTTCTCCAGATTTAGTGCAATTTTTTTCTCAGAAATAATCAATTTCTAAATTCTCCTTATTAACCTTTCTCTTAAAGTTTCTGGTTGTTTAAATTCAAATGAAAAAAGATCCACAGAGATGGTCATTGCAATTTAAGAGAAGAGGCCTCTATCCTATATACTTTTGTTATTTCTTACCTCTATATTTATCCAATTTCAGAACCACAGGCCCTTTTCAGGGAAAATTAATCTCTTTTGCATCAAGGCAAATATACTCTATTATTGTGCCTTTCCCTATGACTTTGAGTTCCAGCATGTGATGAAAAGTAGTAAAAGTCAAAATTATCTGAGGAACTGGAGTGACAAGGTGTGAGTCCCCTCAATTTTTGGTATCAGAAGTAGTTTCCTTTTTAAAATAATTACAAATTCATATAGTCACATTTATGCTGATCTGATTTACAGTCCTCAAGCCAAACATCTCATCACACCCAACCTCTCTGCCTCTGCAGTGTTTTTTTTCCTAACATTGATTTTGCTTTAAAGCACTAAACAAATCCTGAAAGAATCAGTAAACAAATCTGACATTAGACTTTGCTTTATTAATATAAAAATCAATAAGCATAGAGGAACACATTCATTAAGAGCAGGAAAAGCCTTTATAAAGCAGGTATTTTAATTACAACCTCAATTAAAATTATCCTTCAGCTCTGGATGACCTCTTGCATGTAAATCACTGATAAACTCTATATTTCTATAACTCAGAAAGAGCACAGCTTCCTATAATTACCCCTAATGAGACTGGTATTTCCCATATTGTCTCTGACATGCTAGAAGGGAAGGCCATGGAACTGGAAGGAACATCCCAGCCACTAGTTTCAGCACCCTGATATTGCAGTAAACAGCCTGTACAAACCTTTCAAAAAGCTGTTGAGACATGCCATAAAACTAGCTAGGTTTTGCCCACATCATAAAGCTCTAAGTGCACTGTTTCATGTCAGGTTATGTCTATCTATTTCTGTTTCAGAGTGGCATTGGGACCTTGGTCTTAAATCATTTTGCCTTCCTTTGTTCTTATTCCTCCGAGGCATTAAAATGATTTCCTCAACCTGAAATCAGTCGATACAGCTGTTATCCAATATCTGTGTCTTCTTTCTGTCCTTTTATTTTTATCACCACAGGGACTTGTAAGAACCTCTCCATGGGGTTTGCTTTCTTTCTATGAGGTTTGTTAGTATCCTTCCGTTTGTTCACAGTCACATGTAAAGCCAGTCTAGTCAAGTCTTGGACTCTTTTATATGCTTTCTTTCATTAATCTTTACTAGGAGATTTCTTTGGATGTGTTGATCTAGTTGCTGCAAGAAACACTTTGTAGAATACTTGCAGTGAATAAATGAACAGGCTGTGGTGGCTACAGCTATTATAGCACAGTATTAATCCTGCAGGCTTAGAATACCACACAACCAGCTGTGAAGGCATCTTCCTCTCTCCAGAACTCAAAAATATTCAGTGCACCTGCAGAGTGCCAGGTTAAAGGTACTATGCTGCTGATTCATGCCCTTAAACTTTATTTCAACTTTGGTAATGAACTGTATGCATGTGTGTAGGAGATAAGCTAAGCTTCAGAACACCAATTTACATTATTTATGCAGGAATAGCTCAGAACTCCAGTGTTTTAGGAACTATATGAACTAAGAAAAATAGAAACACAAAAAAATAAGGATCTCAGATAGAAATTTTCCTATATAAGTATGGCAATCACAAGAAAATGGTAAAACAAATTTCAGCAATACCCCAGTCTGTGGGCTCTCTTCATTTGTTCTTTAAAAGATCTCAGGTGTGTTGTAGACATAATTCTAAAAAAAAAAATTGAAGGAATGTAATAAAACTGATTTAATGAGGATAATGAGACATTCTCCCCAGGGACGTCGTCACAGCCCCAAGTCTGACAGAGTTCAAGACGCATTTGGACAATGTTCTCAGGCACATGGTGTGACAGGTGCTGTCCTGTGCAAGGATAAGAGTTGGACTTGATGATCATTGTGGATCCCTTCCCACTCACGATATTCTGTGATTCTATGATGCTACAATACAGGAGAAAGCACATGAGGATGTTTGAGGAACCAGAGTCACTTTTTTGTTCTTCACATTTGCAGATTTAGAACCTTGATTCAATTACATCCCTGCACGGTGCTCATTGCTACGTAAAAATCGTCCACAGGCTTATGTAGTACCTGCAGTTGTTTAAGTCTTTGAACTGAAAATACAACTGCACACATTGTGCAGCCCTATCATTTATTATGATTGTGTCTAATTCTCTGGGAGCTCTTAGCATGCAGTGTTGCCTGTATGATTATGTAATCTTTACAGAACTACTTCTTACCATGCTGCATGACTTTTCTAATCATTCATGTAATTAAAATCTCTTTTGATCCCATTTGGCATTTCACCATCTGCACAAAAGGAAACACCTTGGAACTGGACTGCCTGTGACTTCACACGGTCCACTAATTAAAGCGGGTTTTAATCGGAAATTCTTAATCACCCTTAATTTTCTGACTAGAAGGTGGCTGTGTCTGCAGTCATTTCCCCAGTGACTTCTTAAAGGATGGAGATATAAATGGAAACTGACTGTACAAATGAGATTGCATGGTTCCATATTTATTCCCACACAACTATTCCTGGTCATATTTACACCATTTACAAGGAGAGTCATTATTTTTTTAGTTGCTATTTGGGCAGATTTTTTTCTGGAATCTAGAATTCAGTCTGTGACTTTTGCAGGTTCACCTTCAGCAGAGAAATGTAGGAAGGAAACACAAAACAAAATAGAAGAGCAAAACAAAAAGCCAAAAAAACCCTCAAAAGTCTTCAAGAGATATTGTGGTGAAAAAAAACCCACTTTGTTCCAGTTTTTGTGTCACCATGGAAATTTTTAACAAAAATATTCTGTAGTTGAGTAGAAACCCTCTGAAAACTTATCTTAGTCTATCTGAGACTGAAAATTTTAAAAAACAAGTTGAAAAGTGGCACTGAAAAATGTCATAAAACCCTTTTTTATCACATTGTCACCTGAAAAGATACTTCTCACAAGTACTTCCATTTTCTTACAATATTTAGAGTTTAAACCACTGCAGTAAGGGCAGCTTTATGTTGAATTAAGAATGTATCCTTGATGGATGATTGGGTCAGAGTGGAATATTACTGAAGCACTTGTAATGTTACAGACAAGGGAATATTATAAAAGGAATAGTAAAATTTGAGAGGAAAATCTGCAAACTTGGGTTGTCTTCTCAACTCTGTGATGTTGCATAAATAATTTCCATTCTTCTCCCACTCTTTTTCCCTCGTTCTGCCCTGCCTTTGTCCTGTATTTTCTACTGTGAGTTCCTCCATGTAAGCCATTTCATCGAATCATCATAGAACCATGGAATGGTTTGGGTTGGAAGCAATCTTAAAGATCACCTAGTTCCAAGTTTTGGAGCTTCTGCCCTGAAAAGGCATTATTCAACCTTCCCATCTCTTCTTTGTAATTGAACCTTGTCTGATATCAGTGGATGAGAGAAGTGTATATTCCCCTCTCCTGAACTTTACTTCATGCTGAGTATACTGACTGTTATATTCCAGTTAATTCTTGTTTTCATTCCAGTTACTGGGGGAAAATGCCAAAATTCACCCCTTCTACATTATGTATAACATAATATAAAAGCCACAGTAAATACCAGCGATCTGATTGCAGTGGCTCAGCTTTCCTCTTTCAGTCCCAAAGGTCCTGCATTTGAAACTCTGGCAGTGGTAATATAAAATTTTCAACTGATAAATTTGATCAAGTTAAACTCCAGAATAAAGAAGAGATAATGTTCTTAGGATTTCTGACTTGGATTCAGTCTCTTGCCATGACCAGAACTTCATTTGTGACACTGTGAGACTTAGAGAAGGGGCCAGGGCAGGCTATTTCCTGGTTAAATAAATAATCATTGATCATAAAATCATAAAATAGCCTGAAATGGTAGACACCTTGAAAGTTCATTTGGTCCAAACTTTCATGGTAAAGGGCACAAAGCTGAGATTTCAGATCAGATTATCACCTTTCCCTTCAACCACATCTTGAGACCCTTCAGTTAGGGGGACTTCATCAAGTCCCTGCGGAGGTCATTCCAGTGAATGATTATTTTTACTGTAAAAAATGTCTGTCTTAAGTTGAGGTAAAATTTTTCCCAATGCAACTTGTGCTCATTGCCTCTTGTCTTCTCCATGTAGTTCTTTGTGGAGCAATTCCATATTCTCTGTAGCATCACTTTTCATACTGGAATAAACTCATGAGGTTCCCCTGAGCCTTTTCTTCTCCAGAGAGAAAGGATCTATCTCCTTCGGTTTTTCCTCATAGTCTGGGACTAAATGCATTCCTAATTACAAAGTGCTTGAAAACTACTCTAAAAAGTATGAGATTAAAGAGTTCATTTGAACTCTGGCCCTGGCTGCTGTGTCTTCTTCCACGCAGCAGCCTTGTCCTTCAATTACATCAGAGATACCTCCACTTTAATCTCCCTCCGTTCTGGTGTGTCCCTCAGGGTTATCAGTCACTGGCTATGGACTAGCTGTGGGAGGTCAGAAGCGTTATTATGTGGGGTGTGAGCTTGAGGAGCTGCCTTGGGCAGTGCTCTGAAAAATCAGGGGAGAGGGAGGTGCTTAAGGGTTACTCCTAATTGTCACAGTGCTGTAGGTGCTGGGGTGAAATTTGTGCCTTGATATGGCCTTGTGTCAGTACATTGAGTGGGGCACAGCTGGGGATAAAAAGAAACCAAGTTCAAAACCAGTGGGTATTATACAAATGTCAGAAAAAACCTGCCCTCACACTGCTCATGGAGAGAAGGACATGTGAAAATGTGTGTAACACAGCCTACAGCAAATGTCAGTGGCAGAACTAACACTGAACTGCACATCTTAAAGGTATGGATCATTGTCAGGATACTCAAAGAATACTAGAGGCTTTATTGATGTCATTGTTCTCCTCCTCCTATTTCCCCACTCTCTAAGCCCAGGAATATCTCATTAGAACAAGTCTTTTCAGGGAGCGCCAGGGAGTATGGGACTACAAAAAGTTGCCAGCAAAACAAGATCTGCGAAGTGAAACCATCAAGATCATTATCAGGAAAAGGCTTCAAACGCTGCACATATAACAGGGATGGTTCTGAGTGCTAATGAGCATCCAGATAGGACAGGCATTTTCTCACCCCCTGAGGAAGGGTCAAAACTAATCTGACAAATTCACTGTGCCTGAGCACTGGAGGAAGAATAGTCATGAAAAGGTCCACAGGTGTCAGAGAAAGAAAATCTTTCAAGGTATGCTTAGAATGGAGAACTTAGATACAGCCAGGTTTGGGGCAAGAATACATATACACACAAGCACATGTATTTGTGTGTATGCATTATAAAGTTTTGCAGACTGTTTTGTGTAACACACACAAAAAAATGACTGAACTCAATAATCCAACATGTCAAGAGGATTGTATGAAAAGATCAAAAATTAAAATACCTTCCTTTCCACTGCTGACAGCCTACTCCTACTATCTTCTACCTCCACATTTTCAACACTTGATGATTGAATTATCATAGCATGGAAATCGTCTGCCCAAGTGTGGCTCTTCACAGTATTCATGCCAGTTTAACACTCCCAGCCATCAGACCTCAATTTCTTTCCCAAGATCTTCCAACACTCTTACTGCAGCAATTTTCTCATGTCAGGACTTGACAAGCAATGGACCTAGAACTTCTGTCAGGAACATTTACCATTACCCAAATATACTGACAGTGACCCAGAGGTTTATAAGGATGAAATAGTCCTGCTCAAATTAGTAATTATTATGCACATACTTTGAATTTCCAAAGTTTTTAATATGTTATTACAGATTAGAATAATGTTTCTGATTCTTGTGATTTAAAACCCAGCTTATGCTGAAAATTATAGCAGGCAAATTATTTGCTAAGGCAAGAGAGGCAAACAAAACCAAACCAAAAAATAAAAAGAAAAAATTTTAAAAAAGTATCCAACATGGGGACTGAATTCATTGCATATGTTCTTGAATACGTTTATTCATTATTCATCCAGTCCTCATACCAACCAGAAAAAATAGCTTCTTCCTCTAAAAAAATTAGTATATAAGCACCAGCTCTCCTAGTATGTGAAGGACAGATTTTGTTTGAGGATAAAGAAGATAGGTTAAAACAGTCTCTACAGACTAGTTTTCTCAAACGCTACTACAGATCCTAAGGATTACAGCGTTGGTTGGAATGGAACCTTAAAAATCATTTTGTTCCAACCCCCTGCCATGGGCAGGGACACTTTTCACGAGACCAGGTTGCTCAAAGCCCCATCCAACCTGGCCTTGAACACTTCCAGGGATGGAGCATCCACAGCTTCTGTGGGCAACCTGTGCAGGTGCATCACCAGCCTCACAGGAAAGAATTTCTTAATATATGATCTAAACCTTCTCTCTGTCAGTTAAATTTCAGTTTAACTAAAATATTAGCTTCTAAATAGCATATTCTTCTCCTAGCCAGTATCTTCCCAGCTGATATTACACACAAATCTGTTTGTGAAAACTACCTTAACTTCACTTTGTCTAAAGAGTACTGGTGTAAACCCCAGAAACTTACCCCTAAAAACCTTTGCTTTTACCTTCCCTTTTTATAAGTTATTATCATCATCTGTAAATAATAAGTACTATTCATGTAATTCCTTATAAAATAGTCACCCCATTTGGAGGAGAATGTATGGTATACCTGAAAATTTTTTGCTGTATGTCCTTGTCTGAATATTAAATTTATTTGGAAACTAGGCTTTTTATACTGTGTTTGGTAATTATGACATAGATGCTTTCTACATTTGCCTCATTAAGAGGCAGGATCTAGCTGAAATGGGTGTAATTATCAGTATTTCCTTGCTCTTTTGTTAAGTCCAAATTGTTCTTATTGTAAAATAGAAGTTGACTCATGCTTTTATAACAACAACTTTGCATTGAAATCAGAAAATGTTTTCCCAAAGAGTGAATTTTCTCAGAAGGGTCACTTTAATCTTACACCTGATGAATTTTTGTCTTAAAGTAGCCAGCAAATTGCATTTTCTTTCAATTTTATGACAAAATCATGGGCTGATATTATTTACCCAGGTGCTTATGACAGACAACATTTAGGCACCATGAATAACAAGGGGACAGGTTTCCACAACATGGGTATGGAAAACGTGTTGACAGAGCAATGTTTTTCATTTTTTGACTTGAACACTGCACTGCAACAGCTGCAGCTGCCAGCCAGGGAACTTGTGCAACCGACTTTAAGTGTTCATGCGTTATTTGTGCCTGTCATGTTCCATCAGATGTTTTATCTGATGTTGTTGATGCACCAAATGCTGTGTACCAAAGATCGAGTTCGTGCTTTTGTGTATTTCCTGCTCTTTTTATTGGTACATCTCAACACACTCCATGAGTCTTTATTTTGTCATGCAACTGCTTGACTTTTAGTAAACTTGTCTTCCCACACAGAAATTATTATATATGTGTCTTTCCTGGAATTAAGGTCATTTTTTTCTGACTTAGTATACTGTTGATAACACTTTTTCAAGCATGTGTCTTCTTTCAGGCAAAAAATTATGACCTCTCTCTTTTGACAGCTCATTTCTGCATCTAAGAACATGAAAACATTGAAAGGGTACTCTTGTTAATGAAATGAAATCAGAACATAGTTTTCTAAATGCTACAAAAGACTGGAAATGCCTGAAAGGGAAGAAGCATCCCTCAATGTCATCTCCAAGAGTGCACTGCACTGGCATCAGTCAGACTTCCTTACCCACAGATCTAACAGAGTTCAATAAATATTTGCCAGTGTGCCTTGAGATCCAGAAGCTCTGAGTTTTCAGTAGCTGCACAGAAACTCTGTTTTGGTGCTAAAAATTGAAGCTGTGCTTTCCACAGGATCATCAGTGGCTTCAGACACACATGACTGTTCTCTCCTATACAGTGGGATAAAGTGCTTTATCTGACACTGGTCTGCTGGGTGGATGCCATGTAGAACTAATAATAATGTTAGAAAGGTATTAAATTCCTGTACCAGAAACTCAGAGTGCTTCCACATAGTTTTTAGGAGCAGAGGAAGTAAGGAAAAACTGGGATTTTTAATAGATGATGTTGAGAGCCTGTCAAAAGGGGAAAGGATGCTCTGAATTTGGATGTCATTCAAGAGTGAAGCAGTCTCAGTATCAAGTGACAGACAAGCTGGTGTGGTACAAATGTGCCACAGTGAGGCAAAGCTGCTTACTGGTGAGTATCTCACCAGGAGACACATAGTTATGCTGTGACAAAAATGTCTTAAGCCCTCTTGTTTCTCTTTCCTCTTTACCCCTATCTTCTTTCACCTCAAAGGCCTTTCTGGCTTTTCTTTTCTTCCTCCATCAAGGAAAAACACACAGAAATGGCAAGGCTGTAATACAGAAAAATTCTGAATCTTGACAATTGTTCTAGATATAAAGTATTTGCCTTTTAATCAGATCTTAAAAAAAAAAAAATTGGAGGCAACATTGTTCACCCGGAAAGAGTGTTGAGAAATATGAAATAGGAACAGAAACACCTACTTGAGCTTACTTCTGATGTGTGAAAAACTGCAGATACTCCAGTTCATTGCACAGCAAGTACCACACAGAAAAGCAGACCCCTCACAGATTTACTTGTCACAACATGCTGTTATGACATTAAAGTAGGTGCCCAACTCATAGGAGACAGCAAAACTTCCACAGCTCCTTCTTAAAGACCAGAGAACCACCAGGAGCAATAAAGCAGCATTTAGCCAGGACTGAATGAACCCAGCTCAGTGTAAAATGTGTTCAAAGAACACAGCAGTCCAAGCAAATTTCATAAAATTAAGAAACTACCAGCCTGCTCCAAACTGGATTGAAGTCAATACAAATGTCTGTAGTGACTTGAAAGCTCTGAGGGCAAAGCTCTCAATGTATAGTTTCTGCTGGACATGTTTGAAGATTTATGATCTCTGTAATGAAGACAAGGCTGAAAAGGATCTCTTAGGTCATCAAGTCTAGTCACATATTATTTCTGATATCTCATCACATGCTGTCTTTCCTTACTATATCAATCTCTACCTGTGAATGTCAGAACAAAGGTGCGACAGCCCAACATCTCTTTGATGAAGAGAAAAAGGCACAAGAGCTAATAGAATTGGTTTCTTTAAAAACTGAAGTTAAAAATTTAACCTACAGTGAAATTGAAAATGAGATGCTTATGATCATTTCTATGAGTCTCATTGTGTTCCTATTATATCCCTAGTGACAGGTGAGAAACCTGGAAGAAGAAGACATTTGTGCTCTTTTATTGATTGAAACTCAGTAATAATTGCAGAACTGAGGATGTTAAACAGGAGAGAGAAAAAAATTAATCTCTTTTAGATATGTCAGTTCTGCACTGTTAAAATACATGAAAAGTAAGGGAAATGGTTTCCAAAGTCAGCTGATATTACTCTGAACCCAGAAAAGGGACTGCTGAGTAAGAAGAAACTAAATTTACAGTCTTTTTTTTTTCACTGTAAAACCATAAGTTAAAGCTCTTGAGCAAATGTTAGAAGTACATAAGTAATATTTTTCGCTTGGTGTCTTCCCATTAAAAAAAAATCAAAACAGTAGCTAATTTATGTTATTTGATGTATTTATTATTGGAGAAATTTAATCCTTATTCTAAGAGCAAATGCATAATTCAACACATGTTACTTCAAAAAGAATATATTCTGTATGGAGTTGGCTATGGGGGGTTTTAAACCCCATTTTTCTCCAGTAGGTTTCCGTTTCATATAATTCTCATCTGTTCTTTGGACAGATACTACTGTCCTTAAAGAAGGCAAATGAAAGACTCATAATGGGCTGTTTATGGAACCAAAATTACTTCTCTTTGCAGTTATATATGAAAATTTATTTCCTTGGTTTTCATGGAAAATTCTTGGGAAGATATTTTGTTCGTTCCTTGGCTTTATCATGCAGATATCTGGTGCTTAAAATTCACATACTGATGGTGAGGTAAAAGAGTGTATCCTCTCACTGAAGCAATGAAGCTCTGAGAGTTAGGTTTTCAGTGCATAACTATTAATGCAAAAATTTCCTATTGCCAATATATTTGTTTTTTCAGGCATTTTGGCAAATGTTCTTGTAACATTTTGGGGAGTCACCAGATGGCACTAAAACATTGCAAGGTGCCAAAATTCATTACATTCCTTGCCAAGAAATGCATTATTTTGCAATAGTTGTATTTTTTCTCTATTTCAGCTACAGCTCAGGTAATATCTCTTTAAATTCCAGTGAACAAGGGCCACTGGCACATGTTCCTTGAATCAGAGAGAGCAGGATAAACTTAAGGATGTAGGCACATCATCCATAGCCATTATACCACCAAGGGTATTATTATCAAAATTTTAACCTTCAGATTGCATTTCTTTTCTGAAAATAAGTGTCTGTCAAAAAAATTGATGAGTTCTGCTTACTACATGAGTCAGATTCAACCTGTCCTTATGAAGGCTCTAGTTCTTTCCTTGGTAACATCAGTTTCAAATCTGTCTTTCCTTCTCATCTCCACAGCAGAAGGGAAATTTTGAGCAGTTAGATACTGTTATCATATTTCATGTAAATCTGTATCATGCTTTAGATACTTAGTTCTCAATAACTGACCAAACATTTTTACTTTCCTTTTCCTGTATTCAACTGTGACCAAAACTCCATGCTTAAAGATGAATAGAACAAAAATTGAAACATTTTAAATTCTATTTTGAGATCTTAGAATATTCAGAAGACTTTAGAAAAACATTAAATTTTAAATTTAACTTATGTAACTCAGTATATATATCCTAAGCTGTAATTTTTTTACTTTTTTCGCAAACCCTTTCAGTGGCACATCATTTTAATTTTTTCCTATCTGAATTCATGTCCTACCCTCCTCATGTTAAGAAGACTGAACATTTACATAATTTTCTTATTCTCTTAATAGTTGTAAGTTGTCATTGTCTTTTTATAACCAACGACTGCAATCTTAACAAATGCATTTTACAAATATTGAAAGAATCTGTTCATTTTTCAGATGAAAATGCTCAGGTTGAGGAACTATACTGTGTATGGAGTCCGGTAGGGTCAGCTGGAGAACAAATCACAGAATGACAGAATGGTTTGAGTTGAAAGAGACCTTAAAGATCCTCTGGTTCCAGCCCCCCTGCCATGGGCAGGAACACCTTCCACTAGACCAGGTTGCTCAAAGCACCAATCAACCTGGCCTTGAACAATGCCAGGGATGAGGCATCCACAGCTTCTCTGGGCAACCTGTACCAGTGCCTCACAACCCTCACAGGGAAGAATTTCTTCCTAAAGCCCTATCTAAACCTGCCTTCTTCCAGTTTAAATGCCTTTCACCCCTGTACTATTACTACATGCCCTTGTAAAAAGTCCCTCATCAGCTTTCTCGTCTTACTACATATACAGTAGCATGTTATATTTAAATTTAGAAAAAAACTCTAAAATCCTAAAAATCTTTACTAAATTACAGACCCAACCAAATTACCATGATGTTTTGGAAGGAAGACGGTTCATCTATTCACTTTTTAAAAATACAGGCAATTAAAAATATGAGCTTTCATGCAAAAAAAAATGGAAATATGAGCTTTCATGAAAATTTTGTAAAAATAAAAGGTGGATTTTTTTGTAAGCTACAGGCAGACTGGATCAGCTTCACTTAGCATGACGTCTCCCAGCAAAGTAACATTCATTTTGATAAAATATTTGCTTTGCCTCCTCCCCTTCTGAGCATGGGAAGGACAGAGCAGAGAGTGGAACCTGCACAGTAGTTGCTGCTGAGGTCCCTGTTTTGAGAGCCTAAAGCAGGGAGAAAGCAGTTTTTCACTTTAACATTCTTTCACTGAAACCAGCCTAAACTCAGCTTCGGCATGGGAATTTTTCAAAAGGCAAAGACAGTAGTCAGAATAGTATTGCTGCAATCACTGTTCTTTGACTCCGTGTAAGTCAAAGTACTCTAAAGGTTCAAGGGACACACTTGAAATAATGGCCCAGGGATAGTTACAGTGCCCCTGAAACAACTGACTGCAGCAGGTAACGCGTGGCTACCTACAGAGAAATTTCATCTCATGATTCATGCCAGCATGGATCCTGCCCTGGAGCTCACAGCTGCACTTGCTCAGAAAGTATCTCATAAAGCCAAAGTGTCCCAGAGCCATTCCCTGATCCCCATTCTCATCTCAGGGTGAATGCAAGGCCACGCTTTGATATCCATCTATCAAGTTCTGAGTTTCTGCATTACCTTATGAGCAAAGTGAGGAGGCAACATATTTTTCTCTGGAGAAAATCCACTGAGTGATAGATGAAGCTTCACAAATGCACGCTCCAGAAAGCATCCAATCATTTAAAGAACTCCCACAACCAACCAGATTAACCTTGAAATATTTTGGAATATTTGATAAATCTCTCTCCCATCTTAAGCATATTTCTGTTTACATGAAAAATCATTGCTAAAAACTTCAGTTGAAGTTGGCTAAATGCTTTGCAGATCTTCCATCATGTACTTCAAAGTTTCATTTGCCTGGATTTCTCTGGCACTGAGACTGCGTTTGAAGGGCTGTCACCTCCAGAGAGTTTTTTGTAGTGTGGAAAAGCACCTCCTAGGGGGAAACCACTCTAGGGTCCCCTGTTTCATCTTCCCATTTCTGCTTTCTGTTTCAGGTGAAATTGCTGATTGCTGTTTTCTTCCTACAGATGCAACTCTAACGGTCTAAATATGGCACCACTGAAGCAGTTCATAAACATTAATTAATGTATCCTCATTACATCCCTCAGAGGAGAGTGATGATAGAGTGGTGAAGGTGTCTTGGTATGGATCCAGAGGTGTGAGTTCATACCTCTCTCTGGACTCATTCCAAACATCACTCCCAGTCAGCTCGGCTATAAATGAGTACTACAGCACTGGGGCTGAGGAAATCAAAGGCATCTGGATGGATATTAGCCACATCACTCCCCTGTGGGAGGTTAGCAACACAAACTGTTGTCCTTGCCCAGGCATGCACGATTAGCCCTTGTGGTGGTTTGTTTCCTCCGCGAACAGAGGTGCTGCTATTTCCCCTCTGATGAGAACAACCAGTGCAGAGCAGGATGAAAACTGAGATTTTCAAAAACATTTGAAGCTCTAAATCTCTGTAAACTCAGACAGCATTAGGCACATGAACACTTTGACTATTTCAGTCTAAGGGACTTCTCTCAGTTCTGCAGCAAAACAGAAAATTGATCCTGACTCGTAAGTTCAATCAATTGGGATATTTGTTTTCTCTTCTGCAAATCTTTGATGGTAAAAATAATAATTACTCAAGAGAGTCATCCCACTGTGTTAAAGAAGATCTTGAAAATGCATATGCATGGTCACACAACCAGGTATAAAGTTTGTTTAGTCATATGAGATGAAAGCTGATAAATACTACTTAGCATTCGTTGCCTGTCATATTCATTATCCTTATTAAAAAATCCAAAATTGTTTGGATGGGAAAAGGCAACCACTGCCTTTCAGGGCTTGTATAAAACTTCTCATTCAAAAAACTTACAAGGTGTTTATAAACAGAAATGAATTAAATCACTGGAAATTATAATGTCTTTATAAATGGGAAACTGAGGTACGGCACTCACTGTATCACTCAGACTGTCATTCAAATGATGTCCAAGTGGAAATAAAAAGCAGTATTATTGATTTCTTGTCCTGTACCCTAATCACCAAATCCATTTCCTCCTAAATAAATAATTTGAGTTGTTTTCATTTTAATGAACTATAAAGAAATAAAGACTAGTTTAGATTGCCCCAAGGTGAGTGAAAGGCAAAGCAAGTACATGGCCTCCTTTCTTCTAAGCACTTCATTGCATTGTACAAACAAAACAATGAAAATTTTGAAAATTAAATGCTCCATCATTAGCTAAATAGGCAGGAGTGATAAATAACAGGTTCTTGCAGCACCATTGAAAGACCATACTACACTGTAAAGTATCCTCTTTTATCAGATATTTTTTTGGACTCAGTTAGATTCACTGGAACCAGTGAAGCAATAAATACATCAAAATATGGAGGTAAACAAAACCATAAAACATCCAATGTAACAACTGAAACACCCACAAATACATAAATATTTATGAAGCAAGAGGTACTTCTGAAACACCCAGCAGGTCTGACTGGATTGAACAGTCCAATCAAAGCATTGTGCATTCACATGATTGAAGAAACAGGAATTACACGACAGGAAAAGAAACAGTGTATATGCAATGGATTTCAACTTGCTTTATGGTTTTTAAACTTCCCAAAGCCTAAAAAAGATGACCTTCAGTGTGATTTGAATGTGGCACTATCAGTTTCCTTAAACAGAGTACTCCAAAAGAAATAATCTTATTTAGTTTTGGCTCAAAAAAGAGAGAGCCACCTGCAGCATTCATTTGACACCCATAGATTTGTCCATCTGGAGATCCTCAATCCTTTTTCTCTACTAGATCCAAAGGTATAGTGCCAGAAACTTTTGTTCTTTTTTGTGTACAAAGGCAACAGTACCGGTTATATAATCTAATTCCTATGGGATTGACATGAAAGCTGAAAAGAATACAATAGACATTTTCAACATTTGCGAACATTTGCAATTTTTCCCAATTTAAAGACCATAAGGGTCATTAAATCAGACTATTTATGAGGAACTTCTGTGCATTACACATACAAGATATTATACATCTCTCTGGTGGGCAGCAATAGGACAGAGAAAATGGAATAAAGCTGCATCAGGAGAGATTCAGATTGGACACCAGGAAAAATTCTTGACTGAGAGGCTAGGCACTCACTGGAACAGGCTCCCCAGGGACATGGTCACAGCACCAAGCCTGGCAGAGTTCAAGGAGCACCGGGACAGCACCAAATGCTTTAGTTCTAGGCAGTCCTGAGAGGACCAAGGAATTAGGCTTGATGATCCTAATGGGTCCCTTTCAGCTGGAGATATTCTGTGAGTCTATGACACCATTTCCTGGAAAGACCCCAGGAATTTGTGTTGTCTAAAGCACATCTTTCAGAAAGTAACCTAGTCTTATTCAAAGATTCTAAAGGTTGAAGAATTCAGTAATTTCCCTTGTAGATTGCTGTCATCAAACTAAAATTAGACATTAATTTCAGAGCCCCTTCAGAAGCAGGAACAAAGCTATTGAGAGTTAAGGAATTGTACAAAGTACAGTGGAAAATAGGTATTTCTGCACTTTTGACTTAGACTTCCTAAAATCTACTGCTTAGTGATAAAAATAATGTTCTTTCTCTGGAACTAAACTCTTTTTACTAAGAACATGAACCCAGATATTCTAGTGCAGATCAGTAGCTTCAGGGCTGAAGCAAATTTCACATGTAATAGGTAATACAATAAAACCTTGAAAAGCTTTTTGGGCTACACAGGCTGAGATTTACAGACCTTTCCCTCTCCTCAAAATCACTCTGTCCTGGCATTATGATTCAAGATTTGTAAATCCTATATCTATGTGTGCAACAGAGCTTCTTTATAGATATCTTGTTCCAGCCAAGAATCTCCAAGAAAGACTCATTCCTAAAATTAACTGCAATCAATACACATCAGGGCATTGTGCAAATATCTAATGCTTTCCTGACAATGAGGAATATATTTAGAGTTACATGTGGAATTTTCATTCAGAATTCATTTCCATTATAAGAATTTGAAATACAGTAGGAGGTTTTCTTGTGAAGGATGACAACTTTATTTTCATGAATGTTAATCCCATTTCTAGGTAAAACACACAACAGATAACTGGTCTTACTATTTTTGCCTGAATGGACATATTATTTGAGATATACAAAACAGCAAAATTTGTGGATTAATTTTCTCTGGTATTCAACCAGCTATTTCATGTGAGATTTGAATATAAATATACTGAGAGATTCTGAAAGTTTTATTTTTGACATGTAGACTTTGCAGGTTTGGTATTGCCATTGTTTCTTTCTGTGATGTCCCAGTGACCTCATCTGAACACTCATTACTGTACAATTTGAGCATAATTTCAATTGAATCAAGGGAAGGAACCTACTGTTGTTATAGATCTCCAGTAAGCAGAGAATGAATTGAAAGTTTGCAGATACTGGTGATTTTAATAGATTTCAGAATTTAAATGAAAATTATGAATCAAACTGAGCTATCACACTAAATTAACTCTTCTACAGGCCTTATTGTCTCAGCAGGTTGGTTCACAGCCTTTATTGTCTCCACACACTCTGCAAGATGTCTCACCTTGGGTCATTTTGCTTTGAAGGGTTCTAGTTACTATATCATCATGGGTTTAGTTAAACACTATCTTTAGTCCCACAGATCACTTGCTGCAGCAGGAGGCCTTCCTGCTCCCCAGCCTGGCTGAACACACTATTTTTAACATTTCAGGGAGTGCTTCAAGGAGACTTTCAAAGGCAAACAAACCTGTGTGGGGTAAATGAGAACAATAAATGCATGTGTCTGTAGCAAAAAACTGTGCTTCCATTGGATTGATCCTGCCTGGCACTGTGTAACTGAAAACAAATTTTAGGATGTTCAGGTAAGTCACAGTGTGTCTCTGTACAGAGGCAAATAAAGGAATAGAATAGAATACAATAGAATAGAATATCAAGGTCCTTCACTGCCCTGGAATATCCACTAAAAAAACTTGCCCACATATTTCTGGAAGGGGATGTACTTAATAGACTTTTCTTTTTCCTAGAGGAATCCACCAGAAAGTCTTCTCTCTTTTCAGATATAAAAATCAAGTCTGTCAATCCACTAAATCTGTCTGTCCTATCACAGCTCCTGTTTTACACATTTACAACTCTGATCAGCTCCTCTGAACAGCAGCCCTTCTGTGTGAAGTTCAGGATGCTTGGTTTGAGAGAGAGGGGCAATAAAAATAGAAGTTCTTTGTTACTGCTACCTTTTTTTTTTAATTGTGCAGTGACAGGAATGACATTCAACCAAATATCAAATGAAACATCCAGGAATACAAATTGTTTGCAAGTGAAATTTTTGAAGGAGGGCTCCACAGAGACTTGCTATTTTTATAAGCAATGACTGCTCTAAGTCAGTGTCATCTCAACCATGGAATTTAAAATGAAAGTGAAGCTTCATGGCTGTATATACTGCTTAAATGTCACCTTTTATTCATCATGCTTATTTGACATCTAAACTAGTACTAGGTCTTCTCCATAAAGAGAAAAAACAAATTTTGTAAAAGGAATATTTGGGGCTACATGTTGACACTGCATAGAGAAAGAGTAAACATTCTTTGCCAGAGCATATACTTGATCTTACTAGAACCTTAGAGTAACAAAGTACTTCTATTCTGAGAACTCCTTAAACATCCTTTATCCAGCAAAAAAGGTTAAATTATAGTGCACTGAAGCTGCCTCTGTGGAGGTAAGATGAATGTACAGTTGCTTCAGGATTAATGTGGCTTTTAAAACAAGATACAGTCCAAGAAATTATTAGCAAACACTGAAGATTATATCAATAACTAAACAAGACAGAAATAACATACAGACTACAAAAGAAAACAAAACCTTTGATAAAAAGGTTTTGTGCCTTATTTTTTTTTTTTTGTTTGCTTTTTGAAGCAGTGATTTCCAGACTGTTGAACTTTTTCAAGATCTCAATAGTTTATACAGTCATGTTCAAGACCTACTTGGTTTCCTCGGCCATCCGTAATGACATCCTTTCTGGGTCATGCCAAAAATTTTATAATGCAGTGACCTTCTTCATACCAGCTGGGTGCTCTGCTGGACTGGAGAAAATGTGTGCTTTGGTCCATGCTAAACTTAGGAATAGTTGTCTATTGACCTCAAAATAAAGTTTAAAAAATCCTTGTCCTAGTTGATGGCATTAAAATAAAGTAACAGCGACAAAATATGATGCACTATTTTCTTAATAGGTGTATTCTGTTTGGCATTTGATGAAGAGGGAACTTACAGGGAGTCCATAACACCTAAATATGAGATTCCTGCAGTGTAGACAACCAGATGTGAGTCAGTTTCATCGCCCTTTGCCTTCAGAGAAACAAAACCTCCACAAATGAAATTCCACTGGGTACCAATTTTAGGATGAGTAAAAAGCATCTTAGAGTTCTTCCATGAACTATATTGGGAATCTTCAACAGCTCGTTCAGTTGTACAGATATGGCTTCCAACCCAAGAGTATCTGCAATGAATCTAAAGAAACTTTTCTAAACTTTCTACAATAAAATTAGACAACAGATCTACTGTCCTGTTTATACCTGACTATGACACATAAAGGTCTTTTACAGTGCAGCTAGGATGATAGCTCAGCCAGTATCCACCTCTATCTCCTATGATGTTATAGTTTCTTCAAACAACACCTTAGTCACAATATTCAAATTAGTCATTTCAGACAAAAGTAAATACAGAGGGAAATTCAATGGAACTGCTGGAATTCTACTAAAATATTGCATAATAGAAAATATTTTCTGCTCTGATAAGAATTTTATCTGTACTTACACAAAAATAAGTAGTTTTTAATATTTATTTAAATTAGTAAGTGTTACTTTTTTGTACATTTTGGAATTCACTGGTCATAATTTTCTATAATAAACCTGTTTATACTACTCAGTCTGTAACAGTCAGCACTAAGAAGTCAAGAAAAATCAAACCTAGGACTAAAAAGACAGCCAAAATGAGCAGTGATTCAAAGCCCAGGTTGCTACTGCTGCTGTGTATTTGGGTCCTATTACACAGGTCGTTAATTGGCTAAGGACCAGAGAATAGAGTGGGAGTGAGCAAATGTTTTTTCAATGGTTCACAATCCCTTCTGAGCAAGGCTATTGTGGATGTGCTGACTAATCCAGGACATCCTTCTGTAAGAGTCCACACATCCAAAGGGCTCTCCTTCCACCCTCTAATTTAATTTCTCCCTATAGGAAGTTGGGTTAAAGCCAGCACAGCTCAGAAGTGCTCCACAGCTGGTATCTCTGCCAGTACTGGTGACGTAATGGGACAGTACAGGGACAGATGGGTCACACCACCACTGCAGGGCTGGTCATGTTATGCCTGACCTGCTCTCATTGCTGTGATGAATCCTCACTCTGTTTTTGTACAGACCCAGGCACTTTCTGCTGTATTGTTCCCGAGCCTGTCTCAAGGCTGCACCTCAATATGACCTCGTGTTCACAGTGTGCACTCATTAAAGGAGTGTTTGGGCACAGCAAAGGCCCAACAAACATTTTCAGAATGCACACTTATCTATTGAAAATTCAAAAAAACTACAGTAGCATTAGCTAGGGTGAAAAATTAGGATTAATAATCATCTTGTGATTTTGGTAATGGAGATTGAAAGAGATTTCACTTCTGGGACAGTAAACCCATGAGGAAATAGCTTCCAATTTCCTCAAAACCATTTGGTGCTGCCAGTTGTGTGAGAGGAGATACTGAGAGGCAGATGCTGTCTGATATAGCACCTCCAATGGGCTTGGTGTGCAGAATATGACTGCATTATTCCTCAAATGAAGACTGAAGCAAATTTTTCACACCCTCTGATAATGCTGATCTGCACTGTGAACACTTTTTTACATGGCACATCAGAGTTACCCAATCATGATCTCATTACTGGACCTTCAGCCATTTGCCTGTACCTCATTTTATTCAGGTAAATTTAGTAACTGCTTCTGCTGTCTTTGTTGTACGTACAAAACCTAGCGCACAATGTCTCTTTAGTGTGTGCTTCTGTGAGTTTCCTTGTAACCATGGCCCAGGAGATGAGAACTGGGTCAGATGTTTATTTGATAAAGTCTTTTCTCTCCAAGGTGTTTAGTTCAATAATTTTATTGGTCCCTTCATGCTACACATTTATTAGGATTTTATTCTCCCCAAGAGCACAGTCTGTTCTCTAAGCAGTAATTTGTTGCTGTAGTAGTTTATCAGACAGATATGCCTAAAGATTTCTATTAAGAGTGCATATTTTGCATGGCAGTTCCATGCAGAGACTCACTAATAGAATCAAGGAGAAAGCAAAGTGATTTTACTCAGCTACACATGAGCAAAGTGGACTAATAGAAAAGGATTTCCACTGCTGGATTTCAACCAATCCTTTGTAGCTTAATGGGAAGGTTTAATAAAAAAACCAAACAATGTAGGGAACCTGCACCCTATCTAATATTTCATTTGCCCAGACTCATGGTTCCAAGTGGAGTTTGGAATTAATGGTTAATATGTAATTGTTATGACAGGATGCCAATGTTTAGCAGCTTATGTAACCCAATTAAAAATATGATGCTCTTCAGCAAGAATGCTTTCCAGAGTCTGAGGGCAATCACAAGCTATAGTTGCTTCTTAGGGTCCTCACCATAGGTGTTTCCTCCATATGTGTCCCCAGCTTTGTATCTCTATGGATTTTTGTTTCAAAATTTTATCTTATAGTTTTACAACCTTGCTAGCTTAACCAACATGCAGTACCCAGTGTTGTGTAAAAAAATCTTCTCATCTCTTTCAGCATTCTCCCACCATTCAAAGAAATACTTAAGATAGCTAATATGTGTGTATCCTTTTAGATGTTGGGGTTTTTCAATATTACTCTCCTTCTGTAATGCAAGAGTGAAAAAAATTCTTTGGGTTTTTCTGTTTCATTATAAAGAGAGATTGCCCATGGCTCAAACTGGGGTGCAGATAAATTTGGATAAGGGTTCCAAGCTCAGAGAAGTAAATTAGAAATTAAAATGAATTAAAGGTAAGATAGCATATGCTATTCCCATGCTTTGGTTTAAAATGGTGAAAAAAGTCTTTTCTCTTTAGAGGTGTAACTTTGTCATTCACGTCTGGTTTCAGCACACTGTAACTGGATTATGAAATCACTCCTGGCTGATATACATTTATAAAGGGGATCTATTGCAGTGTGGTGGGGCTTGATTGAGTTCTTGACAGCTCATGAATATGGATTAGCCCTAAACCCTCTAGAATCTTTGGAGTTAGGTGGATTTTTTGTCCACCATATTAAGTGAAAAGTGAGGAGCCTTCACATGAGAAGATAGGTATTACACAGGGATTTGATGGCTAACTCACAAGTAAAGGACAGAATGTAAAGAGAAAGGAATGGGGTAAAAGAACATTTAGAGGGTAAATGCTAACTGCGTGGAATTTTAGAAGGAGAAGACATTATGATATGAACAGAAGGTCTACAATCCTCTTGGTGCATGTTACCAGAAAAACTTGGAGTTACGCCCAGGAATCCTGAATCTTCCCCACTTTTTCACTGAAAAAAAAGAAAACTACCTGTAGAAGAAGACTATGTGAAATCAGGAAATTAAAACTCTATCAGAACATACATATACACACATATAAGTTTACAAAGCATATTTAGGGATTTTGTTTGTATTTCAGCTTTCTTGAGATAAAATGAGGACAGAAAATAAAAATATAAGAAATTAATTACTTACAGAAGTTTCTATTCTTTGAGATCAATACAAGAATAAGAGGATATCTGATTATAATATCTTGAAGAAATTTCTATTCAGCATGGTCTTAGACTGGAGAAATTGTTTATGCATGGTATTGCTGAGGCCAAGGCTTTTGCACATTCCAAAAGAGGCTGTATTTTTCAACAGATTTTGGAACTATACTCAAGCACTACAAGAATACACAAGAAATAAGTGAGTATCCCTCCAGAATACATATTTTGAGTGACAACAAATTAAAAAAATCTTAAAGAGAAAATATCAAGAAACAAAATAACTTGCTTTGATTCTTATTGCAAATTTTACCTTCTTTTTAATCTATGAATGACATCAAAAAATTAGGTTTTTTATTACTATGTCATCACATGTTTCTCATAATTGGATATGACATATCATACCTACTTTGCTACTCTAAACGGTAATTTGTTTCGAAATTCATGTTCTAATGGATGAACTGGTGATCTGGCCATTTGTCATTGGTTCCTTATGCTGAGCATAATGAAACAGATGCCACCAGAAAATAATGTTTTTAAATAATCAGAATGAAAACTTTTTACTTATTTGTCACTAAAAATCTATTTAAAATAAAATTCTAGCAAAACTTATCTGTTAGTGTCAATGAACCAATAATTTTATTTTAGAGTATTTCTCTATAGTCTAGTTCAGCTTCATTTGCCAAGTTACAAGTATAATATACTGAAATATTTTCTGCTATTGACAAAACAGCATTGAAGATAAGTTTTGATTGGACGTTAATTAATGACAGGATTAACAAAAATCCACATTCTCAATAAAAATATATAATATATAGATGTAAATACAGGATAATTTTGCTGATTTTTCCCTAACACTTATTGTTCTCTAAGCAATTTATTTGCTTTATGTGAACTGATAGCTACCAGAATACAAATTACAGTACTTCAGTCAAAAAACCGAGTAGGACTATGCATATTTATTAGTGAAGACTTTCTTTTAACTGTGATTGCAATCTTCAGCTTAGAACATTTTTGTGGAAATGAGGCACAGTCAACATGGCAAAGAACAGATAAACAAATAAACATTTTAAATAAATCTTCCAAATGTAACTTTGAATATTCACTATTTATTAAGAAGTTGGAGGAGAAAAAATGAAACATGAAAAACATTAGAGATACAGAATTATCACAGCAAAAGGGATGACTGTGGTAGCTATGGTGCCCACTAATTAAAATTATTTCATTTAAGTGGCAAAGCACCTAATACAGGAATAGATATATGAAGAAGTATAGCAAGGAAATGTGTCAGTGTTGTTTTGCACAGGATATCACAGACATCTTTCATAAGAACAAATGGGAGTTGCTATCAATATGGTAATCTGGGAAAGAAAATTTCTGCAATTAGTACCAATTCTTGCTGTCTCAACTGTGCTCATCTTCTCAAAAGAGATCATGTAAGAACTTCACACTTTCTGTTGTTTCTCTGCCTTTTTTCAGATCAAGATTTTTGTTGTTTCTCATGGCTTTGAAATTAAAATAAATATTATTTAATATTAAGGTTTTTACTGATGTAATAGCATCTACTACAAACCATAAGAAGGCTGCATTTAGCAGACCAAAACTTATTAATTATAGCATGTTGCCTAATTAATATTTGTCAGATTAGACTGAGCAAACGCATTTTTTTTCTTACTCCAATGACATCACTATGGCTTATAAAAACCAATAATATTGTCCTCAGTTCAGTAAAGTACAGTCCACTTACAAGAATATTGAAAAGATATATGATCTTATATACTAGCAATTAATTCTCTCATTCTTCACCATGCAAAATAAACATAACAGAAATTCTCTCACACCAGCATTCAGTATTACAAATCCTCAGATGTGTATATCATCTCATCAGAGATTCATCCAGTTATTACCTGCCAGGAATACATTCATTCTGTATTATCTGGTAGCATTAACATAAGTAGAGCTTCTTCTGATGCATATGAAAGCCAGAATATTCACCTCTCCATTCCCTTTTCTCTCTTCAGTCCTTTAATTCTTATTAACTCACTTGGTGCACCAAAGTCTTACTGGAGCTTCAAGGTCATGTCTCAAAGTTGCCAATAATCTGCATTGACTAGAGGACCTGCACAACTATCCAAAATATCCCAAGCTTGTCCAGAAAATGTTACCTTCCATTTCCCATTGTAGTATTTGTATCACCATTCTTTTTCCTCATCATGGGTCCATAGTCTTGGGTTGGAGCAATGTCTTGTCTCTCCCTCCTGTTTTTCTCTAATTACCTAAATATTTCCATTCAAGTTAAGCCATTAGCATTTTATAGCCCACAAGCACAATGAATTGAGGTCAGGACTCTGTCTAACAGGAACAACAACCGAATTACAGGTAAGATCCTAGGTGTCTTCTTTATGTAACTGAGTTCTGCATTTATAGATTAGAATTATTATTTCTAGAGCTATATCCACCATTTTTCTCATTAATTAAAAAAAAAAAAAAGAGTCTGCTTCTGTAGCTGAGTAACACCTAGTCATCAGGGGTTTGCATACAGCAACTACGAGGTCTAATGTGTAAAACCGTGTGAAAACTTGGGAGACACAAAACCACACTTGCACAAAAAGTTAAATGGAGGACCAGAAGTGTTGCAGCTAGTGTGTTTGGCAGACATAGCTAACATTGTCTCATTGTATCTTCAGAGCCAAACTGAGAGCTCACAACCCAAACAAGGGCAAAATGAAACCTGGTAGTGCTGTTTACTTCCCACATAATTCAGTGTAACTTTGAGCTTCATCACAAAGCACAACCTTGTTCTGTTCTGTCCCCAGCTTCAGTTGTGTGGGATTTAATAGCTGTACAGCTGCCAGGTGAGCCAGTTTAGCTTGATGCTCAAACACAAAACCTTCTTTTGTTTCGGGTTTTTTCATCACATCAGTGAGTTGGGTAATTCATTGCATGATTGGGTTCTCGAAACATAAAGAGGACTTATAGGAAAGATGGGAACAAACTTTTTAGCAGCACCTGTTGTTATAGGAAAAGGGATAATGTTTTTAAATTAAAAGAGAGTAGATTTAGACTAGATATAAGGAAGAAAATTTTTTACACCGAGGCTGGTGAAACACTGGCACAGGTTTCCCAAAGTAGAGGATGTCCCATCCTTGGAAGCATTCAAAATCAGGTTGGATGGGGCTCTGAGCAACCTGATCTGGTTGAAATTCTCCCTGTTCACTGAAGGGGAGTTGGACTAGAGGACCTTCTAACCCAATCCATTCCATGACTACTAAATACTGTGCCAGAAAAGGGGCTAATACATGCACACAGGGGAGAGGCATTGGAAGGGCCTGGCTTTGGCATTGGAAGGGTTAGAAGAAACCTGGCTTTGAAGTGCAGAAGATTTAGTGTAACACAAACTTCACTGAGTGGTGTTCATCAGTTGCTAACCTGTGCAGTGCAGAGACAAGCCTTGTAGCACTTTCTTTCTGCTTGTCCTCTTAGGCCTTCCTATATTTCCCGTGATTTCTTGGGAAAACTGTCTTTTCATTTTATTTTAGTTATTCCCAGATTGTCAAGAATTCAGCCACCAGCTCGGATCATCCACTGGCACTCAAAATCTGCATTCACAGGCAGCTCATGGTATGTCATGTTATATTAGTAACCCAGAAGCTCAATCTTGAGAAACTGTTGTAGAGCCTGGCATGTTGGCTGTTAAGCAATTTCCCTTTTGTACTAGGAAAGGCACCCCAGAAGAAAAAAATAATACTTTATATAATTATGGTTGTGGATGACCTGGAAAAAAGTTTGCACTTTTTTTTGCTGTCATTACATTTTATTCTTTTTAGTAGCTGTTTTACTGTCTTACACAGATTATTTTTACTTGACATTTAACTCCTATGTGGGAAGTATTTTCATTCTATGCTAAAACTTGAAGTTGTGCATAAAAAAAGAGAAAGAATCATGAACAGCAATGACAGAAAGAGATTTCTTATACCAGGCTTTATAAACTACTTTCCATTTTATATTTCATGCCTTTGCTATTTAATCTATCAATTAATTAACCTTAATGAAAAGGGGACACTTTGCTAAAGATGCTCATGCCTTACTATTGCAAATAATAAGAGCAATTAGCCACAGTGCTTTGATATCTATGTAATATATTGCACAAGCAATAAAGTCTAATTTTTAGAGGCATTTAGGCATATAGACATTCAAAATTGTCACTCAGAAGGATAGTTTGTAAGTGCTGAGGCAGTTAAATTTCTTTGGTTTAAGTGCCAGTAAAGCACTGGGCTCTCTGAATCATTTGTTTCTAGTTTAACAGTCAAATGAAAAATTTAACGACTAAACAGGTTCAAACAAAACCGAATTTTAGGAAAAAGAAATTCATTAAATATTTTTAAAGCACCTTTGTACTTTTAGTGCTTGGATATAACTGAGGAAGAGGGACCGGGAGACATTTCTTACTATGTAAAAATCCAATGATCTGAACATTATTCAGAGTGTGAAAGGCTTAACCACAGTTACCACATCTGGCTGAGATATTTGTTCACACACCTCCCCAGCTGCCCACATTTCTCATCACTCTAAATCTTTCCATAATGGTTTCCCTAATCTCTTCTTTTGGATCATTTACAGTTTATGTGGAAGATGTTAAATTACCAGAGACAGCAATTAAGATAATTTGCCAGCTCAGACATCAAGGCTTTCAGCTAGAGAGAAAAATGCCTGAATTCTCATGCCTTCTTGATGATAATTTGTGCAAAGAACTGCATTAACCAGAGGCTAAAATCTTTCACCCTCCTCTTTATTCAAATACTTACCTGCTCCTCCAGACCCACCTTCTGGGATGCTGGGGATATAGATTCCTACATACAGAAGTAGAAATAGATGTGAGGTTTTACACAGCCCAAGCCATTATTTTAATCATGAAATGTCTGTCAAAGTGGACTGTTTGTTAGTACCTTGTCTACTGAATTTTTTTTAATTTAGCTCTCCATTAAAGAAACAAATTAATATAAAATAAAATAAAATAAAATAAAATAAATTAAAATAAAATATAAAATAAAATCAATCCAATTAAGAAGAGTGCCAAAGCAGTCCTAAGTATTGGGTTTGGCTGATAGAAACAATTTATCTCTGGAGGCAACTAAGAGGTCTTATTTTTCTGTCCCTAAACATAGAAGGATCACAATGCTGACACAACTTAAATGTCACTGCAAAGCAAAAACCAAGTTGGTACAAAATTTGAAAGCACTGCATTTCATTTCATCTACTTTGCCTGCAGCTCAGGACATCTCCTACTGCAGGACCGAGGAGCAAAGCAAACCCAGAGGAGACCAGCCACCTTGCAGAATCTTTCCTTTGACTATTTGGCTTTAAGATCTAGTTTCCGGTTTCAATAACCATCAAAAAAATTACTTCTGAACCAATTGCTACTAGATAACAATTGATTTTTTTCCTCAAACCCCATAAAAATCTAAGACAAGAGAAAAACTATTTTCACCTGGGAATCACTTTTGAGAATTCCTTCTCGTGAATTTTGTGAATTTTGTTAATTTTGTGAATATTCTGTATCTCACTGGCTTCTCATGGGCCCTAGTGATTTTGCAGGAGGACAGAGCAAAGACATGATCCAAAGACATGATCTCTGCACCATTCATGACATTGTAAAGCTTAGTGGAGCTCCCTGAATCATGTCCATTTCATGATAAAGTGTGTCAGATAGCTCAGGAATTACTTGTAAGAGCACAAAAGCTTTGATCATCCTTGCTTACCTTCTCTGAATTTTTTTCAGTTCTAATATATAATTTTTTTACATGAAGGAACAGCCAGACAGTGTTCAGTGTGGGGCAAATCATGGCTTTATGTAAGCAGTTTCTGATTTGTTCTGTATTATTTTCTGAGGGGTTTTTTTTGTTTATTTTTACCAAAGTTGAATGGGTGTATTCAAGGAACTATTCATCTCAGCCCCAAGATCTCATTCTCCCATAGCTGGGGTGAGTTCAGAGTATCATTTTGTATGTGAAGCTACAATTGTTTTACAGGCACATTGTTTTACGTGTATCTACTTTCATCTGATATTTTTTTACCCAAACATTTTGTAAGGACCTTCTGCAATTTGCTGCAATGGATTTCATCCTTTCCACCTCAAAGAGTTCTGTGTCATCAGCAAACTGCCACAACATATCTTCTTCTTCTGGTCATTTATGTTTCTGTTAAACAGCAGCTCTGAGAACACAGAAGTCTGTGTGACTTCACTGCTGACCTTCCTCCATGGAGAAGTCTGATCTCTTACTTACCCTTGTTCAGTCTTCCAGAGCTTACAGTACTTTCTATTTTCCTCAATAGGATGCAACTTTCAAGGTTTTTTATTAAGACCTGATGAATGCTAAAAATATCTCTTTTTACTTTGGTGCTTAGTCATTCCTACTTTTTCTCAAGTACATCACAGTAGGTTATGTGCAGGGCACTGCACATCCCATGCACTATCTCTCAAAAGTCTCTTTGTTACCTGATAAGTTTAAGTTTTCTTAGCTACTTTTTTTAACTTATTTTTAAAAAAATTCCTTATTTTTATATAGATATTTTTATTTAAATTTAGCACAACTGTAGTGACTTTACTTGTTTGTTTTGTCTTGACCTGTGTAGTTTATCAAGGGAGTTTTAACTGCCATGACATATTTTCGGCATCTGTTTCAAAAATATTTTTATTGTTAAGGAAAACAAACAAAAAAAATTGTTTCAATGATCTGTCTGCAAGATCTCAGATCGCAGATTATGGAGAGTTGGAAAGGACCCATAAGGATCATCAAGTCCAGTTCCTGGTCCTGCACAGGGCATAGCCAAGACGCAAACTGTGTGCCTGAGTGTTGTCCAAAGTCTTCTTGAACTTTGCTAGGCTGGAGCTGTGACCACTTCCCTGAGGAGCCTGTTCCAGTGCACAATCACCCTCTGGGTGAAGAACCTTTTTCGGATACCTAACATCAACCTCCCCTTCACAGCTTCAGCCCACTCTCTCTGGTTCTGTCACTGGTCAAAGAGAAGGGATTAGTGCCTGCCCCTCAGCTTCCCCTTGAGAAGAAGTTGCAGACTGTAATGAGGTCTCCCCTCAGTCTCCTCCTGGCTGAACTGACCAAGTGACCTCAGCCACTCCTCACACATCTTCCCCTCAAGGCCCTTCACCATCCTTGTTGCCTTAATTTGGAAGTTTTCTGATACCTGGATAGCAATGGCAATGATAGATCCCAGCAATCTCACTAGGGAAGGACAGAAATAAAGGAGGGCTAAAAAATAGAAAAACACACACAGCAGGCAAAGGCAAGAGCAGGTGGATTCGTGCAACACTCTGTGGTCCAGAGGATGACTGAAACAGGAGTTATGACCGTCCAAACACCAAGCCTGGAAGCAAAATTATTATGAGATCAATGGTTATAAAAAAGAGATAGAATAGTACTGTTGAACCCCCTAGAGATCTGTTGCCCCACAGAAACCACTTTTTTCATTCAATCTTACCCTTGCTACAGAGAAAAAACCTATTTCTCTGCATGCTGAGTCATCACTTTTGATCAATACATATGTTTTCTGTCTTATCCATAGATTACCAGCCCTTTAATCAGAGACTGGGATTTTAATTTTTTTAAAATATATTAAAATATATATTTCTATTTTGAGGATCCAATTCCTGACTGATGCTAGCAGGCACTACTGTAATAGTATAAATACTCTTAAAGTGAGCCAGAGATGTGGTTCTCCTGGGGTTCAGGCACCACATGTTCTTTGAAAGAGCTACCTTCTTTGGAATATACAATTTTACTTTCATTCTTTCTTCAAATAAAAAGATTCATGCGTAATGTACGTCAATTTTTACTATAGGAAAATCCTGACTCCATAAAACCAGTATCCCCCCACCGCAAAAGTCCTGGGTAATAGATTCCACTTGAACAAAAGGGGAACAAATGCTATTAAACGTGTCATTAAATATTATTCTTTCCACTTGTGATAAGCCAAAATCATTTATGTTCCAGATGCACTCCCTTTCAGAAAAATATAACAGTCTCCAGTTCCATCTCTTTCTGATACTCTGGATGTAAACCCCATTTTAGTGGTGAAAACATAGCCCAAAATAAAAAGCAAAATACAGAGTACAAAAAAAAATTTGTTTGGCCTTAAAGGAAATGTCTCCTTTTTTGAAAACCTCATACTGAGCAAACAAAAGCAAAAGTATCGTTGATGTAATATTTATCACCCAAATCAGTAATGTTGCAATGATCAAAGAAAATATATTTACCAGTAGGGTGCTGGGTATAGATGTTGTTAGAATTTGAAAAAAGGCACTGTAAAAAATTGAATCTTGAATACAATTTTAATACATTAGACTCCTGACAACATCTCTGTCCTGTTATAATTCTAGTAAAAAAGAAAATGCTATCATAAGGACCAAAAGAATAATTTCTGAAAAAATATTCTTAAAAAAAAAAAAAGAGATAAGGCTTTACAATATTATGCTTTCATGAAAATTCAGCAATGTTCTATGACAAAACAACAGAAAAGAAATGTCTTTTCTTTGAACTTTTGCTTTCTTTTTTATGCAATCAAAATATAGTAAAGAACAGGGAACTCTTTCTGAAGGACACATTCAGTTTCTGCCTCACCATAGCATATAAGCCTCAACCAATGCTTGGCTTCGTTTTTTCTCTCCTTCAAACACCTTTTCCAGAGAGGATAAATGAACATTCATTTACAGAACCATTTACATTGTTGGATGTGAGGCCTTGATGGTAAAGAAAACTTGGGGACTCAAGGGAAAATAGCAGGTTTGCCCCTTTGTCTTCAAGTATATATGGTAAATATATTTTTTAAAAGATGGCTTTAAGCTAAGAGAAGGCAGGTTTAGACTGGATATTAAGAAGAAATCCTTTAATGTGAGGGTGTTTAGTCACTGGCACAGGTTGCCCAGAGAAGCTGTTGATGTCCCAACCCTGAAAGGGCTCAATGCCAAGTTGGATGGAGCTCTGAGCAACCTGGTCTAGTGGAAAGTGCTCCTGCCCATGGTAGGAGTGTTGGAGCTGGATGATCTTCAAGGCCCCTTTCAATTCAAACCATTCCATAATTCTGTGAAGCTATGATGACTTTTTCAAACCTATAATTCTTTTGTTTATTTTTTAGCTAAATTGTTTATAACCTTAAACATGGTACTCAGAGGCAGAAACTGTGGATGAGAATGTGAACTTGTACTGTATAATATTAATTGGGTTGGCTTTTTTTCCCACTAATAAGTAGATTTTGTAGGGAATTCTACTATTTTGACTACCTTCACCTCTACTTAAATAATAAACTGAGAATGTCTCCAGTGATTCACTATGTCCCAGCTGACACTGCCCATCTTTCCACCTTCCAGTCATGGAATTATGTACAGCCAGGGCTTAGAGATTAATTAATGAAGTTTTCTAGAAGACAGAAGAAGACTCATTTCTTTACAGAATAAGAGTAAAATATTCTGATTTCACTTGATTTCACATCCAGTGTTCTTTGTGCAGAAAATTTGTCATTGACATCATTCACTTTAAGTACAGCAAAATAACACTAAGAGCCATAGTACCATATCCAAGTTATCTTTTTATTTTTCTTTACAATGCTCCTGAGGAACAGAACTGTCTTCAGTTTATGAAGACACTGCTCCCGAAAAATGAAACAGTCCCCTAGCATTACAGAGGAAACCTGTGGTACAGCCCATATTTTATCCCTTAAATCCCAGTCTCACACTGTCAACTCATCACAGCAAACATGACATTTTCTCCACAGTGAACAGTAGCTGCTGCCTTGCCCAGCACCTGGATGCTGTGATTGCTGTTTCATGTGGCAGCCTACTGTGGACCACTCCCACCCCTGCCCTGACTAAAGTCCAGGATGCATTTTGCCAAAGCCGAAGAAAGTGACAATCTCAGCTTCACAGGCAGGGCTCTGTTATCATCAATCTCTATCACAGCAGTTAACCTAACCATCATATTTCTATTCTTTCCTAAGGAAAAACTAAATATTCAGAGTATCATGCTGTTAGACTGAACACAGAAGTTCAATGAATTGTTCAAAGGCAGAGCACACAATTTGCTCTTCCAGCTCTTGCTGCTTTTAAAAAAAACATGTGTTTTCAGGTTTAACATATATTTAACATCGTGCTAGACCTAACACTGCTTCTAAGTGTTAGCTTGGCAAAACCATAGAAACTTTAAAAATAAACTAAAAGTGTAACTAAGAAGTATTATAATGAAAAAGCTTAACATATTTATTTGTAAGTATACCTTTTTTTAATGATTTTCTATGCCTAGACAGTATCAATTTCAGTCACCAAGACAGAGCAGCACTTTTTATTCTGTAATGTTCTCATCTCCTGTTATCCTGCAATGCTGCAAGTCTAATGAAGAGTCCTGATTGTCCTTGAGCCTTTTGGTTTCCATGTTCCCACATGGTAACTCCCAGCAGCTCTTCAAAAGCTCACGGCCATGGCTGGCTGTTCTACAGCTCCTGCTGTTGTTATTGCTCACAAAACTGGTACCACAGTTCTGGGGAGAAGCTGCAGCAAAACAAACCAAATGCAGACTTTGAATGGAGATATCCTGAAGTGTGATGCCTGACCTGTTATTGTTTCACATTGTCTGCTGTGGCACCAGGGAAGAGCTCTCTGCATTTATCCAGGATGCAGGAACACAGTAATGAGGAGGTATCACACTAAGTGAAGATATACTGTCTTTTTCAAAAACACAGCCATAGTCACAGAGCTTGATTTTTAAGTATTTGCTTTTTTTTTATTACTTCTTTCTGTTACAATAACTTTATCAAAAGCTGGTTACTCATCTGTAAAAATCATTTTTTATTTATTATATGAATTTTCAGTGCTTTAAGATAACTTCCACAAGAGCATCCATGAAAGTTCTGAAGCAAAATCTACTTACAGAATCTCTCGCTTTTTCATGTGGTGATTTCTGGTTTCAATTTATTCATTTCTTCTCCTACACCATATTGAACAAGTAAAATCCCATTTTTAAAACGTTGCTAAATGAAAGAACTGGCAGGCTAAGAAGTCTGAGCGTCTGAAAAATGCTAGCACAGCCAGCAGCATTTAGCTAATGTCTTCAAAAGAGAAGCACAAGGCAATAAGGAAAGAAGATACTTACTGGTCTGTTCTTTGAAAGAGACCTCAGTAACCTCTTTCTCACCCAGCAAACTCTGTCAAAGCATGGAAAAGAGGTTTAAGAATGCATCATAATGCATATGTACAAATGGATAAGGGATCTCTTAATGACCTATGGTAGTGAAAAATTATTTCATCTGCCTGCCTAAGCTCCAACTCAACTTTGGCAGTCACTGCATTGGAGAAAATCATCAAAGTTTCAGGCATCTCATGATGCACACTTCACTGCTGAGGAAATAGTGGTCTTTTGAAAACTATATTCCCCCTTGATCTCTGATTTCCTATAGGGAGCATTTTATAAATCCCTGAACAGGGACTAACATAAGTCATGCTGTAAAAGCAAAAAATGTATTCTATGTTTTCATCCTCCAAAAATGCAGTTAAAGATTGAAAAGGAATTGTCACAAATCACTAATTTGAGTGATGCAATGTGAAATTTTGCAAATGAGACACTTGAATTTATTTATTTTTTTAAAGGTAGATTTTATTTTTAGACTGAATATATTCACTGTAAATGATGCAAAGAGCGTAAAACAAACAACATGGGATTCTTTGTGTTTTGATGAGTCAAACTGGAAACAAAATCATTTGGGATTAACTGAAAATAAATTTGAGTATTTTGATGTGTTTTCCAGCTCTATCTCAAATAAACACAAAAGACAGTGCTCAGTAAATTTTATTTTGTATCAGGATAATTATACCCTCAAGTTCTTCCTCCCTTTATAATTTTCATTGGTTTCCTACATTTCTTCCACATTTATGCCTTTCCTTGCTTTTTCTCCCTCCTCAAACATACACTTTCTGAGTTTTTTCTATGCAAATAGAAATTAAGCAATGCCTCAGTCCAACTCTTTTAAACTCTCAGTTCAAACTAGGCTAGATAGCAGGAAAAACAATCCATCCACACCATCCCTCTTCAAGCACTGCATTGCTGCTACAGTACAATTACATTATGTAACTGAGGCTGGTAAAAAGCAGTTAACACTGTAAAAGAAGTTTCTGAATAATAACAGACATAATAACACAGTGCTGACAGATCCTGATTGACAGAAAGAGACAGGTCTTCCCATTAAAAGAAAACATGAAAGTTAGTGAGGATGACAGTGGTAATAATACTGTAAAGCTCAGCTTCTGGCTCTTTGCATTTTAGAGATGATAAAATTCTGTGACTTTTTGTATATACATATATATTCATATATATATTTCAGAGTTGAAACACTTAATCTAATTAACTGCTTACCCTCAAAGGACCTCACTTAGCATTTGTGTTAAGGTTTTTTCACTCCATTTTCACCTGCTTTTCTGGAGTATCAGAAGCTTATGGGAAGAAACAAGAGACAAGAAAGCCAGTTAATCCCTTCATGGTCTTCCACCATCAAAGCAAAAGAAACCTAACAGGGCAAATACCAACAGACTCAAATTTAGGTTCGTGCAAAACACTTTAAGTAGACACATATGCATGTATATACACATATAGATAAATGAGCATTATAGCTCTGATCTGCTGTATGCTGACATTTCCTTGTCAATTGTTGTCTACTTGTACTCCTATCTACTATTGGTGGAAATGGGTAGCTCCTGGAAAAAAAGGCATTTTCCCACCTTCTAAATGAAACATTTTGATTTGAGTTTTGTGTGTGTATGTGTCAAAGCAACACTTTGAGCTAATTTAAACAACCAATTGACAAATTGGATGTCCTTTGCACTCTATTGACATATTGCATTCACAACTGCACACATTTTATACTAGAATAATTTTTGTCAAGGCATGGAGGCATTGTTTTATATTAAATAACGTCTTTAGGCTGGTTGTAGGCACACTGAGATCCACTGCTGGCTCTATCTAAAGCAGAAAAACACATTTTTCCTTCCTGCCTCAGTTTCCCTTTTTTTCAATAATGAGTATACTCCTTCAAGAACAGGTTAATTCTCAACATGCATTTGAATAAGACCTGTCACCCATATAGCTCAGTTTTGGATTTCCTAATATCCTCAGAATATTCTGAATATTACTGAATGTTCTGAATATCTTTGAATATTTGGAATCTCCAAAATATAGCTGTTGGCACCTGGCTTCCAAATACTTATTCCATAAATCACAACATAAGCAAAGGGCTTGCCAAAAATACACTTGTCTCTGCTTCCCTCCTTTGTCAACAAAACATGAGGGGAGAAAAGATTGTCTTTGCAGGATGCTCTGGGTTCCAATAAATTGGGGTTATGGACTTCCAGCTGCAGTCTGAACTTCAAACCTAAAAATTACCTTCCAACCACTGCATTTTGTTAGTATTGATGGAGCAACAACACTTTGTAGACTTTAGCTGACCCCCCGTGCAACAGCAGCAGAGCATCTCTCCTGCTGTGATATTGAATTTCACTTGCAGGACTGACTTAAGCGAGGTACAGACCTCCATTTTCTCTGCAGAGGATGTAAAGAATTAGAAGGATTAGTTTGAAACGTGGCTTGCAGAGTGGGATCTGGCAGTCTGTGTTAGTGCTTGATAATTCTCACCACCCAAATTTTGCCCTCATATTGTTTCTGAACAATATTTTAAGCTTAGTCGCTCTTCTGGCAGATTTCATGGCACCTCTAAAGGCTGAAGTCAGGAGCTCCACTCTCCAGTGGTACTGTAGGTTACCTAAGTGCATCAATTAGAAGTTTTTTTGTGGCAGTCTAGATATTCCACCCCTGGAAGGAGGGGACTCTGGCCCTGATCTGGCCCTGATCCATCCAACATGCCATGGAAAGGGTTAAGGAGGGAACACATGGAGCAATACAGACTTTCAAAGCACTTTGCACACTTTTCAGTAGCAAACCTGTATGTGTTTTCATTATTCATAAGACTGAATCTGAAGAAAACTAAGCCAGGAGCAGAACAGTTTGGTTTCTGCATAAAGAATCATCCAGACCACAAGACTGGAATTATCTCCTGTCTTTTTACATCCCAGTGCATCTCATTCCTAGCTGCAATTCTTCAATGTAAAATGTTATAAAAGTTGTCTAAAATAAAACCTCATGATTAGGAAACTCTCTTGGAACATGCATCTCTGCATCCAAATCATTCTCACTGTGAAAGGCCTATACCTTCTTCTTCCTAGGAAAAAGTCTAGAAGCATTGACAAATGTGAGAGTCAAATGGCCCACTAGGAATCTGGATAATTTCATCAGACCCTGGCAAGAGAGAAGGAGAGAGACTGCAGAACACTTTAAAGGGTTTCTCCAGTGTTGAATGAAGTTCATGTGCACTTCAGGCCGGAGGAGTTATGACACTCTGTTTAAGGCTTATTCCAAGTAGATAATTTATTTGTCACTAAAGATCCAATATTTAAGGTGTTTTCTGAGACATAAATTTGTCACAGACTTTTCTCTAAAAGCAAACAGGGCTCACACTTTCTTTAAAAATATGTCTGGAATCCTCAGAGCTGTAAGACCTTTATATTTGATACTGACCTGGACATAAAATGTGGTTCTCCAGACACCAAGAAGAGCTTGGACCTGTCATTGCATGAGTGAATGAAGAGCAAAGAAGGTTAGAAGCAAAGAGCAGAGAGCTTGTAAAATACGCATGGCACAGCCATATATGTCTGCAGTGGGATATCTGAGGTACTCCCCTTTGAGACAATGCAGCAGTGCTGTTAAATAATTCATTTATTTTTCCTAAATATTATCAAAGCTTATGTCTCAGATCTCCACTTCAGAGTGGAAAGAAGTACTTGCCACTCACAAGGGCCTTTCAAGTCTGATCTACAAGCTGGTTTTCCTTCTTTTTTGCTTTGGCCAATATCAACTTAAACAAAAAGAAAGAGCAATGAAACAAAACCCCCACATCACCTTAATTATCACCTCTTACTTTTTGTAACAGAAGTCACAAAACCTAAAGAACACATTTTGGCTACCTCCCTTGCGGCTATTTCAAGGTTGAATTGGCAGCAAATAGTTAATAGCTACTGGCATGAGTAGAGCTGCTGCTTCTAATCAGGAACTTGAAGTTTCTCCAGGAACTTGTGCTCCATTCCTGGCAATGAATTTTGTTATTGAATGACAAATCTGAGATAAAGGAAAAATGATTATACAAAATGTTTTTGGAATTTACCTCATTCTGCTCTCCATTGTCATCAAAATATTACTTCATCTGTTCAGGATCACATACTTCTCATTTTGGGGAGTCGAAGGACTACAGAGCTAGCTCCCAAATTTAAAGAATTAAATGTAGCAGAATCTTTCAGGGAGGTTGCAGATCTTGACTATGAATCATAGTTGATCATATTTCACAAGATTAATATGAGTTTAATTGAACCACCAGAAGATATGTCAGAAGAATAATGCACAAAATGGCACAGATGTTAATTCTTCCTCTTCTATGTCTGATCCAATTCTCACTCAAAAGGATTCATTCCAATTAGTTTAACAGAAGATGGATTGGACCCACAGGGTGGATCCAAATTACAATGAAGGGCCCAGGAGACCTTTGCTAATTTCTGTAAGCAGTAAATAGGCTCCTTATTTAGTATAAACAAAATTGATACTGAAATGGATTGAAGTTGTGGAAAGGATTTTTCTTTATCTTCTCAGAAAAATGAATTTTATCCTAGATTTCTTTTTCCAGGTTGTTTAGAGTTACATGAAAACAAACAGCATTATTCAGAGAGGTCAATGCATTTTGTACCAAAGCCTAGAAAAGATTTCATCTTTGTGAGAAAGAAAATCCATTTTTCAAGTTTGATAAAGGAAAATGTTCCAATAATTACATAGATTGATAAAAACATAAATGAAAAAAGTCTCAATTCCATTTCCTTTACATACCCATCAGTCTAAAATCATTATTTAAACTTTTTTTACCACTCTACTTTTTACCTTGAAAAACCTAGAATAATAATCCTTAGCAGAAACATAAAAGAGGATGATGCCAGCTGGAAGGATCACTGGATAGAAAGTTGGACTCTGATCTCAACTGTGACTTTGATTCATAAAGCCTTGAGCAAGAATCAGTATGTTACAGACCTAGATATCTACAGATGTCTATGTTTGTCTTCATAAATTTATTTCCCTGGATTCTTTTTACTGGCAGTAGAAAGACAGAAGATTTTTTGGAACATTGTTCATTTGAGCTATTTTTTACATTTACCTTAGAAAGAGCTGAGTCATATCTCCAAGGTGCCTAATTCTCTCTAATGACTATAAAGACTTTCTAGACAAGCAGCTTAGGTTTAGACATCCATATCTGCACATATAAATCCTACTCAGGATAGTCCTTCACCTTTTTTTTTTTTTTTTTGCCTTATTCTTTCCTGTGCTCAGATGTTCAGCTGTTCCTCACAAGAATATATTTAGCTGCAGAGAAACGTCGTCTCGTTGAGTATTACAGAGGCAGTATTCATACCCTCCATGCTTTGAAATGGCTGCAGAGAGATTCAGTGGAAGTGTTATTTCTTTATGCAAAGGACATTCCACAGTTTTTGCTGCTGTGTCATGTGGATAGAGCTATGGTTATATTTTAGGCTTTCCTCTAATCCCACTATGAACAGAAAATTATGTTGCTTTTCCTCAGGATTCAGTTATATTGGGGTTGTTCCTATTTGCTCTATTGCCCTCCTGGAATTGTACAGTTTAGCTGTGCCCTAAATTGTCTGCCAGCTGTGGAGAAGTGGGTAACCTCACATGTTGAGTGCATTTTTCCTCTTACTCCTTTCCAGAGTGCTCACATCAGCTCAGATTTTCTGCCAGTGGAAAGACATTGTGCTATTAAACTTCTCAGCTACCTCTGCCTCCTCTTGCCTATATTGCACTTGCTTTTGCTTTCCCAAGCCTTTATTAAAGTAGTTTCAGCACTATTCCCAAAGGACAAAAGTGTTAATACATATGAAGGATACCTCATTAAAGATTAGTTGTGTACCATTCCTCAAATGGAAGCATGTAGCTCCTAAAGCATTCCTATTTCTTAGCTCTGGATGGTTGCAGCATGCTGTCTCCTATACTGTGGCATAAAAAGATATAGATCACCCTTCAACATTAAGTTTTGCTTGTTTCCTTTCAGGAAAAAGCAGCTAAATACCCAGTCCCTCTGGTTTTGTACCCATATGCATATTTAACTTAACTTTTACAGCAGAAGTCTTCTTCATTGATTATTAAGGCTGAACTGGTGATATTGTCTACAAGTTTAGAGGCAACAAAAATGTGCAAGTCTCTGCTTGTGTTGTGTATGTGATAAACTTTTATGGTGAGGAAGGAGTTGTTCTTATATCAAACCATTTTATAAGAACAGAATCTATTTCTTCATCCTCTTTCACACCACATCAACTTAAGCCATCTCCTAACACGCAGTAGATCTGTTCCACCTCTAATTTCTGAGATTTATTTTCTGATGCCTATGGCAAGGGAGGAACAAAGAAGTAAGTACAATATATGACTGTTAATAGCTTGATTTTGATGCTAGTCATGTTTGAGCCTTTTACTGCTGGGTAGTAATAACTTTTTTATGAATGTTTGGAGATAGCATACGTTTCATCACCTTCCTCCTTGTGGGGTGGAACTGTAAACAAAATATTTTATATGAGTACTTGCTATAAAATTTAAAATAAATCAAGTTACTCTCTTTGCCTGGTTAAAAATACTCTTTCTGTGGATTAGTTTCAGGGTGAAAATACCAGATCAACTCTCAGTTGCGCAGATATCATGCTCAGTATTACTCCTTGTGTGGAATTCAAGCTCCTGAGAGTCCTCTGGGGAAGTAAAGTTTATTAATGCAGGCCCAGAAATGTACTAACACCTAGCTCTTGCACTGTAGATGGTTTTCAGAATGGGCAAAGGATCTGTCTATTTGCAGCCTCCTGAGTAGCCATCTCGATTTTCTGGCCTGGCCATCAGGTGGTGAAGCAAAGCAGATCCCATCTCAAGTCAATTACAAGGTGCCACTGTAGCCAAAAGATCTTGAATCAAAGCTCCCTGAAGTTCAAATTCAGCCTCCCTCAGCTTTGATGGCATCTTAATCAAAGATCTACTTCACTGTTTTGAATTATCCCAAGCTCCTTTCGATTCAGAATTTAATTTTGTGAAAATGCAGATATAGACATGATTCACTTTTGTCAGTGCAAATTCTATTTTCTGCCTACTTAGAAACATATCTAAATTATTTTGACTGACCTCTTTCAGCTGGAAAAGTAGGAGTTGGCTTTATGGGCTGCCACGTTGGTCTCAAGTCCAAGAGAGACACATGTATCTTGACCTAATTTTTGCAAGTCAGTATGTAAAAGTTCTAAAAGTTTTTGCTTGCTCAGATTCAACATACTTAACTTCAAGTCATGTATCTAAGGATATTAACAGCTATAGGTTCCATTGATAAATACAAGTTTCTCCAGAGGGGGAGGAAGATCTGCTAAGATAATAATTGCTTACTGAAGGTACCTATCCATATACATTAACAACATCGAGCTAGTAGAGTCATAGCAGTTCATAACGTAAGCAACTCAAGCTGACACCCAAATTTTTGTGGAACAATCCTGGATGTATTTTTGAACTTAGGATCAACAGACATTAAAATCATAGAATCATATAATAGAATCATTAAGTTTGGAAGAGATTGTTAAGATCATTTTTGCCTGGCTTCCTCTTTGCAGGTATGCATCACTCCCATTCCAACTCCTCTTGTTTATTCCCTGTGCTAATGATACTCCACAGAGACACTCAAGTTGGGTTCTTGGTGAAGCCAACTCACTGTCTGGAGAGTCTGGGATGCCTTTGTGTTGTTCTTCAGGTGCTCTCCTTCATGTCTTCTAAAACAACCTCCCAGGAAGCTCCATAGCCAGACTCCCACACTGAATGTTCAGCTGTCAATAGTGGAAGGGAAGGCAGAGTGTCATTGCCTACATACCATCTGAGAATAAAGCCTGCAGAGAATAGGGCAAAACACCCTGGCTGCAAGTCACAGGAAGCTCAGTAAGACAATTTAACATTGATTTTTCTTTAATTCAATTTTTATACCTTATATTTCTTTATTTCTCTAACCTGTGAAATATTCTGCCACTTTTTCACTTTGTTTTCATTCTTGCTGTGAGCTGTATGTCTATACTGAGAGAATCCTTTCTGTCGATTTCATCAAAAGGATTTCTGTAGCAAAAGAAACATTTCTGTTGTTCCTTACTCCCAAACGGAGCATTAACTAGAGCAGGATAATGGATTCCTATCTACGTGCCATGACATTCTTCCTATAAAAATGCATATACAGTACAGTGCTTCTAGCTTGCTAACAGCTACAAACTGTTTTTGTATTGATACCATAATATATCCTCAGCATTTATCATCAATTCTCAACAACAAGCTTTGTGCTACGCTGAGAGTGTTATGTTTTAATCTCCACTGAGAGCAGAGTAATGTGATGTGCGAAGGAGATGTAAGGTCTCTTCTATGTCCATTTTTTACATTTAAGTCCCATTTCAATGCTGCCAAAAGCTAAGAAAATCATGAGAAGCTATATATTGCAAGACTAAACATTTGAGGACGAGGAAGGTGGAGGGAGATAAACTATGTGTTTTCTGGATTTCATGCTAAGCCTTTTTTTCTTGATTGTACCTTGTATTTGTGATATTTTGATGTTGCATGTAGATAAATTGCAGGAAATTCATGATCAAACACAACAGGATAAGAACACGTGGAGATGCTACTTTTTTAAGCTTCAACTGCAAAATTTGAAATCAGTAAAACATTCAAGAATAACTATCAAAATTAACGTTAGTGAGTGTTCTCTAATTGGAAGTAAAGATGACAAAATCTGCATCTCTTTTTCTTTGCTCACTACATGCAGAATCACAAACCCAAGGAACTTAGAGTGAGGAAACACCAGATTGGTTTTCCTAGTCATTTCATATGATATCCCACACTCAGTTTGCTAAAGGTTTCTAGAGCTACAATGTTCTATATATCTGCAAAAATAAACTTTAGCTTTTAATATACACTGATATGCTGGAAAACAAAGCCTCTCTCTGTGGCTCATAACTCTGTACTGTGTAACATCTGGGTTACTAGGAGAAGCTTTGAATTTTCTCTACTAAATTCTTCCCCAAAACTTCCCTGGGTACCCCCATCTAATTATTTTAATAAGACTACTTGAAGGAGAAAGAAGTACAACTCTCTAATATGTATATCTAAGATATTTGCACTTTTTTTTTCTCCAAAGTTGAAAGTTTTCTCATAGTGGGCATCAGCATCTTTTCATCATGCTATAAGAGTATACATTAAAATACATTAAATGTGTGAAAATACATTAAAACACGCAAAATTAGGAAACTTGAGCATTAATGTGATGATAGAAAAGAATTTTGAGAGGGGTAAGTCAGTCTAGTTTCACTGGCACAAATGCAACTGCAGTGATTTACCTCAGCTAAGGACCAACATGGTGAGTCCAACATGGCACTAACATATACATGGTCAAAACATCAACCCATACCACAACAGTGCTTGTACTTCAATGTATAAATATGTAATTCCTATTTGATTTCATAGTCATACAAACTCAGAATATTTCAGAAGGCTTATTTGTTGACTAACATGAATTTGAAAGTCTATGCAGCATGTTTGAGTTACAAGTTGGTGATGACTCAGCTCAGGTTTTCTACTCCTGTTGTCATTGCAAGAGGAATGAAAGAAAAATCAGGAGAGCATATTTCAAAGAAAACAGAAAAATCTTTACTGCTCACTAAACTGTGCTCATATGAGCTGTCTGATATGTTGGGAAGATTTTAACTGAGCAAAAGCCACATTTGTTGCTTGAATTCCTCATCAAAGTCAAAGCATCAGATTCATGAAGCTAACAATTTCCAGATCACTCCATCCCCGCTTGGATGAATGTTATAAATGACCTTTCAGGGAGACTCCTGTGGCTCTGTGACAGTCACACCAGCCAGAGAACATTTCTCCTGTATTTGAGCTGAGTAATATCAGGTTACCTCCTAATCCTGACCTATCATTAATCACCACAGAGCCAGACACACAAAAAAAAAGTATTAGCAATCAGATAGAAAAGTCTGGAAGGAAAGAGACTCCCTTGCCTGACAGATGCAGAAGTGCTCTGGCAGGCTGTTCAGATTTGGAAGGCCCTCTTTGGAAGGCTGCTCTCACAGCAAAGAGGATCAATAGGAAAAAATCAAACGCATTATCTTTGTTTACATCCTAGGCACAACAGTGTAAAAATCCTCACCAGGCTAAGGAGCCTGACAGCGTGTGATGGATGCCCTGTTTAAATGATGCCTTTGAAAGCTTTCACAATGCTCTGACAGAGGACTCACTGGAGAATAATGACTTTCCCTTAAATTACAAGAGCCTGGGATGAGGAGGCAGACAGTGTGAATGTTGCACTATAAATTCAATATATTCAACTGCTTCTGGTACTAAAGAGTGATTGTTAGTGGTGAAAACATATCCAAGATTTGTCTTTGACCCAAGGATGTGTTGGTTATCAGTAATGAGAAAGCTACGACATTTTATTTTGAATTATTTTTTCTACTTACAGAATATGTTTGCAATCAACAATAGAAATGTGCTTCAGGCTTGAATTTGCTACACTGGCAATTCATATAAAAATAATACATAAAAATTCAGTGGAGGCACTCAAGTGTGCATTGTGTATTATTCTTAAATGCGTACTGAGCGTGTACCAGTATAGCTATTTGGTGTATTAAATGCTATGAAGTTTTGGAATAATAGGTGAAATATCTGGAGATGGAAATATTACCAAAAAAATAGACTTTCTTTAGCTAAAGTACCTATATTTCATGCAAAGAATGCGGGGTTATTGGTAAGGGAAAATTTGATCTTTCGATAAAATATGCGCGCTCATGCTCTTCCCCTATATTACTGAGCTAAAAGTAGAGGAAACCTCTTTGGGCTAAAGTTGGTGGGTTGGCAGAAACATTTATTTTTGTAGGTCTCTGGTCAATAAGTAAACCTGTGCTAAGCAAACAAAGCTCCTTTACCTCCAGACTGCATCTAGATACACCTGCTTTTAGATTACCAGATGCCACACCTGAAAAACAAACTTCAAGATATTTCAGCCACCACATGAACACCAAAATGAAAAGACTATCTAAGAGCCAAGCCCTAAATATAAAACCTTTGACAATGTATTTCTCTTCCCTGCTGAGATGGTTACATACTTCTCAAGGACACTATTCTGAACAATCACAGTGGAAAAATGCCTCATGCTGTAGTGGCTTTCCAAAGACTAGACTGAGTAAAGGACCTCATTAGGAGAAGACAGCAAGTCAGGTGGAAATTATTTAATTCCAGATTACACTAAACTCTCTTGGAGGTTTAACTATTTTTTTTCCTTTTGCCATTAAAACAATACATATTTTCAAATTCCTGTTACTTGTTAAAGCTAGCTGCTGGTGGTTTGCCTACCTAAAAGATTTACAAGTTCTTCTAGAATACCATAATATGTGCAGCAAATACCCACATGCTATGCCTATCATGCATCACTCTGATTGCCATTTTGTATGAGAAAAATGGAGACAAAAGGAGACTGAGAAATTGTGGGAGGTAGACAAAGTCAGAAAATACTAGTTCAAAATGTAAAATGAAAATTAATTACACTCATGGACTACCAGTCAGCAATAATATGTATTGCATTTGTAATCTGCTGGGAAAAGGAACAAATTGAAGTTCTTAATCCAAATTACAATGTTCAAACCCAAGTTTTTGTGTTTACTTCTTTCTGGATTTTCACTGATTGGCCAAATGGATATCTCAAAATCACCACTGGAAGATTCTGTAAAAGGAACCCCAAAAGGTGGAAGGGGGGGGGAGTGTCTTTTGTTCTTTTTGCTCCTCTTTTTTTTTTCCCCTATTTTTTCCCACTAAGTCTCATGGACTTTGACAGAAATATATTTTCTTCAAAATTTGACTACAGAATGCCAAGGTGCACTGTGGAAAAGGAATACTGGGTACCTAAGATGGAGATATGGCCTTTAGTCTGATCCGTACTTTACTTTACTCTTCTTACCCTTTGGCAGATTTTCAGGTCCTTAATCTCTGTGCAATCTCATTCTCTGTATGGAGAAGAGATGCCCTCAGTACACTGAGTCAGATTCACAGAGCTCCTACTGCTATATTGCCCCTCATTGTCTGTAACTTTTAAATAATGACTGTATAAACAAACTGAATTTAATTCAGTTTCAATATTCTCTGGCTTATAATAAATTTTGTCCTGAAAAGAAGTCAGTATATGACATCTTTTTTTTTTAATCTAATCACTTTGCACATTTCCTGAAACTACTCAAGCAGGAATAAAAATATTTAGTGAATTTTGGAGATGCCATACATAAGAATATCTGTCTATTTATGAAAGTGTAAATCCTAAGTGCATAAACCTCAGTTCATCATAAAGTTCATAAGTAAAGCTCAGTCATTATATTTTAATAGCAGTAGTAATAATAGTAATAACATTGATAATAGTAATCATCATCATCATTTTATTTATTCAATTTCGCATGTCAGGGTGCAATTTAATTAAGTTCAGCTATTCACCTCAGCTAAACATATGACCCAAAGACTCAAAATGCTTTCCTAGAATTTGATTTCCACTAATATCACAGGATGGACCAGAACCCCAATCCCAAATTATGAATTCTGTACTTGACCTCACAGCTCACTTTAGAGTTGACATCAGCATCCTCTGCCTACATATGAGTAAGCCTAGCTACATGATGTGCTGACTCTGGCAGCTGTTTATACCTTGCTGTTCCTATAGAGTTATTGAAAATGGAATTGGGTTGTCTCTACTTTAATCAAGGGTGAAAGCAAGACAAGTTGCAAAGGAGAGGGAATAAGCAGTGCAATTTGTTGACTACTGCAAGTCCTGCTCCATAATTACATTTTGTTCTATGGTAGTTATTTGAATTCACTTAGTAGTCAGAGCACATAATTTCTAAAGAAAAGAAAAAGAAAATAATTTACAATGGAAGCTAATAGGGTGTTAATAAAATATAAATCTGCTGGCTGTTGAGGCTCATGGAGAGTAAAACAATTACACCTCTGAATGTTTCACTGAAAAATAAAAAGTCGTTGGTTTTGGAAATATTTGCTTAAACCACACTATTTGGTTTGCTCAAAACTGACAGAGATATGTTATTGGAAAAGTTTTTTTCAGTGGAGAACCAGAAAGGTATGAGTCCTGAATTATAGGAACAGAAAAAAAGATCCCCATCAAGCAATGCAGTTAATGACTTCAGATGATGATCTGTGTGGAGAATATATCTTTTCTAGCTGTGTTGTGTTTGTCAATAGATGCCTTTGCAAACTGGCTTGTAAAAATTAAGAGTAGGATTAAAGGTAAAGTGAGGAAATTAAGTTTACTGAGAAGGTGTTTGGTCTCAATCTGTTTTTCTCATCAAATTGCCAGAGCAATTTCAGCAAGATGTGAGGTGCTTAGTGTTGAGAAAGTGAATAGTGTTTGGACCTGAGAATGACTTTTCTTTCCTAGCCATTGGGAAGCTCTTTTATGATCTTCAGTAATTCTTCAGTCCCTCACCCTATTGATACGATATTGGTAACTTGAATTTTTAAATTGTTTGAACACCACCACAAACTGAAAAAGCTGATGCATCTTTTCATAAGTAATTGATTGCTCTAGCTTGCTTATAATAATCTCTAGAAATAATTTTTTGAACTCAGTATTTGGGAATGGAAAGCCACACCAAGGGTATTTCCACCCTGAGAATTCTTGAATACTGGGGTTTCTGTGTAAATTCATGAGTATAACAGGAAGGACTTATCATAAGAGTGTGTAAAAGTGCTACACTGTCAAATGGTTTATGGAGTATGAAATTGTAAGTGTCAACAAAATAATAGTAAGATGGCAGTAGCAGCACACTTAAGAGTGATCAAAATCAATAAATTCAGAAAACTGTCTGGATGTATCATAAAAGCAGAGCATTCCTAATGGTTGTCTCTCTGTGACAAAATGAAAATAAACCAGGGAACAGAAAATGAACAATTATGATATTTTAGGGTCTAGCATCAACTTCCAAGTGATGTATTTTGGAATTGTGCAGATGTCTATAGCAAAGCCAAGACTGAAACCTCATTAAAGGAAATGGGATTCCTTCTTTTGGCCTACATGATTGAAAAGATAAATGAAATGTGAGACAGTCTGTTTATTCACCAATTTCAGTCTCAAGTCAGCTTTACAATTCAGTCTCGTAATGATGCATTTTCCAGTCTACAGAAGCAGTGGAGCCAAAACAAGTCCTTGTTTTTCCCCTAGTCAAACAGTGGTTGTGTCTGTGACACCCAGTTCATTGTCATGGCATGGAGTATTAATATTGCACATAGCAGAAGAACTATTCAAAACCTTTTCTGATTAGCCTTTATTAATTGCTTGATAAGGGTCTTTAAGAGAAAGTGTTTTAGAATCTCATAATGGTAAATTCGCAGAATTTTGAGTTCAGATGTCTGCAACTGAGAAGTCACTGGTAAAGGGTGCCCACAAACATGTGACAGTATATATAATTTTTTTAAAAAATATATAGTATTTTTGCATATGCAATATATGCTATATATATATATTCATAATATATATAATACATAATATTTTTTGAAAAAAGTGACATCCTATGCTTCCATTTTTATATGTCCATTTTCAGATGGTGAAAATACAGGTCTTGAGGTGTAATAACTTCTGAAATGCTGTCTGATAGGACTCTTGCCAGCAACACTTTTTGGCACAAATTTAATTCAAATGCAAGAGCAATGCAAACGTTTGCTGACTCAAAGTTGAATATAAACACAAATATTTTGCTGAATGTGTGCCACAATTTTGAATTCTCCACCAGGGAAATAATACACATTCAAAGACAGAACATCCTAAGATGCAGTGATCCAAACTAATTTTTATTTCACCATGGTATATTGATGCACGTAATTTAAACAAGTCTCACCCCACATGTGAGATCTTGTAGAAAAATTACTTCAGTGAGTTAATTTTGGAATAATAAGAGCTAAAGATATCCTCAGTGTGCAGGGCCTCATTTCATAATATGGGATATTTATAATTGGACTTCCAAAGGCAATTGTTTCATTCTATTTGCTCCATGTCACTACTGCCCTTAGATAAATTGAAGATCTCTTTGTGCATGAGTTCAGAATTCAAACACCGTATAAAATGAGAAATATTCTTTCCCTTCTGGTGCATAAAAATGGAGGGATGATATTTGTCCGTTGCCTTCAACAGAATTAATTTTTGGATGAATTTAGAACAAAGAAACCAAAATCTATTTTTCCATATATGCTACATTTTCGTCTTTGGTTTCCTAAAACCTGTGCAGAAAAACTCTTATACAGAACTGCTGAAAAAAAAATCACATTCATAGTTGTTCCACTTACAGTGCCAAAATAGATAGGATATATTTTTGTTCACTAACGAACTCACAGCAGAAATGAAAATATTCTGTACAAAACTATACAAATGAAACTACTCAGTTCAGAGTTTACCACTGGTGATTTCTCTCTTTGTATCTGGGAAGGAGCTCTTACGGTTTGTTTAATTATTACTTACACCATAATATAGTCCCCAGAGAAAAATTAATTGCAAAATGTATCCATCTTAGAGGCAAAGTAATATCAGCTAGGATAAAAGCTGAAGCTTTTCCAATTAAAGCTGCTGTCAGTGAAATGCAGAATGTGATTGTAAATGCAAAAAAGCAGTTTAACTTTAGCCTTCCTGCAAATACACGATGGATTGCGGATGTGAACACCATCTGTCCAAATACTGGCCAAACTGATCTTTTTAATAATTACATAGATTCAAACACAATCACCATGACATGCGGTGTAATCTTGCTTCAAGGTTCTTTAAGACAAGCAAAATCTCTGTTTATCCATGAAGGACTAAGTGATGAGTCACTTTCTGAGTATTTATTTAGCCCACTTCCATTACATTCATTTGTTGCATGTCTGAATATGGGTTCAATAGGGCTTGCTATCAGAAGAGGAGAAGAGTTATATCTACAATCCTGTTAAATGGTAATCCCATTTTAGTATGAAGAGAGAACAGGCTCAATCTTCCACTGGTATTGATTGTCCTAGCTACCATATTGCCACTTTGGCATTATAAATATGGCATGACTAATTAATTAGCAGTTTTATTACTTTTTAATCTGCTGTCTCCTTGAGAAAGCAGTTTAGCAGACCAAATAAAATTTGTTTTCTACTTTCACTCAAAAATTATTCCAAAAAATGATGTAAAGTAGCACTTTGCTTTTCTGAAAAGTGACAAGTTGATCACTCCTATTACTTTTAAAAATCATCTGAAGTTGACTAAGAAGAGAGTTTTAAAGATCTTCTGGAGACAACAAAGAAATGTGTTACCTTACTTCTCTAAATACAGAGTTTTCCTAAATATGGATGCTAGATGCCACTATGTGGTTAACACACCTGAAGGATGGGATGCCATTCAGAGGGACTTGGACAAGCCCAAGAAGTGAGAACCTCACTCAGTTCAACAAGGCCAAGTGGAAGGGCTGGCACATGGGTCAGGGCAATTGCCAGTATCAGTACTGGCTGGGGGAATGAAGGGATTGAAAGTAGTCCAGAGCAGAAAGATTTGAGGGTGCTGGTGGATGAAAAGCCAGACATAAGCCAGTAATGTGCATTCACAGCCCAGAAAGCCAACCATGTCCTGGACTGCATCACAAGAAATGACCAGCAGGTCGAAGGAAGTGATTCTTCCCCTCTGTCCTTTGCAATGGTGACATCCTGTCTGGAGTATTGTGTTCATCTCTGGGGTCCCTGGCACAAGAAGGACAGCAGAAGTCTCCTCTGCTATGGAAGCAGGCTAAGACATTTGGGGGTTTTCGGCCTGGAGAAGAGCAGGGTCTCCCTGGGGAGACCTTAGGACAACTTGCAGTACGTAAAGGTGGCCTCTGAGAAAGATGGGACAAACATTTTAGTAGAGGCTGTAGTAATATGACAAGGGGAAATGGTTTTAAAAGAAGAGAATGTAAATTTAGACTAGATTTAGGAGAGTTTTTTGCAATTATAGTGGTGAAACACTGGAAAGAAGAGGCTGCCCAGAGAGAAGGCACATACCTGAAAACATTCAAGGTCAGGTTGGACAGGACTCTGAGCAACCTGGTCTAATTCAATATTTCCCTACTCATTGCAGAGGAGTTGGACCAGATGACCTCTCTTCCAACCCAAACCATTCTATTGATGCCTAAAGACCCTAGAAAAGAAACAGCACACTTTGAAGATAATATTAAGATAGGAGGTAATATAAAAGCTGGTCTTTATTGGAGGCCTCCAGGAGCAGATATGGCGAATGTCCATAAAAGCCCACACCACACAGGGAAAATACAGTTTTTTAAGTTTAGCAAAGTAGTGTATTTGACAAAAAATCACCAATTAGAAGCGCAGGTGATAAGGTAATTCCCCCTTCTGGTTCAACCTTTTTCTGGAGCCCCCCCCTTTGTACTAGCTGCACTTTGTTTACAAAAATGTATAGTGAAGAGCTGTTTTCTTGGCCTTGGTAGCCAGGGAGAACAAGATAGGATTTGGGTCCCTGGAATGTTTTTGGTCTTTCTGCCTGGGGAAAGGGAATGGAAAGCTACTGGAAAAACCACTGAAACTAGCTACTGATATAATAATAGGCTATAAATGTATATGTAAAGAATACAGAGAATACATAAAAGAAAAAGGCAAAAATCAGTCCAGCGTCACTATGATTCTGTGATTCCACTGTCGTGACTTTTTGTTTGTCTGCTGTAATTAGTGGATGCTATTAGTAGTGAAAATTTGTATAAGGGAAGTCTTGGTCCTATGTAAATTTTACTGACCAAGTATTTCACCCAATATTTTAAAATGGGGAGCTAGGAATGAATTAGATAGGACATGCAACGCAATACCTTAAGTCATAGCTGGAAGTTTAATAGAAAAAATAGAACATTCTGAGCTTGGATACACTTCTCCAAACTTCTTTCCTCTAGTAAGCAAATGTTTTCAAACACAGATCAGGAAAAGCAGATATTGATGTGTCAGCAGAGTTATTGCGTCAAATCATTTGTTAAGCAGAGTTTTAACTATAGCGAAGTGTATGAGTTTGAGTTTGGTTCTATTGCATTTGAAACTATAACATCTGAAATTATATAGTCTAAAGTTCCTCTGTACCAGCTGAGAGTCTAGACCACCAGATAATTGATAATTCCAGTTTGTGTAAACAAAGCATGGTTTGCAAAAAGGCATCCTTCCAACAATAGCCTAAACAAGTAACTGTTGTTGTGGAGAGGGTGTAATAAAAAAAAGGCATAAGAAAATCCTTCCCCAAAACACTCCTTCAACTCAAACAAACTGTATTTTGAGGAAGTCCTGAGATGAGAGCAATATCTCTCTACTCAATAACTTGTGACAGATTTTCTTGCATGAGTTTTTCCAGTAATTTTTTAATTCATATAAGCTTAATACTCATAGACATGAATTTCACAGCCTATTTACACGCTGTATAAATATTTTTATGAGCTTGCCAGATACTCTTCATAACAGATGCTGAAAGCTCAATACAATAACCTCCTTTATAAAGGAAACCTACAGGTTTCTTTCAGAAGTCAGTAGTTAAAGAGAAGTAGAAGGAGCTGAGACCTCTTCTTGAAGCTCCTTTAGTATTCAACAACTGTATGCAGGTTCCACATTGCAGTTAAAAGACACATGCACAATACTCCAATCTTCTTTATAAACTCAAAACAAATTCCTTTTAATGAAAGGAAGGCATTACATTACTTTTGATTTATGTACAATTGTAAATGGTCAGCTAGGAGAAAAATTATTGGTATCACTCTCTAAGGGGGAAACAGCAACTTTGTATTAAGAAAGTCCTTATTCAAAAGCTCATCCTTAAATAGAAAAACAAGGAAAAAAGAGAGTGAAAATGTGAAGCTGTAGCTAACCTGCCTTCTGACTTCATATATCCTTTAATGAGAAATTATAAAGCTGTTGCAGTAAGAAACCTTCCTCTGCTAATGCTGTAAATCCAGGAAATGTACCTGTCAAAATAGTATTCCTTTGTATAAAATCAAGGGAATGTAAATAATTAGGACATTATCCAGTTGCAAAAAGCAATTGTGTTATCCCTTTGATCACACTAGAAAAAAGAAAGAAAAGTTTTTTTGAAAGACACCATTTACTACTTGGTGGATACCTGTTCTCTTGATTATGTTACTAAAATGATCATGATATAATGGTTAAATTATTTTTTGTTCACCAGCAGTCTAAGGCACAAAATGTACACATTGCTCTTTTGTGTTATCATGACATTTGGGTTGTATTGCACATCTTCAGTCCCAACACCACTATCATATTTTGTGGAAATAAATGAACAAAAATGGCCAGGGCATAACCTCCCCTCTTATGCATAATTTATATAGCTTCATAATTAATAGATGTGTCTGAAACACAAATTAGGTATTATAAGTAACAAGACTTTTCTTAAGAAAAATGTGTTTCATCTCACACCAATGCATGGGGTATTTGGAGGTATTTATTCCTTTTAAATGACCAGTATGCAAAAATATTTCAGAAGTATCATCATTTTTTTATCCTTTAGAGATTATTTTTATGTACTTTTTTTCATGTGTAATGGTTCCATTTTTCTTTTGTTGGTTACTCTCTCTTTTATTGCAAATAAAAATATGTTTGCATAAATTGCACATAAAGTTGTTTATTGCTGCTTAAATCTGCTGGAGGTTTTTAAAAAACATACCATGCAGCAACTCTCATTCAAATTGGGTAAAGATTCCATGTCTTGTTAAACTCTGTGCCTTATTTCTTCACACCAGCATCTTGCAAGAAGACAAAAAAATGAAGCTGGAACTGAGGAGAAGTTTTTATGTATTTTAGCTGGTGTTCATTGACAAAGATCCTTCAAGCATGGAGCTAAGTTTGTTTACAGGTTGTGAAGGCCAAAAACACTGCTGAATTCTTTATTTTCAACTCCTTCTATCATTTACAGTTCTTGATATGAAAATGCCCCCTGGAATGGTACATGCCTGCACAGGGTCAACACATGGACTAGTAAATAAAGCAAGCTCCAGACAATCCTTTGACCTGAGCCACTCAGTGTGGTATTACTTACTTATATATATCTAAAAACAAGAAGGCCTCTTTCCTTGCTTATGGGAAAAGCTATTGCCCCTGCGTTGTGCTTGAATACATGGTGAGAGACTATCAGCCACCATCAGCTAAAACCATGCCAGGGATTATGGGACAATATAGGACAGTATGGGACAATTGCAGGCCAGATCTCACACCAAACTAGTGTTTTATTATAAATATAGGAATTAGTCAAAAGTTTTGGGATAGGAACTTGAGTGGCAAGCAAGAGAGCATATGCTCTTTACTGAGGAAATTTAAACTCTATGTCTTCAGACGACCCTATTTATATATAGTTTTGAACAGATTTGTTCAGTTATCACAAATTTTGGGTGGATGAATTTATGGCCTACAAAATACTGTTTCAGCTTATATGAAGTGGCAAAATTTTATGACGAGTGATTTGGGTTAGTTTCTGGGTTCACATCACAAATACAGAAACATTTAAGCACTTTCTGAAAAGTAACTCATGCCTAGGGGAAGTGACTGAGCTGGGTCACTAAAATCAATGCTTTTGAAAATGTCAGACAATAAGTAGAGCTAACTAATATTAAATATTGGTACATAACCATTTGGTGACCCACCACCCTCTAAATGACTCACTCTGCAGCTGCTGACTAGTAAAACATCAGCAATGTCAAACAAAGACAATCATTTCCTTCAAGAGGTTTTTCCATTTTGCTTGATTTTTTTCCCACTGAAGTCAATGGCAAAATTATCTTGGATTTAAAGGGCACAGGATTAGGTCATTAGTGTCTCCTAATCCATTTGTCCTAAACCTCCTGGAGAGAAACAAGTGCTGTAAGTGTAGAAGAGAAGACATTTGTTTTAATTTTGCTTATTTGAGGTAACAAAATCTGGCACCAAATGCATTTGTGTGTCTGGGTGTAATTATTCTCCTTTCAAAGAACTGCTATTTCTCTCTCGCCTCAGGACCATTAAGGTGTTAAGTACAAAGACACTGCTTGATTGAAGTAGGCTTCAGACAGTCTGAGATGTGAAGAATCAGCCTGGTGAGAGTTACCACATCAGACTGTTGATTAAACAAAGGTAACTCAGTACCATATCACCAACAGGGAGTGCGAGGAGGAGGGGGAGGGAGAGGAAAAATTATAAGACTGAAAAGAGACAGAAAATCCTAACACTCATATGCTTCACAAAATTATTTCCTATTTATTTTCTTCTCCCTTAACCTCTGTCAAATTTGAAGTTTAATATTTCTGTTGAACCTAATCACAGCTTTTTTGGCTGCAACAATTTATAAGGTAGAGGTACACAAAACCAGAAGCTGGCAGCAAATGTTTCCTTATCTATAGCTGCTCTGTAAGTGTGATCATGGGTTTGCAGAATTGTCTCCCACTCCCTCCACCTACTATTCCATTAGCCAACAAGGACAATCACTCATTACACAAACGGGCTCGAGAAAGATTTCTCTGTCTTAAAATAAATTGACCTGGATATTAAAATGCAAATCTGTCATCATAAACCTCTGGAAATTCACTTGGATAGTAACAAATGCGAAGTTAGCTTAAGGTTTTGAATAATGAAATGGAAAAGAATTTTAAAAATAAGGGTTTTTTTCCCCATATTTCTGTTACTCATTAATTTAATGAACCCAAAGATTTTCTGTATTCAACAATATCTGCAGATTAATCTGTGACAAGTGGGAGGAGAGGAAAGAAAAGAAACAGTCAGGTTCTGGGGCAGCATTTGAGAGATGGCTGCAATTGGAGCAGTCTTGTCTGGTAACACAGGACATTTGCATTGTCACCTCCAGTGCTATCTTACCTAGAGTATTTTTCTAGCTTGAACACTGGAGTATTCACAGCTAGACATGAATTATGTGTGGTGCAGTCCAGAGATCAGCTCTGGAAGGTCTCAGTCAGTCTGTGCAGAAGGTCTAAAAAGTAGTGTTTAAGATATATTGAACTGAACAGAAAATTTAAAATTTCCCCATGGACTTTAGAAAGAAAATCAATTTTTTTTCACAATTTGAAAAGACAGGCTCTTCACTTCTATATATTGGGGATGATACTGGGTTTGAACATTATGTTAAGACTAATAAATCTTTGTCTCAGAAGCACATTGGGAGGGGATTCAATTATCTTTTTTTCTGGAGCTTGTTTGCTAGTTTCTGTATAGCCACAAAAGGCAAGTTTTGGCTTAAATATGGCTGTGTTTGTGAAAGGTTGGGGATAAGCAGCTGTATCTCTTATTTTACAGGAAAGAGAAAGCACCCATTGGTGGAGGTCACTAGGCTATTGCCAAGGCCACATTAGGTCTTCTGTTAAAGAGTTTTTAACCCTGATAAAACCTATTTTTATCATAACACAACCCAGTTAGACAGACCTCATACCTAGACCTCCTTTCTGGTAACTCTTGGAAAGAGCTGTCTATAAGGAATAATTTTATCAGGCATGGAATACTGCAAGAATTTGTATGCATAGAGTGGGTTTCAGGATCTTTCTCTAAATAAATCAAGCTCTTTTGATTCTTTCTTTCTGCTACTGGAGAATGTATTACAGGAAACAATGCAATAAATTCTGAAGTAGCAGAGATAAGTAACCACTTTCTGGTTGTTTTTCACATCGACATAGCATATCTGCAATTTCTCATTAATCATGGAACATAGAAGCCCCATAAGTAATGGTAAAAGACATGATGCAAAAAAAAAATCTGCATTCTCACAAAGAAAAAAAAATAGCCTCATGTAATGATAGACTGGCTTGGGTTGTAAGGAACTTAAAAGATCATCTAGTTCTGATGCCCTGCTGCCATTGACAGGGACACCTTCCCCTAGACCAGTTTGCTCAGAGATCTATCCAACCTGGCCTTGAAGACCTCCAGGGATGGGACATCCACACCTTCTCTGGGCAACCTGTGCCAGTGCCTCACCACCCTCACAGTGAAGAATATCCTCCTAACATTTAATCTGATATAATTTACTCTAGCAATTCCTACCTTTATTTATTTTCTTTTAATTCAGGGGCACTCTTAGAAGCAAGCAAATAAGAGAGTAGCACACACATAAGAAAGTGTATGTGTGAAACATCCACACTTACTGGAAGCACAAAGCAGCCACCAATGTCACCACCTTTCCAACTGACACCACTGAGCTTCCAAAAAAGATTAATGTCTGTCTTAAAGTTGCAAAGTTTGTATGCCAAATGAAGTGAAATAGGGATTTATGGGAAAAATATGGACCTGAAAAAACATGAGATTAGGATGTCAGGAAGAGAGGAAGTGAAGGATAAAGCAGGGAGCAAGTTCTGGCATGCAAATATTATTTCAGGAATGTGTGCCTCAACTGTGATTGACAACATTGAATATTATCATTCACCACCAGCATGTCCCAGTCTTTTTTAACAGCAAGTTCTAAATAAGAAAAACAATAAATACTTTACTTTCAAAATAGAAAAGAAAATCTACAAATAATTTGCATGGTTTCCCAGACAGCAATAGGTCTCCATAGGTTTTTATCAACTAAAAGTCATCTTTTCCCCTTAGCACACTACATCATTAAATCATCAGACCATCATAACAAGGACAATACAGACTGCTGAAATGATGGAATGCAGGCTTGGATGCCACAAACAAGAAGTGTATTCTCAATGTGCCATTGATTGAGCCAGTGGAGCAGACTGGCAGCATACTTGTCATGCTGAAAGCTGATTGATAACAGGGCTAGATTATTTACAGCAAGCTTCACAATATGACTTTTTACAGAACTTCTTGCAGAAGAGTACAAACACAGCTTGTTATTTTTGCTCATCCTGAACCGAGGTTCCATATCTGAAATGCAATTGTTACTGTGGAAAAACACCTATTCTGAAGTAGGACCCTCTAGAAAACCTGTTTGTCCCTCTGCAGGCGAGGCCTTATTTCATTTGTGTAAAGTGTCACTAGTGCCCAGTGTTGAAGGAAGAAGGGCCAGGCAACTCAGGAAGACTACAAGGATGTTGTGTGGTTATGTAAGTGAAAAATCAGAAGGGCCAAAGCCCAACTAGAACTTAATCTGGCTACTGTCATAAAAGACTATAAACAAACATTTCTATAAATACATTAGCAACAAAAGGAGAGAAAAGATAATTTCCATCCTTTATTGCATGCAGAGGGAAACATAAGGACAAAGGATGAGGAGAAGGGTGAGATACTAAATGCCTTCTTTGCCTCAGCCTTTAATAGCTGGTCTCCAGGTACCCAACCCCCTTAGCTGAAAGACAGGGACAGGGAACAGAATAAATCCCACATAATCCAAGAGGAAATGGTCAGTGACCTGCTTGGCCACTTAAACCTGCACAAATCTCTGGGTCTGGATGGGATCCACTCAAGAGGTGAGGGTGAAGGGTGAGGGGGCCAACAGCAGTTCTCACTAAGGTACTTTTCACCATTTACCAGCAGCCCTGGCTAACCACAGAGGTCCCAGGTGACTGCAAGCTGCAAGTCTGTCTTGAAGAGTTGGAAGGAGGATGTGGGGAACTTTAGTCCTGTCAGCTTAACCTCAATACCAGAGAAGTCATGGAGCAGATTGAATGCCATCCTGCTAAATGTGCAGAACAGCCAGGGGATCAGACACAGCCAGCAAGGGTCCATGAAAGGCAGGTCCTTCTGTGTGTAATTATGTATTAATTACTGTGTGGTGACTCTGCTCCTAAAAAGTGGTTATTCCTGACAGTATGAGAGATTCACCCAAAGATACAGAAGATACATAGATAATAGATAGCTTTGGAGAAATAAGCATTTCTTAGCAGCATGTTTAAGAGTCAGTAACAAAAATGTGAGGAGGGTAAGTTGTGGCTAGCACAGGTCTTTCCCATGAGAACTTTCTCCAGTGTTTTATAAACAAATATAAAGTTTGGATGTTATTAAAACAGTGTCTCGAGATTTGGACAGTTCAGGCCTGGCCAATCAGGCCTAGGGAGAGGTTTCTGACTGATCAATCTGGGGGACCTCTGAAAAGTCTGTATAGGTTGGATCCAAAATAATAAATCTCTCTTTTCTATGCTATGCTGAGAATCCGGGTTTTTCTTCTCTGCTAGCGGCTCAACAGCAACAGTAAGTGATTTGGCCAGGTTTATCCAGGGAACGTAAGATAGAACTGGGAGCTGAATCCCCCAGCTTAGACCTGTATCTAGATCCTCAACCTGAGAATTGCATTCATCCTAATGATCTTGGAAGTTTTTTCCAACCTAAATGACTGTGTCCATCTCTATTTCTCCTGTCTCTGCTTAAGCTTCTGTACTACTGGTTAGTCTATGTGAAAATAGCTAGTTAAGTTTTGAAAGGTGTCATTGCCTACTGATCTGGCAGCACACCAGTAAGTAGGCTTCTTCTAGAGGCTTGCAGCGTCACTTTCAGGATGTTATGATTTTACTGGTGTAATTATCATTAAATAGAGTTAGCCATTTTTAAAAACTAATGAACGAACAAAACCCCTAACAAACAAAAAGAAAACAAAACCAAAAACCCATTAAATCTAAAAAAAAAAAAAATTACCCCAAACCCAAGCACAAAAATGGCAGAGATATGAGAACTAGAATGATACAGGAATACTTGCCAATTAATATATTAAATCAACCAATAGGCAACTCTTCAGGGTCATTTGCCAAGTAGTACAAATGATACTGAGTGGATGACACTCTCAATTCTTATACCCAGTCCACCATGTCCCCCTTTGGGGACACCTCACCAAACAGAACCTCCAGGACCCTGGGACTGAGCTCACATGGCCAGAGGTGACAAATTTAGCATCCTGCTTCTCCTGAACTCCAACAACCACCTCTCCAGCAAAGATAGAAAGGGGAATTAAAAGTAACCACTTTGTGCAGCTGTACATTGTTTTACATATTAATAACTACTCTGTCACAGAGACAACAAATACTCAAAAATCCTTCACACTGGTCTTATTATTGCACAGTAATTAATGCATGTGCTTAAGTCTGTCCTGACCTAACCCATGGCAAACAGATGCATTGGACTGGCTTACTCAGCACTTCTCACCAAAGACGTGCACACATGTTTAATTAAATATTGAAATTAAACTAATGAATTTTAAAATATCACCTGAGGACCACAGCATCAGTCATAAACGGAGATTTCATTCTGAACCAGAGATATGTCTGATTACTAAAAATAGGAAAGAGAGGAAAAAATATAATTTGGAGGAAAAAAACTGCTATTGTCCCACAAAATTTGTGAGGCATAAATGCTGCCTTTGGACAAACAAAATTAGTTGGTGTGCTTTGTCAGATATTTTAGACTACATTCATTTTCCTTGAACCAACATAGTTAGGCTTAACAAGTTATCCATGCATAACAATTAAATCAATAATGGCTCTATGTTTTTACAGAACTTCCTCTTTAGCACTCACAAATCTAGAGTATTTACCAATATTTTGTCCAACATGGTCCAATATTTTAAATAACAACATTTGCCAATCTAGAGAAAGCGTAGGAGTTTTTAAAATAAATCTAGATTTACTCTCATGGATGCAACACTGCCTGAGAACAGCAAGAGGCCATCTGTGCAGTGGGGCCTCAGTTTGAATAAGCCTGGATAATGATTAACCTTTTTCCCTTTAGGGAATTCTTCTCTGCAAGTTCCCTTTCCAAAACCGGTACCTTTTGATTCATCAGGAATATGTTCTTTATATTCACATGAAGGGCTCAGAGTACATAAATTATCCAAGACTGAAATTTCACTTAATTTCAGCTACTTAAGGTTCAGCACTAAGTCTAAGACAATAAGCTAAGCTCTTCCAAATGTCAGTAGCAAGGCCAAGGCACTTGTGAAGGATGCTTCATCCCTTGCTAAAATAGGTGTTCAGATGTGTACGTTCTTCCATTGGCTAAAGACTCATCTGTGGACATATATTTGTAGCAAGTATGTAGCTGAAGTCAGGCCTAACAATTCTAACACTAAAATGAATTTAAAATCCTATGGGGATGATTAGTGATATAAAACCATAATTTTTAGGTTTTCTGGCAATTGTATATTGAAATCTAGCAAGTATTTATTTACTTGAAAACAGAATGTGTTTGGTATGTAAATTATTGACAATGGACTTTCTCATTGCCATTTTCACAGTGAAATATTTTCAAAGCTGACTGTGCTTTAGCAGTACTTTTTCCTAGTAAATAGATTACAGGGTGAAATTAAAGATGTTGAAGGTATATTTGTACATAAGAAAGCCTGATAAGACCAAAGGTGCAGGGGTTGGGGCCTGCAGGTACTTTGATAAGCACATCTTTGCCTTCACAAAACAGTATCAACTTGCTTTTCTAGCTAATTCCTTCGAATATTGCCTCTCTTATTTAGAAATAATATTATGTCAGTACCACTGTAGCCTTATTAAAAGAACTGCAAATAAAAGTATTCTTCTTAAGAGGAAATCAGCTCAAATGTTGCTGAGCTCTGAATCATAAGCTGACTGCTTCAGCATTCTGCACAAATTAAAGTACTTCCTAGTGGTTAAATTCATTTCACAAGCAAAAAATTAACTGCTGCCATGAATACAAGTGCTTCTATGTGAACATCTTCCATCTGCACAAGTGTTTCTGAAGACCACCATTAGCTCAGAGTTTCTTAGAAAGGCAGGTAAAAAATGAGGGGCTGAGGTACAGCTGTCTTTGTTGACAGAAGAGGGTAAGAAAGGGCAAAGCTGGGGTAGAAAGAGTGGGAAACACAGTCCAGGAAAATCTTGGTGGAATAGCTCTCCACTGCCAGGGTGATCAACAAGGGAATGGAAAGGAGACGAACACACTAGCTTTTACCAGATTTAGTCAGATTTCCTTATTTGTAGGGTTTGGACATTAACTTCTAACATCTGATAACAAATCTTCTCAAAATAAGATAGAATGGATATCTTCTGGAAGATTTCTATCTGGACATGGAGAATGCACCCAGAGCTCTGAGATCCTGAAATTCTTTCCCTTCTGGTTCATCCACAGTTTTTAACATTAAATTAGCATGGATTGAGACCACACTGAAAAAATATATAGATAGCAGAAATAATACTTTTCCAAGGTAAATCCATGAAAATACCCATATTTGAGTGGATCAGTGAATGTATCAGTCTGCTGGTATTGTCTGCTAAGATCCCATTAAGATCCCTTTTAAATATATGGCCCTTTAAATACACAGCTATAAGACATGGTTGATGTTCAGTAGTCTTTTTATCAAAGTGATGTTCTGGGTTTTATTTAAAAAAAAAAACTCTGTTGTTGATATTTGTAGCCATGACTAAAATGACAAGATTATAAACATCTTTATGAATTTAATGGAATTCACTCCCAGTCTTAACACAATTACAAGTCTTAACCCCAAATCACCTACTGAAATCCCTGCCATAGGTTAGTAAAAATCAGCATAACTGCAAGTAACTAAGTAGAATTTTAGCATAAAGTCTGCATAAGCACTAAAACTGATGCTAGAAATTCAATATTAATTGTGTTGGTAGAAATAAAAATCTATAGGTCATGAGTGATGAAAATAACTGAAGGAGTTTATAACACTTTGCTCATTGCATTAATATTTTAAAAGTTCTCTGTATATAAAGCTGAATGGTACATGACAATAAATATAAGAGCACCATTTTATTTTTCATAACCAGTTTGAAGATGATGTGCTAATTAATATGTACACATGCAAATTAGAGCTCTTATAAAAGGAAAAATACGCAATAATGTTTACTTAAATAAGATTAAATAACCCCACCTCATGCTGTTTTCCTACACACAGCATTTTGCCGCGAGTGTAATTAGACAAATAAGATATTTCCACTACCACTGCATTTTACAGATAATTCATTTTTCAAGCATTAGTGCCAAGCCTCAGCAAGACCTCTTATCTGTATTACATTGCTACTTCCATCCAGGCTCTTTTCCTGACACTGGAAGTATCTTAATCATGAAGCATGTTGTTGTGAGGTTTTTCTTTCCCCCTAAATTATCATTTAATTTGCAGATAAAAATTTCAAAGTATTTAGCTAATCAGGTACTAGCTGCCATTTTAATAAGTGTACAATGTCTGCATATCTTTACTGATATCTCACAATACTAACAGTGAATTTTTATCCTTTATTTCTTCAGTATTCACAATAGTTACTCATTATCAAATATATCATTCTGGAATATCAGAATATGATATGATATCAGAAAGTCAAATGATTAACAAAAATAGAAAAAATAAAAATGCTGGTAAAATGCCATTTTGATGAAGGAATACAGTTTTCCGACTTTTTCAGTTTAACAGGCTAAAAACAGAAAAAGCCCATTTGCTAAACCTGGAACATTTAATTCATTTGACATATATAGGTTTAGATAGGTTTCCCCTTAGTTCAAAATGGGATGGACAGAGTTCTTTCTGCCTTCCTGGTATCACTGTTCCAGCACTTTCAGACCTTGAAATTCTTTCATGTTGATATTCTTGTCAGTTGCTCAAGCTGTGCAATTTGTGATGAAAAAAACAGTTTTTCTGAAGAGCTGCAGGAACCAGGAAGTTTCTAACTCACCAGAAATTTGAAATTTATTCGAATCCAGACTGAAACTGAGCCAAAACCAAGTACATATAATCTTCTGGTGAAGTGCAAGAAAGAAAAACAAGAAGAAAATAACAGTAGCAAAATGTTCAGCTGATGATACAAAACTGAGCGGAGTGGCTGACACACCTGAAGTTGGTGTTGCCATTCAGCAGGACCTTGATAGGCTGAAGAGTTGGGCAGAGAGAAATTTAATAAAGAGCAACAAAGGCAGTTGTTGGGTACTGCAGCTGGGAAGGAATAACCCTAAATATCAGTACAAGTTGGGGGCTGACCTTCTGGAGATCAGCTCTGTGGAAAAGGATCTAGGAGTTTCTTGTGGATGACAAGTTGACTATGAGCTGGCTGTATGCTCTTGCTGCTCAGAGGTCAAGTATATCCTGGGGTCAGGAAGAGTTTGGCCACCAGACCGAGGGAGGTGATCCTGTCTCTCTGCTCAGCCCTAGGGAGGCCACATCTGGAATATTGTGTTCAATTCTCCACAGTTCAAGAAAGTCAAGGAGCTGCTGGAGCAGGTCCAGTGGAGCGTCAGAAAGATGATGAGGGATCTGCAGCACCTCTCTTATGAGAAGTTTAGCCTACAGAAGAGAAAGCTGAAGTAATCTCATCAGTACATATAAATATCTTAAATGTGGTTGTCAAGAGGAAGATTTTTTTTTAATGATGCCCAGCAGCAGGACAAAGAGCAATGGCCACAAACTAAAATACAAGATCCATATCAACATGAGGAAGAACTCCTTTACATTAAGGGTGGCAGACCACTGGAACAGGTTGCCCAGGGGGTCATGGAGTCTCCCTCTCTGGAGACATTCAAAACCCACCTGGACACATTCCTGTGTCACCTGTTTTCCCTGCAGGGAAGTTGGACTTGATGATCTGCAGTGATCCCTTCCAACCCTAACAGTCCTGTGATTCTGTGAAGAAATTTTGGAAATTTTACTATAGCTTTTGGAGCCATAGTAATTGACAGAGGCTGCAGAGAATCAAATAGGAAAAAGTCTTCACTGAAAGACAAAGAGATAATGATTTTTATTAGAAATTCTTCCCTACAGCTCTGTAAATAGCAAGAAAAACAGAGGTATGAGGACAAACAGTTTACTAGATTATAGAAGCAAGGCTATAGATACAAAATTCGAGTCTGATATAAAAAAGTAGTAGGTGGGGATGATGTAGATGATTACAGTCTTTAAAGGCAAAGATAAAAGATGCAGTAGAGTGTGGTGATGATGACAGAAACATATGCCGTACCAACAAAATGTGAGAACATATGTTGAAGGGGACAAATTGAGGGAGAACATTCATACAAAAGTAGATCACTCTGCAATAGCAATCAGACAAGAAAGGTTTATCTGCAAAAGGTGAAAAGCAGACATGAAGAAAGAGACTTCTTTACATTTTCAAAACCTGGTGACTCTACGGAGAATGCTGACACAACATTTCAGAGACATGTCTCTGAATTACACTTCAAGGTATGAAAGTACAGTCTCAAAACCAGAATGCTTTTACCTATGATCAAAGTAAAGCTGTGAGTGAGCTAATAGCATCCTTGCAACTATGAGTCAAGATACTGGCCCAAAAATATACATTCATACAGACTGGTCTAGGCAAGAAGGATGCAAATTGCTCACACTCTCAGGTCCATTATCCATTCTGGTAAACTTTACAGAAGTGAATATATGGGAAATGCCCTAAAAGATTCAAGGTACTCCTTCACATCTTTCATACATGTTCCAGTTACATTATCTACTTTAAATATTAATATTGGCTGTAACTATGACATATAAAATGCAAGAAAATCATCCTAATTTTTAAGGCTTTGGAAATATTTTATGAGATAGTCCCATGAACCAATGTTGAAATATTAGCCTCTTTGTACCTTAATGAGGTTAGGTGATTTTTCTGGTGTGAGATAGGAATTGTTGTCTAAGGAAAGAAGGAAAAATCTCTTGCATATTTTAAACTAAAGACATAAAGTTGTGGAGAAAATAATTGGAAAATGGTCATTTATTAACTCTAGGCTTGACATATGAATTTCTGTTACTCACTGCACGTGTTCCCATGGACTACTCCAGTGCTGAGGTAAAGAAGTTTATTCTAATATATTTTACCTTGCAACTGAGCTTCATTAAGTATAAAGATAATTGCAATAATCCATCCAAAGGGAGAAAGTCTTGCACACCACCATGACAGTATTAATTTAGACTTTTATATTATTTAATAACTAACTCCTGCAATAAAAGCAGAAATAAATAGGTAAAAGACCTGTGATTTCATTCATCATAGGTCCATTTCAGTTGAGTTCTAGTGAAGGAATTACAGTTTGATGCCTTGTGTAATAACCCCTAGCATCTCAACTAATGAGCTTCTGAAGTGGCAGAACCAGTTACTTTTATGTGCAGTTGACCATTCTTGAACTTTTCTTGGCTCTATATATAATTTATGTGTAGCTTTTGTAAAGTCAGTTTCTTCAATTTTAAATTCTACTAGTTAATTAATCCTTCCCTCTTAATACTTCTTTCATGTGTTGATATTTGTAAAGAAACATGAACACAAAATTGAGGTAGCAGGATAGAGAATTTCTAGACTGAAATTCGTGTGAGCCAAACATGCAAAATCAGTCCATTTCCCTGTAAGACACTTTATTTTACATAGTAGATAAGCAGATTCTGATTATTGTGTTTGGATAGGATTTTCACATATATTTTCTATATATTACTACTCAAAGCTTTATCTAACCAAGGCAAATAATTTCATTCAACAGGCATCTGGAAAATGAATATAGGAGTTAAACTTCGTCTTAGTGAAAAATTGATTATTCTTGCAGAAAATGGTGTAATTTTTTTTTCTCTGAGTCTTCATAGTAAAATCTCTCAGGACAGCTTATAAAAAAACTTGAAGTGTCTAATCTATAGACTTATAAAGAACTGCAAATAACCTGCACAAAAAGTAGTAACGCACGGAGGACAAAAAGAATGGTCTTGATTTTAAGTAATGAGTCAGGCTCTTTTCTTCTTACTTTAACTTTTATTTAAGTTTGACTAGTATACAGACTTATGAAACACTGTACAAATTATTTGATCTTTTTATTTAATTTTCTTCTCTTTTTTGGGAAATTGTGTTTAAGGCTAATACACAGTCATCATCCCTAGGAGAACTATATATATCTATTACTCTTTCTCTGTAATGTTCAATATTAAGGAGTCATTCATTTTCAAAAGATGACAAGATACATTGCAGAAAGGAATAGACTCTCCTCCATGCCAAGCTGATTTTATTCAATATTTCTTTAGTTTCATCCTCTTCTATTCAAGGCATTGATGTAGACAGTTGTGCTTTCAGTCATGAGCAATATTTATTTTTATGAAACTGTAAGATTAATGCCCATAACTTACAGTGCCATAGTTTAGATCCAGATTTTCTAAGAGACTCACACAGGTAAAATGGCACTCAGCATTGCCACACTGGATTCTGGAAATGGAATTCATAATCTCAAGTGGGAGCCTAAGCATACAAGAGTCAAGTAGAGTTCAGTGCTCAGTTTCACAGTCCCCTACACACTGAATTAACACCCAACAGTAAGCACTGAAAGGAAAGCTTTTCCTGGTGCTCAACATTGTTCCCAGATTGGTGGCTCAGGCAAAGACCATCATTCCATTTCCACACAGAAACCCCTAGCATTTCTTTTTGCACAGATGGTGGACCCAGGTCACCCCCATCAGCTCAGTCCACCCTGGAGCTGGCAACATAAATTCAGTTCCCTCTGCAGCCAGAGGTGGTTTGAACCATGCACCATCTCGTCTTGCATGTTTTTTATTCACACTCAATTAGAGCTTACTGGGATAGTGAAATTTCTATCCTTCTTGACATCCTAAAGCTATAGTAGTCTCATGGAGCAAGCAAGAAATTTGAAAAGACTGACTGGAATTAGAAATATGTTGTGAAAACCTGATCATCCTAACATCCAGTAGAACATCAAGTACCGACATGTAGTTCCACCATTCATTGCTTTCTTTTGACGTACATTGTGTGAAAATGCAATGGAGCCTAATAAAATCCTCTATAATCATATGTCTTTTATACATATGTCTTTATACATATGTCTATATTTTTTGAGTTTGAATATATATGCTGCTCGTTTGAATTCCTTTTTGCTTTTCTTTTTTAAGTTTGCAATATGATTTTGCTGGCATCCTGCAAGCTTATCTTGAATAGCCAACTCCAAGTCAAATAATACTCTGCTCTGAAAAACTTTGATATGCTAATACAGCAATGTAATTTCAGACTTCAGATTAATATACAGTAATTACTCACAAACAGGTGAGACTCTTTCAGTTTTACTGCCCGTGTTTACAGATCAAAGACCTGGCTTAGCCCTCACATCAAAGATGTGATTTAGCCTTGTGAGTTTCATCACAGGGAAAAGACCTGAGCTACAATTGCAATAATCTTTAATTGTCAATGAATAAAAGCATGATCAACTAGTCAAAGACAACAACTCTGTCGATTAGAAGCAGCAAAAAGTATGAAACCTGACCTTCAAGTACAAAGACTCAGGCTGGACTCTTAGTAGACCTAGCCATAAGCCCCACCACAGGTGCTGGACTTAATTTTCTGACTTATATCATAAGGAGTACTCTAGTAAATAATCCTGACATAAAGAACACCCACTTCAGAGGAAAGAACTTTCTATTACAGTGCTGTCAGAGCCCCATCTAGCGTGTATTGTTTTAGGGTATGTCCTTCAACCGTTTTATAGATACACATTATTATGTTAAAGAGCATTTTCATGGGAATAAATGGGGATTACTCTTGCGAGTAATACTGCTCAATGTACAAATGCAAGATCAGAAATTAATTCCTCTATCAAGTTAATAAAAAATTCGAGGATGTGTATTATGCTCTGTATATATAATAGCCAGTCTTCAGTAATTAATACATTGTATTACTAAATAATTCTCATTGCTTCTTCATCAATGTTTCACTTACAGTTTGCAGAGTTTATATTTATATATTCATAGTGCACATAGTTTTACAGGAAGACCACATAATTTCTATTGTTCAGTCAGGTCTTAAAGGCTTCAAAGAAGAAAATCCAATGAATTATCAGTAAAATTATTAATTTGCAGCAGTCTTTAAATACATTTGAATAAACATTATTCAAGATAAATGCCTATCACTGCAATCATTAACAACAAATATTGTTACAATGAATTTACTCCTTTCTTATATGACTCTGGCTTACAAACTGGGGCATTTTATTTTGCCTTTTATGCCCTATTCTTTATAACCACATATGTGAAAAGACTACAGTGATATGTGAGTTTCGCAGATTGTTTCTGCACAGCATAAGTGCAAAATAGTACACAAAGCATCTTTTGTGTTCTCCCCCATCAGTCAGCAACCCCCATCAGTCAGCAATATCAGCAATGTCAGTCAGCAAAACTGTAAGACTATAGTTGCCCAGCGATTTCTTTGTTCATGGCCCTCATTTTGAGGCACTTAGTTCAAGCTACCAAATATCACAACTGATCTGTGCCAATAAAACTTTCTAATGGAGATGGGAGCCTAGTGGCAAAAATTTCTTTAACAGCAGTGCTATCTCTCATCACAGACTGGCTGATGATGCCAGCCTCTTTCATTTTTGTTTTCATATCTTTATCATTTTCCTCTCTTACTTTAATCCATGTCTTTCCAACAATTTAATCCTGACGCCTTCAGGCTCCTTCCAGATGATGATTTTTAACTATTTTAAGAGTTCAAGACCAGGTTGGATGCAGCTGTGAGCAGCCAGTTTAGTGGAAGGTCCATGGCAGGGGGGGTCGAACTAGATGATTTTTAAGGTCCCTTCCGACCCGAACCATTCTATGATTCTATGACAATGAGCAGTTGCACTGCTTTGCATATGCTAACCTATCTCTATACACTCATCTGTTTTCCCTTGCTCGACACTGTGAGACAGTTTTGGTAAAGAGAAGTTGTTTGATCTTTTTTGTAACCAACTTAACATGCTGAGGTCCTGATCAATGTCTAAGACCCTGACACACTAACATACTAATTGCAATGCACTCTAGTAACAGTCATAACATTTGGAGTTATTAGAGAGCTCTGCTTTATTTTCTAAGCTAAAGGACAAAATTCTACTTCCACCACAGTACTTTTGGATGTCATATGACAGAGCTGTTTGCTTTATCTGAGTCAGCCTCTTTTCTTGCTTTGGGAATATTTTATAAATAATATGAACATTTCTTCACAGATGCATTGCTTTGCAAAAGATATCATTTGTTGGCAAGGAAACAGCCTGCAAATCTTTCTTTTTCAGAACAAATATTTCTTATTTATTATTACTTTGCCCTAGAAACATATAGTAAATAACATGTCCAAGTCATCTTGGCAAGGCACCATTTTTGCCTTTGCCATTCATCAAGGAACTAGAAAACCAGTACATCTTTCCATTCAGCTTGTGTCAAAGATATTGGCATTTCTACAGAAGGTGCCAGCTACTATTTGTTGCTTTGACACTCAGAATAATAACATTGGTTGCAATGAACTCAGTTTGTATGGACATATTATCCTCTGTACGCACTCTACTCAGAGGCTTTGTGCAGTAATATTTGTCATATTCACCATTTCTGGCTGCAGTTAATATCCACAAACAAGGAAAACACTGCAACTTAATATCAGCAAGCCAGAAAAGACACCATCATTACATAGGTTTATATTTCCAGGTAGAAGAAAGAAATCTCTCAGTCCTCCAGTGGGATTTAATGGGATTTTCAGGTCTTGAGACACAGACCTGGTGTCCAGACTCTCAAGATTCAAAATGGCACTTTCCTGTCACCTATGGGAATCTTTGTGCATAATCTGCAAAGGCCAGTTTATAAGGTCCAGATTGAAGTTTATCTCTGCATTCTAGGACAAGCTTTTAAATATCAATTTGAAGTACTTTTCTGATGTCAGGGTGTCTACCCTGCACTGCCAAAGCATGTACCAAACCATTGAAAACTGATGCAGAACTGAAAACACAGTGATAAATTCAGATAACACAATGCAGAAAACTTTTATTAGGGCAAGATTCTTTACAAGAATGTCAATAGGAATTCACAGCTGACAAAATCAGGAACTGGAGCAACACTTCTTGTGTAAGGACCAACTGAACTCCTGGTCACCCATATCTGTACTGTAACAAGCCCTCCAAAGAGGAACGGAATCACACAGACTGGAAATAACTCTTCAGTTTTACTGGCTTTGTAAGGAAGGAAAAAAATAATTACTTGTCAATGGGCATAAAATATGGGCAAAGCTTCTTTCCATAAAGTTGAGAATTTCACAAAAGAAATCCCAAATGCTCCTTGAAGACCAGCTGTAGGATGATTTCTTAGCAGTAAGGGGATTAGGGACATGACACATAGATTAGTCAGAATAAGAACTTCTCCACTGTGCTGAAGGAAACAATGAAATTAAGTTTGAGCATTATTCGTTTCGTCAGACTCCTTTGGTCCAGTTTTGTTTAATGAAACACATGTATATTTTCAGTGCTTATTTTCTTGTCCTGTTGAACTGAAATGGGGACTCTACCAGGAATATGCTAATAAAACTGTCTTCTAACTAATGCAAACTTATAAAAGGCAATCAAACTTGACAGATTTAGCAATTTAGCAGACGATCATAAAAATATCCAGATTTTCTTCATAAGCCTCTTAAGCTATTAAGCACCAAAGTTTCATACCCTAATAAGACTTCAGAAGAAGAATATTTATGGCCATTTGAGAACAACACATATAATAAAATTTACTTCCAAAATTTTTACAATTTATTTATTTATTTATATACTGAAATATTCCACAAGAGAAGATAATAGTATCCAGCTAAAAAAACCCTAAAAACTTCAAGCCCCTGCTGGACTGGTAAGAAAAATCTCATCAGAGATGCAGCAATACAGGGGATATGTGAAGTCTAGATTCTAGTTTTAGGTTACAGTGTCTGTCATTTGTGTTTGTCACATGGAGTTTGCACAAAATGTAAAACCCATCAACATAAAGAGCCATTCACAGTGGGAAAAGGTATTATCATCCCATCAATGATGATAATTGATGAAAATTATTGATTTTCATCATCAATCAAATTGATGATGAAAATCAAGTATGAAAACCATCTCCATCATAACACAATAGCCCCAACGAGCCATCAAGAAGACTGCAATTTTTGGAAGGATCTAAACCTAAATCAATTGCCCAGTGATTTATACCACTTAACCTATATAATTTTCTCCTAGCTGAATGTGAACCACCTCATTTTCCTGAGTCTGTTTTTAGGCCAACTCTACCCAGAGCTATAGTACATAGGGTAGAAACAACACTGCTCAATCCTAATCTATCTCCACCAACTTTGCGCAGGCTTGCAGCCCTGAGGAAAACAGATCAAACTTTCCTGTGGGCTACACAGTGCTATAGATGTACCATACACTTTGACCACAGCAAATGCAAGGTTGTTTGACTTAAATCAGGAAGCTTAATTAAACTCCAATTTGGTATGATACAGAACATGCTAACCTGATATCTATATCACGGTCAAATATGGAATTCCATGAGACTTACCACTTATTCCATGAAATGAAAAAAGAATTAATTATATCCCAAACCTCACGTGAAGGCAGTGGAAAGAGAGATGAAAAAGACTGTTCTGCTTCTTTCTATGTATGAGTCCAACACCTTGCTAATAAAATTTTAAAAACAAAAACAAAAACTAACAAACAAAAAACCCCCTGCAGCAATAGAAAGAACCAGAAAATTTCCTTTTGCACTTCCAGTTTCTAGTGACCTTCAGCAATTTCAGCCTCCCTCAGTTTCTCCTAAATTTTACCTCTGTTTTTGTGTGTAAAAATAGCATTAAATCATTTTCTCCACAGGCGCATGGTAAGACTTCCACAGCAGATAGTAAGGATTACATAAAACGTGGCAGAAACATGCCAGCTACTGTTAGCAGATCTGTTTTCCCTTCTAGTTCCCTTTCCTGTCGCTGCTTCTGCCACAGTTTTCTGTTTTCCTCATCAGAATGAAACTATGCAGCACAGGGAGAGCTCTTCCTTCAACAGTTGCATCTTGTCATTTTGCAGTGTTTCTTTTTTGTTGTTTCTTTGCTTACACAGTGCCTTTCTGATGGAAATCATGTCCAGGCTTTTCCTCCTAGACAAGATAGCTCCACAGTGAATTTTTATAGTGCCTTTGTGTGATGTTTTTGGTTGGGATAGAGTTAATTTTCTCCAGAGTAGCTGGTATGGGGCTGTATTTTGAATTTTTGCTGGAACAGTGTTGATGCACAGAGATAGGTTTGTTACTGCTGAGCAGTGCTTACACTGAACACAGAGCCAAGGCCTTTTCTGCTTCTCACCTGACCCAACCAGTGAGGATACCTGGGGATCACAGGGATTTGGGAGGGGACACAGCCAGGACAGCTGACCCCAACATATGAAGGAATATTTCAGACCATATGGCATCATTCTCAGCATATAAAACTGGGGAGAGGAACAGGGGGAGAGGGCAGACATACAGAATAATGGTGTTTGTCTTCCTAAGTCACCATTATATGTGATGGAGCCCTGATTTCCTGGGGATGGGTGAAGGGTTTTCTGCCCGTGGGAAGTAGTGAATGATTCCTTGGTTTGCTCTGTTTGCATACACATCCTTTCTTTCCCTGTTAAGCTGTCTTTATCTCAATCCACAACTTTTCTCACTTTTCCAATTCTCTTCCCTGTCCCACCAGAGGGAAGTGAGGGAGCAGCTGGATGGGGATTACTTGCCAACTGAAATTAAGCCGTGACACTTGGTTATTCAAGAAATGTGGGCTTGAAAAGAGCTGCCATTGGGCTGATTGAATTGTCTGGAAGATAGTTAAAATGTGTCATGAGCTGATTAGTCCAACCAGTGTCAATGACAGAGGAAGAGCAAAAGATTTAACATCAGAGAAATTGCAAGGTTTAACTGGATGAAGTGGAACACTCAGCATTATTTGCTTTTTAGGCAACAAACATTTTTCTCCAACACAGTTGAGCAGTGTCCATGATACATTTACAGCTATGCTATCCCAGGGCATACACATATATTTTAATGCTGCATTCTCTAACTAACTCGCAATGTTTGCAGTACCCTGACTTATCAGGGTATAATCAGGTTTGTAATACACTAGATTGAAACTAACCACAAGATGGAAAACTAGACAGCCCAGCAAAAGAATAACTCATGGAGTGGTGCTGAAATAAGTTCTGTCCTCACAAAGCTTATCAGTTTCAGGGGGCACAGCCTAAGAGCATCCCTTGGGCAGGATGTAGTAAGAAATGTTATGGCAATAAGAAAAACCATATTTATGCCATAATGTAATAATAGCTCAAAAAAAATTCTCCATGGCCTACAGAGTTCACTCAAAAGCTTAATGCTAAGCAGAAAGCAGACACAACAGGGAGTATTCTCACTGTCTCATTTCAGGTTCCTAGAGTCATCAGGAAAGGTTACACTCCCTATAAGTTGCTCCAAATCATGCTCTGAAGGACAGTACTTTTGCTTAACAGGGATCATGGGCTAGAATGACAATTTGTATTGGAATCAGTATGCATGAAATGGATGCCAGGACAGCTGCAGGAATTTCACTTTTATACCATTGCAGAGGTACTGAAGGAAACTGTGGAGATCCACCACCCAGCAACAGAAACCAAGAGAAATGTGGGACAATAAACTCAATCACAGAACAGGGGGACAATGACACAACCATCTGTAGCTCTCACACACTGCTGATCTCTTCTCCCAGTCACTTAAATTCCCAAAGCCGACTTTAATGCATGGAGGAAAAATTAAGTTTTGGGTTCTCAGTTTACTCCAGAAGGAGGCAAGACTGCTGAGAGGGCTAGTTGTTCAGTCCACCACAGACTGATGCCAAATATGAGCAAACAACAGAGGGGAGATAGAGTCACTGTGAGCATTCGCTAGAAGTCTGTGTGTGAATCGCATATGAATCATTCATGAAAATGTGGGAAATCAAGAGGGCAGAGTCATAAGGATAAAGGTGGCTCTAACAGGGAAAATAACATTTCCAGATGCAGGAGCACTGTTAATTCAGATACCTCCCAACCATCTCCTCTTTTAGTTTAACTGCAACACGTGTGGTGATATTATTCTGTGGTGATACAATTGGCATCAAAGCTGGAAGGTGGTTTGGTAAATAAGGATGTGCTTCTTTCCATTATATAGTGATCTTCCCTGTGATGGATTTTATTCTTTGTTGCAATTACAGAAATAATTTGAAAGGTACTACTCTTGTCTTCCTTTAACCATGCATAATTTTTGGTTCTTTTTTTATCAAGACACAAATTTCATAATAGCAAAACGAGAAAAGTGATATTATCATGGCAAAATTGATAGAGACTTGAGTTGTTTCTTAGCAAAATTTTCTTTACAAGGATTAAAACCAGCGAAGCTGCTTTCAATTCCTGCTCTTATCTTGATAAAATTCAAGACTAGTTTTTCTGAGGGGTTTTTTGGTTTGTATGGGTCTTTTGTTTGTTTTGGGTTTTTTGAGGGCATTTTGGTGGCTTTTATTGATTGATTAGTTGGTTGGACTGGGTGCTGTATTATCAGCCCATCAAAAGAATTTAATTTGGTACGGTATCAATTCATAATATCCTGGACAGTTAACATTTTAAATGGATATGGCAGACCAAGGATAGAAGAATAGTTATAGAGATGAAAGGTGGTGTTTAATGTAATATATAAGGTTGGTGGTTGAGATAGAAATAGAATTCAGACTCAGACCTCCTTGGAAAAAAACACAGGATGACAGAGTCTATACCCTTTTCTTCTCCCTATCACCTTTAGGATTGCTGGATTTAACATAACCACAGCAGCTTTCCAGCTTCCCCTCATTCCAAATTCTGATTGAAGCCGAGGTCTCAAACACCCCATATCAGTCTCCTACCACACATTATTCCTAATATCTCAGCCCACACCAGTATCAGCATGAGATAAAATTGTGCAGGAAGATAAATCACAGAACTGCAAGTCTGTAAAACCAGCTAGGTTTACAGTCTAAATATTGATTGTTCTGTTTCTGTAATGCTTATCCTGCATGGGAGTGTCATGAATATATTATGGATGATACTTGGGTCAGAGTGTTGTATTAAGACATTTGGACTGCTCCTTGGTCCTAGCTTGAGCAAACTCCACATCAGTACACTGTGCTGCACACGTATCCGAAATAACACTGAGATGTGCTTGAAATTAAGAGTGACACAATAATTTACTAGCAATGTGGGATGTGATTAACTGTAATGAGATGACACTGACCAAAATGAAATTCTGAATTGAATGATTTCCTAGTAAATACAAGCCTATTGGGATGCAGGATTAACCCTCTATGTGAAATGCTTTATTTTTTTCAGAAATTTATCTCAACAAAATCATCCGAATGAAAGTTGGGGTAGGACCAGAAATTGGAAAAGGAGAGTTTGGTGGTGCACATGGTTGGTGTGCACAGGAGACTGAGTCTCTTAATGCATTGCTTAATAAATAAGCAACATGTGTTTAAAAATATGGTGCCTTTTTATTACCCAGCCATAGAATTCGTAAAGTGCAGTGGCACCAGCCAGTATAAAGGGATTAATAGGAGGAAAATGGGAAAAATTAACAAAAGCAGAAACTGCTCCCATAGACAGAATCCAAGCATTGCAACCAAGTGTTATTTTAAAAAATGGATCTTCAATAGCAATGAACATGAGGTAAATGGAGTGAAAGGGGTGGTACCACCTGCAAAAATGGCAAAATTCCGAGAACAGTGGTGAGGGGTGTCCAGTGGCTCTTATGAATGACAGTATGAGATTTCAAAGAGATATTTGGGGAGTCTTTTCTGATCCAGAACTAAATGAAAATGAAGGAAATTGGAACTCCAGCAACTACATGCAAATTTGGAAACATTAGAGATTCTCTATTAATTGACAGGATGGGCTGTGGGATGTCTGACCCTACATGACTGGAGAGACTGCTGAGAGGAAGATTTCACCCTGCAGAAATGCATCTTAATAGTAAGGACAGCAAAACTGTCTGGGAAAAAGCTCCCAGCAATGGCAATCATTGGTTCAGAACAAATATGGTCAAAAAAAAGGTCAAAGACAAAGTAATAAGCAGGAGCAGACTGACCCAGAGGACCAATGCCCAGTTTATGTATAGAAGAAAGAAATACAAAGGCAGAAAGAAAGAATCCACAAAAGGGCAGCCATGGAAGGAAATGGACAAAGCAAGCAGAATATGTTGCAGATCAGAATGAAAATCTTCCGGGGAAAGAGAAGGAATGTGTCAGTCTATTGATTGAGAGGTTGCTGTGGGATGAGATGGATGATGAGTCTGATGCTTGGAAGATAATAGAGCTGAGAGCATCATCACAGATGGAAATGCAGAAATATTTGTTAAGAGAAATCTGACTCAATGTTAATGACCCGTTGAAAAGCTTTCTAAGAAAACAAAAAGGCATTTCCCCCCCTTTCTTCTTTTAAAGGATGATGGAGAAATGAAAGCTGATTCACGGTATCTGCAGGATAACAATTGAAATATTCCCATTCATGCTCTTTTGATACAGAGAAGCTGATCTTTCCTACTTTGTAATCTTAATGATAATTAAAGGTTGTAGTATTTGGATTAAATATGCTAGACCAAAAGCTTTTTTCTGGAAAACTAGAGAATAAATGGAACAGCAAGTTTGAAAAGTCAGGATAACCTATGAAGAGGTACTTCTGTTTTGCAAAGATGCTTGAAAAAGTAGCTAAAAGTAAATAAATTATCTGATCCCAGAGTTTGATGTGTTTTCCTTAAATAGAAAAATACTTACAGGGGCATCCAAATAATCCCTTGCTGCATTTCCTATTTGTTAAATTGGAAAAGCAAACCATTTTACTGTCAAGTAATAAGTGCAAAAAGGGAGAAAGAACAAAGGATGATGAAAGCATTTATTGATGAAACAGGTTCAGTTTAAACTAAAAATGTCAGTACTCTGTGTTAATTAAACCCTTAAAAGTGATTTGTTTTTAAAGACAATATTAATTAGAGAACTCTCATGAGAGAAGACACTGAGAGTTGCATGTCAGGTGACAGAGGTTTTTACTGTACAGCTGATTCTCAGATCTCACTGACACAATGAACCCAAGAGACAACATTCTCTAAACAAAATTTATCCCCTTGGTCTTACTAAAATAAGGAATGAAAATTCTCAAATTGCATAAACAACATTGGAGGAGTGGGAAGACAAGAAAGGTAGACAAAGCAAATGCCACATAATTTCACTACACCCTTCAGCCTGGCTTTCCAGCTGCTGCAAGTAACCGGTTTCTGTAGCCTCTTGCTCTCTATGCAACCTCTATTTAAAGCTCCTTGTCATGTTTTCCTTTTTGCTTCTTCCTATATTACCTAATTTTATGTAATCTGTAATCAGTTGCAATCTGTAGCTTTTGTAAATATGAGATAATTTCCACTAAAGAACAATGATATTTGCTGCTTCATAGTTTTTCCCAAACAGACTTTTTTGGCTCCCAGTGATGGTAACTTTGGTTTCTTATATGAGTAGAAAAAAATCTTACTCGTGTGAACTTTATGTATTTATTTATATATGATCATAGAATCATAGAAAGGTTTGTGTTTGAAGGCACCTTAAAAATCAAGTTCCACCCTGCCTGTGATGGGCAGGGACACCTTCCCCTAGATCAGGTGGTTCAGATCCCCATCCAACCTGGCCCTGAACACTTCCAGGGATATAGATATATATCTGATACCTTGAGCTGTGTAGGTGGTGAAGATGAGATTTGTGCTGTGTCTGTCCTTCATGAGTAGTTTAAAAACCTCTTTGATATTTTGGTTTGTCTACTACTGGGAGCATACCTTTCCTACAAAACATTTTGGAAATTGCTTTTGGATCAAGAAATCATATTTGTCTTGAAAATTCCATGTGTACACAACACAACAATTCCTATTCACCTATGCTTGTTTCTTTCATAGCATTTTTTTCTAACTTATTTTTGTATTCTTTATATATATTTTTTTAAATTTTCCAGGACATAGGAAAGGGTGTCCTATGGTACTATCAATACTTGTCATCAGCAGAGTCTTTCTTATCACCCTCAATGTGTTTCTTGTCCTTGTGGTGATATATTTACTTTTATCCTTGGTAATTCCTGTACAACTGAATTTTAGTGCATAGGAATAAACACCATCCACCCTTAGTTTGGTGACTCCAATGAAGAGTGGTTAAAATGTTATCACCCAGACTCCATGCAGACACAAAGTCTTCTGGTGCCCAGGCATACTTCAATTTATTTATATTTAGAAGGTCATTTTTTTTTTCTCATCAATGATTCAACGCATGCTAACAATTCAATCACTCTTGATCCTCCTTTACATCTCTGGAAAAGCATTAATTTTAATAATTTTTGAATTAACAAGGGAAGACAGCTTAATGTGATGAAAATTTTATACTCTCCCTCCTACTGAAAACACAAAGCTAGGCCTTTGGATCTAGATCTCAATCTTCCAAGATATGTATTCCTACTTATTTTTACTATGGATAATTTGAAGCTTTAGCTTAACCAACTTTTAAAACCTTCAATGTTCCTTTCAGTGGAATGGAGATGCCTAAGTGGGATACAAATACTTAAGAGCCCTCTGAGAACTTGAAGTTTAAACTCTGTTTCTCACTTACCTTCTGTAAAACGTGTAAAGGTATAGTATTGCAGCATTATAGTATGTTAAGCTACAAAATATTTTTGAGATGCCCAGGCAGAGCATTCAATAATTAAACAGCAGTGAAACTCACACAGATAATTTAAATAGGCTTCAGCAGACTTAAGTGTACCTGGACACAGCTTTCATCTCCTATGAATGGACTTTGAGTTTGTACCCCTACAAAAGCCCTAACTTTGTTTATTGCCACTAACCTACAATTTGCTAATCAAGTGATGTATTTTATCTACCACCCCATTTGTACTTTTAGACTACATTCTTTATATGAAAATAAAGGCCCTTCCCTGGAATCAGAACAAAAGTACTATAAAATTTCAAATTATACTTTTTTTACTCAGAGATTTCAGGAGAATTTTCCTTAAACAAAAAAATCTCACTGGTGAGAGAAGAAAAAAAAAAAAGCTGGAGATGGATCAGATCTGAAGCCTTTTTCTGAGATTTTATGTTTCAATACATTTTCCACAAATCTCAGAAATTATGCATTGTTTATTTTGATATCAGATTTAATGAAGACATAATTAAACCTTCAAAAGGAGATCTCTAATGATTTGACTGGTAGACCCTAAACATGATGAAGATGGATGTCATTGAAATACATTTTCCATAGATGGAATTGGTAACAATGGTTTTCCAGCATCCCCTTTTATTTGCATATGTGTTTACTGCATTCTATTTTTCATAGTGTTTCGTAGGTCTAATTTCACACTTGCTTCCATCAGCTTTGTGCCCTGCTTGTAATTTGAAGTTCCAGTAAACTGTTTTCTCTACTTCCTTCCTTGGGTACCAATAAAACCTCCATCTGTGTTAAAAAATTAATATTGATGTGCAGATTGAGTATAAAAATGTACCTAGACCAGCTTCAAACAACTCCTGGTGATTTCATTAAATCTTTTTAATAGCCACTGTCAGTGGGAACTCTGTGTTCTCAGAGAAAATTACTTGCTCTATTTCTTCAAAATCAGTATTTGATTTTTAAAGCAAAACAGCCCCAAGCTAAAATAATAGACAATTATTTTGCCCAGAGTCAAATTGAGATTTGTCAACTAAGATCCTTTATGGGACATGCAGTGGATGTAGCATGTTTTACTTGGAAACAAGAAATTACACTTTGTAGTTTAGTTTTACTGATTACCCTATTACAAAAGGCTGGTATATTAACTGGTTTAGTTATTGCTTTAGCAGTTTTATTTCAGAGTGGGAAAAGGATTATATTGGTCCAAGGACTTATATGGTTCTCCTTTTTTAGCTTATTAGGTATACTAACTGAAATGTGATTACGGCAATCAAACATTACAGTAGCTGGGCCAGCATAAAATGTAATCTGGAAAACTCTCATGATTTATTCAGGATACTTCCCACAAGCTGGGAATTTGATCAGGACATAAATTCAGATTGCTTCCTCTCCCTTTCAAATTTGGAAATACATGTAAGAGATTCCAGTAGAGAAAGTAATATGTCAGACTGTAGAATAGGTAGCAAATCCATAAAGCTCCCTCAAAAATTTTCAGGACAACAAAAATCCATTGTTTTCCTCTCTAGTGATGGGGAAAATCTCTCTCAGCTAGGACTGTATACGTTAGGTATCATGCAATGAAGCAGGATGTGTATTTATATGTAGACCTGCTGCTCTGTGAGTAGCAGTTTCCTGCAAGCACAATTTTATCCTGCAATGAGCTGTCATCGCTTGCCCTGCAGAGAAAGTGAGAGCCTGTTCAGAGCCATTGTCCCAGAGTAAATCCCCTGGCTTTCTGCATGTCAACTTGTTTGGATTGCCATACAACTGGAATCAATAAGCAGATTTTTTTTTTTTTTTTACTTCTTTCTACTGATTCTTTTTCAAACAACCTCTTTCACCTCTATAAAGCCCCTTTGGTGAATCTCTCTTTTAACTGACTGATCACAGGCTTGGCACCAAGCATACGTTTAAGGTCTTGCTGAGTGCTGGAATGCTAAAAGTAAGGTTTGTTACAAATAATTTTATTTATTTAAGTTAGGCATTCAGTTTAAGCAAGTCAACAAGTATGTTTGTATCATCAGTAGACATGCAAGATCCCATAACAGGTCATACTACCAGTCCATCTATCTTAGCATCTCAGCTTTACAAGGACCTACAGCAGAGTAACGTGAAGAAAAGGTATTTGTAACAATATTTCCCCAAAACATTCTCACCCTTTCCAATCCTTTCTAGCTCAGTGACATATCTTTGCTTTTATATCCTGCATGGGATTTTCTTCCAGGAATCTGTCTACTTAGTCTTTGACTCCATGTCATCTTTTAGCATCCTAGATGTGACTTGGGGTAGAGCTCCTGTGCACAACCACGTCCTGTGAAGAATCAAAATCTCAGTATCACAGAGGCCAAAGATTCAATGAGGCATCTATTTTCCACATATTTGTTCTGATATTTTTAGCTTTTCTATTCAGTGAAAGACACTCAGTGCATCCATCCAACATGATTCACTCTTCTATCAGTGGAAGACACTGTATCTCCATTCAACATCTTTGTCCTTTTCTGAATTTTACCCAGTTCTTTCATATATATCCTGAAAAGAAGCAAAACTATGAATAAGATAGAGATGAACAGTGGATTCATACAGTGAATAACTGAACTATCTGTCTGGCAAAACATTATCTAGGTTATTGTGTTTCTATAACACATGATACTATCAGGCTCTGATCTACCTTTTGACAACACAGTATTGTAAATAAGTAATAATAAGATGCGACAGGGTTCCGATGATACAGACCTCAAAAAAGGGTTCTCTGATACTGGAAATAGATTTTCACATATGTATGAAAATATTAGATAGCTATATCTTGAAAGAAACCTGCATTTCAATTAACATATGTTACAAATGGTTGGGTCATGTTTATGAACACAGCTTTTATCAGTTTCAAAGGATTATTTCAAAGAATTTCTATGAGTGAAAGGATTATCATAATTTTCTGTTCCTAGGTATGCAAGTGGCTCATGACTCTCTGTCGGGACTGCAAAGGAGATTTTCAGTCACCTGTCCAGTACAGGTCCCGGCTATTCCTGAGGGCTTTCTATGGAAGTATAATACAAAGCACAGCTGTCAATATATTATTGATAATTTATAGATTCCAAGGGTAAGATGGAAGAGTTTTCCAATTGAACACAATAAATTTGCATAGTGTATGTGCACGAGTGCATCTGGTTTCTCTTAGACTCATATCTGTAAGGTTTACTCATAACTTGAGGTGGTAATAAGAGGCAGAGAGCTGACACACGACATTCAGTTCATTTATGAGCATTCAACTGTCCTCTCTATTGTAAGCAAAATGTTTAATCTGATCAGAAATTTCTGCCTTATTAAGATATGACAACCTGAAACGTACATATACCAAGAAATATGGCAGCTATAATAAAACTGTGAATGACATACCAGAATGGAGAAAAATGTGTGCTGAAATCTTGATGGATTACTGGCCAAAAATGTCTGCATCATTTATGAGGGCTGCTCAAGAAGAAGTTTTAAACTGTATTTTCTGTATTTTAGCAAGGAAAAATACATGGCTTTTGAAACACTGCAGAGTACCTTACTAAAGCAGCAAAAAACTCATCAAACCACAATACACAGTCATAGAAAATTTGAAAAGTCAAAGAAAATTTTCAGCTCTGACAAACAATCACAGCTATGGGTGCTTTCCAAGAACACAGTACAGACACATAAATTGTACACATATATCCCTCCATAGTGTGGTGGTGCACCCCTCCATCACACATTCCTTTCCAGGTTGTAGTGAGATAGCAGAAATGCTTGTTAGACCTTGTCCTGGAAAACACCACCTGGGCTCAGCTCTTTGTGAGCTTATCAAAAACACTGTCTTCTCCCCGAAATGCCTAACAAGCTTCTGTTTTTCCCAATATCAGCCTTGGAAAATATTTCTCTGGCCTGAATGGCATACCATTCCTGTTCTCACACTTTCAAAGAAAGTGTGACCCAAACTGTGGCCAGGGTGAAACATTATGACTAAAGGCCACTCTCTTGCACCCCTATAAGCAGCCGTCCAAGATGGACCCTTTGACCCAAGATGGTCTAAGATGGAGCCCTCTGAGCTCTCCCAGACTGCAGTGGGCCTGAGACCAGCAACGTCCCTCTGAGAGGGGCTTCTCAGAGCCAGCAAACCCTCAGGTTTGCTATACCTGGAGGATCACCAAAACACGACATGTCCTGGGCCGATACCTGCACTCCTCAAAGCCTGATCTTTCACTCATCAGCATCCAAAAGCATCCAAAGGGAGTATTTTCACTGACCTCTGAGGGAGATTTTTCCACAGGTACCTTGTTTTGCACTGACTATTTCTCTCTGCATGCATAACCTTTGCACATATGGTATAGCAAATCTGGAAGTTAGGTTAAGTTATAGTTATAACTTAGGCTAGTGCTCTTAAGTGTTATATCTTTGTTAGGTTGTTAAGGTTAAGCTATAAATTAAGGTATGAGTTAAAGTACTATTAAGTTTAAATGTTGTTAAGCTTTAGGCCACATTCCTTTTGATCCTTGCCTACACTGCCTTTACATGCACACACACACACACACACACATACACACATACCCAGGTAGTTTTCAATTAATTTCTGTTTTGATTGCCTGGATCTTGATTGGTTTTGTGGTTGCTTGCTTTTCCTTGCTGAGCCTTAGTTGTCCTTTGCAAGTAGAGTGAACCTTGCCAAGGAATCTGTTGTGCTTTGTAGCTCAACATTAAATCTGACTTTTGCTCATACCCTTGTTGGTGATTTTTTGGGGGATCTCAAGCACACCCATTCAGGACACATAGCAAGCTGCTCTTCTTTAACTTCAGTTGATTACTTAAGCAATTTATGTTGTATGCAATTTGTGTGCCATTCTTCAGCAGCAATGGGGTTGTTGAAAAGTTGCAAGGGTTAATTCCAGTAGAACAAATACCTGGAAAAGATATTTATTGTGCAGTTGCCAGTGTTTTACTGTCTAGTGATATTGAAAAAAACTTATCACTTAGGCAGCCAAGAAAGTTCCTTCATTGCCTTGGGGAAAAAAAAAAACATCTCATATTTCATAACAAATATCATAAGTGTTCCACATTTTATCACTGCATTATACACCAGGGAACATTCTGCTCTAAGCTATCACTTCTGTCTCCCATGTTGGCTGTCCTGACACAGCAGGATGAATTCATCTGCAGGAGCATGTTTTTTCCACAGAAAGATTTTCAAGTCTTTCCTCAGGAACCTGGTGCAACCCTTCGTGATGGTTTTTTACATGATGATGTGACATGTTTGAGAAGAGGGAGAGCTAAAATGTTGCTCTGAATGGGAGTAAACACTGAAGGGTTCATGTCCAAACAATAAAATCAATTCATAATAAAATCTTTTCCTGGGTTTCAAAGATCTAATGTGAAAGACCAATTTATAATGATGCTTTTAGTGACCTGAATGATGTTATTTCTACAGTTACAGAAGAACGTGCATTTTATAAGGTTCATGAATTCTTGGAAAGTTATATATTTATTAACAAGCAGAAGAGAATGTCATATATTTTCCCAACATCACTCCACTCTCTTTCCAAGACAATAACATTTTCTAAAATTTCTCTCAGAATCAGAATTCAAGTATGCAAAGTTATTTTAGTTATTTAATGGATTTAAGTTAATTTCAGAAATTGGTAATAATTTTCTAGATAAAGTGGAAAGATAATGTAATTTGTCATGGTTTATAATGGATGACTAAAAAAAAAGTATCTCAAAAATTAGGAATAACTGATTTACAAGAAAGTGTGGAACCACTAACTGGAAATGTCTTTTTTAAAACTGAGGTGAATACCGCGGAAACTGGGCAAAGGCTCGTATACATAATCTGTGAAATTCAAGAGCACATTAAACAACATGCTTTCATTAGCTTCTTGCTAATCCAAAGTGTCATTTTACACAAGAAAGTTCTAAATTTGGGTAAAAAACCCCAACCTTCTCTATGAGTACTCAAAACTGTGTTTAAAATGAAACAAATTATTGAAATAAAAATAATTTGAAGTTGGAGAAAAACCAGTGTAGGAGTGTAGAATAAATAAACTTAATGAACACAAAGATTAAAACCTGTATTCTTTCAGTCATTACTCATATAATTTGTAATCCATCAGAAAAATAGTTCCAGTCACTGGAGCCTCCTTCCCAGACAGGTTCTATACGAGGCATGTAATTTAACATAAAATGAATCTCAGAAATTCACACCTTTCAGGTGGGGCCTAAATGTTGAAGTGGAATCTGGGACAATTCACTGCAATAGTGAATGCAATATTGAAATAAGCATGCCATGCATTCATGATTTGGCAGTTCATAATTTTGATTAATTTATCACATTATAACATCACACTCGTTAGCACCAGGAAAGCATGAAATTCAAAACTTTATTGACAAGTGCTCTATTCTGCTTCTATAGAGAATGGCCATGGTCAGATGTCTTACATGAACTTGCTCTACTAGAAGCAAATTGAAATTAAGAACAAATGTTATTCCTTTGTTAGAAGCAATTATCTTCTCACAATAGCTTCATATCAACCACAAATTCAGGGCTGCACCCTCTTTCAGGGATGTGACTCAGTATGATTTAGTGAACTCAGTCAATCAGGAAATAAGCCTTGTTTCATGGAAAAAAGGGGGAATTCATTATAGTTTTTTACTTCAGAGATTGTTAAATCTACTTGTCACAATCAGAATGCAAATCACATGCTGCAAGCCTGAGTCGACATCTGGTAGATAAGTTCTTTCTTAGTATATAGATGTTTTCTTTTTTATTTATCTCCCCCTACCACCATCCCCCCACCATCACCCGAATCTTCTTTAAACATGTTTGAGGAAAAGGTGTTGCACATTCTGGTGGTTTGATCTTGGCTGTAAATCAAGTGCCTACAAAAGGCATCCTGTCACTCCCCTCCTCACCTGGACAGGGAACTGAACATATAAGAAAAGCCTCGTGGGCTGGGATAAGAACAGGGAGAGATCACTCCCCAGTTACCATCATGGGTAAAACAGACTTGACTTGGTGAAATTAATGGAATTTTTACCCGTCAAAATAAAAGCAGGATAATGAGAAGAAAACAAATTCATAAAAAGGCCTTTCCTGCACTCCTCCCTCCTTCCCAGGCTTAAATTTATTCCCTATTCTCTACCTTCTTCCTCTCAGCAGAAGAGGGAGAGAGGGGAAGGGGGTCACAGCAAGTATATGTTGTTTCTGCCACTGTTTCCTCCTAAAGGAGAGGAGTTTTATTTTGCAATATGTATCTACAGGTAAATGTAAAGGTTCAAATGCTACATAATTTTCTGAGAAAAGTCCCATTCTGCAGGACATTGCACAATTTCCATCAAAGACTGACCATGGCAGAGGGAACTTAGATTTTACATGTACAAGGCAGTGTTAAAGACAGAGTGATTTCCCTTTTATCTTTCAATATAGCAGGAGTGGGTCTTAGAATAACATCCAGGATATCTAGAAGGACATATTTCAATTGCTCCTATTCAGTAGCTCTAAATACCTCTACCCCAGTACTAAAGATCTTCCTTTCACCATTTTACTTTTATGCCATTCATTGTTTACTACAGCAGAGAAGATTAAGAGCTTTCCCAGTGTTACTAGGGTAGCTTTTTGTCTGGATTGGTTTAGTTTATTTAAATTATGCTTACAGTACAAGAAAGAAACCATTTAGCCTGAAAGCAAGAATCTTAGACAATATTTGTACAGGGGATTTAAAGTGACAGACTTTAAAGTGACAAACAACAAGTTTGCTACCTAATATCCCTCTCTTTATCTAGTATTTCACAGAGGCATTATTGCAACCCAAATGAAAATTCTTAGAGTTACCATGAGCCCGCAGCAGTGGATAAATTGCTTTATTGAAGCCTTCAGGCAGGGTCAAAATTTAATATGAAAAGTAGAAGTGAAAATCAGTCTCTTTCCTCTCTCTCTCTCTGTAACAGACTAGAGAAAAACCATGCTAGATAGGCATCTCAGCACTTTTTGTTCCTTTCAGTCAATCCTTTGGTCACCTTAGCACCTATGACTGGACTTGAAATCCAATATAGCATTAAATCAAGAATTTTCCCTTTTTAAAGAAGGCAATAGATAAGTTTGTCAGAGGGCAGTACAGTTAGAAACCGTTTTATAAGTACAAAATTATCTACCTGGTATCAGGGTCTAATTTGTATTTTTGCTCAAAACTTCTTGTGTAGACGTTTGCTTTTACTGGAAAGCACCAAAGATATGACAATCAATCCTAAATTGTAGCTAAGGACCAAGATCTCTTCAAATTCTTATTTAAATATTTTTCTTTCATGGAACTTAGATGATTTTTTTTTCATTTGAAAAAGCAAGTAATTCTTCCTGCCATTCTAGCTGGATTATTTTAAGTATGACATCTGAAAAATTTTTCCACAGTGTTTAATTTACTTGTAGCACAATTCAATTTTTTATAAATCCCTGAAGATCTAGTGCTTTTATGAAACTTATCTAAATAAGACACATCAATCAGTACAGCATCACTAACTAGACTATGATATTTTCCAAAAAATCATTAGCAATCAGGGAAATCAAATGTTCTCTATCTCTCTGAGGGTATCCCCTCTTCTATTAGGAGAATCATTAGGTTTATTAAATGGCTTCTCCAAACTTTTGACGTGAAGAATGTCCTCCATTAAGAAAGGGTTAGAGTGTCCTTTATCAAAGGAAGCACAGTCTTGCAGATTATATGATAAAAATTGCATGTGATCTGACTGTTGAATGATCAAAACTTTCCTTGGTTTAAAGACTTTTTTTTTTTTTTTTTTAATAACTAAGACTTATACTGTTAAGAGGTAAATAGCAGGGGTTTTTTTTTTTTCAGTTTTGTCTCAGTGGAGATATGCTGGTATAAAACCCACAGACATAAAAAGTGGGTTTACTCCCATAAAATTTAGCAAATGGTACAGTTCCCTTTCAGAAAATTTGCATGAAATTTCAACAAAACTGATATTTGAACAGCAAAGTTTCATAATGAAGAAACAACTTCTAATCAGGTTTATAAAAAAGTCCCTTTTCAAACTCTGGAAGGAAATCTCTTTCTGAATTAAATTCTAATTTAATTTAATTCTGAGTAAATCCCAGGTTTGTCCTATGTTTTCTTAACATAAAATGTATTATCATTTTGGAGAGTTCCTGGTCCGCATGTAGAAATACTTTGTATTCCCTCACTCAAAATTATTTGCTCTGCTTCATATGGGAAGGTCCCACTCAGGCAGCAGGGAGTTAAACTGTGTTCCAAGGTGAACACTTGTGTGTTATCAAATTAGTAACCTGACCCTCAAAACCAAGTTCCTTCAGGGACATTTATCTCAGCAACTTTTGGGATAGTCACTCTGGGCTCCTTCAGCAGAGGAGGAAAATCAAAATGCTTTAAAAAATTATTTATGTGAACCATTTTGCACATTTCTTTTTGGGTAAGTGAAAACACATCCTGCAAGTGCTCTTTTTTTCTCTATTGACTGTAAAATAGTTCTACTGAGTTCTTGCAAGCTGAATAAACATCTAACAACAGATGCCTGTATTTTCCCAAAGGATTTACAGGAGAAGCATCAACCTTTTTTCATTATTATACAGTGTTTGTTTGGTAGCAGGGCAGGTTTTGCAATACCATTTGCATAAATTCATATCTCATATTCTCACTTGCAGACTTGTAATTTGCAGAAATGTGTTAGGAAATTCTCTACAGACAAATCCAGGCAAAGGCTTGATGGACATCACTGTTCAAATTTTAAAAAATTGTAGCTACGATATTGTTACATCAGACACATATAGCACAGTACCTACATTTCCAGCAACATTACAGGAAAGAGGAAAGGGAAAACAGGAAGCCAAATTCTAATTCCTTGCCTATCTTAATGTAGTTAACAAATTATCATGACTACTGATGTCATTTTCTATGTAAATAGGGATATTAATTAAGTAGGTACCACAGAAGGAAGGCAGGAAGCAGGTATAGATTTAAGCCTTAATTGTTTGTCTCTGTCAAAAATATGGAATATATTTCATGATGGCATTCAATTAGAAGGTTAATACCAGGTGGGATCTGGGATTTCTCACAGAGACCAGTTTGTCATAAAGAAAGACACTTTTTCCCTCAATTAAGCAGTCTTTTCATTTAGGCCAGAATAGTCACCATCAAACCATACTATTTATATTAATTAATTGTTTCTGACATTGATTTCTGAATGCTGAAACTTTTTTTTTGCTTCTCTCTGGAACACCAAATTTCTTATTCTTCCACCAGTTAACAAGAACTGGCTTTGAAACAATTGCACAAACAAATCCAGGCTATTGCAAAGAAGCATCTTAAATGCAAAAGTTCTGCAAAGAAGGATCACTGATAATGGAAACAAACATGGTGAGTGATTAAAAGCTGAAAGCATCAGCAAAAAAGCAAATTAACTGAGCTTCTGGAGTGAACAGACATGGTCTTTAGAGTTTAGATGTATGATCTCCCCCTTGTTATTCCCTGAGGAAACACAGAAGCAGGACAGTATAGCTTACTTTATTTTCCATGTATTTTGTCTGAGGCTCACTTGCTTCTGTCTAGGGTTTATACTGAAGATATCCAAAGCCATATTCAGGAAAAAAAAGACTGTTCTGAACACTCTTGACATGGTTAGCAGTAAAACTCAAGACAAAAAATTCTTTTTATTCAATTGTTATGATTGATTAAAAATAAAATGTAATGGTTAGAAAGAGAGCATACCAAAGTGGACAATGACATTACCTCAGAGAAAATATTTTCACTGGTTTCTCAGCTGTAATAATGTCATTAAACAATTTCATCAACAGAAGGAGTTTAGCCAGATCATCTTCTCTAAGCCCTACTGCAAATGCTGATCTGAAACCAAGGAGAAAAATGTATGAAACATTGTAGCTTGGAGGCAGAGATTGCTTACATTATTGTCTTTGTTATTGCCTGTAGATAAGCTTGAATAATTCAATATGTAGTAAAATTTCAGACCTAAAATTCATGTTGACCCCCAGATCTTACTGGCCTTCCAGACGTTGAAGAGTAGCTGGTCACCAATACCAAGAATAAGAATGAAAATATTTTAATATTAAGTTTTAAAATAATTTTTCCAACTCACATAATCTTGTATGATATCATAACATATATGACCACATCATATCATATATGATGTAACATATAATCATATATGATAAGCAAGTGCTTATTGCATATGAATGCTTTAGCACTTGCTTGCAAGCAGGATAAATTATGAGCTGTGATTTTCTCTGTCATCTGTCCTGAATACAAGACACAAACTTGCCTTTTAGGGTAGGATCAGATTATCAAATGTAAATGTCTACCAACGAGATAATCATCCTGGGCCACTTTGGCAGTTGCTGAAGAGAAACTGGCACCTTTATCTTAAAAGTTTTTGAATTCCATGACTGGAATAAATCATCACTTTCACATTCTAAAACAGGTAATTATATTGACTATAAAATGAATTGAACTTAGCTGAGAGAAGTCACCATTGTGGTCCCCTCTCCAAGTGCTGGCACTTGGACCTCCATCAGCTGATGTGCTCATGACACTGGCAATTCCTTACACAGAAAAGGAGTTAGAAAGGACTTTTAATGAGAATACAAAACAGACCATTCTCACAGGCCAGAGACATTGCCACATGGACACACTGATGAGCCCAGTGTTCCACACAACCCTTCCCTTTTATCCCTTTATCCATTTTCCTACATTTTTTCCTCTCTCAACTATCTTGATTCCTCCATTTTTTGCTTCTGATTCATTACACAGGCATTCCCTAGTAAGTAATCCTGAAACGTTCTTCCTGCCACCACACAATGTGTCTCACTCCCGTAAGCAGTCACATCTCCCCTGCAGTTTTTATCTTGTAATATAACAATACATATTTGCAAGGGTGAGAGCTGGAAGCACAAAATTTATCATCAAAATTTTGCAGCGTTTTCCTAAATAACACAGAAATGTAAATGAATCACAAGCTAATACAAACCAGAGCAGGTCTCATCTGGCCTTTAATGATTTCAGTGTATCATCCCTTTAAACACACCTTTTCATCAGCTTTACCACACCGTGAAACTTTAATTTCATATCCCGTTTTTCATGCATTGGACATGGCTACATGGCAATATTGTTAATATATATAACTACATGAAAGTTCTTTCTCTTCAAATCACTTGTTATAATCTTTCTGGAATGCTGTATGGCAGAACAGTTACATGAATATCAGGTTAGATATGTTTGCATGTGTCATCCATAAAGTTTTCACAAGCTTACAACTATTTTCCCCCAGTATGTCACAATGAAGAATACTCTTCTGTATTAGATTCCTATGAGGTCACAAGAGAAAAAAAAATTAAAAATGAAAAATACATGCTTTTTATGAAGAGACAATAAAATATGTCTGGGAAGCTTTAAAATTCACTCTTTTTGGCAGCTTTTCTTTTCTTTTTTCCCTTCCGCTTAAAACCGCTTCAATCCATCACTTCTGAAAATGACATTTCTTTTTTTCCCTACCAAACAAAACACGAAAACTCCAAGCATCTAGACCATAAATTTCTTTTTCTCTTTATCTTGAACTCCACTAGAAACTTTGTTGTCTGACACTTGCATCTCACTCATTAGCAGTGATTTTGTGGTATCGCTTTACAGCTGACTTTGTTCTGACACATAAGATCAGAAAAGCCTGAGCCTAAATGCCTAAGTCATAAATTTTAACTGTCCTTCAGTTTAAATGCTTCCTGAAGACTGTTCTCCACTTGGTGATTTGCTAGTTTTTTTTCCCCTCTGTTATTACATTGCCCTCTAGAAATGCTGACAAGGATTGGCTGCACGAGTTCACCCTGTGTCAGCCTTTCATACTCTTCCAAGTTGAAATGTTTCTGTTGTCATTACCAAGAAAGATTCAACATATGTAGATGCATATTCTGCACACTATTATGCTTCCAACAGCCAAATCATTTTTTTATCATGCTGTCAACTTTTTTCAGCCACTGGAAAGTGGCAGTCTTTGCACGTAAGAGCCTACCCACCACTGTGTGACACAGAGGCTGCAGGAAATGCAGTTACTGGGGTGTTTGTAGGCATGTGTCGACTTGTACATTATTCACAGAGCAGGGAGAAGGGATCCCCAAACTCCAGAGTGTTCATGGTTTCTGAAGATCAATCACAGTTGATGAAATGTGAGTGCTCTGTAAATTGCCCATTTTAACAGTTGTTAAGATGTTTACATGCTATATGCAAAGAATAACTGAAAAAAACCAAACATCCCAATAAAACAGGATTTCAAATATTATAATCACATCTATAACATTTTCTTCTTACATTTGTCTAGGATCATGCCCTAAAACACACGCTAACATATGTATGGAGAGCAAGAGCATAGGCAAAAATTCAGTCTGAGCCTTCCCTGCCCAAGCCAAGCACACTGTATGAACAGGGACTAGAGTTGCTATGGTGGACCTATGCAGAAGACAGATTTGGGGCAAAAAACAGCTGCTTCTGACTGAGTAGTCTCATGGCAGAAATCTGATGTGCTGTGAATCAATGCTTGTTATTATTATTATCCCAGGAGGAAACTAGGATCCAGGGTTAGACCTCTGTGGAGCTTCCTTAATTCACTGATATATAACACTTGCATGGAAAGTGTAGTTCACAGTATTCTTGATTCAGATATGGGATGAATTTAGACCAAGATAATAGCAACTTAAATACAGGACAAAATGCATGCAACAATAACAAATTATGCCTTAAGTGGACGATATAGAGACAAGAGAAGAGAGGTAGAGACACACGTCAAATCCTGGGCCCTTCACTCCAAGAAAGACACTGAGGTAGTGGATCATGGCCAGAAAAGGGCAACAGAGCAGATGAGGGATGCTGAGCACAAATCTGATGAGGCATGGCTGAGAGAGCTGGGATTGTTTAGCCTGGAGAAAAGGAGGCTGAGGGGGGACCTTACTGCTCCCCAGCAATATCTGAAAGGAGGCTGTAGCCAGGTGGAGGTCAGTTTCTTCTCCAGAGGGATAGGGTAACACAAAAATGTCTCAGGTTGCACCGGGGAAGGCATAGATTGGATATGAGGAAAAAATACTTAACTGGAAGGGTTTTCAAGTACTGGAAAAGTATGCTCAGGGAAGTGTGCAGACATGGCACGTGGGGACATGGTTTAGTGGTGGACTTGGCAGTCCTGGGTTAGTGTTTGGACTCAATGAGCTTAAAGGTCTTTTCTAACCTAAATTATTCCATAACAGCAATTATGGGGGTCATGGGGATATTTGAGACAGGGCTGTTTAGATAATGAAAAGATTCAGAAGAAATTAGGAGCAAGAATAGAAAACAACATTATGGAGAGCAAAGGTTAAGGGACATGTGAGAGAATCAGAAATGGGGCACAAGGAGATCAACAGGAGTCTTTAACTTGGTAAAAAAAAAAAATAATAGAAAGCGGGACAAGGAGAAGCAGCTGAAGAGAAATGATGACTGAAGCCTGAGCTCCTACATAGTAACACTTTTTCCCTATGTGAAATATTTTTTTCAGACTATAGAAGGCTGTGGAATGCAGAAATGGCATTCCATCTGACTAGTAGGAGTAGTGTTGATAAGAATATTATAACTATTTGTGATGTGGTAGGAGGCAAGAGCATCACTTAGATTCAGTGACTATCTGACGCTATGAATAATGCAGATAAAGCAACAAAACAGGCACTAGTGCCATAGATAGCTCCTGCTGGCCCAGATAGAGCAGACACCAAGATAGTGTAACAAATAGAACTGGGACAATTGATCAGGAAAGCAGCAGTCACAGCTACTTATGGGCCAGTGACTCAAAAGCAAATTCTGCTCACTTCACAAAACTTTCAGAAGTATATAAATGGAGCTTTTTTTTTCCTTATCCCTATTACTTTACATAGAGTATCATCCCACTGGGCTAGTTCAGCATTTTTTACTCTTCTCACACCTACTGACCATCTGCAAATTATTGGCAATGATTTTATCTTATTTTACCTAGTAAACATATAATTTCTGACCCATAGATGAAAATAGCGGTAATTTTTAACAACGTATCAGGCTTCCCAAGCAGGTTCTGCCGTGCTTGGGGCAGAAATCTGACAAAGATTTCTCTAACCATCAAGTTCTTAGAGTGCTACAAACAACATGAGATTCATTTCCTACCACAGGAAATGTGGGGGAAAAAATGTTACTTTCATTCTTTCAGGAATAGAAATGAATTACATGTTAAGTGTGTTCAGCCTCATACAAAAACTTGTAGGTTTGCATGTATCTGAAGTTTGGAAATACTTATTTGCATAAAGCAAGTTCATAAAGGAATAGTATAGAGTATTGCATTGACAAGTCTTATATCATTCTACTTTTAATTCAAGGAAAAGGCCCTTTTTAGATTTTTTTTCTTTTTTCCCCCAAATGCAATAATTCAAATCATAGAGGAAAATAAATTATCCCCTTTGGATACCACAAACAAAATTTCTCTACCCATTTTATTATCCATTAAAAATAGCAAATTAAAACCAGAGCAGTAGTTTACAAGACAGATGTACTGCTTCTGTTGTCACCTAATGTAGTATTTAAACCGACTAATTCTTACCACATCTTATAATATTACCTCTGAGCAAATGATCCCCATGCCTGAATTTACAACCAGGGACATTAAACTTAGACCTCATCTTACCTTAGAAAACCTTATTCATTTCCTCTAAGAAGGACAGAAACCTTTCAAGGACAGTTGGGCTTATAATGCCACTTTCCATTGTAAAGTTAGCTGCCTGAACACTGTTTTTGTTAGAGAGATTTAAATGCCTCTTTGGCTTTTTGCAATGATCTGGTATCTTGCAAAGCTCATGGGGAGCAATGGCTTTTCTTTAGAGAAGTGAGTTAAGTCAGATTTTCAACTGACATAAAGTGACAGTTTGAATGTAAAGGTTTACCACTTGTGGAGCTGGTCAAGTAGCCATAATTTCTATAAAATATACTGCCTTATGAAAAAAAGGCTGTATACCCTAGCCAACTAAATTTTTACAGAGTGTTTATCACCAGGAATCTGAAGCAACTAACTGCCTTGTTTACAAATTCAGAAACACAGGTATGCTATTTCCTGAGACCTGAAGTACTGCTTTCAGGAAAGCTTCTTTGGTATGATACAGTGTGCTGGCTTTATATAAAACTTACACCAGCCTAATTTCCTTATTTGTCAGTTATAGCAATCTGGTAAATTTGCAGAATATGTTGTGATATAAATGGACATCCCAGCAAGGGATGAAGCCATGTGACACAAAGAGTTCTGGAACAAATGAAGAGGCATTTATTTCAGGTGGACTAATGTGATGCACTTGCAATCAGACAGATTAGGAACTTTTCCAGACAGTGATGCAGAGGACTCTGAAAGAAGTTAGATACACACAGGTTTACACCTGCTTTAAAAAAGCCAACAAAACAACAATCTGATAGCTCTTTTAAATAGGTGTATAAGACTCGAAAAATCCTCGTTTCCTTATTCCTGTATCACTTTATCCTGTCTTAGGTGGTTCAATTATATGTCTATTACAGTTAGTGTTATCCAAGAGGCAGAAAGCATGAGATGTGTTCTTCATTAAACCAAATTAAAAACTAGTTTGGTTTTTTTTCAAGGGCAGAAATTTGATCCTATCAAAAAACATTGTATTTAGCTTTCCAAGCACAGGGATACTTCATACTCACTTTGTGAAGCTAAATTTACTTAATATAGGGTTTCCTAATTGCCTCTCTAAGCTCAAGAGGCAGTGCAATGGGGACACAACCTGAGCCCCACTGCCAACACCACAGGGGCCAAGCAGTCCATCAGAGTAAAATGTAGACAGAGGTACTTTTTCCTATATATTCACTCCTCCTAATTCAATCTCACTTGTAGGGTATGTTAGCACCTTTCAAAAATTCAGGTAACCAGGGCTTAACCTACATTTCTGCACATACTTTGTTAATATGCACTGAAAGACAAAGATGCCATTCCCTATGCAAAAGAAATAATCATCTGCTTCATCCAAAGAAACAGCTCCCTATTCAGTACCTTTCATCAAAGCAAATTCCCATGGAATTTAAGTGAAATTCTGCCAGATTAAGGACTTAATAAAAACTTATGGCCCCAACTGTTCCTAACTTGAGATTTATGCACTGTTTTTACCAAACAATGTACTTCATGTATTCTTTGATTCAATACTTCACACTGTCTTATTCCAGTTATTTTAAGGACAGATATGTGCAAATTTGCAGAAAAACCTAACTGTCTGCCAAGAATTTGAAGAGGAAGGCACTCATTGTCTGAACTGTTTGACAGCAACTCAATTTTTTTTAAGTATCCCTGAAAGGCCACGTGCACCCTGGCTTAAAGACTGGGAAAAGGTGAAGCAGGGCTAAAAGGCAAAAAGCTGACTTTCATCAGACTATGGTCAACATGAGAAAAATGTCAAGAGGTCCCAAGGTGACTAAGGACATATCTGAGAATTGTGTCCATACATATTAGACATCTACTGTTTTAAACAAACCTTTGGGATTTACAGAGAGGTTCAGTTCAGGAGATATAAAATTAATCAAAACCAAAGAAATTTATCTAGTTATTTGAAAGCAGTTCCTATTTCTCAGTTTCCATCAGCCACATTTATAATCATCAAAAGTCACATGTTGTACATATTAATTTTTGTACCATACAGCTTTCACTGATTGACAGGAACCTCACTTTCCAGGGGTCCCCTGGAAGTCCTACGACTTGCTGGGAAACAGAGTGTCTCACTGTTTTTCTTCACTTCAGAAGAATTTTTCTCACTAGAAACACTATTCTGTATCTTCCTTACTTCTAAGAATTTCCTTCATTCCTCTCAAGGATCTAGTTCAGCCAGTAGTTTTGGCTAGTGTTGGAGAAAAGTTGATAGAGTTTGGCATGAGTCTGACCAGCCTGGTAGTTTCTATGATGCTAATAAAGAGATAAAGATATATTTAAAAGTCTGGGTTCATCTCATATCAGACTGTGCCAGTTTGAGCTGCAGATGGATACTACAAGAGCACTTCTGTCAAGAGAGGCCATCAAAGAGATTTCAGACTGTGACAAGCAGCTTCACTTTTCTGTTGGTCTGCTAGGTTTGGGGTTATTTTGGTTGGCTGGTTGGGGTTCTTTTGGGTGGTTGGTTTGGGCTTTTTTAAGTTAAAGTTTAGGAAATTTAACATTCACTGGATCTGATTTTTACAAAGTAGAGAAAAAACCTAAATGCATTAGGGCCTCATGTTCTTCTTTTGAGTAGCTAAAAATGCTGGAAAAAAATGCTCGTTTGAATATCTTGCAATGTACTGTCTGTATATTTAAAAAATTATATAATATATGCAAGCATATATTTCCTTTGATTCTTTTTAGACCTAAAAATGGAACTTCTTATATAACATATATATCTGCAGAAGTAGATTATCCTCTTTTTTTTTTCATAGGCTGGAGGAGAGCTCCCTTTTCATCATAATTAACTACTGAAAAGTGGAACACTGGATGATTAAAAGCATTTCTTGCTTTTTTTTTAAATGAAATTATTTCTCCCTAGAGCCTAAACAGAATATGATCTGCATATACATATTTTTCTGCAGATTGTGTTTAGCTACACATGTATAGATTCCACATGATTGATCTAGCCAGGAAGACCATTCAGATCAGTGGTATCTGGTAAAGTACAACCTCAGAATTAAATATGAGTCAAACCCCTATCTACTTATTTTTCTAAATTACATTAGTGAAGAATGTCCTGCTATTCCCTAGTTTAGAATATTTTAAAATTTAAATCTCCTCACTACCTCCTCTGAATTATTAGAAGTTGATAACAATATAGACAGGGTACTTTCTTAATAAAAATTCAAGTGCATGCAGCAATAGCTTGTCTTCTTTTTTAAAACAGGACAAAAACAGTTGATGGAAACTATATAAACTATTTAATTCTTCAAAATAAGACATTCTTGTAAGGATCTGTAGACAGGTAATGACACTGATCTTTAGTCTTATTTTGATAAAGGAAATTTCTTACCTCATGGCAAAATAATTAACTTCTCAGGGTTCTATTATTTCTGCTGCATTATTAAAGGTTTGTTCTGAATAGAAGACTCAGTCTCTTAGATTTTTTTTTGTTAGATATGTGCCAAAAGGACAATGAAAGGTGGACTCTATATACAGCAGTTGGTTGTACAAGAACGAGCATTTTTGTGCCATGTTTTCATGTTTTTACTGTTCCATCTGCAGATTATTTCTGATGTAAGTGGGTCTTTTTTATTCATCAATTTAATGAAAGAGAATTGATTATTAATTGGAAAAGCTGGGAAAATAAATATATTGAATTAGTTCCCAGGGAGTGTAATTTTAAGACAGACATAAATTTCATATTTTGTTTAACTTCAAGTACAGATAAATATTATGTTAACAAAAGGTAATGAATGCAACAAACAACATACTGTTAATATTTACTGTTTTCAAAAGCTAAAATAAGCTACATCAATGAACAAAATATTACTAGCTATTGAGACACTGTTTTGATAGCATTTTTATTTCTTTCAAAATAACATTAGATGACAGTCGTCCAAAAATTTTAAAGAAAAAGGAAACATAAAATCTATCTAGACCATAATAATAAGTTTTTTGTCACCAATAACATGAAAAGTTCAGTATCCAGTTGAAATACACAAGATTATTATGAGTTAATGAATTGGAAGAGACAGTGACATGAAATATGAGACAGTCAACAGGATTTGCCCTTACATCTGGCTTTTTTATTTACACCTGGCTTTTTTAGTAGGACTGTTCTCCCACCTCTCTCCATCTGCAAAGAAGGGATAGTGATACTGATCATCATTTTAAAGCACCTTTCAATTTACAGATCAAATACACTGTACTGAGTCAGAGGGTGTCCCTTTTGGGTCAAATATCAATGACAATGGAAACACAGGACCCCAGTGATGTCATTAATGTTAATTTGCAGAATTATTTGTAGAATATGCATAAAACTTATCAGAATCTGACTCATTATAACACTAAGCAACAAATTGCATAAACATCCTGGTTTCCTATGATTGGTGTAAATGTTATTTTAGCAGGTACATATAAAATGCTCTTTAAATATTTGAAAGAAGAACCCATTGAAATTCTTCTCAAGATACCAACGAGAGTTTTATCCAGTCTTATCTGTTACATCTTCATGAGAATATTTAAATAAAATGGCTGACTAGAATAACAAATTTATCTGAATACATTGACATTTTATAAATGTGACCTATGCTAAAATCAAGACAGTGGTCAGAGAACTGAGATGACATTAGAAATTATCTATTCTAATTGTCTTTTTTCTATAAATAAAGAGGCAGAAGACATGTTAAAAAACTATTCCTAATTAACACAAGTTAAATATCAACTCTTTTAAAGCTTGCTGACATTAAACAAAAATTATGTTTGCTCTTCCTCTGCAGCAAATGAGAAATAAAATCTTTTGCTGTGATCCAGTAAGGGAGATGAAGTGTAGGAAAAACCTAACTGATCCATAAGAGATCTTTGAACAAGCAATTAGGAAAAATGTAATAAACTTCTGGTAGTTCTGGAAAGCAAACTTTATATATTTAGAGTAGCAGATGACTAACTAGCTACACTTCTCTTGGAAAACCTTTCCAATGGCTTTCCAGACCACAGCCAATATACTAGAAAACAGAAGGATGATTCTGAACAAACCCTGGGAGCTTAATTAAAGTAAGTCATGAAGAATGGGAAAAAGCTGCTCTTTTCACAAAAAAACAACATTGCCAGGTTTTGAGAATGGATGATTTGAAAGTCTGAGATGCTGACACTATTATTACAAACAGCTAATCAGTTACTGCCATCTACAGAGCTGATCTCACAGCTCCACATTGATGAGGAAGTTTTGTGCATTTAGCGTCACAGGAGTACTCTGCAGGTCAGATCTTCTTCCATCTAATACCAGAGGGAATCTTACCACTGGCTTCAATAAATGCAGAAACATTGTGCCAAATTTATGACCCATTATTCTGACCCTGCACTGGAGAGTTAACCTGCCATATTAGTATTATTTCTGTGCCAGAGAGCATTGAAGAAAGCTAAAAAGTATTTTTCACATTTATATAAATGTATATAGTTTAAGTTGACCAAGGACTAGCTGAAGTTGAAAGACCTTTTCTTCTTTCTTCCATACAGTGTTTTTCAGCTTTAACTTTTTTTAAAATAGAAAATACTTTACAAATCATGTTTACACACAACATCATCTAAAAATATCCACACATCCACAGTAAAGTTTGCTTGAATTTTCAGAGAACGAGAGAGAACAGTTGTGCTGATTAGGTGTTTGTGTCAGTAGTAGTGACAATAATATCAACATCATTATTACAACTCACTACAGCACACAAGAACAGACTAAGAAGATCTAAATTTACATTTTTAGTGTTTTAGGCAAAATTGTTTGGGGAGAGAAAAAAAGTAATATCTTTCTTACAGATAGTATAGAAATAAAATTGGGTAATAAGACTGAAGGATCAAAGACAGAGACAGCATAATCATTTTCATTTTTTCAAAGAGGTATATTCCAATTTTTGTTAAAGTGATTCCAAAAAATATTAAATGCCTGTAACATATTTCCCCAGATGCCTGTAGTATATTGAAATACATGGCACAGAAATGTAACGATATTTGGAGAGGATCTGTTGGGTCACAGCTATACCTCACAATGGACTTTTCGTCTCAGAAAAGAATGTGAAGAATTTCTTCTCTGTCAGCTATGATCCCTGACTAAAGCAAGGTTGGGAAATATACCATAAAAAAAGTAGATATTTAACTAGCATACTGGATCTGGTGTTGTTGGAAAGTACTTTTAGAATTTAAGTTGCAGAGAAAAGCACTATTGTATTTCTGCCTCTAGCCAAGAAAATGCTCTTCAGACCAACAGAGAGGCAGAAGCAATTGCCAGTACTTTCAGGAGCTACTGGACTACACAGTGGCACCTCACAAGACAGCAGAGCCACTCACATCACTGAACACCACTCGATCTTTGAGATGTCTTTGGATTTTGTGTCTTAATCTCATTTTCATACACTACAGACTTGCATGCTTTCTATTAGGATCTTTCATCAGGATACAGGCAAAAATATCTGAACTCACTGAAAGATATGTGATTGACAAGTACCACTTGAAGTGGTGTAGCTCTGTACTGTCTCAATACTTTAAAGGTGTTGGCTGTGAACCTCAGAGGATTTTGCCTAGAAGCCAGTTGTTGAAACATCTATTCACAAGTTATTAATTAGTAAAAGCCTGATGATGACATTGAAAGACATCTCAAATTTATGAAGACCTTGAGCATTCACACCTACCAACAATAAACTTTTGGACTTTTATTTTGATTCACCTGAATTTTTTGCTACAAGAGCAGTTGTTTTATTATCTGGAGCAAACTTAATTTATTTTTATCCAACAGTGGTACTACATTAAAAGAATACAGGGGACGATAAAAATATGTGAAGTACATAAAAGCATTTTCTCATAAAAAAACAAAGGCACTGTATTTCACATTTCAGAAGGTCCAACAGGCATGATGCCTACAGAAGTAACATATATAGGTCAGAGCTGATACAGCAAAGCAAACACTGTAAGCAGAATTCTTCTGATTACTTATTGCTATATATTCATGATTCCCTCAGCTGTCCTGAGAAATCATGAAGAACAAGGCCGTATCCCACTGTTCACCCTACCCAGGTTTGCTCTGCTGTGGAACTCAGGTTTTCTTCTTTCAAAGAAATGAGCAGGAACGGGAGGCAAATATTGGAGTTACCCTGAACTTTTTCTCTCCCCTATAGTGAGCATTATTATTGCTGCTGTTATCATCATTGTTGTTGTTATTCATATGGGAAGAAGTGAATCTCACCTTTGTACCTTTGTCAACATGGCATTTCTCCCCAGAAACCTGCAAAACTTGGGAGGCAAAGTATCACTACATGCATAATTATTTGCTGTGCATCTAGCCACTTTTGAAAATATGAGAGTAGAATAGGTGGACAAGGCCAGGCTGGATGGGGCTCTGACCAGCCTGGTCTGGTGGAAGGTGTCCCTGGCCACGGCAGGGGAAGTTTAACTAGATGGTCTTTAAGATCCTTTCCAACCCAAACCATGCTAGGATTGTATCTCTGCACCAGGGAGAAGAGAGTCAGCAAAGTATGGCACTAGATATCAACTTACCATCTTTTTCAACAACAGAGGACAGCCTTTGGGATGTTTAACTTTTTTACCAATTTTTTCTTTTAAAGTAACTTGAAACCAGATGGGATCATAAAGATAAAAGAAGCTCCATTAAATACCGGCAGAGATGCTATTAGTATGCTAATGGCCAGATGTTTTCTTAAAGAAGAGATAAAAGATATAAAAGGTGTCAGGAGAATAAATAGATCCTTTATTTTTTAATGTCGAATCCAACATAGAAATGACCAATTGGATAAAGCAATTCAGCAAAGGAAGAACTTTCAAAAGTCATTTTAGAAATCTTGGCAACATTGACTGGGGAATTTTAAAAAGTTCCTGTTAAAAGTTTCTTTAATAGCCTTATATATACTGGTGTCCCTGAGACAAGAAGACATGTTAGCTAGATAATGGCTTTTCACAATATAGCTATGATCAAAAATCACACCCAATAAAACCATTTTAAGAAAGATAAAATGCCACCATTCTTCACATATGTTCAATCAGCAGAAAACAAATCTGGTCACAAATATTTTAAACCAGCTATTTAATTTATGAACAATGTTACAAATAGACCTTTTCAAAAAGAAGTTCTTTGAGCTATATATGCTTTTATTTTAGTCTAGATATGTCAGAAAGCCCCAATTACATCCATATCTCAAGTCCTTTAATACTACCTGATTTTTTTCTATGTTTATGTTTAATTATTTTTATTCAGGCCTGAACTTGAGAAAAGTCTTATTGCTACAAAAAAGAGTCTCCTAACTTTGAGGCACTAACTGTATCAAGATGAAAATACTCAGAGGATGTATAGGTTAAGGCCCATAGCATTATTACATTGTATGAAAAACAAAAGTGTGGGGTTTTCTTCTTCTTGAGTAAGTAAGAAAGTCCTTGTAATCAAGTAGGTTTTGCCATGTAGCTGCCTGACTCTGATTCTTTGATAAAGAGGGGCAGAAGTCCGTGTGTTTTATGCTGTCCAGGTTGAAAGTTCAAAAATAAAATATTTCATGTGCTTTGGAGAGCTTTAAGGACAGTTGCTTTAAGACAGCCAAGGGGAAAAATGCTGGTTGAGTACTTAGTCAAACTGTGCTACCATCCTTGCTCTGACTCTGGCCTGCAGGAATACTTCAGTGAGCATCTGAGGTTCAAGTTAGCTATCTGGAAGCTAAAGATAATGATACCAATTTCTCTAGGAGTAATCTGAGATTCACATGTGGAAAGGCCTGTATGAAAAGTGGTTTTACTAGATATATGCAATTGCTCAAATTAAGCTTGTCAATTAGAAGTGAACACATTGATTTTTCAGTTCAGCAAATAAACGTCTCTAATGCAAGTGTACTTGTGGTGTGGCATTAACAGTGGGAAAAAAAAATGAAAGGAAGAAAAGGATCAGAGCCCCACTAATTGTGGAGTTTAATGACTTAGTGTACTTTAGATTAGATTATGTTTGTGGGCCTCAGAGGACAAGAAAGGACATAGCCATATGGCTTGGGAGGAGAAAGAGGTTTAGCTGTGGTTTATCTGATTTGTAGTGTACAGTTTCTCTTTGAAGTAGAAGAGGGAATACAGAATTTTCCAGTCAAATTTTCAGTTGAGTTGCACATTTCTGAAGCCTGGAAATTAATCCTACCTCTTCAAAAGAGGTCAGGTATCAGAAGTTTTGTAGAAATGCAAACAGCTAGAAGAACAAAAATTGAAACTTGTTAACAGGAGTGAAAGGTGAGGTCATATGATAAATTTTTAAATGTGTGTCTATAGGAAAATGTCAGTCTGATACTATTTTCTGCATCCCAGTTAAAGACTTCAAATTAACCAGATAATTGGACTAGATTAAGAGAGTCCTTGAGAGAGTGATGAGGGAGCTGACCAATACCATCTCAAAAAGGACAATAAGGAGGATCTGGGAAACTCTAAGTCTCACTTTAGTCACTGGGAAGGTTGTGGAGCAAAACCTCCTGAAATCTGCATGCAGGCCTTTGAAGAACAGTAAAATGACTGCAAGTTGTCACCATGGACTGATCAAAGGCAAGTTGTGCTTTCTACAGTGAGACAACTGGTTTTGTAGTTGATGTGAGACCAGTGGATGTAATTTACTTTTACTGTAGCCAGCTTTTCATGAGACCTTACATGCTATTATTGCATACAGAAGCCTAAATCTAGTCAATATACTAAATGTTTTGAATACAAAGTGTGTAGCCAAATGGCTGGACTGGCAGGTTCAGTGAAATCTCACTGGTAGCCAGTTATGAATGACCTTTTCCTGGGATCAGGACTGCTTTTATGTGTTTTTCTGTAAGTAATGACTTGGAGTTTCACATGAGTGTGCCAAAACCAAGTTTAAACCAAGGAGGAATGAACAACTTGCTGGGTGGAGAACAGGGCTGTTTTTTAGAGGGATCTCAGTGTGCTGGAGAAATACACTGCCACAAAGTGCATGAATTTTAGCCAAAATATAAAAGATGTGATGCAGAATAAGCCCATGCAAAAGCAAAGTCTGGGAGCTGGCTGACTGGAAAGCAGTTTTGCAGAACATGAGATAGAGGTCCTCATGATGAACAAGTTGAACCCAAGCTGGAATTGTGCCTCTGCAGCAATGAGGGCTGCCCATATACTGCTTTAATATTATAGCCAGTACATGGAGGGAAATGGTTATTTCCTCTCTTGGGCCCTTGTATGGACACATGGGAAGCATTATGTCTGGGTTTGGACTCAGCAATGTGAGAAAGTCACTGACATGCTGGAGGGAATCCAGGGAAGCATCAATAAAGATGGCTGGGGACAAGAGTACCTGATGTGTGAGGGGAGACTAAGAGAATTAGATTCATTAGGACTAGAGAGGAGAAGGCTGAAGGGGTTTTCTAGTATGGGCATTCCTTCTCAGCTGGGTGCAAGCATTTAGCTTCTGTGTTTTATTGATGCAGTCATTCAGAACCCTCTGGACACAATCCTGGGCAATGTACTCCAGGAAATCCCTGCTGGATCAGGGGGTTTGGCCAGATGACCTGGCTGTGGTCCTTTCCAACCTTAGCCATTCTGTGATTCTGTGATCTGTACACAGGCCCAGATATATTCAGATATACTCTTTGAACTGAACTCGAGCTCCAAACATTTTGCTCTCTGCCATCAGCAGTATAATGCTGTTCACCGCAGAGTAAAAATTTCCTTAGATCTCATCTGAATAGACCCTTAACTCAATCTGATTCTTTAACATTTACAAGTGTTTAACTCCAACTTCCATTTTCTTTTCCACTTGAAGATGCATAAAGTCTGTCACTTGCACCATATTCTTCACTCTCCTTTGCCTTTGGGCATCATGATCCACTTAGTACATTATTTTTCAAAAAATGTGTTTTGCTTTTCTCTTCTGCTGCCCTGCAAATCTCCAGACACTGGAATCAGAAGAAAAACTCTGATTCCATCACTATGGGAATTATGAGTATGCAAGCATTTACTGGAAGTTTGGATGTTTGATTTTTTTTGAAATTGTAACTGAAAGAAGATTAGAAAAGACAAGTTTCTCTGAAACAAACATAACAACAAGCCATTGGGAATTGGAGCTGCAGTTATACAGCTAAACTTGCCTTTTTTTCCCATTCCTGGGAGTCTTAAGTCTGCAAGCCTAAAATGAAAATCGTTCCTAAATCATGCTACAAGGTTCAGTGTTGCAGAGGTCTGGTGGAAGTCTGCCATATTTTCTGAACCCCAAGGAGATCAAAAGCTGCAAGGCTAAAATGAAAATATGTTCTCAATTCATCCTGAGAATTGAAAAGAGATTTCCTCTTTCCTCAATATAAATTGCAAATGGCAAAATTGATGACCAGTGCAAGTGAAAACAAATTTGGCCCAAGGAGGACTAATTAGAAACTCATGCCAAAACACTCCTTTTCAGTCTGCCTGCGAATGCAAATCTCTCCTCTAGAGTGCAGAATTTGATTGCACATTCCACACTGAGAAGTTCACCCAAAACCCATTCTGCAAGGAAAATGGTCCAGCAAAGAGACCTTGCAGTTCAGACATTTTCTTTATCTAAGGAATTACTGTTGGCTTCAATTTCTTATGTGGAAACGAGGAGTAAAATATTAGTAAATGAAAATACAGTGTAATAAGTAAATAGAAGTTTATCTTATTTTATTATTAAAATATAAACTACTTTTTAACGTTTGCTGCCTTTATGAAAACACCTCTCACCACAAAGACACATTACAGGTTAGTGAACAGGTAAGCACATAGACAAGTGTTTAGTAAGTGCCTTTCTTATAAGGTAATTAATTCTTATAAAGTAATTACTTCTATACCTTTTTAATAATGTTAGTCAAATTGGTTTAAATAAAGAGATGGAAAAAAACATGCAGGTTGAAAACAGTTCAGTCAGTACCTGAAGCAATAATTTCTGGAGGTTGCTAGAAAGGAACTTCATCCTAAACTGCTAATTTTTTTATTGATTTTTTTTTAATGAGAATTTAGCATTTTCAGTCCTGTGCTGCCACTTTGAGGCTTGTGGTACTTGCATGGAGAAAAGAGCACCCAGTTAGTTACTTTGAGTTAAAACACCCATTCAACAAGGAAGCATGTAAAATGCATTTGGCTAAATTAACAAGTACTACAGTGTCTCTACAGAGTGAGGGAAGATAGATCCTGACCTACAAAGCATTTCAATCAACAGAGGTCTTTCTATCGACTTAATCCACTTTAGATATGTCTAGTGCTCCATTAAGTCTGTATCAGTGTAACAATGAGTTATTCTCACATCTAAATCTTCCATGGATTTAACAGGATTTAGGCATATGTTTAAACTTAAGCAAAACCTTAAGTGGTTTCAATATAGGGAAGTTGAAATGCAGACCTTTAATGAAGGGAGAAGCTTATGAATTAGTAGGAACACAACTTCTACATGGAGAATTAATTCCCTGATGCTATGGGTAGCTAAAATGCAATATAAAACAAATTCCAGTTTGGAAGGAGTTCTTATTGTGTTCTGTCTTCCTATGTTTATTTTTAATAGCTGAGAAGTTCTCTTGGAAAGATCTTCTGATTCCCACTTATTCTCAGAGTCTTGCCTAGTCCAGATGCGTCATGATTTCCTACTGCTTTCTGTTCACTGTTTCCATGTTTTTAAAATTCTTCTTGCAGACAGACTACTTTATTGCAAAACTGGACAATTGATTATGATGGCATTCCCTGTTATGCTTGGTAATAAATAGTTTCAACTGAAACCCTACATTTAAATAAATTATACTTAATATGATAGCTCCAGCACACCCATGGGTTATTTAAAAAAACCAAAACTTATGCCATTTGCCTGCTGTTTGGGTTGTTTTTTTAAGGAGTTAATAACTTTTTAATTTCACCTTCCACAGTGCATTCAGAAAAAAATGTTTCAAACATTCTATCTTTGGTGTTACTAAACAAAGAAATAACACTGCACTATTTGCACTTTCCTTGCATTTCTTTGCTTTCTGGGCTGTCTGCTGCAGTGAAGGCTGCAAGTACTTTTTCCTGTGATGAGCAGAATGACCACCAAGACTCATCAGCAGACTAATGTTGAAGCCAGGATGTCACAGAGCTTACACAGTTCCAGAAGATTGTGATAGCATAAAATGAGTCTGACCTTTTGTGAATGCAGAGGAAACTTCATCATAAGCATCATCTTATTCAATTCAATGGTATGGAAAAGCTTTAAACAGCAACTGTAATCTCTGCCTGAAAACCAGTGTTTTATAGAAAGGTTGTACCGTTTCAGCTCGTCATTGTAAGAAATATGTTTATTTTTAATTTCAGTCATCTAAATCACAATGAAACCACCTGAAATATGTCCCCATTTTTCATTTGGAATTAAACAAAACAATTATCAAAGTTAATTGTCTGTATTTTAGAAAGTAGTCCAGCAGCAACTTCGCTCTAACTAAGTATTCACAAAGCTTTAAATTTTCTCTTTTCTGATTTTGAGATATGGACATTTAAAGAAAGTTGTGTTGGTCAGCCTGGCAAATGGAAACTTTTTCTAAAATTTAGGAGCAGGGAAGAACAGAGTAAATACAACATTGAATTCAGTATCTAAAGGTTACTTTTGTCTATCTCTACCCTTTCACCTCAAAATACCAAGGCAAATTAACTGTCACAAAATCCTGTGGAGTTAGTGCTTGGAATGGAGGATATAAAAGACAGAAATCTCACCTCAAATAAATCTGTTTAGCTCCAGTGATTTCAGATTGACTGAGCTAATTTATAATTGGTGCAGTTCTGACCCAGAGATATAGCCAAAGGTAAACAAAGGTGAATACAGCCTTCTCACTTGGAATGTAGGCAAATTAAAGTTTTTCTATTTAACTACTCATCTACTCTGAATAGAAAATTTTCCTCACTTTTTTCACTGTGTATACATATCACCTTTTCCTTAATATAAATAATCACCTTTATGGTATCAAATTTGAAATACAGTTTTATTAGAAAGAAACAGGTAAATTATGCAGAACAAGATGGAACCTAATGACTGATTTGTTTTATCAAAAGTTCAGTCATAGAGGAATGCACTCAAACTGTCCCATAGCCTTTTATCTATTTGGAATAGTGTGATATTTTAGCAGAGAAGTAATATGATGGGATAATGAACCTAATGAATGCTTCACAGTTGAGGGTCAGAGGTGTGGATTCAGTGATATGGTCTGACACCATCACAGGTGTCATTAAGTCATTTCAATGTATGTTGGGCTGGCATACTAGAAAAGGAAAAAAATTAAGACTACTGAAAAAACACTTCTGATTCTGCATTATAGGACCAGCACCCAACAGCAAGCAGTGGTTCCACACAGGACCACATCATTTGGTAGTAATTCAGTGCCTAAGGGCAGGAATCCCAGCACACTCAGAAGTGTTGGCAGTGCCATTGCCACAAATGCCAAATTGACCCCAAGTCATAGCAAGGAGGTCCCCAAGGAGTCCCAGTTCATCAAGTGTATGCTCAGATCATGTCCCATCCACTGGAGGAGCATTGAGTTCAACACAAAACACATCAGTCATGGTTATTTTAATTCAAAAGTGCGCAGTCAGGAAAAGTGGTGCTACTGCTGACCTTGCTTTGCATAATATATACTTGTTAGAGTGGACCTGTCAAGATGGGCAGGTCCAGAAGCAGCAGATTCCCCCACTTCTGAGTTCAGCAGCCATTTGTCAGTAAATCTGGTGGTCTGCTGCCCAGATCATCACTGCTGCTAGCTCAGGACTGCAGTTCCTACCCAAGAAGTGAGAGGCACAGGCACAATCTCTTCATGAGACAGGGTAGGATTAAAGTTGCATTTCTTCAGGTGAGTGCCCAGGTCACTTGACTAACAGGCTTGCAATGGAAGAGCGAGGTGAAAGGGAGATCTAGATGCTTTCAGTGGAAGCTGGGAGGCTGTTGAGGAAAGCATGCAAAGTCATAAGCCAAAGATCCAATGAAGTGAAGCAGAAAATGAGGGGAATCCTGGAATTTGCTCTCCACTGATTTATTTGTGCACTTTGTATTTAATTGTGGTGGGGTAAGATATTCAATATAAGGAATAGAAGTCAAACCCATTACACAGAGTCAAATATGTTCAGTCTTATTTACTCCAAAATTTGACTCTCCAGAAGATATTAAGAACTATACAAGAGAGGATTCATGGTCTTTGTTTCCTTTTTTTTTGTTTTTTTCTATTTATTTCTTTTCCATAAGCCGGAACTGGAAAATTGTGAAAATATATTCTATAAAGTAGAGATATTAAAGGTCACAAACTAATGGATCAGCCTTGTCTCCTTACTTGAATGTTCACTGCCACTCATCTTACAATCACAGAGCACGTGAATTACTATTGGAAAAGTTTATTATTGTAGAATGCAATGAAACTATAAACCTGTAAGCTGTTTGCTAAGATTCCTGGACAAAAAAAAGAACTCAAGTGACTGTCACTTGGATTCTGCCACAAAAAAAGGCCACACCTTTGTCTTTTGGATTATATATCTGATTATGACATAGGTATTTATGAAACTGAACCAACTGATTATAAAATTGCAAAATTTATTTAAATTTTTAGTGAGAAATCTTAATGAGAAATTGTGTCTTGTTCTTATTTAATGTATATGCAATTTACAAATTCTTTCTTCCTGCTGAATATCATTAAAGCATATTTCAAATAAAAATGCCCTTGACTGAAACATTAGGTTTTTACTTACACTAGGTATTGGTGTGCTCCTTATGCTAAAATCATCATTTAAAAAGAAAAGGAAGCAGACCACTGTCCACTCTTCTAAATTCTATTATATTTCTAGGATTTTTTTTGCTTCACTGAAAGTGCAGCTGATTCAGGAAGAGATGCTTTTGCAGGAGTTCAGAGATCAGAGCCCTTTGTATGGATGTGTCAAGCTTTTCCAGAACACTTGGGCTCTGTAGCCATTTACTGGAGATCTTTCACACAATGAAAGCCTAACTGTTAACAGAAACAAAAACACAGAAAGGAGATAAGTTTATTATCAAATTAGGTAATAGAATGCAGATATTCACTGCTGGAAAATAATGTTGCAAGAATACGTAACAAAACCTGTGGGCTGGAGAGTCATCTGTTTCTTGCCAAATTATTATTTAGTTCTGTTTTCAAGGTTTATCTAAGCATTAGTGGATCAGTATCTGTGGAACCTTTCTCTGCGCATTCCCGCAGTTGGTACCCCAGGATATTTATTGGGCTGTGTTCCAGCAATGGCAGTCCAGACAAGAAGAGTCTTGGAGCAGTCCTGTAGTCTTTCAGCTTGGGCTATTTCTAGTTGAGGTGATTTTCACACTTCACAAAAATATCCTAGAAGTCAGGAGCCCTCAGGGACCCAATTCGTTTAAGAAACTGAGTAAAGCTTCAATCCAAGATACTGTCACACACATGAAGGATCTTCTTAATTTCACCTTCAAAACCATTTCAGCTCAAGTTCAAACTGGGTCAGAGGGGAGGAAAGAATCTTATTTTTTTGTTCTGACTTCATTTGTCCTCCCTGACTCTGTCCTGACAATACAATTTCAGCAAGGTCTCAGTTCCTTTTCACTGTAGAAGTCAAGGACTGAAAACAAAGACCAGACTGACTCTACTCCTTTGCTTGTCCATTCCATGTGCCATAATACAGCACCCAGGAAGAAGAAGATCTACCACCTTTATTGCCATCTTTCTATAAAAACAACCAAATCTTATTTTCCTTTAACAGAGTATCAAATTAACTTCAGAGTAGTGTAAGACAAACTTTTGGATACTACTTTCCTAGCAATGCTTCTGTTCTCATAGTCTTCGTAGACATATAGTATTCTGAAAATATGTTTGATATTAAAGTACAATATAAATATGTAACATAGAACAGGTGGGCCATGATTTGAGGGAGCTAATCTGCTACATATCCTTCACAGAGCACAGCATAACAATCAGTCATAAAAGTGAGTTGGGAAGAGTGGAAAGGAAGAATCTTCCAGCTTCAGTAGTCTTCAAAGAAAGACAAAAATGTCTGTAAATCTTTCAAACCTGTACAAACAGTCATCTGTTATTCTAGTCATCAATCAGATAAAACATTATCACTGAAACTTATGTCCAGCTTCCTTTCCTCTAGACATTTTTTATGTCTTCACAACATAGTAAGTAGATTCTAAATACATTAAACTGAGTTATGTTAAACTAAGTAAACTAAATCTAAGTTTATTTGATGGGCTTTATCAGCACTGCAGGTGACATTCACAGACCTGTTCAGGTCCCACATTCAGCCATGTAACAAAACAATTCCATATAAGTACTGACTCATTTTTGAAAGGAGATGATGCCTAAAAGAGACTTCCTGAAACAGAGGACTAGACAAAATAAGGAGAATAAAAAGCTGACTAATTTATTTCAGGTCTGAAGGTACATTCAGGGCAAGCAAAGCCCCCCTCGTGGGGCTACACCCCAAATGGACACCAGGTCAAGAGCCCTTCATGTTTTCAAGTTCTGTCCTGTTAGCATGTTGGCCCCTAATTCTCCAATCACACCTTCAGACGGTGATGTAAACCACCCCAGTCCTGCTCTCCCCAGCTCACTATTGCTTACATATTTTTGGGCTCTAGGACAATGAATGTCCTTGGGTTTCTATTCAGGAGGATTTGTTTTGGCTAAAGGTGCTGGAAACAGAGGCTTTTAGTATTTTATAAGCACAAACCTACACCAAGTTACACATACATGAAGAGTAAAACTAGAAATTATTAAGGCATTAGAGATATGAAACATTTGAGCCAATATATTTTAAAAATGCCCTCAGGTATTCTGTAAACATGTTTAACAAGACAAAGCCTGATAGTTTACTTTCTTAGAGTCTCAGCATTTCATGATACAGTTATCTTATTTTGAGGAATAAAGTAGGAAAAGACAGACTAACTGCATATTATTTAATGGTTATGGCAATGCATGCAAATGGAAATGGCAACTGAGTGGTCAGTGGGTAGATCTTTCTTACCTGGTCCCTTTTTCACATCCACTCTGCAGAACTGCTTGGGCTGTACTTCCAAAGTACACACACGGATCATGAAGAGCTGGAAACACCAGGTGCTGTGCAGCCTCAGTTTCAGGTATGGTAGTAATTCCCATCAAAAGCCTCTAGAAACATTCTGAGTGTTAACCTTTAATGAAAAATTCCTTAACACTGATAAAAGAATCAGAGGGGATGTAATAAGCAGAGAATGAGCATTTCAGGAAGTCTTAGGCCTATACATGAAGGTCACCTTCTTCTCAGATGCATATTTCTGCAGGGTGAAGATTCCCTGCAAGTCATAACTACTTCTTTAGGGTTTTAATCTCTTGTTTTCATGGGCAGCCATAACACAAAAATTTATTGATGCTCAACCATGTGTTCAGGAACACTTAGCTATTCTGAAAGGGTGACAATTACATATACAGCTAACATGAAAATGTGTTTGACAGCCACATTCTTCTGTTTGACCCCTTTCTGCTATTTAGACCCTGCTGGATTTTCAGCTGGATTCTCCAGCTGGTAAAAACTGAGGAAGCCAATGGAAAGAAAAGGGCAAAAAAGTTAAAATGCAAACTTGGTAATAAAGATCAAAATCTTAATAAGTTAATTTTTTCTCATCATAAAATATCATTTAAAAGATCTTAGAGAAACAGATCTTTTTAAATTTTACCCAAGTATACTTAGGTTGTAATAAATACTAGTGTTATATGGATTCTTTGCTGCTACAGCAACTTTGGTGTAAACCTTTGGTAAAGAGATTGAAGAAGGAACAGTAATCATGGTACACTTGGAAGCTGCTGTGGTGTTTATTTCCTCCTTGATGAACAGCTGCTATAGCACTTTGCACCATTAAAATTGTTTAGTTAGTCTCTTAAATGCGGAAAGCAATTTCTGCAGGGAATTAATTGCCTCTCTAAAAGCTTTAATGATTTTTTTTTCTTATTTTCCATTTCAGAAATACTTTCGCCAGCTATACATGGAAGAGCAATTCTTACAGTGTCAAAATTATGCATTGACAATGACAGGTCACTAAAATTTTGCTTACACAGCAGGATGAACTTCATTGCAATAGTTCAAATTCCTGTTCAAAGCATGCCTCTCTCTGCAGGCAGGAGAGTAATCTAGGCAAGACTGGGGGGAGAAATACAACCCTGCCATATGGTTGAAGAAGTGTACCCTCCTGGAGAGAAAGGACAGGATGATCAGCACAGCTTTTGCTATGAGATGAACCCATGAGCAATTCATTAGCTTTGTGCTGTGTGTTGATGGATATCTCAAAATCTTATATCCTTAGATATATGTTTAGACTAAAAATGCTAGGGTGTGCTTTTCTGCATCAAATGGAATCACAGCTCTGACCAGCTTTATTTTAGCAGAAACTTCTGTCACATGCTTGAAAGACTGTAATGATAAACACTCCTTCCATTTAGCACAGTTCTTGGCAAGTTCACAGCAATCCTCAAGGTCTTTTTTTTAATTATCTGAGTTGCAGCTAACATTTCCCAAGGAACCAAGCTAGAAGAAACACCTGACAAGATAACAAAAGCACAGATAAACCCAAGTTCATATTTTGTTCCATAGTTATTTGTATTACAGTAATGTAGAAGCACAGTACCAACTTTTGGTGTTATGAATCTCTTGTGAAAATTATTGTTCGAATGTATGTCCTGTACCTGAATGCCTTAGAGATACACACCAAAAAAATCCAAGGTGGATGCAAGTAGGAGGATATTTTTTAAGAAAATATTCATTCCATGTTAGAGTAAGTAGTGTACTTCAGATGCCACTGGTATGACTACAAAGTAATCAGTGATTTTGTAGATATGCTATCAAACAGATTCCTTTATCAAAAATTCAACATAAGCAAATAATTAGCTTTCCAATGTCACTCCCCCCAAGGATAATAGAAACCAAAAAGAACTTTTTTATTTTTTTAAGAACTAATAAACTAAAGCTGAGAAATAGCATTATGGAAAAGAGACAAGACATCAATTCAAACTTAAACAGCAAATTAGAGAAACAGGAACAAGTCTTTGAAGGGATCCCTGCAAGAACAGGCCTGCTGTCCACCATTTGACTACAGACTGTAGCTGAAAGCACTCAAACCTTTCACAATAATAGCTATGGTCTGCATGTAAATTTTTCTATATTCTTAGTGATTTGAGTAGTTGATTCATTAAAATTGCTGTAAAATGTTTGACTCAATACAGAAGCCCATGTCTAGGTCTAATTTCTTTCAATAAATCCCTTACTTCTGCACCTGAGCTTTTCTTGTCAGGAAGGCTGCATTGAAAGGGAAGCAGACCCATGGTTGCCTCCCCTAACTCTGAACTCAGCCTGACACTTGAGAACTTTCAGCAAGTCAGGCAGCTAGTGGGGATTTTTTTTTTTTTTTTTAAACAGGTAAATTTCTGGTGCTTCCCACACTTTTTGTACCTAATAAGCTATTTGGTTTATATTTGGACCCCATGATCTTGTCATTAAACCATCTAGACACAGAAATTATATACTTATTTGGAAATACTCTTTTCTCTCCAATTGTCGATATTTCATCATTTTCTTAGTTTTCTTCCCATTTTTTTCCAGTGTTCCTTTTCCTCTTCTGAACAGAGGCATACAGGGCTTTGGAGTCTGTTAAATTTGGCCATTTGCTTTGGCCAATTGCTGGAATTACAACCATGCATTCTCTCAGAGGTTGTCAGGTTGCACCCTTTGCAGCTGCATCAAATAATTCATTCTCTTTACTAATTTCTGCAGTGCCCTTGGCAAGAGATGGGTATGACAGTGATTTCTTTGGGTATTTTTATTGATTCTAGCAAGTTATCTATTTCTTTTCCATTTAATACTTTCTTGCCTGATTATGTGAAAAATCCTTATTCTTTCCATAACATTCCAATGGCATGACATACCCCAAAGTCCTACAGCACAAAAATTATTGTCTGTTGAAAGCTAAAAAGGGATAGGTTCTAAAGGTGTATATGCAAGAGCTGGGAGGGAAGAATTAAATTCTAGTGGAATTTTTTTTAAATTTAATTTAGTGGAATAATTCAGGGTTTGTAGTATATTTTTCCAACAGTTTTCATGTATTATTTTGCAATTGGTTTCCTACAGTTAAATATGTATCCAAAATTTCAACAAACTTAGTACACTAATTCAAAAAAACATCTTAATATTCCTCTGACAAAAGGAAGAACTTGCATTCATCAACATAGTCATGCTGAAAAGAGAGATATACAGAGCAATACTCAACTTACTTTTTAAGAGATCCAAACATAGCTGCTGGGATGTGTAAGATATCCTTAAATTTCCACTACCATCAACAGAGATATCAGAACAGTCCTGGAATCTAGAGAGTTGAACAAAAACATGCATATGGCTTTATTTCTTGTCTATAGGCACATTAGATGATGAAGATCACCTTAGTCTAGAAACTTTAGGGTCTAGGATGCTCCAACAGGCTGGAAAATGTGGTGTTGGACTTCTGGAAGACCCAGATTCCTTCTAATGTGGCAGCTGGATAGCAGGTAAGAAGTCCCAGAGTGTCTATTGTGTAATCAGACACCTGTGTTCAGGCAACTAAATCCTAGTCTGGATTTCCACTTTTGGGAGCTGGATTGCTGTTAAATTTCTGCTGATTGCAGTAACAGGCTCTGATTATTGAGCTGAATGACACATCTGAGGTGTTTGCTGGAGTGGAATCAAGAAGCTCTCAAAGTCAAACAGCAGGCTAATGAAAAAATCTCCCTTGATTTCCTTCCCCTTATGTTTCTTTCCACCTTCAGCTGGACAAGGGTGTCCATTTAACAAATTCAAATTTCCAGAGTTACAAGCAAAGCTATAGAATCAGTTCAGGAGAATTATTTCATCACAATTACATGCTGTGCAGCCATTTGTGAAAGTGTAAAGTCAGCTTAAAGGGAAATTGATATGTCACCATCTCTTGATAGAGGTTCTAATAGAAAGCAAAGGACAAAAGTCAGATTTATGTAAATGCTACTGCTATCCTTCCAGCTAAAAAGTGAAACTGGCACAGCTCTATTTCTTTATACTGGGCAAAATACTCACATCCCATATGCAAAACAGAGAAATCCAGTTTAGGAATGACTAAAAAAATGACAGCTTCAGAAAGAATATGTCTGGATTACTCAGTTAATGCAATTTATAAATTGACAGAACAGTACACAAAATTGATAACTTCTAGGTATCTCAGTGAATCAAAGCAATCAGATTCCAAATTATCATTTTTGTTAACTTCTTCACTGATGCATTGATTTGCTTGTGCCGCCCAAATAATTTTCATTTTGTGTCTCTGGGTTCCTTTGACTTCTTTTCTCACCTTGAAGAGCATATTCCTTTGTAAATAGTGCAGTGAAACAAAGAGGAATAAAAGGCAATGCTAATGGTATACACAACATAATTTTGTCTATAATAAATGTCTATGGCATTGAGCAATTCCTTTTAGTACAGGACCCTGAAAACATTTTTCTCCAAAGAGGTGAAATTCACTGCAGTATGGAAGAGCAGAACAAGGTGTGAAAGTCACTTCAGTTACTACTTCATGACACTCACTTTCTCTGTTAATCTTGCATACCAAGCAAATCTTCTCTATCTGAATGATGAGAGGCACAAACAACAGCTACTAAAACTTTAGCGCATCTGTCTGTAAATTTAATGTAAAACTGCCTTGAGGAAAATGGTTAATCTAGTTCTTTTCCACCCAATCTTATGGCAAGAAAAACTATAATGTTATTCAAAGCAGATGTTTGCCTAAATCATTCTTTAAATGATGCAGATTTTGCTACTTTTATTGACATTCCTTAGCTAGTCTACCAGAAATGTCTTCCTAATGCCCAATTGAAATCACTCTTGCTGAATATTAAGCCTGTTCTTGTCTTTGATGATAGAATAGGGAATAGAGTTATTAAACATGAAAATGTCAATACAAAGCTTGAAGGAACTGTAAATATTTTGGAACCCAGAGAACAATTTACTAATTTCTATTTTGTAGTTTAGCTAAAAATGGTGGTCATGTCTGCCTGCAGTCACTCTTTTTCTGAATTAAGTTCCATATCTTTCTATATTTCCTCATTTTTCAAGATGTCCAATCATGCTCTGTACTCCTGCTAGATGGCACACATCTTTTTTGAGCCTGAAGTGTCTCAAACTTCAAGTTCAAGTAGTGTTAACTAGAACAGAAGAAATAATCTATGTGTATCTAAACATAGACACACAGTGAAATGCAAGGCAATTATTTAAAATAGTGATACACTGTAGGAGAAGATATCTTTCTCTAAAACTGCTGTCCAACCAGTGGTCCTCTTCTTTATTCTGTTCTACTAAAAATTTCTACCAAAAATTTTGTAATTCTTCTTGCAAATTCTTAAAAAGCATATAAATGTGTTCTCTTCTATGTTATCCAAATTATAACAAAAAAGATGAAGCAAAAAAAGTCCCTTCAAAACCAGATGACATTCTAGCCCAGTAAGTATTTTCAACCACTTTTACCCATTCACCTTAGTAGTTAAATCTCTGCCATGTTGCTCTACCTTACTGCTCAGAATAGTTCAGATTCCTTCTATGCATTGGTCTTGATTTGCCATTGCTGCTTGATCTGAGACAGTCATTATCTGCTAGCAGTCAATCAGCAGCTGACACACAAAATGACAAAACTCTTCTAGAAAGTCCAAAAAGTAATTTTTCCACATGCAGGCAATAAATATTCTTAACAGCTATTAGATTTATTTGAATCAAGGAATAAAATATGAAGTCAGTTTCAAATATTTTTAACTACTGTAATTAACACTTGCCCTTCACATAAATCTGATATAGTCATACTGGTCATAAGATAGAATTTTTACAGGCAGAAATAATATGATTTATAATCACTAAAAGTGAGATTTATATAAGTTTTGCACAACTGCTACTGAGTATTTAGCATTAATTTTTTTAGGAGCATTTCAAATGTCCTTCTAAACACCAACCAAAGGTTGGTCTGATATGTCCATTTAATTAGAAGCTGAAAAATGTGATCCTTGTGCTGTTGTCAGGAGCATATTGCATGCAGGGATTGAAATACATTTGATTGGCTCCTCAATGTGTAGCTGCACTTGAAGCAACAATTCTGAAGCACAGATAATTGGTGCCCTGCAGCTTTCCCCACTGAAAATCAATTGAATTTCCATTATGTTTCAATTGTCTTGCAGTGGGAAACCTACAGGGTTTCATTGGCTGGTGTTTTTTTTTATTATTACCTTCCGCACTAGAGAATAAAAGTTTTTAATGTTTTTTCCTAGGTAAACTACTAGCAACACAAGAAAGTAATCAATTCAAACAATCTGCTCTGCATGAAACTCTCTTCCCAAAAGGGCAAGCAATCTTCTCCTGTATTGTAGTGATTTTCTCGTACTTCCAAGCCTTGCCTCAGTCACCATGGTCTGCAGATATTTTTGCAATGAATTCTTCACCTAGCACTTCATGTGGAAATGAAAATGAAATCTGCAAGCTGCAGATTGAGATGCAGAAACGCAAATTGAGCTCTGGGTGTGAGCCCGAGACAAGAGGCCATGAACTGCCATTCTTTGGGATAACAAAAGGCACGAAGATGGGTGCCAGCCGTGGGAATGGACACAGAGACACAGCAGGAGCCAGGAAGTGCCAATCTTTGGGATAACAAAGGAGATGATGATGAGTGATGCCAGCGAAGTGGATGAGCAATGGAAAGGGAAGGCAGGAGCAGAGAACTGAGAAGGAAGACTGCAACTGGGTAGACTGTGAGGGTATAAAAGCCCAGGGGGACCTTTGTTGGGAGTCCCTCCTATGAGGCACCAGCTCGGGCTGCGTTACTGCACCACGAATAAATTGCTTTATGGAGCCAGACGTTGGAGAGTGCCATGGGAAATCTGGGATAGAGCTGGTCAGGAAACCAGTGTGTGTGAATGTGGGGTGTGGGGGAAGTCAAGCAGAGTTCCTTCAGGTCAGCAGAGCTGCTGCTGTGAAGGGCCTTGGTCCCAGCAGGGACAGTCCCTGGCACCAGGAGGGCAAGTGCCCCACCCTGTGAATGCTCAGACCAGGAAGTTTCCTTAACAAAATAACAGAACTTGCTTCTCAGTTGCTCCTCGGTATAGCCAAACCATGTGCCATATGAAACTGAATGCAGGACAGACGGAAGCAAGGGCTTTGTTATCACCACATTATATGTTATTTACAGCAACTGCTTTCACCTTATTAGACTGCTCAAGACAAGACATCCATGTTGACTCCTTACTCTTCTTCAACTCAAAATAGTCAGCACTGAAGAAAATTCTTATAGTCATCAGGAGAAAGTTGGGTGAACATACCTCTGTGTAATCAAACACAACTTTACCAAGCAAAAGTATCCATCCATGGTCATTCTTATTTTAGTGGCATCCTTTGGAAACAAAGCACAATGATATTTAACTGTCTGGTCAGAACAAACACAGGTGGCATTTGGGAAATAAAGGAGTAAAGGAAAAACTAGTGCTTTATTAGATCAGGTCAATTGAAAGAGAATGTTCTTCAAATGGAGTACTGTGTTATTAACAGCAGTCTTCCATGCCTTATTCTGATATCGTTATGGGACTTTAGAAAAGTCAGGGGAAAGGCAAGCATTATATTAAGCCTTATTCAGGTAACAGAATAAAAGATTTCTGGAGAGAGAAAAAATGGTGAATAATCTCGAAATCAAAGTTCCAGCAATGTGGTCTACCGCCCCTTTCCAGAATAAAGAGACATCATCTGTGGCTCTGAGAACTTCACTTAACATTTTCAAGTTATATTTTGAATGCATTCTTCCTCTGTAATGCTGAAGAGTTAGATCAAACACTTGCTTCCATAAACTTATGCGTGCCAAATTCCTAATTTAATTCACAAAGTATAACCAGTGACATACTAATGGATGCTACATTAATATAGCTATAGAAACAACATTACATTAATTAAAACTTTGTAAATGCTGTAATTAAGATATTCAGTGACAGCTGCCTTTCCTGTCCCTTAGCTTCACCCAGAAGTCTCTCAGCCCTACTTATTTTGGAATCAGCAGCTGCATGGATGCAGGAAGAGCCATCTGTTGTTATTTTTTAAATGTTAACTGAAAGAGGTTCCAAACAATTGCTCCTAATACTTTAAAAATTGTATTTTTTTTAATTGTGTCTGAATTTGGCAGAATTTATACCATTAGCCCTTAAAAATGAATGCATCTTTGGCTTCAGGTCTGACTGATGTGCTCTACCATCACAGAACAGAACAATACCATCGTCTTACCTGCATAGGTAAAGCACATCACTGTTTTATCCTGGTCATATTTGAAAAGCTCTGTTATCCAGAAGAGATGCAATCATCTGCACAAGGTCTACAAAGTCACTCTGTGGATACTTGTTCTTCTGCATTATCAAGTCAGGGGATTTTTTACATTCACATTTTGAATTTCCATGGATTCAACACAGATAATTTTGATGCCAGTCTATGTGACCCTTCTTTCTCTTCTGTTACCCTACTGTCTTCTAAACCAGGCTGCCCATCACATAGAGAAAATTCAGAAAGCTACCAAACTTTTCCATATTAAACCATTTGCTTTCATATTCTAATTTCTTACTAATCTCAATGGCCTTTGGATCTTGCTTGTCAGCGCAGCCCACTTACTCCTTCTTCCCTCCAATCTAGCATTCCTACTCTGTTCATTTAATCCCACAATACGAAGCCATTTCCTTGTGAATAATATTTCTCCCTCTTTGATGTTTACATCCTCCAAACAATCTGTTGCTGTTATCAGACCTGAAGGAATAATGAATTCAGTGAATTACACATTTTCTCCCTGTGTCAGCAAGCAGATGGTATAATTCTGAAACTCATTCATCATTTGAAATTATATTGGAAGAGCTTTCAGTTTTGCTGTGTGGGAGCTACATGAATAACAGACATGCTGCACATCCACATTACCAGCTAAGTTAACTCCGTGGTTGACTCCCATGTCCCAGTTCTCCAGTCATCAACACTACAAAAAATGTTCATTTTATCCTGAAATCATTGGTAGCGTAAACTCACTCTACCCTGATAAGAAACTTTAACATAACTCCGGGATAGTTTATTTGAAGGACAATTTGCAACAGCCAGAAATGATAAAGCAGCATCAGGTCTGATTCCCTACACCTACTACACCACTACAAAAGCAGGCTTTGGCTGCAAACTTTTTGAAGTATCTTGAGGTCCCATCCCAGCCTTTCAACACATATACTCAGAAACATGTAAAAAACACAATGTTCTGGTGGTCTGCAACTCAGCTGTCTTATTGTTTCAGAAACTGCAATAAAATTTAAAAAAAAAAAAAAGCCAAAAATAGTATTTATAGTCTACAGCCACAGGAAATTAAAAAAAAAAAATCTTCTGAGAAGGTTTTGAGTTGTACAACGCATATATGGTGGCACTACTGCTAAGTTTAAACAGCCTTGAGCAGAGTGGATACAATATCTCTACAACACTTCACTTTATGTAAAAGCATTTAATATTGTAGATGTAGCCAGTAAGCCTGAAACATTAGAATTTTACACTCTTCCAAGGAAATGTTCTGTTTAATTTGATGGTGTAGCACCTCAGGTGAAACAAGAGTAATTTACCTGCTTCTCCACTGACAGAAAAGAACGGAGAGAACGTGTAGAGGTGTATGTGATGTTTTAGACTTTTACTTTTCCAGAACCAGCAGTGCAAGCCTCTACTTTCTAAGGTGACTTTTCAGATATTGCAACCAGTTAGGAGTGTGACTAAAGATACAATGGAGCTTTTAAACAATTTCATTAACAAAATATAAATAAAGTATAAATAAATTACTATGAAACATAACAGTTACTTTGCATGTCTAAGCATATCACAAATTGCTTTTAAATCTGATGTTATACTGTTTATAGCAGCCTCTGATTTCTGGCAGCCTGGGACACTTTTTCAGAGCTGACTGGATAGAATGAAAAAGAGACTGATAATCTCAGATGCCAAATGTTCAGTGCTGACTCCTGTAGTGGAATGTAAAGCCATGAATTGTGTAGCAGAGGGTTTCCCCAACAAGCATGGAGAGATTAGCTCATCACAGAACGGGACATGCTGGAGTCAATCATAGACTAAGGAACCACTTAAACTTTTGTTATAAAAGAATATACCTCAAATCCAAGGCCAGTTTGGGAGATGTATTATCTGGGACTAACCATCCTGAATCCCTTCACTAAACAGGGTATCTAAGCTTTTTTCCTCGGACAAGCAGAGAAAGATTTCATTCATTTATTTTAAACTACTCTTTATTCTCTATTTCATTATATAGAGCAAGTACTTATGAAGTGCAAAACCCAGTTCTATTTTTCACTAAAGATTTTGATCCTGTTTCTCAAGCAGCTAACTGCCTAGTTTTGCCTAGTTTCATATCATGTAGATCAACATTTCATCAATATTTCCTTAGCCAGTGCCTTTTTAGCACTAAATATAGAAACTTTAGTTAAAGAACTAGATTGAGGTATAAACACTAAGTATAGGGTTGCAGAATTATGTTAATTCTCTCAAACTTAGTGAACTAAGCCACTATAAATCATGGAAGCTGACACTGCTTCTCTCATACATGTATTCATGCACATAAGGTGAGATTAATCTAACTTCTACACTTGAGCTGGCTCTACATAATTAAGGGTAATTTTAAAATACAGTTTTTAGACCTTCTAATTAAGGGTGAATAGAGGACCTATGAAGACTTAGTTCTGCTTATAAGCAAATGGATTGGCTTCTTCTGCCTTCCATTAACCTGGAATGTATCAATAACATTGTGATTCAACTACAAAGCAATGCAAAAATATTTTCATTATTTCAGTGGCTTCTTTCAAAGTAAGATATTTCAAAAATTCATAATTTCATAATTTTAAATTTTAAATTTCTTCTTAGAAAGAAATCCTGTAATTTATGGTATGTACTTTCTATTAGCAGAGTTACAAATACTCACAAATGGGGCTTCATCAAATTACATGACTTTGAATTAAAACTACTAAATCAATAAACCACTGTGTTAAAAATAGAAAAATCTCCAGTAAAATTTATGTCAAATAGTCAGCATTGTTTCCATCTAAACAAGCTATCAAATGAATGTAACAAACACACCACAACCTTTATGAGCTTCCATTTACATTTGATTTATTAATGTTTAAAAATGGAGTTTTGCAATGTAACTCCATTATGCCCTGAAAGATATTGGTAAGTCAACAATTCATGATAGTAATAAGAGCAAAAAATTTTATTCATTTTTGAAAGTTTTTCCATGACTTTTAAAATAGTTTTTAAGCTTTCATTTTTGAGACTTTCTACCCTTCTAGATTATAAATATCAGAAAAAGAAAAACAATGTCATTAATAAAAAATGGGGGCTTGTGTCAATAGCAGAAAGAGGAGAGAAGATTATAGTTTGAAGGGAAAACTCAGTACCAAATGAATTAAGGACTTCAGAACATCCTGGGCAAAAGTGAGAACTCACTAACATTTCCACTAGCAGAATCAAAGTATTATACGTCCACCTCTGCATATTTTATTGCAGCAGTCTGGAACTTAAGTTTTAAAACATTCATAGCAGAAAAAGTGTAGAGAATGTCTTTCTAAATTTCTGTTAAGGAGGTCTTGCCCACATGAGGGGGGAATATTTGCATGAAGTGGTTTTTCAGGGTTAATATTTTCACAGGTATTAATGACAGTTTCAGAGGACTAAAAATCCCCACCCCATTTCATTGCAGAAAGTGAATATATGGAACTAAACCTGAAGGTAATTTTCTCTTCAAGTTCTCCCCTTCTTTCTTCCTCTAAGGAAACTTGAGGACGTCAGAACTGATGAAAGAGATTAAATGGGTTTAGTCTTACTTTGCAGAGCAACTGTTAGGGATTCCAGATTGTGCTGTTGATATTAAACACATTCCAATGAAACAAGAAGGTGATGGAATCCTGTCCTTGAGGGATTAATAGATAATTTAAGAATAATTATCCTTCCAATTCACAAGGTTGAAGGAAAAAAACACCTTTTAATCAAATAAGGAGAGCTTGATTAGATATTTGTCAGTGTTCTCTGTTGGTTTAGGCTAGATAGTGCCACGAAGAATCTGTAATAATATAAGTTTGCAAAGTAAAACACACCCAAGATCAACATAATCCAGAATTTTGATTTTGATTCTTGTCAGAACAGATACTAAGAAAAAGATTCAATAAATTAAAAAGAGATAGATGAGAGGGGGAAAAGCAGCCTCTGCACTCAGCTGCACCCTGGTTTCCAGCAAATAACCCTAGTCCTGCAGCACAGCAAGTTCCACAGTTTGAGATTCCATCTGGCATTGGGCAATGACAGCGAGTTTGAAGACGTCAGTAAGCTGAGCAGTACAGTTGATAACACTAGAGGGAAAGGATGCCATCCAGAAGGATCTTGGCAGGCTGGAAAAGTGGATCCATGCTGTAGGTGCACTCGATCCCACTGTCTATGCTATTGATGAAGCTACTAGACAGTACTTGTCTCTGTACACACCCTTGAGCAACTCCCCTCCTTACTGATATCCACTTGGGATTGACTGCAACTGCTAGGATTCAGCCTTCTAGCAAATTCCTTATATAGGGGCACTCTAGAGGAATGGTGAAGGTTCTTTTGTCTGGGACAAAGATGAGTACCCCACTCACTGATGCCAGAATGACTTTTGCTTTTTTTCTTTTATATATTCTCTATATTCTTTACACACATATTTGGAGCTCTGTAGCTTCTTATTGCATTCATAGCTAGTTTCCCCAGTAGCTTTCCACAACCTTTCCCTAGGCAGGAAGATAAAATAAATTCCAGAGCTCCAAGCTCCAGGAGGTACAAGGCCCCTATCCTATCTTGGTTCTTCCTGGGAACCAAGGCTGAGAAAAGGTCTTTGAGACACATTTTCATGAGCAAGTACAGCTAGTACCAAGGGCAGGGGGCTGCAGAGAAGGGGCTTGACCTAGGGGGAATTGCATCACCACTTGTCCTCCTAACTGGTGCTTTTTCTCAATTATGCTAATTTCCTAAAACCTATAAAATTGTGTTCACCCCTGTGGAGGTGGCCTTTTGTGGACATTCTTCCATAACTGCCCCTGGAGCTTCAATAAAGATCCACTTTTATATTACATCCTATAATAAAATTATCTTGAGTTTCATTTCTAGGTTGAAAAAGGCATCAACCTCATCTCATGAGTTACTTGCATCAGTCATCTCGAGGTTGAATTTAAACTTCCCTATTCCTTCAGATGTTCTTCAGTAACATTTCAGGATATTTTCTTGTGAAATTAATGCTCTGAGAAAATGTTTAGTTTTTGTTGCATCAGCCTTTACAACGGAAACTGTTCACTAGAAAATTTCATCAGCCCTACTTAATCTAGTTTAAATAATTGATATAGAAATGTTTTGTACAGCTGTGATAGATTGAATCAGACCCTAACTTGCTATACATTTTTTTTTACTCTTTAACCATAATTGGTGATATTTATGAGGAAAATCAGCAGGCTTATTTGAAACTGCTTGATACATTCACTGATTTTGAATTCATTTACTTCCTCACTATATTTCCATTCTTCTGAAATTTAGTTATAAATCAAAAGCACTGAGAAAAAAGCAGTGTACATTTTTATAATTTCCTAAATTTTCTCAAGAGAAACATTATGTGCTTCTGAAAGTCTTTGCATCAAAGGCTTTGGGAAAATTTCAGTGGATTTTCCACTGTCTCAGGGTAAAGAAAATCATACTGCTTGAGTTCTCCACAATAAATGAAACATCTATCTGAATACTCAAAATGGTGGGTAATGATACCATTAACATTCCTTTTAATGGAATGGTTAACAAAATCCAAAGGACTTGAGGTTCAAAACTGCCACTGCTCCAGGCATCTCTAAATTCTGTGAATGTATAAATTGCACTGTAAGCTAAATGCTTCTTTTAAATGCAGGGAATTAATAGTAAATAGAGAGCTATGTAATATGCAGGATGCACTAGAGGAGGAGAGGGAGATGCACTTGCTTACTTTTAATTCAAGGTAGCACTACCTTGACTCTAAATCATTACCAACTTCTTTAAGAAGCAGAACAATTATATACAGCTACTTTTGCTTCCTCATTTGATTGATACAAAGATTAGCTAGTGCTCAAAAAAGAGTTTGTCCAAAGAATTGGGTCACCAGTTGAATGTTGGAGAGAGAACTCCATCTCTCATCTTGCTATACAGTTTACAGAGCTCATTGGTCACCTTCAGACACTGGCAGCTAGGAATGTTTAAATCTCTTGATCTTCATTTCCTTAAAGCTCAATTACCATCCCTAAAGATGTGTTAAGTCTGATCTTAAATATACATTGGAGTAAATGCATAATGATTGTGAGGTCTTTGGACACTATGATAATGAGTTCCGTAAAAATATGAAGTCCACAGAAGTACCTCTGCTATTTTCTCTCCTTACATTCTCCTGAATTTCATTAATAAATATTAATGCTATTTTAATACTTAAACACGTTCCACTGTGTGTTCCTTACACTTTCTACCTTAGCACCTTAGCTTCCCTTAAGAAATTATAATAAATTTCTAAAGGCTTCTTCAGCACATCATCTCAGACCAAGCAAACTATCATTATAACCCATTTTACTGATTCTTCCTCTGTTTTAGTAATATCCACAACATACCTTGCGGAGTACAGGTAATTAACAGGTGGATCATTCAATTAGAGCTGTGCCATTTGCTGCATGTTGTTTCATAATCGTTGTAGAGCTCAGCAGGAAGAAGCAGAAAAATAAAATTATTTATTTTCTGCATTCACAAAAAATAATAACACATTCTTTAGAATTTATTAATAGTAATGATTTCTAGCACTGTTCTGCCACTAGGCGCCTCTTAGGACCTTCCTCTCCGTAAAATGACCTGGAAAACTGTTTATTTTCTTCTTGATTTATTAGTGTTTATCAACTTTAAAAATTATTGCCTCTATTTCATAAACATAATTAAAAATGGTGGACCCTGTTTTTCCAGTTTAGCATGACTTTGTACATAAAAAACTTTTCAAGCTCTGTGGAAGAGAAATACTTTATTTGGGTCCATATTATTAAAAAGATTTGTAGGGAATGTTTACTTCTTCAAAATTAAGTAATTATGATAGCCCAGCTGCTCAAGGATTTAGCCAAGATTTTCATGGAGCATTAATTTTACAATGCAAAAACCCCTACTGTAATTACTATTTGTTCTTGAACATTTCTAAATCTCTTTTCTCATTATAATACCTGTTAACACAGCAAGTCTGGTATAAATCAAAATAGGAGCTAAATATCACGTGTATTAGAAATATATATAATTGCACATTTATATTTCATATGCTACAATATATCTATTCTGTGAACTGTGAAAGATTCCTGCACCATTTCCAGCCACCAGCTGGGCAACTTCCTGCATGTCTACAGCTGTATCCTGCAGATGGATAGCACAGGAACAACTTGGGCTGCATCTTTGTAGTTAAAAAAATTTTAATTTTCAATTCAAGCACTGGAGCAGGATCCTTTGGAGACTGTTTTCTGATTTCTAAGCCAGTCTCAGTCTCTGTGTCAGACACCAATGTTTTGGCCCAGATTATGCTAAATTATGTGTTTACCATTAAAGTCTCAATAATTTTCTTAGATTAATTTGATCTAAATTAGTTTATTAATGTAGACACACCAGAAGAATATGTTTAGTGTCCTCATAGCTACTCTGTGAAATCGAAAAATTCAGGAAGCTGAATAAGAATTCAAATTATAAATTAGACAACAATTATTTCAGAACCAATCTACAAACAAATACATTTAATCTCTGAATTTTTTAACTCCACTTGATTGGCTTAGAAAGTACACATAAACTTAATTCTAGAGGAGAAAGAACTAGCCAGGAAACATGTCTGTTGTGCATCATCAGTGCAGGCTCTATCTGAAATGCAGAGAGCAAAGAACAAATATCTTCTTCCCTAACTTACTGACAGGTATCTCACAGAGCTGATTGTCTTAGAGCAAGGCTGGATGCTGAACACAACATACAAACGTGAAAAATCACTGACTTTGAAGATGTATTCACTGATCTTGATAGCACAAAAAAAAAGAAGGCAAAAGCATGGACTCAGGTCCAAGATAAGAAGCTATGATCACAGGAAATATGGCCAGGATTTCTTTAATTAATACAAAGTGCAAGAAGCACACTGGTACATAATCTCAGACAATTAGCAGCAATTAACAGACAATTAATCTGAACACAGAGGAAACCATTCCCATGCTTATAGCTGGTCATCACATAATGGTTTCAAAGATCACAGGAGCCAGCAGTGAATTGCAGCAAAATGATGCTGATCTGCATCTGATTTGTTTCTGTAATGAATTTTTTACAGGGAGTGAACAAACAGATCCACATGCTTTGGAGATTTTTGTCTCCCCCACACCTGGCTGTATTATCTGGTATCCAGTAGAGCTGTTAAAATCTACTTAGCTTAACCAATAATAAGATTTATTAACACAGCTTTTATTTGATTCACTAAAGTGCCTAACATTCTAATAGAATTAGAAATTTCAGAAAAATATGCTAAAGTAAAAATATCTCTGATTAGAAATAGCTGGTTTTAAATTTCCAGATAAAATTAAAACATAGCAGTGTCTGGCAGGGGAGGACTGACATTTTCCATCTTGTGGTAAAAATGTCAAAACAGTAAAACTTTTCACAAAAACATTGCAGTGCCATTATTAGTGGTAACATTAGAATCAGACAAACTTCAGGCTAACAAGGTGGTGAAGGGTCCAGGGGGAAGGCACAGGAGGAGCTGCTGAGGGGAGCAGACTGGGGGGAGACCTCATCACTGTGCACAGCTTCCTCTCAAGGGTAGGCAGTGGGACAGGCACTGATCTCTTCTCTCTGGTGACCGGTGGCAGAACCCGAGGGAATGGCCTGAAGTTGTGTCAAGGAAGGTTTAGGTTGGTTATTATCAACAGGTTCTTCACCCAGAGGGTGGTTGGGTGCTGGAACAGGCTCTTCAGGGAGGTGGTCATGGCACCAAGCCTGACAGAGGTCAAGAATCACTTGGACAGTTGTGTCAAGCACATGGTGTGACTTTTCAAGTAGTTCTGTGCAGGGCCAGGAGTTGGACATTGATGATCCTTGTGGGTGCCTTCCAACTCTGGATAGGTTGTCTATGACTCTCTGAACATCTGATAATACATGAGATACAGAGAAAGACCTAATATACTGCATACTACAGAGATACATAAGACACATGATTCATGTCATCCAGAGATTTCCTCTGTTCTGCTGGGAAGGAAGGTATTATATTAACCTACACTCAAATCATGCATTGTCATAAGAGTGACATGGACTTTGACACAGCCATTCCAGACTGGTTGGCTTGTTCTATATCACACAGATCACCTTTGCTGCAAATGACCTGAAGGAAACCAATGAAGCAGGTAACTCAACACGGAGATCAGGCTGGACAAATCATTATCAAAAGGTTTTAAGCACAGCTGAAAGCAGAGGTCATTGGATATCTCATGTGGAAACATAGCTCAGAGGAGATTTCCAAATCAAAGTCTGGTTGCACTTCTAAAGAATCTCCAGGAATGAGGATGTCTTTTCTTTTACTGCTACTTATACAAAATGTCATTTAAAGGAGATACAAACAGAGAAATCAATGCTGATAAAGAACATACAAGTGAATAAGAGCTTGAACAAAATACACATAACCCTAGAGCAGTGCTGAGTCCATCCAGGGAATTCTGTGACTAACTGAGCCTGCTCAAAGACAAAATTATATACATCTTTTTGCCTAGACATACCAGTGACAGATACTTGAATAAACAGAACAGAGGCTGGGATTCCAGTAGAAGCTCATTTGCACTCTAGAACTAAAGCAGCCTGGGCTGTTGCAGTGTCATACATCAGAGAATTTAAAAATAGGAATTTTCTACCTTGCAAAATGGCTGGGAGAAAAAAGCAGAAAGCATGTGGACCAAAAACAAAAAATCACCTGAAGTTTGTCACTGTCTTCAGAACAAAGCACTGGCATTTAGCTCAGGTAGCAAAGTACTAGCATTTATCTTCCACAGCAGATTTATCATGAAGGATGGTAACCAGTGGTTAATAGCACCTCTGATATTATGAATTCACATGCAGTAATGTGTGTCACTTCTAGCAGGGCACTCACCATGCAACCTTCCTCTCATCACTACAGGACATTCCTCCCTTTTCCAGAATGGTGAAATGACACCTATTAGGTGTCGTTCTGAGGACTGTAATCAGTTTATTTTCTAATAAATCAATAGGGTGTAAAGAAAGAGTTATTTCTTTAGGTCTGAATGTAGCCAGATAGAGCCATTTCTGTGTGTAGATTTCATTCTGTGTGCATGACTGTTATGGGCAAAACAGCCTCAACTCAAGGTGTTTTTCCCCTAATCAAATTATTTTTAGCAAAATATTTAATTATTAATGTGGGTATTGAGAAGAAGGTAACACAAGTAATTAAAGAAATACTTAACACTTCTTTTTCTTCCTCAAACTGAGCTTAAGCCAAATTCTCATCCTTTCGAAGTCTGAACTTCCCTTACTGTTAATATATGTATTAAATTGGTAACAAGAATAAAAGTACAGGAACATCACACTTGGTTCAAGCAAGGAATTGCTCACATTTTAGCAGATTGTGCTGACCTGACTTCAAACTGGTGATGTAAACCAGAATGGAAGAAAACTTGTTGGATGAAGGCTGAAAGTGCACCACAGAAAAGGAAAAAATATGCTGTATAATATCTATTTGAAACACTTTGACCAGTATTCAATCACTTTTAAAAGCCTGAACATGCACATCTTTACAATGTATAATGAATATACTAATAGAGGGGAACACAATTGTTAAAATTAGATTTCTTTGGGATGAGTCATCTGGAGCAAAATATTTTTTTTCCATGTTCACCAGTTAATCTATTCAAGGTGTTACTGAATGGCTGTGTGAAACAACAAAGAGCAAATAAATCACTAAAAACAGTCAGTAGTGGACAAAAGTGTAAATGGGCAAAACTCAATAAAACACCTCCTACTCCACCAGTGCCATTATAAAGGCATTTCTGTGTTCCACATATGTACTGTGGTAGATCCACAAATTATGTTTTAAGATAACTAGTTAGAGTCTCCATATACTCTGTAAGAAAATTTTAAACACTTGAACTTTAGAAAATGAATGGTATTTTCTATACTTCTAGTGAAAAAAAACATTCTTTTAAAAATTTTATCTTACCTCTATCTGAAAGCAATAAACAGGAGAGAAAAGCAATTCAAGGAATGACTGTAAGATCAAATACAAAACTAAAAACACTTTAATGGCCAAAACCAATTTGTCTGTAGATAGCATAAATAGGAGCAGAGCAGAAAGAGAAGAGATAGAAACTTGTAACACCAAATATAATCTTTCAAGAGTTGATATAAATAGGTGACATATTTCACAGAACTACTATCTAATGTAACAATCCCTGAGTTTTTATTTTCTGACTGTCCTTACAGGATAAACGTAATTTTTTTTTTTCATTTTTACAGTCTTTTGCACAGCCGGAGCCCATTCAGGACGAGATATGGATTTTATTTTATATTCACTTTCTTCCCTCTATACCAACACATCCAAAATAATGCAGAAAGCTTTCCATGTTTTTCAGATGACAGAGACATATCTGGCTAATAATCCATTCTTATCTGCCTGCTTATTCAACCGACAACCCATATCCATGGCTACATCCTCACACCTAGTTTCTCTAGTGTGCACACCTAATTCTCTAGCTATGCACTGTTCATGTCTATGTTGACTTTTTCAGATCTGTGCTTACAACCAGAACCTGGGAGATCTGCTGCATTCCCTTGAGCTTAAAAGCTCAGCATTCCAGTATTCCAACATGGAGTGGCCTGGTGAATTGCCTACTTTTGTCTCAAGGGTATGCATTATACATCACAGATATAGATGTGTTAAATTAATGCACTGCCACGATTTCCAGCATTAGCTTTGTCCATTAATTAGGTTTGTTGACAAATTAAATACTCTGGCTAAGAAACACAGTACAAAGCCCTTTTTAAAAGAAATCTCGTTCTTCACTCAGTGATGCATTGTTTTATTGACTAAAATGTGTTACACTCCAAAGGCTCAATGTTTTCTGCAGGACACAAAGTTCTGACAAACAGAAAAAGCAAGTTACTTTCATGTTCCAACTTCTTCTCACACTTTGTGACTTTTTTGCTGCTCAGAATGTTCTTCTTAGTAAACATTTAGCTCTTCCTTTCCCCTCAAATAACCCCAGAAAAGTGAAATTAAGTTCAATGAACTAATGAATTGAACCTCACACAATTCCATGTCTTTTAAGGTTTCCTTTTTGAGAGTCTCAGTTTTTTTTCGTTCTCTATAAATAGATATCACTGTCTTCATTGGAGTAATAACTTCTTATTTTCATTTTCTGAGGGTAATGAGAAATTTAAAGACACAAAGGAAAGACTTTGGTTGCTTAGAGAGGAACAAAGTTGTGTCTCTAAGAGATGTTTAAATATCTTTTAATAAAGACAGGATTGAGTCTGAGTTTTTTGAAACATGCGGAAGATTCCAAATCAGTTCTTATCATGCAAAGTTCTTCATAACTAGTTTTTTGAGTTGTAGCCCTAGAAAAATGTATTCAGTGACCTCTTTACTCTAGTTTTAAAATATCTGAAATGTTAGTTTGATATATGTACTACCTAGTTATTTAAAAATGAGTCACTTCATTTATTGTGTTCACCATGAGAGTATCTAAGTAATTAATTCTAAAACAGAGTATCAGTAGGATATATAATACAGTGTTATATTAGAATATAAAAGTACTAAAGTAGTAAATGAAAATACTTAAACTGATAAATTAACTTTTAGAATCAAAAGAGCAACTGTCTTTGAAATTTTATTTATGTTATAAACTCAAACTACATTTTATTACTAATAAATTTTCATAGTCTATGGCTTATCTATGGAACAATAAAATTATGTGGGGAAGCTCTTTCTGAAAGTTATTATGGGTAATAAATACCACTTGTCTAAGAGAAATCAAGTATAACTAGCTAAGGAGGACAGACAACTCCACTGAAGGAACTTATAGAGAAAAGCAAGAATGGAAGAACAGCTGAGTTTTCAATTATACCAGAGGATCAGAATCCCAAGTGGACTGAGTAAGGCTAATTGGAAAGAGTCTGGAAAAGAGGATGGAAAGTTTTGTGGCCTAGAAGTCATGAGCTATAGTCAAAGATAAAAGAAGCTCTTTCCACAAGAAGTGTGTGAGAGATGCCCTGTTTAAGGCCTGTACCTGTCATACAGGAGAGCTCTCTTTGATTGCAAATGCCTCTTTAATCTAGAAGATAAAAGGTCCAAATGAACCCAAAAGCTGAAAGGCAGAAAACCTCAGACTACAAAGAAGATGCAATTTTTAAGTAATCAGTAGAATGAACTATTAAAAAAAAAAAGAACCAGCAAAAAAAAGCCTTATAATGTGCCATAAAGGATTCTATATAATCTGAAAGATTTCAAAAAAACAGGTTATGCCTCAGAAGTTTCATGCAAGGATTGTGTGAGATTCTTCCTCTTGCTTCTAAATGCTACAGACATGAATCCATCTTAGGGGTTTTTTCATTTTAATTTTTCAGGAATACAAAATTCCCCTGTAAAATACTCTTGTAAAAAGACCTACCTGACTGGTTTAATTTTTTAGGGATTCCCTTTAAATCTTCATTATTCTATCTATTTGCAAATGTAAAACGGATTTTTTTTTTAAGATAATTCACAAGGAGAAACTTAAAATTCTTTACATGAGAAGGCTCTATATTAATTCAAATTGAAAATGTTAACCATGATGGAAATGCAAGTGGAAACAGAACAACTTACATATATCAGTCAGAACTCTTATATTCAAAACTATATTTAGATGCAAAAGTGAATGTCAAGGTCTCATTTGTTTTTTACAGACATCCAGGCCTTTGTGACACAACTGAAACACAAAAGATCTAACTTGCAATGACTCTGTAAAGTCATTAACTGCAAACCAGGATCTATGGATATGGGTGTTTGGAAAACTGACCCAAAGGATCAGCCATGGAAGACTTAGAAATCCAGTTTTAGTGTAAATTTTCTGCTCCAGTCCTTGGGAAGTTGGAGTACTTGCTGAACACTACTAATTAAAAGAGCCAAGACTCTGAAAGCAAAACTGCATTTATTTGTGCATATGAATATGGACTGAAGCCTCCATATATATGTGCCTTAAAAAAGAATAAATGTATTTACTTCTTTGTGTCTAACTTATGAAATAGATGTTTCTAAACTTATCTACAGAAAGGCATTCACTTGTGGCTTTGAAATATTCAGGACTCTTCAGAACATTCTACATGTGCATGGAAGAGTCAATTCCCTTTTAAAATTACCACTTCAGAGACAATATATCATTACCAGAAAAAAAAAAAAAAGTCTCTTTAATGCCACCATAATATCTTCACAGGATATTCCTTAATCTTGCCCTGACCTTCTAAATCCAATCATACATAAAAGTGAACAGGTATACATGCAATACCTCCTATTAACATCTTTATCTTTTCTCCACAAGCTGAATATTTCCTCTTATAATTCTTATGCTAATACAGACTTTATTTGAATTGTTCTAAACATATATTACAATGTCTAAATCACAGGCCAGAATGTACTTTGATCTGGTGTTTTTCTGAATGGTACTGCCTGTAATAAGTAATAATCTCCATTATGTTACTCATGCTGAGTAGAATTTGATTGCATCCTTAAAACCTATGCACTGCTACACATTGATGGTGTTTGTTATTATAGAACTGCACCCAACTCCATTTTAAATAGCACAGAACAAAGAATTTGTCATGATGGAAAACCACAGGCACCAAAAAAAATCCACTTGTTTGTGATTTTTTAAAGGGTTGCATTTGGTAGGGAGATTGCCTTGATGGCAATCAGAACACAGATTCAATAATTCAAACTAAAGAAGCATTTAATTTAAACTTGTATTAAACTTGTTCACCAAAATAAATTCTCAACTGTGTGCAGAGGAGAACCTAGGAAAGTACAGAGGAAAGATCGAGAAGGTGTAGGTCTCTACAGACATGCAAGGTTTACTGCATCTGATTATATTTTGTAATGTAGTCAGAAATACACTGGTTTGATGAGAATAGTCCTCACAGATATCAGGCTATCAGAGAGCTACAGGCCCTAAGGTGCTCAGTACTGCAGTGCCTGAGATGTTCAGAATTTGGGTCTGGTAGCAAAAACTGTAAGGTCAAGGACTATGTTTAATGTACCTTGTTAGGCCCCCTGTTACATTTTGCTAGAACCAGTGTTGAAATAGTTCAAAGGGAACCTTAGACTTTTTACTAATACTGCCCTTTCTTTTTCTTTCTTTCTTTCTTTCTTTCTTTCTTTCTTTCTTTCTTTCTTTCTTTCTTTCTTTCTTTCTTTCTCCTCTCCTCTCCTCTCCTCTCCTCTCCTCTCCTCTCCTCTCCTCTCCTCTCCTCTCCTCTCCTCTCCTCTCCTCTCCTCTCCTCTCCTCTCCTCTCCTCTCTCTTCTTTCTTTCTCTCTTTCTTTCTTTTTTTTTTTTTTCCTTTCATCCTGGAGGATTGCCCAGTGTAGGATGACTGGTAAGGGGAAGTTCCTAGTAAGAAAAATTTCTACTTAATGTTACTGCATTTAATTTCTTATATCAATAAACACACCTCCACATCTTTCAGGCTTGACATCCTAGTAGCAGTCAGTTCCAAACAGAATACCCTAATGTACACAAAATTATGCAGCATTGCACTATCATGACACGAGTCAGCAGCTAGTAGTATGCTAATATAATATCATCATTGATTTTCTAAGCTATTCCAGTACAATACATTTATAATACACACAGCTATTGTCAGCATATGCCAAATTGGCAACATTGCACCAATTTGATCAAGAAAAATGGAAAAAATATAAAATTAATAGAATATGCAACAGCAATATACTTAGGCTTTTTAGAATTCGATTAAATGTTCTCACAGCATCTTCCTGTGACCATACCACAGATCTCAGTCACCTACTTCTTAATAGCTTTTCTATTATTATAAGAATTGATTCGTTTATACATGCATATACATATCACTGCAATTGTAAGACAAAGAATTTCCACATTCTGGAATTGGTTTGTTCAAAAGAGTTGAACTTGAACTTAAAACCATTGGCAGAGACCTTTCATGGTAGTCACATAGGATTTCCCTGAAATATGGTCCTTTTCTACTGCAATGGGCTGTCCTTAGCAGGCTGCCAGCAGCCCACCAAGCCACTCTATCACTTGCCCTCCTGAACAGGGCAGAGGGACAAAATACAACAAAAGCTTGTTAGCTGAGGTAAGGACAGGGGGGAGATCTCTCATCAGTTCCTGTCATGGGCAAAACAGGCTCAAGTTGGTGAAATTAGTTTAATTTATTGGCAATTAATAAGAGAGAGGGTAATAAGAAACAAGAAAATTCTAAAAACACCTTCACCCCACCCCTTCCTACTTCTCAGGCTCAATATCACTCCCAAATTCTCAACTTCCTCCCTCTAAGCAGTCCCCATCAAAGATGGAGAATGGGATTTGTGGCAGTTTATAACACTTCATGTCCACCCCTCCTTCCTCTTTAAGCTCTTCCCCTGCTCCAGGATACAGTTCTTCGCAAACTTCTCCAACATGTATTCTTCCCAGGGGCTACAGTTCTTCAAACAGCACTCCAGTGGTGTTCCTTTCTGTGGAATGCATTTCTTCTGGAAAAGACTGTTTACATTTTGGTCATAGTTCCTCACAGGGCTGTCCACACAGTGTTGCTTCCTACAGGGCACATCCACCTGCCCTGGCACGGGGTCATCCGCAGGCTGTAGCATGTGAATGAATATCTGCTCCATGGCATGGTTTCCTAAACAGACTGCAGGGGAATCTTTGCTCTGGTCCTGGAGCACCTCCTCTCCTTCCTTATTCATTGACCTTGGTGTCTGCAGAGTTCCTTCTATGAAAGAATATTAGAAATCAATCACATACAAGGTGATTCGAGATGCTGTCTTTCTGCTTACCACCAGTGCTATCTATTATAGAAAAATTTCCCAGTTTTGGGGATGTGCAGAACTTGTTCAAATGGTCACACAATTCAGGTATTTTTCATCTCTGTGAAAAATAAAATAAAAAATAAATTAAAAAATAAATTTAAAAATAAACAAAAACTCACACATACAAACATAACCCCTGATTCATGATATTTTAATCATGTCTTCTAGTATTGTGTATGATGAAATATACCATCTCCACATTTCTCCTAATTTCATAAATCTCAGGACTAAAGATTTCTAGTGTATTTTTCTTTTCCAGCAGAAGCTGGTTTTCGCCTGTATTTTCCTGACTATGCTTTTATTTGGTGTATTTTGTCAGTTTGGAAGTGGGATCAAAAAAGCAAGACATAGGGGTAATGACACTGTCAATGTTATAGTTGATGAATTTATTTAGCTCTTACTACTATAACACAATTCAAAAGAAAAAGAAATTACTAATATTGACTCAGAGCTAATTATTATATAGGTAGACTTGTGCTTAATTTTCCCATGTGCACTGAGATACTTCCCAGAGCAGAGGAAGGATCCCATGGTTTGATATGTGTTTCAAAGAGGACCTTTTTGCCTAGTGACTCTTTTATGCAAAACACATTTAAATAAGAATGCAGAGACCTGCCTTGCCTCTAAAGAAGGGAGGCATCAAGATAAATATCCTTTTAAACTGCTAATTTCAGGTGTCTGGACAATATAGTGGCTAATGTTAGTAAATCCCTGACGTAATTAGTCCTCTCCACACTCTGTATATAAAGGTCAAACAATCCAGGAGACACAATTCCAATTTTGTCAGCTGAAGATAATAGGAATTAAAACACCTACATCTAGCTGTGGTTTTTCCCCAAAGCCACACAGGAAGAAGCAGAGCAACAACTCAGATGTAGAATATCTTGGAGAACTAAACATGAGGTTATATGGAATTATGTAAAAAGCAGTGCCAAATGCATCTCCGGTCAGGTGGCACAGAACTGTACTGCCTGGCACTTTTGACCATTTGCCGATTTAGCAATTTATGAAGTTAAACCCTACAGTGGAATTCATTAATTTCTGTAATGTAAATTATTTCCTCAGATGTATATTTCCCATAAGTGAGATGGTTTTGCTGTGGCCATGAATAAATCAAAAATGAAATAATCTTTATAGGCAGTGCTAAAAAAAAAGCCTGACTCGAGGGAAATCTGAACGTAAATAACACGGGAAAGTTTACAGAAAAAACACCACACAAACTCATTAAAAATACATTTATATTATAGGAAAAAAGGACTATGTGAAAAAAAAATCTTCCTAAGCTTAGCATTGCAGATCTGACATTCATTGTATTGATCAAAACCCTGTTTGTCAGGGAAATGTTTGATAATATAATTTTGACATAAATTCAGTAACAAAGGGGACAAAGAGAAATCTTTAAGGTCTAACATGCAGTTTTAAGGCTTTAATCAAGAAAAGAATGATGACCAACATTTTCTTGAGTGAGTAATGATTTGAAGCAGATTTTTCCCTGTGGACCTATCAAGAGATGCCTTGAAGGGAATCACTAGGGAAAGAAAAACAGTCAGCATTTTCTGAAACCTCTCTTTTCAGGGTGCTACAAAAGTGGAACTGTAAATCAAGACACCTCAGCTCGCCTTTCAAAATCTATCTGCTCATTCTGTACCTATGGTTGTCGTTATTTGGACATTTGTGTAGCAGTTGACAAATAGATTCTTTTGCTACTCCTTTTTCTTTAATTAGCTTTTAATACACAAGTTTATGAGAAATTAAATTTTACAAAAAGCAGACAAAAAGTTTTTATCTTCCTTGGAGATACTTGATTGTCCCATTCCTTTTAGTTACATGCCTAGAAGCTCTGGATCTCTGATGGCTCTTCAAAAACTGTTTCTTCAGGCTTCTGTGGTCACTCCACACATGCCACAGTTCAAAGCCTTTAGGTATGGTGTTTGTTCTTAGGAGACCTGATTGGACAAAGAGCAGTAGATGTCTTACATAACACTTCATTATTTGTAACTCTCACACGAATTGTTGTCTTGTTTCTTCTTTTAGTCAAAAAGGACAATAACTAGGATTGAGCATTTTGGAGCGGAGTTCATCTGATGGTGACCATCAACGTCTTCAACATTGGCTAAACTCAAACTATATATATTTTTCTTTGTGTGTACTTAGAGAAGTTTTTTCAGGGTAAGTAATGTATTCTTACAGTTTGTACAATGGTGGAACCTTCCTATCTGATGCTATAATTTTTATCTGCACCTGTAGAAATAAAACAGACATAAATATAATGGAATGAGGAGCAAGGCACATTCCATTATTAAGTACAGCTGTTATTAAGACAACCTAGCACTTCTTTTTAGAAGAACATCTTTCTAATGTGTTAAAACTACCTTACATTTGTCAAAGTCAAATTTGTTGTATTTATTATGGCTTGATTTATTCTGCATGCAGGTGTATTGTGAGGAGATGCAGAATCCTTTGGGACTTGCTCAAACATCTAACACTACCAACCAATGACTGAATTGGTCTATATCCCTTGTGTCCCCACACAATGGCTGAGCTCAGGAGCACTTCTCTTATAATGGCTTCCCATTAGTCCTCTCCTCTGCCTTTTCACAGTCTAGGTACACGATGCTCTCCTAATGAACTGAAGTATTTCAAGTGTGCCTTGTCCATTCCTGTGCACTGAACAAAGGAGCAATCTTTAGGAGAAAAATATCATTGTTGGACAAGAATGAATAGAGAAAAGAAGGGGAAATTAATTGGCCAAGCAACCTTATTCAATATCCTAACTTCTAAGAGCTCAATGTGTCAATTTTAGTACTATTTTTGCAGTCATTATGTGCAACCTATTTTATATGTGTCTGGTTCTAATTCAATAGTACCTGAAGCTACAAACTAAAATGGTCAATCAACTGTAAATATTTCATCTCAATTAAGCCACAATATTTTCCAATAATAGAGGCTGAATTAGATGTGATTATGTTTGCACCTCATATTTGTCTTTGTAACACTGAAAGCAAAATAATATAATTTGAGAAAGATTTTTACATTATGTGTGGCTGTGAAAAAGTTCCGTTTATTTATGTTTAGTGTTAATTATGAAATGGTATATAGTCATATTACCTTTAATTAGTGGTATTACAACATCAAGTTTTTCAGTTATTACATCATTTTTGCAGTAATAAAGCCTATAACTGTGGTTTCTGATAGACATATATAAAGAAACTATAAAGGGTGTGAGAGAAAAATCAATTAAATAAATATTTACAGGGGATTAAACTCTGTAAATTATGTATTTTCTAAATAACATAACTTTCCTGTCAAGCATCCTATTGATTTTCTTAGGCTCTTTAACCCTTCTTCTTCTCTGGTGAAAATATTCTCATGAGAAGTAGAATATTGCTAAGTTTCACAGGTAACTGACCCCCTGTGTAGTATTGCTGTCCTCTTTACCACAGTTTTGTAGCTTCCACTTCAGAGAAGGTTTGGATTTTGAGACAGAGTTAAGTCACACCCGCTTGCCAAAGACAACATCAGTCATCCCTGAAGTCCTTTCTCAGCCTAATAACATCAACAGAAACTCACCTCAGACCAATTCACCAGCAGCTAATCTATATATCTGTAGAATAGCTGAGTGCTGATTTATATGCTTTGTATCCCAAAGTGAAGAAAAAGTGGAAAATAAGCCTAAGTATTTTCTACAAATTCATATTTGGAGTTTTACTTCTTATTCTGTACTGAACCTAGATGTTGCTGTTGAGCTGCTAGCAGAGAAGAAACCCGGATTCCCAGTGTGGCATAGAAAAAAGCACTTTATTATTTTGAATCCAACATATATAGACTTTTCAGAGGTCCCCCAGATTGGTCAGTCAGAAACCTCTCCCTAGGCCTAATTGGCCAGGCCTGAACTGTCCAAATCTTGAGACACTGTTTTAATAACATCCAAACTTTATCTTTGTTTATAAAACACAGAAGAAAGTTCTCATGGGAAAGACCTGTGCTAGCCACACCTAGAATTGGCACTCTAGGTTGGTATGAGCTGCTTTTTATTTCTTCATGTAAAGGAGGAGATCTAACTTCATTGGTTGCATGAAGATCCACAGGGCAATTAGAAATCAGTTCTTTAAATTCAGATGTATCTGTGAAATTATGAACCCAGTAGGGGGGTAAACTGAACACCAACATGATTGCTTAGCCATGACTTCGTCATAGAATATTAACTGCTCCTGGTCAAATTCAGAGAATCACAGAATCATAGAATGACTTGGAAGGGACCTGAAAGATCACCAAGTTCCTAACTGCCTTCCTTTCACTAGACCATTCCAGTAGCCTAGGAAACTTTAGCACACCTTCAACCACTAACTCAACACATGCTCAGAACCTACTAAAAATGTCATCTGTTTATCTCTAGTGGGGCACTGACATTTGTGTTTCTGTTTCTGATAAAATTTTGTTCTAGTCAATGTGTCATTCTCCAGGTCGGGATCCATAAAAAAGATCCTTTTTTCCCTAACTAAAACAAACTGCAGCATGTGGGAGAGGATGAAGTCCCCTCCTTTGTGAGAGCAGCCTGTGCCTACATCAAGGTCACAGATATCGCACAGCCAATGAATCTGCATATGCCAACCATTTCAACATGACTAAGAAGATCGTGACTCCTGGATAAAAATTTAATGGAGCTGTGAACATGTACCAAAGAAAGAATAAAATCCTCTTTGCAGTTAGGCTCACTGCAAAAATGTGTTCCTTTTCAGGGTTCAGTAGCTAATTAACAGCAGAATACATTTAAATACAGTAAGTTGTTCATGCTTTGGAATTCAATGAAACCTAATAAGCAAAATCAGGCTCTTTTATGTAAACTAATCACTTATGGTTAAGTTCTCTTTGTAACGTCTTCACTGCATTGTTCCACAGAAAAGAAATTGTTCCTTTCAGGGTAGGCAATATTTCTCAACTCTCACACACCATAAATCTTATTTTCTTCTCATTCTGCCACTCTTATTTTAAACAATTGCACTGAAGTGTGCACCACAATTCACATGCCATATATTACCACCTATCAACAGCTGCTTCCTACTTTCCAGTTTCAGTTTCATATTTATGTATCTTGTCAGCTGGGTAAACAAATACTTTGAAATCTCTTCCACACTAAGAGCAGAAGAATATTATATTAGATAATGCTGTCAGTAGTGCCTTGGGATTTTTAACATGATTTTTATTGACCAACACCAGCACAGTTGTTAATGATTTTGATAACTAATAATAGATCATATTTCTGAGGCCTAAGGAAACATCTTCACACATTATTATACAGTCTTTGCTTTGAAGTACTGCAATTGCTGCTAAGGGCAGCCTGTTACATGCTGAATTGGTTTTATTGGTTTATGATGGAATGTTCATGTTTCTTATTTGCATTTCCCTGGTGATTACAATTCTGTATAGTTTGATATTGACCCCAACAGCATCAAGAAAATTCACCAGATTTACAGAAAAGAACTTCCATTTCAGGACTTGGCAGACTTTAGGGATCACTAGGAAAAAAGTAAATAACTCCTCCTCACTGTTGTTCAGATTTTTCAAAAGGCTGCAATTCCTTATGACATGCACAGAAAAATGACTAATCACTCAAAACTAGGGAGCAGCCATGCTCTTAGTATAGTTATGGAAGAGAAGTCAAGAACTCACTTTTCTTGAACTAATGCTCCTTTAATAACAAAAAATGTTCTCCTTGATGCAAAGAGGCAGTACCTTAGTGATTAATGCCTTAGGGAGGTTTTGCTATTTTTGTGTGTTTTGTGCATGTGCTATCAGGCATAAGCAAGATCACGAGGCAGAAAGGTAGACAGATAGTTTTATTATAATTACATCGGTTTGAGGAAGAATGTTCATTTATGCAGAGTGCATTTTATCCTGTGGTCCAAAAATTAGGTATTTAATTCGCTTATTTAAATTTCCTGATGTCACTGCATAAATGTAATCACTTCAGGAAGGTAGCTCAATGAATTACAGAATTGCAAGTGTTTAAATGGAATTGACTGTATTTCAGTTCATTCCCATTGCTTCCTGTACTTCCACTGGATGTCACTGACAGAAGAATGACTCCATCCTCTTTACTCTCTAGTATCTGGTATTTCTACACAGTGACATGCTCCTCCATAAGCCTTCTCTTCTCCAGGCTGAACAGTCTCAGCTCTCATCTTCTTCTCCTCGAAAAAATGCTCCAATTCCTTAATTGAAGGCTGAGTATAGGAGAAGGGTCAGGCCTCTCTGCCTGCTGTCAGAATTCTTCCTAACAAATTCCAGGATACTCTTGGCTTCTTTGATGCAAGTACAGTTTTCTGCCCCATGGTAAGCTTGGTGTCTACCAGGACACCTCTACAAAGCTGCTTTCTAGTTGTTCACTCCCCAGCCTGCCCTGGTGCATTGGGCTGACTCTCCCCAGGGGCAGAACTTGGCATTTCCCTTTGTCAAGCACCATGATAGTCCTGTCAGACCATTTCTCCAGTCTGCTGAGGCTTTTCTTGACAGCAGCACAACCACTCCTCTCAGTTTCAGATCATATGCAAACTTTCCAGTGTAAGCTCCATCCTAACATCCATGTCACTAAGGAAATGTGCTGAACAATATCAATTCCAGTGTTGACTGCTGGTGTGCACTACTGCTGGCAGCTGTTCACAACCCTTCAGGCTTGGCAGTTCAGCCACCTTCCGAGCTGCTTCAGAGTCCACTTCTCTGGTCCACATTTCTTTAGTTCTTGATGAGGATGTTGTGGGACACAGGATCTTACTAAAGTCAAGATAAGCAATATCTGCTGAGTTTGTAAACTCACCATAGAAGGCTATCAGCTCGATCAAGTATTTCCCATTCATAAACTCATGCTGATTTCTCTAAACCACCTTCTTCAATATGTTTGGAACCAGCTATTAGTTCATCCTGCTCTTATTTTAATTGTGCATTTTTCTTACATGGTCCCTTGCTACAGAAAAATACCTGTGCCAGAATAAGTAGCTGGGTGCTAAAACCTGATCTAGACATACAGGAAGATCCAGCTTTTGTACAGTTTTTCATCATAACACACTTTGGTTTGATTAGGGTTTTTCCAGGGAGTCGGGGGTTGATCAATCAATAGAAAAGTAAAAATCTACAGATCTAATCAGACAAGTCAGCAGCCAACTGACACCCACATTTTCAGTCCATCTTTTGCCTTACTCAAATTACTTTCTGCTTTCCACAGTTTCATAATCTAGTAGAATAGGAGTTGAAACTGTGACGTTTAGTAATAAACAGCTCTATGGGGACCTAAAAGTAAAATTCTCATCTTGTTAGCCAGCAGAGAATTTGCATATATAGCATGTGGCCATTTCTCTTCTACCAATTTCTGTTTGATGGAAATCAGAACTGTAAACAGGTATATGCTATGAAAGTGATTGTGACTTCACTTGGACATAAATGCTATCTGCTTTCCACTATTACTCTTTAAAAAATATGACTTCTTGACATAGACAAGGTAGTTTGCATCTAACTGGGGGTAATTTTTATGATCCCACTCTTCCACTGAAGTTCAGAATGCTCTACAGCTCACTGTTTCTGGTACTTTTAAATATCATCTTGTAACTGGTCTAGTAATCAACATAATTTCTTAAATTTCTGCTAGACTGGTGAATTTAATAACTGGATAGGTCTTTAACACCTTTGTGGGACAAAGATGAAAAACTGGTCCAAACAACTGTAGATTAGAAGCACCTGAGAATGTACTGTGGTAGTTGAAAAGGTGTTTCTTTGAAGTTTCAATTTTTCTTCTCTTGACTGCATATCAAACGCTAATTTATTGTTTACAAGTTTGCTATTAAAACTCTGTCTTTTCAGTCATGAAAATGATGAGTGATAAAACACTGTTGCTATTATTCTGAAAGAACATTTATTAAAAATTGAACATGTGACTTCACTGATGGAATTTCCTGCCCTTGCCAATCCTCCTAGAAATATTGGACAGAGTAAGTCCAACAATAACCAAATTTCTGCCTGATATGATATGAATACTCAATGATCTTTTTTCTTTCATTTGTGTAAAAAGAAAACTAATCTCTACTTAAGTATTTAAAGTGATAATGAATGGACAACTTTCTGTGATAACACCCTCCCATTATTATTTACTATCAGTTGTATATTTTTTTTCCTAAGTGTGAATGTTTGCAGTTTTAGTTTCCAGTCATTAGAATTGAGAAGCTACTCAAGTTATTTCTAAGTGCATAAATAGCAATAGAATAATAGAATACAGAGTTGGAAGTGATTCAAGAGAATCACTGGGTCCAAATACTGACTCTGCGCAGTGCAATCTAAGAGTTAGCTGTTTATCTAAGAGCATTATCCAAATACTTCTAGGACACTGACAGGCCTGGTGCCATGACCAGATCCTTGAGAAGCTTCTTGTAGTACTTGACTACCCTTTCAGTGAGGAATTTTTTCTAATATCCAATCTGAACAGCCCCGATGCTTGCCCCAAATACTATGACTCAGTTACTTCTACACCCCCTGGCTCCTCCCAAGATCTCCCTTGCTGACAGGAGAACATTGATCCAATCCAACGTTCCACTGCAGTCCATTGGTGAAGACCTTTTGCTACCTGATTGGAGAAACCTCTCTGGAGGGTACAGTGGCCTTGGTGGTCTCCTGCTGCCTGACTGTCCCATGTGAGGCATGAAATGGTTGCCAGGCAAAGTCTCCACAGAAACAGGACCCTCTCCTGTCTGCTCCCAGTTGCCTCCTGCAGATGGCATATGTGCAGCCATTCCCCCACATCCCTCTGACAAACAGTGTTGAGACAAAAACCAAAATTAAATTGGCCTCTCACAACAACATTTATAACCCAGTTCAAGGAGCCTCTGAACATAGAACACAAGGCTCAAGAGTCGATACTTAGGTGCTCAATAAACGCTAATGTCTTTGGGAGCTCACCTGGAGACCCTTTCCCCAGGGGGCTGAGTTTCAATAAATAAATTCTCAAAGCTTTTTGAAAAAAAGTTCCTTTGAAGGTATCTCGAACTTTATCTCAGAATCTCTTTTTCCTTCCAAAAATAAAATTTAAAAAAGCTATCCAAAATTATTAGCTGCTTTTGAAAATCTGACCCTCATTTCATCCCCTAGATTCTTAGCTATGCAGACAAACTCAGGAAAGCCTGGAAAATCCAGCATATCAAAATAAAATAATTAAATTTATTGTTAATTAAATCCTTCCTTAACAGAGAACCATCAGAGGCTAATATCCCACATACATCTTACTTTGGCCTCATGCTGCCATTCTGTACAAGATAAATTTCATCTATCAATGCAATTTTATCAATGACTCTTATTCTTAATAATCACATCAGGGCTTTACAGAATTAAACATATGAGCCAAAAATTAAGAGCATGAAAACCAGCATCCTTGCAATATTGAGGATGATAGAATATTTTGATGTCTTAATGAAGGACTCGGAGGATCTTGGTCATTAAAAGGCAATAATGGAACAGTCTCCCAAAGAGCATATTTTGATACTCAAATTATTATGAAACTACTGAAAGAACATTAAATTCAGCTAAGAGGGACATAATCCAGGAATTCTCTTGTTAAATAGCCAAGCTTGAGCATTCCATCAAGTCAAAGACCTTAGAAAGCTTTACTCCTCCCTGTAGATACCTCTAATACTATAAACATTGGCATTACTAAAAGAAAAATGAAAACCAGAGATCCACATAAGCGGCCTTCCATAAAACATCTTTAGTAGATCTGGCAGTGTTGCATACTTTCATCCTCTTCCTCAGGGACTGTTTCACAGGTTATTCTTCAAGTATGCATTTATCGCACACACCTCTTTCTCACTCACATGCTCAGCCAGTGAGCTTCATTCTCTCATTTTCATTTTACAGCCCTGCTCTCATTCACAAAGGAGGTATTTGCTTATTTTCCTCAAATTTACTACTACCCAGTCCAGTAGGATCTGCTACACTAAAAATTACTTCTTACCAGTTTCTAGTAGTAAGGGGAAAAAAGCTGAAATTTCATTACTGTGTAACCCAGGCAAGACTCTAGCAGGAATGATTTTCACTGCTTATATATAAATGACATTTTTAAAATTACTTTCAGGTTCAGAGTCTTTTTAGACTTTTTTTTTCATTCCATTGTCTTCAAAAATGCTCATATGGAAGTAGGAATTTTGCTTGTACCTTTTCTAATCAAATAATATGAACACTTTCTGACCTCTTCAGGTCACGGTTAATTTGTTATCACTATGAATGCAGACAGTGTTGCCTTTCTTCTGCACTCCTGAGATTTACCACATGAGGTATTTTTAAGTATAAATCCCTTAACATCTGCCTTAATTTAGTAGATAAGATCATTAACAGCCATTATATCTAATCAACATCTAATCCTTGTAGAAGGGATTCATTAGCAGGATGAAATGGGAGCAGAAGCCCACTAATGATAAATGTTTATTTTCTTTGAATAAATTTCCACTAGGGAAGAACCAGCAACGCTTTTACAACCTCTTCCAGAATAATGTTGGGCTGCATATTGAAGGTTCACCCTCAAGCAGTAGGTCATTAAGAATGTGCTGCTTGCTTTTGTATCTACAAATAAAAAACAGATTCGTTACAAAATAGAGAAAAGGGACTTTCAGACAACTTACATGCAGGTATAACAACAACTTCTCTTGTGTCCTGTGTGCAGTTTTGGGCATCACAATATAAGAAGGACATAAAGTTATTAGAGAGTGTCCAAAGGAAGGCGACAAAGATGTTGATGGGTCTAGAGGGGAAGCCATATGAGGAGTAGCTGAGGCCACTTGTCTTTTTCAGCCTTGAGAAGATGAGAGAGGGGAGGTTTAAGATGAATATTATGAAAAAGTTCTTCACCCAGAGGGTGGCTGGGCACTGGAACAGCTCCCCAGAGAAGTGGTCACATCACAAAGCCTGACAGAGTTCTAGAAGTGTTTGGACAATGCTCTAAGGCACATGGTATGACTCATGGGATTGTCCTGTGCAGGGCCAGGAGTTGGACTTTGCTGACCTTTGGGGGTCCCCTCCAACTCAGGATATTCTGTGATTCTGTGAAAGGTTTAAGAATGGCTAGGACAACCTTTTGTTGCTTTGTTTGCTTTGTCTGCTACATTAGAATAAAATCACAGTAACTATATATTAAAGTTTTATATGTCAGGATGGACTGATGTGGGGTCTCTTGATGGACGAGTAGAAGTACAGTAATAAGGCACACTTCTGCCTGCCAAGCCCCCCATATCTTTTTTGTTGGTGGTGGTGGTTTTTGCTATTATTTTGAATTAGCTGAAGAAGAAGGCAAGGCTAAAAACTAGTAGTACTAATAAAATCTCTAAATTATTCAATGCTTGATGAGGACTGGCTTTATTTTAAGCTATTTTTCTCCTGACCATATTTTTTGTCAAGAAAATAGTTACAACAATCATAAATTGAAAAGCAGCTCCAAGTTATTTAAAAGGTTTTCACTGCAGCAAAAGAATTTGCCTGTTCTTCAGATTGTAACCTCGGGATGCTTAAGCATTTACTTCTCTTATATTGTAATTCTGTGTGCTTCCGGAAACAAGAGTGGAAATTACTCCTGCACTTTAGCCATTTATATATGTACCCTTCTGCAAAGCCTCTATTCATCCTTTGGCTGAACAGAGAGAATCTGAATGTTAAACACATCCTGATTATATAGGAGAATCTATGTATTCATGACCTTTACATTCCTAACCTCAAAGATAGGCTTAGACGCTACTGCCTTTCTGTTTCTGGGATTTTGTTAATGTTTGCATTCAAGTTACATTGAATAAAACTCCTGCACATTACTGAAGATAGGGTCTGGAATCCAAATCTAGTACTGACCAACTCTGCAAAAGATTCTGTATCTCTGGGCTACATAACAAAGCTCTGAGTCCCTCTTTCTAACCCCATTAATGCACAATTTTTGTGCTATTCCACCAGCATCAAATCCAAATCTTCACATTTCATTATTCTGCCACAGGATATAAAATTCTAATGTATATTTGGTTCTTGCCCTTTATATTTGTCCTTTGACATCATTTTAATCTTCCAACACCCCGCATTTTCCCTGCTTATCTCTGCCTTATTATGGTTGTTGAAATCTAAAATCCACACAGAGGTTTCATTCATGTAGAGTTTAACATACTCTGAGAAGCCCTGAAAGTTTGGGGGGATATTTTATTAATCTTTATTCAGCTGTGATAATACAGGGTTGATTGGTTTATGGGGCAAGAGCACAGGTAGCATTCTGCTCAGACCCTTCAGTAGCAGGGACAAATGATGAACAGAAGAAGCCACATTATCTACAAGTGGCTTAAGGGATGGTGCCATTGGCAGAACTTTGGGTTCTTTGACCATGGGGCAACTTTTATGGCACCTGACTTGCTAGAGCCAGATGGGCTCCATCTAACTAACAAGGGCAAAAGGACTCTAGCCCATGAATTGGTGGGGCTGGTTGAGAGGGTGTTAAGCTAGGTTTGACAGGGGAAGGAGATGCAACTAGGCTCTCCAGAAACAAGCCTGGGGGAGGTAAGCCAGAGTCAGGGGTGAAATCAGCAGCCCAGCTGAAGTGCATGTACACTAACGCACGCAGCATGGGTAACAAAAAAGAGGAGGTGGAAACCATGGTATGGTATGAAAGCTATGACATAGTTGCCATTACAGAAATGTGTGATGACTCACTTAACTGGAGTGCAACAGTGGATGGCTACAAGCTCTTCAGAAGAGACAGGCGAGGGAGAAAACGTGGAGGCTCTGTGTATTAGGGATGCTCTTGATGCCGTGGAAATTGAGATTAATGATGATAAGGTTGAGTTCCTATTCGTAAGAATCAGGAGGAAGGCCCACAAGGCTGACATCCTGGTGGGAGTCTGTTACAGACCACCTAACCAGGATGAAGAGGTGGACGACTTTTTCTGTAAGCAGCTGGAGGATGTTTCAAGATTACCACCTCTTGTTCTTGTAGGTGACTTTAACCTGCCTTTTTCAACCTAGAAATGAAACTCAAGATAATTTTATTATAGGATGTAATATAAAAGTGGATCTTTATTGAAGCTCCAGGGGCAGTTATGGAAGAATATCTACAAAAGGCCACCTCCACAGGGGTGAAGAGAATTTTATCGGTTTTAGGAAATTAGCATAATTGAGAAAAAGCACCAGTTAGGAGGACAAGTGGTGATGCAATTCCCCCTAGGTCAAGCCCCTTCTCTGCAGCCCCCTGCCCTTGGTACTAGCTGTACTTGCTCATGAAAATGTGTCTCAAAGACCTTTTCTCAGCCTTGGTTCCCAGGAAGAACCAAGACAGGATAGAGGCCTTGTACTTCCTGGAGCTTGGAGCTCTGGAATTTATTTTATCTTCCTGCCTAGAGAAAGGTTGTGGAAAGCTACTGGGGAAACTATCTACAAATGCAATAAGAAGCTACAGAGCTCCAAATATATGTGTAAAGAATACAGAGAATATAAAAAAAAAAAAGGTTAAAAAACAATAGGCATCAATAACTGCTAGGAAATAAACACAGCAAAGAAGAGGCAGTGTAGGAGGCCCTAGGAGTGTATGGAGGACAACTTCTTGTCACAGCTGGTGAGATAGCCTATCAGGGGAGGGACTATGCTAGACCTGCTGTTTGCAAACAGAGAAGGGCTGGTGGGAGATGTGGTGGATTGGAGGCCATCTGGGGCACAGTGATCACGAAACTATAGAGTTTTCAATATTTGGTGAAATATTGGTGACATTGTAAAGATTATTCATTGTAAGCAAAAGAAAACATTTCCCACTGATAAAACTAAAAATACCTTTAAGAGAGAAATTTTGTCAGTCAATGTCAAACACATGGTCATTTTGGCATAAGGTGAAAAGAAACATATATAGATTAGTTATACATTCTGAGATCACATGATCAGCTTGTTCAACAGAAGTAAACACTAGTCTCACTAGACAGCTTCTCCGTTGTTGATGGTGGTTGAATACAGTTACAAACGAAGACTCTCAGCAGATTAGTACACAAGGAAACAAGTTTATATATTTTCCTATGAGAAAGGCAAAAGTGCAAACTAACAAAGTGTTAGCAAAAATAGATTATGACTGTCTGGATTTTCAATCCATCAAAATATTAAGAGTATATTGGTAAAAGCAAACACTGGAAAGGTTGCAAGTCTGTAAATCTTACCTACCACTTCTTTCTTATTGTTCTCGTGCCTACTGTGTGGTTTTCTTCATGTGCTTTGTAACAACAAACTAGACACGGTCTTTTTCTTAAGACCATGCAGAAGTGGAGTGGGATCTTAAGTCTGTGAATGTCAGAGAAAGTAATGTAGCATTCCACCATTTTTGGTAACAAGAGGGAAAAGAACAGAAGCCCAGCTGCTGCTTTTTGGTACATTAAAAAAAATTGTGGAAAGGAGAACTTTATGCAAGAAAACAAATGCCTTAAGTGATTATAAAACCCTAGATAACTTTGATGTTTGAGAAATAAAAGCTGACATAAAATTCCCTTCTAGGTTTCCACAGTTGTCTCCACAAAATTTTTGGCTCACTTCTTCATAGTAATGCAGAACATTAGCAGGCATGATACTATGTAACACACTTATAAGGCTTGAGAAGCTCATATTTTAAAGCAATATCAGGTACTTGGATAAGAGAAACTGTCTAGAAGTAGCTACTGCTATTATTATTATTATTATTATTATTATTGTTATTATTATTTTGATGCTTATGCAAATCCCATTAGTGTGTAAAAAAAAACTTAAGCTTGCATTTTTAGATCATAACAGAAGGATAAACAAAGAAGATCAAGACAGATAAAAGTCAGATGACCAGAATTTTGGCACATTAACTTTCATTAGCCGCTTAAAAGCTCTGATCACAACTGTTCACCTGTTTTCCCTGTACTTGGTGACATTTCCATTATGTGTGAGAAGATGTGAGTACTGAGGAATGATATTCTGGATAAAATGGCTTCTCGAGACAAGTAAGTTCCAGGAATACTTTAAAATGTTTAGCACTAGGTGCTTTGCTTCTCACCTCTTGTACAGACACATTTTTCTGACTGTCTTCTGACTTTTGCCATCAAAGCAAGTCATAAATCATCATTAAAAGTCTGCAACTTACCTAACTCAGTAGAGCTGAGGCCTTGGAGCATGACATACATATCAATCAACAAGATGCTTTTACGTCATAAGATTGGCATTGTGTTGCATTCAAGTCTTATTAAGAAGCTGCTGGTTTCAGAAGACTTTGTCTGTCTCATTGAATGCACAAGGTTGAGAGAATACAGTTTCCATTTGAATTAAGCAGGTATCCTCACCATAAAACGTGTAGTATTGGTGTGAGACACCAATCTGATTTTTATTTATGCCTCAACATATGTTATACATGAGGTGACAAAAATTGCCTTAGGGTTTGTATACATGATGGGAGGTCCTGTCCCCCGAGAGGCTTTCTCTGGCAGCGATCAGGAGAGAGAAAACTTCCACTGCTGCTCTGCAAGTGACCTCCCTTCACTGGTGGGGCAGATCCCCGGATGCGCAGGAAAAAACGCGTGGGAAAAGTGCACGGGAAGGCACGCTATGGGAGGGCCAGGCACATAAAAGCAGTTAGCTGCAACACAAACTGGGGCCATTTTCTTTGGGTTTCTTGGAGGGAGCAGGGGCTTGCCTGGAGGGTCAGCTCTGCCCTCTCCCCCCTTCACATTTTCCTCCCCACAATCCGCTCCTTCCCTGGCTGTCCTGTCTGCCTGTGTCCTGCTCTGCTTCGCTGCCTGCCCGAGGCAGCTCCATCATCAGCAATAATGATCTGTCCTGTATTCTTTCTCTCTTCGTCTCTCTTTTTGCCCTCTTTGTTCCTTTTCCTGTCCCTCTTTGGTAGGAACACTTACCCTTCTTTATCAATAAACAGTTCTCAGATATAATATTGCGGCATTTGCGCTTTTTGTTCAAGAAATCTATTAAAAAGAATCCTTTCCGAGTCCCCCTTTTACAGAGGAATGGGACAATTGGCCACAGGAAAAAGTTAACACAGAAAAGATAAAAAGGTTGTTTAGGGGTTTTTTTTGAAAATCACTTCTCATTTTTTTTCATGCTGGTGATATAAATATGTCCTTATATGCCCATAAAAATATAGGCTTTTGCCCCATAGCTTCCTACTTCCTTGTTCCAAATGCTTGAAGTGAAAGTATTGTGTACTCCATGGATATTGCAAACAAACAAATATCAACAAAACAAACAAAAACAACAAATGAAAAAACCAAACAAAAACAAACCCAAACAAAAAAAAAGAGAAAAAATACAAACTAAACAACCAGGAGAGACACACCACAAACAGCTTTATTCTTATTTAAATCCTTCCAGATGTTGAAAATTCCTAATTTCCATTGATGTCAATGGTATTCAAAGGGAACTCAATGGGAATTCAATATTTGCAACCAAGCAGTCCATGACAAACCACCAGCAGCACCTCTGACACTACATGTTCAAATGCACTGCCTCCAGAGAGGTCATTAATGCCAATACATAGTGACAGCAAATGGCCTGTGCACCTGCAAAGGTTTGTTTTGGCTGTATCAATCACCATCTTGACAGGTGATAAAGTCCTTCTGCAGGAAATGGTTCTGGAAATCAGACTGCCCAACTAATTATTCAAGGGACATCAGACACAAAATTGGCCATGTTTAGAATTAAATCACAGAGCTGATGGTCTTTTCTTTAAGTGCTCAGAAATGTACATTCATCACACACCATCTACTGTTCAAAATTTGTACCATAGGATAGGCTCTTTCCAAAGACAATAGCATTAGTCCAAAAATCTCTCACTAAGACACCAAGCGAGAATACACAAACAAAAATTATATGATGACTGTTTAAGGTTAATAATGGAGGAGAAGATTTTCTCTCATCTGAAAAATATTTGTAGGATTAGGAGAATCCCTCTCCGTTCTCCAAATACAGTCCTTTTAAAGTATCATAAAAAAACAGATGGATTTTTCATCCCAAAATAACCTAACAGATCAATACAGTGGTTTCCTAGTTTTGTCCAGGACAGGGTTAATTTTTAACAGATATTAACTGCAGATCTATAGAGTTGGTCTGTCTTTAGGCATTGATTGTGTGATTGTACCAAGTGAAATAACCCCAGTAGGCAAACCTGAAGGGCAGCTAGGATGACATGCAGGGTTTCTGTTTCCTACTTGCCGGTACAGACCTAGCTTTAGATACAGTCAATGCTGCTTTGTGATAAAAATCCATATCATGGAAGTATTGCTTAAATCATCAAGGCAAAGTCTTATGACTTTATGAGAAGAAAAAGGATATTTCTAAATGAGGCTAGACAAAACAAACACACCAACCCACATATAGCTAAATCTGCTGTAGACAGAGCAGACTCTAGTTTTAACATGAACTACCTGGTCAGGATGATAGCTCTGTGGAAATCTGCAGTTTGCCTTTGCTTGTTAATTTATTAAACCACAACATTTTCCATTTGGTTTAGGAGAACAGATGAAGTAGAACATTTTTTTCCTCACTAAGGATCAAATCTTTGGAAGAGATGACCTTTTAAAATCTTAGGTGTTTTCAACTGCCTACATTTCTTGCATGTTACACTGTCTTATTAAATGCAGTATTTATTCTTAATAGTCTTAGTCCTTTGTTTAAAACAAGTTGACTTTCTTCACTTTTGTTTAGAATATTCAGACTGTGTACTGAACAATACTATTTTTGGAATCTTTTGTTATTGCAGATAGTTGATTTCATAAAGAAGTTGTCACACCTGAAACCCTAAACCAGTGTAGGGTTTTGCTTGTCACTGTTACTAAATATAACTTAGCTCTCCAGAGATAAAACAGAGATCCATTATGCTGCTGCATGCTTTTTTCCATTCTCATGTTCCTGAAAGATTTCTCATTTATTACAAAGAAAACATGGCTAATTGTTAATTACAAAGTGCATACAAATGTGATAAGATTTAATTAACTCAAACAAATACAATTAAAACTTCTAATAAAAAGATTTAGTTGCTGTCTTTTTTCTTTTTATTTTTCTCCATGGGAAAAAAGTTCTAAGCTTGCAAAAGTCCTGTTTAATGCCCTGTTACCCTGCAGAGTTTGACTTTTAAATAAATTCCTTCAAAACAGACATGAAGAACAAAGGAAAAAGAATCTCATAATATTTAAAAATCTTTGAAGTCTGTACTTCAAACTTTGCTGCAAAACCTTAATTGAAAGTGTTTTCCATCAGAAAATGCCCTTTCAATAACAGTTCCTGCTTTAGCCCTCCTTGAGTTAAGGTTCTTCATAGTAGCTACTATGGACCTGTGTTTTGGACTCGTATTGGAAAACAGCATTGATAACTCAGGGATGGTTTCACTATTGCTGAGCAGTGCTCACACAGAGCCAAGGCCTCTTCTGCTCCTCACTGATCCCCCCAGTGAGGCAGCTGGGAATGCCCAAGGGGCTGGGAAGGGACACAGCCAGGACAGCTGACTCAAGGGCTATTCCAGACCATGAGATGTCATGCTTGGCAGATAAACTGCAGGAAAGAAGGAGGAAGAAGGAGTTTCTCAAAGTGATGGTCTCTGCCTTCCTAGATCACTGTTATGCATGATGCAGCCTTGTAGTCCTGGAGATGTCTGAACACCTGCTTGTCCATAGGGAGGGGTGAATTAATTCCTCGGCTTGTTTTGATTGCTTGTGCAGCTTTAGTTTTCCCCATTAAACTGTCTTTATCTCAATCCATGTGTTTTCCCACTTTTGCCCTTCCAATTCTCTCTCTCCCGAAGTGGTTGTGTGGGGGTGAGTTGTCAGCTGAGCTTAAACCACACAAACAAGTGTAATGAGAAAAGCAAGTCAATATTTATGAAAAAAATAAACCCTTTGTACCAAGAAAAAGCTGGAAATTTACTTTTCATATAAAATGGGTTTTTTTTTAAAAAATTGATTTTCCCTTATATTAGCTAGTTATGTACATTATGTTCTGACTCAGCAACAGTTGCATTGCACTGAATCTGTCAAGTCAAGTTGGCATCAATTATGGTCACTGTTCCCACTGACTTCTGTATATTCAGGAATATGAAGGATCAGGATGTAAGATAAAACAGTAGATAATAGGATCCTATTATTTCGGACTCAGCTAAATTTCTGGTAAATTTAGCACATAATGTGTAGATACAATGTAGCTAATAAAAATCAAAAATTAATATTAAAAAAAATTGCCTTACAAAATAAGGTCTCAACATGTAACATCTATACTTCAGTATAAAATTTGGGCTTAAATAAATTTTTATGTAAACTCAAAAGTGGCAAAAAAGGTATTAATTTGCCTTAAAAATGGAAGTACATGAAAGATTTCAGATAGAGAAAATTTTCATTGCATCTATCAATCTCACACTTTATTTATAAAAATTACCAATTCTTGTTGGCAAGCCTCAGTGATACTCTAGGAGGAGGCATATATTTTCTCTGCAGCAAAGCTCCTGAAAAATAATTACATTGGGAAGATTTACTGTAAAATCTCTTAAGCTCTTTCACGTTTCTCTCTGTCAGGGAAAGTTCTGTTGGTGAAACTTATGTTGTATCAGATTTCCCTGCATCTATCACTTCATAATTAGGTTTTCAGCTAAAATTTGGAAATAAATATTGTACTCACAATGTATTAGGATAGGTGCTGTGACCCAAATATATCAAGTGATTGTGTATGCCATCATCTATTTTATCTATTTTAATAAGCTTGTTGAAATAATTATTGAAACCAAAGCAAAACTAAGAATCTAAAAAGGTCTTGAGACTTACTCTATGTGAAGAAATCCTATGAGGAGGTGTACTGTTTTACAGTACATTCTGGGGAAGAAAAACAAGTGTTTAATTTGAAATAGCCTTGGAGAAAAGCATCAATCCCAGAATAAGTTCTGAGATCTGTGGAGTATGTTAACAATGCACCCAGAAGACCTATTTTTTTCCAGGTCAGCTCTAGAGATAGGAAAAAACTCATTCATGTACCAATAACAATAAATATCAGGCAGAAAATAAAGAACAGCACAAGATAAAATTTGGATTGGACCTCTCAATATTTTCCATAAAGGGGCAGAGGCATAGAAACCCCAGTATCATGCCTTGCAAACTCTACTAAATGTCCATATTCAGACAGTTTTCTTGAAAATGAAACTAGATGTTAACTGCAGGTTTGATGACAGAGCCCAGCTCTTGCAACACAACTCAACAGAAGAGCTCTCATTGATGCCTTAGGAGTGAGACCATCCTTTCCATTTAGCTGAAATATCTTACATTTGTAATTTTAGCCCTACTGTGATTAATATTGTGATCATGTCAGGATATCAGCTGCAAAATTGGAAAGAAGGGTAAAGCATCCAGTGAAACTTCCCTTCTCATACTCCCTTAAAAAAAAAACTTTCAAACCTTCATAAATTATAATAAACCCCAGAATTTAACTGCATGAAGAAACACATTCCCTACTCACTATTTCTCATGTCTAGAAAAGCTATATTGCATTGCTACCCTAATAAGTAGTGTGACTTTGAACACCATAATACAAAACATCTGTGTCCACTCCCAATGTGACCAATGAGAGCTAATTTTCCACAGCCAGGACAAATTATCATCTTCGAGGATGAAAGCATCTGTCTCCATGATGTATAAACACGTCTTCCCCTTTGGCCTAAGAGAAGATTCATCTAAGCAAGGGAGCAGAAAGAGGGGCATTACAGCAAAGTTGCCCCTTGTGGGAAACCAGCTGTTAGCTATTTATCTTCATATGGCCGAGGAGCCTTTATCCAAGATACAGCTGTTCCTTCCTTTCCTCTGTATTATCTACACCTGCCTCAAGCAGATGAGTGTGCTTTTTAAGTGCTTTTCTCAGTATTTAAAATTTTAGATCTGTTCCTAATACTCCCTTGTTCTCACTGGTATAGTTTAAAGACACTATCAATTTATCTTCATGGTAAAAAAGAGACAGGCTTGTTTTTATTTTCATAGAGATGAATGAATAAAATATCTTCTGTTTTTTAAGGTACTACAAATCCAGGCAAGATACCTATTTTCTTTCATCCAACTATGAATTCTTAATGCAGCTGTAACATTATTGTGACCTCAAAATTTTTAATAGGACTGAAATTTCCCAAAGGAAACATGTACTCCTAAGCATATGCCACGTGATTCTTTCTCTGTACATAAGACTCATACAAACACTTAGTGGCCAATTACACTAACTACAATTCCATTTTTCCCTTCAGATCACAGCACTGGATTCTGTAAGCACAAAGGCAGACAGGGTATATTTTCTCCTCACCCATATGCAGCTGTGTACTGGATATTGAAAGTCTTCACACTTGCTTCCTGTCCTCCCCTTCTTAAATCCACACTCCTTGCACTGCATATTCATATAATTCGGCAAGATTATTTACAGAAGCACTGGATGGTACCACTCCAAACCTGAATGGCCTTTTCCAGGTGTTGTATAGCCACGAAGGAAAAAATAACAAACTATACAGATAAAAGTTTGGGGATGAGAACGGGCAGATCTGGGAATAGATCACAGGTGTCCCAAATTCTCACTCGGTGCCCTTTTTGCTGCTCTGTCTCATAAATTACTGATTCACAGTTGTCATAACATTTATATCTGAAGCCACCAAAACATGTTTGGAAATGTTTGCCTAGCAGATTCACCTTCCAAATGGCCCAAAACACACCAATCCATTTTGCTGAGGTTTGACTTTGCCTCCTCACTTGATCAGCATCCACACAGGGTCTGAAATTCTGTCCTACAGACAAAAAGGTTGGTGAGTACTTTGAGGGTAAGCACCAAGACAGTCAGAATTCAATCAATGAGAAAGCTTCTTTCAGCTTAAGAAGCAGATGAGTGAAAGCAGTTCCTGCTGACAGCCAAGGTTTCCATTGGCTGTATGCCAGCCACCTGCATGTCCAGTGTATTCACGAGTGGGACTGTCTGTAGCCATGGGCACCCCAGGGTGATGCAGACTGCACTAGCTTGGCCTTGCATAATGTCCTTGTATGTTTTGATGGGAGCACAGACAATCTGTTTCCTTCCATTTGCTCTCAGAGCAGCAGCAGTGCCAGTCCAGGACAGTTTCTCTCCCGACACCATTCTTTGCTGGCTGGGATGCCATCCTGCTAGAAATCCTAAAATCTGAAAAACTTTCCCTGTCTCTCACTAAATTCATCAGCAGTTGATTTCCACTCAGGAAAGGCAAGGGATGATAATTGCAAATCATTCCAGTAGATAAGCAGTCCAAATAAAGTAGTGTCTGGTAATTCATCTAACCCACTTCTTGGAATTAAAAGGGCTTTCTTGTAGATTGAGAATAAATTAATCATGAATCTATAAACCAAAAAACACTGGTAAACTCAAAGAGAATAATGAGTACATGACAGGAAGCAGAGCATATCTTATGCAAGGATGTATTTTCTCATTAAGCACTACACATAAATATGCAACCTTCTTTTCTGAAGGACGTGAAAGATAGGCTGTAGGTGGAAAATGCTAAAGAGTAACAAACAAAAATTTGTTCTTATTCAACCACCCACATTCTTTCTTATAAAAATGGATGCATGCAGACAGACAGAGAAACAAACCAAAAAGGGGGGCATAGGCATATGCACAATGTATTCACAACGATTTAAAACGGGGATGCTTGGCCATTTGGGAGATGAAGTTCAGTTGAATTTCTTAATTTAATTGGGAAAGGATTTCAGCAGCAATTCAATTATTTAATACAACTTAATTTTTTTCTCCAAGAACAGAAGGGGGAAGGAAGAGAAATTACCCTTTTCTTCCCTCTAATGCTTGTCCTCCCCACAGACACCTGGATGCAGTGTAACATGGCTCCCTGTGCTCTTTGTCCACACATTAATATAATTTTGCATGCTTTTTTATAAACTCTGTGGGTTCTTTCTGGTCATCAACTGCGTATTGATTCTTAGTACTGGCCCTGCTGCAGCACACTTTTACTCACAAACTTCTAAACGATATCATCAGGGAAGACTGGCTTCTATGCTGAATTCCTCCTTATTCTCAAACAAACCCTGTACTGCCTCCTAATGTATTAACTGTGGAGGGCTGTGTGGTTGGCTTCTTGTAATCTAAAGCTGGTGTCATTTCAGAATCTGATGTAAGATTGAGCGACAATCAGTTAATGAGGTTAGTGCCTCTAGGGTCTTGCTCATCTCTCCAGAGCCACAGCAGTGAAATAGGTTGCAGAAGGTGGTTATGAAATCATTTGCTGTTCTACCTTTGTCTTACTTGTACAAATGAAAATTACTCTGTGCTGTAGCAAAAAAAAAAAAAACCAAAACCAACCAAACAAAAAAAAAAACTACCCAAACCCAAAAAACATACAAACAAACAAAAAAACCTAGCTCTTTTCAAAGAGCTGGACAGCTTCTGGAAAATGAAATGGCCCTATTATGTACCTCATTGTATAGGGTATGGCATTTTTTCCTTCTTCTTGCTAATGTAAACTAAAAGCCTTATAGAGGGTCTAGTTTCACAGAGTGACCATCTCTGAGTCCTGGAGACCAATACACATTGTTTCAATACACCTCTCCACCTTCACTTTCTCTAGGTTGCTTTAGCATAAAATGTACCTTTTTAAGATAGAAAATTGTTATTGTCATGGTAGACTTTAAAACAGCTTCTTTTTTCTTTTTTTATTTTTTTGTCTTCTCCCTAAGTTTTGAAGCATAATAAACTCACATCAGCCTGGATCCTTAATTTCCTCTACTTTTTGGACTTCTTCCTGATACAGTCACCTGTAGCCTCAAGCATATCTGCCTGGTTTGTATACTATCTGCAGCCTTTTATGCTTGGTGTTTTAGGGTTTTTTTTGCATTTGAGATTTTTAAAAAAATGCTACACAAAACTTGTAGAGAACCAACATCACAGTGAGCACACGCCTTGTTTCTTACACATTCCTTCCTCTTTACTGTGTGTCAATGACTGTCCATGCACAATTTAAATCCTTATCCTCTGCTAAGGCACTTGCATTTAAATCCCTACTTTACTGGTTATTGCATAAACTATTTTAGTCATCTCTCTGCCTTTTTCTCTCTCAAATTCTTGACCCTTGATATGCCAGATCACATCTTAACCCTCTTCTAGGTTTTAAGCCACTCCCTGTTAACCTTCTGGAAGCCAGACTAATTCCATAATGACCAAGAACCAGAAATATTATTCCCTGTTAGCCAAATGCCCATTTCCATTCAGCACTATTTAGAAAAGGAGAGAGGGAAAAAAACCAAAAAAGCGTGGTCAGAGCTGGTCTCTGAGCTCTTTTAACTGAATACGTGCTGACTGCATTGGATCAATAAGGTTGTACTAAAAGTCATAGAAGTGTTGTGAGGAGGTTGAAAAATAATCCTAGAAGTCTCTTTTCAAGCAGCATGATTAAGGGTTTTCTTTGCATGCATAGGTGTTGCAAGCACATAGCTAGATCTCTAGTAAACACATCTACTAAGAATAAACAAATAGGAAAGGGTAAATTCTACATATTCAAGTTGCTTCTAATGTTCTGTGTTTCTTTGAGAAAAACAACAAAAAGAGCCAAAGGACCCATCAAAATATTGGAAAGAAATCCAAGCTTTATTTTAACTGGCACCCATCACTCTTGAGCTCAGCAGACAGTTCACTTACTATGTCCCTTAGAAACTATTCATGATATGCAAATGCAAGTGTGGAGAAGCAAACTCATGTGCAAAGGATGTTTCCAGTGCATCAATAGCAGTGATGGCAGGAATAAGAAAGGTGCCAGATGGAGAACATGGACATGAGGACATGAATCAAAGACACCTTGGAAGGTCCTTTAACACCCTTCACAGAAAGGATTACTATTTCTCAAAATGCTTCTAGTACCAAAGGAACTGCACAACATCTTGTTCACCTTGCACTCCACTATGTCAGAGGAGCCTGGTGGCCAGAGGCACTGAGAGGTTCTTTTCCAGTACAGGCTGGATTTTCTTCCCAGTACTTGGAAAATTTTGTTCTTAGTACAGTTTGAAAACCCTTACAGCAGATACTTCTGTTAACTATGTATATTTAGTTTTACACTTCTCATTGTTATACACACCAGAAAATTTAAAAGATCATGTTGCTCATGGCTGATTTAATTAGTACTTGGGGAATTGGGTCTGGCAAGTTACATGGCTTCTTGCAGGGTGGAAATTCTCAATTAGCAATATGCAAATGAATATGCAGAAGCCATGTTTCCTCATTTGCACCTTTTACCCTTTGCTCAGTTCCAGGGGATAAAGCAGGCCAGTTATAATTTTTGTCAGAACAGGATTAATAGCTTTAGTTCACACATCCAACATGGGGTTGCTTTTGTCAGCTCACAGAACTAAAGTACAAATCACTTAGATGCTCTCATTTATAGCAGTTCATATGTTTTAAGTGCTTGTAAAGTTGGGGGCTTTCTAATGGATGGTTATATTCCCACATTTTAGTAGACTGATTTTACTGTTTCACTCTGGAAGTGTCATAATTCATTACCAAGCCAAGTGGTTCTCTTTGCAATCAAAATTTGCCTTCCAAGTCTGCAAAACTGAGTATATTGAATGGGAAGAGGGAAGATTCTTTTCTCTATAAACATAACAGCTAGCTCAACAATAGAAGGGATGAGATTACAACTGATTAATTTCTGTATTATGGAAATAGCAAGACTATTATAAAGAACCCCATAAAATTGTGGGCAAATATTATTTTTATGTAGATGGTATTTCAAAAAACCCCATTTTTGCCCATCTTGGTAGGTACTTGCCATCCAAGAATATTGGAACTATAAAACTAATTGGAAAAAGAGAAAAAATATAAGAAAAAATATTATCCTTGTGTGAGTGACTAGAAAGTGATGACTTCTTTTTCTCACCAAAAAAAAAATGTTTTTCTTTGATGAGCAGTGAGAAAAGAAGCTGATGAACAATGCTTTTCTCTCTGATTCATTTTTCAAATAAGTTTCTCAAAGAAGTTTCCTGCTGTTTCAAAATAATGCAGAACATCATGCTAAATAATTACTAATAAAAATGTATTATCTGTTTCTGCAACTACAGCATAAGTTAGTTGTTTGACTGTAAAGAAGCATTATAAAGAAACATGGTTAGATTACTTCAAAGGTTCAAAACAAACAAAACTTTTTGTACTTCCAGCCTGCACAGTCTTCTTCCGTGACTGTTTCATATGTCCTTAAAAAGAGAGAGATCTAAAGTTAGGAACAGTTAGGAGAAGATGAAAATGGAAAATTATAAAAATACCTTTCTGTATATAATAATAATAATTGCAAAATTTTGGTTCTCTTAGAATTTAGCATGAGCATTTCATTCACCTTCAGACTTATTCTCACCTTGCCATTTAACAGACATACATTACACATATTACAATTAGATTATATTTTTCAGAGGAGGAAAATAGCTGATATTCACATCTGTGGTTACATGCCACGGTCAGGAGAGTCATAGCCAAAGAAGAGATTTGTCTCCATCTCTCCATATCTCCTCAGAATGAATTAAATAATGTCAGAGAGTCTAACCAAAACAGCAAATGGAGCAGCCTGCAGGAAAAAAAGATCAGACTCGAGTGTTTATAAAATTGGATGTTTGAGGTTAAGCACTGAAGAAATCCCCATTTGGGCTGTGGGAAATGAGTTCTTTAGGTTACAGATGACTGAGTGCTCATGGACCAGCAGCACAGCTATCAAGTGAGTTTTACAGATGCAGGATGACCTGAGGGCAGAGCACTCAAAATCCCTGAGCCCTGAAGTCGGGCAAGGTTAAATACTGAATTAGGGGCACTGGTTTGCTCTTTGCATCACATTCCTGGCCTGTCACCCTGTGCCATTGATTCTAGATATAGACAAAACCTCTACCTATTTTTCACATTTCTGAAATTCTACTGGAATATCTCTGCTGATGTCTCTGCTTTGCTTCTCCCAAACTCCAGCCATGAGCTGACAGATTTCTTGGAGCTTCACTTGTCTTCTGCAAGCCAAAACAACAGAATCATAGAATGCTTAAGGTTGGAAGGGAGCCCAGGAGCCAATTTAGTCCCTGCTGAAGAAGGATTTCTTATGGCATATTACTCAGGATTGTTTCCATTCAGCTTTTGGGTATTTCCAGGTAAGATGACCCACAATCTCCTGGGCAACCTGTTCCTATCACCCTCAATAAAGTTCTTCCTCACGTTCAGGTGGAACTTCCTCTTCATCTATTTCTGCCCATTGCCTCTTGTCTTATTGCTCAGCCAAGAAGACCTGTGTCCATCCTCTTGACAAAGGCAGATGAATAGGGAGACAATTGCCTTATTCTTCACAAAAGAAATACTGTTTCAGTCTCAGCAGTTAGAAAATATCTTTCAAAACTTTACAGAGCAGAGGTATTTTTTACAACCTCCTTATTAGGTGGCATTTGATTTTAATTTATGAGTGGATGCATTTGAGTCAAGTCATCCAGAGTCTGTTCTTCATATTCTAATTTCATTTTCTGCCACTTTCCTTTAATGATTTTGGAACCTTGTAAAATTTTACAGGAGTTTCCATTTTTCTCATAGAGCATAAAAATCTAGGCATGACATAACAAGGAGATATCTTTTCTTTTAGACTAAAAATAAGTATTCAGAATTGGTATTTGTCTTCCTCAATGCTGTCTAATTACTTTGATTAGGTCTAATGTGTGGTTTCACTGTTCATTATAAAATGTGATCTGTTTTTATAATACAGATATCTTCCTGATCCTTTTCTTTCAAAATTAAATTCTGTACATTTAGCACCCAACTGACAGCCTCTTAACCGCTTTCAGTGAATAATTTTCCATCAATAATCTCATTGATCTGTGTGAATACATTCTGACCAGAGAAAGTAAGTGAATTCTTACATACTAATAATTTTATAAAGTGATTCATTGCTTAAGTAGCAAGGGGACACATTCAGATATCCAAAATGTGATGCTACTGTCCTCAGCACCTTCACTGAGTCTTAGGTCTTTGATGGAAAAATATTCAACCCAAGTGTTTGCGTCAGAACATAGCCCTTGATACCTTGAAGAGCTCCAAAATGCATCCATCCCTGCACTAATATAAGAGGGATGTGGGGCTGTACAAAGCAACCCAATGTAGAGAGGAAACACTTATCTGCCAGTTGCTTACAGGACAGATTGCCCTGAAGCAAAAAAGAAGCAATGATGTTTTGTGCTATCACCAGCTTTCAGAGCTTTTTTTCAGTTCCAGAAGGAAAACACAAACAAAAGAGCATTTCTCCAAGTTCTATGGAGCAGAAAGTTTGAATGGACTCTCAGCACGTGTGTTGTATCATCAGGCAGTACTGACAGGTCTGACTGTCTTGTACTGCAGCTACTATCTTACCATGTAAAACAACTGCTTCTTGAGACAGCTGGAATACTTTCCAGAAAAGCAGCTGATTGCTCTGAGAAAAGATGTGCCCAGTACCCTCCTTAAAACAGGCTGGGAATTTGGTATCTGCTAGAGAATAGCCTGTACAGAGACTTCATGAAATCTCTGTTCTTCCCTGGTGGATCAAAGTCTTACCAGCTGACACCTGTGGGCTCATGCCTTGAAACAGAACAGTTCACAGACATGTGCATCCTCATAAATAAATAATCAGCAATTCATGTCCCTGTGTGCATTTTCCAGATGTTTTTCGGAGGAGATGACTTGTAGCTATACTTGGAATTTATGCTGGAGCTAATATGAAGCCCATCACGAGCAAAAAGCAACAGCCACACTTCCACTGTCATCCATTTCAATGACTAGCCCATAACTGGACAGCCCAACCCATTACTTCACAGCACCTACCTGCTGATTTAATCTTCCTGCATCTTGATCTTCCCAGGGCTTTCAGTCTGTATTAAGGTTTTAGCTCAGCACTGCAACATGACATTTTCCTTAGTCTGTTTAATGAAGTAAAAGAGATCACTCTCTTGCTGACTCCTGTAAGGATGAGCAAAGGGAAGTTCACCCATCAGATCAGACAGGCACCAGGCATAAGTGGAGGCTCAGGAAGTTGGTCTCAAACCTTCCAGAGATATGGAGAAAGACTAACAACGTCAGGCAGGCTAATGTGCTTCAAGCACCACTTAGTTACAACTCATAAACATTACTGAACATGCTGAACGAAATTTTTTCAGGAATTAGTTCATCCATTTCCCAGTTTTTGGACTTTCTGAAGAGCAGAAGGGTAGTAATTAAAGTTGCTATGTAGGAGTGAACAGCTATTGGATAAAATACCTGCAAAGCTTCCCTCCTATTTCCATAAAATTACTCACATCAATGCAATTGCATTTTTCCCAAGTACCTCATAAGTGAGATGGGTCTTTTAGAGAGAACATTTACAAGTGTTAAAAAAATCTAAAAGAATGACCTCCTGATAGAGCTATGTGTTTGTCTTTCATAAACTGGCCTCTCAGGAGACATCCCAGACTTGTGGAAAGCACACCCAAAATTACAGCCAAAGCATAAGGGCTGGCTGAATGACACCAACAAGGTCTATGTATCTAGGAGGGATTAAAAACTCTTAAGGGACAAACTGACTACACAGAGGAGAACGAGGACTACCCCATACTGAAATTAAACAAATTTAGAGAAAGAAATAATCAGACTTAGAATTTTGAAGGATATTTCCCAGAAGTTCTTCTTTTCTGCAAAAGAAGAATTGAATCTGAACAAGGTAATGTATTTAAATGTTTTGGCATAACAAGGTACTAACACAATATATACATTATACATTAGAACCATATTTACAGAGTAGATCAGAAACAGTAGCAGTTGACTTGAAGATTTCTTATTATTAAAAAAACCCAACAACAACAAAAAAAGTCTACAGATTCTGTTTATATGTGTTTTAACTGCTCAAACATTTAAGCTTTTTAAAATTTAAGGCAACAAAACTAAGCTGCCGAGTTTATGTGGGGGAGTTGCTTTCAGCAGGTAACACACAGATCACGGGATACAAAAGGTAGCACAAATAGCAAAGGCTAAGCAAGCTTTACATCGAACAGTGATGGCTATTTGCTTGCTGTATATTGTATCTCTATACTGATTCTAAGCTGAATATGACATCTGTTTAATATCTGGAACTCTGGAGCAGGTCCAGAGTTTCCAATAGATTCCAGAAAATGAAAGTTTCTGCTACTCAAATGAATTTATAACCAAACAAACAAACCCAGTGCTCAAGCTTTACTGCAAATTTCATCCATGCTACAGGCAACAATGAAATATATTAAATTCTTGGCTGTATTATGTAGCCTATGACTCTACGGTAGAGTAGAAAGTACAAAGCAGATCCACTTGTTGTCTTATATCCTCACAGTGCTGAGCCTTTACATCTCTTTGACTTAAAATGAAATGCAAATTTAAACACGTGCTTAATTGTTTCGAGAAAAATAGCAAAATCAGCAGAAGAACTTGAAACAGAAATGATGAGTATAATTATTCCATCTGACGTTGTACTTCTGCTTTTCTCAGCCTGCAAAATCCTCTGTGAGTGGTATGCATTTTTCTACTGCTAATAAATAAATCAGTCAATACCAAATAATCATCCTGTCTATATTAGAAAATCAGATGCAGATGATCAGGAGTCAGGCATCTGCAGCAACATTAGGGTCTTCCAATTGTCTGAGCTTTTTGCAAGTTTAGGAAACACAGACTAACACAATTGCTCACTTCACACCAGTGCCTGTAAAAGGAACGTGCCATTGATTCCCAACCAACAGGAATTCCTGCACACAAGACTGTAAGTCAGCTGGAATTCCCACACTGGAACTGAGTGTCAAAAAAAAGTACCACACTTCATATCTGCCTTGCTTCACACGGTGCCCTTAAAGCCATGAAAAGTGCGACACAACGAGTCGCGGTGTCTTTTTGAAACAAAACACAGTGATTGTGCCCAGCCTCTGTTAAGCAGTTGTTGGGAAGCAGTTGTCACAGCAGATGGTGTCCTTTTCCTAAGCCAGGTTGCAGAAATGGCAGAGAGCAGTGTGAATACTATGCAAAGGTTGTAAATGCCTGGCACCTGTACAAAGCAGGTGTCAGTGCTATAAAAATGTCCATCTTTCCAGGCCACCTTTCTGAAGGGGACTGTGTGTGCACTAGAACCCACTGTCCTTCCTTTGCTTACCTGTCTTGAGCTCATATTGGGCAATAGGAGCAGTCAGAAAGGGTTAAACCATTCATCAAATCCAACTGAATGACAAATAAAGTTCTCTTTAGCAAGAAATAAAACAAAGAAATAAAATAGTAGTGTGATGCAGTTGAGTACAAACAGTAAATCAAGCTCAGCCCACTCCAGTGCTGATCACCCTGCTGCTTTCTGATGCAGAATTGAACCAAGGGGGCTTGGTGAAGGAAAATTTTAACTTAAGATGTGTATTACTATTATTCTTTATTTCTTCAAGACAAATTCAAACCTTGCAGGGATGAAAGCTCTGTAAGTATCATGCTATACCATGCTATAAACTTCAAGGTGCTGAACATTTAACTCTGAAGATCACAAACTGCTCATAACTCCAACTTGGGCAACCAGTCCCCTGCATGAGGAGAAATATATTTCCAAGTCTCAAATTAACTTTATTGCCCAATGATACATGATGTTCTTTCCCCCAAATGTTTCTGCATTCTTACAATGATACCAGACATATAAATTAAGACAGTTGAATACTGTGAGACTTGTTTTATTTCATGTGTGGAAGAGACAAGAGGTCCATCAAAGTCAATAAAACCACAAAGATATCCACTCAAGTAAAGCCAGCATGTGAGTTTTCTTCAGAGTTACTTTTGGGTTTTTTCAGTAACAAAAATTATGCTTAACAGTGTTCTCGCTAGTCCAATTTTTATCAACCTTTTTGAGTTTTTCAGATATTCATATTTGGGTGAAAATTGACCAAGATGTAGTTTCTTTTCAGGACAGGGTGCATTTTTAGAAAGCTGGAAGGAAGATAATTCATGAATAAGCCCTGGTTTCAAATCAGCCAGCAAGACAGAGAGCAGTTCTCTCCTCTGTATTTTGGGTGCTTGGTTCCATAAGGATCAAAAGTTGGAATTATAGAATCATGGAATCTTCAGGCTTGGGAAGGACCTCTAAGATCATTGAGTCCAGCCATTGATTAATTAAGTTCTACATGGGATTGTGATCATTCATATAAAGAAAATTCATGGCTCAGAGGACATGAACTATTCTAAAACATTACTTTTGCTGTATTTGCAGCCACTAGGTGCCACTCTGTGCTGTAGGAAGATCCCAGCAGCATCTCTGGTAAACAAAAGAGAAAAAGAGACAATGTCGAGTTTCAAAGTATGTGGAAGCCTGTTCTTTTTTTTCCCTGTAGGTACAGAACTTCTGTGTGATCCCTGTTGTACTTCACTATATCATGACATGTTCTGACAAACAGAATTAACTCTAAAAACTTAAATTTTGCTTCTCAATTTCTGAACAATTAGTTCCATGGCCTTCAAGCCCTGTTACTGCAGAAGAATAAAATGAGGAGAGGCATAAAACATATAAGTGTAGCTTGCTTGCTTCCTAAGCACAACATTACTGCTTCAATAAGATTATTTTCCACCTAAGCAGCTGAAAGGGATATGTAGGAGCACTAAAAGTTAAATCAACATTGTATTGATATATAAAAGTGCTGATGCTGCAAAGGGAATACAAACCAATCAACAGACTAATTGTTATCAAGAAAAATACTAATAGTTTCTCATTACCACAACTACAATGTATCTATTAAAATTGACTGTATGCCTGTCTTCACCTACTCATTAGGATGGTGCATCTCTTATTAATACTCAATTAGAAGAAAACCTATTCTGAGTGCACTTCTGTGTATAATCTCCTGAGAGCTGGTTGCTCTTTCCAAATGGGAAACTCACTTTATAACAACATTCTGTTCTTCCACACAACCCCCACCCCTGAAGGAAAAAACCCAAACTAAATAAACAAACAAAAAACACAGAAGAAAAAAACACAAGCAAATCAACCCCCAAAACCTTCATAATCCACCTTTTACTTTGCATTCTGCTCAGCTGCTTCTGAGTTCATTCATTGCTACCACATGACCACCCTCACCTCCTGTTCAAGAATGCCATCAAAGCAAAGCACACTCTGTTTATACTTATAGCCTCACTGAGTCTTTGTTTCCAGAGGTGTTTGACAAGGTATTGCCATTACCCTTTCCCTTCACAATTTTTGCCATGTAGAATTAGATCATGGGTATATTTGTAGAAATAGGAGAATATACACCTTGACTCTCCTCCTTATGCTTTTAATTTTCTGTATTCTAAATACATGAGTTCTAAAATACATGAGATCAAATATACCATATTGCTCAGAGTTTAATTTCTAGTGTTAAAAATTACTCTCTAACTGGCTATAGAGTGTTTTGCACCTGGCCAGGCTGATGCTTCTGGCTAGACTTCAAAGGTCTTTCTGAAAACAATATGTACTCCAAGGGTAAGAGGGGAAACACTGATTTCTCACTGCCACTCAACTCTAACATGTCTCTCCAACTGAATGACCACATGAATTATCCCACTGGGAGAAATGGATGGACTTGCTGTCAACAGACCCTCTGCATAATACTTTAAGCTGTCTTCTGGGAAACTTAATCTAGGTCATACACCAATATTAGCTGTGGACACTGCTGCAGTCTTATTTGAATAATGTCATATTTTCTGATTATTCCTTGTGTTTCAGGTCTTTGCAGTATAACTCTCAGCATCAACTAAAACAAGTGGCTGCTTGGAGACCTTACTTTGGTAGTCAATAATCCCATTGATGATCCCACTGACTCTCTTATATAACCAAATTGTTCCCTTTCAATATCCAGGAACAAGCATTAATGAGCATTCAAGTTTAATAAACCTTCTCACAAAACCCTGGTAGATATCAGACTAGAGTTCATCCCATCCCAGCATGTTTGACTTCACTGGTGTTGCTTGTTTCTGAGCATATTTTGACATATTAAAAGACCTGGCAATCACCTTTTAGTGGTGAAGAAGATTTAGTATAAATCTTAATACTCAGGAATTAAAATTAAAACCCAGAAAAAAACATGCAATAGGTTTACCTCATATTCAACAATATGAGGTACAATTCCAAAAATGTCCCTTCCAAACAAGTGACATCCCTCCTGCTAAATTCCATATCATGATCATCCAACCTTCATACCAGCCACTGGTATTCCAGAAATCCATGATTCTAGCTCTGCCCACTCTGCAGGCTCAGTAAGTGTACAAACCCAGCAATGAGACTGGCTCTCTCATGACATCTGGGTTTTATATTAAGTTGTCTAGTAAGAAGCAACCTCCAGTAGTCCTATTCATTCCTCACCTAACGTAGCTGAGTTTGAAACAAATTGATAAAATTAATTGTTTACAGGCATCTAAAACCTGATCTTTGCACAAGACCATGGCTTGCATCCAAGGCAGGTACATGCCACATAAGTATTCAGGTCATAGATGTAAGGAGAGCTACTATAAATATTAAGACTTAAGCAGTGGTGAAGCAGTGAGTATAGTCTTTCCCACTAACACCTCACCAGTTCTGAATTCTTTTCTTCCTGCAACATGTGAGGTTGTCACACAGTAAGAAAACTCTTCAGACACACAGTGAAGAAGCATCCTAGGTGAAAACATTTTGCTTAATTTCAGATAGTCCATTTATTAAAAATAAAAATTATATTTTCATTATTCACAGATTGCCTAGGATTAATGACACATAGGAAAAGATGATGGCTTTTTCATCACAATGATGAAACCTTCTTGTCTAGTTAGTCTGAGAGGTTTTAATGTATAGTTCAGTAAGGCTGCAGACACTCAAATTACCCAGACAGGTTTGCTTAAATAGAATGGTCATCTACTGCTCATGTCCAAGCCTTCACAAGAGAACACGATAAAATACTGATTAGCAATACTGAAAAAAACAACAAGAGACCTTCCAGTTCCTGGGACATGACTTCTTCTGGTTCAATGGAAATAGATTCAAACAGCATACAAAATGTTAATACTGTTCTCAATATTAATTGAGATAAATAATAAATCATTATCTTCACCCAATGCTGATTCTACAGCAAGGCCCTTCTTTTCATCAACTGTTTTTCTGAGGGCCTTTCCCTAAGGGACAGCAATGTTAGCCACACTACATGAAACCAGATGAAACATAATACATTCTTTAAAGCTGCAGCATTAAGTTTCTGTTATGGTGTACATCCTTCCTGTCAGCCTCTGCTGAAGCTGCCAAATGAGTCTCCAAGGAGTTATCTAGCAGCAATCTTGGGTGTTAAGCTGCTTTGTCAATTCTGAGTGCCTACAAGCCTCTGCAGGACACAGAAGAACTCCTGAGGTGAATTATGATCTTTCACTAAAAAGAGTGTTGATATTTGGAAAGCCTTTCCATACAGGATGACTTTGCTTATGGACATTGCTTGCAGCTATCAGCCCACAACACACCTCCATGTGCAGACTTGGGTACAATCACGATCCCTGAACACCCAGAAGGACTGGCAAAATGAACACAACCTTATTATTTCACACTTAATATGAGACCTTAATTATTTCACACTTAATATGAGAGAACAATTAAGACCAATTTTAATTGAAAGAGGTAGGGCAGCATTTGAAGAAAAAAACCCTTAAAAACAAAAATAGAATCCAAGAAACTCAAGACATCCAGACGTGTTCCATGTATTCACAGCCATAGCTAATTTACATTCAGTTCCAAGCTTGATGTGATTTGGATTCAAACTAGGACTTGGAACTAAAGCCACAGATGGAATATTTTATAATTTCTATACATAAATGCATTTCCCTTGGCACTCTTGGAACCTTCTATACTTCAGACTTTCCTGAAAGAGGTGATAGGCACAAATCTGCTAAAATTCCTGAAAATATTCATACTCTCCCTGTCACTTCTGATTAGGTCTTTTCCTGTAAGACCTGAGTCCTCCATCAGTGGTTACATAAGGTCCAGTTTTCTCTTTGATACTTTTTAATGTGCACATGGAAGCACCAATTTAATTGCTGAGGAAACCTGAGCTCAAGTGACATCCATGTATAGATTAAGTGCAGGAACTGTACAAAGAGACATAGCTCCTGTACTTCACAGTCACAGGATATATGTTCATTTCTGAAAAAGGCTCCTGGCTAGGTGAGGTCAGGTAATGGGAATACACATTTGGCTGAAGCTAAATCCCATTGTGAGGTTGGATACAGGTGAGCATCTGTGGCCATAACACAGCCTGTGAAATTAAACATACATAGCTGAAAATCAGATTTTTTTACAGGCCTGTAGGGCTCATGGATTCCTGACTGATATTATTGGTGCTACAAAATTGCCTCTACCTATTTTTATCAGACTTGTTTACATAGGGCATTCTGGTGGATCCTGGTGTATGATGAGACAACTGTTATTAATGCCCTAATTTTTTGTTGGTGGTACCACACTGATGTGATATAACTGGACAAGAAACTTTCTGAGGTCTATATTTGAACATCTGGAACTAAGATCATTGCAGACATTGCAACAATCTGTCCAGAAACAATAAACTTATCTTTGGTCTTATCCATATTTCATATAGAAAAACTCACAAATTTTCAAAAAGAAAAAGGTGTCAAACCAGTTTTCATTTTACTGCCACTCTAGAAGGACTGACAAACACTGTGGCAGAAGGCATAGTCACATCTTTGATGGATACTGATTGGAAAACACTGCAAAAGTTCCCAAAGTAGGATGACTTAAGTGATCTTAAATGGCCATCATTGTATGAGACCTGCAGAGTTCAGATGTATAAATGAGAAGTAAAAATTTAAAGCATTCATTTTATCAACAGATTCAACTCTGCAAACACTATGATCAAACTTACCAAGAAAAAAGAGATTTTAGCATTTTAATCTTAAACTTTATTCGCTGTTTTGATTTCTGTAGCTCTTTTATGATCCCAGAATTCTGAATACTCACTCATGTAAGATCTGTCAGTGCATCAATACACATATAGACACATTTCTAAGTCATTTTCTTCATTGATTTAAAGTTTACTCAGAAAAGTAAATTCCTCGGAACTTAGATAGTGTATATAAATATATATGTCCTCTTACAATTGCTCCTATTTTCTTCTGCTCCAGGAAAATTTGCCACAATAAAAAGCTCATAAACCTTGATACAAAAGGCATGATCATCACATAATACTGTAAAAGTAGGAAAATATGAGGCTGGACAGCAGCACTCTCTTTAGTTAAAAGTATTTTTAATGACTTCATCCTTCATGGTTGCCCAAGGCACCCTGTGAAATAAACCTTTAACTCTTACATCGTTTCTGTCTTAAGGGTAATGAGCCATATGTGAAGACATCTGCAATGCCTGAAAGGAATGATCATTAATTAGAGAGAAGGCAGGACACTTTCTGATTGCTGATATGGGGTAAGGAGATGGGGGAAAGCCATTCACTGGAATTAAGAAAAAAAATTGTCCTTTAGTTGATGTGAATCACTGTAGGTATCACAAGATGTGAATACTGTGATACCTACATCGACAGGATGTGAATACTACGTAGGTATCACAAGATGTGAATAGTTATTTCTTGTATGTGCTGGCGAGAAAAATTGCTGTGCTGTGTCAGCAAGACACCAGAGAGGAGAGAGAGAGCCAAGAGAAGGGAATTCTGTGAAAAAGGCTAAGACAACAACATATGTTGTTTGTATAGAAATCTCTTTCTGACTTATCTGGAAGGTCTGAAGGAAGACCCAAAAGCAGGGCACAGATTGTATGTTTAACCTCTTATTTTCCCTGCTCTAATTGCCCTTAGTTTATAAATTATTCGGTCAGGCATTCTAATCTTACAGCTCTTCTGGAAGTAGGTGAAGCCTTGGCATGTCCTCCTGACTGAATGTCTATTTTGAGTCACCTTCATCTAGACCTTTGTGTGGCACCATGTGGTGTCAGGCACAGCACCATGCAGGGACAGCCCTATTTGCCTTCTCAATAAAGCATGAGGCTGGACCTGCAGCAGAGTGAGGGTTTTGTACAAATTTGTGATTTTTTCATTGGTAGCAATGCCCGGCTTTTTCCTGTCTTGGAGAAAAACAGCTGGAAGTGTTTTGCAACTGAAAGAACAGAAGACACACACAGGATAGAGAAAATAATTTATAGGGAGAAGTAGAAAGAATGATTCATGCCAGCCTGAGATAAGAGGAATGAATCATCACCTTGCTGATCTATCCCCATTGATCATAAAGGGAAATGAGACAGCTAGTTCGGAACAGATGCCTGACTTTCAGACTCTGGAAGTCAGACAACTGTAGTCCCTGTCAAGCTTGAGAGATTAGTGGTTTAGAGCACCAAGTTCAATGTGTTCTTGGGGGTAGCTCCAGGCTAGAAGTCTCTCTTATGCCCAGAGAGATGTAGCATTTATATGGATATAGCATTTGCATATAACAGTTTATGGGTATAGCATTTGCTTATTGGGAGTGTTAATTGTTCAGTAAATACCACACACTCTCCTAATGTGTGAAATCTCTGTATATAAGGTACAAACTATCTAATGCATCCACAGCAGACTTGGTATCCAAGCACAGGAATAAAAAGGCACAAACTGAACATAAATCATCTTGGATTAGCATAGCTGTGAGTATGAATTAATAAGCTCTGTTGTTACATCTAAACGAGAACTACTTGATGTCACATCACTTTGTAACACGGAGCACAAGTGCTCTAGTCATTCACTGCCAGCTAGACAAGCAACTGAAGCATATCTTTTCTCAGCGGAAACAAACCCTCAGGACAGACATTTATTCATTTTTTGCAGCTTTGTTTTTTTTAGCCATTATACTGTTATTATCTACAGTTCCTTATTTTTTCATTTCAGTGACCCAACAAATTATAATTAATTGATTTCCAGGACTGATTGAAGAATTTGCAGGGAAGGAATGAATATAAATTTAAGAGAACTTGCTTCATGTTTTATATAAAAGGATCATTTTTTTCTGGGGAGTTCCAGTGTATCCAATGTAGGAAGCACAATTTATCCCTATTTCCCATTTTCTAGATTCCTATTTAAAAGGAAGCTGAGGGCTTCATGAACAAGTACTCTCTGATTTTTCTGAGTCTGCTCAGTTGAGGAATTTTTCTCTGTGCACTTCGGCTGCTCCCCAAGTAAACACACCCCTGGAAGCATGGCAGTCACTAACTGAGGATTTAGGTGCATTCTGGGAATTTCTGGACTGTAAACCCTTGGCAGATGGAGACAGCATCTGAACATTTCTGCCGGAGTCGAGCCAGCATTATGATTAATGTTTATACATGACCTGTGGAAGTTAGAAAGAATATCTAAAACAAAACAAACAAGAAAAAAAAGAAATGCCAACAAGAAACCTCCAAGAAGATCAGCCTCCTTCTGAAGCTGCTGTTAACACCAATTAACTAGATGGTTTTCCCTCAATTCTTCAGAAACGGAGTGGGCTGCTGAATAACCATTACACTTTTTTCCAAGAGAGGAGGATAATGCCAGTTCAAGAGCTTATGAAATATAATATGTTCTATGTTTAGCACATTGGATCTACTGGTAGCTTCTTTCTTGAAAGTAAGACACAACAACACCATGCATAACATAGCAGCTCCTCAAAGGAGTTCTTCATGGAAAAGGGGAGGTGCAAGTCTGCGCTGCTCTCTCTTCTATGTCTTCAGTCATACAAAACAGTAATTATTGTAGCACATTTTTTTAAACAAAAATTACCATGTGCTTAGACAACACTAACATTTGTACTCTGGGAAATAAAATAAATATGATCCTACTACACAGTATTGGCATCCCCATAACTGACATGAAGAAAATCACAGCTATCAGACAAGAGGATAGACCTCAGGTGATGGTTGGAATTAAGAAAAACACACAAAAAATAAAAGCCTCTCTTGAATTGTCAGGAGAAGATTGCTTCAAACGCAAGGCTTTGCTCCAAACAACAGCTTGGCAATTTCTGATTTTTAGAAGGAAAATCTGTTTCCTTTTACATGAAAGACTTATGAATCACAGCCCAGCCCTCAGTGACAGATGTTGATAACACAAAAACTACATCTGACAGAAATTCTCATAATAAAAAAAATATTATGACTAAGACATCCATGGTGCCAACATGTATCTGTGGCCTTAGCTTGTAACAGACAAACATTTTGATGTTTGTAATGCCAGGACCCAAGTTTAACTAGATTTTTTCCCTGTTTTCTTTCAATAGCTCAGCCTGTTTGACATGTCCCAGCAAGTGTTACTAGGGACAGCAGAAGCTGAGTTATTTGTGGCAGGGACAAGAGATAAGGCAGTCAGCGATTTTCAGGCTTGAGGTTGCAAGCCTGGAAACATCAATAGAATCAGGAGTGTAATCCTGAAAACAGTTAAAAGCAGAAAAAATTGGGAGGTTGCTAAAGTAAGCCTTAAATTCTGCTTCCAAAGGGATCTGATAAAACTCCCTAGGTATTTATACCTTTCAAACACTTTTGTAAAGGAACGTAATGTATTTATCACTGCCCATCTGGGGTACAGGTTCCTGGAGGAAAACAGCCCTTACTGATCACATTCAGAATTGCAACCTTGGATTTAAAATAGAGGTGTTCCTGGTATGCTCCACTGGGATAGCAAGGCTGATCGCAACAGAGGGATTCACCTCACCTGTCTGAGCAAGTAGACACGTTTTCTTTAGTCTCCTCTCAGTCAGTGAAGGGAAGCAAGGATTCCTGAGGTAGAATCCACCTGAGCTCTTTTAGGGGTTGCTGCAGACCCAGGAGAGCTGGAGAATATTCTATACTTACACCTTTATAGGAATTTGACGGTTACCACTGCAGGTTGAACTCAATATTCTAAAGTGAGGAGAGATGCATCCCACTCCAAATCACTGGGTTGAGGAATCATACATAATTTGGTGTCCTAAAAGGATTTGGAAGTCAGAATTTCTCTGAAACAAACTTGCGTAGCTATTGAGACAGGACGTGTCCATTTTGCACATGTAACAACTGCATTTCAGCTTTGGGACTCTTGCTATAATTATACATGCATGTTTAGTATCATCCTGCCATGCAGCAGCACTTTATCCTCAAGCAAGTATCTGCTTTTCTTGCCCTGCACCTCCTCCATAGAAGAAACCACCCTCCTCCTCCTCTAGCTCACACTAGAGCTAGCAGTTCCTCATCCAGGTCTCACCACCACCCTTCCTTCTGCTTTAACATGGTCTGCCATACTCAGATTTTCTGTACAGATAAGAGAGCATTTGTTGAAGGAAATTTAAAGAAGTCCATTTAAATGTGCTTTGTTGATTTAAAAAATGTTGAAAAAGAAAACCTCTTCAATTTAAAATTGATACCTACCATCCTGACTTTGGGATATCAAATAGAAACATGAGGCTAACAGCATCCTATCCTATCATATCCTGTGTGCTGTTGGTGTGTCTTCACAACTCTTGCCCTGTGGATGACCTAGAGTTTTGGCAAAACTTTGACGGAAGTATCTGTAAAGACTTCTGTAGGTGGGGCGTGGGGAAGCTCAACTTCCTTCTTCCTAAAGTATTGGGATTTTCTTATTCATCCCTTGTTGTCCTAAGGAGAGTTAAGTTTGCTAGATATATGTGCTTCACATGGCATTTTTCTTCTCAGAGCAATGTGGTCCAATTTCCCTCCCTATTCCCATCTACTGAATCATAAATTGGCGAGCTCACCAAGGGAGGGAACATAAGTGTAATCACACTTAATTGGCAGGATGTCACACATAGCAAACTAAAAGTTCAAGGGCAGAAACATTAATGACAGCTGCGTGCATATATAGCAACAGTCATTTTTTTGATCAGGAATATGATGCAGAGAAGTTTTAATTGACATACTTAATGTTATACATGCTGTGCTACATTTAACCTGTTTGAAAGCTGGTGTGCAGGTTGCACAGAGTTTAACAAATTGCTGCTGCATGTGGTTCCAATGTGATTCTCAGCTCCAGCTGCACTTTACAAATACTCATCGTTTACTTTGCGAGGGAAACAATGCTCCCCTTATTAACTTTTCTTACGCTTCAACAAAAGCTACACCATTTTTTTTTCAAGGTGATTCACCTCTAGTCCCAGTAATGTTTTCTTGGTTTCTGTTAGTTGCAGACAAAGCAGAGCAGGCATAACCTTCAGGACTCAGTATTGTCAGTCTAGGCTATGTCTTCCTCACAGCTCAGAGATCATACACTCTGTTGGTTCATCTCTAATGACTGGCTATCACTGGCTGTATCTTTAATGCTCTTCTGCTAATGGAAAACAATTAAGGGCAATAGTTTTCAAGAGGGCCAGCCAAAGGGCTGGATTATGGCTTGAAAGAGGACTGATTTTCAGCTGGTGCTTGCAAAGTGCTTAAAATTGGCAGGGTTAAAAACAACATTGTAAAACACAGAAGTGATCAGCATGATTTGAGAAATTCTGCCCTAAAAAAGTAACTGCAGACTTTGGTGGACTTTGGTATTACAAAGACCTTTATAGTAATTGTTCAGTATAGGTACATTTCAAACAGACAGCTATGCTTTAGGTTCATGTTCTGATCCTACATCCCTTATTTCCAAATGCACAGAATGTACTCACCAAAGACCACAATATTGTTTGTATTCAGGGGTGGAAGAGTGTCCACAGAGTTATGTGTGTATTCACTATGCCATTTTCTAAAGAGATAAAACCTTCAGTTTTTTCTGAAAAAAAACGTAGTCCCTACATAGCTGGTTCCACTTCCATGCACGCGCCGCCTAATCTGAGGAGCCATTTAGTGCAGGAATGTTTTGAGTCACAGCTTCAAATTTTGCTCTCTTGTCTTTATGCTAGCTGTTATCAAACAGGCCTTCATATGAATTAACAGGGGCCAATTAGCAGGAACTGCAGATAAGCCTTTATGTGTTTGATTGTATAGCAAAGAAATTAAATGACTGATGTTTTATCTTAAAGTTGCAAAACCAAAATAGCTAACTGGTATTGTACAAGCACGGATGTATCCTCACAGGACTGACACATTTAGAATATCATTGTAATTAATGTTTAAAAGGGTGGAAGCTAAGACAATGAATGTACATAGTAGCTGGCTTGTTCTGCAGATGTCTGGTAGGTACATTGTGAATACAAAATAATAGATGCATATAAATGAAGAAATAATATTGTAGGAGCTTTTACAACATTTTCTCCCGTTACATTGATTTTTCCACACATTATCTTGGAAACATTGTTTAAGACCTACATTAATTTTTCTCCTGCAACAGTGGTAAACAGAGAACACTCACAGAAGCAGGCCAGAAACATCTTCTGCTTTGAAATTTGCCATTAAAATTGTACTTGTTGTACAGCTTGTTTTCTTCTGTGTTGGGTGGTGCTGATCTGTCTTTTTATGCAGACCCCTACATCCAACAGACTATGTGTTTTCTTGATAGTGGCAGCATCTGTATCTGCCTTTCAGGACTTGTGCAAGAGGACAATCCAAATTGCTTTGTTTTTCCACTCACCCATTGTTGTGCACCTCACAGTTTACAGAGGAGGTCTTTGGCCTCCTAAGAACCCACATTAATTTTACCATTGATTTCCTGGTTTCTACTCAGTTATACAGTAAAGGAAGAAGGCACAGTGTCACAGAAACATCCGTCTCCATAATTCACGTTAGGGAGAGCTATGTCACATTTTATCTTTGTGGACAGTTTCATGAAGGTGGGTGACAAAGGTTTGACACATTTTTAACCACACATGACTGACACTACAGTGGAAAACACAAAACAACAACAACAACAGAATTCTATCAATCAAATGAAACAAAGAGATATATATGGAGAAAGATCAGGAAGAGCAACAGAAAAGATCAGAGGTCTGAAATAGGCTGTGACAAAAGACAGTAAGTATCAGGGCTGTGATGAGATAAAAAAAAGCAGCAGCTTTAAGCCACCAGAGAGATTTAGGTCAGATCTGTAAAAAGCTTTGTAAAGATAAAGTACAGAGAGCCCAGGAAAGATTTGTTTGGGGACACAGCAAAACCCCATCACTGAAGGTCTCAAACACAAGGCAGACAAACATCTGTCAAGAAGAACATATGCATTGCTGACTTTACCTTCTTCTTACAGCATTCTCTGGGCTATTTTGTAAGATTTTTATACAGTACTTCACTTCGTCATGCAAATACACACATATTCATCTAAACAGTACAGAAAATAATAACAAGTTAGATATACAAGAAGAACAAGCATGGCTTAAGAATACACAAAAATTATTTTCATAGTAATTACAAGGTAGGTCTAGGTACTAAAAATGTAAGCATGAATCTTAATAAATTTAATTACCTTTAGAAACTCATAAATCTACCAAATAATTATCTTTTCTGCTGAAAACACCTTTTTTAATTAAAATACAGATAATTAAAAATAATAACTTGGAGAATTGTAAGTTAGGGGAAAAGTTATGAACAAAAAGAGCTATGCTAATATATTAAATATGCCTGATGCTGAAATTCACTGGCATAGAATGGTTCATGCCCATTTTCTTATTCTACAAAACTGAGTTTCTGTGTGTGGAGTCCCTCTTTGGAATGCTCTTTGAAAGTGGGTTTTTCTTCAAGAAATATCCCTAGCCATGAGTAACTGCAAGCTAAAAATGTGGTGAGGACTATCTTAAAGTTTAATAGTAAGAACGCAAGCTCCAGTACATAGGAAAGTTCTCTGTCAAAGTTTAATTTACTGGTGTAAACACAAGCAGTGATAGCAGTGCCATGGTAGACTAATTCCCAAGATTCTCTGGATTTACAGCCCCACATGAGAATAAATATCAGGTGCCAGGGCCCAGAAGGTACTGTCTGGGGTCTGTTTGGGGTCACAGTTGTAAGATTACAGTCTCTGAAGAGCATGGAACAAAACGCCAAATGCAGTTTGGATGTTGCCTTTGCAACCTGAGATTAAAGAGAATCATGTGAATTTTGTCTCCTGAACTACAAAAGGGAGGGAAGGGGATATTTGTAGTTTCTGAATGAATATCGGACTTCAAGCCTTAGGGAAAACAAATTAGAAGAACCAAAATAATATGCAGGCTCATGTTGCTGGTGATCCCATGCTGCTCCCATTGTTTCTAGCCCAAACCAATCTGAGAAAATTAGAGTGTGGGAACTTAAACATATAAATGTGTCTGTACTTTTCTTTGTAGAGATTTTTGTTAGTAGGGTTTGGGTCTAGTCTACTACAGTATGGCCATCGTTACAAAGCATCAGCCATCTGTCTAGAAACCAGGACCACTGGCAAATCCCACATCCCAGAGTTTGTCCTTAATTTTATTGATAGGTGAGTGAACCAGATTGAAAGCTGAGGTTTTGGTCTGCTCTCCTGATTGACAAGCACCTTAGGCACACAGTGCCTCTAAGAAGATTTACCTTTATTCAAAATCAGGGTAGGGAAGCCAGCGAACATAAAGGCAAAGAACAAGCCCTCTTAGCCCTCAGCTCCCCATTCCTGCCTTTCAAATTGACATTCTTGGGCTTTCCTCTTCAGCAGCATTAGTCTCATGGTCTCTCTGAAGCAGTGGAAAGTATTCTGCTTTACATTAAAGCAGTCAGAAGTTCAAATCCTGGTTAAACTGTCATGCAGTTCATGAATATTTTCTTCCTGTACCTTGCAGGAACACTAAACTCAGAAAGAAAATTAAAAGTGAAAAAATTCATAGTAAGTGAAGCCATGCTGCAATATCTAATAAGAACACAGCCTTTATTCCAATAAGAGCTCTTTGTGTTAACTCTTTTATTAAGAGGGACCATGCCAATTTCTCTGTACACATGGCAGATCAGAAGGGGCTTTCATAATGCAAAGCCTTAGAGTACCTTCTGAATGTACCTGGCACTGCTCTGAATTTGCACTGCCTACTGCTCCTCTTCATCTCAATCAAAGAGAATAGCTCTGAACAAAGATTAATGAAAATCATTATTAAGGTGATTAGTGGCAGAGATTATTTTTGCTGTTTGTGTCTGCGGCATTCAGAATGTTGTGTGTAGAGGGCTTTTTTTTTAATTAAAGTTCACACATACACATTTTCTTCTTTTAAGGCTAAAATGCAGCCTTAAATTAAAGGGACAAATGTTGGCATCCTGGGTACAACTGTTATTCCAGTCTCTCTGCTCAAAGGAAAAAGATTAAATGAACTGATATTATTTCCTTGTTCCAGGCAGAAATGAGTTACAGATCACTAGAGTCTCTCTGCAGTGTTTTTTTCTAAAGTATATTTATTGAAATCAAAAGTATTCACATCCCACTTTATGGTGAAGGGCTTGCTTCTTAGACCAAACTTTCCTCCAGTCTCAACTCTGACATTGTGACACACCAAAGATGATATAATTTATACATAGAAAAAGCTTTGTCATTTAAGACTCTTATAATTTCACACTTGCCAGTGTGTAGTGTAGGCACTTGCACTTGTGTAGTGGTCATCCAGAAAGCCAGGGAGGCCCTGACCATGTGTCTCACAGGCACAATTAATCTTTTAAAATTTTAGGTATCTGTAGTTGCTCAGAGGAATGAAAGAAGAAATTCTGGTCAGGATTCACCCAAAAATAGATATCTGAAGTCTATGACATGATTCATACTCTCAGTCTTTGTGAAATGGAACCTAGGGTGACTAGCACAGATGTACAGGACAAAATCTGAAATCAAGCAAGTTGGGTCTCATCCATAATTACATCAGCAATGTGGACATTAAATTAGAGGTGAGGGCTGATTATGTGCTTGTATTATTTGGAAATAAAAATTGCTGACCACAACAAAATTGAAGACCTTGGTGCAGAAGTTGCATCAGGAAACTCATCAAGACATGACATATACCATTTCAAATAAGAATAATTATATGGGCTAATTTAAGAGTTCTTTCTGCCCTCTCTCAAGCCCTCAACCCTCTCCCTGATGGAATGGAGATGAATAAGTCTTCTAAGTTGTCCAAATATTTCTTTAAAAACCCTAACCTGTAGCAAAACCCACTCCAATTAGTGGAAAGTAGTGGAAAGAAACTTCTTACAGGTTTTTACTAAACACAAAACCTGACTGGCCTCACTTGAATGGAGCCAGAAAATAAAGATCAGGATTAGGACAGCCTGCACGCTACCATAATAATAAAACATGGCTGAAACAGAAATGAAATCCCAATCCTGTTCCAACAGAAAGCACGAGTATAGTGCAAAAAAATGCTATGAACACAAGCTCACATCCTTAGGTGCTGCTGCAACTGGGCTTCTAATTATGTATTGACTTAGAGACATTGCAACGCATCTCAGCGGTTTAATTTCTTCCTTCCTCAAGAATGAGGGGGTAGACAGGGAAAAAGCTTACTACTGCTACTGCTGAGGGGTGAGATTTTCAGGAGAATATTGCTGCTGCAGTGGGTGATCATGCCCCCATGTGTCCTGCAGGCATCCAACACACACTGACCTCTCCCTCAGCCTTTCACACATCTTGAGAGCAAAGTTTGCACTGTCATGTGCTTCCCATGTGAAGTGCCTGCAGATGAGCTCCAGAACATCTCCATTGCCTATTTACCTCTTGACCATGGCTTAGCAATGGATCAACTGTGACAACTAAGGAGAGCATTTGAGAAATCATGAGTATTCAGTAGGATTCAAAGCAAATTAAATGTGTCATTGGATATATGTAGGATCCTTTATGTGCTAACAAAGCCTCTCCAGTTCTGATCTCTAAGTGTTAGTCTTACACGATTTTGCAATGTTGCTGTAAATTCCTTAAAGAGGGACAGATGATTGATATATTGTAAATTGCAATACCTATAAAAGATGGGGTGACTGCACAAAATTTGGGTTTATCTCTCCACTGAAGTGATGAATTATCCAAGGGAATATGACAAGCAATTCATCAAAATATAAACCACACAGTCAAGCAAGAGTATATATTCCTTTAAAACCTAGGCAAAAGCCCATCAGAATTCAACAGCAGGCTTCCCATTGACTTCAAGAGGGTTTCAGTGCAGACCTAAAGGAAAATTCATGGATAAACTGGAAGGCTGGGTATAAAGTAGTATAAAGTGATGAGTTGAAATAATACATGTTTATCCTAATGAATTAATTAATTTTTTCCTGTGTAAAATTTATATGTGTTACTATGTAATGTTTCTGGTCAGTGCCTTAATCTTTTTCAGTCTGAACAAGAAAGGAAATATTTTTCTTAAAATAGTGAAATATTGCCCACAGGAAATACTGCCCATGTAAATTTCAGAGTAAGAGACCTCTATTCCTCCTTGGAGCAGCACATTTGCCTCATCATCAAAGGATTTCCTTTCTCTATAATCTCTTGTGCAAAATACAATTCTTTCTCCTAAGTGAGCATACATGACTTTATAGTGGAAGAAGGAACTAAACATTGAAGAATTGTGACATTTCCCATCAGAGAGAGAAAAAAAGTTGTGTTTCTCTATGAGCCCTGTCATCTGCACAATTCTTTGTGTGTTTTTCATGTCACTCTGTTGTGGTTCAACTCCAGCTGGCAACTAAGTACCATGCTGCAGCTCACTCACTCCCTTCCCAGTGGGATGGTGAGGAGAACTGGAAAAAGGTAAAATCCATGGGTTGAAATAATAACAGTTTAATAATTGACATAAAGCAAATTTTTAATGAAAAGGACGATGAGGATGAGGATAATGATGATGATAAAAATAATATTGAAAAGAAAAATGAAAATGAAAAGGGAAGTAACAAAATGCGAAGAGAGAAATAAAACCCTAAGAGAAAAAAAGTGATGCACAATACCATTGCTCACCCACTGACTGATACCCTGTCCATCACCCAGCAGTGATCAGCCCCTCCTGGCCCACTCCCCCGGTTTATACACTAGGTATGACATTGTCTAGTACTGAATATCACTTTGGCCAGTTCAGATCAGCTGTCCGGGCCATGTTCCCTCCTTGTGCAATGGTTTTTTTGTACACCTGCCGGCTGGAAGGGCATAGGAAACTGAAAAGTCCTTGACTTTGAGTAAACACTACCCAGAAACAACTGAAATATCAATATGTTAACAACATTATTCTCATACTAAATCAAAACCCCACAGAACCGTACCATCTACTAGAATGAAAATTTAACTCCATCCCAGACAAAATCAGGACAACCTGATGCCTCCAAACACAGCTGTAAACACCTTGATGACCTCCCCTGCTTGTCAGCAAGAAGTGATATCTTCTGGAGACGCAGAAGTGGCCAAGAAATTTTTTCCAACATCAGAAGCCAAGGTGAGGGAAAAAATCTCCAGCCTATCCCTATTCAACCAGCGCCATCTGGTTGTCAGACATGTTAGTCTTTCAAGAAAATGAGTGCTGCATATTTTATGAGCAAAAGCAGACTCCCACACTTGGGATCTTAAACATATCTTGATTTTAAATCCTGACTGATACTGAGTGTTCTGCACTGCCTGTTTATTTGGAACTTGCTCAGTTGCACACCACATCAGCCAGTGGAACAAAAGATAGTTCTCACTGCAGTATGCAATGCAGAGCTTTGTAAAGTGCTTTTTACCAAAAGCCGGGTGAAATGAAGTCCTTCTGTCATGCACAGGAAAAACACAGCAGAGACAGCTGTAGCATCAGCTCACCCTCTGCACCTTAGTCTGAGAGATCCCAGCACTGTTTGCTTCGTCATTCTTCCCTGCCTCTGCTGATTCCACCTCCTGCATTATTGGCTGTCAGTAATAGCCTGCTCTGAGATAGGGCTGCTTGTCCAGCACAGAGGATATTGCCTGCATCATTTCATATCCCTCACTAAAAACGACCTGCAAGAGCAGACAACAAAACTAATGATAATTCCAAATTAACACCTGTATGAGAGAGCACAGCCTTTCCCCAGGGTTCAGAGCCACCCAGTCTTCAAAGCTTTTCAGAAGAAGCTTTTTTATTTAAGTTTTGCCAGACTGCATGCACAGTCTCAGACAAGCAATAGCAAACATCAGAAGAGAAATTGTTCTGAGATACGGCAGGAAATTAATTGAAAGCATTGTGAATGTGTGCACACAAGTATAAAGAAACTGTCTGAGTACTTGAAGGAAGAGTTTACTGTACAAACATTTCTCTTGTTATTCAGTCTAAAGAATCTCAACAAAATGTATTCAGAAAGGAGCTTTGTCAAGTAAGAATTACAAAGAGAGTGATAAATTGTAAGATAACAAATTTATCCATCAAGCTGAGTACCAAAGCACAGAGCCTTTCAGTAGCAGCAGCAGCAGCATGAGAGCCAAAGCATTATATAAAGTACATCATAGTACTCTATATCCTCATAGTACATGGTACTATGGCCAAGCTTAGCTCACTGTAGAAGATATCCAGCTAATTACTTAATCCCAGTTTTGGGGCAAGATCATTTAGCAACAAGGCAACAACCTATGTTCCACTGTGCTCCTAAATCCTTAGGCCCTAAATACCACTTGTCAAGTGGATTTAAGTCATTTAAGTTCACAGGAACTATAAAAACTTGATTATTAGAGATCTCTTTCATAGAAACAAATGGATTTTTATACACTCAGCATTTATAGAAATGATTTCTAAGCTTTTGGTATTTAAATAAATGCCATGGATGTTGGTGGAGGTACGAATTCCCCTTCAGTGATACACAGAACTTTCCTCACAGGCTGTGTCTTGCACATGTGAAGACAAGAGTCCCATCTTCTGAATGCAGCTGAGATGTTAGCCTGGAGGGTCTGATGATGGACCTTTTCACCTCATTCAAGATGGAAAAAGAGTGATTCTTACCTGGTCCCCCTGAAGCCAATTTAAGAAGTTGGAAGAGTACAATATTTCCTTGACCTCCTCAGAAGAATCCAGGTTTGCCATTGAAAACAGCAGAGACAGAGCTTTCCAGGCCAGGAAGCCTGGAAACCAACGTGTTTCATTTAAAATACAGCAGCAGTACACTGGCTTTTCCACCCTCACCTCCCCAAAGGCATTCCAGGCATCCCTGGCCACAGCAAGATGGTAAAGCAGCAGAAGCTCAGTGACCTGTGGCACTGGGGCTGGCCAGAACACAATTCCTCATTGAAAATGCACAGTGATATAAATTTAATATGTTATTAATAAAAATTAATATCAATTTCTTTCAGTGTCCCATGTTGCTTGGTGGACATCTTTAATGACATTCCAGTCTTGTGGAGTAGTACAGCCTACCTTACCAGACCTCTTTCCCTCTGCTGGGATCAGCCCCTCACTCAAAGTCTGAGAAGATCCCCAGTAAAAAGAATAGCTATAGTCAGGATTGGAAGAAACAGATGCCTAAGATGAGTTATATTAATCCTTTTTTTCTCTTTGTTAAAAAGCTTAAGAAGACATCCTCACTTAGGGTTGTCAGAAACTTGGCATTTTCTCTAGCAGATCACGTAGTTGTATGCTGAAATAGACACATTTCAATGTCTCCTTTAAGTTTTTGTTCGCACGTTGTTATTTTGAATGGTCAGGCAGACATATATATATATATGTACACACACATATATATATATGTACATCACACACACACACATATAGATGTGTGTGTGATTTAACTTTTTCCTCAATTCCTGATTTGAGTACAAATTTGAAGAATAAAAAGAGGGAGCAAAGGAAAAGTGAAGGTATTGTTGAGCATCATAAGAAGCAGATAGAGAAATGCATTAATGCATTGCGGGGCAGGGTTTAATGAATGTTTTTCTTTCTTAGGAGAATATTTTTGAAAACTATAAGGAGTATTTGAGTGAGCTCTGAAGTCTGACAATTCTTTGCAAATTAAACTAACTGATGGAAATATTTTATATAAGCAGAGCGTATCTTCACTGCTTTCATTCTTTGCTAGCATTGATAGACACGTTAAATATCATACAGAAACAGGTTCATAACAGCAGAAACCAAATCAACAAATCAAAGCAAATCAAAAGGCCATGAAATGGATGTTGATATGTGTGCCTTTAGGTATGTAATATTATCTACATTCTGCACAAAGCAAACATCAAATGTAGCTTAGACATAAAGGCTCGTCATCATGCTCATGGAAAGGGACCATCCTTTGGTTTTCATGCATGTTAATGTATTTCCGTGCATCAGCAGGTTACTGTCAAGTTACAGTATTTTTTCCTGTTATCATCTGTTGCCTGATCAGTCAAGATCAGGATCCAACCATGTCAGGTACCAGGCAAAGACAAGACAGTGCATAGTCACCATCCTAAATGAACTCAACAGTCAAGTGATGAATAGAGAAAAAGACAGTTACCTAATCAAGGAGAGTAATGTGAAGCCCAGCAAATAACATGTCAGTTGCAGGAAGGATTTTGTTTCTTTTCAGGTAAGTACAAGAGACACAAATAGCACACTAAATTGAAGGGCTAGTGAGTGCAGTGATAAAACGTGTCAGAATCAGCCTTTGAGGAGGAGAGTAGTAGAAAACTGCAGCATACCAAACTGGAAAGAGAGTGGGCAGAAAAAATGAAAGGAAATATCCTCATGATGTTGGTCTTGGCTTTTACAGTTGCCCTTTCTGGCTGCAGGTAGAAATAATAACAATAACAATTATGATGGCATAATAATTTTTATTTAACTTTTCCTGTTTCCCTTACAAAGACTAATAGGTATAATAGGTTGGAATTTTTCTAGGTGTAGCTCTTCCTTATATGAGGATTGTCTTAACAATTACAAAGTCCTTATCTCAGTGTTTGGGAGTAGTGCAAAGGGAGGAATTCCAGGAAAGGCAGTGCTACCTTTTTCAGTTCTGCCAGTATCAAGCTCTTTATGGGAGACTGTTGTAGCTCCCATAAGGACATAATTTATTTACCAGTGACCCAGAGAAGCAAGGTCAAAACTCAGCCCATTTCTCATGCTGTGTCTTCCAAGATCCTTAAATGATAGAAAGACTGTGCTTGTAATGTGGACATTACAGAGGTTACATGTCTCAGAGGTTTAAGAAATTATACCTCTTGTTCTGCTGAATGTCAACGATAATCTAGTTAAGACTTGACATTGGAAGACACTTTTCCTAAATAGACAGCTACAACATCAATCTGCAGAAAGGCTTTAGGAATTTACTCGAGGAATATCCACAAATTTGACATAAAGCTACTGGTGCTGTGTGGGACTCAAGACACTGTGAGGATGGTGGAGTCTGTTCCCTTTGATGAGTCTATTCTCAGAATAATGGGACACCTTCAATTTCTTCCATCTGTCAGAATTACTCTAAAAACAAGAGCACCCATTAAAAGGAAAAACAAATTCATTAAGGTGAAACACTTTAGAAATTAATAATTCTTTTTGGAAATGGATACACAGATATGAAACATAATGTGTAGCTTCCTACTTCTAGTTACACTTCACAAGGTTTTCATTAGCTGTAAAATTGTCTCAGTACTTCACCCTTCTGCTAGATAGATTGTTATCTCCACTCAAGATGCTGGCTACTCTCTGAGGAATGTCCTTTAGGAATCCTTCTGTACTTGAAACTCAGAAACTCTTGATAGGTGATTTATAAATAAATAAAAGGATGTTCTTTACATCCTTCTGGATGCTTCTTCTGGAATTTGTTGTTACAGAAGGTGGGGGAGTCAGGTAGCATCACCAGGTTCAAAAGAAGTTCAGCCAAATTCACGGCCAGGACATCCATGAAGAAAAGTAGGAAATAAGAAGGCATGCCTATCCAGTGATTACAGTTGTTGCAGGGAATATGAGGGAAAAGAACTTCAGGAGGTGACCAGGCTCACATGCTATCAGTCAATGACATCTCCTCTTGGCATTTTTGGGGACAGAGTACCAGGCTAGGCAGACTCATTGGCTGGGTCTTTTCAAGTATCTGGACATTTTCTAATGATGAAAGCAAAGTCTATGTATCTACTTGATGTTTAACTTGACTGTAAAGAGTTCATTTACTCACTGAAGATGAATTCATCCATGAAAACAGGAATGCTGGCTTTAAATTTTAGATGTAAAACTTTGTAGCAAGCATATTGGGAACCATATTTAATGCAAACGAAATAAGAGCAAGACAGCACCTCCTTCTGCTCGCTCTTGAAAGACACTGCCCCAAATTTCAGGTGAGCCAACCAAGTAAGTGGGAAGACATCTCATTTCTTCTTACTGCATTTCTACACTTAATAAAATAGGGCAGAATTTAGCCCTCAGTCATCTTTAAGCTGACAAGTGCAAATTCAGATAAATTCTGGAGAAAGAGAAGTACTCCAGCTGATAAACAGAGAGAAACTTTCAGACAGTATGCTTCAGGAGAAACAAATTTCAACTCAGAGCAAAAATCTACTGCTGGGAGTTTCATTTTAATCAGTCATTTTCTTCTTGTTTTTATTTGCACAGCAGTTCTGAACAAATTGAAAAGTATTTTTTTCTCCTTTAATGTAGGCTGGGTTCCTACCACTTCTACTGTAAAGGAGAATTCAATTTTGAGTGATAAGTTCAAGAATACACAGATAAGAAACTTGTAGGAAATGGGTGGGGGGGCAGAAAGACTACCAGGCAAGAATGAAGAATACTGAGAAAATACAGAAAAAGGAGAATTTTTCAGCTGCATTTTGCACACTAAACCTAGACATTTTTCTCCAATCGACATTCTTCAGCCACAGAAAAAGGAGTGAGCTTTGCTAATGCTAATTTAATCTCTTCGTTGTTTTAGAAAGACGCATTTACATTTTCTGTGTGGATAAGCAGGTCTAGACAGCTTGTGCAGAGAGATAACATAAGCACTGAGCTCTCTTGAACCTTGGCAGCTTTCTAATCTTTCAGGTTTTAATCTCAAGTCATTGTCCAAACTCTATCTCTCTAATGGCCAGAGTAAATCCAGATTTAGATAAAAAAATATATATGGGCTCAGCTGAAGATCTGGTGGAGGGTGGATGTTATGTTCTGAGGTGGAAACAGCATGAGCCTTAGCAAGGGAGATGGGGAAGTTTTAAACTCTGCAGCCATCACTGCTGCAGTGTGCAATGTGTGATGGTGGTGACCAAGGGTGGGTGGCTTGTGAGCCAGGACAAGCCCAGACAAAAGGGCAGCTGCCCTGGCTCAGCCATCTTCGTGTCCCATCTCAGAGGTGGGCAGCAGCAGCTTCTTTGGGAGGAGGATACAGACATAGAGACTGTACAGCAGTGATAGACCAGAACAGTCCTATGATCCTCAGAAATTTGCAGCTTAGGGACAGTCTGAGCCAGACCTGCCGTCTGACCTCATTAGCCCTCAGTGTGTTGTTATTCCATGACCTCATCCAGTTGTCTTCTCTAACTACAGTTTCAACACACACAGCCTCTTGTGGCTGGGAATTTCAGAGATGAATGAAATATTTTCCTGCTTTGTTTGCTATGAACATGCTACCAGCTACCCCAATTTGGAGTTTTTAGGTTCTATATGGGTAGAGACAGTGGAAAATTATTTCCTACAAGCCCTTTGTGCATCCCGTGAGAATTTATACACTCTTTATACAACTCTCTCTTTGTTTCCACTATTTTTCCCTGAAAAGCTGCATCCTATTTAGTCTACTCTCATGTACAATTTGCATCCCACCACTGATTACCTGTGCTACTGTTCACTTGGCCTTTTCTAGGAGCATTATGCCCTTGAAACTGAAACTAGAGCTCTACACAGAATTTAAGATGCAGGCACACCAGCACTTTGCATGGTGATATAATGATATTTTCTATTTTATTCTCTTTCACAACAATTTTTAACATTCACTTTGCATTTTTTACCAGAGATGGGCACTGAGTTCAATAAAACTACATATTATAACCCCAAGATTTCATTTCTGTGTAATAGCAGTTAGCTCAGAGCCCATAATTTTATATGTGAAGTTTGGATTGTTTTTCCTCATATATATAATTTTACATTTATCTGTTCTGAATTTCCTCTGCCACTTAATCACCAAGTCTTTTAGTTTCTAAAAATCTTTCTGCAATTCTCTGCATTGGTTCTCACTTTTAACTGAGCAATTTGAGTTAGACTTCCCACTCCCATGACACAGCCACACTAGTTCTTACATCCTTGGAATAAAATCCCCACTCTGATCAGATTGAGGTGAATAATGGAGTTTTGCATTACCATTTTCAATCTAGATTTTAAATATTTGTATACTTGCCCATACCTGAAAAAAACTGAATCATTGGAAAGTTACACAAGCAGCTTTGCTCCTAGGGAAAAGACGAGTGAAAGAGGAAGTAAATGAGACATAGTGAATAAGATTATCAGAATTATCAATATTATTATGTATAGAGCTGTAGAAGATAACCCAGACAGTGGATTTCATAATAGCCTCCCAAAATAGCTATTTTCATGCCATTAAACTTGATGTCATTGTATAGACTCTGCATATTTATAGCCTAAATTAGTTCATTATTACCATTTCTGTTCTGACAGAGCTAAGGACATGATAAGATACAAGGTTTGGCCCTGAAGGATTACAGACCAATGCACTGATCGAAGAAATCAGCCAAGGACATGTGTAGGTCTAGTTACCCAAGTAAGTTCTTTCCTAAATATGTCTGTTTTACAGTGTTGTGGATGAACCTGGAGGGTCTGGAATGGGAACTAAATCACAGCCTCTAGTTAGGATTCCCCAGTTATGCTTTCCTAGCTCTCAAAATTCTCCCTAAATTAAAAAGGAAAAAAAAAAAAGCACAGAAAAAAATATTATTGTTTTAAGGAGAAATCTTAAATCCATAAGTTGCATTTAAACAGATGGAAACAAGAAAATGTTTTAATAGCCTCTTGCCATCACAGTCTCCAGTCCTGCCACACTTGCTGAGTGCTTAGCTACGTTAGAGTAGCTGCAAACTGTACCTTGAGATGCTCCTTAATTAAGCCACAAGAAAGCAAGCAAACAAGCAAACAAAAAGAGGGTTGACAACAAGCCATTCATGGTTTGAGAAATGCAGTTCAATTGCATGTAATGCTTTATTGCTTTGAGTGCAAACATTTGGCTTCAAAAGTTGGAAATGTATTATTCTGTAAATCTCCTCATTAATTACATTTCATTTTGAATTCAAAGCCAGGCCAGCATCAATTTATTTCTCTCAATTGCATCAGCCCTGTAATGTTATTCTTCAGTTTTACTTTCAATCTGGCTCTGACTGATAACATTTTGAGATCAATAAAAAGGCAGAGGTTGTTACCAAAAATAATGGTATGTTATAAAGCTGCAATAGTCCAACAATTAAGGACATTTTATTATGTAATAAAGCCATTGCTATTTTTTTTCACTGAAGCCACACAACATTAATTCAGACACTAATTTACACGTGGTATATTATTGATGGGGCAAAAATGCATTGGTTTCCATCAAGTTCAAAAATCATATATCTTTTAAAACATTAAAATCAGGGTCCTCAGGAGACTGTAATGTGATCTTTCGTAATTGTGCCAAAATGTGTGCATAGCTGTTGATTAAATTCAGCTGTCAGAGTGGTCCTTCCTGAGCTGAGTGGTATGGAAAAAAAGGTAGAAACAATCTTCTGCTTTATAGAACTTACCAGCACTGCATTAAACAGCATGACTAAAAGTTTATCCTTACTGCTACTATCTAGTCTGAAAAATGTATTCAGGGGAGAGGTTATCACTGGCAGGAGTTTTTTACTGTTTCTAGGTGCACATTTCTCTTGCTTCACAATAATGACTGATGAGTGAACAAATGCACCTGGCACTGGAAGCTGAAAAAGAATCTTTCTGTCCTATAAGAGATCCCTGAAGAATTTTAGCCTTGTCCCAAGAAAAATGCTTCTTGAGCAGGGGAACTTTATATGGAAGATATGTAATTGTGCTGTGCCTGAGAAGTGGAGCTCTTCTGGATCCTCCAATGACATTTTAGCTAAACTCTAGATAGATCATAGCCATGCAGATTTCTTTTGAGGTTGATTCACATCCAGTGGGAAGCCTGGAAGAATACAGAGGATTTGAGAGCAGTACATCCTTCCTGGAGCCTTCTGAGGAGTGAAAGCTACGAATAAGAAGCATACTTCAAGGATGGATTGTAAAATTTAGGAATTCAAATTTACAGTTGCGTCTTTAACGCATTTGAGTATGTGTTCATAGTTGCCACCAGTGATAGTTACTGAGCTGCTTTGGTTGGATATGTGCTGGTAGCATTAAAATGCAGTTTCGTAACAGTAACTGTTAAAAGCAAACAAGAATTCTGGAAAATATAGTCATGCTTCAGATCTTTATTCATCACAAAACTTTGCTTCAGATATTTCTTCATCACAAAAGTTTTGGAGAATTTTTTCCTGGTGACTGGATAAGTAAAAATTCTACTGCAGAGTGTCTGCTTCTGAATTAGATCCTCAAAGGTAATTTTTAGAGACAGGCTGCTGAATGAGATGGAGGACTAGCCTGATTCACTGGGACTCTTTCTCTGTTTCATAAGCTAGAATGATCCTCAGCTCATTAGGGAGTTATTTGCATCTGTCAAAGATCTATGCTGTGTTAAAGACAAAGAACTCATAGTCTGCGAGACATTTTTTTCCATTCTAAATTATTCTATAGACCTTCACCATGATCTTTGCCAGGTCAAAATTAGACCTAATTTCCTCATCCCTTGTCCTTTTTAATAGTGATAGTACCACTCACTCATCTCGTGGGGCTGCTGTAGATCTTCATAATCCAGAATCTGCAAAGCGCCAATAGTATGTGAGTGAGAATCCCTAGAGAAAACCAGGCTGTCATTAGGCACCTTTCACCTTAAACCAGATGGGGCAAATGAAAAGATGAAGGACCATGACAACACCCTGCTGGCTCACAAGGGCATGGCCAAACTGATCAACGTCATCGTAATTTCCAGCAGCCTGCCCAGTGTATAAATGTATAAGAGTAGTCAAGACACAGATTTATGAAATCCCTAGAAAGCAAGAGTCGTATCTAAATCTTGATTTCAGAAGGAAAGAAAATGTACCCTGTCTACTCCTGTAACAAAACATTCCACTACCTTTTTAAAGTGGTGTTAAAGTAGTTATAGTCAGAAATGAAAAGCAAATAAATAAAAAGGATATTGTTTTTATCTCTGAAAACAAATAGATCATGGTGTTATGCAGGGATAATACTGCTGAGCTGAGCATCATTTTTACTACTGGGTGGCAAGCTCTTTGTTAATAACTGCCTGTGGTTGTGAGGTCCCCTGACAGAGGGCCATATGTGTCACAAAATCTCAGGCATTCAAATGGGGGATTGAAGATGTGCAGTTCAAAATTCCCCTATTAGTCATGCATTTCTTCATGGAGTGAAGAAATTCTCCCTCATTCTCCCATTTCACCAAAGACAGCTTTGAAATTACTTAGGCTCTTAAAATGTTCTTAGATTAAAAGGGAGAGGCACTATCTGTGCCATCATGGACAGGGTACCAATCTTCTCCATTCAATGAAAGAAAGCTGAGAAAGCAATAATCAAGATATCTGAAGGACAGGAGTAAAATCAGGTTGCTTAGAATTGGAATTTGATCCAAAAGTATCTGAGAAGAGATTTTGCAAAGAGGGATTGACCTTGCAGCCTACTCTTGTGCAAGGCATGCCTATGGCAAAAGGACAGACTTGGAGGACTGCTTCAAAGAAGCCATTCACACACAAAAAAAAAAATGGGAGCCATTCAAATAATTTGATTCCAAGCCCATGTTTGAAAAGGGGACCCACAACATCAGCAGGACAGAAAAGTCTGTGACTGGTGCCACTCAGGGGCAGAGATCTGTGTTTGAAGGGATCTTGCCAGCCAGCTGCTCAACCACTGGCTCTGAAACTGGATCCATAAACCAGGATGGATTAAACATCCATAAACAGTGACCATGGCAATTCACACCAAGTGTTCACATGTGGATTGACTTTACAGGGATTCTCCTGGGCCTGTGCAGTGAGACCAAGCCCTGCACCACAACCGCAGTGAGATCATCTTCTGCTTTAATGTGGAATGAAAGGGGGTCCTTGTTCTCTTCAGAGACGGCCAGAAATCCTCATTACATGCCCAGTCACATACTGCAGTCACACAGACCAATAATCAAAGAGATTAAGTGTCTCATCTCAAAGCATCAAATCAAGGGGGAAAGGGATAAAATCAGGGTCACTACAGATAAGCCTGGGGGTAGCACACCAGTGTTAGAGGGATGGTGTGCTAGCAAGGTCCCTACTTCTGCTATCTCACTCTCCAGAAGGTATGTGCAAGGCAAGAGCAGCAGTGGGGTTGTGGCACCATCCCTGGAGGTATTTAAAAGTTATATAGGTGTGACACTTAGGGACATGGTTTAGTGGTGAGTTTGGCACTGGTGGGCTAATGGTTGGACTTGATCTTAGAGGGCTTTTACAGCCTAAAGGATTCTATAATTCTATACTATAAAGAAATTTCCATCTTGAATCGTAGAAGCACTGACCTTTTGTAAAGTCACAGCTCTCAGCTATCTGCAACAAAAAAGATTTATTGAGCAGCTGATCTCTATGCAACTGTGATAATCTTGGCACATTATGAGAAAGGCTGTGTGTTGGTGTCTGTTGTCTGGTTGTCATCATTGCCTGTTAGGTCCTCCTTCTTCCAGAAATAGTCCAAGTCTGGGCATCCCAAAACTTCATTACTCCATGCAATGAGACATCTGCCTTGCACAGTAGAAATAGCAGAGGACACTAAGAAAGGAGGAAGAAAGTGACAGAAAAGGAATCCAGAGTTCCACATGAACTGTTGAAGGCACATATACTATGGCAAGTGTGATGACTTCTGACTAGTAGATGTGAAATTGCCATTGGGAGAGTCTGAACACTGTTGTGGATTGAATTTTTTATTTTGTGTCTGTGCTGTCCATGATCCCCAAAGTTTTATTTTATTTCTTTAACCTCTGTTTTACCCTAATCTCTATTTAATCTTACAATTTTTTCCTAAAAAATAGCTTACTGTTTCTAAATTTTGTTTCAGTGATGATTCCTAGAGATTTAGGTATAAGGGAATATTAATTTATGTATCTGATCATTAGATAGCTCTAGTCCATATTGGGACTCAGTTTGACTGAACCAACAGCAAACTAAAGGCTGCGACCTTCATCTGCCTCAGGCATAACCCAAGAATGATTCATTGACAGTGGGCTCTTTGCGAATGTGAAATTAAACTGCATGATCTCTTTTGAGGTGAGCTTGCTCTTTGAAGGATGATCATGCATTCATTTGATCATCCCTTTAATCCTTGTCTGCAATTTTTCATGAGGATTGTGTCACAGCATAAGAAACACGGTGGACTCAGCAATGACAGTGGTACCCACACATTCAAGAGGGGACATGAGAAAGAAAGTATACCTGCCTGCTTCTCCTGCCGTGACTGGCAACAGGTTGAGAGCTAGTATTGAAAATAATTATTATTTCCCTTATGCATTGTAAAAGACAACATCTGGAATTCAATTCTCTGGCTAAAAAGGAGACACAGGGGATCTATCACACTCTGATGCTTTCTTTGAGGAAATGTGAAAAGGATTTTAGATAATACATTCATCTGAGAGTTCATAATCATTTGATCTTTTATAAATAGCAAAATATGATAAATTATTCCATTACCTGCCTTACTAACACTTTGGTGAAAATAAGGTTTGGCATGGTGTCCTTTTTGTCCACAATTGGAGAACACAGAACTTGATAAAACAGCAGAATGAAATTTTAAAAATATGCAAGTTATGGAAATAGATAAGAATGTTTTCTGTTAATACAGCTTTAACTTCTAAATTTCTCACAGACTCTTTGTCAATAATCTTACTTTTCAAAAATGCCAGTGTTACCTTTTACCTGATGCCAACAAGTTAATAGGGCACACCAATACAAAAATATAGCAAAAGCCTGCAATTTCAAATGGAGACATAGCGTCTCCTGCTCTTCTCACATATTTTCTGATTATACCAGCATACAGTACAGGGAAATTTTGGTTTTAGTAGCAATCTTTTACAACGATATGCACATTTAGGTTATATTTTAGTAGCATTCATGGGAGTATACAAATGGGATAAAATTCTGCAGATAACAGTGAAGTTGTCATATTTACACCTTACAAAGAGATATGAAAAACTGGTGTTTGAAGATTAACTAATGATACAAACAGATCATGCTGGATTGTAGAATAGGATAGGATAGGATAGGATAGGATGGGATAGAATAGAATAGAATAGAATAGAATAGAATAGAATAGAATAGAATAGAATATTTCAGTTGGAAGGCACCTGTAGTGGTTGCCTAGTCCAAATGCAATGGGAAATCAAGACAGTTTGTATGGCAAGCGTGATGTCACTGACATAATCTCAAACTTGAATGAAGGTTACAGCCCAGCTGTTTACACAGTTTCACTCAGGACTTCTAAGCAGCTAGGATGGGACAAAAACTCAGGCTAAAATATTAACATGGATAATAAAGTAATCATAGCAAATAGTGAAAATAGTTATAAAGTTAACTTGACATAATTGTGGATCCTAGTGATTCCTAAATTAGAAAAGAAAATATTATTTTATAAAATAAAAACAATTATATTCCTTCTCCAAACACCTTGAAATCTGGAAGGAACCCTTTACCTTCCTCCCTGTTGGTTGAGATATGTTTGTGAACATAATTTCTTTCTTTCTTGCCTTTTACTTATTATAGAATCATAGAAACATGGAATGGCTTGGGTTGGAAGGGAGTTTTTAAAGGTCATCTAGTCCAATCCCCCTGCAATGAGCAAAAGTGTCTTCCAGTAGATCAGGTTACTTAGAGCCTCACTTGTTCATGTTTGAAACCAGGATGATAAATGGCAAATACTTTTTTCAAAACCCAGTAAGTGAATCCCTGATTAGGTGCCCAGTAGCATGGTAAAGACAAAAAGTAAAAACCTTTGCTGAATAGGGGTATTTAAATTTGTGTTCCATACAGGTCTTCTTGTAAATTCAGTGCTGAAGAATCCCAGAGTGCTAGTAACCAATCTATATTGCAGAGTTAGTCAGCAATTCAGAGGGATTTGTTTTGCAGTCAATTCAATCAGAAATGCTACCAGGGAGTAAGAAAGCTGAAGGAAATTGCATCTACCTTCATGAAGTAATTTTCTGAACAACAAACATTTCAGCATAATGCACTTACATCATAATTAAACTTTCCATACACCAGTCCTTCTAATTTCAGGGCTGTTTTTTTAGGCAACAAAATGATTCATTCTTTAATAAGCTGCCTACTTGAAAATAAGTTTGTTTGCAAGATACCCAAAAGCAGCAGCAATTTACTATGTGCATCTTCTTGAATTACTGGGGGGACACCCTGAACTCCTTTATAATCTATATTTAGATCTGCTAATGTGCATGAAAATCTGACATTCAGGTGTATGTTAGCTCCTTCTAGCTGAGGGTTTTCAAGTAGTAGGAAATTCAGTTGTAAAGTAAGAAGCTTGAATTATCTATGTGTAGATGTCCTCCAGTGAGCAGAAGTTTTGAGCTCTCCATATATTATGGCCTATCCTCAAGTTAATGTAATTAAGAGCCTTGGGAGAATTTATCCCAATCTAGATTATACATTATTATTATTATTATTAATGGCCAGTTGAATTGTTTTCCAGGATTCAATGATAGCAATGACAGATTTGGCACCTAAGACACATGAAGCTACCTATACGTAGATAAAAATGTAGATGTGTTTATCTAGAGTTTAATCTATCCTTGCAATTTAACATGTTTTCAAGTAGACTGTGAATTAAAAATAGAATAGTGCTTCCTGATTAACTCCATGTGGCAATTCTTTTATTTTGTGATCAGGGCTTTAATATAAGATTAGTTTGATTCCTGTACAAAGGAAGAAAAACCTCTTCAAAAGGTTCATCATACTTTTATGGAGCTGTCGAGCCAGCAGAAACATTCAGGAACATTTATCCCAGCTCTTTTGTCTGGAAGCTGGAGACAAAGAGTAAGACAGGAACTAAGTGCTACAAAGAGAATGGAAAATGTAAATCATTTCAAACTCCTCTAGGGTGGGATTTTGCCACTGAGGACTCCATAATAGGCTGGCACACAACCTGGATATAATTTCTTATTTCACACAGAAAAAATATTTATGCTTGTACTCATGCCAGTTTCACTGAATTAGAACAGGAAAGACATAGTCATTTTTGGGTGCAATTGATCTGAAATATGGAAAAGAATTGCTGCTTGAAAGTGTCTATTCCTCTCCACTGAGTATGGTGGGGATTTGATCCAAGCAGATAATTCATGTGTAGATGACTGTACCTGAGGTGTCCCTGACTCAGTACTGAATGCCAAGGAAACATGGAGAGTCTGTGCTAAAGCAAGGAAAAGATGTGCAAGACTGACTGATTCAGCAGCTTTCAACGAATTAAAAGGCAAACACACATTCCAGCTGTAACAAGAAACAACTGCCCTCCCCCCAGAGAAATCCACAACAGCCCTCCCTTCCCACCTCAAAAAGATGATCACAAAAAAACCAGAGAACACACACACACATGACAACAGCAGCAACAACAAAAATAACAACACCACACCAGAAAACGCTTCCAGGACAATGTCTTCTGTATAAGCCCAGTGTCAATCGGATTTTGTCCTAATAAAGGCAATTCATTAAAATCCTGCACTATCAGAGTGCAAAGGTTCTCCCCACCAGTCAGATTTTCAAAGGCAGAAAGGCTTCACACTGATCCTATTGCTGGACAAACTCTAGTGCAGCTACTTCCAGTATTTTTCTTCCAGCTCTTCTGAACCTTCTATCTAGCCTAATACATGTATATAACAGATTCACTGCAGCCACATCACAGAATGAAAACAAAGTGAAAAGATGACAGGAGGGCTATGAGTTACCTCCATCACATATAATATCTCTGCATGTTTAGAAAAGAAAATTCCTGAGAGAACAAAATATCAGACCTTTAATTTTTTTTTTGTCTTGTAGCCCATGTTACAAAGAAATGGCTTTATATTTCATTCCCTTTTTAAATAATAAGCTGTCTAGTGATCTCCTTTTTCTGAGTCGCATTAATTGTGGTATCTTTTCTTCACATCCCTGCAGAGAGCACTCTGCATTCAGACAGTGGACAAGACACCTTATAATAGAGTAGATCTTACTCTATGTTTGCCACTGGAATAAACATCTTTCTTTCAAGTGAAAAGCTGGTTTTATAAAATACATGCAATTATTTTTAAGAAATAACTTGCTTTTCCACGGATAATGTTATTCATGCATGGCCATCACAGAAGGACTACCAAGTACTACCAAAGCAGTCACTAAGCTGAACTACGAAGGCTGCTGATATCCATTAGGCTGCTAACAACTAGAATATTCAAAAGTGGAGTTCACAGTTCTCTCAAGACTCAAAATACCCCTTCTGTGTGGTAACATAGAATTACTCCTACATAAACCAGAGAAAAATAGATACTTCCAGCCAAGTACCAAGGAGGTTCTGTGAGGCACTCAAGCAGGAGGGTAAAGGTGGATCCTAGACCAATTCCTATGTCTCAAGGCCAAGAAACTTGAAGGTAACAAAACAAAGTTTTCAAGTCAGATTGATCAACTGGGTATTCAGATTCAGTTCCAGCTCCACAAGCTGCATGATTTCACAGAGCATGTTCATGTATCCCTCTGTAGAGCAAAGCAGAGTGATTGATATGAGCAAGATTTAATCACACTAACACCACATTCTGCAAGTGTTAATCTGTCCTATTATCCTACCAGGACAGTCACAGTGTCATGCAAGTTACTTACATACCTTAAGCATATGGGTCACTAAGAGGATATCTGGGTCATTGCTGACCCTTTCATTTTTTAACCAACTAAATGCATGGGAGTCCAATGCACTCGGTAAATCCTCTCAAGCCACTCTGAAAATCCCAAGGATAAAAAGACCTTCAACTTTGTTTTGCTCGTTCTGTTGTTTTCAACTTATAGATTCCTTTGGGATTCCCATTTCTTTCCTTCCCTTTTGTGTTCTTTACCATAAACCAAGAACCATACTCAAGTGTTAGAAGCTAGAAGCAGCTTTTTAAAGACGTATTGAGAATGAAATTAATAATTTAAGATTTACAATAGCTTTAAATTGGGTTTGCTTGTTGTAGGATGTAAACTTCATTACAGAGGGGGGATTTGTTCTCTTTCTGTTTGCTTGCAATGAAATGATACAAAATCCCGTCTCATATTTTCTTTGTGTTAATTGGGGATTTAACTGTTGCTTCCTTTGCTTACAGGGATGTACATCAAAGCCCTTAAAATCCATTTTAATTGTGCTGAGTGGATTTGGTCAATTACACTAGTAATCTTTCTATTAATAAGCATGTGAAAGGAAGACTGTTCTGTGTGTAAATTAATAGAGCTAATCAGTTGTCCTCCTTTTGTAATACACATTACAGCATTTGGCAATAGTTCAATAGGAAGTAAAAGTTTTGTGGCACATGCCCAGGATCATGTTTTTGCAGCCTACATGCAGAGAAGAATCTGAGGTTATTTCTACATCCTGTTAATATGTCCAGAATTTATCTGGTCACCACCTAAATATCAGCTTATCAGGGCTTTGGATTGGAAGAATTCTCTGAGTGGGAATTTTGTACTGACTATACAGTTTGGAAGTTGATCAAGACAATGCTTTTTTGTTACATAGCAGTTACTAGCCCTACTTATGATGAGGCCTTATATAGCTTGGTGCTGACAGATAAATAAGACAATTTTTGCCTGTGTCTAAGAAAAGTCAAGAAAAAAACTAGAGATTATCTCGCTCAGTGTAGGTGGGTCTCATCACATGCGCTTACTACTACTATTCAGTCAAATTGTTTCTATGGACAGAAAAGTAAGACATAGCTACCTGAAAACTTGGACGTGGGACAATTTGAAAGCATGATACTTGTGGCTGCAGTACTATGACCTTAACAGAAATTTGAGTCTAAATTTCTGAAACCAGGAAAATCAGCATCCATATAATTAAAAACTAAAATGAGGGAGATGCGAGGGACCTAAGCTATAATTTAATTTATAAGTTAAATACCACGTTGGATTTTTGGACACTCTGCAGTGCTGAACCTGCTTCCTGCTCATGTTAATCATTTCTGCAAGAAAAAAAATTATCAGATTGTAAAGACTGTATCTCTGCCATTTTCAGGGTAACTCAAAGCATTGGCACACTGTTGAGAGTCTATATTTTATCTTCTATTGACATGCAACTAATGTGAAAGAATGTAATTTTCATTCAGTCAGAAAATGTTAAGCAAACAATGAATTGGGGAAGACAGGTTCTGCTCTCTTTATAAGCTCACAGACTGCCTTCTCCTGTACAAACAGGCTGGCAGTTCCTCCATTTCAATTCTAAGCAGTCTTCATTTCTAGGCAAATTCACTAAGGTGCTGAGCATGCACAACTTCTGCTAAAGTCCACCGAGACACATTGCTCAGCCAATCTACCTCAGTTGTGGGCTTCCTTATGTATCTTGTAATTCTGTAACTCCAATTTTAGAGGCAGCTAAACTTCAGCAGAGTTAATCCATCAGCAGTTTGCATGATAATCTGAAAAACCTATTAGGTAAGGCTAATTGTTTACTAAGTCAATAAAAATTGCTGCCCATCCTATTGTTTTATTTTCAAAACAGTTTTATTTCAAGATGTGCTGATCATGACCAGTGCTTGACAGATAACTCTCTAGTTTCATGTCTTTTTAACAAGGTATAACTTTCAATAAACCTTAGCAATGTTATAGATAAGCTTATGCTATGAAACAGAAAGAAGCTACTACTGGAGTAGTTTTGCTGTAGGAAACTAGTTCTAATTAGAATTTTCTCAGAATGTAAAAGTTTAAAAACACAACAAACTGAAACACAAAAAAGCAGCAGGTTCCCAAAGCAGAAAAACAAAATGAAAATATGTTATTAGGAGAGCACAGTTTCCCAGGACCTTAATTTACTTGATGATATTCAGGAGGAGCAGCAGCCTCCTGAAAAAAGCAGTCAGTAACAGCAACATATTCAGGGATTCTGAGCACTGACTGCAAGCAGCAACTGAGTTAACACATAATTATAAAGATAATATTATCGAACTCAGTCAAGCCTGATAAGCAGTTGGGATTCTGTTCAGGCCACCAAGATGAATTTTAGGATCCTCTTCACTCAATTTCCCTTTCCTTTTACTGTGGTTGATTTTACTGAAGTTAAACTACTGTAAAACTAGGCTCATGCAGAGCAACTTAGGCCTCAGTATCATTGTTCCTCCCTGCAATAATTGTTTCCATAACTGTTCTTGTCATTGTAGTAGATGATCTGCAAAGAAGCCAAAAAAAAAAAAAAAAAGGTTGTCTCCTTTCCTGCTACTTTATAAGGCATGATGATAGCTTCATAAAATTTTATTGTGTTACTATACCAAGACTGTATAACTGTTCTCATACTTTATTATCAAGCCAAGAGCTGGAAAGTTGAACTCAGACAAACTCAACATTGAAATAAGATGTAACTTGCTACCACTGAAGGCAGGGAAACATAGGAATGATTTGTTGTGAGGACTAAAGAAACAGAAGGAAAAGAGAGGTTCTTCAGTGTTGTGCTCTTTTGCAGTTAGCAGTTCCTCACCCCAGTTTCACCCAAGCTCTGTGCACAATAATCCTTCTTTCTGGAGCATTCCTGTAGGAGCTATCTCAGTCCATGAGACAGCATGATGTTACCAGTTAATCTATTCAAACTGCTCACCTGAGTCAGAAAAAATTCTCCATGACCTCAATATAGTTGAGAGCTTGTAGACAGTTCTGCTTTTGTCTGCCTCATGAGGTTTTGTCAGCTGAAATGAGACATTTTTAACTTAATTGATTTGGTGTCCTTAGGGTCTTCTGGCACTACCATCAACTAGTGTTCCCAGTTTTGTAAACGTGATTTATATTTGCCCAAACAAAAATGTTTGGTTTAACAGAAGCTGGATAAAAGTAATGGTTTGTGACAAATAATGGTGTAAATGGTCCCTTACAGACTTAAATTTTGTGAAAATGTCCTAATATCCCACTTGTGCATTGGGTTTACATGGCCAGGTGTGAGAAGAGATCTGGAGCTGCCTCTGTGTCAGACAGAGCCTGTTCCAGTTGGCTCCAGGATGGACCCAACACTGGCCAAAGCTGAGCCCATCAGCAACCCTGGTGGTGCCTCTGTGATAACACATTGAAGAAAGGGTGAAAAATAGAGCACAGCAGCTATGAAAGAGAGGAGTTAGGAAACAATTAGAGAGAAACAACTCTGCAGACATCCTAATCAGTGAAGGAGAGGAGGAAGTACTCCAGGTGCCAGAGCAGAAATTCCCCGGGGAATCAGTGCAACAAGTGTGGGAGTCACACTCCTGCTTCACCTCTCACAAAGATACAGGTCCCTGATGTTCTCTACTTGTCCCCATTCCACCTGTCAATGTTATTCTGAAAGCTGAGCAAATGCAAAAGCAATCCGTTCTTAAAGTCTGTATCATACCTTCTTTTGCACAATAAACAGCATTTTTGATGTAGGCAAAAAGGGCAAGAACAAAACAAACCTTTCATCTTCTTCCATAAAAGCCACATTATAATTTTTTTTCATGTCCCTTTTCTTTTTTCCCCTCTGCAGTCCCTGGGGCATCAGAACAGTGTTTTCTTCATAAACAGATTTCAGACTTGAAAATGTCACTGTTAACAATGAATTATCCCAGATGTGCAGAGAGCACTGTGGTCATCAATAGTTCTTTCTGTAAGCCCTCAAGGCTCTGAACTACTGATATAAAGGAAAGCAGGGGGAGAAAAAGATTACACTGTAAATAAATCTGACTGGTATGATGAATTTAATTGCTGGCTGGCACAATTAATTGACTGAAGGGATGCCTCAGGCATGGAATGATCATACAGTCCACTCTCACCCTACTGCATTTCGCTGTCAGTAGCTAACATTTACAAAAAACCACTTAATCCTAGATGACAGTATCCAATAGATTGGTCAGCCTGAACAGTTTTTCTTTCAAGGTAAAGGCAGAAAATTCAGTTCACTTTAGAATGACAAAAACCTCACAGTTTTGAAGTTTGTAGCATTTCCAGTTAATTATTAACAAACATTGTTACCAGCTTGAGCAACAGAATAAATGAGAAAATATTAATATAAATGTCTGTGGTTTAGATATACTATTGAAGATAGTGGTTCAATAATATTTTTAAATGCAGAGACTGTATTTCACAATTCTCTTCCCTTAAACCATTTACTTTTTTAAACACAGATCATCAAAACATTTTAAATAATCAAAATGGCAGCTTTGAACTAATTCAAGCCATTTTACTTAATATAGTGTCTTGTTCCTCAAGACATTAGGGAATTTCAATAATTCTGTTAATTAATAATGCCCCACAGTGTCTCAGTAGTGAGTGTGAAAAGGTTCTGCAAAGGAAAAAATATTACTATTCCCTTTTGACACATGGGGAAGCTGAGGCAAAGTGCCTTGCCAAGGAGAATGTCTTGTTCAATAAGCAGATCCAGGAAACCCTGAATTTCAGTCCAGGAAATGACCATAGATATCAAAAAGATGACTGGCTGAGGCAGTTCTTTTAAAAGAAACCATTAAATTCAGAAGCATATGGTACCTTTCTTGCATTAGTCTTCTGTTAAAAAGTTAAGCATGGTCAGATATTCAACAAAAGCAGAAAGAACTAATAAATTTAGCAATTCTTAGAAATATAGGTGCTCTCAAACATGCTGGACCAAATGATCTCAGCTTTTTAGTATTCAGAATCTCATAGAACAAATTTCTGGAAGACTGGGAAAAAAAAAAAAAAAGAAAATTAAGTAACAACCTTTAAAATGGGAGAAAAGGAAGAATAAGGAAGCTTAAGTCCCAAGAAAGTACCATCAAAATAAACTCTTTGGAAATACTTGGATGAGAACAGGGAAACAAATTTTTCTTTTACAAAAAGAGAATTTCCCTTTACAAACAGGGAAAAAGCAACAGATTACCTATATCTTGCATGACTTTCTTGCTATTTGATATACTGTTCTTGGAAGGAAGCTTAGGAAAGGTCTGTAAATTTGGTATAAAGGGGTCAGGAAAGTCATATTCAAAAAGTAGCTATCAAGACTATGCCTTTAAAGTGAAATGATGCGTTAGGTGGAGTTCCTGAGGAGTTTATCTTTAGCCCAATACTCTCACATATCTGCTCAAGGGAATACAGACAGTGTTGATTAAATACACAGATCATACTAAGCTGCAAACCCATGGGAAAGCCTGTTTGAAACTCCAAAGGGAGAAATTGTTTGGAGAAGGAAAAACAAAAAAAAAGCCCAGTTGCAATTTAATGAGAACAATTAGAGGACATAAGTATTACCAACTAGATAAAAACAGATTAGAGAAAAGATGGTTTAGGTAACTAAAAACCCAGAAAAAGATGTGAGATTGTGGTGGATCAACACTGGCTGTATATGTGAGCATGGTGTAGTAAATATCCACAATCTAATATGTGCTATACAACATGCATGAGTTATCACTTCCGCTACACTCACTGCTGATAAGATCTCTAATAAAACTGTGTGTTCTGTTCTGAGTATTGAATATCAGGACAAGCATGTGGGAATAAGAGACTGCTGAGGGGAAAGTAACAAAGTTATTAGTGGCCTGGAACTCATGATCTATATGGAAATATTAATGGAATAGTGATTTTTTTTTGTCTAGAGTAGACTGACAGATAATATCATAAATGTTCTCAAAGCCTGAAAGTCCTGCAGATGGATGTGATATCCATGATACACAGGATGTAAATTAAAGGCTGAAACTCCAACCTGAAGAAAATCGGTTTAAGACACTTCAGCAGGTCAGTGAGGAAAGTGGAGCACTGGAGCAGATTTCCTGGCAGCTTTTGGAACCCAAAACATCTGACCACTCTAAGAAAAAAATTACACAAACAGGTTTTAGAATGACACAGGAATAGCTGACCACATCTTGAGGTAGGTCAATGGACTGGTGATTTTCTGCTATGCTTTTAAAGGGTTATTTTTTTGTGACTCTGACAAGGGAAAACTCTAATTAAGAAGAAGCTTGCAAAGATACCTAACTTTAATGGAAATTTTTGAGTTCAGGATGCAAAAAATCTGATTGTGAGTTTTCCTTCTTCATCTCCAAAGACAAAGATTTTATTATATGTATCACCACCAATAACTACAAACAAAAAGCTTTGGAAATTTTTTTTTCAAATATTCATATGAGAATAATTATTTCCAATATAACTCTGCAACTACTGGGATGGACACTGAATATCTGGCTATTGATTTCCTTTCCCAAAGAGCACTAGTGTACCCTTGAAAGTGCATCCTTGTTGAGACTAGAAGGCACTTGTATTTGCAGCATTGCAAGTTCTCTTAGAATTATGCCATTTCATTTCACTGTGATAATCCTGCTTGTGATAACAAAAAGGTCTTTTGGCTCCTGAGTCAAGATCTCCATGTGAAGTCTCCTTAGATATAAGACCTCATGAATTTTTTAGTGACAAGAGGCTAATGGCTCCTGACACCTGTAAGATTCAAATCTATTGGAAAATGTAGAGACTGGGACTGATGTTGATCACATACTTCTCTTATTTGCTCCCACTTGGGATTTCACACCTCAAACAAGGCTCTTGCTGTTCTGCTGTCATTGTGCCTTGATTTAGTCAGTCACAATAATATCCTTTATTTTCGTGTCTATATATTTTCAGCTTCCTCCACAATTTCTGAGCTTATTTGCAATAGAAGAAGGCTGTAAATTTAAAAACTCTCCATTCCTGGGGTGTCTTGTACTGTTCTGACTACATAAAGAGGCTGAATGCTTTCTGTTCCCAGGGAAAGCCAAGAGCAATCAGCCACATGGAGATATTTTTATTATCACTCTCTTCCAGTATCTGTCTATGAGCATCATACAGCACAGATGCAGGTCTAAAAATAAGTATTCCTGGCTGAAAACCTCTCCCATTGATAATCATGTATGGTTTGCATTTGAAGATTGTTTTTCCCTTTCTTTTTTCCCTTAAAGTCGAAGTGAAGAGTAAGATTCAGTGCCAGAAATGGAAATTGGGCAAAATCATTCCCCATGCTAGAACATATGCTTAAACTGAGAAGAAATACCACAGAATGCTGACAGTTTTAACCTCACTTGACAATAATCTCTTGCTATATGCATAAAGACTATACAACCAAGAAGACTAGCTAAAATTCTGATAAATTTAGGATCACTGGTGTAAGCAATCTTGGAGGTCAACATCCCACACACTTTGAACCATCCAAATGTGTCAAAATTTGAGTGACATGTTTACCTAGGCAACCCTGCAGTCAAGGAGAAGAAATGCAGTTACAAAGCATTAGCTAGATATAAACATAATATTAGTGAAAGATGCCCCTATTGAAGGAATGCTATATGAGAAATGAATGAATGAATCAACAGGAAATACAGGGAAAGATTTCCATGTTTTGTCTTTCTCTGTTGTCTTTTTGTGCTGTTTGAGATAAGATCCTTCTTCTGCTGTATTTGGTGCCATAATTTCGTAAAAATAAAACATCAAATGGAGTCGCACTTAAGTGCCCAGAAATCCCAGATAGACCAGCTGGGGAAAGCTGGAGCCAGTGGCCAACTACAGGAAGACAGAAAGCCTTCAGGTGTCTGTGAAGGTGAGTTCATCCAAAAACTTTGGTCTTTCCTATCATTGTGGACAGATAAAAGTGATCAGGTAGTTTGGACACAAAAAATGCCTATTTCTCTTTTTTGGCTGTAAGGCTGACAGGAGACACAAAGTCCATAGCTCAGGTGGAAGTACCCTTACAAACCTCTTTATTACCAACTGGAGGGCAGAGAAATTCCTGTGGAACTGGGCTTGCTAAAGATTGGGAGTGGAGGATTATAAAGTGCTGTAATTTATGTAGGAAAATAAAAAGGAGTATGATTTCCTGGTAAGTTCAAAATTCTATTAATGGGAAAGGAGAAAAAACAATCTATATGTAAAGCCAAAAACTTATTGTTACTATAATTGAAATCTTAATAAGCTAGTCAAAGAGTTATTATTAGTCTACCGCAATGTATTTTTAAAAAAATTAAAATGTGAAACAAATTAAAGAATACCAGCACACAGAAAAGGTCTCAACAATAATAATAGACCAGCTAAGATGATTTTTAAAAACACTGTCCCTAACTTCTACTCTTTTTCCTGGTACTATGTTCACCTTGCTCTCTCATCCCAGCCCTGGATTTCACGGCTTCCATCTGGCCAGGAAAAGCAAGACGTGCGCATCTCCAGTCCTTCACTGGGAGGACTATGATGCTGTTGGTGATGACTTCATTCTGCTTGGGATCTGCTTGGGCTGTTTTTTTATTTGCTAGAACATATCTACACCTTGCTTTTTCTTTATTGGTTAGCAGGTCTATGCTACATGCAAATTTCATACATTAACCCTATTCTGCAGATGTTGCATATTTGTTCACTGTTCTCTTTGTTATTCCTAAATCCAGTTTGTCCACCAAGATCTGAATTCCTTTCACTGACCGTGGCTGATCTGTTTAGAAACTTGGGGTTTCCTGTACCCCATGTAGCTAAACCAAGTTGAAACAAACCTGCAATTAACGCAGGTTCAGAAAGACAAAGCCTGACAAGACTTTAGTCCCATGGCTTTGCAAACTCAGTGCAAGGCTTGTGATCTTTTTTTAAGGACAGCAACACCATATTGCTTGGCTTCAGAGCTACATTTTCTAAATGCCCTGCTTTTCAAAAAGTCCTTCATACTGCTGAAATCAACTCAATGACAAGTTATTAAATCTTTGTTAACTCTGCTCATATTAGAAGGGTCCCTTTTATCGTATTTTACAGGCAGCATAAGCATGATATGTTCTAAACACATCATCTGCTCTCACACTTAGGCAGTTTGAGTTCCTTCCAAACGAGCTGTAGCATGACTCACCCATTATTGAGAACAAACAGCTAGAGATCCAGTTTTATAGTCATCCATTCTAGTAGGAGTTGGCCATAATGACCTTAAAATTCTCTGCTCAACCTGCAGAATCAGATTTAGCATGCAAGTAAATATTGTAGTATAACAAGGTCAACTTCTACTTTTCTGGAAAGATGAAGGAAGAGAGGGAGGGATGTTAGGAAATGAGTGACAGCATGAACACACTGACACACCAACCAGTAGAAGCTCTGTGGTAGTTACCGGTTGATAGTTTTCCTCACTACAGTAAAAGACATGTTTAAAAACATAGGCTTGAACTCAAAGAAAGCTGGTTTCCTAATCCTGAGAATTTCTCTCTAATCTTTCTAATATCAGATGCCTAGGGCAAGTGAAACCACTACAAAACCACTATCACTTCAGGTCAACTAGCTCTCTACTGGCCAAACATGGATTGTAGGACTCTTTCATTTGACCTTCCATATGCCCCCAAAAGCAGACAGTTAAACATTTAAGTTCTCCTGTCAGTATCTACTAATGATCTCAACACTAAGATGGACTGTGAAGACCCCAGAATCCAATCTCCAGAAGACTTTTCCACTTCTCACTATATTGAAGTTACAGAATTTTTTTTAAAAATACATATATATACATACAAAAAATTGTTGCCAACTTTTCATTGGTCACTTACATCAACATGATCACTAGAAATTTAAATTTGTAGGATCTTTGTAGTACTAAGCACTGACAGATAACAAACATCTCACCAGTGACTGCAGTCCAACAGTCTGAATATTTGTCAGATGTTATTTCTTCCTCACAGCTATTTTAAAGAGCAAACTCATGTATAATGTGCTGCACTAAATCACCCTTTTAGCACCTAACAATGCTGCCTTCTTATATCCATTCTATCCTGAAAAGACAATTGCCTTCACTGGTGCTATAGAATGTGTTCTTAGAAATTTGTTTTCTCATTTCAAAGTTTTCTGATAGGACATGCATTCTTATTAGACTGTCAGCTAGCTTCAATTTACTTCCTGAATTGGTTCATGACCTTTACAGAAATTTGGTCATTGCTTTTTAGTCAGATAATTTTGGCATGGATTTTTGAACATGACTTGGGACCAAAAAAAAAAAAACAAAACAAAACAAAAAAAAAAAAAATGGCAAAGCAAAACAAAACAACCAAATTCTACCTGGGTTATCACATCAGCATTGATATAATAGTTATCAAAAGTTATCAAACTGGTGACCAGCTACTTGATTTTAGATATTTGCAAGAGAAACTGCAGCTGTCATGTCCTGTCTTTCAGGATCCCTACTGTGACTACAGTTGCTACAGCCATGCCATAGAGTTGAATAAAGAATACCTTAGTGTATTAATCCTTTGTCATGGAATGTAGAATTGTAGGTTCCTGTACCTGAGATCAAGAACTGCAGTAAGGCTATGGATGGCAAGAAAAAAAATAACAAACCAACAACACAATATTCAAATTCAAAAGCGCACAAGAAGAAATGGAGGGAAAAGAAAAATTCTGAGCTAAAAAATGTGAGAAGGAGCTGTCCTCCATTCTCCTCCTCCATTCTCCTGAATGGAAAATTAAGTGATTCAAATCTATGAGACTGTTAAACCACTGGAAAGAAAAGACAAAGAAAAAGAATTTTTATAGATTTTAAAGGCTTGGAGGTTTATACATCTTGCCATCATTTGCAGTCACCTGCTGTAAGTTCAAATGCACTTGGCCTTATTTCTTTAAGTCAACAAGGCACCAGAGCTCACAAAGGTTAATGCAATTCCTGAGCAAAATTTATAATGCAGTATAGTGAAGGAAGCTGACAAAGTGAAGAAGAGGTGGAGTTTTTGCAATGAATAGCAAACTGGAGAATGAAAGAATTTGACAATTTTGTGCACTATATAAATACGTAGGAAACACTTATTCTAGCTTTTTAGGCTATAATTGTCATATCTGAATGAGGATCTCCTTTATCTTAATTTTGAACCTGTAAACCCAAAACCCAATTATTCCAATTAAGAATTATTTTACCTGTACTGTGTGTAATGTATGGGTGTAGCAGACCCACAGACACAAACTCACCTGTTCATGAGCTGAATCTGATTTTCAGAGCAATGAATATAAACCCTAAGTTGTTTGGCACCATAGTTTTGATGGGAATTTGTTTTGTGGGTTTTGTTTTGTGGGGGGAAGAATCTTAGAAATCAACAGAATGGGTCACAAGGGACATGATTTGTTCTAGCAGCCTATTTCTTGATTTTCCCTTTCTCAAACACCCTAATTTCTCCAATTTCTGCAGCTTTTCATTCTTCCTTCAGCAGGTGACCAGAAAGCATCTCTCTTGTGATTAATATGCAGGCATGCCCTACCTTTAATAGATTTAATACCTTTCCTTGAACAAGAAAAATGTGTACAAAAGGGAATTAAATTATGAGGAATCCTAGCACAACTTGTCATAAGACCATCCATCTACCCATCACATAGAGGTACATGCCTGTCTTGTGGTCATGGGATCAATACAACTTCAGTAGCAGGACAAAGCTGATGGATCTTGTCACCAAATTGACTGTGTTCTCCTCAGGCAAGTGAATAAAATCACAGAACATAGGAGTAGGTGAGCTCACAGCTTCTCGTAGCTTCCTAAACTGAAAGATACCTTCCTGCTCATGCAATGGAGAAACAATTTAAATTTGTGTTCCATGAGAGCCTCTGAAACTTCTGATACCTAACCAGAATGCCTACTACAAAATTAAAAATGACTTTAACAATGTTTTGAAATACCCATCTCAAGCCACATTAAAATCACTATACAATATACAGTAATACAGTATTTCTGTTGTTATAAGACATACAGCTGAAGTTCTTCAGGATGCTACATGCTACAATCACAATTTCTTTATGCCTTTACTAGGATTGTGAGCATTTAAAGAATCCTTTCTTATACTTTTGAGTTTGTGATGTTACATCTGTTTATTAGTGTAACAATACATTTCATTACAAAGCCACAGGCTATACTAAAGAGGCATCTTGCATAATTATTAAAATAATCAGTGGCAATAATACTCTCAAGAAAAACAGAAAACTATATTATTATTTATAGCAGTGTTCACAACAGTTTTTAAACCTCAGAATCGGTAAAACTTAACTATAACCTTAAATGGTATTTCAACATCCCGTTTAAAATTAGTTTTGTGCCTAAGGAAGGGAGCACATATTCCTTGATAAAGTAACACAAGGTTAATATTAAACCACATTTTATCAATTATTCCACAAAATATTATTTACCTATAGATCCTGAGCTATTGCTATTATCATGGTTCCCACAGGCCAGCAGACTGGAAATAGGGTAAAACTAAAACTTATTTCAATAAACAACGTCTGGAGGATATGCTTACATAAAACTCTTTCGCACAGCTCTTTACAGATTCCTAGCTTCATCTAGTGCTCTAGAGATCACCTGTGGGTTGTCTACATCATCCCAAATAAAATGAAGCAGCTGTTAATCCACTTTAACAATGTAAGTAACATTCACTGTAGCTATAGCAAATGTCTGAATGAGCACAAGTAACCAGACAATGATAGTAGTCCTGATGCTTAACGCTGAGAAAGTCAAAAGCTAGATTTTCTTTGGCTGTGAGTTTTCTTACAGGTTTTTCACATCAACTGTTTCTTTTGTAATCAGCAAAGGACTAACTCCTCAAGATCTATCTCAGTTGTTTCAGATGTGGAAACCTACCTAGGATCTGGTGAGCTCAGTAATAATCAGAACCTTAATTTCTGATGAGGATCTCAGTGTACAGCTGAAGAAAAGTGTGGTTTTCCAACCAGGGCTGAAAGTAAGTCTTTAAAAAAAATACATCAATGGAAACAGGAAGCCAGAACACCTTGAAACTGTGGATACAGAAACTGATGGTTGCACTCATTCCAAATCTGCTCACATGGAATTTGACTGGGTGATGAGCTGAGAAACAGTATCGGCAAAAAGCTCAAGACACTCATTTAGCCTTTGCTATCCTAAGGCTTGAGCTCCTGACTGCCCCAGTTCTGGATACCTGTGTTGGAAAGGGCTCACCACATAGCAAGGCTGACAGTGGATCCTTGATTTACTTGCTATTTTGCAGTGGTCTTCTAGTAAGGCAAAATAGTAAGTGCTCATTTAGGCTCCCTTGAACGCTAAAGGTTAATTTATACTTTATGGTCTTGAACTATGAAATTTGTCCAGAGTGAAGTAGTTTTGAGAGAAGTCTTGAAAAATCTCACATTTTGCATGGTCTAGTACTTCTTCCAAGTACTAAATATAAATATTTATGTAAGATTGCAGTCATTATCTACCAGCCCTATGGAAACCCTTCTCCCTGCATTCTTGTCCAGGCTGAAGTCAAGATGTTTCAGAAAGGTTGATTAGATTTTTATTGGTTTAAAAATGAAACAGGGATGCTTCTGAAATTATTTGGATCTCAATAAAGGAAATGTTGAGGTGTCAGAGCTCAGATGTGGATGATACTGTAGGAAACACAGAACAAATATTGTGTCTGTATTATTTCATGGAAGTAGAGAGAAGCCCAAACTAACTAATGAAATTGTTGTTTTATAAGCCACTTCCCCCCCAGAAAAAAAGAAAATTAAGTTTTTTTATTTCAAATGCTGGATGAAACTCTTAAAGGAATTTAGAAAAAGTAGAGATTTTGAAATTCTTTAAATATTGGCAAATATTCCATATTTCCCGAATGGTTCATTGCAAAAGCAATACGTTGATTGCAGGTATGGGTCCAAATACTTCATCACTCCTTTGTGATAGATCCTGCTCAATAGAGCTGATAAAAGCAGTTCATTAAGGTGATTAATTAGGCCTTTCTTGTTGTTGGACAATGACTCCTGAACATATTTTTATTTCTTATTTCATTAGTTCAAACTGTTCTTCCCAAATAAGTCCCTGGCTACATGCTTCATTTACTCTGGGTAAAATTGAAAATTCTCCAGCACAAAATCTGACCACAGTCAAATGCCAGCAAAGTCAGGAGTCTTGTGCTGTACAGCTGGTCATTTGAACCACACAGGAATTTTTCTAGCATTTTTTCTGCTCTACACCATTTGGTTATAATATTCAGCAAAGGATGATAAGTGTAAGATATTCAATTATTATTAATGCCCAAATTCATATACAAACATGACTATACACAGCAACAGCAGCTATTCACCAAATGGATAAACAAGAACACATTTACAATCATTTTTGTGAGCAGCTGGAGGAAAAATACTCAGTAAACATAACCAACACTAGAATTCAAATGAACAATATGTATTACTGTCAAGTATTCACACATCCTTTATTAAAATTATCTGGAAGAATACTCATTGCTAATGAGTTATTTGAGACCACATGCATGCATCCTGTAAATCCCCCATTTAAAAAACTGTCATATTTTGCCCACAAATTATAGTCATTCTCTTTTTAATATGTCTTATAAATTTTGAAAATCTGGAGTAGTACTATTTATTAATAACATTATTAATAAAATATCCTGGCTATTTTAATAACATTAATAAAACATATCTAGGATTTATTAACAAGATTTTTTAAAGCCCACACACATTTATTAAAAGTCACCAATGACAATGCATGATTCTATTACAACCTGTTCAGCTCTAATAGATAATCTCTTTTACAAGTAACCTGTAATTCAGAAACTTCTATCAAAATTTCAATAGAATTAATTATTTACATGACATTCCAAGACAGTTAGCAATATATCAGCAATTACTGGGTCTGTGAAATATCATGGCTCTTTGTGTGTTATTTTCCTCTTTTATTTTCTAATAAAGCTAACCTGACTTCGCGTGTGTAACAGAGATTTGCCCATTTCTGTTTTCCAGACAGAGATTAGAAGGACCTCAAAACTTTAACCTCAACTCTCTATCAACTAAAATGCTTTCCCAGGGCAGTCAGGAACAAATTCGAAGGTCACTGACAGCTATTTTCAATATATTTTGAACAACAGTGTGTAAAAAAGGTGTACTTCCAAATATTGGAAGGGGTCATTAACTAAAACTTGTTTAATGACCGTTAACCATCATTAACTAACCATTAACTAACATGCTATGTTATTCATTTGCCAGAAGCACTCTGCAGCACTTAAAATGAGAGAAGAGGAAAATATAAACCAAAAATGTCTCTCCTGAATAATACTCACAGCTGAATTTCAGACACAGTCTGACACATGCGTTGTAAAGACATACAGCATTCCGAAAGTCTAACTAACCACAAAAGCTTTTATATTCACATTGGCCCCAGAAAAATCCCTATTAAGAGTTCCTTCAGCTCAGAGCTTCTTGTGCCACAGAGGGCCTAAAAATAAATATTCTAATTGAGGAAGCAATAGCAAGGCAAAGACAATTCATGGGTAGGAGTTCCTCACTGAGATTTCTATAACTGCAGTATAAACCTAAGATCTCAACTTACAGTACATTTTCCTCTATGATGTCTGCAGGAGTCACAAGTTTGATCATTTAATCCAATCCAGACCTGAACGTGGCTGTAATCTCAGTTTGTAAACTGCACACTTTGGAATAAGGAGATAAACACATATCATTTAACACAGAGAGATTTCTAGTTCCTTCCCACAGTTCCTCTTTAGGTGTGAGAAATGTTGGGATAGCTGAGGATGAAAAGATCCATGCATTGCTCACCATAACAAGTCACCCTGAACTTGGATCTGTGTTCACGCACAACACACGAGTCAGAAGAAGGCAGGTACAATGTTGTTGCCATAAGATGGGAGCAGATTCCTTGTGGGAATGCTTGCCCAAGGAGAAGACCTTACAGCTGAAGCCGTTGTTAATTATGCAACATAAGCAGGACTTTGAAAAAGTAACATCTAATGGCCTGTGTCACCCCAGATTACAACAGACATTCTTCTCTGGGAACATTATTCCAAGTCCACTCTTTTCCCAGTTCATAGTCTAGTGAGATTGAAGGCATTTAGCTGTTCCAATGATTATTGGTTCTTCCCTCCTCCCACAAAAACACATCTTACAAATCCCCAAACACCAACATTTAATTAAAAGATGTAATCAGTTCAATACACATAGTTTTACTGCTTAATGCATCCTAACACACATAATTGAGAATTTAAACTACAAATAAATAAGCACCCGCCACAAATAAGTAAAGAAAAATGGTAGATACATTAATTTTGTTTCTTGCACATGACTGAACTGGGGGGGGAGTTCCTCAAGGAAGGTTTATTTTGCTTTTTACTGAGTTTAGGATGTGTCACAGTAATACAGATGACACAGCTGGCCATCTTTACAAATTGGTATAATAGAGTGAGTTGGTTGAAGAGGCCCAAAGTACACAAACAGCTGCCAGTATTTTAGCTGGATGGATATTTTTCAGCTAATTAATCGATCTGAGTGTAGATAAGATATAAAGCCAGAGAAGTTTGGATAGTCAGATTTTTTCACAATATGGTGGTATTTTTAAAACACTGATGATTCCAAATCAAAAAAGTTTAATTGCAACGTAAGGTTTCACATAAATAGAAAGGTTAATAGAAAAGTGTTCAACAACTACAGGAAAAAGGTGATCAATACCTCATCGTAGCAATTACTTTACAGTGTTACTGACTTTTGCCAGAAATCATTTACCTGTAATGAGAAAAAAAAGTGTAAAATTTGTGTTTACAGAGCCAGAATTTAGAAAATAGGAACGAATAGGTATGGGTGAACAACTGCAAACACAACACATTGCAGCTGAGACATCTCTTGAGGGATGTTCTAGAGGAAAGTTCTCTGGATCTGACTCATCTCCTCAATCTGCTCATAGAAAGTCAAGCTTTTTCCTTCATTTGGGAAGATTCCTTTGCAGCAGTTTGAACATCCTCTTCCCCTTCCTTCCCTTCCCTGGACTGTCTGCACGCCTGCCATCCCAACAGGAGATAAACCCACGACTTTGTCAATTACCCCCAGAAATCATGTTTCACAGGGCCAATGCTGGGACTGGGTCTGGTGATAAACTCCACAACAGGACGATCTTCTCCAGGGAGCATATCATTCCCTCTTATCTCACCATCTGGCTTATCCATAGGGGCTGCCTCTGCTGGAAGGTTATGCCAACAACAGATCAGAGACCTCAGGGTCTGATCTCCTTTTTTTCCTTCACAGACACTTAGAGGATGCATAGCACTTCACTTATGGTTGAATTAAACTGAGGCTAACTGAAGAGCCTACAAACCTTTGCCTCCATAATATTTGGGGTGAAGAACTGGCTTCATTTTATGCAAGGTCCCTGACAGATAATGCTAACACAGAAATACCAGCACAGCACGCACCTGCAGAACCTGCCATACATTCCATGCCTCAGGACTCAATGGTTTAGCTAGCAAAAAGAATGAATTTAAATAACAGACATAGATAAAGTGTCTCAGATTTGCTCTTCTGAAGACACTTCAATTCTAACCTTGGTTTCTATGATCTTATTTCTCTTGGTCCAAGAAGAACTTCCTGCAAAGCCCACAAAAGCCAACATGAATTTTTATGCTGCTGTAAATGGACTTTGTGTAAGAATCAAAGCAAAAGCCACATCCCCAGTCAAACCTCTCTGAGCACTACAAAGAGCAATTAAAATGCAGATAACACATTGCTGTTTCTAATTGTTCATTATCCTAGCATTATAGATATTATGGCTGTGGTTTTTTCTCCTTCTCTGCTGATGTTGCTACATCAGTCAAATGTCCCTATAGCTAATTATACAGACATATTTCAATCTGATTAAAACTCACATCAGTGTAATTGAAAAACATCAGTGGCAGTGTTCTAGAGGGAGACAACATTCCATGTATTTTTAATAGCTGGAGGTGGGCCTTTCTTTTGCTGTAGTTAACTCATACTTCCCATAATAATGTCCTGCTGCCAGGTGATTCTGACCTTGCCGAACTTTAACTGCTAGGGCTGTGTTGTTATATGTTAGGTGACTTTCCAAGTCTCATTTTTCTGTCAGTGAGACAAAGTTCCACATGGAAAACCATATGGGATTCTGTGATTAAAAAAATTTAAAATATATGCATGCAGCACAGAATTGAGGCTGTACTTTGAAACGTAATCTTGACTTTGAAATGAGTGATTTTGAACTCTTTCAATGCAGTTTGCCACCTGTGGTTCTCTTACCTTGCTCTGCAGTAGCAAAGTTCTCAAGGGTACAGAATCCTCTGCTTGAGCACTGCCCTGTGTATCTGTTTCTGACAGGAGGATCTGCAGGTGTCTCTGCTGAAGGACTAGCAGGACCCACCTCCTCTTCTTGAACCAGCAGGTCTTGGATTAAAGGAGGATTTTGATAGCTGGTAAGAGCCAGCCAACACCACTTTACAGAACTGCTAGTGACTGAGAGTCCTTTAAAGATTAATTGTACAGAGCTGTTTCCTAAATCTTTAAGTGTTCAACGGAGTGTTGATAGTCTTATCTCCCATAGTTAATATGAATGACTGTCCCTTTTAATCAAACAAGCATTTATCGCTGAAGATGTCTTGAATTAAGGAGAATAGGCTGATTAATGACTCTGCCTATCTCTGTCTGTGTTAGTATCTCTTTGAAAGGAAGGGGAGTAATTCTCTGTATTTTTTAATTAATTGACACATTTGCTACTATTAATTTAGCAAGTCATTATGTCATAAAGACATTTGTCAATAAGATTGTCAGTGAAGGCTGATGGAATACACTTAAAATGTGGCTATGAAGACACAGCCCACAGATGCTTATAGAGCCTTTTGGAGATGTCAAGGAGGAGGAGAAAGAAATTTCTCATTGTAGATGGTAGAATATAACATTCTTATGAAAAAAAAGAATCAGGCTTACTGCTGTGTAATAGGTCTGGGAGTTATCTCACTTCCTTCCTAAAATTCTGCTCAAAAGAGGCCCCCAGAAATGTAAGAGGTGTAAGAATACAGAATATCAAGGCATAAAAGATTGCCAACATCACTGTGACTTTGGCTCTAACACCCATCTTAAATTCCTGTCACGTGTCTCTCCCTCGATCTGATCTGTATAATCATTCCCTTTAACCCTCTCTTCTGTCACAGAGCTGTTTTGTCACTCACCAGAAATGCCTCCATCACAATTACTGTCCAGAGCAGTTACTGGCTGTCTGACTTTAATTTGAATGAGCTGGATAAACGTTGTCATTTGTAGCCCTTTTGATGATAGTCACTTTCATTGCAAGAGTCTGGGACTTCCAGGCTTCTCTTTCCTTTCCTCATTCCCCAGATGATTTCTTCAGCAAAATTGCTCATGGTGTATCTGCCTGTCAGAAGAAAGAATATGAAATTGAATGGGGTTTCTTTGCCTCTTGCTGTTATGCCAAGCCCTTTAAGAAATGAATAATGAGCCATAGCTGACGTCAGTCATTCATGACCATTGCCAGAAATGTAATGCAAATGTGACTGCAAAGAAGTGATATGCCTACTCTTGGATGCAAAATTATTTCATTTTCCCTCCTTATACACAGTTGAAAAAAAGAACCAGTGCTCCCACAGGAAAAGAAGGAAACCCGTGAGAAGTGGGAAAAGCTCTGTAGAAAATTATGTTCAAAGCACCATTTCTATTTCTGTATCCCATCTGCAGAGACAGGTCAAAGGCAAGCAAAGAACATAAATCCTGTGCAATCAAAGAACCTCTTAGGAAATGTCAGAGATTCCCCTAAGCTGCCAAGCTTGAGTGCAAGTTCATGATGCTTCTCTGTCTCTCTCTCTCTCTCTCTTCGCAGTGGTATTCAGTATTTTCTCTCAAGCTCCAACTTTAGAATTAAAAAAGCATTAAAAACTCTTTAGCAATTATGAGCAACAATCTACTTAACAGGACAGAAAGATTTGAAAACACAAAGTATCTGCAGCCTGAAAGTTCAAAACCATTGATAAATTGAATCAACCTATCAAACACCAGGGTGTTTGATTTTTTTTTCATTTAATTCTATATTTTTAAGCCAAACTTGGACAGTGGTCAGGGATTTACAGTGCTTCTTTTCCTTTCAGACCAATATCGTGATGTCTTCCAGCAACCTTAGTAAACCACAGTGGTCCACTTTTCCCATGATCTCCCAGTGCTCATTTCTCAAAAATTCAAATCTAACTCAGCTTTTAAATCCTTCCTCCACCTATTCCTGGGATACCTTGCCTGTCTACCTTCATGAATCCAAATTTGAGCAGAGCAGAATTCTTCCATTTCCTCACTTGGTTAAAAGACGTTTTACCAAAGAAAAGTGCCTATTCCTTTATATGCAGAGAGGAGATTTACGACTGGTTAACAAGCTACATGAATCCACATTTCTGTTGTTTTGGGGAGAAGAGTGAGTCATCACTTCAACCTGTAAGTCTTTTATTTGAAGCTATTTCTAAGACTACTTTTTCTCACCAGCATGTATATGTAGATGACCTAACTATATCAAGGCTATAAACAAGATCCTTGAGGCTGTTTATTTACCAAGAGGATAAATAAAAAACCTCCTATAAAATGAGGGACTTGTATCTGCCCTTGACAGGATGAAAATTTGTGCATAGGGAGTAAATAGCTTGTCCGAGTTTGTGCAAGAACTCTTGGAAAACGGATTCAAATCCTGCATAGTCCCAGCCCAGTCCTCCTGAGAAATTCACAGTCAAATCAGACTGGAAATGATGAAAAGAATTTCCAGCATTTTCTGCTGGTGAGTGAAAAGTAAAATTATTCCTTGCTCCTCCTACCAAAACAGCCACTGATATGGAAACTCACAAGCCCCTAAATGACTCATTTTCTTTGCAGAGCTCTTTGACCATTCAGCAAAGAGTGGCACCATGAGGCACAGCCACCAGCACGACATGTTCTGTTTAGCTAGCAAATTCAGTGAGAAGGTCTGTCACTGTTCACGGGGAACATCAGCAGCAAACCTTTGGCTGACTTTTCCCACTCAGTGACCTGTGGTGTTGTTTCCAGACTCTTCCCTCTAAACGAAAATCACATCCCCTCTACCATAACACAAAATGAGGTAAACGACACAGAGGGGTATTTAAGCTTTCATTCTCACTGCTTCTCAATGTGATGTCCTAACTTGATGACCGTTTTCTGTCCCAGTTTGGTATCCATTCTTTCCCATGCCCACAGATGTACTCATCCTGCAGATCCTTAAGACTGATTTTCCCAAAACTGCCTGAATATCTGTATCACCAGGGTCAGTGTTGTATCTCTAACTGTACTTTTGTCCTTATTAGAAACCCAGCTGAGAGCTCTGCAAAACCTTATGCATTTATATGCAGATGACACTTCTATTTTCACTGAATGATGAGGTGTCCTCTCTTCCTAATTCCCTTTCCTCTGAAATGGCAAATGTGATCATCTGACTTAATGAGCACCTTTTCTTTCTTAAGGCTGGATTGAAAAAAGGGTGGCATAGGCTTTGTGCTCCTTACCCTGCTCAAAATCTCTCTCTTGCACAATATGAACCACTACATTTACAGGACTAAACCATGTGTAGCACTTAAATGCAATAATTGATGTTTGTTACAGGTATTCACAGGACCACTAAGATGTTGTGTCCATCTTGGAGATTTCTTGATGCTATTTAAGGGTCTCAGCTCTATCTGATCAAGTTCCAGGCTAAATTGTAAGCCATTTGAGTTGACCAAGGAGTAAAACTAGAAGCAGAAATCACTAGGTGTTATCTGTGGTCTTTGGATTTAAAACATGACAATCCTTCTAACACTTTGCATTTAATTCAATTCTATAACTTGCTAGGCAGTCACTCAGCAGTAACAATCTTTCTGAATGTAAACAAGACCATTAAAAATGTTTTCACTCTTCCAATTTTCTTCATATCTAAAATCAATTCATTTCAAAAATGTGAAAGCCTGCATATAATATAACTGGTTTTAAAGCTTTCTGCTTTATCTCCTGGGAATGTAGTGCCTCTTGTCCACATTTAGACTTCTTTTCCTGGAGAAAAATCAATTTTGTGGTAGGGAAAAAAAGTGTCCCTCCTGTAAATGATTTTGGTAATCATTTAGAAGTCTTAGCCCTTTTGGTCTGAATATGACCACATTAGGTCATAGGGACCATCAGCTACTGTGAATAAGTTTAGTTCCCCTGTGGCACTAAATGTAACAACTTGTGAGTCAGAGAAGTTTTTGACATGCAGTTTTTTAACAGGTAAAAAAATTAAATTCATTGGTCTTCCCATTCTGCTGAAAAGCAGTGCAGGGCACAGAAAATAGCTGAAGGTATAGTGTTTAAAATTAAGCTAATGCTGTGGTAATGAACCAAAGAACTAGACCCAAGGCTTGTGCTGAGATTTCAAAAAGAAAAAACAAATTCTGAGAATTTCCTCAGAGTTACGAAATGACCTCTAACCCCAATATCATTTAACAGTCACTGAATTTTGTCAGGATAATTGCATCCATGGTCTTCAGCACTTAGACTGTGCTGAATCATTTCCAATTGTCTTCTTGCTTCTCAGCACCTTGCTATTTTTGGACGTAATTCAAAAGTTTGTTAATTAGTTTCTCTTGTCAGACTCACTTAATTCATCAAACTATGATTTTGAAGTGGGGACATGTCTATTGAAAAAGTCTATTTTCCTGGGTTTTTTCGACATCAATGTCAGCCTTTCTCATGTTTGTTTTTATTTTGACCCAAAGATTGATTTTACTGATAGCAACAAATTAGACACTCTCACAACTGCAACCAGTTACAGAGAAAAAGGCAGTAGATGCAATTTTTAGAAAATAATATGCTAAATTTAGGCCTAAAGTGTCTACACTGTAAATGTCTGCAGTTAGTTAGGGCAAAACCATACAGACCAAATTTATCAAGAAATTTCAAAAAGAAAGGAGGGATTAAAAAAAAAAACGATACAAACCTAAGCATTCTGCTAAATCTGTAGTTGTGCTGAATTTAGTCTTATTTCTGCATTTAAATAACCTTCTAATTAAATAGACTTTCACAATAAATGAGTTCCATATGCAATGTAAATGTTCGTGCCACAGGGCTGTTATGATCTACAATAATTTATGGTCCTGTCATATTCCTGTCAAGACATAAAAAAAATAAAAAAATCACAGAATTTCAGACATTTCAAATCCCATTCAGACTCAACATTTCAGTCATGCTACTACTGATTTCCTCAAGACTGCAATTTCTTCCATATTAAAAGTATATCTCACCAGTTTCAGTTAGCTACATGGAAGATGCCTTTGGTTTCTACTCTGTGTCAGAATAACTCCTCCAAGATGTTTTCTATTAAGAAATGTTGTTTTTTAAATTAAAAAAATGAAAAAGCACAGCTTTTAAAATCTTCATTTCAAGGTCCTTGCTTATGATTAGAGATTTTGAAGAGCAGTCTTGTGAATTTTTGCAGCATGATCCTGTGTATTTTATGCTCCCTGTGGTATCTATGAAAACCAAGGATGACATCAACTTGAGAAATGCATTGAATCATTGCAGGAGGATTTCTGCTTTGCTGCAGGTAATTGTTACATAATTTGGGTTCTGTTTCATTCTTTTTTTCTTTTTTTTCAGTAAGAGTGAATAAATACTATTTTATTAGAGTTGCTTTTAACCATACATCAAGATCTAGAAAATCAATACAAGTATTTCTCTTCAGGAAGAGAAAACTTTGCATTCTTCCCACTGTTCCCTGAAATGAGTTACCAGCAGCTAAAAGTCTTGCAATGAAGTGAGAAATTTAGGAGGAGGAAATGTGAAATAAACCATACTAGGGTATGATACTTCTGATTATGAACTGATATTCATCATGGAGATTCTGCTTCATGATTATAACGTAATCACCTATTGTCCCACAAGATTAAATCAGCAACATTGGGCAATTAAGCAATGCCACTAATTTTCTACATTGCAAAGGATTTTAAGTACATTAAAATGTACTGTAGGAACTCCAGAAGAAAAGAATCCTTACTTCCCTCAGTTCTTTAACCCTACCAAAGAACCAGTCCTCTCAACGTAAGTTGTGTAGTTGACTCATTTCTTGTGAGACCAAAAAGGCAACTGGGTATATGCTTTGCTGCCTTTTTGAAAAGATGCCTAAGAGGACTCATTCCCAAAGAGCACGGTGTTCAGAACTTATGTAGGGGAAGTTTATTCAGAGTTGTGATACTGATCAATATGGGTGTAATTAAATCTTGCCATGATTAAAATTCCTCTACGCTTCCCAAGTTCTATTTATTTAAAATCAGCATTTCTTGATCTGTCTCACTGCTATATAATCCGTGTAACTCTGTCCAAGAATAATCTGACTTTATCACTTTGAGTTTTTATTCATATCATTTGTTCTGCATCAGCCCTAAATACCAATATAATTTCTTGGCTCGCAGATATATTGCAACTCTCAGCTCACAGTCGTCCATTTCTCACTGCTTTCTTTTGTTCACATATTTGTCATACTCTGTATGCTGGAATTTAAAATTCCATTTTTTTTCCTGGCTCTTCCATGTGCCTATTGTTCCCATAATGAGATGCATACCAGTATCTGAGCCGAATAGCTGATTAGAATTGATACAAAGTCCAGTGTAGAAGACTTGATTGTTTCCCTCTACAAAAAGGAGGAAGCATCTGCATTACAATTAACCAAGTACTTTAGGATTAACCAAGTAAGATGCATTCCATCCATCCTCTTATAGCAGGTGTTTGTTATAAGACAGTAGTTTAAATTCTCCCAATAAAGAACAGAGGTGGGCGCTACACAGGATGAGATGCATCCTCTACATTGGTTTTAAATTCCATGTACATGAACAGGGACATGAACATATGCATATCCCACAAAGTATTCCCTAGACCTGAGAACATCCAGTATGAGTTTACTTCAAAGCATAACTGTCCCTGCCAGAACAGTTATTATCCCTAAAGAGGCAGTACTGTTTCAAATAAACAAAGGTCCTCAAGTGGCTTGCGTCAGCTAATTTGAAAAGTCTTTGCTAGGGTTTGTGCAATAATTTGTCTCCTAGCACATGAGACAGTCCCTAAAATATTTCACTCACAATGTTTTTATACAGGGTCTTTTCAGAGCACAGAGTGAACTGGCATCAAGCAATGAGGTTGTGTCAAGCAACGCAAATGCATTAGAGGTGGGACTATAGGAAAAGGAAACGTGTTAGTATCAACACACACTTAAAATTTCTCCTGGCCAGACTTCATTCTGTCTTTGCTTCAGCAGGTGTTTTTTAGGTAATACTAGGAAAGTCTTAACCATTGAACTTTATATAAATCCAACACAAGCCTCAGGAGTTTCACAGTGACACCTGTAGCCAGCAGAAATTTCACCTTGAATAAAAATCCACTAAAATACTTGAACAGTCAAGCACTGAATATTTTCAATTGTTCACATAGAAAATATTGGTACTTTCTAATGTATTTATAAAGCTGCCCTATATCTATGAAAAATCATAGTACCACTATTTGAGTTCAGCAGTTCACAGAAGTTAAGATCCCAGCAATCATCAGAATAACTAGTCTGATCTTCTGTATGTTATAGCTTTAACCCTCCATGGAGCAATTTTTGTCTAGTATATCAACTTTTGGCAATATATCCAGACTTAATCCAAAGATATGTGGAGAGCTTTATTTCCATGAAACACCACTCTTCCTCCTACTCTGTTCCAACTTTATTTCCTCCTAGTTTCTCATCTAAGTCCACCTGATTTAATATTCCAACCTAGGTTCTTAATAAGCCAGTTAGTATTTTATTCCTAAATACCATAATCATGTTCTTCTACCATTCTAACACACAGAAACAGTTAACCTCTCTCAGTGTCTTTTTTCATCAGTACTTGAATAAGTTTTGAATTTCTTCTCCATCCTATCCAATTTTAACAGCATTTTTTACTTTGGACACTAAGTTTCACATAGTATAAGGTAATATCCAAGACAAAAATCATTTCCATGCCGCAGGTACTTATACAAACATTATTTTTCTTCACAGGACCCTTCTAGGATTTCATGTTTAGTTGGTTGCACATTACAACCATTTGAAACCAACCAACCTTATTCTTCTCTTTAATTCATTGACATGAAGCACTCAGCTTTTGCAACAAGGTTAATCTATGAAGCGTTTCAGAGATCACACTAGTTGCCATTCAAGGCAGATATCTAGATCTGAACAGTCATTCAGACTTTTCATTCAGTGAAACAGGCATGTCCACAGGCAATAAATCTAGGTTTTTGTGTGTGTGCTGGAAGATTGTGTGAATTTTATTCTATAAATGCCCATAGGCCATGAAGAATACGTCTAGTCACTTTGCGATATTAAGAGGTTGGTGTCAAATAAACTCACATTTTGGCACTCTTGCACCTCCCACTAGTGGATCTATATGCTGTTTACCTGAAAATGATCATTCTTTGGCAATCAACTTTACAAACTCATTTTTACAGGGTAAGGGGTCTTTCAGAATTGCACAAAATCTTTTCATGAGGGGGGCACAGCACCAAAGCACAGGGACTGATTAAAAACAAAAATCTTTAAAACTCAGTTGGAGCAACCTGGAAAACTAATGAATGGCCTCACAGTGTTTGACTACATGTCTGAGCCTGCTGTAATAATCAAAGGAATCAAACATTAGCCTCAGTCATGGGATGATTTGTTTTTCTCTAAATGAAAATAATAACAGGAAGAAGCAGGTGTATGTGTGTGTGCATTTCTGTGCATGATACAAATGCTTATAAAAATACAAGGTCAGCACATCCCAAGTACTTGAAATAACAAATGCCAGGAGGGATATAACTTAATAATTTTAATTAAAAAACTTGTTCTTCTATCACAGAAACAATGCATTTTAAGCAACATTTACAGGTGGGATCAATAAATTGGGCTGCTTTTATTAAAATACCTAAATAAGGAATTCACAAATTGGCAGCTGAGCCATAGAGCAAAAAATTCAATGATTCAAGTATTGAAGGCATATCAGCCTCAACTGATTCTTTCTAAAATCTCTACATCACTAGTGCTGGCTCCACATGAGAGAATGACTGGAGACTTCAATGCTGCTCTATACAGCTGTAGGTAAAATCCATCCTGGATTTTACCTACAGCTGGAAAGTGTCATGGTGTTGATTAATCTTATTTCAATTGAGATTCATCTAACCTAAATTTAAGGCATCTAAATTTAGAACAGTTAGGTTAGTTATCTGACATTTAGATGCCTGAGATTAGGTAATGTTAATTCTGTGATGAAAAAGTCCCACAGCTTAATTCTCAGTACAAAGGCAAAGAGATGGTACATTCCTATTTGTGCTCTTCTGGTACAGAGGAGTGGGAAATGGGCCTTCCCTTGGTTTTAACTTGGTATGAAGGTTCCAGTTTCTTCAAATATATATATACAGCCTCTGTAACATAGGCATCTGTAAGGCAGGAATTTCAACAGTGTACTTCCATGATAGTGTGTCAGAGGAGATGAGAGCAGAATGATTCACTTTTCTCACCCCACAACAAGCCATGCCATGCAGAGCACTGTTTATATGCTGTAAAGACTGAGCAGCAACTGCTTAGCAACATCACCATCACTTGGACATATCCTAAATTTCCTCACTGGAAAATGATGTGATTAAGCAAAAAAAAATCAGAGACAGGAGGAAGAGGTCATAACCAGGTCGTGACACAAAGAAATGAGGAGCATTATGGAAATCAGGCTCTGAGCATACAGGGAAAGTGAAGATATTAGAAGGTCAGGCAGGAAGAATGATGTTTATACAACCAACCACACAGTATCAGTATGCTGGAAGCAGAGCACTGAAACTCTGCTTTGTCCAGCTTAATTAGTCCTGCTGAGAAATTCCATCCAACCATCATTATGTGGCTTGAGCTCCTAAATAAGCTTGTTCAGAGTGTCCAATGCAGACATTTCTCCCCATCCCTGGAGAAGAATGCATTAATTCCCACACCTTAAGAAGAAGCTTTATGTTGTTGAGATCACAGCAAAGCACAAGATTAGATGAGAGTAAGTAATGTGCAATCTGTTTTGCAATTGCATTTTCTGCAATCAAGTGTACTCTTTGGTTGTTTGTTGTGTGTTCCCCAAGGCAGGCAACTAAGCAGCGCACAGCAGCTCACTCACCCCCTTCCCTCACCCCCGTGGTCTGGGGGAAAAGAAATGGAAGAATAAAAGCAGGAAAACTTCAGGGTTGAAGTAAAAGCACATTTAATAAGTGAAGTTACATGGAAGAAGAGGCAAATAAAATAAAACAAAACAAGCAATGCAAAGGCAATCGCTTACCACCAGCTCCCAAGCAAAAGAAAAACCCAAAACACCTAACTCCTACATCTCTCTCTTTTCCCTTTTTATTGCTGAGCATGACACTATATGACATGGACTATCTCCTTGGCTAAATTGGATGATCTGCCTGTTTTGTCAACTTATTGCACCACCTTCATTGTATTCATTGAGGAGGAGAGGGGAGGACAGAATGAGAAACAAAGTCCTTGACTCAATGAAAACACGGTTCAACAACAGGTAGAATATTTTTGTGTTATCGGTACTTTTTGGTCACAAATCTAATACACAGTACCATCCAATCTGCTATGAAGAAAATGCACTCTAGCCCAACAACATCCAGTACATTGCTGAATAAAATAATCCAAGAATAGCCTCTTGGCCAGATGCTTTTGATGGAGGTGACCCATTATAGAGCACACAAATACAGTGGGATCTGCAGCTTTGCAAACCAAACCTCCTGTGATTTATTCCTTTCAGCTCAAGGGGCCTCGTTATCTCTGTTTGTACTACAGTGAGATATAATTCCAGATCTCTCTGACAAAAGTGTTTACATACACAGACAGCCAAGTCATACAGAAGTAAAGAAGCACAATAAAAAGTTACCCAATCAACTGAACATAATAATGTGAACGTGAATCACGAACATAATAATATACAAATACTTTCTACTTTTACATGCAGAAAACAAACAGCCTCCATTTCTTTTCTTTGTCGATAAAACAAGGGCATGATTCTTCCCTCACACATAGGCTGTCATCATTACACACTCCATTGTATTCCCAGTGCCTTGGTGGCTATGTTTGGCTGTGCCTCTGAAACTCAGTTCCCAGGTTATCTACACTGTCAGCCCCTCAGATGATCCTGAGGAATACTGCAAACATCAGCTGAGAAACATCAAGTGCAAATTGCAGAAGTATTTGCTCCAAGGTGTCCCTATGTCCAGTCCTGTAGCTCATCTCCTGAGATGTGTTACATCCAGTAGCATCTTATCCCAAAGGACACATTTTCACGCCATGCCCTAGTATCCTTGACCCCCAACCAATAATTTTCTAAAACTCCACTGTCTGGCTCTCCTTTTTATAAGAGAATGCTACCATAATTAGGCAATTGGAATCTGGGGAACAGTAAGTCGCTACAGTCCCTTCAGTCCTTTGCCTGTTCACAGGATGTAAGGGAAGACAATTCCTCAACACCACAGAACAGGGCACAGAATTCATCATAGCTTTTACTGAGATGTGCAAGTATCAGACCACACAGAAAACTGTTTTTACCAAGACCTTCTGAATGGTGGCCACCCAAACATGGAGATAGGCCGAATATTTTCCCTGCTGTCCATGTCAAAACTGGCAAACCTGTTGATATTAAAATTCTGTGTCCCATTGTGTGAATTGACAGATGCAACTAGCTTAGGCAACCACAATCTACAGCTGAAGAACAAACACTAAACTTATTCCATCACCTCACTGGCTGGAGGATTCCAAAAAAAAGTGGGGACACAGAGACTGCTAAGCTTAGTCCAGTCTTAGCAGGGACAAAAAACACACGAGCCCATTCCCAACCTCATCATGCCAAAGGGCCTGGCACATGCACAAAACTTCACAATGCTGTGCTTTCTATAACCTCCAAGGTTCTTGTCTCTCTTTCTCCCAGTAGGAGACCCATGCCTGTCTGTGAAGGATACCTTTTCAGTCTTTGACAGCATTCTGTTATCTTCTGCAGAAATTCCACTTCCCAAGACAGACAAAAAGCAACCCAAAGCAACCCAAATATGTGAAATTTCCCATACAGAATATCCTTAGCATCTCCCAATTACAAGGTCATCTTGAGAGAAAACAACTCTGTTTTCCCTCTTCACCAAATCTTCCAGTTTTAACCCTTTCTCAACACCCATGTCTACATGATTTGCTAGTGATGACTTTCGAAGCTGATGATCAACTTCTTGACTGGAATGAACATCAAAAAAGAACACCAACACTTTGCATGTCGGTATGCAGGTTGATCTTTGCTACCTGGAAAAATGTTTCATATGTAATCACATTGTTGCTGAAGAGCAGGGGGTGTCTCAGTGTATGGTTTGATTGGCACTCAGACCAGCAGACACAAAAGATCAGACTGCACTGCCAAATATGACAAAGCTTGTGAATGGAACACTCCATGGCATAGTTTTTGGAAAAAGGCAACTAGCATCATCCGGGGCATTTGTCTGGCAGCAGTGATAGTATAAACCAGAGACCATTCTTGATCCTACAGACAGATTGCCCCCATTTGGAGTCCAAGATAATTTATTCACATAGACATTGATCATTCTATGCCAGATGGTCTCACAGAGAGTAAGTGGCCTCACACAAATTTTATTTGCTAGAATAAACATAGCCAAAGTACCAAAGCTTGGTGTTGATAGTCTTCAGAGTTCAGCCCTGTCTTCAATATAGAGGAGAGCAACACAAATGACAGATGCTGTTGAGATTCACAAGCATCTGCCTGGAAAATACTCGAAATAGAATGAGAAAATGTAGCATTTCACTTCTGTGATGGAAAATGTGGATAATAATGTTCATTTCCCTTTTAAAATGGGGATTTATGAGACTGACAGTAGAGGAAGAGCTCTGAAAATTACAATATACATGTTGAACTTATGATATATTCAGCAGTATTACTCAGCATTACTGGCATTAATGTTATTAGAAAAAGAAAAAAGTGTCTGAATAGCCAAAACTGAACCACTTAGAAATTAAAAATATATTCACAGAAAGCCCTTGCAGAAGACAATTGTGTCCCAGACAACTCAGCCATTTATTCAAGCAAATCAGAAAGTAGCCCACAAGTCAAGTAACAATTGAATTAAGATTCCAATCACTATATCTATTATGTTTCTTGAGATTACATGACAAAGTTTAAAAGAACATTCCAGTACAATGTGAAATATTATTCTATTGCTATATCTAATTATTAAGAGGTGTAAATCACTTGGTCTAACTTTAAAAGAAAAACCCGCTTCAAATAAATAATATTAAAAATAGAGATCAGATATGCAGCTCCCATATGAATGGATTATACACTGACAATTTTTAGATTCACTGTGAAAGAAGTTATACTGAAAATTTTGCTCCCTCCTATCTTCAGCAGGGCCATGGAGATGGGGCTGGGATGAGGACAGGTCCAGTTATCAGCCTGTGGTTGTGAGCCATGCAGGACAGACTGTGTTATGGCTCCAAAGCAGCATCATGCAGCATCACTAGGGCAGGAACTGACCCTGGGCTGGAATGAAACAGGGTACTTGGCCATGGACAGGGTGTCCAGGAAAGGTGGGCTGGGTTAGTAAGGACACACAGTGCCCTCAGAGCCCAGAAGATTTCATCTCATCAAAGCAATTAAGCAGATACTTTAAGATCCAGGTAAGCAGTTAAGAACGTGACTGATTTTATTTTACAAACTGTTGATGTCAATGCAAATTACTGACACAGACTTAAGTGCTCCTTTTGAATGAAAGCTGTGTTTATTCTCTCTGAAGTGAGAAGAAGTAGTCAAGTATTTAAAGCACTAGGCTGGATCAGGATGGCATAAAAAAACTATTCATTACATGATTCTCTGTTCAACAGCATACTGCAATTGAATAGTAATGATATCATTACATTTTAGGACTTCAGCATTTTGTAAATTAGTTTGGCCTCTGTCTTGGGAGGCAAAGTGCAGAGAGGGAGTCCTTAAATACTGATGAATTTTTTTAATAGATGATGAGAGCCTTCATTCATGGAAAAACACTTAGCTGCTTTATACTGTATTCCAGACATTCCTATATCACTTTCACTTCTGAAGTCTAATGCTGTTCTGAAATGGGACGAGACATTAAAGTCTGTGAGATGAAGTTCATTGTCTTCTGTTTCCCTCAGTCTGAATAAATTACCAATCTAATAAGATTACTTTTTTAGACTACATTAAAGACCAGTGTCAGTCCCGAAGTTTGCTTCTGAATTAATTGCGATCCAAACTGGCAAATCTGCATGTAATTAAGTCCTTGTTAACCTACAGGAATGTGCCCATTCACCTTTTCATCTAGCAAATACTCAGTGCTGTCTGAGCTAAGTCACTATCATCTCACCTGGACAATTTTGTGAGATTCTTAGGTAGAAATGCGGGATCAAGCAAGTGAATTTAATGTGTATTTCAAGGGATTGCAGTAGTGTGTTCTTCACATCCTGGTTTTATAGACTAGACATTTTGTCAGGTGAAAGCTAATGACTTAGGATTTGTACCAAATTGGTGGCCATTCGGATACCCCAGATGTGTCCCTTACAGACATGTAGATCATTGCTGTAGCTCATTCAAGATATAACATGTCATTGTATTAATGCTTCACAGGAAAGTGATGTGACATCATGCATTTCAGCACCAAAACCCAGTTCTTTATCATGCAGGTCAGTGGTAGTTCTCTTTCCTCCAGTAGCACTCCCAGGCTGTGTCTGTATTGGTGAACAAAATATTACAGGATTGTTGCCTGGCATTGAAACAGCTGGCACAGTACAGCTTTTATCTATCCTTTTAAAATCTCAGCCTCCAGTGCAGCATGTCCATATTCACAGTGCCTGCTGGGAATCATTGTTCAGAGCTTCCCAATTTGGCTTGGGAGGCATCTAACCAAATGCTGGGTGCCTCCAGTCAAAACCATGCCAGGAATAATGCTCACAATACAGCAGTAGAGATGACTGAGTTCCAGGCCACGGGAGAATATCCTGGCGTTATTTAATTTACTGGCATAGATATGGCCACAGACTATTATTATGATAGTGGGGCTGATAAAACAAATAACAAAAATTGCTCAATGATTGTAGGTTGCATAAGTGCATGTTTTTGTGGACTCATACATTTGAAAATTTGGGTTTATCTACTTATGTACCAATATGGAACAAAAAAACAAGAAAGCAAATTTATTTATCCTAAATTGCCTCACAGAGAATCTGGCCCAGGCCAAAGTTACTAAAAGGCCCTTTTCATTTATTTAGGAGTTGGATAACTAAACAAAGAGAAGGCAGTCCATCAACTGAAAAGAAGTGGACTACAAATAGACCTTTCTACCCAAACTCCATTTTCATAGCCATTTCTTCCTTTCCTGGTTTAATTTCAGATTAAGTGCTAGTAAATATTCCTTGGGTGATGGGTGAAAAAGTAATTTCCAGACTAAAGAGCAGTGGAGGAAATATTGCTCTGGAAGTAGGATATATAATCTGTCAGGGCCTTCCTGAGGCAAGAAGGAAAGAAATGCAGACTCTGTGGATGAGGACCAGAAAAACATTACTTTTCTCCACTGGCTATAACAGAAACATTGAGTAGTTGGCTTAAAGAGAGATGCCTATTTTATCAGAGGAATCTCTCCTGATTTTCCCCTTTTTTCCCCCCTCCTATCTTTGTCATGCCTGTCTCCAACCACTTCCTTTTACAAGTCATTGATGCCCCCAGGCTGCTGAAACTCAGTCACATTTCAGGTGATTCATAAGGCTGGGCTGGCAACAGTAGCTCTGTGCACTCTCTCCTGCTCTCTTATGCCTCTCCTCTGCAAAATCTGCCCTCTCAGAGTATTCCAGTGACAGCCTCACTCTTCTTACACAAAGTAAGAAAAGTGTTCTTGGAACCACAACAGATAAGGAAAAACATCAGCCATGGAACCAGGTGAGGGTATTACTGGTGTTCCTCAGGGTTTAATTCCAGACTCAGTCTTGTTCAATACTTTTATCAAGTTTTTTTGTAGTACCAAACTGAACTGTGCTGTTGACTCTCTCAAGAAACAAGAGACATTGAAATGGGATCTAGATAGATTGGAGCACTGGGCAATACTTAATGGGATGAAATTTAACAAGTCCCACTGCTGTATTCTGCACTTGGGATGGAGTAATGCTGGGCACAAGTATAAACAGGGAGATGAGTGGCTGGAGAGCAACCCTGCAGAGAAGGATCTGGGGGTGCTGGCCTGCAGGAGTTCAACACAATCCAGCATTGTGTTCTGGCAGCCAAGGGGGGCAAACACCATCCTGAGGGTATCCAACACTCCATGAGCAGTCAAAGAAATTATTGTCCCACAGTTTTCAGCACTGGTGAGGCCTCAGCTGGAGCAAGGAGTGCAGTTCTGGGCCCCACAAATTAAGGATGTGAAGGTCCTGGAATGTGCCCAGAGATGGGCAACAAAGCTGGTGACAGGGCTGGAAGGAATGTCCTATGAGGAGCAGCTGAGGACTCTGGGTTTGTCTAGCTTGGAAAAAAGGAGGCTGAAGGGCAACCTCCTTGTTTCCACAAGCTTTCTGAGGTGAGCACATGGGAAGTGAGGTGCTGAGAGATGGGAATGGTTCAAAGCTGCAAAGGAAGGCTCACAGTGGACATTGGGAAGAATTTCTTTATTGAGAGGATGGTCAAACACTGCAATAGGCTTCCTGGAGAGGTTGTCAATGCCCCAAGCCTGTCAGTGTTTGAGACAGTTGGTCTTTTTAGTGGGAGTTACATGGCTCACTTTTGAACTACATATGTATATGTATGTGTATTTATATACATATATATATGTATATAGTTTTGTAATATAGATGGATTATAGAAGTATTCAGTAAAGACTGGCTGTTAGAGGACAAACTGATTTTGCCTTGACAGCTTGGCACTGTTCATTACTGGAAAAGTCTGACAGTAGAAGGAAGAATGAGGTGGAGGAGTAACTGAATGAAACATGCTCCAAAAAATCTGGCGAGACTTCCTAAATGCATAGAGTTGTCAAACCCATGCTGTTCTGATTACTAAATAGTAAAGGAGATGGAGAAAAATGGATATGCATAATGTCATAGAGAAAATCTGAGTTGCTGTGTCCTATGCCGTAAAAGCCTCCACCTCTGAAAACTTCCTACACTTCTGCTGGAGTATTTTAGCAATGTTCATCTCCATTCAAGTGTCACAGTCAGGCCCAAGATCCTATTTATGCCAACCACAATAAAAGTAAAATTTAGCATCCCCTACAGCACCTAGTTTGAAGAAAAAAAATGAGATCTTCCTGCTATCCTTTACTCAGAGCTATTGACTGAGGGTGCTGTTTGTAAGATGAATGCCACATCAGCACCAAGACTACTTCTTCCCGTCAATACTACAGGTATAGTTCCCTGTAGAGAAAAGCTTGGATCAATGACCCTTGTCTTGAACTCAGGCTTCACACTCAGCACTTAACTCTGAGTTAGGCAGGAGAAGAGTTAGACTGAACAAACTCCTTTTCTCTGGAGAGTGTCCTTCTCTGTAATCAAACAACTAGGGCAGCACACTTGCATTGGGTCATGAGGTGGGGAATGAGCCCTTGTATGAAGGGATAGGATGTATCAGCTCAGTCCCCTGTCTCCTGTTCTTCTGTTTGTGATGCTAGTAGGATGTCCCCATACATATGATGCAGATGGAAAATCCCACTTGCAAAAAAACTTGCGGGACAAAAGAGCATCCTGAAAATTTTCTGGTCTAAATTCTCATAACCATGTGAGGAAGTTGGTCCCTCTGTTTTTAAGCATCAATAAAGCCCACGTTGTCCTAGAAGTAGCTGCATTTTGGTGGTGAGGAGCAATACCACACATGATGGGGGCACACATGGCCCTCAGTAAGGGAAATGGATAAGAATAATTACAGCAGGATGTACAGTGCTGGTCGTTTGACGGTTGAAAAACAAAACAATTTGCATTTTAAAACATGTAATAATTGAAATAGACTGGCAGTTCCATGAGAGCTTGAGAACTTTACACATCTGATGTTTATAAGGCCCTATTTCAAATGAAAGAATAAAGAGGTTCAAAGAAAAATGCAAAAAATACTGTTATTCCTATTATCTTCCTAAGACAGTATTTAATTCACATTTCTGAACTGTTTCAATCTGCCATGAAGTTTAACCATCTCTATTCTCTTTTGAATGCTAAATTAATTGATACTCAGAACCACTCACCTATTTTCTTCTGTTATTTTTTTCTTCTTATTTTAATTTGAGTCATGTCATCCTAGGCAACCTCCTAAAAAGAATCTGAAACAGCAGGTACTGTGTTTTACCAGACACTTATCTCGTCTCTGCCTTCCTCATTTTAAAAGGAAGCTGTACTGAAAATGGAATTTGATTACAAAAGGAATCAATCTGTAACTCAGGAAAAAGAACCTCCTTCATATTTATATAGCCCTGCTGCTTCACCCTAATTAATGTTCACCTGTAACTTACTCTTCCTGCAGGTTTTCCTTTCCAAATGAGTGCAAAATGACAGGAAACCTCTGGAAAGTAGTTTGCTATTACAGAATTATAGAAGAAACTGGATTGACTCATTTAAAGTCCCTAGTAATAGTCTCATAGGTTTTAAGAAAATATTGTCTTTCAATTTAAGTAGGGTTTTATTTGATCCAGGTGCAGCTGGATATCAGAAAGGTAATGTAAATACAACAATCTGTTGTCAAGAGTGTAGGCGGTTTAATTTCTTTGCAGATGATATATACCTGGATTTTGTGTTTAACTGGAAGGATAATCAGCATGCAACAGTGGGAAACAATCATTAATGTGATGAAATATTGAAAGGAGTCTCATGCACAGAGAGAGGGTGGAAGCATAGTCCTGGAGTGAAGGACTGAATTCATGCTCTGGGCTTGATTTGTATCTCTGCTGTAGGCAGAAGTTTCCGTCTATAGAGAGAAAATACAGATATTCCTTTCTCTCATCCTTTGTCTATTTATGGTTGAAAAGCTCAAACACAAGGACCATCTCTCATTTGCACATCTGCAGTCTAGGGCATGGGACCTTACTTGTTATGCAAATACATAAACAGAAACATATACTATCAATATAGAGAGAAAAGCAGTGTGTAAATTGAGAGCAGGTATATCGCCAGGCACATGTCTACCTTCTGCACTTGAAAAACTGGGACAGGCAAAAATCAAAGTTCTTAGGAATGCAAAAATATGTTATCAGAAGTTTTATAACATTTGCCACCTCACCACAGAAAATGATAGACAGCTTGGTTCAGTATACTTATTAACCTTGCTCATTCACAATTTAATGCAATAACTTCTTTCATCACAGGGAAACTGATGCATATGAGCAGCTGAAGGAAGTGTTCAAAATCAAATGGTGGAAGCTAAGAAGGATTTTTACATATGCAAACCACATGCAGCAACTCCTAGACAATATTTTAGGGGAAAAAAAGAACTATGTTTATTCACTTATATTAATTACTGCTTTTCAGAAATCAACTCAAAATATACCCATTAGAAGCAAAGTTTTCCAGTGTTCCCATTTTGCACATGAGAAAATAACTTGGCTGGGAAAGTAATTTATTTGACTCTTCCAAGTATAATTTATGGCATACACATAAAGTTTTTCCACAGCAATATTATCCCAACCCTGAATTTTAATGAGAGACAGTACAGTGCTGACTTTTATTTTTGATTTTAGTCCAGATAATTAATATTACTTTAACAATTTAGACAAAACAGTGATAAAACCAGCAATATATATGGAAATGGGATTTCAGGTTTTGCAGAACTTATTTCTTCTAGGTAACAGCAAAGCTCAAGATCTAGGCTCACTCGCTTCATATCACAGAGTACGTTAAAATTATGCTTCCATTTCACATTTCTATAAATGGATTAACCTTTCTTAATTTAAGCAGTTTGCAGATGGCCTTGGAGGGCAGCTCTTGCCCCCCAGATTATATGTAGCAAAATTGCTTTGCTACAGATCTAACAAACCTGGACTATGAGGGGAAATACAGGAAGAATTAATGTTATCTGAAGGACATGGTCTAGGGTTTAGGTATTCATGTGAAAGAAAAAAAGGCAAGGAGGTTCTGGCTCTTTTCCTGGTTTTTACCATATACTTTCCATGCAACATGTGTAGATGCATCATTTAAATCTATGTTTTAAATTTTTGTTGTTGTTATTGTTTAGATTATGTCCTAGTGGATTGCAAAGCTGAAGAAACTTAGCAAAGTCCTCCTTTCCAGCTTTTTCATACATTGACTCTGCATTCCATAAGGAGATACCCTGCAGAGTTCCCCAGCCTACTTCCCTGGACAACCATAGTGACAGACAAGCTGGTTGTTCCATTGTCCCTTTGGAAGGAAATCTTTCTGGTCTCTGTCAGGGTCCAGAACTGGGGACACAGTGAAATTGCATAAAACTCCATATTAGTCAATAAGGCTGTGACTATAAAAAACTGTCCAGGAAACAGTCTAGGCACTGGAATACAATCACCAGCATTACAAAAATGCCAAATCATTCCTGAAGTGTGTTTGTCCCAGTCTAACTCTCAGTTTCACAAAAAGTTGCTTCCATATTTCACCTATTGGTTTTCCCTATTAAGAAACCATGGTTGGTTTTTGCCTATCAAGAAACCATTGTTCTCCCCATCTCTGTCTCATCTACAGTCACACAACCCACTTCACAAACAAGCAAAGAGATCAGGAGCAGCCTTGGATTGTCTGGCCATTAAAAAAAATAAATAAATAAATAAATAAATAGGGTCTTGAAAAGAAAAACTTGAATCTGCTTCCTTTTAACTTTTTGTCATGTTTGATAGATAAGTTATGTGTCAAGCGAAAAACGTTATATCCCACCTCACCATCAGATTATCTCAAGACTTCTGTTTCCTAAAGTGGATCTGCTGAGCCAAACAGCTCACAATCAGGACAAAAAGTGTAGAGTTCATGCCACCAGCTTATTTATAGTTACTTAGTGTTATTTAAGTTCCTCCTGGTTTACAGTGATAAAACTGAGAACAGAATAAAGAGCACAGAGTGACAAAACATTCCATTTTTACTTCAGTATTGACATCTCTTCACTGTCATTTGTGATAGAATAAATGTAGCAGAACTCCTCAAGCTGATAGTTAGCAGGATAAACTTGGCACTGGTACCACAGAGACCTCTTTGGCACATCACAATGGCATTGCAATAAATGCAGCTCTGATGACACAATCCATGTAGACTTTGAGTTAGAACATCCAAGCATGGCCTGAAGAGTTGTGACCTCTTGTTTCCCTGATCATAACCTGACGACAACTAACATTGACTTTGTGTGCAAATAGAGCAATTCTTTGGTTCTCATTGCAATTCAATTGAATGTTATTAACTATTCATTGGGATCTCTTAACATGATACTGAGAAACACAACATAAAGACTGAGGTCAGTGCTGACCCTGGAATGGGAAAGTGGATGCTATGAAAACATGCATTTTTCCCAGTGAAATATTAAAATATCACAAGGCTTTAAAAAATAAGACCTCTATCCTTGTTTCCAAGTCCACTGAAAGAGTAACCTGACCATGTCTATCATAGCAGGAAGTACAAAGGGACAAAAGCTGACTTACTAGCTATCGGGGACAAAAAACCCCAAAACTCATCACGAGCATGGTCATATTTATGAAAAAGACCCAAAGGGGGGAGAATGAAATGTCCATACTTGTAGAAGTGCAAACTGCATCTTGAAAGGACTCTGAGAAGACTGCTCTGAGCTGCCCTTGCTTTGAGCAGTGCAGTTAGCTTGAGATCAGATGCCACTTCCAACTACAGATATTCTGTGGTTCTCTGGCTGTGTGATCACCTGCTCTTCAAGCACTACAGGAGCTGTTTCACTTTTGGACAGCTGAAGTTTGAGAGGCCTGAGTTATATTTACACAGAATACACCAAACTGACTGTGTGCCAAGGCACATCCTTTAAGCACTCAAATGATTTGATATTCAGACCTATTGTTTGTCCTCCCCCTCACTAGACAGATGAGGTACAGCATTGAAATTTAAGAATATGCTTTTCAGGAATATGTTCAATGTACAGTTTGACTTACTGACACACAAATTCTCCAAAACAGGGTTATTCTTATAGCTTTGGCTCTCTCCTCCTTGTTACTCTGCCTTAACTCACTGACCAATATTAAAATTAATCTAAATATGAAAATCAGAGATATTCAGAACCAATAGCGTTAGGACAAGGATTGTTCACACTTGTGCACAAAAAAATAACATAGAAAACTCAGAAGAAATAAAACCAAAACACTAGAGGTTTATCATCTAAGAAAATTAGGATAATGGAGAGATTGTATCTGCAGATAATTTTACACAGCTCATGGCTCTGCTAGTCAACCAAAGGTCTTTTCTGCATCCTGGGCACACACCATACCCCTGACTATTAAATAAGACACACATAAATGCTCAGCCAAATTTCACAGTAACAGAAATGGAGACACAAAAATTGGTATCATTCAGCATGGGATCAGCAAGAGTGAATGCGATCCAATTCACTGGGGCTTAGAACCTCCCTTCAAAGGGAGAATGAGGCTGGAAGCACCAGTTCAACAAATAAATGGGCAAGAAGTAAACCTGAGATAAACAAGGCATCACTGGCTAAACCAGCACTTGAGCTAATTACTGGAGGATGTCACTAATGGCCAAAGCAAAACACCATTGTGCACTCGAGGGAAGCCTGAGCTGTGTATTCCCAAAACGAATCCACTCAGTATGGTCTGCAGCCACAGTAAGAAAAAACAGAGGGAAAGAAAGCCAACTACAGTCTTTAGTATGCTTAGGAATACTTTCAAGTGTGTGTTTGTACTCAACATACAGAAATAGCTCACACCTTTCACCCAGTGCCATGCAGAAGTTTGAAGATCTAAGAATTATGACAGGCATGAGACAAATGTAAAATTATCACCTTTACCCAAAGGACAAATATACCACTAACTGTACACTGAAGCTGAATCTGTTCCATTTATCTCTGTGGATGAACCCAAGCTGGCAGGTATAGTATTAAGTTTATCAGCACCTGGCTCAGAAGTATTACACAGCTGCTCTTTAAAACAATGGTGTGAGTTTAAGCATCACTTGAGCAGAATTTTTAATAAATCCCAGTGTTTGTCTTTCTTCCAATAATTCTTTTTTTTCCCATTATCCTACTTTCTTTGTTTTCTCATTTATGCTCAGCTGGTGCTGTATTCTCCATTCCTTTTTTGGCATAATTATTATTATTACATTTCTTGGTATTTGTCTTCCTCTACCAACTCTCATCTGTGCCATTTGCTTTGCCCTTTGTTTTATTCTTTGTCTTCTGGACTGGGCTGGCAATAAGAGATTACTGCATGGCTGGGAAATCTTTCATCTCAATGTTCAGTCAGTAAACAAAAGTGTTGAACTTACTCTCTGGAGTCTGGGGTTTTTTCTCTCCATCAAACAGAACAAAGTAAAACACAACAACCCTCCTCAGGTAAAGCTCAGAGCTCTTTCTTCTGCCAGGACTCTTCTCTCAGATTCTGCTGGATGGATCATCAACATGCTTTGCAATCATAATTCACAGTTTAGCAGTACAGATATTATTGTTGTGCTGTTCACGCATGGTAGCATTTCATTTCTTACCATTTGAAATTCTGCAAAAAATATTTAATGATGTTCCCTTCCTCTACAAAATGCATGATTAGGTATTCAGAAGAAAACACTGGAGTTTCATTTTTTAACATGCTCCAGAAACTTTATGTATTGCATATAATCAGACCAAAAATATTCTGGATTTATTGAAGTTCTTTAAAAGGAATTCCAGTCACTTGATACAGGTAAAACTGTGTGTTTTAAATGACTGCTGCTTGTGGTGTTTGTTCTTTCAGTTGTATCCAAAATTGCTACCTACAGAAATCCAGTATTTCCTTCCACTTCTTGCTAATGGATTTCAGAGAAAAAAGAAAGATTACATAAATGTCGACTTTGAGGTTTTTTCCTGACAGATTGACTATTAAGAAGATAAAATTTCAAGAAATGTGTGAAATAATGCTGCAAGTCAATGACAGGGTTCTGGCCCTCTGGATCTGACATGTTACAGCTTCTGCCGAGGGTCACAATTGCAGACACTTTCCCTTCTTGATTAAGTTTTTCTGCTTATTATGTTTTATCATCTTATATTCGTGGTGTGAAAGAAAAGTTCCTTTTTTTTTTCTCTGCTTATAAAAGAAATGTACCATTACCTGACCAGAAAAATAAAACCATTTTGTATTGGGTGCAAAATTAGGACTGATTGGCATTTAATTTTGTCTTGCAAGTTTTCTCTCCTACAAAATAGAACAATTCCTTTCCAGAGAAATGATTCCTTAGGGAGCTATCCAAGGAGCTTACCTGCAAGGCACCTGCCTGGCTCACCCATTGGCTGGCATCCCACTGATGTTTCTAGGCAGACAGCCAAAGAGAAAGTTCACCTGAGAGCAGCCTGCCAGGAGGGGGAGAGAAAAGCCACTCATACACCAAGGGAGCTGGGTGTCATGTTGGCCAAAGAACAGAGCAGCCTTCAGGCAGTCTGAGGAATCAACTGGTTAAATAGTTGAAGTTTTCAAATATCTTAAATCTGAAGCAACTCACAGACAGGAGTTCTGAAAGAAATTTCCAAGAATTTTGACGGTTGCTAAAAATCTATCTTAATATACATTAGTACAGAGTGAGACTTACTTCTTGGTGATATTCAGAGAGGAAAAGAGGATAATCTAGGTAACTACAGATCTGTTAATCTGATTTCAGTCTCCAGCAGAGAAATCCTAAAGTTGATATGGGATTCAATTAATGAAAATTAAAGGTAGAACTATAATTAACACCAATCAATACAGTTTTATAAGAACAGCTCATGAAACAAATTTAATTTTTCTATTTGATTTCATCATGTTTGTGCAGCTCATAATGTATTTAGATTTATTAAGGACTTGAGATGGAAAATTAAGTCTTCAAAATATCACTGGTGCACATATTAAATGGTATAAAAATCAGGATGGCTGATGGAAAAGAGAGATGTGAGTGAAAATGAAGGTGTTTCTGAAAGGACTCTACTGGATTTGTGTTATGTGAAGCATAGCTACAAATGAATGTATCTCCAAACTTGAAAAACAGTGCTTTGGAGAGGGTTGATAGAGTTGGGGACCTACAATCAGGTCTCCATGAACACACAGAAGTCTATAAGGAAAAAGGAAAATCTGTTTTCTTGTATGTATAATGTGGCTAGCACAGACCTTTTTCATGGGAACTTTTTTTTCTTTTCTTCCTGTGTTTTATAAACAAAGATAAAGTTTGGATGTCATTAAAAACAGTTTCTCAGATGTGGACAGTTCAAGCCTGGCCAATCAGGCCTAGGGGGAGGCTTCGAACTGACCAATCCGAGTGACCTCTGAAAAATCTATATAAGTTGGAATTAAATAATAAAAGCTCTCTTTTTTATGGCACACTGAGAATCCGGGTCTTTTTTCTCTGCTAGTGGCTCAACAGCGACAGTATAAAGACAGAAATGATCAGGATGAGAGAGAGCAGATGCTACTATGATGGGTTGTAAAATAAAACAGGCCAGTAGCTGTGCTCTCTGCCTGTTGAAACATGCAACAGAAAATTATACTATTTACACAAAAGGGACACAGAAAACTTTGTAACCTAGGCAGGGATGCCTCAGCCATACTGGAAGGGTGATCTAGATATCAGTGACTAAAGAGTTTTCTGATTCTGCAGGTAGATTAAATCAGGAATAGTCATATTACTGATTGCACACAACTATTTTCACAGCAAGGCTGATTATCAGAAGCAATGGTTTCTCCAGCTTCAAATATTTACCAGCAAATCCTAGGTGCTTCCTCCAGGATTTGTGCAGGCAAACTGTGCCCTGCATTTAAACTTCATGCACAGGCGGTAGAGTGGGGATAAATTGGTTAAATATAGATTTGGGCATACAGGAGTTAAAAATGAAGAAGGCAATGTTCTTCCTAATCTTTCAGGTTCATGAAGATATACAAAACACATTTATCAGCTGGACCATTTCCATGTAGCTCTCTGCAAAAATGGCTCTTCTCACTTCAGTAGTTTGAGGTACATTTGCATGGCACAGGGCAAGAAAGAGTATGCAGATACTTAAAAGTTGTTTATCTTGGGAGAAAGACAAAACCTCAGGAAAAGCCCTAGGGTGATATAAGCTTTGTATTTCCCCTACAAGCAGAGGTGTTTGGATGTCTGACTTTTTAAGTGTGGTGCAGAAACACTGCACAGAAACCACCAGGCAAGAGACTGAGGTTTGAATGATCAACCCTAGCCATCATTTTATTAAACATCCTTGTTAAAATAAACCCCCTGAAAAAAACACAGATCATAATTTGTAAGAAAGAAACTTCAGTTAACTGAGTTGCAGCTGTAGGACAAATCTTTCTCTTCACTAAATAACCTTTCAGCTGATTCTGATTCTCTCTGCCATATTAATGCTCTGTGTTTAAGAATTCCCCTCAGTTCTCAGATTAATACCACCCAGCCTTTCGTTAATAAAACAATCTTTTTCCTTTGCCCTTTCTAAGTTGAAGCTTATGCAAATTATATCCAGAGACATAGTCCTTGGATTGATTCCCTGATGATAGAAGGGTAATTTGCTTTCTCTGTGTCAGGTAATGCCACCCTCACACAGATGCTTGAGCGCTGGTTCAATTTTCTTGATTGTCAGTAATGATGACATCTGTTAGCCTGATTTTATCCCAGCGCTATGCAAGGCTTTTGTTATTTTACAAAACTTATGCACCTGATCTTTGCTGATGCTCTCACTGCTGGAAAATGCAGCATCACTATAATGGCATTGAATACACCAGCGAGATTTTAAAAAGTCTTGCCTTTCATGGCAAATATGGGGTGGTGTGAGCTAATCAACAGATTGCCCAAAAGCCACAAAGACAGAAGTGTGGCATGACAGTGTCTTAGAGCAGACAGGGAAGTGTGTGCCATCAATTCATCGGACATCAGTCTACAAAGGATCACTTGATGGCTTGTTACTCTACAGCCCAAACAAAAGTGTTTTGAAAATTGTTTGTTATGTGATTTTTTTCATACATGAAAAAATTCCTCCTTGAACACTCTTAGAGATGACTGGACTTCCTCCAAAATGAGGGAGTGCCAATATTCAAATGCTCAGAGCCATTACATGATTGGTCAGCAATGGAATCTCTCCCATGGGAGGATTAGAAGATCCACCATTTTCAGAAGAGAAACACTGCACATGGCCCTTTCCTTGGGATGTACCAGGGTTACCTTCACACATAACAAACTGTCAGAATTCTGGCAGAACTCTGAAGTAACCGGGGTAATGTCTTCACTTATTCTTTCTTCAACCCTTCGTTTATGCTGAGGCAATCCGGGACAGTAATTGCTCAAGTGGTCTCCCATAGCATGGACCTCCATTCCCCAGATGTGGGCAAACCCAGCCAAAAAATCCCTTTTGTTCCTCCTCCACACATACTCTCTTCCATAGGAACTGAATCATTACCGGTTTGAAATTATTATTATTATTATTATTTAAATAAATGTAGCTTCTAGAAGTCCCAGTCACAGTTAAGAGCCTGTTAGATCTATGACTTCATGAACACACAGCAAGAGTCTATCCCTTTGAGCAAAGAATTCACAGTGCCACTGGATACAAGAGGAACAGAGCAGAAAAGAAGTTAATGTCTTGTCTGGGTAATTTAGCAAGTCAGAATAACTTACAGATCTCTCTTGTCCTCCAAACCCAGCATATTCGTTAGGCAGAGCTCTTCTAAAGTGCTGAAGTTTTGTGATTTGCTGTAAAAACAACTGATTAAAATAAAAGTGAGAAAAGCCTTCTGAACACCAACAATCTTTCCTTCAATAAAAAAATAACCCAGTTGGGCAGGATGGTTCCCAAAATACGTTGTTGACACCTTTCAGAATTTATCTTGGAATTTAAATATTTTCAATATCTTCAGATAATACTATTGGCTGCTGTTTAACCTATGTGTCTTTGGTTCTCTAGAACCAAAGCAGTTGGCTCTTGCAGCTGTCAGAGTTTTCAGAAAGTAAGACAAGAGTTTCTGTCATTGGGTTTTGTACACAGAACCAAGCTGCTTGCCATTGTCTTTCTCTTCTCCATCTCCCATTATTTCCTGGTAAGAAAAAAAAACAGCAAAAAGGGATTAATCCTCATGTGTTGAGGCAGTCTTGTTATCTAACCTGGAAACAGTATTTTCATCATTAACTGATTTTGTGGCAACTTTGCTGGGAAAGAATGAGCTTTTTAAAATTGAACTTGTTCACAAGCAACAAAACAATAAGAGAGAGACATGGAATTAATGAAGCACTACTAGATCAGGTTAGTCAGAGTCCTGTCCATCCTATTCTTGAATGTTTCCAGGGACAGGGCATCTACCTTACTCCTGGGCAACCTGTGCCAGGGTTTCATCTCTTCCTTATATCTAATCTAAATCTACCATCTTCTAGTTTGAAGCCATTACCCTTTGTCCTGTCACTACAGGCCCTGCTGAAAAGTTTGTGTCCACCCATTTCATAAGCCCCCTTAAAGTATTGAAAGGCCACAGTGAAGGTGCCCCCAAAGTCTTCTCTTCTCCAGGCGTAACAACCACAATTCTCCCAGCCCAACAATATTTTTCTCTCTACTGTCTGATGTTCTGCCAGTGCTACAGAATATGCAGTATTTCACATATTCACTTTAGCACCTTAAAAAGAATGGATCCTCAGAAAACTACAGAAATTCGCTAAGGCACTCTTCATTGCATGCTGCATGTACTGAGGAGTAAACAGTAAATTGCAAAAAAAAAACCAACATGGATATGGACAGATAAGGAATTAGACCTCTCAAAATGCATTTATAAAATAGTTACAGAAAGTGAATAACTTTGCAAAATGAAAAGAAGAAAAGGCGGTTTCCACTGGTCTAGCTGTTGGGAGAGCTTAAATTACCATATTTAGGGAATTAGTCTAAAATAACCATATTTAGGGAAATATAACTTTCCTGTGATTCATGAATATGAGAACTCTTGTACTACACTTACTATGAGTGTGATCTAGCACAGAGAACATAAGGAGCTGTAGGAGGACTTCTTGCTATTTGTGAGAGATGTAGGAGGATATCTCCACGATCCTAAAGGTGGACATTTTTGGAGGTACTAAATAATGATTGATGATGAATAATAAGGAATCATACAGTAGAATCAGAGAATGGTTTTAGTTCTAAGGGACCTTAAGGATCATGTATTTCCATCCCTCTTTTCTGGGCAGGGACACCTTCCACTACACCAAGCTGCTCAGAGCCCTATTCCAGCCTGACCTTGAACACCTGCAGGGAGTCCACGATGTCTCTGGGCAACCTGTTCCAGTCCTCACCACCATAAAATAATTTCTTCCTAATATCTCATCTAAATCTACCCTTCTTCAGCTTAAATGGCCACAAGTTGCACCAGGGGAGGTTTAGATTAGATATTAGGAAAAATTTCTTCACTGGAAGGACAAGCAGGCAGTGGGTCTGTCTACCCGGGGAGGTGGTGGAGTCAAATCCCTGAAAGTGTTCAAAAGGTGTGCAGATGTGACAGCTGGGGACATGGTTCAGTGATGAACACAGTAGTGCTGTGTTGACAGTTGAACTCCATGAACTTAGAGGTCTTTTCCAACCTTAATGATTATATTATTCTATTCTATTCTATTCCATTCTATTCTATTCTATTCTACTCTATGATGCAACACTTGAGCCTATAGCTTTGCTTTCTTTCCCAGAAGAGAAATGAGACACCTGGCTCTTGGGAAGCAAGGCAGTAGTTCATATAAAAACTTTAGTGTGCTATGCAAGGACCTTCTTCACAGAAATCCAGAGGCCACAGAGAAAGGAAATGGTGGAAGCTAAAAATGAAAAAATCAGTGATTATGCTAAAATGTGCAGTACTTTTACTTTCATAGCTAGAGAATTTCCAGCCACAGAAGGGCAGCAGATCTTGTGCTACTGGGCACATATACATAATGATGACAGGAAGTGCTTGCACACCAAAAGCTTCAATTAAAGAAGTAGTCAGAAAAACTTTACTTCACTTTTCTTCAAATTTTATTATCTTTCCTTTCACCCCCGAGGACAGTAATTTGTGAAGTCAGCTTTAAAGTGTACAAAAGAGTTCAGAACCTTTTCCTTTACAGGGTGGCCCCAAGGCTTTATGTACTAATGTCTGTCTCAAAGTTCCCTTCTCATCCACACAGAAATGGATAAATTCACCTTTCCTTCAAAGTGAAATGGGCACCACCTTTTATTAACATGGCATTTAATTGCACACAGCAGGTGTCATCCTGCTTGCAAGGAAATGTTATATTTTGGAAGTGTGCTCATTAATATTAATTATAAATACTTGTATTAATGAAGATTAATAATGAGTTACTTATCTCCCTTTAAAATTACGTAAGAGAGAAACAAGGAAGACTGGTGGCAATATATATGATAAATATATATATACATATAGTGAGTGAGAGAGAGAGAGATGATAGATGATAGATGATAGATAGATAGATAGATGATAGATAGATAGATGATAGATAGATAGATAGATAGATAGATAGATAGATGATAGATCGATAGATGATAGATGATAGATAGATCAATAGATAGATATGGTGGAGAATCAGATCTCACCTATCATCTGGGTCTCAGTCCAACAACTCTTTCCCTGATTTTTTCTTCTCTTCTCTTCCAGACTGATTTCTTCGCTGTCACACAAGGAGAAAACACAATGTCATCTCCATTTTCACTTTCAAACTCAAGATATCATGTGGCATTATGAGCTCAAACTTGACAAATATTGGCCAGGAGTTAATCTGAACACAAATTTTCTAGAACTATTACAAAAGGAAATACAGATATTTGCAGATTCACTGGTTGTTTTTTGTTAAACCATAGATCACACTAATGAAAGAATAAACAACCAGCAACTGTATTTATGAGCCCATTAAAGGAACTATCTAAGGAAACTGCAGTTACAGTGTGTTTATCATTGTTCCTGTATACTACTTCCAGAAACTTAACTTAAATGAGCTATAAAAAAATAAACAGGCACTATTTCCAAACAATTCTCACAATTTAAATAATAATTAACAAATAAATCTAGCAACTCTAAAAGAAAATAGCAAATAAGAGATGGGCCCCCAGTCTGGAGAGGCTTGCTACCTTACTCTGTACCAAGCACCCCAAGTCCAAACCTGGCTCAGACAAGAACCAACATGCTGGTTTCCATGGAGTTTTGCCAGAGCCACACCAACTCTTAGTGCAGCTAGAGCCAGTTAACAGCCTGTTCCTGTGGAGATCACTGGGCAGAGCAATCCACCATGCTCTACTGGAGGCTGAGAAGAGGAGAGAAGACAGACTCTTCATTACAAGAGATGAGATTGAGTGTATCATTCCCTCAAAGCTTTTAAGAAACACATGGATATGGCATTTGGGGTCATGGTTTAGGGGTGAATATGGTGGGGCTGAGCTAATGGTTGGACTTGATGACCTTGGAGGTCTTCTCCAACCTGAAAAATTAAATATGCTTGGCTGGGACAGTTTTTTTACTGTAGATATTGCCTTTTGCAGCAGGTAGCCTTATCAATACCAAAGTTATTTATTGACTAGGACTAATAGATAATAGAAGTAGCAAAAAGGGCATACAACAAAAAGGACCAAACTTGTTTCTCAGATCTTAGAAGTATCTTAACCCCCATGTAGAGAAGAGTGTAGCATATGAAAAGCCCCACAGGTTATATTTCAGATATTCTCCTCTCTTCAACTATTCCTATTACCTATCTTAGACATTCCCTGGTAAGTGTTCTGTTTTGAGATTGTCACAGTCCTTATCAGCTGTCAAATTACTTCATTTGCTTGTGAGTCTGGACCCCAATATATTTTGACCCATGTGTAAATTTTACTGCATGTTCACTTGCCCCTTTCAGTACCTAAATATTTGCAAAACTGCGACTTCAACTGCTGGCCCAATTCCACTCCTGCCGACCAACCTGAGGAACTGATTAATATTCCAAATATACTTCGAGAAAGATCAAAATTTTTTTACCTCCCCTGGAGCAGCAGTAACAAAAGCACTGCTGAAGCATTAACAAGTACATCTCCGACTTATGTTAAGGAAAATGTAACAGGCTTGGAAGAAACATAAAATAAATGATCATGTTAACATCACAACAGATTAAATAAGTCACAGTACATTAAATTACTTTTTCTGCCTTTGTATACTCCTCAGATGCTGCTGGGCTGAAAACCATATGACACAATTCAGTTTTCCAGGGAAGAATCTGTAGCATTGAAAGTTGAAATGTGCACAATCCTACAAGAACTGAGACTGTAGCATTCAAAACACTGATTTTTTACCTGATTAGTGGGGATTTTCAGTGAGTGAGGTGTCTGTCTTTTTATGCCAACAAGTTGTTATATTTAAAACATAACTAGCTTGAGAACAAGTCCATAAGTTGCTATTAATGCTCAATATTATGCCACCTGGGAACACTACAATGCAAAGTTCAATTAAAAATTAGTTTTAAGGCAAGATATTTGAGCAGTGTGATCACATGTATGGGTAGAGGAAAAAAAGTTTAACACCACCTAGACAACAGCACTCCTTCTGAGCTACTTCACACCAGTGCTGGTATGCCCATTGTCTTGAGTTTGGTCTTGAGTTTGTCGATTTGATTGTCAGCTGATGGTTCTCCAATGTTCAGAAACAGATTATAGTCTCTAACTGTCATTTTAGCTCTTCACTCTCAGTCAAAAAAAGCAGTAGCTAAGTGTCTAACTCCTTTAGGAGTTATGTGCTGACATGCCTTTGGAGACCTCAATTTTAATCTTTTCAAGTTCAAAAAAAAAAAAGTGAGGCAATCCATGTATTTAGTCCAATTATTAAAATATTGAGTGCATCCACTCTGAAAGCACTGAGATGCTTTAAGATAGTAGCAATTTTGCTGTATAAACATGTAGTGCATTTCTTCTGAGGAACAGATAAAAATGTTCCCAGTTTCAAATCATGACACAATGAACTCTAAGAAATCTTCACCTGAGGGTGATAAGGAACTGTATAAGGCTCAGATTGCTCATACTCTTTGGATGTCCCAGCATTTAGTCCAGAATGCATTGCATGGCAAACGTTGTATGTAAATGTTATAATATTATTATAATTTAATTTTATTTTTTTTTACCTTATAAGATGGGGGAGGCCAAGACTTGTTGTGCATTATATCTAGTGAGCTTTGCATAAGTGTGAGGTATTCAAGTAATTCTTGGATTTTTTTTTTTTAAACAAAGAAACTATATATCGGGGTTCAAAGAAAAATGTTGGGTTTTTTCCCCCCAGTTGTCCTAGAAAGTTTGGGGGTTTTTAGTATCTTCAGTTGTTTTCAAGTCCATTTTGTCCAGCACCATGCTTTCTAGCAGACCACGGCTTCACAAGAACCAATAATAAAATCCAGACTCCCTGTCCAAAACAGAGGTTACCTTTATACTGATAAATTACATTTATGGTTCAATTAGACTGATAAAGAGCACCAGAAAGTATCCTCAGAGACTGAGATTCAGTCACCTCTACAGGTAAATTGCTATAGCAATCCCTGGCTATACTTTTGGCCCCAGCCTGGTTAGTGCCCACCTGAGCAATTTCTGGGAAGTGTTCAGAAGTTAGCATGCACCAGGGATCACTCTCAATAGGCAGTTTGGATGTAGGCATCATGTAATTGAGGCTGAAAGGTTTCAACATTATGTTCATGCCAGTAGTCCTTATCACCAGAAAACAATCCTTAGCATATTTATTGTACTAGTAGATAGGTAGCCAGAGAGTCCAGGTGTTTGAGACAAACATAAATCATCTTGTTGCAATACATTTTAGGTATAAGAAATATTCAGATCTGAGGACCATAGGACAGTTGTTTACATAGCCAGTGCCCTGGGGCTGCACTTTAATTAATTAAGGGTATCCTTATCTCATTCCTTTTCACTGTCAAAAAATCTCTGTTTAAGGAGAAAATAGCCTGTGTGGATACACAGTTAAGAAGGAGGAATGCAAACTGTGACACTGTGTGTAGGTGTGAGTTATGCAGAGGGTGCTATTCCTGGGATCAAATGTTGCAAGACTACTCCAGTTTTGCCTGGAATATGTTGGCTTTATGGGACTTCTCTGTCTAGTCAGTTGCAATGAACACATTTCAGTGTAATAGTTCTTTGGGTATTTGGATTTTATTTCAATGAAGTCCCCAACTGTAGGAGCCCTCAATCACATGAAATCAGTTTCAGTGTTGATAATGGATTTTTCTAAGTCTTGTGATTTTGGGGAGTGGGGACTGGGGGAAAGGGAATAATGAAAATGTAAACATTGCAGTCTCCAAAGCCATTATGAAGTAGTAGGGATCTGTATGTTACCTACCCATGTTTCTTACTCAAACTCAAGGCCAGTGGTGGGAGAGGAAATATGATGTTATTTATGCATGTCTAGGCAATATGACAGTGTATCCTAGTCCCAAATATACAATGTAGCTGAGTTATGTGCTGGTAATAATTTATGTGTTGCTATCAGTTCATATGCTGCCATTGTAGCACATTTCAGTAGAGCTGCTAACCTCCCTGGAAAATGGCTACCTCTGATCTCCAATATTTTTTCCTAATTAAAAAATGTTTTTTATTTCATTATAACTACATCAGAAGAAACTCTGGACATTTTTCAGAAAGACTTTTTTTTACAGCAAATCGCCAAAGGAGGCTTTCTCTTTACTTTCATGCCACACCAGCCATTCTTTAATTCCCCGGGTCACCATGTGAACAAAATTGATAAACAGCTGGCAAAACAAAAAGACAAAACTGCTACTGTGCAAGGGTTTTATCTGCTTTAGTATCATTTGTTTAAAAAGTACCTTTGCATATTTCAGATAGGTTTTGATTAAATGTTTCTTCCTTTTGCTGCTACATGACCATTAACTGAATGACCATGTAATAAGCATAAAAGCTCAGTAATTATATGCTTGATTAGTGAATATCCTTTTCTGAGCTACACTATAAAGTCATTTAATATATGTCATGGTTCATTACCCCATTCTTAGGTACTAATTCACCGTGTCTATGTATAGATACTCATATAGGTGATTTGGGACAACCACCTAAAAATAGCAGCAGCCTACTCCCTGGGATGCATCAGTTGCCCAAACCATGAGACATTTATAATGATATTGTTTATTTTCTTATATTTGATTACTGGCAGATTGCACTGCACTCTGCTGCTCTGCCCTCTCTGCCAGCTACTTACACCATGACCCTGAACTCTGTCTCTTGCCCTCATGACTACAGTGATGCTGTCTGTGAAAACCCCCGTGGCATAGCTGCTATTCAAATAGATAGACTCATCCTAGTGCTGAAAACTTTCCCATCTTTGACCAGGAGTCATCAGCTATCTCTGGGCTAATTGTTTCCTTTTTTATTTGTCTTTAAGCCTAAATCGCAATTTGTTCCCAAGTCCACATCTTCATACCATCCCACTTGCACAAGGCAGGCTGGAAGGAAGATATTGAGTGTATTGAGTGTAAATGTCTGCCTCTGATCAGAGCAAAATTATTCTCTGCACCCTTCACGTGTGATTGTGTCCATCTGGCAGTTTTAAAATATTCTTCCTGAAACCTTGTTTTCTTTAATGTACAACGATGTTTTCATCAGTACAACTTTCTTTTGCTTTCCTATGTTATTTGCACCTTGCAAATTCAGTATCTCACTAGCTACCATATGAATCAAGATGAATATTTTCTTTTAATGAAATATTATCTGATTCCTCTTTTTTATTTTTAGATTTCTGGAATTCATGTAAGAACATATGTATTTTGTCTTGGTCTAGTTAGTTAATTTTAAGTGTCTTCCTTAAATGGGTCTTTATTTCTTGAAAATGGTCATCTTTGTTTCTTTGCTTCACCTGCATTTTATGAACTTCTGTCCCAATATTTATTTAAACAGAGACTTTTTTATGATATCATCTTTTTAATGGTTTCCAAGTCATCTCTCTTACTCATCTCACGTTGCTCACCACCTCCTCATCACCACCTTATCCAGCTTTATGTTTTATACTTTCTTCTTATATTCAGCAATCAAAAACCTTATAGAGTGATTGTTCTCTGTCCCTGAAGGAATCACCCATGTCACTGCTTTCCTCATCTCCTCCAGCTGGTTCCCCACAGGCTTAAACAGAATATTCTGGCTTTGGGCACAACAGAATGTTCTCACTGCATGCTCACATATTTTAAGGGAAGCATTAAAACTGTCCTGTGGTTTTTAAAGTTGTTTTCAATGTCATATGCATGGTGAGAAATAGTTTCATTTGGAAAACTTGAGCATTTTACACCTTATATCATGCAGCACATCAGGGCACACAAAACATATTGCATGAATTAAATTTGATCCTCTTTGATACAGCATTTTTATACTGCAGGACTTCATTATTGCACAGTAGTATATGTGGCATATGTGGAAGACAATCCAGTCACTTTAGAATACAATTATTTTGATTTTGATGCAGCCAAGGCTTGCCTGTGTTTGGCAAAAAGGTGTTTGTCCTTAGCTGACACAGAGAAGATCAATTTCTCAGTAACTTTTGCAGAGTTATAACAATTTACATCAAGTAAAATACTGCCAATGCCTTCTGGGGAATAAGAGACCAATGCAGAGTTCTATTTGACCTTTCTAAGGAGGGCATTATTAAAGATTTATTCCTTCCAGAATTCTAATTGGCTTCTTTTGGTGACCTTTCTGGATAATGGTGATGTTTTTCTCAGACTTTACAATGCTCTCAGGTAGGGAATTCCTTCACTGCTCTGACACAGCAACTGAATTCTAATTTGCGTCCTAACTCCATCACTTCCTTTCTCAATAATTTCATGCTGTAGTCTTGAGTAAGGTAATTTTTGCTGGGACTTTTTTCATAAATGCTTTATCTCATTCTTAAATCCTGAAAAAAAATCACTAAACTTAAGATCAGGCCAGATTCACGGAAGTGTCTAATGGCACAGAAAAAGCTTACCAAGATGGAAAAAACATGAGTAGGAATGCACCACTAGTGACCAGCTGCTTTTGGCTTCACCTGTTTTTGCTTTGTTCTGTCTTCCCAGGAACCAGACTTGGTCTCTGTCTTGCATCTGGAGTGTCTGTGGGATGCAGATCCCAAAGTGAATTAAATTCTTTCCCACACCAGGATTTCTCCAACTGGCAGCTATTAGCTTTGTTCTGCATTGAAGCTAAGAAACTCTGGGGATTATCTGTAGTATAGATGACATGGGTAGAAACTTTGATCAGCTTTATTGTTCAGACACACCTACTTGTGAACCTCTTCACTATTCATTAAGAAGCTGTAAAGATGGAGCCAGACTCCTCCCAGTTGTGTCCAAGAAACTGACAAAAGGTAACAGACACAAATTGAATTACAACAAATCCTGTTTCAACACAAGAAAAACAAGTTTTACTCAAGGTTGTCAAATTCTGGGATAGGTTGTCCAAATAAGTTATGGAGTGTTCATGTGTGGAGAGTTGAGAGAGCATTGAGAAACCTTAGCTGTCTGATCCTCCTTTGAGGGCTTCAAGGCCATGGATCTCACTAGACATAGTCCTGAGAAATCTGCTCTAGATGACACTGTTTGGGGTCTTCAAGACCACAGACTTCATTAGGTCACTTCCCACCTTCCTGATTCCTTATTTTACTACTATAAACAAAGTAAACAATCTTGCTGAATTCTCTTTTTCTGGAAAATAGTTTGACTTCTTTGTCCAGCTGAAATGTGAATAATTGTTTGGATTTTACAGCCTATGTAATTTTTATTTAGATTAGATTTTTTTCCTACCTGACTGAGTTTTAGTCCAGTAGGAAAATATTTTTATTGAAATTATATGAAGGTGAGTTTGTTCCATACCATTCTACCATGACCAGGATTACATGTTTAGCCAGAACAAAACCTCTAAACAAAATTTAAATTTCTGTTGCTTTGTATATTACCTCTCATTTTCACCATTCATTTCAGTTGTAAAATATGTGGCCACCTGCCAGCATTATTGTGGCACTGTCCCATATGAATGTTAAGCAGGCAACAATGATGCACTATAATTACAGTGCTTGAAATGATTGGAAATAAATTGGCACTCCAATTATAGATGCATGAAAGAGGCTCCAGTATATCACAGTCAGTCCATTAATTTCTGAAATAGCTCAGGCGATCTCACTATTTTAGTGACATTCGTTATTTGCCGCTGCAATGAATCACAGTGAACAGTAGTGGGGCCCTGGAAATTAGCAAGTTGAAGGACATTTGGAAACAAAAGGACTTAAAACTACTCCATGTTCCTTTGTGTCCCAAAGAGAAAATGACCTCCAAGTGCAATATCAAAACCTATTTGCTGCATTTTGAGAAAGAAAATGTTAATGTAGTTTTTGGTCCCACCTGATGCCTTCAGTCAATTCACACAGTATTCCAACTGAGCATGGAAATAATTTTATGGAAATCTGCACAGTAAGCACATCCACATTTCTGCAGCGTACTACAAACATTTCAAAGGGAAACAGGACTGCAAATGTAAATACTACATGTTACATTTGCTAATCTCAGCAGGCTATTGCTCTTAAGATAACACATTATTAACTGTTCTGGTAAACCAGTCCAGGTGATTTGAGAACTGGGTGTGTGACAAACACCTATGGTGAATGCCATAGGTATAGAAACTTGTTTAATATTTTCTGTGCATGGGTTCATCCCAGTTGCCCCTTTAGTTCACCCTGAGCCTTAAAAACGTTTTGTTTTCTCCCAATCACGTGCTGTGAAAGGTTACTGTCAACTCATCAGTAGCGCAATTTCTCTGAGGCTGCATCAGAATAAAGAGGAAGAAATAACGTCACTGAAGGAGAGAGGAGAAAGACTGTCTCCATTCAGGTGACTACCAACGGCCCTGTGGCTAGTCTTACCAGCTCTGTGTCATAGCCAAGATGGGGAGATGGAGAGAGATACATGAGCACCAGGCTTCCAAGGTCCTTCACCCACTGTACAATTCAGTCTCTCCAATTAATCAGTCTGAAAACTGAAATACTTTCAGTCTCCATGGTGCACTGGGTAGTGGAAAGAGCTGGTCACAGGACATCAACAACAACAACAACAACAACATCCATTTCAGTAGGATGATGCCTCTGGGCACTGAAAATAAAGACCTACATCTGTGCATGCCAAACAGTCTTAGGTATTTCAACTTTTCAATAGAAATTTTAAACTAGCATAAATACTTATAAAAATTTTAAAATTAACTTCAAACAACTGGTAAAAGTCTAATTGGTCATAACTGCCAAGTCATCAGGGCCTGAAATTCCAATTTAAGTGTTACTAATTCCCACTGCTCTTTCAAGGATTTTTAATTATGTCATCCCAGATTAATAAGCAAGCAGTGTTAACAGCTACTGTATGTAATTTCTTAAAATAATGGAAAATATAAAATTCTGATTTAAGGAATTTTTATTTCATGCTCATAAATAGAGTAGGCAAATATGAAGTGTGAATCAAGAACAAAATTAATGTCACCATGCTCTATGGATACTTTTTTAGAACACTGTTTTAACATATTTCACAAAAAAAACCAACCAACCAAAAAAACAAACAAACAAAAAAAAAAACCCAACAAAAAGCAAGGCCAAAAAAAAAACCCAGCATAATACACCTTGGAATTTCAAGTAGTCATCTCCTGAAACACTGAAATAGAGCAATCAAGTTGACTAGGATAAGATGGAAAGTGTGGTTTGTAAACTTTCTCTGGGAATTTTGGGGGAAGGGAAAATGGAATTCATCTTAATAACGAATTTAGTAACAGAAATCTAAGTCATGTCTACAAGGTTTCATAAGGAAAAAAAAACCTTTTCAAACAAGCTTGTATGCTGCCCTTGATGAAATTCTAAGTGTGACTAGAAAACAGAGCTGTATTGATCAGATTATATTTGGTGTTTACCTAAAACATAACATATATGTACAGTAGTGTGGAAAAAATCACCCAAATTGGCTACAAATCGTCATGTCTGGCAGATCTCAAAAGGCAGCTTTCATCAGCCTTTATGGAGTTCTGTAGAAACTTGGATACCTATATTTTCATCACATTTTAAAAAAACTATAAAACCACTGGTTATGACACCAGCAGGAGGCAGAGCATGTTAAATCACACTGAAAAAGGATGTGTAAATGAAGACTGCTTCAGAGCTTTTGGGATGTTTTGTGCAGGTGCATACAAATATAACAACACATTCGTGGAATGTCCTGAGTTGGAAGGGACTCATAAAGATCATAGAGTCCAACTCATCCAAAGATATACATCAAGAACTAAGGAAGGCAATTTTGACAGGAATATGAGACTTTAAACTGAAAAGTCATGTTTCTGAAAGACTGAGGGTTCATCAGGAACCAAATGAGAAATTAAAGCATCAGTGTGTTTGAAACTCTCCTTCACAGCTTTGCTCTTATCAAAATCTCTTCCTTAGCAGGTCAGGAAGCTTGAGTTTAGCCATGTAGTACATCTCTCATATGAGTCAATGAAAAGCCCATTGTCAAATTTGTTGAGAATCGCAACAAGCCCAGAAGAGCACTTTACGTTTTTTGAAGTGCTGTATAAAGATTAACTAATTGAACCTCAATCATTAGAAACTTCTTTGAGAGGGGGAAAAATGAAAACATCATCTTTTTAGTAGTGGCTGCTTGCCCCAGCCTTTGACACTAAACCTAAAATCCCATGACTAAAATGAAAAAGCTTTTTATTTTTAACATTTCATTCCCTGTTCCATTGACTTGGATCAATGTGTTTTGAGGAGGTCACTGTCAAATTGCCAACTTTTTAGATGTACAATTTAAGCCTAATTAAAGGTTTGATAGAACTCTCTCAGTAAAATTAACTCATTTGAATAGGAGATAATTTAAGATCATTCACTAAGGACCTTTTCTACTTCCATACAGAACATAAAATTTTTATTTCATCTTACAGTATAAATTAAACTTATAAAAGAGGTGTGGGGTTTGTTCCAAACTTAGGGATTTATATAAAATGGACAAGTTAATACTCTTCTTTCCCTTTGGTGGTACTATGAATTATGTTTCTAGCAAACGTGCAGAACTTTAATATACTACAGCTTTCTTAAAATGCCTTCAATCTCCTTGCTATCTCTTCATTTTGGTATTGTGTGAGTTTCCTTGTCCAGAACTATTTGAAAAACTTCTATGGTTCTTATTTAAATTGGTATCTCAGAGAAAAGAATAATTGTCACACAATAATTAGAGGGGGGGGGTTCTGCCTGGAAGGTCTTAATACTTATACCAGGATAATATTTAAATCTAAATGTTATCTAAATTCTGTTACCCTCCGTGTTTGCTTAACTACCTGCAAAACCAATCTGTAGTTTCCTGTTTGCTCAGCATTCATCACCAAACTGCCTGACCCAGCACATTTCTTATTTGAGAGCTTGCTTATTTTGACTCCTAAGTGCTCTATGCTGATATTGAGAGTCTATTCCTGATGTTGTATTAACTGTGGGATCCTATTCCCACATGCAAATCACATATGTTATCATAGCACATTACAAGCCAGGATTTGAACACTGTATTTCCCAGATGCCAGTTACATTGTCAGGAAATGCCAATCACTGAGGTCAGAAGCCTTTGAGTGTCTCTCTTTGGTGTTTGGGGAACATCTTGAGACCTGTTGAAGGATGGTGAGGCTGGATGGGGTTCTGTGCAGCCTGGTCTAGGTGAAGATGTTCCTGCCAATGGCAGGGGGTTTGGAATAAATGGCCTCTAAAGTTTCCTTCTGTGCCAAAACATTCTATGATTCTAAATGAGCAGGTTTGGTTTGGAAGTGGAACTGGAGCAGTTTAAAAGGATTAGACTCTTTAGTGTTCATGACTTTATAGAAAGTAACCTGGTGCCCTTCAGCTGGTGGCTGTCAAAGCTGTATGTTTAAACTACTGATGGACAGAAGCAGGGAGAAAACAGCAAAAGGAGTATAACTGATGCATTTCTTGCACATACATGGCATTTTCTGCAAGTCAGGGGACTTGTCCCAAACATGTCCCAGTAGCCAATTCAGTGACAGAATTCTGATTTGCAGCTTTGTTATCTGACCAACTTATATATTCTTATGTTACATTTACAATTGAAATGTTGCAGCTGCCTGGTAGAATACTCTAAATGTGCCTCAGGCTAGAGTCAGACAGAATATCTGACATCCCCTTTCACATTTCTCTTTCTACTTATTGGCACAGGAAAGTGTTACATGTAAGAGCTGGGGTATCAGTCAAATATGCAGAAGCATATATTGATATACATATAGTATATAGCATATTATATATATAGGTGAAATTATTATATAAGTGAATATGCATACAGTTGACCATATCTGTAAGCCTGTTCCTAAGCACCTGACTTAACAACTGTTCACCATTTAGTGTACAGGCATCAGAGGCTTCTTCAGGGTTGACTAAAAGTATACACAAAATGCCTCTATGACACTTAAATACACAGGAACTTAGCTGGGTTCTCCTCTGTGGAGAACAGTGGAGAGGAATCTCCATTGCACACCTCCTTTACAGCTCTCTGCTCTGATTTCAGAATGCTCTGCTGTACTGTGAGCAGTTCTTGTCCTTGTGTGATGTGCAGCTCTAAAGCTTGTATGCCATTGCTCCCATGACAAACCATACTAAGATGCTGTCTCCCATTTCCTGGGAAAGGAAAGACTTGGTCCACCACTGTTATAATTATAAAATGTGCAGGAAGCAACATCTGTCAAATGAAATATCACATATTCTCTGACTCATTACATAATTTTATTTTTTTCATTCAGAAAAAGTCTGGAATTTGTGACTGAATTATGCAGTTATATCAATATCCAGCTAGTCACAAATAAGGCAAATTGTGCTTAGTTTGTACATGCACACTTAAAGAGATTTAAAAAATAATGGTTTATTTGTTTAAAGCAAATAAAATGAGAAGAAGAAAATAATTTCTAAGAGATATGTTACCCAAATGCTTCTTTTGCAGATTGCACAGGGTCTTTTACTTTTCAGTTAAACTGAATTCCTCTATTTTCCCTCTTTTCTGCCCTGTCAGAAGTGAGGGCCTGATTCACAGTATGGTTAAACCAAGACCCATACCTGGACTTCCATGCACTCCAGGTCTATTACTGCAGTGTTTGAATATCTTACCTGAAAGTCACCATCAGTCTCTGAGAGGCTGCTCTAGCTTCTGTGGAGACCATCTTCCCTCCAGGAAAATCTCTGCATTTTGTAGACAATACAAGGACAACAAAGACATATTCTGAAGCACTTAATAAAAGCAGAGAATTGTAATTTTGCAAATACTAGTATCTTACAGTTGTTTAATACAGTTCCCATCTCTCAAGTACTCATCTGAATCAAAGCTGAACACTAAACATTTTGAGGCTACAAGAATAACACCTGTTCCTAAATCACTGGAGAATGACAAAATTTTAGACAAAGTGTATTTATATACAATTTCCAACTATGCAGCTATCATAAGCACTGTATAATAATGAAGATGGGGAAGAACAGGACAATCACACTCTGGTTCATAGGAAATGAGCAGCACATGATTTGTAGTCCCCTATTCTAAATGCTACCCCATGTTACTTTGTACAAAGACATTTCAAATGTTCAGCTGTGACTGCTTATTTGTTCCTTTCAAAAGTTTATGAAGTCCTTGATCTAAGGTCACTAAACAAATCTGTAAATGTAAAAATCTGAAAGCTGTAAATGAGTTCAAATGCAGTATAACGGGAAGTTAATTTTCACTGCCCTGCATATAGATTAATCAGTTGAGGACAAAGATGAATTAAACAATATATTAACAGACTGACATAGCAATACAAAAGCCATATTTATCTCTGAACCATCCACTCCAACAGCTTTATATGAATTCATTTTCTCCAACTGGAAAAAAAGGCTTGAATGTTGTTTGTAAATATCAGGTAAAGTTACCCACATTGTATCCAGTAGCATTGAATGAATCAATACCAACAGAACACTTTCTTCTGATGCTGGTTTTGCCTCAGCAATAGCAAAAGAGAATTAAGAAGATTTGCAATACTTTATTTACTAAGGTATTACAAAGTGCCCATCTCCACACCTCTTCCTTATGGCTTCAGATTATGTAGATTATGTGTTTTCATAGAATCACAGGATGGTTTGGGTTGTAAGGGACCTTAAAGATCATCCAATTCCAATCCCCCCTGGTGTGGGCAGCAACATTTTCCACTAGACCAGGTTACTCAGGGCCCCACCCAACCTGGCCTTGAACACTTCCAAACATGGGGAGTCCATAACTTCTCTGGGCAACCTGTTCCAGTGCCTCACCATGGTCACTGTAAATAATTTCTTCTTAATAGCTAATCTGATTTTTTTCTTCATACATTTGTTGTTGCACATCATTGCAGAGAGGAGCTAGGAAAAGTGTTCACTGTTACATTAGTTCCCTTCACAGAAGTACCTGGGGGTCACAAATAGTCCCTAGGAGATAAGTTATTCACAGAAATAAGTTTGTCATTGCTCCAGATTCATAGCAAGGTAAAAGCAACTACCTAAAGAAATAGAGTCCAGCCTACAAACATTTCTGATCTACTTTAAAAGTAATAAATAATATTACTATAATTAATGAAAAAGTTGATTTCAACACTGCTTCTTTTCGTTTTAAAAGGAAACCATTTTCATAATTTTAACACACTTTCATCAAGGTTACAGTAAGTGGGAAGTGTTAATGGAGCCAGCATTGCAGTGACATACAGTCATGTACTAGAACAATGCAGCATGGAGTGTCTAAACATTTCACCCTGCCCCTAGCCCCAGAAATGATACTATTTCAGTCATGTGAAATTATTTTACATACATAATACTTTCTATACTGCTTCCTCTATCACTTGTTAAACAGTTTTCAAAAAAGGAAAAATGTTCTTTTCCTGCTGATCTGTTTTTAATAAAGAATGTAGAAAGAACCAATAAACAAAAAGCCCTTGAGAGTTAATGCACTAGCTAATGGCTATGTGGAAATTCTCTGTTTAAAAGTTTTACTTTTTCCTATGGTCTGTTCCCACAGGTACAAGAAATAAACATTGAAACCCAGTCCACTGGACAGAATGATTCTTTCTTTACAGCTAGACTTTTCCATTTCGTGTAAATCCTTCTTTACCATTATGAATTAATTATCCATAAAACGGAATAAGAGGAGTGATGTTCCTATTCTACAGAATGACATAGTCACAATAGAACTAGAAATTGAAAGGATAAATCTTGCAATGAATGGTGACATGCTTTATACATATATAAGTACGACAGAAATTATATTAACATTCCTCAGTTTTAATAAGTTCTTGATCTTGATCCAATAGGGAATTCAGAAGCCCAATTGCAATCTAATGCCCTTCCAGAAATAGCACAAAATAAAACTCTGATGTCATTGACTTCCTCATGGGCACAGTAGAATGCCCAGTTTTTTTCTTTTTCTGTAGAGTTAACTGAAAGACTCTGAATATTACAAAAACTAGGCCAGCCTGTGAGGCGAGGTCCTGGAACAAGCACATGCCCCATGCAGGCAATGGTACTGCCTTGATGGAAGACCTGAAATCACTCCCATTCAGTCCACACTGGCTTTTTTACTACAAAGTCAAACTAACAACAAATTGTTGTCCCCTCCTTTGATGGTACTTTGTAAATAAAGAGGGCAGAGAACTAAAGAAACACATATTATTCACTTACCTAGGAGAGAATAAAGGAGCATACAGCACTTAATTCCCTGCCTCAATGTGAGACATCTAGAGAGACCATGCCTTAGAGCAAGCTGAAGCAATTTCCTTCATGGCCATAAGGAAGGACATTAACTAAAGCACAACTAGAAAATACATGTCCCAGAGCAGAAACTGATCAGATGCTCCAACCATCAAGCCTCCATTGAGACTGATACAATTTGAATTTCAGACTCCTTCTAGGCGTGGTGCTGCCTTTTACTCACACACAGCATCTCTCCAGCTACAACCCAGAAGGTGCATCCCACACAGGTTGATCAGAAATCAAATAGCTGTTAGGTATTTATTGGAAAAATATGTTTGGGGAATTCCTATCTCTGTCTCAGTCATCTCTTGCCACCACTAACAAGAAATTGTTATATCAGTTCTGCCTTTTTCCTGCCTGCTATTCCATTGCCTACTCAGCCTGTATGGGGTTATAGGCTTACTGCAACAGGGATCTTCTCTCTGTAGCTTTGCACATACTACTGAATAAAAAAGGGACTCAGTTCACTGTTTGACTCTGAAGCCAAATGGCATCAATCAACATCCATATACAGTTCACTACACTTTGTCCTGTATCTTTCTGAGTTCCTGTAGTGTCTCTATGACATGGTTTTTATTTTGCTCTTTTTCTGTCCAAAGTATCCAAGACAAAATGAGCCTGTGTCACAGCCAGCCTCAGTAGACAGCAAAAAGGTATGGATGCTGCATGTGTCCTGAGACATATCATGAAGGCACATAGGGTTCTTTGAGGGCATATGAGCTGCTGAGGTAGTCCTGAAGGACTCTGTGGACTGGAGGAATCACAGACTTGTCCCTATTGTTGACTAAGAATGATCCCTGGCAAGTGGTCATTGTCTCACACTGACATAAATGGCCAGAGCCAAAATCTTGATTTGCCAATGGACACAAGCTCATCTGCTAACCCTGTCTCGTTTAGACTATTATTTTATATAGCCCTATATTATTTTTATAGTTATAAAGTAACGGTGCCTGAGCTCATTATCTGGCCAACAGTGAGACTGGCTGACACTATCTGGTGGTAAATGCAATACTAAAAACACCCTTCCCTCCAAAAAAGGGTAGCCATTGCAAAAACAACTTCAGGAAATGTTCTTTGTACTGCACTAACTTCCGAACCTCCTGAACTAGTTGGCAGAGCTAAAGCTGCACCAGAGGCTTTCTCATAGTTTAACAGAATAGAAAATCAAGTTGTGTAACTCAGGCTCAGGACTTAGCTCTGTTTTAATTGCAGTCAAAGACTTCTGTCTCCCATTGCAATCTAATTTATAGCTACTGTGGTGAGGGGACAGGGAGAAAAGGAGTTATTACATGTGGATATTGCTCTTAGCAAAATCGTAAAAAAAAAAAATAAAATCCTGCAGGTCTTCCAACATTTGGGGATAAATTTGTCAAATTGTTAAACTCACTATCTATTTCTTCTCCTTTAGCACTATGCCCTTATAAATTTTAATGTATTTTTTTCTATCAAAAGTATTATTTGGTATAAGTGACAAAGTGACACATTTGGTAGCTTTGTAAATATATATTTGAAGACTCCTGGCTGTCATAAAATAACTGGGCTGTCAGATTGCAAAGTCGGAGTGAAACAAGGTGGTTAACCGAAATGAGACTCCCATGAAGAATTTTCTTGTCACTCTGTGTGTGGAGGCATCTGCTGCAAATTCAGACTCTCAAGTCAACAGACACTTTGATCACAGGATGATTTATGTCAGCCATCAAACGTCTAAGTGGTAACCACACATCTGTCACCAGGACAATGTGGCATAAAAGAGAATTTAATTGCTTTTGGATTATAAATAAAATGAACATTGCAGGAATAAATTATGAGATCACTGTTAATTTGTCGATCATGCTATCAAGGGCAAGAAAAACTATCGGGCATAAAAAGCAAAGTTATTTTTGCTCCGAGGAGATGCAGTTAGGAACGTTTTAATAACAAATGGCAATAATCTCTTTTTGGTAGGTACATACAATCTGAAAAAAAATTGTCAGTGTTGATGAATCTGGCACGTCTGTCTCATTTAATCAACTCTTGCAGGTGCTAATGGAGGAAACAATCTGGGATAAAGGACTTGTGAAAGTCAGCTATTAAAGATATATTTAATATTTAGATACACATCTCATATTTCCTTCCTCCCACCCATTATTTAAAACTGATGACTTGGAAGACAACCACTTCTGAGACAGAGCAAGCTGTGTACTCAATGCCATAGAAAACTAATTTGTGCTCAATGTCCAAGGAAGTTACGGGTGTGTAGCATACCAGAATGACACAAACTTTCCTGTCTAGCCAGTGGAGAGGGGCCTGGACCTCAGCTGGACTATTGGGTTTGAATTTAGATAAATTTTTGCATGTGGATGAGGTGCCCATATACTCATTTCTGTCAATGATTAATAAGGATTTGACTCAGTTGCCATATGATGTCCTGTGTCCTTTCAGTTGCCCTAGGGTACCTGAGACATCTACACAGGGTTGGCAGAGATGAATCATGACGTCTTCCTTTCTGGATTAGCAGCAGAGGACAAGCAAGGATTCACCGTGGCAGCAAAACTACACCAGATGCTGACATCAGAGAACTGAATCTGGCCTCTACTCAGCAAGGTCTAGTCCATCGCTTCATGCCCTGGAATGGAAGGAGCCCACCTTCACTATCCAGGTTATCCAAAGCATCCTGTAAGGCTAAATGCATGTTACTTGAGTGCTGCTAAGCTCACGTAATGCTTCAACAGGCAGCAGGAATACAGCACAAAGTCCCTGCAAAGCATGACATAAAAGCCATAATTTCCCAGACTGCAAAAATAGAAGGGAGAAGGGAGAGTTGTATTTATCTCTTGCCTCTGTGACCCTGGTCAGGTCACAGAAATCCATTCTCCAGCCTCCCTTATCTTCATGTGTCTTTTCAATTTAATAATTTGTGAGACCCACCTTTCATAGAGAATGTTTAAGCTTATGGTGTCCAGATCTCGGTTTCACATATAAAGTATTAGTGTAGTAGCACAGTAATAGCAACAATAACAGAAATCACATTCTCAGCATTTTTATATGGACTGGTGAAGTGTTTGGTGTAATCCCTAAGTTAAATGAAATTGATTGCCAACTCTTGAGCCTGTACCAAGTGCCACTTACTGTAATATGCTACAGCATGACTTGTAAGCATGATTGGATTCTCATACAGCCCTAATGAGAGGTGTAAATAATACACACAGTGCATGTATGAATAACCACTGTTGGAGAGAGGTTAGACGACTAGTCTAGGGTGAAATATTCATTGTGAGGGATTTAACTTCCCAATTTAATCCATTTTTTTCTGCTCAGCAATGATTGGCATCCAGGTTTGAGGCCTGATTGCACCTGCAAACTGACTTAAGTGACATAGAAGCAGCAGAGAGTTGTCAAAGACTGCCTCAGGGAACACTACTGTACAGAATTTGCTATGTCTGGTATCACAAGAGCATAAGGGATCTATGTCATGTTCTTTTCCAAGATCTGCCTAAGATGTGTGACAAGGAACAGATGTTGTTTTCTCAGGTCAGTTTACTTTAACTCACCTGCAATAGCTGAACAAGTTGTTTCAGCTTATGTACAGGACCTTAGCTATACCAAAACATGAGGGAAGACAAAAATGTCTTCAAACATCCTATGGCTGATTCTGTATCTGAATATTAATTGATTATTTGAACATACAGTTACAATTAGGTGGTATTATATTATCTTCCTTATCATCTTCAGTAAATTAATTATCAGTACAAAGTGTACATATGAAATCTAGTCCCACCAAAGCCTATTCTCTGATCTTGGGCGCAGAAAGCTTTTCTCATCTCAGAGGAAGTGTTTCTGCAAGTAGAAGTCATACAAAAACCGTGCAGCTTACTGGCTTAAAAGATTTCTGGAATGGTCGGAGAAGATCAGGTGAGGAGATCGGGCATTAGTCAGAGCTACTTTCAATAGGATGTAGAGATCTTAGAGGAAGATGTCTGAGGAAATGTGAGGCAACAGGAGCTGCTATTGGAGACAAAATACTAGTTTCAGTAAGAAGCTGAAAATACTGTGGGAGAACAAGGAAATCATAGAAAGGGAAAACAAGGATTAAGAGATCCAGAGACCAGAGCAAAGATGAGATGCCTATGAGCTCTTGCTAAGAATAAAAGTCTCTCCACATAAATTTTTATACCTAACAAGTAAGTATTGTTTTAAATTGAACAAAAAAAAAAAAAACCCTCAGATAAGACATTTGTAAATTCATTCTCATGGGAAATACCATGTGTGAGAACAAATTGTCATGGAGTTAGTGCTGTTCCTACCTTTGAAAGTCTTTCAAAACAGAGGATGGAAATCATATCTAGAGTGACAAAACATATCCAATCTTCACAGAATCAAAGGAATGGACAAAAGTGTTTCCTGATGTCCTTTTCTGAATTTTGGCTTAACAAGTGGCAAGCGGACTCAGAGACTGTTTCACTGCCTGACTGTTTTTCTAACAGTGGTTCAGTTGTCTCCTATAGATCCATCCACCCTCCACTGAGCCAGAGGTGAGAAAATCCCCTGTGACACTTTAGTTCTCCACTTCAACAATGGGAATCCAGCACTCCTAATCTTTTTTCATGGATATTCCTTGCACTGCTTTCAGAGAGAAGTAACTTACCTCAATAATCAGTCATTTTAAACCAACGCATTTATCTTCAAGCACTGAGGTATCAGTAGGATACCTTCTGGCTCCACAGGCTTTTAGACTTGCAGAGGGAATACATTTATTCACTTTTTTTTTCTCACCGGCCCTAATGAATTATAATGATGTGATGCACTATAAGCTGGGTTGATAAGAAGGGCTTGGCAAGACTGATATCCCAAACTATTCTAATACAACAAGAGAAAGCCTTTGTGGTTCTGTCTTTTGAAGGGCAGGTTGAAAGTAGAAATCCTAGTGACCTCTCTATCCTCTTTATCTGCTCAACAACAGAACTGTGGGTATGGCAGTTGAGATCCCCCAAAAGAAACAGGCAGACTTTTTGAAGAAGTCTTCTCACGTCTCTTCTTTCTCCCTTCATAATATTCAGCCATTTCTCATACTTGCTGCTGAATTTTGACATGCCAAAGCTATTCAAAGTTCACCTGGTGACAAAGACTGACAAATGTCACAAGTTTATGCATGACAGCACTATTTGGAGAATGTACAAAATCATGCAAAATTGTTCCCCGTAAGGGCAGATGTAGCCCAGTTTCCAAAAGAAAAGGCTAGAAAAGGGATTAAAAATCCTTTTGCCCTGCCACTCTTTCTGCGCATAGAGTAGCAAGATCGATTAAAACATGCAAAAAAAAAGCACAAGCTGGGAGCCAGGAGACCTGAAGACACTGGGAAAACCTGCCAGAGTGCTAGTGTTAACTGGGATAGAGTTAGTTTTCTTCATAGTAGTTAGTTAGTATGGGTTTTGGATTAGTGCTGAAAAGTGTTGATGATTCAGGGAAGATTTTGTTGTTGCAGAGCAGCACTCACATAGAGTCAAGGTATTTTCTGCTCCTTACACAACCCCACCAGGAAGAAGGCTGGAGGAGAGGAAGGATTTGGGAGGGGACACAGTAGATTTCAATTTGGTAGTGTTTGACTTCTTTGCTACATGGGAAAAAACCCACGGCACTTCTCATCTGGGTTTGTTTGGTTTTTTTGTTAGGTTTTTTTTTTGGGGGTGGAGGGGAGGGATTTGGGTTTTTTTTCTTGATCCTGATCTCTTCAATTTCTTACATTCAAATGTTTCAGCCTCCATCCTTTGGGTCCTACCTGTGTCTCAGATGAAGGGGACAGTAGGAACTGTGCCTGTTGCTAGGGTTTCTGGGGGGCTCTGGGTTACAGATGGGCTCTCTGATGTCTCATTCTATGTCTCACTCCTCAAAAAGAATTATTTCGATAATACCTGGTTCACTACTTATTAGAGAGGATTACTTTTGTATCCCTGCAAAACCCCCCTATTTTAACATAAAAATCTGCAGGTAAAAATATACTGACAGCAGAATTTCAGTGTGAACCATTAAAATGTACCTGAAGATGATCGTCCTGCTGTTGCTTTGAATCGCTTCCTGCAGCTTGCTGTGGACTGTTAGTCAGAAAGAAAATACTAAGAAGAAAATTTAAATTAGCCCCTGGACAATACAAATGCAACTAGACTTGGATTCATAGCTTGTGATTTCACACTGTGTTTCCTGAGGATATACTGAGTGCTAGCATGAGGCAGAGTGCTAGCATGAGGCAGTGTTCACCCCAGCTCTGCTTAAAGTTTTGTCTTATTCCTACAGCTGTAAAATTCACTAAGTGAAAAGTCGGGTATTTTATTCACATGATGTGAATTTCCCCAATGGGATTTTGTACCAAAATAAAATCAAGCCTTCCTAAGACTCTTAAATTGTGATGAAAAATAACATTACTACTCTGTTTTTGGCATTCTTAACACTTGGAAAAGGATTACCTAATACTAATTGTTGCTGAGGATGCAGCATGGCTGTCATTGTGCAAGATGCAATATTTATCCAAAGCAGGGACATCTGCTATTTACCAAAAGTGAAAGTCAATTTTAGTGAGTATTTTATTTCTGAAAAATATTCAAGCAAGGTTATTACAGTATCACAAACTTACATGGAAACTAGGGTGTATTGTTTAAAAAAAAATTTAAGAGGAAACCTTCTGCAATCCAAACCACTGCTTGTGTATTTTCTGAAGCTTTACAGCCACTCTGGGAAGGTACATTTCTTCATATCTGACATCAAGACAGGTAACACAGAATTACTCTTAATACGAACCGCTTTTCTGTATCCTTGGCTCACTTCTTCTTCTCCTGCTTCCTCTGTAATTCTTTATTGCCTTGAAGGCCAACTGGAACTGCCATGATACAGTTGCGTGTATGTGCTACAGCAATGACTTAGTGATTGACAGAATTTGTATTGATTGCATGAGAACTGGGACATCAGCTCACAGCATCTTCATTGGAAATTCATTATTTTGGTAAGTTTGCAAAAACTAGCAGAGAAATTTTTTTTTGTTTGTTTTATAGGATTTTTTGGAAGTGTTTGCATTCAAAGGGATGTTGATTGGAAGTGTTTAGTCCTTCCTTTCCTTCATTTGGGAAAATAAGAGATGCTTTTTGTCACAGCTTAAGGTGTTATTTTGGAACAGTTCTCTTGCTAAAATTTCAATCAATGCAGAGACACCATCTGGACAGAAAGGTCATTTAATGATTTCTTTGAGAGCATTCTATGTTCTCTGACTCCAGACTATGTTGGTCTGAGAGCTGACTCTCAGCTGGTGAGACTGATGCACCTTTCCTTTGAAAATCACTCCATTGCTTGAATATATGTACAAATATTTTTATTCACATACCTAACAAAAGTGCCAGGTTTGTAACACAAAGAGAATTGAGTTTGAAATAATTCCTGGTACAACTGCGATTCAAAATGAATAACACTGCACAGTGTTATTTGAATAGTAATGGCTCCCACAGAGGCAGTAGTTTTGGAACTATATTATTACCAAGAAAGTTTGAATTACTACCAGTACATATATGTTTGCAATATACTTGAAAATTTTTTTCTGTTTCACTATTTTTTACCCTGCTTAAAGTATGGTTGAGATGTCCATGAATTGTGGAGCAATATTCTGGGCAGTTTTAAGAAGGTCCTGTGGAAGTGAGTTTGATGTTAATAAAGCAACCACAGATTTTTTTATTTGTTTGTTTAATGTAAATGTTTTATGTGTGTGCCCTCTGAGGAAACAGAGAGAAAAAAGGTACAAGCTGTATAAACAAAGCAGTACAGGAAACAAAAATTAACTTAAGTCTACCTCCACTTTGGTGAAGAAACCTGACTATTTGCAAATATTATAAAATTATCTGCTTGAGTTTTCAGGTGAACAATTTGCAATAATTTTAGCTACTCAGTTATACATACATCCTCAGGACAGGATATCTGGGCTTAGACCCTGCAGTCCTGTATAAGAAAAGGCTGTATCATCAACACATTAAAAACAGGTCCCAAAGATAGAGATGCTGCTGCTATTCAGTTGACAAATAATAAATAACAGAAAAAAGGTTGCCTCTCCATTTTTAAGATTTTAAGCAACACTGTACCTTGAGAGCTTGCTTACTTGCAAGTGAAATGACCCACTCAGCTGGGGATGGACTGCTGGAGAAGAGCACAGGATAGTTCTTGCTTACCCCAGGTACTGAGAGAATGCTCTGGCACTCCGATGCCAGCAGTGCCAGCATCATGGTCCAGCTGGTGTGAGGCCAAGACTCTTCTCAAATTTTTGCATCGACTTTGCTTGGATATTAGTTTAGACACAGTTGCAAGCTTGTCTCCAATGGCTTCTGGGAGAGGAAGAGCCAGACGTATTCAGCCTTTTAGTTCTTACTTTCAGAACCCCTCTTAATTGTTTAAGATGTAAACATATGCAAGTTGATTGAGCTCCCATTTGTGACCATCCTTCCTTGGAAGTAAATATTATATTTCTACCCATGCTTTCCAAAAAAATAATCTATTGGGTTGATTTCCAGATAAAGCAACCGAGCAAGAGAAGATATTTGATATCAGGGAGCAACAACCAGCACCACAGTTTGGGGACCTCAAATTCAAATGCACACTTATTTCTGTTCAACAATCTCTCTACATATGGGGGCAAGTTTTGCAGCTACGTGTGGAAAGTGCCTGAATTATTTCTGCGTGGTAAAGGCAGGTCACACCTACTTTGAAACAGGGGCTTTGTTTCCTTGCATAAGTCTGGGGGGGGGAGTGAGACCATGCTGGACCACCTAAAGCTGTCTCCTGACAGACTTCAGCATCCCAGAGGGAGAAAGGACAGGAAGTAGTACTGTAAAGCTCCAGATGTTTTTCCAAAGGTTTTTGTAATTGGTTTGTCACGGCTTGCTGTTATTTTAAAGTTCTGATAGCACCCTTGGTATCAAAATTGAATCAAAGTAATAGGCAAAGCCAGACACAAGCTGATTAACAGAGATAACATGGGGGGAAAGGGTAGAAACTCTTGTAACTTTTGTCAGCAAGTGATCTAAATTAGTTCATTTTGACTCTGCCTATGGTCAGTGTAAATGTGTTGAAGGTAATTCATCCCATCCTAGGATGAATATTGACTTTGGATGAGCTACCCACTTTTATTGAGTATAGAGGGAAACAGAATGGACTAGAGGCTAAGGAGTTAAAAGACTGCAGATGAGTAAAATATAGCCCATCCATAATTGTAACTAGTGGGACTTTTATGTCTTTATTAGATACAGCTTTTAAAATAGCCATACTGTGGGAATCCATTGACCTCACAGACGTGAAGAGAAAGTTTTTCCTGCAGATGACAAAATTGTTTGCTTGAGATAGATTTTTATTTACATAGTCACTAATATGCAAGTTAGGCTGTAATTAATTGTTCCATTATGCAGGCTGACTATTCTTGCTGATATTGCCACAAATCTGATTTCCTTTGTCCAGAAGAAAAGGATGCTCTCTTTGGATACACGCAGCGAAGTAATAGGACTTCAGTGATCAGGAGAATGCACGAGTGTATCACACAGAGCTTTAAATCAGATGGCATGTAAAGTGAATGACAGCTCCTGCTTCTAAGCAAGGTATCTTTAAGCTGTGAAGAATTTGTAATGGATTGACTGATACTGACAGGAGTGTTTTATCCCTATCCTTTGATTTCAAAGTGTTGCAAGTCAGAATTGATGAGGACCCCTCCGAAGTAAAGAGAAGAACTAAGCTCAGAGCTGCTCTCTGTGCAGGTCTGAGATAGAAGTGAACTGTGTTAGGGAGCTGCAAGTGATTGCTTCATAATTTAAAAAAGGCAATGAAAAGAGTTTTTGACCTGGATCCACGTGGAAACTGAATAGAACTGAGATAACTACAAAAACTCCCAACAATTGCCCTTGAAAAAAGGAACAAAAAAGAAAAGAAAGCAGACTCAACTGTCTATTGTGTGCTTGCAAGGAAAGACAAACCTCAATATGCATAGTACATGAGCAAAAAACATTAATATGCACAAATCTCTCTTCAGAGAGGTGTACAGAAGACGAAGACAAACTCTTCACAGGAATGCACAATGAAATTACAACATTCAATGAATACCATCTGAAACATGAAAAATTCTGGTTATATACTAGGATTATTCTTTATTCACAAAGAACCTGGTCAAATAGTGTAACAGGGTCTCAGAGAGGCTTTACAGTCTCTGTCTTTAGAGATACTCAGAAGTCAATTGCACAAGGCCTTTATCAACCTTTGCTAACTGGTCCTGCTTTGTGTAGGGGTTGGACTAAATGACCTCTGGAGGTCCTTTCAAACCTAAATTATTGCTTGAATCTACAAAAAATGCATGAACACTTACTAGAGGTTTGGAAGATTTGCCTTTGCTGGGTTTAACAAAGCACAGTTATTGAAAAAATGTCAGTTCCTGAAAGAAAGGCAGAAGGGCTCTGATCTCCTCCACCATATGTTTGCTTTTTTTTTTTTTTTTTAATATTTCAGTTGCTAGAATATTCCTTGTTCTAAAATTCAAACCAGATTTTTGTTTCAGAAAATTCAAAAATAAATATGTTTGGAAAGAGTGTCAAATTAAAGGATTGGATTAGGGCCCTGAAAAGAGTTTATATTTGGTCTGAATCATGGAAAAAGACATGGGTCGATCTTTACTGAAAAGAAAAGCTGAAAAAAATCCCTTTTTTGAGAAAAATAAGAAGCTTAACTTTTTCTATATGAGCACAAGACACAATTTCAGCAAACTATTAAGGTGTGTTTGTGTTTTGGAAGAATGTTTTGTTTTTTTCAACCTATCACTGAGCAACAGAAACTGTGTTTGCAGCAAGAGCAGAGCAGAAGGAGGCAGAGAGAAGGAAGCAACAGATTGAGAGGCTTGGAGAGAGATGGTCTTTCCTCCTTAGCCAACTGGGTCAAGTACTAGGAAAGAAGTGTAGAGAAGCCAGGTATAAAAAACAGAGAATGGGGAGAATAAGACAAAGGAGGATGACACAGACAAAACAGCCAGACAAGCATGGCAGCATAATTTTTAAGAGGGTAGAAACAAACTCATAGGAAGCATGGTGAAGAGAAACAGAGCCAGGGAAACAGGGAAACAGACATAAAGCAGAAATTGATGTAAAAGTGCAGGAATGGGTAGAAAGAGGTAGCATGAAGCAAATTGAGACTGTAACACTCTTCATACTCCCTGCCAGCTGGACATCTGTCTGTTTTCCTGAGGGACAAAAGAGAGGATGGTTGTGACGGGTGATAATTTTGTATGTACAGAGAGGGTTTTCATCTTGAGAAGAAAAAAGGTCTCTGTCCTTATGTTTTAGGTTTTCTGTTTAATTACTCCTAATGGCATCTTCCTCAGTGCATTACACACCAGAGCAGCTGTCACCAAAACAGGATCTTTCTACTCTGAGAGTCTAATGACCTATCATTTTTGCTTGACAGTGGGAGAAGCATTGAACTGCTGTGAACTATTTATGATTGTACCTGATGACTTCTTTCTGCCTTCTGACCTCCCAATGAAAATGGAAAAGTTGCTCACAGTGTTTTTTGAGAGAGATTTTTCCAAACTTGTCTGCAACCTTCTTCTTGATACAACACTGTTTTTTCAGAAACCTGACTTCTGATATGAGGGTGAAGAATTGATTACTAGTCTTTTCTATTATGAAATCCTGCTTTCTCTGCCTTCATCATGAGTGAAAGGGTGAATAAACCCACCTAGCTTTTCTGAAATGTAATAAGAAATACTAAGAAATTTATTTCACAGTCAGTCTTGAAAGAAGTCCTGCTCACCTGGTGTCATGTCATCCCTGGAAGTGCTGAAGGCCAGGTTGGATGGGGCCCTGAGAAAACTGGTCTAATAGGTGGCATCTGTGTCCATCATGAGAGGGTCTGCACAAGATGATCTTAAAAGTTACTTCCAACCCAAACCATTCTGTGACTTCTATGATTTCTATGCCCAAAACAACTGAAGGACTGTTATATGTACAAATTCTAAGCAGCAAGATCATCATCTGCATAGTAGTTTTCCTAACCCTAACAGGAATACTGTGGTGAGTTCTACTTTGAAAATCATCTTGAAAATTTCAGAAAAGTCAATTCAATTGCAAATCAGAGGCTGTAGTACATGGGTGCACTCTATTTTTCCAATACTTTCTACATTTGTAGAACAATGACTCATGAGTTGTCAACTGAGATGAGAAATATTCAATTAGAAAGTAAGATGCAAAACTTGTTTTGTCAATAAGATTCAATTGCCTTCAAACCCTTACTAAGGGGTCTGTAAATCACAAATGTCTGCCTTTAGCTCAAGAAGAAATGTCTTTCTAAAATCTTTGAGATAATTGAATTGCAGCCTTTCACAAATGAAAAAGAAAATATTATTTTCATTATGGGATTTGTGTGCTTCAGACAGCACATTAAAAGACTATATTAGTTTCTTTTGCCCTTATTATCATCCTGGCCTTGTTTAGATTTTCAGCTGAAGTTTGGGTGTGAGCTTATAAACACAATGAGAGTTGCCCATTTGGGATGCTGTTTGCATGCTGCAAGCACGACCTCAGACAAGTTGGCCCCTCTACATTACTCCCAAAGTGCCAAAACACATCCAGTGTGTCGGCAGACCCTCAGATCTCCTTCAATACATTGCTGCTAGACCCTCTACAAGGTAAGGAAAGAAAGAGCAAGTGGACACTCTTTCATCTGATAAATTGCTATAATCTTTACAGCCAAAAGGAAGTTGGTCTGGTTTTCTTTCAAGGATCACTAGCTGCTAGCAAAACTCAATTAACTCTTTGGTCTGTCACATAATTAATGCACAGATATGTTACCTCATAACTTTCCTTCGCTCAATTCCTGGAGCTGTGTGTAACATAAGGCAGATTTGCCCCTGGTTCTTCTCCTCCATAAAGTCTTTTGCCCAGGAAATCATAAATACAGTGAGTTACACAGTGTTCCAGGAATGTCATAGTTGTGATGTCTCCTTAATGCAGTGCCACTGATGTCATCTTCCCTGCATGAGTAACATTTTGTAAGTGTGATGCTCTGAAGAAATATACTACAGAAATGCAAAGTAGTAATAAATATTATTGCATTCTTATAATGAAACCCCATTTTTCCAGTCTTTAATTACCATATATGCATGTTTCTGCTGTAATTTAGGGAAGAAAATAAGCACAGATTTAACTAAAACAACTGTTGGTTTTTTGGGGTTTTTTTGAGGTTTTTTTGTCATTGTGCCTTGCATTTCAAGTTGAGCACTTGTTTGAAAGCTTCTTCATGTTGGTCTGTATATTTAACCTTAGTGTTCACTTATGGCTCTGTTGATAAAATGCAGTAATTAAAAGGGTTATGAGACAGGTGGAGTCAGCAGAGAACCTGAAAAGAAGTCCAAGTGCAAGCATTATGATTCCAGGGGTTAATTACTCCTTTTAGGATGTTTGATTTCTGTGAAATTCAATATGCCTTTCTACCCTGGCAGCTGAAAAATAACATTACACTTCCAGAAACTGGCTGCATAGAACAGATCTAACCATCATTATAATCTCTATAGTGCCTTGTATCCTTTTTTTTTCTGAGATGTTTAGCTGCTTATGACACAGAATTGATTCACATCAGACTAGGGATACCCTTGGAACAGAACATTCTGTTGTTTATATCACAGTATTGAACTGAAATCTGCCTGGGAGATCTTTTCCTGTGGTCTGAAGACCTCCCTGGCCACGCTGTTGTTAGACTGAGTGATGAGTGAACTGCTAATTTAAGAACTCAGCATGGAACTCAGTTCTTATTGAAGAACTCAGCATGGAAAACCCTGCAGAGGGTGGAAGCAAGGACAGGTAGCCTGGGAGGAATACAGAGAAATTGTCCAAGTACCCACGGATCAAGTTAGGAATGCTAAAACCTGGATAGAATTAAATCTGACCAGGGATGTCAAAGACAACATGAAAAGCTTATATAAGTATATTGGTGATAAAATGAAAACTAGGGAAAATGGAGGCCACCACAGGAAGGAAACGGGCAATGTAGTCACCTGGGACATGGAGAAGTCTGAGGTACTCAAAGTATTGGTACAAGAACTGTTTAATATCTTTGTTGGCAGCATGGATGGGGGATCAAGGGCATCCTCAGCAACAACAACTTGGTGTTGTTTGCTGACAACACCAAACTGCGGGGTGCACTTGACATGCTGGAGGGAAGGGATGCCTTTCACAGGGACCCAGACACACTTGAGAGATAAGCCAGAGCAATTAACATATAGACCAAAAATTATTGTCCCCGTGTTCATCCACCTGTATGTTTGAATTTGCACTTTTTGTTCGTTCTTCTTACCTTCTACTTTCCACCACAAAAAAACTGGGGCATGAAAAATGCCTTTATTGGAAGGGAAAACCAGTAAAATTTGCCATGCTTTTTTTCTCAGGAATTTTCAAGGATAGCTGCAAATGACAATTTCAAGACCATGTTTGCTTGTGTTTTAACTGACTCTTCCTTCCCCTGGCTCTTATGAAAATTATTCCCACTTGCACCTGCACCTCAGCTGTGGAAACTCCCACAAAGATCCCTGGAAATATTGAGGCTTCAAGGTCTGCTCAGAGCTAGGTGGAAGAGCATTCATACTCAATGTCAGGCTTCATTTTTTTCTTCAATAAAACAGGTTTCGTCATTTGCTTCTGACACAGTGACATAATGAAAAATAATGTTCCTTTCCAAGTTGTTTCCTAACAAGTTCAAGACATATTGAATATTCTTCAACTTTTCCACCATTCTGTTAGTCTTTCCTTTTGATGAGTCTAATTTTGGAACACAAAACTTGACAGCACCCTGCTCATGACATGTAAAGATCAACACTTCCAGGAGTAATTATATTCCAAATGAACAATGCTAAAGTAAAAAAGACTTAACTTCCCTTTAAGTAGATGTCTTAGATATGCGTTTAGCAGTGTATCACTGAACCAAATTTATTTCAATATATTAGGCAGTAAATTATGAACTCAGTTTCTGGATATCTGACAAACCTTCTGTCTCTGATTCAGAGACATTTTACATTCAAAGTTTTAGCCCCAGAAGTCCACAATTCAACCCTCAGGAGATAAAATTCACCTCCTCAAGGAGCACTGAGTACTCAGTTCTAAATTTGAACTGCTCAGGGTCTCTTCTTTTTGTAAGAGATTCATAAGCCAGGATGAATTTTGTAATCCTTTGCTCAGTCAGGGCTTTGTGTCTGATCCCTGGCTAATTCAAATAATTTACAGCTAATAATTTAGGAATATGGATCAAGAAAATCTAGGAGGTTTGTTGGTCATGATGCAGTCACCACCAATGGTGGTGTCAACAGTGGTCAAAACTGAAATTTGTACATTCAAAACATATTCTAAATCTGCTATTATTTTAAACATGTCATGGTCACCTTTTCTCAAGTCAGTTCTTAACTAGTCACCAAACCATTCCTCATCAGGGATTAGTTCAGTAGACAGTTAAAGTAAGCTTCAGATCTCAAGCTTTATCCATTTTTATACTTATAAAGAGTAAAATAGTACTGCAATAATTTTTCTGTAGGGAAAGATCTCATTTTGGGGATGTAAGTCACAAATGATTTCACAGTTTTTGTTCAAACTTTAAGAAGAAAATTCAGCTTCAGGCACGACTTAATCAGAGGGAAATTTTACTTGAAGGAGTAGTGAATTTATTGAAATATATCTGTTAGGATGTAATAGAGGCAGCACTGGTGCTGACTGATATGCTTTGTTAAACAATTTCATTAAGTCAAGGTCTCAAGCATCATATTTCATAAGGACACTGAATTTTTGCAAATTCAGTAGTCATCTTTTGTGTAATACATTCAACTTTTCCCAAAGAAACAGTCACAGAATAGAATTAATGTAAAGTTTCATTAAATATTACCAGGGAAAGAAACCATTCTAATCTTGATGCTTGAAAAATATTTTGTTAGGAATCATGCCCTGAAGACAGTACACAGAGTATAGAGAAAGGAAGGGTTAAATTGAAAGTGACAAACTATTATCTCAAATATTAAAAGAAGTATAAGGTCATTTTGACCCTTGCTTAACTGCCATTTATAGCAAATATCAAACTTTCCAATTTAATCAGACTAAAGGAGGAATCAGTGCTAAATAATTGTATCCAGAGAAACAAACCAATTTAGACATTACATTAATTCCCTGATGTCTCTGGAGGTAATGTCCATGTTCCATGGATAGTGGTCAGAGACCTCAAGCCAGCTGAATTCTCTGAAAGAAAATCTTACATAACTCTACACCAGCCCACAAAGTTTTCATTCAGAAGAAAAGATTGAATGTGATAAAACACCAAGTCTGGGAGAACCTGTTGTTTAATAATACATGAAGATGAACCTTTTAAGGATAGTTTAATTTACCCTAATTCTAGCTGTCTAAAATTCAAGCCTAATGAAGAATTTCTCTATCACCAGAGGAAAAAGGTCAGTGCCTCAGTCAGCAGTTTAACCCATCAAAAGTTTGTTGCCATCAGAACTCTGTAAGAGTGGAATTCACTGCCAATACAGTGGGATTTGGATTACATGTTCAAGCAGGATGGTACAAAGGAATAAGCTTTTTCAAAACTACTCTGGGGACAGATTCAGGGATTGAATAGCATCTTTTCCAAACAAACATCAGGTTTTAAAAAATTTCCATGGAAAAATTAAAAATATTGCATTTAACAGAAAGGAATTTGGGAAGCAATTAGAAACAAAATTAAATGTTCACAAGTTTTTGGGCATTTGGTTCAATTCAGTTCAAATCCTGGTTAAATGCAACCAGGATGTCTCTCCAGTGAAGTCAGAAATGCAAAACTGGAATCCAACCATCCTTCACTGTGTAACACAATGTAAAAGCTATCCAACCCCAGAAGATCTGTGAAACATTCTCAAACCTGTTTCCCTCTACCTTTACAGATACAAGAAATCACAAGAAACAAGAAAGCTCTATCATGACAAGTGCACCTACACTCGCTGCATTGCAGTGCTGCCAGATGTGTGAGGGCTGATGTGGATAATTGTGAGGAACATCTGTAATAGACACACCAGGGAAGCAGAATCACTTATCCTGGGTTTCATTCCTTACTCTGGCACTGTGATACTAAGTCATACATGCTTCAATACCTTGTTTCCCAATTATAAGATGAGTATAGATATTTCACCACAGATTGGCAATGCCTCATAGGGGTATTTTTTGTGAGCTGCAATTAAGCAAGTCATGTGAAATATATTGTTACAATATCAAGGATGCTGATAGAGGAAAGCACAACACCTCTATGAAGCTCCAGGTAGTCAAAAAATTGAATGGCTTATACTTACTAAAATGGGTCTTAAAACCACAAAATGTCTGTTGTCCAGAGATAATTAATATTCACAGCATATCTCCAGTCATTTTCACTTTATCCCATGTAAAACAAAAGATTCTGAATGTAAGAGAAATGTATTATACACAAATCAGTCTAAAGCAATCGGAAACCAGACATCAAGGTTCATCTAATTTGTTAAGAAAACTATTTGTTACCTATTGGTGTGAAAATCATGTTTACTGCTGATATTGCCCGAGGAAAAACACAAAGATTCAAAGTTAATTTTCTTTCATAAATAAAACATGGTAAAACTCTTCATGCACTGTACTTGGAGCACAGGATCAACTGTTGGTGCAAGGATGCCATCTACTGGAATTAATTGTAGAAATTCATGTGGTCTTATTCTCTGCCAAACATCCCTGCAATCTAAGTTGGGTGGTGCTATTAGATATGTGGTGCTTAAGGAAGCACAAGCTCTCCCTTTTAGCAATGCACTTATGCTAGCAAGGAAACCTGAATAATAAGGGTACCATAAAAAGAAACAAACCCATGAATGCTTGAGAAGATTAATATGCAAGTCCATTATATTAAAGAGCAGCTCAGTAAATTGTATTTATAAATGTAGTTGGTGAGATTTATAAGGCATGAAACTGAGCACTGATTTGAATTCCCTGTTAAGATGCCCACTGTGTTTACATAGTCTGTGAGTCAGCAAAGCTCCTGAACATTTGGGCAATTTTAAGGAACCAATAATTCCATTGATTTGTACCACATTTCTCACCTGTTAAAGGCCAAATGCAGGTGAGAAACTTCATGCTCTGAATAATGAGAGCTCCATACAATAAGGCAGAACAGTTCCCTTTAATTGAAAACTATTCTGCAATAGTAACTTTTATGGGTTATTCTAGGAGATTGTCCCAAAGAAATAGTCATTTATGGCTTTTAAATGGGAAAATGTATCTCTTGTTACAGCAGAAAGGGAAAGATGTTTACAACCAGCATAGGACGGGGATGTTTGCCACTGCCCTCTCCTTTGGATTGGTCCAATCCACTGCCTCACAGAGTGAACAGAGCCCACAGACCACAGGAGTGTGTCTATGTCCTATGAGTATAATCATTTGGACATCAAGCAGAACAAAGACCCGTGTGTGTGCACTAAGCACTTTTGCTAGGATGTCTTCCACCTTTCTGTGAGAGAATGGGACCTTAAAACCGCCCACATGGCACTCAATCACTGAATCCAATCAAGGTCCAAAGGTCAAATAGTCTTTTCCTTTGGAGCTGAAAGGAAATAGTGAGTTGAATTTCTGGTTGAGTGAAACCAAGTAATTCTCTAAAGGGAGACTGACATAGCCTTGTCAATATTGAGCAATGCTGAAAGAAAGAAGAAAGATAAGACATTGGACCTCAAAAAGAAGAGAAACCCCGAGATCACACAGCACCAACAAAAATCTGAGATGTACAAAATCACTCAGCCTGGTTTTATAGAGAGTAAATCTTTGTCTGACAAGACCACCTGTACTTTTTCAAGGATATAACAGAAAGCAGACAAGGATAACACACTGGAGGTAATCTAATTTGCTTAGAGAGAGTCATTTGATGAAGAACTACTCAGTAGGAAAAACACAGAAAATCCCATGCACTACCCTGGAATGTTTAGAGGATAATAGGTCTATTTTAGCACAGGGTTAGGGTCCAAGGAGGAAGAAAACAGCGAGAGAAACAACCTTCTTCCAGATAAATCACCATAAATAAATGCAATGAGAGGAAAAATTAACCTTTTAAAGGAAATGTAATCTATGCAGCATAGAAGTCCACAACAGTGACTGGGAACCAGCTAATATTTAGATGACTGTATTTGCATACCCATTCTAGAAGACACAGAAATATATTCCAAGTTTCAAATATGTTCTGAGTTTCATCATGGGCATCCATGCAGTCCTAAAAGATCTGTACATTACAGAGGGGATATGTGCTCTAATATGAGCATGAAATAGTTAAGAGACCTGATAATGCAATAAATTAAACTTCTACATGTTTACATATCAGTACCATCAATGTGGAAAGAAAAATTACCTGAATGATTGAATGATTGAAAAACAGTGTACCTCAAGGTACTGAATGAATATAGCAAAGCATGAAAAAATCAAATAACAGGTATTTACTTACAAAATTGAGCATTACAGAGTACATTTTCCGAATTGCCAAAACATTAAAAATTGAGGTGAAATACAATTAAATAGCAACTTCTGAAATAATGTTAGAATCAAATTCTAGAGTTGATATTAAATAAGAAGAAAGGTTACAAATGTTTTTCACATAGAGGGAGACAGAATACTTTGGTCAGTGCAAGCACCACTGGCAATAAACAATTCTGGAATTTGGAAAAAATGTGGTGTTGAAGGCTTCATGCTGTTCCTAAGACTTAGCAGAAACTTCTTGGCCCTGCCATAGTAGCAAAAGCACCTTTCTCACTCTGCAAGATACAAGCACTCAAAATAGCACTTAGCTTTCCATTTTGAGTCCAATCAGAAAATGTGAGAGAGAGGGAGAAAGTAATTTTTCTGATTCTCTCATCTGGGTTCATTGGTAAATGGTAACTCACAGGTAAAGTAGGTTCTTCCATATTTCTGACAGAAGTTTTTCGACCAGTGATAATTCAACCAAGTCTGGCAAAATGGGATTTCCTCAAAATGGGCTGCTGGGTCAATCTAAAATGTGGTAACTTTACTGATGATTTTTGTAGTTCCACTTACTGGATTTCAAAATATTATAAAATTAAACTCTGGGACTTTTAGAGTCATAAAATAAAATCATTTCCCAATGACCCAGAACAAGAAAAATCTTATAAGACAGTCTACTCATGATTATAAAAATCCACAAACTCTTTGTTTCAGTATAAAAATTTGCACCATCCAACACATAACCAGTTGCCAGTGTGAAATATCCCCTTTCTAATCACTATCAAAACATTCAAAAATAAAAAAGATGCATTCTACTTCTATATCAGATGCCTTTTTCACAGCAGCAGAGGCTCTTGGGAAATTCATGAGTGTGAAAGACCAACTTGCAGCTTTTTCTCTTTGTTTCTTTTGAGACTTAAACATCTGCTCATCTTTCTAAATGCTACTGGCTAAGTAAGGCAGGTAGATTTATGTTCTTTTGCACTAATTCTGTGGTCAGCTGGCTAGGGTGAGTTTGCTCCACATTTGTCTTTAGTATTTTCTAGTTAGAAGGAGGTACCTTCCAAATCTTATCCTCTGAGATGTGTGTCAGGAAAAAAAAGAAAGTGAGGAGGATTGCATGGCTTTAATTTTGTTTTATTGCATCTATTTCTTTACCTTTAAAATCAGGCATGTAAGATGGCAGATAAGAGTAGCTGATTTAAAAACACTTGTAAACATTGTGTAGTATAGGCACTGCAAAGCTTTCATCTTTGCCAAATATTTCATTAAACGTTTTAACAGGCCTGTTTTGCTTGTGCTGCATAAATAAAGTAATATTTTATGTGCTGCTATAAGTAATGGGGCATATATATTCTGTAACTAGATAGAGTCCCCATGGGGAAATACCAGGTAGCTTCACAGTAATCACATTTCCCTTAGAGTACTTGGTAATTACTAATTATTCTTAATGAGATCAAAAGTAATTGCTATGTAACCTTCAACCATGGTTTAGACATTGAGAAATAATGTATGTCATCATAATTTACTCTCTAATTGCAACTATCTTGCTATTGCATGCATTTTACCATATAGCTGCTTGCTCTGTAGTTACCAAGCAAATAAAAAGTTATCTGGTCATATTTATATCTATATTTAAATATATGGTCATGTTTCTATTTATCCTCCTATATAAGCAGCTGCAGGAGAAGCAAAGCTCACTGCCAGATTTCCTGTAGTGGAACATTTGTGTTTGTCATTCTTCTGTGACCCCTTGAACAGCTGAGACCCACAGCCTTCAATATGCAAGTCATGAGAGTGCTGAGGCACTGGAATAGGTTGTCCAGAGGAGTCTGTGGATGGCCTAACCCTGGGAGTGTTTAAGGCCAGGCTGGATGGAACTCTGAGCACCCTGGTCTAGTGAAAGCTGTCCCAGCACACGGCAGGAGGTTCAAACAAGGTGGTCTTTAAGGTTCCTTCCAACCCAAACCAATCTGTGTTTGTATGAGTGCATGTTATACCCAGGTCTCCTGGTACAATGGGAAACTCCTGTTCTCTGTAGAACTGTATCAGAGCTTACATTTTCTTGTTTGGCAAAGGGATGCATGCTATTGTAGTGTCTCACTTGATTTCTTATGGCACAGATATAGAACCTTAGTATAACAGAACATCCTGAGTTGGAAGGAGCCCACAAGGATCATTGAAGTCCAACTCCTGGCCCTGCGCAGGATAGCACCAAGAGTCACACCATGTGCCTGAGAGTATTGTCCAAATGCTTCTTGAGCTCTGTCAGGTTTGGTGCTGTGATCACTGCCCTGGGGAGCTGTTCCAGTGCCCAACCACCCTGCGGTGGTTCAATATCTGAGTTTGTACATCTTCCCCCATGTACAGTGTGGTCTTCTGCATGCTTCTGATCCAACTTAAAGTTTTATGAAAGTTTTGAAAAATGGCCCCCTTAATTGTTGTAACCTCCTTTGTTTTGGCTTTGATGCTTTATCTGGCCCTTTCATCTCTTACTTCTTAGTTATCTCTAACTTTCTCAATTGCTCAGATTCCTCTAAGCAATTTCTTTTATTCCACTCCTTCCATAATTCCTGCTTAAAACACCCACTATATCTCTTGTACAACAGAAGGTCAGCTCTCCTACTTCTGGTGTCCAAAGGTCTTGGTCATATGTCTTCCTCTGATCTTCTTTTTCCCTACATCACAAGTAACTAGTAGAAAAGAATCTCTCCATCAAAACCTGAAAAGTCATCATGGTGCTTACATTCAGAGTAAGCCAGCAGTTCACACAGTGGTACTAGAAACAGATGAAACTGCTGCTCTGAATTTACACTATCTGTTTATATTTTATTTTCCTTTACCAATGAAGGTGGGGGACACTTTTATAAATCATCTGCCTGTCCTGGTCTATATTTTAAACTGGAAAGTCTCTGGAGAATGGGCTGTTATTTATGATATGCCTCTACAAATCAATAAAACGTTGATAGCGAAAAAAGATCTAACCCAGTTGCAGATATTTCTTTCTTATTATCAGGCAATATCATTGCCATGCATACGAATGCAACACAAGGTGCTCAACACAGATCACATAACAAAATCATTTGAGATGTTTTCTTCTTGTTTTTCTCTTTCATTTTCTCTTTGGAACTCAGTTATGTATTTATTTTCTACAATCTGCTAAATTTAAAGGAGCTGCTTTGATCTATGTATATCTACATATATTTTCCCACTGCTACTGTTTTATTATTAGCTTTGTACCCTTTCATGTGTCTTTATCTATCAACTCTATTACCAAAGATGCTACTGTATAAACTCTCTAGACAAAATAAATATCAGTATTAGATTCACAGGCTCTGTCCTGGACAGGAGAACCCTGGGAAAGACAAAATTCTGTTTCATCTTCTTCTAAATACATGCTTAAAATAGGTCATCTGAAATAATCTAGAGGTGATTATCTTTCTCAGGGAACTTCAGAGGGAATCAGGATATTAATTCAGGCTGGATAGTTAACTTTCAAATGGTTATACTGGGGAGAGAGGGGAAAGGCATTTATTTTACCTGAGAGAAGGCAGATATCCCTCAAAAGCCACAACAATAAAGACATTACACTAATGTTTAGTTCAAGAAATGTCTCTGTCTCAGAATATTTAAAATTGAAGGAAAATGTTGTTTTGGAAAACAATAACTGCACATTGCAGTTTTATGTAGTTTGAATGAGCTGAAGAAGCAAGCTTTAGGGCTGCCCAGGGGCTGCAGGAATTGTGGTTCACAGTGTGAATCCCAGAGCACACCTGGCCTCATGATGTCCTATAACAGTCTAGGGCCACTGTGCTGCTTTCCACTTGAAAGAGCAGCTTCATCAGAAACAAGCAAAATTACTTATTTTCTGCATAAACCACCTAACAGTAGGACTGGGCAAACAATCTTTGCATGCAAATCAATTGCACTTAGATTTCATGCAGTAAGGAAATCCCAGCACATCCAAAGCCTTCACTTCTGTAATCTCCTGGAGTGTTTTGAATCAGTTTGTGGCAGCTTCACACAATTTTCGTGACATTAACTGCTGTAATGTGAACTAAAACCATTACTGGAATGACCACACCAAATCACCTGAGGGTAAGAATATAATATTCAGAGGAGTGTTGCAGACATAAAGAGCTCTGACCTACAGCTGCCCAGCTGCTTCTTTGAGAAAATTATCCCCCTCCATAATGTTATGAGCCCTGGTACCTTGTCCCCTTGGTTGTTGAGGCATGCTGCTTGGATATTAAAGAAATGGCTTTCTTTGAGACCTGCAGAATGAATGAGGGAAAACTTTCCTTTCCCATTCTCCTTTCAAAGATGAAAAGTCTGCGTGTTTCAAGAATCTTCAGTAAAAGAAGATAATAACAGTTTAACATATAAGAAATGCAGCTCTTACACTATTATCTCAAACCCTAAATATATGTAAAGAAGAGGAATAGCTTACTATGATTTTTTTATATAAAACTTTGCTTTTTAATTCATTATCTTTTCCTTAGGTTTCATCATAGACAAGGATTTCAAATCAGTGGTCTTCTGACAGAAGGAAAGTCTGACACCCTCATCTACATTTCAATTTTAGACTAACTTTAATGATCACTGGAACTGTACTTTTTTTTCCTCTATTGAGATCACTAATATCTCTATTTTGAGACTCAGATTATATTAATGGGGTTCAATAAATGCACCTGAGTCAAAGCAAACCCTGGTATCAATACAGGATTGAGGATGAAGTGATTGAAAACAAGCCCTGTCAAGAAGGACTTGGGGGTACTGGTGGATGAAAAGCTGAAAATTATCTGCTAATGCTAATGCATGTGACATTAGCATTAGCAGAAAGCTCCAAATGCTGGAATGACCAAAAGTAGGGTTCTCATGCAGCTGGCTGAAACTTGTTAAAAAACAACTTGATTCTGTTAATAAAAACTTATTTTTCTGGACTATTTAAGCTGCAGTGACAGCAGCATATACATACACAAACATCAGCTAATAACTATTTTTCTGTGCTAGAGGGCATGATGATATGTGGAACAGAGAAGAAAATCAAGGGTCAATTTCTTTGTTTATGGGCATGTATCTTTTTGGCTGGTGGATAGCCTTATGTATTTTGGACAGACCAAGTAGTTATTTCTCATATTTGGCAGCAAATCCTTGAGAAAGAGAATCAAGGAACTTTCTCAGGAAGAAATTTGGAATAAATTGAACAGATTCCCTCCAAAATTGCTGCTCAGACAAGACCCTTTCCTTCCCACTCTCTATTACTGCAGTTCTTACTGCTAGCACAGCAGTAAATGGTAAACAAGTTACTGCTACAAAAGAGATGGATGGGAATTAAAATATTTAAATCACCCAGCTGCCCATGGGGACCTCATTAGTACCCAGTTTGCCTGTGAAAACACCGCATTTCAGAAAGCCATTGTGTTATTACCTCCCTTGCAGTACAAACACTGCTGTGTCATGACACTACAAGAACCCCAGAAAACCTGCTGCAAACAGACTAATCTAGATTTCCTGCACAGCAGGAAAGAAGTCCAAAAACTAACAGAATAGCTGAAGTGGTAGCAAGCAAAACCAAACCTTATATTACCTGTTTCCGATTTTTAAAGGAGCCTTACAGATTTGGATACAATGACACCAAATCTATTCCTTATTCACTTAATAACTGACCACTTCTTTTTCCAAATATCTCGCTTGCTCTTTCAAATTAAAATTATATATAATACATCTTAGATTATTTTTAATTCATTAATTTCAGTGTTTTGAAAGTTGCCTTAAAATATTAAACTGACATCTTTCAACCATGCCTTGTCCTGAGTCCACTCTCATTGCTACATCAGCGCTTTCCTTCTTCAGAAGGAAAATCCTGAGAGGGATAGAATTAATTCTGATTCTTTGAACTTCCTCATTCAGAAATTAAAATTAAAGACATACCCACATGTAGAAGTCATAGAAACCTGCTGCTGTTCAGTGACCACTGAACGCTTTCAAAATTCACATACTAAATTCTCATTTGAAATAAATCTTGTCTTCAAAACTTTTCATGTTATAATATTTTCAGCCTAATGAATAATTCTGTTTATGAAATGAGGTCTAGAATAACTTAAAGGTAACAAAGATTTAGGGAGCTGAGTAAATCACATAAAATTAACACTCCTTTGTCTCCCACAATGCTGGTGTAGACAGATAGGTTTATAAAGTGTGGTTTTCGATTCCTTTTCCCTGGAGAGCTTTTAAATGATGGGTCAGATAGTTTAGATTCAGTTTCATCTCTTCTGTGGTGGAACATTGAATTATTAGCAGCATGATTCTCACTAGCAGGTCACTGCTGGTGGACTCCACCCAACCTGACTTCAGTCATCTGAAAGTTATGTATCAACTCCAAGTTAGTGATCTGTATTTAAAGGACAGAGAAATGCACTTCCAAAGTATGACTCTAACCACTTATCCTTGACACCCAGCTTAGGACATGATGAACCATCCTCTTCAGCTACTTATCTCCCACTGATAAAAGAAATGAAATACTTTGCATAGACGTCTAAATTTCTAGGCAGGTGAGATGAATCTCAGCCTGCCTCTTCATTCACAACAGATTTAAGTCATGCAATTTCCTGAGTGATACAACATCATGCCTGGATTTGCATCTCCAAGCTTAAGGATTGTACAGTAAAATGCAAAAGGTGGGCTTTGAAGAAATCGCTTCAAAAGAGCTTTAAAGACTTTGAATTATTTTCCCTGCCACTAACTTCCCTTGATTTCCCACGAAGACCCATGAAACTTGAAAAGGCTGCCTATCTCTTCTGCATGCCTAATATATTCCACTCCCCTCTAAAGCATCTGGATCATATGCAGAGAGAAATGTGTTTTTATAAACAACTCAGCAGTCAGCAGGAGGCCAGATGATAGCTGGTGAGGTGCCAGCTAAAGACAAGATATTCTGACATTACAGGAGATAGAGTCAGATGAGCCTAACTCCAGGAGGGTTTTGATTTTTATCTTAATAGTTCTCTGTTACTGCATGGCTTTGAGTAAAACACCATAAGAAACAGGAAAGAAAAAGCTGGTGTGTGTGACAAAAACTTTTTTTAGTATTGTGCTTGTCGGAGGAATCTGATTCAGAGGCTATTATTGTTTATTTGGTCTGTTGGCCATCATGAATAAGACTGAGATTGGATAATGATCGATTGTTACCTGCCACTTTTGTTAGATTTATTTACCAGACTGTCTTGCTAACAATACTACCAAAAAAATTCAAATCAAAAAAGCAATGTTGACTTTTTTACTGCAATCAAATAAGGAGTTCTAAAGCAAAAACTGGCTGACAGTTTGTACATCTTTCATTTTCCCAATATCCTCAGCCTGACAGAACAAGCCAGAAAAAATGTTGAAAAGGACACCTTGGGGAGAGCTTCAAAGACTGTATCCTTTTCGCAGTCCATGACATGAAAATATTCATATTTATTTAAACTCTGTTCTTGTGCACGTGTCCCATGAAACATTAGAATGCTTCATCTTATTAGTGAAACTGTTATTCTTTCATATTTACATCATTTCCTATTTACAGGCCTACATTCATTTGTATGGCTTATTACAGACATACAAATAGCCTGTCTCAAATTGCTGCCAAAAATTGTTCACTTGACAGTTTTCTGACACTCTTGACACACACTATCATTACATCTTCTTCATGTCTTCTAAGAGCATTCTGGTTCTAGATTTTACTGCTATGTAAATATAAACCTGGGGAAAAAAACACCAAAAGACTTCCCAAAATTATAATTACATCAGAAATTTTTGCTCCATTTTTAATAGATCCACGTACTCCATTTTTAATGTAGCTCCCAACCAGCTATATCTATTCTATGTTACCTATTCCATTACTGTTGGTAGAAACCTTCATGATTTCAAGTCACAATAAAGAATAAAAACCAAAAGAAATTACAATTAATAATGTGTGCATTTATATTGTTTAATGTTGTTGTGGTTCAGCCCCTGCCAGCAACCGACCCCCAGGCAGTTGCTTGCTCACTCCCCCACCAGCAGGATCAGGGAGAGAACTGGAAGCATAAAAGCTGGAAAACTTGAAGCTTGAGATAAAGACAGTTTGATAGGGAAAGCAGAAGCTATGCACACAAGCAAAGCAAAGCAAGGAGTTAATCCACTGTTTCCCATGGGATGGCAGGTGTTCACCCATCTCCAGGAAAGCCAAAACTAGCAAAAATGGACATCTGAATCAATCCTGAGGTATCCAGGACTTGGGAAGACCAGTGGTATTATGGTATTTTACCAATCTTCCTCTCTGGTCTGGTATAGACATTTCTGAAGGGATTTCAGGGAACTTACTGATGTTAATGCTACTGCAAACAAGAGCAAAGGAAATGCTGTTCTTCTTCTAACAACTTTTTTCTTCAAAGCTGCCACTTTGACTTCAGGACTTCTCAAGATAAATAATTTAATTACAGATAAAGGTGATGGTATTTGCTTCGGTGGGGAAGAAATTAGAATGGAGATGTAACAAATATCAAGCCAGTTTAGCCACTTGGTTTTAATCCTAGTATCTCTGCCTCTCATTCTGCTCTACTGCAAGATAACAATTCCTAGTAAAAATAATCCAAGTTGTAATTTCATATAACTTACTCAGGATAACACAAAGTTTCTGCACTCCTTAAATGGCACTCAAATCCTACTTAAAAACAAACAGGTGGAACTTTGGTGGTGTAAAGATCTTGACAGCTGCAAGATCTGCTGTCACCCTACAAGGGGTTAAATGACAGAATGACGGGCAAACAAGGAAATGGTTGTAAGGTAAAGGTGACAAGTTAAGCCCGGGGAAGTTCTGGATTCAGCTCTCTATCACAAGAGCTGATAAACCCTTGGGGAAACCATCTAATTTCATCCTTCTTGTTGTTCACTCCTTATTTCTTCTCTGTAAAATGCATATTTTGACATACGCTCTCCTAACTTCGGTTACTCCTGTCTATGTGGACTGCAAATTCTTTAAGGCAAAATCTCTGCCTCTTACTCAATGACAGAACAGCAGTGTGAAAGTGTCTCTAGTTTGGTTGACTTTGCGCCACTGGTACTTTATTTAAAATAATAAAATGAAAGCAGTGTTTATTGAATGAATTCTGAATGCACAAGGGCAGATAACAAATGAGAGGGGAGCAAGTAATAAAGAATGTGGAGGTAAATTAAAAAGGTGAGATTCATAATACACATCCCAGATTTTGGGTGGGGCAGGAAATCTAGAAAGTCCCAATGAGGAAACACATTTGCTGAGATTTGGTACAACCTGATGATAACGCATAGCAAGCATAGATACCATGTGCAACAGCACCTGAGGGAAGATATATAAAAGATCTTCCAGAAAAAAAATTGAAAAAAATGGAGGGGATTCACAGAAGAGCAGCTAAAATAATTAGAAGGCAGGAAGGATTGATTTTCTAGGAAAAGTTAAAAGAGCTAACTATAAACTACATATCCATAGCTGCAATAAGAGGGAACAGGATAGGATAATAAGAAATTCAACTTCTTGTCAATGAATGTTGCTCTGTTCTGTTGAATTTTCAAGCAGAACACATATATTTCAAAACACCCATGCAGCTGAGATAATAAGGTACTTTCACTGCCTGAAGGCTGAAAGTTTTGGGGCTTAAACTCTCTTTCTGTTCTAAACCTGACAAGGGCCCCACACAGTGGAATCACTTAGAGGCATTGATGTGAACCTTTTCCACTGCCAGTGATGCCCATTTGCAACCAGTCAGCACAGAGACCAGAAATGGGTCTGCAGAGGTTTGTAACAGGAATGATGGGCTTGATGTGCATGCAGTATAAATGGAAATGTGTGACTGTGTGTGTGGGCATTGAAGAAGAAGCAGAAGAAGCATTAAAATAGTGGTCTGTATTCATATCAAACACCACTCCCAAGACACTGCTCCCAGGACACTGTTCCCAGAAGTCCAGATGAAGAATATGTTGATGATGTGACTCCCACTAGGCTTTCCCTCTGATAAGAGCCAAATATAAGTGATCTGCCAATGGAAAATACTGTGTTCCAATAGCAGGAAGATGGCAACACAGTGGCAGTAGATAATATATGTCATATATTTCTATTCCTTCTAATGCAACAGGAGAAGAGATACATCTTTCAAACGATCAAGGGAAAACAGACCACAAGCAGCAATCTTGATTAAGATTTATGGAGTCTGAAACAAGCAAGGTTCTTAAGAAAAGGCCATAAACTGATAGTGATTACAAAGGTCCCAGGCTCTTCTAGTAAGGACCTCAATGGAAGTTTTATCAAAAAGAGCACTTCTTGCTGCTGCAGGCCGTTAGAACAACACACAACACAAGTGCCTCTAAATGTCTTCCTGCTGCTGAAATCCAGATAAGTAAATAGCAGTGTTTGGTTGATGTTGCATCTATTTCAATAAAACTAATATGATGATTGGTTCATTACATAGCAAGATGCAGCTGAATTATTAGCTTTAGTGGCATTTCTAGCTGTGTTTTGAAGAGTAACAAACACAAATGGAAAGAAACAAAAATACTTTTCTGAAATTCTAAATTATTCATACAAATTACCTCCAAGAAAAGTCTGTCCATCTGATACATCAAAATGCAATATCCACAGCCTACACATTTAGCTCAGTGCACAGCAAATCATCCTCATTTTTCTAAAGTAAAAATATAAATACACGGTAGTTTGTCAGGTCACTTGTGTACATATTACTTGAATTCATCTAGGTAAATGCTGTCCTCATTATCAAACATACCTACCAGTGACTTATTGTCAGAAGGTCAGGACCAACACGCAGTCATTAACTACCATAACTCTGCTGTCTCTGCTGACTTTTGACCTTGAAGTCAAATCAGATTTGCCTGGCTAGGTGTTTGGAAGTCAGTGAGTCAGTGAATGGCACTCTTCCTTCTGACTGTGAATTGAATTGATGCCTTACTTATGGTGGGAAGAAGTGTTTTGCTTCTAAAGGGGCTAGCTGTTGGACAAGATGTAGTACTGAGGTCCTGATAATTTGCTCATTAAATATTCTGTAGTGCTTCTTCCAGGAACATGTTAGAGTGAACTTCCCGTGCTTGAAAACACATCTTCCCTAACCACATTTATTTATAATTTCAACAGGATGCACCTTTCTTTTCCATTTTATTCCCTAAAACTCCTGTGTAAAGCTTCTTAGCCCATTGAACTAACTGCAAGCCAGAAAGCGAAAACACATCAGTAGAGAGTTTCATGACTTGTGTTCCCTGTGGATCACCACTGTCCCAGTTACACAGTACTGCTGCATCCTGGTTATTAATTGATGCACAGCAGCAGAGAATGTGGTTCATTTCACTGGTAGTGATGAACACTATCCATTGTACTGTGTCCCAAAACCTGGACTGTGAAAGTCACTACAGGAGGAGGAGATCAGTGACCCTAAAGGGGTGCTAATCATGGAATATAACTATATTCCATTATTGCCCAAGTAGAGAAACTAATGACACTAAGCTTCATTTAAAAACTTCACTGGGTCTTTAAGTAACTTATAGCTCTCAGCAAATTCAAGGTAAGACTTAGAGGTTAAGGTTTCACTAATATGTACAGGGCCCTTTTTCTGGTTTCAAGGACAAGTGGCTTGGCACTGTCATCTACAGTGAATGTCTCATCCCCTCCAAAGCTGCATGGTCTCATTCACTCTGCCTGATGCAAATAGCCCAGACATTGTCTAAGAGAGCACTGGATTGCATGAGGCAAAAACCACAACAGGGACTCTTATAAGACATGGAATGATGTAGAAAGGGATAGAGTGATATTTGAGCCCACACCTTGGCTCTCCAGTTCAATTCTGTAAACAAAACCCAACAAAAAGGATCCCTGGCTTCCTGGTGGGCTTTGCTTTAGGACTGTGGCTAGACTATAGGCTAAAAAAGAGTCTTAACCTCAGGAAGAAGACAGAAGATCCTGGGAGCTTTGGCTTAACAAGCAATAGGCCCACAAGAAAAAAATCAATTGATTCCGACTGAAATGAACTAACATTAAAGTTTAATGGAACTCAAAATTCCAAGTAACTAGGAATTGTGGTTGTTAGCCACAATTCCCTGCTAGGAAGAGGACAATATTACTGATGGCAATACTCTAAAGCTTGCAAATGAGGTTAAGTCATGCAAAGAAACAACTTCCAGCTGATATGTTTGACCTAGGTCAATGCAGAGAAAACTCCCGTTAGTCTGCTTTCTAAATGCAAATCCTGCTTCAGGCTCAGCTGCAGTAATAATTCATAGCTTGTGCAGTCAGTCCAGCCACCATGTGGAGTGAAAATTACACAGTGGCTAAAGCCACACAATATATACAGATGTATTCATGTAACTCTCCTACCAAGCCTGGACTGGCAGTCCTAAGGGCCAGGCCCAGTTTCTGAAGCTCTAAGGAAACGGTGACTTGAACCCCACTAAGAAACCCAGGAACATTAGGTGAAGATCTTTAATTACTCACTAAGTCACAATTCTTTACCTATAAATGATGATTCAGGTGGTTAAAACCATAAAGCAGTCTTTTATTTACAGGAGAAAAGGGAAACAGGAGGACATGGGACAATAAAAACAACCAGCTATTCCTTTTCCAACCAATCCTTAAAACTCCTCAGACTTTTGGTGATTCAACTGCTTCTCTTGATGAGACAATTACTCCTCTCAATGAGTACCTTTTTTTTTGTCATATTTCTATCCTCTTCAATTTTGGTTCTCTTTTCCCATCTTTCTTTCTGAAATATTTATTTTATTCACTTTTCATTCTAATGCTACAGGCAGAATATTTCAGTATCAAAGATTTACCCCAAGAAGCTTTAAATGGCTGTTGCTGGCCACAGTAGCATCACTCTGCACCTCTCTCATGTAGACAATAGTCTGCAGGGGAAAAACAGGATGACTACAGTAATGCCAGCAGTAGTTTACTTTCATTGGGATAAAACAATAATATTTTTACTAAGTATTGATCTGATTGATTTTCCTTTCTCTGCACAAGACAAACTCACTGACATTTTTTCCTGACTGAAACACACTGAATTTATCAGCTACTTCTGGAGATATCCAGCAGATTCTTTCAGGATAACCTTCTGTGCCATCATTGCTCATGACAAGTGCTAGTGAGAAACCTGGCATCTCTCTTGTCCACAGAACTGAGCAGCAGCCCAGTAAGTCACTGCTGACTTTAAGTCAGTTAGAATCAAACTGAAATTTCTGGAGTAAACGCCAGAAAGCTGATGAAACCTTTATGGATAACAAAGACTATTTTTAACACTAACAGTTGCTCAAAGCAGGACATTTACTCAAAAGTACGGAACCAGAAGCAAAAAAGCAAGTTTGAAGGGTAGTACGTTTTGTCAGACAGTGCAAAGCAGTTTTGAAGCATAGGCAAAAATAGATATGTACATTCTTTTTATGTATTTTGAGGTGTCTCCAGTGTAGGCACCCACATCTGACCCAGAATACATTTTCAGACTACAGTTAATAGAATAATTATAGTTAATAGAAGAGTTTATATTTAATAGAGCAATTTTAATAATAATAGATGCATATAGAAAAGAGTTTCTTCCTAAGGTCAACAAAGGGAAAGACCCTTAAACAAGCCTATTTCCTTCACTGTATCAGAGCCAAGAATAGCTGGCTCAGATGGAAATATCTAGATTGTCCTGCGGTAGGAAAGATCCTGTTGACTCTCTGGTATCCCACATTTCAGTTTCCACAGACATTTCCTGGATTAGCTCTGCCATTTATTACTGTTGACAATTAAAAGGGATGAAAACAGAGCAGAAGGCAGTAAGGCAGTTTATTCCCTTCACTAAAGATTAAGCTATTGAGTGAAAATGAATAAAAATAAAAATAAAATGAATATGAATAAAATTTTTGAAATAGTTGACTGAAAACCACATATGTGTCTATAAAATAAAATCTCAGTGGCACATGTGAGGGATAGCTGTGTTGTCTCAAGTCTCTCCCCTCTTCTGTGGGCCAAACACCTTTTCATACAGTATCTTTCATAATGTATTGCATTGTGGCCAAAGACTGTTCCTCATGGTGAAAAAGAATAGAAATGTGGTTTTATTTGAAGATCATTTTTGACATGATTTTTTTTTAACAATTTCACCTTATTCTCCTAAAATGTTTGTCTTCTCTTGCTCACCAGCCCATGGCTACACCACAGGTCTTTCTCAAGTCTTCAACAATGGATAATAACAACAGTGATTACTGTCTTCGCGGTTCTGCAAAAACAACTAGCCAGACCTCCAGGTCAGTGCAGAAGGAGCGGGTGGAGCTGCTCCAGATGCAGGAGCTGCAATTCTCTTGCAGTCTGTGGTGCAGACCATGGTGGGGCAGCTGTGCCCCTGCAGCCCATGAAAGACCACAGGGATGCAAAGATCCACCTGCAGCCCCTGGAGGAGATCCACACCGGAGAATGGATGCCCAAGAGAGAGCTGTGACCCCACAGGAGGCCATGTGGGAACAAGCTCCTGGCAGAGACCTGCAGACCCATGGAGAGAGGAGCCCACACTGGAGCTGCTTTCCTGGTTGAACATATGATCCTGTGGGGGACCCACACAGGAGCAGGCTGTGCCTGAAGGACTGCACCCCGTGGAAGAGTGACCCATGTTACAGTAGTTTGGGGAGAACTGTCATCCTCTGCCATCTGCAGGGGGAGAATATTTCAATTTAACAGGATTAAGTGCTTAAATTGAAACTTGGGTTGTAATTCCTTTGGGAGCTCTTTTTTCAATCTGTCCTCAGGCTTATAGGTCTCCTCAAACCTTACTAAATCCATGTAGAATCTATGCACAAGCCCCACATACTATTTATCCAGCCTCCATCTCCCACCTTGGGTGTCTCCAAGTTCCAGGCACATTTAACTCACTGGCTAGTCCTGCTTGGGGTTCACTATCAAATCACCCACATATACCCAGAGAGAGAAGAGAGCAAGGTCACACAGAAAATAGTTAGACATAAAGTTTAATAGGAAGATAGGACAGATTGAAATGATCAGGATAATTATTTTCCCTTCTTACCAGATACAAAATTCTAGATTTAATCTCACCAAGGGTGTGCTTGAGTGGCTTCATCAGTTGCCCAATGATCAGTGACTGGTCTTTGTTAGTGGCTCTGTTATCTACGTTACAGTTTAGGTATGTGTGTGTTTAATTTTGATTTTTCCTGTACCTTTAATTTTGATTTTTCCTGCACCTTACCTTTTATGCTGAACAGCTATTAACCAGATGGCCTTAGAAAACAGTTTTTATTGCAAATATCACACATGAGGAGGTACAGAAATATTATAATCAATCTGTCTGTAATCTAATGACATCTTTCTACTGCCCCTCAAGTAATTTGTAAGTGTTGTACAACTAGAACACTACAAGTGACAGCTGCTAGAGAACTCAAAAGCTATCTCTCTAATCACGAGCTAAATAGGGGCATATCAAATACCCTTTCAAATGTGATTAAGACATTCCTAAATTATGATAAATAGTAGAGGGGAAAGAAAGAAATCTGAGTGTACAGTGATGAAACCTGACAACAGTACATAGTGTCTGCATTGTCAAGGAAACATTGCAATGACTATTTTGCATTTTAATTCTTATATGCTACATGGAATACATGCAAAGTGAATAATGAAAGTTATTTATGGTTACTTCTGATCTTTGTTGTGCCTATTTTTCTATCTGTGTACGCCTCGTATGTGTGTGTGTAGAACAGTTTTTCAGCCAAGTATCCTAGAATAATTGCAATGATAAGCCCTGACAAATGTAAGTGGCTCTGTTGAGTCAGCTCCTTTGCTTCAGATTTGCTGTTTCAACCTTGCAGTAGTTTACAGAGGCCGCACAAAAACTTTCTCATTCTGCTTTTTTAAAAATTATCTGGGTAGAAGAAGCTTGAAGTGATGTCACATCTGCATGGAAGCAAAACATTAGCAACCATATCAACAAGAATATATGAGGAGAGGATTAATATTTATGCCTGAGTTTATCTAAGGTGAGATTCTGATCTCAGAGATTCAGCTACAAATTAGGATAGCTGACTTTAATTAAGATACATTTGCATAAATGAAATCAAATTAGAATCAAAATATTAACTCCTATCTAATGACTTCCAAGACACAAAATAAGGATCAGACAGTAAAAGACTTGCCCATTTCTTCAGAGATTCCCTTTTCTAACAAATAAGGATTCCTTTGGTGTTTTTTTAACAGCAAGTCTGAAAATCAGAATTAAATGTCTGGGTCTTTTAGTCTTGCCTCATTTGAAGATGCCTCAGATCCTCATCACACAGACAAAGAGGTTTGTGCATCCTTTGAACCAGTCATCATGGCTCAGTGCAGTATCAGCTTCACACTGCTGTAGTCTGTGTTGACATCCTTTTCAGCTAAATCCTAAAACATCAATCCTAGTCCAACGACATTGGGTCTCAGGTTGTTCAACAATAATAATGTTATATATGAGTGTGGAAACTTGACTTCTACAAAAGCCTAGAAGAAACCCAGTGTTACCTACCTAGCAGTGCCTGAAGCACCATAGCTCTGCTAGGAGTTTGGGTCTTCTGAATACAGGGTGCCATGAAGAGAGAAACACACTCTCAGTGAGTCAGCAATGCAGGCAACATTCAGGTACATACTGACCAGTAGACCTGGAGATGAAAAAATTACTTTCCAGCATGGCAGATTTAATATGCAATTATCTGTTAGAACACTAACAAAACAAAGTATAGTATTTGATGGGTAATAAATTGATTTCCCTGAATTCAGCCTGTTTTGCTGATGACAGCAATTGGTGATTGACCTCTCCCTGTCCCTATGCTGACCACAAGCTTTTTGTTGTATTTTTCCTCCCCTGCCCAATTGAGGATGGGACGGATAGAGTGGCTTTGGTGACACGTGGCATCCAGCCAGGGTCAACCCACCACACAAGTATGAAAACATGAGCCACATGAGCATACAAGTACTCTTAGGAATAGAATCCTTGTGCATGCCATCTCCTGCTGTCTTCTTGTCTCCTTTCATGATCTCATAAATTTTAATTTTGATAAAGGTGTTCCCTTCATCTTTCCAAGCATAGTTTCTCTTCTATCAGTGTCAGGAGAGGAAACTCAGAACTGATTTGCAGTTGTTGGCTTTCTACACGACAGAACTCAGAAATGGGTGGAGCTTGGTTGCAGAAATGTAACAGTGGTAATGGCAAGTAGGTAGAAAACAACTCCTCATCATTATTAAGTTATAGATATCACTGACATTCTAAGAATGCAATTACACAAAGTATTATTTCAAAGATAATTTTGCATAGATTTTCTAAATATCATCACATGTTTCAGCATCATCTCATCGTGGAGAACAAGAAAGGAGCTTACCCAAGACAGCAAAAAGGAATAACTGTTTTCTGCCTTCAGTTCAATAATTTAATAGCAAATATACAATAGAGATTATTATTTCTATTTCTGTGACATGACAACAGCCTCAGGCCATATGCTAATATGGCATGGCCAACACACACAGCTCTACAGGTGCCCATCGAGATGTACCAGCTCATGGCAGCCAAAGGCTGAGTCCCAGCACTTGGATCATTTGTTATTTTCACATTGAGGTCATGAGGGAAACATAGCTTTTATTGGCATCTCCTGGTAAAAATGTATTGCAGACTCAAGTCTAAGCAATCCTAAGGGTCCTCTGTGCAGGTTTATGAGCTGAGGAAAAATAAAACCACACTGCCTGTCAGTCTTCTTGAGCCATGGCTGTTTGATCAGGTCTTGTAAGCCCTTTCTAAAGACCTCAGCAGGAGAAAAATGTCAGACATATAGCTCCCAGGATTCTCTACAGGAGTATATCTACAAACTAGACGAGAAATGTATCCTTCACCCTACATCCTCCCTGTCCCCCTGCCTGGCACAGGATTGCTGTAGCACCATAACAAGGACAAATGAACAGAACTAACACAATAGTACAGTCACAGTCATACTAAGACAAACCTTCATACCAGTTTTGTCCTCAGCCATTAAGGTGCCTGCATGAGCAAATGTCTAGTGATTAAATTATACACACCACAGGTCACAGGGGAGCCCTCTGTTCATCCACACAGACATTATTTTGCATAGTCGTGTCTCAAATGGCAAAGGAGAAAGCATTTCGTAGAGGTTTTTATTTAGCCCAAATGCTGTTAAATTATTCAGGTCATTATTAAAATATGAAATGAGATTCAAATAGAAAAAATATTTAAATTTTTAAACAGGAAGCATTTTAAATTCTTTATTTCGATGGAATATATCATTCTAGCATGGCTTTTAGCAATACAAAGGTCAGGATTCCAATCTGGGTGGAATGCTAACCTAAAGTACACGCATTCAATTTCAAAATACCAAAAATAACAGTGAAAACCTTTAAATAGTTTGTTTCAATCTCATTAAATAATTAACACATTGCACAAGATGCTCAGTATAAATTCTCCTAAGGCACTAGTGATGCTAAGGATGAATTCAAATTGCTTGAAGTGACAATGAAAGTTAAGCATCTAGCCTATGCTGACTTTTCTCTCTCTTCATAGTCTGCAGAGAGAAACAGGTGCTTTCAGATGGTGATTCATTCTTCCTACCTTAAGGAATTATGTACCCTATGCAGTCTCCCATTCAATTTTGGTTATAGAAAGATCCCAGTCACTTTTAGTAGCCTAGCCTACTTTTTAGAATATTCGTTTAAATTTCAATTACATTTATTTCAGGGTTTGGTTGTTTTTTGTGCATCATTAGCTGAGGCAAACCCCACTGTATTTACAAGAAAGGCCACAACAAACACAGCAACTTGATTTAGTGTCCACTGACCAGTTTAGTTAGAAGTTATCTAGAACTTCAGTTGTCACTAAAGCTAGAATTAAGTGAATAACTGATTTTTCCAATTAAGTGTCAAAAGCAAAAGGAAATGCACTAAGATAAAATCAAATTCCAGATTTATTTTAATTCAATCCAACCCAAGACTTTGAACGTTATAACAGATTACAAAAAAAAAAAAGTTTCAGACTGAAATAAATATTTCATTTAGAGGAAATGAACGGTAGAAAGATTTGAGAACAGGTGGGATTTTGTTACAGACTCCCTAGACAAAAGTAACACTCCAGTCTTTCTGCAAACTAGCAGAAGTTCACATTTTTGTGTGATTTCAAGCATCCACACATCCTGAAGATCAGCATGATACTGTGGAGACAATTCATAAAGCTGCTGGGCTAACAGTGGTGACAATAACTTCATGCAAACCTTGTAGAACAGCACTGTTTAATGGCAAATTGATGCTGTGCCTATAAAAACCCACAGAGAAACCTGTGCTGATTTCCATGCAAGAACTCAACAAGAGGAATAATCCCATTTGGGGAAAGGCTCTTAAAATAAACAGTAAAATGCACTGTTAAAGGAAGCTGAATCTTAGGAATAGCTGAAATATTAATCCCTTCTTCCATACTGAAGTCGAGTCCCAAGGTACAGTAAGTGATATATCTGCACCTTTAATTTTAGTTGAACATGGGCTCAAATCAAAATTACGTACATGAGACTGAAAAAATAATTCATTTTTAAAGTGATGCTAACAGGATGAAGTGGAATCAGTTTGTATAAATGATGTCCAAATAGTTTCATGTCAGACTGTATATTAATTTCTCCACAAAATTTTTAATCTGTGTAGTGGTTGCTTCCTATGTTGGTCTATTTTTTTTCTCCTTCTCTCTAATGGTAGGGTCACCCACATATGACCCACATGAATGGAACTGGAAGTGGACTTGACAGGACATGGAATAACCTAACCCCAGTGCATTGTCAGCTCTGAACATTTAAAAAAAATTTAAAGCTCAAAAAGCGGTAGAATCTGACCTCCAATCTCTTTACTTAAAACTTTCACAACAACTTTCATGTTAAAGTAAAAAGGAAAAAAAGCTTTGAACAGAAGAGATACTTTTATAGATGATTGGTGTTTTTTAATAGAGACTCATTAAAAAGTTGTTGTAAGTATAATCTTTTTTCTGACAGTCCAGCAGACAAAAAGTAAAAACGTAATTTTTACAATCCTGTATTCACTGTGAGAAGCCTCAACATTTCTAGTTTCTGAGGTCTCATCATTCATGTCCTGTTCATGTGTACTGCTCAAAAAACCCCATCACTTTTAAATGTATTTAAAACTACTTGTAAAGCTCTTCTGCCTTTCATAATTGCATTAGAAGTGGTTCAAAGAGACATGGCTATTTTTAGCTGAAGGGTATGTTATCATTTGCCTGATGAAACAGCAATTAATGATGGTTATGTTCAGTCCTTGAGGGTAGAAGAGAGCCCTGGTCTCATTTACATCAATATTAACCAGAAAAAACTTCAGTAAAAAAATAAAAATTAGCCAGGTATAAATCAGGTAACAGTTCAGTAAATGGGAACAAAAGAGATGCTCACTTTCAAACTAACGATAACTGATACACTGTTTAATTTCCTATCAAATATGCTGACTGATCTTAGCAGGTTGATTATCATATTTCATGTTGATGAAGACCTAAATTAAGTCAACATCTTCAGTAAGGAAAATACTTCGATTGCTTAAAAATTTATAGAAACTAGTATTTTGGCTGACACTTTAGCACAAAAAGCTCATAATCCACCCATCATCAAAACATTCAGAATCAGAAGATCTTTCAGGGATAAATCTTGCACCGAGAGCATCAACACTTGAATGAATACTGAAAGACAGAGAACTTGTGAAAATCTTACAGAACCTGGCTTGGGCAGAGCCAGAGTAATCACAGAGAAGAAATTTGTCCATCTTTTGGAACCCCATGTAAAAATACTACAATGATACAGTGAAGTACCCATCTTTTCTAGCTGGGACTGGCCCACAAACATAAGAGTACTTAAGAATTGGTTTTGTACACCAGGAAATAGATTTACAAAACCAGCATAATTTAGGTTGGAAGAAACTACTGGAGGTTTTATGAATGCTAATTTGATACAATTACCTTAAAAAAAAGTAGTATGCTTTGGATAGCGTTCCAGCTTTAATTAGCTGTAGAGTAAGATCAATTTTCTATTAATAGTATAGGTTAAATATATCTATAAGTATCTGTAAATGCAGGTCAAATTACTCTTTCACCTTCTTCTCCTGAAAATCATTGTAGTGATTTGACCTCCTTGCATGACTTCTAAATATATCCCACTAATTTTTAATCTTTTATGTAATCTTATTCAATGTTCAAAGTAGAAGCTGTTTCGATATTGCTTGTTACAGACTATTTTGCTGCTAAGTATCTTTTGCCTCAATTGAGCTGTTGCACCACTTTTTCTACACCAAAGTCAGCCAAGGTGGCTCTAGGGCTTAAGAAAGCAGGTGCCATAAACTCCAGTACTGTGGAGTTCTATCCTTGCACAAACCTTCCCACAGGTATTCATGGCTACCTCGCCACAGGCACATCCATGAAAAATAGGAAAAGAATCCATAGATAAAGAAGTTCACTTGATTTCCTCACTGTGGAAAGAGTATAAATGGAAGGAAGACTGTTAGATAAACCAAATGAATGCCTGTCCTTTCTCTTCTTTACAAGAGAGTTTGGACTTAAATTGCTATCTTTTCTTGAAGATTTGTGTGCACATTGTCCCTCAGCAAAGGATATTATATATCACAGTATGAGTGAATTGTACAAGTAGGTTAAATTTAATGAGAAAAAGTACTTTTTTTTTTTTGTCAAATCTAAAGATAGCAGAAACTAGAATGTCACCAAAAATGGTCTTTCTGATCAGGATGCCTCTCTTTACATAGGTTTTGGACAATGATACAAAAAGTAACACCCATTTTCCCTCCATCATTAGGAAAACTTCACTAAAATAATCTCAATAGCACATGTTTAAAAGTTTCTGGCCTTCAATCAAAAAATAAAACTGAAAGCTTACAAAGTAAAAATGTGCTGATCTGCCCATTATTAAGCTGAGCAGAAACCTCTGAAAATATCTCTTTAAGATATGACACACTATTCAGTATTCACTCCTGGCATACTCAAAAATATTAAGAGAATTGCACCACTTATTTTCCCTGCATCTGGTTGTGCTTTACAGACTATACCATTGTATGTCACTTCTTTTTGGGGTTTTGATTGCCAGACAAGGAAGACATTTTTACAGAACTGGATCCCTGAGATACCTGACTGCCCAGACATGGCCAGGGATGAGAATATAAAATTCAGGAGCAAAGACTGAGGAATTATTTTTACCATAGTTTATGTATTTTCCTTTCTCAATGCATGCTTAAACTATATCTACTTGTTCCTTTTTTTCCTTTTATAATATCTCTTAGCCTCTTAATTGCTCTGGAAACATAAATCAGAATATCTCTCATTACTAATATTGTTTGTTCTACTTAAGTAGCACAGAGGGAAGAGATTTTGGCTGTCACTGACCACAGTCATTCTGTTGCTCCGGCCTAGCAGGTGGCATTAACTGGTCAGGTATCCAGCTCTATCAGATTCCCAAATCTCAGCACACAAGCTATCAAGGGAAGGAGTATGACCACTCAAGTGTTTTCACCCACATTTATGTCCACACTGCAAATCAACAAGTGCAAATGTGATAGCTGTTTGACCATGCCTAAACCAGCTTTGGAGAGTAAATTCTGGGATAAAGCACAGCTTAATTTTGATTATGTCCCTTGAAAGCAGGGACTGGGCCATAATGCAAGCAGCTGCATGATATCTTTGCAGGAGGAGGGGGTTTTGCCTTTTTTTTCCCTCAGCTTTCTTGTTTGAGGTTGTCACACTTACAGTTTCAAAAATACATAAAAAGTAAGATTAAATGTCACTAGTTCAATCCTGTCTGCCACAGTCTGCAGGCAGTCTAGAAGGCATGACTAGCTGAGCTGAGCTCTCTTTTCCTGGAAGAGGTGGTTGGGTGGAGCACAACCTGTGGAATACAAGAAAAGGAGTTTCTGAAATTTATCTCTCTTGCTTCAGAAGTTTATAAAACCTAAGCCATTTTTCCTCATCGGCATCCAAAAATTAAAAAGCACCCAAATGCAGCCCTTCTGGCTGTGAAATACATTGAGAGTGAAAATATAAAAGCTTGCATCCAGATTATTATTTATCATGTCTTTGCCTTTATGTCAGTGTAGAAATTTTCTCCTACAGCAGGGTAGCATAAAGCCCAACCCTTAAATGCAGTTCAAAAAGTTTATATGACTTATCTTGTTCACACTAAACCATCCAGCTGAATTCAGAACACCGTGAAGACACAAATAAAGCTGCACATCTCAGTGTTCTTTGCAGCTCTGCTCACCCATTGATCTCTGCTGGAGTTTCAGTGACATGACATTTCCCTGCAGGAATCAATAACCTTGCCTGCAGAGGTGTCTGGGCTCCATGGTCTACAAGCACCTTTCAGCTCCATTCAGCTCCCTGGCACCACTCTACATAAATACATGGATTTGAATCAAAGTGAGCTGTTGGTGAGAAGCAAATAGGAAACAACACAGTGGCAGAAATAAAAGTTCTCAACATAACTGAGCGGAGGAGCTGTCAACTGGAAATGTTCAGGGGTGGAACAATTAACCCTTTCCAGACACAAGCTTAAGAGAAAAAGGATTTTAATAACTTTAAAGATCCCCAAATGTTGGGCAACATTTCAGCAGGTGCAAAGGGCAGATTGAATAGACACATTCTAATAGATAAGAGGATAGAAACTGCAGCTGTCAGCCCTGTGTCGACGGTATATTTGAAGTTTTGGCTTGGGAAAGCTGGATTTAGTCCACTCTTGCCACCTGATCATATTCCAAGAATAAATGAGACTCATTCGGAACTGTCAGACTAATAGAGAAGGAGGAGGATAAGGGGTCACAGTATACTCAAGAATCAGTTTAAAATTGGAAGTACCACAAAAATCACATGCTTAGCTGTAAGTCTGCTGGCAGTAACTAAACTTGGAACCTTTATTGGGTAGTGTTACTACTGTCAGTTTAGCTCTGGCTTTTCTGACTCTTCAGATCCAATTCTAATGTCCTGATTTGTTCCTAGACCCTTTCAAAGGTAAGCAACTAACCAACCAACCAACCAGCCAAGTGAAGTCTGGCTGTAACTCCAAGCACTTCTGACTCCAGCAAACTCACAGGCAGTATAGAATGAAACTAAACAATTTAGGTTGACCCACACCAGAGCAGTGCAATGCTCCCCAGAAAGCCTCCTCAGTTGTCCACACAACCTCTTCATACATGTTCTGGGACATAATTGACACAAAATTACAAGCTTTGAGGCTATGAAAGAAGCCCATTGCATTTCAGGCTCTTTGAGCTGAAAAATGCAATAATTTCTGGTAACTATTTCTTAGAGCCACACAACTGGAGCCACGCTTCGGACTTGGAGCAGACTTGGATCAAGTGCTATGCACTGCAAATACGAACAATTCTGTCTTCAAAACCCTGTTCTGGAGAGAGTGTTTAGGAGTTACTCTGCATTCCCTGGCTTAGAGGCTGGGAAATATCCTCTGGAGAAGCTTTCTAACAGCATGGATGTAACCTTTATTGACTTGCTGAAAAAGTACTGCTCAAATCAAGATTAGCAAGAGGCACTTGAAGATAGAGTCTCTTGCAAACCTATTCTAAGGCTAGATTTTGATTTAGACTCTTCTTGTTCACATACAGCAACTTTAAGAAAAACTGGTATATATCATAGAATACATTAAATACACAGTATGGAAAGAAACATGTCAGATTTTTGTACCATTACAAGTCAGTATTTTAATGGACTTTGGGAAGAAGGAATAAGAAAAGGAGCACAGTTTGTGCATGCAGAAGAGAAATAGATCATAGGCTTCTTGCCAAGCCTTCTGTCTGACTTTTGGCACCTAAGCATAGAAGGGACCAAAGACACATGTTCCTACTAAAACAAGGAAGAAGGAAAAGTGATGTCAAAGCAGGGAGAGAGACCCTTGCTGGGCTGCCCTCTGGGAAAAGGAAGAGCTAAGGAGAGGAGGGAATGATAGCCCTGGTTAGAAATACTTTCTGTCTCTGCAAGCAACAGCCCCTGCACTGCACACTTTGACCTTTGCTAGACTCTTTTCCAAGGTGCCCACTAACAGTCTGAGAAGCAATGGGCATCACCTAAAACACAGAAAATTCCATTCAAACATTAAAAGAACCCAATTTCTCTGTGAAGATATTCAAACACTGGAATTGATTACCCAGAGAGATTGTGGAATCACTACCCCGCTCCAGCTGACCCTGCTTTGAGCATGGGGGCTAAATCAGATGATGTCCAGAGGTCACCACTTCCAACTGCAGAGATTCTGTGATTCATTATCTCATGGTCACAACTGAAAGAAGTACTTGGTAGGCTGTTAAGGAGGGAGCAGACACTAAAACAAGGGCTTTCAGCAGAAGGGTGAAATCCATTTTACTACCACAAGTTTATAAATGTGAAGCAGTTAGGAAGCAGTTAGTAGAGGTCTCACAAAATGATAACTAAATATATTTCTCACTGAATAAAATGAAAATAAAATGAAAAACACAATGATTTCAGGTTTTTCCAAAGCAGATGAAATAAAGTTATATATGTCAAGTATACCATTCCACATTCTTTTTGACAACCAAACCACTGAGTATGTTCTACTTGTATTACCTCTGTCATTCAATTGTCTGAAAAGTTTAAGGCCAGGACCCCTCTTGTGTTACCCAAAACCAATGTTGAAGGGATCAAGCTGCAATATAAAGTGAACACCTTGTCTCCTAAATAAATTCTTCATAAATTCTCCCAACAATTTAACCCAGGATGTATGAAAAACTGTTTATGATTGCCTGAAACCACGCCTCTGCTCTTCTGACTTTTTGCTGAGCATATCTCATTCAATATTAACAGAAAATCCACCTCTTACCACCACAGGAAAAACATAACTACTTAAGAAAATGTAAATTCCTACATTTTCATTTGCCATTTTCATAGGTAATTCTCATGGAATTACCAGGTCATGTTCTTTTAGAAGCCAGAGAAGAAACTTATATTCTTTTAGCCTTCAAAATTGCTTCTTTGAACCATCAAATTCTTTTGAAGACCAAAAATACTTCAGAAGTCAGCAACAGGACATCATGACGGAGTTGCAGATTTGTATTCTGCAAACAACTTTTTATTTCTAAAAATGCCCACAATGTTGTGTTTAGGAGCAGCTGTCAGTAGAGAAGTAATTTTTTGTTCTATCATATCACGATCACTCTCCTTGGAAACAAATCCAGAAAATTTGTTGTTCTATTGCATACTCTGGAGGATAATCTGGATCTGGAGGCTGTGTGAAAGAAAAAAGTTCAAGGTCTAAGGATTCAGTGGAGAGCACACCTGCCCTACAAATTTCAGGAGGAGCAGGCCTCTCGCCACAGTGCAGATACCAGTGGAGATATGCATCTTTCCACAGGGCAGCATATGAGATCCACCTTACTGGCTCTATAGATCAACATTATCTCAGACTACAGTCAGAAACAGAAATAAAAGCTTTTGGAATATAAAGCTCTGGGGAGCTATGGCAACTTGCAGAAGTTTTGCACAGGCAGGGAAATTCTGCACTAATCTGCGAGCAGGCTCCAAAGCAAGCCCCAGGAGGAGTCAGCCCACCCCTCTATCAATGAATAAAATTCATGGCCATCTGCAAGTGCTTTGCTCTCTTCCTTATCTCTGTGCATTTATCTGCTCTCAGGCAAGGACAGAAATCAGGTATGAAATTGGATGAGCACCTTGTGCCTGGCCCTAAGGGAGCTTTTTCATCAGGGAGTCAGCTCTGTGTTCCCATGCCATCATCCATTACTTGAGCATTATCTGCTTTGCCTCATCTATGCTTCAGTCACATGTGGTCACAGCTGCTTTATCTATTTGCCTGAAAGAATTATGAATCTGAGCTATCAGCCGATCCAGCTCTGTGCAGCAAGCTGCCGAAGGACTGCAACTGGAGATGGAAGCCGGAGATGGAAGCTGGAGAGGAAGTAAAAGCCAGACTGCCAGATCACTAAGCACATGTGAAAAAGTGAATAGAGAAACTGTTAGTCCATCCATTTCCTCCTCCTGCACAGGAAAAGTCTATATTAGTGAGTGATCCAAGGATAGATATCTGGAGAGACATAGCTGTTGGTAAGGACCATCACTCACACACGAGGTTTCAGGGAGACTTAGATCAGCCTAGCTCTAATTTGCTTCTGTGAGCTGAAGGTCCATTAACAGCTGGGGTGCATTTGAGGCAATCCTGGAGCACATCTTGTGGTCACTTTCATGCCAAAGAAATCCAATTTGTGCACTTCCAGTCTACTCTGCTGTGTGAATAAAAGTACAGTAAAGGGGATGCACAGGTGGTTTTCTTCAAAAGCTCCCTCCTGACACAAATTCAACCACTAATATGAGATGCATCTTGAAGACAAAATGCACTCTGGAGCTATAGCTATAGCTGTCTACTTGGTGGCTGACCTGTGCTTTATGTGTGTTTTAACCTGAACCTCTGCCAGAGAGCTGAGAAACATAAAAGCCTGTGAATTCTTGGCTCCCTGGGAGAGGAGCTAAAAACTCATGTCTCATGTTATAAGCTGCAAAAGGGAATACTAGACACATTGGTCTTCAAATACAGGGAGAGACAGAGAGAAGAGAGAGGGGCATGGAGTGAAAATTATTTAGTCTTTGGCACAGAAAATGCTGACCCCCATTTTGCACTGCCCTCTACAGATGGCATTACTTCTTTAATTAGGAATGTTCTGCCTGTTTTATGTGGTGTAATTCACAAGCTGAGGAAAATATCATTACTTTCAGTACATAGAACACAGCTCACCTTCAGCAGGAGCAGTGTTACTCTTATTTCACTGAGACATTTTTTCCTATTTTTCAAAGTATTTTTCAAAAACCAGTAAATTCATTTCCTAAAACTAAGTTTCCTAGGCACAAAACAATTCCAAAACCTTAGTCCAGAAAACATGACATTTATTTCTGTAACACATTTCAAAACAATGCCATTTCTTTGTTTAGAATGTGGTTTCTCAATTCATAAATGTAACCTTTTGACATTTTGTTTCAAGATAATTTTATTTCAAGAATTTATGTCAATCAGAAGAATGAAATTAAATACAGCAGTTCAACTACCAGCATATGGTAGACTTTATTTTGAGTCAAACAAAATCCTTGGTGGGGAGGTTTCTGTGGTACGGAAATGAGTGATGTTTCCACACCAAAATTCCCACAGTGTTCCTAGGTTTCCAGCCTGTTTGTGTCACACTACTGTTCCTTAACACCACGCTGGACCTAACACCACAGTTAATAAGGATGAGCAGGGATGAAATCTTCAGAAATGTTTTCTGGTCTGTTCTGCAAACATCCAGGAAAGGAGGAACAGAGAGAAAACACCAAGAGAGCAGTGACAGCTGAGACAATGAGACATGCAACAGAATCATCCCACTTGGCTTCATTCAGATAGCTCTGCTGAGTACCTTTATGATCCCAGTCACAAAGGAAACAGTCCCACACTGTCTAAGGGAGCCAGTAAAACAGGCCTAACCTTCTACAGCTGATAGCAAAAGGCACATATCAGTAGTCCTGGAACACTCCCCCTTACACATCTGTACCACACTGGCAGAGCAAAATGCCATGTGAGATTTCCAGCAGGATTTCTCCATGAGCACGAGCATGCTGGAATTATACATGAAACACTATAAAGATGGAGAAATATATGCATATATGTCCCCAGGAACAGGAAGAAAGTCATTCACCTTTTAGGTTTCTTCTAAAGCAAGTAGACATTTAAATATCTGAACAAGGACTTGTTTGACACCCAGGCTCCTTCAAACAGGTGAGGAAGTATTGCTGAAAACACCAACAATTCAAGAATACCAGAGGTTAATCACCTTCAATTCCCTTATTTGCTATTAAAGACAAATGAATACTTATTATTCCATATAAAAGTTTCCGTAGGACCGAAGAGATAAGACAGACATTATATCCTCTGTGCAAAGAGTAATTCCATATTATTCAAGCTTTCCATAGAAGAACTATTATGTGGTTGAGAGATATATAATCACAAAAGCATTATACTTTTCCCTCTCTTTATTTTAAAATAAGTTGTTTCTGAGAAGAAGAGAAAATAATTTGCTCTATGTTGGGAGCTGTATGCTCAGTGTAGGTGCAGAAAGTGGAAAATCCCTTTTTGGCATGAAGCTGCTTTAAAATTCTACATTTCTGCATTCCCAGAAAGACAAAACCATATCACACAGCCATTAATGGCCACCACAAGAAACTGCAATTCCATGCTTTGGTTGTATAAATTACAGGAAGTTTTATCCTGTCCTCTCCTCATATTTCGAGTGGTTGAACAGAACTTTTATTTAGGTTGAATACCACCACACTCACCCATGTTGACTTCAATACCTAAATATCTACTTGAAGAATAATACATTACTCAGCAGAAGACCGTTGAACATCGTTATCATACCATACATTTTTTGGCAGAGAAATGTAATTTCTGAAGTTTGGCCCTTGCCTCTGATGCACAATTCACTAGAGAAATTAACATCCACCCACACATTGTGTCCACACATACTCCATGTTTTCTGTACTGGAGCTGGCCTTTGGGGTTTTTCAACAGCAGATTCTCACTCAGAAATTCCAATTTACAAACACAGAAGCCCTTCACAAAGAAAACAGGTTCTCAGTGAAAATTTCTAAAAAACCACTCAGGGCTGAGATTTAATTTACAGTAACTATCAGGGAGAAAGAACAGAGGAAACATCCTCAAATAGGTGAAAAGCCAGTAAAAGCTATAAACACAGAGGAAAACACTACTGGCTGAGGAAGCATCTTCACTGATATTACTGAAAACCGAGACATGCACTGAAGAGAGCTCTCCAAATATGCCCAGTTTCTACACTCCTCCACTGGTAAGAGCTCTTGACCAATTTTGCAAACTGCACATTGGCCACATTTACGCCCAGTAGTCCAGGGACAAGGCATTCAACCAAGAGGCAAAATAGTCATGTTCAGGTGCTGATTTAAAGCAGGCAGGGCAGGGCTTCAAATATCTTCCATGTAGTCTGCAGCCAAAGTATGAAGTCCTTTCTCCCAAAAGCCACCATTTTCTTACATTTCAAAACTATCAACAGGATGGGAAAGTATAAATTCTCTTGGTGAGAGAAATGCAAGTCAATATTAACCTAGATTATACATAATGCATTTTACTCTAACTCATAAGGGAAGAAGCCGAGTAGCATGGATAAAGATATCAGAAATTTATGGAGGGTATAGATCTCACTGTAACAAAAATGTAAGGCCAATTGGATGGGGCAAAATTGAATAACGTTATTTCAGAACTGGTCAATTAAAACATATATGCAAAAAAGCATCAATATATGGAAGAGAAAGGCTATTTTTCTAAGAAAATTTCTTCAGCATGTCAGCAATTCTTCGTGTTGTAACTAAATTCATGGCTTGGAATTATTCAGGGAATGGTTAAATAAAGCAATGCATCAAATCCATTTTTAAATGAACTGCATTTTCGACTTTCTGGCCACTGCAAATTATCCTCAGTTGTAATTTACAATAGGCAAGTGTTAATTTACCTAACCCATATTTTATGAATATGTATTGACTAATTGCAAGTCCATGGTTTGGGGTAAATAAATATGTGATTTATATTCAGATAAGTCATACAATCAATTTTCAATCTACCACCTCAAATACAGTATCAGACTGTGACAGGTTTATTTGCATTGACACGAGGTGTCATAGTTCTGTGAACTGCAAAATGGAAATGTCAAACATTATTCAGCAGCCACCGGTGGATCATGCCCAGCAGTAACATCCACAGCAAAGCCTCAGAATGTCAGTGGCCTGTCTGCTGCTGTTTGACTACAAATTGAACAAAACTCTAATCTAAGCAGGCCAGTCTTCACCCAGGGATCAGCTGTGGTTGGTGATCTTGTTTCCTGTGGTGCCTTCTAATTTGACACTTCCTTAGCTACCCGGCAATGAGAGCAGCACTTCTGCCATTAGGTAATGGGAGAAAAGGATGGGACTGTGCCCTCTGCATACTCGGGCTTGGCCTTTCAGGTCACAATCATTGTTAGGAGCAGTTAATCAGGCTTTCAAATTAGTGCAGAAGGTTTATCTGTCTCTTTTTTGAGTGCCAGGGCTCCTCTTAAACAAATGTTGCATCAGGGATTTAGGATTTCGGGGTTTTTTTGCTAATAGAGATCCCAAATCAGTGGCTGTTTTCTTGCACTTTATTCAGTACCATTAATATTTTTTAATTAAATAAAATATGCCTAAATAACATTCCATGTTGAAGTATTCCTGACCTTTTCTTTAACCAGGCATTTTAGGATTCACTTTCTCTCTCCAAAACTAAATCAGCACGGTGAAAAAAAGCAGTCCAGGAGAATCCTTTGTGTGCTTTGTGCAAGTGCACTTCAGAGTCCTGTAGAGAAATAAATACCTTAGTTTGTACAGATTTCTATGTTCCCTGGATGGGGCTTCATTTTTCCTCCTCTTTCTCCTGATGAATTCCTGAAGGATGACTGAATTACGACCTGGGTTTGAATTTTCACTGCTTGACTCAGTCACATGAACATAGGCTGATAATGCTATGGCAGGTGCTCCAGGGTACTGTGCATGCCCTACTTGTGTTTATCCAAGATATGAGTTACCTGGAAACTTTCTTTTACCCCACTCCTGGCAGCAGTGGGGGTAAAGGGGTGGGGGGGTAAGGGCAGCCCCAAATATTTCAGGTGGACCTAAACCTCTTTATATAGGAAATGAAACTCTATCCTGACCTATGAACCTCATGTATCAGATCAAGCAGAGGAGAAACAGTTAAATTTAGCAAACACTGTAAGTTGTTCGTTCAGCTACAGCAGTGAAGGTATTCTGATTCACTCGATAACTATTTTTTTACTAGCAGCTTTAGAGCTATTTAATGATGTCGTTATACCCACAAGACCACCTGTCAAAGGAGGGGAACACAATGAAAGTGATGAGGTGGTGGAGTGAGACGAGGAAGATACATTCATTAGAGACACGAGAAGGCAGCTGGTGTTATTGGGCATCAAAAGGAGGTTGGGGATCCTTGTTAAAAGTTATCCAGTCTCCTAAAGAATTACAGAAAAAAACAGCAAAAAAGTTTGGTGTTATAGAAAAGGACTGGCAATTATAGACCTCCTTTAGTTATATTTCAAATTACGGGAAATACAGACAAAAGAGTAAATCACAGTTTTAATCAGTACTAAGAAAAGATTCATTAAAAAAAAAACAACAAAACTTCCAGTTTAATTCTTGAATCGGTGTTGGGTTCAGTGAGCAACTTCAATGAATTCTGCAGGCTGGAGTTAATTATTTGCATTAGCATTTCAGATGGCTTCCATGTAAATACCAGCTCTTTGGTGTGCTGTGGTCACAGAAAAAAAGTAAGATAAATGCTTGATTTCCCTTATAGGATCCTAAATTATGTCATTTAATAGGTAGTCAACAGCATGGAGATTGAATGATACAGGCTTTTGAAAATAGCTCTGGGATCTAATTAATTGGGACAAATTATCCAAAGCAGCTTGGCATTGAGGAAGGGGGACAGACTCAGGGAGAAATGACAGATGGATACACAGAAAAGAAAGCAGAAAGACCTTTGCTGCTCTTGAAGAGCTGAGCTTTAAGGCCACTCTGAAAGGATCTTGCATCACAGTTTTGTGACTCATGTATGTGACACCTAAATGTTCTTATTTACAACTCCATATGTCCAGAGTTTAATGTCTCATTGGAGGATCAGAGCCAAAATAATATGAAATTTTAATGGGATTTGAGTGTGTGGTTTGGACCCTCCATACTCACCCTGCAAAGAAGATTAGAGCTCGTGACTGTGTGGGGCTTTCTTTTGAAGAAAACCTTCCAGAAGGGTGAGCCCTGAGCCCCAGAAGGCAACAGCTGGTAGCTGTGAGAAGCTGGATGAGTCAGAATGGAAGTTATCCCTCCCTCCCCAGCCCCATAATTGAAAGAAGTGGGCAGAGACCGCTGAGCAGTGGCCTGAAATCTCCTGGAAGTGGGACCGTGTGTGTCTCCTGCCACTCCCCAGTCTGGTACAGCACTGCAGTGCCTCCTGTGGGAAGATGATGCCATGTCACACACTACCGCCAAATACACCATAGAATAGTTCGGGTTGGAAGGGAACATTTAACCTAATCTAGTTGAAATCCCCCTGACATGGGCAGGAACACCTTCCACTAGAGCACCTTCCACTGTGTCAGAGAGCAATTCTACTCATCCTTGAGTATTTTCAGGGATAAGGTGATCAGAGCTCTGGGCATTCTGTTCCAGTTCTTTGCCACTCCCATCATAAAAAGTTTCTTCCTTCTATCTAGTCTAAATCTTCTGTCTTTTAGCTTAAAACCAGTACCCCATATCCTACCACAACAGGATAAAATGTCTATCCCTATCTTTCTTTTAAGCTCCCTTTTAAGTATTAAAAGGCTGAACTAAGGTTTCCCTGGAGCCTTCTCTGCTCCAGGCTGGAAAACCCTAACTCTCTGAGCCTTTCCTCATAGGGCAGATGTTCCACCTGTGACTAAAAGTGTTTTGGGTATTCAAGCTACTTTAGCCTGCTGCCACTTCAGTCTCAAACCATGACAGCCATCCTGCAGGCCTGGAAGACAATCCTGTTCCCACAGGCTGCTTAGAGCCCCTTGTCAATAGCTGAATATATCAAAATTAATGGACATGGAGGATAGTCACCAGCATACTGAGAAAGCAAAACAAATAAACTGTGTGGTTTATGCATGCCTGGCATGCACAAACAGCTGGCATGTACATACATCACTTTAATTACAGACAATATAATCAGAAGTCAATGAGATCCGCGAATTTTGGGGCCTGGCATAATGCACTTAGTGCTCCCCAGAGCTTGGCCATACACCACACAGCACATCCAAGCACTAATAATGAGTCTTACCTTCAGCTCCTTCCTCTTCACTTCCACAAACACTCTATCTAGCAAGCACCCTTGTGAAATACCAAACCATCTGCTGATCTAACTTCATTGGAATTTTTTTAGTGGAATTTCTCCCAGTACAGAATTTGACTGGGTGATGTTTGGCACATCCAGTCGTACATCAGCACTGTGGAGCATTCACAGAAATTTCCTCAAGTTGTGCCTTATGAATCTTCACCCCAGAACATCACAGTCACTGACTTCGGAAGCAAGCACAACAAAACTCAGACATAATTCAGTCTGTAAAGATGCATAGACTGTCTCCTGCCTCCCAGCTCTGAGACCTGACAACCTGATCTGACATTGGCATCCTTCCCTATCCTCCCACCAAGTATCTATTCATTTCCATTCTGCATTGTTTTCTCCAGGTACGACCAGGCTGCTGTTAGGTTCCTCCAAAGCCACCTCTTCACTAAGCTGAACAAGACTAACTCCCTCAGCCTTTCCTCACAGATCAAGTGCTCCAGCCCCTCACCATTTTGGTGGCCATCATACAGGTTCAACCAATTTCTTGTACAGACAGACCTAACACTGGACCCAAAACTCCATGTGTTCTGTAATGAGGACTGAATGATGATCAGTTTCCTTGGTCTGACTATTCACCTGCTGAAACAGCTCAGAATGTTGTTGACTCTCATTCCAAAATTAGAAATGCAACGGGCAACAAAAATAAGCATCCACCATTTGTCAGATGTGCATTCCCCTATCTGTCACACACGGCTTATACAAAGCTAGAATTTTTAATCATAACTATCAATAATTAAGCAGTACAGAATAAGTAGTTGGCAAACACCATCCTCAAACTGAAATAACTGCAAATGTATGGAATGTACTGTGCTCACAAAAAGCACAGTACATTCAGAAACAGATAGAAATCCAACAAATATCTTCCTATAGAATAATTCATCTAGATTTGCTAGAAATCATACTTTATAACAGCAATATCCTGAATAACACATTGTTTTAATCAGATAATACTTTATTTACACAATGACATTCTGATTTATATTGCTGTTCTGGGAAGCACAGTCGTAGAAACACACAATTGTTTCAAGAACATTCTATGCAATCCTAGAATACTGCTCACTGGAGACTCCTGGAACACTCCTCTTACCATTAAATAACTATTATTTGACTTCCACAAAGCAGCTCAGTACAGTGAATGCCAAGACCCTGTGCATCTACTTGCAGAAAGTCCAGCCCCTGAAAAATAAATTAACCTTGCCAACAGGAAAAGGAAGTAGGAAGTCATGATAGTTAGAAGCGCAGAAACACATACTGAATTCAGAATTCATTCTATATATTTGGCTTACAGCAGTGCCTGTAATTTTCACAGTGTTTTTAAAACTGTCACTCTTTTATTTTAAAGCATCATTGTGAGTCAGGGAACTACCACTGTCCCATAATTACAAGAAATATAAAAATGCTAACGATTTTTTGATAAACGCTAAAGCCACAGAGAAACTTGGGCACATGACTGACACTGAAATTAAATCCACTTCACTTACTGCCTAACTTTGGAGACTGTCTAAGGTCTATACAAGCGGGCTTCTGCTAGATAAATTTCCATCAAGTTTCTGCTTGAAAATGGCTCTACCTTGGCAAAGCTTCACAGATCTATATCTATCTTCCATCCAACCTTTCTCAGACACTTTTAGGTACAAATTCTCAAGCACTCTAACAACATCTTTATCAAGCCAATATTCACCTCAAAACACACTCTTAACTTTCCTTCTACTCTCATATTCAAAAAGTCAATAAGAGTATTCATCCAGACAGTAAGTTCTCAGTGCAGTTTTACCCTCCTCCAGAGGTCATGCAAAACTCTTACTGGATCTATCTGTTCCACCAGTAATCTGTCCCAGCAATTTTCTGTGGCAGAACTACTAGGACAGCACTACTGCTTCCAGTAACCATCCCAGTTGATAAATGACTTAAGCATCTCTGGACTGCACCATTCACCATCCAATTGCACAAGGACACCAGACATCTGCCATTGAGCAAGAAATCCAACTCTCACAGGGCTTGCATTAAAGACCTAACCATTTATGTCATCCTGCTGCATGTCTAGCTGCAAAATGCCAGTGTTTCTATGACAGTTCTTCAGAAAGCTAAGGGAGTGAGTCAACTTTAAATGAAATGTGAGTTTGATTTGGTTTGGGTTTTTTTCCCACAACTTTATCATTTCTTTGGGGAAAAAAAAAAAACCAACAAGATTGAAATGGTGAGTTTCATTAACAAGCTTTATGAAGCTTATTGTTAGAAATTGAGTACCAGTGCAGTGATTTCCCTTGATTACAATTACAGGAGCTAAGTTAGTTAATGCCAAGTAGTTGTCTGTGCTTTTGCCAAATAAGAACTATTTCAGAGCTATAAAGGTTTCAGAATATTGTGTAAATGCATATTTTATTTAGATTTCTTCTCCCAAGAGTTTGAAATACGTATTCATTATAACATAATTTCTTCCATCTATGCCATGGGCTATTAAAAATAAGTTTTACATTATTTAATTACTCTGTTGAGGTAATAGGTGAATAGCAAGCATTAAATCTTACTTTGTTTAAAAACCGCATATCTACATGATCAGTGCTGTGTGCATTGCCATCTCCCAAAGTACAAACTTTTATCTTTTGGATGTGGAAAACATACCCTTTGTTAATAAAGTTGATGTATGATGTATGGCTCACTTCCCAAATTCTAGTGAGGGTATCTCCCTCTAAAATATTATTTGTTTAGTAACCACTGACTGATAGAACAGCAAGAATTCATTCATCCATTTCAAGGCACAGTTCATATAATTTAACCATCCACATGTATTAGCCAAAGCCCTTCAATAAAAAAGATAAATAATGAAACCTAATGTTCCTCTTCTTATAATGATCCTTTAGGCCTCATCTACACAAAAAGTTAATTACTTTAAACTGGCAGAGAGAAAGCCTTGCCATCAGGCTTACAAAGGTAGGTAGCAATTTTTTATTCAAGTACATCTTAGTGGAAAACTTTATGATATTTCCTATGATCAAAATCTACAGAAAAAATATTATGCTGAGGGTGTTTAACTGAAAGGGGTTATTGCATTTAATTAAACTGACCCTAAAATTGGGATAACTATCCCCTATCTGTAGTTACTCAAAATGTACGTGTCTACTGTGAAGTAATCGACTAAAGCTCTAATGTCAATGCAGAAAGATGAGACTCTTCAAAGGGTAATTAATCCTCTGCTAAGTCAGGAAGGATGAATCACCCTCTGGAAATACCTTTTTCCATCAACAGTACTTTTTCACATCATGCATAATAAAACTGTGAAACTCATTATCACAGGATGCTGTGGAGGCACAGACGAAAGACACTAATGCATTTAAAAGCCCTAGACTAATTCATGGAGAGTAGGTGCAGCAAGCAGATGGTCTGAAAATAGTCACCAGCTCAGGAAGTCTATGAACAATATATCTGCAAGGTGCAAAGTATTGTGTACTGCCTAGTTCTTATACTCTTCTCTAAACATCTGGTACCAGCCCCTGTTGGAAAAGAATCCCAGATTAGATGGTCTGTTTGTCCAGCCCATGGGATAACTCTGTTGTTCTAAAGTTAACTCACATCCTCAGTCAACAGAACTATTCCCCTTAAGAAACTATGTGTACTCAAATACTAGGTATTTTTCCTCTATATAAAGGGATACTATTCTATCTAGTATTAAGACATTTTGTTTCACTCTAAGATGCTTTTTGTTACAAAATGTGTCTCGAGTGTTAGCCAATATTCTTTGTAAGCAGCAATTTGCAGGAAAATATTTCAGTATATTATAACAATATCTCCTCCAAAAAAAATCTAATAGCTTTGTTTGGATATAATATATTGTTACCTACCATCTGTATCTCTGATATACCAAATATTTGTAACCAGTATTCAAAAGCTGAGGCTTAATATTTGTAAAAGTCCTTCTATAACATCCTTAATATTTAAGCAAACACATAGTGTGAACATGAATATGTCATCTTAAGACATGATTGCAATAAAAACATGCCTAAGAATATTAACATATTTGGAATACAAAATTACCAGACACGACCTTCAGTAATACATCATGATACTCAGTAAACCTTCCACATTTTCTTACTATCATTTTTTTGTATTATTCAGACCTTTTGTTTCCTATGTCTCATTAGATTTGTTAATTTTGGGGGGCTGTGGTAATATTTCCAAATATGTGGGCACTGTTTTCAAGAGCTGCTAACAGAAAACACTTGTACATATTCTGAAGACATTTTTTTAGATAGTAATTATTGAATTATGGAAGGTTGGACTCACCAGGACCAAACAATTGGGAAAAGGAACTCAAATCAAAAGGTGAAAAGGAAGGAAGGAAAGAGCATCTTTTTGGTCTGACCTCAAAAAGACTGATAGATGCTGTAATGAAATTGAGGACCATTTTCTGGAAAACATGTTCCAATCCCTAAATTTCACTCTCCATGGTTCATGGCCATCCAGGTGATGTGAAATTTTAAAGATGCCTTTTTTCTTTAAAATATCATTGTAATTCTAATGCTTCTGTTTAATAATCAGTGAGTTATTTTTTTACTCCAGAGGGATTTTCTTTTGACACACAAATCTTTCTCATAAAGTCTTATGGGGTTAGGTCATAAAATTACTTGTAACTTCATTTAGCTAATTGTAACACTGATTTTCAGAGCCTCAGAGACATTTTAAACATTCCTGATGTAGGAATTAGTTGTGAAAATATACTCTATGTCTTTTTTTCAAATTTGGCAGTTGATTATATTAATTTCCTCTGTATACATGACATTTATCTAGGTGCTAGAACTACTATAGGATCCAGGAAATACATCTGTATTCCGTTGTCTCAAACTCTGCTGGTCAAACAGACAGTTATTCAGCCCTAGATGATTCTGCACAATAGGTAAAGCCAAGGGGTACATGCAATGATGAAAGATATAGCTGCTTTCCCACAGAAAGACTGCCAATGTAACTTTGTAGCTCACAGAGGAAACTCTGTGTTCCAGGAGAAAATGATTAAAATCATATATTTGTGTTAAACCACATGAAATCTAATATTAATTGAGGTAGCACACTGTATTTTCCTCCAGCAGTCAGGCAGGACCAGTGAAAAGATGTTGAAATCTGGATATGGCTTAGGTTTCAGATATCTTCCAAAACATTTTTGTGTCTTTAAAGCACAAACCTTGATTTCAAACAACATCTACGCCATCTTCAAACACAAGCCATTGTGAAGCAAAGCAGACTAAGAATGCAAAGCACAATTTTTCTCTTCGCCTTTCCTGTTGCCTTGATGGATTGAAGTTAGTAAATAGCCATGTGCCATTCCCCAATGCTAAAGGTATTATTCAGCCCACAGCTAGGATTTTTTCCTATTTAACTACCAGCACTCAATAGGAACCCCACAAAAAAGGTCTTCTCTAATCAATAGAGAGAGAATTCTAAGGAAGATCCAGCTTGGCTGAACTACCTTCTGTCTGTGTCTTAGTATTGAATGTGCAGGGAGCTCTGCAACCCAGCTTGACTTCAGTCACAAGTTGGCCATGAGTGTAGTTTTCTGCAGCTTATTCTAAGCCTAAACCAGACAGTCCACAAAGAAGCACTAGTGCAGAATAGCTATTATGGGCTACATTCAAAGCTTTAACATTTATATGCCTCTATGGTCCTGGTCTCCATGAAACTTGGATTTCAAAAACTTGTTTGTAAATGGAAACCCAATTCCTGACTTCCTCTGGTACTCTGGATCATATTTGAAGGATTAGAGAAACACCTGCATCCCTGAGTGGAAGAAACTGAGAGTAGCTACATTTGGCAGAAAGAATAAACAGGATAGAAAAAACTGAGAGAGGTATTTTGAATCAGCTGCACCAAAACTTCCAGAGTTTCATTACACAGTTCTAGATATCTAATGCAGAAATCTCTCCATAAGCAAAAAACAAGCTTCTCCGGATCTGATGAACAGTGACTTTCACATCTGCTTGCTTCGATCCAGACATAATTTGGAATAAAGCAAATGTGAGGCTTTGACATTTTCTCTTTGCTGATAGTATCAGTGTTTTTCTTTAATCTCATCATTCTTTCTTAAATTGTCCCAGCCATGATCACACTTAGTGTCTCATTACAGGCTCCCTGATTCTTCCAAACAAACCTGATCCTCACCTCATCTTTCTGAACTCCTTCCTGATACTACCTGATTTCTTTCTAGTTTCTATTTTATCATCCAAGCCTAAATCTTCCAGACCAGTTTTCAAGTTTTTATCAGGTTTTAAGACTTTCCCACAACTCCCTTCCTTAATTTACTAGGCTCAGACCTTAACCTTGAGTCTATTCCTTTCTTTCCACTATCACTATTTTTCACTGGGATGCTGACTCTCTAGCTCAGCTTGAAAGTGCAGTTACAGATGACATTGAGTGATACCACTGTACTCTCTTCCTCTGACCCAGAAATCCCCCGTGAATTTGGGATTACAGTAAGAGTGGTGGAGGCTGGATAAAGACTGTTAGCTAGTGAAGGACCATAACACAGAATGGAAGCAACAGGGATTTGAATTCTGGACTGAGACTAAGAGTCAACACAACTCTGCAAACTTCACTGAGCTTAGACAGATACCTGTGTAATTGAAAAATAACAGAAATTTGCAATGTATAAAAAGAGTTAAGTTAGACAGTTCATTTAAAATGTAATTACTTTCTCTTGTGGATCAGTTTGGGCGCTGTATTGAAAAGAAACATTGACTTGCTCTCACCTTTCTTAGACCTTTTCACATTTTTTAGGTAATTTTGTTTGGCTTGTCAAACACAAGAAAGCTGCATTATTAATAATATTCTAATGTGGCAGGTGCATATTTGTGTGTGGGAAGGTGTTGTTTTAAAGTGACAGCTGAACCTTTTGTGAAATATAAGGTTTCCTCCCAGGAGAAAGTCATCATCTTTCTTCTTTTTTTCTCAGTGTATAGCACATTATATGATAGAAGATGTTAATATTAGAAGTGGAACAGATGGCTCAGATTGAGACTGGGGGCACAACTACAACTCAGAGACAGAGAAAGAGATTCAAAGAGGAACCAACAAGAGCAGAAAATTCAATTAAAATGTTCAATTTTGAGGAAGCAGGTGTGTGGGTTTTATTATTGAGACCTCTACATTCTCATTTAGAGTAACCCATTTGTGAGGCTTGTTATGAACTTGTCTAACCCCATTGCTGGCATTTTACTATGCATGCATACTTGAAAGGAATTTTAAATGTCATTGGGTAGCTCTTGCTCTCTCTTCCTCTCTCTTTGGTTACATCTGAGAATCTGACGGCTCTATTTCACTGGAAGGGCTGACGAGTCTGTGATTCTCATTAGGCACAGTAGCATATAGATATTTTCTGATCCTTCTGAATGGAGGGTTCTCCAATAACTCAGTCCTATACTGCTGCCATTATTAGTTTGCATAGAAAGTGCCCAAACTGATCTTTGACAAATTTTCAGCAACACCACAACAGAGTAAGTAACATATAATAAAACTAATATCCTCCTAAAACCAGATTGTGTATAGCTCTGTGTAAGATTTAGCACCTTTGTTCCAATCCCTAAGACTCTGCTAGGCATTGTTCTTATTAACTTATTATTCAAAGCTTTTAAAAAGATAGGACTGAAGACCAGCTGGCTTACCCAGTCTAAGAAACCAGATGACATGACCTGTTTCATAAAATACCACAGTCTATCTTATAGTCAACCAGAAGAGTTTTGCCCTAATTTACAAGCTGTTCAAGGACCTCCCACTATTAAAGTCTTATTCTGATCCCGGTTTTACACAGTTTGCAAATTTTGTTTTTTCCACTGCTTCCAAACAAGCTCCTAGCACAAGTTTTTGTGTTCACACCTCTTTGCATGCTGTCCCTAAATGTTGAGAGTTTCTTCTTAATCTGTGCAATAGTACCCAATGCAGCAGTGTGTAAAGTAAATAATCTCCTCCTAATCCCTTCCCCTTCTCTCTCAGATTGTCATCCCCACAAGCAGAACCTACATAAGAATCTGCTTATTCAACAGATTTTACACAAAATGTGGATTCTGGATGGCTAAGGAGGGAAAAAAAAATCAAAGGCTTAAAACTCTTTCTTAAGAATTACTTACCAGCATCATTTTTTGAAACAGAAATATTCTGTGATAGCAGGAACACAAAACACAGCCCCATGTACCTGACATATGCATTGCACTTCGGCAACCCATGTCATTGTTTCTGAAAGAAGACAGTTTGATGAAAAGTCTGAAGATACACCTCATCTAATCAGATTTTTACCTGGATCATGCTTCATGTTAAATCATGAGACATAAATGGACTTTAGCTTATTGCCTCTTGATAGCTATTCTGTAAATAGTTGCCTGTCTCCCAGGCATCAAATGACCCAGCAGAACTAAAACACCTTCAGGCTGTCCTCAAAATTCTAACAACAGTTGTGATGGAGAACTAAAACTAAAGACAGTTAAAAGGTGTCCTAAAACAAGGGCGTCAATATTTTTTCAATTGCTTAAAACCACACAAGCTGTGTCCTCTCCACTAAGCAAAGCAGTCCTTGCCCTTTAATGATTTTTGTCTGCTAGTTAAATCAAAGGTGCAAATATGAGTCCTTTGACACCAAGCTGTTCATGCCATTCTGTAGAAATGTCACATGATGATGGTACAAGCTGTTAAGATAAAGTGATTGACACATCATCTTAACTACCCTCTCAGGTACTCTTTCTGAGACAATCAATTTGGTGTTCTATCTCATTAAATTTCACTATTTTGGTGCCTTATATTAGTTGAAAGAGACACTCTACAGTGTCCTTGAACTGAAGGTATTTAAAGATCATTCTCACAGACAGGAATCCTGATCAGATAAGAGTCAGTCCTGCTGCAAGCTGTCAAAAGGAAAGAGAAAAAGTGAAAGAAAAATTACGCACCACAAAACTGACTGAGGGGCACTGAGATCTTCAAAAGGGTGCCAAATCCTTTTCATATAATTGAGAGAATCCAGCAGCAGCCAGCAGTCAGTGTAAGGAATGACAGTCATGCTATGCAAACCAAGATGTGATGACATATAAAGGCATTACAGCAGGAAGGCAAAGTTTATTGCTCTGCTGCTTCTCTACTTGTTAATAATAAATTACCACATTAATAACCCTTTATATTTATCCTATTGGAGCTTATATGATTAGTGATAAAACTTTAAACTATATTAGCAACACTACACTAATTTCATTAACTGGCATAGTAAAGTTAACGTATAAATACGGTGTCCTTGATACACACATGGTAAGACTGCACATCTCATTAAGATTAATATTGTTGGAATAATGTCACACTATTTTTATCCAAGGCTGTATTACCAAACAATCATGACCCCCTGACACGAAGCTTTAAAATTTAATGTTAGGTAACCGGATTAATTCAGTCTTTTTCAGATGCAAATTTAGAGGTGGTTTTATATAAATCAGAAGTTAATCAACCAAGGCCAGTTTAAATCCTCTGAGATCCTCACCCCGAAAGAGGCTGTACCAGTGTAAATGGCCCAGCCTGAAACAACTGATCAGGATTTGTTAGGCTGAGCAGCAAGCAAACACCAGTTTCCTCATATTTACTCCCAACTCTGACCTTTGACAAATAACAGTGTCTCATTCTGTACTCACATCTACTTTGGCTGGCTGGAGACATTAAACCAGGCTGTGGACTACAAGGAATTTGAGAAAAGGGCAAAATCCATTTTTCTACACTGCACTCATTTAGAAATAAAAAATAGAAGAGCACTTATTTTAGCACAAAATCTGATCCACAAGCCAACACTTAATAGAATGAGTCTAGGAATGGAGAGGGAACTCTATCAAAGCCAAACGAGCTAAGACTGTCATTACATTAAAGAGCAGACAGACATTAAAGAGCAACTTGTGAATAAACAGCAGAAATACAACAGTACAGTTATCTCAAGAGAAGAGGTGACAAAGATTGTGGGTTCTAGGTTATGATGTTCACTCAAAATTCTTGATTCCACACCCATTGTGGGAACTCCTCCACCCCAGACAATGGCTAGCTCTGGGCTGAGGCTGTCCCCTCCTCAGGGTGTGGGACACTCATGACTTGGTCTGGGCCACATGGTTCTTCACCTGTGAAGTCTGTGCTTTGAAAGTAGGAGACAAACACAGGGGCTCAGGCATCCTCATACTGGGCACAAGCCGAGCAGTCTCCTCTTTTCATGAGGGGTGTCAAGCTGTTACTGTGCACACCCATCCTCGTGCTGCAATTTCTCCTTTGGTAAAACAAGGAATCCAGCACCAATTTACCTTGTGAGTGCTGTGAGTGGAATTTCAGTTTGGATTGCAGGATCCCACATGCAACACCACAACAACAAAGGTGCTGATTAACTAGGCAAGAGAAATAGTTTCCTTTGAGGACAACTATATTTTTAGCAGAATGTTCCCTTAAAATACACGATCTTTTTGGCCTGCCAAACAGCTGCACTAAGGCAGTCAAATTTCCTTCAGTAAAACTCTGAATGGAATAACTAAAATCCAATATTTATTCATGTCACAGCACAGTAATTTGATATGTAATAAGCATTAAGGTAAATATAATTCTGTAGTTGACGAATCTGAACTTTGCTCTGTAGCTCAGATCTCTGGGGGAGACATGATACTTGACATTTAATTTGAACAGCAAAGTAGCCTGATGGAGAAAAAAACTTTTCCGTTTCGATAGTAAGAAAGCATTGGTGCATTTTATTTGATATGGTGGATTTGCTTGGCTTTATTTTCACATTGTAATAGGTTCACCTCATAAAAGTATAATGAAAATAGAAGGATCATCGATCATAAGGATAGACAGGTACAGATATTTTCTTTGGGTTGTTGTTTAGAAGAAAAACAGTTTTCTTCCCACTGATAAAAATAAATGTAAATCACTCACTTTATTCCTCCTATGTCCCTTCTTCCTTAATAATGCCTTATCCTATTTTAACTGCCAGAAAGCAGGAAAAATCTCCTCTCCCTTTCACAGAGGGGCACCAGAGGCACACAGGCATCTACTCTAGTGCTTAGCTGGGATTAGAAGTACACTTTTGAAGCAACTCTCCTGCCTGTCCCCACTGAACCGTGCTTTGCTTCTCTGTCTTCAAGAGCATAAATGGGATTTGTTTTTACTGAAAGAAAAACCCAAAGTGTTGCTCCAAGAACACCCCTAATGTGTTCAAACCACTGACTAGTATTCAGCCCTTGGGATGAGGCCAGAGCTGGTATTGAGTACAAAGCCCCAGAGAGCAAACCCCAGTTCTCAGCTCAGCTGTATCACTCCACGGCCCCACTCAGATGTCCTGGGATCAACTGTACTGACACCATGGTACAAGTTCTACTTCAAGGAGCTAAAAATGGCTCCAGACATTACCACAGCCTTAGGACTCCAGCTAGAAGAAGCAATTCTGTCTGGATGTACTAGTCTCAGATATTCATGTATGCCAGCCTACCACCTCTAGAATCTCCATAGTTTAGAATTTCACTCCAAAACTACTGCTCAGAGATCATATTCTAATTAACTACTATTTTGCCTGTGTTCATATTGGCTTTATATCATATTGTTTGACTACATTATTTCTCTCTGGGTTTAGAGAGAAGAGTGCTGGGGCTTCATGTTTCTTCCCCCTACAGTGTCATATCAAGTCAAGAGTACATGTGAGGGCACCATGTCTTTTAGTGACCAGCCCCCAAACAAAACAGCAGACAGCATTTAGAGTTAAACTTGAGAATCTTTATACCAGGACACCATTAATGTTCTGCTGATATCTGGATCCACCTGCCTCTTCATCTCTGGGCCTCCTCTGGGAAGAGCAAGTTTAGCTACTACTATAACAAGAAAGGCAACAATACTTCAGCAGACAAGGAGGTAGTGGGGTTCAGGAGCAAGGAAGGGTGTATGAGTTGAGGAGTACTGATGGACTGAAAAAGAGACCCCATATCTAGACTCTAACCTCTGATCACCAGTGTACCTCATTTATGTGGATATGAGCTGCAGTGCTCTTTTTCCCAGGCACTCTCTGAGATGTCCTCATCAGCTATTTCTCAGCAGCTCCTAATTATTCCTCACCTACTATGAACTTCTCCCTAATTACTCTCTCCCTGTCTCTCCAGGGCTTCTGCAAGAATGACAATGCCATTTGCAAATCTGAAGTGTCTCTGAGCTCTGAGGTTAACCTTTTGTGCACTCCTCTGTTCCTCCAAGGTTTTTACCTTCTCACAAAATCTAAATTTAAAAATGCCTCAGCAAAGTCAGTTAACTAAAGACCATTCTTCTCAGGCTGCCTTGAGGATGGAGTGGTAAACTGTATGAGAACCTTGGAGAAGTTGCCTGCCTTTTTTTCATGTTTAGACTGAAGGAGTTTTGATAAATCCTCATTTCTGTAAAGAGGTCACAGCAGTCAAAATGCCAAGAGGTCATTAAACAGCTCCTCTAACCTCTTAAACTTGCAAAGCGAAAGGTCTCTCAGGACTAATCACTTTCTTTTATTGCATCTGTCCATTCATCTCACTCTTGGTTCCTTTTGAGACCTAAATTTCCCAATGTCACACTTCTCTTTCTCCCCAGAGTGACAGTGGCAGGTAAGCTACCCAGCTACATCCATCCTTCTCCCCTCACCTAATGAAGAGAAGAGTTTTGGAGATTCCATTGCCCTTGCTACGGCTCAAGAACAGCAGTCTTTCCTGCTCCACTGCTTCCACTTTAATTGGATCAGGTCCACTGAGTCTTTTTCCCAGGATGAGACCAAAATAATTTGTTTACTCTGAATGGATCAAGCTGCGCTCCTGTGTGCTATAAACACTGCCATCATAGTTTGGCTGGGTTTCCTCCTCATGTTTTTCTGGACTACAATCATTTCAGTTACTGCCATTCTTTCTGGCAGTCCATGATCCTTCTCCTCAGGCACCTTTTGCATACGTCATTCATGAACAAATTCTCCCGAGTCACCATCTTCCTCATGGACCATAGGAAGGGATTCTACTGCCATTTTTCGATTCCATTTCTATTCAGTTTTGGGTTGGTTGTTTCTGTTGGGGTTTTTTTAACTTTTTCTCTCCTTGTTCTTCATTGACTTTTTTCTGCCAATATTTAAACTTAATAGGCAGATAGTGCTGAATGAGAAATAGACAGCCAAGGTGCAAACTTGAATACTGCATCCCCTCTGTTTACTTTGAGCAACCCTATTAATTCCCTCTCCAAGACAAAGCCCAGGAGCTGTCTGGAAAATCTCTCCCTGCAAGCACAACTTCCAAATGGCAGTATGGGTGACATTGCACCTGCTTTGGTTCCCCCAGCCATGAGTCTTCCAGAAGTATTTCAGCAGGCTCCCTTACTTTCAGACTTCTTCACAGGTTGTCATGGCATTTAGCACTATGCTATCCTATGAAAACATGATTCTGGCTATAACCCAATTCTCATATTGTTTCTGACACTTCAATGCAAAACAAAGGAAAACAAAAATACTTTTAGGTGACCAGGACATCACAGGACACCAAGAAGGCCTGCCATACCATGAACTGTGGAGCAAGAACACAGAAACTGTAGAGGAAAATGGCCTTAAGCATGTGGACATGAGGAAGTAGAGAGTCACAAGCGTCTGTGAGCAATCAGAAAATGAAGATGTAATGAAAAGAACTAACTGGTCCATGTCTCAGGACTCTCCTTTATCTCTTTCATTTGGATCTACGAGCTGCCCCAGAGGCTGCTGCACTGAATGTACTTCTTGTGAAGAGTTCAAGTATGAGTAACACACAGGGTAGCAGACAACTAATACAACCCAAGAACACACTGATGTCAATAACTAGGCCAAGCTTCACCTCTTTAGGAGAAGGAACTCATCTTTTAAACATACACAACATCTAAGTACTGTGTAGTCAGCATTCAGACAGCCCAGAAATATTCTTATAGATCCAACATAGCTATTTCCATGTATCACCAAGCTGAAAGCTTGAAGAAAGCATCAAAATATGCCCAAAATGCAATTTTGGAAATGTTCAAGATTAAGATGAGTGAGTCTTTCAACAAATTATCCCATCCTTGCACTAAGCATTTTAGCAGCCCATTCCAGTTAATACATAAGCTATTCCATGGTCACGGAACAAAATAGCAAACATAAGTTGAAATGTTGGTTTGACACAGGTAATTTCTTAAACCACTTTTGCTTCTCTCAGATTAGGTTGTCACAAGTGAAGGGCGTGGCTGGACAGAGAGGTAGGACTGATTAAACTGTCATATGCCAATAATATATTAATACATTCTCTGCAGGAGAACCAGAGTGGCAACCTTGCTGTCACTGGTGATGTTTCACTATGTATGGCCACAAATGAAGTCCCTGAGGATGTCAAGGAATAAACAGGAGGATGTCAAGAAGGGAAGCTTGTGTTATGCATGCACAAGTAGGGAAAACCAGGGACACAAAGCATGGTACTGTATCAGGACTCAATGACCCTTGCAACTTGAGATATTCTATGAGTCCTCCCACAGCACCCAGCTCTCTCACTCATTGGTTTTTGAAGAACTCATTTGCTTTAAATCAAAATGGATACAAACTACATTCACAGACATCTGACAGGTCACCACCATAGCCTCTGTCTTTAAAATCTCATTCATATTGCTTTTCCTGACTCTCACAGAACAGAAGGACAAGATCAAGAGCAGCCCTTATCACTTAATTTCATATTTAAGGCAAAGATAAATAGTGCACAAAAGATTTGGAAGCTGGGTGCAACTGAAGCTTATAAAATAAGCTTTTACAAGTGAGAAGGCTTATAAAGATGCCATCTGAAAGCAAAACAAAACAAAACCAACATGCCATAATTCATCAAGATGGCTTTGAAAAGAAAAACTTTGAAAATTCATACATAGATTTGTCAGCTAACTTCTTCCTTCCATCCTGATCCTAACCAGAAACAAAACACATGAATGCCGAAATAAGTATATTTTCAATCAATAAAAATGGTTACAGTGCTCCCTTCCACTGTTTCACTTTTACAGCAACTCCTCCTGCAGCTGTGTTTATTCTGTACTGAGCCATCCAGGCGCGTATTCATATCAACATGTTGTCTGAGCAAGTAGCACTCACTTGCCATTTACATTTCCAATTTAGAACTTATTGTCAAAAAAGAGATTAATCCTGGGTTTGGCTTCATCTAAAGCTAAAGGCTTATGCCAGTATCAGAATAGGTGTCTCTGTGCATGGACATTTCCCTGAGAACAAGCATTCAGCTCCTTCTCATGATGGAACGAACAGAAATTAAATTATGGTCTGACTTCACTGTGACATTAATTCCATCTCTTAGTGTGCCTAAGCAGCCTCCACCATGGATCTGAATATCACTGTTTCCATTACCCTTTCTCCAACCCAGGTGCAGGCTAAAACAAAGCCCTCAGAGGACTATGAAATGATTCCTACAAGCTGCAACCTGCTGCAGACTCCTGGAAAGGTGTACTGTTCAAACACTGTGGGTATAATGGACTACATTCTTTAACTGACATTCCCTTCAGATTTTTATTACTTCAAATATTATTTTCTAGTCCCTGTTACTTTAAATTTGCTTTGAAACTCTAGAGAACAGAAAGCACAACATGCTAATCTGTCTGGCCACCAGAATTCATACCTCCCAGGTACAAGCTCTCCAAGCCCTGTGTTTGAATGCTTTGGGGTTTGTTCTGACTTACAGGGCAAAGGTTGAATGTGCAATTATTCTACTTAGTTGTTGCCTGACATATTTTTGTATTTTGTTTCTTTTATCCTAGGACTCTCCATGTTTTTATTTTAAACAAATAACTTCTATAGAGGAAAATTCCCACAGCATCAGAAGAAACAAGGCACTCTTTTCCCTTAAAAGTAAGGAAGATGAAGCATGTGTATTCAGTTGTGCATCACAACACAGCACAACTGAATTAGGCTTACAGTTCCAGACCCCATCTAATGGCAACTTGATTTTTGCATAATTTAAAAACAGCAACACAGAGCAATTTACTGCCTTCCGTCCATCAGCTTTCAGTGATGTTAGAAATAAGGCTGCACTTTCCTTCAAGCTGTGAAACAAAGACAAGCAATGATGCTATGTGTATCAAAGGGTGTCAGTTTACACCAAACTACAAATGAAAGCCATATTTCTGAGCTCTATTGAGTTTGGAAAAACAGGGGGTGAGTAACTCATAGGGAACAGAAACAGCTGACTCATTGTTTCAGGCAAGTCTTCAGCAATCAATTAATTGCCTGATCAATGCAGCATGATCTAGGAAGCTTAATTGAAGAGAATTAATACTTGGGAAGCACATCTCTCTGGGGGAGGAGCCGCTGCCAGTAAAGTTAACAGCCTTTGGAAATGCAGCTGCATTTGCTCTAGGAGGAAAAATAACATGAAGAAAGCTATAAGGACATCATGGATAGTTGACATCCAGAATAATATCCTTCAACAGGGAGGTTTCAGACTGAGAAGTGACTGACACCCACATACTCCAGTGGTAAGAGTGCTAACACATACATGTTCATTTTTGGAACCCAACAGCAGGAATTCATTAATTTTTTTACCACACTATCACAATGTTGAAGATAAAGAACAATCTTTGTATAGGTTGTGGGACTGTGCAGACTGGCTGATTAATTGATGAACATGTGAAATGAAGTGAATGTGAATATAATGAAAGCTATTGTATGAGCCAACAATACTGACTTTACTAGTCTTCCTCCCTCCGAGACAGAAGTTTACAGGGAAAGAAATATATTGCTTGTCCTTGCAAAATAAAAAATGCATTTTGAAGAATGACAAGCACATTAAACAGCTGATAAGACTCTAGGAACTGTTAATAAATTGTTCTAGCTTCATAATTGAAGGCCTGAACTTGTCACTATTTCTAAAGCACTGCCTGGATTTCCATCTGGATTCAAGCCAGCCAAGCAGACAGGTAAGAATATAGATTGTACTCCAATTCCTTTTGTATAGGAATTCATATACCTCAGGCAGCTGCATGGTATTTTTGCTTACTAGTCTGCAAGAATATGGGTACAAAAACCAAAATCCCACATTTAGTGCTGTTCCTTTTCGAGTGAGTCTGGGTAGTTGTGTGCATGCCTTAACTTGTGATAAATGCAAGGTAACTTCACATTCTACAGGGAAAACAAGTTATGCAAAATTGCTTTTCTTTTTCTTAATCACAGGCTAAGCAGAGAAGTGACAGTGACCCCATCTCAGATAACATATCATGATAATATATGCCTTCCTGTACCTAAAGGGGGTCAACAAGAGAGCTAGAGGGGAACTTTTTATAAAGGTTGCAGTGTTAGGATATAGAGTAATGGTTTTAAACTGAAAAGAGGAAAGATTTAAATTAGATATTAGGAAGAAATTCTTTACCGTGAGTGTGGTGAGGCACAAGAACAGATTGCCCAGGAAGGTTGTGGATGCACCATCCCTGGTAGTGTTCAAGGCCAGGTTGGATGGAGAACAAAGCACCCTGATCTAGTAGAAGATGTCCTGGTCCGTGGCAGAGAGGTTGGAATCAAATGGTCTCAAAGGTCCTTTCCAACACAAACCATTCTGTGACTCCATGATTCCATAACTCTATGCATTAAACCATCACTGTATCCATCATGTATCACCATGTTGAGATACTAGGGGACATAGGAAGCTCTACCATAAATGAATAAATAAATAATAAAATTGACTTCCAAATATGTCATTCTTCTCCTACTTTTGTCCCCCAGTCTGACTTAATAAACATTGTGCATCTTTTTGTTTCAGACACACTTGGTGTAAGTGTGGCTGTTTTATCCTTCTGTAGTCCTATGACCTATTTTGTTTTATCATTCTCAAGATTTTGTTTATAAGGAAAAAGGAAGCACATTTGATACATATAAAGCCAAGACTCTACTGTACATATAACTGAAATCTTAAACATCACTATTAGTCCAGATTCCTTAACTTGGAATATGATCTTCATGATCCCGATGGTTTCTCCTTCCTCTCCTCAGGATCCATTTGGGTTTCATGGACCTATTGGGGGGTCCATTTTATATGTTTATTAACATGCTTTTACACCTTGCTCTTTCTTAATCTGTCTGCAGATCTATGTCACACCTAAATTCACTGTATACCAAGCCTTTTACATGTTAGACACATTTTCTTTGTCCTCTTTTCTACCCATGAAACCAGATTTGTCCAGCTCCAGGTCTGCATTTCTTTTGACTGACCATGGATGAGTTGTTTATAGCCATCAGGTCTGCAGTACCAACCTGTGCTCCAACTCTTCTCATCCCCTGTCTGGGTTTCTCTGTGCCATTTTCTGTGTCTCCATTTCTCTGCTCTCCTCCCAGACTTATGTTTCTCTATACTACACCATTATGCTAAAGCCATAAAACTATGTAGGTACAACAGAAAGACAAACAGAAGTAAAACAAATTAGCCATAGACACCTGGTCAATCAGAAAAATTGCTGTTACAGCTACTGCAAGTAAAACAGCACTCAGGCAGGTCACCAAGAGTTCAGACAAAGCAAACCTGACATACCTCAGTCCTGCAGCCTTGCAAATTCAGCACAAAGCTTATGGCCTGTTACCAGCCAAGGCAATACATATTGCAGGTCTACACAGGTAACAGTTTTCAAAGAAATTTTACTCTCAGTCAGACAAGTGTTTGTCAGAGCCCCATGTGGAAATGCAGTAGACATGAAACTGAGCATGTCAGTTTTAAGACATTCTTCAGAAGCATACAGCACTGGTGACAGTAATTTAGATGGATCACTTAGAAAAACTCACTGTTCTGCTGGTGGATTCAGGCTCCATTTGATTGCTGATAGCTGCACGTTATCGCCTCTAGCTACAGATATAAAATGAAGTGTGACAAAAAAAGAAAGAAAATCCTCGGCTTACTTGATTAGCTTGCATATTTTTGCTATGCAGGATTTGTTATGGAAGAAGGAACTCTGATGTGCAAGAGTTAGTGACTCCAGGATACTAATATCATCTAGTTTTCTTTCTGTGCCATTTCCAGTCAATGGCTTCAGTTATGCCAGCACTCACCAAAGCACTTAGCATCATACATTCAGGTGGTCTCCCCTGTACTCAAGGGTTCTTCAAGCAAACCTAATGAAAATGGTACAACAAGGGACCAAATCCCTGAAGACTGGCTGATCCTCAGATCTTACTGCAAGATGAAGTGGGCAGCATGATCCCTCTATCTGGATGCTGTGCCACCTGCACTGTGGGTGCTGTTCCCTGCTCTGAGGCTTCCTAACAGGACTGTAAGACAAGACAAATCTTGGAACCTTGTGACAGAAAGTAGATTGTGCCTGGAATGTGAGCCATGGTGAAAGAGCTGTGTGCTGGCTTGCTTGGAGCTACCCAAACCCAGGCAGCTGCTAACATGAACACATTTCCTCTGATTCCTGTCTCAGCATTTAAGGCATTTCCTGTGGTAAATAAAGGACTATTACACAGAGTGTGAGATATTGACTGTCAGAGTAGATTAAAATTAAACTACACCAAATTAACACTTGTTGCTTTTGCTCATTTCATTTCTTTACAAATGCACTAAAATGATGACAAACCTCTGCATGCTGCTTAAGCAGAAATCAATATAGAGAGAGAAAATGCTGTTTCTGACTGAAATTGCAATTACAGCTTTCTTTAAGAGGAGCCTAGCAGAAGATGTGTGGCACAAGTATTTAAAAACATTTCTCCAAAAACCTTGCCCTTTAAATACAGCTTGCAAGCTATTTTACCTCTCCTTTTATTTCCTAGGGACTTCTTAACCTTCTTGCTTTAATACATTAAAATATCATAGTTAGTGCCTATGCAAATCATTTTTGTCAAGTTGACATCAACATATTATCATGTCATAATGATTATTTTACATCTTGCACTACCTTACTAACCAACACCAACTCCTGCAAAGAACCCAGAGATTCAAAAGGAAAGAAAATATCTTCATTTTGCTTTTTAACCAATAACCAAGGTCACTTTAATCTTGCTGGAATGGGATGACTTCTTTTTTTTCAGCACCCCAACACTTTAATTCAAGCACATTTCTTTAGTTTAATGTTTTCCTGCCTGCATTTCTGCATAATTAAAGCACTTCAATGTGGTCAACTAAGTTAATAATATCCATTTATCTTAGGTAAACTGGCAAATGTCCAGTAATCACCCACTTCTTTTTAGCAGCAGTCCCTATTCCTCTTTGCCTTGTCGTTTTTGTTTCACCAAATACACTGGAAGTTGAGCCTGGATACTACAGCAGGTAGTAAAATAGTAATAAATACACTCTCAGGAAGTTGTGGCTGTAAGAACTCCATTGCCTACAAAGTCTGTTGTAAATTATGCATTGCTGTTTAGTATCCTTGACATTTTTAGTAAGTGCAATAAAACACCTTTATAGAGTTGGAAAGAACTGTATGCCAGCTCAAGGGAAAAAAAAAAAGAACAAATGGAAGACGTAATTGTTTTATCTACAATAGATTTCTCCAGTAGATTACTACTGAAATACACAGACATTTTCCCAGTCTGCTAGGCAGGATGAAAACCTGGAAGGCTCCATATGTCATTCAGCCAGCCATTAGATTAGAAAATAAGGTGCAGAAACCAAACCAAAGAAAATTGCAGCTGCTAAGTTCAGAGCTACAGCAAGGAGTTACATTTGCCACCATTTAAAATGTAAACAGAGGGACTGGAGGGTCAGAGGTATCCATCAGAAGCTCTGAAGAGGGCAATCAGCATCACCTAAATCCCCAGAAACATTTCTGTGCCAAAATCTAAGACTTGCAATTATTTTGTTTGAATGAGACAAAACATTATTTAGAATAACACATAAGAAACTAGCTAACAGGCAGACCTTAGACTTCTATCAGCTCTAAAGAACAAGGAGGCTGTGCTCTGCCTTCCTCAGTAGTCACAGCCCAAAGGAACTATCTGTTATGACCAGGGCTGCAGTGAAGTCCTATAAAGCAGATTTTCATTTTTGCAGGCACAATGTAAGGCTCCATTTTCACACCTACTATTAAATACAGGTATCACTCTGACTGCAACCTTTCCAGCTAGCTGATAACAAGAGCAAAGTAAGCAACTAGAAACTGAGATCACTCCTTTTCCATGGTACTTAGGGTCTTTTTGCTTTGATGACATTTATAGAGTAAAACAAATTATTAGATAGTTAGGCATTAAATCAGTTCTCTGTATATTTGCTGAAGTAACTTGGTATTTATCATATGTTTGATGTCAAACAGAAATTCACCCTTTTTGGGCCCCAAAATAAATGTATCATGAGATTCTAATTGCGAAACTGAACTTTAGCTGTGCTAATAAAAGTTGTAATTCAAAGAAGTTTTCTTGTGCTTCCTGTGTAGAGAAAAATTACCTTGACTTCTCCTAAAAACACCCCTGCAGTAATTTCTCCTACTCCTGAGGAATACTGCTGGTCCACCACCCTGTTCTGGTTTGAAGAACAGTTTTGAGATAGGAAACTGTTCTGTCTAAACAAAGCAGACCAAAACATTTTTCTGTATTGCTCCTCCCACATCCCCTCAATATTATTTCCCTTCTGCTTAAAAACAAATAAAACCTCCAGATCTGAATGGCACAATGTCACCCCCTTGACTTAGCAGAAAATTTAAATTAATTTTTTCTACTGCAGCAGAATTTTGCTGGTACCTGGGTAACAGTAGTCCTGATTCCTTCAAGAAAAATAACATCTTTTTAAAGGGGTGCCCACAAAAACATCAACCTCCCCACATCACATCACACTCAAAAGAAGATGCTCACTGAAAGGCTGTTATTTACATGCAATATTATGTTGAGTACATTGTGAAATGTCTTGTTGATGATCTGCTCCAAGATCCCTACCTCAGCACCAGAATGAATTCAGATGTGACCTGCAAATGTCTACAAATGCTTGCCACTTGCTCATACCATATTCACATCAATGAGGGACATTTACACAACAGAAAATACCTAATTCATGCCACCCTCTGCCCCACACATCCACCAGGATTTTAAAAAACCCCTAGCAAAATCCCACTTGAATTTACTTCTGAAGCCAAAGTTGTAAAGGGAAGAGTTGGGTTTCCTTGAACTTCTGCTTTACCATGTGGACATTCTGTGTGTGCAGCTTTTGCACAGACATGCACCCACTGCCTCCCCTCCTGGCCAGTGGTACCCAAGCAAGATGTCTCCAGGCTAACCCAGGCAGCCTGAAAACAAGGGACAGAAGTGTCTGGCTGAAGCAAAGGTGAAATTAGCACAGAGCTCCAGGAGGACCATGTCAACTCCCAACCTGAGTAACAGTCAGAGCAAGAAGTCGACCAGCTTTGAATTTTGCAGCCATTTCCCTGGTTGCTGTTGAACTCCAAACCATTCTGGACACACCAGCTCCTATTTAAAAATCTTACACTCATTGTAGTCCTTGTCATATCAAATAATCACCCAGCTGGTGAACCCATGCTTGTTTGCATTTGGCTTGACATTCCAGTTGGATGGGTAGAGGTAGGGCAGAGCCCAGACCTGCAGGCTGGGGGCAGGTCTGTGTGCCCCTTCCCATATCCCTCCACACCCCAAGCTCCCAGGGAAGCTGCATTCACACTAACAAAAACAGACCAAAAACCCACATCTGCTGTAGCAAAACTAAAGAAAAATGACTCATCTGCCATAGTTATTTTCAGAATCAAATAAATGCCAGGTGGTCCTGCATTAAGTAGTCTTACCTGGAACATCTGATGTCTAGTGTCACTCACCAGTATTTTTGTTTTCTTAATATATTTTTCTTAATTGTTGACCTGTGAATCTGCTCTTCTTCAATTAAACAAATGTTCTTCATTTTAATTGCTGTTTTCAATTGCTTTAAGTCTGTGTGTTAATAAAGAAGATAAAACATGGTTATTTAAATTAGATTTTCTTCAGAGACATTGTGTGCTTTGCCTTAAAATAAGATATTTCAAATTATGACTATATGTACTGAAGTCTAAACCAATATAATTATATTCATTGAAATTAAATGTACTCAGCACTCAGAGAAGGGAAATGGAGCTGGGGAAGGGTCTGGGGCACAAGTTTGATGAGCAGCTGCTCAGGAAGCTGGGGTTGTTTATCCTGGAGAAAACAAGGCTCAGGAGGAACCTTATCATTCTCTACAACAGCATGAAAGAAGATTGCAACCAGTTAGAGGTTACCTTTTCCCCCAGGTAATAAGCATCAGGACAAGAGGAAATGGCCTCAAATTGCACCAGAGGAGATTTACATAAGATATCAGCAAAACTTTCTTCATATAAAGGGTTGTAAAGGACTAGACCAGGCTGCCCAGGGAAATGGTTGAGTCACCATCTGTGGAGGCATTTCAAACATGTGCAGAGGTGGCACTTGGGGACATGGTTTAGTGATGGGCTTGGCAATGCTGGGTTAAGGGCTGGAGTCACTAATCTGAAATGTCTTTTTTAACCAAAATTATTCTGATTCTATGACTGCAAAATGAATCTTTGTTGCTTAAATTTTTACAAAAATGCAAACTGCTGAATTGGTTGAAGTCAATGATTTCTCACCTGCAACCAAAATTTTCTGAAGTTATAAAACTATCTTTGGCTTTGAACTCTTTTTTCTAGGTCCAAATATTAATTTTCTGGAGTTTAAAAAAAAAAGTACCAGTTCAACAATTCTTTTCAAAAATTAGTACACTTTCTCTCCTTCTGGTTTAGGAAAATGATACACCCAGAGCAGATGAGATCCAGTAGTTTTAAATCTTAAAGGGCATGATGACAGGAAATAGCAAGGTTTGCTAACTAATTAATGGTAATATTTCAAGTTTTTATTAAATAATGTTTTGAATATGAAACATTTTTCATTAACTTTTTTTCTCTGATATATGCACCACACTGAAGGTAGCTTTATGAAATTAATCATTAAAATGTTTCTGTGCATTTAATTGAATTTTATTGCCATTTAAATGTAATTTGACACAAATTGCACATAAAACATTAATCATCTAGAAGAAAGGAAATGTATCATTCATCATCTTACATAGTGAAAATGTGAGACATAAAGATCAGAATAAGAATATATCAAGCTAAGTTACTATTCACTGACACATACCAAACCCCATATATATCTATATAGGTAGAGCTGTATGTCTTTGTATCCAAACACACACATTTTATACAGATGTCATCTTGGTTAGCAGAAAAATGCCAAATTTATTCTACAAATATATTCTTTCCCAAATCAAGATGTTTTAATGGTTCTTTGGTTCTTTCACCAAGCTATCTTTGGTAAAATAATTATGATCATAAATTGAAAACAAGGTTACAATAGATTATTTAAATCAAGGCTGTGCACTTAGTGATTTAAATTATTATTAGAATTGGCAATTTACATCATTTTAATTAAACTAAATCAGTTAAGCAAGGAGATTTTTCATCATTAAAGCTTCCTAAAAGATTTACAGAAAATTGAGTTAGAAGCTTATCTGCTCAAAAATTCACAACAAAATAACACAAATTATTTAGAAATAAATACATTTGTAGCAAATATTCTGTGTAGAAAGAAATCACATTTTGATTCAAGTTAGTATGTTCCAGAGCCAGGGTGTGGGATGTTCCTGAAGACCCCATTTTCTGAGTCCTCCTTTGCCCTGTGCATGATATTTTCTACTTTACACATTATTTAATATATATTTTCTGGTAAAAGATGGATCAAAGTCAAAATACGATAATTTAGAAACATGGTATCACTTCCTTTTCCCAGACTTCAGTGGAATAGAAATATTTTAAATGAAAACCATTAATTGTGCTTGTACCCAAGATCAGACCTGGAACAACCAGTTGGGGCTTTAACATTTAATGACCCTCATTTTCATATCTTGATTCAGGAACTTCTCTGTGCAAAATTAAATTCCATGAAAGACCACCTACAGGTCTCTACAGGTACAGGAAGGCCTTGGCTCAGGTGCAGCAACTACACCCTGGGATGGCAAAACTGATTTTGGATGTTGGCATTCCAACACAGAAGACACAAGCAGGAAAATGCTCCCTGAAAACACATCCCATGGCAATAGCTTCAGCTGCTCTGTTCTCTCCAGTTTTCACCTTGCACTTCATTGGACCTTTGAACAAAGTGCAGAGAGTAGCAACAAAAAGAACACAAGTTCAAGAAGACAGAAAAAGAGTTGAGGGATATTTAGCCTGAAGACAAAGTAGGTTGATATGATAACCCATCCATTTCTAAGCCCATTCTGGACTCAGCATCCAAGTGGTACAGATATACTGTGTCATCAGTTACATCATTAACTCTGTAACCTTTTGCAATTCTAAGCAAACTACCAAGCAACTAAGGTAAGATTTGCCTGATCAAACACAGACATTACAGTGCAAGCAGGTTGCAGGATCTTTTGATAACCAGAGAGAAACTCTTTCCAGCCTAAGCAGAGTCCACATTTGTTCCTGAGAAGCATAGGCTATACAAACATTTCAGTAACTACAAGAGCAACACAGGGTGATTACCTTGGGTGTAAATATCTACTGAGTAGAGATGAATCCCACTATAAATTATTTGGGAGAACCATACAAGAAATCCTCTTTAAAATTACAGATTTCATAGAATTAGAGATTATGTCTGTCAAATGAACCATTTCCCTGTAATATCTGAAAAGTGCATGTACAGCTGTGTTGTCATATAAAACACTTGTCATTTTCAATACAATTAATACCAGTGTCAATTAGCTAAATACAATTAATAAACAGAAAGAAATGAGGATTTTCTAGGGCTCAGAAAAATACAAGGATGGGATATGTGGTTCATTTTCTGTTAAAGAAGTACCAGCCAAGTAATATGAGACATGCTAGAATGAATGTTAGCTTATATATCTTCCAAGTTAATAAGCTGCAGTGTTGCAGAGCAGAAAAGCCTGGTCTGCTGGGAGTTAAATGGCTGTGCTTCTTATCTGGGAGACTTATTGCTAACTGGAACAAATAAGAAAGAATATGCACGAAAAATCAAAAAGGATCTGAAGACATTACAGCATTAGCTGGCTGCTAGAGAAAATAAAGTATACTATCCTTCAAACATATAAAATACAATAGTTGAGTCCTTGGGACCAAAATGTAACTTCCAGAAATCAGTTCATCTGGAATATACAAGTCAGCATTCCTTTCAGTTTCTCTTCTCTGAGAGTGACTGGAGCAGCCAGATGCATACATAAAAACGTGGTGCAAGAACACCTCAGTGTTCTGCCTCTGGAGACATCTTGTGAGCATCCCTACTCTCTGAACACAGCGCAGCCTCACCAGGCCACCTCCCAAAAGCAGGGGTTCAGCTGATACTGCTGAACACCAACCACAGAGGGTGTCATACAGACAGCTTTGCAAGTGTACCCAGTGCTACACCATAAGTGAGCTCTGCAATACAAATTACACTGAGTTATGTTCTTTCAGCAGATGACTATAAAATTATATAGGGCACTCTCCAAAAGGGGCTTAACTCGCCTTCTGCAATGAACACAAGTGTGTGCCATGAATCAGGAGGATGAATATCAAAGTGATTCTTAATAGCTAATTGCTTCACAGGGGAGAGATCACCTTTGTAGGGGAAAAAGGCCCTGTAAATTTAACACAAAGCCAATGCCTCATAAAGCCTTCACATAGAACTGAGGAGAAGTTTATTTTTCTCAAACAGTATTCCATGTCTTTTTTCCCTTATTTCTCGCCTTTCAGCTAGCCAGCTGTATTCCATGCCTAGGATATATCCCAAATGCATCCAAGTTTCTTTCAGAACAGTTTTATTCTGTGATGCAACTTAAAGTCAAACAGCTCCAAAGTGCAATTTTTCTTCAGTACTAGGTCTTTTTCTGGATGTTCTCTTAGCCATTTTAGGCAAAATCTGGGTACTGCCTTGTCAAGCTTGACTGTGATGCATGGTTACCACTGCTTTTTCTGACCATGTGAGAGGACAGATTACCCCCAGGACTGTGACCATCATTTGGGACCTCTGTTGCTCCTCTCCACTCTGCAATCCCGTGTGCAGAATGTAGGATTGATCATAGACCAGGAGAGACGTCACAGCAGTGGAGAAGAGTCAACCATAATGTTGAGATTTATCCAGGTCTACCTAGACTGAGGTTTCTCACTGAAGGTGACAGGTTCCTGTCTAATCAGGACAAACTACAGAGTAGTTTCTTAGGGTAACTACTGTTAAAACCAACAGTATTTTCCCAGGAGGTCAGTGTAGGCCAGTGTACTGGAACCACTTCCTTGCATTTCTCTACCAGTACTGCAGCATTAAAGGAGGTTAGCTTGGGCTTTACTTTTCCTGTCCACTAAAGGAAATTGTGAGGACTGAGCTTTCCTCCCTTTCAACTATTTCTTTTGCACACACATGCAGAAATACAAATTCTTGAACAGATCATCCAGGTCACACCCAAACATATCACCCACACAAGCTGGTGCAGAGGGAGAACATGGGTAGGAGGAAGGAGAGCCTCAATTTTGCATTAGCTTTAGCCATTGTTAATACATGATGAAGAGCTGATATTTTTGAAAGAACTACAGTTGCTTTCTTTCTCTGGAAGATCTCCTTCTCTGCTTTTGCCAAAGATTTTCATATTTGATGTCCCTGTGTTAAGGAATATGGACTATGAGACCTGGGGAATGAGCAAAATATCGAACACTGGTGAAAGTGTTTCAGCAACAGTAATACCTTTCAAAATCTCTTGGAGTAAACTGGCACTGAACACAAACTTTAGCTTCATTCATCTCTTTTTTAACAGCAATTGTTGCAGTTCCAGTTTTCCAAATGGCACAAGGCTGGATATGTTGGCATGAATTTGGTTGATCATAGGAAATTTCCATGTAATCAAGACATATGAGGGATTTGGCAGTGTTTCAGATGGTTGAGTGCCTTACTGAGAGTGGGATTTTACGGGAAACATCTGCTGACGATTAAACTTCACAACTTCCTTTGTAACTGGAGAGGGACTAGAACACCTCAAAGATTTTTACTACTTGCCACCACCAACTCATTTCTCAGCTTCCCAGCTGATTATTTCCTTTGAAGATTCCTGATGATTTAAAGTCATGCTACTCCTTTTTACTTTCACACAGCCATTCCAGGAAGAGCATAAGCTTTCTCACAGTATGAGCCCGCCATATGGAGAATCTTCCCTTTTGCATATTGTGAATGGATTTTATTTTCCATTCATTTCATTTTCTTAAGGCTGTTTCTTCCTGCTTCTGGATTCAGCATGAAAAATTATTTGATCTGCCACTCTGATTTCATTCAGTTGTGTGAAAAGGATACATTTCCCTAAAAGAAAAAGTGGTCTTTGTATATGCACCAGCTCAGGAAGCTCAGAATTAACCCATAATCTATTTAATCATATTTAAAGACTCTTTTCTCTCTGTGCTGCAGTAGCTGTTTTCTGCTAGTCTAATTTCTCCTTTACTGTAGCAAATATATACATTATTGGCATCACTAGAGCTACTGCATGAGTACTGCCATTGACTACAAGTGGACAAGATGGACATAATGGAATTGCAGAAGCTGATAATGGTCTCAAGAAATGTTCTGGTGAAGCACTAGCCCTACTTAATCTTTGCCCTGAAAAAAGTAAAAAACCCCATGACTTCAGTTCATTTGCATGTGTACACACCATTACATTTTAGCAGTATCTTTAATTAAATGTAGAGGCCCATATAAATCTGTATAATCCCTACTACATCTAGATACAGTGTCTGCATACAAAGGTGACCTCTTCCTTCAATTATTTCTCCATTAGCTGTATACAGTGATATCATTCACAATTTTGCTCTATTTCACTACCTGTGACTAGCAGAGAAGACCTCAAGAAAACAAACTGAATTGACTGGAGAATAATCAGATCTACACCCTGTAAAAGAAATGAACACTTAACCATTGCTGTTTCCTCACGGAGATTGTATTCTTTGTAGAGGGAAAATGTTGCAATACACAACCATAGAGCTTGTAACTCTTGAAAAGGATTATCTTACAAAGGAAACACTCAAGCAACATTCACAGAGGCAAAGCTTCATTTTGAGGAAGGTCAGTTTGCCCAGGGCAAAGTCACAAAGCACCCTTTTCCAGCTTTTGTAGGATGATATACCACCATATCAGTCATGCATAGAAAATGTACAGTTAGGGTTTATATGATGAGGGGAGATAATCTAGCCAAATCCACATCAGCAAAACAAACCAGATAATAGCTTTAATAGCTGCACAAAGCCTATAAACCTGACTGCTTTGAAAAGTTCCATAAAACAGATCACAGGGCACAAGATCCTGTGACCAAACACAGAAGAAAAATGGGGTATGCATGTTTTCCTCTGCCAGAGAAGATCAAGACAAGTATGTCTTGATATAGCACTTCAATAAGTAAGTTCTATAGGCAGGGGGGAACTACTACAGGGGTTTAAAGAGAAAGTACCTGTTTCCTTTTGTGTACCAGCCAGAGCTCTGGATGTTGGGGTAGGCCTTGGGATGAGGACACAGGTCCAAAACAAATGGTTTGCATTTTCTTTTTAGCATCATCACTGTCTAGAAGCAATAGGTTTTTCATTTAACCCCAATCTCTCCATCCCTAAACTAGCTGCAAACAAATACATTACTCTTGTAGAAAGCAATCCCCATACCTGGAACTGGGGACATTAAGCTCACCACAACATCATCCCATAGCTGTGGGATCCCCTGTTTCTTGAGGCTGCCAGGAACACAGAGCTCAAAATGGGAGACTGCACACAGTGTGTTGCTCTCCCAGCATCGTTGCTTTTGGACAGTAAAGTTGGGAACCACTGGCACAAATACTCAGAAAATAAAATAAAAAAAATTAAAAAAAAAAAAAACAAAAGAACACCTTTAGGAGGCACTTGAAATTCTAGATAAAAGTCAATATTTACCATTATGTACATCTAGGCCAGGTTGGGTGGGGCTTTGAGAAAGCTGGTCTAGTGGAAAGTGACTGTGCCTGTGGCAGGGTGGGTGGGAAATACATGGTCTTTAAAGTCCCTTCCAACCCAAACCATTCTGTGATTCTGTGATTATTCCCTTATATTCTGACCAGCTGCCTAATTTTTTGTGGACTCCACCACTTCCCATGGCAAATATGGTGATAAGACAGCATGTCTGTATTTGGAGATGATAGTACTTCATGGTACTTCAGGGTTTTGTGGAGGCAACACTTAACCCTCACAGCATCCAAACCTATCCATGAGAATGCAGGTACTGGTCTTGACACCCTTGATAAAGCACTGTGAATATAGCAGGGATGAAACTCAACAATATTAGTGCCCGCAGAGCAAGAAGATCGTTTTAATATTCTTTTTAGAGATGGACATGAGCATAATGTAAGGTTAGTCTAACACTTGGTTTTATGCATGAAAATTCCATGAAAAGGCTTTCCAAAGTTGAAATAAACAAACCAAGTCAGAAGTCCAAACCTCTCCTGAAACTGTCATTTTTTGCGAAAGATTTTGGGGACTGACAGATTCTGTGGAACAGAGACTGTGCTGTGGTTTTCCTAACATGGGTGTCTTGTCAGTACCCCTGTGTAGGCTGATAGGCTTCCTAGATAATCTTCCAAGCAGAAGCTGAGATACTTGCTTTCCAAGCCAAAAACATCAAAACCTGTGATAATGTTCAATTATAGTAGCTTTATTTCCATTATGTCTAAAGTAGATATAATTGATTTATCTTCTGGATATTTATGCATCTAATGGCACAGTTATTTAATAGTTCTGCTGTGCTTGGCTTAGAGACTATGTCTTGGACATTAAATAGCATCTTTATTTGAATAAATATTTTTAAGAAGGATTATTTCTACATGTGTTTTTCAGAATCAGGTACTCTGGCTGCCCTTGTAGCACCAGCTCAGATCACACTACATCTTGCACAGAAAATAATCCTCAGAAGATAACACATTTCTCCAGATATTTCCAAGATACAATTTACAGCTTGTCAGAAATGCCTCAACAGAGTGGTTCTGTCAGAAAAAGATGAAGCATCAAAACTGAAACTTTTCACAACCACTGACCTGTTTCCATGAAACTTTTGGTCAGGAGAGGTTCCTCAGCTGCATGACTGAAGTTTTAGATAAAGAAAAAGCAAAATAACATGTTCTGCCTGCTAAGGAATATTTTTTAAATTCTGTCAAGACCTAGGATTTGACCTTGGCTCATGCAAATGCCAACACAGATACTGAAATGTAGCACAAAATGGGACCAATGCATACTTAGTTACTCACATACCATTAAGAAACTTCTGCTGAAAATACTGTTGAACAGGTCAGAAACCAAAAATTTTAAAAAATATTTCCTTGTCTGTTTCTGAAATGTCAGCCTTAAACCATCAGAGAGAAGATCATTACCATTTTTGTCTGCAGGCAAGGAATTGGGGTAACAATAATGCCCAGATCTTTCATTCACCCTTGAGTGAACTGCTGAGCTCTTTGCCCCAAAACTGATTCCTTGTTTGCATCCACAGTACAACATGGACTGAAACATCTCATGGGCTCTGGGTTAAATTAATCACCCATGCACACTGCTTCCCATAAAATGCTTCTTCTCAAGCACCTGAGCAGGTGTTCCCAGAAGAGGAACTCAGGAGATGCCAGTGCCCAGAGCACACCTGAAAAATGGTATGAGTGGCTCCAGGTCTGCTCCTGTCCCATCCACCCATGGTGAGGCAACATCAGGCAGAAGAAATGCCAGAAGCTTTCCTTGGAGGGCCTTGGACTACTTATTACAAAGGCAAAAAAAAGTATTGACAGCCACTCAGAAATCAGGCAAACTGCCACTGCAGAAACCAATGCTGGTTTAGGGAGCAAAGCAGATATTGCATGCAAAAAGCATAGCATAATAAAACCACAGATGCTTTATGGAGGGTTGACTGCAGTAACTCAATGAAATCCTGCAAGGATGCCACTCATCCCAGCCAACATCTTCCACAGTTGTGGACTTCTCCCCTACTCTTGCTCACAGTCCGACTTTTTAAGCCTCTCTTGCGCTCTATGCTTTCCAAGCGGCATTCCCACATTCCTGCTTTACAGAGGACAAGCACAAGGACAGCACCACAATTGCACTTTACGGAACACAAAAAGCTGGTTTTCCTAGACTGGGCAAAATTTGTAAATGTGGTATTCACCACTTCCCCTACATATAGCTGGGGTTTAAAAAAGGCGGTCAGAAACTGAACAGCTAGCAGATCCTCCCAATGACACCAGCTATTCTTTCTGAAGTGTCCTCTGCTATTTTTTAGCCATGCTCCAACTGCAGCACAGGGAAGAATGTTCTGTACAGATAAAGTGTCAAAAATTACCCAGAAGCAATCTTCATGTTTAAATACATGTTTTCCTTTAATTTAGCCATGCTGAATGGCTTCCAGTCTCTTGAAGATGTTGAAAAGCACCACGAATGTAAAGTATTACAACATTTGCTCTAACCATAGAAGCAATTAAGTCTCCATCAGTGTGGAAAACCGCTTTTGAGCCGTATTTATTGATGCATAGATTTCACTGTAGTGTGATATTTGAAGACAAATTGCTGTGCCCATAATTAAGACTGTTGAGGAATTGGCAAGTGAAATATAATGATGAAAGACCAGCTCAAAGGGCAAGTGAGTTAGATTGGTCAGGATGATACAATCTATATGACCTCAGTGCCCTATTCCTGCTCATTGATTTCCCAATTAAATATAACTTTTTATTCAATCAGTTAGAATATACTGCAAGTTATTGATGCACTGCTAGCAGGAAAAAGCAATGAAGTAAAGATAAAACAGTGGGTGAGCACTGCCTCATTTTAACATTTTATTAACCTTAATGGGGTCATGATGAAGATGGTGTTATTCACTTGGGTCTGTTGTCCTTATTTTTATTTTAGTTTAAAGTGAACTTTTTCAGACCAAACTAGGGCAGAAGAAGCCCAGTCCTGGGAAGCGTAGGCCCTTTTGCTCTCCTTTATTTGAACATTGCTAAATTCACTACCAGTGCTGCACCTTCATGCCATCTCAGCTAGATGAGAGACAAACAAGAAAATGCACAGAGACAATGAGAAAGATGTAGAATAGTTTCTGTACACAGAAATTGAATAGACTAGGACTCCTGCTTGTATAAAAGTCAAAAGAATGACATGATGGTAATGGTCTAGGAAACGAAAAATCATATGTAGAAAGTGAACAGTACTGTTTAGATCTGTTCAGCTTCAGATATCAACCACAGAAAAGAGTTGAAAGGACTGGAGAAAAAGATTGCTAGAAAGACTACACCTGCATTTGGACAAATCTGGCTGTACCTGAACGTAAAACCTTCAAGATATGTCAGCCAAAGAAAACTCTCTCACTGGAAAACTGAACAAACTGAAAGGGGTTGTTGCCTTTATGGGGGTAGAGAAGAGAACATTTGAAGACTGTGTAAAATTTATGATAGGACATTTTAAACGAACTGTGGAAAGATACAAAACATACCATGAGATGTTTAGAGGAAAGATCAAAGGCAAGGAAAGCAAGAGAACAAGTTAGATCTGGGAGGATCAACATGTACAGAGGAAAGAGGGGACAGAAAAGGCCAGCTGCATGTAAAGCAGTTGCTGGTCAGTATTTTGATCCAATCCCCACACTTGACCACAGCAATGTCACTGCTAAATTCTCTCCTTAGAGAGCCCTGTGTGATCCATGTTCCCTTTGCGTCATCCACTGGTGAACTTCAAGCTTCTCCTTTTGCTTACATGACCCTTATACACACTTTGCATGCTACAGCTGTCCTGCAGAAGAGTCCCTAGGTGTCAAATCCTTTTGCAGCTGCAGTGGATTTGCATTTACATTTGCAATCCAAGGCATTCAGAAAGCCAGGCTGTGCTGGCTTGAGACATTGAGAACCCAGAGGGTGAGAAGACTGCCTGGTTCATGTGAGTATGCTCTATGAAACTGGGCTGCAATTGTGTTGGTGGGTGTTACTACAGCCAGGGACACGAGCAAAAATTTCAGACATTAAATGAATGCATGTTTCAATATTTTGGCCCTTAGTACACCTGTGTAGTGAACACTGGTGACCTAAATCAGAAGGTGCAAAGCCTACACAAGCTTGAGTGCAATCTGCCATCTTAATTCATGCTCATGATCTGTGTTACCTTCTGTATGCACTCATTTCAATTTTCTGCATTCTTTTCCTAAATGTGCCACAAACTTTGTGACATCTTGACTGGAATATTTGCAGAGAGCTTGATACAAAGCTCACTGCTGCCAATGGAAACCCTTTTGTGTCTTGCTTTTCCATTTGTAAAATAAAGGTAACAGCTCAGATTTATCTGCTCACAGAACTAATTATAGTCACTCTGCACAGAAGAAAATCACATGACACCATTCCACCAATGCCTTTATCAAACTAATGGGTCTATCCAAGTTTTTTATTGCAAAAAAAGCACCTACTATTGCAGATCCACAAGGACACTAAAGTGAAGCACTGAAGTTAAAATGAATAGCATAATTACCTTCCATAATTTATTGGACATACACAACTGATTCCATGGTTCTCCAAAATTAATTCACAATGACCTTGAAACAAAGAAACTCTTTGAAGGACTGTCAGACTCTCTTTTTTTTTTTTTCCCCATAGATAAATTTCCAAAACTTCTCAGGATTTGTCAAACATTTTTCATTATAGAAGAGGGCATAATCCCTCTCAGAGCCTCCCAATGTCCTGATCTGAAGCCCATTTCTTTATGAGAGTACATGATCCATGTTCATATCCTTTTATCCCTCTTTGATGATCACAGCTAAAAGACACAGATTTGTTATATAAAATGTATTAAAAGACAAGAGGGTGTCAGCCTTATTCACGTAATTGTACATCTCTACTGTTTAGATCTCTATACCTGAGCTAGTCATCCTGGGTTATCTTTGTAACAGGTGAAAAGAAAAGGGCACTTTATCTTTGTGGGGTATTTCATCCTGTGGCAAATATCTGGAATAGCTCAGATGAAAGCACACATTTCCTTCCATTAGCTGTAAAGGCAGTCCAGAGCACTGAATCCAATGACCCAGCAGATGTCTACATTTGGTTGTCAGGATGGATCCCATGCATTTGCTCCATGATTCACAGATGTCTCTGATGGACCTGGTAATGTATTTGCACCTTCCAGGATCCATTTGGGTAATGCTATCTCATTCCTAACTTCTGAAGAGAAGATGATACTGACTCCTGTGACACTTCAAGATACCATAACTTCTCCACTGAAGCAAAGCTGCTTCCTTTTTGTAACAGCTGGGAAATCCAACAGGCAGTAAAATCCCCAGAAGAAACACTGCGGCAAAGAGAAATCTTTTGGCAAGACATTACAGAGATATTCATCTGAAAAAATGGGTTCTGGAGGAGACCTAGTCCTTCTGAATCCTTTTTTTTCTTTTTCCTATAGTCTGATGTCTGAGAGGAATTTTAACTAGGGACTCCTCATTTCAGAGTTTAGCAGTATGAGAAAATGGTCCACAAAAGCTTTTCTGGAGCACAGGGCAGCCACATTACTAAGGAGGTGGAAAGAAGCAGTGCCACTACAGTATTTTGTTTCAGAGTTTTCTGATGCTCTGTAAATACAGGCCAGCCAAAATGCACAGGTGGATGACTGCTCTTCTGCAGTATCTTCCCTTGCGGACTCCTTACTCCAAAACAAAAGTTCCTCTTCCTGAGAATTGATTCTGTCCTGGGAGCAAGCTAAGTATCTGCAATGAAATAATTTTCCGTGTGAAATCAGAGTGCCCCCTAGTGATCTAGTTCCGGATTGCTCTAGCGGGAAAACTGCTCTGCCTGTGCTCCCCATTCAGCCATTTTCCAAGGCATCTGTGCTAATAACCCTCCCCTATTCATACCAAAGCTGAACGAGGTTCTGTGGTTCCTGTGTAAATCCACAGCGATTCTGACAGCAAGGAAAGCAGACAAATGGTCTGTGTTTACACTGGTCACACTTTTCACATTACTGTATTGTCCACATTATTTGTGGAGAAAGATGGTTCATATGCAGTATTCCCAGAGATGCAGCAACCTTCTCACCTGCTAAAGATTTTCCCTTGACACAGCTTTTGCGATTTACATCCTTTAAGGATCTGCCTATTTGTATTTTGCACGGATCACTATGCACCTGTATTTTGCATAGTGAGGGAATAAGTCTGAAATGAGTCAATATTTTTGCTGTGCTTGAGTGAGATAGTTTGAAAACTACCCTGGCTGTGGGTTCAGTGAGATTTGAGCAGTTTCCCTTGCAGTGGATAAACACTTTTTCCAGAGAATAATCTCTCTGAGGACATTCTCCCTTAAATTATTAAAATATCTGGTGATTCTTGGTAGCTTGAACTCATCACAGCATCTGCGTAATAAGCCTTCTCTAATTTGAGTGTGCCACGTCCATACAAGAAACCATACTGTCCAGTCTGGACTCCTGCATAGTGATCATCTGCCTGAGAAGATTCTTTAGAAAGTCCAGCATTCACTGCTCAGCTGCAGCATTGCCTGCAGAGAAGTATAAAATCTTGCTTTAAAGATTTCCACATAAATTATCTATCAGGGTCCCTAGCAAGGAATTCCAGTAACTGAGCATTAAAAACATGTGCTTTATTTTTAAAAATGCTTCTTATGTAATGTTTGGCTGCACTGGGTAGAGACCATGATCAAGGCACAAACAAATGAGCTTTTACACCACTACACAATGTTCTGACTTTCCCTACAGAAGTTTCCTCATACAAATATCAATTTTTCACTGAATCTTCTGTATCAGCATTCCTAGAACTGGCTTAGCTTTACATTTCTCTCCCAACCCCTTGCTATAAATAGCTACGTCTCATATATCATTTAAAGAGAATAAAACATTACTCCTTGCATTCATTTATTTGATTTTACAGCCTTGCTTGTATGTTAATCAAACGCATAAAGTGCTGAGGTGCATAGGTGCCAAGTAAAAGTCAATATTTTACCATGAACCTCATTTATCTGCATTAGTCTGAAACAAGGTAGATCTGTAAATTTGGACATTATTGAATTTAATGACAAAGATCAATTACAACATCTTTGACAGGACAGGATTTGTCAGATGAGAGAGAAAAAGCATCACTTCTTCCCAAGGGAGGTTATAAATGCCGGCTGGGTGAGACTTTCCATCTCCTTCAGTGGACTGATGCATGCAAATTCTTGAATAACTTTGGTTGTATTTGAAATACAGACCCACAGTTTAAAACAGAGCTAAGTTACAGTGAGCTCTGATGGACTGTTCAGCAGGATTGGCTGGAATACAAGAAAAAAGAACTGGAAGGTCATCAAAGTATCTCCATGGGAGAGATGCACAATTTGGCTGCAAAACTGAAAGCAATTCTGAACTCAGGCTGCTTCTTTCTGTGTCCAGTACACAAATACCTACCAAACTGTTTAATGAGCACTGTGGTAGCACAGGTTTTTAATTTACAAAGCTCTCCAGAAACACAAGCACTAGTTTTCAGAAGGAAGCTTGGGAAAACATGGAGAATAACCTCCCCTCATGGAAATTACTACATTTCACTGAAGTCAATGCCTATAATGTGTAATACTTCCTACCCATCCTTCAGCACTATGCCCTTTCTCCAGCATTGTGTAGGAAACATTAGCCTGTCCAGTTTGGTTTGTCCGAAATGCAGACAAGGTTTCACAAAGAAAAAAACATTTATTTTTTTCTCAGTGTTTTCCCAGACTTCCATCAAAGGGTTGCTGGGTACCATAACAGCCTTTGAACTTACCAGGAACTGAAGAATTTCAGGGTGTCTCAGGGTTGGTCATGTATCTCAGTATGTTTTTCCAAATCCTGGAAGCCAAGGCTAACCACATTCCTAATACATAGTTTTAACTGGCAGATAGATTAGAGATTAGTTACTATGGCTCAAGTCTTTAAACATGAAAATCCTACAACTCTCATGGAACTTCACTAGACTGGTTTCACAAGGAAGGGCTACAAGGTTATATTGTGTATTTTCACTGGTAAGTCTTAAGTCACCAACTCAAAAAAACAAGTTCTCTTCTTAAAAAATGTTCTTTCAGGTTGAATAAAGCACACCCCTCATGCCACATTTCTGCTTGCAAAGATAGCAGTATATGTGCTGTGTAAGGTGATTTACTGGCATGATAATGAGTTTAGGTGCTGCTTTTAGTTACACCTGTCCTTCATGGAGGTATTCCAGCCCACACAAACAGCAAGCACAGATCCTGAATCCGAGTGCACATTGTCTTAAGCTGACACTGATCTCACTCCTATTGTATCTAGTGAGATAAAAATGAACAAAAAGCACTTGGACAGTTTTGAAAGGCAATGGGACCTTCTGGACATCCACGTTAGCCCCACCAAGACAGCAGCTGTCTGCAGTCATGAGTGAAGACCAGAAAAACAGCAGTGGGAGGGATGTCAGCAAAGGTGAGGACTCAAAGCACAGCCAAATGACCATGCAGAGAAGTTCTCCATTCTGAACAGGGAAGCAAAATATAGTCAGGTGTGATGAAGAGTTACTACAGTTTCCAAGAGCAGGAGTTAACAACCCATGCAATTAGCTACCAACAGCACAATGACAAAGCTTAGTCCATTCCATACAGCAAGCCAGCAAGTTGGTACGTGTTAGCTGAGACATGTAGCTGTCATGGTCTACCTGACTGCATGCTGTAAAGTGTAAAGGTAGCAAGGAGGTTACCTTCTCACCTGGGACAGAATGCGTTCAGAAATAGTCAGCTATGATGTCTCAATGTCAAGTTGTAACAGACCAAGACAGGCAAAGTTAACCACCTGCAGTCTGTGAACAACCCTCAAGATCAGTTCACACCTCACATTCAAGAAGCTGCATATTCCTCTCACCTTCTCCCAACACCAGCAGTGAGCAAAGTCATTGTGATGTAAAATTTCCTATTCATTTCTTTTAGACTTTAAGAAAAACAGGGCAATTTTGCCCACAGAATAGCAACACCAACAACACACAAGGTAGAAAGCCCCTGTTCCTAGAGAAGCAGTTTTCTTCACTGGGAGTAAGCCATGCCTTGCACATCTTTGATGTATCAGAGGATCTCAGGCATCTAAGATCTGCTGGCTCTTGTGAATACTTTTATAAGGGGAACAGCATGGATTGGCCATCATCAAAAGCTGAGAATGGCATTTAATGAGCTGTAGATGACAAGACAGTGCTGACAAGACAGTGCTAACAAGAACTGAGGGTGAGGAGCCTCCACATGCACTGTAGATCAACAAGTGACAGGACACCACCACCTGAAGCTGGACTGTCACATTTTCCTGTGTTCCTTTTACCCACTGACATGTTTCACTCAATATGCCCAGTTATCAGATCTAATACTGGATCTCTTTAAACTAATCCAGGTTATTTATGCCTAAATCAGTTAGTGGAACACTTAGCAAGCAACCTGAAGAAGCAAAACACTTCAACAGGAGGAGTCACGCATATGTACAGTTAAACAGAAGACATAAACCTATGGAGCCCAGCTGGACCTAGAAAGCTATGTTTGACAATACCTTTTGTTAACATTCAGCAATAAAGTCCAGATAATAAGTGTCTTGCTTAAGCTATAAATCAATTGAAACTTTTTCCTCAAGAAGTTGTATGCTAGTTTTTTTTTTTCTTCATGCATACAGGAAGGAGGTAGACCAACTTTAAATGAAACAGAATTAAACTGGTAACTTTAGGGAAGCCAGACTTGTCCATTTGAAGTGTTTAAGACATGCTTGGACAGACACTCAAACAGGGTAGGTCTCTAATGAAGTTGTGTGACTTAACAGAATTTTACATAACCAAATATAAATGTCATCCAAAAAATCCTTACACAGTGATATACAAAAATAATTTTGCTGTGGAGTTGATTTTAAATTCTAAATGCAGATAGGAAGTTAAGCACTGGGATAGCACACACAAAAAGGTTGGTTTGCTTCTACGCCAAACCTTGGAGCAGGAGGTATGGGGACATGTATCTGTGTGTGTGTGGCTTGGGGGAGACTGACAGTGTTTGGAATTACTTGGTTTATCTGTTCCATTACTAGTTTTGGTCCTGAAACTATAGTTCACTGCCTGCCAGTTAATTACATATCATTAATATATTTATGAACTGTTTCATCCTGATTAGGGTTTAAACTGAACAGAGCAGTTTTTCAGTAGAGATATAACCAGAGCCAGTCTGAACTTCTGACATGAGCTGTGGTTTTTAACATGCCAAACCCTGACATTTTACCACCATCTGCTGTCAATAAAGTGTCATTCACTTAGAACATGTAAATTTAGTCTCAGCATGTACTGAATAATTCTCTCCATAAAGATTCAGAGATCTTAAATGCAGCAAAGACTAGTAAGACATCCACAGAACTCAAGTCCCAAAAAGTCATCTGAGGAACAGATAGAAATTAACATGATCTCCTATGTTCTACAAATATTCAGTTCTGTCATTGCTAAAGCTTTCACAGAACCACAGGCGCTGTCAGATGACACTGACAAAAGCCTCAAGGTTATTGGTAAGTGAAATAAAATTCGCAGTACAGACACCAATTTCCTCTCTACCACTAGCAAAGAACAGATTGTGCAAGGTCAATAAGCCAGGCACTTTTTTGTGACCAAATCAGTGATCATCTCTTTCAGTTGCTCAGAGGGTTTTAAAACCATTTCCCAAATCTCAGAAAAGCAGCACTAATAAAAAATAGACTATATTCTTCCTCCTTGCCCTCTGCTGCAACCTAATGCCCTTATGCCTTCCCCCATCTTCACTACTCCTCCTTTCCTCCCCTGTACCTCCTATCATACCTAAACACCACCACTGTGAGCTGGAGAAATGACTGGATTCCTCCCACTTAAATTCCCATGTAACTGAGGCTCCTCAGTCAAAAGGTTGTACTGGCAAGGTGTCCTCTGTAATTACTGGCAACCAAGATGTTCTTCCAGAGGACAGTTTCTGCCTTAGGGGAGCCACTGTCTAGAAAGAACAGCAGGAAGCTGTTTTGAACTTAGGTACTTTCCTCGGGTTGTTAAATTGGCCAAGAAGGGCTCAGTACTCTCTTCTTGCCTTTGTGCTCAACCTGGAGGCAGCCACACACAAACTTCTGCAGCCCCAGTGAGACTTGTTCAGTATGGATGGAATCTGTGGTGCTACATAAATTCCTCCTGAGCACATACAAACTGGAATTCTCCAAATATTTCATATCTAGATAGAGGTGAGCTTATTTTCACAGCACCTTTTCTGAGTCAAGACTACATGCCAGCAAATTGCAAGACTCTCCTTTTACAATATGGGGAAATTAGGGCTTCTGAAAGGACTGGTCATCCAAATTTTAACTTTTTACCCTGAGCAAAACAATGCATTTCTTGACTCATGTCTTGGAAACAACAGAAACATTCTGTCTGAAACTTTTACGTCTATAAAATATAAACTAATGGAAGCACTTACTGAAAACAACTTTAGTCCTAATGATTAAAGTTGGAAAAGCTGAGAAGCAGCTAAGCAAAGGTCATAATAGTGGAAAATTATAATGCAAATTAAAATCTTTTCATATAAAAAAGTGCCACCAATTCCACCTGTGTTCACTGTCTACAGGTTTTGATTGCTTTATGCAGTTATTTGAACATATTCAAAAGAGCACAGTCAGTCTGCAGTTAAGTTGGGCACTTTGGCTCTTTTTTCCATTCTCCAAGTAAACACTCAACCTCTGTAGATTTATCAGGTAGTTTTTTCCTGATCACTGTTTCTATAAACAAAACGCTCACTGGCTTCAAAAGGGAGAAGCTTAATACTTATGGGTCAACAGCACCGAGGAAAGCAGCTACACAACAAATACAGGCCACTGCTCAGCACAAAGACAATTAAAATCTCTTTCTGAAATGACCTTAGAGTCGCTGACCCTGAACCACTCGGCATCACATTCCTGCATGCTCCATTTAGCCTTGCTCTTCCTCTGTCCCATAAGGCAGCTCCTTCTTCACCATTACATAACCCTGTCCTTCCTATCACACATTTCCAGTATCCCAAATGGCCTCAGCCCTATTCCTGGTACCCAACAGCAGCCTCATCCAAGCTCTCAAGAAGATGAGCTCTGAGATTCCTCAGCTACACAGAAGAATCAAATCTTGAAACATCCCAGGCCTGTTAATTAAGTGGGACAGGTGAAGAGTTCATTCTTCAATATCATCTGATCTCACATGGCCAAAACTGAGAGCTTTACCAGCTTCCCAAAATGGCAGAGACGAGCACCTGTGGGCAGACCTGTCCAGTGCCTTCCTGGCTGCTGACAGGGCTGACTGCTACCCTGCAGTGAATCTGGGGGAAATGGAGAGAGAAATTACAAAAAATTATCCAAAAATTATGGAACAACTTCTGCACAGTATGTGACTACATAGGCTATGACTGACTCCTCAGGTTGGAAAATATGCAAATAACAGGAGTTCATGAAATCCTTAAAGGTCTGGCAACTAGACAGCAGAAAATACATGGCAAACAAACAGAGAAAGGTGTTCAGAGAAAGTAGAAATGAGAACTACAAAAAACCCCACCCTACCACATGAATATTTTACAACCTATTGGTGCTACTGCTACTGTGACTAATTGGAAAAGAAGAGCAAGAAAATTACTCTTTACTCAGGAAAAAAGTTACTCTTCACAGGTTTTGCTCATCCAGCATCCACACCTTGCTGCACCCATGTTCAGACACATGTAGATGCTGCTGGTCTGTGTGTTCAGGTGGGATCCCAGTACATATTCTGGCACAACACCCACCACTGTATGGGTGAAGTTTTGTGTCATTCTGGATTCAACTTGCCTGAGGTTTCTTCCTCTTTCTCCTGCCTTTGCCTCACACAGGAACAGAAATTTCTTCTCAGAGGTTCTCTACACATTAACTGTCTCCTCTGTTTTCTGTGTTGTGCCACTATCTGTTCTATGATAATCCTTTATCCCCTATCGTTGGCTTATATGCCCAAGAAAGAAAAAAAAAAAAAAAAAAATGTGTGGTCCTGTCTCTTTAACTGCACCCAGCCGCAGAGAGGAACGCGGGTTTTTTTGAAAACATTTTCCCCAAGCCTCGCTCCGGGGGAGGATTCGTCGCCCGGCAGAGACTGCGTGCTGGACGGGGGTCGGAGTGAGCTCTGTTCCCGTTTTTTCCATTCTTCTTTTTTTCCCCGTTTGGACCCCTTCTCTTCGATCTGCTTCGCCACCCGGAGACCCAGGAGGGCCAGAGGACAGCAGAGCTCTCCAGGGAGCTCCACCCGGCCCCGGGTGGGGGGCGAGGAGGAGAGGGACTGCGTCTGAGAAACGGACTTTTTAATCAGGTTGAATAACTGCCTTTCACCTTGTTTTTCCCCTTCCCCTGTGCCTTGTAGGGCACTCTGCGTGGTTTTGTTAAATAAATAGTTTTTTCTTCACTTTCATCTGAGAGGTTCTGTTGTGGGTGGGGGAGGGGGTGTCGGGGCCCTTTGCTCTCGGAGGAGAGAGTCTTATCATTAACCCGGGACATATTTGGCGCCCAACTTACGGGGCCTTGATTACTTGTTCTACACCTTTTGTGGGGTTAGAGAAAGTGAAGAAAAAACCCTAATAATTGCATTCTGGTTTTAATCGCTTGGTATTGAATTACCACCATCAGTAGTCACTATGCTGTTTGATGGGAGGTTGTTTGATGTAATACTGTCTGTTTGGCACATAGGTTTGTTTCCCTACCAACAGGTAGGGGCAATCCTGTCCCTAATGTATAATTTCCACCAATCAGGGACACGACTCCGGCTTGTTATAGTAATGTGTGTGATACTGACGATCTGTAAGAAGGTATGGGAAACAGTTAAAGATGTACATGCTCTGTTAGTTTCCTCCTCTAGTTTTAGTAACCTGTTTTGGAGTTTTGTTAGTAATATTACCCAACCTGTTAGAGAAGTAGAGGGTGAAGCTTCCTGGCTCCTCACCCATCTCTTTCCCTTTAAATCTGGTATATCAGCTTTTGAGAATATTCAGTTTCCCCTGGATGTTAAAGAGACCATTAACTTGGTAGTACAGGTGCTTTACCTAGGAGTTTCCGTGTATATGATGTTCAGTGTTACCAGAATGAGGGCTGAGAAGTCCAGAGGGGCTGAGCAGGAGCAGGCACCTAATCCAGATGTGAGGAAATTTGAATGGTGTGGAGTATGGGAGGACATAGGTAAAACTTTAAAGAAATTCTCTGACCCAATAGACTGGGAATTTCCCCCTGGACAAATCCTGAGACCAACTGAGGTGGGGAAGTATCTGAAAGAGAAGTGCAGAGACAACTGCAGTGCAATATGTTGGGCCCTGGCATATGCTTATCGTACACTGTCAGATATTATAGAACAGGCAGTAAGGGAGCCTAAGCCAATGGCAGTTGCTCCTATTACAAGGAGCAGGAAAGCCCAATTTAAGACTGATCGCCCAGATGACAGTGGGGAGGGACCCTCAAGGCCAGCAACTGAGTCAGAGGTCATTGTTGAATCCATGAATGTGAGAGACCTTCACAGCCTAAGAAAAGATTATGTCCAACGAGATGATGAATCTGTGATTAGTTGGTTAGTCCGTCTTTGGGATGCTGCAGGCGATGTTACACTTCTAGATGCTACTGAGGCAAGGCATTTAGGGACTGTGTCACGTGACCCAGATATCAACCAAACTATACGAGATGGGCCTGACTGCAGCAGCCTCTGGAGACGAGCTATCAGAGCTGCGAGAGAAAGATACCTACATCCCGACGATCTCTATTCGCAACAAACCCAGTGGAGAACCATAGAACAAGGGATTCAACGCTTGAGAGAAATGGCAGTGGTAGAAATTGTCTTCCCAGAGGACATAGCAAACCCAGATCCGATTATAGACCCAGATAGGATAGAATGTACACCTGTGATGTGGCGGAAACTCCTAAAGCTTGGGCCATCAGGGTATGCTTCTGCTTTAGCCATTATGAAGCAAGATGACGGGCATGAGACTGTGCGTGATATGACAAGGAAACTCTGAGCGTATGCAGATGTTGTGCATAGCCCAATGAATGCAAGAATCTCAGCTGTGGAAACAAATCTGCAGAAACTAGAAAATAAGATAGAGAAGAATCATGAGAAACTCAGTAAAGAGATTAAAGACAGCCTTCTCCAAATCTCAGCAGTACAGACCAGAGGTTCTGCTACCCCACGCAGACGCTCCTCAGCTATGAGAACTGGATATATCCCTCGACATGAGTTGTGGTATTTCCTGTGGGACAGTGGAGAAAACATGAACAGGTGGGATGGACAACCCACTGCTGTCCTGGCACGACGAGTGCGTGAATTGAAGGAGGGCAAGACTCAGAGAAGGAACTCCACCAGAAGGGAAGTAGCTCTACTCAATATGTCTGATTCCGTTGAAGGAACCTCTAACACAAATACCCACCATGGTTAGGGGGGCCCTGCCTCTAGCCAGGTAGAGGCCAGGGAAAACCGAATTTTTTGGACAGTGTGGATTCGGTGGCCTGGCACATCAGAGCCACAAGAATACGAGGCTTTAGTTGACACTGGTGCACAATGCACGATAATCCCATCGAGACATGTGGGGACAGAACCTATTTCTATTTCCGGCGTTACAGGAGGATCACAAGACTTGACCCTCGTGAAAGCTGAGGTGAGCCTGACTGGAAGAGAGTGGAAAGAACATTCCATTGTGACTGGCCCAGAGGCTCCATGTATTTTGGGTATAGACTTCCTCCAAAATGGATATTTCAAAGACCCAAAGGGACTCAAGTGGGCATTTGGGATAGCTGCTGTGGAGACAGAGGGCATAAAACAATTGAACACCTTGCCTGGACTGTCAGAGAACCCATCTGCAGTAGGACTCCTGAAAGGGGAAGAGCAACAAGTACCAATTGCAACCTCGATTGTGAACCGCCGACAGTACCGGACAACTCGTGATGCCGTGATTCCCATTCACAAACTAATCCGTGAGCTGGAGAGCCAAGGGGTGGTCAGCAGGACCCATTCATCCTTTAACAGCCCCATCTGGCCTGTGCGAAAATCTGAAGGAGAATGGAGATTGACTGTGGACTATCGTGCCTTGAATGAGGTGACTCCACCTCTGAGTGCTGCTGTGCCAGACATGCTGGAACTCCAGTATGAGCTAGAGTCCAAGGCAGCAAAGTGGTATGCTACTATTGACATTGCAAATGCATTTTTCTCCATTCCTCTGGCAGCAGAGTGCAGACCTCAGTTTGCTTTCACCTGGAGGGGCGTGCAGTACACCTGGAACCGATTGCCCCAGGGGTGGAAACACAGTCCCACCATTTGTCATGAACTGATCCAGGCTGCACTGGAAAAGGGTGGGGCTCCAGAACATTTGCAATACATTGATGACATCATTGTGTGGGGGGACACAGCAGAAGAAGTATTTGAGAAAGGAAAGGAAGTAATCCAGATTCTCCTGGAAGCCGGTTTCGCTATAAAAAAGAGCAAAGTCAAAGGGCCTGCCAAAGAGATCCAGTTCCTAGGAGTGAAGTGGCAAGATGGACGACGTCAGATTCCTACTGAGGTTATCAATAAAATCATCACAATGTCCCCCCCAACCAACAAGAAGGAGACGCAAGCTTTCCTAGGTGCCATAGGCTTTTGGAGAATGCACATCCCTGAGTACAGCCAGATCGTGAGTCCTCTCTACCTCATAACCCGCAAGAAGAACGATTTCCATTGGGGCCCTGAACAGCAGCAAGCCTTCACCCAGATCAAGCGGGAGATTGCTCATGCAGTAGCCCTTGGCCCAGTCAGGACAGGGCCAGAAGTAAAGAATGTGCTTTACTCTGCAGCTGGGAGCCATGGCCTGTCCTGGAGCCTTTGGCAGAAGGTGCCTGGTGAGACCCGAGGTCGACCACTGGGATTTTGGGGCCGAAGTTACAGAGGGTCTGAAGCCAACTACACCCCAACAGAGAAAGAAATCCTAGCAGCATATGAAGGAGTCCAAGCTGCCTCAGAGGTAATTGGCACAGAAGCACATCTCCTCCTGGCACCTCGACTACCGGTGCTGGGGTGGATGTTTAAAGCAGAGGTTCCCTCTACTCATCATGCCACCAATGGCACATGGAGCAAATGGATTGCCCTTATCACACAGCGTGCCCGTATGGGACATCTGAATCGCCCTGGGATTTTGGAAATAATTACAAATTGGCCTGAAGGTGAAAATTTTAGTCTGACTGAGGAAGAGGAGCTGGAACAGGTGACCCGTGCAGAGGAAGCCCCACCATACAACCAACTGCCAGCAGATGAAACACGCTACGCTCTTTTCACTGATGGTTCCTGTCGTCTTGTAGGGACAAAAAGAAAATGGAAAGCAGCTGTGTGGAGCCCCACACGACGGGTTGCAGAAGCTAGGGAAGAAGAGGGGGGATCGAGCCAATTCGCTGAGCTCAAAGCCGTTCAGTTAGCCCTGGACATTGCTGAAAGAGAGAAATGGCCAAAGCTCTACCTTTATACTGATTCATGGATGGTAGCCAATGCTCTGTGGGGTTGGCTGGAAAAGTGGAAGAAGGCTGGTTGGCAGCGTAGGGGAAAACCAAGTTGGGCAGCTGAAGAGTGGAAAGACATCGCTAGTCGGGCAGAGAGACTACCTGTGAAGGTCCGCCATGTAGACGCCCATGTCCCCAAGAGTCGAGCTAATGAGGAACACCGAAACAACGAACAGGTAGATCAGGCTGCAAAGATAAAGGTGTCCCAGGTAGACCTGGATTGGCAGCATAAAGGAGATTTATTCCTAGCTCGATGGGCCCATGATGCCTCAGGCCATCAGGGCAGAGATGCCACCTATAAGTGGGCACGAGACCGAGGGGTGGATCTAACCATGGACTGCATCTCTCAAGTTATCCATGACTGTGAAACATGTGCTGCCATCAAGCAAGCCAAGCGGGTGAAACCCCTGTGGTATGGTGGAAGGTGGTCAAAATATAAGTATGGAGAGGCCTGGCAGATTGATTACATCACACTGCCTCAAACCCGCCATGGCAAGCGTTATGTGCTCACAATGGTAGAAGCCACCACTGGGTGGCTGGAAACCTACCCTGTGCCTCATGCCACTGCTCGTAACACCATCCTGGGCCTTGAGAACCAAGTCCTGTGGAGGCATGGTACCCCTGAGAGAATTGAGTCAGATAACGGAACTCATTTTAAAAATAGCCTCATAAACAACTGGGCTAGAGACCATGGCATTGAGTGGGTGTACCACATTCCCTATCATGCACCAGCCGCTGGCAAAGTGGAACGGTATAATGGATTGTTAAAAACCACCCTAAAGGCATTGGGTGGGGGAACTTATAAGAATTGGGAGCGACATTTAGCAGAGGCCACCTGGTTAGTCAATACCCGAGGCTCCATCAACCGAGCAGGTCCTGCCCAATCTGAGCTTCTACACACAGTGGATGGAGATAAGGTCCCAGCAGTACATGCCAGAGGCTTGTTAGGGAAAACTGTCTGGATTGATTCTGCCTCACATAAAGACAAACCCATCCGTGGGGTTGTCTTTGCTCAGGGACCGGGGTGTACTTGGTGGATAATGCAGGAAGATGGAAAAACACAATGTGTCCCTCAGGGAAATTTAATTTTGGGTGAAGGCCACATGTAAGGTTGGGATGGCAACATACCACCGTTCACCGTTCGTGACATTATTTGTACATAGTTATGTGTATATATGTATATATGTATATATGTATATATGTATATATGTATATATGTATATATGTATATATGTGTATATATATATGTGTGTGTTTGAAGTTGGAAGATGTTAGGGTGGGCCTTAAGCCAACGCTATGGAATAAGGGGTGGAATGTCTTGGATTGATGATATGATAATCCTTTATCCCCTATCGTTGGCTTATATGCCCAAGAAAGAAAAAAAAAATGTGTGGTCCTGTCTCTTTAACTGCACCCAGCCGCAGAGAGAAACGCGGGTTTTTTTGAAAACATTTTCCCCAAGCCTCGCTCCGGGGGAGGATTCGTCGCTCGGCAGAGACTGCGTGCTGGACGGGGGTCGGAGTGAGCTCTGTTCCCGTTTTTTCCATTCTTCTTTTTTTCCCCGTTTGGACCCCTTCTCTTCGATCTGCTTCGCCACCCGGAGACCCAGGAGGGCCAGAGGACAGCAGAGCTCTCCAGGGAGCTCCACCCGGCCCCGGGTGGGGGGCGAGGAGGAGAGGGACTGCGTCTGAGAAAAGGACTATTTAACCAGGTTGAATAACTGCCTTTCACCTTGTTTTTCCCCTTCCCCTGTGCCTTGTAGGGCACTCTGCGTGGTTTTGTTAAATAAATAGTTTTTTCTTCACTTTCATCTGAGAGGTTCAGTTGTGGGTGGGGGAGGGGGTGTCGGGGCCCTTCGCTCTCGGAGGAGAGAGAGTCTTATCATTAACCCGGGACAGTGTTGTGCCACTATCTCTTCCTATGGAATAGGAAATACCTTCCCCTTACTGCACACAGGGAATGTGCCTACTCTGTATGACTTTCTTTTACCTAAATGCCATTAAGATGTAGATCTTAATAGGGGTTGGAGTGGAGATCTGTGTCCCAAGTAAGTTCTAGAGCAACTTCATAAACAGGCTGATACTAGCTTTTTGCAGGGGGAGCAGCAATGGCTCTGCTGCTGTCATTGCACAGAAAGTCCAACAAGTTTTAGATAAATAGTAAATAATTAGGTTTAAATTAAAAAAAAAAACAACAACAAATCATGCCTAAGCAAGAGTGCATGAGAGTCCTGCTGACATCAGGCCTGCAAGATGGAGCTGCCCTGAGCCTTTTAGACATGGTGTAATCTCAGAGGTTTGCAGCAAGTTGGCAATGAGAGATGAACTCTTGCCTAATTAGTAGATTTCTCGTTGTGTCTCAGTGGCTGCACTGTAGAGCTTGGCCACCCTCCATTAATTTGCAATATCTCAAGCTTTAAAACACTTTCTTTCTTTCCAGTTCAGCAGGGCCAGCTGGAAAAGCACCTGCCAAGCAGAGAACTCACTTGCAAAACTTCACATTTAAAAGCAGGCCTGGGACTCAGCAGTTCTGCACTATTGCCTCAAAACTTCTTACACCTGGGCTTCTTACTAAATCCAATAGATGAATCAGACAGAAATACATATTACATCCTGCCTGTACAAATAACCGTGGGCTAGCATCAGGATTTTTAATACATCTTGCTCTCATAATTCCTTCACATATTCACATTGCAAGGGACGGGCTGGTTACTCCATCTGGTGGCAGGCACTGGGGTCTTCATTTTGTATTTTTTAGGTTTTTAGCATTTGGAAAGGCAGCGCAATCTTTTGCTGAAACTTTACTACCACAAAGTGGGCAATAAAGGCAACCCTGGGAACTTCCCCCGTGATGGATCTCTGCCATGAGCCACAGATGGATGGGATGGGATGGGATGGGATGGGATGGGATGGGATGGGATGGGATGGGATGGGATGGGATGGGATGGGATGGGATGGCTGAGGACAGGAGAAGCTGTCCACCAAAGGTGAGCCTGGCTGCAGGAAAGAGCCTGCCATGTCCTACAGAGATGGGTCTGGTCACGTTTCAGAGTCCATAGCAGCACATGGCACAGTGAAAGGGGGGAAGTTTCATACAGGTTTGTGACAGAAACACTAACACGTGTGTTATTAAGATTGCAGCATGAATTAAAATACCTGTGTGAACACCAAAAGTCAGAACAAGATTTAGCAGAATGGCTTCTCTAGAAAGTGCAGAGCACTGTTTTCAGTCAAAGCGAGGAATGATGTGTTTCCATCTGGGCCAGACACCTGAGCTCTGACACCCAGGAGACCACAGGCACTGAAGCACAGGAGCATCCCTCGAGCAAAGAACAGTGCAGCTTAGATTGCACTGACTTGCAAGAGAACCGCCCTGCAAACAGAGAGCGAAAAACAATCTTTGTGTCTTGAGCTGAGGGGAACCTTTATCATCATTTATGGAGATTTATCAGATGAACTGCTTCTCTTAAATCTCCCTGTTCACTTTCTTTCTCCGCTGTCTGGTTGATTTCACGCCAGTCCAGACGGCATTACCATGGATCTGTGGCCATTAAGCCTAGCCAGAACAGAGAGGCGAAGGTCTCTTTGGTACCTTTGCTGCGAGCACTCCTGCGCACAGCCGCCGGGGCCGCGCCGGGCGGTGCCGCCTCCTCCCGCCCCTCAGGCACCTCAGTGCCGTCACGGAAAGAACTACAGCTCCCGTCATGCCCCGCTCCGCCCGGCGCGCGGCCGCGCGTTGCCCCGCGGGAGTTGTAGTCCGTGTTGGCGGCGCCGCGGAAGTGACTCGGCGGCGCCGGGGTGAGCGGGGCGTGTTGACTTTCCGGGGACGGCGCTCATGGAGGCTCGGGAGTAGCGAGGCGTCTGAGGGGGTTCGCCGGCCGCCGCCATGTTCGGCTGCCTGGTGGCGGGCAGGCTGGTGAGCGCTGCCCGGGCCCGGGCGGGGCCCTCAACCCGCTCGGGGCCGGGGTGGAGCTGCCGCAGGCCCCTTCGCCCCCCCGGGCCCAGGCAGGGCCCCGCCTGCCCGCCTGCTCGGGCCGCGTCCCCACGGGCAGCAGCTGCCTTGTAGAGCGTCCTTGCCGGGAGGCGCTTGCCATCCCCCGCCTATGGTGTCTCCTCAGAGACAAGCTGGGAGCTTAACAGAAGCTTCTTAAGGCTAGATTGTGCCTTGGCCGCAAGGATGTGGCCTCTCGGGTAAAGAGGAGGGTATCTTTTGCTCTGGCATTCAGCCATCCTTCTGTTGCCTTTCTCAAGGTCTATTGTATTTCCTATGTGAACAGGTTTCCATGATCCTGGGGTTGTGCCAGCCAGGTGGTCAACAGCCACTGCTTAGTGACTTGGCAACCTCTTCTGCACCCTATTTTCCTCCTACGCACATGGGGAGCGAAGGTATTCTGATCCTGTAGTCCCGGGTGGGATATGTGTTCAGTGCAGGTAGAACAAGACTGTTGTGTCTTTCTGGTAATATTTTTTGCAGTTGTTCTTCTGCTGTGTTTGACTTTTATCTGGCTATTTGCTCTTTAGGCTAGTACGTTCCTCACTTTTTGTTATGTACCACTTTAGGTGTATTTCTGTAAAAGGAAATTCGCAGTTACAGGTGAAGATGAAAAGCATATTAATACTAATAAAGGTTTTGTTCTCTTTAGGTACAAGCTGCACCCCAGCAAGTGGCTGAAGACAAATTTGTATTTGATATACCGGACTATGAAAACATCAACCATGTAGTGGTCTTCATGCTGGGAACTATACCATTTCCAGAAGGAATGGGAGGATCTGTCTATTTTTGTTACCCAGACCAGAGTGGGATGGCAGTGTGGCAACTGCTGGGGTTTGTCACTAACGAGAAGCCAAGTGCCATCTTCAAAATCTCTGGTCTAAAATCTGGTAAGACTGGTAGAACATAGCAATCCGTGAAACAGATGTGTTCCTGAATGCATAAGGGTTAAATGTGTGAAGGTTGTTTTGAACAAAAAGCTACTTGAAAAGGCAGCCCGCTCTGTGTTTTCAGGTAGTTCTGAGCAGATGTGCTAGAAGCAGCCTGCCAGCTTCATGAAAGTCTGTCTGTGTGTTAATTTTCTTTGTGAAATTTCTTACTTGTCTTGTGGTGTTGATCTGCAAATTCCTTTAAGCAGACTTGACGTGTTTTTGTGCTTCTGCATAGAAAACCCGAGGAAAAATGATCTGTAACTTCCCTACCATGTTTTTAGTCATTTGTCTAGACAGCATGCCAGCAGCATTTTCTTTCAACAGCCTCTGCTTAGCACAGACAGGTTTTGCAGGTAGTAGAGCAGGGCAGTGATTTCTGACCGCTGGCACTACGCAGCCAAGGGCAGCTGCACTATAGAATTGCCCAATAGAGGGTGTTCTCATTGGAAAGCAGCTTTCCAAATGTTTTAGTGCTTTTGGTACGAGTACTTTTGGGGTACGAGTGTGTGTGTGTTTTCCTAAAATATATGAGGAATTTGCTATGTGCATTATAAAAATGATGACATGTTCCAATGGCACACCTTTGTCATATGAAAGGGACAGATAATGTCAGTCAAGCAGCTTAAAGTGTCACAGTGATAAAGTAGTACACATCTTTTGTAGGTTTGGGTGTAGTCTACACCTTTTACTTGAATCTCTGTTTAATTAAGCGTTGAGGTTGCTGTGATAAAATGTATTCATAACCTGGCATGCTTTCTTTTGAATCTGTCCTGGATCTGGCAGTGTGGTAGGAGATAAGGGCTCTCAAGCTGCAGAGCAAAATTAATTCTGATCATACACATTCCTCCAAAATTTGGGCTTTCTACAGAAGAGAGCAACGCAGGAAGGGCTTGAGGGGACGTGGTTTTGTGCATCCCAAAGCTGTGTGGTTAGTGCAACAGTAAAGCATGTCACCAGTGCTTTTGGCATATGTTTCTCATGCTTGAAAGCCTCACTGATGTGTGCTTCAGACAGCTTTGGAGGAAAATGCATTATCATGCTTTTTGCATGATTAGCCATAATTTCCCAGTAAGGGCTGCTCTCGAGGAAGAACTCAGTGACATAGTTGAACACATTTGCAGTGCCTTGAGGCACTGCTGTGCTTGATTTGAGCAGCAGAGAGCTCTGCCACTCCCATGGTCTGCAGCTTATCTCTTGACTGTGGAGTCAGTCTAACCTACAAATCTACATTTCCATGGCCATAAACAGTTTTAAGATGGAGAAGACTACATAGCAGAGAGCTGGAATCATTGAGAGACATCTCTGATACTTGAACTCTGCGTTTTGGGTTTAATACCTTGTTGAGAGGACCAAGGGTGTGTCAGCTCCCCTGTGAAGCATTGGTTGTAGCAGAATTTCATTTGTTTGCTCGTAAAGAAGGAGCTTAGAAATGCTCCCTGCCTTGAAATTGTAAAGTTTTTTCGTTTTCAATTCTGCCTGAAGGTGGGGTAGAAATAGAAAACAGACTTTGGACTTGGATTTTGCACCCTTATTGGAAGTATGTTGACAAGTGAGATAAATAAGTTACAGGATAGCCTTTTCCATTACAGACTTTGCTGCTGTGATGCTGTTTATGCTCTAATAGGATGCTTGCATTCAAGGCCTACACGTGGGTAGGGGTTTTGTTTTGGTTGGGCTCAAAGGTAAAGAAGGTTCAGTCATTGAATTAAGGGTTCAGTGAAGGGAAAGAAACTGGTGGAAAAATACTTTTCTGATCGCAGTTGCGCTGCTGTGATGTAATGTGTTGGAGAGTGTAGGGTCTGAATGCAGAAACCTGAGCTTGTATTGCAGTACTGATTAACATGCATTCTCTGCATTTGGAAGGTTTGGCATGCTAATTGCAGGAGCCAAGCATGGAAAACATGGAGTGTATTTCTCCTGGTTTAAGCATGGTAATGGATGCTTTTATTTCACCCTTTTAGGCAGACAGCTTTCCAAGGGATTTCATGCAAAATGAACAGAATAGATGTGATTTATTGTTTTGATCATGACTGTCTAAAGTAATGATACATTGTAATGGAGCTTGTTGCTTGAGGATGTTACATTTTTATTGTGAAGATGTTACAAGGTGCAAAACTAGTACCAGCTCTATTGCTATTGGGATTTTAATCGTGAACTTGATACTTGGTTTCTGATAGCTTGTATCAAGTAAGCATCTATCTGCAGTAAATGTTGAGATACAGCAATCACATTTCTCAGAAGAGGTTCTAAATAGCATTTCAGGAGATGAATTCTCTTCTTACCTTGTGTTGAAGTAACATTTTAATAGGAGTGCTTTACTCATAGTGTAGCTCTGTGTTTCAGTTGTAGGCTCTGGAGTGAGGATTAGCACTTTGCTTCAACTGAAAAGGGTGCTGAGTTCGTGAATGTGCTTTCCATATGTGTGGGCTGTTTGCTTTTTTGTGTTGATGCCTTGTGGCTCTGCAGAAGAGTGGTCAGGTTCCTGAGATCTTCAGTCTCTGTCTCAGTTCAGCTTGTCAGACTGTTTTTGCTGGCTGAGTTTTTGACTGTGGAACTACGTCAGATGGTGCTTTAGATCTCCATTAGCCTTTCCTGCAGCTCAAGATAGTCCTGACTGGTCTGCAGGACAGCTCTTGACTTGCTTTGCTTTGCTTTCTCCTGCTAATGAGAGGCCAGAGTGCTACTGAAACATCACCTCTATGTTAAGAGGGTACTTGTCTATTGTGTTCCCACAAACTCAGGTGGAGTATTGGTGTTTGTTTACTGATAGCATTGTGGTCCCACAGACCTTTTCCTGCATTTTCCTTCAGAGATGCTGGCTGATTTAAGTGACTCTGAGTGTCTGTCCTTGCTTGCAGAGACCTTGGCTGAAGCTGGGACTTAAAGCATGGGTTGAGAAAGGTCAGAAGTGCAGGCAGAGGGCTGGGGTGAAGCCTGTGTGAGTGGCATGCAATTTGAGGATAGTTTCCTGCCCAGTTCCTTGTTTTCTTTGTAGCACTTGCAGAGTCAGAGGCCTTTCTGTTTCATGGCTGTTTGTTTGACATTTGCTGCTTTTGGTGGGTTTTAGCAGTTCAGATGAGACCTGGGGCTGCCCAGCCCTCCCTGAGTCAGAGGAATCTTAAACTAGTGTTCTCTACTTTTTCAGAGTACAAACAGGTTCACTAGAACCTGGTTTTAATGAGTGAATCAAAAACCTGCAGCAGTGCTGCATGTTTCCTTTTTATCTGCAATTGCCAAAATGTGAATTAAAAGCTTGGCTCCTGTAGAGGAAGGTTCTGCTGTCTGTCACTCATTGATTGTGTTTCCTCTATAATCATTTACTTCATAAGGAGCTTTAAAGTTATGTTTTTCTGGTTTTTAGAAATTTCCTTATGATGTGTTGTGCTTTTAAATGTACCAGTCACACTGTTCCATCTGTTGTGCTTGTGTGTACTTATGCCTGTGCTTGGACTGTGTATTTCTGAGACTGTGTAATTCTTGGATTGTGTATTTCTGAGACAGAGAGATCCCTCTGGTGGGAGCTGGGGAATACCTTCTACAGGAGAAACACGGTGGTTCAAGTTACACAGCCTTTACATGTGTGCCAAACCTAACGTGTGCTGTTGGTGGTGCTTTCAGGGAAGGGAAGTCAACATCCCTTTGGTGCCATGAACCTCCCACAGACACCAACAGTGGCTCAGATTGGAATCTCAGTGGAACTGCTGGAGAACCTGGCCCAGCAGACTCCTGTTGCAAGTGCTGCTGTGTCATCAGTAGATTCATTCACAGAGGTAGCATGGACATTCTGTTTTCAGGAATTATCTGTCCTATGAGAGTCTCAAGAATTGAGCCTCTGAAGGACTAACTGGGGAGTGGGTAGGGGAAGCTGCTATGGGGGGCAGTAGGATTGTAATCAACCTAGTTGTCAAATCGTTTGGTTGGATGCTTTGATACTGTGAAATTGCTTTCTCTTACACTGAAAAACTGTCTCCTGTAAAAGACTGGAATTTGCATGCTCAGTAGCATCAGGCTAAGAGATTCACTGTGTCAGTGTCATTATACAGTAAAATTATTTATGATACTTCCTTATAGGAGCAGCTGTGACTAAATATATGTAAGAGACAGTGGATCTTTGGTAATTTGTATGTGCTGAAACTTCAGTGCACAGACTTGCAGGGATGGTCAAAAATTAGTCACAAATTGAAGCAAATGTTGGCATGGATGCAGACACCCAGTTTATCCAGTTTACCAGTTTCCCTTGGGAAACCTGTCTGATACAGCTCTGCAGAACTACAGAATTATACTATCTCCTACAAAAAGATTTTTTTTTCCCCCTAGGGCCTGTGGATCAGGCCTTGAGCTACAATATGTGCCATTTTTTAATCCAGCCTGTTAGTTTGAACCTCTGGAAATCCTCAACCAGCTCTGGCAGTTAACAGCCTGACAGTAGTCCAAAGCAAGCTAGACCTGCATGTGGGTCTTGATTTCCCTAACACTGATGGCTCTGGCATTTTCTTTTAACATTTCAGCCGTTGGTGAGGCTTTTCTTCAGGCCTTTTTTACTTTCTCTCTTTCCTTCCAGGTACTTGCTGGAGGGAGGAAGACTCAAAAGTGAACAGTAATCCTGATCCTGTAGCTGATGTTACTTCGTAGTTTATACACATTGTAGCTCCAAATAAGTCATGTCTCCTGGAGAAAGTTACCATGACTAGGAGTTTACCAACAACTATTTTTGTATAGTGCAGTTAATTAAGCTTTTCTGGAGTTGTTAGGGACAAATAACACCTAAATAATATTTCTGATTCTACCAATTTTTATTACAGCAGTAGTTAAATTATGAGGAATAATGTGCCGCATCAGGTCATTTACAAGGTAGCTCATGGATTTTTCTGGCAGCACTATTTAAAGAAAAAAACAAACACTTCATGAATGCATAACATTTTTGCAAATGTCATTTTCAGTTAAGTGAATTTTTCTATTAAAAAGCAAGTAGCATCTTAACTGAAATTGTAATTGCCTTCAAGGAGGGCAGTTGACCCAAAGGTTGGAGTAGTAGTTACTCCTGTAGGGAAGATGTTTGAGATCAAAGTTGAAAGAAACTTTTGAGGGAGTGGATTGCAGAGGAAGGGCATATATGACTGGGAGCATATTTGTGAATAATTAATGGATTTCATTTAATATTTGACATAATCTCTTTGGAACTGCTCCATTATAGCAATAAAAGTATTTTTAATGGCACAATCATCTGTTGCTACCGTAAGTTAAGGATTTGCTCTCCCATTCCATTTTTAGTAAGTTTTATGAAGATTTATGATTGAATATGTCTTTTTTATGTATATAAAGTTATATATAAAAAAGAAGTAGGGCAAAACCGTAGAGTTCTGCATGTGAGTGGGGTGAGACTGAGGGCAGGCTTCTGGGCTGTGGGATATCATTTCTTCTCTCCTTTTGTCAGAGCTGATCAAAAGACTGTGCATATATTAACTCAGGCTCTGTTTTCCTGCATCATTTCACTGCCTATGAGATTTTTGTATATGAAAATTACTTGTTATCCCATCAAAACAAGGCATAAGTTTTTTTATAAAAAAAAACGAATGGGGGAAATAAGGAGGTACCATAGATTTGTGTATTTGTAGTCTGGTTGAGAATGTCCTACAGCACATAGGGCTTGCTATTTCTTGGCCTTTCACTCTTGCTTTCTTAGTCCTCCAGCTTAGGAATGCCCTGTGCATCTTTCAGACGTTTTCCCAAAAATATCTTGTAGTAAAGGATGCCAGGATAGCAGCCCTTCTGTGGGGAAAACTAAAGGAAGTTGCCCTGTCACTGGAGTCTGATGAGTTGTTACAAGACAGATGGCAGACTTTTCCAATGGTTTAACAAGTGTTTTGCTGGGAGCTGGAATGGCAGCTTTGGCCTGAAGTTCTTCTGATTATTTAATTTGGAGGAGAGGAACAGCTTTTGTCACTGCATCACTTCTTTTTCACAAACAGAAAATGTTCTTCCCAAAGCTGTTTGTCCAGTTGGATGCAATTGAGCAGGGAGAGGGCAAGTGAAGATTCTTAAAATGATTTCTGGATGTTGGGTGGATCTGACGGCAAGACTGAAACTTAGGATGTTTTGATCATTGTCTCTGGACCTACTGTATCCACCTTCCCACTCTGTTTTGGATGACAGTGTTCAAATTACTTCATGTAGGAGCTGTACATCTGTTGAACTTCTGCACAAAAATTCAAATTGAAAAAAGAACTTCCTTAAAATATCTTTTCTTTTTTTCAGTTCACTCAGAAGATGTTGGATAACTTCTATAACTTTGCTTCCTCGTTTGCTGTTACTCAGGCACAGATGACCCCAAATCCTTCTGAAGCTTTCATTCCTGCAAATGTAGTTCTGAAATGGTAATGGAAATGATCTCTAATAACAAATGTTCTTTTTTCTAGGTATTAGACCATCTGATTTTCTAAGCATTGAACTACTGTCATGCTACTCAGTGAGATGATGCAAAAGTGTTTAAAATTGTTGTTTATTTCTAGTATAGAGAGGTCCTGACCAATGTTTGGTTTTTTTTTTTTGTTAGAAATGTGCTATACAACCAATGAAGTTATTTTGGTACTAGAAATGTTGCCTGTGACATATGGGCATTTGCACCGTGCTGCTCATAATGGAAATGCTCTGGAGTTGTGAGAAGAAAGGAAACACTGATTCTTGTCAATTTGCACTTATTTGTTATACTTGGTCTCTGCCTAGATATAGTTCCAGCATAGTTGCCTTACTTAAGAATATGTGAGAGGTGAAGAAATCATGTTTCTTCCTAATTGACCTGGTTCTTTCACCAAGATCCTTGAGAGTAAATACAAAAGGCCCTCTGAGAGTTGTTTTCCAAGGATTGATTTAATAACTGGCTGGGGATAGCCTGTGTAATCTGAAGAGAAATTGTGAACAGGAAGCAATTCTTTAGGTTATCTGAAAATTTCTTTCCTATCAGTTTGGCCTTATTTATTTAGCCTTTGCAGTAATAACCTAATCACTTTTTAAATCAGTATTTTAGGCTATCTGAATACAGTTTCATTAATAGTACAGATCTCATGAACATGCAAGCAGTTGATGTAAGCAATATGTTTTGTTTGGTAGTATAATTTGATGCAGATCCCTTGTGTTTAGAAGGTAACTATATACTCCATGAATATACGAGGATAAGGTCTCTGATGTGACTAGTCACTGCCTGGATGAGGTTGAATTGGTTTAAAACCCTTTAGAGTCTTTTCTTATTTGAGCTGGGCTATGAGCTATGAGGTGCAGGAGAAACATTTTGTTGTTTCCTGTGTTTCATTGGCAGTACCTCTTGATTCCTTACATTTTGGGTTTGTGGGGATTTAAAGGATGTTTTAAACTTTTGTGGCTTGAAGCCTATAGGCTTCTTTATTTTTTCTTTTTCTATTTGAAAGTCACAGGAATTGTATATTTTGCCTATTTCATCACTGCATGTCAACAGTGAATTCTGATGTTCAGTTTGTTTATGGTTTGCTTGGTTTTGTGAGTATGGAAAGTGAAATTAGGATAGCATATGTGCATACATGTTTGCACTATGTGTTAGAGAATTATATTTCCTCATCTGATTTTACTAAAACATTTCCATCCAGCCTCATATTCACACTTCTATCTGCCCGGACTTTGATTTCCTAGCCCAAAAAATGTTGTGCATAAAACAGCCACATACAATTCAGAGAATTGTTTAGGTTGGAACAAACCTTTAAGATGGAGTACAACTATTCATCTACTGCTGCCAAAGCCACCAGTAACCCAGGGCCAGTAAGACATATCCACACATCTTTTAAACATGGCCAAGGACAGTGCCTCTACTTCCTTTCAGTGAAGAAGTTTTTCCTCATATCCAATCTAAATTCATTTATAGTCTTACTAAGGAGTCTCCTCTGGGATACTGCTTTAACAAAATGCAGCTTGTTGAAATATGCAAGTTTAACTGCAAATATTCTTGATATGCAGGAAGGAGGATTTTGGATTTACTGATTCCCTGGTGTGGAGTAGATGTAATTTATCATGTTCTCTGTATAGACTAAATTATTTATATCCTTTTCTTTAAAAATACAATTTTATATGCAGCAACTGTTTTTTTTCCTGTTCTTTTTTTAGGTATGAGAACTTCCAGAGACGTCTGACACAGAACCCTCTCTTTTGGAAAACATAAGCTTAAATTCTGTCATTTGAAGTTCTTTCTGAAGTGTTACCTGAAAGAAGCATCAAGTAACCACTGAAGATTTTTGGGGGGAGGGGGGAGAAAACCCAAACAACGATTACTCTAAACAGACAAACTAGTAACTTTTATATTACTCTTGAACAGTATTTAAAATTAAAATCAATGAAAACTACTTTTCTGCATGTTGGCTTACTTAATTGAAGTGCTTGGCTGCAACAAGAAATCAGTGTTCCATGTAAAAATATTTTTTTGAAACTGCATTTAAAGTGGAAAAAATTACAAGATGAAAAATGGTACCACTGTGTCATACTTGTGTGCTGTTTTGGGGTGTTGTACACAAAACAAAGGCAGTTTTTCCTTCTTTTGAAGGATCATTAGAAGGGTGATCAGGCAACTGAGAATATGCCGATGGCTTTCCTGCTGGTACTTGCACTGTAAGTTCTTCCACTTTGTGGACAACCAGTATTCCTGTCCCCAGCTCATATAAATAGTACAGCAGTATTTCCCTCTTTGGCAGTAAGACACTACTGAGCTTGATCTTGGAGTACCTGTCTCTAACTTTTCCTGTATGAAAGTGTAATGAAGAGGAATCTTGGGGAACTTTGGCTGTGCTAGAATTATTCCCAGTAGTGAGAGAGTAAAATCTTGTTTTTCTTTTAAACAGAGGTGTGGTATCTGATAATGCTGTCTAGGTTACTGGTCCCAAAGGCTGTCACATTTGCTCATAAATTCATAGGATTTTGGGGTGGTCTGAGTGATTCTCATGAGGAGTGCCATTTCTGCTACTGAGATGGCTTCACCCACATGTGCCCAGGTATCTCATAGGTGAGCTCCAGCTTGCCCTTCTGTTCACTAGATTAGCTTGATCAGAAATACTATTTTGAACAATAGATCTTGCTTTTTTAAGTTACTTCCTGTAACTGAGGACTAAGTCTCGTTCCCAAACCACTGGCAATGAAAGGTTTATATTTGTTTCATTGACTGGGGAACGAAGCCTTTAAGGATTCCTTTATCAAATCAAGTCAGCCTTAGGTACACTTGCCCTGAGAATGGGTCATTAAGATCATTTTGTGTGACTTGTCAAATTCTGCTGTGTAGGATAGGGTAGTTTTGTCACACAGATGGCAGATGCCTCACATAGCTGGCAATACAAGTGGATAAGAAGAGACAGAGGGACCAAATGGAAGTTGGGAGTGGTCATTGCTCAGCTTCTCACACTTCTAAGGAAGCATCTGCCTGGTGTGGAAATAGGTAATTAACACTTTATAGGCTTTTGCAAGGTGTCAGGGTATGTGTCTGCATGACCTAACAGCCTCACTGCAGCATGATTTAATTAACAAAGGATTTCCTGTAAAAAAGAAAGGTTCTATATATAATTTCCTCATTTGACTGGGCAGAGCTGCCCTCCATGAAATAACCCTTATGTCATTACTCCTTGTTGCAATTTTCTATGGCTCTCACTATCTGACATGGTTTGGTGAAGAACGAGTCATAGATCTAAAGGTATTTAAACCCAAGGACCCTGTTTGAGCACAGGCTGTCACTCTGCTGCCAGTCAGTTACAACAAGCTACTTCTGTTCTGACCAAAGCTGCATTCTAGTTATTCCAAAGGAATTGCTGTTTGGGCTTCAGGAAGCCAGACGAGCCAGACTAGACCACATGGGTGGGATCACTAAGTCCAGCAAGCACAGCTGCTCTTGCCCCAGCTCCAGTCATTAAGGCTGTAAATGAAACTATGTATTGTATGGGGTTTGAATAATTCAGTAGTGTGGATTAAGAACTTCTCCCAGTGCTGTAGCCACTGTGGGTTCAGCAGGTGTTGTCTCTGAGCTCACTGAATGTGGCTCATGCTTGAGAGCATCATTGTAAATTACTCTTCTTTCCTGCTGTGACTGAGCTTACAGATCAGAAACTCGTGGAGGGAAGACTCTATCCCCCTTCAGTATCAGTATTTTGCCCTTCAAAACTGCTGTGAAAGTAAGAACTGACTCATTTCTACAGGTTGTTTGGATGGCCAGACTGTGCTTCTCAAGCATAAGTGCTTTTTCTTCCTCAGCTGTGAAGCACAGGATTTATGGAGGGTTACTGTTGAGTTTCACTAGCTGTGTGAGATCCTGTAATATGATCACTAGTTAGGATGCTTGAGGCATTCAGTTTGTCTATGGAAATTTAATGTAAGAAACTCCAGGGTCTTCTAACCTGTCTCCCAGAAATACTTTTTACCTCAACACCATGGTTTTGAAATGGGAGAACAGGATTATATAGAAGCACTTCAGGAATAACTCTGAGGAGAAACAAAGATAAAATGCATACAACCATCTATTCTGCCTTTAAACACACACACATACACAGATAGATAGATAGATAGACAGACAGACAGACAGACAGATAGATATATGGATAGATAAATGCTCCATTTTTTCCCCACACAAAAGACAGTAAAATTCCTTCCCCCAGGTATGTCCTGAGATGTAACGCCTGTAATAACAACATCCTCAATGTAATATAAATTATTTTCTAATGATCCTTCTACAGGTATTTTTCCCCTTGTACTGTTCCCAGTTTCTAGCTACTAAGGAGTTCCGTTTTTGAGAAAAACCTCTCAAAAAAAACAAAATAAAACCAAAAACAAACAAAAAAAAAATTCCCCCATCTACTGATCATTAGATTCAGAGGCTAGACATACCCTTCCATGCCAGACTCATAACCATGACACAGGGTAGACACATTTCAATCCATTTTGAGACATTTTCCCAATTGTTTTCCTTTCCAAGTCAACAGGAATTATTGTTAGTTAGAGTGGGGATTCTTTTCACAAGGGCCCTACCTATTTCTAGGTCTGCCCTCACCTCATCATCATGCCCAGAGAAAAATTTAAAAATACAGGAAGCAACAAAGTGCATAACTTGCTTCTGGCTTATACAGAAACCGATGCAAAATTCATGGCAAGTAGTCATTTTTTTGTTTGTTTGTTTTTAAAAAGTTCCGTCATTTCTTTAAGTATTTTTCCTGAAGTAGCTCATGGTCACAGCAAAGCATTTTCAGGTGAACCTAAAGTTCTCTGTAGCACTTGTAGAGCAAGTTAATTCCTTGACTTTTAGCCATGGAACCAGAGCTCCCTAATACAGTAACTGGTGAAACATGAGCATGAAATACATCAAAGAAAGCAAGCACTCCTACCTACACTAGGAAGGGCAAATTCAATCCATATTTGCATAAAATTCTTTGTCTTAACATCAAAAGTGTCACAAAGAACTTGATTTAAAATTGCATTGTGGTAATGTTCTTTATTCAGTCACCACCAGATAGAGCATCACCCCAGGAAAACAGGACCATACTCCAAGAGAGACCTTTTAACTGAACCACTCATTTAACAATCAGGAACCTGTTTTCTACTTCCACCTGAGGTAGAATCCCTCTTGCTGCCTCAGGACAAAGTCTCTGCCTAAAAGCTAGGACTGTAGTTCAAGCCTACCATTTATGCAATTTCTAGGTTTCTGAAAGTTGGTAGAATAAGACAGGGGCCTTCAGGTACCTCTTCCTCTTCGGGGTGGTGGGTTTTTGCTTGGTTTTTTTATTTGTTTGTTGGTTTGGGGTTTTTTTGTGGTTTTTTGTTTGGTTTGGGGTTTTTGTGAAGGGTTAAAAGAAGAATCTCTTCAGGCAGATATTCGGTGAGCAACAACAGAGGGAATCAGCAACCTTCAAATTTTATTATGCTTTTCACACAGAATTCATAAAGAACAGGCCTCTGTACTTGCAGCCTCTGAAAGTTTCCTACTGTACTGCACTTTTTCATCACCCTGACTTCACTTCTCCCTCACTTGTCTTGAGATGGAGAGCAGGAGTCAATCACAAAATTTGTCAAAGAGCAGACCTAAAGGTGGCCTGAAGACAGTGGGGAAGAAGACACGTTCTTTCAGGCTGTTTTTGGTAGGTTTCTCCAATACTAGGGTTAAACCACACTTCTGTTGTTAAAGAATTTAAGCAGTGGACCTCTCAAGGCATGTTTCACAGAAGTATACATTATATATTATAAGGTGAAAAGGTTTTGGAAAATACTAAACTCTTCTTTAAAATCATTTGCAATAACTCTACTAGGTCTGTATCTTCCAGAAGACACAAAATAATTTTATTCTTTCTCTTTTTTTAGTCTAGAACTAGGCAAGAAAGGAAGACAACACCCCAACAAAGTAAATGCACAACTTTTATATCCACTTGAGCTTTATCAGTCTGCTTGTTGACAAAGAGACTTTTTCCCTTGTTGTGTATCTTCAAGATATTATTAATTCTACAAGCAGATGGGGCTGACTGTTGTAAAGTTGAGAACTTTTTTTCTCCCCATGGCTTGCTACAGCTCTACTTATACAGGTTCTTCCCTTCATTAACACTTTTAATCTAATTTCAGCTCCATCCAGGTTTCTCAGGGCAAAGCTCATGGGGCATTTGTCTGAATTTTAAGAGGACACATTTCAGCACATTCATAAGTTAATACAGAAGTTAAAGCTGACCCTAACTGTGTAAGGCCTCTCTCCAGTCAAGCACCACCCTTCCTTTCCTTCCTCTCAAACAGTGCAGCTCATTTGTCAGAGCATACCACTTACATACCAAAATAACAACCATGGCTGAAAAACCCCTACTTTTTTGGATCCCATTTCACCCTCAACCCTGGACATGGGAAAACACAGAAGACCAAGTCTAGTGGCATGCTACCATAAAGCATTTGCAAAGGCTAAATGGCACCAGCTTCCAACCCAGCTGGTTCTTGGCACAGTTAATTCAAAGGTCTTCTCCTTGAGACTGCAGGAAGCCTGAGCACTCCCACTTCCTTTTCTGGAGTGCTCTCCCAACCACACCCCAGCTCCATCATTTTTCAGACTCTGCCAAGCCCATATTTTCCACAGAATGATCTGAGGTCCATGGGCCATTGTTGTTGCATAAATACTGCCTCATACTATGCCAGCAGTTCTGCAGATGGAGGAGGTTAAACACTTTCCCCAAGCTCTATTCTCACCTGTCTCCCTCTTCAGCTACTCTGTGTTCAACACTGCAGGAATTTCAGCTTCCTCCCTCCAGCACTTAGGCTTCTACATGGTTCTGCCCAAATCTGTGGTTTTACACTTGGCTTCCTGATCACGTCCCCTTGACCAGACACTCGTGGGCACAAGAAAATCCATACTGGCCATTTGTCTAGTGCAAGAAAAACAAGGTCCAAAATGCAGCTCAATTAAACATCAGTTTTGGACAGAGCTGTGGCACCACTGCACTTCCCCAGTAGTAAGGACAAGGATTTAAAAGAGGAAAAAGGAAAAATATCACATACGGCAGACTAAAACTTATAAACTACTTGTCAGCTCTGGGCTTCATTTTTTTCAGACTCCCAAGGACACAAAACAAAACTGGTTTAGTCATACCACTTCCATCTGAACAGTTGTAGTTTATCTAACCAGAACATGTACAAGTTTCCCAAACTGTAACAAACAGAAAAAAAGCAATATTCTCTAAGATAAAAGTCAGATATGCACATAAGGCAGCAGAAGCAGACAGGACTACTTAACTTAATCTACTGATCAGAAAGGCACCATTATATTGGCAAAGTCAGTGTACTTGTATTTACTTAATTACTACCTACATTCTTGTCAAGTCACATGGTGAAGGATAAGGCCATGGTAGGGAAAAGAAGTATATTAATGGTTCAGTCTCAATAAATGTTATTTACCTTCTTCCTCATTCAGATACACACAGCTCCTGTACAATGTCCTGGACCACTTTCATAACACAGACATAAGCATTTCAGCTATCTGCTGACAAGATACAAGTGTTTTGAACACATTATTATCACTGCTAATAATTTCTGCCATTTTATCCATTTTTCCCCTTTTTATTAACTGCACACATTTTAAACCTATATGAAATAATATTGATTTCAGAATTCATTATTCCTAAGGCAAGTAAAAACATTGATGAGGCTATCTGGGGAATACTAATAATAGAGGCAATTAAAATATATTTCCAATAATTAACTTTTAGATAAAAGGAGTAACGAGACAGTCAGAATTCTAACAGAACAATGTTATCCACAAAAAAAAGCCAGTCTTTTTTTCCCCTAGTCATTAACAGAAATAGTGAGAAGCAAATTCCAATCTGAAATTATTAAAACTTAAATCAATTTCAATCTGCAACTAACTTAAATTAATTTGAAATATTTTTAGAAATTGTTTAACATTTATTTACCTTATATTCATAAGTGTAGCATTTCCTTTGTGTGGTCCCTGAATAATAGCTTAAATAGGTTTTCAGTTACAAAAGGCACAAAATACAACTGCAAGCATAAAAATACCAAATTTCTAGCAAGTTACTGTACATTCATGTGATAGCTCTACAAAAAAAAATTTCATAGGCCATAAGTGAAAACTCCTTGTGGAAATAATTAAAATGGACAATTCAGAAAACTTTACAAAAATACTTCTTTTTATTAAAAGCAGCAATTTCAAGCAGAACAATACACAGAATGTAAACATCACTAAGTCCAGCTCCAGCCTGCCGAACCTTCGGGAAAGTCTACACTAAATGCATCTACTGTACTAGCAAGTTAACAGACTATATTATAATTTGAAAATATATTTTCTACTATGAATTAAGAAAAAGTACTTTATCGTAATCTGTCCCAGCGCCAGATACTGGCATCATCACACACAGCTATAAGGATACTGCTATCCCTGCTAAAACTGGTCTGTCGGATGGCAGCAACACATTTAGGATGAGTAAGAGTTGTACACCTAGAAAGAAAAGAAAACCATTCAGCTGCAATATTAAATCTTGCTACTACATTATGGAGCACTGTTTCTCCGTTCCCTTATTTATGTGACCTAGGGCAAACTGAAGTGCAACAGCATTATAGCCTTCATGGTGTATATTGTATTCCAAATGTGGACTTGGGAAAGCAGAGTTTCCTGTTCACCCACAGTTGTTTCTCATGCACCCAATTTTTATTGAAGCAAAGATTGAAAGCTTATTGAATCACATTATTTTGGACTTCATAATCAGAGTTATTTCTCAGGGTTAGGTATAAAATATCATAGTCAGATGATTAAAGACTGCAGCACCTTCAGGAACTTCATACATAAATGTATACACACACATATTTACATCAACTACATATAGAGAGAGATATGTATAATATATAGGTTATATAAAAATATAATGCATGAAGTATATATATATAGTGTATATCCATTTTATACACAATGTTTTTTGGGAGTGGGTTTGTCTGAGGCTTTTTTGGGGGTTTAGGGATTTTTCACATTTGTATGTTTGCACACATACCTGTATATCTAGATATATATCCAAGAGACATGCTGTAAAATTGCCTGGCAACACAGGTGAGGAGGTGAAAAGCCATACTATTTTCTCCACACTGTGCCCATAGCTCACCTTTATTCTCTAATTTTTTACCCTGGTCCTATCACCTATCTCATCTTTGTCATGTGCTACACCCACCTAGCATATATTCTCCTAATGGCTTTGCAAAATTTCCACCCAATTAGTTTGTAAGCTCTGTGTGAAATAACTGCTTTTTACTATAGCTATACATGGTACCCAGCACAATCCAACTGGGGCCTCTTGGCATTACTGTAATATAAATGATAAATCAGTGAGATATAATAAATATTAACCTTCAGGGGCACACAATGTTTATTTCCCTAGTAGCTCTAATGGAAAGTAAGTAGTACTGTTATTTCTCTAGTTATCAGGAAAGGAAAAAGGAAAGTAACCCAACTCTCTGTCTTAGCAAAAACAAAATAAAGTACTCACTTGGCTTTATGCGGATCCTCTATTTCTAAATCCCACACATAAAGTTTGCCAACCTGATTGCCCAGAGCAAGCATCTTAAAAAGAAAGCAGAGGATAAAGAAGTTTTAGAATACTCTCTCAAAGAATAAAGTCAGAATTTTATAAAGGCTCTAGAGCTGGTAAATTGTGTCTTAATGTTTAAACAAATGATTTAATGAGTTTGTTGGAGAAGTTAGAAAGGCTGTAAAATTTGCCTCTTCCATTTTATCAATCTCGGCACACAGGAGGGAGACATCAGTAAACATACTATTGATGGAAAATAAATACTTATTTGATGTTTTTTTCTTCTATCAGGCAGAGCCCAGACTGAAATATCTGGAGCTCCTCCAGGTTCGTACAAAGCCCCTTACAGCAAACCATTCTGTTTCTCAAACATCACATGAACCAAGACTTTTCCTATGCCCATAAACATGGAATCAATGAAAAGCTACACACCTTCAAACACAGCGAAGTCAAAGCTGACACATACCTTTTGCCAGAAATCCATTGAAAATCTCATGTACCATATGTCACACTGGCTATAATCAAATCTCCCAAGAATGGTCACATTTGACTCACTGGGCTTGATTTTATCTATATCATCTTCCATCTTGCCAGGCTTCCAGCAAACAATGGCATTTTCACAAGACTGGAGTGAAACAAAAAAAAAATCACCTGTAACTTATACTGCAGTATCAGTCTAATTGTAAGGAAACATTTAATCTCACATCTTCCCCAATGAATTGAAAAAGTAGAACTGAAAATCTCACCTCTGCCCTTAGATCCCAACAATAATCACTGTCCATCGCGGGCAACCTGATGCCCCCTCAGCTTTATGAGGTGATAGGACTGCAGGAGCCCAACCTCACCCACTTCAGAGGAAGTCAACCAGATGTGCTCAAACACAATTTCATAAGCAGCTTAAACTCATCTTGGTTTGAGGATTGTTTACCCAAGCCCTTTGACTAACAGGACTGTTACTCCTGTTGCACTCCTGTTGGTACCAGGGCAGTTGGATTGCCTGGTTTAATACCTGCAAGCCAATGTTACTAGTGGATACAACACTAATCACAATTACTCCATTATGGTAACCCTCATCTCACTCTTTAGCAGCAGCATCCCTAAACAGTATCTACAGATTCCCTTTCTGTATGTTTCATGCAGATTCTGGTTAGCCACAAACCCTGTACTTTTAGTAGAGGTACAGCAGTAGTAAGAATTTTGTTTTTCAAGTATAAGCTGCCTACCACACATCCTGACAGTCGATACAATTTACAATACAATCCACCAAATAATTTGACACAAGATAGTAATTTAACCTACAACACAAACGCTAATAAAACTTCTATTGTTTAGGATCCTCAAGACTAGCAAATAAATATAATGTAGCTGCAAAAGTTGCAGCATTACCTTGGAAAGAATTAGGTCTCCCAGCCACCGTACACAGTCAACATAGTTTCTATGTATGTCTCTCGTAGAAAAGTCGGGGAAGTGAATTTTCTGGGAAACAAAAGGCCTACAGAGAAAATTGCCAAGTGAGGTTCAAAGAAACAAACATAGAAGCACAAGTGCAATTTTTAATAACAGCTTTAATATATTTTGATGTTAAAAGAACAAGCCAAACTTTTTAAACAGTTTTATAGTAAAGAAGATTTTGTATGCTGCTTTTTTTTTTTAATAGTAATAGGAACAGTCCCTGTTTTCATCCTCATTCCTAATGAAATAACTAGTTTCCCATGTAGAAGACTGTGCAGAGACAGTGATGAGTAAAACCACTCCTTCAGATGCTGAATACAGCTCCTGTCACCAAATACTTCAAGAACTAATTAAAGCTCAGTCTTCCTGATGCTGCTTCTCAACATCTAAATTGTTAAATAGAAATGCACACTATTAAAAAAAAATCATCATTTTTAAAAAAGCACGCTAAAAAAGCATCATTTAATATTTGGTAACATTACCAAAAAAAGCGAGAGTATTTTCACAGCTAGTCTCATTGCTGAACATGTTCACTGTGTTTTAGACTCTTCAATTCTCTCAATGGTTTAACTGGAAGTTAAGATCAAAAAGTTGAAGAACTTCATAAAGGAGGATTTATCTATCATGTATCTAATGGCTATGTTTACTTGATAATTTACTCAATGTGAGGTCAGGTCAGAGAATGATGAAAATTAAAGTAATTACTATGTTAACAGTTTTGTCCCCACCCCAAAGTCAAATAATACACAATAATTAAAATTATTTGCCACATTTAATTACACAGATTTGATTCCCATCTAGAAATTTTGAGATGAGATGAAGATATTGACATCTTGAAATGTATGAAATACAAGCTTTAAGAAAATAATTCTAGACATTTTCTAGTCAAGCAAATAAGAAATAATGAAGATATTTAAAAATAAAAATCTCAGGACTTTGAATCAGAATTCAATAAAATTCCAGTGAAGCAAACATCAATAAGACCCATTTTCTAGTGAGATTCAGTACCCAGCACAGCATCCAGGTCACTCACTATTCCCAAGAACTCCCAATTTGGAAAGGAATTAACTTGGACTGTTCATAGGAGTATTCATGTGTTGCAAAGAGACAAGGAGATAAAGACTACATACCTGTTGGTTTTATTTGGGTTGTACTCATAAGACTCTTTGATAGCATTAATCATTCTCTTGGAATTAATTCTCCAGAGTTTTAGCGAGTGATCCATGCCACAGGACATGATTTTTTCACCAAGAAGATCATAATCCTATGTATATAAAATAATTTTGAGCACTCCCACCCTAGGCTGCATTATATCAACTCAGATTTTATTCCATCATTTCCATCAAAACAGCATTTTATGTGTAGAGAATGCAATAAAACTGCGTATTTCAAGTAGAAAAATACTAAGAATGTAATCCAGCTCACTGCAAAGCAGCACAGCATCTTAATAATTATATTTAGTCTCTTTAAAGAGAGACATATTCAACAGCACTGACAGACAGTGAATCTACAGCTAGTTCTCATCCTTCAGTAAATTCCCCAGGAGCAACTTTGGCAGAATTCCAGGGCTATGACACGGGTGAACAACACAGTGTCAGGTTTCGTAGAGATGCACCCCTCACCTTTCACAACAGGTCACACAACAGGAATGGAAACAGTTCTTAAAACCAGCTTATTAAAAAGTTAACTATTCTAGTTGGTATTTGCTGGGTACCAGTGTCTGTTCACAGCCACTGAAAAACAATTTAATGCAACTCAACTTCTTTCCTTCACTACTGTGTTTCTAAAGGTTTATTTGTTTATGCTGCTTTGACTTGATAAGACCTCAAGAACTTCAGAAGTGGGACCATCATGAAATGTTTTTACTCTTTCTAGCCCCACTGAGCCCTATTTTGCTCACTTCTAGGCTGCACTCTGAGAAAACCAGCTACTGAAACACACTGATTCTGTCTCTAAGAGGTGGCCAGATCAATCAAACCACCTGACATTTAAATTTGTCTATCCCCTTAAAACAGTATTTATGCACTTCCAATTGGTTATTTTTAAGTAGCTCTAATATCAAAACAGTGCACAAGAGGATAAAAAGTTGCTTACTACCCTTTGTAAATCTAAATCACTGCCCCACAGTCTTCCACTTACTGCACTTAACACCTCATCCCTGTGCCCTTCTACTCCTCCAAATATTGCAACCAGCGTGTCTGTCTGGATGTTCCACAGTCTCAATGCATGATCTATAAAGAACAAATAAAATTACATGCTGCTTTTTATAGGTACATTTGAATAATATATTTCAGCTTAACCACTTTCAGTAACAGGTGTTTATGTAAACATCAAAAACGCACTGATTTCTTCTTCTCTTGTTAGGAACAACAGAACTGCATTAACTAAAATTGCCATTATAACTAACTTGCTGTTAAAAGTAATTCTGTATTGAAAAAGTGTGCCCACCCCCTCCCCTAGGGACAGTTTCTAGCAAAAACATGCTTGGATCTTCAGATCATCCAAAAAGCAAAGGAAAGTCTGATCTTGGAAAAACACGCTTTTAGACAGTCTTTAAAAAAATTATTGTATCAAAAAATGCTAGAATTCTTTTCTGCCATTCTAACATCAACACTAAGAAAAGTTGTGATATTCCAGTTTTAACCTTTAGAACATTATTCTTTATGAACCACAGAAAGTAAGGAAGGGAGAAATTGTTTATATAAACAATCTGTATTTCAAAGTCAATCAGACTAATCCACTTGTTTAAAGTAAGTTTTACCAATTTCTAATGAAGCACCTCTAGTGTATTTCCCATTTGGTAATGGGAACCTCTAGTGTATTTCCCTTTTGGATTCCACAAGTACACTGCACTGAATTACAGCAACACCCAAAATCCTAAAAAGGACACAGAAGGCCATGAAGCCCCAAATATTTTCCTTTTTTTAATATAAATCTCTCAGCCAAGCAGTTCTAAGACCCCAAATATTCTCCTGCCTTATGTCTTCTCTGTGACAGTACCTGGTCCAGAGACTGCACATAAAACTTGCAGTACTATGGCTGATGTCAAAACATTTTTATAAAGAGAACCTAAAAAATATACAGAAACTGGATGTTTACAGACCCACAGCACCAACTTGACAGTTGCAAGCATCAGAGAGGTTCCCAACTCCTGTTCTCATGTAGCTTCATCAGTAAGTCCAAATATACTGAAGTCAAACTCCCCTTAAGTGAATGTTTCCAACTCAAGCACTCCTGAAGCCTAGCTCCTTGTGGCAGATCATTCCCTTACTTAAAAAAACAGTCAAGATGAGGCAGTTGTGACTGCTCAAATGTTCTGGACAAGCCCATAAGACACCACACCAAAAACTCCCTTCACTAATATGCTTTTTAGACAAAGTCCAACTGAAGTTCCCAAGCAACAGACAATCCGAGTTTTCCCCATGAACATGATAGGGAATGCTGTCTGCAACATTAAGAGGTCCCCACTAGATGGCAATGTGATTCAACAACTGAAAAAAAATTTAATTCAACTGTCAGAAAGTTAAGAGCAAACCCAAGCCTCATGATTCTTCTTTCCTAAAAAGCAGCACTATTCACAATCCCTTTGCACCACAGGAGGAGTTATGGTTATTTTAGGCCATGGATTTAATAAGTATAAAATATATAGCCATGAAAAAGCATGATTTGCTCTCAACTTTCAAGGTGAACTTCTCAGTGCCATTCATAAAAAAAAAAAATATGAAGGTTTTTGGCCATATTCAAGACCAAACTCCAATCCAAAGTATCGGCATTTACACAAAAACAAAAGAGGTTTTTCCTCACCTTTGCTTACAGACAAAAGAAGATTTGGATCTCTTGGATGGAATTTCAGTTCATTGATTGCATTTCCATGGCCCACGTAGTGCTGGGATAGAATCCAGAGACCAAGTTACCACCTCCCCTCATGTTTATATGTACTTAGAAGCAAAAAGTGCCATGCCTTACTGAAAAACAAGCTATTATCTCAAAGTTCTAAACACTCACCTTTATGCACTGCATTGTAATAGGATTTATTATCCTAATAATACCCCTGGATCCTGCCACAGCCAGAAGAGGATGGCTTGTATTGCTATCATATGTCCATGCACAGGTATAGAAATTTTCATCTGCCTACAATGCCTCAAGTTAAGGATCACAGAATAAACAGGAGATTTTGTTTTTCTTTTTCTTAAACATTTTATTTTAAGCAAACCTGTTGCTAGTTTATCCAAGTGCCCAGGAGTCTCTGCTGGAACCCATAAGAAAAAGATACATATTCAGTGATACACCTGCAAATACCAGCAACATCACCTTTTCCACAAATGTCACTTTCTTCACTTCTGTTCCGTAACATACAAGGAACACCATCTCTTTCATGGCATCACCTTTGAACCTCTTTCTCCAAAGCATCAAAAGATTGGGAATACTGAATCAAGACTGAGTTCACAAGTTAATGACTTGTGCATTGCAAATGATCAACGCAAGTTATTAATGCTTCAGAGCATGAAACACAATTCTTAGGCTTTAAACCCAGTTCCAATTCACAGGGAAACTGAGACCATTGTAAAGCAGAGCAACATTATACAAATATTAGTGTTGGGAAGATTAAACTGATGGAGAATCAGTTTTCAAATATTTTAATACAGTCTGGTCAATGAGTCTGCATTTTTAACATTTTTTCAACAGGAGGGATTCTAGGATGTGGGAAAGAGGCAAGATTTGGACCTAACATAAGGAATGCACCACACTAACGAAGTATTAAATCACAGACAAAACATTTGTATGCTTTTTCCTAAAAAGCCTCTTGATTTTTCATAAAGAGGAAGCAAACACGTGGGTATTTAACTTAAAAGGATACATCAGCATCCACGTAAGACTGCAAAAGACGGATTTCTCCTTGGGAATGACATTCATATAAAGTAACCTGGAGAAAAAAAGAGGAAAAATAAAAAAGTGGGATAGACTGCTGCCTAGTTGCGACATTTCAAAATGAAATCACATGCACCCATCTATTGACTGCCTGATGGGGAAAGGTAGAGTGCCTCTATGGTTTAGATCTCATCCATCATCCATTTGTTTCCAACAGGTGGAAATGATTTGATAAAAGAGTGCCCACAGCAGTTTCAGTAAAGCACCATGCCAGCACTTGTCAGTTGTCCTTCCAGATATTGAAGTCTATTATTTGAATTGTCTTAATAAGATAAACACTTGTTGGAATTAATTACTGCAGTCACCTCTAACATGACTTGGTCTTTAAATGAGTCATTGGTATTTTGCTTAAACTTAGTTTAAGGACTCACTGAAACCTTGCTTAAACTTAACTTAGTACTTTTGATGACTTGCCAGGCAGAACAAACATAGAAATGAAACACTATTTATTCACAACACTTGCACAGAACGCACTTCAGGAGTTATTTTCAAGGCTGAAATGACATCGATCCTTGTTCAGAGGAAGTCTATAAATTCACTCCACACAGTCCATTAATTTACCCACTGAGCTGGCTGGCATCACTGCAGTCAGTTCTCATCCCATATGTATGTATGTATGACTTTTAGAAAGTAATAACATTCATGAAGAGTAATTTTATTGAGAAGGTCCATTTATGCACCTCTCTTCCTTACACCAAATGCATATTACTGAAGGACTTTTTTCTTTACTACACAGGTAATTACCAAATAGTAAACATATGACTTCACAACACAATCCAAAGGATGCAACTCTCCCAGATAATAGATACTACACATCTTAGAATTACATCTGTTAATATTAAGTTTTGTGTGTCGATACCAAACACAGGTAAAGGGATTGGTTTAAAACAGGAATGTAAGCAGAACCACACAGAAGGGTGTAGAGTGAAAAACATATTACTCACTCTGTTGCTGCCTACAGTGGCAAAAACAAGAGGATCACCTTCTTTACTGTGCCAGTTAAACTGGACTCCAAACAAAGGCTGGCCATGGTCCTCCTATAGGAGTAAAAGATTAGAGATAAGTAACCAACAAAACCCAAAGGCATATCACTGCTGTGCAATTCAGCTGTGAAATTCATCAGTTCAATTGATAAGTTTCCCTCCTCAAACTAATGGATTCACAAGCAGTATAATTTTAGATAGTGAACAGTTAAAAATCATAGTTTTGTAATATCACATTTTAAGGAGGGAGGTTAAAGAAATATTCTGACAAACACACCCCTTCCCTTTCTTTCCCCACCAAGCTTTTAAAAAGTAAAGGGGAAAAACTGCTGTCTCAATTAAGGCCAGAAGCTGGCAGAACTCTCAAGTTATATTTGCAGCTCTATTATTTTATTTTGCAATTTTCAACAAGGCAACCTCCGCATCAAAGGTCATACCTATATGAATTTTCTATCATAATTACTTATACACAAGGATTTGCAACTTCAAAGACAAGAATTACCAGGAGAAGAAGAATTATACTGGTATAAGGATGGAGAAGTGCCACTATCTAACTAATTTAACTAATAATTAATGTAATTTAACAAGTTAATGTAATTTTACATTATAGCTAGGTCTTGCAACTTTGTCACAGACACAAGGAACTCTCTCCAGCATGTCACAATACTGCTACAAAGTTCATGTCTACAAAGTGTTTTCAGATCGCCTTGACAAACAGTTACCAGAGAAACGCCAAGTATTATTTTTATACAACTTACATCAGTTTGAAAGAATAATAAAAAAAAAAAACCAGATATGTTTATGAATTGTGATGAATATAGTGGTGCTTGTTAATAATTGATAACAGTATTTTGGCCTGTCCTGACAGGATGTTTTCAGCAAGAATAATGCTCATTGAAGTGCCTCCCCACAGGGGACTGTCTGGGACAGTGCAGGCAGGAAGGAAGTGTCTCATGACGGCTGTTAAGCAGCCTTCAAATGGCAGCGCTTCAGAGACAACACGAGAAGTACCAACCCTGGCAGCTCTGGCCGATCCAAAACCAAAGAATAAATTCGAGGAGGGGGTGTGAGTAGGGAGTCTAACACTACTCAGAAAAACAAAAGTAAAGGAAGTCTGGAATAAATTTAAATAGCATTATTTACTGAAAAGGCAGTATCTGTTATTAACAGAAATATCTAGAAGAGCTAGAAGGAGAAAGGAGAAAATCAGAGATTAAAGCCCTCCTGCAAATCTTAAGAGAGGTAACAACTTTCAAAGCCAAGTAGATATTAAAAAGAATTGTTCGAAATTTAAGTACTACCCATCGTAACACGAAAGAACAAACTAATGGCTTTATGGGATGAGGGATATGGGATATTTGGAAAGGGAAAAGTAGCATGGTTATTAGTAACCCCAGGGCAGAATGAAAAAAACAGGTATTCAGTATCTGTAAAACATCACAGTTGAGTTAGAAATGAAGAATGACAAAAACTGTAAGCCATAAAATTGCATACACAAGGCAATGATTTTTTTTGTGCGTAGTAGATTTATTAATTTTACTTGGTAACCTTAATTTTTTAGTGTATTTAAGTCTTGTTTGAAGAGAACAGCTGAGAGATCAAATTCAGAATGCTTAAAGTTTTTCCACTAATAATTAGTTTGTTTTAAATTTCTGCTTGAAGGAGTTCACATTGGTGAATACATCTGACATATCACATGAAGATAACACAAGTAAAATGCATGGATTGGTACTGCTTTATTACAGAGACATATTAGCAGGTTTTGCATTTGTTTTTCTGGAATAAGCTTGTTCTCTGTCAGATGCCCTGTTTCTGATAAATTTAACAAATTACGAAAAGTGAAAAGCAGTATGTTTTCCACCTTCAAGACAGGATATTTTTCCAGCATAAGTTGCAATAAATTTATGATTTTCTACGTAGTACCCAGACTAAAGTGATAAGTAGAGATAGATAAGAGTGCTACACTGTTTCTATATTTTTATATTTGAGTACGTACCTAAGGTATTTCAAAAGCTTTTTCAAAGAAAACCTATTTCCCTGGAAAAAATTACTCTGCAAGATAAACTTTAGTCTACTTACTTTACCCACACTACATCTCTCACACCAAGTGCTACAATCTCCAAAAGCCTGACTGTACATATTCCAGTTTTCCTGGTGTTAGATGGATGAAGCAGCCAAGCAGAGGCTCTTACAGGAAAATACTAGGGTATCCGCAAAAGCTGTGCTCCTATTTAAACTCCTAACACCCTCACTGGTCAGGGACAGCACACAGCTATTTTGAAAATATCTGTCTTCTCTAATTTTTCTCCCAAGTGGTAAACAATGAAGCAGGTTTTCCAAAACATTGTACTTCTAAGTGCTGTACACAATGGTTATGCTCAGATGCCAAGTATGTGACACAAATCTAACACTAGTTTGTACAGACCGAAGTGACCCAGATATCCATCCTAAAGCAAAATTGTGAAATTCCATCTTGTCCCTGGTATGAATAAAGGGCACAAAACCCAATGCCAACTCGGGTTCAATCAAAGAGAAAGACCAGACCGGTTTTCAGACAGCAAGCAGTGAAGTCAATACTATGCCAACACAAAAAATAATCACCTGCATGAATGCCTTTCAACACATCACCCACACTGCCAGCGGAGAACCTACAACGTGCATTTCCAGTTCCCAGAAGTGGAAGTAAGCCATTATGGGCAGTGGGTTTAGTTACATTTAGTCTCCATTACACACCAACAAGCCAGAATCCTGTGTGGCACCGGATATTGATTGCCAGATCAGGGGATGGCAAGTAGAAGCTGAGAGACAACATTGGGCTGCTTACAACCTAAGCACACACCCTACACAAAAGCAAAGGGGACAGAAAATATTGCATTGCTCTCAAGGGAGCACAACAAAGCAAAATACACACGGTTTTCTGCCAAAAGTCCTATCAGCAAAACACATATGGATTTATGAGGATGTGCAACTGTGCTAGCTGTGTTAACTGTATATGCTCATTTATAAACCCTATTTCCATAGAGTTTCAAAAGCAAAGATTTCTCAGTACATCTTACACTAACTCAGTACTGCAAAAAAAAAAAAAGGCAGCTTTTTATTTCCTGCCATTTTCCAAGTTGTATTTTTGTTTTCCTGATGCTTAAATTTCACCCTAAATAACTTCCAAAGTAGTGTTTAAAAAGCATATTTAGCAAGCACTGAGTTTTCCAGGCTGAGTCATAACCATTTAACACTGAAAGCAGACAGTAATGGCCACATTTCTTTGTTTCCCCAAGGAAAAAAAGTAAAAAGCAAAATAAGAGGGGAAAAACAAGAGTATGAAAGTGAAAAAACATGAAATTTATATGCCTTTAAAGAATATTAATTTCTATGTCTTCAAATCATGTTGACCCTTCATTAACTTCAATACCTGCATCACACAGCATAATTCAAGACTATATAAACTAGGGGATATATGACATGGTACTCAAAGAGTCACATGCGTCTTTCTAAACCCACATACAGCATTCAGTTACTAGAGTTTATCTCCAGAGTATCTGCAAAATTAGTATGGAAGAAAAGGAAGAGAGGCTTCCTCAATCATGAGGGAAGACACCAGATTTGGCTGCTACCCAGCCTTCGTCTTAACATGTACATCTCTCATTATTAGCAACTATTTCAGATTAAAGAGTAATGGGGGAAAAAGCTAATAAAAATACCCCACTTAACTGAAATGCCACATTTACTCCCTCACAGCTTGATTCCACTTACACAGGAATCTGTTCCCGGGTCCTGATCCAAATCCACAGAAGTCAGATATTGCTTAGTTTGACAGCCTGGTCTTTTGGGTCACCCTACAGTGGGGTCTGAGTTGACATTGGGGTGAGGGAATGTTTTGTTTTCCCAGAAGACACTTGAAAAATACTAACCCTTTTTGTCTGCAGACAGAAAACAAGTATGAATAACAAAGCTCAGAAGTTGTTAAAAGTTTGGGTGCCCAAAGGCCACGTGTCTGTGCTTGAAGTATGACTTGAAGCCGCAAATAGCACCATCTGTGGGGGCGATTCATGCGACTCACAGGAACTGCTGCCTACCTTGGTGAAATGAAACAACTTCCCTTCCTCCTACACCCTCACAGGACTGCAAATAATTTTTATACTTCAAGAACACAGTAAGATCAATTTGTTTCCCAGATACTTTTGTCAGTGTGACTTCATAGCACAATTTCTCCAGTGGCAAAGCTCACGTAGAAGGTTTCCATGCTCCAAACATTTTATCCCCTCCCACTCAGGTACCCCAGTGTTTCAGTGAGGCAGCCTGAAGACAGAGCTCAGAAACAGCCCCATCAGCACAGCTCCACAGTTAAACGTGGGGGAATGACAAAATCCTCTTAGAGCAATTCTAAAAGAAATATTCACTACTGAGCTGCACAGATCCTCATGCCAAATGGAGAGTTTAACAAAACTGCTATCTTGTTCCAGACACATTCTTTCTTTAGAAATCTTGTAAAAATCATAGAAATAAGGCTTATTTACAGCTTTTGCTACATAAATATCCCGTGAGGCTGAGGAATGAGAATAAGAAGAACATCCTGACAGCATAAAATAGTAATGAATGAGAAAACTCGTTCAGTCACCAGTGCAGAAGAAAACAGCACTACTCTGAAACAGCAGAACAGGGAGTAAAAGACCATGAATCCACATCTCTTAAAACCATCAGGTGTTCTATGGGAAGACATATACCACCTAAATCAGGTGCTAACACATGACCCCAACACTCACAATATATTAACCAAATTGCACTACGCAGTAGTTACGATAACTGATGGAGGACAGAAAATACCTGATGTGCTAAGTGTGGGGAAAAGGCTGCTCTAAGATTGTTGGGTTTATTTGTTTGGGGCTTTTTTTTCAACACATAGAAAAATCTGTGCAGGTTCCGTGCTTTGCATGGAGTTGTCACAGGTTTTGTTTTAGTTCAATTTGCTTATCCAATCTCTTATATTTATTTCTAGCACCTACAGCTTCAATGAAATACATAATTATAGCATCACACATAACTTTGCAAACGTTTATAAAAATGGGGTTAATTGCAGCACTACCTCATGTTTCCTCTTTCTCAGTACCCTTTTTCTTCAATAACTTGGCTATTCCAAGAAAGGTAGTTCCTTAAAATCAGCAGGGAACATAATTGTTTAAAGATATTTAAAAGTACCTATCTTGACACTGTCTCACAGCCAACATTAACACTGCTGCCAGCAAGCGGTGCCCAGATTCCCTGAAGCTCAGACATACCTACCTTTAGGCTATTTACACATTTGAAGGAATATTTGCACTTCTTTGACTTCCATTTTCCTTTCCCCCAGCTTTTTCTTCCTGGTGCATTAGGAGTGTTTGTTGGTGTATCAGGGCGTTCGGTGTTAGTACCACTTTCAATACTAACAGCATCATCCTGAAAACATTCAAAATTATATAGAATGTCACAAAGAGATCATTAACTGCTACATAAATTCAACTGATCTTGCAGCACTTGACCTTTTCCCTTTTTCTTCTCCTCTGTAAGAACAGATCTCCCAGCACTTGGTGTTGTTTAGATTCATGTATTTAAATCTATTGCCAATATAATAGCATTCCTCTCTAGAAACAGATCATGAATCACATGAGGATTAATCCAAGAGGGAGAGATATGAACTGTGATCTAGTGACATTTCTTCAGAATACTGGTAGCTGCTCTTAAGAAAATGTCTAAAGATAAAGCAGCTGCTTCCCCTAGAAAACATCTTTGATCCAGATGAAACGAGTACTTCTGAAGTACTGAAGAAGAGTTGTTTGTGTGAAAACATGACCTTACCAAGAACTGAGCCATTCTGAGGCTTCTATACACCCTCAGGAACAGCAGTTGCAGCACGGTTCTGCTGGAGGTCAGTACTGCCAGCAGAAGAGGAAGTCCCACCTCTACCTCCTACTCTTTCCCAAAGACACTTGTTTCCACAGAAAAGTTAAGCTCTGATCAGCTAACTAATGCAACTGGCCCTCCAACCATTAGCATAAGAATGAGGAAAAATGAAAAAAAGGATACACCAAACACCCCATCCAGCCGCTGAGAGACTTTTGCTGAGAGACTTTAAATCGGCTTTGGACAATCAACAGAAACTACAATTTCATGTGTGGTCTCAATGAAGAGAACAGTTTAAAAGGACATTTCCCTGCACTACCCATCACAGAGCATGTCACCTTCACCTGCACGGTAGCTGCCAAACCTGTGCTTCCATGTGAGTATGTTCAGCTCATTAAAAATCAACTTTTCCTGTTTTTTCTGGCAAGATAATCCATTCACTTTCCATCCACTTTCCCCCCATCTAGTGGGGGGAAAACAAGTCATCAAGTCATCCCAAGGCCAGGTAATTTCCAGAGCTGAACTAAGGGAGACAGAGGCAGACAATAGCCTGTCACTGGAGGAGGTTAAGTGTAACACGAAGCTGCATTAGGAACTCCACTAGGAATACAGAATGAGGTCAACTATAAACATTAATACACCAATTTCCACCAAACATTTATTCTTTGTCCCAGTTTCATGTCTGTATTATCAGAAGCCTATGGTGGTGTACTAGTCTTTGTTTGCCCAACAACTCTGGAAAAACAGGACACTCAGAGGAGAAAAAGGAGGAAATATGCCACACAAGCCCAGAAGTGTATTTTCCAAATCTGGAGTCATTCCCTTCACATTGCACCCCTAAAAGAGCCATCCCTCCACTAATATGCATAACCAAGTTTAACAATTTTTATATTTTCCAGTTTCTTCTCCTTTACCCTAAAAAATTTCAAAGTTTGCCAAATTCTCATATCCCAAGCACACTTGCCAGAATTTTAATCTCGACAAGACTGAAGTTTTCTCTGGACTAGCCAGATATTATCAAAGTGAGAACACGAGGCAGCTGGTGTGGGGCAACTACACCAGGTATCTGCAACTACCACATACCCAACACACCTGCACACAGGACACCTGTGGAGCAAAACACGCTCTTTCTCCAAATCCAACAGTATTATGTCAACTGTTAAACAGAATCTCCCATCTTTCAGGAGCAGTGGAGTCCACTAACAAACTCTTGAAAAGGGAATCCCTTCACCACTGAAGCAACCCACATCAGAGACTCAATATAACTGTAGAATGGTTTGGGCTGAAAGGGACCTTAAAGATCATCTAGTCTAACCCACTGCCATGGGCAGGGACACCTTTCACTAGACCAGGCTGCCCAGAGTCACATCCAGCCTGGCCTGAAATACCTCCAGGATGGGGCATCCACAACTTTTCTGGGCACCCTGTTCCACGGTCACTGGTAGCCTACAACTAACAGGAAAGCAAGCCTGAACGTCTGCCACCAAATTACACTTGGACTCACAAATGCTGCTGAGCAATGAAAAAAATCCCAGCAGCAGCAGCAGCAGCGGTGTGGAACATCTCGAACCTGCCTGTCACCTCACAAGCACCACTTCCAAAGGTTGTGGAGGATTTGGTCCAGATCCCTCACTTGCTGGATAAGTGCAGAAGAAAACTTCCACACTGCATAAAACATGCACACAAATAACACCTTCCACACCAGTAACTGCATACAGGGACTGCTCGATACCTTAGGTTAAGGTTACCTTTCAGGTATAAAGTTATTCTACATCGATCACATTACTTCTGCTCTGAACACCAGAATTTCACCTAATTCGGAGATTACAGTTCCCATCCCCGGCTGCCTTCTGCTGACAGAAACTTACGAGCCTACTTCTCATTCGCCAACAGGCTGCACACATAAACTTGTGCTGCATGTTACGCTACAGCGTGACAGACACACGATGCAAAACTGCAAGAAAGATGGAAAATTCTGCTGCTTTGCAGGAAAGAAGAAAAAAAAAAGTCTGACGTTCTGAAGCAGAGTTGCAGACAGAGCGCGCTCACAGTCTGGGCCTCAAATCCTCCCTCACGCACGTGGAGGCAAAGCGACAATCTGTGCACAGAGCTCTCCTCCCCGGTCTCCCGCCGGGGCCTCCCTCCCTGCAGCGGCGCGGAGCGGAGCGGAGAGCACCGAGCGGAGCCGGGCGGGCTGGGAGCCCCCTCTCGCTCTCGCCCCTCCCGCACTCTCCCGTCCCGATCCCCCGAGGGTGTCCCGCTGGGCGCTGTCCCCTCCCGGCAGCCCGCCCGGCCCGGGGCGACACTCGCTCTGCTCTGCTCTGCTCTCCCCTCAGCGCTCCCGCCGCCCCCGCGCGAGGCCCCGCGCCCGCCGCGCGCTCCCGCCGCCCCCCACCCCCGGCCTCCCCCTCGCCCGGCCTCACGTTCTCATCGCCGGACAGGTCCCCGGGGTTACTGTTCTCGTCGCTGCTCAGCTTCTGCTTCTTGGCCGGCATCTCTCCCGCCGGTGCCGCCGCCGCCGGCGCTTCTCCCCGCTCAGACATCTTCCCCGCCCCCCGCCCGCCGCCACGCAGCCGCAAAGCGCGGACGGCAGGGCGGCACGGCTGTGCCGTAAAGCGGTGCCGCTGCCCGGGCCGGAGCCGCCACGCCGCCGGGGGAGCGCCGGTCCGTCCTTCCCGCCGCTGGGAAAGCGCCTGTCCTTCCTTCCCGCCGCTGGGAAAGCGCCTGTCCGTCCTTCCCGCCGCTGGAAAGCGCCTGTCCGTCCTTCCCGCCGCTGGAAAGCGCCTGTCCTTCCTTCCCGCCGCCGGGGGAGCGCCGGTCCGTCCTTCCCGCCGCTGGGAAAGCGCTGTTCCCGCCGCTGGAAAGCGCCTGTCCTTCCTTCCCGCCGCCTCGGGGGCTGAGCGGGCGGCGGGCCCTGCTCGCCGTGGCGGGCTCAGCCGCGGTGCGCCGCGCGTGTTCGCGGCACGGCGGCGTTGGTGGCACTAGGCTGGCGCTGCCTGTCGCCGAGCGATGTGATGGAGAAACAAAGTGCCCCTTTCAGCACGGGTGTGATCGGCCCCTCTGTCGGTCTTTGCTCGTGCCCCAAGGGTTTGCTGGGGGCTTCTTGTGTTCTCTTACTCCACAAGAGTCGCTTAGTCTGCAAAAAGTGTTTCCGGATAAGGAATAGAGGCTCATCTCTCTTTCTACTTCTGTGCTCCCTGGCAAGCTCTTTCTGCACCTGTAAATTAAATAACTGCAATTGCCAGGGGTTGGTTTGTTTGTTTATTTATTTATTTATTTGTTCACAAACCACAGGTCTCGGAATCATAACAATTACGAGCAGTAAGAAAAAAAGTTCGAACAAAGGGGAAAAGTAATCTGCCCACAGACAGAGTGTCTTATCTGCTTATTCTTGTAGAGGTAGAAACAAGTCTTTTCTCCCTGAGGGAGACATTCCAGTTTCAAAAAGGCTTTGAGGGCAGTGACAGAAGTGAGCCGTGCCTTGGATATAAAAATTAATCTCCCATAAACTTCCGAGATAAGGAGGAAGAGATTTATTTCAAATGGTGCATGTGCTGTAGCATTTTCAGCAATAAACAATCTTTTCTTCTGCAGAACTGTAAGCTCCAGGGTAGCATTACACAACATATAGCAAAAGGTGGTAGTTTACAGGTAAAAGCCCTGCCTAGGTCTGTGCTGTAAGATCGAGCTTTTGATAGAAGTGTTTGTGGGAAAATACACGGCCTTGTTTCTAAAATATGACAGGATGTTTTTCAGACTGATGTCTTGTAATGAAGACTAAATCACAACTGTGCTGCGGATTTGTTGAAAGAAGGGCAGGCACAAAGTTTTCAGCAGAGAGAGTTTTTAACTTCTCCCTGTGGGTCCCCTTGAGCTACTGGGGAGAAGACATCTCCCCTTCATCCTGCAGCTGCCAGCTGACATGCTCCTGATGGCCAGCTGAGCTGCACCTTCAACTCCAACACATTTCGCCAGCTCATGAGGAAAGTGGAAGCCTCAGCTAGCCTGTGCTTCTTGGCCAGCATGCAGAAAGGTTCCTCACCCACTCCCAGAATCATCAGTTCACCTCCCTCACAAACTGCAGTGGCCAGGCAGGTCTATGCCTTCTCCTGTCTTCCAGATGCTGAAGAACTTTCTTCGCCAGGTGATAGCTCTGCTTCCCTCTCTAGACACTTAGTCTAAATCACTTGCTTTTTTTTTTTTTTTCATTCTTGGACGACATGAAAGGCTGGTGCACCAGGGGAGCCCAGTTTCCAAATGTCATAGTACACTTCATCATGCTTCTATTTAAAGAATTAATTGTGTGGTTAAACACAAGCTTGAAAGTTTGGGGAATTTGCTTCAATTTGTGCTCTGCCTGAGATTCTCTTTGGAAAGCCTCCATGCTTTTCTCTGCCTCAGTTTCTCAACAGTTATGAAAGAAGTATTTCTTACATCCCAGAGGGGTATTATGAAAAAGTATATTAATACTGTGCACATAGTAACTAAGAAGTAATAGGGCCCTTGATATAGTGTATCGACAAAAAGAGGAGAACAATAAAATACGTTTTAAAAATCCACAGTCATTTTCAAGTAGTGATTTAATGGTATTTTAAAAGCACATGGTGGGTACTTGGGAGGCTCAATTTAATATATATGGAAAGATTTTGCCAAATGTGAGTTCTCATGGGATTGCAATAATAAATGTCAAAAAAATTCTGGAATGTCTCAAAGACATGGGATCTTAAGAGATGGTCTGGGTGGTGTTTTTTGTTTGTTTGTGTGTTTTTGTTGGTTTTTTTTAATACATACCACAATAATTCTGGGTCATTCAGGGACATTGAAATACTTTTTATGTATGTGGGTTGAAAGTAAATCAGTGTCATGCCTTTCATTCATTCTCTTCCACGCACACTTCTTCACAGAATCATGGGATCATGGAGGTTGGAAGGAACCTCCAAAGCTCATCATCTCTAACCCATGCTCAAAGTAGGGCTGGTTAAAGCCAGTTCCTCAAGGCCTCATTGAGTGCAGTTATGAATACCTTCAAAGCAAGATATTTTACAGCCACTGTAGTCTCCTGTGTTCAATGTTTGACTACTGTCACAGTAATGGTTTCTTTAAGTTGTAATAAGTCAGAAATTCACATGCTTCAATTTGTGTCCTTTGCCTTTTTCATGTCCTTTGTGACTATGTCTGCCCCCTGCTCCATGAAGCAGCAGACCCATATGCTTCTCAGCCTTTTTTTTGCTGCCACTCTATGTACAGAAGCCTTTTCTGGTAACCTTCCTCTCCCTGTCTGGTTTCATCTCCCACATGAGCTTTGGCTTTCCTAATGCCAGCCCTGCATGCTGAAGCAATGTCTCTGTATTCCTCTTGGGCAGTCCATCTGTGCTTCCACTTTCCATACACTTCCTTTTTTATGCTGGAACTCAGCTGGGAGTCCCTTATACATCCATGCTGGTCTCCTGCTATGCTTGCTTGGTTTTCTGCATTGGAAAATATAGCCATGGCAACTGAGGTTGATTCTATTCTGCTCCATGTATCGTCAAGAGCCCTCTCAGTCCATCCCCAATTACAGAGGCTGTTATACTTGTATTTTTATTAAGAGTCTGAAGACATGGCTGGGTTTTCAGAGCACCAGCTGAGTTTGTAAGTCTGACAGCTAACATAGTTTTTGCCTTATGAAAACAGCAACATTAGAAACCAATTGGAAAAGCATCCACATAGAAACCTTTAGCATCCCTTCTGTATAATGGGAATGCAACAGCCAGGAAAGGCTGCAGTCTATTCCCCTCTCTCACTTCTGAAAAATTAATGGGTCAAACCTTCAGCTGACTCATACTCTGAAAGCAAGGAACAGCTCACACATTTAAATCTTACTGCAGAAGTTCAAGATGATATGGATAAAACTTAAATACGTTATCCATCTGCTAGAGCTAACAACCTGCATAAAAATGGAAGATGTATCTGAATCAGAAGACAAGACAGCTGAGTTGATCTGACAGCTCAGTGCTACTGAAGGAAGGATATCTCACCCACCCCCCTTTCCAAACCTTCTTCATGTTCCTAAATCTGGTTTTCTACCACTGCTCTTCCATGGGCTTTGCTTTTCAAAAGGCTCACAATGAGGCAGCTCACTAACCCAGAAGAAAATTGATCAAGCATGAAGTAACTTGATCCTTTGTCTTTAGCTAATGGGCAAAACCAGACAAGTGCAAATTCTCTGATGACCACCAGAAAAGAAGCTGCAGCCAGGAGTGAAAGATGGCAGAGAAACAAGATCTCATCCTGATGGTAGTGGTGAGCTACAGCTTAGCTATGCCTTCAAATCTCCCCGTGTACCACTTCAGTTCGTGGTTTATCCTCAACGTTGAAAGGGTTTGACCCAAGGTGTAGTATTCTCTATGCTGCTCTAACAGCTCTGCTGCCGTGATGACAGAGGGGCAATGTGCCGTTTTGGATCAGTAAAGTGTCATCTCAGTCCCATCCCACCCCAGCTGCCTAATTTCTCCTGCTTCCACCTGCCCTTCTATTCTCTGCCAAGGAATGATTGACATAGTCGTGTAAAGAATCACACAAGTCGAGTGATCTGGCAGAAGAAAACAAGCAGCACATCTCTATTTTGCTTTATTAGATAAGTTCCCTTGTTTGTTCACTAAATAGTACACAAACAGTGCTGCTGTCACAGTGCAGGGAGTGGCACAAGAGCAATTGATGGGAAGAAAGGGGGGTGGCAGGAAAAAAGCCAGAGTTATTTAAGCCAGTATTGTCACCAAATAAATCCTCATGGACGCACAGCTCATGTGAGCAGAGCCTTTAGTCTAATTTAAAGTGACCTTTCTTCCAGAATAGCTTGTTCTGTATGTGAAGGAGCTCTCACTGGACCAGACAGGCACATTACAGTATATGAAGCAAATTTGCAAAGGGACTTTAGAGCCCAGTTTATAGAAGAACTGGGGGGATCTGCAGCCCCACACACTGGCTCAGTGAAAAAGTGCAGTAAAGATTCTGTGATGCAACCTCTGCTGTCAACAGGAATTCAGCTGCTGGTGTGGCCTGTATCAGCAGTAGTTAAAAATGTCCTAAATGCTAAGGGCTGCTGTCCATACTACTAACCATCCCAGAACTAGAACTAGAACTAGAACTAGAACTAGAACTAGAACTAGAACTAGAACTAGAACTAGAACATCCCAGAACTAGACTGTAGAAGTGTGAATATTGAAGCACTAAAGCACCATAGAAGAATATGAAAAGCCAGGATAAGAAACTAGCATTCAGCTAAACTGCACTTCACTTGCCATCTGTAAGAGTGAGCAGAATTATGTGCAGCTAGCTCCCTAGGATTTTCTCCACATCTTCCCAAAAATGTTACAAGGATGATCCTCTTGAAGATTTACATTCAAGTTGGGAAAGGTGCAGCAGGTCAGGATCAATTCTTGGCCTGGATCTCTCCTTAACACTAAGGAACCCTCTTACAGAAACCACCCTGCTAAACAGCCAGTCTATAGGGAATATAGTACAGACTCAGGCCTTGTACTACATTGTCTGTTCTGTGACATCATCACTCACCAAAGGAGCCACTAATGCAAAAAATATATGGATAAATGAATAAAATTTTTAAAAATGCAGCTTTTGCCTTTGTCTCTGTATGTAAGTTTTGCTTTTTTTCCCATGCCTCACCCTAGTTTTTCCATGTAGTTCACCATGGCAATACACTTTCCCTTAAATATTTTTCTATTGAAATAGCCATGCACAAGGCTTAGCCCAAAATGTTTTCCACTGAAATACACACAGTCATGATGACTGTGTTGACATCGTCTACAGAGGCCACTCACAGTGCTAAAATTTCAGTGCAATGATTTGCTGCAGCAAAAAGGGATGATTTAGAAATGCCTTAGAGACATACTTAAGCATTGTAATTCAGGCTTTCTGTAGCTGCATGGTGCAGGAATTGTTTGCTGGGGAAAATGGTCCAACACCTACAGTTAATCTGTATTTAAATAAATGTGTTATTCTCTCAGCTCGTATTTCAGTTTCATTTTCCAGTAGTCATACTGGAAAAACTCCAAAGTAACTGTGAAACCTCATAACAGGGTGCAGGCAGATTTGCCAGCAGTGCTTAAGAGGGCAACAGTCCACACCAGCAGCTGCTGGAACAGCTCCTCTGTCCTATCACCTCATCACTTTGCTCTTGTGCCTTCTTTTCCCAAGAACTCTGCTCCCCAGGATCTGCCTGTCTCTCTGGTGACAGGCAGCTTTCAGTGCTGGAACCATTCTTCTGGTCACACCAGTTCATATCAACTTGTTATCTCTCTACAAAGAGGAAAGTCTTGTGCACTAGTGTTTATTTCTTCCCATTTAGAGTGTGAGTGCACTGTATTCCAGTGTAATGCAGCTGCCATTATGCTGTCACTTTCTCTCCTGCCTCAGCTGCATGCTTCCTCCCTCCCCTCCCATTCATTTAAACGGCATGCAGCTGCACTCTTCCCTGCACAGAGCTGCAGAACTGGTATAGGACTGTGGTGTTGCCAGAGCAAGGGGGCTGTCAGGGGGATTCCTGCCTTACAAGCCTTTCCTTTGGCCCACACAGAGTATGACTACAAGTTCACTGGCACAAAGATTTATTAGTGGGGCTCAAGGCTGAGGGCATACATAGAAACTAAGAGTGAAAAAGATAACTAGAGAGAGAGATTGAGAAGAACAAAGGAAAGGGAGAGAGCTCTTCCGTGTGGACAGTAAAAAAGAAAAGTGAGGAGGGGATTCTCAAAAAATATCCCCTCCTGGACTCCCCTCCAGGCTCCCCTGTGGTACTTTACCATAGCAATGATATAAGGGTTCTTGGGACCCACTCAAAAGCTATTCCTTGAAACCACTTATGTTTTGGGTGCTGCACTCTGGGTGATTGTTAACTTTGTGCACCCTGAAATGTAAACCAGAAGCACAAGAGTAGGAAAAGGAGGAAAGAAGTGGTGAATCCCACGCTGGTAACAATTGCTTCCCATGAGAACCTGCCAAGAACACTATCGTGAGGTTGCAGGTGCAAGGTCATGAGAATAACAGCACAAGAACATCAGCATGAGAAAAACAAGGGAAAGATACTGCCCCAGGAGCTCTGGGGAACATGGCCAAGGCAGCCAGGGTGAGAGGACCCAGAGCTGGGAGGCAGGTTTGGAGTTGCAGATTGAAGGCCCTTAACAGTACAAAAGGCTCAGGCACCTAAGGTACAGGAGCAACAGCCCAGGATACACTGCTGGTGCTTGCTGTGCCCTTTTGTCAGTCACACAGCCTCACGCTGCACAGTAAAGAATATGTTTCTGGGCCAAAACATCAATTTAGCTCAATGAAAGCCAGCCATGAAACCACATTTTCAGGAGCCTCTCTCCTGTGTCCAACCCCTGTCTTGTGGTTAGCCAGATCAGGAATCCAACCAGAGTGGAAATAAACCAAGCCAAAAAGAACAGAATAATTTGAAATATTACAGCCAGCATCAGAGAGAAAGCAAGAGCAGAGAGGTGCATGGGCAATTTCTCCAAGCAGCAGCAAGGGCTGAATCTTTCTTAAACCCATTGTGAGCACACACTTCCAGCCATGCTTTCCTGTTCCTTTCCTTGTGTGGACAAAATCTCCACTGTGACCTGGTTCAGAGCAGGCATCTATCCAAGAGCTATGCTTCTCTTTCTGCTGTCTTAGTTTTCCCCCAACCTGGTTTACCACTTGGCCATATGAATAGTTATGTTGGCCCAACAGAAAAGGCTGTGCAGGGTACAAATGCCAAAGGGAAGGTAGGAAACAGAAAATGTAAACTTTTGCTGCTTTAAAAAATAACAGGTCAAACTATGGCCCAAGATGGCTTTGCACCACTTTTCCACTTGAAGACCTTTAAAGGCTGGAGAAGAAAAACTTGGTCTCTCTCTGTGTTGGGTATTACCAGACTAGCACAGTGCTGTCACAATGGCATTGCACTGTTCCTTGCTGCCATCCTTAATGTATCAGCATTACCAAGTGGAAGTCTCCCTTGCTAAGTCTTTTTCAATCTATTCAATAATAGTTTAGCTGCTGGAATGGAAAGTGGGCACATTCCACATGGATATGACAAAGAGGTGGGAGGGGACTGAAAAACACCTGGGTATCGGATCAGAATTCCAAAAGCTCTTGACATATTTATTAAAAGGGTCTGAAAATAGGTTTTTAATGGAGGTAAATTTGAGATGCTGCACTTAGGCAGGAATGTTCAACTGCACAAGCATGGGACAGACAACACAGAATTAAAGACCAGGCCTCAAGAAGGAGGCTGAGGGGATTATAACAGATAAAAATTTGAATAATGTCAACTACTGCAGCTAAGGTCTTATCTGTATATCCAGTTCCAGGCACTACACTTCAAGAATAATTTGGCTCTGTCAGAGAGTGTCCAGAGAAGAAGCAGCAGGAATGATGATAGGTTTGAAACTATGACCTGCAATGGAAAAAAAGAACAAACTGGAGCTTCTTATCCTAAATAACATAAAACTGAGAAGAGAGATGATAACTGACATGAAAAAAGGGAAAGATCATTGAAGAAATAAATTCTTTTCTACAGGAGAAGAAGCAATGGGCTTTAATTGCAGTAAAGAAGATTCAGCTTATGTATAGAGAAAATATACTAATAGATAATTAATAGGGATAGATTGTTGTGAAAGATAGTATATGGAAGCTTTAAGGTTAGAGAAATGTCAGTCAGGAATATTTTAGGCATAACTGCTCCTATATAAGGCCAATGAGGCCAGTGGCCTCTTGAATTTCCTTCTATACAGACATGTTCCAGATGCAGGGCAGACAAGAAGGAAGCACAGAATTAACAGGGATTAGTAGAGAACAAAATAGTCTGAGAGATTACATAGCAGCAGAATCGGGAGAAAGTCTTGTCAACCTGTGTCCTTCACCCTTAGTGCCAAGGTAAGATTTGAGCTCAAGGTAGCTACATATTTCTGATAATCTTTGAGAAACTGAAGAGTTAATGTTTCCACAGTGTGCATGTTGGCTTATTGCTGGGAAGCAGTTTCTAAAGTTGGCTGGTAGAAAAAAAAATTACTGTGAAAACTCTGGAGACTTCAAGATTCTTTTTGTGTCCCATGGCCTATGCTTGACTATTTGCTGTGACATTTTCATGGGTGACAAGAGTGTTGTAATACTGTAAAACAAAGATAGAAGTTTTAGTTCATCCTCAGACCAAAGGCTTGCTTTTAAGTGCACAGACAGTCCAAGTGTGTACATGCTAACTGTTCCTAATTGTGATTCCATGTCAAAACCTGGGCAGCACACAGGCACCAGCTTTGTGTGTGCAGAGCAACTGTACAGTTGTGTGCTGAATTCCAGGCTGAGCACCAGGCACTTTGCATCTAATCCTCTCCCACCTAGTATCTCTCATTTGCCATTGGGACGCATATTACCTACACTGCTGGCTGTGGATTGACTCTTCACATCTTAACTGGATCTAAAGAAGATGTTAAATGGATGGAAATGTCACTCCAGAGGGCACCAGAAATGCTTACAGCTTTAGCTATACGTTGTCTGTTGCATGAGGGTATTTGACGGAAATTGTCAGATCCAACTATGAGCAAGAGCATCCCTTAGCCCACTTCCTTTAGGATTATTATCAAGACAGACACAGAAAAACCCTTTAGGAAAATATAGTTGGTTTCTTGCAATACAATAAAGATATGTGTACACTTCTAATATTGTCAGATACTCATCTGAGATATAGAGAGCAGGATCACTCTCTCTAGTTTCTGACTAGCTATGGACAGCTCACTTTTTTTCATTTCCATCTATAAATCTGAAGCAAATAATAATGATGATTTCCTCACTAATGGACCTTGAGCCCTATTGAGGAAAAGTTCACTTTTAAGAATTACTTTATTACTTTCAGGAGGAAAAAAACCCCAGCTTTTTAAGGAGTTTTGAGATGAGTTGCTGAGAAAATTACAGATTTAAGGCTACATGAAAAAATTGTTACTCAGATTTCATTCCCATGTAGCATCTGTTGGATCTAACTAAATTAGCTTCTTTCTATTTACCTTTCACATGGTACTTAAGCATCCTTCTTTTTTGCATAATATTGTAGTTCTGCTTTTATGTAACACAAAGTGAACTAGACACAAAGAACATTGAATTGGAGATAATCATAGCTTCAGACAGAGACAGGCTGACCTCAGCGGAGGGTTAAGCAGGAGCAAGATGCTGTCCTGGACACCAGAGGCTGCAATATTCCAGCCAAAACATTGCCACTGACAAGGAAAGCATAGGAATGTGTTCCCTAACCAGTTCCATAGTGGAATTCAATAGCTGTTTCATTTACACTTCATTGATTTTTAAGAGTAGAAAGGGTATTATATGATCCAGCTTGACCTCCTGTTTAATAAGCACAATTGAACTTTACTGAATTAGTTGGTGTTGGGCCCAAAATCTCATGCTTATTAAAAGTATTTTCTACAAAGGCATCCAGTCCTAAGCTGAAGACTTGAAGAAATGGAAAATCTGCTGCTTCCCATGGTAGTCTGTTCCACAGGTTAATCACTCTCGCAGCTGAACAATTGTGCCTTATTTCTCTTGTGAAATGTGCCTGGCTCCAGCTCTGAGTGACATTAAGTGGCACCTGGTATTTCTTCTCTGTAAGAATAACTTTCATTATCAAGCCACCTCCTTATCTAGCTTTGTTTTTTATGGGGATTTTTTTTCTAATTTTTTAATTTTTATTTTTTAAAGATAAAACATAGCAGCTCTTTAAGTGTAGAAACCAGCATACCTATGGTAAACAGTCATGACCACAGGAGTACTTGCTGCCAGTATCCTGTGTGCCCAGCCCATCACACCTCTTGCCATGTTTCTCCTCTGGAGCTGACTGTCTCTTTCTGCTGTCAGACCTGTCTTCCAGCCCATTTCAAGCACAAATAGTTTGGTTTCTTGATTACTTTAATGGAAAATATCCTGGCTCACTGTGACCCAACAGGGCAGCTTTATGAGTAGATGTTGGGCAGCAGCACCATGTGTTGGGAGGAGGAGTCTGGAAGCAGAAGCAAACACAGCTGAGCGCAGCAAAGGATCTCCATCCACAGGTGTAGTTGCCCAGCTCTGGTCACAACTAGGTGACAATTTAAACCAGCCTGATTAGTCCCTGGCTCTATCATCCCATCTTGTTCCTAGTGCCAGCTCTCATGTTTATATGACATTCAAGGACCCCACTCCAAGACAATAAATCCACAGAAAACTTTCACTTATTTCCACTGAAGTAGTTTCCTACCACTTCGGTGCCCAGAACCACCTCATCAAGGGACTGGACAAATTCCAGTGTCAGTGCAATGGAGGACATTGAAATCTGTGTCCATATTATAGGTGTCAGCCCCTACAGCCGTTTTTCATCTGCCTGTGACTGTGAGTCACAACCCAAAGTTTCTCTGACCTCATAGCAAAACGCCACGGTTAACACTATCCTCACAATTCATCTGTAGACCTAAAACCACCTCAAAGCTGACCATTTCATATATAAAGTCAAGTTTCAAAACAATACAGACACAGGGAAGAGGTAATATTCGGAGTGCATTTTCAAATTGTCATTGGAATGAGTCCTGCCTACATTTTGGACTACAGACCACAAAGAAAGCTGGAGATCAGCATATTTTCGAGCTCCCTGAAGATACTCACTGGAATGCAGTCACTGTGTTAAACATCTGAACAGGAGACTAGAGGTTTAGGGAGAAAGTCCCAGTCAACAACCTTGATTAAATCTGCAGCTGCTGCACATCAGAATAATGTATAGGCTTCTTCAGAATAGCATTATTTTACTCTTGGCTCAACAATGAGATGCTTAAATATTGGAAAAGAAAACAAAGACTGCCTTTTTTTGTTTAAGACTTGTTACAATGGTGATCACTTAATCTAGCCTTTGTTTTGTTTTGCCCAGGGACACATTTAAAGAAAATGTAATATCTTAGTGATGCACATACTCATACAGAGATTCCCACAGCAGCTAAATAGACACTGGCCATCAGGCTGCTGGTTATGATCATATGTCTTCCCTTGTGCTTGTTCATTTCATATTCACTGTAGTTCTGATTCATTGCAATCTGTAAAGTAATAAATTCCTTACCAAAAGCTGGTGTCACATTTTCCAGAAGGAGAAGTCTCAAAAGGTGTTGAGTAAAAAAACATAATGCATGTATCTATGTTTTCTAATCTAATCCCAGGGATTAATATAGCTTGTATTGGCTTCATTTTTTAAACAAGTGTTGGAATACAGGCAGCTGCCACAAACAATCAAAACAGAGTTACTTACCTTGTTTCAGTTTCACTTACAGTTTGGCTAGATTCATGCCACGGAATTTCAGAGTTTATGTCTCTCCCATACCACAGTTTTATCTCTGTTCCTTTAAATGAGAATGTTTCCATTTTTCATGAGAATACATAGAAAATGCTAATTGAAAATTAAGAAAATACTCTCTTAGGACCAGCTAATCTCTCTCTCTAGTACCTTGGAAGTTAATGGGGGTTGTACAGTGTTTGAAATAATATTTCCCTCCTTCCTTTCATGCTCACTGCTATTCTGTTTCAGTGAATGGTTTCTTGTGAAAAGCACATGAATGGAAGAATCCTAATGTGCCTCTTTTAAGTGTTCATTTCATGCAATTCATCATAGTCTTCCCTCTTCTGCTTCTAAAATTAAGTTTCAGCATTTTTCCTTTAATACCCATAGCTTTCCATTCTTATGTGAGTCTTACTGCCCATCTCTCAACCTTTTTCTTTTCACTGTATCCTTTATTACACACAGTGATCAAGCTGAGCACATTATTTCAGAATATTCCTTCAGAAACTCTTTGCTCTGTCTCCAGGTCTCTCCTTCCTTAAATAATATTGAGTAGTCTGCAGGTTTTGCCTTCCTACTTCTCACCTCTTTCCAACTTAGAAATGAACATTCATAAATATATCCACAGTCATCACTTCAAACAAGGAATGAGTTGCCCCCAGATGGCAATTTTACAGATAATACTAGTTGCTTTTCATATTACTTAAGGAAGAGTTTAGTTTGGGTAGAAAATATTTTATTGATGTGTGTTTTATGATGCTCTTCCTTTGGAAGAGTCATGGCAAGTAGAAAGAGCATTTGTTCTCTCATTTAATCCTTCTCCCCAGAGCAGATCTGGGGAGAGCATTGCTTTTGGCATGTGTGACAGAATAGGTGACACTGCCCCCACGATCACTGCCAGGTCTATATAACACATGATTACAGGAAAAGTGCTGTAGGAGGACACCAAGCTGCCAGGACCACGATGTCGCCTGCCATTTGGCAGCGTGGCAAGGCCATGCTGAGTTGCAGCTTCTACTCCAAACTTTTGGCTATTATGTGTTAACTCTTAGCTGTGATGAACATGGGTGGAGTAATTACTTATTTCTCTCATCTCTGGCCTCTGATGGTATTTTACTTCTCTTGGATAGCTTAACTATTCCTTATTCAAAGGTTCATTCAAGTCCAGCTTTCTGTCTCCTGATACTTCCTGATTCATCTTGTTGATGGATTTAGAGTACTATAATGTAAGCGTTAGACATAAATTTCCTATTCAAAATATGTCCAAGGGTTTATCATATTGGTATCATCTTTCTAGCGTGTCATTCCATTTTGAATTGTAGCTTGACCAGCGTCCCAGACACTGAAGCACAGTTTCACTACTAGCTGTGTACATCAGCCCTTTCTGGGGAGCACAGTTTCAATCTGTGAGCTGATACCTTCCTCTAGATTCAGCTGTGACATGGGAAGAAGTTATCACTCCCAAATTTTCTTTGTTGCTTCTCTTCCATGTATTCCTGCGCACTCATATCTGTCAGATGAGTTGTTTATTTAAGCACTTCCCAACCCATCTCCCTGGCAAAGTGACCTAGATTGTGAAAATGAATTATTTAAACTTTTTAAGCCAAGTTGTCCATTTTTCATGCAAGTGAATCAGAAAGCTTTCCGACTGCTTCACCAGGAGAAACCCATGGAGTTGTTATTTTAAAAGAGAAGAAAGAATAGCCACTTTGATGGGGAGACATAATGGCACAGACAGTGGTAGCCACTTCTTCCACCACCAGCTGGCTCTGGCAAAGAACATTTTTCTGCTTCTGCTTTTTGCATGCAGGGCATTTGCTCCAGAAAGATTACAGTGGATAAGATGAGGAACATCTCTGCTATGTGGATTTGCCTGTATGAATCAGCACTTCCCAAAGGGTGTTCTACACTGTGCTCATCTGCACGATACAGACATTCAGGAGAAGAGTGTGATCTAGAAGAGCCTGATCTAAATCCAGCCAGGATCTTCTACTAGAGCAACCACTGGGCTGACAGTGCCTGTTTTACACCTAAGAAAGCAATGAAGGGTTAAATGAAGCACATACTGTTGATGTTCCTTTTCAGAGATCAGTATTAAAGTTTCCAGATAAAATAAACTTTAATTCTGCTGTCCTCTCAACACTAAAATACTGGATGAGCATTCCCAAGAGTGCTATATAGATCTATTGGTGTCTCATTGAATGTTAAATTCTTCTACAGTGAGTCTACTCAGTTTTTGAGTCATGCTACCATTTATTCTACATTCTTGTAACTTCCTTCCTTAATCTTTGCTGATAACCTCATTTTTTCTCCCATTCTCTGCCATTCGCCAGCACATTTTCAGAAGGAAACCGATGCTAAAAAATAACCTTCTTTCTGTGTACTGTCTTCTCAGCCTTTATTACACCATGAACAGGACTCACAGGCAACTTACCATTACATTCCCTATATGTCCTATGCAGAGCATCATGTATGTAGGTTGAAAAGCTAAACAGATGCCCAATGGAAGGTTGCCCTAATTTATTCCCCCTGTGAAATCATCCTGTACCCTGTTCTGTGGGACAAAATGGCATGTGATGATGTAAATAAAGATGGAATCTGAACATATGTGCTCTGCTTGAACAACTAGTACCCATATTCCTTAGGTTTTCAGGGATTAACCTATCTGCTTGACTGCTCAGACTGCTTGAGCTGTAGCAACAAACTATTCACTGGCAGTATAAAGAGGCAATTGTCCTACAGCAACTGTCATCATACATACTCTGTGCTGGAGCACAGTTACTTGACTGCTTTCAGGTATTTTCAGGCAAGTTTGATGGGCTTCATTGCCCCCAGTGCCCCATATCCATAGCGGTGACTACATAGAGGTGACTGTGTCTCAGCTAATCCCCTTGGGGTCCACATGGAGGAGGCAGCACCATTTGTCCACTCTGTTTTAGACTTGACTTTACGATTTCCTGATTTTAGTTCCTTGTTCCTTGCTATGGGTGTAGTAAAGGGATGCGATGCAATCCAAGACTAATCTTACAATTGTAAAAGAAAAAAATAAAAGGTTAACTGAGGGCTCAGTATTACAGTCTTTAGTATCTCTCAGGCCACTTTCATACCTGATGTGAATAGGCCCCTGTTGAGTGAATCCTATTAAATAAAGCCTGAAAGTTTCAAGTATAAATTGAAAAATATTTGCTTTTTGGAACACCACTGTGTTACATAAAGGTGACAAATTTCACAGTGTTGCACAGAGACTGCATCAAATCAAGATGTTGGTGGAGAAAAGGAAAGTGACAGTCCTGGAGCTGTAATAGAGAAAGTCACGTACAGCTGTTGCAAAAGTGTCAGGATCAACAGATTTGAAGCAGAAGCAATCACTGCAATCAAATGTCTTAACATCAGATAAATTCACTGCCTCTTGTAAAAGTTACTCATGTGGATGATAAATCACCAAACTGAAGATCAGGTCCTCCTTACAGACAAAATAACGAGTAGAGCTGGTGTGGAGCACTATTAAACACTTCCCTTGTCTGTGAGAAAAGGAGGATTATTTCCATTCCACTAGATATTATTCTTCTTTTTTCTTGAGAATTTGTATTCTTGCATCTGCAGCCCTTTCTTTATCAGAACAAAACATTCCTGCCCATCTGCAAAACCTTTCAGGCACCATGCCAGATCAACAGCATTTCCCAACACACAAGGCATGTTTAGCACAGAGCAGAAAACAGTTATCCAGAGGAGCAGAACACACAAGATAAGGCAAAGCTGTTGAGGTGCCTCAGAAAGTTTGGCAGATTTCAGAAGGAATGCTGACTGATTCAACTGAGACGGAGCTTTGGACAGACTTCTATTCCCAATGAAACACCCATTAGCCATCTATGTCCATTTCTGGGCAAATAACTGTTTTTTCCTCCTAACAGTGACTAGCTTTCCTACATTTTGGGAAAACAAGTTAAATGAATTCCTAGTTCTTGTGTCTCAGAGATATTTGCATTATTATTAATCACTGATATGCAGTAGTTTAATTCTTCCACCTTTATCACCTGACCAAGATTTCATTGGAGAAAACACAGAAATGAGACACCACACAAGGTAGAAGACCTGAAGAAACTGTATCTCTGTAAATGACACCCTGGTTTCAAAGGTGAGGGCTGTTTGAGGGAAGGATAGGAGGTCTAGAACATTTTCAAGGAAGGATATTTATCTCCCAAGACTGTAATCACAACTGTAACTGCTCTCTGTGGATTCCAGTCTGGGATAGCTCTTGTCAGAGCTACTCCACAGAACCAGTGGAGGTTTTCTTTCTGTTCTGAAGTAATTCCTTATGAAATGTTTAAACATCTATTTTCAAACACTGCATCTAGTTACATAGCATGGTATCCTTTGTTTAAAAAAAAAAAATCCCTACATTATTGGTGCAGCATTGATTGTGCTCTTTCTAGACCAAATGAGGTGGTATCTCAGGTCTTGGCTGTATATTACACCTTTCCTACTGTGTTTTACCTCTTTCTTTTTCTGTGCCATGAGGTATGTTAGACATTTTATATACATTGAGTTTTGGGACACACAAAGGGCTTACATTTTGGAAAACTATAAAATTTTTCAAACTCTACCAGCTGACCCAACAAAAGACTACCAGTAAGTCTTGTCTCACCAATGTCCACTTGAAGTACCACCCTTTCTGTCTGAGCAGCAGATGGTAGAAACCTGCTAAAGCCTGGAAGTTTTCTGCCTTACTTGAGAAAAATGGTGGTGATCTTTTTATTCTAAAACATGGTATTTTACAAACACAAAGTACAAGAATTTTACCAAAGGAGTGCATGCTTGCAACAAAGTGTTGGCTTCAGAATGTTCTGATGCTTTTCAACTTAGAAGCATGAAAGAATCAAAACCAGAAGAATGAAGAATTTCTAACAAAGAAAGCGCAGTGTTATTGTTTATGAAAGAGGACAGTGGAAATCTCCACCAGAAAGCCTTTGTGAACTGTTATTTACTCTGTATTTTTCAAAATTTGTCTATCTGATTGTTATTATTTACTTCCTATATTAGGGTGGCTCAGTAGAAGTTGAGGTCAGAGCAGTATGCACATGGACAAATAGCTTTAGAATCTAAATCCAAGACAAAATACAATAGACCTATATGGAGAGCAAGGAAACGATGCAACTGCATTAGCCAGCCAGACAGCATGTGTTGCCAAGTATTTTCTAGGCCTCAGGGCCAAGAAGAGCTGCAAGAAGGAATCTGAATTAGAACAACGAATGGGTCTGATAGACCATTAATGGGAATACATTAAAAAGAAAAAATGAAGCATGGCAACTATGAGGCAGAAGCAGAAACCAGTCTTTCAAATATGGAGGATAGGAAGAGATAGGACAGAAAAGCTGTTAACCTCAGTGAAGGTGAAGAGATAGAGCTGAGGTTTGATGCGCACAGAAGGGGAAGTCAGTAAAACAAAACAGATGTGGCTATGCATGTAGAGTGTGGATTGTACATAACAACTGCACAGCTAAGAGTTATCCATATTCTGAGTAAATTTTCCTACTCTTAAGTAGTTTAATTTTAGAAAATTTCTGCATCTTGCTCATGCAAAAGACCTAAAGCTTGCACAGAATTTTTGCCACTAAGATGCATAGGAAGGGCTTTATCTTAGAGGAAGCTAAACAATTGAGATAGTCTGTACTTAAATTAATTCAAAAGAGGTCAAAGAAGTCAAAACTGATACCCAACATATAGATCCGACTCACAAGCAAGATCACATACAGTCCACAGTGCCGAGAAGAGTGAAAATCAGGTTTTGATAGTGAAGGCTGAAACATCTTCAGTTACCCATTACACAATAAACCCATTACACATCCACTGAAGATGTCAAATCAATATGAGTTTTTACTTTGGACAGAAAGGACAGGACTCAGACGTCACTTCAACATATATGTATACATCTGAGCCAGTCACCCAAGTATGGGTAACTTTATGGACACTGAAGATCTACTAAATGGATTTTAGGATAAAATCCATTTCATCTAGATTAAATATCTAACACAGAGCAGTTTTGAATAAAAAGGTCCCTAATCTTGGTCCCTGCAGGAGCCTTTTTCTGCCCACTGATTACAAAAAATTCTAAGTTTAACTGTAGACATCTATGGTCTACATAACAGATGCCTAATGTTAGGTGAGGTGACTCTCAACAATCAAGGCAGATCTGGAGTAGGACTACAAGTCTCCAAACAGAGCTGGTAGATTATTATACATGTGAGTGTGAGGCTTCCCTCAAATGCAAAGAGAACAAAAATCTGTATGTTTTTGTGTGCTACTCATGAATCTATCATGTATGGAATTGTTGCTTTCACAAAGAATGGAAAGCTTCCTGCTCCAGAGGAGGAGGAGTGTGGAGGTTCAAACTACATAACACATTGGCTGTGCTAGCATACAGAAAGCAACAGAGTGATTTCCCTAATGATTACAGCTCAGTCTATTTCCAAGAATACTGTCTGTGTATCCAGCAAACTCTCTTGGACATGTACATTTCCTTTGGCTCTAATGTACTAGGCTACAAAATACCATATAAGTCCATGAAATGTCCAGATTTTTTTCCATGAAAAGAAAGCTTTCAGCATTGCAAAGCCAAGTGTAGACATTACTGTACATCTTTTTACTGCTGGCAAAAAGCAGGTGGGCATTCTTTGTACATGACACATCTGCAAATAAAGCAGATCTGGCATGCAATTTTAAGTTCTCTCTTATTTCCTACCCAAATATCTTGCAGCTGCAAATGAAAGGTATTTGATGATAAGCATGTTTGGAAAATATCTTTGATAAAGAAAACCAAAGTCCTCCATATGAATTAGAATCTCACCACTGCAACAAACTGAATTGTGCCAAGATGATCCTTTGAATGGATAAATAAGAATTCTGTGGATAAATAAAACAATAAATGCTGCAAGGCAATGAATCTAAAGTCTGTGGTCTCATGGTAAATAACTGTATTGTGCCTATATGCAGGGAAAGGATAGAAAACACTTTGTGACGTGACATTTGGCCTCTACAAATAAATATTCATAAGTTACAAGCAAAGGGAAGAAACAAACAAAAAAAAAACAGTTTGTAGCTGCAGTAATTCCTGTGGTTAGAAAGTATTTGGATAATGATGGGATATCAATAATAACCAGGAAGCAGAACAACAAACAACATAAAATAGCAAACTCAAAGGCAGTCAGCCCAGAGTTTTCCATCAAAGTCAGCTCAAAAAAAAAAAAAGATTTTAAATAACTATTGTGGATGAACTCACCACTGTGTTTCTGCAGGCTGATGACATGATGACTGCTTTGATTTCAATGTGATGTAAAGCCAAACCAGCACACTGTTGACATAGACCCATTGTCCCATACTAACAGAAACGCTGTTCAGTTAATGGGACAGGTCCTGACTGATTCAGACCAGAATCTGAGATTGGAAAAAGCCAATCCATTTGATCCTATTTGATCCTAGTGGAGTGCTTTTAGACTCTCTCATCCCCAGGCCATAGATAAAACAAGTGTCAAGTAGACTATACAGTGAAGGACCAGAGCAAGGAGTGGCACACAGGGGTTATAATGAAATCCCTGAGGTCCATAGTATTTTCCCTTGCGCAGAAACAATACAGGACTCCTATATGTGAGTCCTGCAGGATCTATCCTGTAAGGTCATAAGGCTAAATTTGTGCTGATGACAGTGTGGGGCCAGGGTGAAGCAGTGTGCTACAGCAGTCGAATGTGCAGATCATGTAGCTGCAGTGGGGATGGCAACACATGATAATGCAGACAGAGACAATGGATGGTATGTGGGCAAGGGATCTCCTGTGCCAAGACTCATGTCAGTGATGTCACACCCTTGGCAGAGCTATTTAGCATCTCTCAAATGTCTGTTTGGGGATGCAGACCACAGCTTTGGCCTGAATCGCCTTCAGTTCCACGGAGTCACAAAAATGCCGTCAGACAAAAGAAATGTTTAATTGCAGCACATGGGCTGCCCATCTCCACCCGAGAGGGTGCTGTATAACAGTAGCCCTGCTTATGTCACATCCCTTCATCAGCTTCTTGAAACAGAAAACCCCCCACACTTACAAATTGATGTATTTATTCTGTTAGAATAGCAGATCCCCTTGTTGCTTCTATTTAAATACCTACCTATGTATTTGGAAAAATCATAGCAATCTGCCTATACATGAAATCCTGCCAAACAGGGTTTTCTTGCCACTTCACTACCAGTCATTGCTGCCCCTAGTGTGAAGCTTGAAGACATTAGATTTAATACAGCATTATTATTTGAAGACTTTGGATTCAATACAGCATTATTATTTGTGTATTCTCCTGTATCAAGGCCATTAGCAGGCTATATAAGTACCTAAATGAAGCCCATGAGCAGTTTTAACATACTACTGAATTAACATTAAGTAAAATATATTTTGTGTTCAACTGCAGTAGCCCAGCATCAGAAATAGGATGGTTCTCCCTGTGCACACTAGGAAAGTGCTAGGTTGCCTTCAGAGAGGAAATCTAAATTCATCCTGAGCATCATTTGGATGTCTGAGAAAAGGTTTAGTAACATGTCTAGCCAAGCCACAGAACTTTTTCACATCTGGATGTGTCCCATTTGCTAAACTACTTCAGTCTGTGAACAATTCCAAAATACACTCGGCTTTATTATTGTAAAAGAATGTAATATTATATAACCAAATGTGAAAGCACATATTGTGGAATATTTCAGAAAGAACAACATGTTAAAACTGCACTTTTAAAACAAGGTTTGAATTTAATGGAGAAAATGGCCTCAACTGGTCTGCATATGTCAATAGTTTACTTTACGTAATCGGCTGAGGGCAGAGAAGCTTGCCAGGAGAACTGCTTTTAAAAATAAAATTTCACTGGTGAAATGGGCTTTCTTTAGAGCAGAGGTGGGCCTCAGCTGCAAATGTCCTATCTGGCTTGTCCACAAGTTTGAAGCACATAGATCCCAAGGTATTGCCCTGCTGCATCTTTGAAACAGATTTACAAGTTATGCTCAAGGAATTACAAATGTGTCTCTCCTTATACTATGCAAAGAAATCTTTAAAGGTTATAAAAATAAGATTTTGGGATGAGGTGGATTTCCTATGAAATATTAGTAATATCAAGATGGACTTTTTCCTGGTTTTATTGAATGGCACTTTAGGGTCAGAAAATCATCCAGAGTTCTTCTTCATCCTATATTTAGTTGGGGGCTGCCAAAATAACAACCAAGCTCATTCCAGGCCCAGATTTGTAGCCGTGCTAGGAAGGAGATTGTGGTGCAGTGGAAAAATGCCAGCCCAGACCTTTAAGAGACTCTTAGGAAAGACCTGTCTCAGATTCCTGCCTATAAAAGAGAGAGCTTTAGAACAGTACTGTGGGAATATGTGAGAAATACACCTTTGCTTGCAAATGACACCACTTACTGACAAGGCATCATGGCAGAGAAATGTGTTAAAGATTTTCTTACTCATGCATAAGCAAAAGGTTTAATGTAAAAGACAGAAGTGGACACCAGAAAGGACTTCTTTTTAATTCTTTAAGGTTACTTTTATGTATCATAAAGATGGGCCAGCAACAGGTTGTTTGTTCCTCTGGAGTTTTTGTCCTTTAATATGCTTCAGAATTGCTGACTTTGATCAGCTCATCATGGTCCTCTCTGGCACTTGTGAGGCTTGATAAAAATAACCTGCGTTTTCTGGGTAAAGAATGGACAATGAACAATGCTCAGGATAACACCACTCCCTATTTCTGCAGTGCTGTTATCCAAAAAGGATAACAGCATGCTTAATAAACTGGGGGCAAAGCCTGCCTTGTGGATATGCAGCCTTTCTTGAGTATGGATGTAATTCACCTTGTGCACATATCCCTCGCTAGCTGCATTTCAGCGTTAGGCGATCTCTGTGGGGGAAACACAGCAGTCTTTCCCATTCTGTGCCACCAGGATTACACAAAGGAAGGGAAGTGAGGAATACGTCATCCAGCTGAAACTACAGAGAAAATTCAGGAAGAAAGAAAAACATCTGAGCTGGAACAGAGCCACGTCTCAGAGGTTAACACCCTACTTCTGTGAAAAGTGCCGTAGTCATAACGATAAAAAAGTGGTCAAGGCCTCATGTTTCATACAAAGAAAGGTTTTTCAATTCAATTTCCATTTTAAAAACCCAAAATTCAGAGCAATGTTGTTCTTTCTAGGCACTCTAAAGTTCTGGCTAAAATCTGCAACAAATAGGATGCCTTTTTTTGGTTAGGAAATCTTAAAACGTGGTGTGTGTCAGAATCCAGTGAGTAAATCAATTAATGACTCTCAGTCTACGGCTTATTTATGAATCATTTCTGTGCAACTTTACTATCCATTACTCATACTGTGTGGTTGGTGCCTTAAGGCTTTGTCTTCACTGCAAAAGGGATCCATTCTTCCCTTCAAGGTACCTGGGCCAGATCAGCTTTGCTCTCTGCAGCTGCATTTTTCTTTTAGTTTACACAGACAGAAACTGCTGAGCCTTGCTTCCATTAGGATTTAAAGTGGGATAACCAGTTGGAGAAAGACAGCAATTTTAATGGAAAAAAAACACTGAGCTTGTTTTGGTTTTTGTTTGCTTTGCGGTGAACATGTCATTTTTGTCCAAGACATTGTTTCAGCTCCCTAATTGAATGACGGAAATTTTTTAAGTAGAACAATGAAATGGCCTTCTTGTGAAAAAAATCTGGTTGCCATCCAACTATTTGCAAATAATTCCGATTGCAGGAGTCAGAGCAAAACAAACTCATTGAATTATTTGTGAATACATTTGTATTTTGTATTTTTTTCAATAGATTTTGCTTACTATCACACTTGGGCATTGCTTTGTGAAGAGAAGGGAATCTTATTTCCTGTCCAGCATCACTGATTTGTCACTCATTTGATCCTACTCAGTATATAAAGTCATGCACCACAGCAGCTCAGCTTTCCTCCATCTTATGCTCCATGAAGCTTTAACTCATTCTGATAAGAAACAAGATATCTAGAGGTAAGCAGGAAGGCCTAGCTAAAAATATAACTGAATTAAAAGCTTGCTTTTTTAGTCCCTTTTTTGTTACTTAAGATCTGCTTGTCAAGTGAGATGACATTCGGCATTGAACTGGATCTCAGAATCTCAGCCTTAGTCATTTCTGCTTAATGCAATAACATCTTGAATGAAACAGTTTATTTCCTGGCAAAGAGCTTAACAGCAAAATTAGGCTGTGTTCTGGCATGGCACTTATATTGGCTTCCAGAAAGCTTGTGATTATCTTCTGAAGCTGGCTGAGCCAAGAGTCTGTTCTTTATCAGTGCTTCTTGCTCTGTTCTGTCCCTTTCATTCGAGGTGCAGCCACACCAGTGCCAAGTACAGAGGGACAATCGCTGCCCTGGTCCTGCTGGCCACACTATTCCTGATACATGCCAGGGTCCCATTGGCCTTCTTGGCCACCCAGGTACACTCAGTTCCTGTTCAGCTGCTGCTGACAAATACCCCCAGGTCCTTTTCCGCTGGGCAGCTTTCCAGCCATTCTTCCCCAAGCCTGTAGCGCTGCCTGGGGTTGTTGTGACCCAAGGGCAGGACTAAGTACTTTGCTTTATAAGTTGAGCCTCATACAACTGGCCTTGGTCCATCTCTCCAGCCTGTCCAGATCCCTCTGCAGAGCCTTCCTACCCTCCAGTAGATCAACACTCCCACCCAACGTGGTGTCATCTGCAAACTGACTGAGGGTACCCTCGATCCGCTGGTCTAGATCATTGATACAGATGTTAAAAACGACTGACCCCAACACTGAGCTCTAGGGAACACCACTGGTGACTGGCTGCCAACTGCATGTAACTCCATTCCACACCGTTCTCTGGGCCACCCTAACAGCTTTTAACCCACAATGCACCCATCAAAGCCATAAGCAGCCTGTTTCTCCGGGAGAATGGAGCAGAGGGAAATGGTGTCAACGGCTTTACTAAAGTATAAATGTGTGTGTTGGTTTGAAAACAAACCAGTGGGAGATCACAAGTCAAGATTGAAATTAAAAATAAGTGAAATAATACAAGGAAAAGCACTGACAAAGTCAGATACAACCTAACACCCTGTTAGGGTGGTAGTAGCAGTCCAACTGAAGTAGTCCAGTTGAAGCGGTGATCCTGTGAAGGTCTAGTCTCCAGCTGAAGATCCAGTAGTAGCTCTGGTCCTCTGGGAACCCAGTAGACAGGGCTCGCTCAGGCAGTTCCAAGGCCAGGTTATATCCACGTGGGAACACCTGGTTCCTCCCTCCTGGGCAGAGCATCCCACAATGGGATAAGTCCATGAGTCACACGGTGGATCCCTGATGGCCCATTGCCTGTCATGCAGGGTGGGTCGTTAGCAGCTGGTAACAGCTAACGGATGGCCGATTGCCTGTCATCCGGAGTGGGTCATTAGCAGGTGATAGCAGCTAACGGCCCACAGCTGGTGGTAATAGAATACTTAACTACATCTATATTGCAACCTAGGACAATGTGATGGAAGAGATGTTAAAGCTTCCATTGCTGCTGGTTATGCAGTTCTTGTTTCTACAATTTCTAAAAAGACTCATTGTTCTGCAAACATGCATTTACGAGATGGACAGCCTGACTATATAAAAGAGAAAGCTTTCATTATCAAGATAATAAATCAACCACAAACACGTATAAAATTACTTTCTTCAGTCCTTGAGACAAATCCTCCACACATAAAAGTGTAGGTCATCTCCACATTGTTCATTTTTTAGTCTATTAGTCTATTAGTCTTAGAAATGTGAACAAATTTTTAGTAAAAAACACCAAAATAAAATTTTGGTAGAAAACACCATGTGGTCTGAGGTTTGTGACAGACATTCCCACATAGGGAAATGGGACTGCAAGTGAGAAATATTCACCAGTGTGCCACTGACCAGTGTCTCTCACTGGTTTGTTTTCAAACCAATATATATTTTAGAAAAGAAAAAAAAAAAGCTCCCAAGTGGTCTCTCCTTGCACAGAAGCCTCACTTGGCCATGTCAATGAGGCTCTGCAGCGAGGCTGGCACCCAGGTCTTCTCCCCTTGCACGAACACCACTCCCCTGTCGATGTAGATGACGATCCTGCCGAAGGTGTAGAGCTGCTTGCCCTCATGCCTCTTCCTGATGACGGGCATGAAGACGATGTTGTGCTCCTCGGCCTTGGTCTGGATGAGATCCTTGAAGTTCATGGGCACAGAGCCGGAGGTGGCGCCGATGCCATGCTGGGCCATGTTCTCAGCCTCAAGCCTCTCCTGCATGGCCTCGTACTGGAAGTCCTTGCGCCGCTCCGTGTGCGTCAGGTAGGTGATGTTCTCTCGGGCACCCGGCTGCATGTATCCCCCCACGCTGGAGGACACGGCACGGTTCATGATGTCAAGAGCTTCATTGAAGTTGTCTTTGATGGAGGGATGTGCCAACACCTGGTCTGAGAACATGGACTTCCAGCCCAGGTACCACTTGGTGATCTCTTTGTAGTTGGGGCTGTTACTGAGCCAAGAGCAGAGCACCTGCAGCCACTTTGGGAAGAAGTGTTTCTCCAGCAGCCCAACAAGGCTGGACACAGAAATTATTCCCTCCCAGTCGATCACCCAGTAAAAAGCATCCATGTGCTGCTGGTGAGGGTTGATGATGAGCTCATTCAGACACATTCCGAGTTTAGGCACGATGGTTTTGACCATGAAAGCCTCCCACGAGCCAGGAATGAACACATCCTTCCAGGGCTGAAGGATGAGCTTGGCAGAGGAGTCGCTGGGGTGCCACTTCTGCAGGGCGTTGGCCAGCTTATTGCGGATGGGAGAGTACAGCGGTTCCAGCCGCGCCTCCATCAGCGGCAGCCAGGGGTGGATCCACGAGTGGATGGGCACTGTGTCTGTCAGAGGATTCCAGCTCTCCACCTCCTTCTGTAGCTTGGGGAAGATGAGCTGATCCAGAATGTTATCCAGGATCCACACAGGAACAACGCTCATCCAGCTATCCAAAAAGTCCACCATGGATCCACAGTTCCTCGGCTGCCACCGTGCCACAATGTTTCTGACATATGGCATCCAGATCTCCCACATCAGTCTGTGAAAGGCATCTGTTGACAGGTCCTGCCCAATGTGGGATAACAGCTGATCATTTTCCAGAAGGCTCTTCCACTTGGCTATCATCTCTGTGCCATATGTACAGTCCTTGAGGGGATCCCAACTCTTGAAGTATTCCTTCATGAGAGGATAGACTATGGCCACTGCCAGGTCCACCTTGTCTGACATCCTGTACTCCTCATAGCACTTGTCCTGCAGGGTCTCAAAGATCTTTGCACACTCATCCAGGGTCAGAGGGTTCTCACAACCAGGCTGCATCTGCCCCTCACACTCCTCCACCATGTCCAGCACCTTGATGAGGTTGCTGATGGCCTTCTTCTCATGGGAAAGCACCTCAGCCATCTTCTGGATCTCGTGGCTCAGGTTGACCACTATGTCCCTCTCATACTGCAGCTGCCGGTCACTCTGGATGATCTCCTGCTCCGTGATGTCAATGAGCAGCTGCAGGTTGTGCTCCAGCTCGGGCAAGGCAAAGCCCTGGGGCTTGGAGTCCTTGCCCAGGGGCTGCTGGGGGCTGTCATGTGGGATGTTGTGCTTGCGGCTGATCTGGCTGTAGTTGTAATAAACCTTCTGCTCCCGGCCTGTCATGTCAATCACCTTGACCTGGGACAGCTCCTTCTGAGGGGCTGCAAGCTGCTTGTTGATTCTGCCCTTGGCTTTCAGCTCTTCCACTGTCTTACAGCTGTACTTGGGCTTTTTCTTGCTTCCATTCGGGTCCTTCCACCACTGGCTGAGCTCCTTCTGAAATTCCTCCTCAGCTTCCTCTTCTGAGTCCACCACAGGGAAGTCCTGCAAGGACTGCATGGTCCTTTCAGAGCCATAAGCACCCACAGCACCTTTGCCTTTCCTCTGCTTGGCCTCGATGGGATTGATAATACCTTGAGCATTCTTCCCAAGACCCCTTCCAGGGACATATCCCATCTTCTGGAGGAGCTTCTGCCCAATTCCTTTAGTGTGTCTCTCCCAGCTGCCAAAATCCACAAAAGATTTGGTGCCCCCTACAAAGCCTTTCTGGCTGGGCTTGAAATTTCCACCTGTTTTTAACTTCTTGGGGACAAACTCCTTGGGAAGCTCTTCCTGCTTCACAGGTTTCTCATCATCATCCAAGTCCTCATCCGAGAGCTCCTCAACTGCTGCCTTCCTCAACCCAGCCCTGGCGAAGCTCATGGGGGCCAAGTAATCCCTGGAGCACTTCCTGCCGAAGCTGGGCCGCTCCTCGTCCAAGTCGCACTAGGCCCACACGCCGTAGGTCACCTCCTCTTTGGTCTGGCAGTGCCGCTGCTGGTGCGGGTTGAATTTGTTCTGAAGGTCCCAATCTGAAACCTCGAAGCTCTCCATATCCATGCAATCGTCTCCGTCTGTGCTGTACAGGTGTGACATCGACATCAATTGCAAGTCAGGATTAAAATTTAATAAGAAAAACAATTAAAAGTAAGTGAAATAATACAAGGAAAAAGCCCTGACAAAGTCAGATACAACCTGACACCCAGTTAGGGTGCTGGTTGCAGCCCAAATGAAGTAGTCCAGTTGAAGCGGTGATCCTGTGAAGGTCTGGTCTCCAGCTGAAGGTCCAGTGGTAGCTCTTGTCCTCTGGGAACCCAGTAGACAGGGCTAATTTAGGCAGTTCTAAGGCCAGGTTATATCCAGGTGGGAATGCTTGGCTCCTCCCTCCTGGGTGGAGCATCTCACAATAGGATAAGTCCATGAGTCATGTGCTGGGTCCCTGATGGCCCATTGTCTGTTATCTGGGGTGGGTCATTAGCAGGTGATAACAGCTAACGGCCCACAGCTGGTGGTAATACAATACTTAAATACATCTATATTGTAACCTAGGACAGCCAGTCTTGAAATCATTACAACCTGCAACCTAGAAGTGAATCACTAGGAGGTGAATAATTTATTAATCCCTTTAGCTGATCATGCCCTTTCCTCTCTGGGGCATGAATGAAAAATTTAATTTTCCAGAATGCTTTAAACAATATCTAAGCATTTTTGCATATGCAGGCAAAACATGCAAAACCATTAAAGCAACAACAGAAAAGTCTAGAAGAATGTGAGCTATTTAAACTTAGGCAGTTTGCTAGAGAAAAAGACCCTTTGCTATGGTTTATTCCATGTTTCTGGAGAACTCTGCTACAAGAATACAAACCTGTTTCATTCTGGAGTGCGATCAATATAGGAAAAAGTTCATACAAACTTTTGTTCTGTTGATTAGAATCATGGAATTGTCTTGGTTGGAAAATACCTCTAAAATTGTAGAGTTCAGCCATTAACCTATTACCACTATGTTTACCATGAAATATTGTCCCCAAGCGCCAAATCCACATGCCTTTCAAATACTTCCAGGGATGGATATTCCACTACTTTTCTGAGCAGCCTCTTCCAATGCCTGACATGGGACTAACAACAGGATATTGAGTTAAGGGAAGAAAATGGCAGGAACCACTGTTTGTATCTGAACCACTGTTTGTTGTCATAAGAAAGATGCTTCAACTTTGATCTGAATTGCTGACAACTCCCAAAAAGTTCAGGTGTGGCTGGTTCCAAAGCTGAAGTCTACAGAGAAGTTACTGGCAGTGTGCTGGGAAGTTGATCTCCTCTCTCTTGCTTTCCAGCCACTAAATTGCTTTAAAGGAGAACCTAAAAATACATCAAATGCTTCCTGATAAATAATTTTCCACATACACTATTTCTGTACTTGTCATAGGGCTGTTCTGAGAGTGGAATGTTCTACCAGCCACTCTTTCTGTGCTAAGGTGCCCAGCACATAGTGACTGTGTCTGAGAGCCTGGGATTTGAATGTCAGTACATCCAAGGCAGAGGAAACCCATAGAACTTCATAGCTCTAACTGGGATGTGGAAAAGCTTCCTGGTTTAAAAAAGTAATAATAATAAAGAAGCCTGTGAAAACTGGTAACTTCACATTTATGCCTGGTGTTATGTGATCCTTCCTCTCTTTGAGGTACAGAGGATACCTTGTTCTACCTTTGGAAAACATCCGGCTCTGTGGAAGGAGGATGTTTGTTCTGTTCTTCTGAAGAAGTTTGAAGCAGAGCCCAGTCTGGGGCCCCTGATGAAAGGCTTCATGATGCCACACTCCCTTGAGGAGATTTTGAAGAAACCTAATTTGCTGTGAGATACAAATGAAACTGTTTACAATGAACAGGTTTTTCCCTTTTGTGCATAATGCAATCCTCCTTTTAAGCTGGTGGATTCCTGCCATCCAGTTTTGCTGAGGCACACACTGACTTGTTGTGCATATCCAGTGATAATGTTAAAAATATTGAGAGCCCTAGCTAGCATGGCTGGATTGTTTGCAATTAGAAATTACCACAATTCTCAAATTTAGTGGGCAAAATTTTGGTTTTAGCAAGATGATTCTCAGCTGATAATCCAGGCAGAGATTTTTAAGGCTGATGTCATTCTTTGTTTCTTCATGATGACTGCAAAAGGTTTTAAAAGAGTTTGTCTCTGTCTGGTTTACATTTATTCTGGAAAAGAGATTGGAGAACTTGCATAAGTCTTACATAAAATAAACAAAGAACGGGTCTTAACCCATTTTTAAAAGCATTTTGTCTACCATTTAAGGTAGAATTTTCATTTATTTCTGTTGTTGCCATTAATTCCAATCTCTGACACATATCCTGAAAAAAAACCATATCTGTTCAAGATCCCATGCCTTATTTTGCTGAAACTGCTGAAAAATTCTCTGCTGCAACAAAGGAGGAAGCTGATTTCCAGATTTTTAAAAGATAAACAGCAATTAAACAAATTCCCAAACAGATTGTGATGCCTCTAAGTGCAAGTGAAACCATCTCTGTCTCAGATGCTGGATTCCTTTACTGTTAAAAACATGACAGTTTATCCTTCTACACTGCACCACTGCACTGACCTGTGAGAAGGTCAGTGGTGATGTGTGTGTGTCAAATTCCCCCGAAACCGCAATCTTGTCTTCTTCATCTAATACGTAGCCAACTGAGGCCATGCTTGGCTGCTGTTGACATCAGTGATTCTGCTGAAGGAACTAAATAAACAGTTAAATGCCCAAAAGTGCTCACCCACAGCAAAACATCCCAACAGTCAGAATTACTTCAGCCATACCACAGCAGAAACAGGGTCAGAGACTTGTCCCATATCATTCTCATCCTGCTAATGATGAGTTCACTGAAGATGGCAGCTTCTGACTCTAAATGCAGAATGGGAATAAAACAGATATCTAGACTCCCAAGGGTTTTTTCAGGCTATGTGTTCGGCTTGTAGTGATGGTCCTCATATCTACACTCCACTCTGGTAAGACCACACCTGGAGTACTGCATCCAGCCCTGGAGTCATCAGCAAAGGAAAGGTGTGGATCTGTTGGAGCAGATCAAGAAAAGGGCCACAAAAGCGATCAGAGGGCTGGAGTACATCTCCTGAGAGGAAAGACTGAGAGAAGAGGTTTTTCAGGCTGGAGAAGACAAGGCTTCAAAAAGTCCTTATTGCAAACTGTTAGTAAAAGGGGGCTTATGAGAAAGATGGAGAGAGACTTTTGACAAGGGCATGTAGTGCAGCACAAGAATAAATAGTTTTAAAATGTAGTAGGGCAGGTTAACATTAGATGTTAGGAAGAAATTCTTTACTGTGAGGGTGGTGAGACGCTGGCACAGAGAAGCAATAGATTCTCCATCCCTAGAAACATTCAAGGCCAGGCTGGATGGGGCTCTGAGCAACTTGATCTAGCGGAAGATGTCCCTGCTCATGGCAGGGAGGTTGGAATGAGATGATCTTCAAAGGTCCCTTCCCACCCATTCTATGATTCTGTGCTTCTGTGTCCTCTTCAGCACATGTCAAACGCACTGCCTAGACAAAAAGTCAAACTGTCGCCGTGCTCCACCAGTACAGCCTGCTACTGTGAAGCCACTTTGGAGCAATCTTGTACCTCCCTCAGAGCCAAAAAGGCTTAAGAGCATTTTTATCAATCAAACTCGTTTGTGAAATAGAAAATGAAGTGGGCCAGATTGTTTTGGTTCCAGCTTCAGCAGGTACAGCTGTTATTTGATCTTGGCATGTTCTTTTGAAGCCTGGCTGTGTCAAAGTGGTGGCTTTTTTTTAAATTTTTTTTTAGTTTTGTTGGTTGCGGGTTTTTTTGTTTGCTTGTTTGATTGTTTTTGGGGGGGGTTGGGGGGTTTTTTTGTTTATTTGCAAAGAGCTCTTTTGAATATGGCCACTGCTTTATTTGTGAATAATTTCACAGAGTTCAAATACCTTAGTTTTTAACCCTTCTCTCACTGCAGCATGGGAAACTACAAAAAGCTGGTTTCACTTCTGGCATATCAAGCAGGAGCAGTCCACATCTGGGTCTGACTTCTTTTGATGACATTCAAGAAATTCCATTGCTCGAGGAGTTCTGCAAGAAAATGGAGACAAAGTCAACGTTACAGAACAAGATGCCTTGGTCTGGATGTCTCGGACCAGGGAGAAAATCAGAAACACTGTCTTTGTTATACACAACATACTCAGAGCCCTTGAGCTCCACTGAGTTTTGGAACGACAGGGCTGACACAGGTGCATCTCCTCTAAAAATCTCAAGCCCAAAAGTAAATGCAGCCAGTCTGGCCTCAAAAGTAGTATAAATTGAAGCAAACACAGAGAGATATCAGCTCTGCTGCTCATTACTGTAGCAATACAACCTTAGAAGCAAATTTCAAATTTGCCTTTAAAAGAGTATTTATAAAGAGCTTAAGCTCATTCAAGTGGTGTAAGAACATCTTGATAATAGCCTCTATACATTCTATAGGACGAAAACAACTGATTAAATACCTTACATAAGCATCCCCTTAGCTTTGTGGTTTACCCATTGCAGCACTGAAAAAAAAATACTATGCAAAAATTCACTTTAAATATTTCATTAACCTTCTTAACTTTGACCCAGCATGATGATACATGCTGAGAAACTAACAATGTATTTTACATAGCAAATGTATGTCTGTGTCCCAGTAATTTCTGAGCAGAGAATAAATAAATCTCGATTTTCCAGCTGTACCAGCTGAGGAAATTACAGACCCTCCCCAGTAAAACACTTAGCATCTTGTTAATTTGAATAGCTCTGAAGGAAACTTTAAGCAGAATAAATGACCCTTTCCCTTAACAAGAAGTAAGGGGCAGCAAATTAGCAAATTTGCATATGGAAAATACTTACTATTCACCAGCACTAAAAGTTTCCTGTTCAAACTGGCAACAGAGAAGAATCTAATTGTCTATAATGTTTTATTGAGGAGCTACAAAGTTAATGGGAGCGGGAAGATACTACTCATGTTTACCTCAGAAAATAAGCTAAAGTCAGCATTGATAATTCTGACAAAGTGCTCCAGATTTCCATATTAAATAGGTTCTTATTTGCTTGCATAAATCCACATCTAAATAAGACAGGTCTGAGGAGGCTTCAGGATCAATGCTAGTAGATTCTAATAATACAAACAAGTTATCAGGGTCTTTTTAAACATACTTAATAACTATAAGGCCAAAGAATAATTTAGCCAAGATTTTTTTAAGTGTCTATGATTTTTGTTACTGCCAATTTACCCTCTAACAACTGAGAAAAGCTCCGTTTCACAGATGAGGAGCATGGTTTTTCCAAAAACAGACTTTCTGTGATATTTTGTGGAAGCCACTCAGATATTAGAGATGTTAGTGCATTCAAGTCATCCGTATCTTTGAAAAATCTTAGCCACAAGGGAGCTGGCTTCTTAACAATGTTGCAAGCTGTATGAGATAACCAGCTTGGCTCTAGTTTTCTGGCTAGCTCATAATGCAGCCCCTTCTGAAAACAAGCCATGAAAACACAGTTTGTTTGAAGTATTGCAAGAGGCTGTACCATTAGGGAAGCAGAAAAATCTTATATTCCCCTCGCTGCATGACAAAATCCAACCAGTAATGCTCACATGTCCTCTTTAAGTGACCTAAGAGAAGGTGAGAATGCCTCACCATTCTGGCAGCCATCCAGAGTATGTATTTTGAGTCCAAAGTTGGGGGGAAAAAAGGCCATAGAGGCAAATGATTTTGCAGGAAGATTGACACACAAAAAAAAGCCATGGGAGTATTTTTAACAGAAGCAAATGTTTCATGCAGTTTTACCTTCAAAGGCCTGGCTGCAGTTCTTGTTTAGTTTCTTTTGTACTTGGCTAGATCCCAGTGTATGATTTGCAGAACGTGATCTGCCTTTCCTGTACCTGTGGGGTTTTTGGTAGCTCAGGATTAGTATCCGTTGAAAAAAAGTATTTTGGAGATCTCAAGGCAGCATATTTATCTGCACTCACCAAAATCTATGTTAACAAGATCAATAGCAGTGTGTGGGTTTTATGACCCAGGGAATTGCTCATCTTGGGCACCTCATAGGTCATCAGCAGTCACTGGAAGAGCCATAGGGTTCCAACAGTGACTGCAGGTAGATATCAAATTTAATTGCAGCCAGAATTAAGTGTTTAAGGTTGGGGGGCTTTTGTTAAAACAGGTCTGTAAATGGCATAAGACTGGCACATTACAGCTATTTCACATGGAGCACTGCATGTGAAAAACACCATAAAGGAAATCTGATCACACTCTGCAGCTGCCTGAAAGGAGGTTGTAGCAAGGTGGGGGTCAGTCCTTTCTCCCAGGTAGCAAGTGACAGGACAAGAGGAAATTGCCTCAATTTGTGCCAGGGGAGGTTTAGATTGGATATTAGGAATTTATTAATTTTTTTTATATCTAAAGGGTTGTAAAGATGTAGATGTGGCACTTGTGAACATGGTTTAGTGTTGGGCTTGGCAGTGCTGGGTTAATGGGTAGACTCATTGACCTTTTCCACCTTAGTGACTCTATGATTCTGTAAAAGTAAATTCTCTGCCTCTCAGCTGCTCAGGCTCCCTCCTCAGGGCGTGTTGGCTGCCCTATTCTAGTGATGCACAGCAGCCCCAAATCCACTGGGATGGCCAGTGTGACATGAACAGCAAGCACAAGCTAGCAAGGACATGCTGTCTGAAAGTCTGACTCAGAAAAGGAGAGCACATGTGCATGTATAAGGGATGTGAAGAGAGTCAGTAACTTGGTTTAAGAGCTGTGCGTTTAAATATGCAGAGAAAGCACCTCTGCATGTTTACATGCAGAGTTGTGTAAGGAGTTGGAAATTCCACTGAATCATCACCATTCCATCTCTGTCAGCAGAAGCTCCCCAATGCACTGGATGGACAGTATGGCCTTGGTGGGGAGAGAGATGGAGAAGAATAAAGCTGTGAATGGAGTGCAGAGACAAAGAAAATATCATGATGTCATCCACACCTCTGATTTTTATTTGAGCATTGTCTTTGTCCCCTTCCTGCATTCCACAAAAGCTTCATATTGTTGTGCTCTCAGCAAGAGAACTGTTCTACACTGACTATCCAACCTAAATCACACAAGGCCTAATCTGACCAAAGCCTTCCTACAGTTTCTGTGTGACACCAAACAGCAAAACTCTTAAGGCCACTGTCCCTTTCAGTGCAAGAGTGCGGGCCATGAGGTGAAGTTAAGAGAGGCCAGGTGTGGAACAAAAAGTGGAGATTGCTCTTGATTGTCCACTGATTTGTCCACTGTCCCTTTTGTCCCCATGCCTTAGGGATGGGGATTAGCCCAGCTCTGAAACACCATCAAAGCATTCTCTCAGAAACTAGGAAGGGATGGGAAAAGAGAGAAGGCAGAGAAAAGGAGAAGCCAAAGGATTAGATGGAACAGTGACTAAAAAGAAGGAAAAAGACGGCAACAAACGGTTAAAAAATTAAAAGTAAGGAACTGCAGAAGGCAAAGAGCAAAGAACTTCCAACACTTCCAGCACACTGGTAAGCCACTGGAACAGCAATGCTCTTCTGTCCAGGGGCAGAAGGACAAATGAAAAACCTCACAATTTTGGGGATCACTGAAGCTCAATCCTCCTGTTAACACAACTGGCTGGCTTGGCCAAGGCCAGAAGAAGGCAGCTGAGGAAGTCAAACACTGTGGTGTAGTCTTAGTTGAGGCAAAGATAAATAAAAAGGTGAAGAGAAAAGTGCAGTTGCAGTAAGAGATTCTGTAGAAACAGAAAGAGGGAACACAGCCTGACAAGGCTTATCTAAATGTGTAATAGCCCTCATCTTGCATAAAAGGCATAATTCTGCTTATGAGCTGATCTATGAACATATTTCTGTGGTAGAACCATAGAATAATGTAATGGTTTGTATTGGAAGGAACCTTCAAAGAACCTCTGGTCCAAACCCCCTGCCATGGGCAGAGACATCTCCCACTAGACCGGGTTGCTAAAAGCCCCATCCAACTTGGCCTTGAACACTTGCAGAGATGGGGCATCCACAACCTCTCTGGGCAACCTGTTCCAGGGCCTCACCACACTTACTGTAAAAAAATGCACTGCCTGAGTGGAATTTCTCCACTTGTTGTCCACAGTGATCAGAGAGATTAGATCAGAATGTAAACTGAAAGACTGGATACTGGAATAAATAAAATCAGTGAAGAAAACAGGAAGAGAAGAAGAAATACCATTCTCAGGACAGAACATTTTGGCTAATGATTCTCGGATACAAGGAGTGAAGGCACAGAGCTACATGAATGATGACTGGATTCTCTTTGCATGTGTTTTCAACAGAGCTTGATGCTGTTACCAGTACAGTTCTGGGAGTGCTGAGAAGTCAGAGATCATGGCTGGGATCAGGGCTGTCAGTGCTATATACACCAGCAGGTCTTATTTCTCAAGTCCACAATGAACACAAGAAACAAGAAGAGACAGTAAACAGATGGCGACACTTTAAAAGAAAATGGTAGGTTCAGGAGGGAACACCTATCTATCTTGTCATTGACATTTAGAGGATATCTATCACCCTGTTGTCTAAATGCCAAAAAAATTTACAGAATTACTGAGTTCAGAGGAACCATGTATTTCTCTCTGCTCCTCTGGAATGACAGTGGTAGGTCAACTGAGTCTTAAATAGATGATATATAGAGGCATCTCCTTCCTTTTCCAGAAATTGGAGCCATTACTGAGATGGGCAACTGGATGGAGGAAGACCACTTTGTGGCATAAATTTATGTGCAAGAACACAGACTTTTTGCCATGTATAAGTTAGACACTCATTCAGCTGGTTTTTTTTTAAATACAGGAGTTCTTCATCTAACATAGAATTTACAATTGTCTTGAGGAATACTATCCAGATCCCACAAGCAATGCATTGTCTTAAGAGTGTGGGGATGATACCTCCATATCACTCTGACATTCCCATGAAGATACAAGTTAGATGCCATGTTTTGGCCCCCACCATATTTTGATAGCATATCTTGTTCACTGGGAGTTACAGTCTTTGCAAATGCATTCCAAATTCTGCTTGAATTAATCAGTGCAATTTTCTCTTTCCTAATGGATTGGCCTTTCCCTCCACAAGTCAGGAACAATTCAGCTGCAGCAAGAGCAGTGAGGGCTCACTGGTGTCACAGCAAACCTTCCACCATCCTGCTTTTCATGGTGTTTGTTCCCAATTCTTTAACAGCAGCTCCTCCTCTCAAGGTCCACTTCAGTTCAGTGAACTCTGAAGTCCTGTCACTTCTCACAGCCACCTCACTGTTCTTGAAAATACAGGCTCCTTATAAACTCTGTGTCTTTGCTGTGACAAACTGCAACCTTCAGCTCAGACTGATGGAAAAATTATATCATCATAAAGCTCCCCTTACCTCTTCTTGTCATCTCCAGGACCTCCCAGAGACTTGATCTCCAAAGGTTGTGTCAGAACTTCTTTTAATGGGCTTCAAGGAATGGGAGGAGTTTGCCCCAGACCAGTCTTCACATCTTGACTTTCCTCCTCCACCTCCAGTGAGAATGTAATAAATCTGGCTGTTTTCCAAGAACAAAAACAAAGGAGAGAATATTGCCTTTAATCTCCCTGTCTTGCTTTCTCTGTCAGTAAAGGAAGGGTAATAAAACACATTTGCACAGCACCGAGGGGTATTGTGAGGGATAAATTAGTCTGTAACGTATCTGTAATTGCTCAAAATGCTACAACAAAAAGTGTGAACAGCTTGAGAAAAGGGGATCACCTTTAAAGCCCAAGTGATGGTGAGCTGAAGCCTCAAAGAAAGAATAATTTTAAGAAACAGCAGTGCTGTGTACTGAGCTCACTTTTAATGCTGATGAGAACACTGTATTGGGAAAAGTGGGGGAAAGCCACCATCTGTGAGATATGCCATCCACATGGGTCTAAAGCTCTTCCTTTACTTGGAAGGAAAATAACTAGTTGTGGAGGTGCAAGCAGTGCCTACCTGACATGACTTTTGAGATGTAAGCAGGTATCAGGAAACCTGTTGTACTACTATTAAACAACACAAACTGTGCACTGGGTCTATGACCAGATGTGAAAGAGTCTGTGGGATTATGCAAAGGACATTGAAAGAGGCACTATCAGCAGCCCAAATCTTAAAACAACATGACTCATATTTCATTACCATGAAATTTGCTTAAAAATCTCACAATTTCCTATAGGTCACAATTATGGAGAGGGGTTGCCCTTCCTCCTAACTTCTGAGCCCTGAATTCAGAAGTCCTTTCTTTGCAAACCTGAACACTAGAAACCTTCCAAAGAAATAAACACAACTTAAATTTCTCCCATTACCACTCAATTCCAGAAGCCAGGCTTTAATGTAAAACACAAAGAACTATAAATGTTAACAACAGAGCTATCAGCCTGGCAAAGTATCCTCTGTTCTTGGCAAGGGTTTCCTACAGCTGGCAAGTTTGAACTCTGATCTGTCTGTGTCTCGCAAGGCACAGAAAGGGGCAGGTTGAGGGAAGGGCTCCTGTCACAACATGATCCCTCAGGTGCAGCAAGGACTATTGCTCAGGTATAAAGGCTGCATCAATCTGTACTGATTTGCTGAGCAAGTGACTTCAGAAATGGGTATGGCTTCTATCTGGCCTCACATTTTTGAGTCATTAGCCAGCAAGGCTGTGGATCAGTTGCTTTTGTGCTACATGGAGAGCAGTATTTACAGCACCCACAAATAGACTGAGATGGGGAGACACCCCATCAGTATGAAAGTCAAAGAGCATAGCCACTTTCATAATTATGGTTTAAAGTACCTGCAGTCACATCTGGAGAGCAAAGCAGGATATGTATTCTCCCTCCCCTTCCTCCTCCTTTCCATGTGAAAGGTATGGCACTATGATGTACTGTCCCAGGGCTAAGGTCATGTTTGCTTTGATCTGATAACAAATTGTATAATAATAGCTGGTTAGCATTCAAGGAAAAACCTGCTTGTTTTAACTTGTGGTTTATCATCAGAAGTGGAAACAAGGATTACTTCTTTTCAGGGACACAGCAAATGAAGGACAATTTGCAGGAGAAAAATTCCAGACAACTGGTCCACTCTGCAGACGAAACTTAATAAACTCCAGCTTTTAATATAGCTTCTAGCTACTTCTTGGACAGGAAATTCCGATAGTTGTGAGGTGACATGGGCTGGAATCCCAGCAAGACCCATTACCTATTCTGCTACAAGTTTGCTTTGCAATGGCTTATTAGTTTCTAGAGCGAAACTGAAGAGCTTAAATTTACATAAAATAAATTCCAGGGCATATCACATTTGGCAAGCTTCTGTATGGAGATAATAGTGTTTACTCTTTAGCTTTATGAGGGTATTTGAGCTGTCATTACAACTGTAGTACTTTGACCATGTAAATGCTACGTTGTCATAATATTCTCTCCTTCGCTCTGCCTAAACCAGGACTTTGAGATTTATGGATCTATCAGCCATCCTTCTTTCCTGGGTGTCAAAGACATCAGAAAATCATGCTTGACTGTGACAAAAGCTTGTGAGTCAATATTAAATACAGCTGAGGTTTTGACTCCTTTTTGGAGCTTGTTATTACATCATTAGAAGAAAAGGTAATGTAGCTAGAAGCCATAGAGCAAGGATGCACAATTTATCACCTGCTCTTTGGGTACCAATGGCACTCACAGAATCATCTTCTTGGAAAAGCTGGCCCTCTGACACTGTAGAGTATATTTCAGAGTCAATGTTATGATCAAACTGTTATTTCCTTCTTCAGAGGCAGGTTTTTACTGCAAATACATACTCTTCAAATGGTGTCATCTACAGAATTGTAACTCATATTTTACTGCTTGGAATAAAAATGTTATTTTCAGCATTAATAACTTCACTAAGTCAAAGTGTTCATTTACTTTTTGACTACAAACTCTCTCTAATGCCAGTGTAGAATTCCTATGCAACCCCTTGGATATGGTCAGAAATTCTGATATATAAAACACTCCTCCAACGAAAAGGTTGCTTAGGAATTCTGGTTTTCAAATGTTTCAACTCTTTCTTGCTGTTTGAAATCCCCTAAAGCCTTAAATGTAGATCATTCTCTTTCTTCCTGAGCAGAAGTCCTGTTGCCTTGCTCAGTCATTTTGAAAGGCTGAATTCTCACAATTTCACTAAAGAATGGAGGAAAAAGCAGTGGAGTATTCTGTTTCGCGTTTGTGAAATACATAATGAGATGTTCAGCCACAGGGGACTGGGGAGGGAGGAGGGCTGGCAGATAAATCACAGTGGAAATTCAGTAACCGTGTTTCTCTTTTAAAATAGGCTTGCTATAGTTTCAAAAGACATTATTTATAGAGCACCGCATGCAGTAAGAGTTTAACAGGTAAGGCAGACAGGAGGTATCAGTCCCAAAGCATGGTTCAATATTCAGTCACTGGACACCAAAGATCCATGGTTTTCATACACCTGAACTCCCACTCTTGCCTGAACATTCTTATTGCCTTTACTCTGCTGACAGACTTTGGAACCATGTCACAAATTGGAACGGGGAACTCAGATCCAACTGCAAAAGCAGCACTGCAAAAAAGGCCTGATAAACACCAGCCGTATTTTTTCAGTCAGGTAAGTTCCCAGGTGAGATACATCACCCAGCAGCACAAGCGCTGCATGTACAAGGGTGGTGCAGGAGGAAGGGGTGGTCGCAGTGGGAGAAGAAGAGGAGGGTCATGGTGTCTGTTTAAGCAATGCAAACAGGGTGATTATTAAACTGGTCCTCTGGTGCCTTCATCCCAATGGTTTGAGGATAGGCTTCACTTTGGACATGATGAGTCACTCTCTTTGCTAAATGGTACTATTCACAGCAAAGAAAGCCTAAGGTTGTCCCCTGTTCTTCTGATCTTTGTGCGAGCCTGGAGTCATGTTAGCCATGTGAGGATCTCAGCACCCCTCTGGAAAGGTCAGTTTAACTTGAATCCCTCCTAACCGTGGAGGAAAAAGGCATGAAAGTCAGATCCAAACAGCTCAAAATGTTGAAAACAAAGAGAAAAATCTCACTCCCATAACAGCAAAAATGTAATGGCTCTGTAGGCCTTGCTATGCCAAATGATATAAAAATGCTCAGATATCCTCTTTGAGTGACTTAAGGGAAGCTGCCTCACCATTTTGGGATCATAGCTAGATATTCACATGTTCTGACCAGTGGAACTGTTTATTACACAGAGTTGCTTCAACATTATGTTGTGCAAATTTCACTTTCAATCATCAAAGCTTGTTCTCTTCCTGTGCTACAGCAAATGCCCTTGCTGCTTCTGAGGACTCAGAGAAGTGTTAGCACAGCTCTAAGGCAGAGCATGTGATTCCTGAGACTTGTGTCCTGCATGGGATCAAAGTTCTGTCAAAAGCCCCTGTACTCATGGGAAATCTTCTTCATAATTAGCATTTATGTAACAACTCTTTCATGGGCCAAACATATGTTTACATTCCTCCAGTCTGTTTCTTTAAGCGACAGTGCTGGCCAGATGTTTTTGCAAGATCACTGGAATTAGGTCTTTGTTTTCAGCTCTGCTCCATCTACCCATGCAATGTCTCAAAGGGGACAACTGCTCCCACACATCCCTTTGTTTACCAAAGAACATGGATGCATTCTGTTTTTCTTGAAAGTATGTATCAGGGAGAAGTGACAGAGAGCCTGTGGAGTGACAGAGTCATCTTACCTCCTCCCACCAAAGGAATATGGGTTCAGTGTTGAGAAGAGATCTGAGGATCTTTGAGGAAAGATGCCCAAAAATTGTGTCTCACCTAAAGAGGTCACAGCTCTTTGGAGTGAGCTGCAAAGTGAATCAATGGCCCTGACTTGAGTAAAGGCAAGATTTCTGCCTCACCCTCTAATCTTTGGGGTCTTTCTTGTCTTTGTGCCTCCTGTCTTGATGTTTATTGTCTGTAAAATGGGTGGGCTGTTATAATCCTCACCCACTGTGACTATAGAATACATCTCACAGACATCTGAAAGATGGAAGCTGGTAAAAGAATAAGGTGCAGTCCAGTTGGCTTTTGAGTAACTCCTCATTGCAAGTTCCCCTTCAGACTGGCTCACAGTCCCAGGACTATCTAACTTAATTTGGCTATAATCACAACCTTGCTCAGGACTGCTACAACCACATGAAGGGTCAGAAACCCAGTTTTGGTAACTATTGCCTAAGGGTGCCCGTGTTATACTGTGGTTTCTGAAGGAAAGTTTTTTAATAGGCAAACCATCCATGCAAGGGAAACTCAGTTCTTTGAAAGGATGTGCTGTACTTTCTAGGAAATAAAACGATCTGGATTAGAGAAACACCAATGGATGTGGTGGTCTGTGAGGCAATTTAGAAAAGTGATCCAGGTAGCTGTTTCTTCCAAAGCCATGAAATATCATATCTGGGAATGAGACAGTCTTCATAATAAAATTCTTGAAGAAAAAAAAATTTCTAAAGACAGAGAAAAGGCCACTAAAGTAAATTTGGAAGCTGTCTGCACACAGCCCTGTCGTACAGGAGCCAGTGTTACTCCCAGGTTGAGCTGGGCTGTCTACAGAAAAGTGAATGGAAAGAGCAGCTGCCACATGAAATAATTTAATGAATATCCCCCTCACCTTACTAGCAGGAATTTGAACTGCAATTTAAAACAGTAAAACTTTGAAGGGAGGGTAGCAATGTGCCTCCTCAAGGAATTTCTCTGCCCTCACTGCCTCGGGAAAAATCAGTTTTACCTTTCCTTTACAGAACTGTTTTGAAAGCCACATCTGATTTCATCAGAGGTTTTTTTAATTGGGCTTTTCATAAGTTTTTCATGACAGTTTCTTTGCTTAAGGATTTGCACCTGAAAACAACAGAATTCTGGCCCAGAATTTCTACAAGAAAATATCTTCTTACTAAGACACTGAAGTTCCATCATACACAGGCAGGGACTGCATCTAGACTAGATTTTGTAGGCACTAATGATGTTTACTCAGTTGATGTTTGTTTCTGTTTAGTAAAGAATTTATTCCCATCATAATGTTATACCTCTAACCTCATCAAAACCCACTTTATGCAGCTGGGAACATAGAAATTAAAAAGTGGTGGGCTTTAACATCTTGACAATTGAAAATGTTTACTCTGGCTGAAACACCTTGACATTTCCTTTGCCATAAAAGACTGGATTCCCAAATGAACAGAATTATTCATAGGGGATGATGTTACTCTCTGTCAGTAAGAAAACCAGGATTTGGCCAAAGGACCTCACTGATTTCAATATGTAAGTAGTTTTCTTCTAAATTTTCATGTCACTGATAATCACTTTCTCTCGATTTTTTTTTCTTTCAGTAACCACAACTTTAAAACTGTGTTCTTCTGCTCTGTTAAAATATGTGGGCTAATCTCTGGTAAACCACCATATTTAATTTAGTTGAATATGTTTTGGTAACATTTTAAGTTAGCACAGTTAGCTCATGTGCCAAGTATTACATTTTTTCATTCCCCACAAAATCAGGACAAACTGTACGTCTCCTGCTGTGTCTGAAGCCGATTTGGCTAACTTTCAGCTATGTTAATTAAAGAATACAGCAATACTATTTTTATCTGATTTTAAAATACTACAGATACACTGCTGGCAATTTTACTTGTTTTGTTGCAAAACTACTTAATAGCAAAAGAAGTTCAGTAGTTTGTTTTATGCTATTCATTTTCACATCCATGCCATAATGCTAAGAACTGTCAACCAATTACAAGGACTTATCAAATCCACTTTCAAATAGAGATTTGGATAAACTTCACTAAATATAATATAATGGAATATAATGGAACAGAGGAGGAGGTAAAAAGAAAGAGAATACCAATGACAAGGTTTAAAGACCTTTTTGAACAGAACTTTCTGCAATACCAAAAAGTTCTGGTTTGAAAAGAATGTTTCTAATACTTCTGAAAAATTGGGTTAACTATTTAAAAAACTATGTACTAAAGAAAGTTTATTAGCAATAATCACTCTAGCCAATATACTGTAAAACATTGTGGACCAAAAAACCCAATGATTGATATAATGTTTGAAGAGTTAAAAGGGTTTTGTTAATTTGAAAATAAAAGGATTAAGATCAGGCAGGCTCTAAATTTCCAGCACCAACTCCCTACTCTTCACCTAGACAATTTATTTCTATTCTGCATTAGTATTGCTGGCCATACTCATAGCTTAGAGGGACAAGACCTATTCTGTTTGAAGTCAGTGGGCATTCTGCCATAGATTCAATAGGAGCAGAATTTGGCATCTGAAAGCAAACTACATGTGATGAAATATGGACCTGCAAAGTATTTGATCTGTGGTTTTACCTGCCTACACTACTGTTTTCTTTACAACTGTTCTTAGTAAAATATTCTTTTAGGCATCTGATCTTTCAGGTCAACAAAATGTTGCACAAACTACTTATCTTCTCCTCTTTCCTCCAACTGTGTTATCTGATCTGAATAAGTTCAATGCATCTGATATCCATTTTTGCTCTCTATAATTTGCTGGGTTTTTGGCTGTGAGGCTTAAAAAACGCAGATGCGGAGAATGTTCATCAGTGTCTTGCTTTTGTAGTTCTTCCTAGGTTTCAGCTGCTGTTGCAATTCACAGAGCCTTTAGCAATGAACAAGCTCTCTTGAAGAATGGTAGAAGTGAATACCAACACATGCAGGGCTACTGTTTGACTTGAGAATATCCCAGTGCAATTTGAGAGACTATAATACTTTCTTTTGGATCATTATTCCTTCTTTATTCCTCCAGTAGCAAGCACTGCCAACATGTCTGGATTTCTATTGAAAAGGGATGCTGTATGAAAGAAAAGGGCGGGCTTCACTGATCAGTAAAAGCACACAGAAGTGGTCCAAAGAGAAGAACTGGGTAGGTGGATGCGTTAAAAACACAGATCCTCTACTACTCTTTGCTCCTGCCTTCAGAAAAAAAGTGACCAGTAAAAATTGTAGTGATTTTGTGATCTATGGAAAGTGAATTTGTTGGCCTGCAGCCAGTTGCCCATGGAGAGTTCCACATCAAACAGCTTTCAACACAGTGGGTCACTTATGATCTGAAGTCACAGAAGTTTGTTGCCAGATTCACTTATGGCTTTAAGCCAGTACGGATTTATTGGGAGGCTACCAAGGAAATTTTAGATTTCTTGTAGCCCCTCTCCCACTCCACTGGTGTAGTGCTGGCAATTCCCTTGTTCCCAGCATATCATCTCATCACCTCTCTGGCACTTCAACTGTATCCACAAGCGCTCTGGACTTACAGAGAAAGCACAACCTGAGTCAGAACTGTATGTGTTGTCCTGCATTTGGCCCTCCACTGTGGGATCTCCATAAGGCCATTGAGCTCTCAGAAAGATGGATGCCCAACACAGAGTTGTGAAGGGAGTGCTGTGTCCCTGACATTCACATCTGGCCTACATCTGTCCCTGGTTTCAGTGGAGAAAACAGCAGGACATATAATCCAATCACTTCTAGACAAGGCTCGTGGCATAAGCACATTATCAAGACAGGCCTGCACCATTGCTACTAAGAAAGTATTACTTTTTGAGTTCTAAGAAATAAAACTAAGAAACACAGGATGACAGAGAAGGTGAGAACACTCATACCAATATTGTAATTCTTTGCTTCTCAGATCCTGAAAAACAAAGCAATTGTAAACACATTAACTTCTTTTTTTTATGCATTTCCTCAACTCTACTGAATGGAAAGCACTCATTTATGTACTTGTGTGTACCGGAATGAATTAGCACAAATCCTCTATGGATTTTAAGATTCAGAATAGCTTATATGCCATCAGAATATTAGGAGACATTTAGTTAACGTTCTTTTCAGTGGTTTGATTTAATCAGCATGAGGTCTGCCCATGTGTAAATGCAGTCACTGACCCCTGAAGCACAGAGCCAAACACCAACAGCCTGACTCACTCCAGTAGGCAAGATTCAGATCTCACATAAAGACCAGGGAGTGGGACCTACCCATGCAAGGCTTGAAACCAACTCATTGGCATAAATGGATTCATTTGTTTGAGGAAAGAAACCAGAATTTACCATTACTGTACAGACCTGATCATGAGAATACTTTTCACATGTAGGTTTTCTTCTGGGTGAGAAGCCCCATTCAAGTCAGCATTGGCAGGCCCCAGCTATTTACTCTCTATAGTTGGCATTGCCAGCATCAACATTTTTGCTTCAGCTCCACATCAAAATTCACGTAGGTGTAAAGTTTTCCCAGACACAGAGCATGAGCAGTATCTACTTTACCTTTTAACACTTCTTCATCTGTGTGAACACGACGGACACAAGGTTCCATATCCTGAATTCCCTCAAGCTTCAGGGTAGCCAAATGCAGACACACAGCTTCAGAGAGTGGGCAGCTGGACCAACAGGGTCCCCATCTGAGCCAACTGTTCTATTGCTGGCTCCAGACAAGCAGGTACAAAGCTGTGTTACCACTCCACTCCCTGATAACAGTTAATGGGCTAACAAGAACCCACCCCATGAACAATGGATTTATCTCATCCTATTGTTAGATGCTCCCCCCAGGAGGGAAGAGTCAAAGAATCCCACCTGGATATAACCTGGGCTTTTAAGCATCACAAGCAGCCTCTCTCTGCTGGGCTCCCAGGAGGAAGCTAGACTTTCTATTTTTTCCCATAAGGGAAGATTTTTGCAAGTGGAGCGGAGCTAAGGGATAAGGTTTAAGGAACTCTACTCATAATCATCAAATGTGAGGAAACAGTACATTTCTTTGGTGATGTACATATTACCTAATAGCTGAATTTCTCCAGATTAAATGGGGAAATATGATAAATTGTCTGTGGGGAAACAAATTACAAGCTCAGAGAATGATCCCCCATCGCTAGGTCCTACAGAAAAAGTCTGTGGCCATCAAGGCTGATGATACTGATAAACAAAATGATACAGTTCAATTAAAAAATAATGTATGGAAAGTTTCAACCACCACATTTTCCATACTAGTTTCCCCTGACATTTTCATGGCTCCCAGATGTCTCCCAGCATTGTTGCATGCTGTGCTGTGCAGATTCACCACCACAGATCACTACCAGCCTGGGTACCAACACTGCAATCTTCTGCAAGAGGAGAAAGCGCTGTAGCTTTTGCCATCTCCTTACAAGCCATGCTTTGCTTTCTTCTCATCTGCTTGCCAGGTATGTTAAATTGCTCTTAAAGCAAGGGTTTAGAAGGCACAAGATCTGAGTTCATTTTCTTGCTCTGTGCTAGCTCATGTGCAGCTTTATGGAGAACTGATATACTTGTGTCTCTATTAGGAAATTGAATACCATGGGGTCATTCTCTGTTGTTCACCACCATGCCACAAACTACATTCAATTCATTACACTCTTCTAACTTCCAAGCAGGGTCTGAATATGCATTCAAATTGTCTGTTGGGGATGGTAAGCTCTGCCAGTGAAACACCTGAGTTGGTATGAGACAGAAATCAACCATTTAAACCAGTGATGCCACTTGTACAGGCAATTATATCCCACTAACTTGCCTTGTGATTTTGCCACCACTTTTTGTGGTGCTTGGTCTCTGGCTCTCTGCACTCCATCAATCAATGAAGGATCACACCAGTTCTGTCCCTATGACATAGAGTTAAAATGTGATAATGCATCATCTCTCTGTAACAGAAATGATCATGATCACAGGTAGGAAAGATCAATGTGACTATAATCTTATGAAAAGCTGTATTCTTCCAGTATGCCTCTAATTTATTCTATTCTGTTATTCCAAAAATGATCCTAATGGCAGTCAAGTGATATGAACTGACATCTCAGAGATTGGATGGGTTCTAACATGGACAGCATGCTAAGATGGATGAACACAGGCCTATTCATTTATCAGAAAAGGTGATGTTCCACCAGGGAATTGATTAAGCTCTGCTGCACGTATGTGTGTGCAAGAGTGTGAGCATAAGTACCAATTTTAGCTTGGCAGCAAGCTGAAGTAGCTGCTCCCTACTTGTTTGCTTATTACTTTCCTCAGAAATATTCCTTTGGGGCTGAAGAGTGTTCTGCTTGCTTTTTGCTCAAAGGTGACTAAAGAAAATGATAGGAGCTGCTTCCAAGTTACAGGAGCCCAAAAGGAATGCAGTTCCTCCTGCACTTGCCCTGCTGGCTTGGTGATTGCGAACTGGCAGGGGAGTGAAATGAATGACAGTGCCCTCTGAGAGGTGCCCAGAGAAGGATTCTTACCAAATGCTGTCTCCTGCCAAGTCTCACAAACACTGCCAGCCTGTAATGATGGGGAGAAGTATTTGGCAGCAAGGCCCTAGGTTTTCGACATCTAACTAGAGGGAAGGGATGAGGACAAGTGTCACTAGCTGGGACAGAGACACTTTTTTTTCCTGTATGATAAATGGTCTTCAGAAATTTTGGGGAAGTGTATAAGTTCACTTACCATGCTGGTGAGGCTGTGTTGTAAGGTTTGCTTTTCCTTATTCAGTATCTGAGTGAGTTACTGTGAGAATGCCCACTGATGAGAAAGGATGTGTAAAAAACCACAGCAGGAAGGAGCAGCAGCAGGAGTGCATTAGGAATGTTTGCTAAAGGGCAGTGCATGGCAGACACAGAGGACAGCAGGCCTCTTGCTCTTCAGAGGTGTCAGTGTTTGACACATCCACGGGAAGTGTGAACAAAATGTAAGGGAGCTTGTTTCCTTTCTCTCCCACAATCAAAGGCATTTACTATGTGCATTTGTCGGCCAGGTAAGAATCCTGTTTATAGCATTAATGACGTGATCAATCTTGCAGTGTGCAAGTTTCGTGTCAGGACAAGGAGAGAAAGGTGTTAGAACACACAAGAAGATTCAGAGGCATCATATTTGTTTCCCACCTCTAGTTAGATACTCTCACGTGGCATGGGAGCTCCTACCCAGATATCCTGTTCCTAAGTGAATGCAGCTAAATTAGTTCTGATTGCTCCCCTCCTGTGCAATGGTACTGACTCACTTTTCTTCCTTCCTACATACTTTTTGCGTGTCGTTATTACGTTAGCTTTTGGGCAGCTGCTTTCTTCCATGACAAAGCCAGCTTCCTTTTAGGGAACAGCACCACAAGGGACATGTTCACTACTAGATAACTGGAGCTGCATAAGTGGTGACGGAAGCTGCAGAGCTCAGAATAATGTGTATGAGGAAGGAAATTGGAAATTTGCCTTACAGAGAGAGGCACAAAAGAGGAAATCTGAAGGAACAAAAGAAACATGAAAGCTGTCACTATTTCCAGAAAGCGGGAAGAGAATTGGGAAAGAGATCTCTGACTCAACACGGACTTGAGGAAGTTGTCTTTGTAAGGACAAGATTTGGAATAGCTGTGAGGACAGTGAAATCAAAGAAAAGCAGGTGATGTAAGAGAAATGCAGAGCAAGAGCTGAATGTTCCTGTTTCAGCAGAAAAATTCTGGATAGACTCAGGGTGGATATTTGGATGGATAAGGGTGATGTACTTGAAATAGGAATGACATGAAATAATGATCATTAGGAAAGGAAGGAGCTGAGTACTAAAAGTCTGAAGGACCAGAAATGTCATTTCATACAAATGGGATACAAAAGAGGCAAAAGGAAAACCCGTGAACAAGCACACTTGGAGTAGTAAAGAGGGATATATCACTTTAAAAAGTATCCTAACTCCACTGTGTTTTGTGATTATTTTGCAATATTCCAGCAGTGCTCAATGATCTTGTTGCCACCTTGCCTCCTAGCCATGCAATGGGGCCACCTTGCCTACCTTTGCTGGCTTCTGGTCTTGTTGGCAGCATGGATGAGTAACAAGAGCCACACTCCTGGACTACTTCATTTCACTATGCCACTGTTATTTTAACCATAATTTTTCTTTGTTCCAATTTCTTTTTCTTTATCTTCTTAGAGGTGTTGCTGGAAAACATTAATTATTGTCCATAAAATTATTTTATTAAGTTCTTATGGTGATGTAAATTATATTGTATTTTTACTATAGTCCCAGAAGAACAACATTGGGTAAATCTTTGCCAAACTCTTTGAACTTGGTTTTGAACTTGTCACACCAGAGTTAAATGGGCAGAGTTCTACCAGGCTTGACAAAATTAGGCTGCTCAAAAGCGCATCACTAACTGTAGATTGTTGCATATTGTCCATGAGTGGCCTCATTCTAGCTGTGCAGCTGCTCTGGAGTTCTCTGTTGGCAGAGGTGCACAAGAAATGGACCATATAGTGGCCACAGACATGGAGAAATGTCATAGAGAGCTACATTTGGGAAGCTGGTATTTTCTATTTCCTACAATCTATACTGTATCTTGTGTCCTCTCAAATGGACACTGAATTCCTGGGGCTGACATCAAAATCACCTTCCCTGAAAAGCTGGGGAAAATACTATAACACTTAAAAGTAAATGAAACCACACTGATCCTTTAAATGGGTCATGTGAAACATCTGGGTTGCAGCTCGTTTCCAAACCATTTATACAACACTGATAGGGCATTTCCCAACCTTACTCAGGTGGCTTTGCTGCCTCTGCTTTTCCTCCCCATTGCCTCCTTGCCCCATCACTCTTACCATTGCGGAATTTCAGCTGTTCCAACGCCCAGCCCTATTTCAAGCTTATGCCCTCTCTTCAACTTTTCTTCACTAGCTCCCTTAGCTTCCCAAATTCTGGTTGATGGGGATTTTTTGTTGCTGTGAGCAGATATGCCCTCAAATCCTTGATAATGAGCCTGTGACAGTGTATCTGCGTGTGCTCAGCTTTGTTCCTCACTAGTTTTGTGCCTCAGATGGGCTGATTTATAGTAGACCTGAAATTCAGCCAAAACACCTGGTTTAGATCTGAAGCTCTTTCTGATTAATAGTGCCCCCGACCCACGGCTCTCCTAATAGGGTACAGTAATATGAAGCAAGGAGGGAGGGCATGGATGCCAGCAGCACTGGGAACACCAAATCACCCCGGAGGACTGCAGGCATTACAATGTGGCAGGCACCTCGCAGAGTGGAAATGACACTGTTGCAAGAAAATTATATACATAATAAATTACAGAGGTCATGCTGAGGCATGGTTTTCAGCATTATACAATACACGTGGGAAGAAACAGCTCTGTTAGCTTGTTTGTCCTTCCAGGATAGCTGAATACCAGCAAAATAATGACAATTTTGGGGAGCTTGTGAATGCAAGATACAGCATTTTCACAAGAGCTAGATCCAGATTCTGGAAGAACTTTTCACAAGAGAAAAGAATGTTGTTTAGGTTTGCTGCTTCACTAAATATAGGACTCCTATCTCTGCAGTAGTTTCTCTTTAGATATGTACTCCTTTTTCGTTTCATTCTCAAGCACACCCAGGCACACAAACAAAAACAAATGAGTTATAAACTAATCAAACTTGTTTTCTTCAGGTTGGAAAGGAAAAGAGATAATATTTTGATTTCAATTTCCAAATCTTTGGGAGGTGCTCAGATATTATCTATCACAGTACTTCAAGCTCCACACTGTAATGGTATCAAGTGTCTCCCAAGCAATTAAAAAACAACAAACAATTATCAAAATATGTTTTGCCATCACTTTAACTGGGGAGTAAAACTGTGAGGTTTCTGTGCACAAGAAGAGCTGAAAAAAAGGAAAAATTTATTTTTGGACCTCTAAGATCAAGGTCACTTTTTGTTCCCTTAGGAATGAGATGTTTTGTCCAAATCTGGTCTCAGTAACTCCTAGAGTCACAAGCTTCCTCTGTTTGGATAGTTTCATGGTTCCTGGAGAAAGGGACAGGAACTCTCCATCAGAGAAGAACTGATGGAGCCTAATTTATTCAGGCCAATTCTACGGAATTTCTCCAAAAAGCAGGTTGAAATGCGCTGTTGAAGTCCAGATACTAGCTGAAGTTGGCATAAAAAATACCAATGTGTGTTTCTGTATCAGTAGCCTATAGCAGCCTCTGTGTTTTCATGGTGTGAAGCTTTATGCTAAAGCTGTCTTATGCCAGAGTCTGCTGCTGTATACAACAGTGATTTATTTCCCTAGCATGGATTTTTGGGACTCCTAAAGCAGTTCAGAGCCAAGAAATACAAATACGATAGTATCCTCAAAGAGCTTGGCATTCTGAAGAAAGCAAGTTCTACATGTTGCAAGCCTTCCTTACACACACACAAATGGCATTATTTGGGTTCAGCTTTCACCAGATGTTCTTCCTCTGACACCAATTTTCCTTACGCATTATAAACAGATAATCTTGCTCATACATCCTGTCAAACAGACAGAGCTGAGTATCACTTGTATACTGCTTGTCTTTAAGCTGCCCAATAAATATTTCAGTGGCTTCATGGATGTGGGGACACTTACAAGACAGCTCCTGAGGAGGCACTTCTGGGAGAGGAAGAACTTTGTCTGCTGGAATCCTGTGGTTTTGCTGTATTATTCGCTGCTGTGTGTGTGGGGAGGAGGAGAAGAGCGCTGCTGCAAGGAGTGATGGAAGTTGCAGATAGCTGGGAGGCTGGGACAGCACTTCGGCAATGGGTGGTGGGAGGTAAGGACGCCAAGCAGCAGCTCCTCACTGTCTGCCACTGGGTATACAGGTAACCAGGTTTACAGCTGCTGCTACCACGCTGGGAGAAGGCACCTTAGGAAGTTTCTAACTTTTATGAACAGAAACCAAGTGGCTTCGTACAAAATCCCAGGCTGCCAAGGACAGAGCCACCGATTAAGTCCAGGAAGCATTAGCTGGTAGCAGAACAGTGGGAGGCTAATCATGAAAGACCTGAAAACCACCAGGGTTATTACGCTGGCCGTGATGTACATTCGAGAAATGTTTGGCGAGCTTTCAAACAAAAATAACTCAGAGAAGCCCCATGGCAGCAACCAGCCCCTCCGAACCCCTCGCTGCCTGCGAACAGATTTTTTTTTTTTTTTTTTTTTGCCCTTGCGTTTTCCCTTGCCTAAGGCGACACCAAAGGAGTTTCCACAGAAACTTTCCAGGCTGAGAAATACAAAATTACATCCTTCGGGCGGACACCCCCGACTCGCACCGCGGAGACTTCACCCGGCGCTGCACCCGAACAGGGACCCGCCGAATGTCCCGTGGGGAGGCTGTCCCAGGAGATGGGGTCCCGGGGGACTGGATCCCGGGGGAATGGATCCCGGGGGAAGGGATCCCGGGGGACTGGATCCCGGGGGAATGGATCCCGGGGGAATGGATCCCGGGGGAATGGATCCCGGAGCAGCGCTCCCGCCCTGAGCAGGCACCCCTGCTCTCGCCCCTCAGCGCTGAGGGGGGCGGTGCGTGTCACGCGGGCGGGGCGCCGGCCGGTCACGTGACGCGGGAGAGGCCCGGCAAGGCCCGAGGAGGAGCTCGGCCGCCGCCATTTTCCTGCGGCGCCCAGTGCGTGTCCCTGTCCCCGGCCGGGCGGGCGCGCAGGGGGAGGGGACGGCGGCCGGGGGAGGGGAGCGGGAGGAGGAGGAGGAGGGGTCCCTGCTCGGGTGACAGGTCCGTCCCTGAGGGCGGAGCAGGGGCCGCCTGCGGCACGGCGGGGTGAGGAGCCCGCGCAGCTCCATCCCCCCGGCGACTCCTCCCGTCCCGGCCCCTGAGGAGGGAGCGGAGCCGCGCTCGGTTCCAGCGCCGCCGACGAACCCGCCATGTCCGGCCAAAGCCTCACCGACCGCATCACGGCGGCGCAGCACAGCGTGACCGGCTCTGCCGTCTCTAAAACCGTGTGCAAGGCCACGACCCACGAGGTCATGGGCCCCAAGAAGAAACACCTGGACTGTGAGTACCGGCAGGGCACGGCGGCCCGAGGGCTTTCCCCGAGCGTCCCGCCGAGGAGCGGGGTTGCCCGGCCTGTCCCGGGGTCCCGCTGCGGGGCTGCCGCCCATCCCACCGGCCTCGTGGGGACGGGAAGCCTCCTCAGGCGGAGGAGCTCAGGGCTTCAGCGTAGGGCATTCCCGCAGGGCGGGGGCGTAGGGTCGGGGACGTGGCGATGGAGAGCTTGGGAGAGGCTGCTCGGTGTATCTGCTATCCAAGAGGGGCCTTGCCAGCGCTTCGCTATGCACAGGGCCCCGGACAATGTGGGCTTCTGAAGGACAGCACCTACCCCAAACCCCTTTCGTCAGGAGAGAGGAGCACGGAGGCCAGGCAGAGGAATGGGCTGCAATTTCCTTACTATTTGATCTCATTTGTGTCTTGCTAGGACAACACTCCCCCATTCTCCAGGGGAGGTGCAGGAGTTTCAGGAAGGAATAGATGATCAGTTATCTTAATTATTTTCCAGGTAGTCTACTATGAAAAAAAAAAAAATCCTTCTCTAACAATCATGTAACTCTTCCAGATAGGAAAATATGTGAAACGAGTGTTTGAGGGGCAAATCTCTCTCAGTAAGGATGTTCTTAGTCTTCTTTCTGGTTTGACTCATTCTGTTGGGAAGATGTATCTAAGAGGACTTCTTTAGAACTTCAGTACCATACAGGGACTGGCCATTTTTCAGCTTCTATTAAGAATAGATCAAAGGTGGGAAGGCTTAAAAGGTTCTTTATCAACTCTGATCAGTCCAGGTGATTATGAAGAGAATGATGAGCACCAAAGTTCATATTAGTGTGTCTCCCACTAAGCCATAAGGTCACAGGACTGAGGAAGTTCTTGGCCTGAATACCTGATTATGTTGCATCTGTTTGTTTATTCTAGGCCTTTTAAGGACATCGCCCCACTCCCTTTCACTTTCCCAAATATATAATGAAAGATCCTGGAGAGATCTGTGTGTCTGTGCCTTCTATATGTGTGCTTTCTCCCTTCCTCCCACCCACGTCTGTGAGGAGAAGGTCGAGTCTTCATGTGTCTTGAGTTTGTGCCTTCTGAACTGCTCTGTATCCAAATGAGAACACTAGAGGATAGTAGTAGGATTAATTGTACTGTAGTTCTTTCTTCTTTCCACCAAACCGTGTCTGTGTTAAAGGTTTAAGAAATTCTTAAGGTTCTGCAAGTACCTGAGAGAGGAGCTGTGGTCAGTTTTTTAGGGTAGTCCCAGAACAGCTGCCTCTGTTTCTTTTTGGTATTCTCTCATTCATTTAATCTTTTGCCTGAAGATCATAATAACTGAGTGGCCTTATTTTTTTTTTTTTGTTACTGGCAGGTGGAGAAAACACCTTGGCATATGGCATATGTATGAAATTGTGATGTTACTGGATTTCACAAAACAGAAGTGAGGCTTTCTGGAAAACAAACTTTGTCAGGGTTAGCCTATAATAGTGCTAAAAGTACGGTTTCAGTAATAAGACATTTACGAGGTGAATTATTTTGTGGTACAAGCTCTATGGAAAAGAACATCAAGCTGGCCAGAAAACTGCTCTTCAGGGGAACATTGATGTGTAAAAGGGTGATGTTCCAAACAGAGCTGCTGCGGGACAGCGTAATTGAGACCTCTAGGGTGCTGCTGCAGAAGGGTGCTTGGACTTCTTTAGAAAGCTGTCTGGTAGTTGCTGGATGAGAAGACCATGTCTGTGTTTCCTTTTTCTACTTGAGACTGTCAGGAGTTTTAATTTATCCTTCTGTCTGAGAACTCTTTTGTCAGAGAAAAGCAAACTTTTTTTTTAGTTAGTTTTGCTGCTACTCCCTCTTTTTAATGGTTAAAATAGATTTTTTGTATGCTACCGTAATATGTTTGTTAGAAGTCTCTGTTCCTGGCATCAGGAAATGACACATGGTCTTGTATTTTGAACATTTTCTTTGTTTGTATCCTTTATAGTTGTATGCTTTAAAATAAATATTTTTTACATAAGCTGTGACTCAAGCCCCACTCCTGAACTATTTGTAGATATTTTCCTTTTACAACAAACAGCTTAACTAGGGAAGTCCTATGAACTGACATCTCATTGTGAATGGCAGTTAATGTACCAGCCTTCATAGGCAGCATGTTGCCTAAATATTCTTCTGATTGTTTATTATGATAACACAGTTAAAACTCACTTTGCTATAGATTGTGTCCTGGATGGATGAGTTTTTGTATACTATAATGCAGTCTGAGTTTTGTAGCATTTTCTGTGACCATGACATACATTCTTGTGAATGTGGTCTCTGTATATCTTGTACAAATCTCAAGATTTCTGACTGTCCTGTTACTGAAATTCTTTCTTCATTAAGCTTGAGCTGCCATGAGCACATTTAAGCAGCTCAGCCTCATGTTAACTCATATAAATGGAGGGAAATCTGACATAGGTACTCATGCACATGATTATTCCTGTCCCTATTTTTCTTGCTATTGGTTGTGTATGGAGTTTCAAAAGTGAAGTGCTCTCCATCCTAGGTTTGTATATTACCTCTGTATTTCACTCAATGATGGTTATCATAAACAAAGGTAAAAAGGCATTCTTTTCTTAGCCCATGATGACCAAAATATAATCTACTTCAAAGAATGCTCTTTGTCTGCCATTACAGACCTTAGTTGTTTGTTTGGTTTGAGGGAGGAAGACTTCTGATTTACAAGTGGACATGGTTTATGACAGGTAATAATATCATCTTGAGGATGTATACTTGAATTAATGATATTTTATTTTTCTTCTGTTTTGAAGGTTCAGCCTTAGAGCTGGGTTAAAGATTCTGTTTGATAATCTAGGTGCTGCTTTTGTTACTCTGGATTACTTGTTTTACAGAAATCTGACAGGTTTAATAGTCTTGGAACCCTCCAAGCATTGCTCATGCATTTCTTCTATGGAAAACCTAGTTTCACTCTGGCTTTCTTCCAGTTTTCACACCTATCTGAGCAGTGGGAGCTGTAAACTGGTTTGTGGGTTTACTTGCACACTGAGATTGGGACAACCCTTTCTTTCTAGTTAGCTTTTTGGCCCCATGTTGAGTGCTGGATAGTGATGCTTGGAACAAGTGCTTTAGGTTGTTTGAATATAAATGGTGCTGGAAAACTGGTTGTCAGGTTTCACTCCTCCTTTACATGATTCTGAGGGGAAGGTGTGCTTGTGTATGTATGTGTGGTGAATAATTAATATTAAGAATACCTGAAGATACATTAATATTAGGAATACCTGAAGCTAATGCCAAGTAGATTTCACTGGTTTCAGTGAAACTTCTGTAGTGCCAAGGCTCAGTAGCATCAAAACGTTTGTGTACATGTGCATGTTGTGGAGTGTGCTTGAAACAGCTTTGTTGTGATGCACATTTAGGGTTGGCCTCTTGAATGAGCGTGACATAGTAACCCTATCTGCTTGTAGCTAATGGAGTAGCCCTCTTTAAAGGAGAATGTGGATGGATGACTTGGAAGGAAGTTGCGATGGTGTAATTATCCATTCTTAACAGGAAATCTCTCTGTAATTAAACCAGAGTGTAATTTCCTTGATTTCTTATTGTGAAAGAAAATATGTATTTTTAAGGAAGACAGTAAACCAAAACCCTGCCCAGTATTGGGTAGATGTCTGTGAGAAGCTGTGGAAGTGAAAGTAAACTTGAAGGAGCTTGTTGGGAACTTAATTCCTAAGTCCCTAGTGTCAGCTGCTTCTGTTTTGTCTGGAAGCTACTACTAGGATAGAAAAAAGTCCAGATAAAAACTTGACTCACATCTGTGCTGGGGACAGCTTCTGTTTCAAAATGAGATGTTACAAAGAGGGTAACTCGTAGAACTGAGAAACAAAGATCATTGCTTTTCCCTGTATCATCCAAGAGATTTGTAGACAAGCTGAGAAAACCAGCAATGTAAGTGTTCACTTGCCTTTACATGCTAAAATGTAACTAACTGGGTGATGACATGAATTAACTCCTAGCTCTGTGGATACTTTTGTGTTCTCCAGTAGAAACAGATTATCCATGTTCCTTTTATGGTATTACAGTACTTCAACAAATTCATATTTTTTCTCTGCTTTTGGCAGAATCACCTGATGTTTCTTGTGGCTTTGTTTCCCATTCTATAATTGACTTAAATTTCTGGAGGCAATACATTGTTATTTTTTCTAAGAAATGTTCTTTGTAACTGTAATTATTTCAAATACAGATAATTGCATTATTATAACTTTCTTTTGAAGTATTCAATTTTCTCTCTTGAGTTTTTCTGTGATTCCTTCATCATTTCTTCTTTAGCCAACTTTCTTACTTTTTACTAGAATTCCATTGGAATATTTGTTCGTTCCTTTTAGTAGAGTATGAGAACTATCACACTACTCCTGGCTGCCAGAGGGACAATTTTCTACCACAGCTGCTCATTTGCAGAAAGAATAGCCATTTAGTTGTGCAGCTGTTGTTTTATTTTACTTAGCCTGAAGCAGTATTCTACTTCAGATGAAGTAAGAGGCAGGAGCTAAGGAGGAGAAGCTGTAGGACACCTGCAATCAGCTTCCTGTGAATCTTCATACTGTTATTGTTTCCTATTAGCTGGTATTATTCAGGTGTCATGTAACTTTGGGCTATAACTCTAGTTGAGGGTTTTTTGGTTTTTTAAATTATTTTGGGGTTTTTTTACAGTGCAGTCATCTCTTGCATCTTCTAAAAGTGACACTTGGGAGAAGCATTCTTTTGCAGTTCAGCCTGTGACCTAATGATCTATTTCAGTCTTCAGTTCCTAATCCTAAAATCAGTAGATGTGAAAGTTTGAAGTTTTCCCTAATGACTGGACTAACAAAGTAATGGTAGTTTGCATAATAATACAAGAGATTACTTATCCAACAGGAATTTAAAGCTTCCTGTGTTTTGCATATGTTGCCTTATGTAAAGTACATGATCTATTGATGATGGTAGAATTCTAGTAAAGTTCACTTATTTTTTTAAACAGCTTTCTTAAATTGAAATTTCTCAATACCGTTACAATACTTTCACTCTAAACATCTCACACATCAATTAATGCTTTTAAAATAGCACACTGTTTTACTACTGGTAGGATATGTGCACTTCTGTTTTCTGTGAACTGTGAAGTAACTGTTTCTCAAGCATGATAGCAGAAATCAGGTAAGAATTGTAAATTACTTGTTTGTAAAGTCTTGAAGCCTTCTACTGGGGCAGTTTTTCATATTTTCAAATAGTCTGCAATAGAAGTTTAAAGCAATAATCTCAAGTATGTATTTTGAGTATTTTAGCAAACTCTTCTGCTTCAGACTTTGCTTTTTGTTCATGAGCATGTGAATTTTACCGTTTAGGTTTTCTGCTGGTTGAAATCTTATCTCTGAGAGTAGTTGTATTTCGGAGCTTAATGTTATCTTGCAAAGACTTGGGTATGAGAGAGATTTTATTACTGATTATTTATGTAGCCGATTAGAAGTAACCAACAAGTAACTAACAAAAAAGAATGCAGTCAAGTGGAAAGAAGTTTTTGTTGCTGTAAAATTGTTCGGTTTCATGTTTTCCTTGCTCTTCTGGCTGGTTTTTCCATTGTGAAACATGATCGTGCATGGGCAGGTTATAAACTCTTAGTAACTTCAAAGTAACTGTATCCTTCAAAACTTGAAGAAGAAATATTCTTCTACTTTGTATTTCACCCCTAGCTTATATCAGGCTTTATCAATTGGCTGGTAGTTTCTAAACCTAAAAGCAATGTTAGCAAATTCAGTGCTAAGGTGTGGTAGTCTCAAGTCTACTAATAGTAAATCCAAGTTATGAGTAGTATGTATCAAATCGGGTATTGGGATTTGAGAAATTAGGGAACTAAGCTGTATTTAACTGTGTGAGAATAACTTAATGAAGTTAAGCGTTTCATACAGATTTAGCAAATACACTGGATTTTGTGATTGTGACTAAACATCTCCTGTGCTATTTTGCTAAAGGAGCTTTATTAAAGTAATGCCTATCTGGATCATTTGCAATATTATACAAGGGTAAATTAGGCTTTTGTAAGTTGTACCTCAAAAGAGAGGGTGTAAATTTACAAGATCTACACTGAAATTTGACTTGGGCATGTTAATTCACAGAATGAAGCATAAGAGAATTTACTGGAGAGAACAGTGGTGGCATAAAGGGAAATACTGAGAATTTTATGCAGGTCATGACATAAGTAGTCTAAATTAAAATAAATTAAAAAACCTCACAGGGTGGGGATTATACTCATTCTGAGCTCTCCTATATAATTTCATTCATACCTGTGTTAATTCACAAAGAAGTTCTCCACATCTATTCCTTTTTCCTTTTCTTCTGAAAAGATACTTTTGAAGTCTCTGCTTGCTTTCCTTTATTGCTTCCTCCCAAGCAAGCAGTCCTTCAGTCACAACATTCATATGCTCCAGCAGCAGTGCCATTCTAGCAGGAGTGACTCTTTCGCTGATGTGGGAAGTGAGAAGCTTGCATGGGTTGAAACTGCTCTGGTATTTCACATATTTACTCTAAATATGGTGCTTGCAGTAGCATGTAGCTCGGCTATTCCAGTTGCTGACTATGTGTTATGACATCCACAAAGTGTTTGTATTGTTTGTAACCTTTCTTGATTTTCTGAATAGTTAATTTAATAAAATTTAGAGCTCACATTGTGGATCCTTAATAACACTGTTTCCTAGTTAAATAATTAGTGTATAAACAAATTTTCCATGTTAATAGCTTGTAAAAAAGGATATTCTTTTATCCATTTATAAAAAGCTGATAATGAGGTTCATATAATTCCTCAATTACTTTTGTACAAAGAAAAAGAAAAGTGATCCCAACAAAACCCAACCAACCCACTGGTATTCATCTGTGCAGCATAAGTTTCTGAAGTTACCATAGTAAAATAGATTTCAGACCCAGAGTGGGTAACATTCAAAGTTTTAAATTAAACTCGGGCTACAAAGCTATAGACAAAAGTAAATGTGTTTTAAGTATTTATTTTCAATTTTTTAAAAAATTCTTTGCCTTCAATCTGGCAGTAAAACCACTTAGGGCAGCTCTGGTTTTCTGTGATTGGGTGCTCTATTGTCCACATGAGAAGGTTGAATGTCTTGGCTGTAGAAGTGTGTGTCCTCATGGTCCTTGGTGCTCTTAAGGGCCACTTGTAACTTGCTTTGCTGTTGGTAGTGTTTGGGTTTTTCTGGGATGGATACTGAGCTGTAAAGTGACATGGAAGTGTTTCTGTATTTGTCTTTTGCTGTTCACATTTGTGCTTTTTGTCTTGGGTTTAGTTTTGTTATGTCCCTTTCTTCCCAGCTTCTTCCCAGCTTCTTCCCATAGGTTCAGAAGTTGCAACCTTGTTTCACCGACATTTGTTTGCAGTTGCACTTCGTTTATTTGGCTGATATCTCTGCTCTTGCAGACAAATGGGTCAATACTTAATTGGAAAAGGGGTCACACTTGAATTTGATTTAGTCCCTTTCCTTCTCTCCCTGCCCATTATTACCATAATAGTTTCAGCCATCACTGCAACCTGTTTCAAACTTCCTGAGTTTTTTCTGATCAACAGCTCTGTATTCTGGATCTGACCTTATTTTTTATGTGAAGTGTAAAACCTTGTTTGAGTGTTGTGATGGTTAAGTCTCCATACAGGGAATAGTGGTGTTACTTGATCAAGTTTAATTCTGTCCCCTTTTCTGTTTGCCAGAAGCCATTGGTGTTCATAATTCAGCCTATATGCTATTATGGACAGATTAAAAGTAACTTTCATTTAAAAATCAGTTTGTTAGGAGTATTCACTTGAATATGTATTGCACCCTCATACAGTTGTAGTTCACAAAGCAATTCTTCATTTCTGGGTTGATGTAAAGCTGGCTTCCACAAGTCTTGCTTACTCATGAAATGCCTTCATCCTGTCTTACAAGGGGCACTTAAGTTTAATATTTACAGAAGTGGTTATATCAGTTTGTAAGTTTTAGAGCTGAAATTCAGGTGTTTTATTTGCAATTACTTTCTATTCATCATGAACTACAGCTAGTTCAAATCCTAGTTGCAGATAAAAAAGAAAAATGTCTTTTTGAAAAATATACTTGAGTTCTTTTTTTCTCTTGACAAGCTAATTTCTTTATTCTTCAGAAATATACTGGAATCCTTAGGTAGATTTTAATTTTTAATTAATTTTCTAGATGTCCATGTCACTTAGTGTTCATTGATATAGACATGCTCTGATCAGCTGGTTTTTATTCATATGACTCAATTTGGATTGATTATCCTTTACATCAGTTTTTCTGTTATATATTAATAGCCTGTTGTGAATTCATTAGGGATTATTTCTCCTTAGAGTGTTTTCATTTCAGTTGTGAGTGTTACAGTACAGAACTGCAGAATAAAATTTAGAGTATCAAAAATAAATGTGAAGTGGATTTTAATAATAGGAATAAAAGGAAGAAATAAATGGAAACCAAATATGAACACCTCTGCATTTTTGGGCTGTAGTTATTTCTAATAAGGATATGTAATGCATAGTGAGTTGTTGCATTTGATTAGCTGTTGAATGGAAAAGCTCAGGATGCACAACTCTTAGCTGTAAGCCGTTTGACACACAGGGACTAACACATTGTTAGTTGGGCTTTGAGGAAAAGTGATTGTCTGGATACAGAATTTTATTTTTAGGTTCTTGATAGTGTATAAGAAGCTAGTCCAAACCTTTTTCCGGACCTTTTCAGCTGAAATGCTTTGCCACTATGTAGGATCATCTAAGACTATCAAATTTAACATAAATTAATTCAATTTCCAAGCAGGTTATTTTGCATGAAAAATCTGAAATATGTGAAGTTTGTTTCAGTGCTGAATTTGGTGTGTAAATGGATGGAAATACAAAGAAGTTTTTCTGTTAAGTTCTTCAATACTAGGGAACAGCACAGTTAGTTGGAATTTCAGTGTTATGAATTTGAAGCTCATGCATTTCTAGGGACTGGTTTTCTCTCTTACTTTGCTGGGGTTTTTTGCTTTTTGTTTACCTGCAGTTAGTTTGTGAGATTTTCTCCATATTTAATGATCTGTAAGTAAAATACAGTGAGTTGGAGGAGATGCTTTTGTCCTTATTTTAAACTGTTAATGAGGAGTCTTTGTAGAAAGGAATGTGGTCAGTCTCTTGGTCTATACTAGGGCTGACACAAGATGTCTTAACACCTAATTTTACTATAACTCTGTATTCCTTTTAGCTCTCTGGGGTTTTAACCAGTGAACAAACCTTACTTTGAAACAAATGGAATAACTATTTTTTTGTCTTTTTTGAGCTTTTCTTATGAAACAGTCAGATTCAGCCAGATTCTATCCTTAAAATTAATTAAGGATAGAATCTGGCTGAAGGTCTCTTTCCTTTTACTGAAAACCAAAAGGCAGATGTTATTTACTTCTTCTCTTAGCTTTAGTTTATATTAGAGGCTGTTTGTGATAGGGACATGTCTTTGTTCATGGTAAATAGAGAAATTCCCATCTGCAAGCTGTGGATATGAGGAGCTCTTTCTGTATACAATTTCCCTTTACCCATCTAGTTTCAGACTTAAGAGTTTGAAACTCTGTGTTGGCTCTGAGACTCTGTGAAACTTGATGACCCCGTGGTTACTAATGAAGTGCTCAGGAGCAGTCTCTAAAACTGAGGAAAGAGGGGAAAAAACTGATTTGGATTATGTAACTCAGACAGAATAGTGTTACTGTTAAGAGGGTGTCTTCCCCTTTGTAAGGGTCCTTTGCTTTACCTACTGAAAATCAGTAAAGCTTAGAGTATGGTCCTGGAAAAATTCAGCTTGATTTTCACTTTCCATGTTAAAGGAAGATTGTTCCTGCACCATCCTAACTTATATCACAGTATATTTTAAAATTTTTACTCTGAGTGGCTTTGACACGTTTGACATGTAAAAGGTGCTATTCAAATGTGCACTGAAGATGTTTTTGGGATGAGCGAGGGTGAGTTTTGTTTGGTCAGAGAGCTCCAAATATCTCATGGGAGATGTTAGTCTAAATTGAAAAAGGAAGTAAAAGCTAAATTAGGCAGGCATTTCCAACATTTCTATTAATAGAATGGAAGAATTTAGCTGTACTTTTGCTTGACTGCCTCCCTTCATGGAAGAGCTGCACACTCACAGTACATGAATGTCAGTTGAAACAATTTTGTGGTGATACCTCTATTTTTATGGGTAGAGAGGTAATTTTATTTTTTTTTAGCTCTGGCACTTGCTTTATCCAGTTTTCTAGGAGTTCATGTCAGAATCTAATCCTATTTTGGCCAAAAGAAAAGGTATGAAAGTAACAGATCAGTAATAGATCTCCTTTAATGAGTTCACCTAGTTTTAAGTACAAAAAGTGAAATAGATGGCATGGAATTAATGGAGCTTGCATTAAAATGGCTGCAAGAATGCTCTAAATCCATGTGTCTTGAACTTGTTGCTTAAAAAAATGTTAGTTTATGAAGAACTGACAGTTTTTAACCAAAATTACTAGAATTTAGCGTGTCACCAAATACACTGACATGGAAGGACCAGTTTCATGGGTTTTTTGTTACATTTCTTTCTCCTATTCCTGATAGTAAAAATGAAGATTAGTCTCACTTAGGAGTAGACACAAGTAATATAAAAATGTCTGGTGTGCAGAGTAATTTTTTTGTTTTTCGGAATGGAGAAAGATAAATCTCAGACACATTTGCAAAGCTGTGTGTTCAGACTGTTTGGTATAACACCAGGGAGTACAAAACTTAGCCTGTTTGATCTCTGAGATACCAGCTCAAGGACCCAACTGTGTAAACCTGTGCTGGTCTGTGTGATTCTCTGCCAGTCATTTTGTAGGAGAAGGAGGGTGTTTGATTTTCACAGAATGATAAATATTTGAAGTTTGAGGATTTGCTGCTTTGATCATTCAAATAATGCAGATAATTTGTCAGGATTTTTTTTTCTTTAAGAAAATGTATTATATACTAGGCAAACAGTCTTTTCCTCTTTCCTCCTTGGTCTGTTAACTGAGATTTGGCAAGGAAGTTTTTGAAGCAAACTTTGGGCAAGTGTTTTTCAGTTTAGTTACTATTAATTTTAGTTATTGAAGGTTACTGTTTTGAGGTTGGCCAGCTTCTTTTATAGAAATTACAAGAATAAAAGTATTCCTCAACACAGCTCCTTTGTAAAATCTGTGTTTTGTTTTGTCACTCAGTAGCTGTGTGATTTTATTGTCTTTGCCATAGCTGGACTGTAGTACAATGTATGTAAAGTTTATTCATAGTAAGAATCTGGGCTAAAGTCTGTCATCTGAGGAGGTTTTCTGCAATAGCTGAGCATCATCGTATTGATAAGGAAAAGCATTAGCACTGTTTTGTAATAAATAGTATTGATTAAAACAATCTAAATAATTTGGACTTCCTTCTATTTATTGTGTGCTAGAAAAGTACCATTTGCAGTAAGTTTATGTACTGGGATTTTGATACTTTCTGTATTAAAATGAACCCAAATTACTTAATCATTTTTGCATCTCTACGATGTTGAAAGAGTGTGATGTAATAATCAAACCATTTCAGAACATGGTTTGAACTTCTTGGTTCTTAGGTGCAAAAATGTCCCAATTTTTTTCCCTCTATCAGGTTAATTCTGAAAATCTGTGTAAGTACATGAAAAGCAATTAAATGTGCAGTGGTTTTTTTTTTTTAAACCAATGTACTACAGGGGCTAAAGGACCTGTAGCGGATGCTGTCACACCATTAGGACTCTCTTGACACTACAGCTGTTTTGTGCAACATGCTAGCATGGACTCTTGACAAAAGGAAGCGTATTTCCACACGATTATGAGTCTGGGGTTTGGTTGTCTTTTTTTCTAGTAGTCAACCAGACAGCTCTTTACTGTAGGTGAAACTGTAGAGGGTGATACCTACCAAGAAATACATTCTACCGTGCATCAGATATACACATCTTCATCAGCAGTTTCAGTTCTGATGGAGGTCGGCAAATACTGAGGCATAATTCTTCTAACTTAAATACATACTTCCTGACAGCTCCCAACGGCATTCAGGAAAAATGGGCTATTCTTGCTCAGAGTTACATTTTGTTCAGAAGGAAATCTAATTTCCAAAGTCTTATTTTAAAATGGGAGAGAATAACAGATATTCCCAACAACTTTGCTGGAGTGAGTAAGGCTTTTGAGCTACTGAAATGAGACGAGTAATTGAAGCCATCAGATCAGATGGCTTTGGTTTTCCTCTTAGCTTTGGTTTTGCCTATTAAACTGTCTAATTAAACATAAAGCACTGCTGTTCAAAGGGAAAATAATTTGAATTACATGTGTGTGATTAATTCCAAAATAACAAAGATCTTGAGAACTTTTATTCTTGAAGATCTGTTCAGTGCGACATGGTGGCAGAAGGTCAGTTTCACTGTGCTCTACAGTGATGGTACATCACTGCTACAAAATTGCTTTCTGGTGCATCTTTCAGGGTAAAGGGATGTGGAAGGTGACCATCTAAGAAACACCTGAATTACACCTGTGTGGATACTCTGTATATTTAGAAGATACATATGTTTACATTCAGAAGGCGTGCTAAAAGTGTTTACTGGCAAAACGTGCTGTGTGCGAAGTCTGTCGTTTTCTCTGTTTGCTCCTCTGTAATGCAGGATTAAGGAAGTCACACATGTTGAAAGGTGGCATGGGCTGAGACAGCTGGAATTGTTCAGCATGGGCACAAGAAGGCTTTGGGGAGATCTCACGGCAGCCTTCCAGTATCTGGAGGGAGCTTGTAAAGAGGAGAGAGAGGGACCTTTTATATGGGCAGATAATGACAGGACAAGGGGAAAGGGCTTTAAACTGACAGAGGGCAGGTTAAGATTGGATACTAGGAAGAAATTCTTTACCCAGAGGGTGGTGCAACACTGAAACACATTGCCCACAGAGGTTGTAGATACCTCACCCCTTCAAATGTTCAAGGCCAGATTCAATGGGGCTTTGAGTAGCTTGATCATGAATGGCATCCCTGCTATAGTGGGGTGTTGGAAGTAGATGATCTTCTTTCCAACCTAAGGTTCTGTGATAGGTACTTTCACTGTCTTTGGGTGTACTTTTCAACAGCTATCATTGGAATGCCACATGAGCTAGGGGAGCTGAAGTTGAGATTAGGAATTCCTTGCAGGAGTGAGGAGGGTTAGATGCTGAAGGGAGCCCTAGTTATATTAAAGGCTTACCTTCTCAACAGAAGAGAAGTTGTCTTGCTGCAGAACTACTGTAGAGTTGTGCTCATTGAGGATTTTTTGTTCTGTGGTGTCTGCTGTTAACAAAATGGTTTCCTTGTTCCAGTAGACAGGCCTACAGTAATGTTACTGTGCCACTGCTTGCAAGCTGCCAGGTAAGGCATTTTTTCAAACTTTGCCTGTGTCCAGGAGGTATCCAGAGCAATCTGCCAAGGTTGGTTGTGTACTATTGCCAGTACAACAGCAGCTTGTACAGGTGTCTCACAAGCCTTGTTTTAAAAACATGTCTGTTAGAACAACTTGGTTTTTATTGTATGGAGATGTAATAGCTGTAGAATATTTACAGGTTAAGTTCCCTTGGAGCAGGAAGAGAGGGCTTTAAGAGCATATTATAACCAAAACTTTACAGTATGCAAAGGCAGATGGCTTGGGCACTATTCCTGTCAGAGAGAGAGAGAGGGAACAGTATGGTAACATTCAATGTGTATGTGGAAATGAAGACACTGGAGGGTTAATATCTCTGGCATCACATACTGATCTCTCAGCTATCTATACACCATGTTATGTATCTTCTCTATGCGTTGTAAGGTGAAATCATATGATAACCTCACATGTATGGAGACTGCTTGAAATAGCTTCATGTTTTCAGTAGGATATAAAAGCAGTGTTCAAGCCATGCAATTTTCAAAGTAATTAATCTTCATCAAAGTTAAAATGTTCCACCTAATGCAGTTCGTTGTGCTTTCATCCATCCACTAGGTATGGCTATTCACACTATAAATATTATATTGGATGCTTAAGTATTTAATATAATATTTAATATAGTAATTTAATATTATACACGAATATATTAAATATTGATTTCAATATCAAACCAAAGGTTGTCATTCAAAATCAAAGCCTGCCCAGCTACCTGTCCTAATGTATTCTTGAACAGCCATGCTCATATTGAATCCTTAAAATACCTACCTGCTTTCTCACTTGTCAGAACCTGAAGCAGTGGATGCATCCTCAAGTGTTTGCAGCTATTCACTCTGGAAATACTGACAATGTTGAACAAAGAACTATTCATAATTTTATTCATGCATGCATTGAAATTAGTGTATGATCAGTGGAAAAGAATATTGGTTTCTCCCTGCTTTAATTAGGCCAGTGGGTTAAATACTCAGATTGAATGTACAGCTTATGCAAGAATTGTCATGTTAGTTGGCTGATAGATACAGACATTTTTCATCTTTTAATCAAGAATCATCTCTAGAATATGATTCACAGGCTTCTTATTAAGCATGTTTGTAAAGATAGGATCAAGGCTCTAAGCTTACGGATACTTTTCAGTGGGAATAGTGTACTAGCATATGTGTGGGAGCTAATAATTATTTTGGACTAGATTTCATGATAAAATACTTTTAAAGGGTAGTGTAGGAATTGAAATTGGAGCAAAAGTATTCGGTAGTTTTAGTATGTCTTGCATATTTGTCAGTATTAGGGAGATGAAGCAGTAGTTGATTTGTTATATTTTGAGGAAGAATTTAGTCTCAAGAGTGGGTGGCAGCTGAAAAATTAATCTCTAGGAAGGTAACTAATATATTTTAGATAGTTTTGTATTGATTAGTATTTTAAGATTTTAACAAAGATAAAATCTCCTGTTACAACAACTGCACAGGTAACAGCCATAGGTTTAAGTGTGTTTTTTCTGTTCGCTGTTGAACTTTGTGGAGCAAGAGAATGCTGCTTCAATACAGACTGCTTACATCACTTTGCCCACAATTGGAGGGTACTTAGAGTGGAGAATATGTCCATAGGTGGTTCTAATGATGCTTTCTATTAATAATTGGTATGTTGGTATATATCATGTGTCAACAGAGAATTGTATTGTCTTGGTAATGTTTGCAGCTGCTCTTCGGAGCAAGACTAGAAGACAAAGTTACACTGATAAATTGGAGTAGTGCTCTATGAATGCTTGCAGAGTTCTAAATGTGTAAGGAAGGTGTACAACTTGAGTCTAAAAGGATTATCTGAATGTGCAGGAGCGCTGCAAGAGAGTTTGGCTCATTTAATTTTCATTATAAACCAGCAGCATGAGAACGTAGGAAAGATGGACATCCTTTCATATGTCTGTAGAAGAAAGTAATTTCCACTGTCCAGCTGGACACTATATTTAACTCTCTATATAAATAAATATATACATTAATATAAATATATATATGTATATGTTTATATATATGAATCAGTGAGACTGTAGAGAATCCAGAGGAGATCAGATGAATTAAGAAGACTGAAAAGTTAGGAAGCATTGAAAGAAAACTATTTCATTAAGAAAAAAATAGTAGTTTTTCCACTGTGTTGAAGTTTTTTATGAAGTGTATGGATATTCAGTGTCCACTGAGACGGACAAGGGGAAGTTCTGTTTTTAATCTGCATTAGACCGTGAAACTTTTGGGATGTTAATCTAAGGAAACTTGGAACCTCGGATATGTACAGTAACCACTGAAGGCCAAGGCAGACATCTTGGAAGAACAGAGGATAACTGTAGTGGGACAGAGTAACAGTCACTCATTGGTGCCGGAAGTGGGAGGACTTGTCCACTTCACCTTTTCCCTTTATTCTTCTTTCTTTTGCATGTCATCATCTCCTCTTCTTGCAGTGGCTTTTGCCAGTTTTGGTCTTTTGTGAGCCATTTTTTATCTTGTAGGATAACGAAAAAGCTATGTGGTGTTGTATCACCTTGTGTGTCGTGCCCATTATCCCACCCACCAGCACCACTAAGGTCAAGGGGTTTTTGTGTGGGTTTTTGTTTTTTCTTTCCCTGTCTAGTTAGTATGGCTTAGAGAAGTACACTGGTGCTGTCATAACATAAGCAAAGGAAGTGTGTGCCTCTTCGCAGGTAGAGAATGGGACCACCCTGTTTTGTGTCATGAGCTGCCATGAGAACATATCCCACGAGTTACATATCTTATGAATTTGTGTTGGTCTAAGAAAATGAACTTACGTGATGTGTTAAACTTGCATCAAGATTTTAAGCTATGGATTATGTTCGGTTTGAAGACTAGTAATGTTTGGGTACTGCAGTAATGAGTTATTTCATAGCAGTAGCCACAGAAGCCAAGTTCATTAGCTCCAAGTCTGGTCAGTTGTGAGCTTAACAGCCTTTCCTTATGTACAGAAGGCGAGGACGAGCTATAAAACTGAACAAAAGTAATTGTCACTGATAGTGGTTCCACAACTGGATGTCTTTAAAAGGTCATTCCTTAGAGAGATCCAGGCTCCAACAATCTGTATACTGAGTCAAGAGTCTGCAGGAGCTGCCTGGACTGGAGCTTGTATGATATCCAAAGGTTTTGACCAGCATGAATTATTGTATAGGTCGGTGATCCTAAATTTGTATAAGTAATTTATTCTACTATGATCATCTGGCGATTCAGGTTATTTTCTTACATTGAGCTTAAGAGAATCAGCTTCTCTTGTCTGAAAGTGTAACATGATTCTTCACAGGATGAACAGAACAGTTTAAAATTGCCATTTTTTTCCAAAGGAGAAATGTGTCTGATTACATGAGCAGATAAGAGCAAGAATTATGGTATTGGTATGTTCATTTCCTGAACTGCTCAAGCTTGTTTATGAGCTGTCAAGGTACACTGACTGCTTCTGTAAATCTGGTGGTAACTGTTTCTGGATTAATGAGACAAATGTACTTGAAATGACAAAGTTCTATTCACAATCTGTGGCAGGAGCTGTTGAGGCAATATTTAGCAGTATTTTAATGTTAGTCTTTAAAATGGGGGGGTGGTACTTGGCAAGTTTAAAGGGAAGTGATGTTTAGATCTGTCTTGAGAAATAAATTCTGCTGGGCTAACATAGCCAGACTTGTCATTTCCACAATATTTGTAACTGGAGAAGTTTTAATAATCACTGTGAATGTTAAATCAAATGGTAATGTGGTACATTCCAGTAGGTAGGAATTAAGATATAGGAAAGAAAAAAAAAGAAGAAAAAGCTTGTGACCTGCATAATGGTTTGAGTTGTGCTTCCCTTGTTTTTAACTTCTTTTGCTGTTTCATTTACTGATGCTTCATTGAGGAGTTTTGGTAGACACTGCTAATGTTATTCATAGAATTTTTCATTGAAGCAGTTGTTCAACTGAACTTATTTTACTGTATTTTTGGAGGAAGTATCTTAATTCATTTTTACAGTTTTCAAACAGAGCTAGTAAGTTAGTCAAAGTGTTGCCATATGAGAAAAATGTAGAGTTAAGAGATACCTGAGGCAGTAATGCTGAGTTCACAGGGTTACTGATAGAGATTTAAAGTAATTTCTAAAAATTCCAATTAGAAATAGCAATTTTAAGTAGGAGAGAAAACATGATAGTCTTACTTGAATTGGAAGAAAAAGGCAAGATGTAACGTGACAAAATGAAAATATAAGTCTTTGGCTATAGAGAAAGTTATTCAACATTATAATAAATCTTCATTCTGCATTTTTTTATCCTGCTTATCTAATGTAAATTAGATTAAATCATAGCTCTTTTTAAACATGGAAAGCTCAGAATATAATGAGTCTCCTCAGATTTCTTTAACTCTTCCATAAATTGTTTCCTGAGTCAGTGTATGTAGCTGTTAAGATGCTGTTAATTGCAGAGAAAGAATTGTCAGTGGGAATTTTTATTGTTTATTTTAAAATGTGTGATCCAGCATTCCTTGTCCACTTTCTCAAGGGGACTTGGGTGAAGCCACAGGGCAGTCTGATGTAGTAAACTACTTCTAGTAAAGTAGTTTGGTACAAATTAGCTTATTCAGAAGAGGAATGAAACTAAATTTAGAACAAATAGTGTCTACAGCATATTTTGCTTTAAGTTGCAAATGCAGGTATTTTTTGTTAATTAGGAAAATACTGAAGTATTCACTCAGTTTTCAAATAAATGCTTGTTATGTGATATTCTTCCAGTAGATTAAATGTCCTTTAGTGAGTGGCTCAGAATGAAATTTAATATCACTCTGTCTCACTTGAACACTCCAATGTGTCATTTGGGCTTTTTTTGTTTTGGCACAAGTTTAAGTTTTGGTTACCAAATGTATCATTTTGATGAAGAAATCAATTTTAAAAAATTACAATTTTGCCTATGTGAATTAATGTTCAGAACTATTTTGAATATTATTTTTAGACAAATTGCTTGGTTCTATAATGAAAAGTCCATCCAGAAACTTTCTTATCCTATTTCCCATTTAAATTTAAATAAGGACATCACCTGTGGAAAAAGTGGGAAATTATTTAGGAAGTTACTATATGCATACATTATCTGCTTTTAAAATGTCAGTTAGAATGTGAAGAATCAGATCTGAATGTATCAGGGTTTGCAGTTATCAGAGCTGTTAATCTGTAGAAGTAGATTTTAATTATAGATTTTACAGAAAATCTTTGTCTTTTGTTCTTATTGTAGCATTTCTGATTTCTTGAAGTTTTTAGAAGTGTCTTTTCATGGCATAGTTAAGTCCTCCAAGTATTTAAATACTAGAGAACACTGTCTATTCTATGTTCTAGAAATGTTTTCAAAGAGCTTTGGTAGAATAAAAACAAAATTGAAACAACTTCTCAAATACACACCAATTTTAATTTTGTAACTGGATAAGATTAGAGCGATTAGAGCAAACTCTTCATAATCATTGTGTCAAGATGAATAGAAAAAATAACCTGCATAATGCAAAATACATGTTGTCATCAGCAGTCAGTTGAAAAACTCTTCTTGATACTTTATATTTAACTTTTAAAAATAAGGGACTATCTTGACTTCCCAATTTATTTAAGAAAGGAAGATTATTTGTTACAGAAATTTAAGAAAGAAAATACAACTAGAGAAGATAAGTAATATACAGAGGTAAAAAATTTGTAATATTTTATGTCACATTTCACACAAACCACTCCAGTTAAAAAGACACTTATAGTTCAGTAAATAACAAAATAAAAACTGAGTGTGAAAAACTTTGCTTTAAGATCTGCTGGCAAATGTTAGTGTAACTGGAACATGTTTTGGTGGTTTTTTGGTTTTGTTTTTTTGTTTGGTGTTTTGTTTTGTTTCGTTGGGGTATTTTTGGGTTTTTTTTTGTTTGTTTGTTTTTTCCCCACTCCTCCTCGATAACCCATATTTTTCTGCTCTTGTGGAACCTTCTTAATGTCCTCCTGGGAAGGAATGATGTGGCAGGCATGTGTGCTTTCCCAGCACCTGTAAGAGGACTATTTAAAATCAACATGGCCATATAGATCATGAGCTCTTTAAAGGGAAGCAGGGGGAGTGTTAATTTTAAGCCCACAATATTTGTTTAGAAATAGTAAAAGCTTGCTGTAACTGTATTCCTAACAAAAAATCAAAGGAAGGAATTTTTTTGTCTAGTGGCTGACTTTCTGATGCCATAAACCCAATCATTTTTTCATATCATTTACCAATTTGATGTGAACTTGCTGACTTCTGATCTCTGAAATTTTTCATCACATTCTTGAGGTTGTCAGTGTTAACAGCTGCTACACAATGTGTCCTTGTGTGGGAAATGGTCACATTGCTGGTGACTTTCTCACCTATCCTTTGGTAATGTTTTAGCTGCTAAATAGAATTTTCGATTCAGCATTTGCATTTTGATTAAGATTGCTGACCAAATGAGGGAGCAGCTCTATTCCAGTGATCAAATATTTGTGTACAACAAGAAGAAAATGAGACCCTAACATAGAGGAAAGTGGTATAATTTGAAAATCATGGTATGAATTGAAATCTAGACTGTGAGAGAAATGTGTGTAACTTGAGTATTAGCAGTGTAGATAACAGTATCATTATTAGCAGTGTAGATAACAGTATCTTTTTTATTAGTGTGGGGGGTTTTTTTTGGTTGTTGTTTGGTTTTGTTTGTTTGTTTTTGTTTCAGCTTTTGGGTTGAGACACCAACATTTTTCTCACTCATTTCCAAAAATATGAAAGTGTTTCATCTTTGAATGCTGTGTCTTGTTGAGAAGTTGGTCCCTTAGAGGAAAGCAAAATAGCCCTGCATCAATAATTTTTAAATCTTTTGCTCAAATCTAAAAATCGTTTCGTATGGCCTTAGGTGAAAGGGGAATTGATGATAAGGAGATGCACACTCTTGAGTAGAATTATCTGAAGGATAGGCACTCTCCTGGATTCCACCATTGTCATTAGCCACAAGTGTTCCCTCGTAAGTGGAGTGTCAGTCACTAGCATGTTATCTCTTCAGTTTGAAAGGTACTAAATTAACTGTGTTCTCTTGAACTCCTCTTTGTGGATGTAAGTTACATGAATAATAATTCATTCAATGAATGTTTTATATTTTCTTTTGTATTAAAAAAAACCAAAACCACCAAGTTTGCTGTGCTGACTTCAGTTGTAAATTTACCAGTCAAGTCAACTTTATCTGATGCATATTGGCTTATACTTTGGATCCACCAATATGCATTTAAATATTCTTTTATTATTGTTGTATTTCTTTTAACTGAAGAATGTGATGTGTTTAGTTTTTGGCAGTATCTGCTTGCTTGTGTTGGATGATCAATATTTAAGTTGCTTACTGAAAGAATTACTGTCTCTCACATTATATGTATTTTAAAAAATAGCACAACTATCAATAACTTGTACGATATAGCCAATTACTTGCTTACTCTAGGTAGCATCTGTGGTATAATAGATGAATAAGCAATAGCTAACAATATGGGTATCTGTCACAGTAGCTTGACATATTTTGGAGTAGCTGGGGTGTGGGGTACACTTTCTGGTCTGGAACATCTCATTCTTGCAAATATTTTCAGGTTGATAGTTATGAATAGAAGCATTGTTCAAAATGAGAGATGCAGGTAAACCATTGAAAATAATCAGGTATTGCATGTACATGAAGTATGTAATTCTGGCTAATGTTCAGTCTACTTGTCAAGTTACCACAAATGACATGGTCTGAAACTGTATCTGAAACTAAAACTGTTAACGAAAGCTGTTTTCAACCTAGTTCCTTATACTCTTACTGTGAATTAATATGAGTAAGATTCTGGGAAATCATGTCCTCGTTCGGCATACCCTGTGATTCTTTTTTGTGGGGAAGGAAATCAGTCTTTCATAGCTTTGTCTTAGCAGCCTGCCTAGTGCAGAATGAGGATCTGCACAAGGAGTTAGGTCACAGGCACATGCTGAAAGCACACGCGTTCTCTGGGGTAATTTGGGGCTGATGCCTTTGGTGCTCTATTATCCAGCCTGACTGCCTCGTGTTTGCCATGGGTCAGGACTCATGATCACTTACCATGGGTTGGCTAATCCACATCTACATGCCTGGTGTGGAATAGACATTGTACTTTATCATCATAGCCTTGTAGTAACTGCCTTGTGTACATGATTGCTGCTTCTTTCTTGGCTATGAATCTTCAGTCTTGCTCTGCTTTTACTCTACTTTGCACCTTTATGCTTCTTTTACCTGGTAATTATGAATTGTGTGAAGCAATGAATCACATGGTTCTTTCCTGTAATGAAGGCTGAACAGCTGAAAGGCTATACAAGTTTTGGTTGAGAGTGTGAATATATTATTTTTCTAAGACTGAGTATTCTGCAGTATTTTACTGTATGTTTTGCAATAGTTGACTTGAACAGGGTTAGGCGATATGCCTGCTTTTGTACAGGTGCAGTTGCAAATCTTCAAGTGTTGCTGAAATGTCTGTTGGCAAGACCTTTGTTATGATTCCTTGCAAAACCTTTGCTTTGGTGGAAAAAGACCCAAACAGAACTGAATTATGTGAAAGACACTTAGTAGTAGTGTCTTTAACTGTTATAAGCTTTAACTGTTATAACAGAAATAAAATATAAACAGTGTTTAAAAACAAGCTGTAACTGTTTTCTTGGAAAATCTAGTTTTGACTCTGAAATTTCTGCTGAAATTTGATATAAGATTTAGTGTAGGTAGGTAGATGATGTTCTCAAAACATGTTTTATCAATTACTTAAATGAGTCTAAGGTTTTCAGTCATCAGGAATACCTGTTGAACTACTCTTTCTGACTTCCACTTACTTTAAGTCACTTCTCTGTTTTTCCTTGCCTCTGTTGTTTATTTCCATAGATGTCACATAGATTTGCTTTAGATTGGAAGGTTCCTCAAGGCTTTTGTAATGAACCCCAGTTTTTAAACCATGCTCAATGTTAACAGATGTAGCTGTTTATGGGCTCTGGTGTCTGGCCATTTCCCTTTTGCTTCTCATCCTTTTTCTATGAACCTCCAAGAAATACTTGACTGTGAAGGTAGCATTTATATTCCCCCATCCCTGCCTCCAGCCTTCTGTTTTGCTGGTGGAATAAAGCCATCTTCTTCAACCACTTCTTGTGCATCATGTGCTCTAAACCCTGGGTTACCTGATGGCCTTCCCCTTGGCTGTCCCCAGCTACATCCATGGATATGGCTGTGCATTCATTGCTGTCTGAGCTTCCCTCATGTAAATCTCCCAGCCAGCTGAAAGCTCAAGATTCTTTTTGCTAATTGCTGCCTTCTTTGAAACAAAAAATGACATTTGTTATCTAATACCTGTATGCTGTGTGTCTCATGCTGTGGAATTTTTAGCAGATTTTAGAATTGCAGAATTCTACAATTTTAGGTGGTTTATATCAGGAGAGTTTATTTTTCTGCTGGGAGGTGTTCTTGGCCTTAATGCAGAAGGTCGAGTGACTTTTCTTACTGTAGTATTGATGGGGGTAAGTATTCAATCCTCCTCCTTGATTCCCATGACAAAATGATCGATGAAATAGGCATCACTCTTTCACCAGGGGTTATCCTTGTTTGTTTTCTTGATTTGTTTGTTTGTTTGTTTCTGTTTTTGCTCTAAGATGAAAGCTGTTCCCCCTAGTGCTGTACTCTTTGGTTATACACCTGCCTGTGGTGTTGCTCATAGCATTTCCAGTAAGTAGCAGTCTAGAGATATGTTGCTTTGGGGCCCTTAGGTTTCCAAACACATAGCTAGTATTTTCATAGGTGGGTGTGAGACGAGTTGTGTTAAGCGTAGGATGTGAAAATAACTATATATTTGTTCCTCTCCTTTAATGAAGGGTGTTTGTGGGAATAGGATAAATAAGTAAGAATACTGTATATGCAGTGTGGGATGTAGTGCAGCAGTGTGGGATGAAGGATACCATCTTCTGCTGTCTGTACTATGCTGCTTATGCTATAGTTAGCACAAAAATTGCTGATCTAATTTGGGTGTAACTGTGCAAATATTTCTTCACCTATTTAGCCTTGTTCATGCAAATACTTCCAAAGAAGATTTCAGAGAGATGGAACTTTTCTGAGATGTATACAATGTAGGTACTTTGAGGTATTAAGAGATACAAGATTATTGCTCATCTGTTCAATCAACATTTTGGAGGGAGAGATATTTCATGTTTTACTAAGTTTAGTTTGTAGTAACTGTAGTATTGTAGTGACTCCCTTGTTTGCATTTGCAAATTTACTTCCACTGAAGGCTGAGGTTGCCTCTGTATTTCTCTTCTTGCCTGTGTTCTCTCCCAGTTGGTTACTGGTTCCTCGTAATATGCCTGCACTCTCTCCCTCTGCCCCCACCAGGTTCATTCATATGCTTTTCACATAAGCACTCATCAGTTCTGTGAGGGATGATTTTCTGCTGGCTTACAGAGCCTGTTTTCTTTTACACACTTGCAACAGATAACGATTTCAAAGTTCAGTGGCATTTCACAAAACATTTCTCGCGGCACAAAGTATAATCTACACTGGATATTTATTTGGGGTGGGTTTTTTTTAATGCTTTTAGATAGTGGATCTTCAAGTGCAACCTCTTTGTATCTATTTTTTTTTTTTTTAACTGCTGATCTGTTGGCAAATGGTGCATTTAAGAATAGAAGTTCTCACTTTCTAATATGCGCTTGCACCTCTTATGCCAAAATGTATAATTTGACATCCAGTGATGTGTGTACCTTTTTATTTAATGTGTGTTCCTGCCAGATAGCCTTGCACAAAACTGCTTGTGTTATTACTTAGGAGGGAAGACCTGAAGGTGAAGAAGCTGCAGGGCTTGGTTTTAATGATCCAGTTCAGAGCACGTCTCTTGCTGAGTAATATCCTGGCATTGTCTTAACAGCCCCAAATCACCATCCAATAATAGATAACCATGACTTAAAAATGAGGTCATGAATGCCTGTAGTCATCACAATTTTACTTGTAGATAAAGGAATGTTTATCTCTCCATCTCATTACATTTATGAATGTGGAAATCATTTCCTGCTTGCTTCCTTTAATACTTAAACATGTAAATAGCAGCTCTCTCAGTTGTGACCATACTAGTTCTGAGTATGTGGTAGCTGTGCTTACCTGCTGCCCTGGCTGAAGGACGGTCCTGTCTTTCAGGAGTCCTTCAAGGTGAATGATTGTTCATAGGAAGATATAAAACTGTCTTCAAAGGTGAAACATTTGCCTTCAGATTAAATGGGTGTTTCCAGTATGCCTTGCTAGTCCTTAGACAGGTAGGCATGGGGTATACTGAAGCCTTGATTTTTATTGAGCTGTGGCCTTTGGCAGGGCTGTCAGTTTCAGTGAAAATTACTGGTTTATTTTTGGAGTGGTAATAGTAGAAAAATTTCATCAGTACTATGTTGCATTAAGTTAAGCTTCATATTAAATAATAGCAAGCTGTATTGCATTAAATTAAGCTTCCTATTAAATAATAGCAAGCTGTAGTATCATATAGTTGTTCTTGTATTGGTCAACATAGTGTCATGATCTTAAGTCATCCCTTCCTTCATCAGCCTTTGGAAATAAGTTACTGGATGGTGATATATTGTTTTATTGGTTGTATTGGAAGTACAGCTCCCCATGTTTATACAGGTGTGACAGTAGTCCAGGCTGAATAGAAATTGGAAAGCTTTAACTAGCCAACCTCAGGTCTTGTGCTCCTAACCATCTTTTTGGTTAATAATGCACTTTGTTTTAACTAAATTAATCTGTCAGCTTCTGGCGTTGTTGCTTGAGGCTCCTTTTTTGACTCAACATTTCCTCTGCCCTTTTGAAGGTGTTGATTGCATTGTATCAAGACTAAGCAGTGTTTGAATCTTTTATTACTCACATTGAACCAATGTCTAGAAGGGCTTGCTGGTCCATTAAGAGGCCAGAAATCTGAGATTACGGTTAATTCTAGTCATAATCTTCCAGTAAAACTTAATTAAATGGTACTGTGTAATATTTATTTTGGTATTTAATGTTTTAAGTGTTTGAAAGCTGAGAGTTGTTAGTCAAAGATAGTGTAAGTCATTATGATACTTCTATTGCAGTGCCTTATAAGGCAGCTGCAAAAGCAGTTGAATCTTGGCAGTGAGCAGAGTGAACTTTGTATTACAAAATTCTGGTAGACCAGAGCCATGGTGCTTTACAATATTTATTTTACTGGAAAGCCCCTTAGTTTTCTTCAAAAATATTACTGCATGAAATGAAGGTACTGATTTTTTTTTTTTAATATTACTAATATGCCTTCACAGAACTGATAATAATAACAGAAATTTCTGTATTGCAGATTTAATCCAGTGCACAAATGAGATGAATGTGAACATCCCACAACTGGCGGATAGTTTATTTGAAAGAACTACGAACAGTAGCTGGGTAGTGGTCTTCAAATCTCTTATCACAACCCATCATCTAATGGTGTATGGAAATGAGGTAATACAAAAATGATGTGTCTGAGAACAGTTGCAGCCTCTCATTCCTGTAAATGTCAGCTAAATGTTTCCACAAATTCTCTTCGTAAGAGAATTCTTTGGTTTTGCCTCCTTTGGTCCAACTCTGCATGAACACAGGTCTCATTTTCTGTTTGTCTACTTTGTTTCTGCTTCAAAGTTTGTAATTCTAGAGTCAGAACTAAGTGTCCCAAATGCTGGGGGTACCTTTTTTCTACCTTCTCATTCTAATGATGAAACAAGCAAAACCAAGAAAAATTAACTTGCTGAAAATTGAAACATTTTCAGATTCATGCTGTAGCTAACCTTCTGGTCTTTTCTACTAGATAACTTGCTTTTAAATAAATTTCTATCATCACCCCCTAACCTTTAACAATAAAAAGAAATGTGCCTATGAGTTGTCTTTGAAATAACACCAAACATGGTTGAACAATTTAACAAACAAAACCCCAGGTTACACAAAAAGGAGTAAACTTGTTTTGTCTCTCAATTTGAATTGCTATGGGGCCTTATTGTTTGAAATAGCCAAGCCAAGCATAGCAGCAGGTTGAATGTTATGCATTTAAAAGAAAACAAAAAAATATATATTTCTAGGGTTTTCTAAGAAAATGTTTGAAAACATTCTTTTTTAATACAAACATTCAGAATAAGGTAAGCTAGATGAATTTTGGAATTAACAGTGATAGCTTTAGCAAATCACCAAAATTTTTCATTTCAAGTTGCATTCAGAGTAACTGCTTCCTCTGACTGACTTGTCTGAGTTGGAGGGGGAGGTTAAGTTTTTAAAAACTATATTGGTTGAACTTGCAGGTTATTGCTGGTGTGGGTGAAAATCTATTCAGTGAAGTTAACTAAGCCACAAGAGGGCAAACTTCTGTTGTTGACTTGAAGCTTAAACTTTTTCACTGGCATAATTGACACTTCAAAATTCAGTCTATACACTTTGTACTTCGAGTCATATGAATTTTAAACTGATGTCAATACAGCTCATAGTTAGTAAAGGTATCTCATGGAACCACTGTCTGAAATACTTTCCATTTTTAGAATAGAATTTCCAAACAAATTCTGCCTGCCAAATGTTTTACAGAAGTAATGAGAGTAAGAATGCTGCTAAAGATGAAAGTTTTCACAGTTAGTACTCGAACAGCAAGAATGCAAGCTGATTATAGCACCATTTAGATTGCAAAGGACCTTTAAGATCAAGTCCAACTGCTAACCCAGCACTGCCAAGCCCACCAGTGAACCAATTCCCCAAGTGCTACATTTGTGTGTCTTTCAAATACCTCCAGGGGTGGTGACTCCAGCTTTGGCTGAGTTAATTTATAGCTAGGTACTGAGTGTCTCTACTCTTCTCCAGTCTTTTTTTCTATGTAAGCTATGTATGCTAATGAAAGTAATGAAGTAGTACATGTTATACTAATCAACACCATTTTTGTCTTTTGTCAAAATGTTATTGCAACCGAATGGTTGGTTTATTTTCGTGGCAGCTCTATACAAATTTTTTTTCCTACTAAATGATGATGTGGTGTCAATGATCTGAAATGTGTCTTTACAAGATGAAAATAGCATCATTCATTTTGTGAAACATAATTTGGAATTATGTATAATTAAAAGTATTAAGTGTCATACTGTGTTAATGCTTTATATGGATTGTTAAGTTCATTTGATATTTGATTTATAAGCAAACTAACATTTATATCACCTTATTTTCATATTTAAGCTAAGTACCATTATAATTGTATGCTGAGCAAAGATGGCTTGGCTAATTGGTAAAATTAAATTAGTTGTTATAAAATTGAAGTCAGTGAAATGACTGTGAGCATGTAAAATGAGAATGTATTTGAAGGCATTTTTTCAGAAGTTTAGAGTTCCGTATTCTGGCCTAAAATAAATAAACTCTGACTAAATGAGGCCTTCATGCAATATGCGACTTGGATTTGTTCACAGATTTATGCATAAAAAAATAACTTGCTTACTTTGATAGTTCAGCTGAGCTTTTCAGCTTGAAATCAGTCTTAAAGCATAAAAGCTGAATTTTGTAACCTTGATAAAAGGTTTCTAGTACTGTTACCTCAATTCCTTCTCTTTGGTAGTATAGTAAAAGCATTAAATTTTTTTTCTCTTGCATCTAGCGTTTTATCCAGTATCTGGCGTCCAGAAACACATTGTTTAATTTGAGCAATTTCCTAGACAAAAGTGGATTGCAAGGTAAGGTTTCTTTTCATTGAAAGTTAGTAATGTGCTGGGGAACAGCAAAGACAACTTGGTTACTCGAATGAACCCTGTTGTTTAGGAAGTAACTTTTCTGTCCATTTTACCCCAGGCTGCATTTCTTAATTTAAAATGCTGTAATTGTGTGGCAGGAGCTGTCTGCTGGAGGAGCTTGTTGCACCTTTTCTAACAGGCTTACTTACAGGCTTCTGACTTACTTAGTAAGACAGATCTTAGTATTCCTCTTATTTCTGTAGAGATAGACCTCTCCAAATGAGGGAATTTTGGTTAGTAACTTAAATTTTTACAAAATATATCATATGTACATACATTATGTTAGTGAGACAAGAACCGTGTCTAAAAAAAATTAAAATTAACTTTTTGGGAAATTGATTGAAGACCATTCCATTCATCTTGGAGACTAATTCACTACTGGGCAAATAAGTGTTTCTCTGGTTCAGATTTTTCAACTGAAATACTTTTCCAAACTGTTAAGCTGCAGTTCAGTGCAGTTCTGCCCATACATATAGCTGTCATTGTTTTTTCTCCTAGAGTGGTTCCCTACCTTCTGTGCTGCTTTTTATATACTTCTAATCTTTGCCACAAGTGTACTAGAACAGGCAGCCAAGTGGTTGCCTGGGGACAGAAACCTTCTCAGTGATAACCAAGGATCTACCAAATTATGTCATTTTATTGCGTCTTAACTTCTATGGTCTCAATACAAGCTATGAACAGATCTTTTTCTTAGTCAATACCCTTAGATTGACAGTTATCAAAATATTTCCTATCACTGCTGTCTTAACAGAGAAGAATTTCTGTCATATTGTAGTGTTTCCACCAAAGCCCTTTTTTTCTATTCAGTTGCAAATGAGACAATGTGTTGCAGAGCTGATGCGAACGTCTTTGTGAATGCATCATTTAATTTTTTTGATAGTAATTTCTATTGTAGTAGAAGAGAAGTTGCATAAAAATTACTTTGTTTTGCTTTTGGAAGTAATTTCCTTAGGAAGTGAAGAGTAAACTTCTACATAGTTGAGGTTGTCTAGGTATTTGTGGTATTGTCTGTTTGATTTACATGGTGAATACAATGACGTACACAGTTATTTTCAGATTATATTTTTGCACGATTTTGCGTAGTTAGTGGAGATGTCATGTGTTAATATTTTGCACTTTATTTAGAATAACATTCTTGTTCTTATTAGGTAGGTAATAAACCTCTGAAACTTGTTTTTTAGGCTATGACATGTCAACGTTTATCAGGCGGTATAGCAGGTATTTGAATGAAAAGGCAGTTTCCTATAGACAAGTGGCTTTTGACTTCACAAAAGTAAAAAGAGGGTAAGAACTGCATTTTGTTCAGCTTATTTTGATGTTTTGTCATATATCTTGTAATTCACATGAAAAATACTGATGTTGGCTCAGCCTTAATACAGACAATAATGACTCCTTTTCTCCATTGAGTATCTCCCACAATGTGCAAAGGCTCAACTGCCCAATCATGTATATTGCAAAAAATATTTTATTAAGTTGTTGTAATTTTTCATCTTTAAACATAAACGTTTTAATATAAAGGAATGAAAGATGGTATGCATCAGTCTATATAAAAAAAAAAGTAGAAGTTTGGACAAATCTTTCAGAATAGATCACATACTTTGCCTTGTATGTAATGCAGGGACTGTGCAATGTATTTGTGCTTGTAGCTCTGGGAGGTTTAAATGACAGGTGAAACACCTTGCAATCCTTCCTGGTGTTTCTCTGTTCTTGTCACAAATTATCTGTATGAAGTTTACTACCTTTGTGAAGGTAGTGTAAATTTGTACTTTTAATAGTACATTGCAGCAGATGCTGTCCTGAGTTGGTCTACAGGTATGAAAGTTTTCCCTGGCAAGTGTGCTCGTAAAGAAAAATTAGTTATTTTGAGACTAGATACCTGTTTACATGGGAAATAACAGTGCAGAGCACCAGTAGCTTGGTGAATTGCATGTTTTAATGAACAAAGGAAATTATCTGGAGCTCTTCTTTGGGAACACTGGAGGGGAGGTACCAATCACAGTTGACAGTCTTTACAAATTTGTCCATTATCTCTTTACATGGTGCTTTTCAAAGTTTAAAAGCATAATATCAGTTTTACATTTGGGTGTCCTATATCATCCGTACATAGGTTAATTTATATTGAAACTAAAAACTTAATTCTTAATCCACAAAAATCTGAATTTAAGCAACAGTATTTTTTATGTTGAATAAATTAATTGTGGTAATGGGCTGTCTAGTGATACCCTGCATTAATGTTGGAAAAGCACTTGGAATGGGCCTCAGAACACTGTCCAAATCACTTATGCGTCCATGCTAACACTGAAGAGTCCATTTTGGTTTGAAGTATGATGGTAAAATAAAAAGGTAATGCGTGGGCTCCTTTTGCTCTTTCTGCCTTCAGAGTTGCTTGGATTGCCAACAACACAAAACAGCGTTTTCCACACCTAAGATTTGTGTGTGATAAGGTGGCTGCAGCTGCAGTAGAAGGATATGCGATTGTTTTGTTAGGTATTTTAAAGCCTAATGAGGTGAATTATTTAGCCTGCACCATGTGCCTGGAGGTCCTCCGTGAGCCAATAGGAATAACTGTTCTGATGGCAGCGATCTGCCTTTTCTACACCTTGATTTTTCTTGTTGCCCTTGCACCCATGCTCTGCTCCATTAAATTTCCAAACAGCAGTTGCTGTTTTCTGTTGCAAGTAAGTATATAGCACAAGTAGAAAGCTGGAAGCAGCATGCTCCCACTGCTTTCCAGCCTGGAGAACAGCCACAAACTTCTCTGTGAAGATGCACTGTGAGATCTGCACTTGCAGGAAACATTTGGTTTACTGTGTGCATGCTGATGAACTGCAAGGCTGTCTGATTTGTCTTACAGAAAGCAGTTGTTTCATGTCGCTGAGGGAATTTAATCTCTTCCTCACTTGTTGCTTTTCTTGGTTGTTTTTGGTATTCATTTGATGGGGTTTTTTCAAATGTGCAGCCAGTTTTAGTCTATTCAATCTGAACAATTAATAAGCAACCAAATATTGGTAGTCAGCCATTGAAAGGAAATTTCATGTAGTCTCTAGAATCTTTCTGTAAAAGCTTGAAAAACTGCTGCAATTTTTTATTCTTCCTTACGTCTTTAAATTGACAAGAAAAGAATCTAAACTGACACAAAATAGTAATCAGGTTATTGGAAAAAGAAAACATTAAAAATTGCTTCAAGAATAACCTTCAGAGCTTTTTTTTTGTTACCTGATACATTGTAGCTTGCCTATATTTTTTAAGCACCACCAGTTTCATTTTCAGAGTAAAAATTCATCTTGGATTCATATTTTGATCAAATAAAAGTTGTTGTCTTTCTGCACTGCAGTTATTAGAGTTATATTGGCTAGACGCCATTCCTAGGCACCACAAGGCCTGCTTTGTATGGCAAAGACTTAATGGTTGCTCTGATGAACTGATTTATTTTCTATGTTGTTTCTTACTAGCAGTTGCCTTCAAAATTCATGTGAAGAATTGTCTTTTTTTTTCCATAACAGGGCTGATGGAGTGATGAGAACAATGAGCACAGAAAAACTCTTAAAAACTGTACCAATTATACAAAATCAAATGGATGCACTTCTTGACTTTAATGTAAGTTTAGCAGTATGTACATTTCTAACATACTATCAACTTCGTAGTACAAACATGCCCAAGATTGTAAAATAGGTCAAGATTAAAGGTCTTGCACTTGGTTGCATGTTATCTGCACAGCTTAAAGAGCACAAATAATTTTGTCCATTGGTATACCCCCAAGAAATCAGAAAAAAGAAATACAATGCTCACTGGAGTGAATACTTTGTGCTGAATTACTGTGATTTATTGTGTGCCTTATGTAAAAATTGCTTGTTTGTTGAACAGCTGATTATTTCTGACCTCTGTCTTCTAGTTATGTTAGTTAACATTAGCATTGGTTACAAAAATGTCTGCCAAAATGATTTGATTTAATTCTGTGATGAGAGAAACTGTTGCTTTGTTATGGTGCTGCTTTCTGCTAATAGCCAGTGAGATGATTGGAAAGCACGTCTTGGGACAGCGTGCTGGAGTTTAACTAGAAGTTTTCCAGTAAGAAATCAATTCAGTTCAATTAAGTTTTTCTCTGATCTTCCTAGGTTAATAGCAATGAACTTACAAATGGTGTAATTAATGCTGCCTTCATGCTCCTCTTCAAAGATGCCATTAGACTGTTCGCGGCATACAACGAAGGGATTATTAACCTCTTGGGTAAATACAACTGCTTTCTGCAATGCTCTGCTCTGTGGGGAGAATTCTGAATGATTCATAAGAGCTGCTCTCTTGAGAGACTGAAACAGTCTTATTGTAAAACATCAACATTTTACTGTTATTTCCAATGCTTATCTGTACAGTTGCATTTGACATTACAGGGGGAGGTAAAATCTGAAAGCAAAGCCCATCCAAGATTTTAGTCAATTTTTTTTCTTGCTCTGCTTTGTTGGGGGTTTATGTGTGTTTTGGATTTGGCTTTAGGGTGTTTTCTGTCTCATCTCATTGTCAGCATGGCAAACCTGAATTACAATATTAAAGTTGGTTGGAGTTTTCTTAAGAAACAGGATCAGTTTGTGTTTCATAGTAAAGGAATAAGTCATGGTCAGTTACAATATCTGCAGTCACAACATCAGTGATTGCTTGGCTATTGAATTTTCAGTGTTGCCTTGTTTTTGTGATTGGTTGTCGTACGTCCCTAGAGCATATCTTCTATTTTAAGGGGAATTACAAATTCAGGGTTAAGGCCCTTTCACTTCCATATACTGGAGGTGAAGAGGAGCCAAAATTTAGAAAATAATTAAGTTGAAAGTAGTCTGACTTGCCTGTTTTGGTTGTATTCTGTGATTGAATGAAGTTACCTGATTGCTTTCATTACCCAGTGCTTGCAAAATGAAAAGTAAAATCCAGAATAAGTCAGTAAGGGACAATCTGAAGTCAGTCAGTCTTCCAGTCTGAAGCTTCCTTCCCCTTGATAAGAAGTAACATGCAGTTGCTTTCACTTATGTTTTGAGGAAAGCTTAATACAAGAAATAGGCCTTGAAAGGGCTTTTCAAAAGAGGGGTGGGACCCTCTTGCTTTCAGCACTGGTGTTTTTGTAATCAGTTGTACCTCACTGCACCAGACCATAGTAAGAGGCATCAGTCTGTCAGAGATGATCAAAATCTTGCCTGGTATCTGGCCACTGGAATAGATATTTGACTGCCAGATTGTAAAGCTGCCTTTTTTTTTTTTTTTCGTTTCTTCTTCTTCCCAAGAAGATGAATTTACATTTCTTTGGGTAACCTATTCTTAAACTTGATTGTCCTCTTCAAGGTGATTATGCTTTTGTGATATCTAGTTACCTGCGAGGTAAGGTGTAATTGCATGCATGGAGTCAGTAGCTCACATTTGACAGACCTTTTGTCATTTGGCACAAGTTAGGCATAGTGACTTCTGCAGTTATAACAGATCTGCAGGCATTTTCTGTTTGTCTTGGTTTATATGCTTTTACTTTGTATATCCTTTGCAAATCTTGATTTCTTGTGTAATGCAAATATTCTTACTGTTTCTAGAAAAATACTTTGATATGAAAAAGAACCAATGCAAAGAAGGCCTTGATATATATAAGAAGTTCCTCACTAGAATGACGCGGATCTCAGAGTTCCTTAAAGTTGCAGAGGTAAACTTAAGTCAGTCAACTTTGCCCTCTATTTGAGACAGCTTGTAAAGTGCTTATTTTATTATAAAGCAGATGCTTCTTCCTTCCTGCTTAATTGCCATTCTCTGAAGGGTCATCTTTTTAATCCCTATCCTGGTGATTAGTTCATTTGAGGGCTGTATTGAAAAACTTGACTGTGGAGTGCTCATTGGTTTATCTTTTACTTGAGGAGGGTGTATTCATACGCATTTTAAAATTTCCTTGGTCATATAATACTTGTGAACTTTCTTTGAAGAATAGCTTTGCTTTAAACAAATAAAGGAACTTCATGGTGATCTGCTTTCTATGATTATAGTATTCTAGTTTGAAACCCACAATTCTACCATAAGTTTTAAAAGAAATAACAGCATCACAAATAAGAAACTGAGACAAATAGATGAGCATGTGACTTCGTCTAGATTTCTTGCTGTAGGTATGCTCGTAGTGGGAAAAGCAATTACCTTGCGAAATGTTTAGTTTGTGGGTTTTTTTGGGTTTTTTTTAATGTGTTTAGTCTGTTGCCTTCTTGTTTCTTAAGCACTGCTAAATCGATGTCCTAATATTATGGAATTCCTCACTTGAGATGTGCTGTTCTTCTTGTTTTTATTTCCTTGGTATTCATCTCTCTTAACAAAAAGTAAGCCTTAAAGCTTGGCTTCTTGTCTGTCCTGACAGAGTGTCTCTGTTAGAGGTACTGTCTTCAGCTGATAACACTATCAACTGAAGTTGAGAGTATTGATCTTTCTATTGTAACAGTGTGTGTCCTGCTGCAAAACGTCCTAAGATTTATCTGCATTTTAGAAAAATTTCTTTAAAAACTTCAAAAGTGCTTTGTTTACTCAATTATGTCCTCTATATCAGTAGGTCTGAGAGTTTGCCACATAAATTACGAGGTAGGCAAACTTCTCCAGCCTTAAGGTTCAGAAACACTGGGTTCCTACTCTCTTATTTCTAAGGTTCTATCTGTTAAGATATCTATGTAACACACCTACTTCAATGTGTATACATTTAACAAGAATTTATTACAACCAACCATTACATAGTACAGACTCTGGAGATTTAAAATGTGTATTGAACAGGTTTGTGCTTTTTGCATTACTTCATCTGAATGTTGTTTATGTTTTGAGCATATCTGCCTTCAATAAAAGCAAACAGGTTCTAAAGCTTGTTTGTTTCATTACAGCAAGTTGGAATTGACAGAGGAGACATACCAGATCTCTCACAGGTAGATAAACCTATTATGTGTTTGCCAATGCATGTCTGTCTGGTTTTGGGGTTGCTAAATCAGAAAAACCTGCCATTGTGGTATTCACTTATGTATTCTTGTATATATTGTCACCAAGTTATCTCCAAGTTTGTGATTAAATCCAAGCTCTGTCAGAGCCGGGTTGTATATTCAGTTATCCTGTTGTAAAATATTATATATCATTTCTGTCATTCTCTAACTGAGTTTTAAGATAACCTTATTTCCATCATGCTTGAAGACACAGGTTATATCTGTGAGTTCACATAATGAAACTCTTACATGATATTACAAAGTTGTGGTTTTTAGCAGCCTTGCTTTTGGCTATATGCCTACTGAAATTAATGTGGAGGCTTGCTGAGCATGCACAGAGAAATTAGTTTAGGTACAATTTCCTTCTTAGTGTCTCTTGAAATACTGACTGCTTCTGTATGTCTGCTTGCTGTTTCCTAGCTGTTAATTTTAACATTTCTTGACATATTTCAGTCCTTGCTGATGAATCATTGTGATTGAATAATGTAGTGAAGAGAGTACATCACCTCATACTTCGAGTCATTAAATATGTACTGAATACCAACAGGGGGTAGAAGTACTCTGAGCTGTTGTACCTGTTGCCATACAGCTGCATTCTCTGAAAGTCTTTTAACTATTGGTTTCTTCAAATGTATTCCCCAATGTCTCTCTTTGCAGGCACCGAGTAGCCTTCTTGATGCTTTGGAACAACATTTAGCTTCTCTAGAGGGGAAGAAAATCAAAGATTCCACAGCTGCAAGCAGGTGCTTATGTCCTTGTCCTTTTGAACAATTGTCACAATGAGTGTTAAATCTCTTTTTTTTTAATTTCATTGTAAATTAAGATTCAAAGAGGCTTTGTATGAGCAATGTTGGGATAGAAAGTTGTCATAGCTTCTGCTGAGTACTTGAAACAGTTTCTTCCCTGTCAACAGAACTAGAACCTAAGGGCCTCCTCTAGCATCCCTACTTAACGCTTTTAGCATTTGATCCTGATCTTCTGTAGAGAAACTAAGTTTCTTTCATGTACTGCCTGCAAATGTTCATTTTACATTAATAATTACGCTTCTGAAAGGTACGCAACATGACTAAATACATGTCCTTAGACTTTTACAGCTCGGCTTTAATCCCTTTTATGTCAAAAGCAAGGAAATGCTTCCAGAAGTCCTTACATTAAGAATGAATTTTTAAAGTAATTGGGAGTTAAAACCATAATGCATATGGCTAAAGGCGTTAAGTGATTGTGCTTTCTAAAACACAACAGGCAATCTAGAGAAGTCCTCTACATGACAAATTTCATTGTTTGAATTTAAAAAAGCATAATATTTGGGGGTAAGGCTTGCAAAATTAAATAGCATTTCCTTATTGCATGTTCAAAATATAAGGCAGTAATATTTTGTAAGTTCTTTATGGTTCTGAATATTAGGGCAGGAATTAGGTATTTTGTTACCTACTTTTTAGAATATTTTATTTCTTTTGTAAGATTGCTCTTTTAAAAGTTAAGTATTTGTTTTAAGTCTTTTTGCATACTCTTAAAATGATGATAAATTACAAATTTCCTTTGGGATATATTAATAGCATTGATAGTTAACTAAACCTGTTAAATTAACAACAATTTGAAATGGACTTCAGATGACTGGAGATTGCTGTGTGCCTACAAATAATGCCATTTTAGGCAAACAGGAAAAGAGCAAAGGCTTCAAACATGAATTTTGTGATGCAGTTTGGAGAGGAGGCATTTAAGGTGGAAAAGCCAAAAGCCAGTAGAGTAGATAGCATGATTTCTGGGCATTTTTCATTTTTCATTTCATATGGTGTATCTTATTTAAACTTTTCATTTTGTCTATTGCAGTGTAAGGTATACCCAATGTTATAGAGAGTTCAGAGGGAGACTGGGTGGATACAAGCAAAGTGGTTTTTTAGAAGCTTCTATCACGTGTCATCTGTTAACAGCCAGTTTTTCTCCTGCCCAATTACTTTAGGGCTACCACCCTTTCCAATGCAGTCTCTTCCCTTGCAAGCACTGGCCTGTCCCTCACAAAAGTGGATGAAAGGGAAAAACAAGCTGCGTTAGAGGAAGAACAGGCTCGCTTAAAAGCTTTAAAGGTAGGCATACAGAATTTTTAATTGAAAATGCTTCTCCTAGGTTCTTGTTGATAGCTTATTAGGATTCTTAAAGGATCAAAGGGTAAAAAGGTTATTAATACTGAACAGGTACTATTGGCAAAGTGCTGGAAGTAGAATAGTGTGTGCTTAGATGATACCGCTTGTGGAGGGTTTGTTAAAATAGTTTCTGAAGCATTTGTGACACCACTGACTCTTGTAATTATAAGTGTCTAACCCTAGAGTGTAGAATAAATAATTCTTTAGTTCTGCTTTATTTACCTCCAATATCACACACAAAAATATTTAGATTTCTTATGCCAGCTCACTTTCCCAACAGGAGCAGCGTCTAAAAGAACTTGCAAAGAAACCTCATACCTCTTTAACCACGGCAGCTTCTCCTGTGTCAACTGCAGCAGGAAGCATAATGACTACACCAGCCATTGATATTTTTTCTACCCCTAGCTCCTCTAACAGGTATGCTGAATGCTCCACTGGGAGATGTGCTGCAGCAAGGGTTTCCTCTAAATTTCTGTCACAGAATGTATATTGCACTAGATTGGTTGAATGTAGATGTGATAAGAAACTACGTTTTGGGTAAAGCTGATGGGAAAATAGCCTATTGCAATAAATAACATGAAACTGCTTTCTCATCATCTGTTTGCAGAAGTTTCTGGTATGAACTGACTGCTGACAGCCCTTGTAGCTGGTCTTAGTCAGTAAGCCAGACAGGTGGAACTGTAAAACACACATGCTTTGTCCTCAAAGAACATTACAAGTAAATTTGAGAAAATTCAATTACAAATATGTTTAAGAGGTAATAAAGAAAATGCATTTCTAGGTCTCTAAAAGTACAGTAGCAAATATTCTTGGTATATTTTCGGGAAAAAAAGCCTTAAACAGGGTTTGAAATGAGTGACAGGTTTTGCAGTGTTGTGTTGTATCTGGAACATCTCTGCAAGGACCTGCAAAGAAAGAGCAAGGGTACTCACTATATGCTAACTTTGACTAGCAGGAGCTGTTGGTATGAGCAAGTGTTTGATCTTCATTCTGTAAAATACCTGTCAAATTAAGCAGCCACAGAAGGTACAGTGCTTTTATCAGTATAGAAGGAATTGGCTCTCTGAAGTCATATTTTTGCTCTGAGCATGATCCTAAACCTAAAGGATTGCTTAGTTGTTCTGTTAGAGCTCAAATAAGAATCTATTGCTCTTTTGTCAGCTTTCTTTTCCCATTAGAAAGCTATTGTAGGAAATTACTTGACAGCAAATATGTGGTAAATAGCTGAGTCACATATAAGAAGCTAGAAAATCTGTCAGTTAGTAACTGAAAGACTTCCTTGTAAAAAGATTTTCTTTAAAATTGGTTTTTAGAGGCCAGAAAACTTGAAATGGGTGTATGCTTTGAACTTGAATATCTGATCTTGCTTCTTAAGGGGTCTGAAACATAAAAACATCTGATAAAGCTTCTTCAAACAGAAATGCTGCATAGCAAGGACAAGAGTGATTTATTGCAAAAAAAACCCCAAATGCTAGTTTTTTGTCATGTTTAAATTCCCTTGCTGGCAGTATGACTGCTATGAGCAAAGAACAGATTTTACAGCAGGAGCTGTCATGAAGGGGATGTGCTGGGTCAGAAGGTCAGTGGCTTGCTATTAGATGCAATGTGTCTGGTTAATCCCTGTTATTATCTTGAACAAGCTTTACCTTGAAAATTATCTTTGTTCAGCTGCTCACATTACAGGGCAGTCCCAGACCATGCTGCTTTTTAATAGGAGCAGTAGTGGCAAAATGTGATTGCAATCACTGCTGAAATGAGTCAAGCAATACTGAAAACTGTGATTTATACAAGTGATTGGGTGAGCAAGAAAATATACAGAGATCTAGGATGTCACTACTAGCCATTAACCTCTTGTGCAGGTCTCATTTTGAGAGATATTTGGGTGTCACAGTGACTCAGCTTCTGTCCATAGTAGTAGCCATATGTGCAAATTTTGGTTCATTTCATGTACTAAAAGGTTCTGGGAGAACACCAGTACTCTTGTTTTTTTTCCTTTTTTCCCCAAGACTTACTTGAAGTGTGAAATGAACTCATTGCAAGAGGATGAATTTTACCGTTCTTGTTTGACTCATTAAATTAATGCAGGAGTTGTATGTAAGCTGTCACTCTTAATTTCCATGTGATATTATAAGGTCTCAATTGGGTTTTGAATGGTCTAAAATGTGCATTTAAATATGTTTTCATTCACATGTCTGATGTGTGATCAAGTGTTTCAAGGCTTCTTACATTTTGTTTTCCCCAAAGTTCTTCAATAGTTGTTGTAAGCCAGTTCTCAGCAATGATTATTGTGGAAAGACATGAGTTGGGGAATTTAGATGTAACATATTGGTGGTGCAGTCCATTAGAGTTCATTTGGTCTGTCTGTTATGGTCATATTGTAGAGTTTTTGTGAGGCAACTTCAAAAGTTGCTGAAGATTTCTGAACATAACGTTCTAGCCCTGGTGCTGGACTGGGAGGATGCCTGTCTTTCTGTCTTAGACAGCTTTGACAAAGCATTGACATATGCTTGGCATAGCATACACCTTACAACTTAGCATAAAACTAACACTTTTTTACAGAACTGAAAATATGGGGCTCACCAGCCCTTCTGATTTTGGCTCAGTTCTATCCATTTTGTAACAAAGCTTTCGTTACTGTTGACAGTCGCTAGCATTTGCCTATATTGAAAACTGTGTAGTTCAAACAGTTGTATTAATTTATCTTTTTAGCACTTCAAAGCTGCCAAATGATCTGCTTGATTTGCAGCCAACTTTTCATCCGTCTGTAAATCCTATATCTGCTGCTCCACAAGTAGGAAGTACCTGGGGAGGTAAGAATTCTGAGTTGGATTAAGGTTCTAATTGCTATGGCCATGTTCCTGTACATGTTTCCCCTAGTCTGGGGGCTATTTCTTCCTTAGAGAGAGAGATCCTACTAAGATACTAAAAGTGGACAAAGGGATCAGAAGGAGTAAAATCTGTGTATAGATTAAAATAATGTAGCAGTGTGTGGTGATTCTAAATAATATTGATATGACTTCTTATTAGCAAAGTTACTTTAATTGTTGACCAGCTCTGTCAGCCTTATAACTGCTGTCTTCAAGAGTCCTGTAGCCAGCTGCAGAAATGTAGCTGTTTAGAAGTCAGTTCAGTGAAGATGTCTGTGAGGTAGACTGTGCTGCAAACACGGGAACTTGAATGCAGAGTTTTTTAATACATATTCTAAATTTTGTCTAATGTTGAATCAAACTTGCTGATGATGATAAAGCAGAACTCGGATGAGGCCTGAAAGGAGGCATTTCTGACATCTATGTATAGAAGGAAAAGCCAGAGTGAGTTATTGAAATATTGAAACATAAGGCTTCTCTTTACAAATTCTCTACTATATTTCATTTAACTACAACATCAAGTTAGGAAAAAGCTGTGGTTGGACCTCTCAAGTGAAGAGACAAAATTCATATTCTTCCTTCTGAAATCTACTCCCGAATACCTAAATTTTCATTCTGCCCAGTTTCTAGGATGGACTGAATGAGTTGTTAGATGATCTTATTAGTACAGTCAAGTCCTCAAACCAAGGGGTCAAGCAAGAAAGTTGTAGAAAGTCATGGATTTTCCTCCAAGATTGGTTTGAGTGCTAGAGCATTTTGATGTTTACTCAAAGTTCTTGGCTACTTTGCATTGTTCCAGAGTAATTCAGATACACTAATGTATTGCCTGCTTATACTGTTGGTTATACTGGCGGAGGATTAAAAAGCTTTATAACAGAGGGTTGGGGAGCGGGGCTGTGGTGGGCTTTTTTTTTGGTTTTGTTTTTTTGCTTTTCTACATAAATGACAATAAAATAGTAAGCTCCTGAATTCTGTGGCTATTTATGGATATTTTTTTCTAAATTAGATGCTTGCAAAAATGCTTTCTTTTATGATGCGAAAAATTGGGAATTGCTGCTTCAGGAAGTTTTGTGGGCATCAGAACAACCCTATTCTAAATTTTTACTTCCCTATTTCTTTTTATGAGCTATAGCTCTTTTTATCATCTTTCCAGCTATCTAATGTATCTTCATAATAAGCTGTGTATGTATTCCACTTTCCTATTTACTTTTCACTATGTACTTTGTTTTGTCTACCTTCTCACATTTGTTTGTAGGGAAATAACTCGATTTTTCGTGATGAAGGCACTAATAATGTATGTGGCAGCTTCTAAAATAAATAAGAATAGTTTATTTGTTCTTTAGTTTTGCTGAGCAAAGCATCTTTGGAGAAAGATGTAAGGAGTGTATGGAGTTAGGCATACAAAGTTCAGTGCTATAATAGGCTTAAGGTTTACAAATGGAGAAAAATGGTTTGGCTCATCTTGATTGCTTTCTGCAAAATACCTTCTGTTTCAGCTTGTCTTATTTGTTTCATGGGTGAGAGATAAAAGGAGAAACTTATCTTCCTCTCAAAGGTCACATCACAATTTAGCATTTCTTTATTAACCTGATAGTGGAGCCTGAAAGTCTGTGTTTTTTCAATGTTGTGTTGCTTGTGGTATGAGTCTTCAGTAATAGTCATTGTTATATCTGCTTACTAACGACACATTTCTAAATACTTATAAGACTTAATTAACTGTGAAGATTTTAGATTGTCTGCTAAAATATTAGGCTAAAATTCTGGGATCACCATTTTTTGTGTTACCTTTCATCAAAAAAAACGCAACTCTTTAGCTTTACAGACATGAACACTCACTTCACACAGGTGAGGTAGATAAGAAGTGCTTTCCACATTTTACAGATGGGGAAATCTGAGCAATTAACTGACTTGTCTGAAGTCATACGGCAAGTCAGTGGCAGAGCCAAGAATGGAACCTGAACTATTTCCAGTCCTGTGCTCTAACCACTGCACAGCATCCCTCCCTTAGGTAATTTTCTGACATGATGATGTTTGTATTTGGTGTATATGGTGGCTTTGAGAAGAGTATCAAATCAGCTAATATCAGTTACTGTTAAAAATTTTATGCAAGAAGCTGTTAGGTGTGTACAAAACATGTAAATTGTTGCAGAAGCTTTATATTGGGGTTGCTGCCTTTAGTCATGTGCTTCCAAAAATGTTAAAGCTAACGAGGTTAAGCTCCTGGGGAATGGGTTCTGTGATCATGTGTTTTCAGTTTACCTTTTTCAAACTGTAAGAGATGCCATTGAAAAACCTTTGTCACTGTTGTACCGAGCAAAATGCTTCTAGTTGGATAACTTAAAGGTAGAAATTTGCAAAATCCAAACTACTCTTTTAAATGCACCTGAATCATTAGTGCCTAGTGATAGCATGCAGGTGCAGAGTCCATTGACACAAACAGATGCCATGTTTATTCAAGGATGAAACTGGGCTTAGGAAACATTGAGGTGTTGCTGTCAGGATTGACAGCAATTTTTAAAACTTGAATGTGCAAGGATATAAATTACCCAAACCAAATTAATTTTCAGTTACCTTTGTTACTAGCATTGGCAAGTTGTGAGACTTGGACAAGATCAGACATGATGGCTAGAATTAGAATGAGGCAGACCTTGGGAATTGGGAACAGAAAGTAGTTTGTAATAATTCTCTAGATGAGTGCATGTGTAAAATTATTTTAGTGGACAGTAGATTCAGACAAATATGTTTAAAAACTTGTGCTGCTTAGCTTCTTCTATATTGTTTTATCTGCTCTATTTATTTGAGTTCTTTGGAAACCATTCCAGCTGTGTCTGGTATATTCTCCAGCTATCAATTTGTACCTAAACTTCAGAAGCAAAACAAATGTATCAGTGTGGAAATGAACATGTTGACCCATCTGTTTGAATTTTTTCCACTCATATAAAGAGAGCCAATAAAATCAGCAGAATGTGAAGCAGCAACAGAAAGAGCAAGGAAGAACTGATGAAATTATAATCTACCTCATTTTTATTATCAGATCTGTTTGTTCTACATCTTTTAAGATGGCATTCAACCAGAAAGCTGTTTTAAGGAGTAGCTGAAAGCAAGGACTCAGTTTCAGGCGGCTGGCTGATTGGCACATCCACTATATAAAACATACATAAGACAGTACATAATTTTGTATTTGTGTTATATATTACAAATATTATATCAGCTTATTCTGCCTATCTTTTATTCACTTGGACACTGTCATTTTACTGACTGAATGATTTAGAAAAAGGTCTTAAGGCCCTTTACTCATTCTTGCAACATAGCCAAGCAATTTGGGAGAAAAGTCAGGTCTTACCTAATAACATATCTTGAGCTTGCAACAAATTAAAGCATGCATTAAGCCTGCAAAGAATAATGCAGACATAGTTTTAAAATTTTGTTTCCTTTAGGGCTTTTGTACAAGTGAGCACATTATGAAGCTGTGTGAGTCTTAGAGCTAAGAATCAGGAGGTCAGATTCAGGGAGAGAAAATAATTTAGACTTCAAAGCTGCTGTACACAGCATGATAGTATTTACAAGAGTTGTGGATAAATGCATAATCTATCCAGGTTAAAAAAAAATAGAAGAAAAGGCCAGGATCTGAAGTATTTAAGACAACTTTCCTATAATTATTATTCAGAAATTTCTATGTCGTGGCTTTGTCTAGAAGAGTAACTTGCAGTTTTAGGCACTTTGGTAAATAGAGCTAGATGCAGCCCTTGCTGATCTCACCTAGTGAGGTTTTGAATTTTCCAAGGGTTGATGGGCTCTGAAACCAGACAGCTAAACCACAGCTCCTTCAGTCAACAAATATTGTAGCTGCCTTCTCTATCTTGTTTATCTGTTAGGCTCTGAATTACAGGAGTACATTAGCTTGGCAATTGTATCCATCCTCAGGAAACCTTGAAACTCCTATGTGCCTTGGAAAGTCACTTGTATAGATCCATGTTTCTTTCCTTCCAGTAAAGTCTGACAGCTTTTTAGTTAGGAACATTTTCTTCGTCATGGCTTACTGTAAAAGCAGAGCAGTCTTTTCCTTACTAGCAGGTAACAGCATATCCACACCAAGCTTGTTGATCCTGATGCCCCAGGTAGCAAGGAAAGTGCTTATGTCCTGTATGCCACCTTGGTATAATCATAGCTCTTGAAAATGTCTTGATGCTCAGTAACAGCAAAATCCATAAACACAGTTTGGAAGACAAGTTCAGCTCAGTTGGTTTTGTTCAGGTTTTTAAAGCTGTCTTGAGGATGTTGTTGCATTGAATCCTCTCATGGCACCTGGGGTTCTGTAGTGCTGACACGCAGCCTCTGCTCCAGAGACTTTGTTGCAAATTTCAGGACCTGACTGGGAGAAACAAAAAGTGATTCTGTTTAAAGAGGAATAACATAGTTACTTTGAGTATAAAACACAGGAAGAAGCACAGTTTATAAGATGGTGCTTCTTATTCCATAAGAAAAAAAAAAAAAAAAGGAAATTGGTAGCTAGTGTCTGCAGTGTTTTTTTGAGTAGAGAACAGGTAATTCTGGACAACTTGAAAATGAAATAATTAGCTAGGTCATCCCAAGCTTAGAGATGTTAGGAGAAAACTAAATCCGTCTCCCTTTTCTTCTTTCTCTTGCTCTCTGGAATTGAACAGATCCTTTTTCTGCTACTGTTGATAGTGTTGATGATGCCATTCCAAACCTAAATCCTTTCCTTACAAAAACTAACGATGCTGCTCATCTGTCTGTGTCTTCTGATGTATCTACTTTCACCAGTAGGACACCCACACATGAAATGTTTGTTGGTAAAGTACCATTTTAAACTAATTTCCTATTTCCTAAAACTTTTAACATTATTTTAGTTTCTAAAATATATTTTTGGGGCCTTTCAGAAACTAAAAGCTGATCATTTGGGGCTGGTTTTGTGCTATGTAAGAATTTGATTTAGTAACTGTACCATGAAAATGGTGTTAAAATCCTTGCTTGGCTGCCTAGATGGGATTCTAACCTGATGTAAAGAAACAGTTACAGTCAGAGCAGTTGCTTGAGTGCAGTTTTACAAAGTCTCTTGTACGAGAATTTTAAGGTAAAATACTGCATCTGTCTGAGAAGGAAAAGAAAATGCTACTATGTTCTTCCTCAGGTTGAAATGTTCTTTTTAAACAAAGGAGCTTAATCTGACTTTTTTGATAGTGGATGTTTTTGCCCCAGTCATGCTGTCATTAACAAAGCTGATAAAGCTATGCACATATTGATACATAATCTACTCAGACTGTTTGCCTATGGGGCAATAAACTAAAAACTCACCTGTCAAAAACTGTTCACATCTTACTTTGGAGATGGTTCAGCATGGCTGTCTCACTAATCCTTTCAACATTTGTGTTGGTGCAGCTCTATAGTAATTTGATTACTTTTCAATATGATGATTCAGTTTGTTTTCATCGACAAAAAAATCAACTAATTACATGTCAGTTCTAATACACAAAGCTCCGTTTAAAGACCGTTGTACACTACAGTCTGTATTTATGCTGGTAGAACCCCCCTAGACTTGATCAAAGAAAAATACAGGCTCTTAAAACAAAGAGGGTGTTTTTATACCTCTGATACTTCTTAAGAGAGGTAAGACAAAGGGATGATATCTTTAAAGATATTCATACTACCTATACTTTGTCACCTTAGCTAACTAGTTTCCTAGCTTGTCTGTCTTTAATGTAAAGACAAAGCAAGCAAGATAAATATCTTTTTAAAGATATATAAAATACTTTAAATTGGTATTGCTGTGTGATAATCTGTATTTTCCATGCTTTCAATGAAATTTGTATGGTTCATGTAGATGTAGAATAATTATTTGAAATACAGCTGGGTTTTTAGTAGGATGATTATTTAGTCAGATTAGTTTCCCCTGTATAACTTGTTCTGCAGTCACACAAAAAGTTGCAGCAGTGCAGGGCTGTGAACAAGGACTCTGAGTTTTTGTGGTGCTTGCTGGTCTTTGTAGTATTTATCACAGGACAGTTTTGAAGTCACTGGAAATGGATGGCATTGATACATTGCATTCCCTTCCAGTGTCTCATGCTCTAAGGATATATCTTGAACCAAAGGGTGGCCTCCTGACACATTGATTTGGGAAATGTAGATGCAGTTTTAGCTGTAGCACAATCAAGGCACTATGATGATGTGAATGTGGATTTAAAATAACTCTCTCTGGTTCTTTAGATCATTACAATCCATTTACTCAACTAAATCCCTTTGTGGCAACCAAATATGAATATACTTCAGGTATAAGAAAAATGCCTTGAAGCTTTTACACTCATTTCTTCCAAGGGTGTAAAACATGGCATTTGATTGGGGAAAAAAAAAAGTTTTCATCCTAACGTAGCTATTCCTTGGAAAGTGTGCTTTCCCCTTTTGTGTTAGAGATTGTGTAAACTTGTTTCTTACTGTCTGTCTGATGTGTACTGATTTCATTCCATTGGTTCTGTGTTATTAGACTATATGTGTATTTATAGACTGATGTGAAATTGAAGTTTTGAATAGCAGATAAACAGTGTATCTTGGTTCTCTTTCTGTAACTCTTCCTCTTCTCCTTTCCTGGCTTTCTCTCTTGTGTGATACTCTCTATCAGATTCTTTTTGTGGTCCTCAAGCTTACCCTAACGCTTCTCATTTCCGCAATGAGCCTTCTTCCGTAGCTGGTCTATTTGGAGGTAGGTAATGGGATACAGCCTTATCACACACACAGAAGTTTGAATGTGTTGTGTGCCTAGAACTAGTAGGCATGTTCTTGACTACAGAAGTGCCTTGTTGTAGTGGCTCCAACTATTATTTGTGTGCTTGTGCCAGGTGTGTGGTCACAAATGGTATGTATTTTTTCAGTTTGTGCCAAACTAAGGCTTATTTAGTCTAAACATGAAATGAGTATCTCCCCATTTCAGGATCTCTTGTAGTTTACTTGTTGATACGTACCACACAAAAGACATGCATGTTTATAAGTATCTTCTCATCTTGCTCTATGTCATTTTTTTAAGATAAAGGGATTGGGATGTTCGTGCTGCTTATGGCAATTTTGTTGGTATATTACTCTTAAACAGTGCACTAAACTAGTGTTATGCTTTGCAACAGAACAGGAGAAAGAGGTCTTTGCTGCATTGAAGTACTGGCTAATCATTTGTGCAACTTGTCATGTCTGTGTAGTAACCCTGTACTGGTGCTGACTCTGGAGCACCGTCCTGATAGTTGCTAGAGAGACTGGGCTGTCAAAACCAGGTTGAACAGGTTGTGTTAACATTGCTGCAATGCAAGGTTTAAGAATACCTTCAGTAAATGGTTTGTGGAAGGCTTAGTTCTTAAAAGCCCAATAAAGTCACATTTTGGTTTAGTGTCTTTGTATAAAAATTAGTGAGAGTCATTTAACAAGATGTTAAATACTACAAATGACTCTGTTCCCTTACTTCCATATTCAAAAAGCAGAATTATTAGTTTCTGTCAAGTCTTGACACTCAAAGAAGCTCCATTAAAAATACTGACCTTTGCACCTTTCAAAATATCCCTGTTAAACAAAATGCCCTGGCTTGGTGGTTGATATCAAGAGTAGGATTTGATCTTTCTCAGAGGCTGATTCAAAGGAGTCCTGTATGTTGTTTTGTCTTGGAGATTGTCTCATCTTAATTTCATAAAACTTGAAACTTCTAAAATGTGAGAGCAGGAAACTCAGCTTGTTTCAGTTGAGGCTGTTTGCTAAAGCAAAATATGAGCTATTGTAAGTCAAGTTTTCTATTGGTACAGGCACGGTTTTAAGAGTTGCAGAACATCCCATCAAAGGAATTCCTATCTACAGTTCAGAGTCTCTGAAATGGCTTGTTACAACTTGATGGTATATTTGTCATAAAGATACTCATTTTGGTTTGTTGATTATTTACTCTCTCTTTTCCCACATTACTCCTTCCCATGTTTTGCTGTATGCTGTTTACTTTGATTTGTTTTTAATGAAAACTACATTGTGTGAATTTTAGTGATGGAGTTAGGAGTCTTATGTTCCTTTAAGACTAAAAGGAGCAAGTAACCCAAATTTTGTTTCTTTTCTGTGAAGTTTATGTTCTGGAATAACATACCATAGTTACTAATTTTTTTAGGTGAAGTGTGACTCATTTCAGAAAAACAGTAAGATTGAAATGAGGTGCTGTCCCAGCAAGAGAAACGAAATCCAAGTTTTCTTTGTTGGTTATTTCTACCCACTGCAATGTTTTACTGTTGAGGTAGCTGTGATCCTTTCATTTCTCCATGTCATCATATTTTTTATTAGAAACCAGAAGAGCTAGTTTTCAAGATGGCATTGCATTTTTTTATTTTTGGTGCTTTTCATATAAAGCAATAATTACTTCTGTTATTGCCTGAATACCAAGGTGATGCACATGCACGTACTTGTGTGTGATCATAAATAACATTAAAGAAATAGGACAAACAAATGGCTATTACCTTCTGTATCACTAAACTATCAAATTAATGCTGCTGACCATAGTATGCAGTGCTTCGTACTGCAATAAATTTTCAGTATTGAAAAATAATTGTGTATCTGTAAAACGCTATAGATACATGGGAGACAAATTTAGTAAGTTTAGACAGCACTAGGAGTTGAAATGTGCCTGTGCCTCCCCATATCTTGTCATAATTTCTAGAAATTTGACAGCAAAACATGGTCAACTGCAAAATTTGTATCCATAAATAAGAGCTATGAAAATGATTAGTATTAAGAGTGTCTAATCAAAGGCATTACTAGCTCAGGCACCTTGGGATGGTTTGGATCTTACACCAGTTGCATCTAAGAGAATTGCTGGATTAATATAAAGAATGGAGGGAATAATCTTCATTCAGTTAATCGTGAAACAGATTCCACACTAAACAGCTTCTTTTCCTGGAGAAGCATGGTGACTTTTGCCTCAGTAATTGTATTGTAAGTATATGGTAAAAGAATAAGGAAAGTGTCAATAATTAATAGAGATTTAGCAGTTGCAGGGGAGAGTCCTTTGTGGCCTGTCTGTCCAGTTTTTGAGACAAAATCTTTCTTTGGAGGAGTAACTTCAAATAAAGACTAAATAATCTGCTCAGTGTCAGGGTGTAATCTGGATTTTGAGGTATTCATAGTCTTTCTGCAGTGCTGAAATATTTATTTGGCTTGTCTTGCATAAAGGTGGTTTTGTGGGAAATGCTGTATAAAAACCATTCAATTTCTTTCTTTTTTTTTCCCCACAGGGTTCACTCCATCTCCCGTTGCTCAACCACAGCCATCAGCTGGCCTTAATGTTGACTTTGAGTCTGTGTTTGGAAACAAATCTTCTAATGTTGTCCCAGATTCTGGTGGTAAGGCACTTGCTAAAATAAATGACTCATGTCCTTTCCTTTAATTTATTTTATTTTTGAGGTATAAATCTCTTAATCTGTATTTACTTACACTACTGGGACAGAGTTTTAGCTGAATAAAAGAAAGATGATTTTAAAAGGTCAATAGCAGCATTAATCAAATAATTTTTTCTTCCAGACTATGTCTTCACTCTGCTAAAATGTTTACACTGATTTCCCTCACTTAAATATTTTGTGCATTAAAACTTCACGCAATGAAAAGCCTTCATTTTTATATTCTGTCAGCTGAAATTAAGTCTGTATTTGTAGAGTGTGGTTGGAAGAGGCAAATTTGCATCTTCGTTTTATATATCTGCAACGTGGTTTTTGGCACCACTTTGCCTCCTCTTTTGACATTAAAATTGCTTTGGAAAATGATCACTTAATACACAGTTAATATGGATTGCAGTCATAGTGCTCCTTCTGTTCTTTAGAGCATCTGGAAAGTAAATATTTTCTGATCTTTTGCCATCAGACTCTTGACATTGGATTTTTTTGTGAGCCAGTGATTTGCTAAAAGCAAATACATACATGTTTTTGTAAGATTGAAACTCTTCATAATTTTTATTTTGTTTAACATTTTGATTGTTTTACAGTCATTATGAATCTGTTTCATGTAAAATTGTGTCACATAGGTTAAACCACTGAAGTAAAATCTTTTTTACATAGTAAAGGTCTCCTTTATCAAGAGGCATAATAAGTTTTGTCATTCTATTATAGAGTAGCATCACCAGTTTAAATTTTGTATTTAGCCATTGTGTTGACCTTGCTGTCTTTTTAATTGAATGTCCTGACATTTGTGGGAGGCCTAATCACTAATCACTTATGTTTCTCATTCCAAGGCTTTGATGAACTAGGTGGTCTCCTAAAACCAACAGTGGCCTCTCAAAACCAGAGTCTTCCAGTTGCCAAAGTACCGCCTAATAAATTAGTGTCAGATGATCTGGATTCATCTTTAGCCAATCTTGTAGGCAGTAAGTATGGAACCACTAACATGTAAATACTGACTTCTTTTAAACAAACAGAATTTCAGTAGTTTCTTTTTCTCCCTTGTGACAGATTTGGGCATTGGAAATGGAACTACTAAAAAGTGAGTATGCTTCATCAGAAGCTGAGCATTTGGATTTTCATGATAGTAAATTTTCATGAATGTACATGTTGAAACCTGTGCATAACAACATAATGTTAACCTTCAGAGCACACGTGGGACTTTACTTCTTGTACAAGGTATAATGACTTGTTGAGAGTTTTTGGAAGGTGACTGTAGACTGAGTGACAGTGGTAGTGACAGTGGTAGCAGCAGGCTAGGTGTCCTGTCTCTGATTCCATTCAGACTTGAGGTATATTAAAAAAATGAGTTCATCAAAATGTTTCTTCGTAGTTGTTGCAGGTAATCATAACACACCTTAATACTTGGTGTGATCTGAGTGGGAGCAGAGCAGTATTAAAGATAGTGAAACTGCAACCTCAGTCTTGAGGCTGACCTTTAGACAAGTGAGTTTTGAAGCAGGGTGTGTGTATTCAAGCGTAGTGAACATCTGCTCTAGCAGCAAAGTTGAGAAATGGGATTGGCAAATTTCAAGCTTATTGGGAGCATCTTCTCCAACTCTGAAATCATTCAGAAATCTAATACGCTGCCTTGAAATCTAACTCAACGGTGTTGACCGAAGGGGAGTCAGATACACTAACTTACCTGTTCTGGGGAATGTGACTGAAATGCTGAGGGGGCTCATGCTGAACATCATACCTTACCTTTGCAAGCCAAAATACGTTGTCACGAAACTTTTTATCAACTCCTGTGCTAAATAGGCTTCATTAATAAAAGAAGCCTTATTCCCCAAGTGGAAATGGTGTTTGCCTGAAGAAGCTTTATAAGAAAGTCCAATGTTTTCTAACAATTCTTAAAAAACTTTTATTTGAAGTGATGTAAACTGGACTCAGCCAGGTGAAAAGAAACTAACAGGTGGTTCCAACTGGCAACCCAAGATTGCACCTACAACTGCGTGGAACGCTCCAACATTGGTAAGCAAATGCTCATTTCAAAATAGTGAGTTCCCTGCAACTTAGATGTGCTGGGTGATGTATAATGGATGAATTTGAAAATGGTCTATAGTTGCAGTAAAAGGGTAATAGAAAACTGAAGAAGTGGTTGGTTGGAAGTTTGTACTGCTGAGGTTTGTTTTTCTTGGCTGTGTGATTCCAGGAAATAATGTGATGTGATGTGTGCAGGTTTAGCACAAACTTCAGTAGTGTTTGAGCAGCCTCCCTCATGGTGAGGTAGGGGTCTCTGGGTTTCACTCGAGGGACTTTTCAAGTGCATGTAGAGACAGGATAAGGGGCAATGGCTTTGAATTGACAGAGATCAGGTTTAGATTAGATATTACAAAGAAATTCTTTACTGTGAGGGTGGTGAGGCACTGGCACAGGTTGTCGAGAGAAGCTGTGGATGCTTCATCCCTGGAAATGTTCAATGCCAGGCTGGATGGAGCTTTGAGCAACTTGGTCTAGTGAGAGGTGTCCCTGCTTATGGCAGGGGAGTTGAAACTAGATGGTCATCAAAGTGCTTTCCAATCCAAACCAATCTATGAGTTTGCGACATAGAACTCTGAATTCCAAGGAGTGAGGAGTCTAGAAAGTAAGTCTGAAAGTGTCCTTGGGTGCACTGATAGGTCATGCATCATTACATTGTAACTCGGCCTGCTCTGCGAGTGGGTCCCACTGATCCTTGCAGAGGTGTCTGTGGCTACAGCTTTCCTAATGTACATAACTACTGCTTTCCTGCCCCAGTGTGTGCAGTTGTTTCTAATCCATGTCAGTTTTGATGAACAAGTTCATGTCTATTTTAACAGGCAATATTGACAAGGATTTTGGGGTAGCAGTGTAGGGGGAGGGCTTTTAATTACATGTTAAGACTTCACAGAAGTAGTTTTCACAATGTTCACAGAACATTTTTGCATGTGAATCCTACTCACCCTTTCACCAATGACCTGGAGAGCTGTACATGGACAGAACAGGTAACAAACCACCCCCAAGGATTTATTGCATCTGACTCTGACTGGGGGAGGTTGAATCCGCAGTGTAGTAAGGCAGCAGTGTAGATTTGCAAAGATAGAGCTTGTCTCCCTGGATCTGCCACCTCTTTCTACCAGGTGTCCCCTATCAACTCACTACATTTCTGTGGGGAGAAATGTTTGTGGATCTTACTGGAGGGTGTGTAGATATTGAAGAAATTGTAACTACTTACCTGCTCTAATGACTGGTGGTTTGAGTTTACCTGTGTGCTTGAATCTGTTTAATAACTCGTGTCTTATATCTACATCTTGTGATAAGTCATTACATTTAACAGCTTTTATTATTGAGAGATACTGTTGAGACACTTCCTGTGAAACTGTTCTATTAACATAAAAAACTTGAAAAAGGAAGAATATAAAGGAAAAAAAAAAGCTTTGTTTTCCTCTGCTGGTCCATTTATTGTGGAGTTGCTGCTGCTTGCTAAATAAATATGCTTTTGAAAATCATTGGTGAAAAAGGCATATACCAAATAAATGGACTATGCAAACCAGTGTTAAAGCTAATAATGATGGCAGTATCACAGGTATGTTGTCTCAGTGAATGACTTGAATTACAAGAATGTGTTGGAGTAAACATTTAATGTATTTGTGAACTAAAATGCTATCTGTGTATATTCTGTTGTGTAAGTATTTGCTTCTAATCCAGTGTTATTGCATTATGTAATTGTTCTCCCTGGGAAATACAGAATGGCATGCATTTTCCACAATACGTAAGTGAAACAACCCACAGCCTTTTTGCAATCGACTGGCATGCTGATATTAACCACTGCTGTTGCAGAATCTCATAACCTCCTTGCTATTTACACATTTCTCATTTGAAAATCTTTGGTGTGCCAAAAATTGAGCTTTTCCTAGCATACACGAACTTCATAGGTGGTGTGCAGGCTCTTGACTCGAATGATGGCATGGGAAATACCAAGATTATTTTTCCTTGCTTTAAACTGTGTCATCTGCTGCCAGAGAGCTGGGGTGTGTGTCTGTGCTGCCTTTAATGCATTTGGTGAATTCTGAATGAAGATAAAAATATTGTGTTTGAATAACTGCATGAAACCTCACAGGCTTCTGTTATACGTGACACTTGATCCACATTTATGGTAGATCTTGATTTTTTTTTTTTTAAGTTATTTTTTAAGTGGGGAGAGACCAATATGTCATGAATGCTCATATGAAAAAAGAAAATTAATGTAGATAGTTTACAGAGGGCAAGAAATACCCTGTGCTTGCTGTCTGAGAAACACAGGCTTTCATTTCAAAGGACTTTTTTCTTTATGTCAACAGTGATATTGGTCTTTCCCTGTATTCTGTTTTTATTCCAGGGTAACTCTAAGGGTGGTAGGTCCATATTTGAGCACTCAAAAATAAGTTTATTCAGCATGTTTGTGTAGGTGTGTGTACACAAGCAAAACAAAAAAAACCACCAACCTGTAATTTTCAGGATTGCTTTGCCCACTGTGTACAATATATGGTGAATACACTGTCCAGATGATTCTCTATCTGTACTCATGGCAATTGAAATGCCAGTTGCCCTGGCTCTACTATAAGAAAAAACAGCTGATACCTTAGAATTGAATTCAGAAGCAGCTTTCCTGATGTCCTATTCTTGATGAAACAGTTTATGTGCTTTAATTAGTTCAGTATGATTAATGGTTTATCATTTGCCTCTTTTCTGTAGCAGTAATGTCTGTGTACTAAAAAATGCTTATGGTGTTTGTCTTGAATAGAAATCCCCAAAGTAAGAGCATGAAAATTACTGGTTTTTTTCTAGAAGGGGAGACTAACAGGAAGGGGAGTGGATAGACAGCAAGCTCTCTGGATATCTATAAGCAGCAGTTTAGTCTGGAAAAAAATCCAATTCTTTTGTCCTTGCAATAGTTAATATTAATTTAGAAAGTGGATAATAAACTGTAGAATAAAGAATATGGCTAAGAGATGAAGAACTGTCTTTATTTATCTTTCTAAGAGATATCAGCTGTTTTTCTACCTATATATTGCCAAGCTGGTTACAAAACATAGGTTCACTCCAGGTTTTGTCTGTTGACAGCAATTGTACTGTACTTTCATAAAAGTACAGTACAGTCAGGGTAATATAAACATATCTGCCAAGTACTAAGACGACTTTTAGCATGTTCAAATTCAGTGTATGAAACAAGTGAGGTAGAGGGAATGCAAGCTGGCATTCCTGTAAGAGTCTAATTTATCTCACAGCCTGCTAGGAGAATCCCCATAGTGTACACATCCTGGCTAAAGAGGATTCCTGTAAATGTCAGCAGAAGCAATGGTCATTTGGTCTTTCAGTCTTTCAAATTCTCTCTTAAGACTCCTTGTGTACCATTACTCCTTGTGTACCATTACTTTGAAATATAAGTACATACTTCATGGGATTAAAAAAGTGCTTCTGCTTCATGAATATTTTCTCTCAGACTTCTCTGAGTCTTGTACTGTGTTCTCTAAACAGGGTGCTGAGAGAATGGTACTAGCAGTTTAGTTCAGACAGCCAGAATCCTAACATAATTAAAGCAAATACATAATTAGAGATTTGCCAAGGTGGCCCAGAAACTTTTGCTTAGGTATTGTATTCTATCTGAAATAATTAGAATACACTCTTAACACCAGACTGCAAATCCTTTTTATTCTTTGCTATGTTCATAATAAGCTGAGTGCTGCAGTTGATCCTTAGAAAGCAATGTCTTACTGCAGCTGATCTCTTCTCCTCTCAGCTGACCACTGTTTCTCACACAGGCACCCCCTGTAATGGCCTATCCTGCCACAACGCCAACAGGAATGATGGGCTACGTGATGGTGAGTGGAATTCCTACAACTCCAACCAGGCAGATGCTGTGTATTGTTTCATTGCTTATAGTTGGTAGCTCTTGTTTTCCTGAACTATTCTACTGAAGACTGAATTTCAGCTCCCATTCATTTATTCTTCACCAAATTATTAACTTCTGGTTTTCTGAACCACTTATGGGGTGTTTGTCTGAAATTAGGTCTGCCCTTCTTTATTTCACTTGTTTTATTCATAGACTTCTTAAAATTGTACTAGATCATCTTTAACGTCCCTTCCAACCCAAACCATTCTGTGATTCTATGAAAATTAAGACAATGTCTGTTCTTAGTGGTCTTTATTGGCATTGAAGTAAGTGTATAATAGAAGTAAATTTATCATGTCAGTAAAAATAGCTGCTTTCAGAACAGAAATGTTTTTTTGGTGAAGTGAAACCTTCTTTAAATACCTTCTGCTGAGGTTGGGAGCAAATGTCTGTGATGATTAATGCTACAAAAGTGCAAGTTTGTGACACTGCAATGTGGTGTGGTGTTGGCTGAGAATTAGATCTGTTAGTGACACACCAGTACGTTCTTGCTTCTTGCTTTGAAAATTTTTGTTCTTACCTTAAATTTTAAAATATTTCTGAAATTATATGCCTTAGCTCTTCTTTTTAGTGTGATTTTGATGCAGCGCAGCTTTCCTAGGTGAATAAAAGGCAAGAAAACTTCCTTCAAGCAGTTATTTCATTAAATGACTTGCAGATTAAAGGGAAAAAAATGTTTCATCATATAGCCAGATAAGTTTAATGAGTTATAATTTGTATATGCTCAGTAAATGAACTGCAGAAGTGGCCAACTGTGTTCTTGAGGCCCTATTGGGGGAGTGTCATATCATTCCCCATTATGCATCCATGAACTCCCATATTCTTGATCAAAGCTGTTATGGTTAAACTGCCATTAGTGTGGATCAAACTTGATCTACACAACCTTGCACTTATCACGAGCAGCATTTTTGTACTTATTTTGATTCAGCAACTGGGGAAGGCAGCATATGTAGTGTATAGGAAATAATCTTGCATGTTATGTCAAGCAATTTTTATTGTGGGGTTTAAATGCCATTGTGAAATAGAAACTGGAACTGAGGAGCCATAGCTCTGTTACCCTCAGTTGCTGCTACTTTTTCAAACACATGCAATATCTGAGCAGGTGGGTGAGATGGGCCATTACAGATTGACCAGTGGGCTCTATAGCACATCCTGAAATCTGCCCTGGCTCATTCAGACTTTACTCAGGACATTTACCATGAGGAATCTCTGAAATATGGACACAATTTTCAACCCTTGCTGCAAAACCCTGTAATTTTTCCTAAAAGCAATAGTGGGGAGCATAGTTCTGAGGAAGGCCCTCTCTAAGTGCAGGCTTTTCACTTGGTGCGAGCATGCTGGGACAGGCAGCTTCCTTAGTGCCATAGCACTGTGCCTGGCCATTCCCTGGCTGCTGCTTCCTGTCTTCCTTGGGCCAGCAGTTGTTCAGTTGTTCTTATAATTTTTTATAAAAGGGTCAGTTTCTTGAATGGCTTCACCCTGTGATTGCCCAAACAGCTGGGTTGGCACGATAGGAGGAGTATGATGACCACCACCAGGATTAGTCAGGGAAAAGCTGCTTGGAATGGGGGTTGCTTCAGTAGGATTGATACTGGCTGTCAACCCAAGCCTGACAGGAATGCCAAAAGCAGCACCATAGATGGGCATCTGTGTTAAATATAACCTGACTTGTAAGACCATTAATACACGTTAAACTCGTAATTTGGCTCAGCTGGAGTGTTGGTAACACTTCAACTTTGATTGCATAATGACTTAAAATTAATTGCACTTATGGCTCTCAGTTTTCAGTTTTGTCCTGAACTCTGTCAGCACTGCACTGCTATCTGTAAAACTGTGCTTGAGCTTTCAGAGGCTGTCAGGGAAGTGCTGTCAGACCTTGGGTTTGGGAGCAGAAGGACCAGCACAACTGCTTGTCTAACAAGTGTTTTAGTGCTTCAGATTTTTGCAGCAAGAGATTGAATGGGCTCAGTTGTTATTAAGAGAATTCCTTGGAAAGGCTCTAATGTTCCTTTCTGGTAACCTTTATTTGCAGAATATTGTAGAAGGATCTCACATGATTGCATATCTCAAATATGACCAAGAGTTTTCACCCATTTTCCATTTTCCTTTATCTCCTTAAATACTTGCAATGCATTAATGCTGTGTGTGATTTGATGCTGTCTGGGATTTTTCAGCCATCACAGATGGGAGGCATACCAGTAATGACACAGCCAACTTTGATATACAGTCAGCCAGTCATGAGACCACCAAACCCCTTTGGCCCTGTACCGGGAGCACAGGTGTGTATATTCAAATCATTGGTGCTGGGAATGAATTACACTTGAGGCAGTTTATTTAGAAGTATATTTAATATGTTAATGTTATTTTCAATTTGATAATTATTCATTTTAATTTTATACATAGATGTAATCAATAGCTCTTATTTGTGTTGGACAAATTATTGCACAAGCCCAGTGGTTCATGGGAAGCTTGCTTCCTACCTGCTTGTATCCATGTTGGCAGCAGCAAACTTGTGTTACCAAAGCAAAGAGGGTAGGTTTTTTCCAAGTGGTGTTTTTTCCGGGAATGTGACAATGACAAAGGATAAGAAAAGTTGATGACTTTGTGGAAAAGAGCAAAGAGCACAGACATGTTCCATGCTGCTTTACCTTCAAAGTGTGGCTTTGTGAGATTACCTATTACAGCTTTTTCCTAAGTATATGCATCACTGTTCTTTCCCGTTACACTTAAAAGTAGTAGATTATAAAGTAACTGAAGTGCAAGGTGTGTGCTTGTATTACAAGCATTTTGCAGGAACCACACAGGGTGTTGTAGTTTTTTATGTCTATGACTGCATTAGATGGATTTGAAAAGACTGTGGAATCAAACTTGATGAAACCTCAACCTAACACCCACCTCTTGGTCCTGACCACTGCAGTGGGTGGCACATGGCACATCCATCTAGTTTTAACCATGGTAGTCTCCAGTGGTTTCTGTGTTCCTCCATGGTTCTGCAGGAGACTGCATGTGCAGCATAGTGAAGATGTGTGATAGCAATACCAGTCTACTTGGCCTTTCCCTGTTAAGTGTTACCTTAAATGGAGTGTCCTTAAATCCCCTGGTTACCTGCTTCTGGGGATGTGTTGTGTCCTGATTCATTACCTAACCTACTGAAATGAGTGTGCCAAAGGGCCACTCTGAGTTCACTTCACCAGTACTGCAGTTAAATACATACCTGTTACTGGTTTGTTTTACTATTTGTTTCACCAGTGTCTGTCACTGGGAAATTTCTGTCTGAACTCACTTTTGTAACCCAATAGGCATCTGAAGAGAGGGGCTTTTTTTACAGAAGGAAAAACATTTTACAAAGTAGGAGAAGAGGGACTGGATAACCTTGAATACCTTCATACTATTTTCAGAAAATTCTGAGATTATTAAGACTTTGTCTGTGAACTGCAGTTAGAGGCAGAGCCAAGTTTAGCTAGCTGACTGAAGCTCCAGGATTAACAGTGTGTTTTTACTTACAGTAAAACACACTAACAGTGTGTTTTTAACTTTCAAAGTTCACCCTGTACATCAGACTTCTATTACAAAAAATGAAATATATATCAGTTTTGATTTTATTATAAAGAGCTCTGTGTCTCAATAGGTGACTGTGTAAAAGCATTTGCCTATAATTCCACCTAGGTATAGGTTGGTGTAAATGCAGTGTTTGGGATTAGAGCGTGGAGAGAAGATAATTCAGCAGTAAGATGGAACTAAAAAGAGCCTCAGTGATCCTTCAACAAGAAAGGTTCTGCTGCCTGCTGCCAGTGGGCAATGTGTGCACCGTCCTCTTTAAAATACAGTCTTGTGGATTTTTTTTTTAATCTTTTTTAAAATGCTTTATCTGAAAGGGTTGCTGTTAGATTTTTTTAGCTAGAAATGTAATTCTCAACTGACTTTATCTTGGACTTCTGAGAGCTGCTTTGCACATTCACTATCACTTAAGTGATTTGATATTTTTCACTTGGGTTTTATACCATTTCAAGAAGACAAATAGTGTTTATGGGAGTTTTTAAATATTGACCAGGAAAAAGGATCCTCAGGATAGGAGTTTTTTCTCCATCAAAAAAAAAAAAAAAAAAATTGAAATGATCCTTAAAAAAAACCCAAAAAACCCCTGCCTACCTGCCTGATTCAGTTATGAACAGGTAGATGGGTCTGAATAGCTCAGTGAGCCTTTCTGCTTCATTTGACATTGCAGGGCGTGGCCTAGGTTGAGTCCCAGCTGGCTGTCAGAACAGGAGAAAGAGGAATTAGTCACAAGTGAGGTGTGTGGAGCTATATTTATTCTCTTATCTGACAGTGTTTGGCTCCTATGAGAATTAATTTAATGGAAAACACACCCTTTGAGTCAGCATTTGCTGTGTGGCCAAGAAGGGTTTTCCCTGAGACACACAGTCTGCATTGCTGGAAGGTGTTGAGTTTTCAGAAGCCTGACATCAGTAAAGCAACTTAAATGAAGCAAGGGCTGCATGTGAGAGCTTCCCCATACACAGCAGAGTTTATTAATGTATAGCCACAGAAGGGAATTACTCTTTTATCACACTGAATTTACTGTGTGCTGAGTCTTGAGGCTTCTCTGGGAGTGTATTTCTCAGTTGAAGTTTAGTTAGTGCCCTTGTGCCAGAAATAGAAAAAGGAAAGTAAAAGAAAAACATGCATTCTTGGGGTAAGTAAACAAATCTTAAAGAATAAATAATGGTTATCTGAAAGCCACCCAGCTCAAACTGCCCACTTGGATCACTGTAAACACCATGGTTTTGTCCATGGCATCATCACTGCCAAAAATGAAATTGTTTTTCATATTTACTTTTAAAATCCCAGATTATATCACCTCCAGTCTCCTGAATAGATCTTGGGTGTTGTCTACAGTAAAGAAAGTTGAAGGTACTTAAAAGCATGATGACAGATATGAAGTTGTTGCCAAAAATTTTATTGCCAAGCTGTAGTGAGTTGAGAACAGACTGGGAAAATAGGCATCTTAATGTTGTCCAGTTTCTGTACAAATTAAACTGTTGTTCCTAACTTGATACTCTTAAGGTTTTGTCTTAATAAATATGCTTTGTCTATCTCTAGACATACCTATTTTGCTTCTCTTCCAAGTGTTCTTTTTACAACTTTTTTCCTAACTGTTGTGGTCAAAAGCAAGGGTAATTTGGTTTTTAAGGGCAAAATAATTTGAAACAATTGAGAATGAAACTAGAACGGTCATTTCTTTGAAAATATTTAACTTGCATTAAGGTCAGTATTTCCCACCGGAGAAAGAAAATAAGTTTTCATCGTGATAAAATAGTGGGCATTACTCCCTGCAGACTATTAGATTGTGCTACCCAGAACAGTGAGAATGGTTGGAGTTATTTGATTGCATTTTAGCTGGTGAGGGGGAAGTGTGTGTGTATGTGTGTGTGTCTGAGGAGGGGGTAGGCTGAATCAGTGGTTCAAGCAGAGGGATGGCAGATGTGATACAGTACAGCAAAGGCAGAATGTTTCAGACAAGCCAGATCTGACTGATGTGCAGGGACTGGAATGTAGCTGCCCATCACAAGGCCTGAGTGTTGCAATGTGCAGCAGCAGGGCTTGATTGTTAAAAATGGTGTTGTGTTGGCCAATATAAAATGGTACAATCATGACAAATCTGTGTGCCTTCACATGTGACATGTTCTTGTGTGGTTGTCCCCTGAAGGACATAGCCTTAGGAGGGGAAAGCAGATGGGTAGTGAAAAATTTAAGATTTGAAATAGAATAAAGAAATCACTCAGCCTACTGCCAGTATCTGTGCAAATTGTAACACTGCAGTTGTTAACACAGCCAATTGTACAGGGCAAGTAGCAGGAGTGTATCACCACCTGGGTGATGGAGAATAGGTAAATGTGCAAATTAGTAAGTTGGTTGTGTGGGTGAGTGTGTTTTGTGGTTGTTTTTTGGCTGGATGTAGGGGTTTTTTTGATGGGGTGTTTGGAACTGTAAGAACAGGGTATGAAGTTCAGGACAGACTTATGCCAGAAAGTAGACCTTACAGATGCTTGCTTTGGCACATTACCCTAAAATATATTCTAGAACAGCTTGACAGACTTGTTTCATGGGAAACCAGAGTGTAGCTAATGATGGGAATCAGCCCAGTGCTCGCTTATGGATGGGTTCTTAGGTTTTACTGGGACTGCAGGGAGTTTTGTCTTTGTTGGAGGCAGTGAGAAGTGATGGCTGATGTTGGAGGTGAGACTAAGCTGTGTGAGCAGCGCAGTGCAGTGCATTTCACATCACACAAGCTCTTGGCAGTAGGGGCACTAAATCCACAGCTCCAGTAAGATCAGCACTAGAGAAACTGATGGCTAATGCTGTTGTTCTAGTGCTTCTCCTTAGAACTGCTCAGGTTGGTCCTGGTTTTCAGATCTATTTATAAACAGTAATCTGGAGACGTGCAATGTAGGAAACTAACTATACTTCCCATGTATTTTTTTAAGGCCTCCTTTTTAATAATTAGTGGAATCTTGTTACAATACGTACTTACTGCAAGATGCTGTGTCTTGTCTGAACTTACCTGTGGCATCTCAGTAATAGCATTGTCAGGCTTTTCTCTCAGATTTTAACCTGAACAGGCTTCCTGAAATTTTCCCTGTGTCTGGTTACATGCTGATGTTGCACACGTGACTCCAAACTACCAGTCTTCCACACTGCTTTCAAACTGGGACATTACTTTGGACTTGATATGACTTGGAGATTTGCCAACTCAGTCTGACAGGACTTTTAATATGTGACTTCAAGGCATTTGACCATGAAGAGGAAGAATGTCTCCTGAAATCAAGTGGCAACAGGCATGCCTTGCTGAAGTTAGGATTCTGTTGGACCATATCACTAGTCTGCCTCAGATCCTGGAGAGTGGTGGGGAGTGCTGGACTATGGCTTTCCAAAGGGAAGAACCAGGTTTAAGAGGGGAAATTCTGACATCCTGAAACTGCTTCTCAAGCATTTCCCATTCTGTGTCATGACTTTTCCATAATCTATTTATGGTGACTGGATCTGAATGCCTCATTGGGAGTGGGATTTCAGGAGGAGATGAAGATTCCAATGCAGATCAAGCATGTACTGATCCTGAAGGAAATCCTGCTCATGTGGTTTTTGAGATAGACATTCATGTGAAAAATTTATACATGCAATGGCAATATTTACACTCTGAGCACTTCTGCAAGCAATTCCCATAAGCACATTCCCTATCATGCGTAGGTTGGCAGGTGCCTGCCATTTCCAAAGGAAAAGGTCTTCACGCAATGTTTTTTTTTGCCATGGGCATGGAGTGCAAGTGACTCAGTTCTGAACAAACTGTTCCAGTGACGGAACCTGATTTGGAGGATGCTGACTTTGATTTGTAACTGCAAAAACATGCATGTTCTACCCAGGGGGAGGGCAAATAGGATTTAATAAACCACCATTTATAACGGGAAAAGTACTAACACAGAAGGAAAAATAAATCAACAAAGAGCAGGTAATCCTGCACGTACAACCTGGTTTGGTTCCCTTCCTGCAGCTGCTGGAATGCCAGTATTAGCCACCTCTAAGTTATGTGCTTTATATGACTGAGTTTGTGGTGTGGTGCTTTAGGTACGTGGCTGTAGGATGTAATTTTTATGAGTGTACAGCCTATCAGTCAGTCTTCAGTTGTCACCTAAAATGGCAGCAGTTGAAATTCTCATCTTTTTTCCTTTTTTTTTTTTTCCCTACTCACAGAATATATCTGGTGTTCTTCTTCTAGGTCCCAAATTGAGCATTATGTAGTCTCTGCTATCCAGCTTCTTTTTATATGCATCCTATTTTGACAAGCAAAGATGCTGAGCGCTATTCCTTCTGGAGAAACCAACTGGAAAGTTGCCATGCTCTGGCCAGACCCCAGCATCATCTCTCCCTGCCAGGCCGTAGTTTTCCCAGTAAAGCAGGGAGAGGACTAACCTGTTTCACAGGAGTAGGCTGAATGTTTTTATCTTCTTTTGAAGAATGCTGCTGTGAAAGTGTGAGGTTATCTGCTTGCTTGGCAAATGCCACTGGCATTTCCTTTCTGGAAGGTCATGTCCAGCTTGTTTCTGCATTACACCAACCATTGAAGAGGCTTTGTTTTCCATATGACCAAACACCTTGTTTTAATAGTTGATTTCTGCCAAGTTTGCCTCTTAACCTCCCCTTGTCTTTTCATTACACGTTCAGCTTTCATATTCTGTCATTCTGAGACCTTGTTTTCTTTTTCTTTCCCTTTCTCTGTCGTCTTTCCTACTAGCTGTCTGCAGCATCCAGCCCTTCCAGTCAGAGTCCTCACAGAGCCTCAGGAAAGGATCCCTTTGCAGAGCTCTCTCTCCAGGATTTCTTGTAGAACAACTTAGGTATTGTCCATTATTCTGGGGAGATGCTGGTGTTTGTGATATGAAACAAAAATAAAGTTCGAATTCAAGTTTTATTAACATAGCTAGAACTGTTTCTGAAGGAAATAAAACCAAATCTTGTTGAGTTGGAAGCACTGTGGCAGTGACTTGGAAACTCTGTGTATTTAACTTCAGCAGTTTAAAGGCTAATTGAGTGGTTTTGCTTCAGTCCATTGGAAATGGAGCCAGCTCATGTGGTGCTTGCTGCAGTTAGGGAGAAGGAACTGGTGCTACCTGGTATTTACCATCTCATCAGGAAAGTGTTCAGAATTCCCAGCTCTCAGCAAAGCCCTGAGTGCTGCTGGCAGAGTGTTCATGCACTTCCCCGTGGCTTGACCAGAGAGTTCCCTTCATGCAGGAGGAGGTGCTTGTTTCACGTGTGCGAGGGATCCGTTTTGGTACAGAGGTGCACTTGGAGGAGTTGTGTTGGTTTTTACCAGTCAGGGGCAGGTGGGAGTTTAAATAGTAAAATGAGTGAAAACATGCAAAAGAAATTCAAGAATTCATAGTATAAAGAGAGAGTAGGCTTATTGCACACAGCAGCTGCTTTTCTTTGTGCACTTCCTCTGGTTCAACATGGGAAATGACCCTGACTTCTCTTCGTAATGGTGTTGGTCTGTGTTATGCTGCTGCTGGTGACATTGTTGCATGGATAACTAGGTGGGTTTCATTGTTAATGCAGAGATATTCCAAAGGCTGGTGTCGTTGGAGAAACATCCTGATGGCTTTTGGTTGTTTCCTGGCCCTGATTGTGTAAAATATTTTATTTCTGTTCAAAACTTCAGATCGTGGGGTAGCTTGGGCATCAGAAGAATGGAAATTTTTGAAGAAAACAGGTTTATAGTGAAGTACTATTTCTGTTGGATGTTAACCCAAGGGTTTTTCATCTTTCCAGATTCAGTTTATGTAACTGTGTTAGATGGAAGAGAAAGGAAGGTTTCCAAAAAGATGTGCTCAGCAGTAAACCCCCACTTCCAGGAAAAAAATGAACTTCAGTCTCTCAAATCTCCTCTTCCATTAAGTGATGCAGTGAAATGATGAAGACCAATGAAGGAAGCTGGGACACCTCCATAAGAAGACATCAGTACACAACGCAAGGCCAACAATTGCCGTGAATGAAGACCAAGATCTATTTCTGTCCTGGTGACTAACACGTCAATACTCTCAGCTTCTAATAATATCCTTAATTGGTAACGTACGAAGAGAAGCCTTTATTCTGGAAATTGATATTGGTGTTTGGAAATGCTGTCTGGATTGGAGATGTGTCCTTTACCGTAACTCGAAACAAGACTCTGGGCAGGGGAGGGTCAAATCCTAACTCTTAATTCTGCAGTTACCTTTTCTTCAGTCCTCACAAATGTAGGCACAGCAGTAATGGAAATTAACTTTTTTAAAAAATTATATATTCAGTTTGCAGTAGACATTCCTTATGTATTATTGTTTGTATTTATTTATGATTATCAATTTAACATTAATATTGTATCAAAAAACCTCCTTATGAAAATGAGTATGGATGTATACAGTATGTCTGATTTTTATCCACAAAGAATGAATCTGATTCAGAATGCTTTTCAGCTGACATACAGAGCACTAAATATTTTAAAGGTCTGAATCTAATGAATTCTCAGTATATATGGGAATTAGGGAAGAGCTGTAAAACGCATTAATCCTTATAGTCAATTCTGTGCCTAGGATTTTGCAAGGGAACAGTTAACTGACTAGAAGAAGCACTACATTTTTAATTCAGCATTAGTGCATTGGGAAGGAACTTTATTGCTTTGTGCTTGGCATGTCATTATTTTTACATTTGACATTATAAGGCCTTTCCAAGATGAATGTGAGGAATTGCTTTCACTTTAAGACTTTCCTTCTGTTCTGTAAAAAGAAAACAATGAGGTGTTGTGTGCTGGGGGGGAAAGCCTTTTCATTTGGCTCGTGCCATGTTTATGATCATGTACCTTTTAAAAGTAAAAAAGGGGAAGTAGCTTCCTTACATATGTCTAGTGGGTATTTAGTTCACCAGGAATTAAAGTAGCGCTGTTGATCGGTGCTTTGTGTAAATACATCGTAACTTTGGGGTGGAGTGGGGCCTTCAGAAGGATAGTCAATGATATGAAAGCAATTCTGTACATGAATTAAGCATACTTGCTGCATTGTCTCTGCAGATTCTATTTTTGTTTAAAATATTAAAATGTATGTTAGCAAAAATGGGTGGATTTTCAAATAAAATGCAGCTTCCACAGAACTTTTGTTACGGTATGAAAGTCTGAGGTGCTTCCTTTCTTTTTGCTGCTTAAAATGTGCACTGATAATTGCTTTGTTTACTTAATAAAATACCAAATGTATTTCATATGTGCATATTGTATTGCAGGAAGTGCAGCACTCTGAGCCTGTGGCTGACATGATCCATGCAGCACCTTCCCCAGGCTGTTGTCACAGACAGCCTCAGTGTTCCAGCAACAAGGTGTCTCATTCTTCCTGACCTAACGTGATATTTCACCATCTTCACGTGAATAGTTTTTCAAAATATTCATGGCAATAAACTTGTACTGTTTATAACTGAGCAAGAAGCATAAATATGTCCCCAAAAATTATTATTATTATGTTCCCTAATCTTCCATCAGAAGGTAGTACTGGAAAAGCTATGAACAATTTGCTGACACCATCTTCTGTAATTAGACCCAGGGAGAGTTTACAGAAGTGGAACTTTCCTCCTCACAACAACCTGAGGCATGTCCTGAAGGCAAGGTATCATAAACTGTGCACTACAGGTCAGTAGATTTAAAATTTGTTTCTAAAAGCATGAATAAAGAAACCCTGAACAAGTTCCAGAGGATATAATGCATCTGCCCAGACCTGGGGACTTAGTGAAATCTTTGCCTTCCTACCACTGAGGCTTTCAGTGTGGGACTGTGCCTTCAGAAAGCATCTTAGTTTTGCTTGTGGTCAGGGTGAATTGTCGGAGCTGGGGGCTGCCAGCTGGAAAAAAGGTTCACATCTGTGACCTGTTAGCTACATGAGTAACTACCAGGGCACAGATTGTTCTGAAACAGTCCAGATGTTGCGTGAAGGAAGAAGGTAGACCTTCATCCTCCTCCTCCAGAGCTTGGTGTGCTGCGTTATGATAGAAACAGGCTCCAACCTTCTTTTTAGGTCTGTGGTGCTCTCTGCAGAGTGTTTTCAGTCTGATTTGAGGCTTTTGCCTGAGGATAGATCTGTGCTCCTAGATCTCTTTGATCCCTTGGACCCCCTTTGTGTGGTTGTGAACTTGAGGTTACAAATCATTAAAGTGCCAAAAAATTGCAAACACTCAAACCAGTGTCTGCTGCAGGGATGATGAATTCCTGTTACCCTTTACTGCTTGCTCATTGTTGCTTTGTGTTCCGTGAAACAGCTGCTGTGCAGATTAGGGGTTCTTGTTGGAGGCCTTGCTAAAAACCCTTGCTTTTTGTTTTACTCTTTGGAGACAAACTGGCTTGAGCACTTTCCTGAGTAGTATTTTCTCATTTGCTACTTTGCTTTGCTAAGTAAGTATGTTTGCTTTCAGTATCACTGAAATAACACTCAGTTTAGCTTAATGTAAAAAGCACAGCACACAGACATATTTTGTTTTTTAATTACTGGCACTTTTCAATAATAGGGGGTTGTGAAAACCTGATTCTCTTCAAAAATGATTTGAAAGGCTGTTTAATCTCAAGGAGTAAACTGTCTAGGGAAGCTGCCTGCCCTTAGCGAGCAGGGGAGGATGCAGAGCTTTGTTGCAGAGATGTGGTTCTTAGGGCTTTGTGTAGGGAACTGGTGTGTCAGAATAACCACAGTATTTTTGGGGTTTTTTTAAATCAGGGAATTATGTAATGAAAACAACTAAATTTACTTCTTGAGACAATTACTCTTGCCAGAGCAAGAACTTGAACAGCTCCTCAGTGAGTTTTCTAAAAGCCCAAATGTAGAGTTCATCTGAAGACAGATCTAAATTCCTTTGCTGCTTCTCTGTTTCAAAGTCACAAACTCAACAGAGCTGTACCTCAGGACATGTTTAAAAGCTGTCTTTGCGTGACTTTGTGACATCAGAGGGTCCATTGAGCCAGACGTTCCATGCTGCCAAACAGCCCTTCAGCAAGGAAAAGGGACAGGGTGAAACCTTGCATCTTTCATTAGACAAAAAGTGCCCGTTTCCAGAGCCTGACACAAATTTTGTAGCAACATAAATGATTAGCAACTTTAAAGGCCATGACATAATTGAGATAAAGATTGTGGCAGAGAAGTGAGAATTAAGTGCTAAAAACACTGGGAATGATAGTAAATGCTGATGGGAGCAGAAGATTGACAAGATAATGTGAGGGGTAGTGAAAAAATGTGCTGAATACAGACAAAAGAGCAGCGCTAATGGGAGCATATGTAAACTGAAGAAGAGCTTTCTCCTTGGCCTGTTGTCAATCTCTTGACTTGACCTTTGGAGCTCTCACACTGCAGTGGAGAGAGCAGAAACAGGCTTGACATCTTCCACTGCGTTTGCCCAACAAGAAAAATCTGTGAGCTGCTGCTGTTTTCCAAGTTCAAACTGGAGAGCAGAGGGACTTGGCTGATAGTTGAGCTGCATCCTGGCTGGATCAGGAGAAAAGTGAGGAGGAGAGAACTCTGGGCAGGTTCCCTGAAGGTGTAACATTGCTGCCACCCACTCAGCACCTTTTTGTACCTGAAGGTTGAGTAATACTATGGGAGATGGCCTCCTTGAGATAACAGATCAGTCTAGGAGTGAATAAAACACATTTAATTCTTTTTTTGCTTCTCTGATGATGAAATTTCCTGAAGCAAAGATCAAAAAGCCTTGGAACAAAGGGCTAACTTCCTTAAATTTCTGTTATGTGAGGCGATAATGGTACAGAGAATGCGTTGGATGCAAGCATAGTGCTTTGGATATCCGGCAGCTGCAGTACACAAGGAGCACTGGGGTCTCAGGTTTATTTTCATAGCATGGATCTCTGCTTTGTTAATGGTAGTAACTGCTGAACCTCCCTGTGCCAGCTACAGCAATTGCCCAAGTACTGGGTTTTTTTTAGAAAGGCAGTATTTGATACAATTTTAGCTTCTTGCTTCACTTTAATCACTAGAAGTGAGGAAAGATCCAGAACCATGTTAAATCCCAGTTTTCAGCATGGCTTAGTGTTCAGTTGTTCACATATGGGAAAAGTTGTTGGTATCATGTTACCATGTCATGTCCTAAAACAATACGGTGTTTGTGGAATATTGCAGAACATGAGCTCTGAAGTGTAATGTTGCAAAAAAATGCTTATTTTTACAGTTGACTCAAAATCCAAGGAAAAGCCTTTTTCAGAGGAACATCCAGCTGCAAAACATCAGTGGCTAAAGATGCTAACACCATTAGGTTCTCTATTCCATGCTTGTCACCATAGCATAATTTTTCAGTCCATTAGCTTCTGCCTTGACCTTATTCTGGCAAACTCCTTTTAGCCCACAGAAGCAGGGTGTTTAATAACTTCTCTCTCAGAAAGCAGCCAAACAGGAACAAATGCTGCAGAACAAGTCTCTTACCCTCATTTCCCAAAACGTGCAGGCCTGAACCTGTGGAAAGACTGCCTTGTTATATAACCTCGCTGCAGCAGAGGCTGCAACCCTCACAAAATCCAGACCAACAGTGAAGTCACCCACATTCCCCGCAGCTCAAGCTGGGGGATATCATACCAGCACAGCCAGACTATAAAGCAACACAATCCAGTTGCTCAGATAGGGTTCAAGCCAGCAGTGTGCTGAGGCAAGCAGCTCCTTTCATCACTGGAGTGGATACAGGCTCTCAGCACACTCCTCCCCATTGTGCTTTTTAGACATTTCATGGATTGATGTTTCTCACCTCCAGCTCATGGACCTCAGTTCTATTAAAAGAGCTTTTACTTCCACGCAACTTGAGTGATGCATGTATGTCTTTAACTTTGAATTCCAAGGAATACTTGTTGGTTTTTTCTTCCTGTTGAAGCTGCCCGTTTCTTATAGCTATGTCCTAGTTAAATACATAACTCCAGCTCAACTGAAGCTTAGCTTGGATTATAGTTGTGGAGACACCTGGACCCTTTCTTGTGTCCTAGAGTTGTCTCGTGCAATAAAAACATAGTAAAGAAAAGGTTTTTCATAACACTGGGAATGCAAGGGTGACTCCAGTAAGTTTGCTCCTAACTGGAGTAGTGAACTGCAAGTGGGGCTTGGAAGTAGTGGCTGTGCTGCCAGAAAGTGAACTGGTCAGGCCCCTGTTTTACAACATGCTGCTCATTTCTGAGAGATTTTGCCAGTAACAAATTTATCAAATCCAGATGCCTTGGGCTGAAGACCCAGCTTTCTCCATATGAAAGCCTCACAGTGGCCTTAACGCTAATCCTATAGAAATCAAGGGGATTTGGGACACTTCACTAAATATGTTTTGCTGCAGGCTCTTGCTTGTGGCTTGTGCAGGCTGCCTGTGGCTTGTACCTTAATTAGCATATTTGGGATTTCTTTTTAACTCCCTCTCACCCACACAGGCAGTTATGGGAAAAGGCTAAACTGACTGGAGGAGGCAAAGGTTCCTTTTTCCAAGGTGTAGGTTGATGTTGTCCTGCCATATGTCCTGCACATGGTGTTATACTTTATGGGCATAAGGCAAGAGAAGCCTAGAGATGGGCCCTACATTTACACCACTAGAAAATGTAAATCCCCTTTGGGGAGTGGTGGGAAGGAGAGGCCTTTCTTTAACAGAAAGGCCATTCAGCGTTAAGCTACATTCTAATTCTGCATCTAAAGCAGAAGCTAAACTAATCACTGAGCAGAACTAATCTCTCTTTCAAGTCAGCCATTTCATGGGCCTTGTGCTGCACTCAAAGCAAGGCAGGGGAGCTGAGGGGAGGCTTCTGTTGGGCTGCAGACACAGCAGGAGCTGCCCAAGTGCAGATCCCTGTTCCCTGGACACCAGAGGGATAAGAGTCACCTCAGCCTTTGCTGTAACTCCACTGGGTTACAGCAGGAGCCCATCCAAACTCACTTTAGTGTTCAACACATAGTAGAGCAAGTGAGAGTTTGAGGTGCAGTCTGCCACCTTTACCTGTCTGCTTGTGATCCCAGCTTCGGAGGAGCTTGGTCAGTGGAGCCCAGAGAACAGTGGGACTCACCTGCAGCCCACGGAGACACCTGCTGGGCAGGAACAGCTCAGCGTGCTTGGAAAACCAAAAGTGTTTGCACTGAAGTACAGATATGCTGAAATACTGCACAGAGATACAGGTTGTTTAAAATAAAAGTTTTTAAAAAAGCTTTATTCCAAACAGCTGATTAACCTGTCAAGGATTTAAGTCAGATTATTCAATGCTTTCACAAGTTTCTAATGAGGAAATGCATGGACCAGAGCCTACATGTGGGAAGGAACTGTTGTGTGCTGCTGAGAGGGTGTCCAGAGGGAAACTCCCCCACTGCATCAATGCACTAATGCACATGTTCATAGAGACCAGCCACAAACCAGTGATATGGGCTTACAAAATATATTTGGCCAATTCTAAACAAACAAAATATTTAAGACTTTAGGAATTTTTATGCTGGCTTTAATTTTTAACATTATTTTATGTATATTTCAATGTATTTAAGTAGGGGTCTTATGGACACAGATAAAATGCATTCAAACACTCAATTTGTAGCAACAGTTGAATTATGCTTGCAGAAATTAATTCTGCTTTAGCAGAGTATTAAGTATTTTGTAACAGTACTGTGTTTCATGGCAGCCTTAATTTACCCATTCAGTGTCTGATCAAGAGGGAATTCCACATCTGACAGTCTGCAAGTGGAGACCACACAAACTAAATATTAGCTTGGATCTTTTAGTTGATATATATGTGCTACTATGTGGACTGAGTACCCCAAAAAGTGCACAAGACCTCTCTCAGTGGTAAGGAAAGGAACCTTTCAATTAGCCTCTGCACACAGACATACCTCTCATGAAACTTATAATCATGATTCAGGCACTCTAAAATAGTTTCCTCAAAGCCCCATGCCACACAGAAGAGAGCAAATATTTAATGAACTGAGAATGTTACATCTCTGTGTCAACAGCACAGCTTGTCTAGTTTTCATCAACATTTTCCTTAAATAAGGCCTTGATCATCTTAGCTGTGATATGCCCATCTGATTTACCGACAGTGTCATCTTCCCCGTGGCTCCTGCTTGGCGTTTCTTCTGGTTCCTTACAAATAGGCACGGCTTTTCCAACTACATACAGCCTTCTCTTCAGAGGTCCCAGTTTTGAGTATGCCTGAAGAAGAAAAAATATTACTCCATAGAAATTTCATAGGAAAGCAACCATTCTTCAAACAAAATGCAAGCACCTTTTCTTTTTAAAGCAACTGTAGAGATGGTGCCCTGGGGTTGTGTTTGATAATGTCACTAATAATGGGCTTCTTTTGCAAGCCAGCTCATCTTAGGAGGTTACAGCTCTGTTGCCATCTTCTTCTCCTGTGTGTTTTCAGCAATGTCACCTTCCCTATAAAGCAAATTCTAATCTCAAATTCAGTTCTGTGAGAAGAATTAAACTAATCCAACAGCTTGCTCCTGCCAAAAAGAGAGAGGTCTAAACCCAGCCATGTGCTTCTGCCACATCTGCACTGGATCTGGTCTTCTCCAAACCTCTGAGTCAACTTGGTTGACTAACCCAACAGAACACAAATTCAGCAGGAGAAAGAAAAGGAACCTTTCTGCTGGGTTAGAGCCCATCAGCTACAGGAAAGGCCAATGTGCACTGTTTTCTCAATCCCTGTAGTTTGCACCCAGGAACACCTTCATCCTGGCTTTCTGTTGAAGGAATGTTGATCCTTCAATGCTACTGTGCAACACAGATTCTAAAGGACCAATTATCCAAGCAAACAAATCTCTCATTAGGTGACATTCAGAATTCCTTCCAGGGGGAATTCATCCTGACATTCCATGGGATGATTGCTAGGACACCATTCAATTGCCAAAACATGCATCTCATGGTATCAGAGATGCCTGAAGGCATGCAAAACATCCATGTGAGGCTGGCCTGCAGGACACAGAACCTGCTCTCTTGGCCTGAGTGACATGGAGTGACCTAACTGTCCCAAACAGCACCAGAGGACTATGATCAAGCATCTGAATTACACACTAGGTAAAAGACACTGGATGCCATAACACCATGAGATAGAATGGTCCCAACAGGAGCTCATGTTCCACTCTGAAAGATGTTTGTGTCAGTGAAAGATCTGATAACTTTAATTCATACCTGGAAATCTTCTTCCTCTGCATCCACCAGGCTGTCCAGAGGTGGACTGAAGAATTTTTTCAGCAGCTCTTCATCACTGTCTTGAGGCTGCTCATTATCTGTTTTAGACTGAATCTTTGAAAAGGCACTTCTGAGGCTCTTTCCATCTGTCTTTGCTTTTTAAAGAGAAGAAAAATAATGTGTATGTAATTGTCAAGCCTTATGGAAGTCAGCATCAGTACCTGGTATGAGCATTGCCTGCAACTTTTAATATGGCTTAGCCTGTGCAATGCAAAGAAGAGCTTGGTAGGATTTTAAATTGGCAATTCAAGCCAAATGTTCATTTTCCTTGGGATTTTTTAATGTGTTTTTTGTTCACAATTTCTGGGCAAGACCCGAGGACTGAAATTGATTGTAAGTTAGAACTAATGGGTCTGTGGGAGGGAACAAGGAACAAAATGAGCTTGTATGAGTTCAACTTAAATCCTGTAGAGCCCTGAATAGTTAAAAAGAATAAGAAAGACAGCAAAAGCAAGTATAAACGTTTTCTGTATCCACGTATGTGTATCTATAGGTACATAAATACAAGTTCCTAAAACAAGTTAGTCTATTTATAACTCCCTTAAAGAGATCACATCTGCAGTTGAATTATTCTCAGGATGACAGAGGATTCTGGACATGGACTGCCAAATTACAGGTTTGCCTGGGACAGTGATCCAGCTTATTGGAACAAAGCCTTCTCCTCCAGGTAACTATTACAAAATTCTAGCAAAGGTTTTCAAAGTAAATGTGTATTTAAGAAGTCTTTGTCAACATGTTTGCTGGTGCCTGATGGTTTCTTTGACTTTGTACTTTTTTCCATCCTCTTTCTTCTACTCACACAAAAATGTCAAATGAAACTTGTGATACTGAGGAATCCACAGAGACTGTCCTAAACAGGTAAGCACACTCACATGCTCCTTCTTGCCTAACACTATATCCTTTTCCTGGGCACAGCTACCAGAATAGGTGGAGAGTCAGCCCAAAATTCAGCACTGCTTACCAAGATTTTCAGTTCAGGCTGAGTTACACGTAGCTTCATCTGCTCTTATTAGGGATTTATTAATAATTTAACTCTGGTGTATCAGCTGAATGACTGCAAAGTGCATGTACACCTAAAGTGAAAGCTAACATGAGTTTAAAAGTGTCCTCTCAGGGACAAGATATAATGAAGTTATGATATAGATCAGTAAAGAACTGATTCAGATATGAATCATATCTTCATAAAAGATGGCCAGTCCTGTAAACTGCATTCCTGGCTAGCTCTAGATGAGTAATTATATTCCACAGTCTAAAACCAATTTCAATTTAAAAACTGTATTACATGTAGATTGTGATTTTGTCTCCTTATGCAAATTACAATCCATCATTGCTGTGGAGGCTGCCATCAAGGGGGAAATAAGGTGTTCACCATGTCAAACAGGTAGTTTTAAAAAAAACTTCAGAAATAAAAAGTCTGTAAATGTTCATAAACTTAGCAGTTCTTACAAGCTGCTGGCATGTGCATTACCTGCATATTCTCTTTTCCCCATTTTCATTTCATCCTTAGGAAGTTCTTCTTGCAAGCCGTCTCCCTTTTTAAGAAACAAATGCCTATGGAGTAAAAAAGATGAAGTGAAACCCATATTAGGAGTCTGAATTTTCTCTCTAAACTGTCCTGTGCAGTGTTTTGGGGTGATGGGGAGGCCACCCTTTCTGAGAGCCATTGCTGCTTAACCACAAAGGCAGCATAGCGCAATGGTTTAAAAATGCAATGGAGGCAGCCAGGTAGCTTAGTGGATAAAAAGCTGCTCTTTTTTATTCTTAGTGCCTAAGTTCAACTATGTCCATGAGACTAAAAGAAAACAAATGTTATAGTCTCCAGTCTGTCCAAGATTCAAACCACAGCTGGCAGCTCTCACTTAAAAGAAATCCAAAGTTTGGAAAGGAGAGAAAAATGGTCACTTCTGAAGACTTGGAACTTTTTATGCAATATGGCTAAATTCACTGAGCTGGGACTGGAAAATGAAGATGGATCTCTCACATTGTTGCACTGTGCTTTTGATACCCTTCGTGTTGACATTTGTAGCTAAATTAATCTTTCTCTAGGAAAAAAAAATCATCTCAATACAGAAGAAGCTAATACTACAGACACCTCTGCAGACAGACATTTCCTAAGGTCTCTTCCTTACCCAGTGCCAGGTCATTTGTTTCACTCAAGATTGCAAAGCCCCCTGTATATGCATATTAATCTTCAGATCCTTAGACATTTTGCCAACAGTAAAGGAAAAATCTATTCTTCAGCACTTAGTCTGAAAGGCTAGGGCTGAGACCATCTAATTGCGACACAAAGAAACTACTGCCAAGCCCCAGTGATACAAAACGAGTGGCGCTAGGTCTTAATAGATTAATTAAGAATCCAGTTCCTTCCCTCAAATTTTCTATTTGGGAAGTCACAATGTTACTGTCATCCTTCAGAGATACTGCTCCCACATATACTTGGTCAAATCCTGTCTTCCCTCAACTAGGAAACTACCTTGGCTTTGATGTGGGAGACTCCAAATAGCTCTAGAGGCAGACAAGAACATTATCTTTAAAAAAAAATTACTTTTGAGTCCATAAAAACATTCTTTTACCCCTGCATTCCCAGATGCTGAAGTTTGATATCAATCAGTTTTGCCACTAAATTGACGTTTTCTTCTTCCAGAAGCTGGACAGAAGCTCTCAAATCACTTTCTGCCTTTCGGTAGATCTTAACCTTTTGACAATTAGAGAAATTAACAAAAAGAAAGTCTTAGAATTTTGGAAAGTTTTCATAGCAACTACCTTACCAGCATATACCTAGAAAGAATGCAGCTGTATCAGCAAGACTGCACATTTGGTGGGGAAACAAAGGGAAGGTCTCTCTGGTTCTTTCACACCTTTTACTGTCACAGCCACACATTCGGGCTATCAACCCTGACAGCAAAACCTTCTCATGTAGTCAAACAGGTCAGCTAGACAGCTCTGGATTTTTCTTTTTTGCTTTCACATCAGAGTTTTGAGGGAGGAAAAGCTTCTTTGCCCACTTAAATTCAGGGTCTTGCTCAGCAAGTGTTGTTTTTCTAATTCCTTCTTATACACAAAACTTTCTTACCCAGAATTAACAAAGTTTTCAGTCCAAGTTACCACGACATCTTTTCCCCCAGAGGGTGGTTGGGAACAGGCTCCCCAGGGAAATGGTCACAGCCCCAAGGCTGAGAGAGCTCAAGGAGCATGTGGGTAACACCCTCAGGCACACGGTGGGATTGCTGGGGCTTTGCAGGGAGTTGGACTCCAGGATCCTTGTGGGTCCTTTCCAACTCAGGATGTTCTATGGTTCTATGACATTGGCTAAGCCCCAGGTACTACCTGCTTTCACACTGGTAATTGCCCCATGTCCCTGTGGAGTTATACTGACCAAAGGATGCCAGTTACTCAGTACAAGCAAGTTCTTACCCCCTTTACTGGGGATGGGTATGTACTATGGGAAAGACACTTTCCCAGAAAACTTAGCCATATGAACATGTTTAAGAGCAGTACCCAGTGATCTGAAAGGGTCCATTCTCATCAAAGCAAAATTAACCCAGACATAATCATCCAAATGTGTAGTTAAAACTAGTTCCAACTTTTCCCAAGGATTAAAAAGGTGAAAAATGATTGGACATTAACCAGTAACAGGATGTGGCTTGGCACAGTGAGGTGATGCAGCTTTGCACCATCTTGGTGTGACACAGTAATCATGGAAAAATGTGACTGAAGTCTCCAAATCTGTTTAAATTTGGAGGTAACTAATCTAGGGCTATTTTGGTAAGCCATTTTTCAGTTCAGCGGCCAAACTGAAAAAAACCCACCAAAAAAAATTTTGAACTGAGACAAAACTAAAATTTTTGGTTTATCTCCCCCAAAGGAAATACTGAAAGAGTCTGTCAGCTACACATAAACATTAGTCTGAGAGAAAATATTTCATCCATGTAAGAAAAGCAGAGAAAATGAATGGGTGAATTCAGAGCACTGGAGAAGTTAGTGATAATAGTTTTGTTTTCCCCCAAAATTCAAAGCACTAATTCATAACATAGGAAAGTAGCAACACAGGAAAGTAATTCATAACATAGGAAACTTCTAGTTGGGAGGAAAGAAATCCAAATCCCTCAGCTCTGAGGTGCGGGCCTGTCAGGACATAAGAGTACTCCAAAGCAGTCTCTTGTTGGCACTGCTAATGTGTGTAAAAATTGTAAGTGTTCAGTGAGACAGGAGATGGGAAGAGAATTCATACTCATTCAGTGATAGGATGTATAGATTTGAGCTCCTGTTTGTTTATACAGAATAAAACATTAATCCTTCCCCATTTCTTTTCCCTACTCTCATTGCTTCAGAAGCTGTGGTTTGGACACCCTCCCTGGAAAGTTAAAGATGCATGCTCAGAGCTCATTAAGGGGAAGAAGGAAAGCTGTGTCCCTGCTTATTGGCAAGTACCTTAAACTAGTAAGTAAAATGGAGAAACCTCTGCCAGGTTTGTTGATGTGGCATGGAAAAATAAGAAGTTCATTTATTAACTTCCCAAAAAATTTAGCTCAGTTCTCAACTGCGAGGCTGTAAAAGGGAAGAAGGGCATTTCAGCCACCAGTCTCATGCTTAGCTTTGATAGAAACAAAGAATATATCTTGATTGGAATAAATACAATCAAACTTTCACCATGGAAAAAATTAGTTTCCTAAATCTGGCTCACAATAATTATTTCTTGATAAGAAAATTACAGCTATGTAATACATAGCTCTTAAATGCCATTAAAGGACAGTATAAAAGCTACCAAGCAATTAATTAACAACTATATATGATTTTGATTTTCCTCCCTTCAGTGTATAGTCCCAATGGTTTCTTTATTACCTTCCATTTAAAGTTGTCTCAAGTAATTTCTCAGGACGTGTTTCCAACATCCATATCCATTTTCTTTCAATACAGCAGCATTGGAACTTTAATGTAATTCAAACCTCTCTTCTTCAGCTACTTACCTGGTTGATCCTTTATGCTACATAGTATCCCAAACTCCACAGATATAAATACTTAATTGTATGGAACATTGTAGTCCTTCATGTAACTCCTTGGGCAGGAAAGGGGGTTCTCCACTTGTGAAAGCAGATGTTCACCTCTTACCTTTATTCACCACATTGCACTATTTGCTGCTCAGGATTACAGATTAATTACTGGAAAATTGCTCTCCTTTGCCAACAGAAGTCTCCCGAGGCCCATGACTGGAAACAGTTCTGACTGTAGGCCACAGTATTTCAAACATGAACTCCCATGATAAACTGTAAGCAAGTGATCCTCTTACCTCTTCTTTCAGCCACTCATTCTCTTCAATCTCTCTGCGACAGTTTTTGTCTAAGTATCCCACAGCACTCTGAGGAAACACAATTCAAGATCATCTCATCTGAGAGCAGAACTTTGACAGCCCTGCATACTATAAAGAAGAACCTTCTGCTCTTTAGCAGGAAATAATTAAGAAACATCCACACAACAGACTGTAGCATCCCCTGAGGGATTACAAGGGGATTTAGTTCACAAGGCCAGATGTTTCTCCTCCATCATCCTGCCTAGAGCAGATTATATATCAAGCAATTTACCAGTATTTTTTGATTTCTGATTTCCCATATTAAAATAGAACATTTCCCTTTTTTGCCTAACAGATTCTTTTATGTTCTCAGTGCTTCTCAAATCTTCAGAAAATCAAACCTTCAGCTATTAAGACCCTCAAGTAAAATCCCAAATGAGGCAGTACTGAACTACAAGTGACCTAAACATGTAGAGGTCTGTGCTAATGAGCCAAGGCTACAATTTAATTACTGATGTCAGTACAGTGGAAAGGAAGAACTGGGAGGGCAGATGCCCCTGTAGCTCACCATAAACACAGTCCTTTGGATTATGTTGACACATAATATGTTTGCTGGAAATTCCAGCACTGAAGTCAGAGAATTTAAACACCTAATGAGCCTAGTGATTTGTACTGAAGTATGCTTTGCATTTTGTGAAAATGAAAAGTTGTCACTAGAGCTATTTGTCAATCATGTTTTCAAATCAGAGCTGGCAGAGATGACAAAAAAAAAAAAGTGTCAATAAACCTACATTTTCCTGAGACTGCAGTGTTTGGTATTTTAAAAATACTGTACTTTACAAGTATAGTGAAATTTCTTTTTTCAAATGGATGGGTATTTTCATGCAATCTCTTTGTGTGTTACTGTCTTTTGAAGTCTGTGCAAGTATCAAAATCAAGGCCATGGCAAAAGCAACATGTACTTGAACAAGCCTTGTCAGTGCATGGTGCCCCAGTTTCCCATGCCTTGTTTATAAAATGCCCTCACATCTACCCATTGTTATTCTGAAGGAAAGAAAAAAAGGTACATGCATGTATAGCAACAACCAATTCCATGTGTACCAAGATTTACAGCTTATTTCACTCTCAATTTATTAGAAAAGTTTGAAGTCTTAATGTGAGTCAAAGTAATTAATAATGCAGAGTACACTTATCCCAACTGTAATGCAGTTGGCAGTTTTAAAAAAAGCAGAAAAAATACCTTAAGGGCCTCTTCACTGAGAAACTTCATATGCCTGTCAAACCGCCTCTCATTTTCTTCTTTCACTACCTTCAAAGCTTCTCTATAATGTTCTTCAAAACAAAAAAAGCAGGGAAATCAGAAATTATTATTTGACATCAATTTTTGCTGATAACAGATCAATAACTGACGTTGTTACTAAACTGGAACTCATCAGCAAGTGTCACATGCATAGATGCTGCACAGAAAAGGATTCAAATATCCTTCTCCACAGAAATTGTCCTCCTAAACCCAAAGAACAATAGTGTTAACTACAGAACTAGAAATTGGAAGTGCCTTACACATTTCTGTTGACAACTGCAGCAGCTGAGCAATTCACTGCTAACAGAGCAGTGAGCTAAGCAATTCTCTGCTAAAATATTGGCATTTTAACATGGAATTTTGTCTCTATCAATAGCAGAGCTCCTGGAGCTGTATGAGAAATTTGCTTAGAAAAATTATTTTTTAGATATAGAAGCATATTAGATAATCTTATCCACATGACATTTTTTCAGATAGTTATTATAAAGAGCCTAATAAATTTTCTGACTTACCTAAGACTCTAAGGTTCTAATTTGAAAACAGGGCAAAATGGAGAATGTAGCAACTGCCACAAGATTTGCTTCTGTCATTACTTGTGGTCATTATTTAGAAAGTGTGTCTTACATCAAACTGAATGTATTTGGCTTAATGCTCTTGTCACTTGCTATTTAATGATTTCATTCTTCCCTTTAGTTCTTTTTTTCTCTTCTAAATAGCCCACTTCTGCCTGATATTTCCTCCTTTTGAATGTATTAATGAGATTGTAGTAATTTTCTTTGAAGGAAGGCACTGCATACTTGTTCCAAAGGCTTGAAATTCAGTCTTTCTCTGCACTTGTGTTGCAGACAGCCTATTTCTGATCTGGCTGTAAATGAGTATCTGCTCATGGATGCACTGTGGAGTCAAAGGCAGTCAAATATGAAAGGTGCATTAGTTGTGCATTAGTTATTAATTTAACACTGTGGAAGCTGAATTTCACCATCTAGACTTGGCAGAATGAAATGGAAGTACTTCCATTCTATAATTAATTTATTGTTTTGTTGTTTCAGATAGCTACATAACCTCAGTTGTACTGGGAGAATGAAAAAAAGGGGAAACTGTATGTCTGAAGAGTTCCTAAGGAGTCTATTTTCCCTAATCCTCTCACTGCAACACTGTTTTTTTTCCCCCACACATCACCTTAACGTGTGGCTCTCATTTGCTTCCTCTCATGTCCAGCTGTTTTGTTTAAAATGTCTCTACCAGACAACATGAACTGTGACAGTGTCAAGCCCTTCAGTGGTACCCACAGAGACAGAAGCCTGTTCACCTATGCTTATTCTCTAAGCCTGTTACACATCCAAGGTGTGAACAAGCCCATTTTGTTGCTGCCTTGCTCTGAAAGCCTGTTAGATTCCTGCTGGAAGGCTGTACTCCCCAGACAGTTTCTAGGTTCAGTTTTAGGGAGTTTAACAAAATGGTATACTGAACATCCAGTACTGGCAGCATCACTTTGTAGTATGTCACATAGGCCACTTATATATGTACCACTGTAACATGTCTTTCAAAAGATACACTTCTGTTGGACCACGGATTTTTGACTCTGTATCCTGTGACATGCAGGAGGTCAGACTGCATGTTCCTACTGGCATTCTATATAAAAGCCCATTCTCTTTTTCATTTCATATTTCAGCAGCTATATAGCAAAGTTTTAAATCAATTAAGAACATGGAAAATATATAATGGAAAAAAAAAAACTTCTGAATACAGTGATAGATATCTGATAAGCTATCTAGAAATGTAGAAATCACTAGGCAGATCTTAGTCATGGTAAAATATGTTTTGAGAGACAAAAAGATAGCTGGCTGGCTATCCACAGTAGTTGATGCCTGGTAATGGCTGGCACAGAATATACAGGGACCCTTAGAGCAGTGTCACTGCCTGTTACTACCAGCTGCTTGGCTGTGGTCACGCATACTGAGAGGGACATAAAGAAAGAAAACCAGGACATCCTTCTCCGGTTGGAAACATGGGTTATGTAACAGCAAAATATTTAAATTATTTAAAAATAATGCAGTAATAAAGAAATCTTTGTAAAGCACTCAGCACCACAATATATAAGCTCTCAAATGAATTCCACTGCTGACAGTACTGAAACAGTTCCCAGTATGTGTCTATGTCTGTACTGGCAGTTTTGCAGGGTCTCACACTGTGTCACTAGGAGGAAAGGTCCAGACCACTGGCTAAAGAGCTCCCTCTAGTCCTGCATGTAAACCAGTGTGCTCCATAGAAAGGGCTGTTCCAAGAATGAGCTCATGCTACTCTCCTGTCAAAGGAGTTTTCAATATGTGAAGTGCTTGTAGATGATGAGAAGTAACAGCAGCAGAGTCAACATTTTCAAGTATGACTGCTAAGGGAGCCCTGTGTATAGGTGACCTAAATATGCATAGACTTATTTTTACAAAAAACCTCTGTCCTTCACTGTAAAATTTTTAAAAACAGGTTGCCTGTATTTTACAAGAAAACCATCAAAGGACAAGCTTATCAGTTTCTTGAAGTGTCATCATTTCTGTAAACTTTATCAATTTCTTTAATAAAGGAACTTTATGGAGAGAAGGAGCGAGGGAAGGAGAGAGGGAAGGAGGAGTCCTTACATTTTTCAGGATTATGCAGCCCATCTCAGGTGCACTTAGAAAAGTTAATGCAAATTACTAGAAAAGTTGATACAAGTTACTGGAGCTTCACCTAAAATTAATTTTATCATTTTATTCCTGCAAGCAATATGCAAAGACCCTGTCAGACTTGCATTACACTAGCTGTAAACTGACCTGCAGTTTTTTCAAGTTCACATACAATTTCTGCAATGTCTTTTTCCAGACTGCTGATCCTCTCAGCGTGTATTTTACTTCCAACATTTTTGTACTCCAACCAATAATCTCTCTCACGCTGCTTTTCTGCAATTATTTTCTTAGTTGCTTCAATTTGGGAGCGCAGATCTGTTAAAATAGGAATGTCAAAAGACAAGCTCATTACTGAGCTCTTGAAATGATAATTCTTACAACGATAATTGTAAGAATTGTGATAATTGTTACAATGAAGTCTTACAATGATAATTCAAATTCTTAAAGAAAGGTGCTTTCACAGGGAATGGAGAAGGGAGGGGGACTCTTCCACATTACAATACATTACAACCTGATGGCCTCACATAATGTCAAGGGCCACCATCATTGCTGAAAACAGCTTGATCTTATTCTTCCCAGGGGAGACAACAGTTCTCACCAAAATGTTATACACAAGGACACACATGTCTCCCACAAAGAATCACAGGGAAGGCAGCCAGAATTTTCAACAGTCAAAACTGGTCATTTTTCTTACCACCAGTAATTTTATTTTTAATCTTCAGTGGAGCCAGTGCTTAGGGCTACCATGAGTTTCAAAAAAGAGGAAGCCTCTGTGCATGCACAATACTATACATCACTTGGAAAGGACAGATTGACTTAAAAGTTCTTCAGAATCTCATACTTAAATTGAGAGAGCCCAATTTTTGGGGAGGAAAATTTTTATGCTTTTTATACAAAAAGGAAGCTCAATCTCTATTTAAATTGCAAAACAACAAGTACTCAATCCCAAGTGTGTAAATTGCAAACCACACTTCCCCAACTCACAACATACCTTGAAGAAGTAGTTCTTTGTCCTTCACAAACTGAAAAACTGATTTGAGTAACTCTTCCACATCATCCCTGGTTACGACCTCCTTATTCTCCTCTCGTTTATTCTCCTTTTCTTCTATTTGTCTTACTAAGCGGCTGATAACCAGCTTCTGTTCTTCCTTCAGAACAACATTCTAAGAAAGAACAACAGCAGACACAGCTCATATTAAATGTTTTCAAAGTGACAAACTTAAGTAACAAAAGTAAAATCTGGCCTCATGCCAGATAAGAACACCCAGCTAAACACCTATTCTTCATATTCTGAAAGGACAGAGCAGAAAGAAGAGTTTGCAAGGTTCAGACGTTTCCTCAGTAACTTCAAGACCACTGGAAGGAAATGAGAGACAAATGACCACTGTACTTGGTACAGCACACCAATATTCTTCCATTTCCTGGAAAGCAAGCTGCTTGGGGATAATTTCATAACAGTATTTATATATAGAAGCTATTTGCTTCATGTCAACATTCTTCATAAGAATGTACCATCTTCATATAGAAATATGCTGAGACAATCAGGTCACTTGCATATAACCACAGCAAAGAGTCTTGTCAGAGCTGAAATCAGTTATACCTCCTGATTCCACAGCTGTGATCATAACCCTTGACCATGACCCTCTCTATTGACACACAGATTATTTAAAATTGATTGTGTATGTTTGCTCCCAAAGGATACCATACAGGAGCAAACTAACAGTTACTAGGCAGTACAGGGAGTCTCAAGCATTCCTCACTTCTAGGATTAACTCTAAACCACTCAGAATCCTTAATCAGGAAATAAAGAATGGGGCTCAAAGCACTGTCAAAACATTATTAAATTAAACAAATAGCACTTCACACATACCTTGAAGCACCCTGCTCAATCTAAAATATGAAGGAGTCCTAGAGAGACAATGAACTAGCAGCAAATTGGGGGAATAACTGTAGAAAGATGGCTGGAGGTAAAACTAGAGGAAACTGGGAAGTTATATTCACATCCTAACAGAAGTTATAGTGGTATGGAAATTACAGGGTAAAATGCAGCTGCTACTCTCTGAATGGAATGCAGTTGGAATGCTCGGAACCTATTCCATGATGATTTTCCTACAATATGCAACCATAGCCCCTGTTAAGGGGGACGGAACTGAGGGTGGAGCAGAGTGGAGGTGCTGTGGCTGTGTAGAAATCCTCACAGGGAGGGGAATTCAGTGGTATTCTGTAGCTGACAAACCACATAGTGCCTGTCGGCCAGGGGAGAGAAGAGAAGATGTATGACAAGAATCACTCAAGCTCCACCTAAACATAAACAAATAGTATAAAAGTAAGCTAGGAATGGGGAGAAGTTTGGGAAGACTCCATTGTAACTGCTGTGATCAGTTAACAGGCTGAACCTGTCTTCTGCCCTGTAGGGACACCTATTGGGTAAGAACCACACTCTGTGGGCACTGAATACTTTCATTGGGGAGTAGAGTTTGTCTGTGTATTGCTTAGAATATGTTTTTGCAGTGGGATACTATCACTGACAATCATCAAACCTTAACCTCTCACAACCTTATGTTAATAAAGAGCTTTATTCTGTAAACTGTCAGTGTGAGTCCTTCAAGGGCATTGGCTGTCAGTAACATGCTCAAATAAAGTGGGAAGACCCATTCATAAAGTGGGGAGATCCACTCAGGGGTCTCCCTTATGCTGTTGCTCTGTGCCCCTGAAGAAGTCAGTCAAACTGCCCTCCAATCCAGCAGTATAACCACAAGAGACATGAGATCCAACCATAATCATAAAAGCCTTCAGATGCCTGCAGAAAGAAGAGCAAATGCCACTTCCAGTGCTAGTTACGCCACAAATGAAACACCATCCAGGCTTCAAGACGGAAAGAAGTACCACAGAAAGCTAAACAGATGGATTCCTATAAAAGCAGGGCAAGCATCAGCACGGGAAGGACAGAGAGACATTGTTTTAATGTTTCACTGCTACGAAGTGCAGGCTGCAACATGATCCAGAGTAAGGATTTTTGAGCCATTTCAATTAATTTCAATAGGCAACTCTCTGTTATCTACTTTCAAAGTTCACTGCTCACAGTTATCAGATTATGTGTTATCCATATTATGGCTGTTTATATACTGCTCATATACAGTAGTGTATATAGTAATAGTAATATATTCCATTCTTTAAGTGTCAGTCAGGTGAGATCAGTAGTTACACAACCTTGTTCCAAAAATTACCCCAAAAAATTCTTAATCCATCAGAAAATGAGTCTTCATCAAGCAGTGCTAAAAATAGCAGCTAGCAAATAGCAAGATGGTCTTTCTTCTTCAGTCAGTTTTTATTGTAACTGAGTATGCAGTCATAACTAGGTTCTCACAGAAACCTTTGCAACTCTGTTACCTCAGAAATACTTCAAAGAAAATCAGCAAATCTCACTACTTGATTAGATCTGCTAATACTAATGACAAAAATGAAATTTATACCATTTATTTTTCATGCATTGAAATATTGAAGAATATTTGCAGAACTGGTTAAAAGGCATATCTGAATGTACTGCTGGAAAGGTACCTGCTGAAGGGGGCTTGCTGTCCTGTGCTTGCTGCAGAGGAAGATGCCAAAGGGCAACAAAGCTGGTAAAAGGACTAGAGCACAGGTCTGACATGGAGCAGCTGAGGAAGCTGGGGATGTTTAGTCTGGAGAAAAGCAGGCTTGGGTGGTATCTTACCTCTCTCTACAACTGCCTGAAAGGAAGCTATAGTGAGGTGGAGGTCAGTCTCTTTTCCCAGATAACAAGAGACAGGACAAGAGGAAGCAGCCTCAAGTTGTGCCATGGGAGGCACAATATAATACCCACTATGCATTGGATATTAGCGAAAATTTCTTCACTGAAAGGGTGGTCAGGCATTGAAACAGGTTGCCCAGGAAAGTGGTGGAATCACTATCCCTGGAAGCATTCAAAATACATGTGGATGTGGCAGTTGTGGACCTGGTTTAGTGATAAACACGGTGGCACTGGGTTAAACAGCTGGACTCCACGATCTTAGAGGTCTTTCCCATCCTTAATGATTCTGTGATTCCATGAAATATGTAGTTGGTTATGAGGATTTCTGGTGCATTGGAAAGCACTTTCACTGACCTCACTTTACCTTACTGCTGTGTCCTATTCTGCAGTGTTCTACTCCTGCAGCTTCTTTTTAACATGTTATATTTAGGACATTTATGCTGTATGTCACATTTAATTCAGGTAACACTTTAACTTTTAGCACATAAAGTGACTCACTATCTCTAGTTTCATTGACTAACAAATTCACTGCAATAACTAGTTTTAATGTATGTAGCATCAGAATGGAAAGAATAAAATTGAATCTGTAAGAATACCACAAATAAAATCCGTTGGGAGAAGGATGCAAAGTCACTTACTCTTTTAGGAGCTTCTTTGATCTTTTCTTCCAGTTCTTCCAGATGAAGCAAAACCCGTGCAACTGTCGCTTCTTTTGCTGCAACTCTATGAAGAGAGTAAAGAAAGATACATTCTTACAAAAACATCAGAGAAAGGAATGCCACTTAAACTAGATTAGATGTAAATACTATCAAAATGTTCATTTCCATATCACATTGCTTGACTCATTTAGGTAGATACCACTGTCTGCTTACTACACACAAAGAAATTATTTCCCCTATACATCTGGGCCTGCATGTTAGCTGCATGTTGTATTTCATATCCCTAGAGAGCAACAGACTCTCTGGTTATACTGTTCCTGTGCAGCCCCTTGAGAGGCTGGAGCTGGTTTTTCCTTCTGCATGAGGTTTAGCAGACATGTTACACAGGTCACTTTCAGGACAAGATTATTTGTGCCCTAGAAAATATTACTCATGACTAGCTACAGAGAAAGTCTAGGCTACTCACTCAGACATAAGTCAGATGAATTCCAAACTGAAGAATTCAATGGGATTAAATTCTTCTGATAATGTGGTTTGTCAAGCTTCATAAACTACATTTGTACACCAAGAATTTGTTAGCCTTTAAGAAGCACTAAGGGAATAGGGACTCCAGCCCAAGTGATATGTTCTATTTGCATATTTTTGTCAAAGAACTAGCTTACTGATTTCCCATTTTCATAGACTACTTGTCATTCTCTTTGCCACAGCTGTAAAATAGATATTTCTTTCTGGTGTTTTCTCTTCTAGAATGAGCAATGCTCAGCTGCAAACAGTGTCTATTTGCACAATTCTCTGTAATCTGTACTCCTGTTCCCAGAATTCATTCATCATATGGCACAATAAGGGCAAGTATTACAATCATCACAGTGTCTTTTATTCTTTTAACAGTTATTGTTCCTTCAGTTTTTAGTTTGGGGCTTTGGGGTGCTTTTTTTGGTGGTTTTCAGGGTTTTTTCCCTTCCCTATTGCATTCAGCTATTTTATAAGATAAAGCTATAAGCTACTTATAATTTTTTCCTGGCTAATTTGCTAAGTCTGGATCACTGAATCATGAAATTGCAGATTACTAAATTTGCATCCTCTGGTGTCAGTGTGCTCTAAGGTATCCAGGTTTTCTGTTAAGTACAAGGGTATTAGTTAGAGACTAGAGTAGAGATACTGGGGTATGATGGCCATGGCCACAGCAAAAGTACATCGTAAGATTGTTGTTCCTAACAAATGCTGAAACAGAAATTAAATGAAAATGCAAAATAACAAACTCCCTATGAGCAGTGACCATTCCTCAGTGTATGGAAATAAAAAAAACCCCAGGAATAGAAGTTAAATAAATAGTATACACTTGATAAATCCTAAAGTGGAATGTGACAGATATTCACTTGTACAATTATCCTGCTTTACTCAGTCAAGTGGTACAGAGAAGTTATAGATTACAGATGAAAGGGAGAGCAAGTGGTAAAGAGTAATTTGCTTGGATATTTGAATATGCTTAACAACAATTTTAACAAAAAGTGGTACAGTATTTTTCTCAGCCCAGTAATACAGTTTCCTTTTTCCTTCACAAAATAGATGAGTTAGTTTTTGCCTTTTCAGGTGGTATTTGTTTGTGATATGATTCAGCTAAATCTGGGCTGTTTCACTATGGAAAATTATACTCTGTTCTCTGTAAATGAAACAGAAAATCCCACACAAACCCTGTGAACTCATATAGATCCCACTATAACTACACATGGCTCCTTTTCAGTTTGCTTACACCACTTTTCATTTCCACACCAAGGCACTACTCCTTGCTCCCTAAATGCTGATAATCGTTGGATATTGGGTGTTCCTGAGGTTTATCCATTTCAATTTCTGTCTTTTTCATAAAAATTGTGGAGCTTGCTCCTCCTTTTAATCATCTTCTCAAGTCACTGGAGATGAAATAAATTGGACTATTTTGCACCTGCTTCAGATATTTCCCCCTCAGCTCTTATTTTTCTCTATTTGATTTTAAGAGACCTTTAATTTACCTATCTCTTACTTTCAAAATAAAACACTTTATGCTCTGCCCTCAGCTGAATCAAGGAAGACAGCAAACTGTATGTCTTAAGGTTCTGGCTAGTGACAAGAAACCTCTACAAACACCAAGGAATCCTAAAAAATACAGTCAAATTGCAACTTCAGCGTATGCTGATCAAAAGCCTGCTACTAACAGGAAAAATGTTGGGGTTTTTTTGGTTTTAATAATTTTTTACCCCAACTTACAGCCTTATGGCATAAAATTTCTCACCCATTTAAATGCTTTCTTACAGCTATAGCTTAAAAAGCATATCTCTCTGAAATAGCCTTGAAACCCCAAAACTATCAGCTCAGGCTCTAAATTGGGTAAGTTGTCTCTGTTATCTGCTTCTTTCATTCACATATTCCACATGAGTGAAAAGTTAAAATATATTAAACCTACTCATATTCTAGTAAGGCCCGTGGTAATTCTGATCCAGGTTCTTGAGCTTGCTCTTCTGGTTTCTTATTTTTCTTATTCTCTTCCATTTTTTTTTATTTTTTTATTTTTTTTTACTTGTGCTAGAAGTGAAGGAAAAAAATACATAGATGAATGATTCACAGAAAACATTGTATGATCACTGGTTTTTGTCACTTGTGACAAGCTTGTAACAGTTCTGAAATAAACAAGTTTGGTTTTTGACAGCAATAATCCTGCCCAGGATAGCACCTGGGCCCATGTTTTTGGGGCAACCTGAAATACATATATACATATATATATATATATATAACATATACCCGAGTGGATACAGTGATCTCTATCACCAGTTACTTATTGCATCCCTTGCTGCAGCCCGTCTTTTACATTCTTGCAAATCAAGCCAGTGGTTGTTCCTTTTCTAGTCCTTTGTTTCTTTATCAGGCTTGTTTTATCAAGTACACCCATTCACACGCCTCTCTTTCCCTCTCTTGTTCTCCTAGCACTATGAATATCTCCCTTTCACTGCAACTCTGATACCAGTTTTCATTGTCAGTGTTGGAAAAAAAGCACTTTCTGAAGGGATATGCATCTCAGCAGTATTCCCTGGGCATGCTGGCACATCTACCAACCTCAGAACTGGACTGGCAATGAATAGTTCTGTAATGGAACTAGTAGCATATAAATAATACAAAATGAAAAAGTCACAAGAAAGGGCACTTATAAAGTTTCCTCACTTTTACCAGTCACATAATCAAATGCCCAAACCAGAATAGCTTATATAATACAGGATGTTCTATTACTGAGTAGAAATATATATAACCTGTTTTCATATTAAATTGCTTCTCTGAATTTAAGTTCTGAATTTTACAATAATAGCTGAAATTGATAAAAACTTGTTCTGTGACTAAACACAGCAGGCTGGACACTTTTTCCTATTAAAATGAGCACAAGTAAACAGGGAAAAAAAATCAGTAAAGAGCCATGTAAGCAAGCCTGTAAATCAAGGGAATGAAGTTAAACCAGCTATTGACAAATGCACTGTAATCCATACACTGTCCTGTGCCATCTCACCACACTCACTATACCCTGAAGCAAGGCAATGTCAGCTTTCTGTATACAAAATAACTTTCTATCCAATTTCACACACAACCTTTGCAGTTTCCAATTCAATACAGTATTTTTTCATGAAACTTTCAAAAATCCTAAAGACATGGCTGTTTTAAGACTGAGATTTGAAAAAACCCTGAACAAACAAGTGAAATAAGAAAATAATCTCACTGAGGCAGGAAGTTAGGTACTTTGCTCCTTCTAGACCCCTTTGAAATTTCCAACCCAAATGCACAAGTGCAGGATACACTTGTTAAGTGTAAAAAAGAATCCATCATACTTCTTCAGTGCAGAATTAACTGGACTGGTATTGATTCCATTTCCACTTGAGCATTTATTTTACTGATTTTCCTCAGAAATGGAAGATCACTAGAGCAATCCCTAAGTTTTCCTTTAAATTATTTCTGTCCCTTTCACTAAATGGATAATCAAATTCCCTGCTTAAGACTGGATATAAACTGAAAATTTTGACCAGTAGCATTTTGAAAAGGCTTAGGGCCTTTTTTTTTCTAACTCCAGACGCAGATGAGCTCCAGTGATATATTTATGAAATTCTTCCCAAGCAGAGAGGAACAAGAAAACCTCCAAGCTGTACAAGATAAAAAACCCACATACTACAATAAAGGATTTGCTGGATTTTGCAAACCATACAAAATACACACACATGAGAGAGAGTAGAACACATTTAAGGGGACTGGGAATTGACTGCACATTTTAAAGCCATAGGAAAACTTTTGCAGAAGGAAAGATCTGTTTCTTCTTCCAAACAAATAAAATTGTGAGGCTCTTGACTGACCCCCATTATCACTATCAGCACTGTTTCAAGCAATAACTGCACTGCCATTGCATCCTTAGAGCAGGCAGTTTCGTGACACTGCAACCCAACTACTGTGACTTCCCAGACTCTCTTTACAGAAACCACCTGTACAGCAGCTCACCACTCGCATGAGATCAATCATTATCCATCCAAATGCCATCCAAACCTGCACCACCACTCACAGAATTGCCACCGTATATCGAGCAGCTGCACTGCCTCCCTTAGTTCTCATCAATTATAGACTCACAGCATAGGCTGAGTTGGAAGGGATCTACAAGTATCATCAAGTCCAACTCCTGGCCTTACGCAGGACACTCCAAGAATCACACCATGTGCCTGAAAGCATGTCCAAACACGCCTCCAACTCTGCCAGGTTGGTGCTGTGACCATTGCCCTGGGCAGCCTGTTCCAGTGCTCAACCACCCTATGGGTGAACAACCTTCTCTTGATAGTCAACATAAACCTGTAAACTTCCCCTGACACAGCTTCAGGCTATCCCCTTCTGTGACCGGTTACTAGAGAGGACAGATTGGTACCAGCCTCTCCCATTCCCCTCATGAGGAAGTTGTAACTGCACTGAGGTTTCCCCTCAGACTCCTCCAGGCTGAACAGACCAAGTGCCCTCAGCCGCTCCACATACAGCTTCCCCTCCAGACTCTTCACCATCCTCATGTGTCCCTCCTTTGGACACTCCAACAGCTTAATGTCTTTCTTGTGGCACCCAAAGCTGCCCCCAGCACTGGAGGTGAGGCTGCCGCAGAGCAGAGCAGAGCAGGACAATCCCCTCCCTTGCCCGCTGGCCATGCTGTGCCTGATGCCCCCCCACGCCTGGCCCTCCTGGCTGCCAGGGCACTGCTGGCTCATGTTCAACTCGCCATCAACAGGACCCCCGGGTCCCTTTCAGCTGGCTGCCATCCTCTCGCTGCCCGTCTGTCGGCACACCCGGCGCTGTCCCATCCCAGGTGCAGAATACGGCAGATCCATTATCTCAGTCACGCTGCAACAGGGTGCAGTCACACCCTTCCCAGTCCCCAAAGCAGGCTAACAATCCCCTCTGCCCTCAATCCGTCCCTGGCTAACCCTTCCCGCACGTATTTGCGCGTATTCCCAGCCCCCTTCACCAGCAGGACCTCAGACAAAGCCGGGCCACCCCTCACCGAGGCCGGCAGCCACCAAATCCCGCTGGCACCGTCACCCCGTGCCTCCCGCCACCGCTGCAGAGCTCCCTGAGGCACGTCCCCTCCCCTCCCCTCGCCCTGCCACCCCCCACGCCCCGCTCCCCCTCACGGTCCCCGGGCCCGGCCCTGTGCCGCACCCCCGCCGTGTCCGCCCCGTGTCCGCCCCGGCCCTCCCGCGCTCCCCGCGGGGCACGGCCGGCCTGAGCGCGCCGGTCGCCATCGCGACGGGGCTGGGAGCCACCGGGCAGCCAGCGCCCTCTGCCCGGCACACGGCAGCTACGAGAGGAAAACCCGGTGGGACGGCCTGGACTGCGCTCCAGCGCGGTGCCAGGCTGAAATCCTGAAGTGAAATCGCGGCTCTCTTCAAGAAAGAGGCATGTCCCAGCCCCGTGCTGGGACAGTCCCACACCGCATGTGAGCTAGCATGTCCCAGCCGGCCTGTACATTTGCCTCCTTCCTAGGGTATCAGAGCCTGAGCCACATAATCCTGGGAGCCATACTCAACCACAGAAACCACTAAAGTGCTGTTGTCCGAATTCTTGGGCAACACAGAATCATAGAAAGGCTTGTGTTGGAAGGGACCTTAGAGATCATCTAGTTCTGTCTCCCTGCCATGGGCAGGGATGTCACCCACTAGTTCCTGTTGCTCAGGGTCCCATCCATCCTGGCCTTCAACACTTTTAGGAATGGGGCATCAACAGCTTCTCTGGGCTCTCTTCTTTTAGTTTAAAACCATTCACCTTTGTCCCATAGCTATCTGCCTGTGCAAAAAAATAAGTTGTTCCTGCCTTGTTTTTATACATTCCCTTTAAGGACTGGAAGGTTGCAATGAGGTCTCCCTATAGCTGCCTTTTCTCCATGCTGAATATTCACATTTACTTACTTTGTTCAAAATGTTTGGCCATCCCTGTGTTGTCCTTTGACAAGTCCTGTTTTCCACAGTAGGGCAGCCTCTGTAATTAAGGCATAGTCATTAAAGTAAGGACAAAATGCTCTTAGTCCTACAGGCAGAGATCTCTAGCAATGCTGCATGAGAGAGTAAATTAAAAGATGCCCTGGTGAGTGGCAGCAGGACTTAAATTTGTTTAGTTTGGGAGCAAAACAGAAGGAAAATGATCAGGCCCTAGTCATGCACATTTGATCTTTGAAGCCATTTCTTTCATGCTCATTATTTTCAAGTCAATCTTTTTGTTACCACAGAGAGCACCACACAGAGTAATATAAATTACCCACACCTCTTCCTTTAACAGTTTGCACTTTTGGTGTACATTTTCTGTAATGTTTTTTAAAAAATTCTGAACAAGTTAAAATATTTTTGAAGGCTTACTTTTTAAAGACATAAAGAAATGCAGGAATGCCTTCTGTTGGTAAGGTGGCAGAGAATGTGCTTCTCCAGTGTGACATAACCTAGCAAGGAGACAGAAGTTGTACATTCATACACACACACATACAGAATACAGAGTCATTCCCATCTCTCCTAAAAAGGAAAAAAACATAAAAAGGTAGAAATGGCGTTTAATAGAAGACAGGACTGACAATGCTCAGCAGATGCAGGACATGGGCAGGTAAGGACACCAAACAGACCCCTTTACCCCTTTTATCCCCTTATCCCTCTGTTTTCCCATACTTCTCTCCAAACCACCTTCTTTCCACACCTTTGGCTCACCCTCTGAATATCCTGTAATATGTCTTGTGCAATCTGAAAATGCTCTCCCCTTGCATTCCATATTGCATCCCACCCCTCCAGGCAGTGATCCTCCCAGTCTGTAAGGTACTGGGGCTCCCCTAGGAATGCCCTGGGAGGGGGCTGTGGCTGGGAGTGGGTCAACTGAGCTTCCCCACCTGCCCTCCTGCCTCTGCACTCATTCATGTGTGAAGAGACGGACCTTTGATGGGCTGGAAGCTCCTGTGGTGGACTTGGGGGCAGCCAGGCAGGGTATCTCTCAAGCTCTTCCACCCACCATTGTTCCTCTGCCTTCCTTTGTGCATGTGGAGAACTTTGCACAAAGTTCTTTTCTGTACTGTTTTATGGCATGACATAACAGTATAGAAGATTTTAAAAGGAAAAAAAAAGTTACCTTGGGGCCCAGGAACCAATTGAAGGATGAAAAGCAAGGGATGATGTGGTTAAAGCCACCAGGCTGGGAAACACCACTACAGCCATTAAATGAACAACATCAGAGTTAGCTGCAATTCATGTTAGCTCATCAGAGAGCAGCTGAGTGTCAAAGGAGATTGAGTGACAGGAGGAAACAGGAGGAAGGAAAGCATTACCAGCTAAATTTACTTCACTGGAAGTTACAGTCGCTTCAACTAATACTTGCTACTTCGTAACCACACCAAAGCACTCATTAATTTTTGCATTATAGGAAGAAATATGATGACTTCCTCTTTGCTTTGAATCATGGCTGGAGAGATAAATGTGCTGAATGAGTGGGTGAAGGAAGAAAGGTGATCCACTTTCTGACTCTAAGAGCAATACTACTACACAAAGATATCTGCAGGTTTATTTGGGTTTGTTTGTTTGTTTTTTCCTGAAGATGTCATAACACTTTGTGTTTTATTGCACTCAAAACCATGCTTGTATCTTTTGATTGCGCTGCAAAGTTAACAAATCTGTGACTGTGTATGGGGAAGGTGAAGAGGAGGGTGGGTAGAGTATATCCTTCTATCACTAATTTTTGTTCTCTTGCTGCCACCTTGAGAGTGTTCAGGCTCAGTTCACTTGAAAAACAGCTGTTCTCTGCTTACATGAAATGCACAGATTCTTCAAATCTACTGTACCACTGCAGAGTAGCTGTGGAGACAGGCTGGATACTGGGTGCACTCTTTCCATCTGAAGTTACTGAGGAATGAGTCTGAGGGTCCTTCAGGTATTTCATGTTCTGAGGGTCATTCAGACATTTTCAGTTTCTTCTTTATTGTGAACACTGAAGATATCAGCTGGCCTCTGGTCTGAGCTGGGACAGTCCTTACACACATAATTCCACAGATTTCGTCTGAATCCATTTCAAGAACACGTCGCTAAATTAAATGAGAGCAGGAGTGTGCACCTACGAATTTTAACAGACACAGCACACACCCCATACTCAGTTTCTCAGCAGTCACTTGTCACAGTGCTGGAGACCTCTGCCACCCAGCAGCAAGGAGCTGCTTTTTGCTAAGCTTGGGTCCAAAGTCCTTGATTAAAGGGGGAATTAAATTACTTTGGGCAGTGGGTACGCCAGATCCATCAGTTCCAAGTCCATCCAGCAGGGGTCAAGCGCACTCACAGCTGCCAGCTGATACAGCGTGTCTGGTCCTGTAACGCTGTTTTATCCCTATCTTCCTTCTTCTTTGAGACTGCTATGAGAGGGGAAAAAGGTGTTTTACACAAGAGAAAAATATGCTCCATCTAAAAAGAGCGTCAAAAAGGCTTCTCATCAATTCTAATTAAATGATGTTTCTTGATTTACACTGAACAGGACTCTAGTGTGGGTTTGAATAGATACAGCTTAGTATGCTACATTGGGATGAATAAACAGGGTATGTAGATGAGAGGTGTTTGAATGAAAATTATTGAGGGGAGCAAGCGACTTTTAAGCTTTCACAAGCTCTCCACTCTGATCCTTGTGAGCTGAATGTAAGCCTTATTAAAGGCTTATTAAGCCTGAATTTCATTGCATAGTGCATGAAAAGCATGTTCTGGTCCCTTATTTTGTCATCAAAAAGGAAGAGCTGCATGTAAAATGCATGAAATTGAAAAGACACGTAATTGACCAAAATTTTACACCAATGCTATGAACACTAAATTTTCTCTAAAAATTTCTTCACCACATCCAAGTTTGAGAAGGAAGTGAAACATAAGATTTTATTGTTAGCAGGAAGCCAGGGCTGGGCTGATAGTATAGGATTTGGTGGGTAAATGGGCTCAGGCTGGGAACACAGTGGGGATGTAATTTAAAGCAGAGCTGCTGGGAGCCAGAGCCGAGCCAGCGCTCCGGCCGGCAGGCGTGGGCAGGTGACACAAGGGCACAGCGGCCTCGCTGCCGGGCAAACCTGCCCCAAACCAGAGTTCAATCGGTTTGACGCAGCGCTGTGAGAAGAAAGTGCATAAGGGGAAAATGCCACCACAGCAGCTCCCCGCATGCCGGGCTCGGTGCTGTCACTCTGCTCGCAGAGCCGCTCCGGCTGCAGAGCTCGCCCTGGTGCCTGTCTGCTGAGGGGAAGGTCCTGCTGAAACACCCCACCAAATGGCGGCATGTGTATTTTGTGCCACTAATTAAACACAAAAGCACTTACAGCGGCTTCCTGAACAAACAGATGACCGAAACCTCTGTTATCGCTGCCCTTATCTTTACTCAAACAGGGGTGTATATTCACACGTCTCGGGCTGCCTACCACCAGCTAAGGTGAAATACTGATCACTGTCCCTGCCGGCATCTCGTCAAGTCAAGCCGACACTCCCTGCTCGGAGCTCGTGTGAAGCAGCCACTGTCCGCTGCGGAGCTGCCGCCTCGGAGCAGTGCCCGCTGCCAGCCGCCCCGAAGGCTCCCCCGGCCCGCGGGCAGTGTCCCTCGGGGTGCCGCAGGTGACACTAGCAGGAGGGCGGGCCCGGGCGGGGGGAGCCGCCCCGCTCCGAGGGACGGGCGCCGGCATTGGCCCGGGGCGGCGGGACGGGCTCGGCCTCTCCCCGCGCCGCCTCCCTGCCCTCAGACAAGCGGGGCGGAGGCGCCGGACAGCGGCTGCCCGTCGGGAGCGGCGAGCCGGCGCTGTCTCTGGCCGCAGGGGAGCAAGGGGGAGCCGCGGAGGGGCGGCGGGAGAGGTGAGGCTGACCTAGAAGGGGCTCTGGGGGTGGGCGCGGGGGTCCTGTTAATGGAGTGACTCGGGGTCAAACGGGGCGTAGGAGCCGCCCGTGCCCGCAGTGCTGGGGCAGCGTGAGGGCAGCCCGCTGGCCGCTGGGGAGTCCTGCTCCCAGCCTTCGCCAGCCGGGCTGCCCCGCAGCGTTTGGCCGCGGTCGGCTGGCAGGGCCGTTCAGCTGAGGACGGGGCAGCGCTCACAGGTGTCTCGCCAGCCCGGCCCTGATTGAGGCCGCAGGGAAGGGACTTGTCAGCGCCATTCCTCAGAACCGCTCTCGAGAGCCCCGTGCCGGGGGGACGAGCGCCGCGACATCCCTCTGCTGCTGCGGCTGCCGCCGAGGGGAGAGAGCCGTGTCCGGGGTGAGAGCTGGTAACTGTCAGAGCCTCCCTGCACCGAGCTCCGGCAGCCTGCTGGAATGGCAGGACTCTCTGTATTTAAATGAGATGCTTAGATCTCAGCTGAGAGATGCTAATGACCTTTGCATAAATAGTAAACACTTCTCATCTCAAAACACTGAATTAAATGCATCATCCACGCTGTCTCTGGAATGACTGCAGGATTGGACCTAAAGTCTAAAGCACCCAGTTGTGTCTTTCCTGTGTGAGCAGAAGAATCTGTTTAGTTAATTGCCAGGAGGAAGATCACTCAGATCTGGGGACAGATTTGAAAAGAGACAAATATTTTGGAACTTTCTTAAAAAGTGTAAGGGGAGGGGACTTAGAGTGTGTTGTGGTGGTGCATCCCCCCACACTCATTCACAACACATGCTTGACAGGATGCTGTGAGAAGAAACTTCATTTTATTTGCTAAAAGAAGTGATGAAAATGTTGCACAAAAACATTTGTGTGTTTACACACAGATTTAAGCTCTCTGTGATGGAATCAAAGTGCTTTATTGAATTTAGATACACTAACAATGCAGCTTTCCAGTCATTAGTTCTTAATTACCATTAGTTGTTATCATCTCTTTCCCAAACAGTTCTTAACAATCACATTTGTAAGTGGTGGTAAATAAGTGGTAGTGGAGTATACAACACCCTGGAGCTGGTGCCCTATATTTAGCACTGATGACTACACTTCTTGGTTTAAGTTACAGGAGTCACAGTAAAGAGTTTGAGAGCTCCGTGGCAAGAGAAGCTGGAATCAAAGTGAGTATTTTGTGATTTTCATAAATCATCATCCTTCTTTTCTAATTGTTAATGTTTTGTGCACCTTGCTGCCTACCCGGCAGAAAAGGGGGTGATCTCAGATGACATATTATTTGAGGGAGTAAATTTACTGTAGTGTTGTTAAGCATCTTTCTTATTTGTTTTGCATATTTATTCCGGTTCCATCAGACGTATCTCCTCTGTGTTCTGCAGTCTTATTTTACTTTCATCTGACATCTTTCCTGCCCACTCTTCATTCTTTGTTCTTATCTTGTAGATTTTACTATTTGCATATGCTTTCCTGAGCACTATTTGGACAAGTATACTGCAAGTCTCTGTTTGCAGTTTTGTGTTTACAACTTAGTATACATATATTTATGCATACTAAGTTAAAGAAGTACTACTAATACTGCTGCAGTGTTATAAAATGCTTATACACTGCTACCAATTACCATACCTTAATGTGTTTATGTCTAGGTTTAAGGCAAGGAAATAATAAACATCTTAGTCTGCTTCTACCTTATGTGTGCAGCCGTTCTCTGTGTGTAAGGCACGTTCTTGAATTTCCTGAAGCTGTCATTGACTTGTCTCTTGTTAAAAAATTTTCTTCCAGCAGTTCTTGCACCCCAAAAGAATGTATTATGAGTTTCACTGTCAGACTTATAAAATTCAGTGAAATAGGTATTCATGTTCTTGTTTTCCAGTTCTGACAAAGGCTGGAATACACAACACTCCCTTACCCCTAAAAATTGATTGACAGAAAAGTGAATTTGTCATTTCTCTAAAGAGCCAGTGCTTTAGAACACTGGATAACACTCTAGGAGTTGTCTGTTTCTCCTGGACTGTGTGCAGGTATTCCCTGGAGTAAACTCCTGTTTTTCTGCAGGAAACACTTGCCACATTCCCAGGTGGAAATACTGCTGCAATTTAGTACATGGAGAAAACCTTTGATGCTTGTTTCCACTTGTATCTCTAAAAAAGGCTTAACCAGGAAAGCTATTGGATGAAGTTAAAGAAATTACTTCTTTTATACCCTGTGTCCTTTCCTGTGCTCATGACAGAAAGGGATGAAACAGACTCCAAACAAAAATCTATTAAGAAAATTATTCACAAGGAAATATTATTTGTAGTCTCTCAGGAAAAAATGTTTCATTTTCTTATTCTTTAATTAAAAGTGATACTTCTGTCCTATGGAAGTCACTCTTTAGTCAAGAGTGACTTGTTTTGAACTACAATAAAGAATTTTTTTCTCTGCACAGGAAGTGCATTTTACAAGGGATGGCTGACTAATTGATGACTGCGAAAAGCAGTAGATACCCTTTTGGTGCTTGAAGTCCATCCCTTGCTGCATTGAAAGGCAGCTTATTTAGGTTGATCAGAAGTCAATTTAAGGAGGCTCCTTAGTTTCGCTTCCAATGCCAAAATGTTTATGTCAAACCAATGGTGTTGCATTTGCTGTATTAGCAGTCTCCAGTTTTTTAACTTATCTGGGCATAACATGAGTGACAGCTGATTTCAGCAGTCGTATTCATGCTTCATTCTTGTGGTAGGGAGTCATTCCAATTCATCTGGGTACAGCAACTGGCTATGCTAGATTCTTACTTCGTGTTATAAGGTTTCCTTTCTTTTGACTCTGTTGCATGGAGAGGGGCAAAGGGAAGAGACATAATGTGTATGTGAGAAGGAGGAAAAGAGTACTCCTCTCCCTTCTTTATTTTATAGCTCTTTTTCTGGATGATAGTACCAGACTATTTCTGACCTGAAATCTACTCAGTATCCTGTGCCTATACACCAAATTAATGAACAACTTGACAATTTGTTGCCTGGAGAGGCTGAGGACTTCCCATCTCTGAAGGTGTTCTAGGCCAAGCTGGATGTGGCTCTGAGTAACCTGGACTAGTGGAAGGTGTCCCTGTCTGTGGCAGGAGGGTTGGAACTAGATGGTCCTTTCCAGCCCAAACCATGCTATGGTTCTGTGATCCCATTTTTCCCATTACATCTTGGTATGTTCCTTTTTCTTTGTGTTATAAATCTTCTGAGAGTAAATTTTTCGATTTCTCTGTCTGAGTCAAGGAAATTCTGCTTTTCCTCTCCCTTTAAATGTGCCTGAATAAAAATAAGATGAAAGGTGAGAAGACAGGGGATACTTACCTGTGGAGTAATGAGCAGAAAAATCTCCTAGATTCACTGCAAAATGTTCTTGTTCTACAAAATCATCAAACAATATTGGTAAATTCTATATGAAATTGCCCGCCCAGTGTCTGATTCTGGCTGACTGATAAACTGGCAGAGACTTAGTTCTGTACAGGGTGGAAGGACTATGGTTAGAATATGTGATCTCAGCTGTGTGTTAGACCTCCAGAAGTAAATCAGTGTATTCAAGAATTCCTAGTTTAGAAATGTTTTCTACACTATTAGCTTGTAGATGTTAAGATCTGCCACCATGCTTTTCTTCTCTAATGAATTTAAATGGCTAATGTGATTTTAAAGTAGCATTAAAAATAGAACATGTGTTATGAAAAATTAAGTATGAGGTCCAAAAATCCTCTGTAATTGCACTTGAAGCACTGTAAGCAAAAGGTATGTATCTAAGTCCTAGGCAGAAATCTATTAAACAAGCAGAAGTAGTAAGCCCTTAACCTTCTGTGGGTTCCACCCACATAACTTGTTTTTTAATCCTGGGATAACTTATGTTATTGTAAATGTCATTAATTTTACCTTGCTTCATAGTGATTACATTGCTTCTCTGGAGGTCAAGAGACTTGGACTTAATACCCTCAGGTTACTCTCCTGTTCCCTCTGCTCTATTAGAACTAGACTGCTCTATAGCTAGGAATGCACATCTGTCTGGATGAGGAAGGAGGTTAGGAGAGACCTTGTTTTTGGGTTTTTTTTTGTCATGGCTTGGCTGAGAGAAAGGGTACCTGGCTCCCTGTTTCTTCCTGCAAGGTTGTGACATCACTGTAACAGTCCTTTGGTGAGGTTTAATCCTTGGTAGCTCAGCCCTAGGAAGGGTCAAGAGAGAGCCAAGTAAACCCTTCAGAGAGTATCATGTATTTTGGTGACAAGGGGATGTGCATTTGAATCTTCTTTGTTTAAGTGGTCATGGGGGCTCTGGGTTTGTCTGCTTCCTGGGTATGTATCTGTAGCTATTGGGCAAGTGAGCTAACACCTTGCACAGCTATGCTCCTAAAGAATGAGCCACTCCTGCAAGACTAAATACCTGTTCAGGGACAGGCCTGATACTCCAAAGCCCAGCCTCACAAACTCTCAACTCCTGATTTAGCTACCTGTGTATGAGACACAATTTCTGTCACAATCATTTGCTCCCTCTTTCCTGTTCCTGTGCTATTCAGCAGCATTTTTAGGGCAAATCCTTTTCACGCAGTGTGATTTGACACCACACCTCATTCAGTGAAACTGAAGGCTGCTCCAGAAACTGTTCCCTGCTTCATGCTTCTCATGAGTCACAGTTTGGTGTAGCTCTTGCCATGGCCCTTTATGCTCGTTGCACCATAGCACACCTCACTTTTCAGTGTGAGAGTGCTCTGCTTGCATCTGGCCATAAGTATTCAGGGAAACTGGTACCACTCAGGGAAAAGAAAGTTTTGCACGACACAGCCCAGCCCAGCAGTGCAAACAATCTTGTGAGTGAAGTTTTCATGGCTGATAGACTTCCTGTTATTCTTGCAATTTAATATTAGTATTAAGGAGGACTAACACTGCTGCTGGTTGTTTTCAGCATAGCCAGAATGATCCCAATAGCAGACAGAAATCTCATGTTATGAGGATATCTGTTAAAATATTATGCTTGGGAAGATGAGTTATTTTCCTCTCAATAGGGAGCTATACGAGCTTTTTAAAATGTATTCATTAAAAAAACCTCCACAACAAATAATATATTGTTATATATTAAAACACAACCAACAATACAAATAAACAAAAACCCAATAACCTTGAAATAAAAGCTTCATTGCAAAGTTTAAGATAATTTTGGTGACTGAGGTGATACCTGATTCTGACTGGTCTATGTGCAGACTGCATGCTATCTTTTTTAAACCATTTTGAATGCTAACTTTTTTAACGATTCTGATTTTTAACTTATCTGGAAACTTTGCCAGAGTGCTTTCTTCCCAACTTGCTCTTTGGCTAACTGTTTCTGTGACTGTGGGACTCCTAAAGCGTATTTTCTTTCCTCTAGCACCTGACTACTGCTGTAGTCAGGTAATTATGTGAGGCCCTGTTTTCAGGTAGGTGTGTGCTTTAGTTATGGTAACAAGGACCCAATTAATTGACGCAAACTTTCTTAGTAGCCTTCAGATTACATAATTTATTAGGTAGGTAATTTTAACCTTCAAAACTTGCATGAGTGAGTGTCTGAGGTGAGTGGTTAGTCAGTCATCCTGTGAGAAAGGACAGCCAAAGGGCTTGTTCTGTTTACTGGCTCTTTGTGCACAGTAGTAATCAATTAAATAGAGCAGTAGTTAAAATACCAAGGCTAGTAGCTGAAAAGCAGGGGGGCTGCAGTGACAAATTAGAGTGATTCAGGTGAGTTACAGATTGCTTTGATTCCCACAGGTACTTATTTATGCAGTTAATTGTCTGAGAAAGATGGAGTGCCTTTTGCAATGTTCTGTGTGATCCCAAATTTGTGTTGGGCTGCAGGCAAAGGTGCTCTGAGGAAGCTGAGATCGGTGGCCTCTCTCAGGGAAAGCAAAGATGATGTAAAATGTTGCTGTCTTGATTAGGCAATTTTATGCTAAACATGGACCACAAAGCTGTCTTGTGCACTGTCCTGCAGAGACTGTGCTACCACCAGTGACCTGAGCAGTTGGCTGTGACAGTGCTTTAGAGCAGATCAATGTGGTACATGAAAGGGGCACCCTGTTAACCCACAGGTTCCTGGTTTTACAAAAATAATGAAGGAAAATCAGTCTGTCAGTGATGGTGGCTGTCCTTCCTCAACTAGCTCACCACCTTGACTCAAAGGAGGAGTAAGAGTGGGACTCTTAAAGTCACAGGGATACTGACTAATGCAACAGATACTGACTAATGGATTTCCATAATGAGGTAAAAGTCATCTGAGAAGTCATGTGCATGGACTTTGAAACTAAACTTTGAAAAGGTTTCTTCAGAAACTATGCTCCAGTCTTCCAGTTGGTGTTCAAGACTGAAACTGCTGTACAGACTGTCTTACTGTCAGCTCAATTTAGCATTACTCTAACTGTTTGAATGCAAATCCTTGTCTGCCATTTGTAACATGGTTTTCTTCCCATCAGTGCTTTTAACCCCATAATAAGCCCTCTTGTTGGATTGTCTGCACTAGCAAAGAGTCAGAACTACCCAGTGACTCTAAACTGTATCTCAGTTCTTAGTTTTCACATAGAAAAGAATATCTTAACAAAGTGCAGGAAGTGTGTCATTTCCCAGTAGCCATTGATAGGAAATACTTGTTAATTAGTCACACTGTTTTGCACACTTCCATTCTCCAATAGTACAGTTTCTGGAACAGAATCCTAGCTAAAACACAGGTAATCCTTGCAGAGCAAGGAAGGAGAGTAAAGCTAGGATACTTCATCTGAAGTTTCCAATATCTAAACTTTTCAAGGCCCCTACTTTAGCCTTTTTGATTTTTTTAAGGAATTCCTAGTACATTACGGATGTTTTTATTTGACTTGCATCACTGCAGTGCTCCTTAGCCTAATGCAGGGAATGCCAAACCCCAGACTAGAATACATAATTTTTTTTTTTTTTTTAAATGGGGCAATGGAAGAAAAGGTGATTTGGCATCTCCTTGCTATATGAGACTGTCACTAAGAGACACTGGAGATGAGAAAAATAACAGGTGCATTCTCCATTCAGCAATAAAAGTTCTTGAGAAGGGAATGGAGGTTCTGTTGGCCCATTCTGATTGTTATCTTCCATGCTGAATCTGTATGTTTAAGATGGCAAGTCTCCAGGAGAAGAGGGTAAGCACTTCTTTCCTGTAAAATGAAAGGAAGGTCTTGGCTTCTTAACAAAACCTTCTTAAGAAATTAATCAGTTACTTGCATTATGAGTTTCAGGGTTGGTTGTTGCTGGGATTTTTTTTTTTTTTTTTGGAAGGGAGAGGTGGGCAATGTTTTGGCTGTTTCTAGTGCGACTTCCTTGCTAAGATTTGAATCTATCTTGTAAATATGTTGGGAAAACATTCAGAAACAGCTAGACATTAAATGCAGAAATGTATCAGATAATTGTATGTAGGGTCGGGAGATACTTTCCACCAAGAAATTAGTGTGCTTCTGGTCTCTCTGAAGGTTTTGGTGTTTTGCTTCAATCTATTTTCAAACAAAATATAAAAACAACCCCTTAAACTGGACCCTGTCTGAGTTTAATGCCAATATTGACATGAAGAAAGTGGCAATGGAAGCTTGAGTCCTGTGAGCCTCACACTTCTGCTCTCTAAAGGGATATGAGAAAAATTGTTACACAACTGACAGTGCTCTGCCTTCAGAGATCTAGAGGACTGAGTCACCTTCATTATTATATTTCAAGTCCATTATGCTGAGAAGATATTCTTTGTTTTGTAATTCTTGATGAAAAGAATTAGCTAGAAGAATGAAGTTCTTTCAAACGAACTGTTACTAATTCAAGCAATGTGCCTACTGGGATTAAACCACAGCCAAGTACCAATGGTACAATGTGCAAGGAAATATAACTAGATTTGAAAATATGCTGATGTTAGTATCAATAACTTGGTGGAATTTATGTAATTTTGAAGATTCTTCAAATTATATATTTTTAGTAGATTTATGCTTATTGCAATGTGAAATAAATGGCATCACCATTACAGTTAGTCTGTAATGGGAAAAAGGAATGTTTAGGTGTGTTTTTCTGAGGCTTCTCTTTAATTTATGAGCCTCTTTCTCCAGAGACCACATGCTCTTAATACCTCTGGCCTCATGGTTGTGTACCATAACAGGTATGGACACTGACATTCTTAGGCACTGCTGCCAATATCCAAGCCCTGTGAAAGAAACGGCAAGCTGCCATATGTGATTAGAGGGATTAGGCCACAGCCAAAGCAAATTATTCTTTTCTGTTCCAATATTCAGTTGTTAACTTTTATCCTCTTTCTGTTATTAACTCTTCTTCAGAGTAAATTGCCTTCATAGTCGTCAAAGTGATGAAGGTCTTAATGTCTTACCAAATAAGAATAAAATTAAATCATAGGCAGGGTCATGTGGACCAGCAAATCAGATGTTCCTGGAGAAAGAGAATTTTTCTCAAGTGCTTTTTTTACTCTAGCTGAACTTCTTCCTGTTTCAGCTGGTTGAACATCGTTATATAAGGATATCAGTGAAAGTATCTTGAGACTGCAACTATTTTATAGGTTAAAAACAAGAACCATTTTGATACTGTTGAGCAAGGGTAAGGTGTGACCAAAGCTTGTGTGTAACTTTTAATTTTTTTCCTGTTGTGGCTGTTCAGAGCAGTTATCTGGTCCTGTAATTGAAGAGAAGCAGATTCTTTCCCTTAACCGTGTTGTAAGAAATACTGTACAGGAGAAAAAATAGGCTTATCATTGTAATAAAATGAAGCATTGCTGTATTAACAAGGCAAGACTCTTAAAACAGATATCTCCCACTTCTGCAAAGGTCCTTGTTCTACCAACACTCTTCACATCACAACTAGCTAGATAAGAACTTCCCTACCTCCCACTGGCTAAACATACATGTAAGCAAACACTGTTCGCTAAATTAATCTCTGGGACTGTTGGAAATACAATATGCTGCGTATACTCTGCTATTATAATTTTGGAAATACTCTGATAACACCTCTTGTAGGAGCAGCTGGATTGGCTACAGATATGCATATCTTACAGGGTGATCTTTTCCTTTTTGCCTCTTCAAGAATGAAAATGACAACAGGCCTTCCTGTGCTTGTTTTAAGTTCTTGTCCTGGCAACTGCAGTTCTTTCAGGCAACTAGTTTTAAAACTCCTGTGAATGGTGACTTAAGTCCCTCTTCAAAGTTAACAGCTTTTCTTTCTGCACTGCTCAAACTGAAATCCATAATCCTCTGATCTTCTGAGCAAATATGTTCCTGACCATTTGTGCTTGTGCCAACATTGGCGTTCAGCTTAATTAGCTGTTCTGCCTTCATGGGATTTGCCTCATGTATTTACAGAAAAATTATATTCTCTAAGCCTAGGCTGGTGCTGAGTTACCTGTGACTATACTGCTTAAATATCACTGGAGAATGAAAGTTATTCAGGAGATTGATTTGTTTGTTTTTGTTGCAAAACTGTTGCTTGTGGAGCTTGTAGTCAGAGATACTGTTACTGCCTAATGTGACTTCCCAGGGCTATAGGGGCCAGTTCTCCAAGGTTTTTATTGCTCTTAGTATTCTTCTTGGTTTCCCCTGCTTCAAAATAAAGGTTTATTATTTCCTGAGAATGGGTGTACACCAAACTTAGTTACTGCTGAGAATGAGTTCCTCTGCAGATGCAAATTATTGTATTACACAATTGCATTTATCTGTCTTCCTCAGCTTCCTGTTGCCTTATGTGTGGACTTCCAACTCATCCTAGTTGCTAGTGCTGATATGTTGTAGCAATGGAGAAATATATTTAGAAAACTGTGTAGCTTTCAAACACATAAACCCAAACCCTCTCAGTTTTAAGAGCCAGTAGGTTACTTGTAAATGAATGCTTTCTGGGTTGAAGGTGTGTAGAGATAGCAGTCCCTGATCAGCCAGGCCTGCAGGGTAGTTGTTCAGCTGAAGGAGTTGGCACAAAGAGGTGTGTGAAGCAGCCAGAAGTGTAGGATTGGCTGTCACCTTCTTCCTCTTGTTAGAAGGCATTGGCTGCAAGACAGATTCTCAGGATCAAAGCTTTAGCAGCTTAGGTCTACTGTACAAGGAGCACTTGAAAAATAGTTTTGCAGTGTTAAATTAGGACATTATGAGGTTTCTGCATTCAAAAGGAAATCTTGTTGGTTTGAATGGAACAGTTAACTCTGGGGTTTTGCTATTTGTTTTCTGATCCTGTTGGTAAATTCAGTGTCAGCCAAGGCAAATTACTCCGACCTTTTCCTTGCCTCCCCTCCTTCATTGCATCCCATAGGTATACAATGAGTAAAAACTTTGAAATCTAAGCTATTAATGTAGTAGCTCTCAATGAAATATGCCGTAGTGTTTGGAATGCAGTATTTAAATTAACATTCCCCTTTTGTGATTTGGGAGAAAGTGGTGTGCAGGGGTCAACAGAACTCTCTGTAGGGTAAATGAGTTTGTAGACAAAGTTGTCTTTCTTTCATGGTTCCTGTTTTAGAAAAATGTGAAACCTGGCTTAAAGCAATTGAGATGTACAGCTGGCTGAGAGATTCTGAGAAATTTTACAAGATAAAATTTCTGGATGAGTGCCTGGCCTAAACCACTGGGAAACCATGAGAAGCTTAAGAGTGTGTGTAGGGAAAGCTATATTTTGAGTTGTCTTTCTGTTTTGTTTATTGCCAAAACATAGAAGATTTCATGCATGAGTTGCATAAAACATAATTTCAAATTCCTGTTTATGACAGGGAGTCTTTCACAAAAGGGAAGATTTTTTTGGTGAGATTTTACCTGTATTTAAGGTTTCAGAAAAGAGTCATGCCAAATATGCCATGACTTACAAGTATTGGTCCATACCATATGAGAACCCTTCTTCAGAAGTCAGTCAATATGGTATTGATTTCCCTGATTTAATCAGTTTGATAAGAATCTTTCAGTCTTATTTGAAACTTGGGTCTGAAAGCTTTCCTGGCAAAGAAAAACTTACCATAGAAATTGTGGTGGCACCAAGGAAACCGTTGAAACCTCTGAGCTCTTCCTGGCAACTATAGGGCTTTTTAAGAGGAAAAAGAGTCAAGAGAAATCAAAAGAAGTGAGGTTGGGGTGGTGGTAGTGTGTGACTTGAAGAGGAGGAAGACTTTTTTTTTTTTTTGTTTAATTTTAAAATTTACTTTAGGTTTTATAGCAGATGCTATACTCTAAGCCAGCAGTCTTTACCATCTGTGCTTGGAATCAGTGCTGATAATCTTTTGCAGAAAGCCAGTCTTGCAGTAACTTGTATCAGCTAATCTCATGAGATTGGCCATGCACCACACACACAGAAAGAGGTTTTCTTGTTTATGAAGAACTGTGGAATCATGGGTGAAGAGCCTGCCAGGGTGGGTGGTATCTTGGTATCTCACCTCTGGTTGAAAACAAAGTGGGGGTGCAACCCTAGCTGAAGAAACTGCTCTACAGAACAATGGTATCTGTGAAACTTAGAAGCAGTGCTGCTTGCTGTGAGCTCTCACAGCCTGTTTGGATGTGCTCTTGCAAACTGTTGTTCAGATGGGGAGGACTGAAGTTCTAGTTTCCACTAGTTTCATTGATTTGAGTACTGAGAGGCATCAGTGAAGTCTGCAGCTTGTTTTGTAAATGCTGTCCAACTATATTTTTTAGATTTTAAAATGAATATAATAAGACAATATAGGACATCTTTCCTCAGTCTTCTTTAAACCTAAAGACCAAAGACATGGTAATATATGATCCCCTGCAACACCCTTCTTGCAGACTTGACTGATCTTGGGCAAGGAACTTGCCCAAAAACAAGCAAAATCTTTGAACATTCCAGTTCACAGCTGTCCAGGGTTTGTAGTTGCAACATGAGCTCCTGTGCCTGTTGGCTGTGCACTTGCCATTCAACTAGCATCCAGGGCTTTGGATTAGCAGTGTGGATGCTGCTTGTTGTGTCAGCTGGTGTGGAAAGTTTCCATGTGACCAGTTGAAACTGATATCCATACCTGTTCCTAAGCTGAAGGAATACTGTTGTAAATACTCAACAAATTTAGGATTGTTATATTTGTTGGTAGCTCTATAGTAAGCACTTTTCACTTTTGCCTGATTATAAAACTACAATTTTCTAAATGCAAAGGAAGTTACAGATAGCAGGTTGTTTGAGATACTGTTGTATCAACTTCATGGAACAAAATCACAATGAGAATCATGGAGAAAAATATGGCAGCGAAACGAAAACATGCAGACAGTGGTTGGGCATTGGAGTTGTTGGAGGGATAACCAGCAATGTGGCTGCAGATGCCTTCCAAATCTCTAAGAAATGCTGTTCTTTTCAGAATGAAGTTTCCCCTTGACTACTGCCAGTGTCAATATCTTGTTTTAATGGCCTGGTTGAACTCTTGTGGCCAGGGGAGCAAACACAATGTCTCATTGCACGATTGTAGTGCTTGTTAGATGGATATGAGGTCAGTGTCCTGTCAGCCACACTACAGTGTCAGTCTGCAAGGGCCAAAGGAAAACACCCACAACCCTGAAGGGCTGTGATGGAGCTGCCTAGTACAGACACATGCCCAGTAACATCTGCTTCTGTTTGTCTCTCACCAGGTTTGGCACTAGGCATGTTTCTGAGCATTAAATTCAAGCCATTGATTTATTTTTTCTCAAGCTTTGACATACACATCTCTGTATTCCTGAGGCACTAAGATACCCTATTGCAGACATAACTCACTCCCCCCACCATGCCACCCCCTCTATTCCTTTGAGGGTTTTTTTTGAAGAAGAGGTTTTTGTCTTTGACAGTTGGAATTGCCTTGTAAGTGGATAGTCCTCTGAAACCACAGCTTATAAAACAGAGACAAAACAGTATTTCAAATTACTACTTGTAAGTGCAGTTTGGCTTGTATAAAGCAGTGAGGTTCATGTTACCACATGACTTGTAATTCCACATCTCAACATGATTATGTATAAATTATTTCATATTTATCCCATATGGTCTGTAGGACAGTGATTTGGCCCTTTTTTTCTTCCTTTTATTTTAAATCTTTTTGATAAGTGCTCTTTACTTACTTTCGGTGGGTTTTATCTCCCCTTTCCTCCAAATTGTTCTGCTAACTTCAAGGACAATTTAAAATACACTTATATAATACAATTGTACCAATTATATGACACTTGATTCTGTGTTTTAGGGTGTGAGTTGTCATATTGGGGAGGAATATATTTGCATGGCCACCTTGTTTTAGAGGCCTGTAAAACAGGTTTGACTTGAAGTGACCATTTGAACTTCATAAAGTCATTTAATCACACTGAAAAACTTGTTTCTTTTAATTAAAAATGCATATATAACCTACTTCCCTGATCCCTGATACTGCAACTTGTTCTTCCTTGTCTCTTTTTTAGGGAATGTTTTGTTTGTTCTCAAACACTGGATATGCTGGGTCAATGAAGTGTTACTTCAGGAAGCAGAGCTGAGAGGACAAACTAAGACATTATCATGATAGCAAGCAGGAATGCAACACTTTCCCAGAAGCCTCTCATCTAGGGAAACACCTATATACTGTACTGCAAGAAAGCACCGTTTGGGACTCTTCAAACCACTGACTGTAACCTGGTCCAGCTTTGTCAGTGCCTGCTGAAAAAGACTTCTGTAGCTTTAAAGCAGGCTCAAGACTGTCCTCAGCAGGATCACAGATCTTCCTAGACACTTTACCAGCCCTACAAACAGAACAAGATGATTGACCTAAGCTTCCTAACAGAGGAGGAACAAGAGGCAATAATGAAGGTGCTGCAACGGGATGCAGAGCTTAAAAAAGCTGAAGAAGAGAGAGTCAGGTAAGGGAAGATCTACACGGTTCCTATACTGAGTTACTTGGGAGTAGATTAAAACAGTTGTTTCTGAGGGCCCCATATTCCTCAGTATGTGTTTTTCTACTCTGGACTAGATTTACTATATTTTCTGGATGAAATGCCTCTACCACACAAATGATTCATTGCTGACTAAAATTGTTTAGGACCCTTGAAATACCGTAAGGGGCCAGGAGCACCCTGTACACATCTGCCTGGGTATACATCTGCCTTGGTTTCCTCAGAAGAGGATTCAGTTTGCAAGTGTCAAAACCACTGCAGACTGGACTAATGCATAATAAGTGGGGGATTTGGTTTAAAAGGAGTATGAGCACCCTCAACAAACCAAAAGTATGGGTGCAGTCAGCAAATATGTCTGAATGCTGAAGTTATACCTAAAATATCTGGAGCTGCAACATATTGGATCTGCAGTCCAGAAGAGGTACCAACACTGTGCCCTACTGCCAACAGCTGTACTTACAATTCTGGGAATTAAGCAGAAAATCACTCCTTGATTTCTTTATGGTGTCACAGCTGAAGCAATATGTTGTTTTTCTGAAGTGTGTTATATGCTGGGAGGTTTTACTGGAGCTCCTATTAGGGTAACTGCCATGACCAGAAATGCATGCATGGAAAGCAATGTTGCCCAGCTGGCTCTGAGAAAGCATCTATCTACACAGGTATAAATAGCAGTTAAACAGCTGCTTTAGCTGATACAGAGAACTATCTGCTCAAGAGTGAGGATTTTGGTAGTCATTGGGGTTTTTTTTAATGTGAAAGGAAATTATCCATTACAAGGTACACAAAATAATATGTGGACAAATAATGAACAATGGAGCCTCAGGTGCTGAAAACTGAGTGCTATAACAGAAAAAAAATTTACATGCCTCAGTGAAGTAGGGATTTTCTCTGATTTAGTAATCTTCTCTAAGATTCTCTCTTCTTGTGATGTTCTTCATGACATAATGTATTTCCAATTTAAATGTTTTGAAATTACTCCAACCGTGATGCATCTCTGCTTCTTTGCTGCTGAGAAAGACTTTTGGCAAATATTCTCTGTGTAGGCATACCCTATATCCAACAAAGGAAAAGGCAGCCTGCCACTTGCCTAAGAGCAGCATTCCATTTGCTGAGTATGCTTGTGCAGCCTTGAGCTTCTTCGGTCTGCATGTGGTCAGCATTTTGTTGAGTTATTCCTCTTCCTTCTTTTAAAAGCAGTAAAGTGTAAACCACTAGCTTCTCCTTGTTAAAAAGACTTTCCCTCTGAAGGCATTTGCTTTGCTGAGGGCAAAATCATTACAGGCAGTGTTCCAAATTCCTTCCCCCATCTTAATGCAGCCTGAGTAAATATTTTCACCACACAGTTTTGTCTTGTATTTCAAAAAGCAGTAAAATGACTTCTGTAACAGAATAAGCATTTTATTTACTGTAGGTAGAAAAAAACTGGTTTTAGTCTTGGAATGTTGCATCAGTGCTGGGTCTGAAAATGTTTAGGGTAAGTAATTGTAGATGTGAGCTTGAAAACAGCATCTGGGGAAAAGAACCCTTGGAACAGAAATTCAAAAAAGCCACTCTCAGTAGTGGTCTGAAAGGACTGTCAGCAAGTATTTTTGTCCGTGTAGCTTTACATTTGCCATTTATAATTCTAGTTCAAGAGGGTGTGGTGGAAAATGCAAGAGACTGCAGGTTGTAGCAGCCTGTAATCAGCATGTTTGCTGCCACAATAAAACATCTCTTCTGTTTCTAAATATTATAACTTCTGAGAAGCTGGAAGCTTACATATGAAATGGATTTTTCTGCTTAATTTTGGCACAGGGAGCTTGCTTTTTATGTCTTATATATGAAAACACTACTTGAACTGCATCTCCTTGGCCAGAGATATAATTTTTTAGGTTGGATTCTGTAGCCTTGCACAGCTGGAAGATTCCAAGAGCTGGGACCAACTGTCATCATACAAACATCAGGCCCTGACAAAGTGCTTGTTTGTATGTGTATATAATGGAAGTCTTTTAATATGTTTTTTTTTTTTAACTGTCCAGAAGAAATTCTGAGGTTGGAAGGGTGTTCTAATAATCTGTGCCATGTTCTTGGAGCGTGGACAAATTGGTAACATGACAAAATCCTCTTTGAGCAACTTCCTAGTGGAATTTTACAAATCACCTGATAGAGTCCCTTCCCTGCTAACAGCTCCTAGTATTGCTAATCTAATAAAAGTGCACTGATTAGGCTGGCCCATGCAGCCTCATTAAGGCAGTCTGCTTTCATTCTTGGTTTGTTGAGGGTTGTAATAGGTGTTTCCCCATCTTGTGGCTCCTTTTGTGTTGGCCTGGATCAGCATGATTAGTTTTAGGTACAGCATAGCTTTGGGAACAGCATGCCTGCTTCCCCTTTCACCTCTGCTGAGGTTTGTCTCAAAGGAAAGAGGATATTGATGTTCTCATTGGCAAAAGGGTGATGAAGAAATCTCAGATGACAAGATTGCCTTTTGCTTTTCATTGTGATGCAAGGAAAGCAAAAGACATTGTATGCTTTTTTATTTCTAGTGCAGGAAGATGCCTCTCTTTGCTTCCTTACCCTAGGAGCTGCACCAGGTCACTGAATGGCAGTGTTGCTGGGGATGGGGCAAAGGCATAAAATGAGAGTCAGGCAACAGCTTGTCAAGACTAGAAGTTGTTTTTCAGCATATTACTGACTTATTTTGGTTTTGTTGTCATCATTCCTGTCCAGGAATCTGATATGCCCTGCTCCAGCTCTGAACAAATGAGTGGGCTAAGTACATAACTGAATTTCCTGACAGTAGCTTCAACATAACCCCTAGCTCCTTTTACAGATGCATAGGTCAGAATTAACTTAACTTTAAGCCATTTCTGGAGACAGTAATGTGAGCAGAAATACATCTGTCTGTGAAGCTGTGGAGTGTGGTTGGGTGACTCTTCTGTGGTTTGAGTAGCTGGCCCCTGGCACCAGCGTGTCTAAGACAGAAAGCTGTTGTGGTCACCTTTGTGACAGGGTTCCCTGCTGTGGCTATCAGCCCTTCCCAGCAGAACCTCTCAGCAGTGCTCTTGTGGGCTGTGCTTGGGGTTGTTTGCTCCCTGTGTAAACCGAAGGAGGTTAATGATAGGGGAAATTCTGATGTGGATTTGTTTGTGTGGTGGGTGGGGACTGCTGTGTGCCAAGCCCCTTTGATACTTTCATCGGCGTGGCGTTGCAAAAAGAGAGAAAGCTTCAGGGCTCTGATTCTGCTAGGGCTGTGTGGCTGTTGAAATCCTATTGTAAATGTTATTATGGCTGTGGCTGTTTTTAACAGATATCCTCTCCAGTTACTTTTCAAGGCAGTTTTCTTTATATTGTTGACTGTCAGAAGGATCTCTTTCGTAAGATGGGATATATTAAAGGTATTGGGATGAGCTTAATATTGGCATTGGGGTAAATAGACTTACCACTGTAATGTGAAAATAATTGACAGCAGAATACATGCTTAAAATCTTTAAAAAAATCTTTAAATCTTTATAAAATATTTTTTTTGTTAGATGAAACAGTTTTGAGGGTGTGCTTAACAGAGGCAAGGAGGTTCTTAGTGTACCTGTTGCAGCAGAAAAGGATAAGCTCATGTCTTCTGGATCAATTCCCCCTTAGGGACACTGCTTAGCACCACATGTGATTTTCCAAATACAGTGGTCATCCAGGAAGTGAAGCAATTTTATTGTCTAGCAAAATGTACATGCCATTATTTATCCTTTTTAACAAAGCTAACTGACATTGGGGAGGACAGTCTCAGCCCACCTTGTAAAATGCCAGTAAGAAAAGCAAGATTGTTTTCATCTTGATCTGATGAGATGACTGGGGTTAAGGAGGAGACCTTACTTACTGGTCTTGGTAACAGATTTGGCATTGGACTACACTGAGAAATGAGTTGATACCTTTTTTTCACAGTACTGATTGCTAATTTGTCTACTAGTAGCAGTCAATACTGTGACTATTGCAATTTGGGACTGCCTACTACAAATATTTTGGGTGTAGTTATCTAACAAATATCAGAACAGATTTTTTCCTTTACCTTATCTAGATATTTGCAGAATAAAGAGGCATACTCATATGAGGTGGAATGTTTAAGCAATTACTGCTTTGTCTAGTAAACTTTTTGTAGTTGTTCCCACTCTCAAAGAAGAAATAAATAGCCTAATCAACAAGGCTGGCTCTTACACTGCCTGGTCTAATATAATTTTATTCCTGTTCTTGTATGAGTGATACTACAAAAGATTTGACTTGTCTGTGTTCAGAAAGTGACCTAGAACCTAAATCCTTTGTCTTTTTGTTGGTTTGGGATTTGTTGTTACATTTGCAGGAAGCATAATTGAGATTAATTCATCAAAATTCTCGCTCAACTTCTCCACTTATTTGATATTTCATTCACAGAAGGGAGGTTTTAGACACTATTTTGTAGACAAGGTGTGGTGGTATCAGGATTTGTAAAACCTTTATTTTGCTGTTGGACACTTGGGTGCTTTTCCCGTATATTTGGGGTACTATGTGTGAGACGATAATGAATCTGTCTTTGAGGCAAACACAGACATTGATCTAAATCCTCCTTCATTCATCACGAGGAGTTCCAGAATGTGCTGGCACCACACAGATTCTCCTGTCTGAAAAGCTCAGCTTAAGCTGTCAGTTGGGATATAAGGCAATCAAATAAGGTATTAAGATGTCAATTGTCACATCTTGCAAATTCTGTGGTGACTTGTAGTGCAAACTATGAATAAGACAGGTGCAGGGGAGGGAAGTGAGACACTGAGGAGGTGTAGCTGAACAATTTTAGATACAGGTATGTATTGCTAGAGAGCCTTGTTTCAAAAACAGGGATGAGTTGTTACTTCTTTGCTCTAACAAGCAATGACCTATTACAGTAGCCCACAAAGCATAAGATAAATCATTCTGGATTTGGTGATAAGAAGGTTGACAGGGACTGATTATATCAGAGCAGATTTCCTGCCTTACAGTGATACCATGTGATTTGGCTCATTATCAGATGTTCCAGAGGTGGAGGGGAACAACCCAATTAATCCATGCAAAGATTTTCTGTTTGCCTGCAGAGTGGTGGACAGTTGCTCTGTATTCCTGTTCAGTGCAATCTGCATGTATTTACTGCCCATGGGGAGATGACAAATTTTCCATCTTTCAATAAAATGTTTCACCTTAGCATAGTGGAAACATTATATTAAATAGGAACCCAATCTTATGCAGTCCAAAACCCTCTTTTAAAATTCCTTTTAATGTTGTACCTTTACTTTCTTGAGTTTAATGTTTCTATAGGAGAAATGGGCAGCAGCTTAATTATAACTTTAGGCTGTTGCCCCTTGAAAAACTGCAGCACAGGCTGACTGGCATTTTAAGAGAGCACTGAGGGACCCCAGAATACATACTTGCATCATACATAAAGCTCTTGCTGCATTTTCTCCTAATTGCAAACTTGGCAGTTGGGCCTGCAATCTGAATCTTAATCAGGATGCCTACTAGTTCTTTGATCACCAAGAGAAAAATTTAATGACAACTTGGTCAGCCTCTGTTAACTGGGGAGCTGGCAGAGAATCAGCTGTTGGCTTCTAGTCCTGTTGTGGTATGCTGGGAGGCAGACATAGCTGTGGAAAACCATGGCTGCAGTCTGATTCTCCACAGTTCCTTTCAAGGTAAACCACAATCTAGATCTAATTCTTAGCAGTGAAACAGGCCCCCAATAGTTCAGGCAGTTTGATATTACTGCGAAGGCCTCCTCCTAGCAAAGCTTGAGAAGTCCAGTAATAGTGTAAAAATTCCCATTTGTTGCAAAAACAAGTTACAAGTCTATGGTGTGTTGGTAAACACAGAATGCTTAAGAGGTTTTTTTTTTGTTTGTTTGTTTTTGGTTTTTTTTGTCAAGACCTAGGATTGTCTTTCTGATAATGGAAATATGTTTCTTTATTAGTGGCTCAGGAATGCCTGGGAATAGCTTTAATACTTACGTTGCTCTTAATTCCTCAAAAAAAAAAAAAAGGGACTGAGAGGCCAAACACCTCTCTTGAAAAGATGAGTAAGCCAAGCTTACTCCAAGGTGAGAAGGCAAAAGTCTGTTGTAAGTCAGCTGCTGTGAGCACCTGTTAGTTCTCACCATACAAATGCTGTCAGCCAGACAGGTCATTTGTAAAGGAAGTGCTGTGTAAATTGAGAGCACATTTATACATTTGTTAGCAAGCATAATTATCTCCTGAAATCTAGAAGGTGTGTTGAACTGGTGGAGTTGAGGTACACTAACTCTCACAGGCAGCAAGCAGAGGTGGGAGCAAAGTGCTTGGCATTCAGTTCCAGACAAAATGGGCACTGCATTGGCCATGGGTGACATTTAAAGAGTCTACAGCTATGACAAATCCATGCGTCTGTCTGGTTGTTGACTGGCCACAGATCTGAGAGTCCTGCAGGCAGGTAAGCAGGCTGCAACAGCTGAGAGGGCATCATCCCGTCCCCTTCCACAGCCCAGCTGAGCTTCCTCTACTCTGAGCTGACTTGTAAATGTTTCTGACCACACCCCAGTTTCAGTGGCTAAATACAAAGGGGAGAAGGGTGAGCAGTGTCTGGGGTAAAAAGGGTGAGGACATTGAATACTTGTCCTGTGACTCAGTACCCTAGCACTAGAGAACCTCCCTTGGCATATGTTGTCATCCTGCCCCGGAGCACTTGCTGAGGTCAGTGCTCTGCTACCCTGCAGGCTGTACAAATAGCTGAAAAGCCAGTCCCTAGCCCTAAGGGGCATCACTTCTGAGAAGACAACACTGTGAAAGGTGAAAGGGAGAAGCAGTCATCTGTGTAAAAAAAAATTTGTGTTCTACATTTCCACTCTTCCTGCTGGCTGCATTTTTAAACTGAGTAATATGTTTGCTGGAGGACAAAGGGAAGCTACTGCTGTGTTCCTGCTTCAGCTTAGAACACCTGCTTATGAAAAGTGCATATTTTGGCCCTTAGACAAGCATGGAGGCAGGGAGAAAAAGTCAATGGCCCAGTAATGCTATGGACTGTTGAATCTTGGCATTAAAAATGCCAACGGTGACCTCAACATCTGGCAGCCTAAACTGTATGTAGTAGATTTGAGGCTCATCTAGGAGTGACTGATTTTTGACAGTATTTTCAAAATGAAGTTTTAGGTATTCAAATTCTAATATATCTGATTCATTCAAATAAGGCTTTTCATATCTGGCCATACAAAGATGAAGGAGAAGTTGATTGACAGATGAGAATGGTCTGCCTTGCTGTGAGTATTGGGACTAGCTCTGTGTCCTTTCTCTGCTGTGAATGACTGTCTGTACTTGACAGTCAAATCTGCAACCTGTAATAAAAGGGTTGGCATCAGAGTTACTTGATTTGCATCAGAAGTTCTGTCCCTATAGCCATGAGAAATGTCTTACTCTTGTGAACATCCTTGGGATTGGGCTAGATGATCTTTAAAGGTAACTCCCAACCCATTCCTGATTGTCCATCAGTCTTGTAAAAGACAGCACCATTCCATGGAAATGTAGACTATGCTTTGCCTTCAACTCTCAGTAAATGGATCTGGTTTGATTTCTCCTTTGGTCTCTGTTGTTAGCTTATTTTGCTGAAGGAAATGGAGAAGGAAGATGAAACATGACTTGACTTTTTTTTGTTTAAGTGCTCTCTAAAATCTGTGTGGTAACTTCTGTGATCTGCAGGTTAGTCTCCAGGCCATGTATTCGCGTGTTTAAAGAGTTGCCCTCAGAGCACAGGTTGAAGTAACAAGACTGAGGCACTTCCCTTTCCAGCTTGTTGTCATCCTTCATAATTAAATAAGGAGAGTAACAGGTGAGAAGATGGAAATAGCTTGCTGAGACAGCGTTAAAGAAACACAACAAACAAAACACAACCCTCAAAACAAAGAACAAGCAACCAAAAACATCTGACTTTTTGTTCACATCGGTAAGTACATGAAGTATGTTTATATCTCATTTACTCATTTTTCTTTTCCTCAGGCATTTGCCAGAAAAAATCAAAGATCGTGTTCAGCTGAAGAATATGAGTGGGCAGTGGTTTTATGAGGCCAAGTCGAAGAGGCACAGAGATAGGATACATGGAGCAGATATTATCAGAGCTTCCATGCGCAGGAAGCCTGCCACGATTGGTAAGCATTTGGTTTGTACTTTATTTTGGAAAGGCTGGCTCTTCCTTTGCTAACCTCAGACAATGTTGTCTGTGAAATTCAAGAATACTGGTGTCTCTACAAGTGGAAAGTGATGCAAAAAAGAGAATTCCCATGTAATTTACAGTGTAAGCTTTCTTCTCCCGCAATGCTGTATTTGAAAGACTGGTGACTGCTAACAGATGGGACTGGCTTGTGTTTATATGTAGGATTAAAAGCTCTCTGCACTCCTGGACGCATTTTCATTTCCTTTTCTGAGGCCCTGTGAGTTATTTAGGAACATGCAAAGAATTCAAGGTCGAGGAAACTGCTCTTTAGCCTGAATTTCCAAGATTTTGAATCCTTGGTTTGAGGCATTTGAGGCTTAATGGCAGGCGTCACAAGCTAGAGATAGCGGTTATAACTAAAGGAAATACATGTGCCAAAAGCTCTAGCAGCTGTAACTGGCATCCTGTATCCATGTGAGCTTTAAATGCACCCATCATTTAAATACACCACCCTGTCATGGTGGGTGTCTTGGTCATCATTAACTTTATCCCTCAGAGGGAGAGAGTGAGCAGTCAATTGTATTCACAGAAACATATATAATATAGTATCCAGGATTTATAGACACCTATTATAAATCTCTCATCATCTGACTTTTTGATCAGTCCTGGTCAATTTTGTCATTCTTTGTATCCTCTCTTAACCTCCTCTAATCTTACGAAGTCCTTTGGATTCAGAAGGGCAAGACTTACATTATACTTAGGAGATTGTACTGGTGTTTGTACTATTTAGTTTTTTAAGTTCTGTCAAGGGATTTTGCTACATGCTGGTAAAGCAAGGTACTTCTTTCCATACTGTGGCTGGACTACAGTTTGTTGCTTTCTATAGGTTTTGCAACTGCAAGTTAGCCTCGTTTTCCTCTATTTAACCCTGTAACATTACACCTTCTCAATTTCTGTATTTTCAGAGATGAGTTTGAATAATGTCAGTTTAGTCAGTTCGAGGTTACTGCTTTGAGTTTATAAGTTAACAAGAAAAGGCTTGAAACAAAAGAGCACAGAAAAAAACCCATAGGTAGGTGGTTAGTGTGGTGTGTTGGTCATTTTGGCTGGTTTTGAGCTTGAAGGTTATGAAAATCAGCTGTAAAATTCTAGCTACATTTCACAGTAATATGTAGCTTAAAAGAAGTTACTAAAAGCCATATTATCTTAAAGGGAGGTTAATCAATCCCCATCTTATTACTTAAACAAAAGGACATATTGGTACATTCAGAACTATGTGCAATTGTTTGGTTTTAATGACTCATGAGATGGCAAGATATTTTTGCTTGCAGTTATAGATAGCGAAAGTGCAAATAAAAATCTTGTTTATTTTTGCACACTAAGAAATTTTTCACTTCTTAACTATTGGTGAAGTGGAAAAAGCAGTAGAGGAAATAATGTAATGTTTTTACTCTAAAAGGGATTATCAGAATAGGATTCTGTCCCACCCTATAAAGAAATGCAAGTGTATTTGCATTTGCTGAGTGAGGTGGGGCTTTTTGTTTGTTTGGATTTTTATATTACCTTTTAAACTTGTGGTAATTCTGTCCATAAAGGATTAGCCACCTGCTTAAATGAGTTATGACCAACTTCCAGTTTACTGCTTAGGAAGGGCATAATTGACTGGAATAACTGAATTCCAGCATATTTTCAGTTTCCTCTGCTTTAGTAGTTTTTTCTTCCTCAGGACACTGAGGATGAACTTTCAATATTTGCCTAACTGCAAGAACTAAGATCAGTCCTTACCAGGGTTCTTGGAGAAAACTCCTCCATTTAGGATCTCTTTAAGGTCTAAACCAGATATATCTGCAGTGGCAGAGTGAAATATTCAGAATAGTATTTGGTGTTTCTAGTAGCATTAAAAAGGTCTTCTTCAGAAGGCACCAGCTCTGCTTCAAAAAACAATTCAAGTATAGTGGACTATAGCAGTAGCTATAGGACCAAATGCAAGTACTTGTACTTCTTTCCTAAGAATTCCTGTATGAACATGTGGGAAAAAAAATCTATATTCTTTTTTCATGTTTTAGCTGAAGTGGCTCAGAACAAAACGAGCAAAGCAAAGATCAGCTGGGTGAACAATGTTAATAAAGAAGTCTTTGTGTCACCAGATCTACGTGGCATTGTGGAACATCAAGAAGAAGAAGAACTGAAAACTAGTTCAACGTAAGCTGTCTGTTTAATCACTCTTAGAATGTGTTATATATGAACTAGTGAAACTTGTGAGCTGTAAGTTCCACCCAAAATATTGTACTTATCTCTTATTTCAAAGGTCACCAAATGTTCCCTCAGAATTGTCCAGGAAATCTGTGCATGTGAAAGGCACACAGTCATGCATTGTTCTGCTTTTGAATATAGAACAATTAACAATCTTCAGCTTGCCTTTTTCAGAAAAAATTGACAATCAAGTATGCAATGTCCCACACATGTTCTCATGTCACAATTAATTTTGGTTCCTTGAAGTGAGACCAGGATTTTCTAGTTAGAATGGCTGGCCATGATCAGTCTCCTGCAGTCAGTATCAGGGGGACCACACTCTCTGCATCTGTTCATACAGTTTACTGAAACCATTCTATTGATTCAGCCTGAATTTTAAACTTGGATCACAGCATTATTGGAGTTAGAAAAACCTTCTGATCACCAAATCCAACCATTAACCCAGAACTGCCAAGACCACCACTAAAGCATATCCCCTAGTGCCACATCCACATGTTTTGAACACTTCATGTCACATGAAGAATTGGAGACTAAGAAATAGCCATTTAGAATTTTCCAGATTATTGAGTACACAGTTTAACACCTCTGAGAGTTCATAAGAAGACTAAACATATTGCAGGTGGAAAGAATTAGTCTTTAGATACCTGCAGAAAATTAGTCAGATTCTACCAAGAAGAGTAAATGTCTTTCTGGTATGGAGAATCTTCCTTTCAGAGTGAGATAAAGTCAGCTTGGGTATGCCTGAATTAATACAGTTGTCAGGAGGGCTGGATGATAAGCAATTTCTGAACTAAAAAAGATTTTGTAATAAATAACCTTGTCTCAAGTCTATAAACATACCAAAAAGCTGTATTTTGCTTTGAAAGAGCCTGAGCTTATTTCTGAAATAGACATATCTTCTCTTTAAAATGCCTACATATAATTCATAGGCTATGTTGAAAACTTTCAAAAAGCCTGGATTTGAGAAGGAAAGGTGAGTGAGCTGGAGTCAGAGCAGGTGAAAGTGAATATCTATAAATGGCCAGATTCCTCAACACGACTGAGGAAACAAGAGCCAGGGTGTAACCCAGATAGCTATTGTTTGTGCTTGTAGTGAACAGAGTGAGATACGAGCCAGAGTTACTTCTTAGGGTGACTGTTTTACTTCTGGTTGTGCCATTGATCAGCTCTATACCCTTTCACTTTCTTGTCTGTCTTCTGAGTCCTTCTCTGTACTTCATCTGTTTTTTCTTTGCAGTAAGGCTCGTCTTCTACTATGCATTTATACCTAGTAGCAATTGAACCTTTCACTTTCGTGGTCTGCAAACAGGGCATGCACATTCACAAAGAATGGCAGCACAGCAAAGGTTGGTGTAAATCTTAAAAACTTTGGCTTGTATTACTGGTCTTTCTTATATTTTATCACTATCAGTGAACTCAGAGGTGTTTGTTTTGAGCACATCTGAAATTGTGCTGAAAAAGGTCAAAAAACCCTGCTTTGTTTTAGACTCCCCAAAAATGAAGTTGTACAAAAAGGACGGTGAGCATTGCTTATTGCAAGACAGAGCTCTGTTTCCCCTCCCAACCCAAGTTAACTGATTTGCTGACAGTTAGTATATGTAGTTTTTTTACAGGTGGCTTTTACCTTAAGGGATGGTTATGAAGACATTTCTTAAAGAACAGCACAATATATGCTGCTGTTTAATATATCTTTTAGAATATTTTGCATGTTATCTTGCACATAGCGAAAATATGAGGATAATTTTAAAGAAGTACAGCCTTATAATGCTATTCTTACCATTATAACTCTCCACAAACTGTGTGTGATTGATAAGGTGTAATAGCCTTCACAATCTGCCAGGTCAGCCTCTTCAAAAATACGTTATAGAACAAGGTTTAAGAATATGTAGACAATTTTTTTTAGTAATACCAAGTTGATAGTAGTCTTCAACTTGAAGTGATTTGATGACTTATTTCAGATCACAGCCATGCAAAGCTTGATAACAACTGTCCAGGACTCTCTCCTGCCATTTGCTCCAGATTGTGCCAGATGTTAATCAGCCTTCATGCCTTGTTCCTGTGTACGTGTACTTTCATCAGTACCTCAAGATCTTTAGAGCAGGCTCCAGTGATTTATGAGGCAATTGGAAGTGGACCTTAGGAAGTGATCTATTATATATGGGCTGGATGCTTACTTACACTGATTTTGCATAAATACTTGATTAGATGCCTTGGGTATTTGCTTCTAAAATGTCAAAACCTACAGTAAGCAAATGTGGGCAGGACTGTGAAATTAATTGCTTATGATTTAAGTGAGGGCTTAATTCACGATATCTGAGGTAAGTCTACACAATATTGCATGTGAGAAATGGCAGGAGGCACCATATGTTTTTAAAATGCTCTTCCTTTCTGTTCTCTTGATACTGGAATTTGAAATAGAGTGGTCTGGCATAACTGTGGGTCTGTCTCTAGTGGCAGAAGGAAACACAATGGTGAGAAAGCAATAACCCCAGCAGCTGGGGTGGGAAAGGAAAGTCTACAAACATTTAATTTGGCTGTTAAGATAGTGGAGCCACAAGGAATTAATAGGCTCTTCCTCTTACTATGCAATAGTCTTAACACAGTTAGAACTCATTCTGGCATTTGGGAGTGCATAAAGACAGTTCACAGCTTCTAGTGTCCAAATGCTACCTGTGGTTCAAGCACTTGGACTTTTAAAGCATTTTAAAGTGCTGCTTTCAGAATAAGTTTGTGGGAGTTGTGGGGTTTATGGTTTTGCTTTGGTTTTTTTTCCCCTCCTTCTTTTCTCTAAGAGTGTGCCTGAGGCCAGCACTGACTTACAGGCTTTGCATTAATTACACAGCTAACCTGAGGATTGGGACCAGAAGTTATGTGATAACAAATTACTTGGACTATTTTTGTTCTGGTTCCTGTTCTTAAACCCAAACAATTCTTACTGAGTGTAAAGAAAGTTCAGTTATGGTAGATCTGTTTGTAGACTGCCAAGGATAAAATCCAACCCTGGGGTTAGTTGCTGTCAAATCAGGGTGCTGCTATATTAGGTGGAGCAACAATATTCTTAAAATTAGTGTAGTGACCTTTATCCCCACACCCCAAATATCTAAATTCCATAATGAAGCTATGAATTATTTCTTTCCTGAGTGTTATATCATTGTGATAATTTTCTTGCATACCAGAGCCTTTAGAGGCCAGGTGTGTGAAATGTCTTTGAAGGTGTAACCTTGAAGAGAATGAGTTTCCAGAGGTGACTCACACTGTCAATATTACCTCTGTTCAGTGATGCCATCTGTCTATATGCTGCATCTCAAAAAAGGGGGTGTTATCTTTCAAATTATGGCTTGTAGGTTGTTTTCCTCCCTAATCTAGAAAGTATTCTTGGCCATCATTGAACAGGTGGCCAGTGGGGATCCCGGAGTTCAGCAAGGTGGAAAGTTGGACAAAAGTGCTGATTTTTAAAATCTTTGTATTGACAATGCCTGCAAATCTGTAACCCCTTTCTCTAGTTTTGCTCCTGCCTTTGCTTTGTTGCCTCAGTCTGTGTGGAGTTTGGGCCTTCATTTTGGTTCTGGGCACTTCATTTTGCTGAGTTGAAGTGAGGAATTTTAAAAATTGTTTTTAATCTGTCAGTTTGGCCTCATACACTCTTAGATTAGCCTTGTAAATGCAGCATATCTGGGAACTGTTTGTTCTGTTTTCCTATCTCTGTGGGTTGTGGGTAAACTCAATTTCAGACCCTTTGTAAAATTCAGTTATAGGACCCTGGCTGGTTTTTTTTTTTCCCCTCTTTGCTTTATTTAGAGCAGGGTTTTCAGTATGTAATGACAAGTTAATAATCTTTAATTATTCTATGGTAAATTCGAAGGAGCATTGCATTAGTGATTGTGAGATTATGTTTCAGTGAACACACACACAAAGTTACCTCTCTAACTGTAGAAACTGCACTGAAGAATCTTATCAGTTTCTTGCAACCCAGGGTTCATAACAGTATTTTCCTTACTTAAAATGAATGAGGATTGAAGTATTCATGACCTAGACCTTAAAAACAAAAATCATGCTTGTCCTGTTTGGTGGTAGATGGCAGACAAGACAAAATATAGGAGCACACAGGTGCTCACAAAAACAAAAACATGAGCACAAGTGCTTTATAAAAGCAGGAACACAAACCTCAGTTCCTGTAGTTTCTTTATATATACGTGTATTTTCACACTTTAAAAAATATATATTAGAACTAAAGTTTAAAACCATAATGTGGAATGATACTTTTGAAAAGAAATTAGAAGTTGCAACATTTAGCTCTTTGAGAATTAGAATTTTTTTTGCTTGAGATCAGCAAATAATAGAAAGAACAACAGTAATCTGTTGGTAATCTGGTGTGTGCATTATAAGAGGCTGCCACAGTTACTGTCTTACAGAAATGTAAGAACAGTTTTTCACCCCTGAGATAGATTCCAATACAAGATCAGCTCATACCTTAACTCTTTGTCACTATTCATGGTGGTATGTTTGTTAAAGGCAGTGTTGAATCAAAAGAGCAAGGAAAAGGTATGGAAGTTTGTAGTTCAGATTGCAATTGCTATTTTTTTGCTAGCTTTATGTTCACACTGCTCACTATGGTAATTTTATCTTTTCCGTAATGATATTTTTCCTTTTGTAAAATGTAGGTGATGTCACTTCTAGGATGCACTTAGCAGTCCAGAGGCAAATAAGCCTTTCAAGGGTAGCTGTCAGACTTTTTTTTTTTTTCCCCTCCTCCCTAAACTTTGAGGTGAACTGTACTGCACTCTGGAGAAGATGGGAAAGTTGTTCTCCCCTCAGGAGGTCAGACTGTTACCAATTACCAGACTGGAGAGATCTTTGTCGATGCAAGGAGATGAATCTGGAACTTGATGAGAGCTGGATGCTGTTTCTTGTCCTGAGATACCTTGTAGCTCTTCTACTAACCACCTTAAAGTCTTTTCAAACGTTAAGAAAAATAATTGGACAAAGTATTCAGTTTTGGAATCTCTTAGTGCATATATAATGGAAAAACCATAGGAATTGCTTTCCTTCCCAATGTGAGGTCACTTTTCCTACTTGGAGAATATAAATTTTTTCTGCCTTGAATTGTTCCCCTGTCCCCAAAATCATAAGCATGTATGCTGTCTAATGTCAGCATTTTCTAAACAAAATTAGGATACTGAATATGGTTATGTGAAAACCATATTGAAATCCATGTCCAACTTCCATCTTCAAAAGCCAAATACTTTTTCATATCTGAGATGTTTAAGTAAACTCAAATTATAAAAAAAAATAAAAATCTGGGAAAAAATGTTTAATCATGCTGCAAATAGATGAAATATTTCTTGACATAATATAGGCACTGTCTCTTCTGTTTTAATTTCTCCATATTTGGGCTATATTTAGTATCACAGGTAATAACTTATTTCACCAATGCTATCAAACTACAAATTTTATAAATCTCAGTTGAAACAATAGCTTATAAGGTGTATCTCTGAGGGGATGTGTTGTCATCTGTGACAGGTCTTATCTTTGCTATAGTGGTGACAGGGTTCCTCTGTTTATTCTGACTTTGACACTTTGCAAAACTCTGTTTTTAAATCAAATTTTGACACTTTCCTCTGCTTTGATTTAATTCCTAGAAGTACAGATGTAGGACAAGAATGGAGATTGCAACACTGATATTGTTTGGAGAGTAGCTATATTTACTATATTTAGAGTAAATGTAAAACCTGTATTTCTATCTATTTTTATAAAGCTTACTCATACATCTAAAATGGATAAAATTATGCTTTCTATACTGCCAAGTAGAAGTTGTATTGAATTCTTTAACAAGTAAATAAATTATTGCAAGGAAGCAAAGCAGTGAGAATATCCCCTTTGCTATAGGAATGAGAAGCTTTTCTTCTAGACCTGATGAGAACAGGCTAAACAGAAAAATTCAGATGCCAAGAGGTTATGTTGGAGTATGTATGAATTAATCTTGTTTTGCTTTTTCAAAAAGGCTTAAAATAACTTCCTGTCTGCTGAAGTTGTTATACCATTTTCCTTTACAGTTCTAAAGAAGTAACTTCTGTGTTAGACAAACCAGGGGAAAGACCTGTGAAGACAGCAGTCTCATCAATAAGGGTATGACTGATACTGAATATGGTGGAAGCTTTTTGCTTCAGTGTTAAAAATAAGTAAAGCTTTGAGGAAGAAAGATAATTTGTAAAAAAAAAAGTATGTATTTTTGCTTTTGGAGGGAAATAGTGGAAGCCACTAAAGGTTCAGTGCTGAAGTGCTGCTACACCTATGATTGGTGGCTGTTTTTTCTTGATGTTATTTATAATCTGTTCAACTACTGAAAAGGACTGGCCTACTGTGTTCTAATATCACAGAATTAGACATAAAATTATTTAAGTTGCAACAGTTTGGGATTTTCAAGTGTCTTTAAGCGATGGCTTATCTCTCTTGTTGGTGACTTCAAAAGAACAAGATGAGGCAATCACTGGCACTTCTGGTAATTTCCTGGTTCATATCGTTTAGGTTTTTTGTCATGTAGCAAATTTAAGAGGTGTATTTTCAGACTCTTTGCAGATAGGTTAGTGAGTAAAAGGAAATCACTGCACTTGTGTCTATATTGTGAAGACTGTATTGATGTAAGAATTTGACTGCAACAGTAATGTTTGTTCCCTTTTTAGCAAAGGAGAAATCCATTTAATTCCATTGCATCAGATGATGACTTAAACAGTGGGGAATCAGAAAACAGACCTGCCATTGCACCTCAGCTGTCAAAGAATGGTAAATGTACTCATTTAGCAGATGACTGTGAATTTCCTGTAGGTTTATATGGAAATTGTTTTTACTTTCATTGCTTCTTTCTGAAAGAGGTGAAAACCTTTTTTGTGTTAACTACTGGGAGTTATCAACTAGTTTATTTCAAACCTCATCTGAAACATGTGAATATACTCAGGAAATGGCTGTAGACATGAGTAAATGGATTTTACTTCCTTTCTTTTACTCACAGTTCTAGTCAGTATTATGCACTCCATCTGAGAAGGTTGTTTGTCCTGAACTGCTGATAAGAGGACAGTGAAGTTTCCTTGAATTTGGCATAGCTGTCTTTTTGACCTTCCAATCATTGCTGCTAATTAGCTTGACAGAAGCAGCCTAGCTCTTTGGTGTGTACTTTTGTCCTTTGTTTTCTTAGTCCTGTTTATTATCCTCCCTTTTCAGCTGTATTTTCTGCAAGCGAGTTAATGAGTGATGATATATTACAATACAGGCATTTGAAGTTGTAATTTAGAGTCATATGTGGATATTACTCTTCTGTCTCTGTTGTGAAGCATGCTAACAGGAAAAGGAAAGATTTGCATAGCAGGAATAAAAAAGCCTTCCTCTCCTTGCCAGGACACTATTTCTGCATTTGCCTTGTTCCATATGACTGTGGAAGTAGCCAGTTTCCCTTTTTGTAGGTTGCTGTTTATGTTCTGATGCTGAAGAGGTATATGTGTATTCAAAAGCTGCCCTTCCCTGAAAACTTTGTCCCTTGGAGGAATAATGCTGAGAAAAAATTTGGTGTGTGCTTTGTCTTCAGTATCATCAAATAGTTAATGTTTCTAAAATAAGAATTAACTCCAAGCTTTTAACTTGCTAAAAATTTCTATTACATAAAAATGAAATCAATGCCTGTATAGAATTTCTGGCCGTGTTTTTGCTGCAATTGTTTTTAATAATCCAGTATAATCAGTGCATGCTAGAGCTGCACTGTCATTTAAACCTTTCTGTTTATACTGGCAAATGTCACATAAACTCATGGGCTCTTCTATGTCTTCCAGAAATTCTGTTGCTCTCAGAAGAGAGCCCACCTAAATCAAACTTAACAAATGATGAAACAGAGAAACCTAAGAAGCCTTCTGCAGAACTTGCTGATGAATCACAGAAGGGACTAGTTAAGCGGCCTGTCCCAAAAGCTAGAAAATTAATTCACAAAGCAGCAGATTCTGGATCACAAAAAGAAGACTTTGTTCCCCAACCAACCAAGCAGACCGAGAGGATTAATGGCATTGGTGCTCCACCCAGGGGCATTCTGAAGCGCAGCTCAAGCTCAAGTTCCACTGACTCAGAAGTTCGTGTCAGTCAGATGTTAGATGTTCAGAAAAAGAATGGTCTTTCTACTGCAACTATTTTTGAAGGAGAAGGGGAGAAGAACACTCTTACGGAAGAAGCAGAAGACTCCATGCAAAATTCACTGGAAAAACTAAAACAAGTGAGGTTCTCATCTAGCCCAGGTAAAGGAAAAACTCTGCAAAGCCCAGAGCTACATCATGGTAAAGAAAGAGGAGAGCATGATTTGTTAAAACCTGACAAAAAAAAGAATAGTGGAAATTATGCTGTTCAATCAGATTCACTTGGGGATAAGCAAATTTCTGCTGCAAAACCTTTGGGAACCTATTCATCAGCTTTACAAATGAAAACAATAGATGGCTTGCAAGAAGACACATCTGCATCCAGCTCTTGTGACACTAACAGATCAGTCTTCCCAGTTAGTGAAAGCTTTCAGACAAAAACGGTTACTCCCAAGAAACTTGAAACCCTGGAGAAGACCTCCAGCAATATCCTGTCAAATAGCAATAATGAACGGAGTGTTGATGAGACATGTGAAAATAAATCCAACCAGATCTTGAGCCATGAATCAAAGTCACACAAAAACTTTACTGGTAAGAGACTAATAGGAGTGAAGAATGGAATGAGATGGGCTATAGCACATGTTCATTAATGTAGATCACTTGTATCCAGCAATTAACAACTAGGAAACAGAAGTAGTAGGAATGTGCCACATACTGCAGAATTAATCAATTTTTTTTATACCTCTATGATCTTCCACGGGTAATCTTATCAGAGCCTGTATAGGCACCTCTGTTTGTGGATGATATTTTACTGTAGTGCTATCAGTTGTCCTTGGGAGTAATTCAGTTGTGACTTAGGGATTTGCCTGTGGGACTAAACACAAATATGCTGGATTGTCATCCTCTGTGTGTGTGTGTCATGCCCAGCCTCCCTTCAATGTAGGCATTTCCTTTAAGAATGGGTTTAACTCATCTTTTCAGCTTGTACCCTCAAAAGCTATGATTCTAGTAGTAGTCTCAGAGCAGGAATTTTCTTCACTCTGTTGCCCATGGTGTAGTTCTTTCCAAAAACACAAGGAGAGAGAACTCTTTTTCCACTAACAGATTAAAAAAAATTCTGAGAATTTTCTAGATAGACCAAACATTTTTAGTCATGTGTCTGATTCATAATTCTGATAAGTTTGTTTACATTGTAGATGGACATCAACTTTCTGCTAGAACGGAATCACATGAGGTGCCCAACACCAATTCTTCAAGTCTTCAACAAGGTAAGCCTGATCTTGTTGAGGAGAGAGATGCTAAAACCACTTTCAAGCCTGGCAAACGTGCTGATGAACTCATGAAAGTGGACGATGAATCTGTATCCAAAGTTCTAGACTGGTTTCAAAGAAGTTCTAGTACTGAAGATGAAGAACTTGTATCAACGAGATCCCAAGGCAGGGAGCCCAGAGAGGAAGTGGACTTGTCAACAAGAACAGCAGCTCTTCCTACAGAACACAGTGTGCCTGGCATGCATGGAAAAACAGAAGATAGAGAAGAGTTACCATTTGGAAAGATTAAACAATGGAACAGTATTTCGTCTGCATCATTTACTTCAGAAAACATACAGCTGATGAAGGAGAGCAAGCCAAAGACAGGGGAAGCAAATGAGAAGCAAAATGATAAATTGCTAACTGAATTTGATTGTACAAGAGTTGAAGAAAAAGAACATGATCAAGAAATCAAACAACAAAATAAAAAATCAAATATCCTGGAACATCAAGAGCACAAGCTACCAGCTCAGAAATGGGAATCAGAGAAGGCAATGCAAGAAAAAAGAAGAATAAGGGAGATCAGAGCATTCTGGGAAAGGGATAAAACTATCCCCAGTCATGGAGAGAAAGAAGTTAGTATCAATGCTGATGCATCAGGTGGCCATGCATTGACAGGTCTTAGAGAAAGTGACAAAATAAAACAATCTGCACTATATCTACCTAATGCATTGTGTGATCAGAGCAAGAATACATTAAGAAATCCTGAACTAAGTTGTGCAAGCCAGGCTTCAAGAAACAAGAATCACAACTCTTTTGAGTTTGGACCAGGCCATGGAGCTGGAAAGCCAGAAGAAACACTTCGATCTGATGAAGTTCATGAACATACACAAGTCCCAAAAGCCAGTAACTTGCATCCCAGTGCTGGTGTCACTTCAGCTTCTTCAAAAAGGAAAGACAAAGATGAGAAAGAAACTCTTAAGGGAGAAGTCACTGCCTGTTCCCAACTGAAGCCCAAATTCCAAGTTTTGTCTTTAAAAGAAAAAATGAATGAAAAGTCCATGAATCAAATTTCAGATCCTTCACAGTTCCAGAGTTTGAGAAACTTCTGGGATAGTGGAGTTAAATTCCAGAATAGCATTGACAGGGAAGATGATACTTTGCCAAATAAAACTAGGTCAATAACCTGTGAAAGAAAATCAAAGGAAGATAAAAAAGGCAGAAACAATGTGGGCAAGCAAGAGCTAATTCAACAACAAACCCAAACATCTGAGAGAGCAAATACTCAGAAACTAGATTCTGTGGTATACAAAAAGTCTCTAGGATTTCCTACCCTAAAAGGTCTGAATGTGACACACACAAAAAATACAGACTCTCTCCAGCTGGACAGACAATCAATTATCTCAAAATCCCAGGGAAAGATGGGTCTTCCCGATCAAGATTGTAGAGAATGTTCAGAAAAAAGAATTGTTTCATCAAAAGATCATGTATCCTTGGAGCTCCAGTCACCTGGTGATAAAGATGCTTTAAAGGAGACAGTAGTAGGTGATACACTATATTTACCTAAAGAAGAAGGGGAGAACAAGACTACTCCTTTGGATAAAGAGGAAGTTACAGAGACTGTGGATAAAGTTGTTCTGCCTAAAGGTGAGCTTGATATCTTTAAATCATGTCTAAAAAAGTTAGAAAAGGAAGCCTCTGAGATGTCATGTAGCTTAAACCTCAAAGAAAACATTTTAAAAGGGACACTTTTTCACTCAAATCAGTGCAAGGTCTTTGAGAGAACAGGGGAAGACAGTCATGATATTTCTCCTGTTGATCAAGGAGAAGAAATAGACAAAAGTACAGGACAAGTGAATGTGCCATCAACAGATAAGCATGAGAACAAACAAAGTCTTGGAAAACTGTTTAGGGAATTTGAACCTTTGTATCCACAACCTCGGGTAGCAGACAAGGATGATAGTCATGAGGAGTCTGAGAGGCCTCAAGCTGGTTTGCAGAACCTTCCCAAAGAAACCTTTGAATCTCAACCTTTTGAATATAGAAGGGTAGAAATGAAAACACATGATGATACAAATAGTATATCACAAACTAACTGCAGTGTAAAATCAGCATGCCAAGAAGCTGCTGGTCAGCCTGAAGAGGTCCATGAGACCATAGAGAAGTCTGTAGCTGGATCCAAAGTCAATGGCTTGAGTTCAGCTCTAGAGAAGCTGCTGAAGGAGGCCTCTGAAACACCACCTCCTAAACCCAAACATGCTGACAGCACAGTACAAAACACTGCTGAGGTGCAAGTTAAAAGGACAGTGTATGAACGTGGTGGGGAGGTGCTGCAAGAAATCAGTGAGACCATAGAAAGGTCTGTTGCCCCATCCAGGACCAGTGGCTTGAGTTCTGCTTTAGAGAATCTGCTGAAGGAAGCCTCTGAAACACCACCTCCTAAACCCAGATGTGCTGACAGTACAGCTCAGAGGACTGCTGAGGTGGAAACTAAAGGCATGACTTATGAGCGTGGTGAAGAGGTGCAGCAGGAAATCAGTGAGACCATAGAAAAGTCTGTTGCCCCATCTAATGCCAGTGGTTTGAGTTCTGCTTTAGAGAGGCTGCTGAAGGAGGCTTCTGAAACACCCCCTCCTAAACCCAAACGTGCTGACAGCACAGTACAAAGGACTGCTGAGGTGCAAGTTAAAAGCATGACTTATGAGTGTGATGGAGGGCTGCTGCAGGAAATCTATGAGATAATAGAAAAGTCTGTTGCCCCATCTTCAGACAGTGGCTTGAGTTCTGCTTTAGAGAAACTGTTGAAGGAGGCCTCTGAAACACCCCCTCCTAAACCCAAACGTGCTGACAGCACAGTACCAAGAACTCTGGAATCAGAAGCTAAAAGCCTGACCTCTGAACATGAGGGAGAGGTATCTCAGGAAATCAGTGAGAGCATAGAAAAGTCAGTTGCCCCATCCAAGGTCAGTGGCTTGAGTTCTGCTTTAGACAGGCTGCTGAAGGAGGCCTCTGAAACACCCCCTCCTAAACCCAAACGTGCTGACAGCACAGTACAGGGGATTGCTGAGGTGAAAGCTAAGAGCACAGCCTATGAGTATGATGGAGAGCTGCTGCAGGGAATTGGTGAGACCACAGCAAGATCTGCACTGTCCAACACTGAATATAGAACGTCTGATGTTAATTTTCAGAATCTACCAAAAGAGGTCTCTGAAACACCAGCTTCTGTGCTAGAAAATATGGATAAGAAAATCCACAGTAAAATACAGACTAGTCTAAGTATACATGTTCCTCATCAACGAGAGAAAGATCACCCTCAAGAAATAGAAGAAACAATAGAAAAAACTTCTGTTTCAAATATCACAAAATTTGGTGAATTCAGTTGTTCTTTAGAAAAACTTCTTCAAGAAGCATCTGCAGTTTCATGTCCAGTATCCAAAGATTTATATAAGCAAGAAAAATCTGGGGATTATAAATTTGCCTCAGAAAAAGAGACTCTAGTCATGGCAAGATCACAGCCATGTAATGCTCTAAGTAGCTATGATACCCAAATGAAGATAGTTCTCAAAGGGGGAGCTCCAGAACAAAATGTTAAAGACTCAGTTAATGATCTTGCAGTAAATGAAATTGAAGCTTCTGGTCTTAAAAGAGATGGAGCTATTAACAAAATAGGAGAGAGAAACATGGTTCCAGTTGATCTTCTCTTGGAAGGCAAGACTAATATGGTTGCAATCAAACCATTTGAGAGAAATGAAAGCACATTCTTGGAGGCCTCTGAACAGAATTCAGAATTTCAAGCACCATTGAATTTCAGAATAACAAGCACACCACTTAAAGATGAGAGAAACACCCCCCAGCCAGAAGAAACTCAGTTCTGCCTAATGTCTCAGCATGTGAATAACAATGAAGAGGAAGGCGAGAACTTAAATTTGGGATCCAAGTTTTCAGATGAAAACTCTGATTCCCGCTCTGGAACCAGAAGTTCAACTCGTGAGCTATCTGATTTCTAAAATTCATGGTGCCTAGTTGTTAAACATGGCTACAATTTTTTTTTTTGTATCTAGCTTGAAATACATTGATGGAATATCTGTGTGATACTTTCTTAATTGAACAACTTAGGTACTTGCTTGGGAGGGGTGGGAAGAACTTAAGTTGTCTGATTGGAAAGTGTTTAACAGACATACAAATTTGGGTAAGCTTTTTTGGTAGGGATAGTTTAGCAGCATGAACCAATTCAGACTTTGTGATTTGCCCTTTTCTTATCCCATGTGACATTGCCTACAAATTAATAAATTTGTAACACTCAATCTAATAATCCTTTCAAATATACTGGATTAAAAGAGGAAAAAAATATCAGTGGCTGACTGCGTTCATTCTTCAGTTTGACTGGCTAATCTCCAGAGATAAATACTTATCAGTGGAATGTCTGGATATAAGGATAATATCAATACTCTGTGCTATTTAATTTAGCATTGCTGCCTGTTGTCCTGGAAAATGGGCATATAAATGGAGAAGTTTTTTTACTAGGATTCACATTATTTGGTCAAATGGCAGGTCTAGTCAGTGTATAGTGTATGATGGTCATCAGAGTTTTAAGGCAGAGGACACAGTTTAACCTTTTTAGGCTCATACTGAGAGACTGGAAATGTTTTGTTCACCTGGACAATCTGAGAAATATGTGAAGCTCCAGGGCCTGCCAACTTACACTTGAGCCTGTTTTGAAAGTGAGTTTCCAAAGAAAGTCAGTGAAAACTCAAAATAAATGAGGAAAAATCAAACATAATTTGGTTTCGCTCATAATTACAGACAGTAACACTGTAAGGTGTGATTGGTTGGTGGAGGGGGAGGAAAGTGAAATAGAGAGGAAAGAAAGTCTCAAAGATTTCTGAAGGAGCTAAGTCTGTCTTGATTCTACTTTTGCAGACAATTGCATAACTTCAGGGTTCCGAATACATCCACAGCTTGGTTTTTTGTTTTGTTGTTTTTTTGGTTTTGGGGTTTGGGGGGGTTGGTGGGTTTTTGTTTGTTTTTGGTTGGTTGGTTTTGTTTGATTTTGATTTTGTTGGGGTTTTTTTTCTTACTCAAGCATTGAAACAAAATTACTTTCACTGTGGAAAGAATATAACAGACAAATTTGCAGAAAGGGAAAATATTAAAATTTTCTTTTGTGCTGATTCATAAAAAGAGGGTTACAAAATAGCTACAATCTGAATTTATCCTATATTAATCTTTACCAATTAAGTGGAATAATTGCCCCAAGCCCTGTTATTAGTCAGTAAAGACAGATCTATACCTACACAGGGCAAATCAAGCCTTGTCTGCCTCTGCTGATGATTGAGGGTGTTTAGAGAGAAAAAATGGACACTTAAAATTAGATGTTTATTTTATTTTGCATTTATCTTGTATTTTCATTGAATGTTCACTGTCTTTGCTAACAGTCAAAATAGATTCTCGTGAGAAACCTGTGGTTGGTTCATCATTGACTTGTTTAAAGTAGCCTGTTTGTGTGTGCAGTGTTCATGTGTTTTGTCTCAATACAGGTTCTGAAGAAGAATTAAACCCTGTTTTGATGGCTTTGAAAAGGAGTGCAGATAGGAAAAAGCCTTCCAAAAGTCTAGAGGACATTCCATCAGCCACCTCAAGTGAGCACAGAGCTTGTGTGTGTCTCCCATGACCCCCAGTTTGGCTTAAATGTGTTCCTGCTGGTCTTCCATACAGCTTTGCCAAGTCCTGGCTTTGTCTTTGTTTCTCAATAAGCTGTATGGAGGTTGCACTTTGGAACCAGGTTCTTTTCTCATATAGTTTAATTTTCAGTTTGTTGTGTTAATTTTGAAACAAGGCTGGTCTGTGACACAAACATCTTCCAGAAATGCACTGGGTTGATCAGTGATTAACTGTTTCCTGGATAATTTTTCAATTGTGAAAATATTGGCAATTATCCAAAACAGTAATGAGCAACTACTGTCATTGCCTCCTGGCTGTAGGCTTGGGTTGAATTAGTAGACAGTGAGAGCATGAAAAACGCAGTTTAGAATGGTTCACCTGTGTATTCTAGCAGTAAATATATCAAACTCACTTTAAGAGAATACAGTGAGATAATATACTCAAAATTAATTCCTGGCTTCCCTCAGTAGCCTCCTTGGTTTTCTTTTTATTATTATTATTATTATTATTATTCCTGTTTCCCTTCACCCTGCCCCTGAGTGTTTTCTTGCTTATCATGTCTAATGGGGAAAACACAGACTGAACTTACATTGTAAACTGGAGCATGGAGATGTAGATTTTGAAATATGGTGGCAGTTGTTGGAAAATTGTTCTTCTGATACTACTTATGCTTCTGCATGCTTCTAACCAGTTTCTAGATTTTAGGTGTGCACTAACATCATTGCAACAACACACTGATAGGAACTGTGTCACCATGAGGCCCCTGCTTGGATGTAGGCTTTGAGGTTGTGTGTGAAGTAAAAGCATCTCGGGAATTTAACTGTTCCCATAGCTCTGCTGGTTTGTTTGTGGTTTTGGTACTCATTATTTTTAATTCTGTGATTATCACTACTATCCATTTTATACTGAATAACAAAGTTTCTAACTGTGTTATTTTTTCCTGCACAGATAAAGAAAAAGTAAATAAACCAAATGAAGAATTAGTTCTTAGTGCTGAAGATGGTAAATATCTTTTGTGTCTGCATGACAGTTTGTTGCTTTTTCAGTGGCTTCTGTTTGCTAGTGAAGACTTTTTTTTTTAACCAAGAATTATATTGTGCTTTTAGATTTGTTTAACCTCAGCATGGCTGGAAAGCTTTTGTAGAATTCTGTTGTGGTGTTTATTCTTAATGAAACTATTTACATCCTCCTATATCTGTAGAAACTCTGCCACTTATCAGTGTATTCTTTAGGCCTTCAGTCATTCAGCCTGTGAGTTACTGAAATCATAAGGGAGCTTTGAACACAAGCTCAGCTGAAAGAAATTGGCCTAAGTAAATATTGACTTGATATGTTTATCTGTTGCATTCTAAGATGCAAGATGACTTTTGCTTGTGCAAAACACCATTCAGAATACTTCAGTTGAAAAGGAACCCCTGTTAAAATACTTGCCTTAGTCCTATAAAGTAGCATTATTCTAAGCAATAGATGAGCTTGTAGATCAGCTGCTACTGATATCATCAGTCCATTAGTGCATTACAGATGTGTTCCTGTTAAATTTTTCTATATACCTTTAGAAATTCCAAATCTAGGAAAAATAAAAAGCAAACCTCCTCCAAGAACATGTCAAAATGAACAGAATTTAAAAACATCAAATAAATACCTTGAATATGGTAGAAAGTAACATGCAATTTATTTCCTGCATTGGAGAACTACAGTTTTAAAAGAACAATTGTATGCAGTTGCATTTTTTTATTTCATGGTTTAGATACAGTTTAAAGCATTTTGCATGCCAGTGGCCCATAGTATCAATAGGACAATCATAGCCTATTAGGATACATACAACATCCAGTAAAATAACAATATTTAAGCACCATCCTGCACTGTACTTTCAGATGGAGACCCCTACTGGAAACATGTTTGGCATTCATTATGAATGTGTAGAGACTAACCTGAAAAGAGTAGAGGGAATTTGAGTTAAATTTATTAAGAGTGAAGTTATGAAAAAATGACACACAGCCAAATTGATAGCTGTACAGACAGAATAAGGCAAGTTTTCTTGAAAAGACTGATTTGTTTAGCTTTTTCCCTCATATTACGCTCACATTTTGTCATGATCCAGGTCCTCATAGGAAAAGAGCAATGCAAAACACAGAAACAGAATCATAGAGTTGTTTAGGTTGGAGAAAACCTTTAGGATCATCAAATCCAACCATTAACCCAGTAGGGGCAAGTTCACCTTTAAGCCATGTCCCCAGTTCTGCATTTATATTTGCATAAACAGAAATACTCCATAATGCACCAAAATGAAACCTAAAAGACCTAATACCCATACAGGCCTAATACGTAAACCACTACTAACTATTAGAAGGAAAACAACCCCACAAAGTTTATGGGGTCTGGAGAAGGGGAAAAAAAACCTAACAAACCACACCCCAAAAAAGTCCCACATATAAAGTATATTGATGCTATTTATAACCTTACAAAACTGTGCTGCCGAGTGACTGTTAATACTGCACTGAGCAGGTCTGAAACATGATCAGCATCAAGAGAGGACTGAAAATGCAACAGGAAGTGAGTAATAGGATTCTTCCAACAGATACTGGAGAGACTTCTCCTCTGCTATCTTAACTAATATATTAAAAATACTTTTTCATTTAACAACTAACAAGTTATGCATCTGGACTAGATACTCAGTGGGGAAACTTCATCTAATTGCATACTGACAATAACTGATATGTTGAGCACTAGTTGAGCTTTGACAGCAAAGCTTTGCAAAAGTTTCACTCACCTTGCAAACAATCCCACTGTGTGCAGTGTTTCATTTCATGCGATAAATAGATGCCCCTGTACCTGGCTGTTTGTTGCCAAATAATTTTTTGTCATATGTCATTGGTGCATCTCACAATGTGTGTCCAGTTCATCTTTGTGTATCATTAAATATAAGTGAGGCTAGAGCATGGAAAATTCTGAGGAACCTGAGCTTACTGCAAGCCTAGCTTGTGCAATTAAATTTTGCACAGTGAAAGAGCACAGAAGTGAATTTGGTAGAGGTATGCAAGTATGAAAGAGACAGAGTGGAAAAAAGTGCATCATTAATAAGATATGCATCTTGTAATTAAGTAGGAGTACTTGCAGCTTCCTTGTCCAGGTCTAGAATTTGGTTGATTTACACCAATTTGCCTACTGGAGTTAAATTGAAGAAATAAAAGAACAGAGTTTGGGTTGTATGTTAACATCTTACTAAGAATCTTACGATGATTCTAATGTCAGTGATGATATGGTTTGTGATAAGTGTGCTTAGCCTTGTTCTAGGAAGAAAATCTAGAAGGTAATCTGCAATGTTTTCTTTATCACTTTTGATCAGAATTCGCTTGTAGCACCCAGGCTTGAACATCATGTCGAGCAACATTTCTGGTCCTGTCAAAGTTTGTTGGTTGCTGTTATAGAAGATGCTGAAGTAGATTGTCCTTCCTAATGATAACTTCTCAGAGTCCTGTGGGGGGGAAAAACCCCGTGCATCCAAGCTAGTTTTGCATGTGCATGTATTTCATCCCAAGTGGACTTGTTTTGTTTGTTTGGGTTTGTTTGTTTTGTTTTTGTTTTTCCATCCCAAGTGGTTTGTTTGTAACCATGTCCTGTTACACAATCTCACTGTTCTGATGTATGAACATGTTTTAGAAGCCGTCTGAACTACTGCTTTTCAGTTTCCACAGTGTCTTCACAGCCTGATAAACTGTTTTCCAACCCTGAAAAACTCAAAGGATTGAGCAAGTCAGTACCATCATTCCTACAGGAAGAGGTAAGCTCCATCTCTGAAATATTAGAGTTTCAGGTACCTAATCATTAACGATGTGCAAGCAAAATTTCAGAATTCCCAACAAAATTTCAGAATTCCCAAGCCATCCTTGATTATTGTTATTATCATCCTCACGGTGTGAACCTTGGAATAAGCTCTGAGGCCATATTTAGATCTCCTAAAACGACATTGAAGTTTGAAAGTGATAAGTAATTTGCACTGTCTGGTCTATGATACCCATCATTCTCTATCACAGAAAGGTTTGGTTTGGAAGGCACCTTAAAAACCACTTAGTTCCAACCCCCTTACCATTGGCAGGGACACCTTCCACTAGACCAGGGTGCTCATGGCCCCATCCAACCTAGCCTTGAACACTTCCAGGGATGGGACAGCCATAACTTCTATGTGTCAGTGTCTCACCACCCTCACAGTAAAGAACTTCTTGCTAGTATCTTATCTAAACCTGTCATCAGTTACTTTAAAGCCATTCCCCCTTTTCTACTCACTATATATCCTTCACCTATGAGAGGATTTAGGGTTTTTTTGTCTTTCAACGAGTCCATGCAACCACAGTGATTTTTCACACTGCTTAACTGTTACTTCACTCCCTGGATTGATTTTGTGCAGTCCAAAATAGCACTCTCCAAAGCCATTTTCTCCCAAAAAGCCTTGCCCTAACTAGGCTGGACATCAGTCAGTCTTTACCTTTGATCTCTGAACTGAGGAACAATCCTGGTCTGCTTTTATGTAGCAATATAGACAAAACCAGATTTTGTAAGCAATTTGAAAATGTCTTTATATGCTAAAAGTTTTTATAAATAACTGGTTTTTTTAATGTGTGTGGAAATTGTTGTTTACTAATCTTGTATCTGTTATTAGAAGATCTATGACATCAGTTCAAAACTGTTTGAAGGAGCAGGGAGACCTTGTAAATTGTTCCTGGGTGGAATACAACGGGGAGATGAAGTTTTCCGTAACAGCTTGCGTAGGAAGGCAAATAGGGGAAGGGAATCAATTCTTTAGCACAGAGATAGCACTGAGATAGAATGGGGTTGTGAGTACATAACCTGATAATGACCAAGGAAACAAAAGCTGCAATTCCCTCATGGAAAAGCAAAACCCTGCTTGCAAGAAAGACTTTGTGAAAACCATTTGCTGTATTCAGTTCTGTTCTGTGAATGTTACCTTCCAGCCAGCTGCCCTCAAGACAGAGGCACAGAACTGACAGCATTTACTATAAAATGGAAAGGACTGGTAAAAGAACTGAGCATTATCAGTTCATGCATGAGACAGCGACACAGAGAAGTTGAGTTTAATTGTCCCAATAAACTTAACTTTGTACTTTTTCATTGCTGCTTGAGATTTAAAATAGACAAACAACCCCCTGCTGCTTAAAAAAAATGCCATTGTAGGCTGTTCATCAGAAAAATTCCTTTCAACTTTAAATGCATGACCTAATTCAAGAAATATTATTCATGTTGCACTACAAGGGAATTTAAATTCAGGCTTCCACTGAGTCTCAATCTACATTTAAATTCTGTTTGTTTGGTTTTGATTTTTTTTTAAATTGTGGCTATAAAGAACGTACACAGACTTTCTTTCTGTGATGTTTTTGTAGAGTGATGACAGAGAGACAGATACAGCATCAGAAAGCAGTTATTCCTTTGGCAGAATCAAGAAGAGTCCCAGCTCTCTAACCAATCTTAGCAGCTCTTCTGGCATGGCCTCCTTATCCTCTGTATGTAAACCAAAGCATTATTTTAATGGCACTTTGCTTTTGCTAATTTCTCCAATATTGTTTTGGCTCTCTTCTAATTCATCTTATCTTTCTTCCCTTGCCATCTCTGTCTCCTTCTTTCCATCTCTGGTATATGAACATAACAATTCCTTGCATGAAATTGACTGAAGGAAACAAAATAAAATTAAATAAATTTCAGCTTTTTTTTTCTAGCAGTATATTGGAGGTTATTCAGAGTTCTGAACAAAGAAATGGATTTTACCCTAAGAACTTATGTTTGTAGTTGAAAATGAGGAACAAACTTATATAGAAACTTTTATATAGGTTATATAATTCTATGTAACTTACATAGACATTTATATAGAACAAACTTTTAGAAAGGGGAGAGAGACAAGTGAAACAAGAATATATTGTTGGTATATCAGGTGTGTAATTGAGGCAGTCAACTAGCTAACCAAAAAATCACTGATTTATGTGGACTTTGAGTAAGGAAAAGCAGAATTTTGGGGAAGGATGTTGAGATAGAGAAAGATGTGTGTATAGATATTTTTTCTTTCTCTGTATGTAGCATTTAATTTTCAGTGTTTTATTTAGTTACATATTAGGTGCATAATTCAGCCCTATAGACTTTGTCTACTAATCTTTTTGTTGGTATTTTAAGAAGGTTTGTTGTCCTAAACTGTTAGGCTTTGCTTTCTGCAAGGAAGATCAGCTGAGGAGATTTATGAGTAATATTTCAAGGATCTGATCAGAGGCAATCTCCAGATTGAAAGCATCCTATAATTTAATTTCCTCTATCTCAGTGCAGTAAACCCATTCAATTTTTTGGTGAGAAATTTGGCCTAACACCTTTGATTTCCAAATACCTTTCTTTCATTAATCTGCTTGCTGAGAAGCTTTTATAATAGTCTATATTGCATTTTATTATTACATCTAAAGAGGCATAGTTAATTTCTCTACTGTCTGAATCCTGAGCACAACTTCTACCCTAATCTTGAAGTATCTGGCGAAATGCAATGTCTGGAAAATGTCTCTCCTCTTGTACGATGCAGGTGAGCGGCAGCCTAATGAGCATCTATAGTGCAGACTTTGGCAATGTTGATGTGAAGGGGAACATTCAGTTTGCCATTGATTATGTAGAACAGCTGAATGAGCTCCACATCTTTATTTGCCAGTGTAAAGACTTGGCAGTAGCAGATGTTAAACGACAGCGTTCAGACCCGTAAGTACAAAGAATGTATTTATTTTCTCATGGAAGTTTTTAACGTGGAAATGAAAACTGCTGGGGTTTTTCAATCTCTCTAACCTAATAGAGTAAACCCCCAAAAAATAGAAGAAGAGGCTATAATGTGCTTTTTGGTGGTTTTTTTTTTTTTTTTTTTTTTTTTTACTCTGATTGAATATAGTATTGCCATTATAAATTGGTGTATATATATTAACGCAGGAAATCCAATCATTTAAGAATATTAAATTCTCTTTTAAAATGCCACTTTTCAGATGGTAAATCCTGCTTTGAAATGTTTTCGGTAGAATTAGCACCTATAAGTATGGTATTTGGGGCTGCTATGATTATATATTCTGTATTTTTGTGTGCTGAGGAGACATTTCAACAGATTTTCCCCTGCAGAAGGACATTATAATGAAGTGATGATGTCACACTTCTCCACTGCTCTTCCATTTCTTAAACATACAAGCTGAATAACATAATGTCTACTTAAGTGTATTTCTTTTACTTTGTAAGCAAATACTTGAGTGTTTTGGGAGATGAAGTTGGAGAGGGTCTGGGTTTTTTTGTTTTTTGGGTTTTTTTTTAAACTCTTAACAATCCTGTCTAAATTTTAGGTATGTAAAGACCTACCTGCTTCCAGAGAAATACAGATTGGGCAAACGGAAGACCTCTGTCAAAAAGAAAACTTTTAATCCAGTCTATAATGAAATACTACGGGTATTTATCAAACTATTACTAGATATTTTATGCTGTATGCGTGATGTGTGAGGAATTTCAACTTTTAGACACAGATCTAGATTGGACTCAAGACATTAGCATGAGAGGGATTGATCTGCAGAGCTGCCCATGCCCTTCCATTGATAGCATAACTCTGCAGTGATCTCTGGATTGAGATCACTGGTTCTTTTATAGTTCTTGTAAACAAACACAAGCCATGTATGAGCTTAAGATGATAGAAATAAAAAGTAAACATTTAGGGTTTATTGTGGTTTATTTGTTCACTTTCTGAAATGCAGAAGTGGGCAGTTAGGGATATATAAACCCAGATACTCTTTTTCTAACCTTATCACTTCCAGACACAGCACTGGTAAAAATTCAACTTGTTTTAATTCTTTTTCCTTAATTCTTCCTGGCAGTATAAAATCGACAAGGATCTCCTAAAGAATCAAAGCCTCAATATCTCTGTCTGGCACAATGATACCTTTGGGAGGAATAGCTTCCTTGGTGAAGTGGAGTTGGATTTAGGAACTTGGGACTGGAATGATCCATCCAACAAGCAAATCAACTGGTTTCCTCTCAAGCCAAGGGTAGGTTTGCTGTTTTGTGTTTTCTGCTATGTAAGTGCAAAACCAAGTCATTATTTAGGCTTGGTCTTGTGTGCTCTGTGGGTTTTGTGCTGATTATAATCATAAAGACTTATACCTTGGTAAATGGAAAATACAATTCTGAGATGTCTTTTAGTATAGCTAGCTATTATAGTAGGAAAAACTTTCTCACAGTCTAAGGAGTAGGAATTTCAAAGTATTTCTCATTATGTCATATTGCTGCAACAGAAATCTGAAGGCACTTTTTAACCAAATATGAAGTAAACCTGAGAATATGGAGCAAGTGCAGCACCACTTTAATATCAGACATTTGGTTTAATTTTTTATTTCAGACTTCAGCAGTAACTCTTAATTTAGAAAACAGAGGGGAGATGAAACTAGCCCTCCAGTATGTCCCACATCCCATTGGAGGTAAGCATTGCAGCTTTTCTTGGGTTCATCAAGCCTTTGTTTTTGGTTTGGTTTTTTTTTAATTTAAAAAAAAAGCTTGTTGATTGTTTGCCATTTACTTCAGACAGCTGCTTTTAATATAAAAGTAGATTTTCTGTTTTCTTTCTAAAGATTAAGTCACCCTGGTTGGAAATACAGTTAAGAACCCTAAAGACCATTTTGAGATCTTTTGTTTTTAATGTTACTGATGAAGAAATGACCTCATTGTTATAATCTAAGATTTGCAATGCAATCTGCATGTGCAACAAAATTCTGTTTTCTCAATAATTTTAGAGATTACAAATCATCAGGCAGGTGCCATGATGTGCTAAATAAACAATGACAACATACTGAATTTCAAGCAATACTAGATGTCAAGCAATACTAGGAAGTTGCAGCAAGTATTTAGAATGCAGAAGTTTATAGCAGTCTGATCAGTTTGGTTTAATCTTGTCTGGCAACAGATAATGGACCAATCTGAGAGTGAAGCCAGGTCAGGTCTTTAATCTAGACAGTCAGTCAATAAGAATCAAATACAATAAGAGTATAAAGGAGCTTTTTTGAAAGTACAAGCAACAATAAATGGTAACATCACATAGGCTGATGGCAAGCTGATCTGTTTATCTAAGAGTCTTTGAAAGAGAAGACTGGTAGCATGTATTTGCTTATTGTAACAGAAGAAAGTCAATGTAGGAATGCAGACATGATGTGATCTTGCATCCCATCTTTGATGGGATGAAGACTTCAGCTTCCAGAGTACAGAGAGCAATGTTGAATTAAGATGTGAGATAGCAAGTCTAGGCTGAATATCACCTCCACAGATGGGCAAGAACTGCTGCATCAGAGAAAATACCTTTAAAAGGTATCTGCTTAAGCAGATGTTTTGTTTTATTTTTACAGGAAAGAAGACTCTATCTACTGGTGAAGTCCACATCTGGGTGAAGGAGTGCCATAACCTTCCCCTTCTGAGAGGCAATAGGCTCAACTCTTTTATTAAGTGGTAAGAATTGTATTTGAAATCATCAAACCTGGCAGTCTAATAATGCTACCTTTGTGCTTTCTAATTGTATCTTCTTTTTTCACACTCATATTAAAAAAAACACTCAATTACTTTCTGATTCTCCTTTACTGTGGTGCAAATTGTCCTGCAGGGTTTACAACTTTCAGATGCTACGTATGTACCCCCAAGTAAAACTTACTTGGAGAGCTTCCTGTGTCATCACTACACTTGGTTTTGTCTCTCAGTCAGTTGTTGGAAGGACTAGTCAAATTCTTCTGGCTTTTATCTACATTTAAGCAAAGCATGTTTGTGCAAGAATATGGTTTTAGCTTAGCAAATTGTGGGAGGAGACAGAAATGTGAAACATAGTTGTATTTCTTTCCCCTTCCTTTCCACACACAGACTAAAAATGTGAAGATACAAAAATAACAAGATGGTTGGGGAAATCCCTGGCAGCAGCAAAATGTTTCAGTGTCCTCAGTGATAACACAGCAAATAAACTCACTTGTGCCTCTTCCCCACCTGACTTGCCCATCCACTCTCTGAAGCCCAAGGGTGGATACCTGCTGCCAGTACTTCCTGTCAGGGACTGAGATTATGACCCTTCACTCCATCTCTGTAAAGCACCTTGTCTTCAGTCATATTTCAGCATGCAAAGCACAGTGTTAATGAGCAGCTCTTGCCTTTTCAGTATGTTTAATGCAGGCTGTGCTGTGCAAGTGCAAACTGACAGTGCTTTTTCTCTCTTGAAGTACCATTCTTCCAGACACCAGCAGAAAAAGTCGCCAGAAAACAAGGACAGTTGCAAAAACTGCAAACCCAGTATTCAACCACACCATGGTCTATGATGGCTTTAGACCAGAAGATTTAAAAGAAGCCTGCATAGAACTGACAGTCTGGGATCACAACAAACTAGCAAACCACTTTCTGGGAGGCCTCCGGATAGGCCTTGGAACAGGTACTGGACAGCTACCACATTAATACATAATTTACAAAATAGTATTTCCTTTTTTTTTTCTATTTCTTCTCTTTCAGTCTTTGTTTTCTGTTTACTGAAGAGTTTCACTCAGTAATGTACCTATTCTCCAGAACAGATCCTGAAATGTAGATATGTGTTTGGATGGTTAGGATGACTGACAAGGAGAAATACTAGAAACAAACCTTTGTCTGGCCATCCATTGCACCTGGTACTCTTTCAAGCACATGAATATGCTATTCCTGCATCTAAAAACTGATAATGTCTTACAAACTTACTCATACAAAAAAAAGTGTAAAGACAGCATAGGTTGGAAATAAAAGGATAGATCAGGAATGCAGGATAAGATGTGAAGATATTAAATTGGAAAATTATAAATACAAACAAGTTTTTAGCATAAGGGCAATAAAAATGTGCAGATTTAATAGCAGGAAAAGCACAAAATTCATCTATTTGTACCTTTCATCTGATCTGAGGGGAGGATGTCTTCTCAAGAAATACAATGCAAAAATTATGTTTCACAAATTAACTTCTTGCATGATTCACCAGAATAACCTAAATTGCAAATTAGAATAGTAAATCTCAATCTGAATTTTAGAGTATCCAAGGTTGCGTTTATGCAAACTTGTATCCTGTTTTGTTGTTAAACCTTCTCAGATGTATGGGAAATTGACATCTTTTTCCTTGGGATAGTGACAAAAAGACCAAGGATAAAAAAGAAAAAAATCTGGAGAAAGCTGATGAAATTTGTGTGAAACTGTTGTTAATTGTATTTGACAGAATTGCTCAAGAGTAAAAAAGTGGAACTGGATCTCCAAAGCACTAGGTCAGCTATCTGAGGAGGCGTAAGCATTTTAGAGCAGGCAAATTTGATTGTCTGTACTTAACTCTGCAGCATATTAAGTAATTTTTCTCTTAAAACTGACATTTTTCTAGGCAAAAGCTATGGAACTACAGTAGACTGGATGGATTCTACTTCAGATGAAACTGCCCTTTGGGAGAAGATGATGAACTCTCCAAACACCTGGGTAGAAGATACACTACCTCTCAGGATGCTTATGGTTGCAAAATTGACAAAATAAGGTGTCTTTGTAATTGTTGGTATCAAAAAGAAACCTTGGGAATGAAATTGAAAGTGTGGGTGTGAAACTTGGAAGAGGAACACAGCAGCTTTTTTGACAGTTTCTGCTCTATTACTGTTCCGGTTTTGTGCTGTCAAATGTCACTTTGTATTGCAAACTAAACATCTGCTTGCAGGTCATTATGTAAATTTAAGTGATTTCTGAATTTCTTATTCATTGAAAACAACTTCAAGAAAGAAGGTGCTTACAGAGCTTGGTGTTAGAGGTAGCTGTGATACGTGGGTGACTGTGTTGTCTACCTGAAGCATTGCTGATCCCTTAAATGATGCAAATAACCAGCAGAAATATACAAGCAAGTCAACTGTTTCTGTACATTGCTAGGATTGTTCATGAAGTCTTACTGATAAGACAGCAACATTAGTGTTAAAGCTCATTAGTATATGTTTTTATCCTTGTTATGCCATGTTAGCTCTCACCAGCATGGAATATGGCCATGAGGAATGTAGTTTTTTGGAAGTTCCTCTATTTGTAATTGTACATTTCTAGGACATGAAAGTTACTTCCCTAATGAAAGAAGCATGACATGAAGTAGTACTGTCAATGTCCTATTCTACAAGGTGCAGAGGACTTAGTTCCAATGTGCTGTAAAAAATCAGGGTTATAAAATGTTGGCTTTATATATGTGTTAATCATCTTGCTAGCCTACAATACTTAGTCTTAAAGGCTGAAGATGTAAAGGTGAAACTTTTTTATTCCTGTGCCACTCAAAAGGATCTAAATGTGCCAATTTTAGTGATGACAAGTATGTTGGGTATTTATTCTCCAAAGTGCACTTGTTTCTACCTGTAACATTAGCTTGGTTTTTTTCAAGTGACTTACTTACCTGTGCTTCAGTGCCACCGTTAGGAGGCTGGTGGGACTGTGGAGTGACTTGGCTTAGATTTGAGGCGTAGGAAATAAGACTGGAGTTTGTAACTTGAAGGAATGCATGCTACAAATAGGTAAATACATAAAATACAAAATATATTCATTTTGTTTGTTTTTTAAATAAAAGTGGACTATTAAAATTAAATAGGAATTCTATCTTTATTAAATGCCAGTGGTTTACGCTTGTCATTCAGCATGCAATGTAACAAAATGCAGATAGAAAACATTTTTGAAAATAAATGCACACTTATTTACTCTAGTAAGTCTAAAACCTGGTAAAATCTTTACTTCAGTTAGAGGGGAGAAGGGAGCTCTTCACAGCTCCAACTCAATTGCTTGATTTAATCACAGACATTTAAATGCTACTTGGTATTTATTATACCCTATGAATAGAAATAAAGGTAAGATGCTATTCAACCTGCTGGGGAACCCAGTTTCTCCGTCATAAACCAGACACTCTGTGGAGTTTACAAATGACAAAAGCAGTTGCCAGTCTTTGATATCTTACTGCTTCAGGTGTTTTTTGAGAGACTGTCAATTGCTACAGCTTCCACTTTGCCAGACATGTACAAAACACTTTTTGACTAGGGAACATGTGCACATGACATTTCAGAATAATGTATTTTTACCAAAATGGTACAGCAGCTGCTTTGATTCTACATTCTTGAAGAGCCACTCCTGAAAGGATGGTGATTCTAAAAAAAGAAGAGGCACCTAATTTATTTGTATTCACTGCCTATATGAATTAATTCTTCACCTGAAAACATAGGTTGCTGTGAACATGACCTACAGTTTCATAGGGTTAAGGTTTTTTGCAGCTGTATTTCTTGTGAAGTTCAAATATATTGCTAAGTCAAAACAGGTTTGGGTTCAGCTGTAGGGATGGGATCTTAAAACTCCAGATTTGCAGGCAAATGTCATGTAATCTGCTGTGTTCTATACAAAATTGTAATACTTAAACTTCACTGCTATCAACATAAAATACTTGGTTTGTGATAATCTCCTTGTCTTCTGATAAGTAGAAAACATTCTGTTTCTTGCTATTTTTTCAACCCTCCTAGAGACCGACACAGAATTTTTTTGGTATCTCAAAAGACTCTGCGTACCATTACACCAATAGCCCAAACCTCAAATTTTGAAATGCTACCTGAACAGGAATGCAAGGTTTACTTGCACATTGCACTTGTAATTAACTAGTTTGATTAGCTAATGACTCATAAGTACTGTGTACTCATCTAGGTTAACCAAGAAACTGAGCCAAGTAACAAAAACTGTCCCTTAAGTACAAAAATTCCTCCCCAGTTTTTAATACCTTTATTTCCATAGTGTACAGAATTCCCAACTTCAGTAATATGATAATAGATAGAGAAATGCAAGTTGGGAAGTTGATTATCAAGACAAAAAGTTTCAAGAAACTTGTCAGTTTGCTCTCAAGTCAAAGGGAAAGCCTTTAGTCATCCATAACCAAAATTTTCAAGATATATAATTAGCTACTCATTAAAGGGCAGTTTGATAAATGAATAGCTATGCTTTGTCATAAAGGTGAACTGGAATTAAGAATCAAAGCAGCCACACTCCTAGAATATCTCTATGTATATTCATTCTTGTCTGGAGAAACACAACAGTTCCTTCCTCTCTTCTCCTTCATGTTACAAGCTCATCTTTGCTTTAGCCCATAATTTAATTTATTTATTTTTTAGTGTATATGTGTGTATATGCATATATATGTGTGCATATTTTCTAAATTACACTGTTTTCACTTCCTATAAACCAGGCTTCAAAGTCTCAGCTCTCCTTTCATGCTCTGTGTTCAGAACCTCCCCATCTCTGCAAGTATGGCTGCAACCCTGAATTGGAGCAGCAACTCCCATTGCTTTGATTTCACCCATTTTGAAATGCTACTATGCCCTCCTCCTCGTTTGCTTCCTGTCTGTTACCCACAGCACTCACTTCTTTCTCCTTTGTATCCTTTTCCAGAGGATTCAGCAAAGCCTGCAGTGACTTTTTTCTTCTACTTGTATTTATTTTTCCCTTCCTTATCCTATCTGCCAGCTTTTTTATTAGCAGCTGAATAAAGTTGCAAGTTGTTCAGGGCAAGGTCTGTCTTTACTTACCATAGATCTTCAGTGTGTTCTGAGGTCAGAGCCTGCTATTCTGATTTCCTCTGGCATGTGCAGGGCGCAAGCTGAGAACGAGGAGTTCTTCAAGCTTGTGGAAATTCTCTTTCCTTTTCTAAATCTGGGTGCTTTTGAGAGTGTCAGCAATGTTTGTTTGCTAAGAAACACTGACAGCTCTTTCAGCCACCCTGGTGGGTCTGGCCTGGCTCCAACCAGCCTGGATGAGGTCATGAGCTCTGGGGTGGCTGGATTCAGCGTCTTACCTCTATGGAAACAGAACCTCATAATAGGAGAGACAACAAACAGCAGAAAGAAAATACCTGGTAATAAAACAGTTTCCTCTTCCTAAACCATGCTCTTCATTGTATTTCCTCTGGATGGCCTAAACCCTTCAGTCCTTCCTCCTCTTCTCCATTGTTTGCAAAGGATCCAAGGTAGCAATAGCAGTGGGAGAGTGCAGGTCAGTGGAGGCAGAGCTGGTGTCTGTACTGACAGTCACTACTGCACAGCTCTGAAATTCTACATGCTTCACAGGTGTAAATTCATTTTTGCTGTACATTATTTTTCATCCTTCCCACGTCCTGTCTTTACCTCTAGACAAAGCTCAGGAATTCACAAAACCTGATTATTAGCATGCTTTTCATTGTGCTGTTTCAGGTCTGCATCTGAATGAAAAACTTGTAGATGAGTTGTGGGCTAATTTTTCAGATGTCTGGGTACCATGCTGTGTGATTCAGCACCAGTAATAATTTTGGTGCCTATGTAATATAAATATTTTCCTTATTTTTCCATGAAGAATCTGACTTTTAAAATTACATGCCTAAAATAATTCAGCAGATCAATGTGAAAACTCAGATGATGAACTGTTTCTCCAGGCACAGAGGCTTTGCATCACAGGGCATTCACTAATTATTAACATTGTATAGATCTTTAATTTGATTCATAAATCTCTAAGCACAGGATAAGGCTATTCAGTTATTTTTAACAGGCAATGTACTATCATAGAAATCTTGTAAATCAATTAGAAGTTTGACGTAACCCTCTATGTTTTATTTGCAGTTACAATACAGAGCTGTAGGAGAAAATAAAGGCCAAGGAAAAGGATTGCGTAAGGAATTATTTACAGCTTTATCACTTACAAGCTTTTTACCTAAATATAATAGTAGGTCTTGTAGCTACAACAGCAGTGCCTTGAGAAGGAATAATTAGCCAAGCTAGTCATCAGCAAATGAATAGGCTTGCATAAATACTAAGCTCACATTCTTCGCTTTTGCTCATGGAGTCTGGCATCCTTGAGTCTCAGTCTGCCTGACTGAACCAGAGGAGGGGGAGGGCAGCAGGCCTGTGTGGTTGCTGGCTGACATTGGTTTTGGGAGGTCCTATTCCCCCACATCAGTTTCCCTGGACTTCCAGAGAAATGTCACCAGCTTATGGCAGCAGTTTTGGCCACACAAGCACTGGGCAATGTTTAATCATGCTGAGTGTCACTAACAGAAGCAGCCACTATAACATTTTGTCTTTGCATGAGACAGGGGCTCCATGGCTCAGGATAATCCAGAGACAGGCAAAGACATGGAAGATATGACAAAAGGCCTGGAGGAACTCTGTGAGAGCTCTAAGGAGAGGAGTGAGGAGGCGCTGCTGCTTTCACACCTAGAACAGCATCATCATCTTATCTTTATGCTGAAGAAGAAAGCGGGCAACACACATGAATGCTGCAGGGGCCTGGAGCAGCTCAACGTGGAGCTGGAGAAACTGAGGGCAGAGGATGCTGTTAAAATTAAAACCCAGTCCCAGCAGACTCAGTATTTGGAAGGGCACTTCATGGATCTGGCCAACAACCACGAAAAGATAATCCAGTTCAAAAATGAACACAAGAAACGGCACATGCAGCTGTGGGAGGAGAACAATCTCCTGCGGCTGGAGAGGGAAGCACTCTTCAGCCAGGCTGTGAGGGAGAAGGAAGCTGAAGTGCTCCAGCTGGCTGCTCAGGCCAGGAAGCTCTCGCAGCAGTTATACTCCTTGCAGGAGAAATGTGCTTATGAAAGACAAAGAGCCCAGGAGCGAGAGAAGGAGCTGCTGGAAGCTCAGAGCCAGCAAGCAGGTGCCTACCCCCAGGAGGTGGATTCACTGAAAAAGCAGCTGCAACTCCTACAGGAGAGGCACCAACAAGCTGCTGCAAGGGCAGAGCAGGCAGGTCAGCAGAGGGCTCAGGGCAGTGAGCTGCAGGCCAAGCTGGAGAGGGCATATGAAGAGAAAGAGCAGCTACTGAACCTGGCCATGGAGAGAGGCAGAGCTCTGCAAGATAAGGAATGGGAGATTCAGCAGCTGGAGGAGAAGCTGGAGACTGTGGAAGAAGCCATGCAGAGAGCAGGAAGGTGCCTCAAAGAAGAGGCAGCAGCAGTAGACAAAGATCTGAAGGTTCAAGAGCTCCAAGGACAGCTAGAGTGCAGCAAACAGTGTACAATGAACTCTTGCTGCAGTTCGATCCTTACAGAAAGTGCAGCATGGATTTGCTGACTAAAGAGAGAGCTCTGAGTGTCAAACTCCATCACTTTGTTGCATAACTGCAGCTTTCATCTCTGTTCTCCTTTCAGGTGCCTCTATGGTAACATACCACTGCATTTTGTTCTTTTCCATGGGACCATCCTCTGGTTTCTTTATACCATCCTCACCAGCTGAAACCATCTTCCAAAGACTGTTCTGTAGCCTTTTTGTCATTACACTTTTATGTAAGTAAATCACTACACCCTTCAGTCTGAACATGAATCATTGAACAAGTCAAACCTGTGACGTGAATGATTAGGGTGGAAAACATAAAACATGAATTTGATTTATTTAGTGCTAACCTCTGCTGAATCATAGGTTTTCAGTTTTTTTATTGTTTAAACCACTTTGTTTTTCAAGATGACCAAAAGCTCAAACCCTTAGCCTTTTGTATTTGATTCTTCTTTGAAGCTCAGCAGAGGCTGGTCATGTAAGAGCCTCTGAGGCTTCAAGGAAGAAATCCTATCTTGCAATGTCTCTGCCAGAAACAGTCAAAATTGAGGAACTTAACAGGTAATCCAATACTATCATACAACAACTGATGCTCAAGCAAATCACTGTTTATAGTTTTCTAGTAGTCTTACAGATTTCTGCAGTCATTTAAACCTTATTTAATGCCATTGCATTATTTAGATCCCCATTCAGCTCAGAATAAATTGTCAAGTCTTTTGGGTGATTTCAATGATCATTGGAACAGGATGATATTCTAGATGTTCCACCAGGGTTTTTTTTTCTGTTTTTAGTTGTTTTCTGTAGAGAAATATTAATGATACTCTCTTCCATTTTGTGCATGTCTGTCAGTTTTTGACAAAAAGAGAAATCTTTCCTGTCAACACTGGGATATAGAGACCTCCCACTCTGTTTTGGCTGTCTCCTAGGCAAGAAGGAAGCTTTTTGCTGCTGAATTTCATCTCCTGCTCTCTAAGCCTCCAACAAAAAAAACAACCATGATGGGCCAAACTGCATTCCCTACCTGGCCTGTAGGCAGCTGCTTCTAGAGTACCCCAAGTTCTTTGCCACATGCATATGCCTTGGGATAACTCAAGGATTTAGATAATGTTTTGAATATCCCTTGGTCCTGAGTATCTACAAGCCACAGCATGGTATCAACTTGGTGTCTATTGAACTCATTTACAGAAATGACCAGAAGCAGCAAGTCTGGAGGCCAGTGACCAGTTTGTCTCAAGGACTGGCAGAACCAGATGTAGTTTCTGGCTCTGGCACAGGTATCCCAAGAGGAGCTGTGGATGCTGCCCATGCATGGAAGTGTTCAAGGTGAGTTTGGATGGGGCTCTGACCAAACTGGTCTAGTGAAAGGTTTACCTGCCCACAGCAGGGGTGTTCGAACTAGGTGATTTTTAGAGTTCCTTTCAACCTCAACCATTCTCTGATTCTGTGATTCTGACTCTACATGAGCAGCAGCTGCCACCAGCCTTGTATTCTGAACTTCTCTGGACTGTCCTTAAACCCAGGCAAAGCCCGGTGAGAAGTATTGCTCTGCTACCTGCTGTGTGATGAACCACAGCATTTCTTCTGATCCTGGCTCCTACAAGTGTTATTCCACACGTGTTTTATGGACCACATCCTCCTACTTTTTAACCATATTTCCCCTCTCCAAGGTGCCCATCCCACATGCACATTTAGTTAATCTCAATGCTGGCATGTACAGTGTAAATGCCAACTGACCCACGCTACACACTCTGCCCTTGGTCTCAGGAAGGAACATCCATAGGCAACGAGGAACACCTGTATCCCTCTGGTCACTGCAAGAGACCCTGAAACCAGCTGCCTAAATACCTGGGCAGAGGACACTCACTCGCTGTGTGACAGAACAGCCCCACAGGGCTCCCCACAGGCCCAGGCCCAGCCCCAGCCATGGGGTCTGGTGGGGAAGACCCCAAATTCTGCACTTCTCAGGGACATCCCCCTTGGCAATGTCTATGTGTGAGAGACCTTCACCCCTACTCCCTCACACACATTGCCATCACTGCTCCCCATTCCCTCCTTCACCCCCTATCACACACACCCACCCCTCCTTGTACACCCACTTTCCTACCTGCCTCTTATCACCCCAGCCACACACATCTGCTCCTCCACCTCCACCCTCCCACACCTGCCACCCTGCTGCCCACAAAATTGGATTTGTTCCGTGGTGTGCAACAAGCCAATAATTACACACATGAGAGAGACATTGATTATTTATTCCAGAGTTGCACAAGCCTGGGTGCTCAATGGTATTCCACCAATCAAACATACCAACTACCAAAACTTTTTATTATTTGTATGTTTTAGCAAACGAGGGAATTGGTGTTGCAAACTACAAGTTGCCTAGTTCTCTTATTAATTGGTACATAATGATTCTCTTGCCCCTCATGCTAATTAGTCTGCATGCTCAATATTTATCTTTTTTTGAGTCGACGGTCCGTGAGTTGGAGGTTGGGATCTCCCCCTGCCGGAATTATGTTTCACCCAGTCGGAGCTGATTTAAGCACAGTTGCTGAGCTGGGTTAATTAATTTCTTCCTTATCTTGGGAGCTCTGCCAGCTCTCCTTGCGGCCCGTGAATTCTGCATACTTTGTGTCCACTCCCAGCGGTACAAGCTTCTTACCGAGCTTTGTAACCCTCCCCCTAGGGCTGAGGTCACTGAACACGGTGAATAAACCTTAGCAAGGAAAGCCTACCGACAATTCATTTATCCTTCCAACACCCGGAGATCCCTTGGAACTTGTCGGCTGCTCTCTTTCAAGGATTACATCTCCCTACGAAGACCAAACGCCAGAGAACACTCTCTCTTTAGCACATTTCCACACAGTTCCCCGTTGCTCGCAGTCCCTCCTTCCCCCATTCCCATTCCCATTCCCATTCCCATTCCCATTCCCATTCCCATTCCCACACTCCCAACGCCGCTTTCCCGCGCGCGGGCGCACGCGCGACGCTCTTCCCCCCCCCGCCCCCCGCGCGCCGCTTCCCGACAGCCCCCGCGGCCGGCCGCAGCCTCGCGCCGCCCGCTCCCCTCAGGCTCCGTGCCGCTCCGCCGGCGCTCTGCCGCTCCGCCATGCGCCACAGCCTCACGCAGCTGCTGGCGGCCTCGGCCGGCGGGGCCAGCCCCTCGGGCGCCGTCTGGCAGCTGGCCGGAGCGGGGCAGGCCCCGAGAGGGCGGGATGGCGGCGGGGAAGGGGACCCGGGCCCCGCGCGGCCCAAACAGCAGCCGCCGCCGCGGCGGGAGCTCCCGGGCGCCTCGGAGCCGCGGCGGCAGGAGAAGGAGGCCGAGGCGCCCGGAGGCCCGCTGGAGGTGTGGGAGCAAGAGGACTGGTTCCCGGGGCTGGAGCTGGGAGATCTGCTGGAGGCGGCCCGGCCGGACTGGGACCTGGACGCGGAGCTGAGCGGCTGCTTCTGTGGGGACCCGGAGCCGCGGCCCGCGCCGGGCCAGGGCCCGCGGCCGGCGGCGCCCGGGCGGAGGAGCGGCGGGGCGGGGAGCCGGCTGAAAGCGGCGGCGGCGGCGCGCTTGAACCGGCTGAAGAAGAAGCAGTACGTGCTGGGGCTCGAGAGCCGCCTGCAGGGCCTGGCTGCCGAGAACCGGCAGCTGCGGGACCGCAACCGCGGCCTGAGCCGCCGCCTGCGAGAGCTGGAGCGGGAGAGCAGCTACCTGCGGGCTGTGCTGGCGAACCAGAGCGCGCTGGGGCAGCTCTTGAGCCGCCTAGCCGGGACCCGCGCCGGCGGGCTGCAGCTCAGCACCAGCCTCTTCAGGGACACGGGCAGCTCCCGCCGCCAGCACCAGCACCTCCAGCCCGCCGGCGAGAGCAGCGACCACGACTACGCCCTGCCCAGCTCCCGGCCCCGCGGCCTGGAGGAGGCGGCGGTGGTGACTGAGACGGAGGAGGAGTGGGCGGCCCCCGGCGGGATCTGCCTGCACGTGGACCGGGATCAGGTGTCGGTGGAGTTCTGCTCCATCTGTGCTCGGCGGGCAGCGGCCTCCTTCAAAATGTAGGGTCAAGTACCTGCTGCAAGTACTCGTGGGGTTCTCACCCCTAAGGGCCTCGCGTCGCGGCGGAGGAAGCAGGCGATGGTGCGGAGGAAAAGAATCCATACAGTGGTGATGGGGTGGTATTGGGGGAGATGCAAAGGAGGGGGACCTGGCGCTTGCTTAAGTGGCCAGGGTAACAAAAAAATTCTCTCGAACGGCACGTTGGGAGCCAGACGGTGGCCTTGGTTCAAGGTCCCGTAAATCTGGCGTGTGGACGGTAGTGGTGTGAGCCTGTTTGGCGATGGGAGTCGCGCAGAGCTGTGTGCAGCAGTGCGACAGTGGTCGCGCAGACTGACACGCGTGGTGCACACGCGGAGGTGCCGCCAGAGCCCGTTCGCAGCACTTGGGTGAAAAGATCATGCCGGCCTGATGCATGAAGGTGTGCTCGGCTCCACTTCGCAGTAAAGATAATGCTGACTACCCGGTCTTGAGTCAGATAATGTCTAGCCTGCTTATCCCGAGGAGCCGAAAATGCTTGCCTAGAAAACCAAACAAAAACTCCATTATGACATCGTCACTGGACAGACTTAAGAAAATAGTAATGATCGGCAAAAGAAAGCATGCATATAAAATTGTACTGCATCTCAGTTATACATTACTATTAAAACCTCTCTGACAGTTTCTCTTTTAGGTGCTTGCCCTGCCAGGCTCCGTTGTGTAGGGGTTAAAGAACAGTCGTTTTCCACCTCGCAACCTGGTAAGGATCAATATATTCCCATAATGTGGTATCAGACAGCTTGCTTTGCTTATCCCAGTCTCTTGTAATGACTGGTTCAGAAAATGATTTCTCTGGTCCTTGGCCTACTCTGCCAAAATGTTTCTAGCTCTGGATGACAGCTAATAGTAAAGGTAACAGTTACATCATTCTCATTAGCTGTTTTCCTCTCTTTGGTTTTTAAACAAATACATTGGCTACATAGTAGGAGCTACGTTTCGAATTAAAAAAAAATGCTCATGCCATTTGAAATAGAAATTTCCTATTAAACCAAGTATATGATGAGCTGAAAAGAGAAAATACGCTAATAAGGGGGATGTGACATTTATAGCCTTTTATAACAGGGGACTGTCCCAAAAGTCTTAAGTATGCTTTTTGAATGAAAAAAAGAAAAGGAATTTGTGACCTGTTGGTTTAAAATGCTGTCTAGTGTTAGGCATGCACGGTACCTTTTAAAAGCCCTTCTCTAGCTTGCTCTAATTCACAATGCAGAGTTTTACCTGATGAAACGGAACCTGAGCACTGGTTAAATCTGTACAGTGGAATCCTCACACAGAGGAGTCACTCTTTTGCATGGACCTGTAACAAGTATTAGGTTTGATGAATCAGTGCATTGAAGTAACTCGTTACTTTACCCTCCCATAAGTCAATCTCTGTGTCCATGCACACTGAAATTCCTATGTTACTTCAGAGTAGCTTTAAATTTTAAAAATACTGCATGTATATGCATGCGCTTAATTTTACTGTAGAGTTCTTAATTTAGCCTCCTACAGTATCCAGAAATCTATAACCTGATATAATTAAGCACAGTTTGGAGATGAGCAAATATGAATCTTGAGGCTAATGATTTGAAAAATGCTCCATAATTGCTCCTGATATAGAAGGAAAAATAGTTTGACAAAGAAATAGTGTGTGTTTTCTTGTACTAGTCAGTGTTTCTCCCTATCACAAAAGATGAGTGGGTTCTTTTTTCAGTTGTATTATAATGTTTAGGTTGTTTAAATGTATGTCAGTTGGGGGAAGAAGGATTGTGAAAATGATAATATGTAAAGTGAGGTTTCACAAAGAATGCTTTTCTAAAACAGTTTCATTTATTAACTTAAAAAAGATGCTATTTAGTGTTTTTGAAGTCTCATTTCTTAAAGCCTTAAATTTTGTGTTTAAGGCTAAATAGGTGAGAAAGCATTTTCTCCCAGTCATTTGCTTTATTGGTGCTAGACCCTGTCACGTGTTCATCAGTATAAAAGGAGTTTGATTTTTCTTTGTGAAACAGCACTGTGTGATAAAGTATATGTGTATTTAGCATCCTTGTTTTTCTTTATGCTAAAGTGGATTCAGCTGTGTTGGGGCAGAAGAGACGGGACCAGCTGCTGGCCACATTTCCTGCTTTATTTTAAAAGGTAGTATAAGAAATGAGAATAAAGAGGTAACAGGGCTTTTGCTGTCTTTGGTTAAAAAAAAAAAAAAAAGTTGAATGCTGGGATCATTTACTGTCATCCAATATGATTTTCTTTAAAAGGCAATATTCTGTTAAACAGGTTTTACTCCACTGTATGCAGAATTCCATCTGTTCAGGGGATACTGCCAGCACAAAAGAGATTTAGTGGGATATGTCTGACCTTACACCTCTGTGGTGGCATCAACAGGGCTATTCAAAGTTTCAGTCTTAACTTGCATAACTGCTGTAACTGATGGGTTCTACCAGTGCACAGGAGTCACAGATAACCACCAGGATCTGCACTGACTGATATGCAAAATGGAAACAATTTAGATTCAACCTAATCTCTGCCTGCCTAGCTCAGATTTCGTGAATGTGCTTTATTTTGCAGTTTAACATGCTTGAGGAAAAGAGAAACACTAATGTAGCAAGTATGGGATGTTCCAGTGGCATTTTTACGGTTACTTCAGTGTAGGAGTGTTTTTTAAGTTAATTTAAATATGCATTCTTTCTTGTTGCATCACTGCTGAATGGCAGGGTCAGGAATAGTTCTGGCCTCTGCTGAGAACCTGCACAATGCTCTGTCATGACACGACCTGTGAGCTGTGTCTGAGAGCAGCTGATTTTCTGACATGCAAAATGATGTATTGTGGTACAAGAACAAGGTCAAGTCCCAAGAAAGTCAGTGGCTGCAGGCATTTCTAGTGCCTACTGAATCATATTTAAACCAAATAGAGGGGAGGAAGTTATTTGAAACTCTAACTGACTGTACTATCTGTATGGTGTATTAATGTAGCTTTTTGAAGTGAAAGCCTTGAAATGATATAACTTAATACTTGAAAATATATTGTAAATGTTTCTTTGTAACTATGTGCCATTCAGATAAGAATACAATATCATAATAAAATCAGACTTGTTGATCTTTCAGTTTATGGGCTCAAATGTTTTTTCATCTTTTTCTTCTCATTAATGTCTTGGTTCATTAAATGAAGTGGGAAAAGGGGAAAATGTTGCTGCTATCTCTGTGGGTCATAAACTGGAAAACATGATAAAATGGATCAGGGTATGCAGCAGAAATGTTCTTGCTTATCTGTCTTTAAAGGTAATTTTGTGGTGAGGACAACAGGAAGGTGTTATTCCTTGAACTGCAGATAGAGCTGTACTTCTGAGAATCAGCACTTCTTGTATTCCATAGTTGTTCTTAATTTTTTATTAATATGGATGTATTTGATCAATATACCATGGAGGAGTAAAATACTTACATGAACCTTTCTGTGGTCTATTGGCATCTTCCTCCTTTCTGTTCTATTTTTAGGGTCTGAAGTTTCATGAGTGGTTAATTACATGGTGTTGAATCACAATCTTTGATCAAATTGCTATTTCCACACTAAACACTGGATTGAGTGTTCAGAGGTTTCACAGGTTTGACAGTGCTGAAAGGACAGAACATTTCCAATGCTCCAGAGTGAGCCATGTACTGTATGTGTACATTTCTGTTCATCTTAAATGCTTTATTTGTAGAGGACAGTTTAAAATAGTGCACTGGCTGGTTAGCGTGAGGAGATTCTAGTGAAAGTGATCTGCTGCTTGATAAAAAGGAGCATTTCACAAAAAATACTGTATAAAAATGTAAAAGCATATTGGCATGCTCAGCCTTTTGACCTCTAGTTGTAGGAAACACCCCATTCAGCACTGAAATATGTGTTTTGTAAATTATATGTACCACAGAACCAAGGGCTGCCAGTGTTCAGCTGCATTGCTATGCTACCTGCATTTACCATTTTTTTCCCACCAGAGTCACTTGAAGACTGACATTTAAATAAGAAACAATTTCATGTTCAGTTCTCCTTTAGTCCTTTGGAGTTTGATTCTGGTGCTGTGACTATTAGTAGCATTCTAAATTAACTTCTCTTTCCTCTGAAGAGCTTTGCAGCATCTGGGAGGAAAAAACCATTGGTGCTTCTGTAATCTGTAGGTGCTTGGAGAGGTGATACCAAAGGAAATGCAGGGAACCATGTTCCAACACTTGGCATCTCTTGGTACTTCTGGACAAAACTCTAATCAGTTTTCCCTGTGAAAAAACAAGATGTTTGGCAAAACACAAAGGCTTTTTGTACATTTACTGGTTTTAAAATCCTGTTTTTTCTCGAGTTTGTAATTAAGGAGATTTTCTGCTGTAATCAGCAATATTCTGGTTATAGGGCTGTATTTATTGTTAGTTACACTGTAAAATGTCTGAAGGATGTGTTAGGTATGGGAGCTGTTCACATGGGCTCTGTATAGAGAACACCCTGTGCAAAAATTGCACATTACCAGCTGCTGATTCTACAGTTTTCCGCCCATTTTAAGTGGGATATGCAGATGTGGAGAAATAGTTCTGCCTGTGGTCATTAGCAGGAGGATGCCAAGAACAGGACTCGTGGATGTACCAGGAGCATGCGGGTATCATTTGTGGGGCAGTACAAGAGATTGTAATGTTGAGACAGCATTTTAAATGGTATATCTAGAAGATAAAAGCGGTGCTTTTTTAGTATTTCTCTTGGCTCTTATCTAGCCATTCTTGGCAATCTTTTGGCAGTAGTTCAGTCTTGGAGTAGCCTGAAGTCCTTCCTCTGGCATACATAGCCTGTGCCTGGCTTGTTTCTACTACAATGGTGGAGGAAAAGTATCCAGCTAGAACCTGTTCTCACTGAGTGTTTGTGGGGAGTTTATTAGTTGTCAGAGGCCAAGGACTGGTAAAAGTTCCTGCTTTGACTCCTTGGGGGTTGTGGGAGGTAGGTCATACCCCGTGAATGAAATGGAGAACAGGAGCGTTTCCAGATTCCTGTGCAGGCACTCCACATGCATGCATGCTAGAACTGGGATAGCATCTTGCTGTCTTGAGGAATAAAGTCTGAAATCACTTCATTTCTTCCCCTCAATAGTTTAAGGAGAAGTATAGTAGGTGTAACTGAAAAGTTTCTTTGTTCATAAACACACCACCTTTCTAGTCTCAGGAGTGTTCAGCTGACCTTTGACATGACTAGTGCTGAACCCATAAAATACATGCTTGCTATTAGTGTGTTCATCAGTGATGCTGGAAACAACTATCAGTCTTTGCAACTTACTAAAAAATGTTGAGGAACGTAACTTTTTTTTTAATATACAATCTTAACCTTTCACTTTAAGACATGAGTATTGAAAAGGATGTGGTTTGTCCAGGTCAGACTATTAAAGATCAGAACATGCATTTTGGTGACTGAAGATAATTATCACTTCAATTTAGACCAAAATGAAAATAGTACATGAAAGGGAAGATCCTTTTCAATCTCACCCTTTTTTAAAAAGCACCAGAATCTGTTTATAGTATTTTAATTGTATGATGTTAAATGCTTGCAGTCATTGTCATTCTTCAAGATACTATTGCAAAATAACACCTTTATTTTATGTTTTTATTGTCGCAGGTAAGTGGTTCTGTTGGTTAAAGTCTGATGGCTTCTGGAGATATGACAATTCACTGTCATGTAAAATACTTGCTCCCTGAGAATCTCCAGTCGGGGTGATTAAGGTAAGGCCAAGCTGTTTAGGTGCAGACCAGGATGGGAACGCCATGTGAACAGAAACACTTTGAATCAAGGAAAACTGAATTATCTCTTGTAACAACAGGGAGTCAGTATTGCTGCTTTCCTGTACAAATCAGGCCATGACTCCTGGTTAGAGAAAGAATGCGTGATTTTTCCTGCTGTAACAACAAATTTTTAAGGAAAAGATAAATAAAAACAATGAAACTTCTCCAATAGTTTTCAATCTATTACAGCATAAATTTTAACCCACTTCAATTAAAGGTCTCAATGCTGAATTCTGAATTCTCGTTAATAAACATTTCCATGTGTTTCTCAAGGGATGCTAGAATTTTATTGAAGTGTACATGACTGTTGTCCAGTAACTGCACAGCTTTTAGTTACAGAATCATTTAAGTTGGAAAAGACTCCAAGATCATCAAGTCCAATCTTTAGCTCACCACTAAACTTCTCAACTAGACCATGGCACAAAGTGCCACACCTGTTGGTTTCTTGAACACACCCAGGGATGGTGACTCCCACTGCCTCCTGGGAAGTCCATTTCAATGCTTAACAACCCCTTTTGTAAAGAAATTCTTCCTGATGTTCAACCTGAAACTCTCAGGCACAGTTTGAGGCCATTTCCTCTTGTCCTGTCACCTGCAGCCTGGGACAAGAGGCCAAGCCCCACCTTTGGGGGGTTAAGAGCATACATCAGCTTGAAAGGATTGCTTCTGTAGAAAAATTCCTGATTTAGCACTCAAACTTCAGAATACACTAAAGACACCATGCAGTAGGAGATCTGGCAATTTATATTGCTCTGGAACATACAGCCACCCATGTGAAGACACACCCAAGTCATAAATGTATTACTCTGGACCACTGATCCTAGAAGTAGCTGAGATATCCCAGTAACAGCACCAGCCCTCAGAGGCCTCTTGACACAGTTCTACCCTTCAGGAAAAGACTAATTTCAAGGCAAAATGGTTACAAGGACAAAGGCTGTTTTTTGATATGCTGGGAAGCCTGACATGACTATCACTCCTGATTGTTCTGTGATAACTGTTCTCTACAGTGTACAGTGTGACCTTTCTAAAAGCCTAAAAGGGGTAATCTTGTGACAGAAGTTTTGTGCTAGCAGAATGGGGAAAAGGGAGAAAAATACTCAGATTTTGAGGAATCTCTAGAAAAAACTTGCCTTGATCTTCCCCTTTTTGGTTTTATTTTTTAAAAACATCTATGGTTTGCACTATGAAGGGAAAAAACCCCTATTTTCAAGAATACTCATTTTTTACAGCTTCTAAAAGATTTAGCATCACCTTACAGCTAAACACTAAGCAGGCACTATAAATGCTTTTTTGCCCCCCATTTCCAAAGAAACACATCTGCCTGTTATTCAGGTGTATATGCTAAACTCAGCATAATGAAAAGCTTAACCTGCATTTCAGTTCAAAACTTTAGAAACGCCAGTGCAGAGTCTTTGTTTTTCTACTAAAAAGAGACAACAAGCAACACTTCTTTTTCTTGTTTATTATGGTTACTTATCCGAGGCAATGGAAAAGTTGTTTTACTTCATTCAGGTAGCTCTTCAGGATCCCTGCTAGTGTTCATTTGCAGCAGTATTTTGATATATATTCCATGCTGTTTAGTGGCAAGATACAATCCAGTCAGAGCCTGTACCAGTATACCCAGACTCATCTTTCTAAAGACAGGCTGAGCAGTTGTGAGCCAGTAGCGTAATAGATTTTCTTTCCCTGGCAAGGGAGTTGACATATACCTAAACAACAGAAACAGTAGTAGAAACTTACTTTTTTCCCATGCAAGTGTCAAGATTTAATATAAATATTTATGTAGATAGTAATTCTCTCCTCCTAAGTTAAATTCACCTGGTGGTACTGAGCTCTCAGGATAAACGCTTGAAAACATCCTGACCACATCCTGGGTCTCACCAAGCCTCACCTTGCCCATGCTGTGCTCTGAAAGGCACACAGTAAGACCTGCCAGGGACTTTGGCTGCTGGGCACTGCCCAGGGTCAGTGAGGTCTCTTGGCTGTCCAGCCACCTTCAGTGCTTGGTGGGATAGCAGCCACCACTGCACACACCCAGGCACATCCTGGTGACTTGTAAGGTTCCTGCTAAACACCAGGGCTTCCCAGTGGATCACTTTGCAGATCTTATTTCACTTTGGTGTAGCTCTTACAAACTTCACTTTGTAATTAGATGACCTTAATGTAAATCTCCTTCCATGTACTAAATGCCTACGAGAAGACAAGTGTGCACAGACTAAATACAGAATAATAAATAATACAGAGTTTACACTGAGAACTGAAGGTTTAACCCATAAATACATTTCAATCATTGCAAGTTAGTAAGACATACCTGGCTGCAAGGCTTGCGTTCAAGGGGATAGCCAGGAAAATGGGATAGAAACCACCCACAAAAGCACCTATTAATCCTCCTCTGACCACAGCACAGACCTCACAATTCAGCTGACCTGCGTGGAAAACATTATTTCACTGCCAATATCCACACATCCTCCACCACATCAATTTATAAGCTGCATGCAAGAACCTGAAAACAGGCTCTTGACAGAAGCTGCCAAGCTGTATAGATATGCAAAAAAATATGAAAGAAGGACTCTTCCTTTAAACAAAGCAAACAAACAAACAAACACCACAAAAACCCCAAAACCAAAACAAAAAGAAAAACCAACCAGAAACCAAAACAAAAACCACCCCCCCCAAAAAAAAGCCAAACCAAAAGGATCACTCCCAGCCCATGAAGAATTTGTCATTCTGAAGTTGACCTTCACATGAAATTGTACAGATGGGGGAAACTGAATTGCTTTGTTGCAGTCACTTTTACATGACTTGGAGTAAGAAATGCTAAAAATAAGTAATGTGTAATAAAAATTTATATAAACATACGTATCTCCTTTCCCACTCCATTTCAAGAATTCACCACTGTCTAATGCATTGTTTTTCAAACTCTGCTTTACAAACAGAGGTTTAAAAAAAAAACAAACCAAAAAAACCAACCAGAAATAAAGAGGTTTTTACCTGCAAATAAAGGGTCACGCACAAAAACATCATAAACTGCTGCTGTTGAAATAAATGGAATAACAGCCATTGGCATAGCAGACACGAAGGCAGCCTTTCTGACATGTAGGATGCTCCTGAAGAAATTATTAGCTGCTAAGCCACATAAGCTTGAATTTGCTGCAAGGAAGTATTTCCCATGATTACAAAGGTTCCTGTGAAAGAAAGAAAGTAGTTTCAGCAACTGAGAACAGTAAAAATGTTTAATTTACTCAACACTACAATTCTCTTCTGAAAATCTGCAACAAGGGGTAAAAGATGTAAATCTCTCACTGGTGCAAAATGGCGAGCAGCTACTTTCAAAAGCAAACAGTGCAGCATCCTTTGTTACATGCCTGAGTTTACATACACTTCAAGAGTGAAGTGATGGAAAGGTTGAGAAGCCTTTGCTACAATTTTTGTTTCCAGTTATTACAGTTAATGGAAACTTCTTTAATGATCTCCTAATCAGCATGTTCCAAGGATAAAGTTTTCTGAAATTAAGAAATATATATACAATAAAATACATAATTTCAGAAAGTCAAGTCAATCTACTTATAATTCTTCTACATTTTAATGTTTCAAGTAATATTAAGCACTGAAAAAATCACATGGAAAAGACTTCAGAGATGTACTTGCTTATCCTGCAAAACCTAAAACGCTAAAAATGTCAGACATCAAGGACACCAACTATTCATTTTGAATAGGAAAATACCTTTACAATCACAGGCAGTGAAACACAGGCAAGCACATCCATAAATAAGGAGGACCAATATGAAAATTTCAGCAGCATATTTAAGTATTCAAACCAGAGCAAATTAATGTACCCAGGACCAGCAGCATCTACTTAGTGAGGTACAGAACTGCTACACTGCACAAAAGGAAGGAAAAGGAGCATGGAAGGGTTGGGGTTTGAGGTTTTTTGTTTGTATGAGCTCCCTAGTGGTAAAAACAAATGCTTGGGTAAACAGGAACTCTCTCAGTTTGACTGCAGCATGTTTTGCTCTTCCAGACATTAGTGAGCTTCCCTCTGGATATACAAGCTGTAAGTCCTGCCAGGGGCTTCTCTCCAAGGCCCAGCAGTCCCTAAGTCCACAGTTTCTATCCAGACATTACCACGTCACTACTGAGGTATCTGCCTCCCCTGCTCTCCTGGGGAAGGAGGACTGTTGGAAGCTGAATGTGAGGGTGGCAAATCCTACACAAAGTTGCAGCCTTTTCTTTCTCACCTGTGTGGGGAGGCCCTGCGTTACTACCGGCAGTTTGTTTAACCAGCAATTTAGTCCTATTAAAAAAATAAATAAAATAAGCTTCTGATTACTCTGATTTCTACAAAATTTATCCAAGCTGATACACACATGCAAATGGCTCCTAGCAGAACCAGCTCAGGTCCAGTAAGGTTTTGCATGCACTATCACAAACCAAAAAGGTCATTTGTGAAGCCCAGAAGGCATTTAGCTGGCTTTGTGCTGCACAGAACCCTGCTGGTGAGCCTGCAGGACTCCAGCTGACTCCTCCACCACCACCTGGATACCTCAGTCTTGCCTTCCTGAAACAGGGAGCTGTGCAGAATGAAATGCAGAAACCAGCAGGTTGATGCTCACTCAGTTCTTGGCCCCAGGCCAGCCCTGCTGGACACAAGATGACTCCAGCAGAATCACATTTCAGTTTCCTAGAAAATTTGTTAGCTCTAGCACAGGACTGTGAGAATGCTCAGTGCCAGTCAGGGCTGATCAGCCATCCCAAAACCCTGAGCACTGGGGAGCACATGCCAGAAACCAGCTGAGCAGGACCAGAGCCAACACTGAAATAACCATATTGAAAAAAAAATAAAAAACAAGTTTTCTGTTCTGGACAATAACAAGCACTTTTACAATTAAGTAATTTTGTAACTGCAAGGAAAATTTGTAATACAAGAGTAAGGACGAAGAAAAGCCTCCAAGACTTGAAAAGTTTGATGCACTTATCTTCATTTATTTTGCCAGCACTTACTGATCTGATTTAGGAAGCTCATTGAACATCTTTTGTATGATTTCCATCCGCTTAAATCTTTCCAAAATTAGTCTTTGCTGTGGAGAACCTTGTTCAAGAAACTCCCTTTCTGTCATCTTGAAGTCCTGAATCATAAGGAAAAAATAAACAAATGTAATCAAAGTTACATAGCCCCAGTATGAATCAAATAAACATTCAGACTTTTTGCCACTATGAATCACACATGCAGGTTCAAATTGATTTAACTGCCAAATAGAACTTCAAGAAAAAACCCCAACCAAATAAATCCATACTTTGTAGACATAAATCAGAAAGAACACAGTTGCGTGGGGTTTGCGTGGCAAGGTTTTTGTAAAAGAGGGGCTGCAGGGGTGGCTTCTGAGATGCCAGGAGCTTCCCTTATATCCAACAGAGTCTGTTCCAGCCAGCTCCAAGATAGTCCAGCTCCAAGATGATAGTCCAGGCTGGAGCTGGTTCCTGGCAGGACATAGGATCCCACAGGGGATCCACTCTGGAGCAGCCACTGCTAGAAGGACTGGCCGCTATGGAAGGGACACATACTGGAGAAGTTCATAGAGAACATCAGCCTGTGGGAAGGACTGCTGTTAAAGAAGTTTGTGGAGAACTGTCTCCTGTGGAAGGGACCACACACTGGTGAAGGGAGAGACTGCAAGGAGGAAGGAGTGGTAGAGACAACATGAACTGACTACAACCCCCATTCCCTGTCTCCCTGCACTGCTAAGACAGAGGAGGACAGAGAAAAACAGGTGTGAAGGGAGAGGTGGAGGGGAAGGTGTTTTACAGATTTGCCTTTATTTCTCATTACCCTACTCTGATTTGATTGACAAGATATTAAATTTCCCCAAAGTTTACTCTGTTTTGACTGTAATGGTAATTGTGATCTCCCTGTCCTTATCACAGCCCCATAGCTTTTATTCATACCTGTCCTGTTAAAGGGGAGGTGGATAGTGGTGAGAACATCTTGGTGGCCATCTGAGGTCAACCCTTTACAACAGCCCTTGATTACACCTGGACTTCAGCAATTCAAATGCTTCTTTTTTTACGTGTTTTACCGTAGAGGAGTTTCTCCCAGACTTACTTTGCCAATGATACTTACCTAAAGTTGCTTTTATAACGCGAAGGCTGAGTCCTAAGCCCTTCCTTCGGGGCTGCACCTGCTTCGGTTTGCGCTTGGCAGGATGCAGGAGCGGAGAAAGCAGGACCAGCGGGCAGGATGTCACCGGGATCGCTTCAGGCTGCCTGAGGAGCGTCCCCAAACCTGTGCTTCGGGATCCCACGGACAGCGTGTCACGGAGCTGTAAGCACCCCTTCTCCCTGAGCCCTGCACACAACCTGCACACACGTGTCCCTGAGCCCTGCACACGATTTGTACACACGTCTCTCCTGAGCCCTGCGCGCCGCTGGAGGCAGAGGGAGCCCTCCCAAAGCGCCGGGCTCAGGTCAGAACCCTCACGCCAGCAAACTGCGGCTCACCCCCGACCTTCAAACCCCACCGCTACCAGCCGCCGCCCCCGCGCCGACCCTCCCGGCCTCCCCGGCGGGCTCGGGCTCCGACCTTGAGCCTCCCGGGCGGACACGGCCCCGCGGCCTCACCGCGCCGCTCCCGCCGCCTACAACATGGCTCCTCCCACCTCACGCCCTCCTCGTGGGCGCCGCCATCTTGCTCGCTCACATGACCCAGGGCCATCAGAGGCCACCTCCGATTGGGCCGCTGGCCGCGGGCCCAGCATGGCAGCCGCCGATTGGCGGCGGGCCGGCGGGCGGGGTTGGGCGCTGGTTGCCGGGGCGGCGGATGGCGGCGGCGGCTCCTCGATGGCGGCGGGGCTGAGCGCGGACCCTGCACCGGCGGCCGGGACGCGGGGACTCCCCCTTCGGTGCGGGGAGGCCCAGTCCTCGCGGTAACCCGCTGACCCTCTCCCCTCAGCCCGCGCCCTTTCCCCGCTCGCTCGCTCGCCCCCTCAGCCCCCGCGCCGCCCGCTGCCCTCCCGCCCGCTGCCCGCTTCTCCCGCCAGGGCTCCTCTGTGCTCCCTCCCCGTCCCGCCCCTTCGAGCGCCCCTCGCCCCGGCTGCGCCTCGCTTCGCCCCTCCTCCAACCCCTCCCTCATCCCCTCAGCTCCTGCCTCTCGCTTGTCCCTCAGCAGCTCTCGGGGGGAATTGTCCTCTTGCTCAAAACCAGCCTGCCCCTGCCAGTCCACCTGCAGCCCATCCCAGTCCCCCACCGACCCAGGCAGCCCTCTGTGCCTTGTTTCGCCTCAGAAAGCATCAGGCAGACCCATCTGGGTTCCAGGGAACGGGGGGAGGGCGGAGTGGGGAGGGGATGAGGGGAGACAGCCCCTGAGTCTGTGCCGGAGGGATGCAGGAACAAACAGATTCCAAGGGTGAGCATTAGAGAGCAAAGCCGAGCCGCCCCTTGAGCAGCACCGTTCCCATCTCCGGAGAGGACGATGCACAGCACAGCCCTGGCATGTGCATCGCAGCTCCTCGTTCGCGCGGGGAAGGGAAGCGTTCGGAGCTTGTCCGCCTTGCTCACACTTTGCCTTAACGAGGTAGAGGAGGAAAATCTATCCCGTTTCTGTTTCTCTTTTTGTTTTTTCCAGAAAAAGGGGGAGAGAGAGAGGCTGATATTGAAGCCAACCAGCTACGCTTCTGAGTGGGAAACTCCGGACTGATCTCATGGCTTGCTATTTATTTCATTAACACTTCATTATCTCTGAAAATGAACCTTTTGTGAAGCTCTTCTCCTAACTCTCCTTATTCCTCTTTCACGAGGTGGCTGCTGCTGTGCAAGGGAAGGAATGGCATGAAGTAAATGACTCCAGTATAAAGCAATCTGCTTTGCCCAAGTGCCCAGTGAGCAGCACTGTCACTTTAATAATTCCAGGTCAAGGGATTGCTTTCCTCGTTTTCAATCCTCTCTTTTAATACATGGGAGGATCAGAGGGACATTAAAGACCGTAAGGCTGGGTGGCTTGCAGATAATAAAAATGAAAGTGTCTGCCCAGTGACTTCTGTTGGGTAAGAGGGTGATATCTGAAGGCTCTTGTCTGGTGAGGAAAAAGGGATCTTTTCAGTCTGCTATGTAGTCACCTAATACATAGCTAGCAAAATTAATTCGAGAAGTGAAAGAACTTAAAGAGGCACTTTGGATTGTTTTTGTCTTCCTCCTTATTTGGATTACTTGGGCGTTTTTGTCCTGCAAATAATATGTTTTTGAGCATGTACAGGTGGAGTATTGAGACAGCTGCCTAGAGATGGACTGTGCCTTAATTGTATTGCATAAAATCTTTTAATTTTCAAACTTTGCTGCCAGAAGAGGAGTTATAATAAGGTTTTATATTGCCAAGGAACGTTTGCTCTTGTATTTTTATACAGTCAAATATATTTTAAAGAAATTGAAACCATCTCTTAAAAAAGAATCAAAAAGCTTCTTTTTCCCCCTTCTTTTTTTTTCTTATTTGTGGAAAGCGTCGGAAGTCCAACCCAAAGGAACAGCAAGTATTCATAGAAATGAAGATTGAAGCTGCATTTCCTAACTGAACTGTAAAAGTGTTCTGCAATAGATAGTCAGTTCCTGACCTTGCAGAGTGTTCCAGTAGTACTTCGTTAGTACCTGTAAATAAGTGCTTGCAACCAGATTCAGAAGTAGGAAGAAGAATGCCAGTCAAGAAGAAAGGTGGGCTATGAAGCTTCATATCTCATATTGCGTCTTCATTGTGTTAAGATTGTTAATTTCTAGTATTTAACAATTTCAAATTAAAAATGCTTTAATGGGGAATGGAAATCGTTTTTCTTTTGCACTAAAAATGGGAGAAAATCTGTGCACTTACAATAATAATTTTTAAAAGTAATTCTATGTTGTGTTTTAAGACTTATGTCAAATTTGGCCTCAAATAGTTTTTTTGTGAAGATCAACCATTCGAGATTTTGACCAGACACCAAGAGAAAAGCTTCATGTTTAATTTTGTGAGAAGCCTCTTACAAACGCTAATAAATTTTAAAACTGTAGTTTAATCTGTTATCTATTCGTGACATGTTTGGCGGATAAACATCAGCTATCAGTAGCAGCATAAATAAATAACAAAGTTTCAAGGCTAATTTTAAATACAAGTTATGAGAGCTGTGTTTTGAAGGTGATTTGAATGTTTTGTTTTTTTTTTAATATGGTTTAAATTAGCTTGAATTTCCAAGCTTTAGTACAATATTAAACTACTGTCTTTATGGCTGTAGTATGGCAGCATCTAAGAAAAGACAAACAGCTTTACGTTTGGCCTCTTCTCACTTCAAGTTTGTGTTTGCAGCATGAATAGAAGCAGCTTTGGAAAATGTGGCTTTCAGTGTTCAAACAACAATTGGGAAGTATATGATGGCAAATTCTTACTCTGAAAACACTCACAGACCTTAGGTTATTTCTGGTTTCTTGCAAATTGGACACCAATTTAAAGTTTCTGAATATGCTAATAGAATAAGTGTCATGTGAACCTTTTTTTATTCTGCTCATCTACCCAGATGTCCCTGGATCTGATATAACCCAGGATCTGATGATACCAAATGTGAGGGAAGGGGCCAAAAGTGAATGTTACAAACAGAAATGAGGATGTAGTCAATGTGACTTTGGATTCTCTTCCTTGTAGGAATAACCCTTCGTTAGCTAGGAGTTAGTATTTACTATGTAAATAATGATAAACCACACAAGAATTATTTTCATGAAAAAAACCAGCAAATGGGATTTTGTGATTGTATTTTAAAATATGACAGTGTAGAAATGAAATTTCAAACCTGAAGTATTTTAATGAATGGAATTGCCATTCATGGAATCACTTACCATTATGTGTAGTAAAGGTAGAAACGTATATGGAGGAGTTCCATTCTTAATAATTCATCCTGCTGTGCTGTAAATGTGTCACCCTGATGTACTGGCAAGACTTGTGTATCCTACCTGTTTACAGAAGGAAAACTGAGACATTTCATATTTTAAGTCTTCATCCTGATTTAGGTGATTTATACTATGGATGTTTCTGTACTGGATGATTAGCTGTAATTCAGTTTCCAAATACTTGCTGCAGGACTTTTGGGGCAAAATCTTACAGGCTCCTTTGTGTAGAAGTGAGATTGGCAATCACAGCAGTCTCTTCTGGCCCTAAAAATCTGTGGATTTCCTGTTTGTTTCCAGGCAGTTTGGGTCAGTCTTAGTGTACACCAAGGCTTGGCTTTCCTTTTGGTCTTATGAGGATGTCTGTTTTGGCAATATTAAAATATAAAATCAAACGGCCCGAATATCCTCCTTGAAATACTTTAAACTGTGACATCAGTGAGTGTACTGAAGTTGCCAGTGTGAATGTATTTGATTATTAAAAGGGTATTGTTAAGAATGTATTTAAGCATGTAAATTGCAGGATTAAAAATGTTGGTGAATCAGCAACTTCATTGTGATTTTGAACGACTTAATTTGTCTAGTTCATGCGATAGACTTTAACTTTCTAAACGTAATTAAAGCATGCTGGCAACTTGAAACATGCTACCGTTTTTAAAAAGCTCTGCCATTTTTTAAAGTAATCCCTGTTACTCCTGTGAATGTTAGAGGGATTGAGGGGATTCTTCTGTTTGTTTTTTTTTTTCCCCCCCATTTTTTGCTGTGTGATTTTGACAGCAGTTTGTGTCTAACTTGTTTAATATTTCTGATGATGATTTATTTTCCTTTATTGGTCTTACATATTTGGGAGTTCATGTCTGCTGTCCTTCCCCTCCAGGGCATCTGTAGAAATCTCAGTGGGATACTCTCTTGTAGGCTGTGCCGAAGTACGTATTTTAATATCAGCATTGGACAGGATTATCCCTCTCCATGTCAGCACTTCTTTCTGCATTGCTATTTTGGATTTGACTAAAATATTCTCCTAAAATCAGTATCGAGACAGAGAAACCTGTGAAAATAAGCTTTAAAACATACTGATATTTATCATTGGAAGTTGTTACCAAGCACTGCTGTCTTTGGCACTGGCCAGTTCTGGGTCTTTCTAAAGAACAATTGAAGCACTTTGGGAATTTGCCTTTGAAGGAGATCTCACATATAGTACCAGTTGTCAAATTTCACATAGCTTGTCACCTAATTTACACGTTTTCTTGCTGCTTGGTGTGATGACTGCCATCTTGCTTTTAAAAATCCAGGCCTGTGTAGTTAGGAAAAAAAATAGTTTGCTTAATAATAAAATCATATAACTTATAGGAAGCTTTAATTTCTTATGGATCGGGAAAAAAAGGCCTGCTTCTGTTTGTGGTCACGTGTCAGTACCTGATTGCCTTTGCCTGATGTGCTGGAGTGAAAAGATTTTGTTTTTCTCACTTCAATGTGGAGGGAAATAAGGCTCCACATTCCCAGGAATGTTCACAGAGTTTACATGCTTGCTGGCAGTCTCAACAAAAAGCAAGGCTCGAAAGGGAGTACAGGGTACCCTGTGGTGTTGGATGTGCTCCCTTTAGGTATGAGGTGAGACATTGCATGGATTGGTGTGCTATTGCTGCCCAATTCAACAAATGGCTCTTTTTGGCTTTTGCTTGTCTCTAATTTTGAGGTACACTTAAGGTTTTAAATCAGACAAGACAGACATCTGACTCTAGTTACAAAATGATTTGTTGGACTGTGCCATTTAGAGATGGAATGAGATGAACAAATTTGAAAAGTAAATTAATTCATTATTTTTGCTTAATTTTTACTTTATTTTCACAAACTAGAATATTTTTGAATAGAGCTATTTATAGAAATATTACGGAACTTCATGAGAAAAGCTTTGCTTCAAAGTAAAATAGTACTACCATACAGAAGAAGTGAAGTCAGGTTTTTGCATGGGTTTAGCTGTCTGATCTACCTCCCTCCCTCCCTCCGTTACTTAGCTTGATTTCTGTTAACTGTAAGGGACTGTATTTAGATCTGTAATTGCATATATTTTGGATTCATCAGCAGAATAATTAATAGCAAAAATGTTACTGTAATTCATTCATGTCTTTCCCAGTGATGGAAAGAACTAATTAAATCCATGCTCGTCTGTGATGGAGACTAGATTCCAGTTTTGGAGCCTTGCTTGTGATTCACAGGGATGACAGGAACCTCCACATCTGGGTGCCTGGCTGCACATGTGCTTTTGGACTAACCCTGTCATCCTCCTTGCACATCTAGCTGTGTCTAGGCAGTCAGAGCATGTAAATGTTAGGTTTTGTAGTACCCTCATCCCACTTTCCATCTCTCAAAAGGAGAGGCATTGTGCCTTTAGTCAGATGAAACCTGTGGGCTGCTGTTAATACCATCTTGATTTGCCCCACCTTGTAGCCAGTTAATAGACATGCTGATTCTGTCATGGAATAACTTTTTGCATCATTCCTTTTATATTAAAAAATGCCTTCTGGGACATGTTTTATTAAGCACATCACTGTCAAGAATTAAAAAATGTTTAAAATATGTCTGGTCCCATGTGCACAACTTCTGGGCCATTTAGAAGAATCTGACAGATGTGCTCTATGAAGTGCTGGATTTTGTAGTGGTAATGCTGACTTTGTGGCTGTTCTGTTGAAAGGAAGGGGACTAAAAACAACTCAGCAGGAACTTTTAAAGCAGAGTTCATAAAAGACCAGACAAAGCTAGCTCCCATTCATGCCCTAATTCTGCCCTAATGCTCATTTAAACTGGCAACTTCATTTTAGCTAACAAAATTTAAATTTAGGGTCATAACTTTTTGTGCTCAAAAATCTCGAATGTGGTTTCAGGCTTCTTACATCTTACAGTAGCAAATCCAACATATATTGGAAATTTTGTTTCTCCTTTAATTGTAATGGGTAATTGGTATTACAAGGTTTTTGTCCTTTCAGTTGCTGCATAACTATTCTCAAATAAGTACATGGCTAAAAGGCCATATCCTTCAATCTAAGTTTTGTTCAACTACCTCTCAGTTTTTACAGTTAATTGAATGGGAGCTATGCAAATTTTGGGTTATGTTTACGGACTGTGGAAAGCACAATTTTAGATTTCCAAGAGTTAAATAAACAAGTGTCAGAAAATTACTATCGAAACTGTGCCAACTTTCACCACAAAGCTTTGATTTAAAGATGTCACTGCTTTTATGGCAGTGAGCTTTTTCCAGGCACACATTGTTTCTTCTGTGAGAAACAGTGAAGTATTTTGCCCACAAAAGGACTATAGGAGCAGGCATTATACAGAACAAGTCTTTGTTATATGCATGCAGACTGCGAAGCTAAGTGCACTCTGGACTGGGAATGGTGAAATTTATACTTTTTTTCAGCTCTGCTGTTATTCTGGTACTTCTCAGATGTTTAATGCAGATCCATCCCATTTTAGTTGCCTCACCTATGTAGGGTGCCCAGCTTTTTGTCCAGGAGGGTTGCTTTGGTCAGCAGAGAGAGAGAGAGATCCACCTCCAAAGGGCATTTTAACACACCTAAGATCTGAATTGCCTTCTGGACAATTGTAATTTTCTCTCTCCCCATAGACAAACATGGGGTAACCACACTATAACTCACTTCAGTTTGATGATTTCTCAGTCTCTCATAAATTTTAGTGGCAGAAACATCTCCTTATCTGAGAGACTTAAGAGAGCTGACGCTGTGTGTTCTGTGAGTGCTATAAATTAACACTATTTGTTATTTTTGTGGGGAAAAAAGTGTTATAAATTATTGTACTGTTAGTCACTGGAATTGGAAGCAACCATAGTGTTGATACAAGCACAAGAGGCAGCTGTGCATCCTCTCCTCCATTCCTGTTAAGTGCATATTGCACTCAGTAGAAGCAATGGTGTCTTGCATTATAAGCATAATCTTTTTCCTTCTCATCCTCTCTTCTTTCATTCTGAATTTGTTCCAGATGGCCAAGTTATATGTCAGAGGGTAACCATGGAGAAAAAGCTGAATTTGTAACTAGTGGCCAAATGTGATAAAAGATGATTTTGCAGTCCCTGCTTCAGCAAAATGAGAAAATCTGCCTTGCTCAGATTTGCTTATTTTGGTCAGGTCATACCAGGTTCCTGCTTCTTACAAGTATTTAAGGTTTGTTTCTCTGTGGTATGTTCTTGTATTTACTGTAAACTAACACAGAGCCAAAGAACAGCTTTATAAAAATAGAAATAAAGATAATGTTTTCTCCTGCCATATTCATCCCAGAAAGAGCCAGCAAAGCTGCCTTGACCTGATGGGTGATGACAGTAGTAATCAACATACAGAATATGTGAAGAAAACATTTAGTCTTTATTGGATGTGGTCCAGAAGAGATTTTGGTGGCAGTAAACACTTTGCCAGAGCAAGTTAGTGCAGTTGTCCTTATGTCTGTCTTCACTTTTGGGCTGAAGAGGTTAATGTGTCCTTCAAAACATGTATCACAGGGAATTGAATCATGCAGTTTCCTGGAAAGAGGGAATCTGGATAATTTACAGTTTCACAAGCAGAAACTGATCTTTTCTGATTTCAAATGCTCTTCTCTCCTCTGACTGTATGGGCATATCTTGCATTATGCTGTAGTGGAACAATTCCAGACATGTTTTGGTTCAGTTCTCTGTGTTGAGCACTACAGTAACACTGCCTTGCAGCTAGATCTCTGCTTAGCTGTGCTTTTAACCAAGAAACAGTCCCCAAACAGCCCCAAACCCAAGCTTTGCAGATCTACAGACCCTGTTGTTTAATGTCCAAAATGTAAAATTGATTTTGTGTTGTTGCCTGGAGGCACTTTTTTTTTTAATTGACTCAGAGACTCTAGTATAATACACTGGTTCTTAAATTGAAAGTTCCAGCATGAATGTGAGAAAATGTAAGACCATAATGCCTATTTTGCTAATAAATAAAGGTAACTTGATCTCACTCCATTTTATTTTTTTTGCATCACTAGAAAGACATTCGTGTTACTGAATTAGATGGAAATTTTTGTAATTCCACATTGTTTTCTTCCATGTAATATAATGATTCTTTTGTATGAGTTTGGAAGTTAGTTATTCCTGAACAGACATCCTTTTATTAGCTGTCTCACTCCAATTTTCACATTTACGTTAATTTTGATACTGAATGTTCTTTTAAAGGGAAAAAAATACACCACTGCTGTACTAAGTGTGCAACTCCTGGTTTTTACTCTTGCAACTATACATCAAGTTCCACTAGTTTTGTGACTTGCATTCAATTAGATTGTAAGCTCTTCAAAGCAGGGCGCTCTGATCATTTTGCACTGTTAAGATGTCAATTTACATTTCTTCAGCTGTATAAATAAGAGGTTTTCATTTGGTGCTATGTCATTTTGAGGGTTTGTGGCTTCATTTTTCATTCTGTCTTCGTATTTGCATTGTTGATTTAACATTAGCATTTGTACACCTAGATTTTAACATTGTGACACTTGAAAGGCAGAAACAAGAAGGTCAGGTGAAGCTACTTACAATTGCAGGGTGTCTGTAGTTTTGGAAGGAGTCTCAAGGCCCCAGAATGTGCTCATTCTGCTGTCTGAAACACAAACAGGTCAGCTCTGTAGCCAGGTCACAGAATTGGAGCAAGGATTGATAATGAATAGATCCTACATTACCTTCAACATATCTGGGAAAAGAGAACTCGTTGGTCAAAAGGAATGGCCCTGGTGGGACGAGCAGCTGATATCAGCAGTGCTTCCTTCCCTTCTGTGCCCCCTGAAAAAAAGTGATGTGGTGGGAAGAATTCAGGTCTCAGAGTGAGCCCCTGATAAGAAGTGGGCTCTTACTTATGGTAAAATGTGATACATAAGATTAACAGATTAAACACTAAATAATACTGAGTATTTTTTCAAAATTTAGTTGTAATTTACAGGAAGGGATGAGTAGAGAAGGCATATCTTTGGGATTGCAGGAGTCAGATAGTCCCAATTGGGGTCACTGAAGCAGGAATGTAGCTTGGTTTTCAGGATGCTTTCTGATAAACTGAAATGCTGGAGTAAAGTTTGTAAGTTTATGCTGAGCCAGTTCCTGATCTTTATATAGTTATCCTATTCCTTGTGTAAGTGCAGTTAGTCAGGTTTAAAGAATTATATTCAAAACTAAAAAATGTGTGAAGGCAGCATTTTAACAGATGTGTGGTCATATGTTGTAAACTCAAGTGTGAAGATACAAGGATAACAAGCTTACGTTGAACTAATCAACATTTATGAGTGAAATTTTTCTTAGTTTTCCTTATAGTGAATTAGACAAAAAGTCAGATTCTTAACAAATAAGCAAAAAAAAAGAACCCAGGCACTTCATCATCATCATCATCAGTTCCCTGGTTGGTTGTGCACATGCATGTTGTGTTTCATAAAGCTCACGGTTCTTCTGTCCAGCTCTGTCCACCAGTAAGTGTTCTGTAGCATTACTGGGTCTCTAGCCTGAGTTTATAGGTTGTGCTTTAAGATAAATTGAATTCCAGAAAAGAGAATTAGGAGGCTTTGGGAATGTAAACAGTGTACAAAAGTTGCAGCGGCTGGAACTGGGAAAAAGGACACTGAGCAGGGCAGGGACGTGACAAATCAAACAAGTGTAGAAGAGGCTGTAAAGGGAATAATGGGGTTTGCTTTACACATTGACATCTGGGGGACAAGTAGTTGTCTTGATTTATAACACAAAAAGATTGTTTCTGTGTAGTGAAAAAAACCACTAGAACCTTCAAGCACTGAAGTCAGATGGTGAGGGAACTTGTGGACTTGGTAGGAGGTTACCAGTGCAATTAGGCAGGCATCTGTGGGATGGGTGTAAGCCTGGGTGCTTCTGCACAGCAGGGAGGAAAACTGAAAACCTAATAGGGCTTGTTCAGGCTCTCTGTGTCTGTTCTGTTCTGTTTCTTGGGGAATTCAGCTGACACATCATAACACAATTCCTGCCCTTCAAAGCAATCTGACTTGCAGAACATTTAGCCCTCTGTGTTGTATTGTCTGCTCAAATCAATATTCTGGAACAAGAGACTGCTGAGCAACTTCTGCAGTTCCATGGCAGCATTTCACATGAGCTGTGTGGAGCACAGAGATCTGCAATAACACAACTGCATGGTAGCACTGTTCAGTGCAAAGCTGCCTGTCCTTCAGTTTTTCCTTGGCATCTGTATACCTGTTATATCCCCTTAATATACCTGGCCATGTAATGTTGCCTTGTTCTGAGAAATTTCTCTTGTACTTGCACTGCAATTCTTCTCACAGACTATTTGGCCCATTTCTGGTCTGCTGACAGCATCAGGGTCTAGATGCTTCACAACTGCTTCACAACAGAACTGTTCCTAAATTGGAAAGCAGTCTGTGCAGAGAATTCACCAAGGCTATGATTAGTTTAGGGATGTCACTCTTTTTACAGTTAATGGAGAGTGAGGGCAACCCAGAATACAACCTCAGCCTGAAATATCATTCCTTGAAGACTCTGTACTTGCCCAAGAATAATCTCCACAGGCCATGTGTTGGCCTCTTTTGTGTGCCAACCTGGCTGCTAAAAGCTGAAGAAACCCAGAAACAAGCCTGCCTGGTAATCCCTTCAGTGATTATCCCCCCTTTTTTCTGTCCCCTTGTTTTCCCTAGCAGGACAGAAGATGGGTTTATGTGCCATACGTATCCTGAGGAGCTGTTATTTTTAACCCTTTTGCTTGTTTGTTGTGAGTGCTCACCACACTGAGTGGTTGTCACATACGTCATGCCTTATGCTTCCTCAAGGTTGTATAACCCATATGCTGCATTTTCTTGATAGTTAAGTCCTCTTGCAGAGATGAAGGCCCCGAGATGCTGGGAGCTTTCTGGTTTGTACACATATTCCCTGTTTGCTTTCCCTCCGTGCAGTCTACTAGATTAATTCGTGTCTCGTGTTGATGTTTATATGTAAATATTTTATGATTGTTATTTGTCTAATAGTTCTCAAGTCCTTTGATCCATGGGAGCCTACAGCTTGTGTTTTTCTCAACCATCTTAGTGTAGTGTTTCTTGAATTTCTTTCTAAAATTTAACTGGCTTTCTGCTCTTTTCCTCTGTGGGTACAGAGCACTGTGTTTTAGCAGGATTTATTCCTTTGTGTTTGCTGTTCTGTGTGAAGATCAGGGAAGGCAGATGAGTTACTGAAGGTTTTGACTTGGATCAGTCCCAAGGCAGGTTGCCTGGAAATTTCTTAGAAACTGCTGCATTCCCTCCTGCTGACCTGTAAAAACTCATTTTAATTTTTTGATACTTCCAGACTAGGGAATCAAATCAGGACATCTTTAAATAATTGAGGTGGGGAACAGTGTTTGCTCCTCTGTCTCTTTTGGTCATGTAAATGAAAGTGTGAACTCTTCAAAATGAAAGTAGTTTTAGAGATCCTTTTCTTCTAAAGTTATCAATATTCACTGAGAATACTTTCTTGCTCCCTTTCCTGGTGCTCTGGTTCCATTTCTCACTTCTATTTTGGCTCCAGTATTTTTTCTCCATCATTCTTCATGGCTTTTCCTGCTTCAATGCCCTACATTTTCCCAATTGTGGTTCTCAAAAACCTGGAAAGTGTCTCCTGAAATACGTTGGTGTTTTTTTCTTTTAAAATTCACCTCTACCACGGACTTTGCAAGTCAGAAGATAATTGAAATGCCTTTTAGGAAAAAGAGCAGATAAAAAAAAGGAAGAAATTGGAATAAAAACATCCCTTCCTCTTATTAAGTCAGGGTTAGTTCTCGACTAATGTTAAACATCTCTCACTGATGAAACCTTATTTTTCATTTAAGTTAACATTTTTCCACACTGTTGCACCCCAAAAGTATTTTCATTCACAAACTCTGATGCCAGTGGGAGAAAAGAAATGTAAATGTGTTTCTAAACTTACCAACAGGCTGTGGTAGACTTGGTTCCCTGAGAGGCAGTGGCTGCCTGGTATTCCCTTATGCTGGTGCAGGGCACTGTTAACCAGCTGACTCTGATTTCTGCCATGTGCAAGGCAGAACTTGCTGAGTTTGGAATAATTTTTCTTTTTCTTTCCATCTTCTGAGCTACCTTGCTTCATGGCCGGAGTTGGGTGACAGGATCATACTCCCAAGGAAGGCAGCAGCAGCTCTCAGCAAACTGGGGGTGTTCAAAGCACAACAGTTTGAGTGCCAAAGCAGTGACTGGTGCTGGCCAGTTACATATATGGGTCCATATAGAGTTCAGCCTGTATGACTTTACTGTGGCCAGAAGAAGGAGCTCTAATGGCTTGAAGATAGCCATCTATTCATATATATGGCCCAAACAGCATCTTCCTGAGTTATGTGGAGATTCCATCATCTGCTCCTTTGGTTTGAGCCAGCATCATCATTCAAGAAACCCTGAATTGAAAATGGAGGTGCTTGGAGACTCGTTCTTGAATCACTTTTATCCTTCTCACACAGTTTCAATTAATCCTGTTAGTCTAATCTTTTCCTAAATAGTTATCAAAATTTATGGATAAACCTAAATTATCTTCAGATCTAATATATTTAGTTTCCCTGAGGGATAAATGGTGTGAATAAATATCTGGGAGATATTTAAGAAACTTGTTTCCTGGGTGCTGTGGTGTGTTGTGTGACCTGCCATGTGCAGGCATGGCTGTGTCATCCTCAGTCCCATATGAAGGCACAAAAACTTTTTAATCAACATAACTGCCCACACCAGCAGAGCTGCAGTGCTTCAACTCTACCAGGACTCTACTGTAAATGCTGCAGTGAGTAGAGTGTCTTCTTGCCTGTATGGATTTTCAAAGTGATTCTAAAAATGTGCTGCAAAACATGAGAGCACAGCTAAGACCCAAAAACAAACCAGCTGAGGAAGGGATTCCTTCTGCTTCAAGGTACTGGTTAGTATTGCAAGCAGCATCCAGATCTTGGATATGGACCTGGAGGAGTAGATAGAATTGATTTTGACATCATTTTAGCAAAGTAGATGATAAAATTATTGCAGAATTAATTTAAATATGCATAATTATAAAATTTAGTCTTTCATATGTGTAGCTTACATTTTAAGAGCAATGCTTTAGGAAGCAATTTATTGGTGAGAATTTAATTTTTCCTGATATATAGTGCACCTTACTCTGTATGTGCTTGGATGTATGGCTTAATTTCTTGTTGACAGTATCCCTGGAAAACTTTTTTGTCTGAAAGATATACTGAAGTTACATTTTGTTAAAGTATAACTTGGGTTTTCTATACAATTTTCTATGCAATTTTTGTATTTGTTTCATCAGATGTGTAATCATTACCCCAACAGATTATTTTACTCCATAGCATAAGTATCTACTTACTGAGCTTTAAAAATCAGCATCACAGAAGAGTCTATAGTGTGTGGGGGCTATAAAGTGTGTAGTGTTCTGTAATGACCCCACCTAGAATAATAACTCAGAGGAAAGGATTTGTCTGTTCTTTGATTCTTACATAGATCAATACATTACATTAAGCAGAGACTCATTCTGTAGAAGAAAAATTGAGTAATTTCTTGTGTGGTAAAACTTTAGATTGAAGGAGGAAGGAAAAAGTTTTCTGAAGGAATCCAGTAAGCAAAGTTACTGCTCTGTAGTTTTATTTCAATGTTACATGTCTTTGATTTGCTGTATTGTAGCAATTACCCATTCCCTGGTCAGTGACATAAACCACAAACATTCCTGAACTGCTTATGAAATTATGGAGTGATAAAGCAAAAAAATTTACAGAATTGTGAGTTAGTTTGGGTTAATTGATAATCTTTTGGACAAGATCCTGTAGGACCATAAAAGCTGTTTTATTACTAAAGATTTATTCTTCTAATTTTATTACGATGTTTTGACTATGATTTATTAAAACAAAACAATAATGCATTTACTGAATATAAGAATATAAGTGTGTTTTTGTAGGACTGTATCTTCTGAATAGTTCCTGTCAAAGTTGTCTTCAAAGCCAATAGAACCAATTTAAATATAATGTAATAAAATACAAAGAAGCAGTAAAAAAAAATTAGAACTATGTCCAGCAGGCCTCATGGGGCACAGCTGATACTGACTTTTCAGTGGTCTTTTGTTCACAGACAAAGACCTACTCAGGATCAACACAGAGGCCCACCTCTTGGGATATTGCATTGTGTGTTCAGTGGATTTATGGTCTTGCTTGAATTTGGTTTTGGTATCAGTACTGAAAAATAGTGGTGCCATAGAACAAAGATTTTTTGGTTGCATTTTGTATATACTCTGACTGTAAGATACAGGACTTATTTTGGCTGCTATAAATCAACTGTTTGCCTCATTGGATATTGTAATGTATACAGGCATCCAGTCCTTCATGAGAGCCACCAATATCCCATCCCTCACATTTTCAATGTGAAAAGAATGTGTGGGAGTTCAGATTCAGAAACTTCCACTTAATTGTGTGGCAGGGAATATGGTTCTCATTTGACTTTTGTTCTGCAGTCCATGCAGTCCATCCTTGCAACCAGATAGTACTTGAATTTTGTAGATGCAAAAGAAAAAATACTGGATGTCCTCATCTGTTTTGGGTATGACTGGGAGTTGACAATGGTTATTATTTTGGGGAGAGTACTGAGCATTCCTCAGCTGTGCCATTTTATTACATTATTTCCTATTGCTCTGTGTTAGGCAGAGGTAGGAATGTGCTGATGCTGAACAGGATTGTGCCCCAGCATGCTAAATACTGTCAAATCCATACCAAGATCTAGTTCTGAGTAATTTATAACCAGGAATGTTCATCAAGCAGGGTGAAAGTTCTTTTTTGAAAGCCTGATCTGGTGACAACTTCACTAGAGGTTTGAGTAGTCTCCATAAATCCCTTGGCTTTTCAGGACTGCTCCAGTAGTTGTGGTTACACAGCCCCTCTCCCTGACATGCTAAAATACTCTTGGTCAGGATGTGATTCCTGTTGCTACCAGAACATCAGTGGTTGCTTCTAGAGGAAGCAGGGCAGCCTGGGATCCTGGCTGGATCTCCTAGCACATGTCACCCATCACAAGTTATATGGAAAACTAGATACACTGCTGCCAAGTGAGATGGTGCAGGAAAAGGATGCAACTGCATGCTGGAGCTTAGGGATGGAGTAAAAATTAATGTATCCTATTTAAGCTAGAGGGGAAAATTAGGCAGGAAGATCATTACTTGATCTGGGAATTATCTGGGATTTAGATTTAACGCTAGAACTGTGCTCTGTTGCTGGTTGTTCAGTTTGTAGAGCTTAGGACTCTTCTGGGGTCAGCAAAAAGTAGGCTTTTTTCATCTTCTTGAATTGAAAAAGAATATTTCAAGTGAAAATAAAAACTGCTTCTATCCTCAAAGAATGCTACTTTTTGTAGCTGTTTGTTTTAAACAGGAGCTGTACACTTTAGGAAAGAAGTGATTAAGGAAGGAGGGGATGTCAGCATGCTTCACCAAGTCACTAAGAAAGAGGGAGTGATATCTCTGGTGTGGAAGAGGCATTCACAGCCCATTTTCCTAATTTCTCAGATAGTCCACTCTTAAAATGTGTCCTCAGGACTGGATACTTTGCAGTGGTTTTCCACCACTCTGCTGCTTCAATTTAATGTAAATAAACATGTATTCATATGCATATCTGTATTTGGGAGAAGGTGAATTACTGATTCCAACCCATCCTTTAAGTTACAGACTAATTTTGTTGAGGATGGCCAGAGCTTTCAATTTATCAATGAAAGTACTGGTGTCACAGGTGGGTCAGGCACAGTCGTGAGGTCAGTAAAAGGTATGATGTGATTGGGGTTTTCAAGGCAAAAGCAGCTGAGCTCACATGTGGAAGTAATTTGTAGCCAATCATATCCCACCTGGATCCAGAGCTTTGTCTCAAGGCTGTGCTTTTGATTTGGATCATCTGTGATGGAAGGCCAGCCCAGGTGCTGTGATATGGCCATAAAAGTGCTGATCTCTCTATCTCTGTGTGGGTTATAAGTGGTCCTAGGTGCAAGTGCCTAATCCTTACCTGCCCCAAGGACAGCTCTCACTGAAAGAATGGGTTCCTCTTGGAGACCTCCTCAAGGTGAGATTGAAACAGAGAATTGTGAGCTCCTCCATTATAATAATGCCTATGCTGCTATGAAATGCTCCCTGATCTTCCTATCTATGTGATATAAACATAAAGTTGGACTCAATGATCCTGGAGGTCTCTTCCAGCCTTAATGATCTTATGATTCTAAATGTTGATGTTTATGTTAGTGCACATATAAAAACATTTAAATAAAATTCCTTTCTATTCATTATGTTTTTAATTTCTCTGATAAAATGCTTGTTACTAGCTAGAATTTCTGTGAGAAAAAATAAAAAGGTTTCATCTTTTTAAACTTTAATGATTGATGGAATTTTTCCCTTTTTTAATTTGAGAATGTAATCAGGTTACAGAATATAAGTCATGCCTCTGCCTCTAATATGAACTCATCTACTTTTCACATCCCAAGGCCTGTATTACAGGGGTCATCAAGACCCTGAACAAAACCAGTCAATCTTTATATAGTGAGAAAGAAGTTTTCTTTTAGTTGTTTAGAAGAAAAAGAATTATAAAAGCAATTTTTTTTCAACATTTTTGCATTACTTTGTTGAGCTTAATCTAACCAGAGGAGTCTGAACCTCTCCTAGTAGTGAAGCTGGCATTGAACACTAGGGTAAGAAACTTAGATTGAGGCACTTGCTCCATTATAATTATAATTTGTATTTTTTTTAATGTTTAGTTTTTTTTTTTAGTTCAGTAATCTTACTGAAAACTTGGTGGCAATACAATTGCAAGAGTGTGTGCAGATATGTCAGTGTCATTCTTATGTTTGTGTACATTTCTGGGATCTAGCTGGGATGTGGAGAAGGACAGATGAAGTCTGATCCTCCATGTTCCTCTATTTCCTTATACATCAAATGGTGATGTTTGGATTACATGCAGTTTTGTATGTCACTCATGCACTTGGCAAGTGACTACCCAAAGCTAATAGCAGCAGGAGAAACAGAGCTCTGTTCCTCTGGGCTCTTACAGAAAGGCTGGATTGCTCTCTTTGAGCCAGCACATGGATGAAAGTCTGCAATCAAAGAGGTAGATAGCAATTTTATGTATTGAGGGAATAGAAAAAACCAGCCACCCTCTTGGACACCTGCCTTGCAGATTCACATTTGTCAGTCAGAGAACAGAGAACTGAGTGCTGCAGATGCAAAACAAACACTTTCATGTCTTCTCTGAATATGTTTTAAGGACAGTTTTCCTGCATGGGTATCCATAATGGTTATTGCCTATAATTTGGTAGCTTCTGCAAATTGTAATTTGGTCTAGGCCCCATAGCTTCCAGATGGTTTGGATAAATGGAAGCTGAGCACTTGTTATAGATGCTGTCCAAAAGATCATCTTCCCATGCAGTGTTGCCTACGTTGCTTGTGACATACAGCTAATGACAGAAGGCAACAACATTATCATCCCTGGAAGTGTTGCAAATGCATGTGGATGTGGCACTTGGGGACATGGTATGGTGGGGAACAACACAGTGGTGCAGGTTTAATGGTTGGATTCAATGATCTTGTAGGTTTTTTTAAACCACAGGTGATCTTATGATTCTATGAACATTTGCTGTAAATGTTCCTTACATGTGGGAACAATGCCTTTCAAAATGTGTAGTTAATATTTGAGCATTTAGATACTTTCCAGAGCCAATAAAGATATTTTTGGGTGTATTTTTTTTTTTAGATACTGACCGAGCTTTAGTGCTGCTGGAAGAATATTGCAAAAAACTACGGAAGCCAGAAGAGCAACAACTAAAAAAAGCCATCAGAAAGGTGATGGGCATCTTTAAGAGCAGCTTGTTTCAGGCACTTCTAGGTAGGTACTAATGTTTAATACTAGGTGCATGCTCTTGGAGGGCAGAGCTAGGTCAGACCTAGTGACTTTCTTATTAGTCACTGTTTAATTTGTGTTTATGATGAAAAGCATGCTGAGATGACCCTTCCAGGTTCTCTGTGGGGAAACTCATTGTCCTGATATTTCAAAGGTATTTTGTTACAGATAGAGAAAGAAAAAGTAATAAAAACCTCATGCAAATTAAGCCATTGAATTCCAAACCCTTGCTGCTTTCCTTTGTTTAATGGAAGATACTGAATCAGAGCAGAATATAGCTGTTTATGCAAAGCTGAAGATGAAACCATCTCCACAGGTAAATGGCCAAATTGAAATTAATTTCTTGGGCACCAGGTAGCATTTAAAATCTTTGTGTCTTTTGAATTACACTCCAGTAAAACAACTTCCATAAGTTATTATAGATAGTGTTTTCAAGGTCATGTTTGCATTGGTTGTTCCTCGTGCCATGCCTGAGCTGCCAGTCATGGGAAATGGTGACTGTAACTGTGCATCTCCCTTGCTCTACCTCCCTCTGCCCTCTTGCTCACATTGCATGGCCCTTCCTTCACACACATCTGTTCATTTTGTGAAGAACTTGTCTAAAGGGCACATTTCCCAAGACAAATGATGTTTGTGGAAATTATGTTTGCCTTCAACTTAAGGCTGTTTGAAGCAAGAGTGTCAACTGTGCTCCTTGCAAAGCTACAGTCAGGTCCAGTTACAGAAAAGTTTTGATTACATGCCATAAAAGTAGAAGCACATCAATAATTCACTATTACTGTGAAGGCAATGGAGGTCTGGGAATAGTTTCAGGAATTTCTGTAGCATTTATGAAAAATGTGTGTTACCAGACTCTAACGTTTCCTGCAAATGGAATTAATCAATGTTAGTGCTATTTTACTTGTAAAGTTTCTCAGCTTTTTTAAAGTGATTTGCTTTATTTTGTAAAGTCTGCAGAATTTTAATTGCTCTGTATGCTATAAAAAAGGAAATAGATTAATAATTGAGTTGTATTTACCAAATAGTTGTAACTAGATCTGGGGGAAAAAAAAAAAAAAGGTGGGACATTTCCATTTTGTTTTTATGAAGGTGACTATGGATGCAGAAGTGTGTACTGAAGAAATACACCAGTCACAATAGTGACACTAGCTGTATATTTACTTCTGCACTACTTTCAAATAGTTAGAATACTTCAAAGAATTTTAACAACATGTGTGCTTTGTGTGTGGCTACCCTACAATATCTGTTGATGTATTACACATGTCAGAAATGAAAAAGCAATTATAGCTACATTAAGCTTGAATCCAAAGAAGTTGCATCCTTTGATTGCTACAATAACAGATTAAGGAATATGGTGCTACAGAAGTTAGCTTTTTAATTTATGGGCCTTTAGATATCTTTTCCTTCTTCTTAAATGCTTCCTTTTATAGAAGAGATTTGGGAACTGCAAGACATGTTCAAAGTCTCCCTCATTATTACATTTGGTTTGTTACTTGGTTGCTTTAGATTCTGGAATAACACTAAAGAGGGATCTCTCCTTAGTATTTTAAGTGTGGTAGATGATGTTATTACACAATCAATAACGAGGTTCTTGCATAATCAGTATTTAAAAAACAAAACCAAACCACTTCTGTGACATCTGTTTTAGCTTCATGGCATAATTTCTCTATTCACCTATAAATCAGAGCACCACACAAAGGAATACTTAAGGCAGAGCTTCTGGTCTCTTTTTAAGTTCTATGCAGCTAATGTTCCTTTGTCTTTTATATTTACAGTATGTCTAATGGTCTTGAAAGTGTCCATTTTTTTCTGCCTGATCTTAATGAGACTTAATTTTCAGGGTCTGAGAGTTCATTGCTTTCCAAAACTCTATCTCATTTACAGCTGTCAAACATTGGTTTTGCCCAGAATGATTGACCTTTTGAATATTTAGTGTGTAACTACTAATGAAAAATGGGATTTTTGTTCAGAATTGTTAAACTGGATGCTGAAGTACATATTCTTATGAGGAATAATAACATAATTACATGTGCCAAATTCAGTTTTTGTAGGTCCTACAGCTTCAGTAGAATTTGATTCTTTTACGAATAAATTCATCTATTGTAACCATCCCTGTCCTTTAAGTGTGGGTTCAATTCTTGTTATCTTCCAAAAGGCTTTAAAAATCTGTGGGATGTCTTAAATTGAGTATAGCAAGAACAGATAAAGAAAAATAATAGAGCCCCTTTTCAAATCTAGTGTTGTCTAGTTTCTTTTATTCTCAGATTTATACTTGTGTGATTATGCTGATTTGATTCAGTTATCTTTGCACTTGGGTTCTCAATGTGTGCTTGACTATTTTTATCTTCAATGTGTTTCATAAATATTAAATGTGGACCACTGAACAGTGGAGTAACATGAGAAAAAGGAAGATTCAATATTTTTCTTACATATGTTCTACCCATGCAAGACGCCACTACAATTATTTAAGGAAAAGTTTTGTAAGTGATTTACAGAAGGATTATTGAAGGATTGTCCTTTTACATTTTAATTTGGGTTCAAAAGCATTTTCTTCTCCCTTTGGGCTCTTCTTGCTGCTGGACTTCTTGCTAGAGTGGCTGTGCTTAGTGACAGTCAAGTTAGTTGCTAAGAGGCACATTTTCAAAGTGACATGTGGAACTACAGTCTCTGGAGTCCCATTTACTCTCCAGTGGCCCAAACACAGTGCTTTGAAAATCCAGCCCAAAGAGCAGGGAGGAGGAGAAACTCTTCAGAAGGAGCGTGCAAGGGGAAGAACATCAATTTTGATATTGACATTACTCTTAAGTTAATTCTAGATTTCTTTCCCCAGAAGGATTTTGCCAGTTCTTCAATGTGCAGTGAGGACTTATGCTGTTGTTACGAGCTTGTAAGGATTTTTGCTTTTTGTAGGGTCATCTGTCGCTAGATGATATTAAAGTCATAACATTCTCTCAAACTGTAGCACATGTTCTGATGTGAACATTTTTAAAGCCCTGCAAGGAAGAGGAAATGAAACCTCCAGAAATCCAAATGCCTCATTTGTTGGGATTGTCTCATAATGGGGCATCTTGGAGGCATCATGCTGAGATAAAAAAGGAAAATCATGAAAGAGAATAATAATAGTCATTTGAATGTGTCAAAGCAACCAAACATTTTTTGTTCCAGTTCCGTTCTTTAGGAAACTTAATCAATTTTTATAATGCAGTACACAGTTTAGTACAATTTATTTCTAGAAACCTCTGCTATATATTCGTCTAGCCTTCATTTCATTAAGAAAAGTGCATGATTCTGCAGCTTAGAGGGTGGTTCTGTGGAATGAGAATGGATAAAAGAGGTTTATGTCAGGGTTGTTTGGGTTTTTTTGTAGATACATCTCTATAAAACATCATTTTGTTTCTAGTAGGAATTAAAGTGCCACAAATAACTGTAATCATCTTATGCAGTATTAGGTAAAAACTAATCTCAATAGGTTTTTCTAAAATTCGGATAAACCCAATCTGCAGTGGGTGACGTATTTCCTGAGGACTTTGAAACCATCTCTTATGCTTTTTCTCATGCTTGCGTAACATTGCCTGAATTTTAAAATGCCATATTTCCAATTAAAGTCTGCACCATTGTTTTTTTTTTTTCTTTTGTAATGGTTTTGTACCATTTCTGCAAAATAATGCAGCTATTTTAAAACTGCTCATCCTTAAAATTGCTGTAGTAAACATAAATGTTACAGAATTTACTCATCATCCATGTTACAGCCTGCATTTAGACTCTTAGGATACAATGTTACATTTCCAGTAAGAGGGGTTTTTTAGACTCTTCCTCATTCAGCTCACTTTTAAACCTTTTTATAACAATCCATTTAACAGAGTGGTAATGTCTTTTCAACCAAGTCAGAAAGGAAATCAGATGATTCTTCTGCAATCCCATCCCCAGAAAACTTTTTTTCTGTTGAAAGTTTGTATAAATGAAGTGGAAGTATAACTCAGTAGTGTTCTACTAGTCTCCAAAATTCCAGAGATCTAGTTAAATCTTGGATTCTTCCATGTTACTGGAAAGTGCCAAGGACAGATATGGTGTATAAAGAGTACATTTCAGAGATCCAAAGTAAGTTTCCCTTTGCTTTAATTATTTTAGGACATATGTATCAATTAAAAACAGCATAGCCTTTGAGAAATGCAAATATTTGTTATAGCAAGCATGAAGCAAGCCAAGAGCTTGGTTTCCTTTGGATTTCTCTTAGTTTGATTGACTTCAGTGTCTACAAAGTTGTGAGCTGGGACTGACACTTCTCTTGCACTTAGGTCCATGGTTAAATTTCCGGATAGTTTAGATATGAAAAAAATTGAGAGGACCCTCTCACAGGAATAATGATGGGATGCTGGAACATGTCTTTGTCACAAAAGGAAAACACTGAGAATGAAAAATGAGGAAGATTTTGATAGGCATTGCCAGGCATGTCAACTAAGAATAATGATGAAAATGTCCTCCAGCTTATGTAGGCTTTAATGATAAGAATAATTATACTGTTGACCATATAGAGAGAAGAAGAAAATACAGGAGATCAATGGGAAGAGCAGAAATTTGATTGAGCATGTTGTATTTAAGGAGAAACCCTTTAAATGAAATTTGGGAATAGAGGGAAAGAGGTGGGTCAGGAGTGGGGAATAGATGTATGAACATCAGGATAAATTGTGAGAAAAGCAGGCCTTCGTGACAGTCCTGGGCTGGAGATGGAGCCAAAGGAGGTGTGAAGAGTGATTATAGATGCCAGAAAATGCAAAAATGGGGTGCTGGTCATTCATGGTAGTGCTGAGATTTGTACAAAAGGCATAGAAATAGTCTATTAAGTTCTGCAGATAGTTAGTCTGCTCCTGTGATCTGTCTTTAGGAAACACTGCTGTCATATTCTCAGGCTTTTCTTCATAACCATCAGGACCTCTTGCATACTTCTTCCTTGGAGCAAACATAAGATTTAACATTCATGACACCATAGAAAACAATACTATGTCCAGTTTCCCAAGGCTCCTGATAAAACTGCTAGTGTTGAGTATATCCAAATGGAGAACTTGTTTGACAGTCACCTTTCTGAGGTGAGGCGATGGTGACTGTCGCTACTACCCATCTTTCTCAATCCACAGGAGGAAGCATGTTTCAGCACATAGCACTGTGTCAGTGTTTCAGGGACCAGAAGGACATGAAATGAATGGCTGTGCTGGGAAACTTCTCAACAGGAAAGCACAACTGGGTGTTATCTGTTCATACTTGCCAAGGTTGCTCTCAGTACATGTTTTTAGCCCATTCGCATGTTCAGTGCACTTAACTACTTGCAGTGCTCCTGCATGTAAGGTCACTGGTCTCCTGTGTCATTGCTCTCTAGACTTACTCTCAGTGAGCTGGTTTCTGGTCATGTCAAGCTGTTTCAGCTCCAGTAACAACAGTGAATTCTTCAGGTGTTAATCCAGTGCAGCCAAGCCTGTGTCCAGCCTGGGGACATTAGGCAATCCTCTTGCCAAGGGCCTGCCTCCAGCATGCAACCAAGTCAAAGAATAGAACCCCCGTTGACTTTGCTTGCCTGATCATGTGTTGGGGAGATTCTTCCAGAGATTTATGTTCAGATCTTCCCTGACTGAGAAATACAGATTCTTCTATAGCTGTGTCTAAAAATATGGACTCCTCCCTGGCTATTACAAATGTCGAGGAGCAAAAGAAATGTGCAAAACCTCTTCAGTGCTCTGTCACAGTTGAGAGATGCTCAAATGACATCTCTGACAATGGGGAAGCCTGTTATTACACTGCACAGAGTCCTACTTTCCCAAACTGGCATCTTTCTTTGTTGCAGCATAAATTACAGCAGAACTGAAATTTAAATTCAAGGGCAGCTTTTGTTTTGCCTGAAGACAGCTGCAGCTGCTTTTATTCTTGAAGTCCAATTCTCTTAGTAAGCAAATTTGTGCTTTCTCTCAAAAGAGCTAAAGGTAGCAGTGCTCGATCTTTGGGATGGTTTGAAGCAGTGTGATTTTTTTTTTTTTTTTTTTTTTTTAATGAGCTGGGGGCTGGATTGGAGCCAGCTGGAGGAACTAACTCTTGCAATTTTCCAGTGAAAGTCTGGTCACAGGGAGTGAACCATTTGTTAAAAAGAAAGAAAAAAAGGAAGATCTGTTGTAACTGGTTTCTAGTGGATTTTGGCCCACTGCTGTTTTTGCTTCCATGGCAGTGCAATTTCTCCTGCATTATCAAAATTTCTCTCAATCTCTTATAATTCTTCCCAACACATTGTGCCTGCAGATCCTTTGGAGGAAATGAAGCTTCTTTGCTTCTATCAGATTGCATTGATATTGGGCAGAGGGTTGAAAAGTAGCTGGTGAGAGCTGACAGGTGGATGCAGATGGAGAAAGAAGACAGACATCATGTTGCTGTGGAGGAATCAGAGTGAAGATACCTGGAGAGGGATTGTCACAGAATCACAGAACAGGTCAGGTTGGAAAGGACCACTGGATATCACTTAATCCAACTTCCCTGCTTAATCAGGGTCCCATAGAGCAAGTCACCTGGAATTTTGTCCAGATGGCTTTTGAATATTTCCAGGGGAGGAGACCCACAACCTCTCTGGGCAACCTTTGTGTTTCACTGAAGTCTGAAATGTTACCCAGCTTTTCTTAGTAGTGTCTGTGATGGAGGAGCTGAAATATTTCTCAGAATTGCTTTAGTCTTTGGAACTTACTGGATGTTAAGGTGATGTCTTACTGGTTAGAGATGAGGAGCAAAGAGAGCCAGGGCATGGTGCTCCCTGTTCTTGCTGGCTAGCCTGCTGCTGTGAGTAGCCAGCTTCTTAATATTGAAGCTATTTCCCACCTTAAGGGAAGGTGTATGTGCAAAGAGATGGGAATCTTGTGTGGATACCCCAAATCAGTTTTTATTTGAAAGAATTTAAATATTAAAAGCTTGTGAGTTACCAGAAAAGACCTCAACACAAAACCAAAACTCCAATACCTCTTGCATTTATGGGAATGAATGCTGATGAACTCTGATAAATAGAAGATCCCAGCCCAGGTCTGTATCTGGATTCTCAGCCTTTCTGAGTACAAGAAGAAACCGATTATAGCACTGATACAACCTGGGTAATACATAATCACTTGTAATCCTATGGCAACCCTCTGCTTGTGTTTTGCTGCCTTTTAACCCATGAATGATAACATTTACATCTCAGGCAAGGAATTCAGAACCTTTGGCGATTTTTCTTGAAATGCAAAAGCTGTGCATTGGAAAGAAACAATTTTTAATATGAGCAACGTGTAATTGTTGAGGTTGTTGGTTTTCAATATCCAGCGAGGAATAAAAGCTATTTTTTCTTTCCATAGGATTTGGTTTTTTGGTTTTTTTTTTCTTTTTTTTCTAAAGTGCATCTTGGCCATATGGATTCTGTGTATAATTAGAATTAATAAAATGCAGTTGCAGCAGCTGTTGCTGTGTGGCTGCTGTCCCAATGTGAAGCTTTTCTTTCTCTTTGCATTAAATAGGGATAGCCCTTTATTGTTGGTTTGTGATGAGAACTGGAGACAAATTATTAACAGATTCATTTAGATAATTCGGTTTTATTTTGAATAATGTAGCTTCCTTTTTCAAGCTGACAGAATCTAAAAGAATGATGAGATAGATTATTTTCTTTTTGTGTTAAAGAAAGAGAGACTGGATTTATATCTTGCTAATGTAGTTTGCACATGTACTAATAAAATGGAAGAAAATAATCTGGAGCAAGCTGTTCCATCACTAATCCCAATGTTTATTTTTGTCTCTAAAATAGCAGAGCTGTTCTCCTCTAATGTTTTGGTCTGCAGAGTCATTTTAGTCTAGACTGTGATGTGACTTTTGTTCAGTGAATATAACTTTTTAAGAAACTGCATGGTGATTTTGAAATCACAGAAAACATTTTAGCCTTGAAGAGTGTTATACCTTATGTTTCTCAAAGCTGTTAAAAATGAGCCAAGTTTATTGTCTGGTGCCACCACTGTGGATCTTTTGGAATCTCAGTACTCTTTTTACTTAACTCTGTGCTTCCAGTGCGTTGTGGGAGTCAGTGAAAAATACTGGTTTGAGTGATTTAAGTGTGACTGGGATTGAGCACTGAACAGTGAGATGCATGAAAGTAAACTAGTTACTCTTAGATACACATAGCTGTATGTATTTGTCAATATATATGTCTATATATATAATACTTTTATGACTTTATATATACCTACAGTAGTAGGTAACCGTGGATTTTGTATTTATCTCAAACTTCTGCTGTAGTTTGCTCAGGTATTATTCTGTACTTGGGAGCTCTGTTGAGTATTAAAGTGTGCCTTGACAAGAAATGCTGTGGACTGTGTTGTTCATTCCCATCGCGTGTTGATTCTGTCATGTGGTGCATTTTCTGTGGTCGTGTTTGTGTTCTGTCACCCTGATCTGCCTCTGAGATAATTACATGCTCTCTGCAAAGAAGACTGAATTTATGTCTTTAATTTGTTCTTTCCTGCCTTCATTTTGTTATCATAGCTGTGTGGCTTTGAATATCTGCTGATGTAGATGATTAAGGCACCACTGCATAAAATCCCAGGCTTTAGAAATAGGAAATAGTTTTTATCATGATCATTGTTACGTTATTTTGTTATGCAGAAAGGATGTAGTATTTCCAAACAATGTGAAAAGTAGAGAATTAGGTAAGTGATCAGAGGGCAGTGCTATAACTAAGCCAGTTTCTGTGAACTGAGTTCAATCCCTGTACATTCACACAGTGAGATACTTCTTATTTACTTGACCTCAAACTTGTTTTCTTCAAAAATCCTGCTTCATTCAGTGTGCGGAATGGGCAGCACTCAGCTCACAAGCAAGTATTTAATCCACTGCTTTCCCATAATTGTTTACTCTGTGAGAGGTGCTACAGAGTGGTACTGAAGCCCTGAGAAATAGAAGTAAAAATATCTACTTATTTTCAAGGCCTGATTGGAGTCACGTTTGACATGATACATAACCATATGCACCATTTCTCACATCTGACCACAGCTCCAGCTGCTACAAGGAGTGTCACCATTCCAGCAAGACTGTCTCAGTGTCTCATTTTGGGTACTTAAAACATGAGAATCATCTGATGGGTCATCATTTTTGAAAAATACTGTGTGTGTGACTTTCTGACCCCAGTTGAGACTATCAGTAGGAGTCAGGGGTAGGATCTAATTCCCAGGGTGGCATTTAATGCTCTTAAGCCAAAGAACCCTCAAGAAATCTCCTTATTGCTCTTAGCCTTTCAGCTCCTCAGATAAATGGTGCAAAGTTTGCCCAGGCAGCCTTTGAGCAGGCCCACTCTGCATACTGAATCAAGAGTCAGAGCACAGGGAAAAGTAGTGCTTCACCATATACCTAAAGTGTGACACTTTCGAACTTTGGGAGCTGCCGTGGCAACCTTACCAGTGTTTTGCGTTTAATTTTTCATAGTGATTTCCTAGACTTTAAGGATAGTAAAGAGAGCTTCTCTTCATTAATTTCCATTGTGTGATAGTATTGATAGCACAAATGTTTTAAAGCAAGGTCAAAACTGTTGGACAACTCCACATCAGCTTTTGCTGCCTGAGCTTTTAGAGATGCTGGAACTACCAAAAGTGCTGCTTCCTTTCTCTTAGATCTGTTTTTTGTCCCAATAGTTAGATGGCTTAGATGAGCTAGATGGTTTCTACTGCAAAATAAATATTTTGAAGGCATATATATTGAAGGTACTGGGGTTTGGATTGCCATAATTTTCGATATTCTACTGATAATGGAAATGTCGGAGCAGCTTTGCTTGGAGGACTCACTTCCAGATCATGGCTCTGCCCCTACCTTTCTTCATGCTCTGGGCCAGTCCTCTGCCTCCACTGCAGGTGTGGCTCAAGTGTGCCCTTGTTGGTTTCTCCCACCAAAATTCTGGTTTTATATATATATATATATGTATGTATGTATGTGTATACACGCACACATACATATACACACATACAAGTTACATATAATTCATGATATAATATATATGCACACACTGTGTACATATATAATTGCATTTTTTTGCATATATACGTATGGGAATTTGTTTGGAGATTCACTCTCTTCCCATATCCAAGTATCTGCAGGCAGTAGGAGGAATAGTTGTGGAGGAGTATCTTTCCAAACAGACAGTAACTAGATAGCAGGAGAAATCCAACCTAATTACAATGAGACAGAGGGATAGATACAGAGTTTAAATGTTTGTTGGCTATTTTCTCCCAAGTCTTGCATTTTCATGAGTCGTTTTTGATCTCTAGTTTTGAACTGATCTGTAATGTCATTCTTTTTCTTCTTTAACCTCTCAAACCAAAGGGTTGTTCTGTTTTTATTCCAGTTACTATTTCATACCCAGCCAGCCGTTTGAGGATTTACCAGTAAGTTTTGGAGTGGTAGACTGCATTTCTCCGGTTTGGTTAGTTGTGTTTAACATGTAGCGATTAATTTATGGTGTAAGTTTTGTAAATGTAATGTGGAAGAATGTAAATACACTTGGAAAAAAGTAACTTTGAACTCTATTAAAAGTTGAAGTAGTCAAACTCTTCCTCTAAATAAAGTTTAGAGTGACATCTTGTGGTTACACTGATTTCAAATGCATATATCTGTTGGTATTATTTTATTTGGTCCACAGTCAGAATGGTATTTTCTGTTTCAAAATGTTTTGGATTTCTCAGCAGAAGTCCGTAATGATTTCCACTAGGGCTTTTGTGAGACTAGAGAAAACACTGCTATGTGGTGTCGGGACCATACAGGTTTAGTTAATCTTTTACTGCATGAAGTTTATCACATTTACCTGTGAGTTTCCAATATTTTGAACTCCAATTGAAGATGTTATAATGCTCTTCCAGCTGTTTGTAATTTCTCAAGAAGTTTCAATTAGCCATGGTGCCAAAGCAAGTGGGAGCTCATGTCTCAGCAACATCTGTGCCAATTCATTAACTGTCCAAAGATTTGCTTAGGTTTAGGTAAAGATAAATATATCCAGGAAGCTGGCATGGGGGATTTATCAATGTAGGAATGGGCAAGCCCATTTCAGATCCGTATTGCAATAGTGTACATGCATGCTACCTATGGATCAACCTCCAAGGTGCTGGGTGGTGTAAATGTGCTACCACCAGACTGTATCCAAATGCCTAGAAGGTGCTCAGGCTACAGTTTTGTGCAGTAGATCTAAATGAAGTACAAATCTTTTAAATGCTAGGTGGAGATGTAAAATAATTTTGTGCTCAGAAGCTTAAAGAACTTGGGAAAACACATGAGATTTGCTTTCACTTTTGGGAAGTCCTCTGCAGACATGCAGAATTAACATCTTCCTGCCGAGAGTTTTGGCTGGGGCCAGCAATGTATTAGCTGGTACAGTCTTGCAAACTAGCCACACAAAGGTCTCTTCCCATTCCTGAACAATGAAGAGGAGAAAGATGCTGATAATCTGCTAGGTCAAGTTATAACTATATAAAATGTTGATTAATGTTACCATGGAGCCCATCTGGCAGGTTGAATACCTGATTGTAAAATTAACTGTTCAATAAAAGACACTTGACCTTTCTAAGAAATAAGTTCTTTTTCGGAGAATGGATTCATTAACACATCTCAAATGGAAAGTCCCTCTAGCACTGCTCAACTCGCAATATGTGGCCCCAGGTCTGCTGTCAAGTCTTTTGATGTTGGAGGCTGGATTCAGGAAAGGATTCTGTGTTTTTGAAACTCAGGGTTTTTTTGGAGGTATTTTGGTCATGTAAGGATGCCAGCGCTGAACAAATGATTGATATGATGTGCTGGCAGTGTTAAAGGTTTTTAGCTTTGTGGTTAAAGCACACAAGGAACATGAAATCCAAGAAGCCCAGCTCAGTGATCCTAAAAGAGCCATCTGGTGACCTCATTTATTAATTTGATGGAAAAACAAAGATGCGACATTTTCAATTAAGATGAATGTTTGGCTGCACTGCCATAATTGGTTTTGGTGGATAAGTAAGTACAAGTTAAGCTGTTAATATAATCCTAATACTGAAACTGGAAGCACTGATGTTGATTTGGTGTAAACCAGAGCAAGTCATTTGGAAAGCCTCTCAGAATAGGCTAGCTGGTTACATTTCTCAACTATAGTTTAGGAAAAGCCCGTAAAAATTATGTATGAAGTACAGAAAATGTGTTTAAAGATATATTTACAGGGATAATTCTGAAAATTTCCTTGGCAAAGTGCTTCCAAGCATTCCAAAAGACTATTTAAATAATAAAGAAATTTGCAGGTAGTTAGGCACCAAAGTAATGCTGATCATTTTTAAATGCCATCTCTTTTGGTCACAGAAAGAAATGACTGGTGATGATGTTTCACGGCAAAAGAAAACTGTCTCCTCTACATTTCATTTCTGCTGCACAGACAGCAATATCCCTGTTGCCATTTTTTAATAGCTGCTTGGCAGATTTTGTCCTGCTATGAATCAGAATCTTCTCTAATAGGTTTTGTCTGCGCAAGAAAGAACTTGCTGTGCACACTGAGACGGCTGGATATTAAGTAGATTTTGCAACAAGAGACTGTAAAGAGGTTTCCGCATAATACAGGACATGAGGCTGGGATGACATTGTGCAAACTACAGTTTTTTTCCAAATTGTGACCACCATGAAGTGAATTCCCTGCACTGGCAGGAAATAACCCATTGATGGAAACGCCAAGAGAAATGGGGCAGAAACTATGTGCCACCTGATGACCACTGCTGTTGAGTCTGGTAGTCTGTACTGGGTGGGATGCGTTAAAAATAAGGGCTCATCAGTTAGACAGTGTTTGAGTAGTGGAATAGCTGTTTGAAGGCTTAGTTATTGAATTCTCTGAACTCTGAACAGCTACTCATATCCTCTTTCAGCAGCATAAAGCCAAAATCTTACTGTGCTGTGATCACTTAAGTCCCCTCTCTGATTTCATCAGAATAAAAGGAAGATTCTAGCAATTCTGGCCCTGATTTTGTGCCAGTGTTCCTCTCACTGCAGTTCAGGACTAACAGGCTGCCTGCACAGTCCTCCAGTATTATTAAAATCCACAGCAAATTTAAATTTAAAGTGGAGGTGGCTGAACAACAAAATTACCTGCGGAGTTTGGGGGCTGTTGCTTTAAGTAATTGCTATCTACCCATGTAAATTCCTTTGGGGTGCCTTTTGGATGGATTAAATATTCCTTACTTCTTCTCTAAACCTCTTGTTTAATATTCATGTGTGCTGTTAACCAGCTGCTGCATCCTGTCCAAGAGCAAAAAGGGGTAGGCATTTCAGTAGCAAACCAAGTGATACTTAAAGATATCCCCTGCCTACTTCAGAGCAGCAGTATGGGAGTTAATTGATATTTATCAAATGCACTGAAGTCCTCGAATGAGAAGCACTATGGTTGTGCCAAGCATAGTTTGTTTATTTCAAGCTCTTACCTGGCCATTTTGACCATTTGCTAAATGCACTTGAGAGCAAGCACACAAAACTTGCTATAATGCTGACTTGATTTCTCTTCTCTAAATGGGAACAGAATCAGGACACACTTTCCTACAATATAATAATTACAGAAGTGTAGGTGCTCTACTTAACCTGAGAAAAAAAAAGCTCTTCACTTAATTAGCTGCCTGGCATTTTGCAATGGATGGTAATATAAAAAGGTTGTATTAACAAAATGCAATATAGAAAGACCTTGTTAGATTTTATTACATTTTCTGCTTGGCAATTTATTAGTATTAGAAAGCCTAATTCTTTTGCTTATCTTGTAATTATAGCAAGGTGTTTATGAACAGGAGTTCCAGCTGCTTTTCTGTATAGAGTCTCATTAGATGTGAAATTAGAAAGCTTTTTAGACTGTCAGTTTTTGCTCATTACACAGGGTGCGTAAAGCATTCTGAAATGCATGCATTATGAGAGGTCAGCATGATATTTTGTGAGTTTCCTGAGTTTCCAGCAAGGACAATGAATCTAATAGATAGAGATGGTCTTCCGAGGAAGGCTTCTTTATTTTGAAGACAACATATTTAAAATCCTCCTCTGGAATAGGGAGGTAACTACTATTCCCCATTTCATCAAAAAGCAGCTTTAGGTGTCTGTGTGTACAGTGCTCCCTATCCCTGCATCTGGCTACAGTTCAGTGTCTCCATTTGACACCTAGGGGTGTCTGGTGACAATGTCCGTGTTTGAATAACACAAAAGCCTCCTGAGGTGTCCTGTCCTTGTGTGTGGTGCCCAGCTGACCATGGCTCTGCTGGGACTTTTTTACAGATTTCAAAACCCAGCTGATCTGAACAAAAGCTTTAGTGACTGACCCAAGACCTCACAGGACACTTGTGACTGAACACAGAGCTTAACTAAGGAATCCAAAGCTTGCATCATATCATGAGATCATCCGGATTTAGGCTGTCAGGCTCAAGTTATAATGGACAGCATTGTCTGATTTCATTCTCTTGGAGAGAATTTAGGCCAGTCAAAGGCCTATTCTTATTTTTTCTTATCTTCTCTATGGAAGATGGGATATGATATCCACCTAGAGCAAAAGTGGGCCACAAAATGGCAGGCAGTAATTAGAAATCAGAACATTTGCAAATAGGAGAAGACACTGAGCTATTACCGGTGTTAAAACTTAATATTTATGTGTCCCTGTATTTTGCATTGCTCATGATAAGTTCTTACTTTTACAAATCAGTTAATTTCTGGAAATTATTTGTCTTACCACTTGGGCAAATGAATGTCTGTCAATGGATGGAACTGCCATATATGAGACTTTTCACTGCCAGTCTTGCTTTGGCAGGTACTTGCTCATAATGTGAAATCTGAGTGATTAGGATGGAATAAACCAGCTTCATGAACTCTGATGCAATAAAGATCAATATTTTAATGAGAATATAAAATCAAACCTGGACATTTTATTGCTATTCTACTAAACCTGGCGTTACTCTGGCCCTCTGTTAGTGAGAGTCCACTGATTTTATTAGTTCCCAGTCTTTAGTGCCTCTCTGGAGGGGAACATTAGGCATGGAGTGATAGGACAACGGGGAACGGCTTTAAACTGAAAGAGGACATGTGGAATCACAGAATACATTGAGTTGGAATGGACCCATCGGGGTCATTGAGTCCTAGTCCTGGCCCTGCACAGGACATTCCAAGAGTCACATCATGTCCCTGAAAGCATTGTCCAAACGCTTCTTGAACTCTGTCATCAGGCTTGGTGCTGTGACCACTGCCCTGGGGAGCTGTTCCAGTGCCCAACCAGCCTCTGAGTGAAGAACCTTTTCCTAATATCCAACCTAAACATCCCCTGACACAACTTCAGGCCATTCCCTCTGGTACTGTCACTGGTCATGACAGAGAAGAGATCAGTGCCTGCCCCTCCTCTTCACCCTTAGGAGGAAGCTGTGACAGCAATGAGCTCTCCCCTCAGTCTCCTCCTGGCTGGACAGACCAAGTGAACTCAGCCACTCCTCATACAGCTTCCACTCAAGGCCCTTCAACATCTTTGTTGCTCTCCTTTGGATGCTCTCTAATAGTTTAATATCCTTCTTAGATTGTGGTGACCAAAACTGCACACAATATTCAAGGTTAGATTAGATATAAGAAAGAAATTCTTTACTGTGGGGGAGATGAGGCACTGGAACAGCTTGCCCAGAGAAGTTTTGGATGCCCCATCCCTGGGAGTGTTCGTGGTTAGGCTGAATGGGGCTTGTGAAACTAGCTTGGGCTAGTGAAACCTTGGTCTCTGCCCATGGGACCAGGGTTGGATTAGATGATCTTTAAGATCCCTTCCAACACAAACCATTCTAGGATTCTGTGAGCTGAGCTAGGAGCAGAGAACAGCTTAGATAACTGTAACCAACACTTGTACGTTACCCACAGGCCCAAAGAAACAGAATGAGATTCAATCCACTTAATTTGCACCCCAGATGGGTTGGCTTTCAGAATGAGGGTTATACTCCTAAATATAAGGGTGTATCTCTAGGCAATGGAAAGAGGTGGTGCCTTTGAAAGCAGGAGATCCTGTTTGAGCTGAGATGACCTGATTAGATTGGCTGAATTGTGTTCTAAGAATTCAGGCAAAGCAGAACAACAAAAAGAGCAAACATACAAGAATAATGAAAACAATTACTGCTTTAAACATACTTAAAAAATCTGTTTCTAGATTGAGCTGGCTCTGTTTCTGAAATATCTTTGTTTTTCAGAACAGGCAGTCCTGCAGAAGAAGGAAGGTTTTTTAGTTTGGAGGTTATATCTAGTTGTGCAATGGATTTTTTTGCACCAGTTTCAATATCATTTACTTAAGGAGTCTGAGCTGGAGACATATGAAGCACCAAGCCAAGAAAATCTGTCCTGTGTGTGGTGCAAAGGTTGCATGTCAGAGAGAAGGACAAGATTGCTCAAAAGCTTTGCTGGTGATTCCTGGTGATTAAGTGAGGTGTATGGGTGACAGCATAAGAATCCCAGTTGATACTCCAGAAAAATTAAAATATATACATCTTTCATTAACTACTTGTCTGGGACTATAACAGTTGCTAGAGTAATCTGAAAACAGGGCTGTAAATATTGGATAAGAACATCCAGTACTTAAACGAGATAAAGTAACTGCCAGGGCTCTGGGGAAGGTAAGGGACAAGCAGTCTTTGTTCAGCTTTGCAAAATGTACTGTTTATCATGTAGGGCTTTTTGTCTTGGGAATTACTACCAAGCCCCAGTTTCCCATTGGAGTGCCTTTCTGTTACCTCTTATGTCATTCATGGCCTTTGCTGTCAAGATAATTTCTTCCTTTTTAAGATTTTGGTCAAAGGAGAAAATCAATCAAACAAGTTAGTAAATTTATACAAGAGATTGTGAATTAGATATCTTCAATTTGCTACATTTTCAGCTTTGGCCTCTGCAGTTAAGATGAAAGGGTGGGATTTGTGCCTTTTTGGGGGACTTGCCTCTTTTTTGACATTCTTCTCCTCAGCCCCAGGATGCCAACTTGAAGTACCAGGGTGCTGAGGTGTTTCCTTCAGCATTTGCCTACAGAACTTGGTGTAGTATTAGGATATATAGTGAAGGTCCCTGTTGGTCAAGGCCATGCTCTCTTTGTACCCGGCTTTTTTTACAAGTTGGATTTACTTTCAGTAAAGAAAGGCCTAAGAAATGAACTCCAATGGTGGTTTATCAAACCAGATTTTTGTTTGTGCTTGTAGCTTTGGGTATTGATTATCAGTTGGTGAGGAGCTGGATCTCTGGAGAAATTGGGATGGGGTTGTGAGGCACAATACAGTACTAATGCTGTTATAATGTTATGCCAGGTACGTTTTGCATTTAAACAAGGAGTTGGCATTAAATCAAGACAATCCTCAGGTACTGGAGGACATTTGGGTAAACAAAAGGCCCAGTCTTGAACTTTTGCTAAGCAGTGTGGGTGATAAGTAAAGGATTAGAGAGGAAGACAAAGAAAACCTAGGACATGTATACACTTCTCAATGGGATAAACACATTTTCAAATTGGATTACAAATCTGAATAGACATATAAACACCTTCTAATAAGAATTGTGTTATATGGTTACACCAGGTATATTAGATAACCTGTGCTGGCAAAATTAGGTTTTTGCCATCCAGCACCACTTTTAAGGATAAATGCAAGAACTGCAAGATTTCTTAGTCCAAATTCATATTCTGCAAGATTTGCACTCAAATAAATCAGATATGAAAGTTTCTGGAAGAACCTTCCCTGAAACAGGACTTGCTTTACTGTGTAAAGGAAATACATGCTAAGCTATGCCAAAGGATTGGAGATATGGCTGTTCCTGTATAGAAATCTCTTCACAAAATTCAAATGCATTTTTTTAGGATTGTGATTCATTCAAATTGTCAGTTTCCTCCAGTGACAGCTTTAGTGACAGCCCTCATCATGTGTTTGAAAAAACAGTAGTACAAAAATAGTCATGATAAAAAGGAAAATGTTATCGTTCGACATAATTGCTCTGCTAGACCTCTTCTTTTTGCTGCAAAAGAGCCTCAGAGAATATCACAATTCCTTTTCATTGCCGTCCCTGGAAATCACTGGACATGAGAGATATGGTAGTCACATATCTCAGCCTCCCTGTTCATCATTTATTGCTGTATACTAAAACTGTGACACAAACTGCAGTGCTTTTTCCCAAACTAGAAGATGTTTTACAAGTGTATGGCAAAGGAAAAGGTTTGAGGAGCCCTTCACTAAACAATAAATTTACAATAATTTCCAGCTAACACATTTTTGCTTGGAAGTACAATTTCCATAGTGCAGTGAAAAGACCTCAAGAATTTTCTGTATACAGGTTATATCTTTAAGGGCTCTCAGTGGCACCAGGAGTGAATTCCAAACCTTTGAGTGTGACTGTACATCTGCGGGTGACAGAGATTCTCTACTCTTTCTGAACTGGATAATGCCCTCATAAAGCAGCATCTGGTAGAGTGTGCAGATCCCATGTGGAAGTAATATTACACAAGTGCTGGGACTGCACAGATAGCTCACAAATGTGGAAGAAGCTGCAGTCAGCAAATTCTTAGTAGTTTCAAATATGGTTAAGTGACAAAGTTACTGCAAGGCAAGCAGGCGTATGGATTTCCAGCAAGTTAGGGAACTGCCCATGTGCACACTCCCACTGTCCAACAAACTGCTCTCTGAATGAACTGTCAGCTGAAATCTAGTTGGAAATGTCTTTATTAGTGAACTGATCTGGGAACACACATATTGCCGCATGGGGGACTCAATCACCTGCATGTAAAATAGCTTGAATGGTTTCTGAGAAGGTTTCTGCCCATTTGACCAGCGTTCTTGCCAACCATTCACAGCCCCATAAATCAGAGTACATGGCTGCTCTGTTCTGGAGGCCAAGAGAATGTTAAAGTATGACTCTAAGCTCAGCGCTATTAAGGTGATTCCAAGCGTGTGTAGTTGACATGGCATAGTTTGTGTACCGTGGGTGTTGGGTGACATCTCTCAAGCACTGTCAGAATATGCCTTCAGACTCTTCTTCAGATGTTGCAGGTTGTCCCTGTTCATTTTATGGAAGTGTATCATCTGTCTAGCCTAAATAATATGCCTGATAGCAGTCACTCAACACCTTGTTTTTGTGGCTAAATTTGACTTCACTGTATCCAGGTAGATCCACTAATCTGTATAGCCTCTGTTGACCAGTATGTTGCCTGTGCAGAGTCCTGGTTAGCTGCTGTATAATGCATAAACAATGAGGCTCGCAGAGTTCATGAAAACTGAGACCTTTGGAAAATTGTTAATCATCTTTCTAAAGGAATGACAGTTCACAGTCTGGAGTGAAGCCTTGGCATAGCACAGAAAGCCAGCTGTGTCCTGGGCTACATCAAAAGTGAGAGGGATGTTTCTCCTGCTCTGTTCTACTCCGGTGAGATTTCACCTGGAGTGCTGCATCTGTCTCTGGGGTCCTCATCACAGGAAAGACGTGAACCTGTTACAGCAGGTCCAGAGGAGAGTATGAAAATGATCACAAGGATGGATTACCTCTCCAGTTAAGGAAAGCAGAGGAAGTTGGAGCTGTTTGGCCTGGAGAAGGCTCCAGGAAGACCTTATTGTGACTTTTTAATACTTGAAGGGGGCCTATAAGAAGGATGGGGACAGACTTTTTTGTAAGACCTGTTGCAATAGGTCAAGGAAGAATGGTTTTAAGCTAAAAGGGGGTAGATTTAGACTAGATGAAAGGCATTTTTCTTTTTTCAATGAGAAGCATTAAATACTGACACAGATTGCCCAGAGAGATGGCAGCTGCCCCATCCCTGGACACATTCGAGGTCAGCTTGGATGAAGCTCTGAGCAACCTGATCTAGTGGAAGATGTCCTGGATCAATGTAGGGAGGTTGGCCTGGATGGCCTCTCAAAATCCTTTCCAACCCAAGTGATTTTGTGATTCTGTAATATGAATATTGGCTGTATTCACCATGAGGAAGCTCTCTGGAGTGCTCTGCTTTCATCCCCTGAGTTTGTGCAAACCCCTCCATCCCTGTCAATCCAGGGGGTGAATAATTTTAACAGCTGCTGCTCTTTTCTGATCAAAGGATGTAGGGCCTGACAGCAGCAGCATATCTTTACACATGGAACCTCATCTTGACTAAGGCTTCTTCTATATCACCAATATCAAAAAAATTGTCTGCCCTAACAATCAAACCTCTCCTGACTGCATTATCTCCAGTTCATTGATCCAAAAAACATCAATTATTTCTATTAAACACAAATACTTTCAATAGGGATTTTCTATATACTGTGCTAAACTTCAGGATTTTACAGATAATTTCAGTGTTCTATAGTATTTTGATGATCTTTCCTCTGCTTTTTTGCTCTGTTGAGACCAAGCATAAAAGCTGGCTTTTTCACAGCATCTGCACCACTAGAAAACTTGAATTATTTTAAGGAAGTAAAATTTTCCCATCCCAAACAGCAGTAAAAGTCCACTTTGTCACAGCAATATCACAATGATGAATGTTCAAGGGCAAAGCTTTGATTAATGACAGCTGCAGTTTGGATTTCACTGATGGTGATTTTGTACCTCCTTCCAGGCAGCTGCACACTTACTGCAAGTATCTAACTAGACATATTTATTATGCTAGTTTGGTTAAATAGTCGTATAAATGAAGCATATGGATACTTGTATAATTTGCATCTGCAGCGTGTGACTATTATGTGAAGTAGGCTTCTAGTAGAAGAGTATCCATCCTTCAGTTGAGATGTTCCTATTAGCTTAAATTAAGGAGGCCCCTGATTAGGTTACATAGAAGTGAAATACCAGTCTGTAAAAGGTCCTGGGGGTGAAGGGATGCAGTTGTTCTCCATTCAAAAGCACGTTGGTACATGGAAAGTTGTCCAATAATTTCAGCTGCCTTTCTGAAGTGTTGAGCTTAGCAAAAAATTAGCAAATTTTGGGTGAGCATAGCAAACTGTAAAGCAAATATACTGCCTTCTCTTAAATGTTCTCTTTTTTATAAATGTGAAAGACTAGCCAGCAGTTTTGCTGCTGGAATTGTTGTGTAGGATTGCAACTGTAAATAGGATATTGTGACAACTGTGTAGGAGTGAAGCTGAGGTGAGACTTCTAAAATGATTGGTTTCACCTTTAAGCTGTTACTGTAATGTAATTAAAGTGGTGGTTGTGCAGTGATTGTTGGAAACTTGTATTTTGCATGCAAGCAAAGCTGTAGGGAAACCATCAATATGATCCATAACTCAAATTCTGGCTATTTTATTGCACAGATGTTATTTTAACTCTGTGTTGGGTTACATGGTGTAAAGTGTGTCTTTCTTCACTTTACACCCAGGCATGTCCTGCAAAACAGAAGCTCCCATCTCCATTTCCATTACTCTCCTCTACCAGTTTCTTTAAATATTAGGTTTTGGAGCTATCCATTTGTAAACTATTTGTTATTTTATATGCAAGATGGAAAGTAATAGAATAAGGTTGGTTATATACGTTGGCAGATACTGAACAGGCTTCAGGTCCTTGCTGTGCTACAACCCCTGACCTTGCCTCTGCCTGAGGAAGGATTCCAGCCCTTCTTGGCCTTCCATGCTTGCCTCTCCTTACCCTGGGTGCTTCCCCGCACCACGTGGTGTTACCTGCAGCATAAATCCCGATTGAACTTGAGGAAACAGGGCAAGAGTCTCACCACACAAAAGGAGCCTCCCATCAAATGTTTTGTTGATTGCATTCAGCAGTGTTGCAATGCAGAGAGAGATGCACAAATCAGTTTATGGCTTCAGAATTAATTTCTCTTGTGAGTTGTTACTAACAGGTACGGTGCAGAAAGCATGTGCTCAAAAACTCATTTTTTGTTTAGGGACTGCAGTCATGGGGGTAGTAAATCCTACAAGGTGGTGCTAGAGTTTTACACATCACTGCAGCAAACAAGAAGGTTTTGAGCTAGAGAAAGTGCTCTGCTCCCACATCCTCAGCAGATTCCAACAAATTAGTGTTAATTCTCTTTTTCCTTCATGTACTATTAAGTGCATTCTCTTCACAAGCTAACAAACCAAAGCGGGTGATAGTGTCTAAAATAAAAGCATGTTAAGAAATATTTTATTTCCTATTGCTTATTGTTCTTTCTCTCTGTATAATACACTGTGCTCCCTAGGACAAATAATTAATGCAGGTGATGCGGTTTTTGGCGGGGTTACTCTCAAGGGGATGGTTTATACGAAATGAATTTCTTTTTTCTTGCTTGACAAGGGATGGGAACAGCGAGTAAGACTTGTCACCAGGTGGCACCATTAACCTAAGTTATGTTTCAGCGAGGTGAGTGCAATGAAGTTTATATTCAAAAGGAATTTAGTAGAGAGATTGCTCTTTTCACCTTCCTTCAAAGTAAACACAGAGCACAGAGAATAGGCCAAATACTTCTTCTGTTCACTGGCACATTTTAAATTATTTCATGCATTTGCAGTGCTATAATGTGGCGAAGAGTCTTCCACGCTTTGTGTATGGTAAGTAAAATGCATGTCTATATTTCTCCAGAAAACCCTTGCCTGCTTTTGAATTTTGCAATACAGTGCACATCTGGTGCATCCAGAAGCAGCATTTTCCCTAGTGAAATCCCAGAACAAGGCCAGGGAATTCTCAGATGAAAATACTTGTGTCTAAATATTGTTTGAACATTTTAAGACTCTATTCTATGAAGCTAAGCAATAAGAAATCTATTTTCCTTACTTCCAGTGAGTAGCACCATGGGCAGTGCAGGGGAGATGATGAGCCCCATCCCTGGCTGCTGTTCAGAAGTGGGGCTGGTGTTGCTACCCCTCTGCATCAGAACTGCTGCAGCCTTGTATCAGCTTGTGCTGCTTCTTGGCACTCACTGGGTGGTGTAGCTGTCCTCCGAAGCGAGGAATAAAACTTTTCCCCTTGCAGACATTTAAATGGCTTGAGTTGAAAAGTTAGAGTTTGTTTTGAAAGGGTCGGGTTGCTTTTTAAATGGCTTTCAGTGAATTTTATCAGCTTGATCGTAAGGTGGTAAACATCATGGTGTTTTTTCTAACAATGATATTAACCAAATGGCAGGAGGCTAGGGTGACCCTTGGGAAACAGCAAATTCTTGTCTTCTGATCAGGTATTAAAGAAGAACAAACCATCAGCCAGTTCTTTCTGAATAAGCTGGAATATTTAAAGCGAGCAGTGTTTTAGCTAGCAACCTTTGGGATTCTTTAAAGCATGGTTCTAGGGTGCAGGTTGTAGTTCCCACTTAGCTCATAAAAGTAAGCAGGAAACCAGAGGTTTATACTTTAAAGGATTATTTAATTAAATTTTTATTAGGGTGAAACCATGAAATGGATCTTGTTCATGTGAACTGTGAATCATAAGGTCACATCAAAGCTGATTGATGTGGGTTGATTATGCTGCTCCCATGTCAGTGATTTCAAGGGCATTACTGGGTAGCATTTTATTGTACTAAACTGCAAGTCATGCTGTAATTTAAGTTATACATATTTTATGTGGGTTTTTTTTTTACCTTTGCTTGCTTCTCTGGTCAGCTGTGAAAGTCACTGATGATGCAGTCTTTGTGTCAGTGTCCAGTCTTGAGTTGAACAGAGGCAGTGGAGTCTGTCCTTGGGGAGATTAAAACCCTGAGTGGGCTCTCTGAGGAACTTGATCTAGTTACCCCTGCTTGAGCAGGGAGGTTGGAGTAAGTGTTCTCCAGAGGTGCCTTCCAACCACAGCCACTCTGGTTCTGTGTCCAGCAGAAGAAAAATCTTGGCAAACAGAACTCTGGGATTTCTCTAATTAGGCCTGTGCAGTGCCATCCATGTGGAAGCTGCAGGATTGTTCTTCGGGTGGACTCCTTGCTGGTAAAGATAAGAGCAATATTCAGAGCAGTGGAAAGAACAATTCTCTTGAGATTTGCATTTCATTGCCGTTTTTTACTGATGTTTACCCATTACAATGCAATAGATACTTAAATTCCAATTTGTCTTCATCCCCTAGCAAAGCAGAAAATGTGTATGGTGCATAGTGAATAGAAAGCAGATTCAGCAACACAATATCTTAAAGAAAAATGCCATTAAGAATCAGCCAGTTCTAAACCACCCTGTATGTACACAGAAACCTTTTCAAGTTTCAGTATACTGATTCAGTGGACATCTTAAATAGCAGCAGTAACAGTGTTATTGCAACCCCATGGTCTAAGGAAGAAAGTGAGGCAGGGCTTGTAGGAAGAACAAGATCAGCCAAGTAGAGTCTTTTGACAAAAGAGGGTATTGCTTAGAAGAGTGTCTCTCTGATGTTGATTTTATTGGTTTATGGAATAAAAGGCAATTGGAAACAATGACATTATCAGGTGCTCCTGTGGTTCAAAAAATGTTGTCTTTGTCACTGTTTGAAGGATCCAAATGATGTATCAGGAAACAGGAATAAGACTCCTGAGTTGTGGTATTGTACTTGTTTATTGTTTTCCTTTTTCTTTCACTTTTAAATGGAGACATGGATGTGGCGGCAAGAAGGAAATAAATCTGATGTGTAGATAAAACTCTTTATCTAGGATGCTGCCTTCAGTAGAATCCTTAGCACTATAAAACCTAAATCATGTAATAACATAAATCCTAAACATCAATTCTAAATTCCTTGGTGTCATAAAAAAATAGTAATACTTCAAACCATTTCTTTTCCCTATTTTCCTGGGGGCTTTAATTTTTGTATTTCTTCTTTATATATTTCTCCACATTATTCCACGTTTCTTTGTCTGTTTTCTGGTTTAAATTGCCTTGCCTTTTTTTTTTTTTTTTTTTTTGGTTTGTTTTTAATTTTCTGTGGTCAGTAGCAAGTCATTGATTTTGTACAATCTGGATTTTCAGCAAGTACTGCAAGGACCCAAATATTTTCTTGTGTGTGATGCTGCAGGCAGCTGCCTGTGCTTATAACTGATTCTGTTCCTGACAGCTTTAAATTATTGCTGTTTGCTTGCCTGCAAGCCTTCACTGAAACTGAAATTCTTGCACAAGCCCAGATATATCAGGAAAAATGTGGGCAAAGCATATGAAGAAAGCAATTTATCCATCACTGACAGTCTAGTAATGCATAACAATCTTTCAATGGCTGGTCAGTGGTGAACAGGGACAGTGGCAGTTTCATAATGTGTGATTTGGGGTCAGAATATCTGTAGGACCTGTAGACTTCCTATTTGCTTTTCAGAAGTATATCTGCACTCATAGAGACAACCCATGAATAGTTTATATTTCTTCTTCTGTCAGGAGTTTGCATCTAGGTTATTATTTATACATTGCTCATCTAAAGTGTAGCAGAACTGGCAGGTGGTTGTTTTGACTGAAATGGAGTAGATCTGATTTAAACAAACCATAAATTAAATAGGGGGTTTTTAGGAATCCTCATCTGGGTGGAATTTTTTGTGAGTGATTTTTCTTCATTTCTTTTAAAAGAATCAACAATAGCTAAAATTATTTGTAAATGATGCTCATGTTTGCCAAGGACTGCTGACTGAAAAAGAATCATAGAATACATCAAATTGGAAGGGACCCATAAGGATTGTTGAGTCGAACATCCTGCTCCTCACAGGACTACCTAAAGTAAACCATTTGGCTAGGAGCATCATCCAGACGTTCTGTGAACTCTGACAGGCTTGGTTTCCTGGCCATAGAATCACAGAATCATAGAATGTGAAGGGTTTGAAATGGACCTTAAGGACCATCTTGTTTCAACACTCACTGCCATGGGCAGAGACAACTTCTACTAGACCAGGTTGCTCAACCTTATCCAATCTGGCTTTGAACACTTCAAGAGATGAGATCCACAATCCACCTGACCAACCTGTTCCAATGTCTCACCACCCTCACAATAAAAACCTTCCTCCTAATATCTAAACTAAATTTCCTCTCTTTCAATTTGAAAATTTCAGTTTCTTTTCTGAATACTTACGGGAAAGCATGAAGGCATTTTATATATCTCTGGACTGGGCAGTAGCTGGCTAATAGTTTCCTGTTTGAGGGGAATGGAGATGTATGTATCCACTTGTTTTCAGTGCATGGTACTGACCAAGATAATAAGTGACTGGCACAGATTTTCATTCTGGCTATGTTCTGAAATTTGAATTTCAATCATCTCCTGCTCTCTTTGTTAATTAATCCAAATTAACTGAATTCTGTCCACTGCTCTACTCTCTCTCCAAATGAAGTAAAATGCAACAATTCCTGACTCATGCTTGTTTACAGCATTTTTTGAAATAGGTGTGACTTATAAAGTTGCATATTTTTCTGCTTTGTTTTACTGGCTACACATCAGAGATGCCTAAGAACTTTCTGGAAGAGCACACTCCTAAAATTTTCACAGGAATCTCTGTGGTTCTAATATCATTGACTTGCACTGAGTCTTAATTGATTAAATCTTAAATCAAGCATGAAAAGGATGCTGATCACCCAAATGACAGTGAAAGCATTTCTTCATGGCTGCAGCTAAAGGAGCTTATATTATAATGTAAGGTGAGATGGACAGTCAGGCTCTAAAGAAGGTGCACAGAAAGGTGGGTGTAGTGGTTTTTGGCAATGTTTTCACGAGATCCAAAAAAATTTAGGCTTATAAATATGCCCAAGGGCCGTATCTTCCTCATGGAAGTTGATACTTAGTTTGAGTGTTGAAAAATGAAATTCTAACTCAGCTACAGTAGCACACAGCTATTTTCAGTGTGGTTGGGAAGCACTGACTGTGCACTGAGCTAAAGGGACAGTACAAAGTCAGTCTCTGCTCTGCTGCTGCTGTTCCTTTTACACCTGAAAACTGTGTCATGGGGAACCCCTGGAGCTTGTTCTTCAGAAAACTCCTCTGAATTAGACTCCTTCCTGTGCCAGCAGACATCCTTTCAACCAAGGAAAATATTCTGCTGTCCTTGAACTATTAACCTGCGAGATGGAATAACCACCTCAGTGTGTTTGCCTTCTTAAGAGTCAGAGGCTCTTTGTGGACCTCCTGGGCAGGATGGCTGCTTCTTACCTGCTCTCTGTCCTATTTGTTTTCTTTTACTTGCAGCTCTGCTACAAATGAAATTTTCTACGAGTTTAGCTCTGAATTGCCTGAATACACAAACCTTTCTGGGTGTAGGTCACAGGGAAGGTCAACACTATAACTGAGATTATTTTGGCATAGATACCCATGTCTCTAATGTGCTGCCTGAGTGGGAGCCAGGGGTTGGTGATGGTGTTCATTGAAAGAGGTTCCTCCCCAAACTGGATTTGTTAGTGAAACCCTAACTATGACACTGTGCTTGTCATGTAGGTAGCAAGTGGATAATTCTGTAGAAACTTGGTAAAAACAATCACATATGTACAGCTGTGGATGCTTTCTATGTATGGTGTTTATTTGATGGCTTTTTTTCCTTGGACTTGTCTTCCCCTTGTACTCAATGCATTATATTTGGTAAACACAGACCTATAAAATGAGAGGGGAAAATTTTTCTCTGTGGTTAGTTGGTTCTAACATTCAACATGTCATCAGGAAATATATCATCTAAGTGTCTTTGTTTTTAAACAACCTGTCTTTAGCTGAAGCACTGGTTTCATGGAAAAGTCTAGAGAATGAACACAGAAAAGCAGAATACAAAACTCCTGGAAAATAAGAGGCAGTATTGCTCTTCCTTTCAATCCTGTTGTCTGCTTCTGGGAATTAGTTAGATTAAGTAAGCCTAAAAGACAGGACAGGAGAAAGAAAATGAAATACATCCAAAATTCATACTTACATTAACGGAACAATACCCTGAAAGGGAAATCGTGCCAAAAGTTGCATCTGTGCCTTTTGCAAGATGGTGATAAAAAAGCAAAAGAAATCTCTCCATTTTCAAGATAGCTTCACAAAGAAAGCAGCCAGACATGGAACCACCTCCTACCCTTCATTGCCAGTGGCTCTTACATGTGATGTCCTTGGATACCAAAAGATTAGCCAGTCTCATCCACCTGGCCCATGTCACAGGGATCAAAGACATTTCTCCACCTACCAACTTAAGTTCATGGTAAGTACATCCTTTTATTAAGTTGCACAATATTTTCATAAAAAACAGGGTTACTGCTTTTTTTTTTTTTTGGTAATTATACTGAAGCACAAAGTTGTTTGTGTCTGTTGGTTGTCATGAATTTATTAAAAGAAGGAAAGGCTGTACAGTATAAAAAAGATAGCTTTGTGAAGGCTATTATCATGAAGTACAAGAGTTGATATTCCTTTCTTTTCTTTTTCAGCTCTCTGAAAGTGAAGAGGACAAATTGAAAATTGCAGTCTCAGAAGATTAATAGGGACATCTGACTCTTGAGGGGGCAACAGTCCTCTCGTGGCAATGCATTACAAGCAACAAAAAAGGTATCCTTTAAAATTACTTTGTGTTCTCAGTGTGAATGGACAGAACACATGCCATGGGAAATTTACATCCAATTTTTGTTTTCATAGGTTAGGAATCTGTAAAAAAATCACAACAAAAAGCAAAAAAATGCAGATTTAATCTATGACTTGGTGGTCTCCATATATTTACCAATCTGGAATTTTCTGCTGCAGTAGTTTTATGAATTTGATCAAATGGCAGTTTTCATATGGCAAGTTCATTTTCCTACTCTCTTGAGGTAAAAGGCCTTCTCCTCCCAATTACTAAATCTCAGTTACAGTTCATTTACAGCAGAAAATCAGAAACTGGATGACGTTTCTGCATCTTGGTGGTTGTTGACTCAGGACCAGATTGAGCAGTGAATAAGGTCACGGTTTGACAGCTGGAAAGGCATCTGATTGTCAGCTGCAACACGTGAAAGATCATCTCAAGGACCTGAAGCCAAATAAGCGTTTTGCACTTGACTGGTGTGAAATTTGTGTTCGTGTTTCGGTTTGGTTTCACAGACATTAAATGAGAGTCTACATTCGTGGTGACACATAGTTAGAATTGCTCTTGGCCAGCTGGATACCAGATGCCTTTCTTGAATTCAGAGAATTATTACACTGGATCATTAAACTTCTAATTTAGTGCTCATTATATCTGAAGAAATTATTTTCCTCTCTTGGTGCTGTGTCCTTTTCTGTTTTTCTTACTACTAGCCTTATCTTACCAAGCCTTATCTTCTTCTTATGAAGAAACAACTGCTTTTAATCTAATGGAAAACAAGTATTCTTGAGAAATCAATGATTCTTTCATCCTAAACATGCTGCCTTCAACACAGAAGGTAAAGCTTGATCTCATTTGGATTCTGAATACCTGAAGGTATGTGACACCAAAATCTTTTCCTTAGAGGCCAAAGAAGGTGGAGCAGTCTTCTTTGGTCTCTTAATGACTTCTCACAAGATTCTTTATGGCCAGGAAGCAGTGGTCCTTGAGATGTCTGTGCTGACGCTTATCCACAAGCCACTTACCCACTTATTCAGCAACTCTTTCTCAAATTCTTTTCTGAAGGGTAAGGCTGGCATTTTCTGAGTATTCCTCCCTGTAGGCACATCTATCTTTACTAGTTTGCCAGCTGAATTTCTGCTCAAAGTGAATTGACAGAGGTGAGTGTGAATCAAGCACACAACCAAGCACTCCTCATATTCTGCTGTACTTCTAGATGTAGCCTTGTGGGGGGACTTCACTACTCTTTGCAGAGGATTTAGCCTGTGCAAGAAAAGGGTGACATTCTGAGTAATCAAAGAAAAATCATCTGTGTTCAGTGGGAAGAGTGACATGAAGATTTCAGTGGCTCATACAGGCTTTGCTAGAAAGTCATGGGAGTTTGGAGAGAGTGTTAAAATAGGATTGGGATGGGGTTAGAGGAGATTTGTGATGCAAAGAGTCTATAAGGACAGTATTACAAAGTTAATGTAAGACTCTTCTGTTTTAGCTGTGCTCTGTTTTTGTCTTTTTACATGTCAAAGACCCTTCCAGCTTACAATAAAATTTTAAGATACTTTTTTCTTTCCTACAGCACTAAAGATGTCCAAGTGCTTCAGGTTACATCCTTGGGAGAAGAAAGCTCTTGATAAATGTGAAAATAAAACTGGTTACTTAAGACCAAATGGACTATATAGAAATGTTTTTTTGCAAACAGAAGTGCAGAAATGAAAACTGGACTTCCTCTTCTTAAACCTGGATTAAATCAGAGAGGTCTCTGTCTGCCTTTATCTTGCAGGGTGGCTCTAAGTGCTTTCCTGATGCACACCTTCTAAGGAATTCTTTTATCTGTGCATGTCTTACATTTCAGGTTTACATGCATCAAAGGGAGCCTATTTCTGGCAGAAAGCATTAGCTGATCTTTAGCAAGTCCCTCAAAGGATCTGAATGGGCTTAATCTTTACCCTCAACACATGTACTTCTTTTCTCCTCATACTCATTCAATATATTTCAGTCATTTAGCTAAAATGAGAGGTCTTAATGTCTTAGACCAAGCATTAATCTCCTGCGGTACACTGGCTATTCAATAGCTCTTGGAATTAATGAATATTACCTTCTCTCTGATTCAGTGTCTCCATCCATGTAAGTAAATATTTTATATTTGAGCAACCTGGGCTAGTGGAAGGTGTCCCTGCCCATGGCTAGGGGCTGGAACTAGATCATCTTTAAAGTTCCTTCCAGCCCAAACCATTCTACAAATCTGTGTTGAATATGCTTAGTATAAACATTTAGATGGTGCAGAGGTATGCAGGTCAATAGATCAGTCAGGCTGATAATTAAATAGTTTAGATACCATCATAGATTTGGGGCAATGAAGCCTGACAAGCTTTCTTTTCCTATGTAACAGCAAAAGGCAGAAATAAGATTGGGAGAGATTCCTGGGGAAATATTCTCAGACTCTTGATGAAGGGTGCTGAGAAATCACAGAAGGAAGGGCAGAGGAAAAACTCAAAGGCAAAAGCAGGGCAAAAAGGTAAAGGCAGTGGCCTGAGGAAGTTGAATTCAGAATCAGCCCACTGAGGAGCAGAAGAAAATGTGGCCAAAAAAAGAAAAAAAAGAAGTGTGAAGAGGAGAAAAGCATAGAAAACAAAGGAGGGAAAAGTGATATAGTTAAAACTGAAGAGGAATGTCCATGAGAAGAGGAGGAGAAAAGGAGATGCATAAGTGAAAGGAGGCCATGGGAATGATTGTATACAGCATCTCAGTTTAGTTGATTTGTCTTTTTCAGATTTTTTTTCTTATTTTATATGAAAGGAAGCACGATATTGCAAAATAAAGACTGAATGAAGAGATTCTGTATATATGTGTAAGTGGTCTAACTGCCTTTGGATAGAGTGGAATAATGATGGAAAGTGAAGAAGAAGAGTATCATCCTGTCACATTATGAGTTTTACTGATAGCTGATGTATTTTGAAGGTATAATGGCAGGGTGAGCTTCAGTGATCCAGCTTTTAGAGATCCACGGTGACCTACTCTGAGCTGGCTGTCTGAGGGTTCTTTTATTATCAGTGGGAAGAAATAACCTCTTTTTAAGAGGTTGAACACTACACTACAGAAGTGTTTCCCTGCAGGGAGCTGAGTCCCATTTGAAAGGTGGGCCAATAATACATATTCTACTTCATCAAGTGTTCAAAAATATTCAGATTTTTCATTATAATTGTTCCACATTGACTGTTTCAAATGGCAATCCTGTATTCCCCTCCTGTGAGACACACCTCTTATCTTCCTTCCTGTCTTTCTTTTAATGTGGGAGACACATAGGGATTCCATTCTTGCAGCTCAGCTCAATGTAAAGGAGAACTAGGATAGGAAAACTACTGAGAACACCTTGGATACGATTATATTATTTCCTTGGCATTTAATAACATTCCAGAGATACTGGAATCTGTCTGACTTGTCTGACTACAGATACTGCCAAAACCAGTGATACGAGACCCATAAACTCCTTCCCATGAACTTTCTCAGTGTAAACATTTATTAAAAAATGCACAACTACTATGATGGTTAAGTTATGTTGGGGGTCTCTGTAGCTTGATATGTTTAATAATCTGCTTTGGATATTGCCAGAAATTGTCTGAGCTTCAGAAATGCCAGTTTCCTTTCTCAAAGAGTCTGAATGGGAGCTATCTCCTGGGAATATCATTAGATCTCCTGGGAATATCATCAGACCTCCTGAGAAGGTCTTTGGGTCATTGCAGCTCCTATTTGACAGGGCTGCTGCATGCCGAGGAGCTTTGAACAAATAGTGAAGGTCAATGACCAAATAAAAAAGGAGTAAGAGGACAGGTTGTCCCTCCCCAACAGCAAGGCAGACAAGGATGTGAACCAGACTATATTTTATCCATTATTATTTCTGCTACAAATTCTTACATCCAGCCCTTCAGAGCAAAATCCATCTTAGTTAGGCACAAGATAAGTGAAAGCCCAAGTTCTGCGTTTGCTTGTGTCAGAGTTCTGTGTGTAAATCACTCTGGCTTACACTCTCACTTGCTTTTAATACATCACTTCAGAGTTGTTACTTTTTGTGATGGGTAAAATGCATTCAGAAGATGCACTGGATTTTCCCCAGCGTAGCACAGGTTGTTTGCAACTGCAGAAAGAAATTGAATGTTGCTTCCTCACAAGACTCCTTCAAGTCAATGTTATCTTTTGTCATAGTCTGTACTGAGAAGCTGAAACATTCACAGTCATGAGAAGGAACCAAGGTTGTCTCCTATATTTATAAGAATTCAAATCATACAGGATTGGGTGCCTGCAGTAAGTTTGTAAATTCTTGCTTATACCTGTCCCTGAGTGTCAGATTGGATTCGCCACAAGCTTTCAGATTGCGAAATCATTGACATGCATGCCTCAGTTTCCCTAGCAGTGAAATAGGGACCACGATATCTGCCTCCCATGGGCAGTGTTCTGGTAGTTGTCTGCATGCAAGAAATTTTTATCTCTAGAAACACTTTTTGAGATTTTTTTGCATCTGTGAGAAGGTGAATTTTTGGAGAAAGCCATATCTGATGAGAGTGAGTAAGAGCCTATGCTGCAGAAACTCTGGGGAAAGGTAGCAGTAGCAGGGCTTTGAACTTGGAATTCTGTGTTGTATTTTAGGCCTGAGATGATATAAAACCCCATAATCGGTCAAAACCATCTAATTTCAGAAGTGCTAGCATGATTTTTTTTTTTATATTCATGAAGAAAAAAATACAGTGTGTAAAAATGGTGAAAATATTCTATGTTATTCAAGATATTCAATGTAAAAGCAGGAAAAGGATTAAATAGTTTCATTTGTAGCATTCATACATCGGTCAGGACAGGTAAGGGAAGAAAAAGCAGTCAGGACTCTTGACAAATTGGTGTGGTTTAATATAATAGAAAATGAAAGACAAAATGAAGTAATTTGAAACAGAACAAAATCTAAAATACACCTGGTTCTGATTTCAATCAGATGACAAAATTTTGATGGCTTTTTTTAGTAAAATAGACACATTCTTACAACTGTTTTCATTTTGCATTTTTGATTAGCATTTGAATTTGATGATCTCAGGGATCTTTTCCAAACAGAATGATTCTATGATTCTGTGAATCATAGTAAAAACTGTATTTCCTCCCAACTTTCAAACCAGTTGTTAGCACTGATAGCCAGATTTGAGGGCTTTGGTTTGCCTGTACTGTTACCTGAGATGGGGGACAGTTAAACACAAAATTTGGGCATATGGAGAAAGTGCCATGAAGAATTGCTGATCTTTCAGTATTGCTGCTGAGCCAAGCAGTACTTCCTGAGGACTGACCCATCCCAGACCCTTCTCTTTATCTCACATTTTTGTGATGATTCTAATAACTTGGTTTGTTATGACCATGAGTACCCACTAAACATATACCTTAGATCTCTGCTGACTTTCCATGGAAAAAAAAGCATGTTTTTGCCCTTCAGTCTCTGGGATATGTGATCTGCTTAGATGAGGAAAAATCAGGCAGCTATAGTCCCCCAGCTACCTGTCCTTGCTTTCTGTGAGGACCCCCCTGACCTTTGGTGACTAAGCTCAGTGGGTTTTGTGTAACTACGTGATAGGGGTGTGTTGGCTCATCTGTTGAGGGATCGGTGAGAATAATCTCCAAGTCAGCCCTACCTGTTGATATAAACACACATGTCAGGTTTTACCTATGTGCCTCTCTGGGCTATGGATATATTCTTTCAGTGTGAGGATCTTTGAGCTGGTATTTTTGTTTTCTGGTTGTAATTGGAGATAGAGGAACAAATTATTTTCCCCTCTTACAGTGATATAAATGTGGATCAACTTCCCTGAGTGCAGAATTACTCAGCACATATAACACTGCAGCCTGCACTTGTATCAGTTCATACTGATGTGATCTGCTCCTGTGGCACGCACTGTGCTCCTCTCACCAAATATTCAACGTTTGGCAGGATCAGGGATTTGATAATTTCTTTTTATTTTGCATCTGTGTGTGTATGTGTGTTATGGATGCTTCAAATGGATGCAGCCTTGACATTTTCAGTCATTTAGAAGACATTAAAAGTGTGAAAATGCTTTAATTATCTTAAAGCACTTTCTGATTGAAGTCATTCCACTCACATATCATGCCCCACAGAGATGCAAAGCTCTTTTCAAACCAGTTACTATACTTTTGCTTTGCTATTGAATTTTGCTTTCTGTGATTGCTTTTTGTTCCCTTCAGCCATCCCTATCTTCAGTGAGCCTATTAGTCTTACACTTATAATTCTGAATGTATCCCTGTGTACATTGTAAGTCAAAGTGGCTACACTCTCACTCTTCAAATGTCCTTCAGTAATATATTGTGCTCATGCTCTCCCTGTGCCATGCAGTGCATTCACCACAGACTGAAACAAAATACAATGAAGCTGGTGCCAGCATCTTCCTCAAGAGATCTTGAATCTCCCTGATGAAATTTGTATGTGGGAAAATTTAATTCATCTGTTTAGTTTCTCTAAAAGCAACTGAGAACGCTATTAGCCACTATTTAAAATGTCAGCACTTCCCCTAACTACCGTGCAATAGTGCCTTGCATTGCCACAGTTTTCCATTGTGTTCAATAATTAAAGCCTGTTAGTGGAAGAAAGATGGTTCTATTTGGCATATGTTGACTTTTGCACACTTTGTATCTTGTGTGTCCTGAGACAGAGCTGTTTGCCAGCTGATCATCGCTGCCTGCCAGCGCCTGTCTTCAGATTGCATTAGACGGATTTGTGCTTCTGTACCATGTCACAGGGAGTGCTTTTCATATCTCACCCTTGTCAGAGCATATGGCTTTGACCCTGAACGTGTTAAACTAGAGAAACCATGTTGAGTCAACAGTTTTCAGAGTTGTAATCAGGTTAACCAATCACAAGTTCAGTAAAAAAGACTTTGAGTATTATCATGTACATCTGGGATGATGCTTTATTCTTTCTGAGTCAGCTTTTCATGAATGCTAATGGTTCTCTAGCTACTAGTAGACACACTGCTAGCAGTAGGCATATCCCATGGCTTCTTGGAGTGTTCTGTAATAATTTGTTATTTCTACGTGTCCTGAAAGGCCCTGCTTTTACATCAGATTCAGATTGGAAGTAATCTCTCCTTTTATATCCTCAGGATGCTGATTGCCCCTATAAATATTCAGAAAAATTGGTTGCATTACAGGCAAGGCTGTCTGCTTATGAAACTCCACTTTGAAATGAGTTATCATCAATGATGAGGCTTGACCAAGTTGAGAAATTGGCATAATCGCATTAGTTTGCCTTGCTGGAAGCCCTTAGAAAGCAGAGGATAAAAATCTCCAATTAAACGTTCTGGAAAAGCTTCAGTTACTTGGGTAAGGCACAGACCCAAGTCCTTGATGAAGTTCACTCTGGGCCAAACCAGTTGATCACCATTTCCATTCTGCCTCTCATCTGAAAGGTGTAATCTCTGCATTGTGCTCCCTCAGGCAGCTGTTCTCTACTTCATTGTGTAGAAACCTTCTCACCACTCCACTTGCATCTGGAAGCAGTTATGGTGTGACTGCTCAATCCTTGTTCAGACTGGATTCCACACAGGATCTCTAAACCAGTCAGAGCATGTACAGTTATTGACTAAACTACCTGGTACCTCACACTCATCTGAGAAACAAACTAAAAACTTTGTTAAACTTTGTTATGAAAAAAGACTGGCATGAAATTTTAAGGCCAGATGTACAAAAATACGGGTCCCTAGGTGCCACTAATTTCTGTTTGACTCAGGTAGATTTGTGGACTAAAGACTTGACATCTTATATATTTACAGCTTCCAGATGTTTTTGCCCAGCAAGAAATTGTGGTGTGGAATATGTTGTCTCACAGCAACCTCATGGGGCTTCAGTGCAGATGATAAATGTGTTTAGACACTTGTATCTGCAGAAGGGCACCTACTAGCATCTATAAAATATTTTTTCACACACTGACTTTTGGTGGAATTTGAATTCTTACAGTTTGCATGTGCTTTGGTAAATCCCACTAGCCACATTGCTGGTTTATTTATGTGCCTTCAAAAAACTTGCCCAAGGATTGCTGGTGTAGCAAGGCTCATAAATCTCTTTGTACATGTAATTCCACACTTGTATATATTATAGCAAATATCACAGAGTCCTCCCCTTTGTTCCAAGCAGATATCAGAAGCTATTCAGCCTTGTAATTCAAGTCATCATTTGCATCAGAACAAAGCAGGCCAGCTTTTCTTGGTTCATAACTAAGATTTGTCTACTTAATGACACTAACAAAGAAAAACAGCTCTAAATTCAAATGAATCAGCCAGTCAAGATGCTCTTTATGGCTGCTTTAAGTTTTTGGAAGGGCAAAAATGCTGGAGTGTTATCTGATCTAATCAGGTGAGCACAAAGTAGGTGAAAAATGCTGCTTCTGGGGCAAGTCACTGAGAATTTTGATATAATATTGTCTGTCACTCACTGCACAGGTTCTATAGCACTAGACAATGAGTCAGCAGTCCAGGTAGGGAACAAATAGTGAGGGCATAATAACTCTCTTTGACTAGAAGTGTGTCACCCACCAAAAGAGTTTCCTGAGTAAAGAAAGCCCTCCTTTACAGCCTTCTGATAAAGATGTTGAAACAGTGGTCCTCCTGGGCAAACTTATCCTGTGGTTTCATACACTGTACCCTTTTTTAAATTAAATTTCCTGGCTGTTTTGTGAAGGAAGCATCTACCCAGGCTTTGTTTTATCTTCTCCTCTGTAACTGCAGTGCTGTTAACAACTCTGGCAAATACTTCCTCTCCTGGATTTTTATTGTTGTCAAATACTTGCAGAATTGCAATTTTGTCTGTATTAAATGACTTTCTCTAGCATTTATGCAGCATTTCCTGTCAGCCTGTAAAATCTCATTCCCATATTCTTAATCACTGTGTATTACTTTATTCCGTGAGTGTTATTACTACATGAGTATTACTGCCTGGCTTTTGCTTTTTTCCAGTCGACTAATTTTTATCCTGTTTCAAAGTCATGCTGAGCCTGCCCTGTCTAGAGCCCAGTAAATGAATATATACATTTCCATTGCCACAGGGTCTGCACCATACTGCACTTTTAGAGTTATTATTTCAGCAGTATGGAGGATGCTTGTGCATGTATGATGTGTGTGCTCTGTGTTTCTGTGTCACCCAATAGTCCTGTTTTAGTTCTAGGAAGTGTCAGGCTTAAAATGAAACAAATAATGGTAAGCTTTATTTTTTCTGGATCTGGTTTGTTTATTTCTTTATTTTTTAATTAAAATAAACATGATAATATGTTATCTCTTTTAAGATTTAGCTTCTTTTATCAGATGCCCATGCAGAATACGCAATAAGATTAAGCAGAAACCCCATTTTCTCCTTTTGTTCTCTCTCACTCTCTAGTAGCTGCTTCTCATTTGGTAACTTCTAAAATTTTAATTAAGGTACAGGTGACATCCTTCAGCTTGTCTCCGAAAAAATAGTATGCCCTGGGAGCAGCCAAGTTCATTCATCTAGCTATACTATTTTTATGTTCTTTTGTACTCAGCTTCTCAATCTAGTGCTAGCTCAACCAGTAACCCTTTGGTCAAAATGTATGGATAAATTTTATATGCTTGTTGCAAGTCTTTCCAATTATTCTAGAGATTTGCTCTGCTGAAATGTCAAGTTTTAAATAAGCCTGTTGCCTTCTTTTCATTCCCTCTGCCTTGGAAATTTGGCTCAGAAAAGCAGCATCCATCAATAGATTCAGCTGGAGCTGAAGTGCCAAGAACTTGCAAAGTCTGCTCTTGGCACAGCCAGGTGTGCAGTTGTGAGCAGAGCCCTTCTTCTCCGTGCTGAACTTTGAAGGAGCCTCTGCTGAAATTTACAGATACGGTTTTGTCCTTTTACTTAATTGCCTCCACGTTTTGAAGCCTGTAGTGAATATTGGCTTGACTGGCAGCAGTAATCAAAGAGCAGAAAACTTCTCATTTGTGTCTGCATCTACAAAGCTGCACCTGCAGAGGCCTCTGTGCAGTGGGGTTTTTTTCAGTTTCCAGTGTATCATAAAAGAAACAAAACCACTTTTAAAAATATGCTATAAAAGATGTTTCTCTCATGTAAATTGGGGGTACAAAAAACCATCTATTTAATAGAGATATTGTGAAGATTAAGTAGTTAAATATTTAAAGATCTTTGAAAGCATCTGTAATTATGTTCAGTGAGTACAGCTTAAATATTTTCTTAGTTCTAACAGGAAGCAGAAACTCAACGTGATTGTCTGTAACCTTCTTACAAACCCACTTTCACTGCTCCCACTCAGTTTTAGACATAATGCATTAGTAGCTTTCCCCCAGGAAGGATCCCTGTTTTCCTTTCATTATTTATGACTTATAAAGAATAATTGATGTCAAATATGTCTGTTGGCTCCTGTTTATTGCAGTTACCAATTTGGCAGTGATTAATAAAATATATTTTACTTTAGTGAATTATATAGAGTAATACAATGATAATGTATATAATAATATAAAAATATGTAATAGTTTTTTCCCTCCCATAAGCTCTGCATTATTCTTTGCTCCCTGGTTAAGCTGAATGATTTACCTGTACTTCCTAGAGCAATGGTTATCAATACATACATGGGTCAGAAGGTGTTGCCCTCCTATCCAGAGATATATTTGCAGTCTCTTCACAAGTCAGAAACCTCAAGTCTTATATTTTTTACTTTCCTCTCTCACTCTCACTTTTTACTTTCTTTCTCCCCTTCTGAAAGCAGATTGGAAATGCATTTTTTGCGTTGGTCTCTTTGAGCAACTTATTAGTCTGTGCCCTGCAGTGTCCCTTTGTTTTTGTCTGTTCTAAGCAGGCTGCATTAGCAGTTCAGTATAAACAGCTATGAGATTATTTTGTGATTGGTTGTACCACATATCTAAGCATCACTCCTTCAATGTTTCTCATCATCCAGGTCATGCACACATAAAGCCTTGTGGTTATTTTCTTCCTATAGTGTCCTTTGCTTTGTCTTTCTTTTTATGTTTTCTGATAGAAATTGCACACTATAATTTTCCCTTAGGTCTTTGTTTTAAAATCCACCTCCTAGGTGGTTTTATTCTATGTTCAATAAAAGCTGTTAGCTCTGGGTCTTCTTTTTCCCTCTCTCCACGAAAAAAAAATCGCCATGGGAAAATTAGTGGTTTTAGGAATTCAGATGCAACTCTCAAAGAGGCAGTGGTACATCCCACATAGGTGACATCCAATTAACTTCTTAGAATAGACTACATGTGAAATATTGATCCTCATAGAATTAGAAAAATCTCCTCCAGGAAGCAATATCCTTTCATTTTGTCTCCTATTATTTCCTTACTGATATGGCATCTTGCTACAGTTCTTGAACCCTTACTGGAACTGCAGAAGGGTTTACCAGCCAAATTTAAGACTTTCTATTGCACTTCCTATTGAAGAGAAGAGAGGAGGTGAGATACAGTTCTTCAGGGATGATTGGCAAAACTTTCAGAGGCACCTTTAGAAAAGTCATAATCTCATGACCACTGAGCAAAGACACTGCCTTATGGTGGCTTTCCAGTGACTGACTTGTAATTTTTAGTGGTTTGATGTCCACACCACTGAATCAAAACTGGCAATAATTGGGCAAATGCAGGCAGAGAAACCAAAGATGAAATTATCTTATAAAGAGATTTGCTGGTTCAAATCTTTTCCTGTTTATCAATGCTAAGAGACATCAGTAAGGCAGAATATGGAAACTTAATCCACTTACTCTGTAATATATTTTGTGGCAAAACAAGATTAGTAGTAAATGTGTCCTGGATTCTTAGAGTACTGAGAAAGTACGTTTGTGTCACAGGGTGAGAACAGCTGAATAATGAGAAACACAGAGATGGGAGCAAATGAGGTGGAGTGTTTTAGGCACTCTCCTACTGTGTGAAAGAGAAGCAGAAACAGTCTCTTGAAAAAAAGCCCTGCTTTTCTGTGACATGCTAGTGCTTGGTCCTGAGCTGCTGCTCAGGAAGAGTTGTTATTTAGTGTAATATGGATAGGAAAAAATTCTTGCTTTGTCTCACTTGTTTGATTACGTTTTATACCTTTAATTCAGTTCCTGGCATTCTTAGTAGAATGATAAACTCTTGGGGTGAAAAGCTTTGTTTTAACACACAGACTTATATTAAACTTACTTCTGTGAGCCACTGTGGTGTTAATTTGGCAGCTTTGGTATTTTACTTGTGGTGCTGTCTCAGGTTACTTGACTGGAGTATGTAAATGGCATTTCTGAGGCTGCTCAATACTGATCAATTTGTCAGTTAACAGAGTGTTAATGAAGTAATTGTAAGAGTCTTTCTGTTAATTTGGCCAAGGTTTCTTCACATGTCCCACAGGATCAGCAGAGGTCTCTGGTTGTTCTTATGGCATTGTGGGAAGCTCTGCTTAGAAGAGTTGTTCTGGAGGTAGATGGTTCTGTATGTTGTGTGTGTGGCTGTAGTCCTAGAAAATAGAGTGTTACCCAACAGCTTGGTTTGACAGATTTTTCCAGGTTGTAATCCTTCTTCTCCATTAAAGGAGGTGCAAGTAGAATGGGAGAAAGCAGTGGCTGCAATCCTTTTCTCTCACAGCCTTGCAGAGATGTCCCAGGGCTCAGTCCCACTCCTGAGGTTGCCAAATGATCTGCTGCTTTCACGTGGCAATGGGTTTAGCAGTTACTGTCTGAACCTTGCTCTTTAAGTGAGGATGAGAAATGAATAATCTAAATGGGAAGAACTTTCACAAGCAACAAAAAATGTAAGGGTGTTCTCTCTGTTCTGCTGGTGCCATTGATTTCAAGGTCTACTGGTTAAAGAATATGCAGAAAATTGTATAGGGCTTTCCAAATGATTGCTGGAGATCTAAATAGGAGGGAGAAGGATCTGCTTCCCATTAGAGCTGTTTTAAAATGGGAAAAGTTTTCATTTAAGGAAAATGAACTTTATTTATCTATTTAAATATGAAATTGTTTCGCTCAGTCAAGCTTCCTATTTTAATTGAGTAGTTTTGGATGTGGTCAGTATGGAGGGATTACTGGTTCAGTAATCTACAAAGTTGGCTTTGAAGCAAACTCACACTTTTATCCCTTCAGTTATCAGGAAGAATTACTATGTTTCCATTTCTCTTGCTTGTTTGCACTGCCATAGTTTTATTCCAAATTGGGCTGTGTCAAAGTATCACATTTTTTTTTTTTTTTCCCCCAGAGACTGCCGTCCCAAATTAATGTAGATTGTGGTTTGTTGGGAAGGTGGGATGTAAGAATCTGGCTGTGGTGTTTCCAACCCATATTAAAGAAAGTTAAAAAAGGAAGATTAATTAAAAAACATTTAATATTTGGCTGCCTAAGTCAAGGCAACTGTTTAAAAAAGGAATTAATAAATTCTCTCTTAAATCCTATTGGAGCTAATAGAATAATAGAGGGTCACAATAGCACTGGACAAGATCATCTCAATACATTGTGAAGTTTAGTGGCCAGGAAAAAGTACAGAGTGTGCATGGGTTTGACAAGGTCTCTTTAGTAATTTTAGTGTGTTGAATTCCTAATGAATGGCTTTTATTTACCTATAAATAAAACAGTAATACTGTAATAAAACAGTACGCTTAATTTTGAATGACCTTACCATATTCATTCTTTGACAGGTTCTTCTACTCTGGTATTTTTCACAGTTCAGCTTCAGCCATCAGCCTGCACCTCAGGACCACTGTTGGCCACTACAGCTGCATCACTTGCACCACAGCACTTTTGACATCCAGGAGAACTCAATACTTCTGCTATAAAGAATGTAGACATGAAGACCAGCTTGTATATTTGTGTCCCTGAGTGTCTTCCACTGGAGGAAAACGCTGTGTGGTATTGGAAAAGGTCCTGCAACATAATTTGAAAGCATCACCAGCAGAAAAAACCCATCATGAAGTGGGAGGAAGACAGACTTCTTGAACATTATTAATTTGAATCATGGAGCTGTATAGAAGCAGATATTGATACGGTGCAGCTGATGTGTGACAGAGTACCAAACAGATGTCCTTTGAGAAGTCACTTCTATCTTCCCCAAGTCATCACTATTTTCTTAGTAGGCCATATGTTTTAGGGAATCACTCAGCATGTGTATGGACTTTCCCAGTCCTAAATTGTTGGAAGCTGCATATTTCTTCTGGAGTGAAAATTTGAGACAGCATAGCCCATGAATTGCTATGAAGACATTAAAGCTCCATTCCTCACTTTTAAGAGACTGGTGTGGTGGCATATAGGAGTCTGATGTTCCATGCAATTTATGATTTTCCACTTTATTGAAGAAATAGTTCTGTTTGTAGCTTTATGAACTTGCAGTCTTGAATGCACAGTACTGCAGGTTACAGTTTTGTCTAAATGCTGTTCCATCTTAAATGAAGGAATACTATATGTTGTTAAAACCCTGATCTCCAAGATTTTGTAAAAAATTGATGTTTGAGTTAAAATGTAATTTAAAAAAGAAGTTGAACATTTGTTATTAAAATTTCTTTTTAAAAAAAAAAAAAAAAGAAAGGTACCATTTTGGTGCATTAATTCTTGTCTGACAGATACCAGCAGTGCTTCTCCTGAAAGAAGAATACCTTTAGTCACAAGTCTGAGGAAGTGGCTCACACTATAGATGGATAAATGCTTTGAGCTTATTTGCAAATATTGAAACTTTTCCAAGTGAAAAGTCCTGACTGAAAGGTAGGGGGTTCTGTATGTAGTGATTCACACACATGCCCAGATGCTCACACTGTCAGGAAAACTGCCCTGCTGTTTTGTGTCCATGGGGTAACTCTAAAACTTTCATCCTTCTTTGTTCCTGGTGTTGTAGTGGCTGGAGCAGGAGCCTGTAATTCCCAGGTTTGGTTCTCAGAGCCCTTGCTGACTTGTTTAGAGCCTTCAGCAGGGCGTGTAACTGTTGTGTGTGATTTTCCAGTGTTCCATAGGAGACGAATTGCATCTAATGATATCACTGTGGGACTTCATCCAGTCATGTTTGTGCACTGCTTGGAGGTTTTTCTGCTGAAGGTGGTAGTATTATTTCTCCCAATTCCCAGTTCATCTGTGCTGCAAAGTAAGTAAGAGCCTCTTGAGGTCACAGTTACTTCCCTAAAATGGTTATTCCTCTCCTGGTTGAGATTTAGTGACTCATTTACTGATAGAAGTTTTTATGAGTGGGTTCTCTTAATAACCTACAGGCCTAGAAAAATCCTTTTGCATCTTTGCCAGCCTGTGGTAGATTATATGTATTCCATGTATTTCTAGTCAGGTTTTCATAGGGGAATTCAAAGCTTAGAAATGAAACTCCTTTTATTTTCACTCAGTTTTGAAAGACAAGCTGCTGCTCTTGGTGAGGTAGGCTGTTCTTTTTTGCCTAGAGAAAGAGCTGTTTGGTTTCACATTGTGCCATAGCAACTGTTTTATTTATGGTGGTGAAGGAGGGACAGAATTTAGAATGTAAAAAGCTTTAGTTAAATAGGAACACCATTATTTCTATATGTTTTTATAGCACTGTAATATCTGTATAAGAGCTGGGCCTTGGGGCTGGTTAATTAGAGGAAGAAGAGACTATTTTTTTAAACTGTAAGTTTTTAACCTTCCTCTCTGCCCCCTAAATGAAAGTATACATAATGGCAATATACAGAAATGAATTATCTGTATGTTAACTTGTGCAATAATTTCCACAGAGACCCTATTATGGACTTCTGAATTTGTAGCAAGGCAATTAGACAAGCACAGTCAATACTCCTAATCATAAAGATGGTTTCTGCCTTTATTAGTTTCTAGTCCCATGCTGAATGTATAGAAATCCTGATAACTTCAGAGTAGAGGCAATGAAGTGAGACTTCTCTCCCTGTAATTGTGGTCCTTGGGGCTGATGAACTGGTCTGAATCCTTGTGGATGCTTTGCTTGGAAAAACAGCCTCTATCAGGGGTGGGGAAATGAGATGATACATTGCTTTTCTTTTACAGAGATGTTCCATTAGTCCTTTCTGGTCAGGATCCTATGTGTGAAAGGATAAATCATAATCATAAAAGGCAAAAGCCATTTTTTACTGAGTACTAATGTTGAAATAATTAATGTGACTAATCTAGCCAGTCTTAAATCTTCTCCTTATAGCAGTGAGGATACCTCAGACAACCCTGTCCACCAGTTAGATAGGCTCAATCCTTTAACCTCAATAATAGAGGTCTCTGCAATAGATGATGCAGATTCCTAATATCTGTTTCCTCCCAAAGGAAGGGACTGGATGGCAGTATTTAATGTTTGGGTTATTAAGCTCAAAATCTTGTATAATGGCCAGGAACAAACACATGATGAATGTAAGTAAAGGCATTGCTAGTATAACTGAAATCATACAAATCCAATCATTATTAGGCTGGATTTAACTGTTTAGTAAAACATTATCAGTTCCAATAGTTATGCTCACACTTTTTAGTTTCTACCCCTTTTCCTGGTGTTGTGCTCACTCTTCTGTGGGCTCTAGGGTTGGTGGTTTCACTCTGGTTGTGGTGCTGAGCAGTGCTGGATTTTATGACAAATCCTTAGCATCTGAAATGGTTTGTTGGGAGGAATATGATGTTTATGTTGATGGTTTCTTCTTACTCCCCCTAGGGTCCACTTGTGGTGTTTTTATGTTTTCTAGCGCACTTTTATGCCTTTGCTCATTATTCATTGGCCTGCAGCTCCAGGTTGCATAAAAATAGTAAATACTTGATGTTCTTTTCGTATGTTAGATATTGTTCCTTTGTTTTTTATATCACTTCTAAACCCAGGTTTGATCAGCATTTCCTTTAATTGACCATGAATGATTTATTTGTGGTGATGAAGTCTCCAATACCACCCTGTGCCCCATTTCTTATCACCCCCTGACTGTAATCTGTATGCCATGTCCTGTGTCTCCCTCTGAAAGTTTCTGATATTGTTCCAGGCTTGTATATGTAACTCTATACCACATCCCTGTGTTAGAGCCATAAATATCTCACTCCAGATGGACTATTTGCTTGTTAGTTCTCTCTCTGTAAAACTGTAGTTGCACCACATGAAGACAAACCTAAGTAAAACAAATCAGCCATAGGCAACCTGGGCAATTAAACTGCTGTGTCAGCTAAACCAAATTAAAATAAAACTCCAGGCAAGCCAAGAAAATTTCAGATTGAGAAGGAGACAAAGCTCTGTCCTGAGGCCTTGAAAACTCAATACAAAACTAAAGGACTGTTGCAGTCAAGAGTGGTACCATATGACTGCAGGGTTAGATAGTTATGGGTGAATTAAAACTCAGTGCTTGGGATAAATCTTTCCTTTCTTTATAGAATGGGAGCCAGGAATTTTGTAGGAAAGGCTGTATTTTCAGGAAGAAAAGGGGTATTTTCAGGAAGAATGGGTTGTCTTGTTGGATTGAAGGACACTTATTTGTCATCTGCCTGTATTTGTCAATAATTTCCTCCTCTCTGTTGCCCACCCACATTTCCCTCCTGTTGATCAATTGTATCTAGATTTGCTGTAAGTGTTGATGTGTTGAAAATCATGGAATCATAGAATCACAGAATGCCTTGTGGTGGAAGGGACCTTAAAGATCATCTTGTCCCAACCCCCCCCCCGCCATAGGCAGGGACATCTTCCACTAGACCAGGTTGCTCAGAGCCCCATCCAGCCTAGTTGTGAATACTGCCAGGAATGGGGCAAGATGCCTAAAAACCCTGTGAAATCTGGTGGCTGGGTAGAGAAAAGAGGCTGAGATTAATTCCCCTCCACCCCACTGTTTCCCCTTTCCAGAAAAGTGACAGCTCTATACTTCTCCATATTGCTGCATTCCAATTACAGTATCTAGTCAGCACATTTGTAACTACAGCTTCTTTCCCTGCCAGCTGTTTGGGAATGTGATGGAGAGCAAACACTGCTGGAGAGGAAAAAGGGGTAAAACTGTGGGATGACAGCTAGAGCTGTTGATTGCTGTACCCCTCTGAAGGAAGCCAGGTCTGGATAGCTCTGTGCCCACAGCACTGTGTGTCCATGGATTATAAAATGGGGAGCTCCCAAGGGAACTGCTCCATTCAACTGCTGCAATGAGAAGTATCCATCAGTATTAACACTCATCTTTGAACCAAGCTGAGGTTGCTTTGCATTCATCCCTAGATGTTCTCCCACCTCTGCCTAGTGGTTTCCTTTCCCGTGTTTCCCATCCATCTTTATTTCTTCTCTTTCCAGGTGGGACCTCTTGTCCACCCTGCTGAGATCTGTCATCTGCTTTTCTTGGCCATCTAGAAGAGGGATATATAATGATTTTCAAAGAACTCGGGGCATAAAACCGACCTTGGGAACATAACAGGAGATCAGTGGTAGAGCTGCCATTGTTCATGGCACTGGTAGAGGTGGATCAGCATGGAGAACACTCAGTCAGCATTATGAAGGTTATCAAACAGTGATATTCCATGACATACAAATGATGATACTCACATGAGAGTTCTAAACATCTAGGACCTGGATGTTGCTCTCAGTTTACTAACGTCTCTGTCTAAAATATAGTCCAATTCTGGTCAGGGTGTTTGCAGGTGAACAAGCCTGTGGGCTGTTTCTTTATGTCTGCTACATTTTAAGCGCTACAGGCAAATTGAAGTTTACAGGCAAATTCTTTCTGAGAGTTGGCATTAAAGGAAATGTTAGGACATTTAAAAAATATATATTTTACAATGAGGGTAATTGATGGGTCAGCGATGCAGTTCCACTTGCTGAGAGTGATTTCCCTTTGATTAGGTTAAGCTTTCCAAATGAAATGTTCTGTAAGGTAACATGAGACATGTCAAACTTCACATTACTTGGTTTTGTTAGAAATGAAACAGAAAATGGAAATTTGTCAAAGCTCAAGCTTATGCAGTGATTAGTATATTTCTTGTTGTTTCTCAGCAGGTTGGTGTGAAGGTCTGTGTTTCCATCAGGGCAGCTGCCATTGAGACTGAATTCTCTAAATGCTAACAAAGAAAAAAATTCCTAAGTAGTTATAGATGTAGCAGCTAACAAATACTGTTTCACCCCTTCTGCCTTCTCACTCTCATTTATAAAGGCCTTTTCCCTTTGTGACTGGTGGCAAGTATTGCTCGTACAATGGGATTTTTGCCAGTAATTCCCAAAGAAATACGATAGAGTCCATGGGAACTGGTTGTACAACCTCATCACAGTTGTTCCTCTAGCCCATGACTCTATAAATTCCAAATTCTAGTTAATATATTTATGAGGCACAGTGCCACAAGGGACCATTAGCTCATCTGGCTTGATGGCCCATGCATCACAAGCAATTGCTCTTTATGCAGTACCCTTTACCAAGCCCAGCAGTGTTTGTGTTTGGATAAAGAATCCTTGCCAAAAAGGCATTGAAGTCTTGGCTTCAACACGTCAAGGTAGAAAGAATCAGCAGCTTTTACAGTAGTCTCTATCATTAACGTCTTGTTTAATTACTTTCCTGATTAAAAGGTATGGCTTATTTCTGATTTGAAGTTGCCTAGTTACACTTTCCAGACATTGTTTCTTGTTGTGCCTTTGGTAAATTAGAATTTGTTAATGTGACCTTATTGTCACCAGGGACCTTGCCAAAGAAAGAGCACTGTTTGCTTTTTCATTAGAGGAATGACTATTTAAATAGAAGAAACTCTTCAGGTGCCTCTCAGTGAGGCATTTCCATGACAGCCAGTGGTTGTCCTGGCACACCTGGGTAGTCTGCCCTACGTGTGAGAGTTAAAGTAATCCACCATGGCTGCTGCTTTGCCAGTGGAATATCCAACATGGCATAAAAAATTCATGTACTTTCACTTACACGTCTAGAGTTTTGGGGTTTTTTTGGTTTTTTTGTTTTTTTGGTTTTGTTTTTTTTCAGAGGAAAGTGTCCAAACCTTCTGCTGGCTTACTTATGCTATTCCTGATCTAAGATCTCTGAACTCTGCACACTTTAGTTTTAGCTAGTTTACTATTTTATTCATCCACGCAAGTCAATGGACTTGCTAAGAACTGGATAATGAATTAGAATGTCCATCCAGACTAAGTTGGCCTTCTACTTCTTTTTGTCACCCTGTTAAAACATCACCATTCCAGTTTCTTCAGTTTCTGCTATCTTTAGTTCTTGTGAGTCTATGGCACCAGCCTCTGAGTATGCTTGTTCAGGAAATCTTTGTTAAAATATATGGCATGCAGCATGAAATTTTCACATAATTTTCTTCCCAGGTGGGGATACATTAATATCACTGCCCCTCTGTGGGATTGAGCACTTCAGGTATTTCAAGCAGGATCATTTTAGTGTTTTTAGTCTGTGGTCCTGCTGTTCATAAAATAAATGGCTGTCACATATCAAGTAACTTAGACTTTCCTCAGAAGAACTGAATTACTAATCATAAGCTATTACAAATAAAAGAGGAACAGTTTATCTCCCAAAAGAGAGAAACCACAGATGGGAGGAAAAGTAGTGGTTAATATAGCAACAATTCTTGAAATAAGTGAATTGAGAAAAAATAAATGTGGAAAATAAAACCATTTGCACAGATTTAAAAGAGTAATAAGACAAAATCGAAAAGCAATGCAAATATGAAATCAGGAATTATGGGAAGCCTTACCTACTATCTATGAGAGATGCACTGAACTATTTAGACATATTCTTTACAGAATCCAATGAACAAGAACTTTTTAAAAAGTTGCCTGATTTTTAATTTCCTATTTAATTTAAAATAAGTTTTGCGTTATTTTTCTTTTTCTGTGTTACTGACTTGGATAGAAGAGTGATGTAATTTACAAGACAGCAGGATGATTATGTATTCTTCAGTAAGAACACAGATTGCTGAGTAAACTTGTTCTTGGAAACCAAAACCTATCCTGCTGATCTAATGATGATGCACTTGTGCCCAAGAATTGTATTTGTATTATTGCCAATGTTATCTGATACAGGAATACAAGAGCTGCCATGCTGAATCAGTGCAATGTCCTGTGCAGTTCAGTCCTGTACTTAAAAATCAAACAAATAACAATCCTGAGGGAATTGTTTTAAACAAGAATCTTCTGCTTTGTTTTCCTGAGCCAAGATTTAGATCTCAGCAGTGTCTTGTCAGTCTTCACAGTCCAATTCTGCTCTATTTATATGTTTTTTTCTCCATTGTGGAAGTACCTAGCTCCAGTTCCATTGGCTGAACCTGTGAGAGGCTCATGTGACTCACGAGAATCTGGCCAAGGCTATGTCCACAGACAATATAGTTTTAATTTCTGTGAAGTTTTCAGAGCAACCAGGGAACTTGCAAAGACATGAACCAACAAAACTTGTATGACTGCTGTCCTTAGTGCTTACAACTTTGCCTTGAAGAACTGCACCAATGGTAGAGGGTTCCCTTCCCTGGAACTGTGGAGTATTTCTTCCTCTGTGGGATATTTCCTTTTTGGAGTCAAACAGGAAATTCTGTCTTTTCACAGTCTGCTAGGAGAAAGGTGTAGATGTTCTCAAGTCTGTTTCTTTTTTGAGAATCAGCCAGTTTAGGGATTTTATATTGGCTAAAAATACTGGCTGCATTCTGAGAAGCTGAAATGGGACATCATGAGTGATTCAGCCAGCATAACATATGCTGTGGTTGGGCTGGGGGCCTACACAACCCCAATCACATTCCTGTCCCCTCTCCTGTTGGCAGTTCTTCCTGGATAACTGTGCAGGCAGCTGGTGTGGTCCCCAGAAAGGGGCAGGGAATGGGGGAGAGAGAAGGGATGTCCTTGAGAACCACTAGTCCTTGTTTCCACAAGCTGGCTCTCCAATAATCATCTATCTCAGACATATTGTATGAATTGAAGTGGACAGAGTGACCCAATACCTCTTCTCCATCTCAGTCATTATCTTATGTATTTCTCTATTTATCTTCTTGTTTCTTTCCTCACAGAAACGCACAGTCCAAATATTTTCATCCTCACCAACCTTGCTGCCCTTTGAATATTCCATTCTCTAGTTCTGCAATGTTCTTCTCACGACTGAGTGATCAGAGTTGCACAGTGTTCTAGAGAAAAGAGCAACAATGATTTATATAAGGCCACTGCAGCACCTTTGGTAGTATTCAGGGTGTCCAATATCTGCATCCAAAGGACTGTCCCTCCTATCTTGGAGTCCCTGAGAGGTTCTCAGGATTTAATTATGCAGTTCACACATTGCCTGCTTAAATGTGCTGTAGCCCACAGCTGAAAGAGAGCTTTGTGTGAGTATTCTGTTCCCTTCCTTCTGCTGTCTCATGGCTAATATTGATTCAGGGCTGGAAGAAGTCTCTTGCTTTGTTCTCGAGTTCCCATCCCTGGCAGCTCCTAACCTCATGACTATGCCCTGCCCCATAACTGGCTGCTACTCACAAGCTGGTGCAACTCTGACCAGTCCTGTGTGATCCAGGGGTGAATTCCCTGCTCTGCTGATGAGTCCCTGTGCCACCATTGAATTATAAAGGGTCTATATTAATTCTGATCAACCTTAGACTTCTGCAGTACAGATCAACAGATTCAGTAGCAACCCTTTTTATTGTCAGTATGGAAAAAGAGGCATTTCTAAGGTGAGAGGCATCCCCTGTTTCAGGTGTAGACTTCAGAGTAAGAGCAGTTCTACCTTTGAAGTGCCTCTCCTGGGCACATCCACACAGTAGGTGTCTTCACCTGGTAAAACAAGTCCTGCCCTGACTCACAATCTCCATCTGAATTATTACTGTCCTCTCTCCTTTTAGAGTGCAAATCTTTTATTCCTGCCCAGCTCTGATGTTAAGGTTCATTGGTTTTCATTGGGCATATCAGATATAACACAGCAACAAATATGCAGTCAAACCTGACCTTGTAGCTTTTACTTTTACCTTCTGTTAATCTTTTCCTTCACAACATCAGGAAAAGAGATAAATGGGCACTGTTCTCTCTCTTTGCATTCACTTTCCAAGGGATGCTGGCACATTTCCTTAACCTTTCCTTTTTGAATATTACATCTTTTTAATAAATTCCATTCATTATAAAAGCAAACAATTAAAGTAGCATCTGATATTTTGTATAGATAAATATGTGTACAAAATATGTACATTTTGCTTCGTGTTACTGTCATGAAAAAGGTGTATTTTATGTTATATTGCTTTTCTAGGGCATTACTAGCATAGTTATTAACCTCCTTTGCCTGATGCTGGATGGTTTCACTGGCTGTTTACATTCTCTTTTTCCCAAGAGGTAGGAAAGACAGTTCCAAAGATATGATCCTAGCTGCGTTCATCTGTCACATTTGTCTGCAGAAGTAGTTGCTATTTCTGTTTCTATATCCTTTCACATCAGATTTGAAGGACTCTTACATTTGGTACCTAGAGTAAATAACAGTTTCTAGAAAAATATTAATTGTTAATCTTTCTGGGGGAAATTCAGAAATACCCCTGACAGCTTCTGGGGACAATTGAAAGGGGACATTTTAAATGGGAGCTTTGACATGTCTTGTGCTTGTGTGTTCTCCTCAGCTGTATCAGGGGGATGGTCATCTGCTTCTACTCTAGAATGATATGAGATTTAAAAAATATAGATAAGCGTTTAGTACCTGTTACTTTAAATCAATGTTGTACTTGATGGATTTAAACTCTATAACTTTTCCTGTCTCCATCTGTATTTATATTGCTCTGAGTATCAATTGCTGTCTGATCCATCCTGAGAGCAGCCAGTAAAGAAAAATTTCTCTTCCCTCACTAGGGAACTTACAGAGCAAGAAAATGAAAACACATGAATAGCACTTGAAATCGGTGCATCCAGCCTGTCTGACCATCAGTGCTGATGGGAGTTAGAGCTAGAGAAAGATTAGAAAACATCTGAGCCCTCATTAGCTCCAGTGGGAGCTTGTGTAGAAATTGTGAGTATTTCTAGAAAAAACTGTCTCACAAAGGACATCTTTTGATTGACTGAATCACAAAAACAAGTTTAGGAGTCTTTTTGTCTGAGAGTACTTTTAAACTGCTTGAGACTATCAAGGAATGTGATAAACAGAGGGAGAAATGATAAATGGGAAGGAGTCATGGAGAGAGAGAGAGGCTGTTGGGATTTGTGTTTCATTTTTGTGGATTTGCTTCCCTAGTGAGCTGTAAGGAACTGTACGCAGCATGAGAGGAGCAAGATCATCTCTTCTCCCATGAAGATGACATAAATGAGCATCTGTAGTTAGAAGGGGGAGACGAAGGATTGTAAATGCATGTAAATATCTTAGGGGTGGTTGTCAAGAAGATGGGGCCAGACTCTTGTCAGGGGTGTCCAGCAACAGGGCAAGGGACAACAGTCATTAACTGAAACCCATAAACATCCATGTGAATTTGGGGAAAAGCTTCTTTACTTTGAGTGTGACAGAGCACTGGAATAAGTTGCCCAGAGAGGCTGTGGAGTCTCCTTCCATGGAGATATTCAAACCCCCCCTGGATTTGATCCTGTTCAGCCTGTTCTAGCTGAACCTGCTTTAATAGTGGGCTTGAGGTGATCTCCAGAGGTCCCTTCCAACCCCAACCATCCAGTGATTCTGCATGATTCCCTTCTCTGGGGCAGCTCTGTTTCCTTCCCACAGATGGTTTAGCAGCAATGGGGAAGAAGAGGTGAAAGAGGGACCCCCAGCATTAGCCCACTGTTTCTCTCCAGCATGCCAAGCAGAAGCAAGGAGAAAGCATGGAGGTCAAAATAATTTCCCATGTATCTGTAGATGCTAACAGATGCCTCTCATGAGGGAACAAACTGTCAGCTTAAGTCACAGAGTGTTCCTAGGTTTGCTTTCTGCTCAAGATACACCATGTCCCTGAGTGAGCAGAGGATGTTGCCTTGCAAGGAGCTGGGAAGATTAACAAGGCTAAAAGTAGTAGAAAAGATATTAAAGGTTAGAAATATGGAATAGTAGTAACACGGAAGTTCCAGCTTGGAAAGTTCAGTTCTTTACATCTGGGAAAAATAATCAGAGATTCAGCTGTTCTGCAGGAGAGAGATACTAATAGAGCACTAGAAATGAAAAAAACCCCAAACCTAGAGAAAGCAGTGGGAAACCATTTATATGTGGGCTTATATTTGCACTGAAGTGTATGATTTTGGGGCTACACACAGAGGCAAAATCATTATCTTCCAGGGAGGTGATGATCCACCTGTATCTGGCACAGGTGGAATAGTATTGCTGGGTCTGGCATATCAATTGCCAGACTGATATGGATGGAGAAACATGTCAATGGAAAAGAAAGGAGTGGGCACAATATTTTTTTATTTTTATTTTTTAATTTTTTTATTTTTTTATGTATGCAAGAAAGATCATGTATTTTATATGGCTTGGCAGTGATTTGAGTCAGAAAGAATAACATTCTACAAAAACTCTGAAGGCAGTAAACAGCAAGGAGTTAAAAATATGTTCAAAGTAGCAGAACAGGTGTGTGTATACAGGGTAAAAAGGATCAAGGAATGAGGCAAGAAAATACTGAGGACAAGACAGATACATATTATTGTGAAATAGCTCTGAGGGGGAAGTGGAAATTGTCTACCATGGACACATTTCAGCATCATCAGGAACATGCAGAGATGCCCAGGGTAACTCAGGTGCCACAGCAAACCTGTCCCAGCAGCACAGCGCTTCAAGCAGATACCTCCAAGCAAGACTTCTCTGTTGATGAGCAACAGATGCATTATTTAGCCCCTAAACATTTCCCAGGTGTGACTCATTCATGGTTCCTTACATAAACACAGACCTACCTCTCCTGAGTTTTCCAGAAGAAACCTGGTTTGAAAGAGGACCTAGAGGATGAGGGTGTCCTCCTGGCAAAGGTACCTGCCTTCTCTCTTTTCTCTGTGGTCATATTCAGATCCCTTTCAGAGTTGTGCTTGATGTGACCCTTCTTCTGTTGCTATGAGAGCAATCCTTCCCTCTCTCCCTTGTGCTCTCTCTCGTGGTCAAACTCAAGCCCAGAGAGATGCCCTGGTTTTCCCAGGATGTGACCAGTCTTCTCTTTCCAGAATAAACAGGCAGGACAGCAGACCTGCTCACTGCTGCTGCTGTCTTTGCCCTGATGCGAGCTGTGCCTCTTCCCCACCTGTCTGCTCAAAAACATGAGAATGTGAAAAACTAGTTACACCATTTAGGGCTCTGCTTTCCTTGAACTGATGCTGTTAATCTGTGATATTTCTCTTTTCTTCACAAGTTCTCATTTCCTTGACTTTGCCACTGGGTTGGAGTCCAGCATCCTATGGCATCCCTTGGGAAGGGACTGGTGGATCCAGGCTGGGCTGAAAGGGGGTCCTGGGCTCTGGGGAAGGTGAGGGAAGGCTCTGGGCTGTACCCACAATTCAAGATTTCCAACCAGAGCCCTTTCTTTTATTTGTGATACCTAAGGAGATGCTTTTCAGTTGTTTCTATGGAGACTGTGATGCCTTCTTTGATTGCAACTTTCACAGGGAGTTTAATAAGACCAAGCAGCCTTTCACTGCAGCTCAGGGGTTGAGCTCCAGTGCAGCCTAGTAAGCAAAGGTCATTAGTGTCTGATAGCTGGGCAGGGACCTTTGTATTATTCAGCAATTAGTATTCTTCACTGATACCAAACCCACAAAGAACAGCAGAGCATCACTTGGGGATGAGCAAATTAACATTGCACAGACTTTAGTGCACTGTTTATCAATGAATGTCAACCCCCCCATGTTTATGAGGACACAATTACTTGGCTCTGTTCCTCCCCTGCTCCTTTCAGATTTATTCTATAACAAAAAAACCCCAACATCCCATCCAAAGATAGATGTGACTTTGGCTATGTACTTGTGAGGGCTCCTGTGTTTAAGCTGTTCATGGTGATGTGTCCAGTACCTTAGAAGCATGAGCTGGGTAGAGGGCTTGTGTGTTCACTAGCAGCAGTGATGGAGCTGCTCTCCACTATGGAGAAGTATGAGGTAGGAAATGGTCAGAAGACACTTATCAGTAGAAAAAAACCCTAAAACCTCTGGGGTACATGTAATGTTTGTTTCAGAAAGTGTTGCCTGGCTACTACCAAACAGCCTGTTTCCCTCCCCAAATTCACAGTGTGGAATCTGTCTGTTAAATTTTAAACATGTGACACATTCTGTAAGGCACAAATGAGCAACGCAGTTATTTCAACACATTAAATGCTGAAGACCAGTGAATCAAATAGTCAGAGCTATCTTCCTCTTCTTCTGTTTCTGTACATTTAAGCTCCAGTTCTTCATCAGTGCAAGGTCCTGTAACACTACAGCCTGCTGTGGATGTATAGTACAGAGAAGACAAGTTGTCTCTGCTACTCCTTCCTCCTTGCTTTCTTTCACTGCTCCAGCATGGGGTTCATCCCATGGGGCACAGTCCTTCACAAACTTGTCCAGTGTGGGGCCTTCCCACAGGCTGCAGTTCTTCATTAGCTGCTTCAGCATGGGTGCCTTCCAGAGGGTACAGGGAGATCTCTGTTCTGGGACCTGGAGCATTTCCTTCCCTTCCTTCTTCACTGACCTTGGGGTCTGCAGGGCTGTTTCTCTCACATCTTTCCCTTTCTCCCCTTCCCCCCTTTCTTAAAATTTTTATCTCAGAGGTGCCACCATCATCACTGATGGGCTCAGCCTTGGCCAGTGTTGGGTCCATCCTGCAGCTGGCTGGGATTGACTCTGTTTGACACGGGAGAAGCTTCTGGCAGTTTCTCACAGAAGCCACCTTATAGCATCCTTGCTGTCAAAAACTGTGCTACACAAACCCAATACAGCTGTGAGAAGCAAATATGTTTTGGGAAGTATAATTTCAAGTGTTCCTGTCAAGGCAGCAGCTGGGCAGATCCTAGAACTTGTGGTGACATGATAGACCTTCTTCAGTCAGTGTTGTGGGATTAATTGTAAATTGCTTAGGCTTTATTTGATTTTTCCTTTTTTAAATTTTAGTGCATATTAGAGACTTGCTGAAATGTGAGGTGTGTGCTGCAAAGGCTGGAAATCATAAACTAGAGATAAAAAGTAATTATTTAGACAAGTAAAATCCCATACTTGCAATTGTAGCTGTTATTTGGCACAAAACTCAGCCAGTGGTCATTAAATAGCAGCCTGTGTAACATTTCAGACAGATGGAAAAACCTCTTTCATCTAAGTTGTTGAAGTAGGTGTTGCTCTGGTCTGTGGTATCAGAATAAGCAAACCACAGTGGTGCTGCAGCACAGAGCAGTGGGGTTTAGGAAGCAGCAGAAAAGGAGGATCTGCTTTAGATCAAATGCTGTTCTGAGTATGAGCAGAGACCCTCACAGCAGCCTGAAGGTCAAGGAGATGTTCATATGGGTTCCCTGTATGTAGGCTGCCAGTTCCAACTATCTGCTCCAGGGAATATGCAGGCAGCCTGCTCCATGCTTGTAAGGATAGTATAAAACATTTGATTAATGAAAAGGAGGGTGAGGAAGAGCATCTGGAGTTCGATATTTTCTGGAAAACACTAACCAAGCTTCTTCATCTTAAAAAGCATGACGTTGTCCAGTATTTTAAAGAAATAAAGTTTAAAAGCTTAGATCTGTAATGACCAAAGATAAATTTGGTTATGTCAATAGTGCCCTTTGCATTCAAATAGCAAAAAAATATTTTCTTAGTCACAGGAACTGTACTTGTACTTCTAGATTAGGATGATTTTGGTGACAGGCAGCTTAGCATTCTTTTTGTTCGGTTTGCAACGTAGCCTGGGGCAGCTGACCCATGAGCTATTTTTTGCTTTGATGAATCCTATCTCTGTGTGCCTCTGCTTTGAAAATAGATATAAAAAGAGATAGGCAGTAATTTAATAAATAGGCACTGTAAAGCAGAGGTAACAGGAGGAATGACTTGAAAGGTATTATTAATGGCATTCCTGTGTCCAAAGTGCCAGAAGGGTTCAGTCAGGATTACAGCTGTCAAAGCAACGGGCAGGACAGGCTTGGCTTTCCACAGCCTTTGTATTCAGGAGCTGTTAGTTCTCAGTTTTTCTTACCTTTTCTCAGTCATCCTTTGGGCTCCACAAGAGCTGCATATTTATTTTGTTTTGTCTGTTGCTGGTAGAGAGGTTCTGGATGCAAATAGAGTATTGTGTTGTGTCCAAGGTGCACAGATTAGCATGGGAAGAGTGGCATTGGCAGGGATTCTTCAGCAACTGCATCTGTGTAAGGACCAATGGGTTGACACTACTTATGCAATGTTGACAGCTTTGTATCTATGTTAGGGTTTGCTTTATGGAGTAACACTAAACATTAGCATAAAATAAAACCTCCAAATGATGCTAAATTTTATGGCTTTTGGAGAAGCTGGGAACTGTGTTGAAACCCAACCTTGGAGTAGAAGATCATCCTGCTTAGTTTCTAATATCTGGTTGAATAAATATTTTTACATCCAGCACTGGATCTTGGTTTTAATTTTAATCAAATTTTGGGGAAGTAATTTAAATGTTTATGGCTACTTATAGAAAAATCAATGGAAAATGTATAATTTTGGACCAAATATGCTTAAACCCTGTAAATATGGATGGGCATCTTGCTCCAGGCTCTGGTTTGGAAATGTTGGTCAGTAATAAAAATTACTCATAATAGCTTTTATTGTGGATTCCAATAATGCCTGGATACACAATCATCAGGTAAATGGATTTTTTCCTTCCCATTTTCTTAATCTGAAAGAAGACTGAGCCATTAAATCCAGCCTAAATGATAACTAAACATCTAACACTCCCCATGAAAGTGTTTGCAGCTGTGTTCTCCCATCACACATACCGTGAGAATTCTGTTATAGTAAATTGAAGCTGTTAGTGTCACAATATTGCCATCATTATGTGTTCAAAATATGAGTCAGGTCCCCAGCACTCCTTGATGTTCTAATATCACAAATGTGTCTAGTGTTTTATTTTCAGCTCTGGTTTCTAAGACTTTAGAGGGGAATCTGCCTGTCCCAATGGAGTGTAAAATTTTAAGGGCCACATCTAGCCTGCAACAGTGATGCAGCCACTTTCCTCCTTCCTCATGGCTACTGGCAGGAACTCCATTTGTCTACTTCCAGGGTTAAATGGTTTTCCTCTGAGCTCATCTGTCTCCCAGTCTCATCAGCACTGCCTGCTGCCCTTTACCACTTCCTCATCCTTCAGAGTCTTTTCTCCCATCTCCTCACCACGACTCACTCAATTTCCTGTGTGCATCTCTTCTGCCTGTGGCCCTGATGGGATGTGAGAGGCAGTGGTGATTCCCTCTATCCCTTCCTGGTGGACTGTGGAGAATGGCAGCTCCCATTCTGGCTTCAGCTGTTTTAATGAGGAAAAGGAATGGTGGTTTTGAGAGAGAAGCAACTAATGAATTGATAACCTTTCATGATGGCACATGGTGAAGCATGTTTGAAAATCACAGAAATATGCAACTTCTGGGGAAGTGAACAAATTTAATGCTTCATTTTGTGTTAAAAGACTTGACAAATAGGACTATGTCCAGAATAAACATATTTTAGCAGGTACTTTTACATCCTACTGACTTCAGCTTCCCATTACAGCTGTTTTCTTAGCTGCTTCCCTGGTTAACAAATTGAATTGGTACCTTTTATCTCTCTGAAGCAAGGGCAAGTCTTTTTGCTGTCCTGTCAAAGGAATTTCTGTGCCATTTCTTAACCTATATAAGCTACATTGCACATAGATAGAGATACTAGATATACATTTGATTAGATATATAAACTAGATATTAAAGTCTGCTTCTGGATGTTTCCTGCAATAATGTGTCAGTGTATATAAATTCATCAATCCATGAATCAATCAGTCACTTTTCACTCTGGAACCACATCATAACCAAATCTGTATCTGAAATGTGATCTGAACAAAGTGGGAGGATTTTCACCAACAGGACTGCAATGTGCAGCTGATTTTGTGTCAAATTTACCATGCAGAGACCATCTGAGGGTGACATGGCAGTCATAGATAGCTGTGTGCAGAGGGCTAGAGGAGAAGGAATTGGAGCAATGAGCTCATGTTAGTGCTTCTGGGAAGCCTGTGCTGATGGTTTCCTGCATACATCCCTCCAAGTCATTTAACTGCCAGGCCTGTCATCCTGCTTGGAAAAGGAAAGGACAGAAAGCAGTGGGAGGGGATGCAGAAGATACCGGGGTGGCTACTGAGATTAAATCAGAGCAATTGCAAACGTTATTTTGTTTCTGATGGAAATTGTCAATTCCTCCATTACTAGCAACTGAGAAATTAATTTCCTGGTTATCTTTCTGACCACTCCATTAAAGAGAGATAGATATGGGAATGGTCTCCATAGACTTTGGCAGTAATATTTAGCTTTTTATAAAGTACAATAAACTTTAGAAGACTTTACAAATCTTATGGATCCCAGCCTCATTCATCAGTTGGGTCTTGTTCTTTTGTCAATGAAATCTCATATCTATCTCATAGAAGTTTCCACAGACCACTTAATAACTATTTTATGGTTTAATTATGGCAGGGCTGTCTCAGTTAAAGGCCTGCTATATTTAAGAAATAAGTTTTAATTGCCTATTTGTTTTTGCAATATTTCTTCCTTTATTATTTCATTTTTATCTCTGAAAAACATTTGTTTCTGTCAGCTGTGAGCACCCATGCTGCTTTAAGAGCGTGGTGAAGTGATGAACATTTATTTCTGTGCACCATTAAACTGTCATGAAGAGAATGTGATTGTAGTACACCATGGCATTCCCTGCTGGATAAAAGTAGTCCCTAGGGCCCTGAATCATGATCCCCTCAGGTGCAAGTAGGATGCTGATGTCATTCTTCCCTCCAGGTTGCAGCTGCTGGAGGAATGGCAGAACAGGGCCCACATGGGTGGAGTATATAAGCTGCAGACTCGTTTACCCCATAGAGTTTGCATTAATGCTTAATTATGTCAGGGAAGGGTCTGAACAAATGATGTCCCTGCAGTTTCTGGCCATCTCTGCTAAGGGGCTTTAACTCTCTACAACTCTTGAAAGGAAGTTGTAGCCAGGTGGGAGTTGGTCTCTTCTGCCAGGCAACAAGTGACAGGAAAGTGAGAAAATGGCCTCACATTGTGTCTGGGGAGGTTTAGATTGGATATTAAGAAAAATATCTTCACCAAAAGGATTGTCAAGCACTGGAACAGAACGCCCAGGGAAGCAGCAAAATCACCATCTGTGGAGGTATTTAAAAGATGTGTAGATGTGGCACTCAGAAATGTGGGTTAGTGATGGACTTGGTAGTATTAGGCTAATGGTTGAACTTAATGATACTACTGGTCTTTTTCAACCTTAAGAATTCTATGTTTCTAACTTATGAAAACGTCTAACTTACTCTCCTTACCCCATCTGTATCTACCTGTGATCATTAGTAAAACCCCTTACAGTTTCCACCTAGAGCTTTTTTTTTTTTTAATCAGCACAGTGTGCTGTTCAGTGCATCTGCATACCAAACACTTGCTACCTTTTCATCTCCTTAGGATCTAAGGCTCCAGATTCATTATCCCTAATAATGTCTTGTAAAGTAAGCAGCAGATCCTTGCATTGAATATGCATAACAGGTGGGGCTGTGTATGCATGACCATGATAGATGTATTGGGTGCTCTCTCTTGTCCTTTTTGCATATTCACTCCCCCAGAGACTTCACTGGATCTTCTCTAGTCCTACATCACTGCAAACAGCATGCCTACCATTGCAAACTGTGGGGATGATTAATGGAAAACCAGCTAAGAACTATAATAAAGCTCTGTGTATGTCAGAATGGGGGTTAATTCTCAATGTTTCAGTAAAGTGTAACACACAATTAAATCTCCCAGTTGTGAAGACCTTAAAGGAGTGGTGTTTAAAAAGGGTACTAATATAGCAAGGAATCCAAACTCTGTATTAAATTACATCCATGCCAGTCTGTAGTTATCTTAATTGAAGTCACCTGTGCCAGATTTACAGTGTCAGAGCTGGAGCAGGATCTGACCTAATCTGAGCAAGGTGTGATGCACATCAATGATGTTGGCATAAAGGCAATTGGAAAAGTGATTTGAAAATAGCAAGAAGTGTTTTAAAAACACGTTTCTCAGGTGCAAAGGTTGAAGTAAAACTCAAATGTCAGAAGTATTATAACTACAATCCAGGAATGTTTTACAGTATAATATGAAGCAGAAAATACCTGTGTCTTAACAGGAGTTGTGTACTTTCCAATACTTTTTTCCACTTTAGCTTACAAATGTATAAATTTTGGAAAACATTGTGTCCCACACTAATACATGAAAAATGAGGTGTATGTTAAAGTTGTTTGGAAAATTTTGGCAAAGTGCTTATATTTTTCTTGTTTTCTGTAACAACTACAGCATCAGTTTTCAACATGGACTGAAATACGAACACAGTCTAAATATGTTTCAGTACTTTAGAAAACTGTGTAACTGCTGTTGAAATAAGTATTTTCACCACTTTTTTGATGCAAGTTTTACATAAGAAAGGATGTAAGTTCAGACTCAGGATACATTCATGCAGACAGCTCAGAGCAGGGCTTGGATCGGGATTTCATTGCCATCAGCTTTGCTTCTAATTTTTTGAATCCAGCGTAAGAGAATGTGTTAATCAAAAGGAATTACAAGATAGTGAAAATACAGAGCCAGTTTTGGCAAGCAGGTTTTTTTTCTGTAGACTGATATAGTTACCTTAAGGAATTTGATTTTCTATAACACACTTACTGAACATCCTGTTGTGTCTTAATCTACTTCTGAAGCGCAGAAAGCAGCTGTGCTTCATTAGCTTCAAGTTATTATGAAGGTAGAATATAGTGTTGTTTCGTGAGTGGGAATACTGAATGTTCAACAAAATGTGGTGCCTGTAATTCGCATTTTTTTTCCCCTTGTAAAATGATATTCCCATTCTCATTCTGCCTCTAGACCTTGCTGTGAAAAATGAATACACATGACCTGTAAAAGTTGCTATGCTTTCAAATGGGCCTCTTCTAACATCTACTAACTGGTTGCACTCCCTTTGCAGTTTGGAATTGTCAATGTTGAGTTTCTCTATTAACAGAGCCTCCATGTCCTAAAAATGCAGGGTTATATCTCTCATCAGTGAATAAAACAGGGGCAGTGGGTGTTGAGGAGCACTCAGTGCAGGTATCGGGGTGAGCAGCTGCAAGTGGAGCTCTGGGGGGGAAGCCCAAGCCAGGAGGGTGTGAGCTGAGCTGATGTCCAGCTGAGCCTTGGCAGCACACAGGGCACCTGTGGCCCATCCAGGTGATCAGACACAGCAGGAGCTGATGACTCCAGATTGTTGGGTATTTAGACTGTGAGGGGATGAAAGCCATGGGGCTCTTTTGTTCAGGGTTCTTCCTCGGAGGTAGTCGCTTGGGCTGTTATTTTGTTAGTGCATTAAGATAAAATTGTTTTAGGGCTCTGGACGTCTGGGACTCTGCTGTGGGAAGCCTGGGGTGGAGCAGGTAAGGAGAGCTGGTGTGCCTGTGTGAGGTGTAGCTGCCAAGGGAGCTCGGGTGTGATTGCCAGAGTGGCTCCCAGCAGGGCAGTGTCCTGACCAGGGGAATAGCTGTGCTGTGGCTTGCAAGCTGCTCTGGCTATGTTGTTTGGGCGTGGAGGTACAGTGCTTGTCACGTACTGCAATTCTTGTCGAAGAGGTGAAATACAGCCTGGAGCAGCATTACCGCTCCCCAGGGTAACTCCGCAGTGTTACTGCTGTGCTGCAGTCTGCAGTACCAAGTGTTACCTGCAGTTCTCACTGCTGCCAGCTCTGAAAAGGGCCTGGCTCTGTCTTTTTTACACCTCCAGCAGTGTTAAGTAGCTGTAGATAGCACTGAGATTTGTCTCGTTCCTTCTACCTTAACACCAAGTAAATCTGATTCCTAGAGCTGCTTCTCAATATCCTGTGTCCTTCAGCCCCCTGGCTATCATGATAATCTTCCCTGGATTCCCTTTAGTATTCAGTATCTTCTGGGCTGTGGAGCTGGAACTGGACACATGAATTGAAGTGAAAGTCATGAGAGAGTTATAGTATTACAGCTAATGATTGCAATCTTGCACCTGAGGAAAATGCATGAACAGTAGGTAATTCTTGATGGCAGAAATGTTGCCTTGGGGGTTTACTGATTTCTGTCACTTTGCAGGCACAGTGAGATAGATAATGAAGGAGTGAGATGGGCTTTCAGTGAACAGTTGTGAGATTCATATCCTAAAAATGCTCGTATATTTTATTTAAATGGAGGCACTCTCATTTAGCCAGTAATTCTGCATTCTATATTGGCTATGCTTTGAACACTCAAGCACTGTCCTTCACATCAATGTTAAACCATGGGGTGGCAGAGGGCAGGTGACTGAGCCTTGGCTGAAGGTGACATGAGTGAGCTGTGGGTGGTGGCTGGACAAGGAGCATGGTAACCCTGACCATGCAATTTCTGCTGTAAGGCATCTTGAAATTCACCATACATCACCAGGTATAGAAACACAGAAAAGTTTGTGTTGGAAGGGACCTTAAAGATCATCTAGCTCTAACCTCCCTGCCATGGGCAGGGACACCTGCTAGACCAGGTTGCTCCTGGTCTAATGGAAGGCGTCCAACCTGTCCATGAGCACTTCCAGGGAATAGGACATCACAATTGCTTGCGTAAAACTCTAATATTAATCTAGTATTTGGAATTAAAAGCAATTAATCTAAGTAGGCGCCATGCACTGAATCATGAACTATACCCTGATTTCTAAAAAATATTTATCACAGCATCTTTACTGGCAACTGAATATTTCCATCCAATAAGATACTGACTTAATCAAATATATTGGTCCTGTAAACAGCAACTTTTACCAATCTTCAGTGGTCAGATTTCCCCTCCCTTTCATGAGTTATTCAAGGAAGTCTTACTCTGCAAGCTGTAGGATACTGGAAGTGACTTGATACCTTTTCAGAAAACAATATGTCATTCATTCAGGCTGGCATATATACAGGGAATAACAGCTTATTGTACCTGATACATATTTGTTGGACTGAGTGCAAGGATGAGATGGTGAAATATAATGCCCTATGATATACAGCAGGTTGGGCTAAATGATCTAATGGTCTCTTCTGAATACTCAAAGTGCTGGGCTGTGTGCCAGAAGCCAGGCAGGCTCCTGGTGTTCCCACAAGTCACTGTATTCATCTACCCCTGTCCTCCTAAACTCTGTGGTGAAACTCCCATTTGCATCATTTAGAGCAGGATATTGATGTGGGCAGTTAATGCTAAAATGAAAAGTACAACCAGTTTTGTTGGGAACCACTGGGAAGTGCTGGATAAGGGAGACACAGCCTAGGGTAAATAGGTCCCAAATGCTGCTAAAACTAAAAAATTTGCTCTAAAATACTTATACTCCATTGGATCAGTATCCTTGTTTTTTCTTCTCAGCCTCCAGTTCCTGGCAGCTCTCTGGCATGGGACTGCCAGCGATGCCTTGCACTGCTTGGAGGGGCCTCTCCTGACATTGCTATTTGGCACTGAAGAGAATTTGCTTTACAAGCTGCAGTTTCAAATTCTAACTCAGCTGATCTCTGAATCCCTGTGATGCCTAAGCTTTTTATATATCTTTTCATATATTTGTAGTTTTGTAGATTGCTAATGCGTCGCCCTAGCTCCAATACCTTTTCTATCCTTTCCCCTAGATTTTAGAACAATAAACTGACCTTCTAAACACATTCCTGAAATATTGTTTAGTCTTATTCCAAGTAGGGAACTTAGAATAAGACATAATAAGAAGTGGGGCAGAGAGAGAACCCCTTTAGACCAACTCCAAGGGGCTGACCCAGGGGTGGGTTACTGGAGCAACTGAATTTCTTATTGGATGTACACGTTAGATATCCTAATTAATTAACCAACCTTATAAAATTATAGAAAGTCGATTCCAGGTGTGCCCATCACCACTGGGACACATGGAAGCTTCCAAATAAAGGGCTGCTTTTTACTTTACTATTCTAACACTATTGCAAGGGTTTTTTCTCTTTTAATTATAGGCAACACCCAGCAGTATAGTTGTCTTCTCCTGTTCCCCCTGCTCTTGCACCAGCACTGCTGCTCTTCTGGATCCATAAGTAGACTAATTATGGTCAGAAAAGTATGCACTTTTGTTCCCACAAAATAGGTCTTGTGTCAGCTCACCTTAAGCCTGCGCCATGGGTGGCACAAGGAAATCAGGAGAAATATAGGACTGTGACTGAGAATAGAAACAGAATTTCCACTTTGGAAAGGGGCAGTTGATTAGGCTAATTGTGCTGTGAAACAGCATTTTCAGGGAGCAAAACTAGTGGTGAAATTTTGGGCAGTAAGGCTTGTGGTGAAAGCACTGGTCCAGTCTGCATTCTGCTTACTCGTGTTACCCATTTTCCTGACTTCTAAGTAGCCTTTCAGAGTTGGACTTGACTATTCATTAAGGTCTAGGGAAAGAGGTGGGCTCTTTATTGACTTGAGTGGTTTTTTTCCACTGAAAGCCCTGGTGCAAATGGTCCAGATATCTCTCAGATGTACCCTGAATACAAAATTTCAGCTTTGTAAGATTAACTTCAGACTACGTGGTGCAGTCTCCTCTGCTGGAGAAGGGGCTGTGACAAACTAGGAACTTTTTATGGGGTGTATCTTCCTAGAAAGCTGTGATGAAACACAGATGCTTTCCAAATGTGTGCTGTCACGGAAGCTGCTGGGAAGAAGAGGACATGATCGTTGTCCACTTTGATGAGGTAGAATCACACAATAGTTTGGGTGGGAAGAGACCTTTGAAGGATCTGGTCCAACCCTTTCTCAAAGCAGGACCAACTTAGATCAGGTTGCTGAGGACCTTATTAGCTGGAGATTTTGCAACCTCTTGGGACCCCATTTTGAATATTTGGCCACTGCCACGGTGATTGCATTGAGAAGGCATTTCCTCTGCTGCCTGTAGTGCTCTCAATATGTCTCTCTGAGAGGAGTCTTGGTCCTTCCTCTTCAGGCCTTCCAATTTAGTTGCTTGAGACAGCAATGAGAGTCTCACTTAGCCTTTTATTTCCAAGGCTGAAAAACCAGAATCTTTGTCTGTCCTTGTAAGGCAGCTTGCTTCAGGGATCTTGAGAAAACAGCAAGCCAAACTTCAAACTGTCCCTTGGGCTTCAGGGAGAACCTTCAGTTTTATTGAATTTTTCTGATTCACACAGTACCTCTATTGTCCTGGGATTAATCAGCAACACTGATTTATATGTTAAAAAAAAGTATTCAATTTCATAATTTTTTAAAAATCAAATACTCTTTCTTGTCTTTTATGCTTGTTTTGTTTTTCTGACAAGTATTTGAAAAGAAATCTTGTTTGGTTCTGCATAGAGTAGCAGATACAGTATGCCAGGAAGATGAGCATTTCTCCTGTTTATGCTGTTCAGAAGACTTTGACTGGGAAAGAAATTACTTTCGGTTTCTGTTACTTTTTTTTTTTTATTTCCAAAGAAGACTTGAGACACTGAAAATCTGAGGTGATGAGACTGCTCAGGCATGTTAGGTCTTTGCCAGCTGTTTCTTGTGCAGCTGCTGTCAGGGCTGGGCTCTGTTCTGACTCAAGTCACAGTAAAACATAGTTCAAGTCTTGCTGTTGTTTTGCAGCTTGACAAATGTTAAAAGGCTTGACCTCATGTGACACATCAGAAATATCAGAGTAACTATTACGTGTCACTTACAGATGGTGCATTCTTGTCTTGATAAGCAACTCTCTCCAGATTTGTTCATACTTGCTTGAATACCTCTGGCTAAGAGCTTAAGATTTTTACCTGCTTCCAGGGCTTGTACATACAAACATTTATTCTCTTGGATCTCTTTTACATCACCACCATCACCCTTCCCATTTGTCTATTGTTTACCAGATTTTATTTTCCTTCGAGCCATCCATAGGGCTGCAGCAGGGTGGTGGAGTGATAGCTAATCCACATCTTAACTGAGAATTTTTGCCACTACTTTTCCTTGTTGTTTGGTGAGATAAATATTATTGATGCTAATTCTGCTTGAATTGGTCACAAAGGCAACTGCAAAATCACTCACTGTCCATCATGCTTTGGCTTTGTTTTGGGGTTTTCAGCCTTTTAGATGGAAGCATATATTTACCTGGTGTGTACAGAAAGGTAATATCTTACTTAAATGAACTACCATTTATGAACTATTACAGGACATCCAGAAAATGGCCATGAGGATAGTGAAGGGCCATGAGGGGAAGCCTGAGGAGCCGCTGAGGTCACTTGGTCTGTTCAGCCTGGAGAAGAGGAGACCCAGGGGAGACCTCCTTGCAGTCTGCAACTTCCCTGTGGGGGGAAGACGAGGGGCATCTGCTCTCTTCTCTCAGGTGCACAATGACAGTACCAGAGGGAATGGCCTGAAGTTGTGTCAGGGGAGGTTTAGGTTGGATATTAGGAAAAGGTTGTTCACCCAGAGGGTGGTTGGGCACTGGAACAGGATCCCCAGGGCAGTGGTCACAGCACCAAGCCTGACAGAGTTTAAGAAGCGTTTGGACAGCACCCTAAGGAGCATGGTGTGATTCTTAAGGTTGTCCTGCACAGAGCCAGGAGTTGGATTCTGGTGATCCTCATAAGTCCCTTCCAACTCAGGAAATTATATGATTCTCTGTGTGATAGGGGCTTTAATGAGTCCAGGCATATTTCAGATACACAGCTGAGGCTCTTTGCAGTCATGTCTGGCTATGCATGTTGAGTTTGGCATTTGTTGGTCCCTTGCTGGGGTAATTTGACTTGCTGAGCTACCGGAAAAGCAACTCCACCTACCAAAATGTATAATTTTCTGCCAAATTAATGAGTTAAATTACCTCAGAAAAATGTCTGACAAGCATGAAATCTGGTGCAAGGAATGAAGCTGGAAGAGGTGTTTGGTGTGAGGGAAAGGAAGTGCATGGAAAGACAGCATGGAGGAGGACTATCTACTCCTTTGGGCAGCAGCAAGCTCTTAGGTCAGCTTGAACTGAAACTTTGGCCAAACAAAACTGGCCTCTCATTTTCTGTTTTGCCAGGTTTCTGCCTTGATCAGGCCAAAAAACTGACACGTGCATGAAGTTTACAGATTCATGCAGGCACAAATAACTGAGTTTTATTAGCTGTTTCAGAGCAATATTCATATAGCTTTTGTTTTTCTTACAAAACCTCTGAGTACACCTTCACACTTCTCCTGCAACCACACCTACAGGCAATACTCTTGCTGTGCAGTACTGATGTATTATATATACAATCTTTCCATAGCAAATGTCAGTATTAATATTTGAACAGTGATCCATCATTTCTCTCCAACAAATAAAGCACAAATGATCTCATTCTGATCTTGCTTACCCTGGGATAAAGCAGAAGTAATTTCACTGGATACAAGCACTACACCTGTGTAAAATTGCTGGTGTTAGACAAAAACTGGCAGTGACAGCAAATTAAAATAAAAAAGCACCAGATCATCCTTTGAGTTGTGGAATATTAAAAGCGTCTCTTGTTGACACACAGTTTTTAGCTGATGAGTGTGCAGGCTTGGTGGCCCCTGCCCCTGTCAGCGTGACACATATTTGAGAGGGTCCTGCTTGGTCTGTGCACTGGATTAGGGCTCAGCTGTCAGTAGGGAGCATTTCACAGTGTGAAAAGTTCCTGGGTGTGATGGTGCGCACGAGAGGCAGCCGTGGGGATTAAGCTGGCTGGTAACAAGCATTTCTATTTACCAGTCTGGTTAACTTCAGATCAGCCTTCTAAACATTTCCATGGAAACAAGGGAAGTTTTGGTTCACTGTAAGTGGCTTAATTTACTTTCTAACTGTATTAAAAATAGAATACTAAACAGATGCAAAAGTAACTCTGAAACATACTTTTTATAATGATTTTAATCAGTCATGGCATTTAGGGATTATTTTTCCATACCTCCTGCCTGCAGTTATGGGTGAAGCTTTAATTGAGCAGTTGCTCCATGAATCTGCAATGGCATGAACAGAGTAAGTCAGGAAGGGAACTGTGGAATACTTGAGGGTCTTAAGCCTTTGATTTTGGTAGAAAACAATGTAATGACTTTACCTGTGTGCTTTCCTGGTTTTTTTTTTTTTCTTTTTCTACAAGATATGAAACTGGAGAGATAGGAATGTGCTTGCATCCTGGGAACTTATATATCTGCTATTTTACTGGAATGCCATGTGTAAGTTTTGATATGACAGAATACTCACTTGTCGAGTCAAAGAGAAAAATGATATAGTGATGTAAAATAGAGAAACGCACTGAAACGATATTTTCCTCTAGCATTGGTATATTCAAAGTTACATTACAGAAAGCTATTTGCAAGTAATTTTTTCCTGTATTTCTACAAAGAGATTCAGATTTCCATTCAAATAGAGGTGCATCAGACTGGAAACATCCTCAACATGTAAAACAACAAAGCGAGGAGAATTGTAGGCTGCCTTACATGGGTGAAGTTCTTGCTCAAAGTGCCTGTCTGTCTCTCAAGATATTTGCACCCAAAGGCAAAGTGTTTGAATGACTGCAGTGGCATTTTCCAGTAAAAGTGATTCTTACTCCTGTAATACTGATAATGCATACGTGTGTGTGTGAACTGCTTGAAAAAAAAAGCCTGGCTTTAATTATACATGAACACCGATCAGTCTGGAAATCAATTTGGCTGACTCACAGTCAGAATTTAGCCTTATTCTCTGAATTTCAATAACTTTGAGTTTTTATCTCAAGTTATATTCTAAGAGTAGTCAGAGGCAGCAGGGAAATTGGCTTTGATGTTTATCTGAGCATTGGAAATGAGTATAGCCTTGCATCTAAAGCATCAGGGAGAAGATGTTCCTTCCCTCCATGGCATGGAGCTGACAGTGCTGTCTATACTAATGCCCAAGTTCTCACTGGGCACTTGTGCATCTGCCAAGTGATAAGGTCACCGTTTTCCATATGGGACACTGAGTCAAAGAAATACCCTATGTTTTGTTCAGTGTCACAAATGCTTTTTGCAGTTGAGGGAATTAAGCTTAAATTGATGTCAGCTTAACTTTTCACTCTTTTGCCAGTGCTCATGCCTTTTGTCCTTGACAGATGAGCTCTGTTTATCAGGTCTACCTCGAGAAGCAACAATATGTCACCTACTAAATTCCAGGAACATTCCGATGATAAACCATAACTAAGAATTTCTATTTCTATAGTAAATACAGTCCAACCTTACTTATTAAAACATGTTGTAACAGGTGGCTGGGCTTCCAGCTCCTTTCCATACCTCCCTGGGCAGGAATGTGTGCAGCTGACTGGAAGCAGCTGTGTGTGAGCTCGGAGAGCTCTGACTCGCTGGCAGCTCTGTGGCTTTAATCAATAGCAGCAGTGGTTGGAGAAATGCAAAGACAACGTGGCTGAAATACTCTCCTCAGTGACTGTAGGATTTGGAGGAAAACCATGTGAATGCATTGACAGCATGATGGTAGGTTTTAAGGCAGAAAACCTGAGCAGGCTGGCCTCTGATCCTGCCGACATATGCTTAAAAGTGAGCATGGAGTGTAAGGCTTTAAAATATTGTCAGTTTTTGTGTAAACTCTTCTCCAGCTACTGGAGTTCAAGGATGTTGCAAAAAGACATTAAGCTTTATATGAAAAAGAAGGTAGGATGCTTCTCTTCATGCGTGCAAAGAAAAGGTTTGCAAATGGGAATGCAATGTAGGAAAAAATCTCAGAAACCAGAAATCCGTACTATGAAATGACACCGTGAGTATCCCCAGATGGGACCTTTCACGTGTTTAAAAGACACAAACTTAGAGGCTGAGACCCATATGTTTTTAATAAAAAATAACTTTAATAAAAAATTCTTTGCCCTTCTCACCACAAAATGCAATTTCTCATTTTTAACCTGTGTTGCTATAGTGACTTGTTTCGCTGTTAAATCTTCTTTATATCCTTACAAACTGAGGTCCTAAGCCTTCCCTGATAAGTGTGTGGGCTGGAGACAGAATGAAAATGATTTTCTGCATACTGCAGTCATTTGAGTAGTGCTGCTGACGTAAAGGAGACAGATTGTAAGCTTTCATTATTAAATTGTATCAGGAGCAAAGCAAGCTGAGGAGACACTCTGGGTGGAACAACAAAGCACTGAAAAGTTATAGCGGTCCTCAAATGGTTTGGAAATAGAACAGCTGGGCAAGGTTTAAAATGTGTGGGTTTTTCTGTGTCAACAACAGGTGTGAGCAGAACACAAGTCAGGCAGGAGATATCTTTGTTCTTGACAATGGATTTTGGAGGCTCTTGCAGTTTCAATAATATCCAGATATCTCAGGCAGAGACTGGCTGTGGAGGTATTAAATAGAAATCTGAAGTACATTAAGCTGTGAGGAAAATGATACTGTCATTTCAGGAAGGATTTTCTTACTCCTAGCACAGGCCATGAGGTGACAACAGCAGCATTAGACATGAGGGATTTTCCATATGGGCAACAGGCAGGTTTGCAGTCCATTCAGTGAAGAGATTGTTTCTACCAGTATTAATTATTCTTTCTGCTCACGGTTTTTTTTCTATTTAGCCTTCCAAGAAGGACTTGCAGGTTTTTCCCTGTGGGAAAAGTGCCCACCTGATTTGCTAGGCTTTTGTAGTCAAGCACACTGCTGGTTAGTCCTTGTTGTGGATCAAATCAGATCATGCACAAATCAATAGAAGACTGAAACATCTCTCTTTTTCAAATCGTGTCTGGGATTTTGTCTACTAAAGGAATTAATTTCTGATGGCAATTATTGTTCCACTTAAAATAATTAGCTTTATCTTCTACTTAGAAAATATAAATTAGGCAGCTGTCTTTGACTTGATATTCTCAGGAGCACAGGGAAGCTAAACTCTCTTGTATTGAGAAGGTTTCTGATTTATTAGCTTAAAAACTGCTTCTGTAATCTGTCTTGGAATGTCTAAAAAATGTCAGGGGAAAAATAATAATTTATGCCTATAGAAAACCCTATATTTCATTTTCTGACAAAATGCATCATTTAATTCTAACTCATCATAAGCATGAATTTCACAAGCAGGGATCCCAGTTTCCTTTTTTATTTAAAAAGGGTTTTTGTTGTTGGCCCCTATTTGCTGTCATCAAGTGCAAGCACAGCTCTTCCAATTCCCTGCTCCCAGTATGAAACATACTCAATTGTACAGCTCTCTGAGTAGGTACAAAGTAAGCTATTACAAAAGGTAAAAGTCATGTTCAGGTACTTCAAAGACCTTTAAAAATTGTTTAAATGTTTTGAGACCTTTTTTAACACAGGAGTAACCTCTGGCAAAATTTATTAACCTTTGATATAAATTTCTCATTTGATTTGCATTCCTCTTCTAAGTTATCAGTTTCTAATTTGTTTTTTCAATGTGAACCTCTGAAATAGAGATTTGGGGCCAGACTCTTTGCTGATGCAAACTGAGTTGCATTAGTTCCCAGCATCTGAGAATCTGACTTCTTACATCTTCTATAGACTTTCCCAAAGGAGCTGTTACTTTTTTTCATTCTAGAACTTTAATTTCAGTTGCTTTAGTAACATCTGGCATTAACTTTATCTTTTTTTTGAGAGGCAATTGCTAGTTCTGAATGCAGCTGTGAACAAGCACAATATTGCTCACTTCAGCTGAGCTATGTTTGTTTTTAGCGTGGCAAAGTGTCAGTGGAGAGTCCAAAAAATGATTTAGGTTTAACATTAATGAGGTGATGCTGTGGATAGCTTCACAGCTGAGGTCTTTTCAGATAGTATTAGGAAACTCCTGCCTTCCCCACTTGTGTTTGCAAATCTTATAAAGCAAAACAGTCCATCCTTCATGCCTCTGAAAAATGGAGTAATGCCAAGAAACAGTGAGCTTAGATATGACAAATATGGAAAATCTTCTCACTGGAGGTCTGCCTGTACTAACCATTAATCCCAATTGTCTCTGCTGTCAGGAATGGATCAATGTCCCTTTAAAAGCCATGACGATACTCAGAAAAATTGTTTTAGGGGAAATATCAGCCAACAACCCTTCTTCTTTGTAGTGCCAAATTTTGTATGTTGAATCATATCTGGCAATTATAATGCCAGTATCTTTTTGTCTTGGTCCTGCTTAGCTGGAAACACTTTGAGAGAGGTTATTGAGTTGTGGTTGTTTCCATGTGCTGTTAGGGGGATATTTTACTGAGGGTCAGGTGTGATGCCAAGCATTGCATCTCGAAATGGACCTTTATGGCTTCAGTGACCATGTTACTATTAGAGCCTTTTCACCTGGAGTTGATATGGAAGGGAATGTAGCCTCCTTCAGACTGTGTGCTGAATTTCAGGGCTGACTTTAAAACCAGTGGTACAGACTGGGGAAAAGCAAAGTGAAGGACAAAGATGGAAGAGCTGAAGAAATATGTGAAGTGATCCCACACCAGTCACTGACTGCAGCCTGTGGAGTTTTGCAGAATTTAGTAGGGTTAGCCAGAGATTGAGTGAAAAGTGGAATAAAATGAGCAAGGAGAAAGTGCAAATGGTTGGAGAAGAGGATCATGTTTTAGAGGAGAAATGAAAACTCAGATAGGGAACATGTAATTTAATAAACCTAATTTTGTTATGTTATGTCCGATATAGCACTTGAGGTTTCTTTCTGGAAAAAAGTGATGTTGTAGCATAGCTGAAAGTTGCAGAACAAGAGCAGATGTTCTGTGTGACACACCACCACTGGAACTTCAGTCTTTAGTGAGGATTTGGGTTTCTGTGACATGAGTAGAGCCTGAATCCACTCTGTGATGGGCTTGTCCCTAGCAGAGTAGGCTAACCCTGGAGCAATGAGCCAGGGTGGCTTTTGCCAGGGACAGAATGGGACCCCTACAGTCACTCTACAGGTTCAGAAATCAAAGTTTTTAACTTAAAACATATTTTCCCTGTTGCAGTTCAGAGAAGGGAGATGAGTGTCTCCTGCAAGCTGGAGGTCTGGTTTTGTTCATCAGTAGGTTTAAATTAACCTCATTATAAGTGGGAGGTTGATGGCTTTTTTAGTGTAGAGATTTGTCTGTTTAGTTAAGATGGCTTCTTCTGTTCAACTGCTGCTAATTAGCATCCATCATTAAGTGGTCCAGAGCTTGCAGCTCTGTTCATTTAAATGATTTTTATGTGAACTGCACCCATTGAGACATTGGGTTAAATGTTAGTTTAATGAGGGTGTGTGCTTTATTTCACCGTAACTGAAGCTCTGTTCATCTGTGGGTATAGGTAAAGGTTTCTTTACATTCTGACTAAATAACTTGCTAAAACTGTGGTCCTGAGTATGTTCAATTAACAGAAAGGCCATCAATGCTAGAGGAATCCATTAAGGAAGTGGAAGTAATAGATAAATAGGAGAATAATCTTTCAAATTAAGTTAGGTGTGAGTACAACTATTTAGCTTTTAAAGCTTATTTCTTCTAAAAGATGCCATTTCCACAGCTCTAGAAAATGAAATCCTTTTCCAGTGAGGCAATGCAGCACAGAGAAGCAGCACTGTGACTGTGACAGCCTCTGGCTTTGAATGACACCTTGCAGATCGAGCCAGGGAGCTCCAGAGTGGAAAGCAGGGTTGCTACCACATGAGCAGAAGACATTGCCAGCTTTTCTTGCCTGACTTCATAGTGCAGCAGCAGTGAGTGAGGGAAGCTCTCAGTGTTCCCCTTGATGAAGCTGAGCCTTACCTTGGAGGTGTTCTCCCAGGGCCACTTGGGCTGCAGTGTTTATGTAAGGAATCCCAGCAAGCATGGACATATGGCAACTGTCCGGTAGCACTTATCCAGCCTTAGGACCACAATCCCAATAATTCTTCTCCATCTGCACGCTTCCTAGGAATTACATAAGTAGGAAATTGTAAGCGCATGAAGCCAAAAATAATGAAAGAATACAGAACAGATGAAGTGAGAGATTTTGTCTTAAAATAAAACTTTCTCTTCTGATTCCGATTTAGACTTTCTTCAGTCCAACTGTCATTCCTTCCCTGCCTCCAACGAAGGCTGCAAGGGCTCACACCAAGCCAGGTCTCTGTATGTGCCTCTGCCCTCATTGACCTTCAGCTGCTTTTGATGTCATTGACCATACCCTTTCCCCAGGATATTCCTCCTCTTTAGTGACTTTAACATCTTCTGAATCAAATTTTTTTTGTGATCTTGTCTTATTCAGAATGACATTTGTCACATTTTTGTCCCATTTTGAATCACATTTTGTCATCTTCTTACTCTTCTCTGTCTTTCTATGAAAATACCACAAAGACCTGTGCTTGATTTTCCTTTACTCTTTTTTTTACGTGTTTCTTGGTACTGTTGTCCACAAATACAAATTTATATTATTGTGTCTATCTTGATGAGGGCAGACTTTTCTGGGTAATCCAGGCCATTTGTATTCTGTCCAAACAGTTGTCAGGGGTTGCTTTTCTGACAGGCTTGACCAGCATCTGGAGATCAATTTTAGCTGTTACTGACGCATGACTCCTGATAATTCATAGTACCATAGAATTGTTAGGAAATAATCTCTAAGGTCACAGAGTCCAACCATTAACTCAGCACTGCCAAGCCCACCATAAAACCATATCCCCAGGTGCCACAACCATGTGTCTTTTGAACACTGCCAGGTATGGTGATTCCACCACTTCCCAGGGCCACCTGTTCCAATGACTGATCACCCTTTCAGTGAAGAATTTTTTCCATAATACACAATCTAAACCTCCACTATTGCAACTTATGGCAGTTTCTTCTTGTGCTACTGACTCCTACCTGGCTACAGCCTCCTTTCAGGCAGTTGTAGAGTGAAAATGTCTGAGCCTCCTTTTCTCCAGGCTGAGAATATTTTCCATTGCTGTCACTTTTGGTCTCTTTTTGAGGCCAAAGTCATGAAGGTGAGCTTTTCTGTACCCAGTTTGGCCAGATCTTGCAAATGCTTCTGCATGCCTTCTTATCAGGATGTTGTCTTTTTATAACTGTAACATTGCTAAAAGTCTTATCAAGGCTCTTATCCCTGGCATCTCACTCAAGGCAATATTCTCTTCTCTAGCCTTCTACCATTTAATTCAAAATTCACATGCCAGAAGCATTGTCCTATCCCAGTACACTGACAGCATCACCTCCTTCCTGAATTGTTCCATTAGTTCCTCTGTCTTTGTTTATACAACATAATCTTATGTTCATTTTGAACAACCTTTTTGTCTCATCCCCACATGGTTTGTCTTCTCTTGTTCGTTTTAAATGTCAGTTCCCATCTTTGATGTGCTGATGATACCAGATCCCTTCCTCTTGTTCTTACGTCTTCAAATCATCACCTTTCCTATGCTTAGCCTCACGTGTGGAAGGAGCTCTCTGAAACAGCAACAAAGAAACTTTCAAGTCATTTTAGAAGGCTTTTTTTCACTGTGATGCCTTGCAGAAACCTTGACAAGCTGATAGTGTGCCAAGGCAGATCCTTTTCATGCTGACTGATAATTCTTGTATTCCCTGGCTGTCTGGGAGCCTCAGATGTTTTCTGTTTCAAGCAGGGATGTTCTTTAGTCCCCTATCTCAGCAGGGCCCTGGTCCGTGATCTGAGGGACACAGTAACAAACAGTGCTTTGTTCTAGGCACAGATGAAGAACCATCTCAAGCCTGTGCCATGTCTTTCTCCTTTCCTCCTCTGCCTCAACCCTTACTGCGGTTCTGTTCATCTCATCTCAGTTTCATAATATTGGTCGTATAACCTAGACAAGGCTGTATCTCCCAGAAACTAGCAACTTGGAAATCACCTAATATGATTTCAGTGATAATGGTATCACCAAAATAAATAATGTCATTTGTTTGGTGGCTGTTTACCATTGTTTCAGTTGGACCCAAGCCAGGCAGAAATAGAAAATGGGGTTGGTGCATTGGTGAAGAAGTCTTTGTGGTTTAACTACTTACATTAAATGACTTGTGAGGGACTGGCTCCTGCAGAGGTGGTTTCATAAGGGCCTTCATCTGTTTGTTCTCCAGATGTGGGAGAATGGGACCTGGGCACTGGGGATATTCTGTGCAGCTTGAAAGATAAGTTCTTTTTTGGAGGTCTGTAGCTGTCCCAAGCAAACAGAAGAGCAGGAGCATGAGACAGAAAGAAAATATACACCTTGAAAGGTTGATTGCAGAACCAGAAACCCTGTGTCTTCTTTAAAGAATAATGTAATCAATATAGAAACCTTGCATTTTGTCTTAGGTGCAATTCAAACACTTTTTTTCCTGAAGTAGCTCTAGCCAGTGATGAATGTGTCCATGGGAATCTTTTGGCAGCAGACCCCATTTCATGGCCAGTGCCCTCAGCGTCACGGTGTGCTCAGAGCAGTTGTCCAGGCACAGGCTGGTGCTGCTGTAGCTGAGGGTGCCTCAGGAAGGTGCTGATCATCCAAGGTCTGAGAATTAATGTCAGTATGTCGTATTTCTAATGAAAACAGTTTCAGAGGGAGTTGGTTTTATAGAGGATGTGAAAGGAGGGAGGCCTTGATTAGGATGTTTGAGCAAAGGAATTAGAGGGAAAAATCTCTGCAATTGGTACAGAAATATAGCATGTGATTTCTGACTGAAGTCAGTGGGGAAGAGTCTGAATTTTCAAAGTTAAAGTGCTATTAAAACTGAACTAGAAGTCCTCTTGCTTATTTATAGTTAAGTCATCTCTTCTTTTTACCTCCAGAGTGACAAAGCCATTTGGGTTTTATTGACCAGTGTGTCTTGATCTGCCTGATGACATTTCCCAAGATTAATGTGTCTATTTCTCAACAATGCATATGCTTCATGATGCATCACAATTAACCACTGCTACTTGGTATGACAAGGAGGGACTCTTTTTATCTGCATCTGCATGGCTTCTATCTGCATTCCAAATGACAAGTAAACAGACACTTCTCTCATCTACCTTTTTGAAATGAAAAAAAATTGAAATTCATGCTTAGGTTCCCATAAGGTGCAGAACATTTTGCAAAGGAAATTTGTCTGGAAATATAAAAAGTGGAAAAGCTTTTTCCGAACCCCACAATATATAAGATACAGAACACGCAAGCATATCACATTATTATAAATACTTGACTTCATGGCTTTTATTTATTTGTGTTGGTAGAAATGTCAGATTAATATTTATAAGCTCTCTTTAGTGCATTGCTTTGTTTTCAGTATAAATTACCAGGCCAACACTGTTCTTCAGGATTGCCAAAATGTGTTTTTTTAAACTCAACAGGAGTTTCACATTTTGACCCAGCTTTTCAGGGATATACCATTGTGCTTGAAATTGTGAGTGATCCTTTTGTCTTTAACATGATTTTTCACGTGTAAAGTTAAACTGATGTGCATTTGCCTGAAGTTACCGAGTTTTTGTCATAATAAATTTACAAACTACTCAAGAACAGCTTCAGTTAGAAATCTTTTTACTGTTTTATTTAAACTGAGTAGCTGAACATTAGTACAGATTCAAATTTATCTAATCATCATTTTAATAATTTTAGCGCAATTTCATCTTTTCAGATAGCATATGACATAAGATGAATTTTGACTCAATCAGTGCTTTGTTCCTTTAATGACGATGCCAGCAGAAGCAGTGACCACATGTAGAAGTGTCCTTGTGCTATTTTCTCAAAGTGTTCTGGATACAGATTTCTCCAGTCATGTTGTGGAGACCTCCAATAGATCAGAAGTTTAAGAAATGCTTTGAGCTTAATTTTGCTAAATTAGGTTTTTTTCTTCTTATTTTCTTCCCATATGTTCCCTAGTGCCCTTGGTAATTTTATTTGCTTCTGGTCTTTATAAGGTCACTTGCTGACAGCCACTTTTGCCTTCTCCAGGGAGTATTTCAGCTGAAGCTTGGTATTCTGAATGTGTGTAATGTATCTGAATATTATAATGTTTGTCACAATAAAAACCAACTAAATGTCACCACTGGTACATCTTTAATAGTCAAGGACATGGCTTCATTTGGGGAGGTACAATGAAGTGTTCTTCTCCATGCACATTTGTAATAAGAAAAGCTGACAGGATGTGAGAATTCCTAAATAATGGAATGGTAAACAGCACAAAGATTTTATAAAGCCTTTTACATAAATCAGTTGGTGAAACCTATTTTAATACTGCTCAGGACTAGCCATTTTATTGCAAAAAGGAGGTATCACAGCTCAAGGAGTATCATATTGCTGAATGAAGTGAAACATTCTGATGTGAACAGGGATTGAATGAGTCGAGATTTTTCATTTAGAGATGAGACAGAAGTGAAATGAATGGGAGTATCCAAAATCTCAAGAAAGAAGTTGGATTCTTTTTCCTTTTGGCATGAAATAGGCTACTTTGCATAATTAAGAACTGAAAATTGTGAAACAATGCAAGTAATATTTTTAATTTATAAAGAAAAATGTCCACAGTAATAAATAAAAGCCAAATAAAGTAAACAAAAAAGAGATTGCATATTTTATGATGTGTGCATCAAAAATATCCAGAGCTATTATTGCGGAAAATGATGTGGAATTTCATGCCTTGTGGCTTGAGCCTGCCACCAGCAGACACAAGAATGGGGGCAGGTTATGTCACATCTGCCCATCAAGAATTTCTCATCTTTCTCCTTTATGAATCTCTGACTGGTTGCAGTCAGATCCTGCAAAGTTAGGACTGGGTGGTCTGACAGTGCATTGAGAACGATTAAACAAGAAATCCTTAATGTGATGTGCAGTTGCTTTAATTGAGTGCTGAAATTCATTCTCCTGTGGTATAAATTAATAAAGGAAGTGTATATAAATTATTTATTTTTGAGTGGGTGTCAGGACAGCAATCTTCAGATAAACAGAAACAAACAATTGTCTTAAACTTTTAGTGCAATGAATTCTCTTACTGCTCTATTTAACTAAGTATTAAACTCAGAAAAAAATTCTAAAATAAACAATGAACTTATTTGATCTATATTTTCTGTCTCTGAGAAGTGAGCTTAGAGCTTGAAGAAAATAACTTAATCAAGAGCTTCTGAATCTCAGTTCCACCTCTGCCTTTTTTTATGATTTTGTTTTTTAAACAACCTGCTTCCTCTTTGGGCTTGTCTCCAAATGGCTTGTACTTCTGAGGTCTAGAATTAGAGACATTGCTTTTCAATTTCAGCATGCCCATTGGAAATCTAAATTTAAATCCCCAGGTTCTTTTTTTTAAAGCATCATTTAAAGCATTTTGATAGCTTTTCCACGAAACCATTAGATTGTGGATGAGCAGGGTTCAAGGTAAAGTGCACGTATTTTTGCAATGTACTTAAACTCAGAACAATTCATATTGTGACCCATTATTTTTCATTAGCACAGCTGGTATGCCAGGTTCAGAATTTAATATTTAAAGTCTGTTAGATACTTGTGCGCCCTGGTAAAGATGGAGATTTCATATTTTCTAGTAGTTGGGTTATTTCTATATAGTGGAAATAGTCGTTCCAAGTCAGTTTATGAATATTTCTGGTATGGATGAACTTCTTAATATCTACACAGATCTGCAATTTCTTCAACTATTGTAATGGGATATATTATCATATTGGTTTTTTTCCCCAAGTTTCATATCAATTAAATATTACTTATTAATATATCACCTACAGCAAGAAGTTCTTTCAGTATTCTTAAAGGGATTATGGTTATAATTTGTCAAATAAGGTGTCAATATCTAGCATTATTTTTGACAAGCCTCATCTTGTACTGTAGCACTGGCAGACAAAAGCACCTATGATAGGCAAGTTTTCTTGGCCATGCATACATCAGTCTCAGATATTTATTCCACTTGTTGGCATCTGTGTCTGAGCACTGCAGGAACATTGCTAGGAATGGGACAACTGAGTTTGATCATAGAGTGGTTTGTCATGGAAGGGACCTTAATGTAATCTCATCCAATCTTCTTGCCATGGGCAGGGACACCTTCCAGTAGACCAGATTGCTTGGGCCCTCATCCAGCCCAGCTGTGAACACTTCCAGGGATGGGGCATCATCCTTATCTTGTATTCTGTTGACAGCTTTCCAATACTCTTAAAGACATGATAGAATTGATTTTCTACCTTCACAGGTTTCTGTCTTATAGCCTAAGCTCTCATAATGAGCCTGAGTGTTTGCTGTGTTTTCAGCCCTTGAATCAATATGCTCTTTCCCTGAAAGAAGATACAAACCATATCTTTTCAAGATTTTCCTTTATCCTTATGTCAAGCTTCTATAAAGCTACAATGAGAATCATTTATCCACAGTCTAATCTGTGGTTACTTGTGTGGTGTGCAAGTATGTCTTCTCTTCAGATGTTTTCAGGTATTGCATTAAACTCCTCTGCCATGCTCAGCTAATCAGAAAAAAACTTATTGTGAGCACATTGGGTGCAAATGCCTCTTCAACAAAGCTATGGTAAAATTTGATCTTTTAAAAAAATATTTTGGCTTCTGTTTCTCAAAAACATAGGAAGTCTTTCCAGAGGTGACAGAGCTTAGAACTGGTTTTATGTCTGTTTTGGTTCAACCCTCCATATTGGTTTTGCTTATTCCTTCTATTTGAGTCTCCAGATTCCTCTGGAGAAATTTTTCTGACTATGCCTATTTTCTCTTCTCTACCTTCCAGAACCTGCACTTGGGTTTACTTTTGGTCTGAAATCCTGGAAATGTTCACTCCTTTTTTTCCTCGGGTTTGAACAAAGAATTCCTCACATCTCCTCCTCCCTCCATTTGGAGCTCTTATTCCCAATTCAATCTGATCTCCAGAATTAGGAATATCACAAGTCCTCTAAAATTGCACATTTGCCTCAACAGCATCAAATCTGTTATAAATTATTCAACTATTTCCTCTTTCCTCTGAGTTCTGTTATGAAATGTATCTCTCTCAATAGCTTCATTTGTGTCAAGGAGCTCAATATTCATGTTTGTGCTGCACATTGTGATAAATGATTTTTTTCTGCCTCAGTCACAGGGTAATGTACAAATCTGGTACATCTGTGACTGAAGTAATCCAAAGAAAATCTGCCTGTTCTTATCTGTGCTTGCCAAACTCTGGTTTTAACTTTTTTTCTCTGTTTCCTCCTGCCTCTCTGGAGAGCTCCAGTTGTTCAGGAGTTCTTGTTGCTCCTTTTCTTATTAACCACTTGTCTTACACTGTTTAATTTCTGAGGCCCCCAGTGCCCGGTTGTTGGGTCTGTATGTCTGCATGTGCATAATGAATTTTTTAAAATCTGAGCTAGGCTCTTAAATACTGAATCTTAAATAAATATAGCAAGAAAGTTAATAGATGCCAGAAAACATAGCTTCTGCAGAAGAAAAAGGGTTTATGTTGGTCTGATACAGACCAACACACGCCAGTTGGTCTGTATCAGAGTGTGTTAGGGATGTAGTGTCTAACACTGAGAAACTAACGGGTCCAATAATCACTGTGAAACAGTAAAAATACTTTTTGCTCATATTTTTCATTTAAAATTTTATGCATAGTTTTATGTAAATTGTTCACAGCATCAAGACTGAAGCTCTTACAGAAAGAGAAATTTCAAGGAGAGGTCAATAGTGGAGAGTAAATTTATGGGAATTTTCGGAAAAGAAAGTTTTTTTTTCTTAGAGAAAATATTCATTAGGCAGCCTCCAGATGATGCAGGTGCTTGCTGGCCTTAACACACTGCAGCTTGAGCAGCACTTACCAATGCACTTATTCCCTTCTTTATCTTTCATTTAGTCATATGCTGGGCAGCAGTTGGTACCCAGCAGGTTTGGGTTTCCTTTTGTCACTTGCCAGGTTAATCAGCAGGCAGCTCATCCATGATATGATTCCTACTATCCTGCCAAAGAGAAATTAGGGGACTTTAGGGAATTGTGCATTCCACCTGCAGGAAAGGAGAGGAGCCAAAAATTAGATTCTGAACTTGTAGGATCATAAAATCAGAGAATGGTTTGGGTTGGAAGGGACCTTAAAGATCATCCAGTTCCAACCCCCCTGCCATGGCAGGGACACCTTCCACTAGACCAGGTTGCTCAGAGCCCCTTCCAGCCTGGCCTTGAATATTTCCAGGGATGGCGCAGCTACAGCTTCGCTGGGCAACCTGTTTCAGTGTCTCACCAGGCTCTGAGCAAAGAGTTTCGTCCTTTTATCTAAGAATCACAGAATGTTCTGAGTTGGAAGGGACCCAACAAGGATCATTGAGTCCAGCTCTTCAGTGGACAGCCCGATGGGGATTGAATGCACAACTTTGGCATTATTAGCACCATGCTCTGACCAACAGAGCTCAGCTTGTCTCATCTAAACTTGCCCTCTGGCAGTTTTAAGCGACTCTCCTTTGTCCTATCCCTACATCCCTCTCCAGCTTTCCTGTAGTCCCTTTAAGTACTGGAAGGTGGTATAAGGTTTCCCCAGAGCTTTGTCTTCTCCAGCCTTAACAGCCTCAACTCTCTCAACCTGTCTCCATAGCAGAGATGCTCCAGCCCTCTGATCATCTTTGTGGCCTCCTCAGAGCTTGCTCCAACAAGTCCGTGTCTTTTTTATGTTGTGGTCTCCAGAGCTGGACACAGCATTCCAGGTGGGACCTCATGAGAGCAGAGCAGAGGGCAGAATCTCCTCCCTGGCTCTGCTGCCCTCGCTGCTTTGGATGCAGCCCAGGACACAGTTAGGTCTCTGGGCTGCAAATGCACATTTCTGGGTCATGTTGAGCTTCTCGTCAACCAGCACCCCTAAGTCCTTGTGCTCAGGTCTGCTCTTGATCCATTCTCTGCCCATTCTTTGTACTTTTTTTGGGGATCACACTGACCCAAGCGTAGGATCTCTCACTTGGCCTTGTTGAACTTCATGAGGTTCACACAGGCCCATCTCTCAAGCCTGTCCAGGTCCCTTCACAGGACATTCCCTGCAGTCCCTTCCCTGTCCCTTCCCTCCATTGTGTTGACTGCACGACACAGCTTTGTGTTATTGGCAAATGTACTGAGAGTGCCCTCAATCCCACTGTCCATGTCACCAACCAAGATGTTAAATGGTGCTGGTCCCAGTCTGATCCCTGAGGATCACCACTAATATTTTGATTTTCTTGTACTCCCAGCACTAGTCTGGCAATCAGATTTTTTTGGTGTCATTTTTTTGTGAGAAAACTTTACGTGTGATGATGGATTTCTGTTTTCCAGACAGCTAAGTCTGTGATTGGCTCTTGGAAGCTATATTTGTGGTCTGTGTTTAGGAAAATATTTTGGAAACATCTGTAAAACACTGTTTCAAATATCTGGATTTTGGCTCATTAAAGATGAATACATTTGCCAAATTTCAACAGAAAAAAACCTCAAACTGTTTGGGACACAGGAGATGTATTTGCAAAAAGCAGAACATATTTGCCTCTATTGATTCCCAAAAAGATTCATGTGATTTTGTGGAGAATGCAAGCTTTTTTCACCTATTTCTTAACAAAACAATATCATGTGTGGTTGAATCATCTTGTTGAATACTTCCATTACATGGCAGGGTGCTATTTGAGTTATGGACAGTCACTGACATGGCATTTAGAAAAAGCTTCTAAAGAAAAATCTCTTTTGAAATATGAACTGATGGCAACTTTCAGGCCATAGGTTCTAATAAATGAACAGTGTCTATGAAAGATCATGAACTGTTAATAATATCTTGTACATAAACTTTGCTGTTTTTCAGCTGAGCATGTTTCCAGTGTTGTCAGTTTATATTTAACAAGGAATTTTGACAGCTTGTCTTCTAGATCACATTATTCTAGAAGAAGCTTATTTATAATGAACATGATCTAAAATATTAAAAGTGTGATTACACCAGGAGTTTTGGAGATTTTGAATTGAGTCTTAAGTAATGGCTCAAGAAAGAAAGAAATGTTATGACTTGCTTTTTTTAAAATAAACACATTTCCCCTTGTCCTGGATAGGTCATTAAAGGGCCCTGTTCTTTGCAGAATCAAGGCACACATGAAATAAAGTCAGATCTTCAAAGGGAAAAGAAGTGACCACTCGTCCCCTCAGTTAATAACACAGTTATTTTTGTTAGTGCTTGATTTAATTCTGTCTTAGCTCCATTCCAGAGATTCTTGGATTTACTTGGCTGCTGCTGTAGCAGTGACACTTCCAGTTTGGTTTGGAAAAGCAGAGTCTAGTGTTAATTAAATAATTGCCAGTTAACTCCTTCCTGCCCAGTTCCTTTCAATACATTGTGAATGCTCAATTCTTCCCCTCTTGCTCCTCTACAGATGAGTTCTTCATGCTAAGTGAACATAATGCTAAGAGGACTATTTACTTTTATTTTTAATCGAAGTAGAACAGCTTTGCAACCCTTTCCCAAGTGGTGGGGCTGGCTGATCCCTTGTGCATACAAATGCAGTTCTGTGTGCATTAGCCAAAGGGCACAGTAGAAAGATTCTCTGTGGTTTTACCCAGACACTGCTGTCTTGTCGATACAGATCCCCAACACGATGGGTTTCCTCAGAGTGAAACAGGATTCTGCTGAAAGCACAAATCAAGATGTACTGATCTATTTTTGTAAGTTTAAGCATCACGAGCCCTTTGCATGGATATTGAATTTAGTTCTAAGGCGCTCCCATAATATTGAAATTTTTGTCTAAAGCCATAGTTTAGTTTGCTTCAGGTAGTTGACAATTTCCCAAGGATTTAGTCTTACAAAAATGAGTTCAGGCTGATAATATTGCAAATGTAACTGAGCCCTAATATAATATGTCTATTAAATGCAAGAGTTTCTATTATTCTTGTTCTTTATTATGTCTGTCTCCTGTGGCATAGTTCACAAGTACACTGTGGAAGTGAGAGGTCCAGGTTGTGTTAGGATTTGCTTGAACCAGATCCTACCCTCTGCCTTTTATCAGTTTTAAATTTCTTGCCATTGAGCCCCACAAGCCGTTCCCTTCTCTTCGCAGGGTAAATCCATCATTTCATTAATCATTCAGCAACCTGAGTTTGGTCATAGCTTCAGGCTGTCACACTGTTCTCCTGCTGCCCTTGACTGTTCCACCCTTCACTATTTCAACCTGGTAATATTTGTAGGGCGCTGAAGTGATTCCTTATAAGCATCAGAAGTCCCATTTGTGGTTGTAATAGAGCAATCCCTCCAGTCTGGCACCTCTGTCAAAGTTTCTCAGGGTTCTGACCTGGGCAAGCAGCTATAGCTGGTGTAGATGATATGGTTAAATCCTGCAGGTGTGTCCTCCTGGTCCTTCTATCTTCTGATGAATGCCCATGGGGCAGCAGAATGAGATCTATTCCTGGTGGGCAAACAGATGGAGCTGGCATCCCCTTCAACCATTCTGTGCAGAACTTCCCTGCTTCATAGCAGGGAGGAGTGGGGGGTTTTGCAGGACTTTCTATGTGTGGTCTTCAGGCTTGAAAACTTGCTTAGCAGCTACTTTGCTTTTCTGTCACATCAGTCATGGCTCCTGAGCAGCCATGTGGGTTTTCCTTATGGATCTGTCCAGTTTCTTCCTATGACTTAGTGACTGGGATTATGTCTCTGGGTGTTTGTCTCACAAGCATCCACTTTCAGCTGTGGCTTTTTTTGGGGAATAAACCTCTGAGAATAGTCCAACATAATGCACTGCTTTCCATAATGTCCATTAGGTGTCTCCACATGCAGGTGGCTCGTGGGTACTTTAATTACATCTTCCCAATTAACAGCAGTGTGCTCTGCATGCATTCATTGAATGGAGCCCTAGATTTCTGTAGTGAATAAAATGCTGTCATGCTCGTGCTTTCTGCAAGGAATTCTCATCACTAGAAGGACTCACAGACCACTATTTGTCAGTTGCCGTGTCTGAGCCTTAATTAACATTGCATTTTTAAGTAGATAATACATACAAAATGGTAATTCTGAGCCCATAACCACCTGGCGTGTTCTTTCCTACCACTGTGAAGCTGCTCTGTTTGCAATGCAGAACAGTGAGAGAAATTACAAGTAAATTTAATATACAGTCATAATGCCATCTTTCAGCTTTCTCGTTTCCAGCCAAAGCCGCTGCTGGATCCCTTGTTAGAGCACTAAGTTTTTTCCAGTTGTCTAACTTGTTCTACCTTGGGTTTGTAAATATGTCTATGGATTATTTGCTGCCTGGATCATTATCCTGCAATTTGACAGCGTCTCAAAGGGAGAAGTCAGCTTCTCTCAACACCAAGCACAGGTTTTTCTGTGTATATTTGTGGCAATAGGAATAATCTCCATCTCTTTTCCTCCTTCCTCATTTTTGTGAACACTTGGCCTTTTCCCTTACAGTGTTGACAACCTGCAGGCCTCCTGGCAGCACCACACCTGCATTCTTCTAGCCTAACTCACCTTTAAAGGATGGTTTCACATAACAAGACCCATTTTTATTAATTGTGGTAGGCCTTTAAGGTAAAATGACAAACCATCCCATCACAAACAGATGAAGTAAATCCAAACTAGGTCGCATGGCTAGAGCTTGCCATTATAATATTCCATGCGTTTATCTGCCCAGTACATCTTTGTGACATCCCCTTTCTGAGACATTTTAGCACAAAAAAGGACTTGTCTATGCTGCTTTTATTTATTTTTTTTTTAACTCATTTAGTGTCACTTAGTGAACTGGACACAAGTTTGTGAGTCCTCTTTATGGTTGTCTGACTTTGTAGAAATTTTCAATAATTTATTTTTGATAACTAGTATTTACTTACTATCTTCTTACATTTGGGATATAATTTGAAGTCTTTTATTTTAATTCTAAAAATGAAATTCGATTAGTAACATGATTTTAAATAATGAATTGAATTGTACTTGCTGGCATGATTCATCATTCCAAAAACTGATAGAATATTATTATCTTGTTAGAACAATGCCTGGCTTTTTCACGTAGCAAGCGTAGCAAAAGGAATATAATAAAGCAGCTCAACCTATCATGTTTGATTTCATCAAAGCATGATAGAAATAATAACAAATTGATCTTCACAAAATAAGTGCCTATAACACATCAAGTGAAATATCAAGGATAATAGAGTGAGTTAGTGGCAGAATCATTGTCAGTGCTCTGTTTCCCTGATATCTGTCTACTTCGGGTTTTTAAGGGACAAAAAGTACTGGTTTTCTGTCAATATTTGCATTGTGCTGGAAATAACACTCAGGGAAAGTTCATTGTCCTCAAGGTTTTATGAGTGGTTTTCCTGTTCCACAACTTAAGATTGTTTTAACAGTAAAAAGAACTAGCAGCTGACTTGTGTAGGTGTGCCTGCCTTGACTTTGTGTATAGTCCTCAGGCTCCAGCTGTAACTTCACTGCATCCATTCAGAAGTTGACTGCAAAAATTGTTTTGAAATAAAACTTGCGAAGTTAATTTTGTTCAACCACATTTACTGAGAAGTTGATGTTTTCAGAAGGCTGGTTAATAATGCATGTTCTTTAAAAGATAATCCTGTATTACTGGAGAACTTTGGAAAGAGATCTAGTACACTGAAGTTGGTCCTAGATATTTATCTACTAACAGAAAACAAACCCATAAAGTGATGAAAAATAATTCCAATCTGACCACCAGACTTTTGCCCAAGAACAAGTTCTGACTGTAAGGAAAGAAATGACTTCAAAATCCCTCGAATCCATTCAGGTTTTCGGTATTGCCTTCTTACAAGAAGGATGCTCAGATTGGGATGTAGTTCCAGGTTAGGACAGCTACCTTTAGGAGTCAACACATGCTCAGTCTCAGCTCCAATTGCCAGGAACAGATGTTGGGTCAACACAGTTGGCAGAGCGACTGGAGTGGACTGAGGCTGTAACGGAAGTGTTCCCAGAAGCAGCTGCTTCACCCTCTGCCCTCCATGCAAGTCAAGAGTCTCCTGGCATCTTAGCTGCCTGCCCAACCTATGCTCTCATCCCCAGGAAGGCCCAGCTTTCTGGAACCCACGTGCCATGCCTGCCGACCTCTGGCCTCAGCACATAGCAGTGCAGTCTCTGCTGCTCCAGATGTCAGCAGCTGTGATATCCAACCTGACCTTTGCAGCAGATGAGACAAACTTTCCGAATTTCCAGAACACATCTCAATTCATATCTAGGCTTGATGAGAGTCCCTAAACTTTGTGTCCTATGTTTAATTCTCCAGCTGTTTCAGCATCAAGAAGTTGACACTGTTGGCCTTGTCTGTCCCCCCACTCAAAGGCATCTTCATTTAGCATTTTTCTGTCTCAGTTGGTTGCTCTGAGTTCCTGCTTTGCCTTATTTTAAGATGGGGTTCTCCTGTGTCAGCAGACCACCATTATATGGAGCTATATTAATTTTCCCTTTGTTTTCTGTGATAAAACACTGGAGCATATGATATAGCAATTCCTCAGTTGTGGGTCACTTTCTTCATTAACATTTATCCCATGCCCTTTATTTAGCATATCCCTTTCTGCTTCCTTGGGTTTTGCTGTCAGATGTTTTTAAAGATGCTGCAGTAAAACTTTATGAATGGTTTCTCTTGAAAAAATATATTTTGTTAATAAGCACAGTATTATGCTCATAATGCTAATTTTCCTGTGATAAAGATTAAAACTTGATATAAAGAATGGTGAACTTGGGAACATAATTTTTTGTAAAACATTTCCTGCTGCTATCTGATGCCTTCTGTAAGCTTTAGGGGGCTGTGATGTGTCCCCTCTTTGGGACATCACATATTATTGCTCTAGGATAATCAGTGAAAAAAGATGTGCAAATTTATTTTGTCCCTGTCCACAGCAGAGCAGTTGGACTAGATGATCTTTAAAGGTCCCTTCCAACCTAAACCATTCCATGATTCTATCGTTTATAAATAAATACATAAGTCCATAATGAATGACAGTCTAAATTACTGAAGTGAAAAAGATCTTGTACTGAGTCCATAAACCAATCAATTACATGAGAATGGAGATAATGAGAACAGGAGAGAGATTCATGACCTGCAAGGACTTGTGTAAGGAATACAGGATTTTTTTCTTCCAAGAGAGACCAGCAAACGTCTATGAATTTACATGAAGTGTCTTATCTGTTACTAAAACCATGGGAACATAAAGTGGAGCAAATTCAAGCATGACCAGAGAGTCTTTTGACATTCATGGAAACCTGCAGTACAAGGTTAGACCTTGTATTAATGCAATGACTGTAAATGTTAAGTGTAGACAACTAAAGTCACAGTCATTCCAGTGAAAGGGCTCATTTAAAGTATAATTTATTATATCAGATTAGCAATATTAAGGGTTACACCAGACATTGTGGCAAATATATTCAAGGGTTATAAGCCAGAGTTTATGAAGGTACAACCTGTATTAATTTAAACTTGTATAGAAACATTCATTATAAGTGTTTAACAAACATTAATTAATTAAGCTGTGTAACACCACGCTGTGAGCCTATGGGTAAGTCAAAGCATTTGTATCTCAATTTTACAGAAGGTTAAGCTGAAGTGCAGAGAGATATATTTGCCTGAGGTCACATAGCAAGTCAGTGGAAAAACTGCAAATAGAATCTGCAATCTGAAGCTCTCATTTCCCTGTTTTTGCCACTTACATTACACTTCCTACTAGTAAAATGAAAGGGAAGAAAGAGGCAACTGAAATGGTGAGACTTGGAATATAGTTAACCTAGTTTTCTACGCGTGTTCTTGCCTGTTTTTTTTTTTTTTTCTGAAGCTTAGGCATGTATCACAGGGGTAGGTTGGTTTTAAATTATTTTGAACTTCAGCTTATAAGCAGGAAACCAGCTGCACCAGGAGTGCTGGGGGGGAGGTGGAGATGGAGGATGCAGCCCTGTAGTCACATGTTTGATTTTACAAAGCACCTCATCAAAAGGACTGAGTTGTCACTAAGAGACTCTGAGGTTACCTGGGATTGTGTGTTTTGGTATCAGAGTAAAGTTGTTTATTGAGTACAGAGGGTGATGCCTTGCTAAAAGGCAGAGCCTTGGGCTGAGCAGATGTGTATCCTTCCACTAAAAAGGAGGCTGTGGGGTGTTTGCAGAGAAGGGGTAAGAGACATGCAGAGGGGAAGATGTTCCTAGGTGAGACCTTGAGGAAAAAAGATTAAAGAAGGGAAAGAGTTGCTCTGGCAGGTCAAAGAATGGTGAAGAAAGGCTGTGTTTTAGTGTTTTGTTTTAGCTTAATAGTAAGCTTTTGAAGTGACGTTCAAAAGGGGCTGTGTATGAAGATGCTTCTTTGTAAGGTGAAGAAAAAGGCCAGCAACCAATTACTATTAAGTCCTTAGAGGTTGCCATGGGGTTTTCCTAAAAATGCTCTTACATTGCCTTGGGAAAGTGTGTCTGATTGAAATGTCACTCTGGTTTTTAGCAAACTGAGTGCTTCTGGGAGATAGCTGAGGGGAGTGGCCCCTGGCTGGGCTGCTGAGTATCTGCAGCTATTCTAAAGCCTGCAGGTCCCAAGGCTTGGGCTCCAAGCACTAGGTCTTTCATTTACCCTATCTACTCTCAACCTATTTATGTGCAACAGCAGTGGAAAAGCCTGTATAAAGCTAATCTGATTTAGGATTATGGAATGATATACGTTATTTCTGGTTCTGGCCTGGTATACAGCATTTTCCTCCATGCTGGGAAATTGGTTTGCAGCTGGATTTAAAAAAAAAAAGGTGAGGAAATAATCTGATTTTATTCTCTATGACTATTTCCTCAGAGATGAAAATATATCCCAGTTTTGATTAGGCATTTTACAGTCAAATTTTGTCAATTTTTTTCTAATTATCCCTATTTAAAGAAATAATATATTGAACACTTGGGCAACAAACAAAATCATGCAACAAGTAAATGATATAACTGAACAGTTTTCTGTTATTGAACTCAGTTGTTTAAGCACATATTGAAACCATTCAGAAGAAAGTCTGTTTATGACTGCTGTGACAAACAGTGGGGCTGTGGGATCCTCTGACAGGATCAGAAGTGCACAGTAATGACTGTTAACTGCTGCACAGAAATTAAAGAAAATCTCTCCAGTAGTAGCTTTGAATCCAACTCCCCAAACAACGAATAAAGCCTCATTCTGAAGGTATGTTATTATTGTTGTCAAGCACTGGAATAGGCTACCCAGGAAAGAGGTTGAGTCACCATCCCTGGAACTATTTTAAAAATGTGTAGATGTGGCACTTGGGGACAAGGTTTAGTGGTGGACTTGGCAGTGCTGGGTTAGCAGTTGGACTTGATGACCTTAAGGTCTTTTCCAGCCTAAATGATTCTATGATTCCATGATTCTATACTTACATGCAGAGGAATACACAGTTCTAGAAAAAGCTGAATGTTTCTACTTAATCTTATAGGAAAAGAACTTGATACAAACCATCATTTTCCAAAGGAAACTGTCATTTTCTGAAAGGTCTGTTCTGAAGCACAGGAAACCTTTCCTTGACCTCTTAGTATTTCCTTAGCTGTCGCCTTTGAACAGTTACTAAAATTATCTGTGCTTTCTGTTGATATAGTTTTCCATCAGAAAATATTCTGGAAAAGGTTCAAGTACATGCCTGTTGTCTGGAGGTACAAAGCAACCAGTGTGTGCTTGTGATCCTGTTCTGACTCTTCCAGATTGTGTGTAGATCCGCCAGCCCTGGATTGCCCAGTTGAAAATGAAATCTTGCCGCAGGATTTGGGGCTTGCTGCTCTGCTCTCCTGCAGCTTAAGTTTCAGGAACAGCATGAGAAGGTCTGAGTGCAACATTTGCTAATTTAATCTACAGTGGCCACTTTTAACTATTTTTCTGTGCATTATTGAACCTGTTTCGTGGGTTTTTGTCTTGTTCCATTGAAAACACTGTGTTAATCAACCATAATTATAAACCATAACATATTGTCAGTGGCGAATGCTGAAATCTGTAGAATCATAGAACAGTTTGGGTGCAAGGGACCTTTAGAGGCCATCTAGAGCAAACCCCCCTACAATTATTTGGGACATTTTCCACTAGATCTGGTTGCTCAGAGCCCCATCTAACCTTACCTTGAATGCTTCCAGGATGGGGCATCTACCAACTCTCTGGGCAACCTATGCCAGTGTCTCACCACCCTCATTGTAAAAAAACTTATTTCTTGTATCTAGTCTAAATTGGCCCTCCTTCAGTTTAAAACCATTATTCCTTGTGCCATTGCAACAGACCCTATCAAGAAGTTTTCCTCACTGTTCTTTTGAGCCCTCTCTCCTCATCCTTTGTTAATCATTTGTCAGTCCTGCTTATTTTGGTGGGATACATTTTCTTGGATACTTGATCCAGAAGGCAGTTCTTATTTATGAGAAAGTGGCTATAACATGTAGGCAGAACTGTAGTAATACACTCAATATCATCACTGAAAAGGCTTAAATACTGACTTTACTCTCTGATTGATTGCTTTCCAGTTTTCACTTAACATGAACATCACTCACATAGAAAGGGCTGCAGCAATTATTTTGTCTTCTCTGTGCACAGCTATCTGTGTTGAATATTTGATTCCCCCTGGATTTTGGACAGCTGCCTTTGAGGCACATACTCCTAGCTGAGATTTTTTGAAGAGCTCTGGTGGTATTTTTGATATATTGCAATAAATAATTATGTTACTAATGTTCTGCAAAGCCAGAAGTACTCAAAGTATGTTTCTATTTAGTATATCTAAATAACTATTGGACATCAATTACTAAACGTTCAATTATTTATTACAGCTTGTATTTATTAAAGCTTGTAGAGTTTCAGAATCATTTTTGATAAAAAAGTGTTATTTTGTTCAGGTATGTACCTGCTTGATAGTGGTTCCTGCCTCCAAGAGCTAACAACCTAGATACACAAAGGATCACAGGATTGTTGGATAATTCAGTTTAGAAGAGACCTCAAAATTATCTCGGCCAAAATAAAAGGGATTTTGCTGAAGCTCAAGAATCAAGACAGGTTAATAACAGAAGCCATATTTCTTGCTGCCTACTTTGGTACATGTTCTACCAGAGTATGCTGCTTTTAATAGATTTAGGAACATTCATCAGCTGTAGGGAATTGGCAGAAGACTGCTTCCCTGGCTTGCACTGCACTGTTTCACTGCCTGTGTGGAATAGAGGACTTTTTCTCTCCTGCAGCAACTCTTGCTGTTGGGTTGGCATCTATGATTCTCACGCACCAAAGTCTTGTCAGAAAACCTCTCAGGCAGGGCCACTAAATTTCATTTTGACTTGAAATATCTTTGCGTTACCTCTGCCAAATGCAAAAATAAGCCTTGAGCTTTTCCTTTGTTGTTGAATGTGACTCCACCTTTATTAGTGCAGACCCAAGGCAAATCCATGTGGAGCCAGGGGATGAGATGCAGCTGAAATGGGCAAGGTGTTTCTGACTGCTGGTGCACCAGGGGATGCTAATGGGGGCAGGTTGGAGCTCCCCAGGACTGTGGAGCTATAAGCCAATGTGATAACTGGAGCTCTGCCATTTCTCATGTGGGTCAGTGCCATAGGCCTGCTTTAGTAGAAAACTCACCCTGTTTCAGGGTAGGTTTTTACTTCTCTTGCTTTTTATCTTCCCACTCTTATAATGGCAGTTTTACTCAATATGGAAACATTTTACTTGAATAAAAGCCACACAACATAATTGCATTGGGTGAAGCACATTATTTAACCTCTCTTTGGACAGCTTCCATCAGCAGGGCCACTACAGCTCTTTCCTGGCAGGCTGGTACAATCTCTGATCACTTCCCTGCTACTTGTACTGCCTGAATGAGTTTTCCTTCTTGAACAACATCCTGCACAATTCGCCTTACTCCTACCTAATAATTCAGACCAGATGGCTGAAGCTGACCCAGCATAATCTACTCCCCAGGATATAAATGATGCCATTTAGACGCACACTGTAATGTTCCCTTAGTTAAAAAAAGGATTTACAGCAGGAGCCTGCAACAACTGACTTTATTTTGATCTGCAGTGTTCTGCCAGACAGTAGTCATTTCTGCTGGGTTACACAACATTAAAAGGTACATATCAGACACTATCCTACACATAGACAAAAGGACTGTCCCAAATTTCCCAGAGAGGGAACAGCTTGTGTTTGTGTGTTGCCTTAGACCCCCATTCCACCTTGTCCCTGAATGCCCTGGAAAAACAGATGGGACTCATACCGCAAAGCAAGTCAGGGCACTGGCACTGCATAGGAAAAATGAATTCTATGGCTAAGCACCTCTAGAAAGAGGGAAAAAAACCCAACCTTTCTTTTTATCCTGCAGAATATTTGTTCCAGTTCCCAGTTTGATTCTATAGAAATATGAGGCACAGAGAGCTCGTTCCTTGGGTAATGGGATTCTACGTTGTTAATGCTATTAGAGTTAATTGCAAAATTGTGCAGCTGTCTGCAGAAACAACAGACAACTTCTGCAGATACCAGAATTTTGATGCCATTGCTAAATCCTCTCAAAATATAAAGTGAAGGAAATGGTAGCAAGATGTATGTAAGGAAATCTTCCTGCATTGCTAAGTACAGATGAAGGTAACAGCTTTTGGAATATCTGTCAGCACAGTGGAGGTCAAAACATGCTGTAGCGGGTAGGTGTCTGCAAATTCAGTGGATTTTGGATAAGGTTTGATGTGTGGAATAGTTTGCACTGCTCTTTTAAAAGTGGCCACATGTACTGTCAAGTCACTGGGGAAGCAGCATTTGCTGACACATGCGGTACAACTTCAGGCTAAGTGATGTACAAGATTATCCTTTTAAGCTTAATTGTTTGTGTTCTATAAAATATAGATGGTATCAGAAAGCCTGGCATTGTCTTGTTTGTTACTGGAATACAGACTTTCCTCTTCCCTTTCCTTTATTAAATGCAAAAGAGATGCAAGAGATTTTTATCTCCACTTCTACTCTGGTTTCCTTTACAAGCTCCCTGTGCTCTGAATCCTGAGTTTTGTATCTTGCAAATCTATCAAAGGCTGGGCTGGATGGGGCTTTAAGGAACTTGTTCTAGGGAAAGGTGTCCCTGCCCATGGCAGGGGGCTGGAACTAGATGATCTTTGAGATCCCTTCCAACCCATATAATTCTGTGATTCTACCCTCACTGTAGAATCTGCATTACCTGCAGCTATACTACCCTCACTGTAGTATAGCTGCATCGTAAACCTGTACAAATTCAAGCTGAGCCTATTTGCATTTTGCACTTGTTATGATCTCTTTGTAAAGAGATGCCTCTGCCTGAATTAAGGTGCAAATGAGACCACATGCTGAAATCAATAGTACAGATTTTATTTAACATTAAATGTGAGGTAGAGAGAGAGAAAAAACAATAGGAAAGAGAGAGGGGGGAGAGAAAGAAAGTAAGAGAGAGACATTAATTAGAAAGATATCACCACCTGATGGATCACATGGCATCCTGCTAATCCTTCTTAACCCTGGTGGTGGGAGTCCCCAAGTCATTCTGTGGTATCACCTTTATGCAGTCCAAGTTCTAGGTATCCACAGGATATAGATGCTGTTCCCATAACTTGGGATGGCACACTTGTGAGCAGTTTTTGCTTTCTTGCAGTTTGCCATGGTGGGATTTTTTTATCTGGGTGCTAACCAAACCTTCACCTCTGTTAGGCCTGGAATGAGCTCCTTCCTGCTGTGCCATCTGTGGTTATCTCACATTTCATTGTGGTAGTTTATTTTATAGCAAGTTCCTTCTGTGGCCTTCTCAGTGTTTTGAGAAAGGCACCTGCATTCTAGAAGTCTTTACAGCACTTTATTACCTTGGAAAAAACAATCTTTTGATGTTCTCACTCCCTAACCCTTTGCATGAGTTTGGTACATGCTAAATGCAACCCTAGCTCAGCTGGTATTGCAGAGAGAGATTGGGGTAATCCCAGTTGCTTGGGGTGCACTGGAATGTGTGTCTTTATGGTTATATTTCTGAATGTCCATGAAAGTACTGGGATGCATTTGGGACTTGCCAGGGCTTCTCTGTGTAGGTGGAAATCATACAGATGCCAAAGCTATCTCATGTACTTTGTCCAGCCCTGGGGCTACCAGCTGGTTATGCTGATTCACACAGAACTGAAGTCACCAAGGGCACCAAGATGCATAACTAGGAACAAATGCTGATCATCTTCCCCTTCTGACCTTAAATCCCACTGGTGATTATCTTGAAAAAAGGAGAAAGCTTCTAAGAGTGAGAGGTTCTTGCCTTGTTCCCAGCACACTGAGGAATCGTTCCCAATTTGCTCGTGCAGCTGCATCTGTCCTTCCCAGCAAAGAGGACTTTTAAAAATGGAATAATGTTGTCTTAAATCCACTGGTGATTCTGAAGCCACTGTCAGTGAATTATTGATTACAAAGGGCTGGACAGATCTGGTGTGCTCATTTGTGGCCCTCTGCATTTTGACCCTGCTGGTTTGCTTCTCTCTGAGGCCATGGGCAATTTTCTCAGCCAACACTATATGGTTCTTAATGTTTATTTTCCTTTGAAATTAAAGGAAATATGAAAGTGTATGTTGTTATTATTCTCTTCCTTTAATCTTTGCTCAGAAGTTAGTCCTCTCAGACCTTTAATCATCTGTCTTTGTCTGAATTGCCCTCAGCTTAATTCTATCTTTCTGGTGCTCAACTGCTTACAGATGAATGAAGAATTGTATTGCTTTATCTCATTTTTTCCCTCATTAGAATGCTGGCGAAAGCCCATGGTCACAGAAAACAGACAGTAGTTTAGGCTATTCAACATTTTCCCCTTTTTGTATTATTTAACCCCTTTGCTATCAAAGCTCTAATGTGTTTCTATAGCAAATGGATATTGTGATTCATATAAATTGGAAGAGAAATTGCACTGGAATAATGGTTGTAGGGCTGCAGCACCAACCACTCAGAAGTCAGAAAATGGCAGAGTTTAGGCAGCCTGTTCAGCTCTGTCTGATCACACATTTTTTCTTTCTATGTGGCTGCCATCTGAAAAAAAGGTCATTCTTTTATGTAAGACATTGTATCTTCTCCAGTACTTTCTCTTTTTCTAAACTATTTTTGTTTAAATTTTGTTAGAAAAAAAAAGTGGGGTTAGAGTGAGCACAAATCTGAGCCTTATTATTTTTTAAACAATAGTAAAAAATCCAAGACTTTAAACTGAGAAATGTCTCCAGCTAGCTTTAGTAACAAACAGTGCTTCCTGACATACCTATAAAGGTTAGACCCTGCTCCCTCCTGCCCAGGTCTGTATGGAAGGAGAAGTGGGGATTCTTGAAGCTTTCCTGCAGAGAACAAATGCAGCCAGATACAATATACTTGTCCATGGACAGCTGCAAAATGCTACTGACATGTACTCTGCCATGCTGATGTACAGAAAATTTGTTTTCCCATTTTCCCAGTGATGGAGTCATCCAAAATAAAATAAGTCATGGTATCTTCAGAATTACTTCATACTAGAATATATATATTCATATATGTCTGCAATTTATCTTGATATAGCAAAACTGACAAAATATTTTGGCTAGGCTAAAGGGAGAACAAGCAGAATTTATTAAATAAAGTAAGTAATCTCTTAAGAAGTAAATGAACAAATTCTGTTAGACTGAAAATCCAGTGAGATTCACTGACTCTTTAAACAAACATGAATTAATTGCTTAATAAAATGTTTGGAGCTGTACAGAGATTCAAACTGAAGATGTGTTTTGTGCTCACAAACTTCATCAATAGTGGTATTGCCATTTCTAAATGAAATCTGAACTTGTTTTCATGGAAGGGAGAGAATATAGTCCCAAGAAATACTAGGTACAGATTCAATTTTTGTAAGAAATGCCCTATCCCTGGAAGTGTTCAAGGTCAGGTTGGATGGGGCTTCGTGCAGCTTCGTCTAGTGGAGGTGTCACTGTCCATGGCAGAGGGAGTGGAATTGGATGATCTTTAAGGTCCCAAGACATTCTATGACTTCTGTTTTCTATGATAAGATTTTAGACTTTTTGTTGAATTATTTTCCTGTAAAACCTCACTAGGAGACAGACTGTATTTTTCTCATTTTACATAACAATTACTATGCCCCCATGACTTCTCATTATGACTGTGGTTCCAATCTTGATTCTACAGCTGCTCACTCCCATTCTATCCTCAGCAGTATTCAACACTTTTCACCTCCTAGTATGATTGCACCTCTCATGTAGCAGAGATTACTCGATAGAGCAGGTTTTACTCAGAGCAAATTACAAATCCTATTTTTTGCAAACCTTGACTGACTGCAAGTTTCTGGCTGCCCTTGTTCCACAGAAATGGCAATTTCAGCTTATGGAATTACAAAGCAACCAACTAAGTGAATCCTCTGTGCTTTCTTCTGTGACCGCATAAGTACTGAAGTGCTTTTCTCTGCACACCACTGATCATTATTCCAGCAAAAGCAACCCGTGGCCTCCTCAGAATAGATAAGGACCTTTGCAAAGAGACTGAGGTTTTAATATTTATTTTGCACACGTGCATGCACATGCAAATGTGGCTCACACATCATTTTTAATGAAAACACTAGGGCAAGATAGGCTTTAAAGTTAGGGCGAAGCACTGTTCTACTGTTCCTTGACTGAATACTGTCAACCCAATTAATACCCTGATAACAACAGCAATGCCAGCTGAATGCCACTGCCAGAGGGCAATTTCTAGCTTATTTCTGCAAAGTATTTATCTAGAGATAATTACATATTAGCCTGATATGTTTTACTTGCTGTTGCAATACAAATTGACCTGGCATTGAACCATATATTACAACTGTTTCAATTGTACTATGAGCATTCACAGTGACTGTAAAAAAATTCCCTGCATTGAGAATGGAGAAACTTTCTTTCTCATTGCAACTGTCCTGTAGCTTTTTTTGGTTCAAAAATATATTTTAGTCTTAGTGTGGACTGAAATGTTCTTAGTAATATGAAATATAAATTCTTACAAATATATCTGTGAAATAAGTTAGTGCAGCAAGGTGGGGATTGGCCTCTTCTCCCAGGTAACTGGCAATAGGATAAGGAGAAGTTGTGCCAGGGCAATTTTAGGTTGGCTATTATGAAAAACTTCTTCACTGAAAGAGTGTTCAAGCATTGGAACAGGCTGTCCAGGGAGGTGTTCCAAAAATGAGTAGATGTGCATTTCACAATGTGGTTTAGTGGGCATGGTGGCATTTAGCTGAAGGTTGGACTTTGAGGTGTTTTCAAACCTTACTGATTCTATGATTCTTTTTTTCCTGTTGTACATGAAAAATTGAGTACATAATAAGTTGGAAAGTTGCAAGAGGAGTTAGAAGAAAAGTTCAACTCTAGTTGTTACTGAAGAGAGGTTTCTGATATCTGGCCAAAGACTGAATGTGAGGATAAACCCTACAAAAAGCTTTTCCTTTGAGGTCCCAAGGGGTATCCAGGTAGATGCTATCTCTTTTTTTTCTTATCCAGGAGAAAGTCCATTGTTACTAATTAAAACAATATGAAGCTTATTTGTTCTTTGATAAGTCAATTATCTCCATTAGACAATGTGCTAAGAAACCTTTTGTGTGTGATTATCTGACTAAAAACTTCTTGCCCAAGGAAGGAAACACTTTTTCCCCCCCTCTCCTTAGGTCATTATGTGCACAGGTTTCAGTAAAAGTGTTTTCACTGCTGGATCTTGTATATCTGATCATACCCCATGGAAATAAGTGTGATGGAAACATCTGAACAGGATATTAAGACGTGGCTTGTTGCTTACTCTCAGATGAAACCAAGCATTTACCCAGCTACTTTTGGATGGCAACAGGCTGAAGCAGTGAATCCACAAAGTCTTCCTTCAAGTTGTGCATTGGAAAAAATGCCAAATGCACCAGCAGTTAGGGCTGAGAGTGATTTAGGTGCCTTGGATGGGTTCAAATTAAGTTTATCTTGAGGTATTTTTACATTTGCAAATTTCTAGGTTACTGGTTAAAGCAATCTGTGAATTACTTCTGCTATGAAGGGGTCTGTTCTGCCTATATTGTTCAGGTGTGCATGTAACATGTTCTTTGAATCTCTTCTTATATTGCCATTCTTTTACATCTCTTTAAAATGAGAATATGACTCAAGAATCTAATAGAAATTTTAGAAAAAACCCCCACCCTTGTGTATTAGTGCTTTCTCCTGAAAAGGTAGTTAATGTTTATCATTATGATGATAATGTGTAAGTATGTATCAGCCAAAGGAAAACACCAGGAAGTCAAAGCCAAAATGGCAAATAATGTTTTCTACTTGTTCTTCTTTACAAACAGATATTCAAGAGTTTTATGAAGTGACGCTGCTAAATTCCCAGAAAAGCTATGAGCAAAAAATAGAAGAAGCACATCAGGTTGCAGAGAAATGGGAGAAGACAACATCTGCTACAGACCATGAAAATGTGCAGAAAAAACAGGAGGTAATTTAACAGATTAAGAATTAAAATATATGTAATGAGTGAGATGTCTCAAACCTGGGAGAAGCCATGCTATGGTGTATAAGATTGAAAGGGTGTGTTGCTTAAGGAATTAAATTAGGATGGGGAGGATATTTATACATTTAGTGTTATCCCTCTGACCTTGATTACGTTGCTAATTTTTTATCCTTTCAATTTCAATCTGTCAAAGGGAAAGTAGAAAACTTTCCTTTTCTCATCCTTGGTTTACTTTATCTGGTACTTGGTGTCTGTTATTATCCCCCAAAAGAGAATATATCTTCTCTACTTGCTGATAACCACTGAGGTTATTAATACTTCAGTGATTACATCCTACGTAAAAATTTTAATAGGACTTTTCATATTTCTGGGACTGACATTGGGCTGAACTTTTCCATAGTCCAAGTTCCCAGGGATCAACAAAAATAGTCTCTGCATGATGACCAGATATATAGAAGAAGGTTACACGTCTTTGCTTTTCTCCTGTAGCCAGTGGAAGGATTCAAAACTTTTCTTTGTCACCCCCAGCTCTAATCTGCTTTTGACAGCCTCCAGATCATTATTAACTATATTAGCAATCCAAACTACTTGCCTCCACCCACATTTGTACTTCAAAGACAACAACAAACCCCACAGAAGCAAGCAATGCATTGCTCTGTTCTTAAACAGTGAAACAGAAATAGAGTGGGCATGGACTGCAAACTGCAAATCTCCAGACCAGAATCAAAGATGAGGGAAATGTATAAAAATTTTCATTGTTGTTATGGTAGGTAATGCATTTCAAGTTTTAAAAGTTGTGGGAAAGAACTTCCCATAGGCACAACTATTTTTAAGAGCTTTCCTTCTTTTTAAAAATGTAAAACTCAGACAGAAATTGTAGTTCTACATGACATTTTAGATGTGATTCTTTAAAAAGATAAATCAGAATTGCAGGCAGCTAGAACAAAACTCTCTGAAGAAATTAAGGAATTTATTGTAAAAATTAATTAGCAAAAGAAGCTTGCAGAATTAATGAGAACAAGCATTCTGGTTTTGAGTGAAATCAGAACAAATGAGTCTTAACATTAATGTAGGATATATCCCATGAATGATTTAACATTTGAGTCATAGTTTGAAGGCACAGAGAGCTAATTTTTTTTTAGCATAAATCTGTTTTGCTTTAAAATGGTGCAAGGGTGTTCCTGTTATCTCTTGGAGCATCTGATGAAGATAGTGGACAGACTCTTTTTTTTATTCCAGCCTCATCAAAGTATTTGACCCTCAATCCCATCTTCCTTAAACTCTGCTATCTAAGAGGTGTGTGGCTGGTCCTGTACAGGGGAATTTGAACTCTACATTCCATACTGAGAATAATGGATACAGGGCTAACTCCAAAATTTTCTCATTTTATGAAAATAATGTTGTGATTTAAAGGAAAACAATCAAAAACTATAGCATAGTTTTCCATAGAAACTGGAATAGACTTTTCAAGGCAGGATGCTGGAAGTCAGAGTCCAGGGTACCATTTTCAAATTTGCTGTCTCTCCATAAATTTTGTGAGTGTAATGGGAGAACAAAATGTTTAGTCCCTTTAAAAATTTTATATGTTATAAGGGTTCAATGCAGGCAAAGCAGACTGGAAATGTAGGCTTTTGGTTTTTTCCTTATGACAGCACAATATACTTGGTAGTTCTGAGTCAGAACTGATTAGTGCAAGCTGGATGTACAAGCTGCTGTACAAATCCAAGACAGCCCTTTGCTTTCTATTAGAAATTACCTTATGAAAATGTAACCAAATAATCTAATACATCACATAAATTCTCATTCATGGTCCATTCCTTATGGGAAATGATTGTTTTTGTACTTCCTTTTCCATCCTCAATTAAATGTCCCAAATTTGAAAAGAGAAGTCCTCCCTTCTTTCATAGAGTCCATAGACTTACAGAATGGCTTTTGTTGGAAGGGACCTTCAAGATCATCTAATCCTGTGGACAGGGACTCCTTCCACTAGAGCAGGTTTCTTAGAGCCCCATCCAACCTGACCTTGAGCACTTACAGGGATGGGGCATCCACAATTTCTCTGGGCAGCCTGTGCCAGTGCCTCACCACCCTCACAGTAAAGAATTTCCTCCTTATATCTAATCTAAACCTCCCATCTTTAAGTTTAAAGCCATATCTCCTTGTCTTACCACTACATATCCTTGTCAAGAGTCTCTCTCCAGCATTCTTCTAGGTTCCCTTCAGGTACTGGAAGGCCCCAGTTAGGTCACCCCCAAGCCTTCTGCTCTGCACACTCAACAATCCCAATTCTCTTAGCCTTTCCTTATAGGAGAGGTGCTTCATCCCTCTGAGGATCTTTGTGACTTCCTCTGGACATGCTCCAGCAGGTCAATGTCCTTGCTGTGCTGAGGACCCCAGAGCTGGATGCAGCACTCTGCTGTGAAAGCCCAAGGATAATCAGTCAGTCCAGACACCATCCTCCTTTCATGCCTTCAGCTTGAAACCTTCTTTGGCAGTCTGTATGTTATTTTTTTCTATATAAATTGGTCCTTTTTCTGTGTTTATTTTCCAATCTTAATTGTTGATAGAAAGCAAAGCAGCTTTTATTGTCCAGGACAAATGTCCTGTGACCCCTCCTTTGTATTGATGTACTTGCTTTTGTGATAATGTAGATTTTCATATAAGAGAAGAGGAGTTAGGTTGTTTGCAATACTGTACAAATTTGCCACCTTGCATCTGTGATCACCATAGTGGTTTTTAGCAAACTGGTGCTAGATCTCACAGCATACTGGGGCTAGATCTTCATCTCTTTAAATAGACATGAAAGGGTCATGACCCATCCTATAATCTCCTATCATTCTCAGAGAATGCCTGAGAAGAGAGATGTCTCCCAGACTCAGAGACTGTAATTTTGAATGGCCTTTGTAAAAGCAAGTGAAAAGTCAGTGGAATACAAGAGCTCGAAATATGTGTCAGAAACAAATGTGGATTGTAGCATATGTATCCATGGCTACATATGGATATGTAGCATATCCTCCACATAGCATCCCATGGCTACAAACAATGGAATTTAAAAAAAAGGGTTGGGATTTTAGTGATAGTTACTGTTTTTTGGTTCTTTTGGGTTTTTTTCCACTATATATATAATTTTTTTAATTTTTTTTTTTTTTTTACGTGCATGCTTTGACCTAAATTCTGTGCTGTTTAGGTTTAAATCCTGAAGGGTCCCCTGGTCCACATAAAATCAATAAATGTCTAGGTATGGCCTATGCATTTAAACACCACACCCTTACTTTTTGCTTCACCATTAATAACTTTGGTGGTCATTTAAATAATCACCCACTTCAATGTTTGCAGATGAAAAATGCAGTATTAGTTACCATCACATATTATTCACCCTGTATAGAGACTAAATATATGAGGCAGTGTATCTGGCAGAGCTGTAAATATCATAGACCAAAATAATTCAAGTGGGTGGGTGTTAGTGAAAAGGAAGAAAGAAGGGCTTATATGAATGTGTGGTTTTTGTGTGAATTTATCCATGTTGTTTTCCCTCCTGTAAATGCAACTTGACAAAATCAGCTTAAGCTGGTGATAGTTTCAGAATCAATGAAACAGTTTTTGGGCCAAGTTCAGATTAATTAGAAATGTTTATTAGGTTCTATTTGCAAAGGCTTTTTTTGTTTCATAAAGAAATATGGGAATGTGACGTATTGGGACTAAATGAAAAAGTCTAACATGTTCATTATGATGTAGGAACTCTTGGATATTACTCTGAAGAAGACCTAAAATACTTCTGTTGTCCATTCTCTTGCCCTGGGGCGGATCAACTGCATTTGAACTGTTCCTGACATGTTTGCCTAGCCTGTTTTACAAAACCTCCCACAGTGGAGAGTCAAGAAGTTCTCCAGGTCACTTATTTCCTCACTGATAGAAAGTCTTTCGGGGTGACAAACTGGAGCTTCTCTAAGTGCAATTAGAACCCATTAGATTTTGTTCAATTAGCAGTGGACATGAAGCACGTTTTATTCAGTCCTGTTCCAAAAAGCACTTAAACACACCTCAGAATCATGCAGCATCATAGAATGGTTTGGGTTGAAAGGGGCCTTAAAGATCATCTAGTTCCAGTCCCCCCTGCCATGGGAGGGATATGTTCCAGCAGACCAGGTTTCTCAAAGCCACCTCCAACCTGGCTTTGAACACTCACAGGGATGGGGCAGCCACAGATTTTCTGGGTTCCAGTGTCTCACCATCATCATCATCATGAGGAGCTTCCTCATAGTATCCAATCTAAACCTAATCTCTCTCAATGTAAAGCCATCACCCCTCATCCTATCACTATGTGTCCTTGTAAATAGTCCCTCTCCACATTTCTTGTAGCTCCCTTTAGGTACTGAAAGTCCTCAGTGAAGTCTTTCCAGATCCTTCTCCTCTCTAGGCTGAACAACCCCAACTCTCTCAACCTATTTTCATAGGAGAGGTGCTCCAGACCTCTGATTGTCTTCTTGACCACTTCTGGACTTTCTCCAACAGATCCACATCCTTCTCATGTCAGGGATTCCAGAGCTCAATGCGTTACACTCCCTTATAACAACAAATGCTAGGTTGTAATGAAAAATCTTTTATTTTGGGATAGAAAATATTTAGTTGTCTTAGACTCTTCTCAAAGGAGCTATACTTAGAGGTATGAAATATTTTAGTTTCCAAACCAAAAATCCTTGAGGCACTGTGAAAGGCAATTAGTGTTGACAGCACAGGCACTATATATCTCTCTATATATCTCCAAGTATGTAAAAAAAATTCTGGAGACTACTTTGCAAGATTTATTTGTTAATGAAAATACTAACTCAGGAGTTGGGAACTGCAGGTTTTAATTTCTTACTGTTCTGTGTACTTCCTGAAGGACTGTATGTGAAGTTTGAGAAGAACTAAGTCATGAAAGGGAACTGGGAATTACAGTGTCTGAGGTATCTCACCAGGTGGAGGTATCAGTTAAGGACCATATCTGTGAGGCACTGCATGGGCAGAAGCAGTTTTTCAGGATTGAAGTCCACAGAACACAGAATGCACCTATAAACTAGCAAGTAACAAAAGTGGGACAAGATGTCTATCCCTTAAAATCTGCCTCACAAGATGTTGGTATCTCATCCTGATTAACATTCAGAATCATGATCTCTGTTCTGTAAATACAACCGTAGCTAGCTACATGTGTGTCATAGCTAGCTACATAATGTGTGTAAAGGCACTGCTGATACAATTTTCCTTATGAAGAAGCTATTTGGTTAGGATGTTTTCCAAGGATGTGGAAATCCACACATTGGCTCCTTTCTTGACCAGAGAGCAGCTGATAGTGCTTCTCTTCTCACTTCTGTAAAAGCGCACTAAGAATTATGCTGGCAGGTATTATTTTAGCTTTTTTTGTGTTGGGATGTTGTCCCTTTGTGTGGAATAATTAAATATTTATTGGAACAGAGTACAGGCATGTGGCTTTGTAGAATTTTTGTAGAGTTTATAGCTATTACTGCTCTGATGAGTATTAAAGTCCAGGATGTTTTGTCTTCTTTGGCATACCCAAGGGTGGAACCCTTCCTCCCCAGCAAGTGCACCAGCACCAGTATTGAAAAGTCATAAATGTAAAGCCCTTCTCCCTGTTTTCTCTTCACTCTTTTCCACCTCCCCATTATCACCATACATATATTTAAATCTGGAAGGGGGAGGATTTAACAGAAAATACTAAGAACTCCACTTCAAATGCCCACTATGTGCCAGGGAGCTGTATGTTCCTTCCTCTCAAACTGCATTTAGGAGATGTTGCATTCAATGGGAGGGTTAGTGACACATAGGGGAGAAAATGTATCTGGAGATCACCTAACTGGGCAGGTTGTGAAGGTGTGCCAGAAACATGGAGTTTGGTGATGCTGACAGTGCTTAGACATTTGGCTGATCAGTATGGTCCAGCCGAGCTCATTTTGGGAACAAACAAATGCCAGGTATTTACCTAGAGAACATGGCTGTGTAAGCATGACACTACAAAGGCAAGGTGCTTCCAGAGTTTCTGAGAGTCTCGACTGCTTTTAAGCTGAGTCATTTCAAGTTGCAGTAATAAAGCATCTGCATTGGCTTAAACCAAGCAAGAGTCATCTTGTCCATGTAGCCTGGTGTTCCTGGCTTCCAGCGGGGGCCAGGGGGAGATGCTCAGGGAGGAGTCTGAAAAGATCATGCCTGTGTATTGGGTGCTTCAGCTGTTTTGCAAGTCTAATCTGAATTTGGTTGAACTAGAAGCACAAAAAGTGTTCAGTGCTGGGAAACTCAGCCTTACCTTATTTTATAAACATTCAGCATGGTATTCACCACAGCTGACTGGGGATGTGCCCAACCTGCTGCTGGAAATCATGAAGACAGGATTTGTTTGTGATTTTGCTTCTGCCAAAGAGCTTCATTACTTCTTTGGACCAAGGTTTATAAGATCAGTGTTCACTGCTTGAAAGCATTTTCTTGAAATTATGGCTCTTAAATTGTCCCTGTTGGAGAGAGAAGACTGATTTCTTTTTGCCCCTAGAAAATGTGAGATACAGATTGAGCTGAAAGTGGTTTAAATTCAGGTTTTCCACTGCTTTGATGAGTGCTTTCTCCCTTCCCAGTACCAGATGAGTCTGGGGAAAAGTATTCTCCATCTCTGCTGTTTGTGCAGCTGTATTACTGAGTTCCTGGAGCCTGAGAGTGGGTGTGCAGGTCTCAGCCCAGCTCCTCAGCTTAGCAAATGGTGACTAGCCTGGGAAAAAGTTTTCTTCCCTCCCAGTACTCTGCCTTGCAATAAACTGTCGCTAGCTAAAGGATGTCTCTTAGTCAAACATTATATAGATAGACACAATTGAAACTCTGAGATGTTCAGAAAATACAATAATGGGGAACATAAAAACATAGAGATGGAGGAGTCCATCTGGTAAGACAAAAATTGAGTTGCTCTTTAGTATGACAATGGAAACACTGCTTGAAGCTGCAGGCTTGAGCTCAGCTTCAGACACTCATTCAAGGACATAAACTGACCCTTGTTTTAACCTCGGTATTCTTTAATTTGGTCTTCAGTGCTGCTTATTTCTGGTCAGCAGTGTTTTGACCTTTATCTAAATGGAAAGCTGAGGTGAAGAAAAAAATCACTCTGTCGTTGCATTTACGTATAAATCTGCCAACTGAAGGTCTGCTTATTCCTGTATCATTGCATGAAAAGACTATTTACTTATAGGGCATATGGTGCAGATACTTTTGCCAAATTGAATGATAATAATTTGCAATTACTGTGCAAGCTTGGTCATCACACCCTGATCTCACATGCACGATCTTCATTCAGCACAGTGGGATCATTGCTTTGACATGGTCCCCAAGGATTGCAGTTCTTCATTTAATTCCTGTTGTTCCATGCATTTCTTACGTTCAGAGGCTCATTTTGCAAATATAGTAAATTACATCATGCAGAATGAATCCTCTTATTTCTGTTTGCTTCAGGAATGCCTGCTATCCTTGTACCCAGCTATTATAAACACTGTAATTACTTCTCTGTCCTTTAAGTGCTGGCTTGTTAAAAGTTCCAGCAGTAAAACCCTTACTTAAAAATCTTCCGCCTGAAGCAATTAACAAACCGTTAATCTGTTTCACACTAACAGCTTGTCTTAAAAACATGGACCTGCAGCCCCTTCTAGATATGCCTATAAAAATTCAGTCCCTTCTCTGGAATTTTGTTTGTTTTCTTTATTTGTAACTGGGTACAGCTTAATTTGTGTGGCTTGATTTAATCCCAGGAGCCAAATTTGATTCTGTTTAAGTGATTATACTTAATATGCAAGAGTCATTAGGTATGATCAACCATAATGTTTCATTAGAGGGGTTCAAAACATTGAGTTTTATGCATCTGTTTCTTCACTAGATTTAGCTCTACACTATACATTTATCTGATCAAATGCAGTTTGTGTCTGTGGGTTGATTTTGTACCAGAGCCAATTCCCAAGTAATTCTATTTGGCACTAAGTTCTCCTTCAAGACAGCAGCAGCCTTTTTAAGAGGTGCATATGTGACATCTTGGTGTGTGTTTTGCTAGTCATGCTCCTTTTGCACCCAAGGATGTGTAGATAATTGGTGAGCAACACTGCTGAAGCTTACCTCCATGTTTGTTAGAGGGTTTTGTTTTTTGTTTGTTTGTTTTTAATATACAGTAGCTTTGAATTTTTTTTATGCACTATTAAGGTTTTTCTTTACTTGTAGATATTATTTTATACACTTGCCTTCTCTTCTCAGCTGGGTTGACTAATGTTTAGGAATGGGTAACTGCAAAGTCACTGTGTTATTAAAACCCTTATTTATTACTAGCTGCAGCTAAATGCCTTGCCCATACTGGGTATCCATGCTGGTCTCTATTTATAAATTTGTTATTTGTTCTGTAGCTTGTCAATAACTTGAGTGCCAGAGCATCTGTTAAATGTCATTTTAGAGTTGCTTCTGAGTGTTAATATGGTCAAGCCAATGTTTCCATTCTAAACCAAGTTGTATCTATGCAGAACAGTGTCATCCTGTGGACAGGAAGGCTCTTGTGATGCTGAGAGGAGGGCAACATGCACGTCATGCCACTCTCTAAACAGACAGTTTCTGTCCCACCGGACAAGGCTTGGAACTAGACATCATTCTGCATGTGCCATCTCCTTGTGTTTGGATGCTTAGACATGCTCATGATAAAAAGCCTTTTCCTTTGTTCCCTCTCACTTTTTCACAGTGCAATGGAAAGGGACCTGGGGGTCCTGGTTGGCAGAAAGTTGAACATGAGCCAGCAGTGCCCTGGCAGCCAGTAGCACCAAGCGTGTCCTGGAGGGCATCAGGCACAGCATGGCCAGCCGGGCAAGGGAGGGGATTGTCCTGCTCTGCTCTGGGGCAGCCTCACCTCCAGTGCTTGGGGCAGCCTCACCTCCAGTGCTGGGGGCAGCTTTGGGTGACACAATATAAGAAAGACATTAAACTATTGGAGAGTATCCAAAGGAGGGACATGAGGATGGTGAAGAGTCTGGAGGGGAAGCTGTATGCGGAGCAGCTTGGTCTGTTCAGCCTGGAGGAGTCTGAGGGAAGACCTCAGTGCAGTCAGCGACTTCCTCACAAGGAGCAGCACTGGCATCTTGCTCTTGGTGACCAGCAATAACACCCAGGGGAATGGCCTGAACCTGTGTCAGGGGACGTTTAGGTTGGATATTAGGAAAGGGTTCTTCACCCAGAGTCATTGGGCACTGGAACAGCTCTCCAGGGCAGTGGTCACAGCACCAAGCCTGACAGAGATCAAGAAGTGTTTGGACAACACCCTAAGGAACATGGTGTGACTCTTGGAGCTGTCTTGTGCAGGGCCAGGAGTTGGACTCAATTGCTGTGGGTCCCTTCCAACTGAAGATAATTTATGGTCCTATGATTTTACTTTAACATCACCATCATATTGGTGTGCCTTGCATGAGGGTTTAGAGGACTCACTGGTTTCATACATCCTTTCTGACAGGGAGATCTGATTGTTTAGTTTAATAATTGCTTTCTACTGGCATAAGTGGGATGGATCTGGGCTCTTGATATTAAATTAAACCAGATCAGCATTGATAAAAGAGTCACATCCTCCACAACAGGTTTATTTGGGTTTATTTTTTTTTCACATTTATATAATATGCCTATCAAACAACCTCTAGGCAGTTTTTTGATCTGTGATTTGTTTTTACATCTGCAAAGGATTGGGAGCAGGCCAGAACAGCTGCGAGGGACCAGAAACAATAATTTTCCCCAATGAAAATGTGCCTGAGTATCAACCAGCATACAGAATTAGCCAAACTTTTAATTAAGCAGTGAGTCTCTATTATGATAAGCATTGAGGCCAGGCTATTGTGTAAATTCCTCTTCTGTGTATCAAGGTCAAAAAATGATAGATCTAGTTTGAAAATATCACTTGACAAAAAGCTCTTGCAATTTTAACATAAATAATTTTCCTAAACCATGATATGTTTCAACAAGGCAATACCAGTTTAGTCTGAAAAAATTACCAATATAAAAATATCAGAATATCCCAAGAGGCTTTCTTCCAAAAGCTAGCAGTTCCCCTGAAGAGTGTGTGATATAATTCATTGTTTCTAATAAGATTCTGAGAAGTTATATTTTAACCACCTGCAAAAACAAGTACATCAGCTCCTAAAGTATACTTCTTTGTCCTATAAATCTATAAGGGTTCTGTAAAATTGATATTCAGGGACAAATGTACTCTAGTTAAGATTCACTCTAAAAATATTTCAGAACAATTTGTCTCACACATTTATTAACTCTGATTCTTCACCAATCTGAGCAACTAAGCAAGAGAATTCAGTGCCCTCCATGTGCAAAGGACACAGGTCTCCATAGAGAGATTTAAGAGTCCATTATATATTTCTGCAGTCTACCAATACTTCTTTATTAAAATGTTTCTTAAATAGTTCCCAAGAATAAAGAATGATATCACCCCAAGACTTCTGGATCATATAAAGGTCACCCTGGGAGTGATTTCTTGGATAGATGAATGTGTCTTTGCTCAGTAAGATAAATATATCTGAAAGAGAAGGTATCCATACTCTTTTGTTTAGTTTTTTGTAATCTGAAAAAAATACTTTCAGGTTTCAGCAAATAGTAAATACAATCCCCAAAGTAACAACCTGGGAAATTAAAGGGAAGCTGTCAACTTTAAAATATCATTTATCCCCACAGTTTTCATTTTTTTTATACTGCAGTTACAAATAACAGTACTAGAAACATGGGACTTTATGCATTTTCAGCTTGCATGTATTACATGGTTGTTTGTCCTTGATCCCCATTTGTACCACTTCAATCTATCACAGGTTGTACTGAAAGCTGCCCCTGGTTTAGAGATGAGACAATTTACTGCTTGTTTGCCATTATAATATTTAGCTGGATTGTGAATGAAGCATTTGTCTAGACGTTTGTGTACTATGAAGGAGAAAATTTCACCCTTTGTCACTCTCCTTCTTCTTGGAAAGAGTCTTTAGGAATACTTTTCTTTTTCCTATGTAATAAGTTTCTTTTTCCTATGTAATCTTGATCCATTTGCCCATCCAAATGGGCAACCTTTTTATAGACGTAGCTTTCTGACCTTATTTCTCTAACTGTATTTTCCTTGCTATTGGAAGCCTCTGTTAACTTCCACCCTTCCACCATCAATTACCACTCTGTCCTACTCCTAAGGTTGGTCATCTCTCTGCATGTCTACTGCTGTACCTCACTAAGTCTTGACTTCCACATCTGCTTCTTCAACTCTTCATGACATATTCAGTGGTGTACTTCCCTGGTGTTGGTATATATTGGTCTATATTCCATTGCACAGAAGCTTTCAGAGAGAGTTGTGAGACTATCTAATTTAATCTTCAAAATTGTTTTGTCCCAAAACAAAGGTGGTTGCAGTTGTAGCAAGCATTCCTGATGCAATATTCTCCTCCTATTGATCAATATTGTCCCACTGTTTGCTCTTGTTTCTCCAATTTCTCTTGTCTTGAACTGAAATGGGCACTTTAATAGAGTAGAACTCTCATGTAGGAGCCCAAAACAGATCTTTTGCTGGGTATTGTCTGGATGTTAGCACAGTGTGGTGCCTGTTTCCCCCCAAACCCAGAAAACTAGTTTTACAGATGAGTTCTGAAATGGATTTTTTTTTTTAAATATAGTTCAAATATCTCATGTCTAAAAAATGTCAAGTTAGCTGGATCTCACACTTCCTGTAGCCTGCACAGACCTGCACAATAGCAGTGGGGAAAGATGATTGAAGCTGCAAATAGATCTCTGTGCCTTTGCATGGTTTCAGCATTCTGGCTGCACCTCAGCTGATATGTCTAGTTTCTTGCACTTTTCTGGCAGGAGAGCAGCCTTGTTACTCAGCAGTTGTAGCCCAAATAGTGGTGGTCTTACTGCAGCTGTATAACATTTCTTCTTTGAAAGAACAAACAAAATGATGAAGTTTTTCCAGGTCCTCCCAGTTCTTTCCAGAAGTTTAGGGGAGCCTACCTGGTTTTCAGAAATGCTGTGCCCTGTCACTGTTTGCATATATATATATATATATTAGCTCATCCCTTTCAAGTAGTCATGGTGTCTCGTTCTGAGAAGAGTCCAGGCAAACAGCTGTTGTGCAAGGTGGAAAAAAAATGGAATAAGCAGTAACAGACATAGTGGATCTGAAGTCCATTTTCTCAGAAAGTGGTTTTGAAACTCTGGTGTAAACAGCAATGGTAACTTTTAAATTATTGTTGTTTTTATGAACCATTAAAACGAGTTTGATCTGTAGGAATTTGTTAATTACAGCAAGAAACAGTGAAAGGATCTCCTGAGAGATTTCAGGTCAGTCATTACACCAAGCTGTGTCGTCTCTCACACATTTTTTGGTGTTGTGGTAGTTTGTAGAAAACTAGAAGTAACAAAACTGACAACTTTCTGTCTTCTTAAGCAGTAGGAAGATTCATGACAGACATATGCCTTCACTTATGTAATCTGTATTCTTTTTCTGAGGTATCTTGTACTTTTTTGACAGAAAATGCTCCCGGCACACCCAACGGTATCTTTGCTAGGTCAGCAGCAAGCCTGTAACCAGAGCTTTCAATATTCAGGATGCTGAATACATTCTGCCTGAAGCAGTCCATCTTCTGCAGTCATAGGTGTATTTATTAATGCTGCTTCTTAATTCAGTATCAGTTTTATTTCTTGGATTCCCTGCCTTTTTTCCCCATCTAGGGAGTGCACCTGATATACACTGACATCTTTGCACTCACAGTGGAAAATTCTATTACTTTTGAGGTTTAGAATCATCATGCATTACTCTTTGCTTGCAATTTGTGGTGATCATCTTACCCTTGGACGAGGCTCAAAACCCTCCTTTTGTTGGTGCTCTGTTTGATGGGTAGTCATCACAGAGAGGGGAGGACTGATCTGACATCCTTGCTCAACGCTGAACAGAGGAGTGCTCGAGTTGTAATGAACTTGGAAAATCAGTCTTCATGTCCAGCTTCACAGGACTTTGTTGCAGCCCAGCCAAAAGAAAATGAAGGCTTGGATTGCCTTTGTGAAGTGTGATCAGGATGTTTGCCACAGATATTCAAGAGAATATTTTTAGTTAACTCTAGCTGAGAAAACAGTAATGGGGATGTTTCCAAACCATGAAATTGCATAGCTGATTACAGGTATTTGTCATAATAGTAGAAACTATGGTTTTGCACATAGCCTTTAAAATGCATTATTAGAATTTATCATCTCTTTTAGAGGCACCTCAAGTGACCCCTGTTTTACTAAGTACTGCACAAAAACGTGTCAAGAAGATGATCTTGCCTAGCTTCAGCTTTGTTTATAAGCTAGGGAAATGTGGAATTAACCTGGTGGCAGTAATAATGCAATAGGCTGTCAAGACAGGGGCTGCTGTCATGGTTTCACCTGTCAGGTGGCTAAACATCATACAGTCCCTTCCTCACTCACCTATTCTCAGTGGGATGGGGGAAAGAATTGGGGAAAAAAAGGTAAAATTTGTAGATTTAGACAAGGCTGTTTGACAGAGCAGAAATGGAAGGGAAAATAATAATGGTGATAACAATAATAAAAATTTTGAATATACCAAACAAGTTACACCTACCATCTACTGACCAATGACCAGTTCCTGAGCAATGACCCCTGGCCAGCTTTCCCCCTGGTTTACATGCTGAGCATGATGCCATATAGTATAAAATATCCTTTGGATCACTTGGGGTCTGCTGTCCTGGCTGTCTCCTCCCAGGTTCCTGTGCTCCTCCAGCCTTCTCACCGGTGGGCTGGTGTGAGAAACAGAAAAGTCCTTGGCTTAGTGTAAACACTGCTTAGCAACAACTAAAACATCAGTGACTTATCAACTTTATTCTCATCCTAAATCCAAAACACAGCCCTCTACCAGCCTCTAGGAAAAAAATTAACTCTATGCCAGCTGAAACCAGAACAGCTACATATGCAGAGTAGCATACAAAGCTGTGTTCCGTTGGCATTAAAAAACATCAAGGTTTTTATGAGGCTTCTGAATGCAACCAGAATTGGCATTTGAGCCCCTGCTAATGTCAGGTGAGGTTGTAGAGTAACTAGGACATAAAAGTGGTTTGGGATGTTTCGAGCAAATATTTGTCAACAGTGAAAATATTTTCAAGTTTTTAATCTGACATTTTTCCAAGCCTATATGTACATCTCTACCCAAATCAGCCTCCTCAATACATCCCAGCAAAAAGGGGAAAGTCTTACTAAGCTGCATGGACATGTTGCAAATGCACAGAGTTGCAGACAGCTTTAGCATCAGGTGTTGAAGTTAGTTTTTATGAGACTGGATTTATTGCCTCCTCCAGGATCTCCTTCTGACAGTGTCATCTGGTCCTCAGTGTCAGTGAGCTGTGACAAGGGCATTGTTTCTCAAGTAAAGAATGGTCAGTTTGAGCTACTAGCTCTGAGGGATTCCTGGTCCCTGTAGGAACTGTATGTCTTGTGCAAGGTAGTATGCATGGAAGGGGCTTTACACAGACTAAGAGACTTCCTCCCTGCAACCCTTGGCATTGCCTGGTACATGAAACATTTGCTCCTTTCTCAGTCTCAGCTGCAGTTGACAGTGAAATTAATTTAATGACGTTTCAGTGGCCCTTATGCTTCTTTGCTTCTACAACTACAAGCTCACAGAAGCCAAAGCTCCTGTACAGTCCATAACTTTTTAATAACCTTGGTCAGTGGCTAATATTAATGGTTCTTGGAGTCCTCAAACAAAATACAGGCTTCTGCCATCTCTCCAATAGGCATTGAAAGATTCTTATCCAGCACTGAGGTCATGACAGTTGTCAGAAAGGAAATTGTCAAGCATTGGCAGAGCCATGGAGCCCCAACCTTCTGCAAAGTATTTAGGGAATCTTGTTTTCCTTTTCATCTTACTTTGTTGTCTGTTTATCAACATTTAGGGAGCATGATGATGTATTCTGCAGTTTAATGACCTGATTAATTCCACTTAACTTACCTTTTAAGTCCTTTTCCTTTGATATATATCAGTGTGAAGCATTTTTTAGTGCTTTGTAGGAAGGAAGCTGGATGAAGAGATATTGCACAATGTTTTGCCAAAGGTTTTGTTTAGCTGCAGTCTTTTTGCATGTCAGCATGAGTATATATGATTGTGTAGCTCAGCAGCCATGACTTAGCAAGGCAGCTTGCCACTGTAATGACAGCCACTGCTTGTTTCCTCCCTATGGCTCTGTCTGAAACAAATATTCTTCTATAGCAAGGTTTAGGATGCTTCAAGCAAAACTATGTTGAGAAGTAAGAGTCATTACAATATTCTTCAAGGCTTTGATTTTGTGTTTCTGTTGGTGGTTTGAAGTTTTGTTTTGTTTTCTTATCTTTAATGCAGGCTTTATATTCTTGTATTATTATAAAACACCTTTGGTCATTCTAAGTATCACTTTATGTTATATCAGTCCTGCTCTCAAAATGGAACTGGTTTTATTACTGCTATTGAATAGACTGACCTAATTTCACCATTTCTGGCAAGAAAAGGCACAAAATTTAATCTCAAGTGAAATGTGGATAGCTTCCTCCTCTGTAATTTCTCTGGAGGTGTGTGTAAATAGGAAGAATCTGTGTGGGCCAGTGGAGGAGACAGGAGATTGGTTTCTATTCTTGGATTTTTATGGACCTGCAGTACATCATGAGATAAATCAGAATTCACATTATCCGAGTGACTTCTTATTTAAATATATTCCCTGCAAGGCTATGATGCATTACATAGAATTCTTGGGTATTTCTCCTATTTTGAGCACAAATCATAGAATGGTTTGGGTTGGGAGGGACCTTAAAGATCATCTAGTTCCAATTCCCCTGCCAGGGCAGGGACACTTTCCACTAGACCAGGTTGCCCAAAGTACCATCCAGCCTAGCCTTGAACACTTCCAGAAATGGGGCATCTGCAACTTCTAACTTCTCTGGACAACTTGTTCCAGTGCCTCACCATTCTCTCAGTAAGGAATTTCTTTTGGTACCTAACATAAGCCTGTCCTCTTTCAGTTTAAAGCCATTCCCTCTTGTCCCATCACTCCATGTCCTTGTCAGAAGTCCCTCTGCAGCTCTCTTGTGGCATCTCTATGTACTGGAAGGCTGCAATGAGGGTTAGAACCTGTCCTAAACCACGTGTGGTAACACGCATATAGACCCCTGTTCTCCTGACAACTGAGAGGGATACAGCCCTTTGAAAGCAGCCATTCTAACTCTCCTGACAGAAGTAGAGGTATTAGAGTTAGGAATAAATGAAGAGCTGCCCCCAGAGGCCAAGGCAGCCCACAGGAGGCATTGTACTAAGACCTTCTCCATGAAAAACTCTAACCTTACGTTCATAAATGCCCTATTGTCTTTAGCCTGAGGTCAGCCCATGCCAGCTGTATGGAACAATGGTTATCAAGCAGTTCCTCACCTTGCACTTTAATGTAAGTGATAGTAATTAGTACAGTCTCTGTCATTGTGGTTGTTACTGGGGACCAGATAGAAATGCAACATCAGCAGTTGGGTAATTGCAGTTTAATTGAAAAGGGCCCATTTGCAGGGGTGCAGAGCTGGGAAAGGTCAATGGGCAGCAGCAGGCTCTGCTACGCTGCACAGAGGGAAGGACAAAGGCTGTCCTCATCCTCTCTGTTCCTCCCATCGTAGTGCCATTTGATTGTATTTGTATAAAGATTCAATTTAACTCCTTGGAGGCCCCAAGAGTTCAGGAACCAGTTCTGCTCCTGAATAAAAGTGTAGTTGAGCTCATCATGTGCTGCACCAGTGTGTATGAAATGTGGGAATTGCTCTGTAGAATCCTCCTGGCCTGGAATGCACTGCAGTGATTTACTCAACTGTTTTGCATCTCTGCAGTTATGTTTTCAGCCTCAAATCTACTGTGCACCTTTCTGAAGAGTCTGGTGTTCATTTAATTTATTTCTGGTTTTCGGAGGAAAATGCACTAACTGGGGACTCAGACTTACTGTTAAGGTCTTCTGTTAAGAACTTGACCTCAAGCTATATATCCTTAGAATGACTACTGGAGTAGTAGTTGAGCTAAAGGGCTGTACATATCCTTGGGATTTCTGACTAACCCAGCAGTGAGCCCTGAAATTGGTAGTGAATTTTCCACCCTGCGCTAGGAATATCTTTGAAGGAAAATTAAATTGGTTTCGAGAAGAATTAAATGTAAAAAGAACAATTAAAAAATAGTGTGTTATTATAGCAACCAAAGCAGTTGGATTTTTTTCCTGGTTGTTAAAAAAATAAATCCACACTGATGCAATAAAAAATGACACAAGAGAATAAATGTATCAAGTTGTTATGGCAACTGAAAAATGTAGGTTGGAATTTATGTATCCAGAACTTCTATGTAAGTAAAATAAACATTATCCTTGCTAATTAAAATAGCATGCAAAGATTATTTAATTTAAAATCATTAGTCATGTTTTCCCTTACAATTAATGACTTGCTTTCTTTTTTTCTGTTTCCAAGTATTTGCATTTGCTTCCAGCTGTGGTCTGCTTGTATTTTCATGGCAAGATTGTGATTTCACTAATATGGGCTTAAGTGTGGAGGGAGTCCACTGAAGCTAATGAATAAAATGTGTGCAGGTGGGCACAACTGGAATCAAACCATGTGCTTTAGCATGTTATTCCTGCTGCAGGTGACCTTTCTGCCTGGCAGGTGTCATTACTCCATGCTTGAAGGGATCTCCCAGCAACTACAGCTCCCTGTCTTTCTCCCCAGCTTGATACAGTGCACATGGAGCTCCTTCCAGAGCTTGTTTCTGCATACAGCCTGCCCTCTTCAGCTGTAGATTTTGCTTCCAAGATGTTTTATGATAGCAAATTCCAAATGAGCATTTGTTAATTATGTTCAGCCTTTTAATTTTTCTAGTCCTTTTCCTCCAGCCTTCATAAGAGTTCAGTAATAGCTTCGGCTTTATTTGAAAGAAATAGATCTCTAATATCCTAAATTACTCTTCATGTTTTATCTTCTTTATGCCCAGCTAAGTGCAGGCTGATAGCTAAAAGGTAAAGGAATGAGGAGAATGATCTGACTCAGATCCCAGTCAGCTGAGGGAAATGCATTTATTTGTTTAACATTTTAATCTCATTCTTCTCATGTTCAGAGGCATCTAAATTGGCCCTATGGAGTTTAAAAACACTGCTACCAGGAATGTTTTGGAAAATATCCCCTAGGGTAAGGACTCAGCAATACGTAAGTGACTTGTCTCCATTTCTTGGAGGCAGATATCTGCCTGGCATGGAGCTACAGTTGAGGTGTGTCTTTGCCTGAAAACTGCAAGCAGTCTGTCCAGTCTCATTCTTTGAGTGTCATTCTCATGCATCTGAACTGTAAATTATTTATCTCTTCATCCTTGCGGCAGAGTTCATCTTTGAAATATATTTTTGCTCATTTTTCCTCTTTGCCACATCAGATCCTGCCAACCACTGCTATTTGGTGTGCCAGGTCTCAGCAGGGGAGACTGTACTTGAGCAGCAGCCCTCTCAAAGCTTGTGTTTGCAAGGGCTCTGGTAGCTGCACTGTGCCCTGGTCCCTTCCCACTGCACAAATCATCACACATGGCAGAGAGCACCACTGTGTGACCTCAGTGACACTGCTGTCTGGGAAAGGAGACACATGAGTGCTTTGATTTGTATCCGAGCTTGAAAATCAAGCTCTGCATGAGCTCTCCTCTTTTCTGCCCCTTTACCTTCCTCTCCTGAATCTCCTCCTGGAGTACTGCATACAGCTCCCACTGCAGGAAAGATGTGGACCTGTTGGAGTGAGTCCAGAGGAGGGGTACAAAGATGATGAGAGGGCTGGAGCATCTCGCCTGTGAAGACAGGCTGAGAGAGCTGGGATTGTTCAACCTGCAGAAGAGAAGGCTCCTGGGCGACCTTAGAATACCTTTCAGTACCTAAAAGGAGCTTATAAGAAAGATGAGCACAAACTTTTTACCAGAGCCTGTTGTGATAGGATAAGGGGTAATGATTTTAAACTAAAGGAGGGTAGGTTTAGATTTATATATAAGAAATATTTTTTTTTACAATGACGATGGTGAAAGGCTGGAACAAGTTGCTCAGATAAGTGGTGGATACCCCACCCCTGGAAACATTCAAGGTCAGGTTGGATGGGACTCTGAGCAAGCTGATCTAGTGGAAGGTGTTTTTGCCCACGGCAGGGACATTGGAACAGAAGACCTTTCAAGGTTCCTTCCTACCAAACCATTCTATGATTCTGTGACAAGTGACACTGGAGGTGGAGCCTGGATTAGCAAAATGAATCCTGTGTGTGTCTTCTGGTTGGTCAGCAGGTTTGAGGTTGTGGTGCCAACTGACTACACCCCGCTTTATCTGAACTCTCTGTCTGTGAGGAGAAAAGCTTATGCATGAGCTAGTGCCTCCTCCCTACCTGAACTCCCTGCCTGGAAAGTCAGTTGCCTTGCCCTAGACCAGAGTCACAGTGCAGCTGGATAATTGTGTGACATGAATAGTGAGGAAAATCAGGTTTGAGTGTAGGTTTTGTGTTAGTCCAGCCAAAGTGACTGCTCAGTAACTGATGGCTTGGATGAGAGCTTTTAGATGGATGGTCAAACTCTGTATCAGGGATGAGCAAATGCAAAGTTCACCAGTGACATTCTGACATCCAGAAACATACTGAGAGCAAGATTTGCTCTCAGGAGGGTGGAGCAGCATTAAATCAGATCCTGACCTTTCTGAGACACAAGTCCACAGCCAGATAATTGTTCCTGAGCTGTAACACTCTTTAAGGCTGTCATAAAATTCTCTGAAAGGTTGAATCCATATTAGTTAAAGTTAAATCATAAAAGTCCTGGGGCAAACTAAATATTATTGTGAAATTTATGCTCACTTTCAAATACGATAACTTAAAAAAAATTAAAACACTAGTGATGTGATTTGTACAGCAGAATCCATGCCCAAATGTGTATTTTTCTTTTCCCCATGCACATTTACTGGTCATGTTGGGAAGACTGGTGCAGAAGAGACTGCAGTGAAATTCTTACAGGGCTCAGCCATGAGACTTTGTAGTGCTCTACAACATCACCCTGACTTAAGACAGCTGCAAAGGCTGAGCTAATGCAATGTGATGTGGAGCAAATCTTGATGTCATCAAAAAAGGAACAAGAAACTCTAACATGGAAATGGAAATAAAATCCTTTCTGACATCTAAATCATTTGACATGGAACCATGCCTTTCTATAGGGCCTTGGAAACACTGAATTAGAAAAGAAAGCTCTGCTTTATTATTTCTGGATTGAAATCTAGGCCCAGCTGGGGCAAATTAAACTGCTTGATTTCTGTGGGATTATCTTTCTGATTTTAATTTCTAGCATGGCCTGTTCTGGGATTGTCTGAGTTTTCAGTGATATTGATGAAAGTCATATCCTGTCAAAAAAATTGCTGGATGACATTTCTTCCTGTAATAAGGACTATAAGAGGCACAGAAATAGGACTACCAGAGTACAGAAAGAGCAAAGCACATCCTATGGTCTCTAGGATTGTTTCTCTGCACGGCATTGCAGGAAAAACTCATCAAGCCCTCAGTGATGCTTTGTCTCCCACAATCTGTCCAAGATGGACAACTTCCTTTTTGTGGTCCAGTGATGCTCACAGCACATTCAGGAGAGCTGTCAGCTCTGCCTAGGTATGGCAGAAAGGTGCAGACCTTGGAGGACAGATCCCAGGCACAGAAGGTGTTCGTGCTGTTGCTGGCACGTTGTAAAGGATGAACTTGATTTGGATCCAGTTCTGGTTCACACACAGCTTGAGCAGAGTGTGAGCAGGTTGGCTGTACCTGGCGCAGGGGTGTGCCCTGTTCTTTGCTAGTAGCAGCATCCTGCTGAGCATCTCAGTTCAGCTCAGGTTGCTTCCTACTCCAGCATAGCTGCTGAATGAATTAATTTACATCAATGTCCTGTGCAACAGATAATTCCAGCATATATTATGTTGAAATGTAGCTTTTTAAATGTTCTAATGATTTTCAAATATGCTTGCTGTAGAAAAGTTAATTAAATAAAAGCAGTATCTCTCAGCACTATATGTTCCTGGGAGCATTTGGTCACCAGGATGATAGATTTTCTGACAGATATCAGCATCCAAAAGTTAACAGATCACTGGGTTTTTTTTATTCCTTTCCTCTCCTCATGTAAATCACTCGGGGCAAGCAGGCATTTATTGACAGGCTCTCATGAGACTGGAGCAGAGCTACCAGCTGGTGATCCAAAGTGCCAAAAGGCATCTCAGATCAGCCTCTGTTTTGAATTTCTCTCATTAGAAGAATAGAGGAGAATCTTCCCTAATCCAGTGGCTGTGGGGGAAGGTGTATTAACTCTCTGAGCCCTAGGGCAGTTGCACACTTATCTGGGGTCATGGATTGTAGCTCCTCACACTTCCACTCGCCTTCCTGGGCCCTTTGTAAAGCTGATCAGCCTTTTCTAGCCATAAAATGGTCCATGGGCCCTAGAAAATATTCCATGAATGTAAATAAATTCAAAGTCCTGGAAGCAACGTCCTAGAAAGCGGAAGAGCAGAATAAAGTTTGCATGTATGTTTCCTGGGGCTTTTAGAAAATATTTTTTATGTTCTCAGTGTTGGGCTTCACCCCAAGAAATAAACATGTGGTAACTATTGGGGATGGTTACAAGCTCCTTCTCTTGTTATATCCGGTGTAAATTCTGGAGCCTTACACTAGACTGGAGAATTCCTCCACCATTTCAGGGCTTGGCTGCTCGAGGAGGACCTCCCATAGGAACTCATGGAAACCCCATATGCCATAATTGCCTGTGAGGGCAGATGCTCCTTCTGTCTGGTTGCTGGCTCAGACATGAACTGGAACATGCTGCCTGCTGAAAGTGGAACCAGTGACAAGTTTTTCACAACTCGTGTCTATGTACTTTGGCAAAATATAATCAGCCAGAGTTTTGTTGTTGGTTGATTGTATCACTTGTGCATGTCCTTAAAAGCTAGCAGCAAGATGTGTTATAAGCACAGAAAAACTTCACTAAGCATTGTTAAAATTAGACAAAATTAGCAAGGTAGGTAATGTGGTTACTATTTTATTAATAAATATTTAAAGAATGCTGTAAGTTTGCATGATGAAAGAGGCATTGTGCTGAAGAGATTATGGTGTAAATAGTACCTGTTAATCACAATCTAAATAGATTTGTGTTAATTATGCACATAATTAGCAGGTTGCTTTAGGTGTGATCTATGATGCTCATGCTTACTATCCGTGTGAATAAAGTTACTAAATGAAATTTTGATCTGCTCTTGCAACATTTGCCTGTGAACTCTCTTCCCTTTTTCTGACCACTTGGAAGACAATAAGATCATTGTGAAGAGGAAGATAGAGTTGTTCTATCTTCTGTGAAGAGGAAGATAGAGTTGTTCCAACTACCAGCCCTCTAGATCCAGGGGTCTGATAAAAAGCCTATAGTTTTGGCAGTAGTTTTAGTTCAAGTCATTATTTTCTTGAAGTCATTATTTCCAGCACCTCCTGCAAGGATGTGTGAGCATGGTGCTTGTTGTCAACTGCATTTGTGTGGTGTCTTGCTGGGGCTGCCAGTTCTGCATCTCCTGGTCATGGTTCAGGAATAATGAGGTGCTGCTGAAACATTTCCCTTGCAGGAGCAGGCAGCTTTTGGCTATAAAGTATACAAATAATTGTAGGCAGCACAGACTTTTTGTTGGCCTCCAAAGGAAGGGTTGTATGTAATCAAGAATTAGAAAAGACTCAGATCCAATATTTTTAGTTTTTAATAAATCTGTTGCAATGCACAGCAAGTATTCTTTCTGCCTCTTGGATTATAGAGTCCTATTGATTTCATAACACAAAATTAAATGTCTTTTGGTGTTCAGATGGATTGCTAACATATGCTTTGTTTAAGTTTGGAAACCATATATTGTTTTGCTAATCAGAATTGAACCTTAAAACACTGAAAGTGAGAGACATTCCAGATTTATTACAATTACTCTTTCTTGAGCTGTTTGAACCCACCTAATGTTCTTGATTTGCTGCTCTTTACAATGAATTTGTGACCCATTTCCCTAAGGAAAACAATGGAAACATTTCATAGCATCTTATGACATTGTTTTATGTTCTTGGAAAATATTGGACCCAACTAATGGTGAAAAATTTAAAGGAAAAAATATGTAAAATGTAAACAAAGTAAGTTTCTAGTCCAATTTTCCAGCTGCACTCATTTGATAAATGTTACCATAGAAGTTTCTGCTAAAGCTTGTTAAAATCCTTTTGAGAAGCTGCAGAAGCTGATCTCCTTTAGGATCAGATTCCTTTAGGTCTTGATGATTAGAGAAAATAATGTATTGATTTGCAGAGTTTATATTGTTGCCTATAAATAATAACAATGAAAAACACCTATGTCAGGTATTCAAAGAAAGCAAAGATGAAACAAAAATTTTATGCGTGCTTTTTAGCTCCTTGCAAAACCAATTTTATCCTCCTGAAAGAAACATTTAGGGAGTTGCTTGGATTTTCTGCAGGCTCTGAGGCAACACCTAGGTTTAGTTTCCTGCTGTCCTTGAAAGTTTTGGCCTGGTTGTCTTTCTATCCCTTCCTCCCTTCCAGATTACGGATGGGAGACAATCAACACCCTTTGGTGGCTAGAAACCAGCCGAGGGAATGCATGTTCACGTGAGGGGAGCTGTAACCTCAGAGAGGACACTCGTGGAGTTCTGTGTACTTAGCCTCATGTAACGCTGAGCTGCTGGGCCTGATCCAGCCTTTAAACACAGCTTTCCTGGAGCACAAGGCTCATCCATTGGTTCCAGTGAAGCTAAAAGCACGTGGCTAAGTAGTTGCCTGGATTGAGGCCAGCATTCAGTCTTTTGCTGGACAGAGCCCTTAAATAAACAAGCTAGGATCAGAGGAGAGAACATTTGCACATGCGAGTGTGATTTGGCTGTTCCCGTGGCACTGGCTTCTTGTTTTCTAAGTAGTGCTGGCAATGGTTAGTCTACTTAAAATGCTGACAATTTCTTGCCTGTTGTGTTAAAATTGACTGCACTCCTGTTGCACAGGCTAAAACAGGATGGGTCTGAATCACACAGGGGGCTGGTGATGCTCAGCACTGACAAATACAAGACACTGAATTCTGTTTGAATACTCCCTGCTTTCCTGTTTGTGATCTTTCAAAGTGCACAGGAATTTTCTGCGATCCCAGGTAGAGGCAGTCATCATGTTCCATTCAAAGGCTAACTCTTCAAGCACATTTTTGCAGGGCAGAGCATTGTAAACAGAGATGTCATTTGTAATATTTATGGTCTTAATGTAAAATCCACAGTAATGTATTTGATTTCCAGCAAGAAAATTGAAAAAACAAATATAGCCTTTTACAATGTCTTCTGCCAAAGATATTATTTGGGGAAATACTGTGTGTTTTGTGAGAGTTTTTTGTATGCAACGTAAGATTGCAATCTGTGTAAATGAAGGAAAAGTAACAAAAAAATGCATTTGAATTTAAAAGGTTTACAAATATGGTTACTAGTCAAGCATGAAACCTTTTAAAAAATGTTTCACTTAGGAATATGTCATGAATTAGAAATAAGAACACAAACAAGATAATTCGTTTGTTGCTGTAAGGAGATATATTATATATTCCTGCTGCTACTCCAGATGAGAACCCCATCACGGTCAGCAGGTCGTTTTTTCAGGGTACTGATTTCCTTCCTTATCTTTCTGTTCTGTTCCCAAGAGCTGCAGAGCACCTTGAATGCCTTCTGAAGTCACCTGGAGATTATGATAAGCGTCATCTTGCAGATTTAGCCTATTAAGAATTTCACAGACTTCCATGAGAATGCCTGTAGGATTAAACCCAGAAAGTTTTGCATGACAAAACATTGAGGTGAAAATCTTCTTAATGTGCCACCTGATACTTATCTGAATTCAGGCTACCCTTTCATATGTGCATGCTCATCTTTATGTTTAAATGTAATTGAATTAAAACCCACATCTCAGCTATTTTTTTTTTTTCCGCCCTGCTCTTTAGTTTGCAGCTTCCAATGGATCAGAAGGATCTGGACAATGTGGTGAATGCAACAAGGAGAACCCAACTTTTGAAAACTATGTGGTAGACATGAAGACAAAGGTATTGTCCACTCTTTTTTTTTTTTTTTTTTTTTTTGTGATGGAGAATGAAATAATTGTTTAATGAAGTTTTGCTGGAGTTGAATTGTGTTGGACATATTGAATTTGGGCTCCTGGATTATTTTTTTCCTGCTTAATGGCTGCATGTACGTTATATTTGAATGAGGCTTACGGCTGCAACTTATTGCTGTGTGTTACTAGCCCTGAACATTTTATGCTGACCTCAGCAGGATTTAATTTTTAATTTTATGTACAAATCTTGTTCATGTTGGCCATGGTTCTACAGATTTGCTGATCTCAAGGTGGTTTCATTTCGGTCTGTTTTTGAAGTCCAAGTTGTTGCTCAGCTAGCAAGTTTGATTCCAGGTGTTTTCAGTCTCTTAGTGTGTGTTTTAGTTTCCTTTTGGTCAGGAGTCAGTATGGAAGAATATGAATGTCAGAAGAGTGATGATTTTTGTATTGGCAGCCTAATGATACCTATCATAAAACTGTACGGGGTAGTGTTACTTCATGGCTGTGGTAAGGGGGTGTGTTACACTTCCTTGTCTTGGTGCTTGCAACAGTGAGGTTATAAGTGTTTCATTATAGTATCTCCATTATTTTCATAGGTTCAGAACTTGGCTGGAACAATTCCCTTGGGCTTAGATATTATTATGTAGACTTTCAGCCCTGGCGTCATTGTGTATTTTTTCTTTTTGAAGTGAAAGAAATTTACTAAGTTTTCTTTTAAAGTAAACAAGCTGGAAACATGATGAAAAGAAGAGACATTAACTGAGATGGTGGGCTTGTGTGGTACCTTGTAGATTTTGGCAAAAGTTGTTTCTAACAGTGGAAACCTGCGGATTATTCCTCTTGTCTAAGGCTTTTACGTGGGCTTTGTTTCAATTTCTAGATTGACTTCTCTATTCATTAAATTTTCAAAATTTAAAGATCTAATTTTCTAACATGATTTTCTGAGTTTCTTATGTTGTTGTGCTCCCGATATCCCAGTCAGAAAAACCTTTTTACCATATGGGACTGTGGTGGTACTTGATAGTTGAAATAGAAGAACATGTATACTCATTGAAATTTGTTTTTATATTTATGGAAGATATTATTTTCCTAAAGCAAGGAATTATCAAAAGCTTGATGTATACCCTTAATACATTGTGTCCATGAGGATATTGTGAAACTGATGGGATGTAGTTGATCTCATTTCAATTTCACATGATTTCTGTTACGAATGTCCAGCTGAACAACACACTATCCTCCCTACTTAGAGTTCTTGCAAAGCCCTGGGCTGAATGTATCTCCATCAGCAATTCTATGTACTATGTTTTCATGCTGTTTGTAGCTCTCCAGTACATAGTGTATCTGAGAGGAAACTCCAAGAATTGGCAATTCCGTTGCCAGACTCTAACACATTCAGAGCTGTGAGTGGTATTTTCTTCAGTTCCCGGTATCATGGGATAGTAGATAACAGATGTTTTGTTTTCGTTTCCAGGAACTTGTGGTTTTGCCAGTTCACTTGAGAGCATCATTTTGTCTGATTTCTTTTTTCAAGTGAGTGTGCTTGAGTGTTAGTGGCTGCTATGACAGTGACACATAGCTATTTAAGAGTGGCTACATGTTTGAACATATGTGCCAGAGCTTTTCAGTTGCTGATGATCAATTAGTTGGTAGATTTACTTCCCCAGGAATAATGCTCAAGAATGAAAATGAACTCTTCATTCACCATTGATCTTGAGAATTGAGAACCACTTCAGGAAACACTGCCCTTGAGTACCATGTGATTCTGGTGCAGAGCATTCCAGCCTGCACAAAGCCAGCAGAGCTTCTGTTTCATTTTGAGTAAGGGATTTGTGGGAAACAAGAAAACAATTATGGCTTTGTATGGGAAAGAATAGATATAAAAAACATTGAAAACATTTAAACAAATGAAACTTGCGGGGCTTTAGAAAGGCTAGCTTGTCCAAAGACTTTCAGAGCTTTGGGATGGGTCAAAAACCCGTCCCCATCCTCTGCTCAATACGCTGTGATGATGAAAGTGCATGTCCTACAACCCTACAAGTCATATTGTGTTCCTGGCATGCCTTATTGCCTTCTCATATGACCCCAAACTGGTGAGCTTGTGGCAATGAGACTACTGGGGAGGTTGCACTGTCTCCATCTGTGGAGATTTACAAGACCTGACTGGATAATGTCCTGGATAACCTTGTCAGATCTCACTGCTGAACCTGATCAGGAGTTTGGAATGAATACCTCCTCAGGTCCTTTCCATTGTCACCTACCCTGCTGACCTGTTAATATTGATTCCTGGAGGGGCAGAAAGACAACAGCACTGCTGTCCCACAAAGCAGGAGGCTAATGCCATTAACACACCACCAGCAGCAGCAGTCAAGGACCAGCTCTTGCTGGCAAAAACACCCTCAGCAAAGAGCCAGGGAAGTGCCTAGTGGGTTGTCTATTCGAAAAACAGAAGTAGGATTTTTTTTTTCCTCTTCTGGGGCAGTTGTTTGGCTAAAGTGGTGCAATCTTCCACATACTGCATAAAGGAGTAGTAAGCTGGGAATGTACTTGGGGTAAGAAGAGAGGGAATTCCCTCCACAACTGTGAAACAGAAACTTTTTTTCTGTGGCTCTTGAGCCCAAGGCCACCATGGCCACCTGGTGCACAGACCTTGTGATGAAGGAGTGGAGCTACCTGTCCACCTTTCCCTTCTCCCTGTGCCTGTTACCTTCAGGGCTCTGAGAGGCAAGGTCTGAGCTTCCCTCCAGAAAAGAAAATTATCTATTTCTTCTCATTGGACAAGCTACCAGCTGGAGAAATTGGTCAGGATTCCAACATTGATTGTGCTAAATAGCAGTGAAATTTGCCATGCACGGGTGAAGGGAATGATTCGTGTTATAGCTTCTGTCTGAGACTCTCCTGGGCCTCAGGCCAGTTGCAGAGCTGCTGCTCTTAGGGCTGCTGCAGTTAGGAGGGGAAGAATTGCTAATTTGGTGATCTTTAAATTAACACCAGGACTCCTGGGCCTCTGATTCAGCCTGGGAACTACATTAAAATTCTTAGTGGCTAAGGTATACAGAACGTGCTTTCTGAAATTTTTATTAACTTCTCTTCCTGGATGAAGAAGGATTTATTCTGACATTTCATCTTTAATACAGCTTTTAACTACATATCCAGGATCTACAAGATTAGTAGTTTCTCTCTCTCTCTTTTTTTTTTTTTTTTTTTTTTTTGTGTACCACAAAGCAGCCTTCATAAAGAAACTGTCTCATGATATTTGATATTTTCCCTTGTAGCATAGACTTACTCAGATAATTTGTATCCTGGTGTAAACCTACTAAGTAGCCAGTTGGGATCCACAGGAACTGGGTTCTAGTGGTATAAATGATCTCTGGCTCATTTATATGTAAAATAGTATATTATTATTATAATGTGTGTGTGTATATATATATATATAGCATATTATAGCATATATATAGTATATTATATATATATATATAATCTATATTATACTATATAGTGTGGCTCAACTTATGTAAAACCATAAATTGCCAACAACATCAATTGCCCTCTTGGAAGGTGTAATCAGGAAAGTATTTATTTGTAGCTTATGTTTGGATGCAATATAGAACCTGAAAAGAAGAAAGAGAGTATAACCTGGGAATGCAATACCATCAACCATCACTCTATGGTACACAATTTCAGATACATTAGGAGTAAATAAATCTTTCTCTATATTTATAAGAGCATGTGTGTGTTCATGTGTTCTAGCTCTAAATAGTCACTGGTTAAATTTTTCAAGATGCTGACATTGCTAATGAAAGGTTAACAGTCTGGTTATATGCCTCCTTTCTTGGTGTCTACTATGAAACTTGGAGACCTAGTACCCTTGTTTTTCTTAATCTCTACTCTTTGGATAATTGAAAGTAAGCCAGTTTTGTTTTTTTAATTTTTTTTTAGCAATCTATTTTCCTTTAGAGTTTTTGTTTGATAATATTTGGGTTTCAAAATAATTAAAGAAGTGTTTATAAAGGTGCATCATGAAATATTAAAAAAAAGTCAAAATATTTTCTAGTGACTTTAGCTTTTACAGAAGCTTGCCTTTACAAATATTGAATTCAGCTAGATGTTGCAGGCTGTGGTTCTAAATATAGTGGCCTAATTAAACCCTATGCTTTGGTTATCCAAGTGGAAGTACCTGGATACAATGAAGACTTTAATGCCAGAAAGGAGCATTAAATTGTCCAGTGTAAACCAATTAAAAGACCATCACATTTTACACACTCACCTCATATTGTTGGTTTTTGTATCGCTTGGAAACAGATACCTTGGTAAAATTAGAGGAGAAGGAAACAGTCACCTGGGCAGATGGTTTTCACATGGGGGTCCACAGAGCCACTGGTGTCACAGTGGGAAATAGTTGTTATTCTTCCTATATTAAGGCCTCCCAAGAGTCAGAGCTTATCATAGAAGTTATTTTTTACCATCTAAATTGACTATGAGCAACTGTAAACCATGCCTTTTCACCCCAGATGGCTGCTCCTCACTTTTCTTTGTTTTTGGGTCATGCCATTCTATAGTAGATTTCAGTCAGGATCTATGTACATATAATAAGAAGCCTGGAAGAACAGAGGGAAAATAGAATTAAGCAGTGATATGACTTCCAGAAATTAGAGCAGAAGGAGGTGCTGCTAATGAAAGGTAAAGCAGTGCTAAGGAATTGAAAATTTTATTCTTGGGGAGAAAAAAATGAATGGAAAAAAAAATCTAGTTGGAGAAATAAAATTAAACAGCTCAGCCTCTTCTCAGGGTCTGGGATGGGTTGTTGATGGAAATGAGGGACTGTATCTTTGAAGAAACACTGGAGGCACATTGACAGTCATCTGTTCCCAGTGTGTGTTAGAAGCTATGACTGACAACCAAAATCAGCCTGTGAAAGTTTTAAGCTGGGGTCTGTGTTCCCAAAAACATGGCTTCCTTCTGTCTGGAGCTACAGGAGATTATGGAGGTAGAAAGTAGGTGGCAGTATTTCAGGGAGCAAACTGCTCCATCATGTAGTAAACCTGAGGAGCACATGTGCAAATCCTGCCCTGTTAAATGCTTATTGTCATATTTTATGGAAGGAGTCAAAAATTGGAGGAGTGCAGGAAGAAGCTTTCTGGTACATTGAGGGAGCTGGGTGAGTCACGTTCATATAAGCATCCCCAAAGCACTGAATCCCTCTGTTTTTCGTATATATTGTGAATAGGCTCATGAATACACTGGGACCATCTCATGAGAGTAGAGTTGCAAGTAGAAACATTTACAGATCATGCACTTAGAGACCAATTTCAAAATATATCTCCATATGCCAGTTTCAAGTCTGAGATGAAATTTTACAGCCAAGTCATTAGGTAATTATATGTATGAAATATCTCACACCTTAGTAGATCAGCTTGAACCTATCAATTACAAGAGAACAAATTGCTGGGTTCTTTACACCCAAGTGTTAAAATATCTCCTGATTTTAGAGTTGGCTGAATTCCCTTTTACTCAATAATGCTTAAAACACAAGAGTGGCTTACGCTAGACCATATTAATAGGTTAATTTCTTCTTAAGGAGATATTTAATTGGGTCTTACTTCAAAGATGTTTGAAAGTTCCCTGTTTCATGTAATCTATAGTTTAATAAACGTGTCTGACTGTTTGGCTACTGGACTGAACCTCAGTAGAGAGAAAACTTGCGGGTTCTAGCGCAGCCTGTAAACGCAAATCAAGTTTGTTTTGTGCACATGTGTTTGCTCAGAGTGAGTTAAAGCCTTAGACACAGTTCTAAGTGCTCTGGAGACTTTCTCTTTAAGATATTATATCCACCAAGACTTTAATAGTTGGGGGAGGGTTGATTGCTCTCTGACCACATATCTGATTCACTATGGATTTTGTAACTTTGGGTAGCAGTGACCTCATTTTGGCAAAATGATATGTGTCATTTACTGAGCGTCTCACTGCTCCAACAATCACAGGAATATTAGGGTTATAACCTGAGTAATTTATGGAAGAGAGATGACTCTTAAATAACATTTTATTTTCTTGGAAAGGCTTATTTTATTAAAAACATATTTTAGCTCTGAGTGAGAATGAGAGATCCTCAGCAAAGCACCCAGGGGAGCTTGTGCTGTCCAGTGCGTTGAAAAGGTGAATTGTAATGTATGGGTGTCTAGACATTTCCTCTTGTTGCTGTCAACAGTCCAGTTGGCTGTATTTTTTTTTTTTCCCAGTGAATAGGAGCATTGATTTTCCTCTCTCTTTGGCCAGAACTTTCACTTTACATATCTTTCCCCTTCTGGGTCTCTTTCTCTCTCCCTCCCTCTTTCTTCTCTCTCTCTCTCTCTCTTCCTCTATCTGGAAGAGAGGGAAGCCCGTAAGAGCTGACAGCAAGCTTTCTAACTCAGAATGATTCATGTAAAACACCTGAAAGGCAAGCTCTGCACCACCATCACTGCAAGAAAGGTAGGGCTGTCGGGGCTTAAACAGTCTGTAAAACTCCGAGCAAAACAGAGAACATGAGATAAATAGATTAAGTGTGTGGATCTGTCAACGATGCAAGAAAAGTTTGGGAGAGAATTTAAGGAGTGTTTGAGCTCTGTTGTTTAAGGTGCTTCCTTTTAATTAAAAGTTCTATGTAATTTTCATCAGTGGGGAAAAAAAAGGTTCCCCTGCAAAGCTTTGAATAATGTATATAATGTAGGGTTTTTTCTCATGGGTGGTAAACTATAATTATATCACTGTTGTGCTTGACAGATCCACGTGCATGTGTAAATATGCAAATCCCGGTTCTTTCCCCTGACTGATTATTTTCTGCTATAGCTCATGTTCGCCTTATCCAGCTGTTATTTATATTCACTTCCCAAATCCGAATCTGACCCAGTAATTCTGAGCAATTGTAGCTGTGACGCACGAGTTCTTGCACACACCTTCATGTTTCAGTCATGCACTTCCAGCAATGTGTGTTTGTAGGAATCATGCTCTTAATAAAACCCCTTACAACCCAAAGCAGTTGTTTTGGCAGAGAAGTGACAGCGCTGTGATAGATGGGCCCGATAGTTGTGTGTTTTGTGCTTGCTCTGAGTTAGTAGGGAAGAGGAGGGAGAGAGCGAGTGAAAGGGGGGAGGAAAAAAAAGACAGGGAAGGAGAGAGCGAAAGGGAGAGAGATTGAGAGAGAGAGAGAGAGAGAGAGAGCGAGAGAGAGGCTGAGAGAGAGAGACTTGGCAAGGGAAATCTTATGGGTATACTGAAACAGCAGATCAGAATTGTGAAACCAGAGCTAGGGCTGAAATGTGATGCTTTTGCTCTTTTGTGCTTGTTGTGGTTCTCATCTTCCCATTTAGAGGGCTGCATACCATTCAACAGCATATTTTGATCTCAGATTGAACAATGCAGCAATCAAGCCTGATAAGCCACCTGGAAGTTTTGCTTGAGACGATTTCTAGTGGGTTTACTGATCCCTGTGAGCATCATGACTGCCTTTAGCATTGTGGAGGAGGACTCGAGTTTCTTATGAGGGCCCCACTTGGAAAAGCCGGCTGTGCAGATTCAAGCCTCCGGTTCTGTTCATGCTATTCAAAAGCTTTTCCTCACCCTTGCTGATTTATTTTTATGATTTACATACACTCCTGTGGAGATTTACAGAATGGATTGTCTGTGCATTGTCACGACCAAGGTAGGACTGGAAACATTGCTGTTCTGTGTAAATTATTTCTCTGCTATTTTTCTATTCCTGTAATTAAATAGATTGAGCATGTACTGTGTCAGGTTGCAAGATAAAGTGATGAATAAGCTTTGCTTCCATGAGCATTTTGTTCTCTTTATCTGTAGATTATGCAGTTTGTTTCTATATCACTTCCTAAATGATATGGTTTTTACTTATTTTTTTACTAGCAAAAGGAAAAGGATTTCATATTTTATCTTAGTCTATGCTTGTGTCTATTAATATCTCCAGCAACTAGAGCACTTTCAGAATACATGGTATACTGCACATATTTTCTCAGCTTATCAGTTTATTCTGTAAACTAAAGAATAATAAAGAAAGGGGGCATTATATGGGTCCTAGGATTTTAAGGAGGCCAATCAGATGTAGTTTAGATAGTCATGGTGTTTCTGATTGGAGAGATGCAAGTTTCTTGTGGCTTATTGTGGCTTTTTTGGGGAAAAAACATAGATTACTTTGCCTCTCTGGGCCTGAAAAAAAAAAAGTCTAGGTCCCAGTGCAGCACTTTTATACTGATTTTAGATCTAACTGGACTGTTTGGAAACAGTCCTGCTAAAGAATTCCTTTCAAATGTGAATATAGACAATTTCTTTTCCACAACAGCGGCGGCAGGCTAAGGACCTCAGGGTTAAGGACACTTCCCAACCTAAAGATCTGGTGTAGGGATAAGCTGAATGATTCCTTGAGACATCCTCAAACTTAGCAAACTAACTTAATAATAAGGGACAGGGTGATGATAAGGGAACTCCCTCCCTGTTGCTGCGGGGCAGGCAGCTCAGCGCGTGTGTGTAACACCTTTGCACGTGGTGCTGGTGGTGGGGTTTGTAAGGAGCACTCAGCAGGGGACATCCAGCTTTGGGGCTCAGCACAGTGCTCCCTGTTCTGCCTTACTTTTGAGGAATTTCATCATTTCCACGGGACTTGCAAAATGCCTGGGGTGGCCAGAACACCTGAAGGCTGCACAAATGACAAGGCAAAGCAGGGGTTAGCACTGCTGTCATCAGTGCTGTCACTTTTTGCGTCACAGCTATGCAGAATGGGGACACCCATCTGTAACGTGGAGAAGGGCAGGAAGATACACCCTGGGCACCCATGGGCAGCAGGGGGGGTGGTGGGTGGCCACTGCAGAGAGCAGGGAGCACACTGGAGCCATGAAAACAGATGCCAGCTGTCATTCCCATCTTGCTGGTGGAGAAGCCCATATGGGAAGAGAACAGGAGGGGAATGAGGTCACAGAGGGAAGATAAATTGGAAGAGGCTGTGGCCTCATTCACCTCCTGTTCTTTCCAGGTCCTCCTGGCTCCCACAAGCCATGCTGGATCTGAGACTATATCCTCAACCAGCCTTGGAGCAGAGCTGGGGCACCTGTGGGTACCTGTTGATGCAATACCACTGGCAAGTGCTCAGCAGTGGGGATGCAGCACTGCTGAGCAAAGCTGGGATGCAAGATCATGCTAAACATCCAATTTACACTCCCAAGTGCTGCTTTCCAATTCAAAATAAGAGGCAGGTTGAAGAGCTGTGATTAGCCCTTCTTCTGGGTGTCTTGTCATGCAGTGGGGACCTGCAATTGCATCCATCCTTGGCCTAGAGAGTTTGGGATGGAGGTGTGTAGGACTTGGATTTGGGACAGGGGAATAAGTCAAGTTTTAGGATGGTACAATCGGAGAAGAATGTGTCCCAGTACCTTTTTTTTTTAATGTGTCAAGAGACATCAGTTATTTATTTTACGAATTGGTACTGAAAGTTTTCCACTGAATATTTTACCAAGGCCTTCTGGGAAATAGCAAACATGGATTCACTGCCAGCTCACTACTGCTGCTGCCTTGAGCAGGGTTCCCAACTCCATCTACACACATTTTTTCCTTTCAGCTTTTCTGTCTCTTGAATCCAATGCTGAGTGTCTGAAATGATCTGAAAGTCAAGCATGTGAGTGAACCTCAAATATGCAACTCCAGATATTCAGTCTTTGCTGCCAAGATTGATGCTGGAATAAGATACAATTGTACGTGGCATGCTATTTAGATGCGTGTGGGAGCAACATAATATTATATGTAATTGAGCTGAATAATGGTAAAATTCTAGTTTCAGAACACTTTCATATTGCAACAGTGTGAAACCAAAGAAATTGCAGTGATTTGCTCATCTTACTTGGTGCCATATTTAAATAACTGGACTAGTGTTGTATGGGTCTATATTATGATCTTACTCGCTCTTTTTTCACTGGAGTAACTCTCCTTCCTTTAAACCAAGAGAAATTTTTGTCTGTTATGCCAGTTTTTGCCACTACCATAAGAACAGACCTTTTTCAGAACAATTGTGATTTTTACAAAACTAATTTTGATAAGCATGACTTCTACAGAGCAACAGTGTGGTCATTTTTGACCTCACATCTGTTAATTGTCCTTATTTGAATAGCCATTTGTCTGATTTATGGAAGTAATTGCCATTCTTGTCTTGAAAAAGTGGATCTTGATGTCAGAGGGAGTAAATACATCAGGTTTATTCTTCAGATCTTAAGCTATAAAAAGGGAGTAAAAGATAAATGCTTTTTAAACTACAAAAGATGAACACTTTAAAGAGTTGACATTTTTAACACTTGATCGTTAAATTTAGTCTGGAATTGTTGGTATTTTTGCAGTATAGAAAATGACATAAATGTTGTGGTGGAGTGAATGTGCCCTTGTAGACTGTGTTCAATGGATCTACAGATCCTGCTTTGAACTCTGTGTGGTAAAAGATGGCATCTAATAAAATTAATTTCTGATATACCTTGCCAAGTCTTAAATCCTACTGATGTTTTTTCAGCCAAAGTGTGAAGTACATTTAAGAGAGATTTAAGATATTAATTTGTACAAATTCTTCCTCTTTTTTGTTTCCTTCATTTTTCCATGCATTTCTGAACCCAGGACTACAGAAATGCTGAATCAGTCAAGGACAGTTTCTTACGGTTGCCCTGGTTTATTTTAATTGATCATGTTCCCAGCATAGCTTCTTTCTTTTGCTGTCACATAAAACATGTTAATTTGTGTCATTATTTTATCATTATAAAGAATTCACTATAAATTAAAGCTTAGGTTGAGACTCTGTCCCAGTGGGAGCACCAGGAGTTTTTGAAAAGGAAGAACATTCCCACTGTGCCTCCCAACAGTCAAAGGCAACATGCTGTCCTCTGCTCTAGGTACCAGCTCTCCTTCCATCCTTCTGCCTTTTACAGACTTGTGAATAGGAGCTGCCACTGGTGGAAAAAGAACATAAATAGCTCCATGTTGCTTACTGTAGCAGGGCTGCTTCCCTGGAACCCCCAGTTCTTGGTGTTAGGTGGTGTAGAACAGGCAATCAGCTTTCACTGGCAAAAACCCCAAAAGCTTCCTGGCCCGAGCTTCTAGAAAGGAGAGCTCAGAGGTGGCAGCTCTGCAGGATTAAAACCCAGAAAGCCAATGGCAGGGTTAGCTAAAGACCTTCTCTCAGCATAGAGATTTTAAAACTTGCTGGGCAATCTAGTCTAGTGTTTTAGTATCCTGACCATTATTAATGTCCCTAAGAACTATCAGTGTTGGTTTCCACTTGTTTTCTTTGGGAGCTGTATTTTGAGGTTTGCTTAAGGTCTCAGATTTTATCACCTGAAAGCTTCTGTGTTTTGAGAATATGTACACAAAGAAGAGACACCATTTAAAAACTCCAAATTTATTCAAAAATCCTAAGCCACTTGCAGTTTGTTTCCTGACTCCTAAGTTCTCAGCATGGAGCACTGGCAGCAGTAGGGTTGCTGTGTCCCAGAACTGTGTCCTCCAGCTTGTAAACCAGGCAATTTGCCTTCAGAACCAGGGAGAACACTCAGCTTGAGCTTGGCTGTTTAGCTACAAAAATAAATTCTGTCATAAAAAGGTTGGAAATTCTGCAACATTTATTCCTTTTCAGAGATTATTGTTAGCTTCCAATTAAGCAGAGATTTACACCAGATCACTCACTGCACAGGTCCTACATTTAATCTGAGTGTCACTGACCCCTGTGGAGCAATTAATTGAAAATGTGATTGTTCATGTGACTGGAAAACTGGAAAAATAATTGGTTTGGAGGTGTTTTTTTAGTTAATAAAAGGCTCAGTTCATTCCACTAGAGAAGAAGTTTAGCATTTCTTTTTGTTTTTTTTTTTTGGTAGGTTTTAAAAAAATTTCTGTATTAGTCTAGTTAAAAAAATTAACAATCTCCCTCCTTTCATGGCTCTCCATCCAGCACCTTTTCTAAAAGTTTAATTCACATGTTTAAAAGAAGGAAATAAAGATGGAAGGAAAAAGCCCTATTTTGTAATGGTGCTGGGGAGAAAAGCAGTAAGCTTGTTTATGTTGTTAACCCATCCTAAAGTCGCATGTGTACAATCTGAATGACAAGGTTGCCAGGAGCCAGCAACATCTGTCTATCCTATTTTCTTCTGCTCATCCAGCCATATATGTGGAACAGGGGACACCACTGTGTGCACTTTAGGCAAAATTCTGAACAGATGTGCGATCAGAACTCACAATATGCATGATGGTCATGGAAAATAGGAAGCCACAATGGTCAAGCACAGGACAAACAGCTGCCTTATACCCTTGGTGTGGCATGGCTTTTCTATAGGTCTCTCCCACTCCATGCACTACTCATCACCCCACTTTGTAGCATGAAGTTAGGAGTAAAGCAGAGGAGAGCATAAAATTTGTCTGGCTAGTTCACTTTGAAATGACGTGAAATATATCATTGTAAATCCCTCTTGATAGTGTGCTGTATTAGGGAAATACAGGAGCAGGTCTCATGTCCCAGTAGGACACTGTGGATTTGCCAAGTGAGAAGGAAAACCTCATTCAGCATTAAGCCCACAAAGCTGACTCCTAAAACCAACTCAGTTGATTTGGAGGGTGTTTTTGGAACATGGCTGAAGCATGGAAGAATGTGGAGATGGCAGCACTGAAGTGACCTTGCTGTTCCAGCCTCTCTACTTTAGAGTGGCAGCAAAAGCAGTTCTAAGATGCTCTGAGAGGGCCAGAATGGTTCATGAGATCAGGTCATCTGCTGGAGGTGAGGAGAAGGTCCACACACTGTGTGCCAGCTGCTGACCCCACTTCACAGATGAATCCACTAGAAGGTTCAGTTGCATTATTGATTATTGGGGCCTGAAACTAATGCAAATAGCTAATAGTTAAAATATTTATTTATGCTGAGGTGACTTTGTCATAGACCTGTTGTCCCATCCCTTCTCCTCTGTTCGATTATGTTAATCTGAAAAAACCTCAATGTAGAGATTTAAAAAGGCATATACTTAGAGAATGTGGTTCAATTTTTTTGTGGGACTTCCTACAAGACAAGCTGTATGTCTCTGAGAGGCTGTGGGGTCAGTCCCAAAATTAGGAAATTATAAAGCTCGATATAGATACTGAGGTTAACTAGGGCCTCAGGTATTACAGACTAGTATAATCTTACCAAAACTAACAGAGCTGTAGAGAGCTATAGTGCATGAGGATTTGATTTAAATTTAGCTGGATATAAAAAAACCAAAAAAACCCCACATTTTTGTGTGCCTGCATATTGTTAATAGATCTGGGCAACATTTGTTGTTTTTTCTTTCCAAGACTCCAGGCTTTGAATCATTGCAGTTTGGAATCATAAACTGGGTAGCTAATTTTTTTTTTGTGCTGAATTTCCTGGCTATAACAAACTGAAAACAAAAGAAACATAATGATTTTCCCCCCAGAGATTGACATTTAGCAAAAATCAAAATCTTTTTCTATAGTCATTATTAGGTGCTGATGAGCACTTCAAACTGTGGTATTTTCCTTCCAGACCCTAAAAGTGTAATAGTGCTGAATCCATAAAATTTACATGTAATTTAGTAAAGTCTATTCTGAAGTGGTACTTGAGGACAGCTTTGATGACTATGAGTTGACTGCTGGCTAAACTGCACAGGCTTAGAAGAGTAGGAAGATCCTTTTCATTGATTACCATTTATCTTAGCTGGAGAACATACTCAGGGAAGTTTGACACATGGGGAGTGTATCTGAGTATTTATTTCAAATTTTTATTTACCAATGTTAAATTTTGGAACAATTATTGTGAGCCTCTGGCATTTGGATTTCAGACATTATGAATGTAAACTGATGAGACACATGTCTTTTCTAGAAAAATAAAATCATTTAGGGGGGGAAATCTCAAGAAAATTACACAGAACAAGCCAATGTGCACTGAATATGTAATGTCTGGTAATTATATCTTGTCAAAAGCTCAACTTTTTTCTCCTTTATTCTTTAGAAATATTATAATAGTCCCTTTCCCCTTGTAGTTAATTATAAATTTCAGGAAGAATTAAGTCTGTTAAATTTCTTCTTTCCCTCTTCCCCCTCTCTTGGTCTCTATGGCAGCAGCAAGAATGGAAGGGAATTACTTTGATCTCCATTTCTGGGTGACACTTCGTTTCTTCTGAGCACTGACCTTGTTTAGTGCCACTGAAATTTTCAATAGACTTCATTAGATTATAATTTGGTGATTTTAGAGAGATGTCTTTATTGAGACTAGTTTTGAGCTATGAAAGGAGAAGGGTGATTTCTTTTTCCATAAATCTATGAAGAGCTCTATAAACTGAGAGCAGAAAATGTTCAATTAACAGCTCAGGCAGATATGGCTGGGGCTCGATACTGCACAGCAGTGGAGAGCTGCAGGGGTGAGGCAAGGTGGAAGACATTGAGCAAGAAAAAGGAAACAAGAGAGCTTGATTCTAGCTCAATTAGTAATAGTGCTGCTTAATGAGAGCCGAGCTATGCATCCTTAGCTGCTTCTTTTTCTGGTATTTTGAGGACCTGGGTGGAGGTGGGAAGATAATTTCCCAGTGCCAAGGTGAGCTGCATTTTTATGCATTTCACATAGCTGGAAAAGCAGAAAAGATGTGTCTTGTGGCTCTTATGCTCAACATAAACATGTATTTCTTTTCTGTGTTAATCTGTTTGATACTGCTGTGCAAATTTCCTTCTGTATCCATTCACCTGATGCAAGACTTCTGGAAAATTAGAAGATATGTGCAGTCAAGGAGAAGGGAATGGTTATTTATGAGTGAATTGTTAGGCCAGGGGTATGGCCTGGTATTATTATACTTTGCTCAGTCTGAGACCTCTAGTTGAGATCTACAATTTTAATTTCTCCAGAGCATCAGAGAAGATAATTTGCAAGGATGTGTAGGAGTAGCTGAGAATACTCCACTGGGATTGATTTCAGCCAATGCTTTTGCTTCTGGAGACCTCACTGAAGGACTTGTTTTCTTGTATACAATTTCTTGTATTTGTATTCCTGGCCATTTCTGTGGATACAAATGGAATATAACCTGTGACTTCTTTTGACTCTGATCAGCAATATCTTCTCTGAGAAAGACTATTAAGTCAGATCTTAGTGCTGCAGTTCAATGAGCCCTGAACCTTTATATTCCTAAATATCCTATCTGATTTTGTTCCATCTTCCTGCAGAGCTAAGATCTACCTCTGAATGTGTCTCCAGACACAATCACGTTAAGTAATACTTGGCCATCCAAATTTGGTATTGATATTGATATTTTATGGATATAAAATCTCTCCCTGACTATGAGACAGTGGCAGTAAGCTATATGTACTTGCTCCTAAAGTCACTCAACACAAAAGAGGAATTCTTCTTTGAAATCTTACCCAGAGCTTGCTGAGGTGCCACTGCAATCTCTGTCACCTGAAGCCTTTCTTGTGCAGTGCTACAATGCTCTCACCTTCCAGTTCAGTATTCAACATGCAGTTATTTCCCTCTGCAATATTGCAGTGGGCAGTGATGCACTGCCACTCTGCATTGCGTTAATGCATTTCCAAATACATTACACTGATGCTGCTAAATAGTGCTGGTAGCAGTCAGTTATTTTAACACCTGACTGAGAAAAGCATGTAAGAAGCTTGCTTAAGGGTTGCTTGCTGGGAAGGCAGGTGTTGTCCATGGGCTCTGAAGGGCTTGCAGCCTTGTTTTTTGTTTCCTAAGATTGGTGCCTTTCTGTCTCCTGGTACTGATGGGGTCTGCATTTTTTGAGGTTTGATAAACCCATAGGTTTGGGAATTACATGTATCAGTGCCTCCAGAGAAGAAATTGCACTGTCTCGAGCTGAATGTGAGGGTAGCATCTCTATCTGACTCTGTTCATTGCTTCATTGGTTCCTGACTGTATCATTGCTATGCAATTTATCAAGCATTTGAAGCATCAACCCAGAAAAAAAGCTGTGACTGATGCTGAATTCAGCAATGAGAATGGAATTATTCTTTTGTGTCCCAAGGTCTCTTTATACAAAAATTACACAAGCTGAAGATTTTCTTGTGTGTTTTGAAGGCTTCGATTTCATTAAGCTGTGATAAAGTCTCTGCCTGCATGGCTGTGTCTGCCACTGCATTGGAACTGTCTCAAGGATGAAGCTTAGTGCAGGAGGCTGAGTATCCTCCAAGAAAGAGGGTAAAGCAAGACTGGAAATCACTCATTGCTAAGCTGTAGAGAAACAGCCTCTTTCTTTCCATTTAAGATGGAGAAGACTTTTATTGGATCATATTCTCCCAAATAGCAGGGCAAGGTTTATTTGCATACCACTGTTAGCAAACATGAAAAACAAACTAGAGGTGCTTCTGTCCTCTCTTGAAGGCTGTCTGAAGAGAGATGATTTTAAATATGGATTTTTGTCACTTTTGAGATTTTTAACTTTTTAGTGTAGTGGCAGACCAAGGTCTGTGTTTTTTTGCATACCAAACTCCTAAGCTGAGGAAAATGTTAGTAGTAATAATCAAATGAAATTAATTCCTTCTACAGCTTCTAAATATTTGCCAATATATTTATTCTTATGCTTACTTGTATTGCCTATGCCTGCAGAATACTTTATGTACAGTTGACGCTTTAGCTAATTTTTTAAAATTAGTTTCTCTAGATATGACATGTTGGAGCTTTTGGCTATTTAAAAAAAATTGAGCACTTTTAGGAAGTGTTACCAGCAGCTGGTATACAATTCTGTACATAAGACCTGTTTCAACTAGGTGAAGATGTAAGATAGGAAAGATATGAAAACCTTTTACACAATACAAAATGAAGTGATCATTCAAATAACAAATCAACTGTAATTTAAAAAAAATCCAACTCAAAGTCTCCAAAAAGCTATAGGAGAAAAGTTTTCAGTCCTTGCCCTTGAACTACATGCATTTCTCAGACAGTACCAGTGCAATGTCACGTTACCAGCACAGTAATTCAAATATCCAGCTGTGAAAGGCCAAACAATGCAGGTCACCCTCCATCCCAGAGGAACAACCAGGCCAGCTCTTGCCCTGAAAAAGTGGGAACTCTGTAGAACTGCTGCCTCTGAGCAATTCCCAGTTACTGCTGTCTCTTTGACCTTTGAATATGCACAAGTGCCAGGGGATTCTAGGCCTTGGGACAATTTAGGTATGAATCTCAAAGACCAGAGTACTTGAAGAGAATTAGCCCCTCCTGCTATGAGATCTATAGCTTTTATTTTGCTAAAGTATCCTCTTAAATATGTGAGGAGTCTTTTTGAGGAGTTTCCTGTTTCCTCTGTAAGATCAGGCTTTTCAATCAGGAAAATGTTTTCAGTCCAAAGCACATTATTAATTTCCTTGCCTTTAACTTGCCTTGGAATAAAGATTGAAAGTATGCAATTGTTAAAGAAAAAAATAATTACTAGTGTTTCATGCAGTCTTTTCCATCAGAATTCATTTATAGTTTTATTATTTTGATAGGATTACATCATTTGCTGTTGCATTCATCCCTTCCTTAGCAGAGATAACACACACCCACAGGATAGTGCTGCAATGATAGCAGTGACTTTCTCAAATCCTTTTAAGTAAGACTGTCTAAATTTTCATCTAAAGGTACAATGCTTCTTGCTTGCTAGCTGTTTTTCTGAATATTTCTTAAAATTGTCTAATTGAAATTGTAAAGGATAACCAGTTTTAAGTTTTGGAGAATACAAAGCTTAAACTGATATCCACATTTTTTCCTTTTTTTTTTTTTATTTGTAAAAGTAGTACTGCACTGCTTTACAAATCTTAACTTCTTGGAGATAAAGTATAAAGCACTAGTAGTTATTAAATTATACTCAAACCTGAAAATCATGTGAAATCTAATCATTAGTGTTTGCAGAGGTTGCTCTCCTTTACTCTCAGCATGGGGAAAAGAAAGGTGTCTGTAGTTGCTTGTGATATATGTAGCTTAAATGAAAATAAAAAGAAGAAAGATTTTTTTTTTCCCATATTATTTCCAGCCTCAGGAAAATACATGGTTACAAGAATCCTCCAGTTCAGGGAGCTAAATAATAGTTCAGCTCTTATGTGAAATGCTGAGAGTAATGGTGGCAGACACCAGAATTCATTCGGAACTTTTCTTCAGGGACTCTGACCCAATCTGCTGTACAATTCATTCTGATGGGCTCCAAACCTTGGCTGAAATGTAATTGAATCACAGCAAATGCAAGGGAAATTACAGGAAGATCAGCCTGAAGGCCTGATGGTTGCATCTTGCACTGCCATGTGGAACATTAGACTTTAAATTAACCTCTCTTTTTGTTCTGCAAAGTTTCAGGGAACTGCAGGAGTCTTGAGTACTTGCTCATGTTCTCCAGGGACCAATCTGGAGAGCAAGCAGAACATTCTGCTCAGAAAAGAAACACGCCCTAAAAATTTGGGGCATACTTACTCTTCCTAGAAAATAGCCCTGATGGGTATTTCAGGCTGTATCTATCACTGGTTCAAAGAGGACAACGTGGAAAAATGCAGCCTGCCATGAAATGGGGGGAAAAAAGCAAGTCTCTACCTGCTGACTAATGCTCCACTGTTCTCTGAACACTCCAGTGTGGAGGGAAGGCAGATGACACATGATTGGGGTTGAGTGGATGCATTTTCATCCACATAACCCGGAACTTCAATGCAAAATTAATGGCCAGCTCATGAGGCCTTTTTGTCCTGCAAACTGCAGATTATTTTTCCTACATGACAGTGGAAAATGACCTTGTGAGGCGTGATGCCCGTGAGCAAACTCCTAGCTGTTCCCTATGGAGTGGAGCCTGTTGCGCCTAGCGATTGCAGCACGTACTGTGTTGTGTATAATGCCCTTTTCACTTATTTGCAGCAGAGCCATGGCAGATGCCCATCTCACAAATGCTCAGTCGAAACACCTGCCTGGATACCCATTCAGCACTCTACCGTAAGTTTGAGCCTTTTAATACAAAGATTTGAGGGACTGAATGGTAAGTCTCTGTGCTTGGAGCAGCCCCGGGCGGGTAAAGTTTCCGTACTTAATGCATTTGAGAATAACCAGAAATGAATCCTAAGTCTGGACCAAGCTCCTTGGGAAGCCTGAGCTGTTGATATGTTGGGTAGTGGCTTAGCAGTGCTTCTCCAGAAGTTCAGACTCTTCAGAAATTTAATTTGTTCAGCTTGGAGCAGTGGGGATCAGTGACAAGTGTGGTATAGGGTGATGATGGTGTCCAGCTCAGGGAGTGTGGAGTTACTGTTGATTTGTGTAACTGGACCCCAGCTGAGTGTGATGACTGGGAGCCACCCAGAGCCAGGTGGTGATGCAGGGAAGGGAAGAGGCATCTTTTCCACATTCTCGTGGAAGAAAGACTGATTATTCCAAGTGCTTTACAAACTATTAAGTGGGGGCATTTGCCCAGTGTAGGTAACAGCTTTTGGGATGATGGATAATGAGAAAAATTTGGTCTGCTGGGTTTATAGAAAATTACTGCTGTAAATGCTTTCCTCGTCCTGCAAATTAGATGACTTGAGCGAGATTTGTTTTTAACTGTCAAAGACACGGTAATATTTGAGAAGGAAAAAGCCCAACCATGGTCAAGTTGACACTGCATTGATTTATATCTTGTCTGAGCATACATTGTAGATAGAGCCAAATCTTTGGATGCTGGAAGTTAGAGGGCTGACTAATAGAGCTATGATGATTTATTGCAGCTAAGGAGTTGGCAAGACTTAGTTGACATTTTCGTTGGCTCGGGACCACAGCATGATGTTGGTCCACAGCTATCAACTTGTCACCTTTTATGAGTAGATGAATGAGAAACAAATTCAAGTTGTCACTCTGCCTCAGCCTCTCACTAATCTTGCAAGTGATTGTAAACTCTGGGGTTTTGGTTGCCTTTATAATATGTTAAAATTAATTATGTCATTGTTTACCTGTATGATAAGAGAGCCACTTAAAAATATCAACTGAAGAGTTGAGCTAACCAGTTTTTTACTAGGTGAGGATCTAGGCCAGTAACTAATGAGTAACTCATTCTAATTATTAACTTCCATTCTTAAAGACTTTGGATTGACTTTGTGGCGTGGTTTATGTCGTTTTGTGTTTATATAAGAGGGTTGCAGCATGAGCACAAGTATGGTAGTGTGATGCTTTGAGAACTGGAACTGTGCTGGACATTTGTACCAAGTCAAGAGCAGTTGAACTCAATGCAACACCATGACCTGACTTATTACATAGTGGCTTTAAATGCTTTGGGTATCTTTTGGGATATTTGTTTCTTAAACCATAAGAAATAAAAGGATTTATCTTGAGTATTCTTTGCTTGTCTCTTGTTAGACCAGATATCTGTGCATGCATAGCTAATATATTGTCACAAAAAATGGTAAACTAAGGATTGAACTTCGTTGTCTTGGCTAGCATAAGAAATTGTCTAAGATCAGAATAAATTCAATAAGTGTTATTTTTAAACTGTTAGAGTGGAAACTGTTTCTGGGACCAATATTACTGAATATCTTAATCAACAACATAGACAGTGGGACTGAGTGTACCCCCAGAAAATGTGCAGATGACACCAAGCTGAATGGTGTGGTTGACATGCTGGAGGGAGGAGATGCCATCCAGGGGGATTGTCACAGGCTTGAGACATGGGCCAGTGTGAACCTCGTTAAGTGTAACAAGGCTGAGTGCAAGGTGCTGCACCTGGGACAAGATTATCACCAGTGTCAGCACACACTGTGAGATGTGAGATAAATTAATTGAGAGCAGCCCTGAGAAGGATTTGGGGGTACTGGTGGATAAAAATTGGACATAACCTGGCAATGTGCACTCCCAGCCCAGAAAGCTGATCGTATCCTGGGCTGCATCCAAAGCATCATGGCCAGCAGGGTGAGGGGGCAGATTCTGCCCCACTGCTCTGTTCTAATGAGACCCCCACCTGAAGTGCTGTGTCCAGCTCTGGGATCCCAAAATAAGAAGTATGTGGACCTGTTAGAGCAGGTCTAGAGGAGGCCACAGAAATGGTCAGAGGGCTGGAGCACCTCTCCGATTAAGACAGGTTGAGAGAGCTGGGTCTGTTCACCCCACAGAAGAGAAGGTTCTTGGGAGACCTTATTGTGGCCTTTCCCCATTTAAAGGGGGCTTATAAGGAAGATGGGGAAAAACTTTTTAATAGGACTAGTTACAAGGTCAAGGGGTAATGGTTTTAAGCCAAAAGAGGGTAGATTTAGATTGAACATAAAAAAGGAATTCTTTACTGTGAGGGTGGTGAGGCACTGAAACACAGAAGCTGTGGATGGATGCTCCATGCCTGGAAGTGTTCAAGATTAGGCTGAATTAGACTTCGGGCAGCCTGCTCTAGTGAAAGGTTCCCCTGCCTGTGGCAGAGGTGGGTGTGGCTACATGATCTTTTAAGGTCCTTTCTAACCCAGACAATCCTGAGTCTATAAAAAAACTCCCCACCTTTCTATTAGAATACAGTTCAACCATTCACTTGGTTGCTATTTGCTTGATTCTAGAGTATAACATGTGGTCCTTGAGGTAATTGCTTACTTGAAGCTTGTTATTATCTATATTTTTTCTTGATTATAGAAGCTGAATGGAGTGAGGGCAAATAAATTGTAATTCCCAAGTACCTTCTGCTGCTTTTTCATCAAACAATATTCTAAGCAGCCAAACAGATTTTTCTGACTGTCTTATCTGTATCAGATATTTATAGACACATTTTACTATACTTCAGTAGACTTATTTTCCTGGGAGACTAATGCAGACATTTGGAGAAAATTAAATCAGACAGAAATTAACATCTAAGTGGTCGATATTTTTCCCTGTCTTTTTGCAGAAGTATTTTTTAACTGACTTGCCTTATCAGAGAAAAAATATCTATGAAACATCAGCATTTTGATAGAAAGCTGATTAATGAACATAAAACTTCTAGTGACACATCAAAGCATATTGCCTCCTTTAAAAAGCTTGGGGGGGGAAGCAAAGTAGAAATCTGGCCAGTTGTGACAACTCAGTTAGATGATGATAGCATGTGTTTGGCTGTGTCTCAACAGTGGTGGAGGGAACAGTGACAAACAGTGAAGGAAAAACAAACTGCTAGGAAAGGTATCCTCTTTCATCAACTGTGCTATCTGTGTCACTGAGGATGGCTTGTGTCTGGGCTCTCCTTTTTTAGCATTTTTTGTAAAAAGCACTGTGTCCTCTCTTGGGAGGGCCTTTTGCATCTAATGCAAGAACCAGGAGATCTGGCAGCATTGCTGTTATGTAACAGTCTGACTTTTGCCATCCCTAATTTACCATCCCGTTTGAATTTGTTGATGATTCTTACAATTAAGATTCTCAATTCTGTTTGGCAACTCACCATCTGCAAAAGAGGCCATAAGTGAATACTGCCTTTCTGTGCCTTCATGATGTCCTTAATTAGATCCACTTTTAAGTCTGAGAGTTTTAATCAAGGGAATTACCTAAGGGTGGCTTTGTCTGCACTTGCACTTTTAGTCATGTCTTCCAAAGGATTTGTAGTGTTTGATTATAAAATACTCCAAGAGGAGTTCACTGTACTGTGCTCTATCATACTAAACCTCCCCATCACTGTGGCTGCTCGCTAGCTAGATCCATTATGTAAAGATAATGAAGTGTCAGAAGCTGCACCTGTGTTGCAAAAACATTTGGGGTTGTCTTTCCTTCTAGCCCACTTGACAGCTTTTCTTGAGCTTGGCATTCAGCACAAGCATTCACCTTGGATCACCCTGCAGCATTTATAGGATCCCTCTGCTTTTCCCTGCTGCATTCTCAGCAGAGCTCTTTGGCCCACTGTTCTAGCCCATGGAAAAAAATCCCTTTAGGGCATCATCTGCCACGGAGAAGCAGCAGGAAGGAGCAGTAAAAGGGGTGTGGGTACAAAAGGTAAAGGATCTGGCACATGCCTTAAGCAGAACCCATTCAGCATCAGCTGTCCCCTCGATGTGGAGAAGGGGACAGTGTCTTTAAGGGAAGGTGAACCTAAGGAAGGGTCCACACAGGGTAAGTGCAGCAGCTGTACTTGCTGCCACAGTTCATGGGCTGCAGCTTTACATAGGTGCTACATTCTGCAGAAATTTAGTGAAGGTTTTGGGTGCCAGGCTGCTCTGCAGCTGAACTCTCAGTCCTTCTGCCCCTCGATTTGCCTAAATCCATAGCACAAGGAGAGCAAATAGCACTCCTTTGTGAAACTGTATACGTGTGCAGGATGTTCTTGCTCTATTTACATGGGATAGATCAGTGCACAGAGGATATAGTTACTCCTGCTTTTTCTTTTCCCAGTTTATTGGGAACACTGGAGGCACAGGAATGCACCAATGCCCTGCACAATTCTGAATTTAACCTGCCTGATCTGAGGGTTAGCCCATAAACATTCCTGATTCAAACAAACCAACGCTTTTGTGTTGAGATTCACTTCACAGGAGTTGTTTTAAAGAAATACATACTTGTGCAAGATGACTTGGACGATGCAAGTTGGTTCTGGTGGTTGTACTCTATGTAAAGAATGTTCTGACATGATATGGAGCCAGGCAGAAACATATTGAAACATGCATATTCTGATTTGGTTTAGGGCTATGAGCCTGGAAGAATTGTTTCTGAAACCAGTCTTGCTTTTGTTAAACACAAAACAAGTAAATGTCTCTGTTTGGCAGGAGTCGGCTCTCTCCTGGGACTAGCATTGTGCCTCCTAATGATGTCCCATCCTCTCCTGTGTAGATGTGCTCTATAAAATAAATAGATTGCTCTGCACTCCAAAAAATGCATTTTGCAGGGTCTCTCTAAGCTTTAAGTCTTTTTCTATTAAACCCCTGTTGGCTAATAAATTTCACTCACAATCCGGGTGGTGGTGAATGTTTTTTGTGGCTAAAGTGAAATATTTGAAAACAGAGCTATTAATACAATGCTGTTTCTGTCTTTCACCTCGGTGCTGATGGCAATGGAAAGTTCTGAGTGCTAAAACCCAGCTTTATTTTTAAAGGAGGTATTAAAGTAATGCCATGCATATTTTTGCTAGGTCTCTTTATTCCTGCAGATCTTCTTCATTCCTAAGTCTCCTGTACCCATCCTTGCCCAGTGCTCAATGCAATTTATTGTCCACTTCTTAAAAAAGAGTGGTTAAAAAAGTCTGTGTGTACCCTGCAATGCTGAGTCTGTCACCAACTGCCAGCTATGAAGCTGCTTTTTAAAATAGCCACTTAAATCCCCCTTCCCCTTGGACAGTTCTCTGATGCTTCCTTCTTGTTTTCAGCACCTCTTCCCAGCCTTCCCTGGGGAAAAACATGCTGTTCCTATTGTTGTTGGCAGTAGCTGGAGGTGTTGAAGAGTCTCTCCTGTAATCTGATTTACAGATTCAGTGGGGAAAATTCCAGCTAGACTTAAGTAGAGTTGGATTAGCAGCAAACCCCAGCACATCCCAGCAGGGCAGCAAATGCTTCATGCTTGGGTAGATAGAGGCAGAGGGTAGCAGAGTATGTGTAAACAGAAGGGATTAGGTGTAGGAGCAAATTTTGAGAGAGATAAGGCAAATGAAGCCATTTTCTCCTCTGTTTTTTTCAAACAGTAGGGAAGAAAGGGAAAATATTTTTTTAAATGGCAATAGTCCTTTGATAAAGATATATATATATATATACACTTAATTTATAATGTATGTAATCCTTCCTCCCATTTCAGTTCCTGAGATCCCAGTGAAACTAGGGAGGGGTTTCAAAATTCCAAAACAAGCTCAGAAACCCTGAACATAAGTTGATACTACATTTTAAAAAATTCTGTGATAAACATTAAGCTGCTCAAAACCATTATCTGCAGAATGACCCACATAGCTGCTTGACATCATCATCAGGAAACATTTTGCATGAGTTATTTACAATGAGTAATCTCATTAAGCACACATTATGTATAGGATATTTTCTGTCTTTATTGCTTTGTTTGTTTTATGGAAAGCACCAGGATGTTTCTCCAGCAGTCCCAGTCACAGAAGTGTAGCAGTGCATAATTTAGGGAAAAATATTTCTAACTTGGTTATAGAAATTTTCTTTAAGCTGAAACTTGGTATTGATCTTTATGAGAGCAATTACTTAAAGATACTTTTATGGAAAAGCAAATATAGATTTAACTACTTAAAATCATTGCGGCTCACGAGGTTTATGAGAAAGAAAAAATTAAACAACACTTAATTCTCTTCTGGACGCTATTTTAAAATTCTGTTTTAAGTACTCATTTAGCCAGGGAACATTTTGATGGTGTTACTGAAGATTAAAACCAATTTCTACAGTATTTATTATTTATTATTCCCAGAGGGAAAGCACTGTTAGAGTATGGTCTTTGTGGTAGGCTGTACTTAGCTTGGGGGATATACACCAGGAATACTGCTACTCAAGGGCCACACTCTCCTGACATTGGAAATTCCATGGTAAGGTCAAACATGAGAGATTCAAATATTCTGTGTTTATGGTGATATACCAAAGAACAAAGTTAGCTCCACTCCTTATTTACAACCTGCAATAATCAGAAATTATGGCTGTTATGACTGCTTAGATGTGTTTCTAGTCCCCAGTCAAGTGAGCAAATTTGTTTTCATTATTTTTCTCTTAGACGTGCTGCAGTGTAAATGAGGCAGTGATTTAATATTTTTTTAGGAAACCAAAGAAGTTCATCATATACCTTAAAAAATTGTATGCATATGTAGCCAACAGATGAAGGGGAGCTCAAGTGGAAGAGTAGGACTGCTACTTATAGGTCAGTAACTCAAGTCACAGTATCTGCAAACTATATGTTAGCAATTTTGCCTGATGCTGTAGTAAAAATCTATGGAAGAAACTTGTTGGGGAAGCAGTTGTGGCAGAAAAAAGGTAGAAACTGTGCCTTGTTCAGCAGTATTTGATAGTGATGCTGACAGTGAAATTCATCTGTTGAGATATATTGTTGGAGAGCTATAAACACTTTTGAGGGACAGTTCACAGCAGACATGTGGTTCATTATAGTTATCCTTCTGGAACCATGGAATCATTAAGCTTGGAAAAGACTTCTAAGAATATGGAGTCCAACCATTAACCCAGCATTGCTCACCACTAAACCATGTCACCAAGTGTCACATCCACATGCCTTTTGGACAGTTCCAAGAGTGGTGATACCACCACTTCCCTGGGCAGCTTGTTCCAATGACTGACCATCTTTTCAGCAAAGAAATTTTTCTTACTATCCAGACTAAACCTCCCCAGGTGCAACTTGAGTCCATACCCTCTCATTCTGTTGCCTGGGGGAAGAGATTGACCCCCACCTACAGCCTCCCTTCAGGCAGTTGTAGTGAACAAGGTCCCAGCTCAGCCTCCTTTTCTCCAGACTAAACACACCAACTTCCTCAGCCATTCCTCATGACTTCCCCTCCAGACCCTTCCCCAGCTCCCTTTCCCTTCTCTGGAGATGCTCCAACCCCTCAGTGTATTTCTTGTAGTGAGAGACCCAGAACTGAGCACAGGATTTGAGGTGTGGCCTCAGCAGTGCTGAATACAGGGGGACAATCACTGCCCTGGTCCTGCTGGCCACACTATTGCTGATCCAGGCCAGGATGCCATTGGCCTTCTTGCCCACCTGGGCACACCCTGGCTCATGTTCAGCTGCTGTTAACCAGAGCTCCCAGGTCCTTTCCTGCTGGGCAGCTTTCCAGGTATTCTGCCCCCAGGCTATAGCCCTGCATGGGGTTGTTGTGACTCAAGTGCAGGACTGATCACTTGGCCTTGTTGAATCTCATACAGTTGGCCTCAGCCCACCAATCCAACCTGTTGGGATCCCTCTGCAGAGCCTTGCTACCCTCAATAGATAGGTAGAGCTGCTACTGACTTCCAGGCCAAATGCAAATGAAGACAGGACTGGATCTGGGCATAGGCCAAGCTGTGTAGAGGTATTACAACATCGCACAGAATCTGGTATTATACCTAATGCCTTTTTCCTTAATACCTTGAAAAAAAAAATCTGTTTAACCATAATAGACCATATGTTTTAGTGGCATTTTCATTGGTACTTTTAGATTGCAAGTCCTATTTTTCATTCAGTACATACATACGGTATAATGTCATTTGCACTTAAAGGGCTCTGGGAACCTAGAAGTATCTCTTTATCACGTAAATGGCTATAAACAGCCATCTTAGAAAATGTGTTCTCCAAAGATTTATTCCTGGAAAGTTCTGAATGTCTCCTGTGAAGTGCTTGGGGGTCCTCCCTTTGACCCTGCTGGTATCACTCATATGCCACTCTAAATGTGCATGGGAATCCTGCCCTGAGACTGGGACAGCTTATATGTCAGGGAGGTGTTGCACAGGCATTTCACAAGAAATGAATATAAAAAGCTTATTTCAATGCCGCTATAAATTGCTCTTCCCTGCAGAATACTCATTTCTCTGCTGTTTGGAATATTTTTTTTTCAATTGTGAACAGTCATGCAAATTAGGATTTGTTTGCTTTGTTTGTTTGTTCTGGGCTCTCTAGGGAAGCAGGAAATATAAATTTCCTGTAAAACATATAATTGATAAGCTGTTACATGTCACAGGAAGACTGTGAATTATAGGTCTAAATACACTGTGTTTCCCAGTGCTTGAAAACCAAAGCTTCAATTATCCCTGCGAACAGACCTGAGTTCTATCATCCCTTCTTGGGATCTGAGCCTTGCCAAAACCCAAAGGTGCTCACCCCCATTTGTTGATAACTCTTGGAGCTTGTGTCATCTCTCTGGGTCACTGACCTTGCATGAATTTTTCTGGGGGGGCATCTGCCAGTTTTGCATCAAGACTCACCATCTTATGTGAAGTCACAGGGATAAAATATTTGCTTGAAATGTTAAGCATTAATTACACATTCTGATGCATCATGTCAGTCATTCTAACGATACCTATTCATGTAAACCACAGTGGGGCCATCTCTTCTCTCCTACCTTGGATGCTTCACTGGATTTCCTCAGTGTCTGAGCATCTCAGTGTATTAATTTGTTTTCACAAGCTCCTTGTGAAGATGCTGGGAAAAGCTGTTATCCCCATTTTAAAAACAAGGGTGAGAAGCAGAGAGGTGGAGAACATGACTACATTGTGTAAGGGTACACCAAACATGTCAGCTCTGGAATGAGTGCTGCACTGTGGGTAATTAACCCAATTAACCCATAATAAAGCTGATAATCCACGCATGATATCACATCTTTGTACTTTACTGTGTCAGGGAATTGGTCAGCTCTTGAAACAACCTTGGGACTTTGTAACAAAGCAGTGAGTGACAGAACAGAATGTTACTCTTGCATGGAAAGGAAAGGGACATTTTAAAAATGTTCACCATCAAGGTATAACTTCAGGAGGGGGTTTTGATACATCACTTTGGCCACCTGGGCCACCCTGTTGCTGGGTTATTTTGTGAGCTGGGCTCTGGCTGTGGAGCAAGGGGACAGCCACAGCGTGCAGGAGCCGTCAGAGCTGCAATCTGCTCAGTTGTCACTGGCTTTGCTCAGAGCTGAGTCTCAGGGCAGCTTCGTTTAGAGGCTACATATTCTGTGCTCCTCTGAATGGTTTATGGTGGAAACATCTAAAATAGAATGCTGTAGAATTAAAGAAAAAGCAAAACCACAGAAAAGTTGAGGCTTTTCCTCCCACAAGTATAGACTATGTATATGCATTTTTATACATAGACTTCAGTATCTCCTTTTTCGTGCCTCTGGTGTCAGCTCCTGAGTTCACCCCAGTTGCACTGATCTCTGCTACATAAATAACTCTGTCCCTGTCTCCAGTTAACCTAAACCTGCAAGTGTTCACTCCTGTTCTTTTTTGCTGTGCCACCTGCCTCTCAGTCTGACTTCTGTGTTACTCCCTTCACTGCCACCAGGCTCAGATTTCCTGGGTGAAGACTGGGTCCTGAGTTATTTTGGGAATGGAAGGATGGATAAGGGAATGCTCTTCCATGTTTTGGTGCTCTTTTTTCACCCACAGAATAGCTCTCACATTTTCTTCTTTCCTGCCATGTCCTTATTTCTGAGGTACTTAGGGACAGTCCTATTTGGATAAACATTTACTATTTTTAAACTGCTTATCTTTGCAGAATAGTTAATCAGAAAAAGCCAGTCATGAGAGAAGAAGAGTGATTTCTAACACTGGATAGCCACCTAAAAATATTTAAATGTCATGACAGTAGCAGAATGGCAACATGGGATTGAAGGGTGGGGGATAAACCTCAGGAGAGGGAACCCAGTCATTTGCTCTTACATGGAACATGATCATGTAAAACCTCAGTTGAGGATTTGGAAATTATTCACTGTCAGACACTTCTAACTTCTGCTGTCATCCTTTGTTGGTCTCTCCTACTGGATGAATGTGTAAGATAGAGCACAAAGCACACTATTTAAAGATTGGTCTCAGGTAAAAAGCCAGGTGAATAACTCACCTGAGAATTTGTGGTCTACCTGGGATTGCCCTGCTTCTGTAAAACAGAACTGAATGTGCTGATCTGTTGCATCCCTGCACAGTAGAGGCTTTGATTGTAAGCTCAGCCCAGGTCTGCCTGCTAAAAAGCCAATTTAGTCACATTTGGCATTAGCAGACTCAGTCACTTTAAATGGTTCATAAAACTTAAGACTGGCCACAGGAGAGAGAACAAAAGTCCCAGAGGACCTCTGCAGCTCTGCAGATAGTAGAAGTCCACGGTTGATACTTAGAGCTCAAGTGTAGTAAGATGTCAAGTATGGAGTAATGTTTCCCTTGGAATATCTTTCCTGCTTCCAGCAATCAGGAGTTAATGGCTTCTTAGGTTTGAGGTTACAGATGGGCACTACTTCTGGTAGACCAAAACTCCTTAAAATAAGAATTGGATAAGTGGAACAATACTCTGCTATCAGATAAGTACATCTAGATTTGCACCAGTGGAACAGGGCAGGGTTTGTATTCTCCTTCTCTCCCTTGGTAGTAAAAGTGATTAAATCTTGAAAGTTTGGATCCTCTCCTGTATGTTTTTTAATAAAGAACTGGTTTGATAATAAAATCTTGGCATTTACTTTATCAATTCTTAAGTATTGTAAAAATGGTTTTACTTATCAGGTATATGCTTATCAGTTTTCTAGCACAGTATATATTCTACTTAAAAAATATTTGCTCAGCTATACGTTTTCTCCCCCTCATGTTATGTGCATGAAGGGTGCCTTTAGAGATTTAAGGGCCAATCTGAATAATGATTTTTTTCTAGCTATCCTTCATTAAATTTAAATTGCCACTAACTTTCTGCAACATCAGTTCTATGGAAACTCAGCATCCACTACAGTAAAAAATGTCTTTGAGCAGATCTTTCAATTTTTCTCATTTATTTTCTATTGTTTTTTGAGTATTGTTTGTTCCATTGTGACTGATACAAAATTTGGAAGCTTTGTAAAATTATTCACAGTATTTCTTTTCTATTTAATGGTAGGTCTTTGGATAAGACCTTCTTTTGTTTCAGCAAAATCAGTGACAAAATTGATTTTGAAATGAAAGGAGAAAGGTGTCCCAAGTTTATCACCTCTGAAAATGAAAAAAATTGAATTCATAGCATTCACAGTAGTAGTTTACCATATTGCATGTTTATTGGGTGTTTAGATATGCTTAAGTGCTGTTAAGCAGTAAAATCCAAGAAAACGGAGATTATTAAATGGTCTATTTACTAAACCAATCTTGACGTCTTTATTCATACATGTCTGATTATGTTACCACTTCCAAATGGTATTTTGGATGTGGGGGTTCAGTACTATTTTTTATTTTTACTTTGTTTAGTAGTGATGACCTACAGAATCAGGACAGATTTGTTGGGAGAGGGAGTTGTTTTGTGTTCTGGTTCATAGGTAATTAACAGAAATGTCAGTTAATTTCCAAGTCCTTGTTGCTGGCAGAGCATCATGGTTGATCTGAGGCAGAGTGGGATTGGGACAAAGAATCCAGGAATCATTCCAGAGGAACTTCTGAGTTCTGGCTGGCTTTAACACACCCTGAGAAAAATCACCCTGTCTGTCCCTTGTCTGTCCCCAATAAATAGACAAATACTTGCTGCTTTGCTTGAGATCTCAAATTTCTTTGAAATCTGTTAACGCATAACAGTGTGGTATGATTTCAAATTCTGCATTTAATTTTCCAGAGTCAGCATTAGACACCTTTTATCTTGAAACTGAGAATGAAAGAAAAGTTATTGAAAGCCACTTTTTTTGTTGTATCAAAAAGGACTCGACATTTTAGGTTTTTTTTTTGTGGAGGGGGAAAGGGAGACAAGACAGGAGTTGGGGAAAAACCTCATTATTTTGGGAGTTCAGCTTTTGTGTGCAAACCCAAAACATTGGCATAATAAAATATTTTATAATTTAGTTTTAGAAAAGAAGAACTTCAGAAATCTCTGCATCTTAGATGCAGATTGAAACTATCAATGTTCCAGGTGGTTTGAAATTTTTTGCTTTAAAATAAAACCAAAAGCTTAGAAAAGTAAATGCTAGCAGTTTTTTTTTAACAGATGATTGGTCTTTTATTCAGTTCTTACTACTGCAGTCTTTATATCTTTGTTCTTACTTGTTCTGTTTATTCTTCACGGACTAAAGATACTGTCACACCTGCAGAAGTCTCAAGTTTTTATTGCTTTCCAAACAGGAGCCAGAAGGTCCCAACTGCCATGAAATTGAAAAGGCTGAGGAATAACAAACAGCTCCTTGCTCCCATCTCTATTCTCAGCCCACGATGAGCTCCCATGGAACAGCCTCTCAAGCTGCCAGTCTAGCAGACATGGAGGCATCACGGGACTGTGCAGCCCTGGAGCCACCATGAGCAATTTAGTGACCGAAATGTATCTTGGACAAAATTTAAGTTTCCAAGTAGGCAGTTCATAAAGCCCATGTCCATTCCTATTCCCTCTGTTCCTTCTTGCTTATATGTCTCCAAGACTTCAGGCACCAGACTTTCCAGAAGTACATTTTCCATCCTTTGTGCTGAAGCTTCCTTCATCTCTCCACGTTCAGCTGGGCCACATTTTGCAGGAAGGATGGAAATTCCTTTGTCTGAACCTTATTTGTTGCTGCTCGTGACAGCACTCTCCAGAGCAAAGCTTGTGCTGAGCTCTGAATTTCCATTCACAAGAGTGCAGTTACACTGAGAGTATCCCAACTTTCATCTATCTTTTGAGGAAACAGAATGAAGCAATCTTCTCTACCAAAGGGCGGTTTAGTCATGGAAGTAAGGTTGAGAGCTTTCAGTGATGTATCATGATGTCTTTTGGGAATACAGTTCAGGCAGACACTTAGAGTAGGATACAGGGAATTTAAAAAATACCCATTTATCTCCTTTCTTACTTACATTTCCCCCTGCTTCTAGCCAATATGCTGCTTTTCCTGAGTTTATTATTAATAATTTTCATGAACTGTGTAGCAGGAACCAGTACCTAAGCGCTATATCAGGCAGCTCTTAGTATCATCATGCTTTATGGATCTGCAGGCATTGCCACTGTGCTCTTCTCAAGGTGTGGCAGAAATGTTGATGACAATATGACAATATTGGTGCCACCATCTTACAGGAACCAACCCCTCCCAACTGTAGAATGGAATATTAATGTACTAAGTGTGATAAAAGGCTAAGCAGAGGTGATGCTCAGGGACTTAAGTTATGATTTTTTTCTGAGTGTATTTGCTAGGATTTTTCTTAAAGTACATTACAAAAAAAGGTGCAAACTCCGCCTTCAGTGATAAACTGGGTAAGCAGCAAGAAACTGAGTTGGGATGGAGCCTAATGCCTTGTGTAAAGCTGCAGGACCATTGCCTAAGCCTTTGCAGATGGACATTCCTATGCTAATTTGTGGAGGAAAGAGTCAAGAACTACATTAGTTAAACTACATTGCTCAGTGAAATCAGGGCAGAAAGTTAGGAAAGGTAAGTGATTTAAAATAATTTGGGAGGCTCAGCAAACTCTTAATATGAATTTTTACTGAGTTGTAGCTCAGTTACTTTCTACTCTTTAAGTATAGTGATACACATTGGCAAAAATAGTCTATTTTTTACTGACTGATCATTTTCATTTGACAGGTTGGCTGTGAGAAAAGATTTAGGTGTCACTATGAGTAGCTCATGAATTAGATTTCAGTTCCTTAAAAAATAATTGAATAAATACCCGGAGATGAAATCAGTAAAGTCTAGAGGGTAATAGAAGTTTGGGTAAACAAACAGCATGATTTTTATAGAGAACAAATCATACAAGACACACTTAATTGCTTGTTTTGATGGAATTGCTAAATTATTAGCTGCTGCTTGTATTTTTTAAAGATAGTCTTTCCAAAACATCAAGAGTAGTTAGGTATCCAACTCCTGCTGATTTTAAGAGTTTGCTACATTATCTCCTGAAGTTTTAAAGAAAAGTTCATGCTAATTGGCTTGGAGTTTAGTCTTGCTCCATGACTTATTAGACCCCTGGGAGTGACTGTGCCCAGATGGATATATACGAGTTGTGTAAGGATGCTGGCACTGCTTCCAGCACCAATATTATATGCAGACTTACTTTGTATTTTCCTTAATGACTGAGAAGTTAGGCTCAGAACAGGATGCCAAGGAAATGTAAAGGCCAAAAATTCAGGAAGCCGTGAGCATTAATATGATAATAGGGTCCTGTAGAACAAAACTCCCATCTGAAATACCTCATCAATCCCCCTGAAAACCAAAAAACTAAGTAGAATTTTTCATGAGAACAACAGACCTTAAATAGTTTGGGTGGCAAATTCCACATACCAGCTCAAGAGGAGAGATTGGACAACTGTTGACCAACAGTGATGCTCTGAAAATAATCCATTATGCTGAGTATTTTTCTGAATTCTTTCAAATAATGCAGTTGCTCTGTGGACCAAAGCAAATTTAGAGATCACTAATGCAGCTAGACCAAAATTAGACAATAGTAGCATTCACATCTAGTAACACACCCTCCTACAACAGATCTTTTGTACTGTGAGATTGAAGAGAAGTCAGTAATTTGGACAAATACGTGTAAATCATTTAAATCACCTCACCTGTCAGAACTTTTTTGGAACTCAATATGGACACTTTCTCTGCCCCTGTATAATTGGAAGCTCTCCAAAAGTGGCAAATATAGTGTGTGTTCTGTTGGAAAAAGTTGAATCAAGGTAGATATTTTTACTAGGAATCTAAAAAGAAGGGAGATAGTGCAGCTAAAAGAAATGGCAGGAAGGAAATTTGGCTGAAGTTACCAACACCTGATTCAAAACAGATGTCCTCAGACAGCCAGTGGTCAAGACTGGGAAAGAAGTGAAAGGAAAACAGAAAAGAGGTGATTCTGTGATGTTCTGTGGGGAAGCAGGAAATGTGTTGAAGAGGGACATAGGGTTGAAGTGGGACCAATAAATCAGATATACTTACAGTGGCAACATAGGGAATGAGGTGGAGAAAATAGGAAGCCCTTGAGTGATGAGTGTAGGAGGCAGATCTCTGTTGACTAGTGAAAAAGCTTCTGTGTAAGTGCATCAAGAACTGGGTTTTGCTGCTTGACAGCCACTCAGGAGTTAAGAGAAAAAAAAGGAGATACTTGTAAAACCCAAATTTGGCAGCTCTCTAGGAGCTAAGTAAAAAAAAACAAAACAACACAACCCTCCTCATCACTACCACCCCCACCAAATATTTAGGCTGTGTCTTCTATAGGATCCTACTTTCGGTAGAATTAAAATGGAATAAATCATGAACTTAATGTAGTCAGTGTGATTTGAGATCAGTAGGAACATGAATAATACCACAAAGAAAATAATAGAGCATGAAACACCTTTAAGGCTGAACTTCAGACACTGAGTTTGATGTCTTGTTTTCCATGCTTTTAGTCAAGGGAAAATTAAAGAGCCTATGGAGGGGTAGGGGAAAAAAATTATTTTAAATGAGTAAAAATAAACTAGTCTTCTTTATCAGTATCATTCTCTTAATGAGCTGAATTTTGAAGATGATGTTTATCAGCTGCCAATCATTGAGATAAAAGATGCAAATCTAAGTCAAAATCATCCAGAAGAATATGTATGAGCTTGAAAAGTGGCCTGAAAGGATAAATTATAAGTAAATACTTTCACCCCATGTTTATGTCTAGAAAAACAATGTTTTTGAATAGCTTTTTTTTTTTCAGGATTGTATTAATTTATCTTTAATTTCACTGAGATTAGAGTGGAATGCCTTTAGTGGCCCTTGTGTGTCTGAGACATCCCTGCTGAAGGGCTCAGGGGTGGATACAGCTCTCTTCAAGAGAAGTTCTTGAATTGAGGAGGTGCACATGAGTACACAGAAATGACTACATGAACACATAGAAAAGACACATGTGATTAAGCAGGTGGATACCACCCTTTATTGGCAGGAATTAGCCCAGAATTAGCCATCAGGACAAGATCATTGTGTGGCTTTACGCAGTTGTCTTTCATTTTGTTGCTGTCGATAACTCAATATCCCCATCAAACATTGTTAACTCCCTGTTATCCTCATTTTCAGATGATTTATAAGGATTTTGAATTACATTGGTGCCAATAGAGATTCTAAGACTTAACTGAAATATTTCTTCTACAGCAAAACAGTGCCTTTTATTCTTAATTTTCAATTCTTGTCAAGCTGTTCAGTCATTGGAGGAGCCACCCTCTTGAAGAGACTTACGTAAAGTATCATTTTCTCTTTTTTTGGAAATGCAAGCAGAATAACCAAGCTCATCTGTGTGACTGTTGTCTCATTTGAATGGAGCGACTTCAAAAGTCTCTGAACAATGTCTGGGATATGTTAAATCCGGCTTGATTTTTCCTGTTTTGCCACATCTTGGTACTCCATCTGCTAATTTATTAATTTGCATAGTTTTTACCATTTTTTTTCCAGAGCCAAACACAGATTATCTACTCTGTAACTCCTTAGATCTGTCCAAAACCTTTTAAAAAGTTGATGCCATGGCATCAATTAGCCCATTTGCAATCCCCTACCACAAAGGATCAGTTAAGTGATAGGTTGATCCTTGATGATTAATATTTTATTGTGTCATACTTGTTACCTCAGAACTGCTGGCCTGCCTAACTTCCTACTATGCATTTTATATTTACTAACAGCACTTCAGTTTAGGATAGTCCTTCTTAGTAAAGAAATATGGAACAGATACTTAAGAGTTTTGGAAAAACCATTAACCCTTCTCACAGACAATTACTATTCAACACTTATGAGATTACCATTGGTTGGGTTTTTTTGGTAATAAATAAAGATCAAATAGTTTTGGTGTTTTTTTTTTTTACTGAATAAAGGCCAATATGAAAAAACAAAACCCTGAAAAAATCACCCCCAAAACCCAAGAACAGCAGAAGAAACAGGCGCAAAAGTGAAGACAGAATAATCTCCTTGGAGCATAGATATGAAAAGAAGTAGTGAACAGCCACCATGTGGAATTAAAGGCTGTGGAAGATCAAAGAAGAGAGCGTAAAGTTATGACAGAAAATAGATTTGTAGTATACAGGCTGATGTTGTTTGGTGTGAATGTGCATGTTCAGTCTACCAGGGTTAATTGCACATATCCATATACCAAGGATGATGAAAGCACAATTAAATGGCAGTGTTGCTTTTTAGTGAGTGCTAGAAAAACTTTGATTTTCTATTCCTTTCCATGATTGTACCTTTTAGTGAAAAACACTTTGAAGCATGAGAGCTACAGATGCAATTTGCACATCCAGACATTCCCTGAGTTATTCTTACACTCCTGGGATCCTGAAAACCCCTGGAAACCTATCTGTTCTGATGTATACAAATTACGTCCACCCTGTAAGAAAGCAGAATTTTCTTTTGTCTCTTCATGTGCTGAGTGCTTGATGCAAAATGCACATGTGTGTTATGCCAAAATTCTTTGAAACTATAACATAATTCTTGAAATTACAGAACCACAGGATTGTTAGGGTTGGCAGAGACTTCTGGAAATCATCCAGTTGAACCCTGCTGCCAAGGCAGGGTCACCTAGGGCAGGTGACACAGGAACACGTCCAGGGGGGTTTTGAATGCCTCCAGAGCAGGAGGCTCCACAGCCTCCCTGGGCACCTTTTCCAGTGCTCTGCCACCCTTTATGTAAGGATGTTGTTCCTCGTATTGAAGTGGAACTTCTTGTGTTCTAGTTTATGGCTCTCAGCCTCTTTGCAATTGTTACTTCTACAAAGAGGGTTAAAATCAATGCATAAAGCCTGTTACTGCCTGTAGGTACAGAGAAAGGGCTTCAGTAGAGCAGGTTTTATGATAGCACATGGTTTTCTGGCTGTTAGCCCAGTGCTCTTACACAAATTGGTGTTTTGTTGGGAGGAGAGGCTCATTTTCCTCAGATGTTTTGTCAGTCATTAATTTGAAATCCTCCCTGTTTGGAAGTGCTGCAGAGTGTTCAATGAGGCCTGAGCACATGTGGAGCTGGGATACCACTTACTGATCCTGTTGTTCCTATGTGCACATTTGGTCCAGGCCCTCTGGAAAGGCACCTCTCCAACTTCAGCTCTTACATTCCTGCCTCTTATGTTTGTGCAGGTTATAGACCAACTTCTAATTGAAAAAAGATTTTGTTTCTATGGGTGTAGGTGGTCCCATGCCGTAAGTTCAGCAGGTGTGAATTACACTGTTACCCTGTACTTGGGCTGACCTTATGAAAAGGGAGCTGAGATGCTCTGAAGGTCTCTGAACTATTTCAAAGATGCTTTGTTTCACTGCAGGAGGAATTCACTGGATTCCTGACGCAAAAACCTGCAGAAACAAGAAAGGAGAAAAGATAGCAAAATTATAGAATCATAGAGTCCTTAAGGTTGGAAAAGGCCTGAAAAATCAAGTCCAACCTTTGACCAGATACCAAAATGCCCTAAACCATATAATGAAGTGCCACATTTACTTGTTTTTTGAACAATTCCAGGGCTGAAGAACTATAATAGGCAGTAAGAAAGCACAAAAATCAGGAGAGTATGAATTGTAATCCTGCTTCTGTTACTTGATGCTGATTTAACAAGTGTTAGTGTAATGACTACATAAAAACTATATTTTACCTTGGATTTTATTGTGCCAGCCTCCTACTGACATTTCCTCGTGAGGATGTATTGCTTCATAACTTGATCTGGGAAAGGTCATTAAAAATAGTTGTGGTCCTTTTTTGTAGAGGTTTTCAATGCTGTGGTGAAAAGGATGTGCCTGCTAACAGGCCCATTAATGCTAAACATGACCATTACAGGGCATTCTGATGGGTCTCTTGTATACAGACAACTGAGCTGCTGAAGTGTAAAATAGATTGTAACTCTGGAGTTACTGGTATTTTAAATATAGATTGAACTCAAAATTGAATGTCAATGGGAAATGTTGCTGTTTACAGATGTGAAATACTGGTGCATTAGTAAAGGTTTGGAGCTTTTTTACACCTGAAGACTCATTATACAGAAGTAAATCTCTCTGTGTGGACTTATTTATGATCAAAAAATCATAGAAAATTTGGATAGAGTGAAACAGAGATGAAATACTAGATCTATCATAGAGTAAGGCTGGGAAAAGTGGACTCTTGTTAACAAGGAAACTCTTTCTGGCCTATTTATTTGCAGAGAACACTTTCTTGAGGACAAATAAAAGAGCAAGAAATGGAAGCATCGATGCTGAAGTCATTGAGAGTAGTCCCATAGTAAATTCTATTACCAGTTAAAAGCTTCAATTTTTAATTCTTCTAAATCGGTAATGTCTTTTTGGAATGCTGGATGCTTGAATCTAATCTGCTGCCTGCAAAGAAGTCAGTCACTTTTTGGAGACAGTCCAAAAGTGTGTACTGTGAGACCTCAGTCCAAATTGTGTATTCTATTTTATATCAGTGTCTCACATTGACCTTTATATGTAAACAGTGGTGAAAGAATCTGAACGGTTTCTCAAAAGATGAGATCATTATTTATACTATGTTGAAAAAAACCCATTTTTGCAGCACAATTGTGCCTTAATGGCCAGATTCTATCCATTTTATAGAGAAGGACATGGCATTCTTGTGGTGTTCAGCATAGCTAAACCACTAAATAGGTAATCCTTTTGTGTAGGTTATGTATGGAAATGTACCAGAAATTCTCTTTAACTTTTTACTGAGTTTCATAAGACATGTCAAGCTTTGGAATAAATACAGGAGAGTATGCTGGCATGGACACATAACTGACTCAGTCAATCAGTCTTGAAGGAGTGACAAGGAGAAGTCTTAAGAGATATGTAAACACAGCAAAACTAATCTGACAGACATAAAGGCTCTTTTCATTGTTAACAGAATAATATGATCCAGATTTCCTGGAATGGCACTAGTACCCTTTACATATTCCTTGCAGAGTACTCAGGAGACATTGTAAATACTTATTGTAAAAAAATCAGTACATGCATATAGGACAAGGTGAATTTAAGTGGAATTCATATGTGTTGGTAGAGGCAGGATTAGACCTTCTGGCTCCTGGGTCTCATTTCCATGCTTAAGTACTGGAAACCACTCTTCCTTGAGGATATCGGACTGCCGAAACCTTATGGAGTTCTTCCTAAGCTTCCCTAACCTCTCTGTGGGTGAAGTGGCTTCAGGAGTTCTGCTCATTCTCGTGAAAGTAAAGTAATTGAAGTTTTCAAACTTTAGATTAGCCACTTAATGTACCATGATCCTTGAAGAGCAAACCAACTACACATTCTGTCCTGCTCTTCCATAACTTAGTAGAGAGCCACTCTGGGTTTCAAAACCTCTCCAGGGATCACAGAAACTTGTGCCAGGAAAACAAAGTGGGGAGTTAGAAGTGATTAAAAGATGAGAGCTCACTTATCACTAGCCAGGAAGTAGAAAATGAAAGCCAAACTCTGTTTGTGACTAGAAGTAAAATAAAACTTTCCTCACCCTCTTTACCTGCTCTCCCAAAGACTGTCAAAAAAGTGTTACAGGGTTCCAGGAGGCAAGATGCCAGATTTGAATCTCAGTCTAAGCTGGACTTGTAGGAGAAGTTTAAATCCAGAGAGTGTGAGTTTAATACTCATAGACTTCATAGGATGTATTGCCTATTCTGGTTTCCTCTTGCTCAGCATACTGGCTGCTGTGATTCCTAACCTCAGCTGTTTCTCTTGTCCTGATCCCACCTTGTGGATCAAGTGTCTGGTTCTGGGAAATCTGACACTGTGGATATGGTAGTGGTGTGTGTCACCAGTCACTTTCTTGTTTGCAGGTACCTGTATGGATCTTCTCCTACTATGTGAGCAGACATAACAGAAGAGGGGCACAAGTAAAACCCAACACAACTCAAAATAGTTCTGTGTGTCAGTAGATCCATACATTATTTATCCATGCTTGAATTTTAATGAAGAGGTATGCCATTTACTCATTAGTTTAGAAGCCAAAAATATCCACCACTTACATGTTGACTCTGGACTGTCTTCTGTTCCAGATACTACATTTTTCTTCCATTTCCCAGACAGAAGATATTAAATGTCAGTGTTTGACAGGCATTATTTTTGTTGCTGTTGCAGTAAGTTATGCAGATCAGCAATTACTGTAAGGGTTGACTGGGCTGCAGGTAAAAGGCTCTTATTCACAGCCCCGCTCTGTGATATAGTGTAATGACTTGCAACAGAGTGGCTGTGATGTTAGAAGTTTCTGTCCAGCCAGGGAGCTACAGAAGGGCTCAGGTTTGAAGACCATATTGTAGGCTGAGAGATCCTTACCCTACTATGTTGTCTGGTGAATAGGGAAGACTCAAGCAGCTTCTTCCCCGAGAACAGGATGATGAACATCTGTGTACAGTGGATTGCAGATGGTCCTGGGTAATCTTGTTCTGGATGAAATAAATGGCCATATTTTCTTTGTCTTCATTTAGATCAGGATGTTACATTCTGGCTTCATTTCTTATTAGGGTCACTCAGAGCACAGTTACTTTAGGGCATCTGGGCCACTTTACTCTGCAACAAGAAAATAGCAATGATTTTCCATGGGGCAGCACACCCTGATTTATTTGGCACAGGAGTAAAAGTTGTACAGATAGAAAAGTGTTCTAAGGTGAGGCTGCAATACTTCTACACAATAAGCTATGTTTTCTTAATCAGACTTGCATGACTTTTGACAAGCTGAATGTTTCATTTTTAAAAATGGAAAAAGTCTGTTGTGGGTAAAATAGGCTTGCCAAAGGTAGAAAAGTCTTCTTCTTTCTATCTTCAGAATCACTGTGTTGGAAGAGGAAGAAAATACACCTGGGATTTCTTTTTATCTTCACAGTAGAACATCACAGATTGCCAGAGTGGTTGTCATTATTTTGTATATATGTATATAAGTAGAAAAGTATTTATTAGGCAAAGCAATGGTGAAGTGACCTAGCAGGCATATAAACCCACTCAAATCACTGCAACCTACATAGGTTAATTTACTTCTGAAATGGAAATTTAAGGCAACTTTTTATCTAGAATGTTCAGCTAATTGAGGGAACATACTTTGTTCTTGAAAACCTGTTCTTAGACCTGTGCAGTTTCAAAGCCACTTGGTAACATATTTCATTGAGGTTCCCCCTTAAAACACAATTAAAAAGATGATTTTTGTAAATGATGTCGTATAAAAATGTAACAGGTTGGTTCAGGACTAAGAGTGAAAAGGATGAGCCATTCCTGCCCTAGGCTATGATGGAAGTATGAAAAAATTAAATATGGAGATTGGGAGAAAAGGACAAGACATCATAAAAAACATAATGAAATAGGTGAAGAAAGGGAATGAAAAGGGCAGGAAAAAAAGACTGGAAATTAGAAAAGAAATGGTAGAAATGGGCTAGAGGGGCAGGGAACAAGGCATTACTATAAATAGCTGATATCTCTTGGGAAGAAGTATCTGTCATCTTGTTATATCTCTACAAATTGACACTTCTATCGCAGTTGCTGTCACTGATGTTCTGCAAATGCTCCATTGCAAAAAATGTTGAAGACATACGGATGAAAATGTTGTTTTCTAAGCGCAAGTAAGGATACCAAGGTTCTACTCCCAACTGCTTACGAATCCCAAGTCTTAATAGTGTCCTGTAAATTATGGCACAATATTTATTACTTCTGAGTTAATTTTGAAGCCTTAAAATATGAAAGTATTGTCCAGAATTAATCCCAAACTTAAGCACTCTCAAGGTCTTCCCATTACAAGACAGTGGATTTGGTTAGTTTTTATTCCAATAATTCCCATACTGAATTCCTCAAATAAAATTTCAGTGTTATCCAATGTGCTGGAGAGGAAGGCAATGTTCTTCCTGAGAGTAAGTTTGCCAGTGAGTACATGTCCTGCATGGAAACAGTTGCTTGCATGGAAGCATGGATTTGGTAGTCATGTAGTATCCGAGTATTTGACTGTGCAGCCTTGCTGTATTCTTTACCCATTTTACAAATAAAAAAGAGTTATTTGTTAATAACTCTTCTATGGAATTCAGGTGGCAATAGGTTCTTTTTACATCACATTAGTAGATTAAATATGAAAAACTATGGCAGGTTCCAAAAGTTTTGCTACCCAATGCAGCTTTACCTAAATGAAGTTAGCATCTACTGCTAGAACTGGGGAGAAACTCTATGTGCAGCGAGGTAAGAACACTCATCAAAAATTTCCATTTGTTTCATGATTACACATTAAAATGGTCTGAAAATTGTCTCCATATTAGGTATATTAAAGTATTTCTGAATACTGAATGGTTTTGTATCTGGCTATTTGATCATGGAGGTTCATATTTCCATTAAGAAAAGCAAATGAGACAATGCATTTCAGTGTGGGTATTTCATGATTCAGATAATCAGCTCATTTCCTCAGACTGTTCTCAAGTCAAATATAGCCTTAAATTCTATTGCTCTGATTTGCAAGTAAGAGCATTTGTTGGTGGTTTTTTCCTTTGGTGCTGTATCACTTTTATGTGTACTCTTAAAAACATGTCAACCATCCCTTCCTCAATTATTTGCATGATTTCATGTAGTTCTATTTCAAGATGAAATAGATTCTATTTCAAAATGTATAAACAATTGTTTTTTAATGCTGCTGCTTTCTGCAGGCTTTCAGAAACACAGGATTTTTATTAATTGTTACAAAAAGGACAACATGTTTAAGGTAATTAAAATCAACAGAGTAAGATTGCATAGCTAGTGCATATACATAACTTGTATCAGTTGCCATTACATGCTCTTAACTAGATATCTTTGGAGATGTAAAACAAGAATTGACAGAATACCAAGTATGAAGAGTATTTTATGGGACAAAATGGAAGAAAGCAAACACTGTCATTTATTATCAGCGGGTTTAAAATTTCTGCGAAAATATAGAAAATAAACATTGTTGCAAGGTTATGCTGATCTTTCTTTTGTTTACTTGAAGTGAGCTTAAATTTTATTGATAAATTATCCTTTTGAATATCTTGAACTCTGTCTACAGTGTATTTCTGTAGTGCAGCACATTAGAGCAAGAACAGTTTGGAGCATTTACATTAAGAAAGGATTGCCAGAGGGAATGAATCCAAATGGCACTAAAATAGTAAAGCTTGTAGGAAACTTAATGTTACAGAAGACAAGTTATTTTGTATTCCAAGCTATGTTCTGATCTTAAGTGCTATCAAGAAGCTGGAAAAGAGAGGATATAAAAACAAAGCAAAAATACAGATTTAGTACTTAAATTAATTGGAAAAACATGAACATTGTGCTGTAACTTAATCTGTCCTTAACCTTCTGCATGACTTTTAACTCAAGAAGTAGACTGAATGCTGATGTAGGTGGGAAATATGTTAGGAGCTTTAATTTGAAATGCCATTTGTTAATTTGAATAGATTGTGCACTGCAGCTGTGGAGATATTTGCCACACCTCTTGTTGTTGTCTAAGCACATGCCAGCACTACCTGGCCACACTGAGGAGGAAATTGATGGCCAGTCTTGGACCCTGAAGCCACTTTTTTGAGCATATCAACTTTTTCCAACCCACCACTGGCCAGTGCTAAACATGATGTTCCCAATGTCTCCCACACTGGACTTGGCACTGAAGAACTAGCACTTTAAAAGAGGGTTTGATTTAGGATCCAACCTTGATGTCCAGCAGCACCTCCTTGCTCTAGAACTTCTCAGTTTAGCTCATGAAGCACAGGCTAATGTATTCCTGAAGTACTCAGTCTGATCTCTATTGTAAGCCCCAGACTCAAAAGCCAAGCAAATCGAAAAGCTGTAGAGGAGACATAAAATTTGTTTATCTGTTATATTATTGTGAGCTGTATGGCAAGGAAGCACCTTGGTCCAATAATACTGTTCTTTGTGATGGCCCTCTCCTGCTTCCACATCAAAGTGCTTCAGTGGTTTATTTGATTACTTCTTTTCTTGCTATGGACAGTTTTAATATTAAACTGAAGTCTTAATGTGGATGAAGATAATGGCATAGCAGCACAAAAGCTTTAAGCAGTTTTTCTGTAGCAGTGTCTCAGATCACTGTGGGTCTTTCAAAACTGTCCAAACCCGGTGCCTCTGAGAGTGGTTCAAGTACCCTCATATGCCCCTGCTAAGCTGTTTGTACTTGAATTAGTTCTGTTCTACTGGCACAATTAGCTCTGCCTCAGCTTGCTCATGTAGAAACTGGAGGAGCTGTGCAAAAGCAGTATTGGGTACCTGGCAGCAATTTTTATTTTCAAAAGCTCTCAGTACTAACTTTAAATACATTTTATTGAATAAAGTCACTGCAACAACAATCTGAGGCATTTTAAGGCAAATATATTCAGGCAAATGCTGTTTCATAATAGCCTCTTGTGCGTCACTGAGGATTTTTGCCCAAACATTTCTTCTAAATGGACTGTAGGCTTTATAGGATGGCACTCTGATACCGACCATTAATTCTAAAGATACTTTATTGTTACCTGGGCTACGCATCCTTGGCCTTAATCTCTCTTTTTTTTTCTGAGTCCAGGACCTTTCTATCATTTTTCAGGCATATTGACCTTCAATCATGCAGTAAGCATGCCAAATTTGTTCTTCTTCAGCTAACACAACGTGTCAGTCATGCAGATCATTTTTCCTCATTCTTATTTGTAGATCAGTTTGTTCTCTGAGATAAGATTTGATGTCCTACTGTTATTTTAAGTGTTCTCACCTCTGTCCTGAAGTCTTTACCTGCAGTCACCCTTCCTGACTTTCAAACTAGACAACAACCCTTCAGTTTGACATTTTAAAATCTCAGCAGCCAAATTATCTCTGGAGAAAAGGAGGCTAAGTACTTAGAAGGATATACTGGTGTGATTGTTGTATGATAAATGGATCAGACAATCTCCATGCATTTTACATGGAATTATAGCATATTCCAGAAAGGCAGTAGTTAACCACATATGGAAAGCATTAAAAAATGTGTTTATGAAGTTGTAGTCAATATATTCTTTTTGCATGTTATTTAATTATAATTGACAGGTGAAAGTTGTGTTTGCCTGCAAGAATTAGGAAAGGATGATGAAAATTTGATATATTTTCTACTTTTATAAAGTATGATAAATTTTTGGTCTTTATGACATTGAAAATTCCCACTATTTTGGTATTGCTTAATCATTGTAATGTTAATGAGGCTGCTGAGACCAAAGGTTTTATACAGGTTTGGCTTCAATGCCATAGTCTATCAATTTGTAATGATATTGTAAAGTCTTCTACAAACCTAGAACAGATGCATTAAAAACATCATGTTATTAAGTCACCAAATCAGAGTGCTGTTAAGTTTTCATAGCTTTAGTTTTCATGAAAGAGCCACACACCAGTTTGGTGCTGCACAGCAAATCCAGAGAAGCAAATACAGTCAGGTCTGTATTCAGGCAGGGATGGGTGGCAGTCTGGGATGTAACCATTATATTTAACTTTAATAGAGTGCTTGAGGACATTGGCTATGCAGGTCACTGGAGTCAGTGGAGGCTTGTAATTGCCTCTGAATTTCTCCTTTAGAAGCTTATCTTGAATGTCATCCCTGCCCCCTGGCTTCTGCTTGCCAAGTGTGCAAGAAGCCACATTCCATGGCCTTGAAAACAGGTCTCTTGGTCTTAGATGCCCCAACAGCATCCAAGTAAGCAAGCTGAATATGGCCATCAAAGATCACCTTCCAGCCAATGCAGCCCATCTTGCTCTCACACAGAAGTAGGAGAGGGTTACAGTCCTTCACATGGAAAAATGGAACCCTCCCTAGCCAAGCAAGGTGTGTTTTGTGACATCATGCTGAAAAGAGAGCTGAGGCATCCCTCTGGCTGAGATATCTGCTGCTCAATAGCCACTGGGAGCTGCTGAGACTCTGCATAAGAATTTGATTTATTTAGAAACCTGATTTCTAGGTTTGCATTGTGTGCAATAACACTACAGTGACATAATGAGAGCCTTTAAAGTGGGTATTTATCAACAGGGCAAGCAGTGCTGCAAGGAAGGGTTAAGAGAGTAAATGCTGTGTTTCTATCCAGTGCCAGGAATGTGAGAACAGTTTTATGATCCTTGTCATTGAACATGTAAGGATTGTGTACCCGTTTTTCTATTTCCTTCTAAGTTTGGAGCTGCTTTGCCTGTGCAAGTTAAATCTAAAATTTAAATTAAAATTGTCTGCTTATGTATCCTGAAGGATCTCAGATTATTTTGGATTCTTCCTAAAATAATTAAACTCAGAAAATTTTACAAATATTGAAGTTCAGGCAAAGCAAATTAGACTGCTAGACAATAGATATCTTAAGTACTCATTACTTTGGCTGCCAACTCCAGCAGTTTTTCTTGAGGCTTCACTGGGCTAAAGTAAGATATCATTCCCTGTGTCTCTTCACTGTGCAGCTCCTCAGGACTTCACCTTTCCCAAAACCCATGAAATATTGGAAAACTCAAGGCAACAGGGGGAAAGAGCTGAAAAGAGAGGACATAACAGGAGTTGTTCAATATCTATGTAAGTGGCCTCAGCCAGCTGGTCTGAAAGAGCATTTTCACATCTCCTGTCTTGAACAGGAGTTCAAGTGGCCAATTCACTTTGTGCAAACCAAATGGTACAAAAGTGAGTCAAAGAAGAAAGCACAGCTTTAAAAGTTTGTTTTTCTCTGTTTTTCTCCTAAAAGGCTATTTTTGAATGAATAAATAGTGAACACTTTTGTGTGAAATCTAATTTAAAGTAATTGGTGCCTTCTATCTGCTTACTACATTATTTGGTGTTACATAGGAGAATATGAAATCCTGCTTCATACTTCATTGACCTGCATGATGCAGGAAAGAAAATAGAATGAAAAACATGGCCAAACCTGTCCAAATATAAACTTTGATAATCTGCAGATTGTCTACAAAGGAAAATACTTTCTTCTTAATTCAGATGAGGAAAAATGACCTGACTCCCCTAAAAATATATTTTTTTTTTTGTGAAATGATGTGTCACATAGTACAGAGGAAGCCTGAAATGTGCAGTGTGGTTCACAAATCCTTTTCTGACTGATTGTTCTCTGTGCATTTGCATGGCTTGATTTTGCATTGGTCTCTTTTTTTTTTTTTTTTTCTGCAAGCAAGCACACTTTACTTGCTAACAGGATACCAGCTGCTGTTCTAATTTAGCATTGAGCCTGTGTCCCAGTTTCACATTTGTGATATGCTAATATAAACTTTGCTGTGCTTCTCCAATGCACATACAGTGCAAAGAAATCTTGTTCCTTTTTATTGGGTTACTGGTTGTTAGAATCCTGCAGCCTCATACTGCCATGAACAAATATCAGTGCTGGAGAGTGAGTTCTACTGCATTTAAAAGCTAATTGGCAGTGCTAAATCTCTTGCTGCATATATTTCTCTTGCAAGTAGCTGTTTTGTTTTATTCTGAAGTGCATCCTAGAGATGGGGAAGCAACCTGTGATATTGATCTCTAATGTATATGATTAAATGAATATATTTCACTTTCCTTAATTAGCATCTTGGAGATCTGTTAGATTTCATGTGTAGCTACGAAATGAATAGTCACTTATAGCTTACAGACATATAAAAATCATTAAAATCAGTAGAAAGAGTCACCAGTATCAATGATTTATCTTTTGCCCATCCTGTCAAATCATTGTTTTGTGATGTAAGTATATGTAGGCAGGTGGGAAAATATGTGACACACTTTCACTTAATGCCCTTTTGATATGCCTCCTACATCTATTCCCAACTTGCAAGCTGTGGCAAAGGAATGAAAAAGCCTGAGAGCTCTAAAGTCTGGATATAAATCTGGCTATAGATTCAGGTTCCCACCCTTTTAAAAAATAAATGTTATAAATTGCCCTTGAAAATAAATTTTATTTATTTTTATAGATATAAAACACTGATTGCTAATGGTGGGAGTCAGGCAAGAATTCAGAAGGTGAGGAAGACATAAATGAGGATAGGACAAGTCAGATGCCCAGAGATCCATCGTCTGCAGTAGGGAGGTTGCAAAATGTCCCAGCTAGTGGTTGCATGATGCAAATGGGGATAAAACTGGGGCAAAAGGAGGACTGTGAAGTTCTACAATGTGCACACCAGCATGACGTTTGAGAATGGTCATTACCTTGGGAACAAATGAGCAGAGACATGGTGGGTTAGACCATGTGTCCTCCAAAAAATGGTGCCAAGTGATGCTTGTTTGTCTCTGGCTGCAGTGTGTATGAAACAAGCTGGTGTGGTTTGCCTGCAACATCCCAACCTGCATTAGCAGGTGGCTTAGTACCAAACTCAGACAGAAGGGATGTGGGAGAGCCTTTTGAAGAGCAGTTGTGAACTGTGAACAGTCAGTGAATAGGGGAGAACATTCATCTTAGCTTTGGCTTTATTTTTGAAATTTTATTTGTAAAATCATTGTAAGGAAGGAAACTGTGATGGCAAAACTGATGAAAAAGTGGGAGTTGAGGAGAGGAGTCCAGGAAAAGCTTCCTAAAGGCCAAATCTGTCAATTATATTATTAAAATATCTAATGTATGCTTTATGAAAAATTGTCAGTTGTTTCAAACTAACACATTTAATGAGAGGGATGTGTAGTTGATGCTTCAATGATCCACCATTTTCAATTATTGCAGCAGTCAGGAAAATATCATAACTTCTAAAGAAGCCACTGAGACCAGAAGGAAAATGTTAATTATGGGCTAGAAATATGATTGAAAATTCAAAGAAATCTCTGGCTTCAGCTACATGTACATCATACCTCATTGCCCAGGGTGCAGAGAAGGGGATGATGCTAATATAACACATGCATGTCAAGATTAAGTGCTCATCCTGAAATCATATGGGATAAATTATTAAAGACAAAGGAAGATTACAAAGGTCTCAAGTGTATGCCTGAATAAAGCCCCAGGACCAGTTGAGATGTGGGCAAAGCTGAATAGATAGCGGACCATCTGAGGAAGAATAGAAGTTTAAGACATTCACGCTTAAAAGACATGTTTAAGTATGCTCCAAGACTTTGTCTCACATTGTTTTGCATTTTTTAGTAGCCATGTACATTTGTCTTTGAATTAGTGGTTTAGAATCCTTTACTGTGAGCAGTGTAGGGAAGCAGACACTTTTTATGCCTAAACATCATATTAAATATGTTGTAGAAATGCTCATTTCTTTTACTGACTGTGAATGGACCTGACAGTGATCTACTCTCCCACTTAGGTGAGACAAATCCAAACCCTTGTTCATAGTACTATAATCAGGAAGTTAATTATTTGTTTTCTAAAAGAAATACTGCATTATTTTTATGGTCATCTAATGTTTGAAGCAGTCATTAAGCAGAATTAAATCTGGCAGGCAGAGGGCACCCTGTCTTCTTGATGGCAACACTCAAATAAATGTAGTCTGCATACAAACCCTTGGGGTGCCTAAACACAAAAAATCATATTATTTGTTCTAAAGATCAAATTCTCATAAGTATATTCCACCTTGTGACTGAGAGATTAATTGTCTCATCAAACCACATCTGAAGTGATAAGCCCAGAGAAACAGAGCGGGACTTCTGACACCTGCCTCCTGTGAAAATCAAGAACTGTTATTGTCAACAGGAAGAGAAAGAAAAGACACCCACTCTGCCAAACACTGTTACCTGTTCCTCAACCAAAGGGCAGCCAGTGAGGATCAGGATTCATCGTGCCTTAGAAGTACAAGGTGAATTTATAATCCATGGGCTTTTTATTAAGAACTGTTTTGTTTAAATGCTGCAGACAGTTTAGGTCTGGCACCTTCTGATTCACTATTCGGTTTCTGATCACTGCCTGTTTGGCCTTTTCTGAAAATTTGTTAATAAATCTAAGAATGAATCCTGTATTTCTGCATATACATGTATATGTCTTATACAGCTTCAATCACAGCTGTAAGGGGTCAGATTGGATAGTCTGAATTTCCATAAGCTTTTGAAATTATCGCTTCAGTGGTCACCTTCCCTCACAAGTTTGCTTTGTCAGATTGTTTTTACTGAAAAAATTAAAGAAAACAAACCATGACAAAATTCTCTGGAGTTTGAGATCTGATTGGTGCATACAGGACTCTACTTAGCTTCTCTTCAGCAAAGAGAATTTCAGAATTATGTTACAATACCTTAGACTGTGGATTAAAATACAATGAATACAAAAAGAACTTAAAGCCTACCTGGTGAAAAGACATTGAGTGAAAATGACAAGAAAACAACTGCAAGAAAATAGGAGCTTCTTACATGGAATAATTGAGTTGTTTACAGGGTGGAAATGTAATCACAGTCTTAATGTTTAACAAGAAGGTTAGAGCTTTAAGAAAAGCTGTCTTGTTTTCTAAGATTAAGAAACTTAGTGACTTTTACTGGGTGATTTGAATAAAAGGAGTATTTTCACAAAACTTTTTAATGAAAACTTCTGCAGATCCTTCAGTGAGAAGCACATGATCTTCTTACAAGCTGCAATTCGGCCAGGTCCGTTCCCTTTGGAGTAGCATGATGGAATTTATACACTTCAGACAGATGAGAAATAAATGGGTTTGGGAAAGGCACATTAGAAATCATACAGTGCTTTATCTGTAGCTGCTGAAAACTTGCAGGGAAATGAAAAGGGTCTGGCTGAGGTCTGACTCTGCAGACCCAGAAGTCTTGGTAAATAGGACTAAGGGGATCAAGCTGAAACAGAGAGCAGGGCTTCCATTTGTTTCTCCTGCCAAGGGAGAGAGACTCTGGATCAGTGAGTTCGTGCTTTTTGATGTGCTTGGTTGAGTCAAACTGCTTTGGGATTCGCTTAGAATTTTCAATTTGAGGTAGAAAAAATTCTTGGTGGCTTTGTGGGCACACATATGTGTGTTTGTGGATGTTTGGTTTTAAGCTTCCTTTGGGTACTGGCTGCATTTAAGAAAACAAAAGTGTGTTACTTTCTATGGTTTCTTTCAAAGTCCTGATCAGGCAAGACTCTCCAGCTGGGCATTCCAGGGATATACTAGAGGTTATCTCTATTTTGCATGTCTGGAAATATAGTGTTTCAACAGAAAGATAAAAATGTGCCTTTGCTTGTGCCTTGCCACTTCTTAAGACAAGTAACCTCATCTGGCATTTGACCCAACTCTCTGTGATTCCTCTCTAATTTTTACACCATACACTTGATTTTACCTTTGACACTTAATTTGCTTACTGTGGCAGAAAATGTGACTTGTCATAATTTTTCACTGATCATGATGAGAACAAGGGCAGAGGGCTAGACCTGATATCACAGCAGCCCCCTTGTTATCTGTAGATAAACACGTGGTGAAAGTGTCTGTAGCCAGTTTAATGGTACTTAGTTTTTCCAGGTTTTTAGCTGAAATCAGGATCTGAGTAGAGCTGTGCCAAGCTTTCTTTGGAGGAAACTCTGTAGAGATCTAGACTGCTGTTGACCATGAAAGATACATACAACTAATTTTTTTTAGGGACCACATATCCATTTAGAGCCTAAATAGTTTGCATCTGGAAAACATTGGTGTGTTGAGTCAAGACCAAGTGGTTTTAGAACTTAAAATTCAAGCTCATTTTTCCCAGGGAATCTGCTGATCTTTGAGACATTTATACCACTTGCTTTCTTAGGAACTTCATGCTCCCACCCACAATCATAGTATTTAATCCCAGATTTATCTTGAAGTTACAGCCTGTGTTTGTTATATGTTAAGGGGAGCAAAAAAAGCTGCACTTTATCAAAGACATCTGTCAAGTTTGACAGAAATACCCAGCCATTGCTTATTTACAGGTCCTCAGCTTATTGATTATTGAAAACAAGAAACATTTAAAAAGGTAAATGTGAGTGCACATTCTTCCACCATGGCAACAAAAGAGAGTTGTGGCTGTCTGGCATCCTTTTTTTTGGCAGAAAACTGAGAACAAGATGGCTTGATGATTGTACTGTGACCAAATCCCTTGTACTGACCACTTTCAAACCTATATTTACACATGTTCCTGTAAGGGGAAGGGCTGTCTGACCTAATTGTGCTGAAGGGAAAACACAAGAGCAAGGAATTTATTTTTGCTTTGAAACATTTTCCCCTATATATCATGCCTTCTTTCATCAATATCAACTCAATACACTTTTTTTTCCTTAGAAACCAGTTTTTATCTATAAAAGGTGGGAGACAGGACAGGAAAGTTTGTTCTTTATTGAAATTTTTCATTCAAATATTAAAATAGGCAGTTCAGTTGTTTAACCTTCACATCCTCTAATCTCTGTCTTTACTTTAGCAGTTGAGTGCCTTCTAAGTGTCATGTATTTTGTGCTGCACTGCTGCTTTCTTCCCAATAATGTCCAGGATTGAATGGCTCCAGCATGTTGCTGAGAGCAAGATGTGAATGTAACCAGGAGCAGGGCTGCTACAGGATAGGGAAAGATATATCCTGACACATTTTTTCTCCCCCAGGCAGTAATCCCTGCTGATCGATTAAGATGGGACTTTCAGGGCTTCAGCTGCTTCATTCACTCTACATAGTCCAGAACAGTTTTATTGGAGCTGGAAACAAGTGCCTTTCTAATAGTATAGGTTTCTAGGTTTTGGCAAAGAAAGGTGAAATTACAAGTGAATCATGAAAACATTTTGCTGGATCAGTCATTCGCCTTTTCCATAGTCTTAGCCTCTTCTCTTCAATAGCTTTTGTTCAGAGTACTAGAGATGCCTGCTTAGTTATTCAGTGTGTTTGTGCTCTAAGTGCCTCTAATGATTTCTTGGCTTCAGACTGTACTCAGGTAGCTATTCATAGCAATTCACACATCAAGGGCAGTCCTCATCTTCAGGAAATTTGAATGTGAAAACAGATTCCAGATATTTTACCTCGAGTTTATTAATTTTAGCAGACATTTAATGGTCTTCATATGTATTTTATTATTATATCTCTTCATCAATTCACCCACTTTCTCATCAAGTTCACCCTCTTCATCTTAAACAGACATCATGCACACACCAACACATACTCACAAATGCAATGTATTGAGAACACAAAATTCCTTTCTGAAGCTTAGAGTCAGTCAGACTCTCTCACATCAGACCTTCCCACTGCAGAAAACTAGGTTCAATGAAATATTATTTCTCTTTTATGCAGAAATTATTATTAGTAAGCTTCCTGGCATAACAAGATTGAGACGTCAAGACTCTGTGTCCTTATCTGAATAATTATCTAATGTTAATCATGAATCTCCCTTGTTGCCCTGTTAGCCCATGTGTGTTTTATAATCAGTCAACACAGATAACAATTTATAATTCCCTTCTTCCCTCTGGCAGCCACTGACAAACTAACACTAGAGCCAGGTGTTGGTGGTGACTGCTCTGTCACTGCATTAGGTCCCCAGTTAGGTCAATGGAGTTACCAACCTGCTGACCATGGCAGACAACAGTCAATTAATAAGTAGGTATGGGAAGACTCACAATTTAAATGTAATGGGATCAGTCTGGAAGTTGGTATTAAGAATATAACTTTAAACTGAGTAATTTGGTGTTTGCCAAAATGTCTTCCATTTCTCAGAAGCTTTTGGCACCTTCCTCCTCATCCCTAATTACCACATAAGTTTCTAGTTTCACAAAACATTGGAGCAATGACATGTTTTGGAAGAATTTTGCCAATTACCTTGTCTCTCTTTGAGGAATACGGAAAAAAGACATCTGTGATTCCTGAGACTTCTCAAGGAGTAATAGTCTTGAATTGTTTTTTTAAATATGCATTTTGTTATAAATTGCAGAATTAGGATGCAAAACAAACCTTTATGTAAAAATGCAGGAAGATAATAGTCTGCTAGAATGATGACAAAATGTTTTCTCCTATTTTTGACTAGGAACTTAATTATATTGTTCTCACTCCCTGAGAAATGTCATCATTTGCTAAGTGAGATGTCTGATGTGCAGTTTGCCACTTCCTTTTATACACACAGTCCTTCCACAGCATCCTGATGCTACAAACTCAAGGTAGAAAGAAGCCCTTCCACTCTCCAATTGATCTCTCCATGGTTCGTGGCTCCCTGTGAGGTCTTGGTCTAACTTTGAGCCAAAGATAAACCTTTTCTTTGATTTCCAGGTGATTTAAAGACAATGGATATTAGGCTCCTTGGTTGCATAGGCACTATTAAAAATATATGGAAGTATTTTCAATGAGAAAGCAATCTCTTTCCAAGACACGTGATTTCTTGAAATACTCTGTGGTGAGGCTTGTTAATTTTATGTAGAGGATAAACTATTATTACATATATGAAATAAAATTCTAGGTATTTAGTTTGTTTATGCCCAGAATTTTTTTCCTCTAAATGTGCCTTTTGGCTTCATGCCTCATGCTGCACCCAAGGTGTACTATTATGGCACAATACTGAACATCCTGTTGTGCCTTATGTTCCAACAGATGTTCTTGGGACTTATTTTTGCGCCATTTGAAATTAATTTCAGTAGACTCTTCAATTACGTACTTTTCAAATTCTTCTGCAATTGAAAAAACAGAATGATTTTCTCCTATGATTTTCTCCTATGATTTGAATAGATGTATATTTTATACACATGTACCTATGATTATGTATTAATATTTATACCCAATGTCTGTTTAATATTAATCCATAGTCAGGTGATAACAGGAGTGTAGTTAGTGGTTAAGCCAAGATCTGGAAAGCAGTAGATAGAAAATATTCGGTATTGCATTCTTTAGGCTTCAGGGGAAATTTGTTATAAGTGATCTTATTTCATCTGAACTCTTATCATCCATTTGCCTGGGTGATACTAAAGTGAAATTCTTGCATGAATAGAGATAAATAACTGCTTTTAAAGGAATTTATCTTCTAAAAAGAAATGTCAAACAATACTAGCCAAAATTATTTATCTCAATATAGGGATTCACATGTTGCTTTGATACTTATTTGGTTACTTTATTGACAGAAGTTTCAGGCATATAATGAATTTATTAGGGCTTGGGTTTTTAAAAAAAATTATTTTGTTTTTCTTTAAATTGAATTAAACTATTTATTAATTATATCTCTCTTTGGAGAGAGTCAAACATCATTGGTTTATTGACCAAAAATAAGAATTAGTCATGAATATCTGTTTGGTAATTATTAAAGATTTTCAATTTTAATAGACAGATATTTATGAATGTGATTCTTTAAAGGGTCTTATTCAAAACTCATGGAAGGAGATCACAAAATTTGTTGGCCTTGGAGCACAGCTCAGAAAATAATGAGCAAATCTGGTTGGGCTTACTACTGACCTTACCTGACAGGGGTTTACTGGTTTATTACAAAAGATACTTTATTGAAATAAAATAATTCAGGATCTTTGCTGAGTCTTTGTCTCAAATCACAATTTACTGTGGAACAACTGTTTCCATGACAATAAATGGGATCATTCAATTGGAGAATTCAGTTGGGCCAGCAAACTCCAGAGACCTAAGACTGCAGAGAGGCCTGGGGAGGGCAGGCAGTGGGATTAATCTGGATCGGATTTTGATTTTGATTTTACACAGATAGTTTTGCTAGCAGCAGGTCCTCAGAAACTGAGCATTAAGTTCCAGGAATAATGCAGTGACTTAATATTCTTTATGCATTTTATGATATGGTACATTCCTTGTTTGTCTTCTGGTTTTGAAGCCTTTTGGGCTGCCACACTTGTGTTTTCCAAATATTTGTGTATAACCAGGAAAGCTAAAAAATTGCTTTTATTTATTCATTACGAGGGAAGTCAAAATTCTCATATAATCCACGACTCAAAGGTCTGGGGTTCTGGGAAAAAACACCTGACACCATGAGGAAATTTCAAGACTTGGCAATGTTGCTCAGGTGAATTATATAGTTCAAGACTCAACAACTTTTGCTCTAAGTAAAATATATGTCACTTTCACTTGAGTGTGCAGACAGCTGGCAGAAGTCTTCACATTATTTATTTAAGAAAAAGCAGTGATGGAGACTGCTTTTGTTCATCTCAAATATGTCTTTACACTGGACCAAAAACCTTCCCAATTCCTCATCCTAGCAAATGTGGGAGGCCTAAGGCTGAAAAATAAGCACCCAGAAGTAAATCTTCCCTGAAAAGCCTCGGTTGTTTCAGTCAGGTCATGCTTTGGGTGCCAATGAAGCTCAGAGGTGAGTTTTGAAGGTTATTTCAGTGATTGCTTGCAAACTATAAAACAATCCCCATGTCTAGTGTGCTGTGTATTTCACATCTTTTTTTGGAGTGGAGAATAAGATTTCCTAGTCTTGTTTTTTTGATTGGTTACAGACATTGAAAATCTTACAAATTACTAAAAATTCTAAAAATTGATTCCATGCATGCTAGTGATGTTTTCCAGTCTGTTATTTAGTGTCTCAGGTCCTTTACTGGCAATGAAGCAAGGTCTCTGTGTCCCACTGGGAAGCTGAGCTTCTCCCTCTGCCAGCTGTATTTTTGGTCTCCTTTCTGTAGGTGTTTGGTTAATGAAAATAAAACCATTGCAGATTACAAACTGCAAAATTAAGTTCTCAAATTGCTGACAACTAAAATGCTGTCACATGTTAATGTTATTACATCACTGAAAGTCAGAGTTGTCTGTACCCAAAAGACATATTAGATTGTTTGTGCTTTGCTACCCATCTGGTGAGTAGCTAATTATTTGGACCCCTTCCAACAGGGTCCAACAAGCACCTGGCAGAGGATGTGCATCTGCTTCATTTTGCCATTGCAAAGGAGTGTTACAGACCCTTTTTGGTTATCATTGTTTCATTATGAAATTACATCTGAATGGCAAGAGGGAACCAGGGCCAATATCTTGAATGGCACTGTGGAGGTTGGTTATCTATTAAATCTAATATCCTCAGGCTCCCTCTATCATCAGCAGGAAAATGCATGATTCTGTAGGCTGCCCTCCAATGGCTTGTTTCCCTGGGCTCAAGTTAATGTTTGTGAATATATTCTTCTCTATCAGCTGAATCATCTGAAGCACTATCTGTAAGCATGCAGAGCCCAAAGTTTTACTGAATTTCGAGGAGACTTTGTTTCCTGGGTTTCATGCTAAAAGATGATCAGGGTATTTACATTTTCAAGTCAATTATATGTCTATCTTGTTCCAAATTTTGTGCTGAAAGAATAATTTTGCAGTTTTAGTCCCCATGTATTATTTTGAGTATAAATAAGCTACACAAAATGCCAAATATTCCCCTGGCAGCCCATGTGATGATTCTCTGATTCCTTTGAAATATTTTTGTGCTTTTAAGAGGATGCAGACGTGTCTTAGCCTTCTATTTCACCCATGCCCCTCCATGTACTTAGGTCCATCATCTGCAACCATATAGACATAGAAGAAGTGCATTGTTGGCATTGTAGTTGGAGGGTCCAGTTTATTTTACAGCTGATTACCCATGGCCTGAGGAATTTAGCATCTGGGAATAAACCATTGAAAAGGGTGAACTATACAGTCTAAGAGAGAACAGCTTGAATAATGCATATCTCAAACACCACTCATTCAGACTATGAACAGCTTCCTGATGCAATCTTATTTGTTTCATTGATAGCTGTAAAGCAAGAGGGGTTTTGTTCACACTGTTTTGGTATTTATACTCATATTTGCATGTAGACAAGGCCTTCTGTCAGCTATGGACAGTAGTATGCATAAGGTGAAGCTAAATAAAGCCACCCTTCTAGTCTGAGAAAAAATCTACAAAATCTGTCTGAAATGCTCCAGAAATCTTGCAAGGCAAGGGGGGAGAACACCCTGTGCTTCATGTGAACAGCTCCATGCTGTGAATAGTAAGTGCCCAACAAGCAGTTAAACTGAGCAGTATGTGCACAACCCCAAAGGTGGAAATTTTCTATGTAAACTGAATGCAAAATTGTCAACAAATTATTTAGTAAATAGCTTGTGTTATCACCATCACATCTAATAAAATCTGTTTCTTTTTTGTTCTGAAGGGTCACAGAGAGGGAGTTTTGATTTTATTGCCAGGCATTAAAGCATTTCTGCTGCAATTAATCCAGGAGGTATTCACAGGCTGATGGCCAGCTTGTGTCCATGCACTGGTGGAGAGGTCAGGTGCTGCCACCAGAGAAGATGGACAGTTTAAACTCTATTTTCCATCGACCAGGGCAATAATAGCACCTGTCCCCTCTACCCAGCCATTTATCTTGCTGGAATCTGAGTAGAGTGTCAGAGAATACAGTGTCTTACAGAGTATGGGAAATGTAAACCATCAGCATGGCATACAGCACATCTGTACTGCAGCTGTGCCAGGCTGGCTGGTGACACATCATAGCTGAAAAGAAAATGCAGGGCAGGTCTCATGTGTGCCTGCTGCACGCCACCAATATTGCAACAGCTTTTCACATTTGGGTTCACCATTTCTGTTTGTATTAGTGACACTTGCCAAGTGTCTGCTCTGCCTGTCTCAGATGGTGCTGGTTTGCTGAACCCTCATAACTGAGAATGAGGCCACATGGCTTCACAAAGCAAATGTGTGAATTGGATATGCTCCTGTATGTATTGATTTTTTTCCTTAAATTACATGAAGCTTGTCTTGCCTTGCTCACATATGCTCTGTGCTGTGTATATATCTGCACAGCATATGCAGAGATCATCTGATAGACCAGTCCACTCAAGTCCTGATGCCATTTACCCAAAATATCTGCCAACACGGTGTTGCAGACATCCAAAAGCACATTTTCATCGTAGACATTGCACGTGCTTCTTTGCTATTCTGTCATTTATAAACCTTGGTTATAACCTTGGTTGACCAGTTTCCTGCTCTCTGATCTGTTCTGTTTTTATCCAAAAATCAATTAGTGTCTTTCGCTTCTAAACTTAAAACCAGGTTTATATGAGTCCAGGTATTGGGTCTTGAAATCATTTGGAGCTGAAGTCAAAAGAATGTCTAATCCTCTTGGATAAAGTCAAGTTTCTTCCCATATGCTGCTGAGTGGGTGGAATTCTGGTGAGTCATAAAGAAACTCAGGCTGATAGGAGCTGAGGAGCTATTCATTAAATCATCTCTCGGTTTCTCCTGACTATTGCTCTACATTCCTCCTCCTTCCCATTGCAAAGCCAAGCAGGCAGCTTGCCCTGCTGGTGGAAAAAGGCTCACATACTGATGCATAGTCTGAGCTCTGTGGCTGCCAGTGCCCCTGTGTAGGGTTAATGCCTGCTCCTCTTCTCCATTTCCATGCAAAGTCAAAAGGGTTTCTTTTAACCTTTTATTAAATTAGTTGTTCAGAGGTGATGAAGAGTTTGAAATCACTCAGAAATCTGAATTTTTAAGAAAAGGCCACAACTCAATTTAAACATATTCATAACAATCCTTAGGAAGTTGCACTCAATACCTAAACATGATCTGTCTCCAAATACTTCTTGGAGAAGCCCTGTGTGTTTTTTTGTTTTTTTTTTCTTTAGGAAAAAATTGTATAAATCTGGTTATTGTTTCCCTAATCTCCTTTGCTGAAGATACTCTTTATCTCCTTTCTCCTCTTATCCTCTTTTCACCTTCTTTGGGATCACAAGTGATTGTTCTCAGATATGGTTCAGAGCATTATCTGGTCCAATCTCCCCTTCACAGCAGCTGAGTATGAAAAGACAGCAGCACTTCAGTCCTTGCAAATGGTATCATTAGGACTATCAGCAGTAGGAATCCTATCAGATATGTGTACTCCCTGTTCCACCATGTATTCAATTTCATTCTTTCTCCCACATCTCTTTCTGTCTCTTTCTGAGGGAGTGCAACCCATGTTATCTTTGTTCAAAATCGTGATTTCTTTTTAAGCACACCAGCACACTGTCAGCAGCATTGGAAGAAAATTACCATAAACCTAAAATTTTATTTCTAATTTATATTGCTGGTGTAGCTAGTGAAAGTCAGAAAAGTTGCTTTCCTACAGTACAATAGCCTACTTTTCAAGAGCTGACAAGTGTTCTGAGATGAACCCACCGTCTTTCATTTTTATACAAGATGTTAGATGAAACAACAATACTTACAAATTAAAACGAAGTAAATAACAAGGTCCCTTCTAGTCTCATTATATACATACTTTCATGAACCTCATGCAGAAACTTATTTTGCTGTCAGGAGGGCAGCATTTTTGAAGTCCAGACCCCTCATTCTCTGTGCAGAATATTTTTAAAATCAATCCTATGTTAAAAAAATGAAAGCAGTAAATTCTGTGACATGCTATCAGTTTGATAACACATCCTTCTAGCTGCTTCTTCTTTCTTGTGTGACTCATTATCACATCTAAAAATGGAGTGTGTAAGAAAGAATAGAATATGGGGTAAATGATAGAAAATTCTCCCTGCCTGTGTGAATGCAGGAATATCTGTGGCACTTGGCCAGAGTTGTGAGGACAGGTATGTGCCTGAGGCATTTCTGCTATAAAATACTAAAACTGAATATCAAACACATCTGTTGACAAATTGAGACTGACTAGATTTTCATTATGATTAAAAAGCCTTCCTGAAGCAATAAATATTTATCCAAATATAGCTTGTTCCCAGAAGACATAGATATGGGCTTCTCCTGGTTGACTTTGGTCAGTGAAATGAAGTCAAGTTAACAGCACAGATCCCTCAGATATGAAAAAGGGAGAGAGAAACAACCTATGGAAGTTCTTCCTCTTTCCATCAATTGCTAGTACAGCAGAGCAGTCTCCCTGTTAAGGTGGTAAATAAAGGTGTGTTGAATCCCAGTGCTCATACAAGGAGACATTATAATATGCCTTATTTAGGGATAAATACTCTTTTAAATAGGAAAAGCATGCTGGAAGAACAATTTGCCAACTAGGACATATAAATTGAGTACTCAGAGCTGAAATAATAACTTAGATCCTTATTAAGTGCCTATTTTGCATGCTTCATGGCCTCTTTCAGCAGCCATGTGAAAAAATTAGATGTTCTGCTAGGAAACATGCTACTTAGACTTAGCCTTGAGACTCCAAATGCAATTTTCCATATATGTTTGTGCCTAATAAATTATGTACATAGATAGCAAGTTGCTAATTTACACATTAATAAAAATGAGTTATCTTCAGATTACGTACAATCTACTGTGTCTAGCTGTGCCCTTTCTTGTTTAGGGGTTGTAAAGAATGTATGTGAATGTATGTGTGAGAATGAGCTTCAAGGGCTTCAGAATTACAGCAGCAGCAGCAGAATTTGCACATCCTCACAGGCTGCTGCATAGGACAGAGTTCTATTTTTGTGTAAGTAGCTTCTCACTTCTGAGGCACTGATGTTCATTCAAACCTCTGCCTTCTTCCATCTGCTGGAGGTTCCCAGATGATCTGTGGGTGGGATAAAGGCTTCCTGCATGAAGGATGCTTCCCAGGATGGCATTCTTATATGTTTTGTGGCCTTTTTCTTCCCCTGTGACTTCGTGTTGGTGAGACCCTTTGACTCTAAAGGGTTCTTGGATACAGGAAGATAGTAAGGCTAAGAATCAGTGGCCTAGATATTAATAATTCTTCAGAATTCTGTATTGGACTTGTAAACATTTTTGAATACATTGTAAGAAATCCCAATTTTTCTACCTCCAAAAGACTTAGATCCACTGCTATTTTACCTGGTAGATACACCAGAATTGCCTTTCAGTAGTTTAATTCCAGAGTAAATATCCTGAATTTGTTTGTGCAGGCTGTATTTTAAAATGAGGATGACTTCACACAAAAACCTTTTCTCAGAGTTAGGTAAAAAAGGATTCTAGTTTCAGCTGCTGGAGCAGTGTGGAAATGTTACTGATTCCAGTGACCATGAGTCAGTGTCTGGGAGCTGCTTGTTAGAAAGTAAGTTTGCTTGAATAGATGATTCCTGGCTGGTAAAATGGACTGACTCTGTGTTATGAAACAGTTACCATGCTTGGACCTAGAAATCCAGTCTGGGAAACGTTATAATCATGTGCCTTGATGCACATGTTGGGTTTTGTTCTTGGCCTGCAGCAATTAAAGTGCATCATAATGGTTTTCAGTTCCAAATGAATACCTGTATTCATATGTGGGGGTCTGACTGGGGGACAGAGTGAGAACCCCAGTGGCTGGTCATTTGAATTGCTCTTTGGTCTGTGACTGACCAGGACAGGATCTTAAACACTGAACTCACAGCTTCATAGGATGGCACAGCATGATACCAGTCCATGGAAAACATGTTTCCAGGGATGGGTCATCTACCACCTCTGGGCAACTTATTTTGATATTTTCCTCAGCCTCATCGGAAAAAAAATGTCTTCTTTATTACTTTTCTAAAGCTACTCTCAGTTTAAAATTACTACCTCTTGTCCTATTGCAACAGGTCCTATTAAAATGTTTGTCGTCATCTTTCTTTGAGTTTTGAAATGCCACAGCAAGATCTCACTGGAGCCTTCTCTTCTCCAGGCTGAACAATCCCAACTCCCACAGACTGTCTTCATAGGAGAGGTGCTCCAGCCATCTCATCATCTTCATGGCCCTCTCCTAACAGGTCCATGTCTGCTGTGATGAAGACCCCAAAGCTGGATGCTCTAATCCAGGTGGGGTGTCTTGAAAGTGGAGTAGAGAAGGAGAATCCCCTTCCTTGACCTGTTGGTCACACTGCTTTTGATGCAGCCCAGGGTATAATTGGCCTTCTCCATTTCTCTCATTGTTTGCATTTCTTTTGCTCATTATCCAGAATTTGATAGGGAAAACATACCACACAAGATTCAGGATGTTATTCGCTTGGCTACAACCTCAGGAGCCCCACAACCTCCTTTTGCCTTCTAAAAGAAGGCAATTTTCCTCCACTTCTGACAGCCCAGTTGCCAAGTGCAGCTCTCTTATCATTTATTATCAATAAGGGAAGTAGTTGAAGGATTTTTCCTTAATGAGTAGGATCTTCAGGGGGAGAAAAGTAGAGTCTGCTCAGGTTAGCAAATGAAGATGGGTACCCAGATCCTTTGAAAGATAAAAATAGAGATTTTCAATCTGTATCTTGCTTCAGGCATGACAAGTGGAGAGAAATGTCAAGACCAGGTCAGAGAGGCCTTTCAGTATAGACAATGGTTTCAGGAAGAAAAAAACATTCCTCACTGTCATTAACTGGAGTCATGTTCCACCCTCAACTGGTTGCTTATCTCATTTACTGTGTCACCAGATTGCAGGGAAGGGATGTTAATGTGGGTGTTAGGGCATGTCTGTATGCTCATGTGTATGCTGCTGTACATTTGTAAGCTGCTGGTGAATCAGTGTTTGGCTGTATTAGGACAGTGTCATGCCCAGAAGCTTTGCAAGTGGTTTCTGAAAAAGATTTGAAATGCTATTTAGCCCTCAGCCAGGAGTAGATTCCATATAATTTGTCTGATACCACAGCGTGGGCTGCCTGTACCAGGAACTGCTTCTGTATTGTCTCTCTTCCTGGTGCCACCTGGCTCCAGATCCCAGCACATGGTGAGTTTTGCAGGGAAAATGTATCCCACTTACAACCTAATTTAAGATTAATGGAGGAAAGTAGTGCCTCCTGCCCAAATGGGAGGACAGAATCACGTGAAAGAGAGCAAAATCATAGCTCATGCAGAACATTGACAAAGCAGGCTGTCGGAGCTAGCCAGGAGGAGGTAATGGAGAAAAGAAAGGTCCATAACCTTGCTGGGCACAGAGAGCTCTGAGCTAGCACTGACCTGAGCAGACAGTCCAGATGGTGCGAAGGTTCAGGTCAGTGCTGCACAGAGATAACTGGCTTGGCTCTGGAAGCTATTTCACATTTTTTTTGTGTGGCATCCTACCTGAGCCACCTGTACAGGTCAAGGACTGAGCTAACTTCCTTAGAAACAGCTTAGGTATTTTCACATTGCATTTCACTGGTCATGAAGGCAGAGGATTGAAATTGTCCTGGGTACATCTCCACTCACTCCTAGTACAGAAAATAGACCTAGCTGTGATCCAGGGCTGACTGCATTAAGTATCTCTCTGCTGAGAGAGGCTGTGGAGTCTCCCTCACTGGACATACTCAAGAACCCATCTGGATTCAATCCCTTGCCATGTGCTCTAGCATGGCTCTACTTAAGCAGGGAGGTTGAACCAGATGACCCACTGTTGTCCCTTCCCACCTGACCCATTCTGTGATTTCAAGATAAGGTTGTTTTGTTATGTTGTATTTTAGGTGAAAAAATACTTCAGGATTTGGGATTTCACTTTAATGATCAATTTCCTTTCATGTAGATTTTGCAGAGTTCTGCTCTTGAATATCTCTCTGACATTAAAAAAAAATTGTTTGACGTTGTCCATTGTCCTTTAAGGGCCATATAGAAGTTTATAGGAAGAGGGTAATGAAGTTATGGTAAGTTAACTATGTAGTGGAGTTGTAATCACAGGAATTCTGTCACCTCCAGTGTTATGACCCTTGATTAATCTTTATAGCAAAAAGAAAATAAGTACTAATGAGTTTGTTTATTAGCATTTATATACTTTTATTGTTGCATTTAATTCTTAGAATGTTAATGCTTTCTGTGATTAATCCTTCTCATGCTGAAAAGTTCTCACTGGCGGCTATGTCTTTAAGACTTTGTGTTGATTCACATGTAATTTAAGTTGACAAGGACTCCCGCAGTATAAAAGGGAACAAAGAGCTTAGTTTCAGTGTCTTATTTAGTTGTGGCTTCAGTATGGCTGATGCAGGACTGACTGGATGTACTTTGATGGTAATATTAAATCTCACCGCTCCCTGAGTGAGGATTGAAGTGATTAGCAGGGCTTAGTGCCAGAAGGCAATGCAGTTCACCATGATCGAATCTAAGGCAAGATTTATGGAGTTAGAATTTCAGTTATTTGTGGATTTTTAGGCTACTGATTTTTCTGCTTTGAAGGCATTCTGACAACCTGGTTGTTTTCTTATTGGTCTTCTATTTAATATATTCCCTTTCTAGCGGGATTCCTCACTGAGACCTCTGAAAGCTATTATATTGCAATGTGAGGAGGAACAACAAAGTTCCAGTTATCTGGTCATTGAAATGGGTGCTGTGATTTTCAGTTCTCTTCCATGATGGCAAGGAAAAGAAGATACAGCAACACCCATTCTTTGAACGACCTTTTCTCCCCACTTATTATTCTGTATGCTGTGTAATTTTTAACAGTAATTTAAAAGTACTTCCCATAGCTCCCAGAGCTAGTAGGAATGACTGGGCAGAGCCCCTAGGCTAAACTGCAGGTCAAAAGGATTTATGTGCACTGAAGTCTATACTGGAGCCCATAGAGTGCTGACTCTGCCCTAGCAGAAGGGTGGCACTGCTCAGTTCTACTTAGTGGCATACAGAATTCCTGCTCCAGGGCAACTCTGACACTTGTGTGTCACCCAAATGAAGAATGTGAAATTTTGCTGTTTCCCACTAAAATATTTTTTGCAAAGCATACAGTTCTGGAAATAACAAGAAACTTTAGTCCAGGCACCTTGTTTTGTCATTTGTAATATAATTATATAGATTAATATAATAAGGAAGCCTTTGATATTTTTCCAAAGGTCAGAAGAAATTGAAATGATGCCTCTACGCTTTTAATATCATGCTATTTGTTCATTTTTTGTTGAAGGCAATAAAGAGGTCAATACATTTGATAAAACATTTTTATTTGGTTGAAGCACCAAAAGTGTAAGGACTAAATCCTGAAAAGGATGAAGATGGAAAGCTTTGCTTAAATGTCTCTGTAGTCAGAGAAGGAAAATAAAGGCGGCATTTTACCTGCTTATTTGTGAGGTTACTTTACTACCAGCCACAAATTACTTTCCTTCCACATAGTTATATAGGTAACTACTCAAACATACAACTAAAAGTGACTGTATGAAAATCAATGTGCACACCTTTCATGGATATTAAAAGAATTTCCATCATCCACGGATTTGGGATTGTTTGTGTGATAATCTTCCCACCAGTCAGATGTGCACGTGCATTGCTGGGCAATTTTCAGATGTGAGACAGTGCCAGGTTTAGTCTTTGTACAAGCCCATGGGAAATATTCCTTTGGCTCATCTTTAAGAGCATGTCTTGATGCAGAGTTATTTGCTTAGAGTCCAATATCTAAATTGTGAAAGATGCTTCAGGCCAGGACATCCTTATGTGTAAAGTGCAAAACCTTTTAATTATTTAGCAAGAGACAGTGTTAATAGCATTTAGCTCAGAACAAGAAGGGAGTGGAAAAGCCTGCAGGAAATCCATACAGTTGTGTGATGCTCTGCAGAGGAACATCCCTGTCTTCCCTCTTTAAAGAGTTGAAGTGCACATCCCATTATTTGGTTAACCAGCTAGGATCTTTGGTGTGGAACAGCTCAACAGGAGATCAGTGTGAGGCTGTGGTTTGGATTAGCTCACATAGAGCAAGTATAGGAGTATCCTCATGAGAACTTGTCAGGACTATAGCAATTTGGGAAAGTTTTCTTTGAAATGCAGTGTACCTATTCGAAAAGAAATTGTGTAAGTCCGAGATGAAATTTCCAGTCCAAGATGAAGAGAAAAACCTATGCCATTAAGGTAGAAATTTCTTTTTAATTGGTCCAAATCATACAGAGCAAGCTGTAAACACTAGTCTGCTGCACTCAGCCTGAGTATCCTATTCGCCAGGAATTTTGGGGATCTTCCTCCTTTCCATTTCTCTTTCTTTTGGAAAAAGTTTGTTTTTCAAAATTCATACAACTAGAGAGGATGCCCTGCCTTCTCTCCTGCCACCACCTAAAGGCGTTTGATCTTCTCTCCCACCCAGCTGACTGTAAATCTTGGTTGTAATGGTTTCCTTTGTGAAAGGTGTTAATTACAGGGGGTTGATACTTGATTATGGAGCCAATGACCCAGATTCAGCTGACCTGACTTCTGCCTTCAATCTTAAGAGCACTTATTCCACAGTTATGATTCCTTCAAAAGCTAGTGCAAAGGGAAAACTGCTTCCAAAGAATGGCTAAACCCATACGAAACTAGTTGCCACCAAGGGAGCCTGTCTATTACTATAGAGGAAGCCTGGGATGGCTTCAAATGAGAGTGCTAACTTTTAGGTATCAAAATCTAGATGAGTTCTCTACCAAACCAAGCTTTCCCAAGAGAGGTAGAACCTTTTGAAGCAGCAGAGAAAGGTGTTGCAGGACAAGTTAGTAATAGATTAATCTAAATTAAGGCTGGAGATCAAGTCAGTTGATTTAATCCTCCTTCTGAGTAGTTGGTATGTATACTAAGCATAGTAATCTATTAAATAGACTTTTTACATGACTAGGGATGGGAATTTGGGAGCAGATTTATAGATGCGTATCAGGCAAAATGTTGAAATTAACATAAGGACTTAATAAGGGCTTGTAGAGGATTTGCCAACTAACATTTCCAACATAGTTAATGTACAGAACACTGCAGCATTTAAATCTTAGCACTATTATTCAAGAGCCTCCTGACTGAGATGCAGCCCTCCTTCTCAGCTGTTGCCTTCCCTGAGGCTAGGGGGGAAGTAAAATTGACGAAAAATATGTTTGTATATAGGATCCAATACTGACTGTTCTCCAAATATTTATTTTAAAAATATTTATAAATTATTTTGTCCTCATTCTGTCATTTCCAGCCTGTGGCTTGCACAGAATTAAAATCAATTTAAACAATAATTTTTAAAAATCTTACATTGAATTGTAGAAAGTTAAATTATGAAGAAATCTTTGATAATGTCTCATATCTAATGAACAAATGATGTATCTAAAAAAGATTTTTCATGGAATGGCTTTTACTTTTTTTTTTTTTTTTTGTAATGAACAAAGCTTTTTTTAAGAAGCCCAAACCTTAAATATTGTCTTGATTCTCTTTATTGTTAGTCAGGAAAAAAAGATCCCCTACATATATCTCAGATGATTTTAGCAGTGTTGGGCCACTGCTATCTCTTAAGAACATTCTTAGCTAACAGTATGAGGCAGTTCTGCAATTCTTCTGTGCTCTAACATGAAAAGAACAAAAGATCCTTCGTTACCTGTATCTCACTCCTGCAGATTTATGTAGAATTTCAGCATTTAGCTGGAATGTGCTTTTGTACCTCTGAGTGTAAAATAAGATGAACAAATCTCACGCTGTGTCTCTGCTCTGGTCTCTGTGCTTCTCTGGCTCCAACATCCCTACGAACTCATGTATGAGAGGCGTCATCTTGCGTTTGTGTTGTGTGGATGTAATTAGTGCACTGAACTATGAAAGGCTGGGAGCTCATTTAAAATTAATTCTATCAAAATAGCGTTTCACTGGAGTGAGGAGACAGATTATTATATCTTGAAAGATCTTTAGCTGAAGTAAAGGGAAAAAAAAACGCTGCATGCTTTTACCTGCAAAAAAAAAAAAAAAAAAGAAAATGCTGTGCTCTTCGTTCACACAGACTGTTTAAGCAGAACAAGGAACTTTAAGGTTTTATTCATTGCATCTCAGAGACGTTGGTCTGCATCCTTAAGACACTGAAATCAGTGCTAGAAGTCCCACTGTGAAGTATGCTTCAAACAAGTAATAAATAGTCGTGCTCATGATAGATATAAACATATCTATGTAATGAACCATCCCAAGAACTAATGGGATTTTAATGGGATTGACTTGATATAGCAACTTTATACTGTTCTCTTCATGGGATGTGTGGTTTATTTTACAATTAGAATTACATGGACGTGGGCCCTGGTGTTCAAATGAAATCAGCACCTGCAACTGGATCCTGTAAAAGCAGCTTCAGCTTCTCTGCCGTGGCTTTCCACCCTGCCATATGTCATACAGCATGAGCTGCTGGGTGATGCAGACTCTTGAAAACCTGGTCTTAATTGTGGGAGAATTTGAAAAAAAGATCTGTTTGTAGAAGAGAAATACAAGAGGATAAGTAATCTCCATTGAAGTTGGTGAGAATTGCTGTGCAGAGCAAGAGACCCAGACCCAGCTTTAAGTGCACACTCATTCCATTCATGTGAACATTACAGCAGCAGCCCCTTTCTATCTGTCCCAACATGGCAGCCGAGAGAACCACCTGAAATATTTCAATATTTCTGGTGTCTTATTGTTTCTGCAGACAAGGGCGAAACAGTCTTTATTTTTCTACTTTATCGGCAGGCAAAGCCAGCAGGTGTGTTTCAAAGGTGATCAATCTTTTTATCATGTTTTTCCCTGTGTCTGTTTCTTTGACAACTCCCATCTCCTAAATGCATATGTGCTATCTATCACAGCCTTGAAGAGATGGATGAGTGGTTCCATTATTCATTTGTCTCATTTTTATATAGTACTATGGAAATGAGTAAGGTTGTGTTTTGTTTTTTTTTTTTTTGAACCTGCCTAGTCCTTAAACAAAATGGAAGCTGGGAATAAAAAGAGAGATAAGAGAGATTATTTCTTGCTCTGGAAATGTATGCTTCCTGGAGGCAGTGCCAACAGTCTGATCTTGCCAGATATTCACTCCCCTTCATTGTGAGAAACCTTGTTTCTCAACACTTCAGTAAGGTCTGAAGGTGTAAAGCAGTTCGCGGTATCAAACCTAGAGTATCTGGCAACTCATTTGCCTTTTTTTCTCCACTTCTCAACCTTAATTTATAAACCTGAAAACTTATTTAGTAAGAGAGAAATCACAAATAAGTTAAATATAGGGCTAAATGTTTATTTTTTCCCTCAGTGCCAACTTCTTTTTCTTGCTTCTATCAGACATTTTTGGGAGCGCTAAGCCTTTGTGCAAAGCTTTGTGCTCTTTCTACACCTGCTGCTAGCATTTTCTGACCTTAAGTTCATGTGATTTTTCAGTGCAATAAGCAGTTCTCAGAAATACAATTTTGAAGGTATCAAGTGGGCTCATCTGAAAGGGAGCTAGTGAGTGCAGCAGACTGGGTCAGGAACCCAAATGCAAATATGTGATAGGGAATAAACCAATCTCTTGGGTAGGTGCTCTTCATACTGACCACATTTTGGGACCACCTGCACTTCAAAGTCACTCTTTGCTTGGAACTTTTGAAATTCAAGTATTGAAGTATTGAGTAAAAACTCGAGTACAAAGAGTCTGATATGGTGCTGCCCTTTCTCCTGCACCAACTTTGTGATTGAAGTTTCCACTCTACTGTAGATTTTCTTTTCTTACTAAAGTCTCTTAAGCTATACTAGGACTTAGCAATGTTTAACATAAGTGCTTCCTCCTAAATTAACTCCTAGAATCATGCATTTACTGCAAAGAGATTAAGACTAGACTATAAGTGTTAAACTAATAAGAGGAGCATTTTGCCCAGAGGCTTTTGTTCACGCTGACCTCTCTGTCTGCAGATGTAACAAGACTCCTTTTGAACCGTCTCTCTGAAAAGTCAGTAGGATTCACCCTTAGGAGTGACCTGTGATTCTCTGCAACTTTGGTTACTGACAAGAAGGGCTATGAATTCTTCTTGTTGCATTCAAAGCCACCAGTTTAATAAATATTTTAGTAAATATCTATGCATTTTTCATACGCATTATTTTAGTTTATACTTTAGTAATTTCCTGTATTTTGTGTTTACGAGATTCATTTATATTCTTTGACGTCTCAGGCTTTTCAGGTAAGTTACCTTTGGGTTTCTGCTGATTTGCCATCATGCCAGCAGTGCAAGATGCTCTTTACTTGACCTCCAGTCCTCAAAACAGTCACCATCACTTTATAGTGGTGCCTTCCTTTTTCAATGATTAGAAAATTCTGGTAATGACATAGAGTAGCATTGGTGGGTTTCATGCTTTGACTTCTAAAAGAGAAACAAATTATAGTTGTTCATGTTCTCCAAATCTATGAGACTGTGGCATTCCTGGAGAGTGAGCATAACATTAACTGCTTTAGATTTTCCCAGTAAACCCAATTTTGACTAAATTGCCTATGGCATTCTGCATCTCTCTGCAGTGCTTACAGTTTCATGTTCTGTACCAAGATAAATTTTTTTTTTCTTAGAACTACAGTAAGCTGCAGTACTGCTCTACAAGTGACTGATAACTGATGGCCTCTTCTGATTCTTTTAAACAAAGTCCTTTGAATTAAACCTCACAAAACTAGATTCAAACACATCCCCTCCTGGTTTGCATTCCAGCTTTTCACGTAGGTTCAGCATACTGTTATTCAGAATATTTTATGTTAGCTCTTTACTTGTAACTTTATTACTAACACCAAGAAATAATTTACCTTCTAAACTTTATGCAGTGTTACAATAATTTTTATGAATAGCTACATTTTCATGATCCCTAGAAATTACAGTTTTTTAATGTTAAGATCAAAGACATTTCATCTGGGGGGAAAAGGCCAATTACAACAGAAAATCTAGCTATTATCCAAGAGAAACAACACACTTCTAATTTTAAATTCATTTTGATCTGTCTTCTATTGAGACCAACCCTATGTTCAGATCACTGACACTGACTGCCAAATTTTAACAGGGGCAAGAGTCACAGGATGCACTGAATGCTCTGGGAGGAAGGAGGGTGGGAAGGAGGGAAGATTACCGGACCCACATGTCCTGTCATTCCACTGCTCAGCTGAGCTGGGTTAGGTGTGCAGTTATTTTTAGGATGATGCCACTGCCAGTGGCAGATGCAGCCTCACTTCCTTAGCTGCTGGGGTACCTGCACTACCTGCACAGCTGTGCCCAGCCCAGCCAGTGTGGCAGGACTGTGGCCATCAGCTGCTCCTGAGCTGCCTCAGTGCGACTGCTCAGTATTTGGAGGTTGGACCTTGCTGTTGACACCATGCAGAGAGGTGTATTTTTCCCAGCTTTAACAAAGCAGCTATCCTTGATCTGTTCACAGCCTCAGAGGGAATCCCCATTACATCTTGGGTCAGGACTGGCAGCAGTGCTGATAATAGTCATTATGGGCAGGATTAAAGGCCTCTGTGTGCCCCCCTCTGTCCTTCTTGTCTGCCATCACCCAAACCATAGATGAAATTCTAGGTTAGGGAGGGCATCACATCGACTCCACTCAGAAAGAGAGATTACAGGGAATCATACTTTCAGCCAAAAATAGACCCTATTACGGTCAGCCCAGGCTGCCTGTGAACACAGGGAGGATATGGTGGGGGAAACACACAGCAGCAATTGAGAGTGTCGGCTGTGTCTGCAAAGTAGGTTGGCTGTAATCAGAGAGAGGCAGCACCCTCTGCTTGATCTGCTGCCAGAAACTACTGAAAACAGTCAAGTGGCTCAGAAACACGAGTAGAACTGGCCCATGCACTCAGATCAGCTAATTCTACAAGGTGTCTTTCCCAATCCCCAAAATCAGCTTGAGCCATTGTAGCAATGAACTGCTGCTTGGTAGCCATCACACCAGAGGACCGACTCTCCCTTCATCCCTTGACCTGGCCCTGCTGTTTTGCAGCTTCACAGGGAGTCAGGCTTGTGAACTGACCTGGGATGAAAATCTACTTTTTGGGCTGTATTTTGCTCTTTCCAGCCAGATCTGTGCCCAGCCCCCCTGGCTGCTCAGGCACACAAGCACTTGTGAAAGCACAGCAGGGTGGGTGGGTGAACCAGGAAGCTTAATTTGGTGTTACTGAATACAAACCATTTTCTGCATGAACCTGGCCTATTAGCTAGGAAATAAATGATAGTGTGGCAGATCCTCTTGGGATCAGAGAGAATACTCAGTTTTTTTAAAGCAAAAGTCTTTGAATATGCCAAGCTGTCCCAGTCTTATGCATTATTGAAAAAAACTCTATTCTGCTTTTTAACACTAGTTTCTGTTTTATCCTTTCTCTGAGCTTCACATGCATTTTTGAAATATCCCACAATCTGGTTGCCATTCACAGTTTGGTCTTCACTGTTGAGAAGTGATTTTCAATAATCACCCAGCATCAATGGATGACAGTGTGCTACAGCTAGAGCAGATCAAATCTTTGGCCTTCTCCTTCTGTGATTTTTAAACTAATTGGCATTCCTAGAACACTATCATAATCTGCACAATTTATAATTTCTTTAAATGAAAAGCCTCCTAGATAATGGCCAGCTTCCTGAATAACCTCACATAAAAATACAGTACAGTGGGAGAAAAGTTGTATCAAAAATATTAAAGTGAAACTTAAAGCTGTTAATTTTATAATGGAAAACACCTTCCATAGCTTTGGGTTATTCACAATAGTCAAACGTTATCTGAGATGTCTCTATTCAGGGTAAAAGGTAACACTGAGAGACTTGGGTTTGTTCAGTCAGGAGAAGAAAAGGCTCCAGGAAAAGCTTTTAACACCTTCCAGCCTTAACACCTTAACACCAAAAGGTGCTACAAGAGGGCTGGAGATGGACTTTTGACAAGGCCATGTAGTGAAGGGACAATGGGTAAGGGTTTTGAACTGATAGAGAGCAAGCTTAGATTGGATTTCAGGAAGAAGATATTTACTGTTCAGGTGGTGAGACAGTGGCACAGATTGCCCAGAGAAGTTGTAGATGACCCATTTCTAAAAGTGTCAGTGCCAGGTTGGATGGGACCTTGAGCAACCTGGTCTAGTGGAAGGTGTCCTTACCCAAGGCAGGAGTGTGAAACTGGTCTTTAAGGTCCTTTCCAACCTAAATAATTCTGTGATTCTCTGTATTTCCTGTTTTCTCCAGCTGTAGAAGCTGTAGCAGGCAAAAAGTACCTCAGCTGGAATGTAACCAGCACAGAAATTCATATCAACCAGCCATGATATTCGTTAACTTGAGCCTTTATTAGGTACAAACTCAAGTCTGGCTCTGGGGATCAGTATCAGAAGCTCTGCAGAGATGGAGCACCTCACATGTGTGGTGATGAGTGCAGAACTGCAGGTGAAGCTCAGTTGACTCACTGCAGTCCTTTCCTCACCATCCCCCAGGGCTGGGTCAGCTGTCACTCTCACAGACTCATTTGATTTTAAATACCACTTTTCTTCAACTGATTTGTAATGCCTTTTACCTGTGTGGTGGTAGTGGTTTTTTTGACCATGAGTCTTGATTAGTCAATGACATTTATTGGCATAATGATATCTTTTAGCATCAGATTGCCACAGATGCCATTTACATGCACTGCACACACACACATGCACACACACACATCAGTGTAACACTTCAGAATGCATTAAGGTAATGAGCACTGCAGAGAGAAATGAGGTTCAGAGATTTCTGAGCTTTTTGGTGCAAACTGGCCATGCAGACAAGGGAGGTTTGGCTCCCAAATCTGAATTGCTGGGAGAAGGATAGCCTGGCAGAGGAGTTCATTAGAAGAGGCAGCACAGCCCCAGCACAGCTCTGTTCTGGAGATCTCTGCACTGACATAATTATATTACTTCTCATTCCAACTTAGGTCAATGTCTGCTAACTCAGCATCTCTGTACTGACCATTACAGACCTGCCCTCCCCACGATCTACTGGAATTGTGTCTTTTTGCAGTATCACTAGGGACAAAATTTTGGTTTTGAAAAAGTGTCTGTGACTGTTGCTGATAGTGCAGCATTTAACATAATGCCTTCCTTGGCTGGGAATCTCAAGTGAGCAGAATCTGAAAGTGGAGGGAGGCAGTGGGAAGATGCAGAAATCCTTCATCTCTTTTCCAAACTCTAAAAACAAAGGACAAATAGAAAACAAAACTTAGTAAAAGGAAAACCAATAAAATGAAGCACTGAGTTAGCCCTCTGTGACAGTGAGAGCCAGATATTCTTCCTTCCATCCCCTCAAGAAGTCTGGAAATAAAGTATGATGTGGAAAGGAATCCAGCAGGACCAAGGGAAGAGGTGGAAATTCCCAGTTTAGTGCATGATTATCCTTGGGGCTCCTCCTGGCATATAGGGCATCTATGGCTCTCCCAGGTGAGCTTCTTACCACTGCAGCTTCCCCAGCTCCTTGCAGCAGCCCAGTCATGCAGAAAAGTTCATCCATAAGACTTTTATAGGTCACCTGGTGCTTGGACTGCTGCATCTGAACAGCCTTCATGCTGAGGGAGAGAAATAAACATAGGAAGATTCTGTAGGAAATGATGAAAGGAAATGGCTCCTCCTTGGGACCTCATCATCATACACTTGCAGGAAGGATGGCTATTTGGGGGCAGGCATACCCAAAAAAGATAGGCCATTGACCACGAGGAGGAAACAGAGATAAATTTAGATAAAATTCAAGGATGTATAAAAGGAGACAGACAAAACGTGTACCTGTTCCTAAAGGAGATCTAAAAATTAAAGGCAAAACTCCTGTGGCAGAGAGCCCGAAGGGGCATAATACAAACTTTGTCATTAAAAGCATTGGAAAGACATAAAATCATGTTAGATAAATAAGATAAACAGATAAATAAGATAAAATAGATAAATAAGGTGTATTAGGAAGTAATATAAAAGTACTCTGCTTTGGACTGAAATGGATAAAGTTCCATGGCTAAACTGAAAATTTTTGTATTGTTATAGCACCTCCACTTACCTGCTGCTCCTGTTTTCTACCTCAGGTATGTGCTGTAGGCCTGGTGCCCATGAGTTTGCAGGATTGGATCTGGATGGACCTTCTAGTTAAGGTAGCTTAACTAGATAGCTCTTTTCTGATTATGACTTAGTGGGATTTCAGAAATGACTAATGAGAAAAAATACAGATCATGGACTATATTCCAAAAGAAACTATGTATTACTCGTTCTTCCTAAAATGTACTCAGGCTGCAGGAGTACAAAACCTATCAATTATGAATGAACAGATTGCAGTTCCATTATTTACTATTAAAAATATGCTCTGTAAGTGTGCATAAAATAGCAATAAATAAAGGAAGCCATGGGAAAGGCAATCCCCAAGCTAAAAGAAATATAAAGGAGCTGGAAATAGAGAAGGTACTTCCCTGGATAGTTTTAACAAGAGAGTGGACATCCTATTTTGTTTGATCCTGAGGAGCTTGACCAGGTCACTTCCATGAGACAGGGTAAGTCATGTGGTGGTCATTTTCCACTTCAGATCCTCAAAATTCTATTAAACCAGAGTATAAATGGTTACCTTTACCTTTATGATGATGGATGAAATGCCTCCTGTGATGTGTGCTCCTCCTTGATAAGGCTCCTGGCATGTGATTTCCTGGGGAGTTCACAACAGACACATTAAAATAGGTTAGGTTATGAAGAGCATACAAACAGTGTGGACAATTGCTCTTAGGAATAAGGTTTCAGTTAAATGTTTATGTCACTATTAGATAGAGATTACCTACAGGCAGCACAGCAGAAATGAGCTTTCAGGGAGATCTTAATCAGAGACGTGGCACAAATCTTGCGACTGAATTTGTAGTCAAAATATGGAGTTGAGAAACCAAAAGATCTCTGTATTCTCTGCTGGCAAACTGGCTGGTCAAGACTGGCATGGAAAGAAAAGCAAAGACAGCTGGGGGGAGATAAATAAGAGCAGAACTCCACAGGGCTTTGAAGGAGATGAATGTAATGAGTTAAGGGAGGAACTCTAGGGAATGAGTGGCATAATTAAAACAATAAGAAAAAAAAGTGATACTAGCAGATGTATTTCTCAGACCTGGAGGATAAAATATGAGGTCAGAGAAGAGGATGCTGTAGCAGCCAGGAGTTCACATGGAAATTAAACTAAAAATAGGTAAAGACATTGAATTTCAGTAAGTCTAGGAAGTCAGGTAAAATGAGTCTCAAAGAAAGCTCAATTACAAGCTCTCTTTAAAATGATGAAATAATATGTCCCAAAATTTTTACTTGAAAATTACTTTTATGATTGTATCTTGCAGCATTATTCTGAAAAATATTTGGACTCTGGAATTCTGATTACCATAAGCACACCCATCTACTCAGATGAAGCAAGTTTAGGTGGACATGGAAGAAGAAATACACTTAATGATGTTTACAGACTTGGGAAGATTGAGGGATATTCAGGGGTAATTTTAGTAAATATGGAGATTCAAATGGAGCTTTGGTTAAATAATCTGAACTGAAACTCTATACTGCTATTTTATTCCTAAGATGTGAAAGGATAGGGCTATTTGTTTTCCCATAAGAACTATGAGCCTATTTTCCTAGTATTCAGCTTTAGAATTATAAGAACACAAAAATGTGACTTCTAATGTACCAGCATAGCTTTTCCTTATGATTCTCAGAATTCTATTAATTCTATTCCAGGGGAAGAGTAAGAGAGAAGCTGATGAGTTGATGGCATAATGCACTATCTTTACCAGATTGCTGTAGTTGTATTGCAGTAAAAGGAAATCATAGTCAGTGATTTATGAGGTTACAAGCCTTTTCAATTTACACTGATTACAAAAGAAAAAATAAGTAATAAAAAATAAAAACAGTAAAAAAACTCCTGAGAATGGCTTTAATTGTATAGTGTATTCCATATAAAGACAAAAGCATATGTTAACTCAGCAAGCAGTATCACTGTAAGGGTTTAGTAACCAACTTTTTTTCTTGTTATGTTTTCCTTAGCCTCTTTTTATCTGTTCCCAGTACACTTTTGACATTTCTATAACTATGGAACTAGTTTTATGGTAGTTATAGCTCCTGCTTTCTTTCCCAAAAAGAAAGTGCTGCATATAACTTAGACTAAGGTGGCTGAAGAAAAGAAAACATGCACCTATTATGAATTATAGAAAAAGAATATTAGTCTCCGTTACTTTGACAGGTCCACCTTGTTTTCTTTCTAAGAGTGTAAGTTACTTTTTTATTTGCATCATAAATGAAGAGTGGTAATTTTAACCAGTAGCTACTTTGTTTTATTGTAACTAATTGGGAGGTTAATCTCTAGACAGTGCAGGCAGTGCAGAGTTTCAAGTAACTTTTAGTTGTTATGTAAAACAGTTATTAGCAGTGGGATAAAGTAATTGTGTTAAACTCTGAGGACATTATTTTTTTAATAGGTTTTGTAAATGAATTATAGAAGGGACAGTGTAGGTGGGAAGGGAACAGCAGGAGTAGTAAATTAGCAAGAGCAGACAAAGGAGCAAGTGAATGACAGATGGGTTGCTAGTCACCTGGAGCACTTTTCCAAGTGATGTACTGCAGGGCTTGTCTGAGCTATAACTAAGCTAATAACCTGTACCTGTATCTAATCACCAAGAGACAAAAGCAAAGATCATCTGAGTTTTCCTAGAATGGTGAACTTCTGTTTACTTCATACTTTTAGAAGGACTTGTTATGTTTTGACAGATATGAAATAGAACAGGATTGCTGCTGTTGGATCGAGAGAAAGGGGAAGAAGTCACTTGTGCAAAACACTCCCATTCCTTCTTCATTATCTTTCTTCACACTGTTACTAAGCCTCTGAATTTTATTTAGAAAAATCTGTATGAAAAATATTATTTAATCTGTTGACTGCTTCTTCTGATTCTGTGAGTTCATCTCTCCTTACAGTTCCCACCTACATTTCCCCTACATTTACAAAACTCATTAAATATAGTTATTTGGTCTCTAAATGTTATACAGGAAGTAAAGACATAAGGAAATGTATCCCATTTGGAAGGGCTATGCTTTGGAAAGGAAGAAAATTAAGGTAATTTCTATTTAAAAACTCTTCTATAAGAGCTTTAACTAATGTTTATCCAGCATGATTTTATCCAGCATGATTTTAAAGTTGTATTCATATTTGGATTTGATTTGACTTACAAAGAGCTAAGTAAGCATTGTTACATTGAGACAGCCCTTCACTTCTCACCTCTTTTCTTCTTTTTCTCTTCCACAAAGAAGAGCATTAGGGTAGATATTGTTGCTTCACTTAGATTTGCTGATCTTTTCCTTAGAAAAGAAGAAAGGATTGAAGGGGTTTTTTTCCCTCCTTATGGAAGAAGCTTTGACAAAGAGCAAGGAAAAATAGAAAATACTTTTTTATTTTCAATCTTTTTGTATTTACATGGTCGAATAGCTGCTTAGATATCAGAGACATTATAACTGCATAGTTAGAGCTTTATTATGAACAGATAGGTAATTTTACAGTATATTTGCTGTTAAGGGCTGACCTTTTAAATACTCAGAAAGCTTATACCACTGATTAGACCTTTTTTTGGTAGCTTCTACAGCCCAGAAGATTTATTAGGGGGTGGAAAAACATGTAATCAATGAACATTTTCCCCATTATTTCTGGTGAACTTATTTTTCTTTTTTTTTTTTTTTTTTTTACATATGAAGTAACATTTTCTGTGGCTAGGATGTTCTGGTGAATTCCTTACAATCAAGCTGTCATTTTTATCTTGCTTTAATGAACTGTCAGGAAAGATTTTAAGAAGTTTTTTTAAAGTCTAAAAGTTTGGTCTGTGCTTTACGAGAATAACACTTTCTTTCTGTCTTTCATGAGCTTTTCCTTTTTCATCATCCATCCCCTGGAAAACTACAAAAGATTGACTAAAAAGCACTCATGGTGCATAGAACTGTCATAACACCTCCCATGCTGGCTTTTGGATATGTTGTTTGCATTGTCTCCCATTGGTTCTCTTTTTTGTGTTCCTGGTATCATACCAAGTGCTGAAGGTAGATAAATGCCCAAAGCAATATTTTTGCAAAATGTTCTGTATTTTGAGCTCTCTGTTTTGGATTGTTAGTAGCTCCCTCCAGTGTCGTTCATAAATGTGGAGGTCATCAGAGCAGGTCTGAGCTAAAAGCAAACTTTTTCATTAGGTTCATAGGAATCTCATCTGTACTCAGAGCAGTGAAAGTGTTTTCAGTTTGCAGCTCCAGCCATGGGTATAATTAGCCATCATGTGCTCTGGACTGGAAAGCTGGTACATTGCATTCAAGAGCTCTAATTATTTACTTATATCTTCTCTATTACTACTGGAAAACATAATTCTTCCAGATGCTTCTGGGAGAATGTTCATGTACAGTAAACAATAACTTTAAGTCTAGCCTTGGGCTGGTCAATATCTTTAAATCTTATGGTTCTCAGCTAATAATCTAATGAGATAGTAATGCCTTAGGATAATGACTGATCTAACCTATAAGGCAATTGGAAAATTTACTTTTGCATTATTTGACAAAAGAGCCAGAAGTTGAATTTTGTTATTGCTTACAATAAAATTGCTTATCTCTTTAAAACCACTCCTGCTTCCTGCTTGGTAATTAGCTATCTTCTGAATACAGGTTAGTCAAAATGACATGGATTAAAAGAATAATAAATCAGAACAATAAAATAATGAGAACTCCTTTCTCAAACTGGAGCCAAATAGTTCAGCTGTCATGGAAGGAGGTGGATAATATGAAGGACTGTTAAGGTCAAAGGGGTGAAGGACAACCTAAAAGAGACAGAGAATGTGTATCCTGATAAATAAAAAATTTTAGCCATCAGGGGGAAAAAGCTTCTAATCTGGGCAGAATGTCTTCTAACAAGGGAAAAAAACTTGGTGATAAGGAAAAAAATAGAAGGAAGGAAGATAGTTATGGTAGTAAAGGACAATTGAGAGAGAGACTAAAGAGCTGCTGTAATTGGAGAGCAAGGAAAACATACCTCCCTTTCAGTCCAAGTTGAGAATGCTGTGCTATAATTCTTTTGTCTTACTCGCCTAACGCTGTGTTAATGTTAGAAACCACAGTAACTTAGTGGAGCAAGTCCATTTGAAATCAGAATCCCACAAAAGCATGTAACAACCTTTCCCTGTCATGGCAGCATTTGAAAGCTGTGTTCTGGGTTCTCCAGAACATAGGTTTGATTCAGAAAGAGTATGGAGAGTAGTATTTTCCACCTTAGAAACAGCAGATGAACAATTCATTTGCCTGTCAGTGCTGATTTTCTTAGAGGAGGACCAGTCTCCTTGCAGTGGCTCTGTTATGTGGTGCTGCTGGACAAGTCACCTTTCAGAAGGTCTCCTAGGGTATTCAGAGCTCAGGACTGGGACAGCTCAGAGCACATGCCAACCCAACTGAGAATGAAGCTGTCTCCATCTTCCAGACAAAGGAACTTAAAACCATCAAGTTGGTTCATCTTGTCCCCACCCTTCCAGGTAGGACTGCCAGCACAACTGCACCCATGTGATCTTCTCTATACTTCCAGCGCTGAATTTGGAGACCCCAGTTCCTTGCCTACCAGAATATTTGCTGAGCACACTGGACATAGTAGGCTTTTGAAGACACATATTTTGAGACTTTTATTGTCTCCTCAATTTTACCTTTACCTGTCAGTGTGATTATTTGTATCAAGTAACCTAGAGAAAAATACTGTGGTGATGGGGTTTGTGGGAAAATATAGCTGACTGGTTGACTGTATTTCATACTCTGTTGTTTTTTATTCATGAGAGAGTACTTCCCAGAATAGCTCCAACTTTGGTTCCAAAGGATAAATTTCATGCAAATGTCTAGTTGGTATCCAAACCCTCACAGTAAATCAGAATATTTCCTTCAGTCTTTGAATCTTCATAGAGTCCACATGATTTATTTATCTGGCACTGCAAAGTTTCAGCTTCCTAAAAGACTTTCTATTTTGTTTGCGGTCCATAAAATGCTTCCAGAGGTTCATTTAACACCAAGTAAAAGCATGTCCTTCAGGGGTTGACAAGACTTCAAAGACAAGAACTTTTTGTTAATTGACAACTCTGTTTCATCATTAAGCCATGCTTCAATGTATATGTCAAAAACTTGCCTGGGAGAATCAGGGTCAAAAGCATGAAAATAGGAAAGAAAAGCATGTGGAAGCTCTCTATATGAAGCTATGAGTTCAGTGGAAACAAAGAAAAACTGTAGGGAGTGTTGGCTAAATCAGTGAGGATGAACACTTTCGTTGCCACTCCAGCTATAATGAGCTAGTAGTTGTCGATCTTTTTGCTCTGACAAAAGCCAGAATGGGATGAACTGTCTGACATTGTTCTCTAGGTCAAGTAGCTCCTTCCCAAATTCTAGTGGGAGCTGCTTCTTTTCTGGTCTCTTCAGGAGGCTGTCTCCATATGTAAGAAGTTGTCTGCCGCTTTTGTTGTCCAAAGATCACATGCACAAACAGCTTTTCATGACTCCATGCATCAGAAATCTCTCAGATTACTACTAGATAATATTCCATCTCTGTAACAAGTGTCTGGGAATTCAGATGAGAGCCTCTGGGAAAAAACTCCTCTGCAGAGTACTGATTACTATTTGATACAGCAAGTAGCCATGAACACTTGTAGAAAAGAATTTGTCTTCATCACTCTCACAGCTGATACACATCATCCCAGTGCAGGGGATACTGGTATGGCTTTAACAGCTCCAACTGTGATGCTCAGCTGGGGAGGGCAGGAAGTTCAGTATGCTACCTCATGATGTCATTTTTTCATTTTAAAATTTCCAAATTTTTAAAAGCTGATACTGTGAAAAGATAGAACAGAACCATGCCAGAGAGACTGGTATTATGCATTTAGATAGAAGTGCCAAAACGATGCTGAGCAAACAAACTTGATTTTGACAATTTATCATCTGAGTACTTGAACTTTGGAACTTGCAGCAATTGAAGCAGGACTACTTGCCTCTGCTGAATTTCTCTGTACCACTTGGCATTGCTGCAAAGACTTGGCACTGAGGCACTTCAGAGCTGGTCTCACTGATGGATTGATGTGGAGAAAGATCTTAGAACTTTGTATCTGTTTAGTGTCAAAATCCTATACTTCTGAGTGGTTATATTTTTCATACACTTACTCTTGGGGTCTTTTGTTTTTTCATGATTAATGGCGCTCTGGATCAGGATCAGAATATTTCTAAACTTTCCACCTGTTTTTAAGTAAAATTCAGGATTGTGTCTAAACTGTGTCCTGTGTGTCTGACTTGTTACAGAAGAGACAGGGAATGCTTTACTTCATCCAGTGTCTGGACTTGCTTTGTTTGGCCTGCATCCTTGTGAGATCCAGAATCTTCTTTGAATTTTCTCTTGCTGTTGCCATACAACTTCCTCTCTTTCTTTTCATTTCTCTCTGTCTGCAGCACAAGTTTGTAGTATACAGTGTGACATCTTGATGCATCTAGCAATCTTTTCTGGCTTTCTATTCCTGTCAGAATGGCACTTTCCTTGATCCTCATGGATCACAAATTATACGCCAAAATGTCTCAATGCAAACCGTGTAGGTAGGAATGGCTTGCAGGGATTTTTCTGGAGAGGTAAGGGGAAGTGGCTCTCAAGGGTCTCAAACAGGATGGAGAATAAGCTGCGTTTCACGACTTTGTTGTCACAGGGATGTGATTTAAAGCTTAGTGTTCTGCTTCACATATAAAACCAGGAATTTCCTTACTCTTTTACGGAAAGCGAGGACTCTGTCTCATCACTGGTGTGAGACTCTGTGGTCCCAGCTGGGATTTTTGTGTGCTTTGCCATACAACTGGGCACAAAGAGAAATTTCTGAAGGTGAAGGTTTTCATGTATGCTGCAAAATACATCAGGGAATATTTCCTTTTTCACTATAAATATGATATGAGCAGATGCTCAGAAGTTATGCTAATAAACAAATAAAAGTGGCCCTGGCCTAGCCTGCCACAACATGGTTAGCATTCATGCAGCAAAGGTCTCTTACCAGCCTGAGACACAGAGACAGCAAGATGGAAGTGGTCTGTGATCCATATTAACTGCCAGATCATGCCTGGCTTGTGTTTGGGAGAGTTATGGCTCACCAGAACAAAGTGGGTCATTTAATATTTGATCAGTATGCATGTACTTGGGTGGACATGAGCACCATTTTAATCCCTGATACAAGCATAGCCTGAATAAAGTAGTTTAGATCTGAAAACTGTGAGTCATTCCCATATAGACATTCCCTGCACAAATGTTTTTCCTTTTTTCACAAGTTTTAGACAATCCTATTTGTCCGCCAAGTAGGAGATGCTACCTTGTACCCATGCTGCAGAAGCTACTTACAGATCTCATGTCTGTGATACTATCTATGATCCACCAGTAGGGATATAAGTGGTGTGAAACCACTTTTTTTGATTATTTTAGTACAAGTCAATGACTAAAGCTTTCAAACTTACCAGAGGGATATCAGCCACTAATTCTTTGGGGTCCAATCTTTGCCGTTTTGTGTATGTTTTCCCTTTCTGTGTTGCCATTTCCACCAGACTGATGGAAAGTAAAGGATGGGAACAGGGTTTAAATGGGAAGGAGAGTCTCAAAGGGACATCCCAATTTGCATATGGATTTATTTTTGGCTCTGACAAAGCTGTATTTCTCTGGATCATATTTAATATTATCATGGTTTAATCCTAGTGGGCAGCTGAGCCTCACAGCTGCTTGATCTTCCTCCTCCATTTGTATGGGGGAAAGAATCAGAAGGGTAAAAGCGAGCAAACTTGGTAGTAAAGACAGTTTAAAAGGGAAAGAAAGAGGTGCTTTTCAGGCAAAATAGAACAAGGAATTTATTCGCCAGTTTGCATGGGCAGGCAGGTGTTCAGCCACCTCCAGGACAGGCAGGCTCCATCACGTGTAACAGTGATCTGGGAAGATAAACACCATCACTTCAAATATTTCCCACTTCCTTCTTCTTCCTAGAGCTTCCATTGCTGAGCATGGTGCCTTGTGGTTTGAAATATCCCTGTGGTCAGTTGGGGTCACCTGTTCTGCCTGCATCCCCTCCCAAATCCTTGTGCATCCCCAGCCTCCTCCCTTGTGGGGTGTGGTGAGGAGCAGAAAAGGCCTCAGGTCTGTGTGAGCACTGCTCAGCAGCAACTAAAACATCCCTGTGTTATCAACACTTTTTCCAGCACAAATCCAAAACACAGTCCCATACAAACTAATGTGAAGAAATTTAACTCTGTGCCAGCCAAAACCAGTACAACTATGTAGCTGAATTTTTTTACCAGAGTAGTGAAACCCCTAATAGACCCTAATAGCCTATGTCTATTTACCCATGATTTGAATTTTTATTATTCTTTAGTAAATAAAATTAGGATCACATTTAATGTTTAAATGGATAGCTTAAAATATTGAAAGAACCTTTTGTGCATTACGATAGTAAACATCTCAGTGTAATTTCCTAAACATGGAAACTAAGTGTTTTTCAAGCTGGAATCAATACAGGTTTAAGAAGAAAATCCTTTCCCTCTCAGCAGAAGGGATTGTAATTTTCCCTGAAGAGCTCTTTCAGTCAGCTCTTTCAGAGATGAGCTCCGTTGGTTAGAGCATGATGCTTATAACACCAAGGCTGTGTGCTCAATTCCCTGCATGGGCCATTCACCGAAGAGTTGGACTCGATGATCCTTGTGGATTTATCCCTTCCAGCTCAGAACATTCAGTGATTTGGTGAAAACAGAAAGTGAGTGTTATGCTAACCACCTTTGGTGGTTGTGTAGATTTCACCTTAGCTTGCTTAGAGCTGTTTTGGGAGTCAAGGGGAGAGGCAGTGTTCAGAGAGACAGATTTTCAATTTCTGGTAAGAAAATCAATATTAGAGACTTTGTCAACCAGTCACTGATGAGGATGGAGAAGATAGTTTGCCTTTGATGTTTTGAAAGTCAAAAGTGGCAGAAAGCTGGTTTAACTCAATAAGCAGTGGCTGACATGAAAGACAGGGGATCTTCCTCCCAGAGGACAACTGTGACTTGTGCAGTGCCTTTCAGATGCTGAAGGCTGTCTTGGCCAAATTTCCTGCTTCTGTAAAAGGCAGAAGTGTCACTGAAATCGATGGAATAACTTCATTTCACGTCAGTGAGCAAGTTCTCTCCTGCACAGTATCTTCCTTCTTCTGGTTGCTGGGAATATTCATTCTCCCTTTTTCAATTTGAAAAGGTAAAGGGATATATAGCCCAGCAGACTGAGCTGGTTATTGTGTTGGCAGTGGAAAAGGGGAAAGGTCTTACATGGAACTTATTCTTTTCAGGGAGTTATCAGCCACTGGAAATAATGTCATAGCCATTAAATGCTTGATTTTGCAAATCTTTTGGGCCAGCTTGGTCCCTGTTTAAGTCAGTGGATTGTGACCAACAATAATGATACTTTCTATGTGCAGGCTTTCCTATATAAAATCCTCTGGGACCTACTGAAACTGTCTTATACTAAATGTTATAGAATATTATACACAACAAACACACTAAAAAAAATCAATAACATTTAAGTTTGGAAGACAGTAATGGAGAACTGAATCCTTAAACACAGAAATTAAGGAAACTGCTGGTGGGTGGGACAGATATTTGGGTGTGAGATTGCTTTTCTTCCCGTATTGGAAGTAGGCAGTCAGAATCAGTATATGTTGAAATCTGGAGGCTGAGCAGTCAAGGATGGTGAATGAGAATTTTTCTGGGGGTGGCAGTGATGCAGTGGCATTCAGAGGAAATGTTACCATGGTATTCACAGACTGATGTGAACATATAGGAGGTATAGAAGAAGAAAGCTCTAAAACTAGTGCCAGGATATGGACAGAAAAAGCAGGAGGATGCTGAAATCTCTCATTATCTAAAAGTGGCTTACTGCCTTTGAATGTTAGCAGTTTTCTTTTCCTTCACAGCAGCTTTTGTGTAACCCAGTCTTTGACAGTGACACTCAACCATTTTAAATTCATTTTAGTTATATCTTCAATAAAAATTGTTGCTCAAAATGATGTCTTTTTAGTATGAACAGGAATTGCCAACCTTTAGTCATTACTATGGTAATATGTGCACATTTCTCTAGGTCAGGACACTCAGGTGCTGTATTGCATCAAGGTTTGATTATATGTGCACCCTGATGCAGTTCTGGATGACGATGATGCAGTAGGATACTGCATCTTGTAGGATAATAAGGATGCAGTAGGATTCTGCATCTTGTAGGATGATAATGATGCAGTAGGATACATCATCAGGATGTTGTAGGATACAACAGGAGCGCTGCAACCAGGATGGGCAAACAGGTCAGGGCACAGCTGTTTGCATTGGAGGATGTGCAGAATGGGTGTTCTACTGGCCAAACAGGGGGACTCGAAGTCCACCTAACCCAGCAGCTGGGCACCATTCTGTTACCATTTGCACAGGCCAAGGCAACTCATCCCACCTGCCTCCCAGTGCAGAATTCCTCTGAGAGCAAGGTTGCAGCTCTATCTGGGAGGTCTGTACCATCCATCCCATAGCCTGGGAAGGCTAGAAGTAGTGTGACCAGCAGGCTGAGGGAGGAGATTCTGCCCCTCTACTCTGCTCTCATGAGATCCCACCTAGAGTGCAGTGTTCTGCTCTGGGCCCCCAACATAAGGACATGGGCCTGTTGGAGCAAATCTTGAGGAGGCCATGAAGATGATTAGAGGGCTTGGACCACCTCTCCTATGAAGACAGCCAGCACCTTCCAGTTCCTAAAGGTGCTGCAAGAGAGCTGGGGATGGACTTTTCTCAAGATTTAGTGATAGGATGAGGGATAATGGCTTTAAACTGAAAGTCAGTAAGTTTGGATTAGATGAAAGGAAGAAATTCTTTACTGTGAGAGTGGTGAGGCACTGGCACAGGTTGCCCAGAGAAGCTGTGGATGCCCCATCCCTGGGAAGTGTTCAAGGTCAGGCTGGATGGGTCTTTGAGCAACCTGGCCTAGTTGAAGGCCACAGGCAGAGAGGTTGCACTAGATGATCTTTAAGGTCCCTTCCAACCCAAGCCATTCTACTATTCTTCTGATTCTGTTTTTCCAGTGAGATACCCAGCTGAAACCTCTGCTCAGTCTGCTTCTGCAGCTGTTGAAGATGAAAATGTGATACTTGCCTTGGTTGAATTTGTCTCCTATTAATTACTGGGCAAGTCTTATGACAAGTACTGTGTCTTTAATGCATATTGGTACCTGTTTATACAGCATCTGATGCAAAGGGTTGTGTTCTGTTGTTGGGAGCTGCAGTTGCTGCAGGCATAAAAATAACCAGTGCTATTGGTTATAATAATCATATTAATGTTTCTGGAGTTCTTGGAGAAGAATAGGGAATATATTTTTCATCCCAGATGATACTCCCATCTTAATTAAAACATTTATTAATGTCTAGGTTTGGGTGCTAGCTCTTAATGAGCAAACTGTAACTAAGAAGACCTCATAAATATGTAAAGCCCGTTGGGTTACTCCAAGAGTGTCTAGAACTATAAAAATAAGATTTTCTTAATGGCAGTACTAAAATGTAACGTGCTCGTAAATCTGTTCATATGAAAAATATGCAGAAACTAATAAACCATCCAAAGCATTATGATTTCTGAAATTTAGGTCTGTCATTTATGAAGGCACCAATACCATGAAATTGTGATATGATGACTATGTTATCACAAACTACAGGTGTATCATTCATTCTAATAAAGTTATTGAAAATGCATTAAAAATAAGAGCAAAATATCCTGAAAAAATACGCCAGAACATGTCTTTCCCATATATCAAACTTCTCTATTTCAGTGTGAAGATGCATTTAACCATAGTTGTAAGTAGGTCACACTTATTTTTTGCAGAATTTGTAGAATTTTCATTTCAGGTAATGTCAGTATGATAATTGTTCCTATCTGGAGGTTGTTATCAAGAGAAATCATTCCTGAGGGTGTAAAAACATTTGAGATTTCATATTTATTAGACCAATGCATCTTTACATCTCTAATTTTGATTAACAACTTTACACAAGGATGAAGCATGTGAATTTCTGTGGTATTTTTAGTGACTGTAATGATCTTTGATAAAACCTGTCCTACAGTGCCATCATTGTTATATATAATTCATCTGATAATCCTTTATCTGGCAAGGAAAAAAAGAATCCTTTAAAAGGTTGCATAAGCATTTCAACAACTTTCTACTCTAAATATATGTAAAGCTACTCAATTACATAAAGTATTTAACTGATATATGAATTATAAGTTCTTTTCTCAAGACTGAGAAAAGCATAAATTTAGCTGATAAATGCTGGTATTACCTTAGGGATTCATGCATTCTGTTTGCAGGAGTTTCCTGGTAGCCCCATAAGAGTTGTATTTCAAGGCTGGATCATATATGAAAAAGAGGCAAAAGTGATTGCATGTTGAGTTAAAATATTTCAGTGTTGACCTTTAGAAAAGAGGTATTATTTTGCATAATTGCAGCCATACAGGGTATTTGTCCAGCTCCTAATAGGACTTAGATAAATTAGGGAATCCTCATCTTTAGCCAACCAAAGAACCTCCCCCCCCCAAAAAAAACCCCACCAAAACCTGGAGAGGTGACAGGGCAAGGAAGATGGCTGTTCCTTAGATGGCATAAAAATAGTACCAGCTGGCTAAATTTGCTCTTATGTGCTGGAACAACCTTGGAAAGAGTTTGCTGTAATGGGAGTGTCCTCTGCTGGTCATTTGGCCTGGGTAGGAGCTCCTCTGAAGATGAAAAACATTAATTAGGAAGAAGTAGCAGCTTATGTATAAATTAAACCAATTTTCTGCTCTTGCCTTTGTAGTGCTGAAGTCTCTAGGCACCTAATGGCCTTTCTCTTCTTGGACCCTAATTTTACATACATATATATATATATATATACACATATACATATGTAAAATTACAATGAACACTGAGATCAGGCAATTTAATTAGTTAATGTTTATAAACCTCTTTCAAGATGAAAAGAGCTCTGTAGGTGGCATGCATTATTAATTGATATTAATATTTGTTCAGAAACTGAAGTTGAAATTGGTGACATCATTAGTGTGCATAAATGAGGGGTTTTTTTCTTAGTTTAATATATTTGTTAATCAGCTTTGCAAAGATTTTTTGCTGTTTTGGTCTGGAAGTTCTCTAATAGTTTCAACTTTGGCAGCTGGCAGTGAATGAATATGTTATTAGTGTATCATAGGCAGTCATAAAATACTAGGTAAGAACACCATCATGGTACCTGGTTTAACTTAGGGGAGCTCCCTAACATTTTCAGTAAGGCAATATGGAAAGAAAATTATAGAAATCTAAGTGGAACAGCAGCATGTCTCTAGCCATACTCAATTCAAGAACTTGGAGGGTGGAGGGAGTGGAATAGAAAATCCACTCCTCAAAGTGGTTAAAAGTAGATGTCTTCATTGTTTCCAAAGCTAAATGAAGGAACTTAAATGAATTTTGTGGTCGTCTTTATGAAAGAGTTCAGGATTACAAATTGTTCCTAGGAAGGCCATTCATCTAGTATAAATATATGTTGCCTTGAATAATGAGCTTTGTGATTGCATCTTTCTTTCTCATTCATCATATCACTGAGTTTATGCATTGTATTTTCCCCTGTGTGGTGTATTAGGGTTTGAGCTGAGTCCCAAATTCCTTTGCTGACATCCATTTCATACCCACCTGATCCCCCTCCTTGGCATTGATTTTAAAAATTGCCTGGACTTCACAAATGCTGAGTGGTATGTTACACATTGGCCAGCTCCATCTGGAGTATTTGCTTTTCTTTTCTTGCATTTGTACATTTAGATTTGGTACATATGGATGTCTTCCATGGGTTCACATCCATTTCTGGAATTGTAATGTATGAGTGCTGTGCAGACTTTTTGGCCCTTGGACGTTCTCAGGACATCAGTTGTTAATGGGCAGCCTGGGGGTTTGGCAGTAACATAGCACAGGAATTTCTCTTTCCATTTAAAAGTATGTGGTCATTTCCAAGAGGAAATTTAACTATCCCTGACAACCACTCCTCACTAGTAAACCTAGTTAATGCAAGTATGTAGAAGTATGTAGGCTGATTGAGTGGAACTGGAAACATGTTTAATTTTTTACTGTGTCTGCAGGTTACCAGTTTCATTAACCTTTTGAAGGCTAAACAACCCATAAATGGGTTTACTGCTAGAAAATAACCAGTTTTCACCAAGGTGGGGTGGCAAGACAATTTGATGCGTGAATGGCAGGCAGAGAGATGAGTGTCCACCTCAGTAGAGGAAAGTATTGAGCAGTATCTGCTTTGACCTGTAAGTATTTGACATGTATACTTACATACTGACACAAGTTCAGCTTGAATGGGGCTCTGAGCAACCTCATCTAGTTGACGATATCCCTGTTTATTGCAGGGGGACTGGACAAGGTGGCCTTTAAAGGGCCCTTCCAGCACAAACTATTCTGGAGTGACTGCATCAGTGAGCTAAGGAAGGGTAGGCATCTATCTGGACTTAGACATGGTCCCCCACAACATCCTTCTCTCTAAACTGGAGAGAGATGGATTTGATGAATGCACTGTTAGATGGAGAAGAAAGTGATTGGATGGGTGTATCCAGAAGGTAGTGGTCAATGACTCAGAGTCCTGATGGACATCAGTGATAATGTCCCTCAGGGATCCCTACTGAGACCAGTGTTATTTAAAGTTATTAATGTTGTGTAATGTTTTCTTCATGAATGACATAGATGGAAGAATGGAGTGCACCCTTAGCAAAGTTGCAGATGACACCAAGCTGAGTGGTTTTGTTGACACACATGATGGATGGGATGCCATCCAGAGGGACCTGGACAAGCTTGAGAAGTAGGCCCATGGGAATGTCATGAGATTTAAGCAAGTGCAAGGCTCTGCATCTCAGCTGGGGCAACTCCTGGTATAAATCCAGGGGATGAACAGATCAGAGAAGGAAAGGAAAGGCATGAGGAAAGGCTAAGAGAGTTGGGTTTGTTCATTCTGGAAAAGAGAGGGTTTTGTGGCCTTCCAGTAGATGGAGGAAGCCTACAAGAAAGCTGGAAGAGGGACTTTTTACAAGAGCATGTAGTGACGGGACAAGGGGCAGTGGCTTCAAATTGAAAGTGGGTAAGTTTAGGTTAGATATTAGGCAAAAATTCTTTACTGGGAGGGTGGTGAGGCACTAGAACAGGATGCTGAGAAATAATGTTGATCCCCCCAAGTATATCAGGTCAGATTGGAAAGAACTCTGTTCTAGTAGAAGGTGTCCTGTCCAGGGAAGCGAGTTTAGATCTAGATGATCTTTAAGGTCACCTCCAACCCAAGCTGTTCTATGGTTTTTTGATTCTATGATTTTATGAATCTGTGATTCTATGATTCTATGGTATGCAGTAGCTGAAAGAGCCTCGCTGCAGCCTTGGCTACAAGAAAGCATGGATTTTAACATTCTGTCAACCAGTGAGACATCACTGTTTGATGTCCCAAGTGATAGTCATGAAGGACATGATCAAAGATGTATTCCCTCCTGGAGGACTCAGGACTCTTTTCTTGTTTTTAAAAGTTGTTTTTTTTCCTCTAATATGTATATATAACTCAAATGTCGGAGGATCTGATTTTCCTCCTGTGTGTTATTAGCATAGATTAATTTATGAATATTTTAGGTGGGAGAATTGTGTTCCCACCCATGGGTATGTGTTGCTTATGTTTAGGATAACTTGATGATGCATTTTCAGGATAAAGATTTTAGTTTCACTATATGAAGCTTGGTTTTCTTCCTGCTGCTCTTTTATCCTGTGATTTAAATGTAGATGACTGAGACAACATTATTGCTGGACTTGAGATTATTGCTTAAACTATGAGCCTAATGGAGTTACTTTTTTTGAGTTCTGTTTAAAAAAAATCCCTTATAGTTGAAGTAAGATACGTTGGAAATGGAATGTGCAAATGCAAATACCTGGTCTAGAAGTTTTTAAAACATAATACAAATGTTATAAGTGAAAATAAGTGAAATTTTTAGAATGGTGAACATCAGGAAAGCAGGGCAAAAGCGGGTCCCTTTTGAATTCAGGATGAGAGCAAGAGGCACTGCTGCCATTCCCACCCTCCCATTTTGCTTCCAGTGCAAACTCAATAGATGTAGTTCATTACCACAGATAGTTTAATCCCCACTTAATTGCCTTATTCACCTCTAATTGCTTCCCATCCCATCTTCTCTGCTCCTGTTCTCATTGAATATGTTTGGTATTTTTCCTCTTCTTTACAGACTTACTCCTACCTTCTCTTCTGTGCTGTCTCACCCACCTTTCTTTAGAGATAAAAGGTTTTTTGTATTAATATAGTTTAACAAGCAGGAAAAGAAATTCAAATGTGTAGATTATAATGACAGATTTTTATTCAGTGTTTTAGTGTATATTTGAAAGACCTAAAGTATTGTGGAAGGTCTGCATTGCCTATAAATTTTCACTGGGCAAATAACCCCATGGATTCTGCGTGTTTGCTTTTCTTTTTCATATTTGTTTTCTAGTTATTCCAGCAAACATATTTACTAGCAGGAATCCCTAAGAAATCCAGTAGGTTTTCAAAGGTTGTTAGGTTCCTCATTAGTGGGCTGATTCTAGGAGTTAGACCTACTCTACCTATAAAGAGAAAGTGATATTCAGTCAGAAATAACCACTGTAGCTGAAAGGTGAAATTTTAAAGATGCATAATAAACTATTGCTGACTCTTCACAAGTTAAACAAATATCAGCAGAAAATAATCACTGTGTAACTGCTGTAGAGAAAATAATTTGTAGAAGCATGTAGGCAATGCGTGTGCAGGTTCATTAAAAGAGATAATTAATTGAAGAAGTTATTTGCTACCAAATTGCTGCCTATCCATGACAGAAATGAATTCACTGCTACTCTAATGGTAAGAAACTCATGAAGATGTGCCACTGCTTGGAAGAGGTTGGGTGTGCAATTGTAAGCCTTGGGAAAATTTTAGAAGGGCTCGTGATTGGTCAGAGATCCAAATCTAGTGTTCCTATCACTGATCTCTAGTTCCATCTGCCATGTCACACCAAGGAGATGAGATTAATAAATGATGTTTCAGTATTGGTCATATATGGCCTACTCTGTGTTTTGCTTCTGCATCATTACAAAAACGATGGAAAAAACCTAGTTCTAACAGTGGTATTCTTTTGAGGACTAAATGTTGTCTAATCATTTTACAGGTATATTAATATTTATGGGACTGTGCACATGTGCACTGTAGCCTACTTACAGGGTCTATTTAAACACTTGATTACACAGCAGAACAGTTTGTCCAGTCTAATGCCCTTCTGTGCTGCATGTTGCCTTGGCTGGTTGGAGACCCCCAGGGAGAATGTCATCTCAGGGGAGGGGGAAGCTCAACCAATACTGAGTTTACTTATTGCCACTTTCTGCCTCTGGTATGGGACATGTTAGGGCTGAAATGAGCTGCAGAGATCAGAACTATTTTGTTTCAGTTTCTGAGGGAATCTTTTCTGACAGCGTGCTGGACAGCAGGGAGGCACAGTTCTGCATGTAGATTGCAGTCAAGGATATGTTTGCTGTAGGCTGATTTATCCTCTTGGGAAAAAGTAGTTAACCTGTGGGCAGCACCATGCTGTTCTAACTAATTCCAGTGTCTCAGCTAGCTTATTTAGAGCTGGAACAGATACCAATGCACTGCTCTGCAGGCTGAAATATCAATGTATGCTGGAGTGTGAAGTCTGAAGATCATTTTGGCAGAAGCATAATTTACTTCCTAATATTTCTGTGAAATCAGGCTGCTGGGTCACAGCAAATGTAAAGGGGTGTGTCAGACTGGGCATAAGGCTGGACACTTCAAATGAGAAAATAGGGTAGCTGCTGCCTGTCTGCACTGTGTCCTGTGCAGGACTTGGGTGTAGTGAGGCAGCTGGGAACCTGCTCCTCAAACCTGTGAGCTTCTTCCACGTGAAGGAAAGGCAAATAGGGCATCTGGGTCCTTTGGAGCAAGATGGGTGCAGAAGTGCTGCTTTTCTGGGAGCTGATTGCTGTGGACCACATTCCCTCATCTCCACACTGTCGCGTGGGGAGGAGGCTTGAGGTGGCATGCAGGAGGGTGGGTGTCTTGCTGTGTTCTCTCTGGGCTTGTGGGAAGAGAATGGCAGTCCTATCAAAATGAAGTGTAAGCAAGTCCTCAGTTTCCCTTGCCTCGGAATATTAGCCAAAAGAAGAGAGAAGAATAAATAGAGGAAGGTGTATTAAGGGTTGGGGGAAAAACAAGCCACCATTATATTTATATCACCACAGGGATTTTGACATTGAACCACAGACACTGATTTCATTATTTCTTCACTGACTGAGGCAAGATTTGCCTTGCAATTTTTATTGTGGATAAATTCACCATGTGGATTTCCTTTCCCAGGCAGCTTTAGAACCACAGTAATCTTACAGCAGACTGTTGGATATTGCTTCCAGAAAGTGTGTTATATCAGATACCTGGGCCAAACCTGTTCTTTTAATTGCTTATGATCCCAAAACATAGATTAGTTCATATCTAGCTTAACACTTGAGAAGGGTCAGTTGATTCTGTATGCTGATCTGGTACTTAAATCAAAGCTATAATCATTGGAATTACCATCATATTAGTTTTTGAAATTGAAGTGATCACTTTTAATCTCCCTGTTACCATTTGCTGCCTCTTGCTAGCACAATGTTTTGCTTTTTATATTTATTTAGATTTCTTGTTTATTCATTAATTTATACAACATTTATTGCAAATATACCTGGAAGCTGTTGCTAGCTATATGGGTTTTTTTTCTGTGAACAATCCAGCCTGGCTTCTGGGAGCTATCAGTAATGCATCCACAGAAGAAAGTTTTTGACAAAAGCCATCCAGGATGAAGTTTATTTTGGTTTGCAAGGTGGAGGCATTGTAGTTATGTGTTCCTTGCCTCACAGGAACTGGAAGAGTAGTTATACTGAACAGCAGCCCAAGGCTGCTTGACAGAGGGGTTACTGTACCCTGACCTCTTTCTGTGGAGCCCAGCCTTGTAAATCCTAACATATTGAGACAATTGGCTATCTTTTCATGGTAGCCAATATGTTCTTGTGATATCCTGGCCAATTCTGCCTAGAGGAATAGGTAAATTCAGCAAGTTGCAAAGATGGTACAAAGGCAACTTTTTCCTTTCCTCCCACATTATACTGGGCACAATCTCAGAAAACTGGAGGTTTTGTCAAGTTGCTTGAAAACAGTGAAGTTCTCTGAGGAGCTCATTGAAACCATGCATTAACACATAACTGGAGTTCTTAGATACCACAAACACGTGCAAATTCACTAGTAACTAGCTCCCAGACAATCCTATTAAATACTTTGAAATCACAATAGAAAAAAAATTTTGGGCTAGTTGTGTGACCCAAGAAAATTCTTTTATCCCTTGTATTTATTCTGGTTGTGTTAAGCACTGTAAGTTACTCTGGGCAATCATATTGCACATCTGCTGAAGTTTCTGAATGTTTGCCTCAAGCAATACCAAAGAGATTGCATTGCAGAAATCTGGTCTGAAATCTACTGAAATGTATTTAGCTGGCATGAGCCCGAGTAATACTGTTAAATGGCATTACAAACTGCTGTGCATACATTAATTCCAGACAATGTACACTTAAAAAAACTCCCAGTTCCAGAAAAGAAGATTACATGACAGATTATTCGGCACCAAGATGAACAATGATGCCTTTCCTGCTTTTGCCATGCAATAAAAAGATGGACAAAGTACAAAGTCAACTAACATTGGAAGGATCTGTACATGTCCTGAATTAGTATCAGCCCCAGGTGGGTGGTGGCATCTACATAATGACCACATCCCAAACATTCAGTTGGATTCCTGGGATGTTGTTTTGCTGAAGGGATTTGAACATTTCTGGCTTCCAGGAGATAAGAGACGCCTACAGCTGTTGGAGAAGACAAGTCTGAATTTTCTTTTTTGAATATTACTTTTTTCACCTAGCAGCTACTGGGTTCCTGAACTGATGTGTTGGCAGTTTCAGCCTTTCCTGGTTCATGGAGGGCCTTTATTGTTGAGGCTTTTGAAGAGAGAATGATCGGTTTAAAGTGCTTCCAAGCAGCTCTCCTTGCATATGGTCTCTGGTTAATGCTTAGGTTTTAATTTAGTATTTAACATTCTTCTAGTGAAGCCTGATGCAGGCAGGAGTGCCCATGGCATTCCTCAAGGCTGTCCACTCTTTGTTAGCAAGCTGCTGAGCTCTGGCCTCTGTCAGTTCATCACAGGGTTGGTTATCAGGCTTTTCCATACACAGATTCATTTATTTTCTGGTCTTTCCACTTGCCTTATGTATAAATCTTGGCTATTTCCTCTCAAGGTTAGGCTATTTCGAGCTCTGGACTGAATATTGAGAGGTGACTGAGCTCTTGCATTACTGATGGAAAGGAGTTCCTTCAATCCTGCATCCATTTTTTGTAGCCATCTGGGAGGAAAGGAAAGGGATTAATCACATTTTCAGGGAGTGTGTGTAGAGATGGGATGCAGTTTTGATTAACCTTCTCTGCACACTTAAAGAGCCTTTTTCCTTCAGATTCATACACCAAACAGATGGTTTTATATGTGAAGTAGATTGGTTTAGTTTCCATGGAAGGAATTTAATTTATGGAAATTTAGTTTAATTGACTGAAAACAATTTTTGGATTGCATTCTTTGGACTTAGTAATACAGTTGTGTGTGACTTGTGTCGTATCAGTAAATACTTCCTAGTGTGGTTCCGTCAGCTGCTTTCAAGCTAATCACAGCGCTTAACTTGGGCTCTCTTGGTTAAGTTTTTGACATCTGCATGAGACGAGAGATGATTATAACTTCTGCTTACCATAACTAAATTTATTTTCCTTTGTGAGTAATGGAGAACCATTATAAAAGTCTATCTGCTCTGCATCCTGCCCTATAGCCCTTCTCTGAAAATGATGGTGAGTGATCCAAGTGGTCCTAAGTGAATGATCCGAACACAAGGATCTCAGGTGAAAAATGGCATTGTTTTTGGTGCTGCACCAGTAACTGTGATGCTAACAGTAGTGTTCACTTCATCTAGATTTTATGATTCTTAAAGATAATTAGACAGAGGTCAAGGAAGGATTTAGTTAGGGTCTAAGTGGCTGTATCCCTATAGATGAGCTTTGAGATGGTTTTAGGTTGGACGTAATTACCAATTTCTTAGAATACGTGCTTTGAGTATGTGTTAATTTAAAGATGATTTCTAGACTAAAATAGGGGCAATTTAATTTAGACATCCAAAGGTTTTCACAGTTTAGGAGAACCTGCAGAACTGTTAGATTGGGTGATTCTGAGGCTTTAGATGCATTTAAGGTGTCAGGAAATATCCCAAATTAGTTGGGATTAGGTAGACTTGATTTAACATCGCTTTCATTGTGGTTCTTTTCATAGCATCTGATAATCCTACAATGTTAAGAAACTTAGTCATGCTCATGAGCATTAATAATCTTCATCTATGAGACCCTGAGATCTTGTATGTTAAATGTTTTGCTCTTTATTCACTGGTGTGTGCCCATGGCAAAGCAGGAGGTCAAACCAAGTCTGAAGAGCCATGAGCTGTTGCCCAAACCAGTGAACTCCTGACCTGAAAAGGGCAGCAAGCAACTGCTGCTCCACTTAGATTTTTCACATGAATCTCCTCTTTTTCTTGAAATTAAAGTGTATTCCTTTACTAGTTTCTTTCTATGTCCTATTTCTGCAGCTGGACCTTCTGACATGTTACCCACATATCTCTGAATTATGTATCAGGCATAAAACTGTCAGGCTTCTTCAGAAAATTTGGCTGGAGGGCATAAATCCCCTTCCTCTCTCACACCTTTCACTGGTTTTCTGTGGGGATTGTAGAGTTGCTGAAAATAATGTAGTAAAATACAGTATGTAAGATAATGTAGTAAAAGAAGAAAGAGTATGGTGGTGAAAGATTCTTCTTACAGGCAAGCTGGAGATTTTGGAGGCTGTTCTGATTGCTGCATAGATACCTTTAATTACTATGGCTCAGTGGAATGGAAAACCACATGCCGGGAAAACATTAACACAATAATTTGCAGGTTTTTTAAACAGACACATGAGTATGTTGATGGTGTAATCTAGTGGGAAACCCAGAAAAATATTCATAAATGACATCTCATTGATTATGGTATTTTATTAAGAATATAGCAATGCCAGAAGCTTGATAATTTTTTTTTTCCCCTGGAAATATGTGGTGCTAACACAGACATGTCTTCAGTATGTTCTGGGAGGGTTTTGAAAAATATCAAGCTCCGTTATTGAAATCAAGCATGCTGCCTGTGATGGAGGAAGGTACAAATAAGTTCATTCACATAGGGAAAAATACTTTGGGAAATGCTCTGGGTGCTAGAGCACAAAGCTGCACACCACAGGTGGTAGAGCTCAAAGATTCAGTGAGCGTGGAGATGTGTTTGCTCAGATTAAGGAAATCAAATATTTCAAATAAATCTCTAGAAATGGCTTGAAAACATTAACTGCTCTTACTTATATTTGTCATCCAAAGCTTTGCAGACCAAAGTGTGCCCTTACTGAAAGGTAATATGCAGTTGCAGATCAGGAAGGACAGGTAGTTGTAATCAAAACACTGACATTCTGAGACTGATTACTGGGAATGAGAACATAAATACCAGTTTGCAGATGAATAAAGTCAGGGGCAGACCTGTTTACCACACCTGCTAAACTGAAAGAGCGATCCTGAGAGTCCTGGCTCTCAGTCTGGGCTCTGACTGCTACCAGTTTGCCTTCTGCTGTAGAAGAATAATATTCTATTTTACACTCTTTGCTATGCAACAGTGTAATAGTGAATAAACAGATCTTTCTTGTAGTAGCAGAAGCCAGGAAATGGAAAGCAAATTGTGATCTCTTTTGGTCTCAAATGTTTCCCAGTTCTATTTAAGCAAAAAGGTTTTATTTGTCCAAGATGTGTAGAGCAATATGTAGGCAGAAGCTGCTTTATACATGAACTTCTATTTTCATTCTGATTTTAACAATTAGAATTCAATTCTGTGGTAATTATATAAAAAAAAAATCACAGATGATGGTAGATATAGGAGATCTGTGATAATAGGAACATGTTGCCATAGACACAACTGTTCAATGTGACACTGGGACACTGCTGCGTGAAGAAACCCACTGAAGCTGTATTTCACAATGCCCTGAAATTATGCAGTTGTGAAAAATTAATTATAATCCTTTCACTGAAATACTGTGATGTTGATTCTAAAATATTCAACAAGCTATTTCAGTGCAGAGGGCTGTCAAATGACAGAGAAAGCCAATACATCAGGAGTACTGAGATATGTTTAAAAGTTTTAGTTCTTCCAGGTGGCCAACATTTTTGAGCATTGCATAGCTTTGTTATGGGTTTTAACAGCTTCACTTATAGCTTGGGAATTTCTACACCTCTTTCAAAAACCTTTCTCATTAATTGGCATGAAATACCTCTCTTTATAGAAAACTTAGCAGAAGAAGCAGAGAACAATGCAAAGCAGAAGTGTAAAATGACAGTTTTCTTTAACAGGCAGTAAATGTGGAGTTGAGTGTGCTTCCAGATTGTTCCAGTCTTGTGGGGATTTTTGTGCATGTGAATTAGCAGATACATCTGCATGAGGTCCAGAAGAACTTGGCCATCATCTAGCCTGACTTCCTGGCCAGGACTTCACTGAAATCAGCAGACAGCAAGCATTTGCCCATTTAGCATATTTTGTGGTTTGGCTTGTTTTTCCAGAGCATCATATACCGCAGCAGCAGCCGCCATTAATGAGCAGATTTCTGATGAGTGTTTAGCAAGATACATTCTTATTACAAAGGTAAACTTATGCAAGCACATAAACACACTCTATGTCAATCATTATTATTTAATTCTCATTGCCTTATTGCATCACAGGTTTTGTGAGGGACCAGGTGTCATCAAAGGTGGGGAGATGAGCTACATTCCTGTGCTGGTTTGGTGGAGGATGGAAAAAAGCCCTTCCTATGTTGTATGTTTATTTTATTGACTTCAATTCTTTCCCTTCAGACTCAGATTTTTAAAAAAACAAAAGCTGCATTGCATCTCTCCAGCTCACAAAAGACTAAACCATTTGCATTCTTCTGTTTTCTAGACATGAGTCACCTCTCACAACAGATTCTCCTCTCCTCCTTTCTGGGGGAAATCTTCTTATAGTCCAGTTTGACTTCTCCTACTGAGCCAGTAACAGCTCTTAGTAGCCTTGGTTCTGATTGATAAATACAAGCTAAAATGTCTCTTGCCCACCTGCCTTTCAAGTGTACTTCCACTGAAGACCCACACAATATTTCTATCATCTATATCAGGACTCCCTGACTTTCTGATCAATCCCTCACACTTCATATACTTTCCATCATTTTCACAGCTTATTGGAGTAAACTCCATGTAGGAGTTTCCCAAATCAGGAAACCACATTTGGATTAAAGTTACCCCATAACTGCAAATGTATCTGAAGTTGTTCAGATTCCAGTATTCTTGTGTTCAGAATACTCTTTGATAATTGCATGATGCTCTTACACTGTATCCAGTGTCCCAGTCTTTGTGACTGAACCAATATTCACAAACACCTCTTAAAGGTGATCACATATTCCAGCATGTGAACTCCAATTTCAGTGTGGTGATGAAAAGGAGATAGAAAAAGTTATTTTCAGGTTCTATTACTCTGCTTTTGTATAACAGCTATAGTAGAACTGATAATCTCCCAAAATAATAACAGAGAGCATCAGCTCTTTATAACTGAGGTTTACAGACAAACTGATTATTGTGGCATGTGTGTTAGGATTATTTTATACCTTAAAGAACATCCGTAAAATTCCTTGAAGTTAATAAGATGGTTGGTTTTAGTGTTGGTTTTAGTAGATGCAGATTTTAATTCAGCATATATCATACTTTAGTCTGATTTTATTTATTTTTTGTGCAAGATTCTCATACTTTATAGGACTGTAGATATTTATGACCCTGCTGAAATTAAAAAGGTTACTTGTATTATGATTGACAGTAGGCTCTGGCTTTGTTTTCCTAAGAGATTTGATGATATTTTTAGTTAATGTGTGAAATGGGGCATGCTATAACTTCTTTGGGTCAAGGGGACTGCAATTTCTAAAACTATTTAAATAAAGTATTAAGAGAACAGAAAATGTTCCTCTTGGATAAATATGGCTCAAGTCAATTGGTATTCTGCTGTCAGCATGCATGTCTCATTCAGTCTTGTCCTCCATGCAAAAGAGATACTGACCCTGTGTACTACACTGAGACTAATTTTGCATATAGACATATTAACAAAATGTTTATAGACAGCCCCATAGCCAGAAAGACTGGCAGAGATTTTTAGCTTTTATAAATAGTTACAGAGGAAGCAGTACTAAAGTCAGTTTCCTTGTGAAATATCATCAGATTATAGCAGTAATTTACATTTTACAAGATATTTCACTGAAGACATTCTCTGAATTTATCTGATCTCCACTGCATGTGACTCAAGGGAGTATTGAAGTGAGAAGAGAACATGCTTGGAAGAAATATGTAAAGCGTGGTATTTTAAAAGGAAACTTCTAACTACTTGGAAATAATAGAACTCCTTAAATAATATTGGTTAAAAAGGGTTCTTTAACTGCTGCGAAATAATAGAAGTACTTAGATACTAGCAGTGTAAAAAGTTGCTATTCAGATGTAAATGTGTTGAAAATATTTTGTGGCTCTTAAGGACATTTTAAAATTTTGACTTTGTGTGCCAAATTCTTCACTACTGAAGCAACTAAAAAGAATAATTTCCAGAAAGAAATAACCATGCTTTGACCACAACATTTGAGGTATTCCCTTGGACCTAGAACAACAAAACATGGCAACAGTTGTTCAGTCAGTACCTGTGGAACATCACTACACCATCAAAAATAAAAAACCCCACAAAACTTCTCCTTTATCATGATGCCATTAATTACAGCCCCTCAGGAGATGGGGTATAACTGATGAGATTTCTCAACAGCAGGTTTCCGAAGCACCACGTGAAATTCTAATTCCCTTTACAACTTTCTTATAGGCCCCATTTAAGTACTGAAAGGTTTTACTAAGGTCTTCCTACAGCTTTGTCTTGTCCAGGCTGAATAACTCCAGCTCTCTCAGCCTGTCTTCATAGGAGAGGTGCTCCAGCCCTCCAAACATCTTTGTGGCCTCCTCTGGACCTGCTTCATCAGGTCCTCATCCTTCCAATGTTGGGCCCCAGAGCTGTGTGGGGCCCAACATCCAGAGCTGGATGCAGCACTCTGGGTGGGCTCTCAGGGGAGCAATGTAGATGGGGACAAAATCGCATCCCTCAGTCTGCTTGCTGGTCACACTCCTTCTGATGCAGCCCAGGATAGGGTGGGATTTCTGGGCTCCAAGTGCACATTGCTGGCTCATGTTAATTTCTTTATCCACCACTATTCCCGAGTCCATCTCTGCAGGGCTCTCTCAATCCCTGAAACAGGTGATTGCCCTGACCTAAGTGTGATATCTTGCACTTGGTGTTCTTGAGCTTCATGAGATTTCCATGGGATGACTCATCAAGCCTGTCAGGGTTCCATTTTATGGCATCCTTTCTCTCTAGCATCTCAATTGTACCACTCAGCTTGGTGTCGTGTGCCGACTTTCAAAGTCACACTGGTGAGGTCACTAATAAAGATACTGAACAGTGCTGGTCCCAGCATGGATTCCTGCAGAATACTACTTGGTAATGATCTCAATTTGGACATTGAGCCATTGCCTGCAACTGGCCATCCAGCAGATTCCTAATCCATCAAACAGCCCATCCATCAAATCCATATCTCTCTAATTTAGAGACAAAGATGTTGTGTGGGACCCTGTCAAAGACCTTACTGAAGTCAAGATAAATGATACCAGTTTCTCTTCCCTTATCCAGCAGCACAGCCTCTCCATCACTTCATTGTAGGAGGCCAGCAGATAATTTAGGGGTGATTTGCCCATTCTGAGGCCGTGTTGGCTGCCTGGAATCACTTTCCTGCCATTCATATGCCTTGACATAGCTCCTAGGAGGATCTGTTCCATTATCTTACTAAACACAGAGGTGAGGCTGACTGGCCAGTAGTTCCTGTGGTCCTCCTTTTTTTTTTTTTTTTTTTAATTGGTGTGATATTTCCCTTTTCCAGTCACTGGGTACTTTGTCTGGCTGCTGTGACTTTCCAAATATGATGGAGAGTGTCCTATCAACTACACCTGCCAGTTCCCTCAGGACCATGGGGTTCATCTCACTGACTCCCATGAACTTTTGGACCTACAGCTGAAAATATTTTGACTTGATGGGTAAAGGAGGAACTGAAGTAAGGAATGAAAGAATTGATAAAACCCTACAGGAAAAGTCCCAATCAGTCAGGGGAAGGGTTTTTTGCTAAATTTATTGTTATTCTAGGGTATTTTTAAAGTCTTCATCTGAGTATTATTTTTACAGTTTGGATACTATTAGAATAAAAAGTATCTGGGTTAGCCAGGTGTCTGTAAATGTTGGGAGTCACAGGTCCCAGAGGAGATACAGATGTATGATTCATCACCAGTTCACCAGTTTTCACAGAGAGAGGTTCCCGACAAAGGTTTTTTCCTCCTTCATGTTTATAATACACTTATTTTGAATATTCATTTTTTGTAAATGGAAAAATAGATTGCTAGATTTAGCACATTATTAGAGTAATTGGACCTATTCAAACCTATCTATTCTTTACTGAGCTTAATAGTTTGCTTTTAACTCATAAGATTTCTAGAAACATCTTGATTCATCATTTGAAATCAGTAAAACATAGAAAATTACACTAATTGTCTTGTAAATAGTTTCCCTCATTAATTAGCCTTTCCTTTCAAATGCTGTGCAGATTTGAAATTACTTTTCAAGAACCTGCTAAATTTAAACATATTTTTAAAACAAGGTGTTTATCTCACTGATAAGATTTATAGTTGAAGTTTTTTTTACATATTAAGCTAATAACTGTTATCAGTGGAATGAAGAGGAATAGAGCATAGGCAATGAATATCCATCAATATACTCTCCATTGTAAATTCAAACACTTTACTTGCTTAATGAAAATACTGGCTACATCTAAAAAAAACCATACACATATATTTTCTTGAAAACTTGGGTTGTTTCCAGTGCTACAAAATTTTTTATCATATTTCTTAATCTAACCATAAGTTCCCTTTAAATCGTTTCCTCAACCAAAATTACAGTACAAAGAATAAAATACTAAGTGTTTTGGCACACACAGGTCTTTATCAAGTACAATGCAAAATCCAGTTGTTCCTATACAAGTTTACAGTGAGATATTTAATTTTAATTTTTTTCTTGCAAAAAGACTACAGCATTGCTGGAGGTTTATTTTTAAGTGCTGTAATAAATGCAATTGAACTTTGGAAGTTCATTCCTTCTTCATTCATGCTGTTACCATGGAAATGTGGATTTTATGCTTAAATGAATAAGCTTAGTTCATAAATTATAGTTCATAAATTATAAAAGTAAAATGTTAATTCATAATTGTGGAGTGATGGCAATCATGACAAGATAGGCATCATTTTCTCCAAGTTTCATTTTTCCCCAAGTTTTTCAAACAATCACGGTAAATTATTTTTTTTGCGTGGAAAACGAGCATAGGCTTTTAATCATTTAAAGGCTTCTAATCATTAAAGCTTCTTGTCTTGCATTGAGTTGGTGGTGTTTAGTCTGGAGAAAACGAGGCGGAGAAGGGACCTTATGTCTTTCTGAAACTGCCTGAAAGGAAGTTGTATTGTGGTGGAGTCACTCTCTTCTCCCTGGTATCAAGTGACAGAACCACAGGAAATGGCCTCAAGTGGTGCCATGGGAAGTTTAGCTTTGATATTAGGGAGAATTTCTTCATTGAAAGGGTTTTCAAGCACTGTAACAGGCTGCCCAGGGAAGTGGTGGAATTGCCATCCCTGGAAGTGTTCAAAACACACATGGATGTGGCACTTAAGAACATGGTTTAGTGGTGGACATGGTGGTGCTACATTGATGCTTGGACTTGATTATTTTAGAGGTCTTTTCCAACCTTAACAATTCTATGATTCTATTATTTCCGTATTAAGAATAAAGGACCAACTGAAGCAAAGGCTGTGTTCCCTTCATGAGAGACTTCGAAGTTGGACAACCAAGCCAAGAGCACTCTGTGTGGTTAATCTTCCCACAGCAAGGAAAACAACCTAGATAATCTCCTAGGGTTCCAGCTTGCCATGGCCTTTGATATGACTGTGAATGGAAATACCTTTTTGGAGGAGTTGTCATGAAAATTCAGGTCAAGGAGAAAGGCAGGTGTCCTGTCAAAGTCACAAAATGAAACACAGATTGTGGAGACATGTTAGTAAGCAATTTGAGTGAAATTCAGGAAATTCAATTGGGGATCTTCAGAGTTGGAAAGGACTTTGCAGCCTGGGTGTCTCAATTGAGGCATTAAAGGGGTTATGTCATCTCAATCAGTAGTATAGGATGAGGTATAAAATAAACTTGATCCATGGGATACAGGTACAGGAGTTGAAAAATGAGGTTTTGAATAACTTAAGGTGAAGCTGAATCCAGTTCCTTCTTTCTGATCCTCTGTTGCTTGTTTTGCATCATTTTGTTTTAGAGTAATCAGGAACAATGAGAAAACATTTCCTGAAAAATTCACAGTTGTAGAAAAAAACCAGGATGGGGTCATTCTTCACTAATTTTTTGTTTATCATTTGGCCTTTACTTATTTCTTTTTAAAATTTGCATATTATAAATGGCTTTATGGCTGAAATTATGAAATACTAACTGCAAGGCCTGGTTTATGAAATATGTATAAATTTTAATATTGAGAAGGAATTATTTTCTAAGTAAATTATATGTTTTTGTTATATACCTAATCAAAACCTTCCTGAATGCAACCACATAAGGCAGAAATTAGAGAGCTGGGACTTTAAGAGGAAAAGTATTAAATGCTCAAAAAATCAGACAAATATATTAAGAAGATTGTGCAGGAAAAAGGGAACAGAAAGTTTTCAGGGAAAACTGTGGCTTAAGTTAAATCAGCCCAGGGCAAGGTCTTTGGTGTTTACTGGTCTGGAAGTGAGGAAGAATATTTGACACAGCAACTTACGCATCGGAATGCCAGGATTCCAGAGAGCTGTTTACAATACTGGAAATGAGAATTTGTAAATAATCTACTCAGCCTTTTTCTTTCTCTTTGTGAAAACTGTAAGATTTTCTGAGATCAAGCTGCTGATGTAGTTCCCCTGTGTGCTATTTCTTACTAGGCTTTGCTGCAGTGGACAGCCTAAGAAAGACTTCTCCCAGTTGGGGCTTTGTTCCACATTCTTCTTTCTGTAGTTTTTTTCCAGATGCCACATAGATTCAATCCTCTGTTTGTAGTCAGTATTTGCCATCTGGAAACTGTAGGTCCTACAGCACCACAGACCTGCAGTCCATATCAACACTTCTTTCAATATGCCACCCCTCAATGTGGATATCTTCAGTGTAAGGAACTTCTTGCAGAGGAGGAAAAGTTTAAAGTCTTAGAAATGGGGAAAATATTAAAATCATTTCAGTTTAGAGCTCCTGTGCTGAAATCAGAGCTATTTAGGCAAGGCAGGACTAGGGTGCTGTATAGATTGTCTCACTGCAGTGTGCAAAGACAGGGAGTGATGGAGCATGACTGTAGCCAGAGTGCCATGACTGCACAAGTCAGTACCTCCTGCAAAAAGATGGAGAATCACACCTCTGGCTACTCAAAGTCAGTGACACAGACTATCAGTGTTGATACTAATAAGCATTGCATGGCCTAGAAATATGCTTGCAAACCTCCACCATTATGCTCAATTTCCTGCAGACATCCACCCCTCCCTCTTTTGGAGGACAGGAGTGTCATTTCTCCCTCTGTCCACTCAGAGAGAAATGAACCCTTTTCTTCAGACCTGTCCCTCTCCAATTTCCGTTTCTTTGCTAGCCAATTTTTGCTATCTTCGTGATCATCACAGGGTGATCACAAAATCTGTCTGATTGCAATGAGTCATTTTAAGACCAACTTATAATATTTACCCACGAATGTGCTGTTTAAGTAAAGTGGGGCATGTTGCACTGTCATAAAGCAAATCCTGGAGAGCGTTGGTTTCTTTACTGCATTTTTAGGCTATTGTTTTTATTAGTGCTGTCCTTTAAAATACCACCCTTTCCATCATGCCTGCCTAAAACAAACAACCCAAACTTGAAAATGCTTGGGTGGCTGAGGATGAAAATTGTTGTTCCGCAGTGTGGTTCCAGTGTTCCTCCCAGAGAAGTGGTGGATGCTCCATCCCTGGCAGTGTTCACGGCCAGGTGAGATGGGGCTCTGGGCTACCTGGTCTAGAGGGTGGCATCCTGCCCTGGCAGGGGATTTGAACGAGATGATCTTTAAGATCCCATCCAACCCAAACCATGCTGTGATTCTGTGATATTGTCAGCTCTGTGCTAGCACAGTGCCATGGCACTGCGGGGGTCCTTGAGCCACAGCTTCAGAACACAACAGCCATAAGGCATTCCTACTTCTGGTACTACTACTATTACTGCTGTTACTGCTACTAGCTCCTGGTGCTCTTCTTCTGGGCAGTGGTGATGGATGCTGAGAAGGGCTGTGCCCTCCTTGCTCCTCTGAAGCAGACTGGCCTCAGGCCCTCCGGAGATCAAAGTCTTGCAAGGCAGCATTGTTTCCTCTGCTCTCTTTGAACCTCTACAGACAACCAAGGTTTCCTTCCAAATGCTCCTTTTGCTCTTCTGAAGGCACAGGAGCAAAAAGTAACAATGGCATTTCACAGCTCAGGATAGTGGCTCCAGTTTCTGTTATCTAAGAATGTTCAGGTCACAAGTTGTGTGTCTTTTTAGAAAGGGTCTGTAGTATAGTTCCTTTGGACTACTGACTCTCTTCTGGTGTTAGACTTAACCTATATTTTTTAAATTGAATACTTTTTTTCATCTTTGGGGTTCCCCATTGTCACCTGTTTAAAGAGGCCCTGAGAACTTCAAATGTTCTGCTGTTTTTGGCATATCTGGGTGACTTGGGCAGGGCTTTTTCCCCACTCACTTCTATCGACTATAACTTTAACTGTAAATATTACCAATATGTGATGCTTTTGAGTAGTTGTTAGACATCCTAAAATATTGTATGTCCTTGATGACAATGCTTTCTTTAACAATTAGGCTGCTGTGATAAGAAATGTCTTGGCAGAGGTGAACAAGCCCTGCAGGGATCGGCTTGTGTAGATTACCTGAAGTCGCCCCTGATAGATGTGTTGGGCTGGTCTGCTAGCAGAGTAATCCCTTGTTGGTTGGTACAGAGATCTCAATTTGTCTGGCAAATTCTCACATGCCCACAGTTATTACAGGAGGCAGCTGAAGTATGGATGGGGGTCTCTCTTCCCTTTTCACTTACAGTGTTATGAGGGCCAGTCTGTAATTTCCTAGATAAATTTTCCTCTCAGATGCTCAGGTGTCATGGGAGTTTATTCTGAGTGAAGACTTTGGAAGTGAATTACTTTTTGTTTTCCTAGATGAGTCTGAAGTTTTATATCCAGGTAATCAGGAATTGTATCATTACACAGACTTGCTTTCTTTTAGTGGGATTTCCCCCATGTTGGGTTTGTTTACCTAAATCCAAACCCATTAACTTTTCTGGGATTGAGAAAAAGTTGTTTCAAAGACTTTGCTGACTGAAACCTTGTGCAATTCCTTTGGCAGAAAGAAAGCTTGGATTTGATTTTCATATGCAGCTACATGCTTGCCTGAACCTTGTCTCACTTCTCAAGACTGTGCATCTTTTCATCTTTGCTTTTTGAATTGCATTTCTCTGTGGATCAGAATTCCCTGAGATCTGTGATATTTTTTTCAATGACTAAGATACTTAATTTTAATTTTTAGTGTACTGCACTGCAAAATAAACCATGATTCCTTTCACTTTCTATTCACTTGAAGAGTGACCAAAACAAATGCATCAATTAATTCTCCCATGCTTTTTCTGAGCAACACATTACTATATTTTAGCTTATTTGATGGATATTGCTGCAGCCAAAGTCTGAACCACCATAAGTTTGGGATACTCCAGCTTTTGAAGTATGGTATCTAGACCCCCATTTCATTACTAACAAAAATTGCAGAATTAGATTTAAAACCAGGGTTCATCTCCTTTGTTGTGGAAGTCATTGTGCCAAAGAAGGCTGTGATTACTAATTACTTAATTTGTATGACAGATGGAGCTGGGATGAAATTAAGTAGCTGTCTTGGGCTACGTTGTAGAGCAATATCTAGCTTTAAACACGACTGCCTTTTTCATTCCTAAAAAAAGGCACAAACAATGACAAGCTAAAAATAGCTGTTCTCTTGGAGTTGACGACAGTTTCTGAGAGCTTGTCTTTACAAAGATGTTGGAAAAAACCTTGCTGTCTTTTCCCCTCCCCCTTATTCTTAAAATGCACGCCCTTCTGTTTAAGCTTCTTCACCCCGTTGCCCACAGAAAGATACCCACTGACTTGGTTAGGACTTCAGTGTTTCTGCAGATTTCCAGGGGGGTTTACATAAAACATTTAAAGCAATCCTAAAAGTCCCTGCAGATATTTCTATTAAGTTATGCTTATCCTACGCAAATTGCTCTGTGCTGATAGAGAAGGAGGTAGTAAAGCCTCTTCCACTCTTTGCCTCCCACAGTATCTGCTGCAGTGGGGGAAAAAAAAAAAAGAGGCTCTTTTCTGGTTTTATTCCCAGAGACTGCTTCATAATTCAGTACTAATATAGGTGGTTTCCGGTGCTATAAACAGAGTTGAGTCTTTGACTTTGTGTCCCTGCAGCCCAGTAAACAATCAGTTAATTCGCAGCATCCCAGCGGTTGACAGGAGTGAGAGAAGTGGTTTGATTTTATTTTTGTGCCTGTGAATTAAAGCTTTGCCTTCTGGCTAGGTTCTGAGTTCCCTCCTTCTGGAAGACATTGGAGCATTCTGAATTCAGAATATGTAGTTACAAATGTGAGGACACAGACTTCTTCCAGGATTTTTCTGCTTTCATTTTAATTTTTCTCTGTGTTTCTAATCCCAGCAAGCAAGAGAACAATTTGAAATCAATGTCCAGTGCCTGAGCTGGGAGCACAATGCAATTCAGGATCTTTAGAGCTAGTCCGCTGCATTTTTATTAAATGAGAGGGAAGGAGTAGGTGGGACTTTTTATTTAAAAATAGATTAGCACAGGGGACTGAACTTGCATTTAAGGAAACGTTAATAAGCCAGACAGCCATTGTCCTTAATCAGAGACTGTATTTGTAAGTAGAACATGTTGAATCTGTCATGATTGATGACGTTGTCTTTGTTAAAAGGGATGCTGCATCTTTAACAAGAGCAGACAGAAGCAGTGCAGAATCTACAGTAAATTTGAGACTTGGAAGAGAAACCTTTCTTCATTTTTCTGTGTATAACGTTTGTAAAATATTGAATAGGAAAACATCAAAGCCAGGGGGAAATATAAGTAACTCACTGCTTACGTTTTAATTCCTCACCTTTCCCCTCTGGGTGAGTTCCCCCTCCTTTTTCCCCCCTGAATTTAAAATGCTGGAAGGAAAAGCAACTGAGGTCCAAGTTTCAGATGCTGAATTCTCTGCTAATTGAAATTACTGGGCATATTTCTATATATAGTCGCTGAAGAGATATGTAGCTTTCACTCAGTGCCTTCAAGACATGTCTTTTTGTAGTCAGAAAAACAGAGATCAATGCATTTTCAAACTGACAGAGGGAACGGATGCTCCTTAGTAGCACATGCTCGGGATCGTGTGTGTACCGTTTGTGCAGAGCAGAGACGCTGAATACTGGTCCATATGCTCCTTGTTTACTGCAATGTTTTTTGCATGTTACTGTGCACTCCGGACTAATGTGAAGGTAAGAGGGGACGAGGCAACAATTCGGCAGGAATGTACATGTAAAACCAGCTGCAGAAAATGTCTACCTTGTGTTGCTGAGTACTTTGGAATTGCTGGCTGAACAGGCATATTATTACAGGTGGTTGTGGAGGCTTTGTTTTATCATTGTCTGTGTGGCTAAAGCATAGAAGCATGTTTGAATTTTGCAGTTTAGCGACCTTCAGTTTTTAACTGCTTGCAGTTCAGGTTCTGGGCTTGTATGATCTGATAAACATTTTTTGCTGCTGTCCAGGTAGGCCAGAGACAAGATGCCAAAGGCTGTTTGTGCAAGGCTACATAGCTTTATATAGGATAAGAATTCCTATAGTCGGGTCCCCCATGCATCCTCCCAGGGCTGCTGCTTGCATGCTTTCTTGTTGATTACTTGTCTGAAAGCCGGGAGTCTTGGTGCTGCTGTCTGGGTTGGTTTTTGTGCCGATGTGTTTCTAACTTGAACCAAAATGCATAAAAACAAATTATAAGCAATGTCCTAAGAAATAAAGAAAGGATTATTACTGCAAAATGCTGCAGGAAAATGCCAGCTGGCTGCACCGGTCTCACAGTAACTATTAAGCAGCATTTGTCACTAATGTCAACATTTGCTTGCTCTGTTAATTAGAGTCAGAACTTCAATATAAGTTGCTGGATATATTACCTTCTCTGCAATTAGGACAATATTAGCAGACAGGTTCACTGGCATTGAATTGAGCTCTCAGTCAAGCTGTGGGCCAGCTGTGGGAATCCAGTTGCATAATTTAAATGAATTACAGTCCTTAGCCAACATATTGGGGAGGCACTTTTGGCGTTCTGGCTTTTTCAAGTTTGAATGAATGTGTCTGTCTGGGGAGGAAAGCACTGGCAAATGACAGATAATAATAGTCAGAACAGTTTTACCTACAGAAATAATTGCAAAGGATTTTTTGCTTTCAAACTGCTTTAAGCATGCCTCTGAATTAAAAGTGAATTTTCTGTATTTGAATTTGATTTGATAATAATTAACTTCATATTTATTAGGTCAAAATATTTGTTGTAATTTGATTAAAAAAGTATTTTGCATTAAAAGTTCATGTTCTAAGACCCTGGTCCTATGTTTTTGCTGAAAGTCTGTATTGTTGTTTGCTGTACTAAATTGCTAAGAGTTCACATTTTATTACATTCTAATTAACTTTTGCAATTATGATCCGCTTCTAAGGAGGAATTCTTTAAATCTGTGGATAACAAGCAAAAAAATACAAGTTAAAACTTTTAATGCTACTCTGTCTTCCTAAAATACATAAATAATCCATTTCTTATGCTTTCCTCTAACATTTTTGTCAGGTTAGTAAATGTTATCTGTTTTATATTCCCTGTGATCTATGCAGTAAATTGTCAATATAGAAATGTTTTGAGACCAACCATTCTTTATTGCTCATTTTGTCCCTCAGCCTGCAGTACTGTACTGAAGATCTTCTATTAAAGTGGGGCTATTGTTGAGATTTGATTTCTCAATTTAAATAAGAATACGTACAAGGAAAATTGCAATAACTATTTTTACTGTAATTGCCATGAGATACCTTGTCAATAAGCACCTCAGCAACTGTTAGAAGTCTAATGGGTTTAACTTTTGAAATGTCTTTGCTCCCATTCATAGACACAGAAAAAAGTGAGAGGTTTGTACCAGTACAAGTCTGGCAATTGTTTGGACAAGAGAGTTTTAATTTGCTGGAACTTCCTCAACTGTTGAGTATTTCTGATACAATTGTTTATTGTACAGTATCTGCCATTTACATGATATTATTCTGAGGATGTTACCTCCAGATGTTCTACTTTCAGCAAACTCATGAACTTTCAATGAATACTTTGATCGTCTACTGTCCAAACTCTGCATTAGGCTACAATAATGTAAGAAAGCAGCACCAACTTTGCAAACCCCCCCCCAGGAACTGCTCAAGTACCACTTGCACCTTCAGTAACTCTTTTTCTGACATTGAAGTTTGCTTAACAAATAGGGGTTAATTGAAAGGTGCTCCCTATGCTTGGTCATTGTACAATATGTTACATAGTGTTTCTGAAGAACTCTGTTGCTTTTAACTTGGTTGGCACTAACATAAGCCACAGCTCTATGGGTGGCCAAAATAAATTAAATACATTATAAAACATCTGTTTTGTATTTTGCATTTTCCCCCCTTTATGGGTGGAAAAATCTTAGTGGTACTCAAATATTTTAGTCTTTAAGTCATAAGATAGAATAAAACTATAAGTACAGGCTGTAACAGGAAATAGATTTGCTTGGCCTGGAAAATGAAAAAGGAAAGCAATTGGGTCTGTTTCTGATGGCAGCTGTACGTTATGGCTTTAGAGAAAGCAGATTTTTCAAGTTCAAGGTAGGACTCTCACTTCTTGATTGCTAGACTGTATGAGACTGCCCATGTGAACTTGGTTGGCATGTGCAGACTTATCAAAAGAAAGAGAGGTCTACTCCATGCATTCTTAATCAAAGACTATTTTTACAGCTGACTAAAGAGCAGTACTGACTGTGAACACAGACCTGCCTATGTGGATGCTTATGTCTTCCTGCCTGAGCAGAAACAAAGTCACTGGTTAAAATAGGCAAAAAGATGTCTTGAGAAGTTATGCGCAAAATATCTTTGTATGTCAGAGTTTCTCTGGACCTACATTTTGAATTATAAAAAAAAAAAGAAAAAAAAAACTACTGCTTTCTATTGCCTGTTTACCAGATACAGTGTTAAAATTCTACACTTTGGACTGATCTCTTCCTTGCTCTCATGTGTGCACAATTTTTTTTACCTCAGTGGAAGAAACCAAAAAGGAGCAGGGAAGTCAGGGAGTTAAAATCTAAAAGCACTGCCTCCTAAATCAGAAGTGCTCTTGTGGAAATGTGCAGTGTGCCTGAAAAAGTGAACTCCTGCTATATGCAGTAGTTAAATATATTGTATTTTCAGCCTGAGTAAATGTTGGGACCACAGGCTAACTACGGCAGGGGGCTGCCTAGTGTCAAGTGTTTGTTGCTTTAATTGTGTCCACTGTGTATTGAAAACACTTTATTCATATGCAAGAGATTTTTAGAGGTTGCCATTAAAAACTTTCTGTTCTTGGTTTAGGCAAGTATTTTAAATTCACTCAGTATTAGCAATATTTCTTGTAAAACCATGGCTAACATTGCAAATACTTATGCTCCATAGTCTGACTGAAGCTTTAAAAACTTTTATGGATTCGGACTGGCTTTTCTTAAAAGTTTGTAGAGGTTTAGCCTTCCCTTTGCCTTGATGAACTCTTTGTGTAGTTCTGACAGATTTTACTGTGAATCTGGGCTGCTATTTTTGGCTGACAGTTTGAGGGTCTTACTGGAGGCACAGCTGGTGCTTCTGGGAATTTGGGTAGCAGAGATGAAGTCTTCCATTTGTACTTTAGCACAGAACTAGATGTGAGCGTTGGGCTCTCTCACCTTGAAACATCTTCTCAGCAGCAGTCAGCACTGGCTTTGGGGTCGTCAGAGCTTCATGTAAAGAATGCTATGAATTCAGATCTGTTTGAAGTGCCAAAGGCTTCCCAGGAGGTTCAGAGTTACTTCAGCAGGAGTTTTAGGCTGTCTTCATGCTAATGGGCACACTTGGCACCTCACAGAACTGAGCTCCTGCCTGAACACTGGGTTAACTAAGAGCTTTTTTTTGGTAATGGCTGCTAACTGTCGGCTAAGTATATTAGCTAAAACTGTGGAACTAAAATATTATGCCTGTGTCAAACAGCTACCAGGATGTGATTTATGACTGCAATGTTGACCTATGATGTGTTGTCACTTTTTGAGGATCTTGGATGATGTAGAGGACGTGGTGGGGTAGAAATGGAGCATGGCCAGGGCCCCTGGAGGGTGTTGGGAGCTGGAATCCTTTAATAACTTTAGCTTTCTGTGTTCATCCTCTTTTTCCACATGCATTGCAAAAATATAAATAATTATTTTAACCTTGAAGTTTCCAATTGCAACTTAAGGATTAAGGATTAACAGCAAAGGCAGAGGAATCATAATAGCAAATAGCAAAATGTTTCATTGCCCAAAGCTGTGAAACATCACAAATTACAACTGAACTTCTGACTTCTGTCTGCGTTTTTACACACAGCTGTAATTCTTCCTCTCTGACAGTATATATTAATGATATAGTTAGATAATTAAGCTGTATATATACCATATTTTGCCACTTGTACCAAGAGTTGTTTTGGTCTTCCAAGAGAAAAGAGGTAATGGATCTTTCAGACTTGGGTCTGTATTGCCAAAATATGTCCTGCTGTGCTCTTATGATATTCTTTGCAAGGGGATGATGAGGTGAAAAAGGACTTCAAGCTCTCATAGACTTCCATATATGATCCTTGGTTTCCTTTGCATATTTTCCTCCTTTAAATGTTCAATCATGCATCATCATCTAGCACTTCTCGATGAAGTGAGGAACAGTTCAAAAGCCACAGGAATGGCTTTGATATAGCATTTTAAAAGGAGTAAGCAGGAAAGATTGGTTTCTCACTTTTCGTAATGTAATTAAGAATTGACTCATGAACAACTTTATTTGAGTTTACTCCTTTTTGTAGCTCTGATTATGTCTGACAGTCTGGCTTACTTTACTCATGACTGCAGAGACATAACTACAAGTGGCAGGTCAAAGTACAGTTCCTCTGCTACCTTAGGATACCAAGGCAAAATGTGGGTTAGTACTAGAAAGCAAACAAAGCTGGTGTGGAATTTCCACCTCAAGAGGTTTGAGTAGGAGGAGAAAGATAATACTATATAGGTTGTGAATATCCAGTTGTATTTCTGTAATATATCTTTTCATCTGCTTATAAAATGTTTGCCTAGGCTGTAAAATAAGCAAGACCTTGAACTTTCTAAGGGATTTGTGTAACACCTGTGAGATCTAGCCTCAAGAGCTACAGCCAGTTGAGGTCTTTGTATTGTTGTCATCCTATTGCTAGATAAAGATGGCATTTCAGGGAAGTCATAACTCATTGCAGAAGAAGGAGTTAGTGGCTTCTTGGATCAGCTTCTACAGAGAAACGTCTCTCAAAATTATGGCATTAAGAACATGGCATTTCTTTCTTTTGGTAGCTTGCTGTACTATTTATGGCCCAGTTTTTGAAGTCACACCAGTGACATTAATAGGAATTCGTCAGGAAACCTGAATCCAGTCTCATACTGTTCAAACAGTAATTCTGTCTTGAGTAAGAGGTATGTTGTTTGAATCTTGAAGATTGATTTTTCCACTTTTAAAGTCAAACTTGGGAAGATTTGTAAGCATTTACAATACCTAAGTATAAACTTTACCACTCCACCCAGCTTCAAAGGCTGATTTAGAATACATGACCATAACAAGTTATGAATGAAAGAGGTAATTAGAGTAGATTAATAATACAGCAGTAGCTCTGGTTTTCTAGATATGATAAGACTGGGACTGTATTTAACCCATAGACTAAAATAATATTCCCTTAAAGGCTATTACAAATGTGTGAATAGGTATAGAGATGCTAAAATGACAAGCACAGTGTAAGGAATTAAATCCACTACTAAGAATCTTTATGAACACCAAGCAAATATGAATATTTTGCCATGGGGATAAGGGGCACTTATCTAAAGTTAGAAGAGTTAGTCACAAAAATAATGGTTGGAAGGTGCAGAAGCTAGGCACTGATTTCTTCATTCAGAAAGTTCCGGATAGATAATAATACCAGGAAAAATATTTCAGTTCTATTTTGTGTCTCCTATTTTAATATGGGCTCATTAGAGATTATCTAATGAGCTATTCCTATCAGAGATACATAATTGGCCTTTTTGTTAGAGGAGAAATAGAAAATATCTAGGACTGTAAAAGTATTTAAATTTATTTGGTTTTAAATATGTGCAAGGAACTAGAATATACCATGTCTATATGTGACAACTTTATGTTTACATAAAAATGATGAAAAGTTAAATCCTCTACCATTAAATCACTGCTGATAGGCTTGCCCTATGTGCTTAAGATGCCAGTGTTTATGTGATTTTTATGAGATTGCATAGAAATTAGATCAACAATCCTGATTGCAATGCTGCCTACAAATTGCAGTGGAGCCAGGAAAAAGTAAGGTTTTTTGAGGGGAAACCCTGTGACTCCTATCATCCGGATGGGGAGCAGTGCAGGACACCATTAATTGGTGATGGATGGAGTTGACAACAGCTCGTCACAATTAAAGGCTGCCCAGAGATCTCTCATGCTTATCTTCTATCTACGTTCCCTTCCAACTTCACCTGCTTTTCCTGTCCCATGTGTTGGCGCTAAGTTGGATAAAGGTAGTGTGTGCTTGAGTGGCAGGCTGTGTTTTCCAGGGTAGCCTTCACAGGTGTGTTCTCCCTTGATGCTGCTGCTACTGACAGTGTAGGTATATTTTGGACATGCTGGGATGTTTTGGTCCCATACTTTTGGTGTGGGATGGAGGCATGAAATGCTTGTATCCATTTTCAGAAGGGGAAGCCCCCATTCCTTTCCTTCCATGATATCCTTACAGACAGTTGGAGACACAGAAAGTGTCTTTTGGAAGTCAAGATGCAAAAGAAGGTTCCAAAAGGAGAACTGATTTTTTTTCCACTTGTGGACTCGCACCAAAGAAATGAACTCTGGAACTCATTCAGTGCAGGCAGTCTGCATTCCAGCTATGTTCACATGCCAAAATAATGTGATAGCTACAGATTAATGGCTAATACAGAAGTTACAGAATGAAAAAACTTATTAAAGCCATCACTGTTTTCTCAGAAGAGGAGGAAGAGGTGACTGATTCTTCCCTTTGCAACTCCAGACAAATCTTTGTGTTTGAAATAGTAGAAATTCTCCTGATAGCTGAGTAGCTTCCAGACTTTTTCTGGAAAGACAAGTAAAACAAAATCTGAATCCCATAAAGCAATTTTTGTTTCAGTCTCTAGCTCACCAAAGAAGCAAACCTCTCAAATTTCAAACAGGAATCTCTGCAGAGAAGTAGTTAGAAAGGCTTTCCTGCCTTTGATAGCACAGAGGTCCATGAAAACTTTTGAAAAGGAAGATAGACTGGAGAAGTAAAATTCAGAAAAGCATTTTCATCCAAGTTGCAGGACAGATGAAGAGAAATATTGTAGATACTTCACACATATTTGCAGATATTTTGGACAGGATTTTCAGCTTGCTCAGAACTTCAGTTTTCATTTGCAAACAAAACCAAGTGACCAAGTTGTTAAGTTGGGCAGAACAATCACAGTTAATCTAGTTTGTCAGAGCAGACTGTTTAACTAACATGAGCTGTTGGAGGAAGGATCCAACTCTTGACACCTGCCCTATCTTTTAGAAAAACATTCTGTTTCTGTTGAATAATTTCTGATGAGCAGAACCTCTTACACCTTTACAAATGTATTATTCCAGGGGTTAATCACTCTGTTGGAGGCATGTGCCATATTTCTAGTCTGAATTAATCTAGTCTCAGCTTCCAGCTTTTGCTTGCCTTTCAGTTTTTTGCCTCTTAATCCACTGGGCTGAGGAGCCACTGCAAAGGACTGTGCCCCTGTCAGTCACTCTGGGCTACAGTAAAGACATCATCTAATCATCTCTTTGATTAAGTAAATACACTGAGCTCCTGGCGTCTCTTACTGCAAGGCATGATTGTCAGAGCTCTCATCTGTCTCATGACCAGTCTTTGAGCTCTCCCTGGTTTCACAGCAGGAATCCTGAGCTGTGCTTGCCACAGCTGCATGGAGCCTTAGCTGCAGCCCTGTGCAGGAGTAATAAATGTCTTGGCTCCCACTAAAGTTTCCGTGTGCATATCCAGGCTTCTTTAGCCATGTGGCTGCATTGGGAGTTCATGTTCTGCCCCACAGCCAGCAGGATTGACATCTGCTTCACACTGGACCCCTCTGGAAAATGCCTCTAAGGAAGAACTGCTTTATTCTCAGAGCAGGACTTTACTGCTGTGTATATTATATATATATATCTCTATATTATATAGGACTTTTTTGCTGTCTCTGTTAAAAATTACGTTAACCTGTATCAGTGACTTGTCTTCTGTACCATTTACCACAATACCTTATTTCTGACATTGCTAAATCTGGACTGTAGTAAGTGACTGAATCTTCTCCAGGATTGGGCAGCATTGGAAAAGGATAGGGCCAGGATCAGTCCCTGAGGATCCCACCAAACCCAGGTGATCGACTGTCCCATTTGTAGCCACATTCCAAATCCTGTTGGTTATGTGTGCCATTTTTATTTTTTCATTAATAAAATGCCATGAAGGGCTGGGTTAAATGATTTATAGAAGTCTAAGCATATTTTACCAATATTTTTACCTGTGTCAGCCAAACTTATAATCCCATGGGAAAGAAGATACGATGATTTTTACCTTGACAGGATCTGTTTTCCATTGATTTGGCATTGTGTGTATTTCACTCCTTCAGAAATTAATATATTTTACCAGGAGCTCCATGTTAAGTGCCTCTCTAATTAGTCATTACTAGCACAATAGAAATTGCCAGGAATGAATCTCCTTAAACCTAGCCCTTGTTTAATTTCCTATTTAGAAATCTATCTCTAGCACTAAGAAAAAGTCAGGAAGTTTTGAGGGATTGCACTTCTCACAAAATAGGGATCTCCTGGTTAAAATGGAAACGTGAATACATTGTGAGTGAAACAAAGCTGGTATGGAAGAGATGGTTTCTTGCATTGCACCATCTCCAGTGGCTGAAAAGCAGCAGATGTGCTTCTGAGTACTCACTGCCCTTTGTCTCCCTTATATCCTTAGATTTTTGTCATAACAGCTAGCAACTGACTGACTGGACATTATAAGAAAAATGATTTTATTAGAAATTAAATCATACTGCATAATTCTTCTAGAAAAGGAAAATGTTAAGGCTTTGAAAGATGATTTCATTTTTACTAGATGATCTGTGAAATCAAGAACATGAATTCTTGCTGAGAAGGTGTTGGGAGTGCTGAGCAGTGCTTTCATACACTGTGTGCTATATGCTTTGGAGATGTTATTAATTTCTTATGAAAACCTGCTTCTGTAGTGAATCACGTGATACATTCAGACATCTCTTGTAGTGCTTGGGCTATTACAAATGGTGACACACAGGTCACGTGCTCGTTTCTAGCCACATGTATTACCAAAAGATGAATATAAGGCATTTTGCCTCTAAAGCAAGAAATCTATCTGAAGAGCTCAGGTGGCATCCAGCTCACTTAACTTCAGACATAACCGATGTAAACATCTATATCTAGTGATTTCAGGCTCCCTTTAGTGTCAGTAGAGAGGAATTGTCTCTTCTAAGGCATGATTCATATGACCTAGTTTAAATATCTACATGGGGATGAGATTAATTGTGTCCTGAAAGTGCCAGTTTCTCTCCGTTTGCCAGAAAAAGCTTAGGTGACTAGCTGAGATGTAGGTCTCTCTCTTACAGACATTTCCATCTGGTAAAATTAATCCCATCCTTCCAAGCAGGAAAGACGGGATTTTTAATGCTGGTCAGGCATCTTTTTCTTTCCTTTCCTTTTGCATGTAACAGAAGGACGACATAAAAATATGGGGAGGAGAAACAAGCTGTTGTGAAGGGTCAGCCAAGATGCCCTGGAGACGAGGCAAGAGCAAGAGCTTGTAGGACTGTGAGATCATCCAATTTGTTTTCCTTTGTTTTTGTCTTGGTTCTTGCTTCTAAATTACTTAATTAATATACAAAAAATAAGCAGTGAGCAATTGTACTGAGCTGTTTGCAGCATGTTTCTCTCTTGCCCAGCTGGTAGATTGGCCCATTATTTAAATGGTGTTCAATTGTTATATTTTATTTTCATTGCTTCAGAATGATGAGAGAACAAATTAAGGACTGCATACTTAGGTCTGGTTCTTTTCTGAGCACTGTGCAGCCTTCACAGTGTAGGCAGGTGCTGCAAGGACATAAAAAGGGAGAGAGAGAGAACTCAGTATGAGTTTTTTAGTTTGAGGCACAGGGTCTTCATCTGAGCTTGGTCCCTATCAGGCAGTAAATCTAGATAAAAGCAAACAAGGAGGAATGGTTTTAAATTAAAAGAGGAGAGATTTAGATCAGATGTTAGGAAGAAGTTCTTTAATCAGTAGTGAGGCACTGGCACAGGTTGCTAAGAGAAGCTGTGGATGCCCTATCCTGGGAAGTGTTCAAGGGCAGGCTGGATGGCGCTTTGAAAAACCTGGTCTAGTGGAAGGTGTCCCTGCCCATGGTAGGGTGGTTGGAACCAGATGCTCTTTAAGGTCCCTTCCAACCCAGCCATTCCATGATTCCATGAGAAACCAGTTCTGTTCACCCAAGATTAGACACACACACAGTTGCCCATCTGAGCAGTTGATGGAACGATTAAACATCAAAAAGGACCCAAAAGTATGGGGTCATCTCAGGGGTATGCTCAGGGGCAGAAAGAAGAAGAAGGACTGAGTGTGAGCCTAGAAGTGTAGGTATGGCTCTGAAAGACCTGAACTGCTGCCAGGGATTCACTGAAAAATGTCACTGTAAGTAACAGAGTCCCTAATGCATCTGAGAGGGATATTTGCTGAGGAATAATGAGCAAATATTTATACAGTACACCTATAATGAGTTTGCTATGCCTCTATAACACATGGCAAACTAGCAAGTAATTTAAGTGACAGAGACTCTTTGAGATAATTACCAACTTTTTAAAAGTTAGGAACTGGTTATCAGGGAATCTGTGAAGATCTAATCGCTCTTAACTGTCTGACCAAAACAGGTGACTTGATCCTGAGAATTTCCCAGGTAGATTCAAATGTTGATATGATCTTCTAAAGAGGGCAAATTTCACAAAAGTTTGGACCATTAAGTGAATATTTCTTTCCTACCAAAAAAGCATCTCAAACCAAAAAATACTTCTCAACCTAAAAATTAGTTTGGATTTAATTGTAACCTGTAGCTTCTTGCTATGTAATTGTTTTTAACAGTATTAAGCTAAGGGAGAATAGTTGCTGTCTTCTGTTTTTCGGGGAATTTATATATTTAACACAGAAAAATGTTTTAAAGACTTCTTGACAGGGTAATAAATCATGAATGTATGAATTGTCTCCCATCAGGATATAGTTTCACACAGGATGATGAAACAAAGATGCAAAAATAATTTTTTTTTTTTTTGGTGATCCATAGTTGGTAGAATACATCAGCTCTAATGGAAAAGGAAAAAAATAGAGAAAAAGGACATGAGAGAATAGACAAAAGATACTTTCCCCAGTTGTCAGTCAGGAAGAGAAGTTGTGGGTCTATCCCTAGGTGGGCATTCACTTCTGGATGTTTTCTCCAGTGCATAAGGTGCTCCTGAATACCTTTTCCAAAGTAATTTCATAGTTTCTTCAGGATCTTCTCAGTCTCCTCCGTTGGTTTTTCTTGCTGTTATGCCAACAGAGCTGACAGGAGCACTTGTCAATCACATCTGATAATCTTGGCACATTCATCATACAAGGAAACAATGGCTGTCTAAAAGATGAGTTTTTATTCTTATGTGCTAAACTCAGCTTAATCCCTAGCACAGGATTTAGGTACTAACCAAAATTTAGGGACTAAGGAGGGAGACAAAGGGTGGGTGAAAGGAAAAGCAATTCAAATGGTGGAAAACAAGGGCTGGAGGCAGTGGCACAGCAGCTGGGGGATGCGTCAATGGGAGCAGCTGACTACAACATTGCACAGGAAGCACTTCAAAAGGAAAGCCCTGACTGTTACACAGATTAGGCAATGTGCAACCAATAAAGAATGTGTGGGGGTAGGAAAAAAGAGAAAGTAATATTTTTTTCCAACTGAATGACCACACAGACTGTTTAACTCTCAGTGGACAAAGACCCTTATCATTGATCTTGCAATTGACTGGACGGAATACCCCCTCAACCCCCTCTCATTATGCCCAAATGCCCAGCAGAAGTATCTCTTCTCTCTCATTGCTAACTGTCAACAGCAATGAATCACTTCTGGGTTTTCCTAGTTTATTCTGGTCTTATTCTATTATTACTAAATTGCATCTGCCATGGTTCTGTCTCTTCACACACTCACAGTCTCTCCACTGCTGACATTTGATGCTAGTTTCTGGCTTTGCATCAAACTCATCTATGTATCACTTCTTTTCAACATGGTTCTTGTGTCTCTGATCCCTGCAGTGATATTTTCTTATTGAGATACTGTCTGTTTCTCTTGCAGTGCACATCTTTTAGTGGGTACCTTGAGACATAGCTCAAAAAGATTGCTAGCCTCACTGTTTCAAATCTTCCAGATTTTCTTCCAATTTGTTTTTCCATCTTTTCCTTTCCGTGCCTCTCAGAAGTTCACTGCTATACCCACTGAGAACTTGCCTTTACATAGTGAGCTTAAGGCAATGAAATATCAGAACAATGCTATGTCAATGGGACTTAAACACATTTTGTTTAGAAGCAAAGGAGAGCAGAAAGGCCAAGAAAATAAGAGGGTCTGATTTTGGTCCTATGCAAATTGCAGTGAGATTTCCCACAACTGTTGTAGTGTCCTCATGATATCTGTCTCCATCCTTCCCTTCCAGTCTGGTTAAAGACCACTGTTCTCCTTCCTCATCATTCCAGGGAGCTGTGCCACTGTCTTTTTCCCTTTGCCCTTTGCAACTCAGCCTCTCAGGCAGCTAAGCCTCCTTTACTAAAATACCTCATCATCTGGAAACCACTGTCCTGTGTTTTTCATAGAATCTTCCCTATGATCAGCAATTTTCCCCCTCAAATAACTAATTTACTTTATTGTTCAACTCTTCTTGTTCCTCAGAGAAGACTTTATTTTGCCTTGTTTAATTCCTTCTTCCAAGGAGAAAAAAAATTACTTTGTTCTCCTCTTTACCAGATTATACCAATTCCTGTTTAGATTAGAAACAAATAAAAAGAAGTATTTCCCACCTTCTGTAATTACTTGTTAGGTCTAAAATGTTATCAGCCTAGAGCAAAAACAAACCTATTGCACCTCTCTCAAAATTCATCAGCTTTTTGTTTATGTGAAGGTCACTAGTGAGTAGAGGCAAACAGGCTTTCAGGATGAGAGATTTTAAAGATTGAGGTTGTTTCCTTTAGGAAATGCATGATTTAAGAGGCTGCAATGTTAAACATTGTGAAGAAGATAAATATTCTGCCTGTCTCAAAATTTTCCTACACGTTCCACCAAAGGGGCATTTAGGGAAGATGAAAGGCACTCTCCTAAGCCTGGTGAAAGGACATATTACTGAAAGTATCACTGGAACCCAGTGTCAAAACACCAGGGATGCTGAGAGTTTGGAGGGGCTTTAAAAGGAAAAAAAAAAAAAAAGGAAAAGTGACAAATATATGGGTTCAAAAGTAGAAATTAGATAAGTTATTCTGTTGTTCTAATTTCTTGCTCCTTCTTAGTCTTCTCTGCCAGACATAAGTCTGTGAGTAAGATGATTCATGGCAGTTTTCTATTTCATATATTAATAGTAATTAGGAAGGTAAAAAAAGCCTTAAAAACACAGTGCCGAAATGTTATCCCTCAAGAAAGGCCTTATGAAATGAAGGTTTGGACTCAAGGAACAGTCTCTCTCATCTTCATTTCTCTGAGGGAATTTATAGGCCCTGATATATTTGGCCCAAGTTTATCTTTCTGTTTCTCCTGTTTAAATATCTGGCAGAGAGCTTCTGAGATGTACTTACCTACCAGAACCACAGTTCATAGAAAACATATTCCCAGTCATTTGGTTGGATATTAAGAAAAATTTCTTCACTGAAAGCATGGTCAGGCATTGCAACAAGCTGCCAGGGAAGTGGTGGAGTAACTGTCCCTGGAAGTGTTTAAGAAATGTATGGATGTGGTGCTTAGAGACATGATTTATTGGAGGGCCTGGCAGTGCTGGGTTAATGGTTGGACTCAATAGTCCTTGAGGTCTCTTCCAACCTTAATGATTCTGTGATTCCAAGAAAAATTTGCTACCAGAAGCAGTACAAAAGAACATGAATTAAATGTAAGTGGTGGTGTAAATTACTGCAGAGTACAGGCAGGCTGAGGGTGCATCGAATATTCATTGGATGCCTCTGAAGAACTACCTGCAAGTGCCTTAAAATAAAGACATCCAAAGAAAGGCATGTTTCTACCTGGAAAAGCGGAATTTGCCTTAGGAAAAAACAGTCCTACTTGTGATGATTATTGAAACAGTTACAATCTGAGTGATGCTGAGAAATCATTTTATGTTTCCTTGTTGCTGACTGTCAGATTTGGCTCAGGCTATTGTGCAATACTTGTTCCTTCAGATGTTTTCAAGTGGTGTTATATTGCAAGATAGCAGCAAATATGGTCTGAAGGCAGTACAGTGCACATAAATTTGGTACACATTTTCACGCCTGGTCTTCTATTGTGAGTTATTCTGGAAACTTTAAGGAATACAGGGAGACCTGCATTACTGTCCTTCTCTCCCTGTGGAACCTTTTCTTGCTGAGGTTTCAGGGAACTCTGCTTCCCTCAGTCCCTGTGAGGACAATAATAAAAGAAGTTAGTAATTAGGAGTTCAGTTTCAGTTACTTGAGTAAACTCACTTCCCATTTCCTGAATTTCCCAAGGCTTGGGAACAGATGTTTGGTTACTTTGTCCAGTACTGGTTCAACCACTGATTACAGTGTTTATTGCACTTTAGAATACAAGTTAACTAAGTTATGTGGAAAACGTTAAAAGTCAGCATCAAGAGTTTAGGAATACGGAGGAGAAAAAAAACCCCAAACCAGATAAACCTACTTTCTTTCATGATACTATTCCATGTAATAAGGTAAAAAGAAATCCTCAAAACATTTATTTATATGTGGCTAGGAAACATTCATGGAGGAAATAGTGAATTGAAAGGATTTAAAGCATAAAAGTGCAAAAAAATGCTCCACAAAAATAGCAACAAGTTTGGGGATTAAATGATTGGACATTCCATGTAAAAAAAAAAAAAAAACAACAAAAAAACTTGTAAAAATTATCTTCTCTCATTCTCCTAAATCATCCAAAGGTCTGCCAAAATGTTATGTGTCAGTGGAAACTTTTAAAACTCTTTGAGTGTGGCATCAGTTGTGCACACACATCCACACATACTTCAGAAGAGGCCAAAATGTTGAACTGGGAGCCATAACACCTCTGCTGATATTTCAACTGACTTGCTGCTTTCTTATTAAGTCACTAGGGTTACTTTGACCTAATCTTCTACATTCAGAAAATGTCTCTCCAAAGAAGGAGAAGTAAGACTATTATGGTCCTTGTAGTCTTCAAACGAATTGCCTGTGGTGTTAAACTAACATAGGTGGTGGTAGCTGTAATTTATGTAGCATTTTTATCAACCGAAGAGAATGTTAGGATCAGTCAAGCAGTTTTGAGAATAAGAGAAAACAGAAATCCTTCACAGGGGAATTACATGTTTTTGTAGGTCTTATGTTACCTTTCCTGGACCTTGTTCTGTCAGCAAGGTCTGTGTCCTTACATAGCCCAGCAGCAATTATTACTTTTTTCCTGTAGTGATCTACTCCCAGGACACTTTCTATCACCTTTTATCAGCAAAAACACTGTTCAAATGGTAGCTAAACAGAAAAAATATGTCGTGTCAAAATGAAACCCAAGTGGTAAATACTGACAACAGATGTGAGCCTTTTCAGTTGGAGACTTTTCTTTGGAGGCAGAATCCATCCACCCAGATGGTTGACATGGGCTATGAAAATGGATTCATGTACTTGCCGCAAGAAATGACAGCAGCAGAAAATGCTCATAATTTGTCTGGAAGAAGAAGAAACAAACTGGATGGAGTGCAAGGCCTCAAACTGTTTTCATGAATGAACTATATAGATCAGCTCTAGCAAATGTTGATAGAAATTGTCTGTGGAGAGAGATAAAGATCTCTGCTAACCCATTTGGTAGATTAATGCCAGTAGAAATAAGGTTGGGTACCTCTAACAAAAAGAGCTTAGTTTTTACTCAATGGGAAAAATGCCAATTGTTTCTCAAGTCTGAATCCTGGGTCATTATAATTTTATGAAGAAGTGTTCATGAAATTAAAATAAGCTCTTCACAGAGAATTCGAGATGCACTGTTCCTGTAGGTAAGGAAAGAAATGCTCTAAAAACATTAACAGTAATTGACTGTAGGATTAGAACATCTTTAGTGATTACTTGGGAGAAATCTTTACCCTCTCTGTACTTCATACCACATAAAAATGGCACAGATGCTACAGAACCCTCAAGGCTATTTTTCCCCCCAGCTTTAAGAAGTTTCCCTTGCAAAAAGCCTTTGTAGAAGAGCATGGGGTGGCCACTATAAACCATCAAGTCCATGGCTATTAGTTACACCAGTCTTATTCCAGCACTTTGAGTAGCCTAGGACCAAATAGAAATATTAATGTTATCTGCTCTATTGCCTTGCTGCTCTTGGGTTTCAGTTCCTAGTCTATACCTGCAATAAAATTGACACAAGTCTTTGTAATATGTAATTTGCAGTACTTTTCATTAATTCTGTTTCATACTATTTTGCCTGCTCTATTAGACAGAACAAATTACTGATTTAAGCCATGAGTATTACTGTAACATGCTTTCTATTTTTTTTTCTATTTGCATTGTAATTAATATAACATCAGCTATAGACATAGTGCTTCACATAATTAATTTCACATGTGACCATAATACAAACAGGACAGATGAATGTAGCTACATGCTCTATTCAGAGCTGTGTCTTCTCAGCAGAGGGGATTTGTTCAAGTTCTTTCTCTTACAAATGTGGGTGATTTCATGGTTTATTCATGATGGTTATTCATGCAAACATGCCTAATTGTTATGGAGAGTGTGTGTAATTCTGCATTCCTAATCCAGAAAACAGGAGCAGTGAGGATTTATAAACAAAGTTGACTCAGTGGGAATGATAACTTTTAACCCAAGCAAGCTGTTGCTTTGATATGTTCTGAATCACAGCTGCTCACTTCAGTGGTGCAAATCCATTTCCCATTGCTCCCTGCTCCCTTTAACCTGCTGAACCAACACTGCTAAATGAGAGCAAGGAGACATCTCTGCCCCATTTTGCACATCGTCTACAGAATTGTTTCCTGTGTTAAAGTCCCACTGAAAATAAGTGTGGGACCTGGGTTTCACTGAGGCATAGCTGGAAGTTTGTGGGATTTGCTCTGGTGTTGCACTGAAGACCTGAGGCAGCCAGCAGAACATTTATTGATGAGGTTGAGTCTCAGAGGCCCCAGCTATGGACAGAAAGTGATTTTCTCCTTTGCAAATGAAGCATGTCTGCTCTGGAGTCACTGAATAAATAATACGGTGATACCACACGACAGTGTTTTGTGCAGTCACTTTTCAAAATGCTATTTTTGACCTTTTCAAGACCACAGTTTCTTCATTTTTAAAAATAAAAATATCTCAGCTATTTCCTCCCCCTTTCAGCTTATATTACATTTTGAAGCTTACTTTTAAAGGTTTGCATCATAATTCTTACAAGATGTTTTAGCTAGATAAGTAAATCGATGGTGATAACCATCAATAGCACGTAACAGGATTAGGAATTATGAATATTAGTAGCACAATTCACACATGATTTCACTTGTGTACCTAGTATTTATGTCAGATTGAATCTTCCTCTGAATGAGTAATTACACTACGTTTATAAGGTAAGCAACATTTTAAATAGTCTATTGTTTAAATTGGTAGCTGTAGGGTAGGCTGAAAGGCAGCTCCATTCAACTAATTGCTGCTATGACTCAGACTTTGTAACAGATATTAGGTTTGGTTTTCTTTAAAGCTCTTTCAAGATCTGATTTTCCTTGTAAGAGAGTGTAAAGAAGGAAAAAGAACATTTTTTGTGTGAACAGTATCATCCGGAGACTACAGAGAATAAAAAAAATGAATCCTTTACATGCAGTACTGGTGTTTTAAGCAAGAAGTTTACACATGCATTGAAGTGCCTGTCTTAATGAATTTAGGACTACTCAACAGTAATACATAGAGTTGTCTGTATTTATTTATTTCTTAAAGCTGATCCAATCTGTAGTTTACTATCTTAACTCTCTGATGATCTTTTCCATAACATTTCTTCCAGAATTGTTTTAAACTTTAAAACTTTCAGCAATGCTAGAAATGGCAGAATTTTTTTACTCAGCAGCTCACTCTGACACTGGGAGTAAATGTATTGAAGAAAAAAATATTATTCATATAGTTGTATTTCATTAAATCCTTGTATTTCACACAACCATATCTCGAGCTCCATCCAAAGCAGTGTGGCCAGCAGGTCTCTGCTTTTGTGAAACCCCCACCAGTAGTGCTGCATCCAGCTCTGGGGCCCCAAATGTAAGGAGGACATGAATGAGTCAGAGTGTGTCCAGAGGAGTCCACAAAGGTGGTCCAGAGGGCTGGAGGAGCTCTCCTGTGAAGACAGGTTGAGAGAGCTGGAGTTATTTGCTTAGAGAAGACTTCAGGGAGACCTTGGAGTACCTTAAGGAGCTAAAAGAGAGCTGTAAAGGGACTGCTGACAAGAACATGTAGTAATAGGACAAAGGAGAAAGGCTTCAAAAGAGGATAGGTTTAGATTAGATATTGGAAAAAATTCTTCCATCTGAGAGTGGTGGGGCACTGGAACAAGTTGCCCAGAGATGCTGTGGCTGCCCCATTCCTAAAAGTGTTCAGAACCAGGTTGGATGGGACTCTGAGCATCTTGCCAACTGAGTGGCATCCCTGCCTATGGCAGAGGGATTGGAACTAGAAAATCTTTAAGATCCCTTCCAGACCAGAGAATGGATAACATTGGGTTTCATTTTTAACTTGTACTTCTCTAAAGGGAGGTTGAACTAATTAGGTCTTAAAAAATCTCAGAGTAAACAAAATGTTTCCCTCTTCCAAGCAAGACCTGTCACGAGAAGGTTTTCACTCTCTGCCTATCAGTTAGAGGAGTGTGTGAACTCCCACAGTGAAGGCCTTTAAAGAGGATTCAGGCATCAAACTTTAGGGAAATGGTGTATGGGCGCCCACAGCTGCTGTTTACTCCTTTTGTATTTGTTTGTTTATGTTCTTGTGAAAAGATGGAGCATCAGTTTACACCGTGTGGGAAAAAGGAAGCACCTAAATAGTATCTGAAGGAGAATTTTGTAAAACACTATCCGTGGAGAAGAAAAGTTGCAGAGTATATGTGTTTTTTTCTTCTGCCTGTGATATTTTGCTGATACTATGGATGAAACCCAAAATGTACTTTTCTTATTAGGATCAGCTGATGAAAAATGTCCAGGTTCATTTTGAGCAAATGAGTCTCTGTGTCTTTTGTAAGAAATAGATGCTTATCCCTGTGCTGTTTTGTTTTGCAAGTGGTTTAACATATTGCATCCTGCAAAAAGGAACAGGAGATGGTATCTTTCTACAAAGATAACTTCTTTAAGGATAGCTAATGCTTTTTCAGGCACTTTGTCCTCCAAAATGAGATTGTGAAACAGAATTGAATTCCCAGCTAAGAATTAGTATTTTTTCCTCATTTGTGCTGTCTCTCGATGTGAGGTTTTAACACTCTGTAAATAGCTTTGGTTCCTGTTCTACTGCAAGTGTTGCTATTATTGCTAATATTCTAATCACTATTTTATTAATATTGCTTTAACATTATGCTTTAGTACTTTTAACTACTCAACTTTTGGGAAAGAAAAACCAAGCATATGCTCTAATAACCTTGATCTTTCAGCTGAGGTCATTCTAGCTTTAATGAAAATCAACATTTTAGGTATCTTAAGTAATGTATCTCCCAATAGTTTGTCATTAATAAGATTTTAGGATTCCTCCTGCATTAGGATATATCTGAATGCAAATAATGTACTTCAGCAACATTGATTTGGTTTCAGAACCAGTTTCACAGTCATACACTAAATAAAAACCTAAGAACAGATTCACCTGATTTATAATTAGCAGAGGAATACTTACTGAAGAAGTTCTTGTGCTGGGTGCACCCCAGCTGGATGTCAGGTGCCCACCATGCCACTCTATCCCTCTCCTCCTCAGCTGGACATGAAAGAGTACATGTGGTGAATGGCTCTTTGGCTGAGATAAGGCTAGAGACACATCTCTCACCAATTTCTGTAATAGGCAAAATAGACTTGACTTAAGGAAGTTGGTTCAATTTATTACCAAACAAATCAGAGTATCAGATAATATGAGATAAAACCAAAATTTAAAATACCAGCTTCCCATCCCTCCCTCCTTCCTGCTCTCAACTTCACTCCTGATTTCTCTAGCTCCTTCCACTCAGCAGGGCAAGGGGATGAGGAGTGGGGACTGTGGTCAGTTCATCACACATTGGCTCTGCCATTCCTTCCTCCTCACAGGGAGGATTCTTCAGACTCTTCCCCTGCTCCAGCATGGGGTCCCTCCCACAGGAGACAGTCCCCAACAAACTTCTCCAATGTGGTTACTTCCAATGGGCTGTACTTCTTAATGTACTGCATCAGCATACGTTAAGGGGACTACCCTCTTCCACAGGGTGCAGTCCTTCAGGAACAGACTGCTCCAGCCTGGGCTCCTCTCTCCATGTGGCCACAGGTCTTGCCAGGAGCCTGCTCCAGTGTGGGCTTCCCCAGGGTCACAGCCTCCTTTGGGCATCCACCTGCTCCAGCATGGAATCTCCTGGGGGCTGCAGGTGAATCTCTGCTCCCCTGTAGTCTGCCAAGGGCTGCAGGGGCACAGCTGCCTCACCATGGGCTGCTGCAGGGGAATCTCTGCTCTGGCACCTGGAGCAGCTCCTCCCCCTCTGGCACTGACCCTGGGGTCTGCAGGGCTGTTCCTCTCACAGGTACTCACTGTTCTCTCTGGCTGCAGTTGCTGTTTTTTCTCATTCTTAAATTCATTGTCCCAGAGGCTCTGCCACCATCGCTGATGGGTCCATCTTGGAGCTGGCTGGCACTGGCTCTGGTGGGCATGAGGGGAGCTTCTGACAGCTCCTCTTAGAAGCCACCCCCACAGCCCTCCACTGTAACAGCTTTGCCACACAAAGCCAATACAGCTGTTTAGTAGAAAAGGGTGGAAGACATTTGGACTCCATGGTGCCTGGTTTTTATTGTAGTCTGTGTAGAGAAGCTACATGAGAACTAAACCACTAGGGTAATCTCTTCTTGAGTAGAAGTACTACTTACATTTAGAACCTGTCATGGCGTTGGAGATGAGTCCCTTGGTGTGCTGAGGAAACAAACAAAGTTAGAAAAGACACAGCCACAAGCTACTAGAGGAAAAGTGAAGGTGTAACCCTCTGAGGGTGATGTACATGGGGTAACAGTCCAGGTACCATCACTGCCTGAGTGCCGTGCTGCACATGCAGTTGCACTGTTCTTGAAGCAGTTCTTAAATAGCTGCAGTTTTCATCCAAATATTTGAGAAAAATTAGTTTTAGTTTGCATTTTTGGGGTCTGAGCTGCCACAGGCTTGGAATTACTGGAGAAGAAACCCCACAGCCTGTGTAGTGGAGTTGGAAGAGACAGCATCCTACTTGCAAATTGAATCTAGTGAGTCTGTTTGATCTGGTTTGGGTTTGTTGGCTTGTTTGAGTTGTTGATTTTCTTTTTTTTCCCAGAGAAAAGTATTTCAGAAATGGAATACAATTTTTTCAATGTGATTTTTGCATAGCATTTGTGGGTCACAAGACTATGTTTGTTTAAAGGTGGTGTGGTTTCAGCCCTTGCTGGCAACCAAGCACCAGTCAGCCTCTTGCTCGCTCCCCCACCAGCAGGATCAGGGAGAGAATTGCAAGGGTAAAACCTGGAAAACTCATGGGTTGACATAAGACAGTTTAATAGGGAAAGCAAAAGCTGCACACACAAGCAAAGCAATTCAAGGAATTAATTCACCTTCCCATGGGAAGGCAGGTATTCAGCCATCTCCAGAAGAGCAAGGCCCCATAATGCATAACATTGACTTGGGAAGACATAATATCCACTCTAAATGTCCCTCTTTCCTCCTTCTTCTCCCTACTTCATATACTGAACGTGATGTCATGTGGTTCCTTTGGTCAGTTTGGGATCACCTGTCCCAGCTGTTCCTCCTCCCAATGCTCCAGGCACCCCCAACTCCCTCACCAGCATGGCAGCACAAAAAGCAGAAAAGGCTTTGGCTCTGTGTAAGCCCTGCTCAGCAACAACAAAAATGTCTCTGTATTATCAGCCCTGTGTTCAGCACAAATCCAAAACACAGCTCCATTCTAGCCAATATAAAAACAATTAAGTCTACACCAGCCAAAACAAGCACATAATGAAAAGGTAAAGACAGGACTTTTGTCATGGTGTCTGAACCCCACCCTCACACAAATAAATTAAAATACCATCATTATAAGATAGCATCTCCATGGTAAAAATAGCTGCTTGGTTTTCTCCCACAGGCACAGGATCTGTTGAATGAAATGAAACTAAGCAAGTGAAGTGATAGCAGCCTTATTAATGACATCACCCAGTTATGCTCATCTTGTATATAGTATTTTTTCATAGAAGACTCTCATTATGAAAGTCAGATTGTGCTGCTGGGTTCACAGCATGGATTTCAGAAAGTAGACAAACCCAAGAGGTATTTTTCCCTCCTTGAAGTCCTCAAGTGGGGATCCACGGCATACTCCCACTCTTTAAGCTGCATACATGCCAAAGTTCTCCTTTCTTCCACCTTCACTGAAGCTGGAGTCACAGGATTAAACCTTCTCAGTGATTTGCCTCCAGTAATTCAAACTGCAGCCAAAACCTGGGGACAGCTTTTCTGCTTTGTATTGTTTCCCTTTGTACCTATCCCTGCAAGCAGTAGTCAGAAAAAGAATAGTGCTCATCAGTCACACAGGGAAAGCTTCCTTCCTTCCTTCCCCAGTAATGAGGGGCACATTCAAACAATTTTTTAATTTTTTTTTTTAATCTTCAGAAGTGTGGTTGTAGGCATTTTATTATTACCACTGCTGTCCCAGTCAGAGGTCACAGATTAGACAATTTAACTATGTTTGTCCTGTCCTTGCTCATCTTGTCTAATCTTGGGCTCACATGTTGCATGGAGCTCACAGGGTCTCACAGCGAGGGCATCCACAGTGACTCTGGGTGTGGGATTTAACGTCAGAGAAGTCACTGATTTCTCTGGTTTGCAAGCAAGTTTTCTACACTGTCGCCCAACAGATAACCAAGTAATCATGCTCAAGAGAAAATGCAAGCCATGATGTTACTGAAAACGGTGAGAAAGTCTTCATCTGGCAACAGTAAGGTAAAAGGATATATGAACAGACTACACAAGATTAAAAAATTGTGGAACATATTGATGTTTTTTTCTGGAAGGCAGACATTACCTTCAATGAAAAGGTGAGAGGTGAGAGAACTGCTCTGAACCTAGGATGGAGTAACTAGTGTGCATTCCCTCTGCAAATGTGAAGCCACGAGCAAAGTGCCAGGAATATGTGCCTCTCACGTGAATATCTGTACTCTGTGTCTTTACAGAAAGCTGAAACACTTTTTAGATAATTATTTTGCTTTTGAAAATGTAGAGGGTGGAAGTGGTGTACAACACACAATTATCTCATTTTTTTTTCTCTCCTGGAATAATTTTTTTGGAAATAATCTGCTGTGTATCCTTCCCTGTCAGCACATGAACCATTATCTTTCAGCTAAAGAGGTTTTCTCTGTTTGACAGATGGAACAAAACATCTTGAACCAAGTGTCTGCTTACCTCTGGGGCAGGATTTGGGGCTTGTTGTCGTATGAACTGAGAATGTGTTACTGAGCAGTGCGTATCTGGAAAGCCTTCATCTGACTGATAGGGCATGTCTGAGCCTTGGAGAAGACAGAGGGGGATTTGGGTTGCTTTTCACACTAGGATTACCAGATGGTCAGGCTTATGTTCCCACAGCTATCAAACAGCAAAATTGAATTCCTTTAATAGACTTGATTTTTTTTTTTTTTTTTTAATTTAGAAAAAGTTAAGCAAAGTTAAGCAATCCTTTTGGTTAAATAAACTGTGAAGAAGGTCTTGAAGGTTGTGGACTTACAACTGAAAAGCCTGTATAGCAAACTAGGACTGTAAAGTGTCCAGTATGATCATATGTTTACAATGATAGTCCCAAAGCCTTACACACTGAGTTAGAAATCAGCCTGATGGCAAAGTCATAAGTTCATAGGACAATTTTCTATTTGCAAATACATATTGTTTCCTTTTTCTGCTTTTCTGGTCTTTTTTTGCTGTCTCTTTTTCTCCTGGGCTTTCTCGACCTTTTGCTGAGATTGTACTGTTCTTTATAAGAAAAAGGAAGGCAAATGGCTGAAATTAAAGGTTTTCATAAACATGGACAGCAACAGGTTGAAGTAAGATGAATTTACTTCTATAGATGGGTTGCTTGACAGTCTAGAGATGACATTAGAGATGGTGGAATGAAATCTGTGCATCATAATATTGCTTAAGGGTACTGTTTAATATGTTGGGAACTTGGGAACAGAAGCTGCAGTGTTACTGGAGTAGAAGCTGGGGAAGGACATCACTGTTTAAGCCGCACCCCCAGTTTGGGTGAGTGCCAGCAGAGACAATTTACTCAGAGGATTTGCTGTCCATCTGTCTCATTACTTAATGAGGAGATGCTGAAAATGAAACTCAGACACAGAGATGGATTTTTTAAAATGGAATTTTGCAAATTTGTTATCTTTTGCCTTTAATGTGGTGGTGAGAAAAGCCCAGCTACCTGGCGATTCATTTGCACCTCTTCATGGCAGTTTCCCATCCCATGAACAGGATGAGGATGTCCAAGCAATTTTCCAGCCTGCACAGGTTTCATATTCCTTTTCCCCCTTCTCAGGGCTCTGCTAGCCCTGGCTGCACAAGCATTTACAGGAGTGGGCTCCTTTCAGTCTTAAATGCTGCACATTGATTGCAGACTGGACAGTTTTAAGTCCTGTTCCTGCTGTTTCTTAATTTAGTGTCAGGCCACCAAGGGGCTGCAGGTGAGTGAGAACATTAAAGAGAACCCTGCTCATGAGACTCTGTGACAGCCTTGCCTGGAGAGATAAATTGCTTATCCCAAAGCTAATGAAACAGACCAGGGGCATTTGGGGACTGTGTTTCAGCTCCTGTTAGGGCTGGAGCTGTGGTTAAATGCCCCTGTTATGATGTCAGGACCTTCCAAGGAAGTCAGACCCTGGATGCACGTATGTGTATTAAGTGTTGAGAAGTGCAAGGATGGAATTGGAGGAAGCATCTGTCAGTATTGCACCTGTGCCCTCAGACTCAATCTCAGCTATTAAACTATGTAAACAGAAAGACCTTATTGTTTTTATTTGGGCTCAAGTTTATAGGTGGATGTCATTCCCTCTCTTCCTGCAGGCAACAGACAGTGAAAAAGATATACATGAAGGTCTGGCTGCCTCCTCAACATCCCTTTGCTTCCAGGGCATGCCAGCTTTCTGCTTCAATAGGGCACGAGCCAGGGGATGACTTCTCGAACCTTTTGGCTTTACAGTTTCTACCAAACCTTTACAGAGTAATATGGAATGGGAGACAACTCCATCAACTCACCAAGGGTCAGAATGGCAGGGAAATGCTAACAGCAGGAGTGGGATGGAGAGCCTCCACCAGAGTGCTGAATGTATTTCCTGCACTGCCAAGGAAATACTGTGGGGCTATGGGAAATTAGGTACTAGTGCAGTTCACTAGTGGGTGAAATATATGATTTTCCTGACAAGAGTCAAATGACTTTGGCAAATGTGAGGCCATCAGAGCTAATTTCCTTTTGCACTGTACCTTGCATAGATGTTTCCCCAGCAGTGAGTGGATGTTAAACTTTAATGGTGAACGTGAAGCCACTTGGCCCTCCTTCTATCCTGGTGTAAATAATTACACCTGATGTAAGGTAACAAAGAATTAAGACTGCTGTGGCTAGCACAGGTTTTTCCCATGAGAAATTTTCTTGTGTTTTATAAATAAAGATAAAGTTTGGATGTTGTTGGAACAGTGTCCCAGAACTTGGGCAGTGCAGGCCTGGCCAATCAGGCCTGGGGGAAGGCTTCTGACTGACCAATCTGGGTGACTTTTGAGAACTCTATATATGTGATGAAATCAAAACAATAAAGGTTATTCCTTCTTGCCACTGAAAACTGGTGCCTTCATTACTCTGCTAGCTGCTCAACAGCGACAGACTGCTGATGCTGTTTTTAATCTAAGAATAATAACCTATTCAAGGCATGCTATGACTCATGCTCAATGGAAGTGATGCTGGTTACGTGGTAATTTGGAGCTAGATTTGATTTTACACCTGCACTTAAGGAAATGGGATAAAATTTCCAGTGATGAAGTGGAATCAAAAGGCACAATGGAAACCTTCTTTTAAGCTTTCATCATCTTTTTTTTCCCTCGGGTTTAGCTTGCTCCTTTGAAAAGAATAAGATGACACACTGGGCTTGGTTTAGCATTAAAGAAGAGCTTGCCCACTTTCCCAGACCTGAGTGTTGCTGTCAGGCTTTCATTTGTTTCTCTAGTAGGACATGGACAATGTCTTCACAACAACCAAGGTGAATGTCACCTCCATAGGTTCTGTTTTCCTTTCCTACATATGCGCTTTCTTATATATATTTTCCTTTGTGGCTTTTGTTAAAAAAATTCTGTTAAAAGTTCTCAGCTTTGTTTAAGGCAATTGTCTTTGTTAACAGGGATTCAGCCTGAAGTTCAGGGACACCCCAGGTTTCGCTGTTGACTGTTTTTATTAAAGATGCCTTGTTTGTATCAGGTTGTATCATTCCTAGGTAAGAGAGCTTTCTGAGGGAGTGCTAATAGCCTTTTTAATCACATATCAATCAATGTCTTTTACCACAGCCCTGAAACTTATACCAGAGAAATCAGTTATTCCTTGTAGACCTTGATTTTACACCTCAGGACTTCAGCTCAGATTGGTCTAATGTTGCTTTTCCCCACATTGCTACATACTCATGGAACAGCTGTGTATCCCTTATTGCCAGTTCCAGTTGTATTACCATCAGCTACATCTACATCCGTAGCACCACGTTTTAGCAGAGCTGTTGAAGGAAAACCTATTGCAAGAGAGAGCAATGCTTCTCAATTCTGTTTCCAGCCTAACTAACCCTCTAATTTCATTTGCAGCTCAGATTCCTGTATGTTGACTGATATTCAGGTTCTGAAAGAATTTATTTAGATGATCTGGAATTTTGGTACCTTCATGTCTCATCAATATTTTGCAATCTACTGCATTGCTGATATCGCCGTTTGGCGAGCTGATGTTTTTTGGGGTGAATTTTGTAAATACTGAGAGTGAAAAAAAAACCCTCTTTGCATTCTCTCTTGCAGTGATCCTCTAATTCTGCCCTCTATTGACATATTCCTGCTTATTGTCTGCCAGTATATCTCTTGATACTGGTGTTCCTCTTGTGCAGTCTCATTGTGATGTCTTCTTAATGTAAGTATTTGTACTCCAATTAGTTGCTTCTTCATTCATCTTCATTTGCTGCTGTCTATAGGTCATCACTTTGTTCCAAACCATCCATATCTGCAATGTTTCACTGGGGAGGAGAGAGACATGATGGTGTTTTCATCTTGTTTTCTACTTCTGTGGTCACAGTTTTGGGACTGGTTGGTTGTTTTATGTATTGTGCTCATCACTGACTTTTGAGACTGTACCACCTTGAAAAAATATAGTTTATATCTGATATTTTCTTCACTAGGATACAAGATGCAGGTGTTCTGTCTTGGCAGGATTTGGGGATCTTTGACTCCAGAAGAGTGGTAGCTGTGGAAGCCAAAGTCCCAGTGTGTCTGTTCAGTTGGGTCTTTGTTCTTTTGGTGTCAGAGAAATCTGGTAGAAGCAGTTTTGCTGCTTTCCTTAGTTAATTCCATTAGATTGGTTGTTTGAGACTTATTCTCTCTGAGACCATTTGCAAGGGTAGCCTTTAAGCCAGTTGACTGAAAATCTAGTTGTTATACACTGCTGCTGAATGTTTGGTTTGGGCCACACCTCTGTCTTTTAAAGCATACTTAGCTGGAAGTCATCTTAAACTTACCTCTTACTTATGCTTTATACCTTTCACTACCTTTTTTGTAGCAGTGTTAGCTATCAGGATTTCATATTGCAACACCTTGTTCTGAGATAATTTTCAGTAGTTCTTTTCAGTCTAAATAACATTAATCATGAGACAAATATTCATTTATATGCCAAATATTATGTATCTATATAAATATATAAAATATAAATATTAAAGATAAGTGTCAAATATTTAATTAATATTACAGCAATGAATTCATCTTCTCAGAACTCCTAATTTTATATTTAAGATGCCAGATGTAGTAAAGATTAAAGGTCCATATTAATTTTCCATGAACTTACTGACGCTGCAAACCACTCCTGTTTGTTGCTGATATTTACATACAATAACAGTGCACTGCTCACATAAAAGTAAGGAAAATAGCAATGTAAGGAGACCATTAGAAGAGGTGGAGTGGATTCAGTTTTTGTCTTGATCAAGCCCTGGGCAGCTCACAGAAATTACAGCAATGCCATGAGTTTAAAGGAAAGCAAAACTTGACTTGCTGTGGTGAATTACTGTCATACCTGTGAATATATTAGCTCTTCATAAGTGAGTTCAGCGCTGATGTAGCAGGGGAAGATGGGCAATGGCTGCTCAGCTGCATGGCCACTGGAGACCTAACAGTGTGTGGGGCAAACTGCCAGCTTCTTGTCCTCTTCCTTGTAGTAAATGTGCCTTGAATTCATCTAGACTGATTTCAGCATGCTCGAATGAACACAGCAAAGGTTGTGAAGCCATTTGTATTTATGCATAGAAGTCCTAGAGATTTCAGTAAGATCCTGGTGTTGCCTGTGACTCTTATCTCATGCAGGGAGGGGTCCACCTTCTCCTTTATATCTTTCTCAGCCTACCCAAATCTGCTTGCATCTCCCTTTGTGTCTGAAAGGGAGAGAACAGGCATAACATCATGCCCCCTGTGGTGCTTGCAAATTTATGCCTCTCTGATAAATTGCAATTGTTGGGGAGAATGATCAGGGAATGGAGCAGATCTCCTGGAGACACTCCCTCCCACATCAAGAAAGGGACAAAGAAATCCTTTCTGTTATCTGATAAGAAAAAATAGAGGCACTACCGAATGACATTAATTTAGTGAAATGATGAGGCTGTAAAAACAAAGTCCTGGCATTGCTTTGCAGTTTATCTATCACAGTGCAACATCTCTGCATGATAACTGAGCAGCAGTGGCATAAAATCAACAAATGCTGTGAGGTAGTAAAAGGATGCTTTAATGTAATTATGTAGTGATACCATCTCTGCCCATTGAAATGGTCACTCTTCCAGCAGTTATGGCAAGCTTAAAAAAATCAGGCAGTACATTTGAATTGGAAGAGATAAACAAAATCAATCAATGTATGTATTATAGCTGTACATTTACTATAGATGGGAACTAGTTTTACTTCTAAGCAGAAAACTGCACATGTAACAGTCTCAATATACTCAGCACCTATTGGCATCGGCTACAGTAAGCTGATTGTAGGAATTTGCAATGGATCTCAGTGGAGCAATGTAAATGAGTAATGTTGCCATTACAATATTCATTCCTATATAGATTTTAATTTCTACCCAAGTTCTCTTTGTTTCTGAGCGGAACTCTATCGACACAGTATTTTGTCCATGTAAAATCCACAGTGTCTGCAGTAACAACAGCCCAGTGGATTGCACTTCAAATATGATTATAGACAATTCATTTCTTCAGACCAGTAGAACATAAAAATTTACAAGTCAGAACTGTTGTGCCCTTTTCCCTTGAATTTGCCATGCACTTTGATACATTTCTTGAAATATATCAGCAAATGTAAAACGGTTTCTATGACACCAAAAGAGTATTATAGTGAAAATTTATATGAGGAATAAAATTCAAGCACTGAACAGTGAAATGTAAAAAGTAACCAAGATGATGAATGTTCTTTCCAGTCTATACAGTCTATTCAATAAAAGCTTAGGATGAACTCAGTCACTCTACCTTCACTTTCTTGTCCTGCCTTAAAGTCTGTGCTAAGCATCTACTTACACCAGCTCACAACTGTGTGTGTTGAACATGTGTGGCTCGACAGTCACACCCAGACATCTGCTGTAGCCCTGAGCTCATGTCCAGTACCCCTTCCAATTCTGGAGCTAAAACAGCTCTACTCACTGCTAGTTCTTGACTGCTTTGGGAGTCAAAGTAGAGCATGAATAATTGTAGCCAAGTTTGATGCTGAATGGTAAGTCCTTTCAAACCTCCAGGGATAAATAAAGGGATAAAGGAAATATCTGTTTCAAAGACAGAGAATGGTAGCTTTTGCTTCCCTGAAGACACAGAACAGGCAACTACTTGAACCAAGAATAGAAGCCTGGGGTTCACGACTCCAATGCTGAGTCTAAATTATGCCTAAGTAATATGAGCTTGTGGGAGTCATTAATCACTTTTCTTTCCCTCCACTTTAGAATCCTAGAATATCTGAAAATAAAATAAAAGTTATATTCAGGGGGATAATGAATTCAATTGGAATTGCACAACAATTAAAGAGCCACAAATAAGATTTTGTGTTGCAACAGTGTTTAATGAACTGTGAAAAATCAGGGAAGTATGCAGAGATAGCTGAAAGGAGACACCATGGTTTTGGGGGCGTAGTAGTAAAGAAAGCATATAAGAAAGTGAATTCTACAACCCATCTCAGTGGAAATTATTGCTGAAGAGGTAATTTTTGTGAATAATGACCTTGTGTTGGCCATCGTTGTCATGGTTTGGTTCTGTTTTGAAAACTTTGTGGCATGAGTCATGCCACGATTGCCATGTGCTTTCCACCTTTATCTCACAAGAGTTTTCTGCATTTTTTCCTAATTTTTCTTTACTCTTGCTCATCTTTGAATTTCCGTTATGTAAAGATGATTGATTTTCTCTCTTAAGAAAATGTAGACAGTCACTGGCTAGCTGCCTTTTCATTATAATTTATGTGAATCTGAGTTTACACTGGGTGTAATCACTGATGAATATTCATGCAATCTAGTATCTTTGAGGAATTGTTATCCTATTTAATCATGCTTTAAAGCTTGTGATCCTCTTTCCTGTTGATAATGCTTCTTACCATGTTTCCTGTTGAGAAGAGACTGAGCCACTCAAAGATGCTGAGCTTAGGTGGTGATATAAGACAGGGTGCAGAAGTGGGATGTGTTTTCATCTCTTCTGAGAGCTGAGGCCAATAAGATGCCTGGCGTTGTCTCTGGGAAGCTGATAAGATCAAATACTCCCTGATGTTGGGAAAGCAAAATAAGCAGCATATCATGTTTTTTTCTCTGCTATTTGAGGGCAAGACTCATTCACTTTTCAATACAATGTCACCTTCAGCAGCCAATTTCCTTGTCACTCAGGTCACTCCCTAAAGCAGGAGTCCGGCCGTTCTCCAATTTCAAGAATTAATCTTTTGTGTAGGGGGAATTTAGCAAGCTGTACTGAAAGAGCTTGCACCAAATTGTGTCTGGCTTAGCTTCAATGTGCTGAATACACAAAAGAACCTCTGTGCCCCTTCCCTCCAATTGCTAATGAAGCTAATTGCAGTTTCTGCTTGCAGCTTCTGGGGGTTTCCAAGCCTCTGCATGCACCCAGTGGTGCTAAGACAGGCAAACCAGAGATGGGGTTCTCATTTTACTGACCTGAACATGATGGCTAAATATTTATACTTTGATATAGACTATCTACACTGTGGTAAGACTGGCACCTGTTGCACTTTTTAGGATTAAATTTATTATATACTAATAGAGTAAATGTATTTTATATAATATATATTCTAGCCTGTGAATATATTCTATAATAATATAGTAAACCAGAAACAAGCACATCACCCTAAGAATTTGCAGTGTTTCTTCATAGTATTTTTTCTTGTTCTTGTAGGGATTCATCATGATCTGTGTTCTGTGGGATTTTTTTCTGTCAGCTTCTTAGAGGGCTCAAGCCTGGAAAATGGCTCTTATATGGGCAATTACAGATTGCTTGAAGACACTTGTCTTTTTATCTCCTTGGGAATATTGCATACATTGGTGCAGAAACACAGTCCTAACTTCACTTAACTGATCTCTTCAATTCAGTATCTTGAGGAAAAAAATTCCTGATGCCACCTTGGTTCTATTCTGATGGTTCCCTTGTGCAGTTTTCATTCCTGCAGGCTCACTGATTACACATAGGCACCTTTTCTGCAGCTGTATCATAACACTTGTTTTGTCTGCTGTGAGATATACCATTGGTGTGTACAAATAGACTTCAGGGCAAAACAGTTCTCCTTCAATTTGTCCTTCCAAGAGCAGCTGTGCACATCTGTGTATTGCAGAAATATTTCTAAAAGCTGATAAAACAAGGCAGTAAAATTTCTTCTCTGTGACTGCTGATCCCTTTTAAATCAGTGGTTTTTGTAGATGCTTGATCAATGACTATTTGGCGAAGAATTAGTGCATTGTATTTATTCCCCAGGCTCTCTACCCTGTCCAGACATGGTATTTTTTATGTCACAGGAACACAGTGAGGGTGATGTGGGATAGCATGGCAGTGCTGCAGGGAGTGGAACCGGAGGGGGCATGTACATCCAACTCCAGCCTTCCTTTGGGTACATTCCATTTCTTTGGTAAACAAAATAGAAGGTTCTCCTACTTGTGCTTCTGTTATTTTGAGCTTTGGTTAAAACTGGAGTTCCTAGAGTGCCATAAATACATTTTATATAATGATTTCCCTTTCAAACTCTTAAAGAAATTACAGTAGGTTTTTTCTCAGGAAAAAACCCAACCCTCAAGCTTTCTTTAATTTGTAAAGATAAGAAAATTTGAACATAATTTTTAAGCAGCTATATTTTTGAGGATTAAGAAAATGTTATTGCCATCACAATTAGCACTTACATGTGTTCATCTGTCATCTTTTATTTTTTTAGTATTATTTTTGCTTCATAGCTATCTGTTAAAGAAGTCTGGAAAGGTTGATGACAGTGATGTATCCAGGATGTTTAGAAGACTAAATTTTTTTTTCCCCTCTCCTTTACAAGCAGACTATTTGAATCTTCTGAACATATTAAGGTTAGATTTTGTCATCTCTTCTTAATATCAACACAGATTTTATTAGTTTGCTTTTACTGTATTATTAATCAGGTTTTTTTTAAATAACATTATTTGATTTGGCTATAAATGTAAATGTGTCTCTATGGTATGGAGATTGGGAGAGAAGGCCAATCAGCAGGATGAACTTCTGTCCATAGAAGTAAGGCTGTGCTGAACATTCCTGCTCTCTATTTCTTCTTGGGAGGTAACCAAATAAATCATAGCAGCAACTCCCCACTTTGCAGTGTGATATGTGGGAATGGAGACGAAATAATTACTTCATCTCTAATGAAGTTTTGTCCTGGTATAGAATAAAATCAGATTCCCTACTGTAATGGGATAAAGCTCTAGAAAACCAAGGAGTATTTTCCATTGTTAGCTTTTTGCTCAACTTTTTCTGTTCAGCCATTAAGCCCTTGTCAAGAGGCCTGAATCCATCTGTCCCACAGTAATTTTGGAGCCACAAAGGCGCCTCAGTTTTCTAATGAACTAGAGAAGAAGTAGTTTTAAATGTAAGAACATGCTTCTCTGGAGTAAAAGATTGGCATTCAGCTCTATTGAAAGATGTTCTGGCTGCCTTTAAGTTGTATGGGATGCTCATTACTTTATTTCTGAAGTGTACAAAGAATTGAGACTTGGGTGCTGACCAGACAAGAAAAAGTTGCTGTCAGTCCCATTTCAAAATCACTTTGCTTGATACAACATCTATAGAATTGATGATGCCAAATATTGATCTCTTTTCCTCCTGTATTTCCATCTGTGCCTTCTCCAATTGCATTTAATCTTCTTTTAAAGCAGATGTAGAATTTGGAACAAAATTTAACTAAATGCTAAGCTATTTTATTCTTCTTCCCCTCTGCAATAATTGCATGAGAAAGTGAATAATTAGTTGAACTGATCACAGGACACAGAGCCCGCAGTTCCTGAATCCCTGCTCTATTGTCAGACACTTGCCTTGGGAAGTCATTTAATTTCTCTGCTTACAGTGGAAAGCCTACTTGCTAATTTCTCAGGAGTATTCCACAGAATGTTCTATATATTTCAAATGTTAAGGTCTGTCTTGTTCTTCTTAAAGATGTACCCTGTGGCCAGATTCTTTTGGTCCTTGTCTAGATTCTGGTCTCATAGCCATTCCTTAGCCTCTCCATTTCTTGCCATGATCTCCCTTGATTAGATGTTGTTTATTTTCTTCTCAAGCTTAGTAAACTACATTTCTGCTTCTTGATGTTGTGTCCTAAAAGAGCTCTTCCTTCTCAACATCTAGGGAGACTACACCTAATTTCTCTTTTTGACCTAGGATTTTCTTTTGCTTCCCCCTTACCCTGCTTGCCCCAGGTGTTTATTCCTCTCATTCCCTCTAAGACCTGAGGTGCCTGGTCTCCACAGCTACTAATTATCTAGTCTTTCCTGGGATGTCCTTCTTCCTTCCAACTATTTCTCTGCTCTTTTTCCTCATCCCTATCAAACCAATTCTCAGTTCTTTCCTCTGTTTTAATGAACCAGCATCCTTTCCTGCATCCAACTCATTGCCATTATCAAAGAAGTAATTTAACTTTATGTGAATAACTTTGGCCCAGTAACTGACAGGCGACATGATCAGTGTTCTTCAGTACACTTTTGAAGCAGTAGATGCATCATAACATCACTGTGCTAAACATTATGCACCTAATTCCTTAACTAGGGCATCACAATTTGCAGCATGTTCTGCTTTTCTAGTCCCAGGATTTGGACTGGAGCCAGCTCCTTTATTATTAATAACATCAACAGCTACAAACTTTTTGAGTTTCCTCTGACCAAATATGTGCATAACTAGGCCTCATTTTTACAAAATCAATTCCCTTCTCATTTTGCCTAAAAAGGTATCCATAGTCTTTATTAGTGGGCTTCCTTCATCCTGCTGTACAATACCTCTGTGAAGCTGGTCTGCCTTAGCTTTCATAATGTCCCTTGAAATAAGGCAAAACTTCCAGGCATAGTTCACAAAATGCCAGTTTGTTCAACACCTCTCTTTGCCTACAGTTCTTGCTTGTGGTTTTCTAAGTTTCCTTTCTAGATAGAAGTTTATCCAATGTGTTGTCATGGATTTCCTGCCACTCCAGGTCCTAGAGTTGGGATCTTCCCTTGCTGTGCTACATACACATGCCAACCTAGGGGTGATGGATGCCTTCTTAGCAGTGCAATCCTTTTCCTCCTTTTCCCCGTGGTGCGAGAATTCTCCAGATCCTGTAGCTATGAGGAATGTAGTGATTAATTATATGGGAGGGATCTACAGAGAAAGCAATGGCTTTAGAGGGAGGGTGTCCTTGTCCATCCTTCCCAGTGACACATCTTTTCTCACTTCACAAAGCTACATCTTTATTTCAGAGATTTCTCTACATGCTGAGACCACAGCCCTTACTCAGTCCTTCAGTCTCAAGCAAGTATAAAACTCCAACATCTTTGAGTTAGGCACAGTGCAGGAACACTTTGCCATGTCTGAACAAAGCTCTTAAGACAGGATCTTTTACAGTTTCTGATTGCTTTCTAACTAAAATCTGTTCCCTTGAGTAATTTTCTTTTCTTTGAAGAACTTGAATTTTCTTTTCTTTTCTTATCTACCTTACTTCAACACATGCAAGGAATAAGTAGCCATACAAATTGTATGGCTTTGAAGAGCCACTGTGAAGCAAAGTTTGCAAGAAAGAGGGTGCTATAAAGTAAATTAATTCTGGATAACAAATTTCCCAGACTCCCAGATCTTTGTTCATGAACTGCAGAGAATTCTTTGAATACAGGCTTCTTCCCAGCATGATTAGCTGTTTTATTGTGTTCACTTTAACAGAGAAGTACTAGTCCTCTGCCTAGCTGATTTAAAAAGAAAACTTTTGATTTTTCTCTATTACAGAAGCTATGATATCTTATGGATAAGATTGCCCCCATGTTATTAAAAACCTGCAGGGTAAAGTAATCTCACAGTAATACCAGTAACCTTTGACTACACTCTTGACTTCCCTGGCCTCTCACAAGTATCACAAAGCAAAAGTAAATCTGCACAATGTTAGTTAGATGTGGTTCATCTGCTAAGATATGCTTTTTCAGAGGCTCTGTTAATAGCTGATTCTACATTACAGAGGACTATGCACTCATTAATTACTATCTGAAAGAAAAATCTGGACAATTCATGCAGCTACTCATGAAGATACTAGAAAGGCAAATTATTTGAAATACACATTTGTCTATCTTCTTTTACCATGGACTCACAGACTTATGGATGGTTTACACAGGAGTAGTAGGTCTGATCCTTCCTAGAAGCATCGGAGTCACTGTGCACACTTGATGCTCAATGCATCCATATCTGCTTCTGTCCCAAGACTCCCAAAGACAAGTACACTGCTCTCACAGGATGTAGCTGCTCACCAGCAGCAGCCTGTGATGTACCTGCGGGGTACATATTTATCAGGAGTTTTTACAAGCAGGAGGCAATTTGGTTTTGCAATACACTTTGCAAGTAGGTGCCCAATTGTGCATTTGCACATGCCAACTTCTGATCTCTAAGAGTGTGGTGTGGCTATGGGGGCAGAGAAAAAGGAAGCAAATACTTTGTGCAGATGAGATGTGTAGAAAAAATTCTCAGTAACTTCTTCCCTGAAAGATATCTGTGAATATTATCACTTTTGTAAAGTGTTCCAATAGGAGCTGAGTTTGAAAATAAATAAAGTTCTCCTCCGTAAAAACAGAGGGGGCTATTGAGGAGTACCCCAAGGGCCAGGGTGGATGTCCAAGATGTCCAATCAGAATAGCATAGCATGACATTAGAATAGAATAGAATAGAATAGAATAGAATAGAATAGAATAGAATATTTCAGTTGGAAGTGACCTACAAAGATTATATCATCCAGCTGCCTGACCAGTTCAGGGCTGACCACATTAAAGCATGTTATTGAGGGCATTGTGCAAGTGCTTTTCCAATAGTTTATAGTAAGGCTTGTGACATCAACATCCTCTCTAGAAAGCCTGTTCCAGTGTTTTACCATACTCTCAGTGAAGAAATGCTTCTTCATGTCTAGTCTGAACCTCCCCTGGTACTGCTTTGAACTATTCCCACATGTCCTATCACTGGATCCCAGAGAGGACAGGTCAGCACCTTCCTCCCTTCCCTTCCCCTCCCCTCTCCTCTTCCCCTCCTCAGTGAGCTGTAGGGAGCAATGAGACTTGTTCATATGCCCTGGGACAGATTGGATGGAAAGGAAAATGTATTCTGGTAAGTATTGTCTGACCTTGCTCTTCAAATGACTGACTCATTTTTATGGTTTTGTTTTCTTTTACATTGGAACATTTTACATTACACAGCCTTTTAAAATTACTTGCCAATCTTTAGGCAGAGGAGCACTGTCAGGAAGAGATTTTCACCTCTCAAACAAAATTCCGACGGCTTTAACACTTCAAACCCCCCAGGTTTTTTTCCTAGTAGAAGGAAGGATGAAGAAAACTCTGCATTGCTGTTTTCACCCTGGCAATAATACAAGACTTTTCTTAAATTGTCTGCGCAGATGGCTGTCAGATTTATTGGGTCACTTACTTGCTATCATATCATCAGTTCAGGTGTCAGAACTCTTTGGGAAAGGAAAGGCTTGCACTGTTAAAAGCTTTGATGGAAGTTGCTCAGCAATGACAGTTTATCTCCCGTTCAGCTGCTGCAAACCTCTTTTAACCACACAGATCCTGGTGGTCCTGGGGAAGCACAGCGTGGCAGCCTGGTGCCATCTGACTTGATGTGTGAGGCCTGGAAGTAATCTTTTCCATGCAAATGATCCTCTGTCAGAAAACAGGGTCTGGAGTACTGCAGGTTTTCTGGAAAATCCCTGCATCTGCTGCCTGGTCACCCTGGAGGGGAAGGAGAGGAATAAAAAACAGATTAGCCTATGTTATGAGACTCAATCCTTTTATTGATTGCCTTTAAGGGATTCTTTTCAATGCACAATTAGCTAGAACTTTGGCTGTAAATCCTTTTTTAGACATTTTTAAGCCTGAGTTAGCAGTAAAGCACACACTTGCTGTCAGCATTCAGGACAGAGTACAAAGCAGTCTCCAGCCCATCCTCATCTGCTGATGCTGCTGATGCACCAAGTCCTCCTGTGACTGATGTGTTTCTCTAGACATATCTTCCCTCCCAGAACAAAAAGTGATCATGAGCATATGCAAGCCAGTGAAACAGCCTGGGTTTGCTGTGGAAATGCTGCTTTTGGACTAATTAAGTGGTCAAGACACATACTGTGTGTAACCCACTAAGTGCTTTGAACATGAGACTAGATTGCCGACCCTTAAAACCCTCAGTGAGTGCCAAGACACGGCTCTGTAAGGAGCAGCAAAACATCTCCATGAAGGGGAGTGAGTAGGCTTGGAAGCTCTCTCTGTTAGCAATGTGCCAAGAGTGGGACACGCTCCCAGCTGGCACACAGGATCTGTGCTGCATCCCTTGTTGCTCTATTCCAAGCTGTGATGGGAATTAGGGAGAAAGGCCACCTTAGGCTGGTTTGGGATGGACACAGACTTACATTGCACCTTCTTTCTGGACAAAGCACTTGCATAGTGGCTACATAGTCTCTCCTGATTAAACGTCACAAAACATTAACCTTATTAATATTTAATCTCTTTATATGCAAATTGCAGTCAGCCAATTAATTTTCTCTGCAGCTTCAGCAGCTTCACAAGAGGCTTATGCTTAAGTACCTTAATTTGTCTTTCTGAGGAAGGTAAAAGTGTTAAAAGGAGTTTTAATTTGTTTTTTAGTTGTCTTTCCAGTTTTTTAGGAATCTGTTGAAAGATGGTCAGAAGAAATGAATTTATTTTCCTTTTATTTCCTGCAAAAAGCAGTTGAAATGTTGATACTGAAGCAAAGACAAAGCTTACTAGTCTAAGTAGGTGGTCTCACTTTATTGACCTACTTACACCCTCCCCTCCCAAGACATTCTGCTCTTTCTGTAACTTTGAATTAGCTGCAGTCTGTATTAATACATTGGATTATTGAATGGAATTGCTTTCTACATATATAGAGAGTTAGAAGTTAGCCATCAATAACTAATGTATTTTTTTGCTTTAAATCTAAAGTCAGGCTTTTCCTCATTTGTTGTTCAAAGTTATGAGGATAATTTTGCCCCTCAGCAGCTTTGGAGCAGATACAGCACATAATAGCATGGGATAAAGTGTGTAGCAAAATGATACTGTGATCAGGGAAGGCAAAGAGTGTGCAGATTTGATCCAGAAATGGGATAGATGGTGTATAAAACCAACAACCCAAGAAAGTTGTGTGTTTTAACGTACTTCTTCTCTCTGGTTGAAAGAGTAATTTGGCACACAGAACACTTAGATCCTCTCAATTTGCTGATGATTTCTCAAATATCTGACACAGTGGGAAAATTGGACAGCACTTGTTTTTCAATACTTCATTGCCATTAACACCCCATAGCTGGCCAGAATCTGTGTGTAATATGGTTAGAGCACTGTTGAGTACTGCTGAGAGCAGGGAAAGACCACTTATCTGTGCCAGACAAATGTGTGGAGCTTTACAGGTCAAATCATCATTACCGAGCTTGAACAGTGCTTGGAGCACTTGGTGTTAAAACTCTGCACCAGCAGTTTCCACCTTTCCAATGACCCTCATCAGCACTAAGGTACCTCTGCTCTTACCATCATTTGCTTGCCACCCGAACTTCACTTTGCCTCTGCTGAGCACTTTGCCTCTGCTGAGCACCTATCGACTGATTAGAGAACAGGCACATTTCAGAGCTACCATACCCACCTTCATTCATTTTTAAGGGCAGTAAATGCATTGGTTACACAGGTGGTGCTTTTACTTGTTGGGCTGTTTGTCTTTTAACCTCTTCAAAAATAAAAGCAAAGCACTGCCAGGAAATGTGTGGAGATTTCTCTGCAGACTCAAATGTATTGTCCTCGTGTATCACTTACAACTGCTCAAAAAGCCTTTTTTTTTTTTCCTACATCTCACTGTGGAGAGGCTGTCCTCTCTTCTGAGTAAAGGCAGAACAGCTTCTGTGTACTGAGAATCCACACAGTACAGGGGAAAGCTGAGGTACCTTGTGTCACTGAGGTACCTTGTTTCATAGGAGTAAGTAAATTAGTGTCACGACTGGGATAAAAATAATTCATTTTTACATGCTTACCCTTTTCTTACCATTTTTTAGTATTTCAAGTCATTATCAAGTTACTAGTTTATGCCCTGTTATCACCTATAACTTCTCCCTTGTCTTTAAGGCATGATGTTATTTTTTATGGTATACTTGGACTTGCTCAACATTTTGTCTGTCCCAGTTCAAATTCAACCTGACATCCCAAATGCAATGAGGTTAGTGGTTTCACTGTAGCCTCAAGTGCACAGTAGTGTGATGCTGCACATATAATTCTGCTAAATTTGGACTGTAAGGGGGCCCTAGCACTGAGTTACTATGGAAACAGAATTCTTCTCTTCTTTAGAAAGAAATTCCCCCTAGGTTTAGTAGTGTGAAAAAAATCCCAATATTAGAGCCCTGTGATGGTTCCTTTCATTATACTTTTGTGTCCACACTTTCTTAATAAGAGTTTAAAGATGACTTTTTTTAGTTGTCCACTTAATATCTAATTTGGTCACTGAGTTTTCATGGTGTTTTATCTGAAGGAAAAAACAGTGTTCTTCTTTCCCCAAAGCTGTTTGGATAGCTATATGTATGAGTGCTGAGGATGTATAATGGACTTGGCACAGTCACAGTGCTGAGCAGAGCACAGGCAACTCCTCCTCTTCAGCAGAATATGTAGACATAGAAAAACTCTCTTTCTGGAATGTTATGACATAAAGGCTGGAATGCCTCTTCTCATGACATTCACTATCTCATAAGGTCTTGTGATGAAAGGTTTTACAGTGGGACTCAGTTAAAAGATTTGCTAGATAAGACGCTGTAGTGTTTCACATCCTGGGAAGTCTTCAAGGCCAGGTTGGATGGCCCTTGAGTAACCTGATCAAGTGGGTGACATACCTGCCCATGGTGGGGAGGTTGAAATGAGATGCTCTCTAAGGTCCAGTCTAACCCAAACCATTCTGTGATTCTATGATTCTATGATTCTATGATTCTATGATTCTATGATTCTATGATTCTATGATTCTATGATTCTATGATTCTATGATTCTATGATTCTATGAATATAGAACCATGTCTTATGTGAATCAGACACACTTGGAAAGGACAGTGCTTTTTCCTGAGATTATATTTACTATAAATATTTTTAGGAGCAAGTTCAGGGGGGATTTATGTGAAAGTCCCACAGCAAAAGAGCTGACCTAAGCACAAATGGAAGGTGCCATGGTACAGAGAGGTACAAGGAGGCAAAATGGGCTGGGTGTAAGGAAGAAACTGTGTAAGAGCATGTAGTATGAGGGAGCAGTGGTGAGAAGGGAAGGGAGCATGGCAGCAGGACTTGAGAAGAGAGGGGAATTAGTAGTCTTTTGAAGGAGAAGCTTTGAAACTTGATTTAATGTGAGGAGTAGAGTAAAGGGAACTATAACGATGTTTGTAAATGCGCTGTTCACCAATGGATAGACTCTTTCTTTGCTTGTGTGCGTGAATATAACAATCTTGTTGAACTGAGGGGAAACATGTGAGATTTTCCAATTTAGTCACAGCTTGAAATTTCCAGCTCTTTTAAAATCATTACTGTTTTGAACATAACTTTATATTCTAGTATGAATATGTTAATTTTTTAAATGCTCTTTCAAGTTTATCTCTTCTCCTATAAAGATCACTAAAGATGAATATGTGTTCAAAAAGCTGTTTTGTTTAAGTAGTGAAAAAATGCTGAAGTATTGAAATTCTTCATATAGTCCAGCTCATCTTCAACCACAAATTGTTACTCTTGTCTTGAAGAGCCAGGTTTGTAAGACCATACAAAGAAAAAGGTAGTGAGATAGTTACATACTGACGCTACATGAACAATTTCTGCTCCTTCCAGTAAATACAAAGCAAATTTAGCATTCTTGTATAATACTTATGTAAGGGATATGTGGCACAGAGCAACAGTGCATCCTTGGAAGAATATTAGCATTCACATTTTTAATTTAATTAATTTAGATGATCTTCCTTTCCCATATAATGTGGGCCTCCAGAGCTTATGGACAAGTTCTGTGCACTGCTGAGGGCATTTGCAATGCCCAGAGGTGTCTGGAGGAGTTTTATCCTTTTATGCTTTTATCCTGGGGACAGACAGACAGTAAAAGTAGCTCTACCTGCAGCCATGGAATTTACCTGGTGGGTAGATTCCTGTTTGTGGCAGGTCAGTTCTTAGGCGTGAGAGAAGCATTGTATGTTAGAGCAAGGTTCCTTCTCTTGGTCCTCCTGTAGTAGATTGTAAAATACCAGTAGTGAGGACCACAATAGACACTCACAGCTCCCCAGTGCTTGTTCAAGGCTGAATTCCTGGGTACTCCTGGACATACATATCGCCTGTGTCAGGGGAAAACAGCAGAGGATGGGAACCGGAGTGTCATGCAGAGGATTTCAGTTACTTAACCAAATCCCGTGTTCAGCTGAGACATCAGTCCTTACTCTCTCTGAGGACTCTGTTACAAGTTTCTCCAACCAGAGATTAACTATCATTGCCTATTCCAGATTTGGCTAAGAAATGTATTGTGAAACTCCCCCCTTCCACCCTGCCCCAGACTTGTTGCACAGTTGAATGCAAGTAGTGCCATTTGGAGAGGCTTTCAAAGGTGCTACTGGTATGTGGGTGTTAATTTATCATTTACTTATACTAGTGCTTAAGTAGCACCTTCTTGTGCTGTTGGTTTCACAATAGTAACAATGTCTAGGACTGGAGTCTTTCTGACTCCGCCTGGAAAATAGTTTTAAGCAATATTTGGAGAGAATAAACCTATCGAGTAACATGTAGACAGCTACTGTTCCCTGGCAGTTTTGCTGTCACTCCTTTTCTCTTGCTGATCAAAGGCAGAGAACTCTGCTTTAGGAAAGCTGTACAGTAATCCTGGAGAAAATTATAGATTTAAGAAATTTAATTACTGTAAAAAATGAAGGTGTTTGTGCTTAAATTGTGCACTACAGATAAAAGACAGTTTCTCTCTCTATGGAAGGTCTTAGTTATATTTACAAAAAAGGGCAGGAGTATGTTACAGGCTTCCATGTTGCCAATTTATCAGAAAATTGCAAAGGAATAAAAGCTTTTATAAACTGATTTTACTTCTTGTGAATTTGCCATTCTAGACATACTATCTGAATTCTCGTAATCAAGCTTTTATTAACCAGAGGCTGAAAAAACACTGCAGACATAGATTTGTGGGAGGGTTGGGGTTTTTTTAATACAATGACACTGCTATGGCTGTTTGAAATACCATGTATATTAAATTGACTTTTCAAATTAATTTCAGGGATATTAACTTCCAATAAGTGCATAATTTAATTTTGATTCAAAAGAATATTGATGTCACCAGGAAGTACCTACCAGGAGTGTTATAGCACAATTCTTTTAAGCTGCATGAAGCTTAGCAAAGTAGTTAGAGGGAATCAGCCGTGTGCTCACACATTTCAACACTTAGTAATTTGCAAAACTTCCAGAGACACTGTAGCATTAGTAATAATCCAAATGCTTTGTCTGCTATGACTTTTTCTAATACGTTTTTTAACAATCCTTGGTGTGTTGAATAATCAGAACTTAGTCCTAAAAGCTTTTGTGGGACAGAAATCCTTACCAAAGGATGTAGATACATCATCAGCAAGAGCAGTGAATGAGTAAGAAATACTGCCAGGCAGAATTCACTCAAAACCAGACTAAAATCTTTATTCAGAATCTATTTCTATGTTTCCCTCTGAATATTTTCTACTAAATGCTAGAAGACCATTGTTACTTCTGCAATATAAACTTGTCTGTATGGCCAGTTGTTGAGCTGAGCAGATATGCAAAGGTGGCTGTTTCTATAAAAATGGTGTAAGTCACAACACACAGTGCAGACAGTGACAACTAGAACAAATCAGGTTCCATGAAAATCTGTAAGAAATTTTTTTTACTTACTTAGAGCCAAATAATCAGTAATTTAGTTGCAGTTACAGGAGGTCTGTGTGAAAAGAAAGTGCTTTGGAACCCAATGACCGATGATTATTTGGATAAATTACTGAACCCAGTCCAGTGCCTTCACCACATAATCATTCTTCTTGTCTCCACTAAGTATGATTTACACATGTTTTCTGTTTATCTGGCAGCAGTTCTTGGTATTTTGTAAATATCAAGGTTTGGACTAGACATCCTGAAATCAAGTGTTTTGTGCTTAAAAACCTTCAGCACAGTGAAGTGATTGGTAATATGTCACAGTATGGGCCTAATTCCCCACTGCATTGAGCCAGCTGTGCAAGCACATCTGGAAGAACTGAAAAGGTTAGACTGGCTCAGAAACTGCCATGAGGATGTGTCAGAGTTCAGAGCAAGGTTCAAGCTCTTGCTCTAAACTGTCATGACTTGCTGTTGCTTTATTCTTTAGCTAATTCAGTTCCACACTAGAATGGGCTGAAAAAGGGAAAGCACACCTGGAGATTTCTCGGCTCTCACTCTCTAGTTCCTCTGCTGTGATGCTTAAACCAAGTTTTCATTCAGGGCTCTGCTGCTCATACTGCCATAGCACCCAGGGAGCCTGACACAGGCATCAGAAGAGCACAGTACAAGCACAGATCAGAAGGCTGTCTCAGTGCCAAAGACCTTAAAACTGAGGTGAAAAGCCTGGGAAACCAAAGAGAGGCAAGTGGGTAGATAGGTAACAAAAGGAAACAAGAAGCTGATGCTGGCTAGGCAGAGGAACCAGCACACAAGGAGGCAAAACTGGGAGGTTTGATTGTTTTTTTTTAATTTATAGTAGGGAAAGAAAAAGGTTTTGAGCATTTAGGAGAAAAAAATGAGCTACTTTGCAGATGTCAAAGAAACTTTCTCCCTAGCATTACATACAGTGTGAGAAAAGGCACAGAAGGATTATCTGGATGTTTAGCATTGGCTGTTCAGAGGGAGAATCTCCCTGTGGCACTGAATTAGAGATAATGGCTGAGGACAGCATGCAGAGAGCGTTGACAGTGTAGACAAGCCTCTATTAGGTGCAGCAAGGAAGTGGAAGCCCATGCTGGGAGTGTGAAGACAAGGATACTAAGCTCCAATTGATGAGCTGGAAAAAGGATCTTATGACAGCATTTAGAATAGATTTGAACAGGCCAAGTTAAGGTCTGTCATGGTCAAAGAGAAGATAGTATTTAAAGAGATGAGGAGTTTTGAAAAATGACCATAAGTATTGATGGCTGGCACAGACTTCACCTTGGAGGCATCATGCGTGGCGAGTTTAACAAGACAAGGGCAAGGAAGGAAAATAAATTTAAGAGAGAATGCAGTTTTTCTAAGGCACTCAAAAATCAGTAGCATATTCAAGAGCAGGATTTAGGAGTGCTGAATTCTAGCGCAGAGCTCTGCTTGCTGTATCATCCATTGCTTGGGCAGCAGCTTATTTTTGTAGCTTTGTGAACTTAGTGTGAACTTTGCATGTTTTTACAATACCATAATTTGAAGAGCTCCAGACTGAGAGCAGATGAGTCACATTGTTTAGGCAGAGAGGAATGTGCCACAGAGCCACTTCTGTAGCACAGAAAATCTCCCTTCCCTGAGGACGAAATCCTCTCTCCTCCCACAAAGCAGCTAGCACGTTTCAGAGCTCCACATCGACTGGCAAGTACATGGCTTATTTTGGCATTTAATTTCAGCATGACTGCTTAAAGATAATACAAAGCATTAAAGCTGTCAATATTTTTGAATGACAAAGACAGAACTGAAACTGTTACTCTCTTTTTCTCTTTCAAGTGACAAACATAATTTGTATTGTGTGTCGAGTGTAACTTACTGCACTACAAGGAGAAACCTTTCCAATTTGCTTTAGCCATATGTCTGTGCAGACACAGTCTGTGTCTCTAAACGTGTCTGTGCAGCACCAGGAGGGCCTAATCCTCAAACAGGATTCTTCTACAGTCATTATTTTGAAGTGATATTTTGAAAAGTAATAGAAGAGGATGACAATTTTAAGAGCTGCTTTAAGCCTCAGTGCAGCACAACAATTCAAGCTGGTGCATTCCTTTCATCTTTTCACATTTCTTCCCTACAGTATTCTCCTTTTAAAGAGAAGTAGGAGTTTTCCAAGGAATTCAGCTCTGAAAAAAAGGTTTATCTTTGTGTGAGCAGGGGCAGGTCAGTCTCAAGAGCAAAGCTGATGGCTCTGTGTGCAATTTTGCTCCATTCTTTCTGTCTGGTCAGCTTTTACCCTGCACATCACGCACTACCTGCACCTTTGCATCTTCACACCATGTATAGTTTGAAGCACCAAGCAGAGCAGATCTGTCATTATCAGAAACCCAGTTGCTATGGTCAGCATCTTTCCAGAGGTTCTCATGCTGTTGTAAAGCATGTGAAACAGTTTCAGTGCTGCAAATTAAATTTCAGGAGATGAGAAAAGAAGCAGCGTTTCCATTGTGGGGTAGGGGAAGTTGTGGTTAGATAGGTGTACTTTAAGCAGGGACAGAAGTCAATGAGGCACACTAAAAGATGGATTTTAGTAAAGTATATCTACATTTCTAGAAGGCAACTATTAGCTTTCTTGCTACCTCTGTTTGCACCATTCCAACTATTTTTTTCCATCAATCATTTTTTGCCATCATGAAACTGAAGGAAGGGATTAAACCCAAGCATGGTCAGTACCCAGTTTGTACCACTTGGTTTTCAGGAGCGGTCCCTGCCTTGTTTTAATTTTTCATTATGGACATAAACACAGCATCTGTATGATTATTTAGCTAACTTCATCTTGTTATGTTTGATTTCTTGCTCCCAGTTCTCCAATGAGATGAAGTGTTCATTCTGCTTTTACGGTTAGAAATCTAATTTCCAAACGGAATGATTCATAGTCAGATAATGTCTTTTTTTCTCCCAACTTTTACTCTTGCTGCAAGTTTCCAATTTGAAACTCTTGTTTGAAGAGAGATTAAAACCATTGTATTCAGACTCTTTTATGAGGTCTTGCCAGTGGCATTAGTATTGCTCTATTCTCTAGAACTGTCTTGCTGAGTGTTTTACAGGACTATGATTACCTTCTCAAGGCTTCACATTGGAGGTTCACAGTCAGTCTATAATTGACTAACACCATATTTTCCCTCCTCCTTCATTTTAATCAATCATCCATTGACTTACAGAAGACATGCTTTTATGAGTCCCTGAAGTCTTGTTTTCTTTTCAAAGATGCTATTTTTATAGTGGAAATTCAATCAAAAATCTCATTGCCATTTTCAAGTATAATGTGAATGTTGAAAACGGTATGTGGATCAAGTAGAATTGCTGTAACAAGAATCTGATCTGTGAAGGATCAGAAAAACCCTGGAAGGATCACTGACTTATTTAAAAAAAAAAAAAGTACAGAAAGAACAGCAAACCCCAATTAATTTTCTTGCTAGCCTTGCCAGTTTATACTTTGCTGAACTATTATGAAGAAAATAAGAACATGTTGCCAAAGCCTTGGAATAAAATCTTTTTTAAGATTTAATAAACATCTTTTAGAAATCTGCTGGCATTTCACAACTGCACTTTGCCTTTTTGAGAGTAGCACAAGCGCTGACTATCATTGAGTTCCTCAGACAGCTGAAATCACTTCTCAGAGCGTGTCTGCATTGCAATGATCTCTCAGTGTGACCTGTTACTGTATTGTTAGCAGCTCCATCCTTCTGCCAGCAAGGGCTCTGCTGATAAGGGCTTGTGTAGGTTTGCATCCTTTGTGTGACACATCCCAGGGATGTAAAGAGCATCTGGAGAACTCCAGGAGAGGTTGAATGTTACTAATTTCCATGGGCAAGCCTTAGAGGATTAAGTGCTGAGTAAAGCTGGAAGGGCAGAAGATCAGTGGAGTCACAGAACATGAAAAGTAGTTCTTACAGCAGATAATAGTATTTGTGGACACAAATACATTAGGAGAAACACGCACTTGACAAAAAGTCTTTTTGCAGTGAAAGCCAATTCTTGTCTATTTGCAGTGTTCATCTAAGTTTCTCAAAAGTGATTTAATGTTCAGAGATTTGTGCAAAGCCAAGGAATGTACTCTAAATATCTGCTTAGCAGTAAAGAATAAGAAGTAACATGTAAGACTAAGAAGAAGCAGGGATCTATATGGGTGAACAATTGGCTGATGGGTTGGGCTCAGGTTTATGATAAATGCAGTTGCATCAGGCTGGTGACCAGTTACCGGTGGGGTTCCTCAGGCCTCAGTTTCAAGGCCAATGTTCTTTAATTCTATATTAATTTCTGTAAATGACCTGGATGCACATTGTGGGATTGGATATACGTTAAGTAAATTTGCCAGTGACATGAAATTAGGAGAAGCTTTGGGCTACCTTGAAGGTAGAGAGGTCTTACAGAGAGATCTGGACATACCAGAGAACTGGGCCATCCCCAACCATTTGAAATGAAGAACAGCCCTGAAAAAAGACATCTAGGGGCTTGGATTGATGGAGAGTTGAATATGAATCAAGTATGTCCTGGCAGCCAAAAGCACACACCATGTCCTGAGCAGCATCAGGCACAGCATCACCAGCCAGGCAAGGGAGGGGATTGTCCTGCTCTGCTCTGCACTGGGGCAGCCTCAGCTCCAGTGCTGGGGGCAGCTTTGGGTGACACAATAGAAGAAAGATATAAAGCTATTGGAGAGTGTCCAGAGGAGAATGATCAAGATGGTGAAAGTTCACGAGGGCAAGATACATGAGGAGTGACTGAGGTCATGGTTTGTTCAGCCTGCAGAAGGCTAAAGGGTGACCTCTTTGCAGTCTACAATATTCATAAGAGTGGCTATGGATGAGAAGAAGGTGCTGGTCTTCTCTTTCAGTAGGTCATGAGAAAAAGGAATAAAGTTGCATTAGGGTCCAGATTGGATATAAGGAAAAGTTTTTTCACTGAGTGGTTGGTTAGTCACTGGAACAGACTTCCCAGGGAAGTGGTCAGGCATCATACCTGTCAAAGAGCAACTAGGTGATGCTCTCAGTCATAGATTTACTTTTCAGCAGTGCTGCAAGGGGCAGGACTTGATACTTATGGGTCCCTTCCAACTTGAGATATGCAAAGATTTTACATAAGGCAGGAGATGACAAAACAAAATTACAGGTATTAAACTGCTTTTTGTCAGAAATATTATAAGTAAGAATAGCTCAGGATCTCTTGACAGTTGTATCTGTCTGATGCTGACCATGCTTTTCACAAAAAAAATAAATACTATTGTTCCTTCTCTATACCATCATGTTGTCATGAAGCCCCAAAACATAAATGGGGAGATAGCCATGACCTTGGTTTATAACAGTAAGCACTAGTTCATGCTCCTGCAGCACCTGATTATTTCATCCAGTTCTACAGGACAGAGAGGACCATGGGCTCTCCAGTGTGTGGGGTATGGGATTAGGTCAAAAGTGCAGTATTCAGCAGATGCTACCTGCTTGTTTTTTCTTGCCCAAGTTACTTGACTTCTTGGTGTACTTGTCTTCCCCACCTGTGAAACAGAAACATTAATAGCTCCTTGCCTCACACAGCATGATGAGGATCAATATATTCACACATTATGTAAGTGAGATCAAAATGGTTCTGTTTCATAGGTGTGAGCCCAGGGACAGCTTGGATTTGCTGTTACCACTGCACGGCCAACAAGTCTGCCACATTCTTCAAAGTTTTCATATTAATTAACTCTTTGGTAGTTAACAGATCTAGTTGTAACCTTCTATTGCTGACTTTAAATGATTCTCTAGCTTTAAGCTCAAGGAATTCACCATGAATTTCTATTTCCTGGTTTGGTCTTTGAAGTGGACAGTAGGAGGAGAACATTTCTCTTTCCTTTGCCTGTAAACTGTGAAAGACTAGGGTGAAAATTACTAGGAGATGGGGAAATTAGGACAATCCAAAACCAGTGCCTGTTTCAGGCTACAGCTGCGTTTTAATATTACATTGCAACGCTATTCTAAAATGCAGTACAAGATAGTGCCAAATACTAATTTACCAGTGGAACTAAATGTAAAAAAAAAGTAATTTGCTGTTAATAATTTTACCTTTTTGAGGCAAAAGATTGTAGGCAGAAGAAAAGTCAGAGAATAAATGCCAGATTGACTGTAAACTAATATTTATTACAGTTCACTGACGATTTAGAATTATTTAGAGTTTTCAGTATTTCTCAAATCCAGTTGTTTCTTTAAATGAGAGAAAGCATTTAACCAAGGATATTGAACGAACTCTCTGCATGATAAGATCAGGACACGTCAATATTTGAATTTTGAACATGGTAATGTGTGTTACAATTTGGTTTTGTAAGCTGGATCTTATCTATTAAAATAAACACATTAATAAAATGTGGCAAGAATGATATGAATATATTAATATAAAGCCTTGATAGACGTTTTTCTATTGTAAGCTGTTTGTTTCTGGAGATCAAGTCTTCAAAAAGATTAAACAATGCTGAAGTGATAATTAAGCCAGAAAACTAATAGGCACAGGCTTAAGAAGATGCTGATGCGATAGAGGAATAGTGGCAGTGCTGTAAAGTACCAAACAGCCAGATTGCCCTTGGTCCTTGTGTGGATGTGCAGCAGACACAGCAGCAGCACAGGGAGCCTGCTCTCCTCTTGATGCTGATTTCCAGTGCTGAAGCATCCACTCCACAGAGGTACTGCAGGATGACCCCATCACACCTCAGGATGGGAAGGGCAAGAAGGGAGCTCCTGGCTCCCTAGGATATTGCCCTTCTCAGGTCCTGCTGCTGCACCTCTGTGCAACCAACACAGGGTTGTGAAGAAATTCTTGGTCTGGTCTCTGGGAAACAGGGGTTACAGGGAATGGAGGTCATGCCAAGGGGTTATTCAGAGCCTATTCTTGTGCTGCAAGTACACCTGGTCTTTGCACAGAAGTGTTCTGCTCTTACTTGGAAACTCAATATTTTGTTTTGTTCTTTGTGAGGCTTTACAACAGTGAGTCTTCATGCCTATCAGACAGTGCATCAGGAGCCCTTGGCAATGACTTTGGCTCCTTGGGACATCAGCAGATTTCTTTTCTCATTCAGCCAGAGCAAGAGCTAGCACTTGTCACTTTTTTCCTTCCCCCAGAAGTTCGTTATAGAAAAAACCAAAGCAGCCTGAAAAATTCAACGTAGATTCAAAAATGTATCTGCTGCTCTTTTTCACCTGGGGTTATTAAAAGCTAGGTGGAAAACGAGCAAAACATATTTTTTTCTATAACTAAATGTGTTTACTTTGCCCATTAGGAGCCCTTATGTACCATCACTTTCACTGTACTTAGGTTGCAGTCCTGATCAAAAGCAATCAAAATCATACATTTACCCTCAGAATCAAAACAAGAGCCTTTTGAAACATTAGACTTTTAGATTATTCCATTTGCATGCTAGTTAAGGGTTGTTAGGATACTTTCATGTCACATTTTCAAGCTTTTCCCTTTAATCAGAAGCTCTAGAAAATGTCCTTTGTTGGCTGGAAGCCTAAATGCCTCCAAAAATCAGGCATTTCCAGGAGCTAGTTTTAACAAAAGCATATTACTAAAGCATGTTACTAAAGCTGTGAATATTACAGGTAGCAGAAATCACCATGCAGCATTAGATTGTTAGAGAGCTTGGGGTCATCACTGCAGAACTGAGCCAGTCCTGGGTCTGTGTTAGCAATTCAGAGCACTACAAACAGATCGAAGAGCAGAGCAGCGGGTATGGAATTCCTTAAATCAACACAATTAGTGTCTCAGTAATTTTACTTGGGACTAGGCTTTGGACCAAATATCTCCTCTATATACAGCATTTAAAGGCTGTCAGCCTAATGGCAATGGGTGGATCAGGAGCAGAAAGGAAGGGAAGTGGGTAGTGACACATGCTAAAAAGGTCTGGGAAGTATGCAGAGTCTTGCAGTATTGAAAGAAATTTCAATCTGTGTGCTCAATGAATAAGTCAAAACTCCTTCTCTATGAGAATCCAGTAACTCAGGAGGCAGTTGCCTTTCCCTGGAATTTGATCACTGACTGCATGTGACAGATATAGGACTTTCCTGCAATAATTTATGACTGCCATATGTTACCCTGGTTATTTTGGTAATTGCATTTACAGTATAAACATGTTGTGTTACCCAAGGAGGTGTTGTCCAGGTACAAATGGGAAAAGAATGAGTTGAAATGGACCTCACCCACCCCTCCAGAGCAAGTATGGGTCCTCAGGGGGCTGTTGGTGGGGTTTCATGGCACTCTAGAGATCTTCCAAAACCAAGATGTTTAAAAATAATTGATTCAGCAGACAAAGAATGAGAAAGAAGTGATGTGGGATTTTACAAGATTGTTTTCTGGTGAAGGAAACTCCACCAGGCAAACCAAGGAGTTGGCTTGGTAGCTGCCTGAGGAAGGTAGTCTTGTCTAGGTTGCCTCTGTCAGAAGGCATAACTGCTCAATTTACATATAATAAATCAAGATTGAAGTGGTGTGTTGAACTATTAATGCTTTTTAATTAACTGGCAAGCAGTAAATTATATGTTTAGGATTTCTCTCAGCAGGAATCATTTTTATATGCCTAGAAATTCCTACAAATTTCTCCCCACCCTTCTACAGCAATTTCTTTAGTCTTATACACACACAAACACCTGCTCACACTCACCCACAGTCACACAAATACACCCACACAAATCAACCACCTTCTTCTTCCTGGATTTCCGCCTCTTGCACAGGCTGTTTATTGGCACCCACACACCCCACTGTGGGTGACACATGGTGGGTGATCTTACAGAGAGGCAGGAAACTCAGTAAGTGAAATATTTGTGTCAGCTCACTGAAAAATCTTTTTTTTTTTCCTTTTTAAAGATTTTTCATCTGGCTAAAAATGTACATACATACATATATTAACTAGTATTATAAATTATTTCATTATCATTCAAGATTATAAATATTTATGTATATATACATATATACAGACATACAAAGGAGTCTAGCAACTGTAAATTCCATTTGCTTCAAACTTCTGAAGGGAAAAATGAAAATGAGATAAACCAGTTGGATCAGGAGAGTGAAATAAGCTGATATAGAAGTTATTAACCTCAAGTTAGAGTTTAAGAGGCCAAGACCTGAGGTGAGCACACTCAGAGATACTAAAAAAGAGGACAGAGATATAAATAATCCTGCAACCACAGCATAATGAATCTTCCTAACATATAGCAGGATATAAATGACTCCTACCATGAGGCTGGATGTACATGCACACAGAGAATAGAATCATAGAATTGTTAAGGTTGGAAAAGACTTTTAAGATCATTGAGGCCAGGCACTAAGCCAGCTCTGCCTGGTCCACCACTAAGCCATGTCTGTAACCAGCACATCTGCATGTTTTATCCTTTTTTTTTTTTTTTTGGTGGAAGCAATGATCCATTCAGGCTACAAAAGTCAAGGGAGGAGCAAAGGCACAAACCTGGTAAGTTAATAAGTAGTTGAATGCCTTGTGAGGGTCTCCATAGATCTTTAGACAATATCATTTGTGAGGATTGGTTAAGTGGAGAAGCGTTGGCAAGGAAGATAATGTGACCAACTCTGCTGTCACTTGGCTACTACAAGACCTACAGAAAGGGAGACTGCTGTGTCCCAGTGGAAAATTCTGCAGTGCAACTGTGTGAATGCTCACTGCAGCTGTACTTCATTATAACGTTTGCCTGATTATTGCAATCACTCTGAAGATCTCTTAAATGGCCGAGGTGACTCTATGATTTGTGATTTGTGGCGAAGAGGCAATTTTGAAGTTTCTAGAAAAAACAGGAAGGAAATGATTTTTATTTTAGGAGTATGACTCAGCAGCAATGGATCAGCAAAACCAAAAGGCATTGATTTTTCTAGTCATCAGTGCAGCAAGAGGTGAAAATTTTAATTTATGCTCTTGTGTTTTTTCTCTTTCACAGATATTTTTCTTATGTTCGTATGTTAGCATTGGTTAAAATAGCATCTAATATGAATATAAATAATACAGCAGGGACAGAAGTGTCTAAATTTCAAGATGTGCAACAATTTGGTTGTACAACATTCTTTGCTTGTAAAAAGCTCTTTCTTCTGTCTCTAAATTTTATTTTATGCAGTTTTTAAGACTAGATTAAAACAAACAAAAAAAAAACTATACAAGCATCTTATTAACTTCTTTTAGATGCTTAAAAACTTTAATCTGTATTATAGACTATGTATCCTGCCCAAGATAAACAAATAAACACAGAATATTTAAGCAGTGCTATAAGATTTACATAAATAGGAAATACTTTTCTCGTTTTTCAGGAACAAGATCATAAAAGTGGTATAAAATAGAAATGCCAGTTAGTTTGGAATGTTTTTGTTCTGTTTTGCAAGTCCATGTTTCACAACGGAGGCCAAGGTGCATTTAATGTGAAGTTTTTGTCTCCTCCAATTTGATGACCTCATTGTCTTCAACATCCCATGCTTTGTGGCATTACTCAATAATGTCAGGTTGACATCATGCCCAACTCTTTAGAATCAGCTTCATTTTTTGTTCTGTCTTGTGTCACCATTATATAGCAAGTTTTCTTGTTGAAAGACTTCTTTCTCTGAACAATACCTAAGTATCTTTCATCCCAAAATTCAAATAATAGACATCAGGAGATTGGAAAGGGATGCAAACCTGCATAACTCTGAGTATCAGCTGATCTCTGTCTTTTACATAGAGAAGATGAGAAAAAGGCTTTTTTAAGGGCATCATTACCTGTAAACTGTTTTCTGCACAATTTTTTTCACTATCAAAGAATTATAGAAAAGCTTTCTTAAGAAAGGAGCTTAAATATCATTTAGGTCTAACCTCTCTGCTGTGGCCTGGGAACCTTCCAGTAGACCAGGTTGCTCAGAGCCCCATCCACTTTAGCCTTGAACACTTCCACGTATAAGACAGCCATTATTTCTCTAGTCCTGTTCATTGCTGAAGACACACAACAGAGAAATTAATTAAAATAAAAATAATCTAATTGTTCTCAAAGAAAAAATATTTCTATAATATGGAATTTTTTATTTATAAATTACTAATTAGTAAACATAGGGACAATGTATATTAGGTAAATTATCACTTTCAGTTATGGAACAAATGTAATATGGCTGAACACACGTTCACTAATTGTACTGAACTGGGATTTTATTGAAGCCATACTCCATGTTTAGAGCATGGTGATAAAACTTCAGGTTATTAAGCTGATAATAACTCATAGAGACAGTTTCCATAGCTGCAGTTTAATTCCCAAATATTTTTTAAAGTTTTTGATTTTTCTGTGGGTGATAGATCCTTTATTATTGCCACAATCTTGTGAAAGGCATCTTCGCAGTATTGGCACATCTCAACTATTTTCTTTCCTGAAGCTATCATTAGGTGCTTTGCATTTGTACACTGGATATTTAGGGACTGTGAGTACTGAGCTTATCTTTAGTTTTTTAATCATCTAGACTCTTCTTTGAGGATCAGTCTGAGAACTATTGCATTATGTCATCCTGCAGCAACTGTTAAACCTCTTTGTGGAAAACATGGGCCTAGTTAGAGACCACAATAATTAATTTATCTTCACTTCTAAAGGTATCACTTATGAGTCTATTTTACAAACGCTTTTGATATGATTGAGAATTACATGAATGACCCATGAAATCTTCAGTTTGGTCTTCCCTGTTAAATTATCACTCTGCTGTTTTAACGCTGAGTACACTGTGTTGTAAGAGTTGACAGCTGCACTGGAAGCATGATCTGGAAGCATACAACAAGGCTATCCCCAAATTTTCATTAGAGGAAAAATCAGGAAGGCGAGATTAGCAAAGTTACGTTTGCTGTTTTGTTTGGGTACTGCAAATATGTGAAATCTGTATTTGTACATTACACCAGTCCTACCATTATCTGAAGAATTTAGGATTTTTTTCCCCTAGGAGATGAAAAAGAAATTAGGGTGAAGGCAATCACCTTGCAGCAGCCTTCCAGATCAGTTTCAGATGGCATTATTCAGGTTTTCGTCTAAATGTCCCAATGTCCCTTTCCCCAAGACTCACCTAGTTTGATTGCTTTTGCATCTGCATTCAGCAGTCACAGCCTGACTGGTTTAGCACTCAGAATGAGACTTGGCAACTCTTGCACATCACCTCTTTCTGTCTGACATCCGTGCTAAGCCCATGATTAGCATGGCAGAGGCCAGCTATGAAATTTTAAGTGCTAGTTGGCAACAGGATGACCAAAGCTTGGCTCTTGTTTCTTATCTTTGACACACAGAATAACAAAGTGATTACAGAAAAAACAGTGTTATATTTAGAGAAGGATGGAGGGCTTATTTCTGTGTCTGAAGCTTCAAAATCATAACAGCAGGTCTTATCCCAGTGGAAGAGGAGTCTCAGAGCAGATGGACTGTAGCAGTGGTCTGATCTGTGTTGGACAGTAAATGAAAAAAATTCAAAGATGCAAAGACGAGACTGGCTAAAAAAGTGTTTGAGCCATAAAGATAAAACTACCATGTTATTCACAAGGAAAAATATCAATTACTTAGATATTTTAACAAAGAAACTCTACTGATTCTATTCTGCCTACCTTCTATTCTTCGTGCACAGAAGTCCTAAAGAGAAAAAATAAATATAAGAACAGCATTTGCAGTTCTACAGAAAAAGCAATTTTTCCTATTATGTGAAAGAATCTAAGTTTCAGAGTAACTTAAAAATGCTTGAGTGCCTTATCATCCTCATCAGCATCAAAGCAAAGTCCAGGGGATCATTGTGACTGAAAAGAAAATTATGTGTATGATAAAATCCCTCCACAAAGTCAGTGTTTTGTGATGAACTTGTATCAAACCTGTCTATGTCAGACACAGCTTTTCTAAGAGATTTATTTCTTCCTAGATTTTAGTCTTATGTTAGAAAAGAAAAAAAGAAAAGAAAAATAGAGCAGTATTAATGCACTTCAATGTTTCATATCTTGCTGAAAGATGTATGAAGGGGTGTGGGATGGGTATTATGGATTTCCTTGTGTATTCTGTAGAATATGCCCAGAAGAAAAGATTCAAATGGAAATACCTGCTCTTCATTAACTACACTAAGGGTATGACTGACATTTGAGGAAAAATCCAAGTGACAGCATGCAAATCACTCTCAGCCCTAACATATATAGAGTCTTTTACTGATGAAGAATTCCAGTAGGGTTCACACTGAATCCTTTGGTTCCTGGGTCATTTATTCTGCATGCGAAGATTATTTGGCACATCCAGAAGAGCGACACACTCTGGAGTCAATATAATAACAGATCTGAAGGGAATGCTCTTAGTTTTACAGCTGCTGGAGTGGATTGTCCATCTGCATGTCAAACAGCTTAGCATGAATTTGCACAAAAATGAACATCTTTATGAGAGGAATTCTTATGGACCTGAAGAAAGAGCATTAGGAAGTGATCTTAAAAACATAAACATCTTCACTTTACTGGTTTTAAGTGACACAGATCTCCTTTTAGCTACTTTCCAGTGTTGATTTTTGTCTATGACTGAATTGCAAGAGTTATACCATTTTATAAAATTATGACTAAAATTCTGATGTGTGGAATCTAAAGCTTCATCTCATTAAATCATTTTTCAATTTAACTACTATTCAGTCTTTTTGAATCCAATCATCCAGTTTGAGAAGAACTAGAGAAACCTCTTTATTCACAAAGTAGGTAAAGCAATGCAACTTATTAAAAAATATTTTAGCAAATGTTAGGGCTGAATATGGCAGGCTGAATTTCATCAGGTCTTATGCTTTGGTTTTCATGAATATACAACAACTACTGGGCACTTTCTGACATGGCTTAGATCTCCAAAAACTTCCTTCCTCAATGAATAGTTTTAACTCAAAGCACCTGTTACTGATTTCATGTGTGTCATCAATGATGAGAAACAATTTGACAGGATGTGTAATATTAGGTGATGTAACACAGAGCACGATCAAATCTCTCAGTTTCTCAGACAATCGGATTTTCTGTCTTTTATGCAAATCTCTTAGCTCATGTGCCTTCAGGTCACCTCCAAAATTTGTGGGACACAAATGTTTTTCTTCACTTGTCTAGTTTGGAAGTTATTAAGTGGCTGCTGGCAGCTAAGGGTAGCTAATGCTTCCCTGCCTAGGGGAAATATTTTAGAAGTTTCTTCTTGAACTCCTCCTTCTTCTTCCTCCCTGATCTGGAGGATTTGGGCTCCTGTTTACTCTTCACTCCACTGAGCCCTAGGAAACCTTCTGTGGTGAATGCAAGTTTATAACTCATAAACTAAGGAATCCTTGATGCCTGCTATACATAAACCAAGGGAAGCCTGCTAGGAGTCTCACATAAAACAAAATCTTTTGACACAGTAGCTCAGAGGAGTGATCCATCCAATCCATGTCAGCTGCAGGCTGAGTCACTCAGCAGAGTAAATAGAAATATCCCCTGGCCACAAAAGTAATGGGAAAAAGGCCACTCTATTGAGAGTTAGGATCTGCCTCCTGTACTCCATCTCTACCTGCCCACCAGGTGAGGAACTGAAGGATCAAATGACAGAGGGCTTGAGCTGCAGCTTCCCCATGTGTAAGACTCCATATCAGTCTTTTGTACTGCCACCTGACCTCTGTACTCCATCCTGTCAGACCACATGGCTGTTTGCTCCACCATTAATCATTTTAATTCCCAGCTATTGAAATTACCTGAAATTCAAGCTTATGTATCCCATGAATTTCTAAGTGCTGAAACCCCAATTTCCTGCCTAATTGTTGGTGCCTCTGGCATCCCCCAGACAAGTTCTATAATTATGTTATGCATTTTTAATTAAAAAAAATCTTCACCATCTGGAAATATAAAATTTTTAGAGACTAGTAATCCAAAACAAACTTAAATTAACTAAGACAGAGGTGCTTTACTGCCTGTCTTGTTTATATTTAATGAAAGAGAACACATTTCCTTAATATATCTGAAGCCAACACGTTCTCCTGTCTCTTGCACTGGAGTGTTGCAGAATTTAGGTCAAGTATATCAAGCAATAAACAGGGATTTGCAAATAATCACATGGAATAGCTCACAAGAAATAGCCCATAGTAGTCACATTAATCAAACAAGCTGTTCTTTGGCTCCCACTGATGCAGCAGATCCCAAAATTCTCAATATTCTACATCTTGTGTGAAGGTGTCAGTAAAAGGAGCTCCCTGACTCAAAAGTTTTAATATTAACAGTGTGGCCAAAACCAGTGAGCAAGAAGTGCAAGATGGAAAGTTTTCCAAGGAAAATAGGATTTCTTCACTGCTGACTGCCTGAATTTGACAAGCTCAAGTTATATATTCCCTGATATTAAAACTCAGATCCATGCATAGGGATTTGGTGTCCCAGCTGCAGGGATGATGGGAATTGCATGCTGCTGGGTAGGTGGTTGTCGACCAGCTCCCTCCCTCTGCTGGGTGTCTGTGTTTGCCAAGAGTGAGATGCCACAGCTGCCTGCAGCTGCAGAGCTCCTGGGCCAGAGCTGGCGTCAATCAGACATAGCAGAGGGAGGTCAGATCTGCCTGCCCTGGTCTCTGTAAACAATTCCTCTGATAGAATAAAAATGCAAACTAGCCCATCTCTCATGTCTGATCGCTGTAAGTGCCACTAAAAGCATCTCAACATCATTGAACATTATCTCCTCCTGGCTTAAGGGTGGGAAGCTGGAATCTTGTCTTCCTGCCCTGGGGGAATCCAGCAGGACTGAGGCAGGAGAGGAAAGAGCTAAAAGTACTGGAGTTTCAGGTTCCTGTTAGCCAGATTAAGCAGCAACCTAGATGGTCCCAATACTCCATATCTTTCATTTCACAGCAGCAGTATTTGCCAGCCTGGCCATCTAGAGCTTTGGCATGGTCAAAATAAATAGCAGGGTCATGGCTATCTATTTTCCTGTCTCTTGCCACTCTGTTGTCCTTCACAGCTGCTTAGAAGGTCTGTGGCTGGACCTGGCCCCAGTCAGCCTATATGAAAAAAAAGGAAAAAAAACCAACCAACCAACAACAACAGTTCGACGCTGCATTTGCAAACTTGTAACTATTTCCAACAAAGCCTATGATGTTCTTATGTTTAGAAAACACGTTGACTGTCATTTGTTACAAAGTTGCTTGAACACTACACTAGCTGAAAAAAAAAGTGTCCACCTAAGGTGTAAACTGTGTGTCATGCTAAAAGAATCTTTCAGGTCAAATAATGTAGTATGAGGAGATTTACTCCAGCAGGAAACATGCTCATTTCATCTGTGAGAACTAATGGGAAGGTCTCCTACCCTCCCCAACTCCCCCAAAAGGGAGGTGTTCTGGTACAATCAGGTTTTACAACTATTTTCTTTAACCTCTAGATCGGTAAGAAATCCAAAATACTCCTCTTGGTTAGCTTCTGATGCCAGATGCTGTGCTGATTTTACAAATAATTAATGAAGTAATCTTCAGCTGTATCAAAGAGGAGATGCTGATAGAGGAACCACTGCGACAGCTACAGTTTGAGCAATGCAGCTTGCAAACAGCAGAACCACAGTGCACGAGAGCTATGCAGAGAGTACTTGGTTATCTGATCTGGTCATGAAACGTGGAACAGGGATATGCAGGAAAGCCAAGGTTTTGATCAACAATAGGGAATCCTAAAGCCTTTGTCTTTTCAAGAAACCCTCCACCAGGAGAGTGTAATGACATTTATTCTCCATTTTAGCCAACAGCAGAAAGTAGGAAAATAATAAAATGAAAAATATCCAAATGTGAAAGTATGCCCTGAGCAGATTTCTCATCACTGAAATGGAGATGTGCCAGCCATTTCTTAAAATCCATCATGAATATTAAAGCCATTATCAGTGTGATGTGACAGGAGCTCTGATGGGACTTGATAGGTAGCAATATAAAACATAAGATAGGTCATTATGTTTATGGCAAGTGGTGGTGAGCTTTAATGGAGATGCAGAAATTACTGGTAGGATTGTAATGCAAGACTAAATTCTCAGAAAGGACAGGTCATATCCATCTCTCTCCCTTCTACTTTTGACCCTGTTTCCATCTCTTCTAGTTCTGCTCTGTGTTTGGAGTCACTGAAAGTCTTTTCTCCAAACTCCAGCTCTTTTAGAAAATGATGTCTGAGTCTAAAGAGACTGTCTTTCATCATCTGTGTTAACACATGGTGGCTGCTGAAGTGTCTGCCAGGTCTTGCCTATGGTCACACTTTATTATCTCCATGTACCTTCTAGGACAACAGAGATTGTTTCAAAGCCAACCCAGCCTCACTTCATTTCCTAAGCAGTGGAGCGTGGACTCCCTCTAGCCTCTCTAATGTTTTCTGCAGCAGAAATGCATCGATTCAGCTTCTCTGAATTTTTATATCTTGCTTAGTTCATTTTCCAGTCTGCACCAGGCTAACCCCTTTTTTAGCTTTAGGCAGCCTCCTGTGAAAAGTGGGTTTCCAGGTCAAAACACAGCTCTTACTGGCAATCAAAAAGTGGAGGACTTTCTAGAAAAATGCCATCTTTTACAGCATTGTGCTTTTTTGGATTTACTCCCTCCAGGCCTGGATCTGGCCAACTTGAGAGCACTCGCTAATAGGATGGGCAGCCCAGCATTTCAGCCTTTGTGACTGCTGAAGGCATTACTCACAGCTGAGTATCTCTAAACAGCTGAGCCTTTTGGTTAGGAGAGATGTGCCACACTAGCTCAATTCTAAGCTCAATTAGCAGATAAAAATACCAGAATGGCTCCCATGGCTGCCTGGGGGGCAAAGGCTTTTGGCTTGGACAGTGTTGAGCAGAGGAGGAGAGGGGGATTTTGACTCTCTTGTCTCCCTGTGTAGGAATTCATTATCAGAAGTGGGAAAAAGCATACAGAGGTAAATTCCATTCCAGTCCTTCCAGGGAGGAATTGTGCCCTAGGGGAAGCAATGACACAGTTTGCCTCCCCAGCACCCCCAGACAATCCCGGTGCAGTGATGTGCACTGAGATGAACTGTCATCTGCACTTACACAGGGATGGTGCTGGACACAAGTGAAACAGTGAGCTCTGAGCTGAGCACCAGGAGCATCTCACAGCTGCACCACAACCCAGGCAATTCCTGGTGCCAGATTCAACCCGAAGCACTTCAGGATTCACACTGCTGAGTGCCCTAGAACACCTCAAGAGGTACCCTGGGACAATGAGGAGTTCTCCTGGGTTTGCCTCAGAAGCTGTCTTTTATGGACACTGCCTATTCACACTCAGCTTTGTATCACAGGTACACTCAGAGATAAATCAAAATTTAGTTTTTAAAGATGATTTGTATCTGGGTGCTTCAGGGTGAGCTGTCAGGGTATCCTGTTTCCATCCTTATGGGTTTGCAGAGTGCTTCAACCTTTGGAATAAACAGGATTCACTCAGTGCAACACATAACAAGGCCACTTATTTAGTTATTTAAATTTGAATTGAGGCATTTAATTCTTGGAACTCAGGCTCAAACATTTGGTCCAAAATATCTAAACCCAGATGCTAACTGTGGGTTTAAAATACTTTTTTTTTTTTTTTTTTCAAGAGCTCCAAATGTGCAGAAATTTGGCTTTGGAATTGTGGTGTGTACAAATTTAAAAATTCAGCCCTTGTCAGGTTGCTTATGCAACATCTGATGGCCGTGTTGCCATGGTTAGTGGATGCTTTGGGTGAAGGCTGTGGCAACTAGTCACATATGGTATTTGCACAGAGCTGTGCACAAGAATTGCATATTAAATTACAAATTCAAGTGAACATAGCCTGGGTCTATCAGGAACTGCATATGCAAATGCTTAGACTGAATTGCCTTTATCCCAGGGTAAATTCCCAATTAGTTCATAAAAAATTTAACCATGCAGCACACCGGCTCCTGCTCTTACTGTTGGTAACGGAGAACAAAGCTAAATGCGAAATTCTCTGAGCAAAACCAAACAGAGCTCTCAGGGTGGTGTGCAGATATTGTAAACCAGCCTATATATAAAACAGCCTATATATTTTACAAGGTGATACAAAAGAAAGTCACTGTTGGCATCTTTATTTTTGGAGTTGTGCACAAATTAATGGTGTGGCAAAGAAACTATTTGGTTCAAAAAGAAAAGCAAGATATTCAAAGAACATTTGAATACTGTTTCTACAGGCATCACGTGTGCTTCTTCTGTGTTTTCTTTGTTCTGTTAAAAATCTGATGGGCATAAACTGAATTAAGATATTCCAGTTCTGATTCTTACTAAAGAATGGGGCTTTAACATTTCCTTCTTTGAATACCCTTTACCGTTATCTGTATGTATACGTCAAATTTTTAATAGGCATATATTTTTTCTAGATTTAAACCACAGTAGAATAAATACGCAGACTTAAAAAACAGAAGTATGGTTCATTTGTGAAAAAGGTCTTCTGAGATGAAGCTAATAAATCATTGTCTTTCTGAATTAGAAACTGCAGCTGAGGGGAAAAAAAAAGTGTTAATGTGCTTTTTCTGAAAAACCTGCACAAGGGCAAGTATTGAACAGCTATACCATAGATAATTAGAACTCTGGCTTTAGTTGCAAAGGACCCCATGGCAGCAATGCTTGAGAAACTCTGCTCTGTGTGAAACTTAGTGCGATTAAAATCACATTAGTTATTTAAAATATCAGTAGTAGCAATTCTGCACAGTAGTTTCCAAAACAGTGTAAAATGTGGTGTAAAAGTTCACTATGGAAATTTTATCCATACTGTGAGTATGAGACATGCAGCTCATTCCCATGTTAGAAACTTGTCAGAAATGCAATAATCTCTCAAAAACCTTTCTCTCTTTTCCAATAAAAGTAGAATTAGCTCTGGAAGAACTGAAAGCACCAGAGCACATATGGTGCTTTAAAGTATGGAAAGTAATTTCCACATGTCCTCTAGCTCTGATTGTGATACTGCAACACACATCTCAAAGACAATGACTTATGGTGATTTTGTTCATCTTTGAGCCAGGGATATGTGAAGAGGGCTGAATTAACTACACAGTATGGGCTTATTGGGAGGAGGGGGCCCAGCTCATGCTTCAGCAGTGGTGAAACTCCTTCCCAGGAGTGTTGTGAGCAGTTCTGGGCCCCACAATTTAAGAAGGGCGGGAATGTGTCCAGAGAAGGGCAACAAAGCTGGTGACAAGACTGGAAGGCATGTCCTGTGAGAAGCGGCTGGGGACTCTGGGTTTGTCTCTTTTGGAGAAACTCTGCTGCTTCCTGAGGAGGGGAAGAGGAGGGGGAGATGCTCATCTCTCTCCCCTGTGGTATTCAGTGGTAGGACATGCAGGAATGGTTCCAAGCTGCACCAGGGAGGTTCAGACTGGACATTAGGAAGCATTTCTTTGCTGAGAAGGAGTTCAAACACCAGAACAGGCTCCCTAGGGAGGTGGTGGATGCCCTAAGCCTTGTTGGTGTTTGAGAGGCATTTGGACATTGCCCTTAAGAACTCTATCTCACAGTCAGGCCTGAACTGGTCGTGCAGTTGGACTTGTAATCCTTGTATGTCCCTTCCAATTGAAATAGTCCATTCTATTTTAACTATAGCAGAGTGAAACAATGGAGATTCTTGCCCTGATGAGAATAGGGAGGAGGTTCAAGAAAGAAGCTTAGGGTATGTGTCTAGATGGTTGTAGTCCTGACTTTGGATAAGCTGCCTCAAACAACGCAGGTTCTTCAAGAGTGGCTGAGGTTCTCTCATCACTCATGTCAGGATCTGTGGCTGAGGGATAGAGCAAGTATTGCAGTAGCCTGGGGCAGCTGCTGCTGCAGCACACTTTTACTGAGTGCCAAAAAAGACATCAGTTTTGATAAAAGAGGTATGGCTGGAAAGGTCTTCAATCCATTGCCAAAGGTTTTATGTAAAACAGCCCTCTCTGCTATTGATTGACCATGCTAATAAATTGCATGTGCTGAAATAGCAAGGGAAAAAGAAAGCTGTGGTAGGACCAAATTAGGAAGAAATGAATGTTCAGAATTCACAGAGAATCAGCAGAAAAATTTTGACCAACATTGCATTCTCTTATTTTAATTTCCTCCCTGTGTGGTTGATAAAAACAGTAAGTGGAAACGTTACTATGAATTTGCAAAATTTTATATTGCCATGTCATATTTCTTAAACTGTGTTAAAGACATTGACCTGTATTTTAGATCTATAGCAGACCTGGAATTGAAACAGAAACTAGAAATACTCTCTGAGAATGGAATTGTAACACAGAGGCGGAATTTTAACTTGCGAAAATATTCCATGCAGAATTTTGCCAAACTTTGCTGGCAGGTTTTGGCTGAGAAATCTTTTTCTCTGCACTAAGAAGCGAGGCGTTCACATGATTTCACATTCCCAATCCTATCCGTGTTACTTGGTATGTGGGAAGAGTGGCTTTGATAAATATGAGACCAAATCTTAGACATTTATTTGAGCACTGTAGAATTTTGAAGGTAATTTAGTGATGAACGTGTGAACTTTATGCAGCTGGGCTCACAAGTAGACTATTTACTTTGATGGCTACAATCTAAAAATTATAGCAGATGGACCAAAATCTGTAAAAGGAGATATTCTTTTGTTCCGATTAGAATATTGGAAAATATTTTGTCATAGATGTGTATAAATTAACTGCATATAGGTTACTCCACTGACTTGTGATCTAGATTCTCTGTTTCCAAGTACAAATGAGGAATCTACATACAAAAGCCAATTTTCTTATGCAAATTTAAATATTGTGAAAGGTATTTTTCCTTTTCTATGAGTGAGGAAATCTGTAAGTGAGACAATGGGGTTGCTTCTATTTCAGTCCAGCGTTTCTCCCTCTGCTTCATTTTACAACATCAGCTGTGGACAGACACCATGGTCTGTGGGAAGAGCTGAATGCTTTATACACAGCAAAGAGCAATGCACTTGCTGAGAAACAATATTTACCAGCCTGGGTGGGGTGCAGCATTAAGCTGTGCACAGTGCTGTGCTGAGCTTTGTAGAAATCCTGTGTGTGTGTAATGGTAAGAGATGTGAATTGAACGTGGGGGTGTGCAGAGGGGTGGGGATCAGCCTTTGCAGTGATGCTGGTGCCAAAAGGTGCAGAGCAAGAGCCATTCTGCAGGAGTGAGGGGGAGGAGGAGGTTATATACAGCAGGCTGGGAACAATCACACTGCAGCTGAAGCACTCAGTAATTAACAAACAGGTTGCAGACTTAAAGAAATCTGGTTTTCCTTTCATCTGCTTTTTGATTTTTTTTTTTAATCAGATTGAACTGAAAGTGAGCTTTAGCAAAGGCTTCTTAAAGGATTGTCTGCAAATAGCTGGAAGAACTTCCACTTGCCCTTTAGGGCTTCAGATGGTTGCATAGACTAAAATATGCAGAATTAGTAAGTTTGAACTGTCATTGTTGCAAAGAAAATATTCTGATCTAATTTATTTCATTATCACAAGCTTATTAAAATGCTTATTAAAAACTAAGCCAAGGCTTCAGAGTTTTCCCTCTGTTGCATTCATTTCCTCCTTTTTCCAAGCGGACTATAATTTTGTTTCTAGTTTCTTCAGGCCTCTTTGTATTATATCTCTGGCTATGAATATTTATAGCTGCTCCCAAAGATTAGTTTTATTTATGTACCTTAAATGCCACTTCCAGGTATAATTAACAAAGGGACTAAGTAAGACTGAACTCAATACCCAGGCAGGTTTACTTCGCCACCCTTCTCCCAAAACTTGGCACACTGCCCCTCATCTTTGCATCAGATATGAGCAGCGATTACTTATTTAGATTATCCACTGTAATCCTCACATTGCAAGGTAAGTCGACATGAAACTCCATATGAGTTCACTGAGCACTAATGTTAGAGATACCTTCAGCCTAACTCTGAGATGACAGGGCTGTGTGAAAACGTGGGTTTAGTCCCCTGGGAGATAATAAGTCTGTTCTATTATGGAAATATGGCAACTAGACAATAGAAATGTGCTGGAGAGAGCCCAACTGCAGGAGATCCTGTCCATACACCACTGCAGTTAAAGTGCTGGATGTACAAAGCAATGGATAAGGAAGGATTGGAAGATGGAAAGCGAGAGAGGAAGAGAGGAATAAATGTGAAGAACGCTGAAAAAGTGCATAGTAGCAGTAATAAATGTAGCAAGGAGCAAAGCAGTGTGCTCATAAAACCTCTCTGTCAACATCCTAGATCTACAGCAAACTGGAATTTGCCACCCCTTAGAAAGGCCACTTTTCTCAGCAGAGGCTGCACAGAGAAGCCCCAGACAGCTTATTCCAGCATTTAACCTAAAAGTTTATTGATGAGAACCAATGGGGAGCCTCTGACATGAGCTAGAGTGAGGATCCTTTGTGTACCCTGTCACACTGTGCATTTATGGAGTGACAATCATGTCACAGAGTTAGGTGTCTAAATCTGGTTTCCCACTTCCCCTGGGGCAGCCCAAGTTATTATTTAATATTGCTGTTCACTTTTTTCCCCTTCTTGAATAATTTGCTTCCTGTTTTCTTTTGTTCTTCTTTGGACTTTTCTCACTGCATGGGAGCAGGGGGGAAGCTCAGTGAAGAAAGGGAAACCTCTCATCTGTTATTTGTGTCTCTTCTGCACAGCCATAAAGTTTATGGCTTGACATCTCCCCTGTGTTCTCTTTGAAACTGCCAGTGCCAGAGCTCTGCTCAGAGGAGCTTCTCACACTTTTTAAGGCCATGTCTAAGGAGGAAATTGAATATTAACCTAACCTTTACAGCTCAAATTTAATCTTAGAGGTCTTTTTCAACCCTAACAATTCTATGATCATATCATTCTATTATAATTTGATATGATATTCCATAGGAGGCCAGAGTCTGGAGCTCATCATTAGGGCAATGAGTTCATTGCCTGTCAAGATGTTAAGCCCCAAACTCTTTCAGATGGCACAGTTTTGTGTCTGGGTGAAAAAGACAAAAAAACCCCAACACTGGGAGTGGGGAATGAAGGCAGAAACCAGCACTAAGTAGGTAGCTGAAGTAGCTGGACCCGGTAGCAGCTGAAGGGTTGGAGTAGATGATCTTTAAAGATCCCTTCCAACCCAGACTAACCTATGATTCTATGAGTAAGATTTCAAGTCTTTGAGCTCCATTTTTGCAAAATGGTACTGGGTTCCCATTAGTGCAGGATAAATACTTACTAAATCTGCTCTGCCTTTTTCTTTTCTTACTAAAGCCACATGCTAAAAGCCTGATGACTGTTCCAAATGCAGAAGGGAGAGGCCTTAGCAACTGCAAGTGATCTTGAAAAAATCAGTGTCTTGCTGCTGACACATTTTATAGGAATGTGATGCTACGGCAATGGCAAACCACTATGGAATAATTCCTTCATTATAAACCATTGCTGTTTATTTCTCCCGTTCTTTTATTCCCTAGATGTTAATTGACGTCTTTTCAATATTTGTTTAATTTTCCTAGAAGTAGACTTGTTGGATCCTTACTTCAGAAGCACAGAATATTCCCCCCCCCATTAATTTTCATTCATTTCAGAAACATCACAAAATAAGAGAGAAATATTTCAGAATATATTCAAATAACATTAGCTAAGATGAGATTAGTGTATTGAAAACAAACACAATGAATATTTCAGTGATCGAAGTGAAAACTTGGGTAATTACTTATTTAATACATTTGTCCAAGGTATTTAAAAGGTCTTATTTTAATGAATTGACTGATTATTAAACACTCTCTTTCTTTTGCTTTATTTGAGAACTCAGTTTTTCATGTAGAACAGTGTGAATAATTGACTTTTCAATTCTGCTGACCAATAAAAATGAAGTAAATGATGATTTAAGCAGAACAAAATTGTTCATGTGAAGTGAAACATATCAAACCTCTTTAGTGTTGTTTTACACTTTAGTTTGGCAACTAAGATGCAAAAGCCAACAACCTGCAGTCTTTTAAAATAAAATCTTTCAGTTTTTCTGGATTACTTTGTATTTTATTGGGGAAAAAACTTGACCTAAAATTTGTCCCTAAACTCTCATTTATCTCTGTTTACAAATGTGAGATATAAAAACACAGCTGCAGAGTACCTGGAAGTGACAGTGAAGTTATCCATCAGGGTGTGCCACTGAAGTGCAGTATTTCTTGGTAGCAATCAAAAGCAGTGTGAGAGAGGTGAGAGGCTGGAGCACCTCTGCTATGAAGACAGGCTGAGAGAGCTGGAGCTGCTCAGCCTGGAGAAGGGAAGGCTCTGGGAGATTTTAGAGCATCTTCCAGAACCTAAACAGGCTACAAGACAGCTATGGAGGGACTTTTGACAAGGACATGGGGTAATGGCTTTAGGCTGAAGGATGGTAGATTCAGATTAGATATTAGTAAGAAATTCTTACCTGTGAGGGTGGTGAGGCACTGGCACAGGTTGTCCAGAGAAATTGTGGTTGCCTCATCCCTGGAAGGGTTCAAGGCCAGGCTGGATGAGGCTTTGAGCAACCTGGTCTAGTGGAAGGTGTCTCTGCCCATGGCAGATGAGTTTGGAATTAGATGATCTTTAAGGTTCTTTCCAACCCAAACCATTCTGTGGTTCAATTCTTCAATAGTATATGGTATACTGAGGTGTTCCATACTTTTTTTTTTCTTTCTTTTTTTTTCTTTTTCTTTTCTTTTTTTTTCTTCTTTTTTTTTTTTTTTGGGTGATATTTTCTTGACACTCAAAGCTAGGGAAGATGGAGATGAAACAGAAAATTAAAAATAATCAACAATCTTAGAAAGACCCGAGTCAGTGGGATTTGGCCCTCTTTTGCCTCTCTCCTGACATGGGAAATTAACTTATTAAGTGTTTCATGCTTTCAGGTTCCTTACAGTTTTGAAGCTGCCATGTCTAAAGTTCAATCTGCCATTCAAATGTGGCCTTAGGTTTTTTAAATTGGTCCTGAGTTCCTAAGGTACTTCAGCGTTTTTGAAAATTTTAGTAGTCTAAAGACAACCTGGGGGAAAAAAAGCAGATTGTGGTAGTACTAGTTAGGTTATACTCAACTGCATAATCACTAGATAATACATGAAGCTAGTGTAAGCAAATGCACATAGCTTAAAAAAAAATTCCTTTAAATCTTACATCCATTTGATTAAAGCTTATGTTTCCAGAGTTGTCTCAATTTGGCTGTTTATCTTCCCTTTGCAACTATATTCATTTGGTGACTCACAGGCAGAAAATTTGTCACTTTGGCCAAGTTATTAGTCATGTAAATGCTATTGGAGATGCAAGAAATGTCAGTCCAAATTAGGAAACTTTTGAAAAACCATCCAAGAGTGTAACAGCTCATAGTCCAAAAATATTTAAATGAAGTTGCATTGGCAGTTACCTCAGTTGCCAGTGCCGTTTTATTCACTAAACATCCAGAATTCCTGTTTCAGTGATGCTGTAAGGCTTCATTGCTCTTTTCATGTTTTCCAGTCACTATTGCTTGAGGCAGGTTGTTTGTCTTTGCTATGAGGTGCTTGTGGTGTTAACAGGGCTTTGGGAAATTCTGGTTGCTTTTGAAAATATTCTGAGGTTTGGTCCAGTCCTATTATTTATGATTTGTCCCACTTCTTGCCTGCTTTGTTTAGGTGAGATTTTCTGGTTGAACAGGTGTTTTGGGCTTGATTTCTTTCCATCAAGGTAGTCTGTGCTAGTTCTAAGTGTAAAGAATGTGTACAACATCCTCGTGTGATCATTACAAAACCCCCATGCACATCCCTTCCTAAAGCACTCCTAACTTGTCCACTGGCTGCTTGTTCTTCATGGTGCATCCAGTGTGGAAGCTCAGGACAGATAAAACTGCATTCCACCACTCATAATTGATGCTCTTCCAAAGGATCACAGTTTCCCTGGCAGTACCTGAAGGAAACCTACAATAAAGAAGGAGAGAGACTTTTTACAAGATCATGTAGTGACAGGACAAGGGGGAATGGATTCAAACTGGAAGAGAGTAGGCTTAGAGTAGATAGAAGGCAAAAAATCTTGACTGTGAGTGCTGAGGCACTGGAACAGGTTGCCCAGAGCAGCTGTGCATGCCCCATCCCTGGAAGTGTTCAAGGCCAGGCTGGATGGGGCTTGGAGCAACCTGGTCTGGTGGAAGGTGTCCCTGCCCGTGGCAGGGGGGTTGGACCTAGATGGTCTTTAAGATCCCTTCCAACCCAAACCATTGTGTGCTCCTATGATTTACTGATGACAGTCCAGTGAGTTCAATGCTCTGCTGTCACAGACAGTATGTAATCCTAACCATAAATTTCCTTGAGTTTCTTGTCCTGGGAATTTATCCACCATCATTGCCAGCAGCCCCTGCTTTGATATGTGTTTTTAATTCCATTATAAGAAAAATAGTTCTTAAGAATCCAGTTTAACTACAGTTCAAGGGAGAACGATCTGTCTAGCAAAAATTTAGACTCCTAATACTGGTGCTGTGAAAACTAGCAGGGTTTTTTTGCAAACTAAAAATATTTAAGGGCTCAGGAGGAAGAATTCCACAGCATAACTAAAGCTTTGAAACCTACAAAATTGCAGCAATGCCATCAATCTGAATACCATTGAATGGCTAAGACTTCATATGACACAGGAAAACTTCAGCTAATCTCTAAGGGACCACTAATTGACAAATATAAAGTAAAAAATATTTACTTATGTAGGGCAGGGTGGACTCTCCTCCACTGTAGCATTCTCACTACTCTTTAAGGGGTTCATGAGATCCACCTACCCACAGTGTCTAAGTAGACATGGATAAAAGACTGCAGTGATGAGAAGGTCAAGGACTGATATGGAGAGGGATAAAAAGCAGTTGTGGGTGGCCCAGCTGGCTGACAGAGAGACTCTGAGACAGGAATGGGCAGGCAGGTAAAACTGCCATGTGGGAAGAGACGAGGCTTCACAGTTTTTACCTATCCCATGAAAAAAGTGTAAGTGAAGATGAATTTTTTTCCCTCATTCAGTGGAAGGATGGGCATCAAGAAAATATCACAAAGAGTAGCTAAATGAGATGCTTCTTGTCCTACCAGACCTCTTGAGGACAGATTGCCAAAAAATAACTGGCCCTTAACTAATAAGGCCAGTATCATATCTGATATGGGTTTTACATATTTTAGAAAAATATCGCCAATTTTGGTTAACAGTCTAATTCTGAGAGAGCTTTTCAGCATACAATCCATGTCAGTAAGGCAAGGGCAAGATATTATATTCAATAATATAAAGAAGAACAGGAAAAACCCTGTCAATTCATCCGTTAAAAACCTCTTTCTGTTCTTGTTTGTGAGTTAAAACTCCACAGAAAAAGGAAAGATTATAGATCATGATGAGTGTTATTATTTGTCTGAAAATACTGTACATGATTACAATACAATTTGTATCAGTTTGAGTCAAATCTTTCCAACAGAGTTATTGCAGATAATGCTTGCGTAACCAGAAGTAGCAGCAGGTTCCATTGTCTGGAAACATCTTTTAGAAAGAGATCGAGTATGTGGGAGGAGGTCTCAGTCAGGATGTACTTTTCCAAATAGGCAATGCTTTTCTTTTTTGTGACTCTTGCATGGGTTCTATGGTTGTATTTATTTTTGTACAGAACCTTCTTTTTAACTGAAATAAATTTCAGAAAGGCTTTGAATATGACCTGCACACAAATCCCGCTTAAATTCGGTGACCAATTTCAAGCAAAAAGTGCAATTATTGAGAATCAAGGCTTGTTGTTTAAAGGCTGTCAATTTTATTGTGATTTGCTGGTCTGCATCATGAGAAAATGAATAAGTGCTCCATATTTATTACCTCTACGAAATAAACTAGAGGAAATGAAATAAGAGACTGCTGGTAGTTTTTGGTTACAATCTCCAGCCCTGTGCTACGATCCAAAGCTGAAAAGTTTAGAATCACAGAATCATAGAATAGTTTGGGTTGGAAGGGACCTTCATTGCAGCCTGTCAGTATTTAAAGGGGGCTTACAAAAAGGGTGATAACAGGCTTTTGGAGAGGGAATGTAGCAATAGGACAGGGGTAATGGTTTTGACGCAAAAGAGTGTGGGTTCAGACTATATATAAGGAACAAAGTACTTACGATGAGGGTGATCAGATATTGGAAATCGTTGTCCAAAGAGATGGTGGATGCCCTATCCCTGGAAATATTCAAGACCAAGCTGAACAGGGCTCTGAGCAACCTCATCTAGTTGAATGAAGGTGCCCCTGCTCATGGCAGGAGAGTTGGACTGAATGACCTGCAAAGAAGCTGTGGCCCTACTTACCTGATGAGTGAATTCCGGCTTTCCTACCTTTAAACTGAATATTCCATTTTAATATGTGTGTCTTGTGCAAATATTGTCATGAGTTGAGCTGATTAGTGGGATATCTTTAGGTAGCTGCATATAAAGAATATTAGGAAGGTGTACTCAGGCAGTCTGTCTGGAGAAGATACTTGGTTGCTGCTTTACAGGTTTCTGCATTGCTCTGGGAAAGCTCAGCAGTTGCCATCTAGTGGAAGATGAATTCTAGACACTGAGCTTTCCAGCAGCTGCTGCTCCTTCTTGAGAACAGGAAAACTGGTGATGTGGAATAGCAGAAAACAAAAATAGTGCTATTTTCAATGAGCATCTTGATTAGAAAATGAGACATAAACTGATCAAACTTCATCCATGAGCTACATAGAGACCTAAGTTTTATCCCATTTTAATCTGTATTCTCTATTTCTGACTTCAGTGTTCCTACTATCTTCATACATTGCAAGAGTTCAGCATTAAAAAAAAAGAAAAGCTTTATTTTAGATTTCATTTGGAAACACTATAACATAGTAGAAGTTTAGTCTGTTTAAAAGCCAAAGTTTTATACTGCATTTTTCAGCTGGTTCCTTTTTCCTGCTGTCCTGCCCCATTTCATCTTGGCAGGGCAGCACCTGATCTGACACATCACTAGCAGTGCCAGCACGCACTCTAAGAACACAGTTTCTGGTTAGAAAATACCTAGTTCTCCCATTTAAAGGACTTTGGCTTAGTTTACAAAGAAAACAAACCCTGAGCTAATAGAGGACAGGATTCCCTCTGGGCTTGGCTGTTCCTCTACTTCCTCCCCATGGACCACTGCCAGACAGCCCAGTCTGCAAACTCCCTGATGTCCAGAGAGGCCATGGATCTGGGTGAATCAGTGAACTCACCTGGAACAACAATGGAGTGGCACAGATCAGTTTCCTTACACATCCTGCTATCTCTTGTGCTGCTTTCTGCCCAGGTCAACCCCAATCCACTTCTCCAACTGTCCACTCTTGTTCTTACTGAATGGAGAAGGAGGAAAAGAAGTTCTAATGGAAGAAAATATAGTGGAAAAGGCAAAAATCAGCTACATTTATGCCTGCCTGCAAGTTACAGTTCAGTCAAATTCATTGCAAAACCTTTTCTGGTCTGGAGTGGCAGAAGGCGAGTGCCAGTTTGTGGGGAACTTGTCATTGAGCAAAAAACATCCTGAAGTCTGAAAGAGCCTTGTTCTCTTGGCTGTTCCTGGTGTTTGAGTCTGAGCCCATGCTGGCTAATGTGTATCCTGAGACTGAGACTTCACTTTCCCACCTGTAGTTCTGTTTGGACCTAGTCCTATGTTCTGTGATTTCTAACACTGTATGGTGCAGTGGAGCCTCAATTTCATCTGGAGTCAGGAGGTGATGTGGAAGAAATAATAGTGTGGTGGTTATATAATCTTCTGAACCTGCCCCAATTGCTTTTAGACTGCAGATCTACTGAACAGAATGCCCAAAAGGCATTCCTTGCGTGGCTTTGTTATCACTAGGGTTTAAGGTGGGATTTGCCTTCATGTTATCTCTCTAAATAATAAATGTCTAAATCTGTCCGTAGGCAGTGGAGATACAGAGAAGAAAAGGACATCTTTGAAGCACACTTATACTTCAAAGAGGTGCCCAAGTTATGGGGAGGAATTGCCCTCTGGAGGTGCCTCTGTCTCTTCACTGATTTTAGAGGAACTGAGAGTAGGCATAAGTAAAGCAGCAGCCCAAGGTTGTTCTTTAAACCAGAACTCTAAGCTGTAGAAGAGCTGACAGCCATGCTGTGAAGCTCTACTAATGTCCAAAGTGGTGAGGATAAATATAAACTGCCTTTTGGGAATGGGACTTGTTCTGTGCTATCTACTGAACCATTCCCAGGGACTGTCCAGGCCAATTCACTGACATGGGGCAAAATGTTACTAGAAATGTTCATGATGTAACAATACAGTCTTCTATTACCCAGCAAAATTTGATAGTGCTGTTGAAATTGCTCATGTAGGTGTGTCCAACACAACCTGGAGTAAAAGAATTTAAAATTTTAAAGAACTCAATTTAAGTAAGGTTAATTTTATTATCAACAATTGTTACATGTAGTGTTCTTTGGCCATAAGTAGAAATGTGGCTCAATATAGATGTAAAACTATTCAGCGTCTATCTCTGGAGTCAAACTGGGATCCTTTTCTTGAATAATCATCAGGTGCAGAAGCTGCCCAGTGTGAAGGTTTCTTTCAAGGACATACCTCTTTTCTCATTCCTTCTAGCAAGGTTTTACGAAATAATTCTTTCAGATTTTGCTGATGCTGTACAAGGAGGAATACAATATAGTAGACATGATAGGGATCACGTCAGTAATCCCACAAAATAATGAATAATCCTCCATCTCTGGTAGAAACAAACCTATCTCTAGTATTTGAGGAAATAGATCGATTTGTTTCACTCGTTTTTAGGAGTGAATGTTACTTCATCCCCAGGAAAGGAAGGAATCCCTAATATTATTTATTTTTTTCCTTTGGATAAATGAAAACTTCCAGACAAATATTCCCACAGAGAAGTTCAGAAGGTGTAGTTGCCCCATACCTCAGTACTCCCAGTCCTGTGTCTCATCTAAATCAATATTTAAAACCTCTTGATTTCTCTTCGGGGGTAATATCTTATAAAACTGAATTGTACAATTCAATGTCAGCTTGATTCTCCCTCGTTAAAAGTATGGTTGCGGAAGAAATGGAGTGCCAGAAGCATTGCAGAAGAACCAGCAAGAAAGGAAAGGCAATACCTGAGACTCACAAAAATCTAAGAGATGGAGCTCCTATTGTAATAACACTTTAGCCAAACTTCTACCTTGCAAAAGAAAGTTCAGTTAAAAAGGCTCATTTTGTTTAGAAATACTGGACCAAATCTATGCTTATGTATTTACCAGTGGGTGAGCTGGTTTGCTATGGAATGCACTGGCACATAAATGGAATGTGTTCTTCTTCCATGTTGTTCAGGTTACCTGCATGTAGGGGCAGTTTCTGGCTCTGGAGCATACGGACAAGTTTCCTTGTTATAAGAAAAAATTAGGTTAAGAATATTAGGTTAAGAGATAGTCTGTTCCCCATTTGGCCTAACAGAAAGCAGTCAAGTTGATAAGTATCTAGATTATAGTTCAGAGACTGAAAATTTGTTAATGCTGCATTATGCTGTTTTTACCTTCACACTTCAAACTTGAGAGATACATTTTCTCATTTTCATTCTTTCAGTGAATACATGTGTATTACTGAATAAACATCTTTCAGTGAAAGCAACTGAAACAAGATAAGCTTTTGGTTTTTTACTGCAGCTTCTGAGTATAGTACAGCAAAAGTTCAGCAAAAAAATAGCAGCTGCTATTTACTTCAGACAAACCATAAGGTTGATCCATACTTAATCTTAAAAAAAACCCAAGCATACTTCATACATATCTGTACATTTATGATTCTCCCACTGGGCCAATTAGCATTTGTTTCTGCCAAGGACTGACCACATCTTACAGAAAGAGAAAGATCTTCACCTATAGAAAGAGAAAGATCTTCACCTGTTTCTGACTCCAGTGGAAGTTGAGGATATTAAAACCCACTATCAGCATCTGGCCCTTAGAGATTAATGGCACTGTGCAATGAGTATTACTAAACAACATACAGCCCAGAAGGCATTTTTGGAACACTACAAAAATAGAGTCCCTTTTTAAGACTCTCATTACTGTCATATAAAACAGATGGGAAAGATTTGAAAGTTTTAAATTATAGTAAAAAAAAAATTGTCTTGTGGCAAATGCAACTTCTCAGAAAGTTTATAATAAATTGACAGGAACTAGATTTAAAAAAAAAAGGCAAACGTTGCAAAAGAGAAGACTGGAAATGGAAAGAGAACAAGAATAATGATCTAAGAAACAGCACACTCTGAAAGTGTCAGAAAAGTAGAAAAAAATGTTTTACTGCCGCTTTCATAGAAAATCAAAGGGAAAGATTATAACTTAAATGCAAATGCAAAATCAGGATCAGAAATGGGAAGACAAACATTTGCTATTTTTACACTTTTTCCATTAAAAACTGGAGCCTTAGATGAAAAATTTATGCCATTATGTATTGACTTTTCACACTATTGTGGTCCAGGAAGTGGAAAGATATTGAAAAGGTCATCCCTACATAAATTGTGTCATATGGAAATGTGGTTGTATGATATTAAACTTTCAGTCTCCATTCATTGTCTGTGCACAGGAATAGTGATAAAGCAGGGACTCATTTTCAAACGTCTGTTCCAGTAATGTGTGATAATGTGACTAAGTCCTTTAACATGAATACTTTAGCTACATATCTTTTGTCAGTCACGTCAGCAGATAAACTAATGTTAATTACCTAGGTTCAGATAGGCTGGTTTAAAATGTGGGTCTTTATTTGCCATTTTAATTAATGGACTCTAGTTCTGTATTGCAAGAATTTTCCCTTCTTGACAGATCTTTTAAAAATGACAAGTCTATTTCTGTATTTAAGTAGCAGTGCCTGGTACAGTGTCTGCTTATGCATCTTTCATTCTCCCAAGGACAGGTAATTTGGGTTTCAAAACTCATTTGTAATTAAAGCTTCAGAGAACTTTTACCTGCGCAAGAAAACTAATAATGCAGAAAAATTCACCCAAACTGTGTGAAAGGTTGAGTCCAGTTTTTCAGCTTGAGTGGCAGAGGAAAGAAAAGCCTTTGAACATTTTAAAGCCATTATGGCAAACGAGCTGCTATAGACAGTGGAAGATGCCAACCTGCTTCCCCAGAACCGCTGCCCCTCCGGGGCCACACTTACTCTTTCCTTTGACCTTTAAAGCTGACAGCAGCGGAAGCAAATGACAGCAGATGATACCAGAGTCAGCAGCAGTCAAGCCAGTTTGTCAAACATTCTTCTTTTCACAGCTCTTAATGCAGATTTAACAGGTTTGCCAGTGCAGATGGAAAGAGGAGTGGAAGAGGAATAGATGGGAGAGCAGGGTGAGGGTCATCCCTCTCTGAGAAGAAAGGTTTGCGAGGGAGGAATGTAATGATTGTGAGCAGCACATTACTCAAGGAAGGAGAAAGCACAGCTCAAAAACATTTGTCCTCTTGACAAATTTTGTCTTGATTTTTTTTCTACGTACTCTCACTTATTACCCATTTGGAAAGTCTGGATGAGCTCTGAAACTGCCTATATGAAATTTAGCAAGCAGAAATGTTTCTAAAAGGATAAAAATACTAAGATATATGAATGGAAGTGGTATCATAAATTTTGGATAAAGTTTGTTGGAAAATCTTGAGAAAGAAATTAAAGCTGCACAAGCAAAGGACTCTCTCTTAAATCAGGTTTCAAAAATACACAGATAGCTTTTGTTCAGGAAAACCCTCTTGCAGGAACCAGGGTGAGTGTTGGGGTTTTAACATGTATGTTAAAATGAAGGGAAATTCAAAGAGAATACTTCATGAATTTCCAGGTTATAAGTGGTACAACTTTTTTATTTCATCTTGACAGATAATAGCCAAATTGTTTTATAATTCTTTCCAAGCTATTGATGTTTTTGGCATTGTAATTATAGCAATCAGTGTTAGTAAGGACTTTACAAGCTCTAAATTAATCATGTTAAGAATTTTCGATTTTCACTTAGCTTGTAGGCTCTATTGAGACGTTGCTGTATCTCAGGGAGGTCTCAGCAATCCCTGCAGTCATCTTTCATGGTTTGCCATTCCAGCAGTGAGATCTGTGCTCTCTGTTGGCACACACCTCATGCATTTCAGCAGTGATCTGGTTAAGGTTCCATTGAACATGATAACACAGATGAGTTTGAGCTGCTACTGCCATCATATTAAATAAAGTTAGTGAGCTCCCACTGTCACTTAGAAAGCCAATTTGCCCTGTGGGTTCTCCTTCTGAGGTCAAATCCAGCTCAGTCTGTAGCTCCTTTGGCACAATGGCAAGGATTTAGCTTGTAACTAAAAGAGAGCAGGCAAGAGTGAGAGGTTGAGTGCCTTTTTATACAGGCATGGAGTGATAGGACAAGGGAGATGACCTTAAGGTCCCTTCCAAGCCCAACCATTTTATGATTCCATGTTAACACAGAACCCTCTTTATGAAATTATTATATGTCAAAGCATAGGATACAGTGGAATATTAACAATTTGCATCCCTACAGGTGTATATTTTCTGTGCACACTGGTAAGAATTGAACACATGGAGAGTTGGGTGTCCTTGGGCTGGGAATACCTACTGAGCTGAGTGGCATTTTCAGCTGTGACACAGCAAGTGTCAGCACAGCAAGTGCTGTGGAAATTGTGAAGGACTGCGACACACAATATTTACCATCTTTCTGATACTGAGGAATTGACTTCTGAATTTGACTTTAAAACCTCATGTTCTCCATTTTTGTTCAGAATTCCAGTTTTGAAGCAAAATTATGGAATTTTTGCTTGCCATTTAGCCCTTTCATCAAGTATTGTCAATATTTCAGTGAAGGAGCTGAGTCACTGGAGTATTGGCACTGACTACCCTGGAAGTGCAACTTTCAGTGGGGAGCAAGATTTATAGATGTCAAATTATCCATTTATGCTATTCTTATGTCAAAAGAAAAGAAAGCAAAACCAAGCCACTCCCTTCTGCCTTTGAGATTCTGGTGTCAAAGGCATCCTTGCCCCCCTTTGCTTGTTTAGAGTTTATTTAATGAGGGGTTTCTAGTAACTTCTGTGTGCAATATTGCTTTTGTTACTTCTTTTGCCGCATTTCTCCTTTTTAATTTAGACGTTGACATTTCTGATTCTTAAGTATCATGTTCCTGATGGCAATTTCACTTTTCTTTTCTTTTCTTTTCTTTTCTTTTCTTTTCTTTTCTTTTCTTTTCTTTTCTTTTCTTTTCTTTTCTTTTCTTTTCTTTTCTTTTCTTTTCTTTTCTTTTCTTTTCTTTTCTTTTTTCTTTTCTCTCTTCTCTTCTCTTCTCTTCTCTTCTCTTCTCTTCTCTTCTCTTCTCTTCTCTTCTCTTCTCTTCTCTTCTCTTCTCTTCCCTTCCTTCCCTTCCCTCCTCTCCTCCCTCCTCTCCCTCCCTCCTCTCCTCTCCTTCCTTCTCTTCTCTTCTCTTCTCTTCTCTTCTCTTCTCTTCTCTTCTCTTCTCTTCTCTTCTCTTCTCTTCCCTTCCCTTCCCTTCTTTTCTCTTCTTTTCTCTTCTTTTCTTTCTATTCTTTCCTTGGGGTGTGCTGGCTTCTCCCATTATCTATTGCCTGTCCTTAAACCAAAGAACAGGCTGTGAAAATGTTGCCAGTGACATCTCCTGCTGCAGAAGTGATCAGACAAAGGGAGCCTCTGTGCTCTGACACTTTGATTGCCAGGGGACAACAGCAGCTCTCTGCTGGCACCTGCACACCAGGCAGTGCTTCACTGTGGCTCTGCTGCAGCAGGTCCTCAGCCACTAACAGAATAGAAACTGATGGTGTTTGCTTTTTGCACAATCACCAACATTGTCTGGGAAAATATGTTGTATTCTCTACCATAGCGAGTGGGTTTAGATTTTTATTTCTTTTCTTCTTGATTTTCCTATATTTTGGGATGATTTGGCAATCAGATAGCACTTCCCCAGAAATTAGAATAGACTGCAGAATCTGGCATTGGTGTTTTGTGGAAATTAGGAGGCATTGTTACGTGGCATTTTAGTCCAGCACAAGGCCTGCATGCCTGTGTATAAATTCTAGCTGCACCATTTCTGTCTATATTGCAGGAAATTATGGCCTCCACAGCTTCCAAATATGTTCAGCTTGCTTCCCAGGAACTCAAGTTACTGTCTTGTGAGGAGCAGCAAGTCTTATGAGGAGGACTGAGGTTCCTGGGGCTGTTTAGTCTGGAGAAAAGAAGGCTCAGGGGGGACTTTCTCACTCTCCACAGCTCCCTCAAAGGATGGTGTAGCCGGGTGGGGGTCAGTCAGTTCTCCCAAATAACAAGTGACAGGATAGGAGGAAATGGCCTCAGATTGTACCAGAGGAAGTTTAGATTGGACATTAGGAAAAAACTCTCCCCTGAAAGAGTGATCAGGCATTGGAACATGCTCCCTGGGTATGTGGTAGAATCACTATTCCTGAAAGTCTTCAAAAGCTGTGTTGATGTGGTAGTTGGGGATCAGGTTTAGTGGTGATCATGATGGTGCTGGGTTAATGGATGGACTTGATAATCTTAGAGGTCTTTTCCAACCTTAATGATTCTATGATTCAACAAAGGATTGTTAATTGCCTTTGTGACTCAGAAATGGTTAATTGCTGAGCCCAGTTTCCTTGGTAGCAATAATAATTGTCTGGCTGTATTTATACAAACAGAATGTAATATCAATGAATAATTATTTTTAATGCATTGTTTGTCAAAGACTAAAATAACTCCTGGCACATCTGTGAAAAGTGTTGTGTCCTCGAAGCCATACCTCAGAAAACACGGTAAAAAAGGTTTGCTTTCCAAAGAGAAAGCAAGTCAGCCAACCAACCCAAATTGGCAAAATGAGAATGCAATGTTGCAAACCAGAAGTGATACACACAGTATGGAGTAAAAGATAAGAAATATGCAGAAGATATAAAACTATTGTTAAAGGGAGATAAAGGCAGCAACATGATACCTATGACTGCAATGAGAGGCAAAATGTGACTAGATGGAAGTGCATTTTACATGCTGGGATCTGCAGCTACAAGGGAATATGCTGGGTTGGATACACTGATGTGAGTCGCTGAGAAGGATTCAAATAACTCTATAAGCAGTTTTTTCTAAATGCTGTTCTGAGTGCAATACTATAACTAGCCAATGTGATGTCACCCTTGGGTAAATAAAAAAATAAAATGGAAAGAAATGGTAATGCGGTCCAAGATGTTTTATAGCACTAATAAGATATTTCCTAGAATTTTATCTAAGTCACTATTTTAAGACAGATGCGGAAGCAGTGGGAAGCATGAAAAAGAAGATGAAAAAATAATACTTCCCAAAACAGGCTAAAGGATCTCAATCCACTCCATTTGCTGAAAGGGTGGATTTGATTACAGGGCTTGTGTTCTTACAGTAAGAGAAAATATGAAGGTTTTTTTCCAATTCACTGGAAAAGGTTTAAAATTACCCAGTGAGATGAAAGCAGAAATCAGATAAGTCAGCACCACTTCACAGTGAGAGTAAACATTAGAGAACCTTACCAATTCTTAAAATGAAATTAGATAACCTTCTTTAAGGATCTGCCTTAAATATGACTTCTGGGAGACATCCTGAGCCCTGTACTTGCAGGGACCTGACTGCCTCGTTCCTTCTGACCTTGCTGTCAATGAAGAAATGAAAATGAAATTGTCCCATTTACTCTTTTCATGGGTTGTAGCCAGGATAGAGTAAGATCAGCATTGCTTTCAGCAGGCTCCTAATGCTTCCTGGTCAATATGAAGGTAGTGGTTCTCATCATTGTCTTAAAGGTTTGTCATCAATAGCTGTAATTAAATGCTCATATATAGATGTATGTACATATATATCTATAATATGTATGGATATATATAATACTGAGGGTGTCCCTGCCCATGGCAGGGGATTTGGAACTAGATGATCTTTAAAGTTCTTTCCAACCCAAACCATTCTATGATTCTGTGATTCTATGAATGGGCTCAGGACTTTTTTTTGTTCTTTTCACAATGCAAAATTTAGTATGTACCTTATGAAAACATGAAGTATTAGATTTAAAACTAAGAATCTGTGCTCCTGACAGAGTGCATAATTATACTGCACAAATGTATAATTATAAATGTTAGGCATTTATGGAGGATAAATCTATCAATGGATATTAAACAAAGTGGTGTGAATTTTGTGTCTAATTCAAGAAAATATTAATTTGTGTGAACTGGGACAGTGGTCCAAAAAGAAAGATTATATACATATATATGTATTTGCAAAATCCCTGCCAAATAGTCATTTGAACCAGAAGACTAGATGAGGTGTTCCTGTGATCCAGGACAGTAGACATTCTGTCTTTAAACTTAATATTTTAAGAGTATCCAGTTGATCACAAGGTTCAGGAAGGATCATTTTCCTTCATAATACAAGTTGAATATGTATGCTCAGAAATTAATTTTTTTTCCCGCTTCCTTTAAAACATCAATGTTGGATGCAGCTGGAGAAGCCATGCCAGACTCAGTAGGCAGTGCTTTGAAGGTGTATTGAGAATCCTCTGCTTTAAATTCTTGGCTGGTACATCTGAGCCAGCAAGTGAGGATTAAATATATCATGAGACTTGGGGACAGGGCTGAATTTTCCACTAGTCAGATTAGAATGAACCTTGGGATTTTTTTCAGGCTTTGTTATAGCTTGGAGTATGGATCATTTCTTACCTAATCAATTCCTTGTTATTGTTGAAGCCCAAGGCAACACCTTGTTCTTTTCTATTCCCTACCTATGGCACTTAATAATTTAGTTTTTCATGGGCTGAAATTATGTAGTTTAGCTCAAATTACTGGGCTCAGTGCAAGGTAAATGGAAGAGAATTAATGTCTTGTGCTACAGAGCTCAGTCTGAGCTGTCTAATCATTCCTTCTGGTATTAAACATAAAACTTTGCCTTAGCAAATGAATTTGGTCTGGAAAGTCAAAAGTGGAAAGAATTTCAGACGGGTTGTGGGGAGCTTTGCTGCAAACTTTGAAAACTGAGTGTTAATTTTTTTTTGTTTTGTTTCTATTTTGTGACTAACTCAGTTTGAAATCAAAACTTTTCTCCAGTGTTTTCTGTAAATTTTTCTTTTAAATTTTCCATTTAGTTAAATGCACCTGAACCTGTAGGTTCAGAATATGTAATTCAATAATAACAACAATGTATTTTGAATGGGCAGTGCATTTGAGGGATAATTTGGGGCCAACCTTGCTATCAACAATTGAAGGAGAATTACCCGTCTACTCCTGTGACTTCCAATTGGGCCACTGTGTTTAGAGGGACCAGGATGTTTTTGTGAAATCCTTGGACATCATAGTATTGACTCTGCTGACTATGCCTACCCAATAAAGAAAACCTTGCTAGAGGGAATCCTTTGTTCCCAGGCTTGGTGAAACATAGTTCCTGACTCCCCTAGAGCATCTCCCCTAGGTATCTTCTGGACCTGGTGTATCTTGCCTGGGGACCTAGAACACTGTCACCTTTTTTAGTTGGTTTTTTTCAGCACAAAATTCCAGTGTTCACAGTGTTGCAGTCCAGTAGGTTGATACTTCAGCAGAAAATGGAGTCTATGTGAGGTGTGCTCTGCACGTGGGATGAGCTGGTGGACACATCCTTCTGGTACAATGCTGGGAACCTGGTCTAAGATGTCCCCAGCTGGAATTCAAATTTCAGCTCAAGAAGAACAAATGGAATTTCTTCCCTTTTTTTTTCCCAAAAAATGCTCTGCGATATTTAGAACCTTGTCAAATTCCAATCTGGGACCAGCAAGGGAGCAGAGGAATTAAGTTATTTAGAAGTGGAGAAGCAGCCAGTGTTGATTGTTTCCCCACTCAGATGCAGGGGAGAAGTAGCTGGTAAAGAAGCAGCGTTCTGAGATTGCTCAGGTCGTGTTCTGGGTTTTGTTTTTCCTTCCCACATAAGAAGCTTAATGTAACATGAGAATCTCAGTGATGGGCAGAATTTCTTGGCCCTCATAAAGAGCAGTGGCCATCTAACAGTTTGTGAATATTATCTTGATCTTGTTTCACAATGGACCACAGTAAAATGCCTTCACCCTCCTTTGCTCCCACTCTCCATCAAGGAAGCCAGAACAGTTTGGGAAGTGAGCTCATTCTGTATCCATTGCTTGGGTGAGAATCTGAATTCAAGAACTAGCTTCAAAATAAAGGCTAACATGTTTTGGAAGGGGAAGGCTGGAGTTCAAGCACTGCTGGTTTATTTTATTGGCAGATTACAATGGTTTTGCATAATGTTTAGCAAACCCAGTTCATTTTAGAATTGACTGAAGCAAGTTATACAGCACAAGTGTAGTATAATAAATAAAAATCACAGTATTTGTTCTTGACAGATATTATTTAAGGTAAAGGAGAATAAGAATTTTTTTTTAATGTTTAGTGTTTAATTTTTGTAGCTTTAGTGTTTAAAGTTCAATCACCAGCATGCACACATAGGAGATATTCAATTGGTATAGCAAAAGTTAATTAAATTTAAGCATGTTATGATATGTTGATTTATCCCAATAAGGACAAGTGGCCTGAAATGTATCTGAGGAGGGAATTTACACCTTCTTCAAGGGGTTGGGAGACCAATACAGGAGGTAAAAGAATGCATGGCCTCCTATGGCAATTGTAGAAGAAAAAACTTACATAGAGTAAACGTTTGGTGAATTAACTCCTTTTCTGTGTCACTTTGGAAATAATTTTTTGTACTAGTAAATCACTTCCTGAGAAGGTGGCTTAAAAGACAATTGGGTGAGATTAAACCTGCAGTAGAATTTAAGCAACTGAGTGTAAAAATGAATTGTCTAAACCAACTCCATGGCTCCCTAATCCTGGGCACAGTGAAGGAGCAGCAAAGAGCCCTGGTGTTGCCCATCAGATGTCTGTATGTGTTTCTGACAGGACCATCATGCTGCTTTGCCATCTCTTCTGCTCCTGTGTCATTTTCCCTCCTGGAATAATTGATCTGGCTGGCTTCTTTGAGTGGGAAGAATCAGACTGTAGAAAGTCGTAATTACTCTTCTGCTGTTTGAACTCAGCAGCAGAACAATTTGAGGAGAGAAACAAATGTAAAATTTCTCATTCCTGCAGAGCACAGCCACTTCCCTTGAAAAGTGAGACACAGCATCAGCTGCCCTGCTGGTTCTGGGCTTCCCCCCAGCAGTCCTGAGCCCCACAAGCAGTCAACAAAGTCTGCAACTACTCTTTATTTCACATCTATGCTACTAGAGCATGCTCCAGAACCCAGAAGATCCTGCATTCCCTCTTTTCAGTGGGGTACAAAATTGGAGAAGGGGACATAAAGCTCATTCAGTAGGTCAGAGGGAATATTTCTGAATGTATAGGTGTATAGGGTAGTTCATAACCACTAACCTGTGTATTACTCTGGAAAGTCATTCACACAGTCCAAGATCAAACATTAAACCAAGCTGAGATATTAAATGGAAGCAGCTTGTCTCCATAAGCTCATGCACCTCACATCTTGCCAAGGTAACTTGGGTACCTGAAGGGATTACTCAGAGAAGTCCAGGTTCTGGCCATGGCAGGATGGAGGTATGAAATAAGTAGGTGGGCTTAGTGCAGCATCTAGTGGACAAGTGTCCACATCACAAAAAACCCTTGTGTTTCTGGCTGATTATCATAGGAAAAATCAGCAAAGGTCCAAGGAACAGTAGAATAGAGCAAAATCCAATTTAGCTGTAAGAAGCATTGCTTTTGCTAATGAGGCACACTAGCTAATGGAAGGAACTCATCCTAATATCATCCATTTTATAAATGTGAAATACACAGATAGGCAACCTGAGGCAATGTAGATTGACTTAAGTCAAAGTGAATTAAATCGCTGGTCATAACCATGAATTTAATCAAAAGCATGAAATCTGAAGTTAAACTGTGATTTTTTTTATTTTGTTTGCATTTGATGTCCTGAGGAATCTTTTTCAATTACTGGTCCAGTGACTTAATGTGATGCTGTGCAGACAGACACGGTTTTTAAAGAACACTTGATTTTCTTTATTTCCTAGAGGGAAGGATGTGCTGAGAAGGGTGTATAATATTCACACATCCATTGAATAAATTTGATCATTTATAAGATATTTTCTCTGTCTTAATTTTTGGATTTTTAAATTTCATTTGAATTTAATTGGTTACTAATTAATTAGAGAGATGGTGGTTTGAAAATCTGATGTGTTGCTGTGTAACAGAACAAAGAGGTAATCAATCAGTCTTTAAAACCACTAAGCAGCCAAGTACTTCACTTTCAATAATAAAAGTGTAACTGAACTAATGCAGAATTAGGACCTAGTCTTGGTAGATACTTTTCAAAGTGTCATGGTTTTAGGTACTTTCAAAAACTGGCCATTTGTTCTTTAAATTTTAGTTACTGTAGATCTCATATTCTCCTATCCAGCTTTTATTTATAAGTTGGAAGAGAAGAACAACATGTTGGCTAATTAATTTCTGATTCATTTTCTCAGATTTCAATGGATTAATTCACATGAGTAAAATATTCCTGCTGCATCTGATAATAAATAGAAGCTCAAAGAAATGAAGGCAAATGCTTATTTACACAACAAAAGCAGAAAGTACTGGCCTTTGGAAAACATGTAAATATTTGCATTCAGTCTTTTGTAAAAAGTACAATACAGGGTAATTTGACATATTTATGAAGATCGAGCTGCTGTAAAAAAAGCATCAATTTCTCAGCTTCAGCTGTGTAATGGGAAAAGGTAGCACTACTTAACTCATTAAAATCTGGAAATTAATACTTGTTGAAATACACTTGCTTATATCTTTCATTGGTTGTAGTAATTTTAGTAAGCCTAGGCTTAGCATAAATTGTCATGTGTCTGAATTTTAATGCTTTAATTTTTGAATGTAAAAATGTATTACATTTTAAATTTTAACAGATCTAATTAAAAAAAGTTATAGGGTTTAGGTTTTTAGTTTGAAAAAGTTTAACAGCCCTGCTGAACACTAGGCTGTTATGGACCAATGCCTCCTTTGCCCCATATCTTGTCTCTGGATGCAAACCCTCTCCTCACCAGAGCCTCAAGCACACATTGGACATCATCACCAACTTCCCCCTGCCATGGGCGCAAGCATTGGCTGGAGAGGGACTTTGATGGTGGAGACTCCACAGAGGTTGAGTCCTGTTCTCTTTCCCTCCTCTCACCTGTGAGCTGAGCACCAGTGAGCGGTGCTCATGGGTTTATTGGGTACATCCAGGGAACAGACTGCCCTTGGGATTGCTCAGATCAGGTTGCCCGTCTTGTTCCCTACCAAGATGCTTCTGATTCTGTGGCAGTTGTACCATTTTTCTTTTCTCACTTGTGCCTTTGCCATGCCCCAACAAGTTGGTTTTGTCCTTTCATCCATTCTTTCCCAGGAAGTTCTTTATGGTGCAGAAACAGCAGGACAGTTTGTTTACAGAGAGAGCATGTGACCATGGTTGCTTTCTATGATCTTCCTGATCTCTACAAACTCATCCTGGGTTCTGTTCTGGTCTTAATCCAGCTTCTTCTAGGTCACCCAAACTGTTGTTAAAGTGCAGAGGTGTCCATAGGATTGTTTTTATTACACCAGACAAGGCCATGGTTGCCATATACCTATGATAAAATGAATAGTCATGTGACTCAGAAGTAACCATGGGCATAATTTATCTCATCTAAGGTAAGACTTTTGATATGCCTCCTCTTGTATCCAGGTTTCTGGGCAGCTAGACGAGTAACAAACTAGTTGAATGAACAGACCTGGAAGGCAGTGGTTAGTGGATCACTCTCTGCCTCAAGACTGGTGGCAAGTGTAGCACAAAAATCTATTCTGGAACCTTTCCTCTTTATCAATTTGTCTTTAGCAGGGTTGGGAGATGAGGAGCATGTGCTCATCAGGTCATCAAGCACCACACTGCAGGGAGAAGTTGACAAGCTTAAAGGCAGGACAGTCATCCACAGAGACCTGGATGGTCTGGAGGATAAGGCCAACAGAAAATTCATTAAATTCAACATTTATAAACAGGAGCAGAGCTAGGCTATCCAGGGAAGTGATTACTTTCCTCTTCTCCAAGCTTGTTAAACCTTCCAGCACCTTCCAGCACAAAGATGTTTATTAAATACAAGCAAGTTTGGGAGATGCCTATCAAGATGGTCAGGGCTGGAACACTTTCTCTTTGAAGGGAGACAAAGACCAAGCCTCATTCAGCCTTTGAAGGAATGGCTGCAATAATCACAGACCTGAATGGCCCATGGTGGAAGGATGAGAGGTAATTGTCATAGATTGAAATGAGAGAGGTTCAGAATGGACATAAAGGGGCATAGTTCATTCTGCAACAGCCCAGCATTGGGTCATGTTTCCCAGAGAGGCAATGCAGTCTCCTTGGAATCCTTAGAATCTTGCAGGACTTAACTGAAAAAAGCCCTGAGCAACCTCTTCTTCCTTCATAGTTGATCCTGCTTTGAAGGGAAGTTTGGACCAGGGGCTTCCTTAGTTCTCTTCCAAAATGAATTATCCTGAGATCCTGTGATCTACATTTTTTCTGATTAAATAATGCATGGCATAGAACATTTCTTGCTCCAAGTAAAAACACCCCAGTCTTCTGTCTTCCTTTCTGTACAAAAAAAGAAACATTTTTAGAACTGTCAGATTTTCTCATGGTATGAGAAATGTGTCTTCACTGAAAAATAGCAATATATTCCTTTGTGCAAGATAGCTGTAAGAAACCTCCTCAGAAATACCTAGTATCAGGAATGGTCAGTTCATAACTATGTTTCTTGGTCTCAAGGTATTTTTCAGGTTATCTTTCATTAGAACAGAGTTGTGGAAGTTAAAATTCACCTTCCTTTGGTTGCAGGATGTTTCTAACCCATCTAATTGCAGAGAAATGCTTTAAAATATGACCCAAGTGCATTCTGGTATCTCAAATAAGAGGGACTGATTATGGGTAGAGTTTCCACTTCTGCTTAAACTCCTCTCTAGGGCCAAGTTTCAACTGGTTGATACCACTGCATCAAAACCTGCCCAAGAGCAGTTGGTGGGAGACTCCAGATGGGAGATTCTGGCTATGATACTCACAATGGATCAGCAGCCACAGTAGTAGATATAATTCTCCCACAGCTCCTGAATGCTGTTCAGCTTCTCCTCTTTATGTTCCCATGCCAAGATCTGACACAAGCGTCACGATATTCTGGCAGAGATGGGATGTGCCAGCAGAGAGGGAGGAGAATACTGCCTGGGACATGGAGGGATAGGTGCAGGTGGCAGGAAGGAACAGTTGACAGAGCCTCAGGAAGTCAACTACATTCACGTGACAGCACCATCACCTGCAGTTACAGAAGCCCTGCAAATAGTTCTCTTAAATTTAAAGATAGCTCAGGTTTACAGACACAAAGACCTCCCAGATGCTTGTTAACCAAATATAGGATGTGAAAGGGTGGGGAGTCCTGGGGGTAACCAGTTCATCCTAGAAAAGCAATTTTTACCATTAGCTAGAAATCCCGTATGGATGTTAGAGGGAGGTTCAGCTGTGGTTTGCCATTCTGCCTTGGTGGTGAGGCAGTTTCCACCTTCTGAGTCTTGTCAGCTCTCCAGCATGTGTCTGGCTCAGTCTGGCAATTCCAACCTATAGAACAGCACTCTTTAAAGTTAGACAGCACTTAATTTCAATGTGGCATTGATATGTGGAATATTAGCACAAATACTTCCCATTCAAACCAAGTGTAGCTGTGTTTGTTCCTGATACATTGAAGGGCGATTTGACTATGTGAGCATCCTTAAGCTCTGAGGAGCTGCATAAATGTCTCTTTTTTATATTTATTCTCATGTGCTAAATTGTTTAAATCTGTTGTTACACATAAAGATGGAGTGAGGGAAGTAAAACTGAAGCTATATATTGGTGTTATCACTAGCAATATTCTTCAAAAAATATAAAAGCATCTTTTCGTGAGGTACGTAGGGAAGCATATAAATTGTGTACTAATATTTCAACAATTTCTTTATTGCTTCTCTGCCACAACTATAAAATAAATTGTATATTGCACTGATGTCAGAAATAAGAACAATTTCAGGTAAACAGCTGTCTCAGTACTCTTCCAGGAAATTTATGTAACTTTAGCTCCTTCCTATGGCTGAAAATGCAATAGTCTGAAACAGACACTACTGTTGCATATCCTTAGGAAAAAAGGTATAATTATTGGTTGTGGCTGGCAGTTTATCTTATTCAGAAAAGTGGTTTCCTATTAAATAATAGAATTCCAGCATTTCACTATTTCTGTTAATCATCCAGAGCAAAACAAGACAGTATTTATATTCATAGCAGAATGAACTGGTTTCTTTAAACACTGTAATTTTCAGTAATACCTGAAGATGAGCTACTTAAATTTTAATTAATATACGGATAAACATATATTTTTCTACTTCTCCAGAACAATTTTCAGTGGTCTGACTTTGATTACTAAGCTTTTGTGGAGGTATTTTCATCTCATGCAGTACAGTACAAATCTAATTTGCTGAAATCACTGAATAACAGACAGAAATAATGTGATTGAGAGTCTAACATAGGCTGGATGTAAACTGACATTTACCTTTGAGAAATATAGGAAAATTCATATGTTAAGAAGTGGCAGGAATAACCTGAGAGAGGTATTTATGAGAGGGCAAATGTCTTTAAAATTATAATGCTGAAACAGAGGTAATAATAACAGAAGCTGAAGATCACAGTCCTCCAAATTCATCGACCAACTTGAACTCATGGTCAAGTAATGCCACATGTCTGTTGAGCATGTGATTGTGCCTGTGCTCTTTTCCTGTGGAAAATAGGAGGCAATGCAAATGAATTTCATTTCCAGTAAAAGAGAAGGTTGCCATAGATTAAGAGTAAACATATGGAAACAATTCATTTGAGGTGAAATCAATTGCTAAATTAAGGTAATTTGTTAATCAACCTGACCCTTGAGTGTTTCCAGACTCAAAACTTGAAAGCAGTCCCAACAGGGTACTCTGGTAAACTACCTTTGTTGAAGAGGGTGTTTGGTGTTTGAATGTCCCAAAACAAGATGAGAGTCATGTCAGAGAATCACAGAATCATAGAATAGGATGGGTTGGAAGGAACCTTGAAATGCCATGTAGTCCAATCCCCTTGCAATGTCCAGGGACATCTCCAACCAGATCCAGTCGTTCAGAGCCTGTCCAATTTGACCTTGAACATTTCCAGGGATGGGGCATCTACCACCTCTCTGAACAACCTGTTCTAGTTTTACTGCTCTCTTTGTAAAAATCTTTTTTTAAACTTCTAATCTAAACTGTGGCTCCTTCATTTTAAAACCATTACCCTTTGTCCTATGTCTTTTTGAGCAAAGGATTAGTGATAAACAACCATTCTCTAAGCCTGGAGATTCTGCGTGGCACCTCTCAGCTGGCTCACTAGGACCTGATTGCAATTCCTTCTGAGGTATGAGGACCCATTGTGATAAAAATCCAGTGTCAGTCTTTCCGTGTACATCTGCAGCTTCCCAGCTCCTTTGAAGGGCCTTGTTCTCTTGCTGTACATGTTGCATAATGTAAATTCATTCTTTGACTGGCTTTTGGAGCCAAACAAACATTTTGGGACAGATCCCATGACACTAGAATCGTGCACATTTTGGAAGCTACACAATTGTCCAGCACAATCCCAGCATGCTCAGTATCCTCAGACACACACAGGAGCAACACAGATTTCTGGTGTCATGAAAACCCAAGATCAAGTGCTGTGAACTGTGGATGTGGCCTGTGTGAGTTGCAGGGGAAGAGCCCTAAACAGTTTTCAATATGAAGTATGCTGCATTTCTTGGCCTGAGCTGGATGCAGTCAGACACAATTTTTTGTAATGGTCTGGAGCATGTTTAGAAACCATAAAATTGAACATAATCCTTTTCCATTGTCCAGACACTGGGTCTCACCTTGATTTAATTACTTAAGAATGTATCTGGATTCTTTAATTTCTACCTAGAACCAGTGTCTAGGCCAGTACCTGGTAGCAAAATGTGGTGACCATCACATCTATAATTCAGAAATATCTTAATCACCTTCTGGGTGACCACAAGTCCATCAGTTCTTCTGGTGATGTTTTTTTCTCAATTGTACTGTTTTTAATTTACTGTCATTCCTTAAATGACTTTCATTGTCACTTATTCCATAACAATACCTTAAATAGAGGAAAAGAGGACATTAAATTTGCTCATTATTCCCTTAAAGGAATAATTTACTTAACTGAAAAAAAATGTAGTTGACACTCTAAGTAATGCTGTTCTTGGGAATCAACCCTAATCTCCACTATGCTAAAGGCTAAGTAGATTATCCTAGGGAAGTGTCCTTGAAAGTCATTTAACAGCTAATCGTATGTTAAGGTCAAACACTTCAGTTTCTCATGGGAGAGAAGTAGACATCCTGCCTGATTGTCCTATTCTGAATTAATTTTAGGAATATATCCAAATTCAAGGATTCTGCAGATGTCCCCTGAGAAATACCCCTTCTCTGACATTTTTCCTGATTTTGATTTCATCTCACTTTGATTTGGCTAATATTTATCCCAAGGACAACAGAGGCCTCAAATGTTTGGGAGAAATAAGGAACATTTTCTTTTTGTTTGGCTCACATAAAAATCTGACTATGGCACCTACACTGCTCCAAAACTATTTTGCAACATGGTTGAGAGGGAAGGGGCACGGAGATCTGCGACGCACAAATGGATTCCGTTCAGTCTCTAGTCCATCTTCGTTTCTTCAGTTCCTTTAAGCTCTGTACTAAAGATCATCTGAACAACACTTACTGCACTTCAGTATGAAGACAATCTGGGAAAACTGTCCTGAAAATTTTAAGCAACTCTGTGAAGGAAGGTCTACAGTCAGAGGAAGTCATTTGGGCAGTTGTAGAGGCGTGGCTGGCACAACCTGTTTTCCATTTTAACTCACTTTTCCACACTCTGTAGTCATGTCTCAGGGGAATCATATTTCATAACGAGAAGCTGAACACTATAAAAGAGTGTGATTGCATCATGATATGTCTTTAAACCTATATTTTTTCTTTTCGTGAATGAAAGCGCTTTCCTTCCAGAGTGGAAAGGAGCACATGAATGTAGGCAAGATGATGACTCACAGCTGTAAAATCTCTCACATGCATAGCATTCATGAGCATGAAGGGCTGACTGCAGTCAGCATGTGGCTGCAGTTCTTGTAGGGGTGTACAAGCCAGCTGGGGCACTGACAGTGCTTTTTCTGAGGCAGCCCAGTGATGAGCACAGGCTGCAAAACCTGCTCAAGCAGCAGTGCAAGGCTTTGGGTGGACAGCCCTTACTGGGTCATGTGTCCCATATCTATATTTATATATTTATTGCTTTCTATACTTTGGCTTGAGCCACCTTATCTCCCCAGCTGGTAGACTTTTTTTTCTTTTCCTCTGGAATCATGAGTCTGACTGGTAGAGCTATATTCTGTAAGATTTTGTTAAAAAATATATTTGAGAGGTATTTTGGTCCAAACAATACACAAGTAAGAAGGAAAAGAGAGATCATGACTTTGCAGAGCTGTGAAGTGGGGCAGGTGGTCAACAGGGGAAATGGAAAGAATGGGAGAAGGAGGACATTACTTCATTCCTTTTAACAGAAAATGACAAAATTCTTCACCCTTTTTCCAGATGAAGGAAGGAAATAGGCAGTTTTCACATTATAGGAAGCTTTTAAAATGACATACTTAATCAACAAAGTGACCTCAGAAATCTGGAAAGTAAGAGTGGCATCCTCTGTCTTTGCTGAGGTGGAGGAAGGAGCTCGAAGAGCCTGCCAGGGTTAATGAAGATCAAACAAGCCATTCCAGACAGCTGGATTGTTGTGTAAAACCACATTAAACCACACAGACTTTCCTGTCACACCGTGAGCTGGTCAAGGCAACGATGCTTGCTTATTTATTTGTTTAGTTATTCAATTTACAAGAGACTTTGGTCAGCACACTCCCTTAGGGCACGTATAATAAAAACAGTACATCAATTAAATAGCAATGCTTACAGCATTGACAGAGTGCCTAACGAAGGACTTTGAATTCCTTCAGGCCTGTCCCTTTGGGGAATACTGAGCTTGTAGCTCTCACACATCTGGAAGGTTTGGAGGAAAAAACAGGCTGCCTGAATACATGGATGTACCTTGAAGCACAGTTTGAAGGACAACAGGAGCTTCAGCTGTTGTCTTACAGCTGTAAGGGAAGAGAATTCTCCAGTTTGGAGCCCTGCATGAGAGAAACCGGAGATTTTTAAAGCTATTTATGTACTACAATCACAAGTAGGCCCTAGTGGGTGTTCTTACTTGCCCTGTTTTTTAATTTTAATTTCAAACTTGTTCAGCCTACAAGGGAAAATCCCACGAGGCACCAGAATGCATCTATCTAACTGAGAATCTGGGCCTTGGTAGAGCTTTGCTATAGCATCAACAGCCTGGCAGAGGGGCAGCTCCAGAGGTCTGTTTTATTGCTCCTTGATCAAGCACACTTAAAGCCAAAAGTGTGATGTTTATTAAGGGTCTGCCATAGAACAAGAATATGCCCTGAAGACAATAAAGACCAAACAAACCTCTTGTACCACTCAGTTAGCATCAGTTCCCAGCCATGTGGCCTGGTCCCACCTCTGTCCCTGCTTCCTTCCTGTGTTCCTGGTTTTCTCCATTCTGTAGAGCCACAGTGGCCAGTGGCCACGGAAGGATAAACTCAGGACAACTGTTCTGTTTTCCTAATGGCAGTTTTTGTAGGGTGGTGGTGGATCCAGACAGGGTGTCCCATATTGGCCTTCAGGTCCTGAAGACTAAGAGGTTCTGGACAAGAAAAGTTTTATTTTCCTTTTCAAACCCTGACTCTCTGCCACGAGGTCCACAGGAATCCATGGGGAAGCCATAGCCTGTCTAGATGCATAAAAAAGAAGCAGACAGACAAAATCTGATTAAACCTGACTCTTGACTTTTCTTCTCAGATATCTTAAGGTATAAAAGCCACTATTATCCTGAGGCTTAGTGATTTGGTGTGCCTGCTTTTTAGCATTTCCAACTTGAAATACCCCTGAGGTTGGCTTTTAAAAACAGATGTTCTCTCTTATTTACAAGCAGATTACAGATGTTCTGCGCTGTCAGAGTCAGACAAACGTGTAGATGTACCAACAAATTCAGGCCAAAAGACTTTTGGTCCAGGCACCCTAAAATCATGGGCTGTATATGCGCCACGTGAAATTAGCTCAGCTTCTTTTCTGCACCTGTAAACTTTGACAGGTGATGTTTAATTGCTGAAAGGGTGTTTGCACAGACCAATTAGCTAATGCCTATAAAGTGCTCTGCACATATCCAGCACAACCACTGCTGGGGCACAGCACTCCCCTTCCTTGCCATGCTCAGTGGGAGCACTGTTGCTTTAAAAAGGGAGCTTGTCCAAGCTCTCCTCCTCCACTGGATCTAAGATGGATGCTCCTGCTGCAGCACAGCCTGTGAGCAGACTTTGCCCAGCCTGCTTTTTTTGTTTTTCCTGGAAGCTTGCTCCAGACAAGTCAGCTGCACTGCAGACTGAGGAGAAGCAGGAGGGCAGCTCTCCCCAGGTAAGCTACCACTGCCCCAAAGCGCCTCATTCCCACACCTGGACGGGGCAGCACCAAGGATGCTGCCATCCTGAGAATTATGGTCCTCTCCGTCCGTCTCTCTGGCTGACTCACAAGAGCTCTCAGCCAGGCAAGAGTAAAACAGCCCTGGGCCTGGGCTCTCTTTCCCTTCTTTCCTCGCTGACTGGCGTGAATTTAGTTATGAGGAGGACAGGGAGAGTCCTGTTCCACAACCAAAGCTGAGCTTGTGCCTGTTCCTTTGTGTTAGCATTGCCTCTGTGGAGGCATCTCTGAATGCCATGGGAGCTCCCTGCAGCACTGCGCTCCTGGGGCCATGCTGTGCCCAGCAGCAACCCCTTCACCCCGTGCTGGGTGAGGAGATGGTGACTTCAGTCACCACACAGAGCTGGGGGCTGGCTCAGGAGGGTTCTGCAGGCTCTCGTAGGCCTGCAGTCACTGGGAACAGTTTAAGCTCTGTTGGCTCCTTTCCCTCAGAAACGCATTGATTTTCCACTAAGCTCATCTTTGAAGCATTAAAAATGTCATCTGTAGAGGACTGCAAATTGGGCCCTCCAATAACTCTCTAAAGTTTATCTTTATTTCACCTTATTATTCTCATGGACCCTTTGGAGGACACATTTCCTCTGTGTAATGTAATTTATGAAGTTCTTTCCTTTCCCCTTCTCCAGGGTGGTAGAGCATTAGAGGTAGGAGACATTCCCAATCAACACAGAGTTGGAGGTGTGCTTTTCCTTCATGTTTTCCATTTACAGAACTGTTCCCTTTGGCCAAAAGTGTCAGACCCTGCTTCTATCCCCAGCCCAGGGACAGAGAGTGCTTGGGCAGTGTTGCCAGGTTGAAAAGTCCCTGCCCTGGCTTTTAATGGCATTCTAAGAGGAGACAGGTGCCTCTCCCTGGACATGCCCCAGCAAAGAGGGTCAAGCCAGAGTGGGCTGTGAGCACCAAGGGAGCTCTGTGATTGAGAGTGCCTTGTCCAGAAGCTCTCATGAACAAGAGAATTGATAGGATTCCCAGGCAACCCAGAATCAAACTCTCTTCTCCTCCATCTGTTTTTCTTCTTGTGAGCCACAAGGCTTTACAGCTCGTATTTAAAGCCATGGCAATGGGCATCAGCCTGTGGAGGCAGAGAGAAGCTGCTGTCTGTGCCACACATAAAAGCAACACCCTTCCAGCTTTCACTGGGTAACCTTTTCCCATTGTGCAAAACTGGTCGTGTTATAGAGAAAGACACACAGGAACTCTTGAGAAAAGAAAAAGTCTTTCAGAAATATTTTTCTTTAGCCAGGTGGCACCTCTGTGTGGGTTGGAGTCAAGGGCAGCTCTCCCTCCAAAAAGACAGCCGTGGACATTGATGTTTTTTTTCCTTGTTGACAGTGGTTGTTTCCCAGATGGGGGATGGATGTATCTAATAGAGGGATCTGCAATCTCTGTTCCCCAGATTACACCTAAGGGGATCCTATGCAACCACTGTGTCTGGAGACAAGATCCATAGTCTGTCCTTAGCATGGTGAGGTTAGGAATGCCAGCAAATGGAGAGCCAAAGTAGATGTTGTCACACAGATGTTTTTGCTGCAATTTTGATGGAAAACCTGATGTAGTATTTAGCTGTGACCACAATTGCATCTCTTACTTGTGAGTTTTTCTTGGTTTCGGGTTGGGTTTTTTTTCATGGAATGAGAATTTCATAGCTGAAAATCCATTAAATGCTAAAAGCTGTGAGAATAGTGGCATTTGCCAGAAATGAGCACAGAATTTCCTGTTACAGGAATCTGAACAAAATCACTGACAATCTTCCTGACTGCTGAGAAAATGCTCACTTTTAATGGGAAGTGGGAAGATGGATACATTTATACATAGAAAAAATTGTAAAAAAAAGAAAAAAATCAAAATTCAAACATTTGGTAATCAGAACTTCCTTCTCTATATATCAGGGAAAAATACTGAGATAAAGAAAAGCCTCACAGAGGAACCCAAAGGTGTTCTCCTGCTTTTGACTCACGTGGTGACAGCCTGGGTTCAACTGTGACATGAAATGTGTTTCTACTTCTCCTAGCCAGGATGCTTTCACCCTTAGCGAGAGCAAATCTTGAACACAATAATAAGGAGCAAGTAATGTAAGGCTTTGCAACATAGGACTTCGATTTAGGCCTGGTCCACTTATTATTTATTTATTTATTTACTCATTTATTTATTCCTGCAGTTATAGCTTGCTTGAATGATATTTTACAATCAGGATAACAGAATTTCTTTCAAAATCCTAGTAATGTGGAAAATTCATTTCTCCAAGGTGCCAAAAAGCCCGGCCTTCTCATAAATTCTGATGTATCATCGGTTTTATTTTTACTTATGCTTTCATCAAGCACTTTTCCTTTCTGCTTATTATTTCTCTCTAAATAGTAGTACCATATGACACAAGAAATAAAGGCTGGGTTCTGGTGGTTCCACTCTGAGGCTGCCAGCAGCAGTCTGAATGTCTCAGTACAAGAGATGGTTGTATAGGCACTGGTTTTCCACTAAAAGCCAGTTATGGGAGCCACATTTGAAAATTAATCCAGGCCCTTACAAAATAATTCCGGGAAATTGTAAAGATAATAGGAATGGTTTTTTACTTGTGGGGTGTTTTTTTTGGGTTGATTGGTTTTGATTTTGTGGGGGTTTTTTGTGACTTTTTGTTTGGTTTGTTTGTTGGGGTTTTTTTCTGTTTCCTAACTTTTTTTGAATCATGAAAGGATTTCACACATGACTCTTAGGAGATAGATTCCTTATTCGCCTCCAGCTGGGTATGGTCCCTATCGACTTTCCATCTATATGGTCATTAATTATCACCAACATTTTAATTCTTGGTGATCCAAAGGCAGTGAGGTCTACGCAGGGTATGTATCTCCTCAGAAACCAGTGACATGTATCTTGAAAGTGGATTTCCTCTTTGAAACTCCTTCTGGCGATGTAACACTCTGTGCTCCAGCTAGCCTAAATCCCAGGAAGAATTGCTTCCAAGTACTTTTTATTGAAGCCCATACCCTGAGCACACCAGAAATTGTCAGAGGAATGGCATGTGTAAAGCTCAACATAAATAAATGGCCTGGAAGCAATAACATGAAGTACAAATATGCAGTGTTGTATGTAGTAAGGGATATCCAATTGCACGAACACCAAATGTGTATTGATTAGCCAGGAAGCAGGAAAGGATGGAATTGTGTAGAAATGAATTCCAGAGTGAGTCTCAGAGAAAAATGAAAGGCTGTTGCAAAGCTAATGTAAAAAACTTGGACTATATTTAGAGGATTACTGTAAGTGAGAGATGGGAGGAATTATTCCTTGGGACAGTGTCAGCATTTAAATAAACATTTGGAGAGGAATGGGGAGATTTTAGAGGAAAACACCAAGGGCATTAAGGGTTTTATAGGGTATGAGCTATGGTGAATTTTGAAAGAATTAAGTAGAACAAGTTGGGATAATCAATTATCATCTTCGAATATATAAAAGCTGTTTTTATAAGAATGACTGAGATCTATTAGGCTACTACTTTTCATAATGGAAAAGAGACCAGTTAGAGAGGTTGCACAACTGGTTTATAAAGTCACGAGTGACGTGGAGAGGATGAATAGAAGTTACCTGTTCCTTGTTCCATACATTGTGACATTTTGAGAAAGCTGACAAAGACACAAGGGCCAGGATTCAGAATAAACAGAAAAGATAGTATTGAAAGGCCAGAAAATGTTCTCATGAATGGATGTTATGGAAGCAGAATGGATTCAGAGGGAGACAGGAAAACAAATGGAAACTTCCTACTAATTCCTACTGCTTCTTACTGGGGGAGTCTCACTTGCACACAGGATGTGAGTGCAGAGCTGGTGCCCACATGCAGGACTGTGGCCAGGCTGATGCCTCCACTCCATGCATACAGCAGAGATGTGTGTGGTGCAATAATTTCAGTACACAGCGACAGAGCAGGCCAGCTTAGTGCTAGAAATGGGGTGACAACACAAAATTCTGTGTAGAGTAAGCCCTCTCTTATCCCAGCAGCCTGGGTAAATACTGCAGCTCTTAGTCCTTGGTGAGCTCTACCATGCGGTGACTAAACTGATCATTTCAAGCTCTTTTAGATACGTCTGCATTACACTATAAACAGTTGAAGCAATCTGTAGGTCTACATAGTGACATTAAAGTAAGGCATAGATTTTCAAAATATTCTGTGTGCATGTTTCCACTCTCTGTCAGCAGGATCAGGCCTTTATTTCTCTTTAATTTGTCACAGAAAACCTTAAAAATGCTAATACAAGATATAAATAGGAATCTTCAGATAAGCAGAGCTGTTTTGTATCTGTTGAGGACTGGCAGCAATATGCTTGTTTTTTCTTTCAAGCTGATATTTAATTAGAGCATTTTTTTCTCCCCTCTCACGTATTTTTGTTTTAAATTTATACCTGGCTGGAGAAGTTACTTAAAAAAATTGTATGTAGTTGGTGACTTTGTAAATGATTTAACAGTTAAAAAATATTTTCATAAATAATGCAGACAGTTTTTCAGTAGTTACAAATGTAGAACTGTGCTGGCAATGTGGCGCTTTAGAGTGTGTAAACACTTATGAGCATGAGTAGTTTTTGCAAGAGTATTCTCACTAACTTAAAAAAATCACTGCTATAGGATAGCATACTTGGAGATATGGGCATTTAATTAGAAGGCATTACCTCCATCTTCAGGTGGGGAGATTGACTCATATAATGTTCTCCAAGCTGCCTACCACATCTGAATTCTTGATGCATAGGTTTTTTCCAGAGTATCCAGTCTGTCCTCTGCCTATCCCTCTGCCTCCATGCCCTGATTGGAAGGTGCTTGAGGAGAACTTTCTATCTCCATGAGTTGCCCATGTCCCTGTCAGATTTAGGTGAAGCCAACCAGCTCTCCACCAGCAGGGTCTGCTGTTGGCAGGAGCCAACTGGCAACTCATTCCTCTCTCCATAAAGTGATTTGTGCAAGGAGAATCAGCTGCCACAAGCCACTGTGTGAGATGGAGCAGCTGCTGCTCATGACAGTGCAGTAGGTGTGTCCCAGCAGTCCCAATGACATCTCACAGAAGGGGCAAATCTGTCTCTACACAGATGTCTCTGGAACTCTCTGTTCAATCTCTAGCCCAGTGGCCCTGTTCATCTCCTTCTCTGGAAGGAGACCAGCCCAGACCTTCTCTGCTCCTTGAGCCTTTGGACATGCCAAAAAGGTTGCATTATCCCAATTTCTAAAAAGTCTGAATGAAAATTCAGTCTCATATTACCCCTTGGAACCAGTTTAAGCACAGTTTTGCATGAGACGTAGGAAGATCACAAATTAGCAGCTCTTGAGCTGGGATCTGATTAATTGACTGTGGGGTCTTTCCTGGGCACACTTCAATGATGTGTGCTCACAGCCAAGCCAAAGGTAGGGCTTCTCTCATATCCTGGGCTGCATCAAGGGAAGTGTGACCAGCAGCTTGGTGGTTCTCACCAGCTACTCCACTATGGTCAGACCCCACCTGGAGTGCTGCATCTAGCTCTGGCATTCCCAGTGAAGGAAAGGCATGGACCCATTGGAGTGAGTGCAGGGGAGGGATACAAAAGTGATCAGAGGGCTAGGATGCCTCTCCTGTGAGGAAAGGCTGAGGGAGTAGAGTTTGCATTCTTCAGCCTGGAGAAGAGAAGACTCCATGGAGACCTTGTTGCAGCTTTCCAGTGCCTAAAGTGGCCTATGAGAAAGATGGGGACAGAATTCTTCCCAGGGCCTGTTGTGTCACAGCAAGGGGTAATGGTTTGAAAATAAAAGAGACTATATTTATACTAGATATAAGGAAGATATTTTTTCCAAATGAGGGTGGTGAAACACTGGCACAGGTTGCCCAGAGAGGTGGTGGATGCCTCATCCTTGGAAACATTGAGGGCCAGGTTGGACAGGGCTTTGAGTAACGTGATCTAGTTGAAAATGTCCCTACTTATTGCAGGAGAGTTGGAATACATGGCCTTTAAAAGTTGCTTTCAATCCAAACCATTCTATGATTACTGTTCCAGAGGGAGATGGATTTTCAGGCAAACTAAGCCCAGGCTTCTGATACTCATCAGTAGAGAAATATTAGCAAAATAAAGACTTGTATACCCCAAAATTACCAGCTCACAGAAAGTGTAAACATGGCTGAGGTCCTTGAAATGCCCTACATAGAGTCCCGCCAAAGACAGAACAGCTGTAAAAACTTTGATTTAGACTAGAGGTGTGAGACTTTTGTTCTCAAGAAACATGTGAGACAGTTGTGTGCAATCATTTCTATTTCAATGGGGGATCTTTCAAGTTTGTTTTATATTTATGTTCTCTGTTTCCCTTTGTATGTGCTGCCTGTGGTGCAACAAGCCTTTTTGCTTTTTCTTTTATCTGATTCTCTGAGAAGACAACTTCCCTTTAATCACTGTCAGAGACAGGTTTAGTTTTTAACAGGCTTGATTAGCATTCAGGGACTTCAGAGAACGGCAACAAAGAAGATGGTTTTGAATTCTAACAGAAGATTAGAAGAAAGTTAATAATCATATACCTTGGCCAGGGGTTTATAGATCATCATGATCTGGTATCTAATGGATGTTGTAAGGGTTAGTGGAATTTTTAGTAGTATAACAATGAAGCAAAAAGCTGAGTAGTGAAAGTTGGGATGGGGAAATGTTTAAATCTATAGTACCAAAACTTAAGCAGTCTCCTCAACTTAAACAGCAGAGGATTAAGAAATCCTAAAATTAAGCATCCTAAAATAGTCAAAGGTGAATGCCTAAAAATTCTTTTTGACTCTCCAGGTCTTTATTTTTATTTGTTTTTTACTTATATTGATGTTCTTGTTTCTCACATGATACATCAGGTGCAAAGCTAAGCATTGCTATTTGAAATAGCTCCAATACAGGATGAGATATTATCATGTTTGCATGTTATGTGCATATACTTCCGGAAATACAACTCAGTTCCAAGTTAATTCATCCATTTCCACAAAATGGTGCTCTGTGAAAGGCAGGCAGACATCTTTGGAAAACCTGGAGCTGAAAGGTTGGCAGCTTCCAGAGAGGCTGGTAGAGCAGGAGAAATCTTATCAGACAGTGGCTGTGAGCAAGTAGCTGGATCAACGCACTAAATCCTAAGAAGGCTGGAAGCCTCAAAAAACAGATCTTTGGACTCTTCTTCATACAGTAACACCCACAGTGTATGTTCTTCTGTGTATCCCATTAGCACAAAAATGTGGCTATTGATTTTCCAAGAATCCTTGCTCCTGCAGTATGACTGTGTTTTAAATGTCTTTCCTGGCAAGTGGCAATGTACTTGTATGTGATAAGTGCTGTTGTCAAAAAAAAAAAAAAGGAAAAAAAGATAGAGAAGGATCTCTGAGCAAATGTTTTCTCATGACATTTTTGTATTTGTGATTGTCACCTAATGGAAATAAATGTCTTGGCCAATTGCAACATGAGTTATTATTCAAATCTGTCATTGGAATAAATCTACCTTTTCTGAGATTTTCCCAAATGACTGTGTGTCAGGTAACTGTTTTTCACTTGAAAGCAACGATTAGTTGAAGTGTGAAGGGATGAATTTCGTGCCTTGCGAAATACTTGGGAGCTTGCTGTTTGGTGCATCTTAACACTGAAATGAAATAACAGGTGAAACCTGTTCTGGTTGAAAATCTGCAGCAGTGGCAGGGGCTGGGGAAGAAATGGGAATTTTAATGAACAGATATGTCCTCCCTTTTGAAAGCATGAGCCAGCTGAATGCAGTGAGGTCCAAATGGTCTGAGGCTAACTGGCTGATTCTTTCCCATCTTTGAAATCTGATTTTGGAAATAAATGCAGGTGATTTTAATAGGCCATATGCATATTAATCAGAAATTTGTGTAATTGAGTCCAGTTTTGAATCAGGACATCGTGTTTAAAACATTGAAAAGTACAGATGTGATGCATTCCTCTCTTAGAAATGCTAATGATTAGTACAGATTGGGAATTACTGATCACTGAAATCTCTAAGATGGGTGGCTATTAGGATGGCCAAAATAGTTTAATAGCACAGTTTTCTGGCATTTTATAGTAGTGTCTCCTAAAAATATTGTCATGCCACCCCCATCCCAAATTAATGCTTTAAGGCCAGTGATGTAGTGTGCTCACACCTTAAGGTAGCACTGTGATTCATGTTTTAATGATAGTGGCTGCTGGCTGTAACTATGGAATGTATTGTCATGGAAACTACGCTTTTCTATATTTACACCAGTGCTGGTTATGCGAGAGACAGTAGTTGAAAGAAAAATCTGTATAATATATAGCTTAATAACAAGACAGGCAAGCTAGGAATAAACAGATCAAAGATTCAGCAATGTTACAGCTGCTGTTTGTCACCACAGTGCATTTCTAAACAGGCTCAGTCACTGTTCCAGAGAAGTGCTGCTGAGGCGTCACTTGGGGCTCCTGGGTCACACAAACTTAGGTTAGTGAGGAGCTGAGTGATGGGAATCCAAGCAGTGAACTCTCATGGCATGGGAGCTCAGGTCCAGGCTGACTGGGAGAAAAGTATGAGCTGAGTGAATTGAGGACACTGGTTTGTGAGAACTTGTTATTTGCAAAAAAAGAAATCTTCAGAAATGGAACTGGGTTGTAACTCTGACTGTGGAGCAGCTCTGCCACTTCCATCTAGAAACTACCATAATTTTACTGAGCTTGGGCTCTTGCGAGCGCTAAGCTCGAAAATAGAGAATGAGAAACAATAATCAGAAAACATTATTCCAACCTGAAATTGAACTGCACACAAAAATTGGATAAAAATAAAGTTATGTGGCACAAGAGTGAGAACAAAGGTGTTTAAGGAACTGGTTCTTTTATGGTTTTGAACTTTGCAAAGCAAGGGTTACTTATACTGAAGAAATTCTGCTTAAAGTATAGATACCTGCATATATAGATATTCTGCTTAAAGAAGAAGAAATTCTTCTTAAGTATAGATACCTTCTTACATGCAACACACATGTATCCATACTTATATAAACTGAAAATCTTAATAGAAGAGGTTGCCTAAGATAGGGTCTGCAATCTCAGGCAGCTTTTTTAAAAAGTCCTGTACTATTCACTGTCTGTACTGCTTGATCTGGCTCCACGCAGAGACCTCCATTTGCCATTTTCTCTGTTCTGTTGTATAACAAATTTCTGCTTCGGGTTTGTTGCAGAAAACTGTTTCATTTGTGACTTAAGAACTCACTTGCGATCGCCAGGGAGACAAGCTGCTCTCATTTCTTTAGAAAGAGTTTCTAATTTGATGGGCAGAGCTTAGTGAGTCACAGAAAAGCAGGGTCAGGGCACTGTGAAACAACTGCTTGGTTTACCTTGCTATCAGCTGTGAAATCGTTAAGGACATCACTTTACTTTCCATATCATAGCCTTTTCATTTTGTATTTGTGTGTCTGCCACGACCAAACCTAAACCTGGAGGATACATTAATCCGACTTTTGATATAAATAATCCTCTTAAAAAGCACAGCTAGTGATTTGCTCATCCAAGTGCTTTATTATGCATTTTCAGCTAGTGTTGCTTTAAGTGAAGGAGCAGCGACAGCTGTAACAGAATCCAAACCAGCATTACGCTCCCAAACTTCTTTAATTATTGCTTTTCTGGTTTACAGCAAGATGTTTGCAGGTTGCAGGGTAGTGGTACTAGCTGGAGTCGGCAGTTACATTGCCTCCAAAGGAGCGTTTAAAGAGGTTTGAGCTTTTAGCATCATGCTGGTGCATTTTCCGTGCAACTTCATATCTTTATTCAGCGTCTCCTGCAATCCTTCAACCTGTCTATTTGTAAATTTGTGCCTGGAGAAAGCTCCCATGTGGCAAGCCAGGATTGGATAAATGTTGCTTGTATTTCTCTTATTACAAACTCCCAGCATCTGTGATTTTCAGCTCTGAGTACAGTTTGTTTCCTGCTGAGATTCATCTATTTGGGGAAAGCAAAGGTCATCGCTTCTCCGGAGTTGCGACTGATTTGATTCTTTTTCACGGGGAGGCGCTGGGAAGGGAATCCTTACTGGAATGCATATTGATAAAGGCTGAGGATCCTGGCTTCTTAGATAAGTCATTTTTTTTTCTCTTCTCTCCACACTATGACTATGTATTGCAGCAACTCACTGGCTTTTTACCAAATCAGGAGCTGCAGTATTTTTCTTCCGATGGAATAATTTCAGCCCACTTCAGCTAGCATGACAATCTTATGTGATTGTTATGAGTAGGCGTTTACATCCTTTTACATGCTAATACTGCCACACCTGCTAGTCCCCCTCATTTCCATTTCTCTCTTTCCCCCCCTTTTTTTTTTTCCTTTTTTTTTTCCCCGATGTAAAAACTAATTTCCCGGAGGAAGGGGAATCCTGAGATCTGTGATCATTGTTGCATCGTTGATTCATCAACAAAGAAGGGGATGGCTGAATGGGACCCAGGTAGAGATTCAAGCAGGCTGCTTCTGACCAGCAAGAGGAAAGCTAGCTGTTGAGCAGCATATGTTGCCACTCCATGTGCTGTGTTAGCTACTTGTTTTCAGCCTTCAGTAGGCTGCCACTACTGCAGCACTAAAGGAATGTGCCCTATTGTTAGAAATCCTGACTGCTTTACACCAATGATTTGCCACTGCAAAGTTGCATGCACCAACAACACTTTATCGTTGATGTTTGGATGCAAGGTAGGATGTGGTTAATGTACTTAAATGCATGCTGTAACTCCTTTGAGTATCTGTGCTGTTTAATTTCGCGTCTGACTAGAGATTTCAGTGCAAATTGTGATCCGTTGCCTATAAATTAGGGCTTACAGACTGCATGTCTTAAACGTTAGGGAAAAAAAAAATCAGAAGTAAAGCTTTCTTATTTCCCAGGGTTATACGAGTAGAGATTTACACGGGAGAATAACGGATTATGAAGCATTTGTTTTGGAGTTGATTGTATACTTAGCTAACAGTGCTAAGATTGCTAAACCACTACTCTGCTATTTGCCTGGCTTTATTGATTTGGATGTGTTTACTGTTATCACAAAAACACAATCCAGCACGACTGAATGTATTTTTTTTTCCATTTATATTGCTGACATGGTTTTTAACCAGAAGAGCAGTACTGAGGTATATAACCCTGCACTTCTCTGTGAGAAAGAATAAAGTAAGCTCCCTATCCCATTTTTAGGTATACAGAAATATCTTTAAGTCAGTGTTTTCTTCTACGGACTGGACAATCATTTAATTTTCCATTTAAATTTAAATCATAAGGTGGCGCAGTTAGCCAGAGAAGTTTTTTCCTGGCTGGGTAATGCAACCCCATCCCAATTTTTTTAACAATGATGTTGGATTGGACTATACTTTCCCCTATATACATCCTGACTTGACATTTGAGTATAAACTATGTTGTTTGTTATTTTACTGAAATAATTCTGAAGTAATGGCATGTTTTTAAAACTTACTGTCTTTGGGTAAAAAGTTTGGTTCTTGGATCACTTGGTCAATCACAATGATTTACAAGGGGGTTACATATTTTGTCCCATTCCTTTTCCTTGCTATCCTTAAATACTGGATGATATTAAAATTGTTCCTCTATGTCTAACTAGAGTAGTTATACTCTATATGAGCAGTTATATAAAAAAAGTAGTGTAAGTAATTACTTTAAATAATTAACTTCATACTTGAACTTTGCTAATCCTCAAAAATGGCTAAGCTACAAAAATAAAATTTTAGGTATACTGTCCACAAACTAGGGAACATAGTATGCTTTCTGAGTTCCTAAGTAACGGAGTTGCCTAAATAAAAAGACTTGACTTCATAGAATAGGTTATAAATGACTTAATGCTGCCTAAACGTATTTCAGCTAGAAGTTAATGACAGATCATGTATTGCTTCTTGTAATACACTAACTCAAACTTGGTTGTAGTCAAACACATAAAATTATTCATTTACGTTCTGCTTTTCCTCTAACTATGGCCTGCCTACGTCTGGTTGCTTGAGGCTTTCTTGAACTAAAGTTTCTTGTTTCTTACCTTCTGTTTTAAATAGGCAAGAATGTGTTCTATTAGTGAAAGGGTTATAATTTAATTGCTGTGTCATGATGCCACTAGTGATATAAATAGCATCAAGAGTTTGTCAGATTAGAAGCTTTTTTAATTTGCGTTTCTTATAAGAAAAAAATTTTTTTTTTTACTTTAACTTTCAAACCTTAAGTCGTCTTGTTTTCAAAAGATAAATTCTAATTAATAAAGGTGAATTGTTAGGGGAAATTAAATGCAAGCCACCCTTCTACAAAGGTAGGCCAGTGGCCTAGGGACTAGTATGCAATTTGTATTCCTGCCTGTAAGCATGATTTTCAAAAGATATTCTTTGATGCACTTAAGTTCTTTCAAGATTTTCAGATCCTGTTAGGACGAAGCAAGAGAATAAAAGTCATAGGTTTCAAACCCTTTTTTCCTCATCTTTCTTTAGTGCTTCAGGCTCATTACATTAGTCACAGTCAATGTTTTATCTTCTTGTGGTGGTGTATGAACTACTTCTCAAATGAAAAGTGGATATGTGGGATAGTGATCATTTTCAGAGAGATGAGAAGGAGCACGAGTGAACTTATTTATCTTGGGCTGGTTCAACACATGTGAGATTAGTACCCTTTGATAACTCCATCAACATGCATGAGTTACACTGGTAAATGTACAGAATATCACCTCACTTCAAATGTTTTTTCTCTTTTCTATTTGTTCTGCAGCCTATACATAAATACATGATTATTGCTCTGGACATGTAGGGTTGTATTTCTAGATTTATGGTTGCAGATCCATTGTTAAAAGGCAAAGGAGTTTGAATAAGAAGTTAGAATGTTTCTTTTTAGGAAATGTTTTAGTCATATGGCATGAAGTCATGGATCTAAGCATGCTCATAATATTATGACTTCTAGAATCACGTGGTTCTTGAACTCAGGAAAGAGTGTAATATCCTGGAATGACACTTTATATTTTGGGTGACAGAGGAGAAAATAAGTCCTCAGAATATAAAATCTAGATAGTGGAATAAACAACAGAGAAATTCAAAGTAAAGGCAAAGGAACGAGGTCATGTTATTAACTGACTCCTTCCAAAAGGACAGGACAAGTTACAGTATTTCTTACACTCTTGATTTACAGTTTTTAATTTTGTGTCACATACAGACTTCTTTTTTTCTTTGGGCAGAGAAGTGAGTGCAAGAAATGCACCAGTTCAGAACTGTCACATCTGTTTTTATCTGTTCCCCATACAGTAGTTTTATGGTCTTCTCATTCCTAGCAGGTGGTGCTAGGGAATTAGTTTGTTGAGGCAAGAAGAGAGTGCACATCTTACTGTACCATAAGTTACAAAGGTCAGTGGAGGAGCCCTCCATGTGCCTGTGGAAAGCTTTGCTTGTCAGCTTGATTTCCTGGACTTTGATAGTTGTCCTTGTCTTGGACCTTTTCTCTCAATGATGTCCAGTTTTGTGATTCTTGATCTTGAACCTATAAAGAATTCAGAGCAGTTTAATTTGAAAGACAGGTCAGTGTCTACCTGAATTGCCATGATTGGACTTTAACACATGTAAACACTTTCTCAGTTTCTAGAAGGGAAGTACCCATGTTCCCATCCCAGCAGTACAGAGCTGAAGCAGAAAGAGAATAAACAGGTTGTAAAATCTGGCCCTCAGGTGCCAGGAGGTGTTTTGCAGAACTGTCTTTTTCATAATCCTGCAGGGCTGGCACATGAATGCCTATGCCCTGATTCCTAGAGATGCTCCACAACTACCGGACAGATTCATGTCCACAGATTGAAGGAAAGCTTGTGTAAAACAGACCCACATTCATGGATCTCCACCAAGAGGAGTGCACAGGCAGATATCAAATTCTCACTAAAGATGCTGAAACTTAAATGTATGCTAAAGTGTCAGTATGTGCTTACTCACTTTGCTGAATTGTTCGTTCAGTATCGCAGAAGAGTTATCTCCTGGTTCTTAATATCCTGTTCATTTTGCTCTTATTAAGAGTGCCGGGAAGGGATTTCAGGTTGAATGACATGTTTCTTAAATTATATTTCAGCTGCAGTTCTGGCTCTGAGATGGAAGTGTTTTTCTGCCTTACCTCTTTTACTTCTACATATTGAAAATAGATATTGAGGAGATTCCATTGACTTCTCTGTTTGTTGACCTTGACCAACTATTTTGATTAATCCTACTTTCCTTTTGATTTAGGTTTATATTTATATCTGTCCTAGCATAATTTAATTTCTTTTTAAAGGGATAAGATACACTTACCTCTCTTCCCTGTCTCCTTTCTTTCCTCCTAGAACATTTATACAATCAGTCCTCCAGCAAAATAGCTGGGTTTGGTAGGTTTTTTCCTACTATTTCTCAGTTTTAGCTGTAACAGCCAAATAGTGGCATATTCCTCCATCCAACATGAGCATGCAAGTAAACCCACTTGTTTCTTCAACTGCCAAAACTTCTATGTTTTGAAAAGCTATTGCAATGCAGGAGATTTCATTATTAAAGCAAACGAAAAGTGGTATTACTGAATATCTTCACATTCCTATTTATTATTTTTATAAATATCAAACTATTAGAAAACTAGTGGTTTTCTGTACTGCTATTATTAGTCTCTTGAACAAACTCTGTTATGTCACTTAGTTCTTAATTGAGCATATTCTCTATATTGTCATAATCTAGACCTGGCTATTGTAAGAAGCAGTAGTTTGAGATGACAGGAAAGTTGTTCTCCAGCTAGGTATGATACAAAGCAGACTTGCTCAAGGCCTTGCATGCTTTTGCTTTTGATGTACCCCTATGAATTTCAGTGCAATGGATGCAGCTAGATAGAACATTCATTCAGATTCCAAAGGATTTTTTACATTATTCTCCCAGCCCTGCCTATGAATCCTGATTTATTTTGCATTACAGAGTAGCCTCAGGGTGTGGAAACAGGATGCCTTTTTGATGCAACTACGCAGAAAGATTAATTCCAGAAACACACCAAGTATTCTGCAAAATCTTACATGTATTCAGTTTATAAAAACAGATTAACATTATTTCAAAAACCCAAACCAGAGGTATGATGCTGTGATTGAGTCCTTCTTACCAGCTCTTCATTCTGTGGATCCACTACTGCTGCTTGCTGATGTGACTCTAACCTCTGACATATTTAATTTCTCATTTTTGGGGGGCCAGAACTGGAGACATGCAAAAAACCAGTATATTCATGGTGATGCTGATTTCTGTGATCCATCTATAGAGACTGGTGTATCATATAGAGTTCCAGAACCCTCTGAAAGAGTTTGCTGCCTATTCATGGACAATCAACAGAGTAAGTCAGCTGGAACATTGCTGCCACTTGCTATGCATAACATTGACGGGGCACTGAGAAACCTACTTCCACATATTATTCTTGTTAGGCTACTGTGGTGTTTAAATAAAAATGCTCAGCAATAGAAGGAGCTGCAGAAGAGATGCAGGATTGCCACTGGCAAAAGGCTGTGAGTATGATCACTTGAGTCACAGAGGATTTGTGCATTAGTGCACAACGCTCAAGGCAGGGAGAGTTTTCTTCTCTGGCATTGCATTTATGCAAGTTGGACATGGGGTGCAAGCCCAAGCAAATTTACCTGGCTGTATCTTTTCATTTCTGTCAGACACTCACTAACCCCCTGTACTTTAGCACTTCTGGCTGAAGAACAAGTGATAGCTCTCCAGCAGTTCTCAGCCATCATCAATGAGTGTGGGAAAAGAAGAACTACATATTGTACTCAAAGGCCACCAGTCTGAGATCTTCTGAGGCCCAACTAGCAGGTTATGAGGCCTGTCAGGTTATGGGACCCTGTCAGGAACTCCTTCTGGTATTAAAAAATTTATAAAATGGATCCTACACTTCAGAACTTCTTGTTCCCCAGCACTGAGGAGTGTTGGGAGGAACTCTGGTATCAGAGAAGAGTAGACTGTGACTTTGCAAATGTTCCTGTTTGTTATCTTGAGCTCAGCGTGGGCGCTGCAGAAATCAATATTACAGGAGACACAGGATGGCAGAAGCCTAAGGAGAGGTAGGAGAGAGCAGCAAGAGTGTTCAGGTGGGGCAGGTGGAGAAAAGACATGGGACAAGATGATTCAGAGACAGCAACTTAGGGGTAGGATGAGAAGGCAGTAGCCTGGGCAAGGGTCCTGAGGAGGCAAGTGGAAAAGGAAGCTATACTGGTGAGGTCTGGTAGATTGAAAATGGGGGGAAAAAAGGTTACATCAAGAATCCTCAGAAATTTTGGGCCCATCCCCTCAATCATAGAGGAGTTACTCAGTCATTGGTTAGGAAATTCAAATGAGCGTTACCATTTGGAGTGAGTTCACTTGCCAGCTGTCATACACTGGCCAACATCTGGGAGGGAAATGCTGAGGTATTTTTTTTAAATGTATGAAGATTAGATGTTAAAAATATTTGTATTTGTGTGAGAGTACTGTGTCTCACTTTGTGCCATTGTCCTGCCCACAAGCTCCCTGTACACTGTGACAGAGATGGGTGGCTGGTGGGAGAGTCCCTGAGACAGTTTAAGTTTAGAAAACAATGCTGAAAGTGCCTCTTTTAATTAAGGTGTCTTGTTTTGTTTTTAAAAGTTTTATACACTGAAAGAAAGTTCTGTTGAAGGTGAGATCCTCAATCCCTGTATCATTTTGAATCACTTGCTTTTTTCCCCACATTTTGCCAGAATATCTTCTTGCTGCCATCAGTGGCTGGGTGCTGGACTGGATGGCTCACAGTGCTTGCTGTCATAGAATCATGGAATGGTTTCTGCTGGAGGGGACCTTAAAGTATCAGCTAGTTTCTGCCCCATCTTGTTAGGCTTCTGTCATCATAAGAACATTCTCTGGTAGTGCAGCAATGGAGTCTGAATCTCACCACTCCAGATTACTTAAAATTCACCTGGACCTAAAGGATGCTGTGAATGGCCTCTGCACTGTGCCTTTGAACATATAGCCACAGTGGGAAATGGGTTTCTTTTTAAGCTAGCAATAAAGAAGAGCTGATTGTTGTGGTTCATAAGCACTGCAATAAAGTTTACCTATGGAAAAAGTAGGGCAGGAGGAACGTAGCTAAGGGTTCCTGAACATTTTGAAGGAGAAGTTAAGATAAGTTTTCTCAGATACTTGATTTTTTAAATATATTTTTGCTTTAAATTATACATAATAATTACATAAAATGAGGTACTTTCAAATAGAAATGAATTGATGCTCAGCTACATGAGCTGCTTGATTTTGCAAACTAATTATTGACTAAGAGAGGGATATATATAGACATTCATCTTAGCTGTAAGAGATGTCATAGAAGAGAATGGTGAAAAAGAAGTGTTATATAAATATATTTAAGTGATAATAGCAATAGAACTGAAAACTGACACTGAACAGTTCTCCTGATCTTTGAAAAGTAGCTTTTATATTTCCAGTGTAGCTGTCAGAAATATTCTCATTATTAAAATATATATATATTTATTGCTTTCACTTTTCTGATTATACTTCCTTCAGCTTTAAGAATTTGCTATCGTATTAATAAACATTAAGGACAGGATTTTTCAAGAGAGCCTAGCTGGGGGTTGTGCTGAGTGTAATGGAAACCTGAATGAGAAGAAACATTACTGATGGGAATTCCTCTGACTCCCTGTAGAAGTTAATGATCTATAATCCCAGGAGAGATGGCACAGAATGATCTGATAAAGTATTAAGGCAATTTGCTCTATTCTTTTGAGTTACTTGGCTCTTGAGTGTACTGAGAGTATCACTGGGAAGTAAAAATCTTCACCCAACTTCAATGAGGAATTGCACTCATTAGCTACCCAAATGATGCCCACCAAGCCAGGAGAGCAGGTTTTTTAGAACAGTGTCTGACTCAGTAAACAGGAAAGTTTTTTGGTTTTCCTTAAACTGACATTTCAGGAACCTTGATTCTGAGAATACTGACACATTGTTTTGGGGAGGTTTCCTTCAGGGGTGACAGCTGTTCAGTGTAATTAAGATGGAATATGCCAAATATGAATGTTCAGAAAGTTGCATGGTGCTGTCAGCACCAAAGTCCCAACAATGAATCACCTGAAGGTTCTGTAGATGTGCCTAATGTGGTAAAGAGCCTGTGCCAACACATAGTTGCCGGAGAAGGAATGTAGACACGTCATTTATTTGCAAGATGTGAGCTCATCCCCTATGGAAACAGACCTGTAACTGCAGGCCCTGGCCCAGCTGCAAATATTTAGAATATACCTATATTTCTAAGTGAAGGAGGATTAATGATTATACTTAAGTGCTCAATTCCTGACACTCCATATTGAAAAATTGTTAGTTTTTTCCTTGGCTGAATTTGGGATGATCCCAAGCTCTTTCAAGACAATTTGTAGATGTGGCTTGAAGGATTGTTCACTCCAGGAAATCCTTCCAAGAGGGAGTATAGATGAGACTGCATATGGGAAGATTACTTGCAGCCTACAGCCAAACCTCTTGCCTCTATCTTCAAGCACCTCCCACCCCTGCCCTTTGCCTTTTGCTGATATTTGAGCGCATGAAACACATCTTGGTTTCAATTATTAAAAATGCTATTTTAGTGTCAACATGGATGTGAGCCTCCCTCTGCCACCTGGCCTGGGAACCAAGGGTCCTGCTAAGAAACAGAAGGGTTTAGCAGAGTTGATGGAGTATAAGGTTTCACTCATGATTCCTCCACTTGTATCTTAAGAAATGTAACCAGTAGGTCAGATTTAACCTAACCATGACAGCTCTGTCAGGCATGGTTCATCTGGGCCTGTGACCACCACAGACACGTGTGACAGTGCACCTGGAATAAACTCAGGTGTCATGGGTTAGAAGTCCAAACCCAAAACTGTGAGAAACTTGTTCTGAGCTCAGAGACCCTGTGTCCAGCACAGAGAGGTGTTCCACCTTCAAATACTTCCCATCTGAGCCACACTCACTTAACTTTTATCAGCCACATGTGCTTCGAGTAAGAGAGGAGTTTAAATTCAGTGAATTAAGAAGTTTCATAGATATAAAGGCATTTAAATTAGTAATGCATGCTTGTGTACCACCTTATAAGGCTTATAAAAATGCCCTGTGAACACTATGTTGTTAAACTGTGTTAGTCCTGCCCTTAGGCTGTTTATGAAAGGTATTGTCAGCTGGCAGTGAGATGGCTTGAAATTCATCCATGTCCCAGGGAAATCCCAGTCTGTATAGAACACAGTTCTGTAACAGGATAGTGACCTCCACAAAACATTGAGAAAATAGCCTGTGCCAGAGAGGGTTCTGTGACCTTGATTTAGGACAGGGAATGGGAACTCCTTATTTCTATTCCTGGCTCTCACATAGAATTCCTGTTGTGGCCTGAGGAAAATTGTGCCTTACATCTCTTTCTAGAAAGTCAAGTTGGTAATATCTGCCTTAGAGGAATATTGAGAATAAAGAGTTGTTGTGTGTAAACAGCATTGAAATTAAAAGAACAGTGTAAGTACAGTTGGTTTAAGGACCAACATAAAGCCATGGTTAGAAAAGATAGGGGAGGACATAGGTGAATATGGAATGACATTAGTGAAAATCAGAGTATTTCCTCCTTTTTGTTTCTATGCCTCCATCTTTTCACAGTATTTATTTCAGGTATATTTTGAAATACTATTATTTACTATTTCAATAGTATTGCAATTGGATACCCCTTTTTTTAAGGTTCTTCCTCCAGGTCTGAGGTTTCAGATCCTGCTTTTTTTTTTTTTTTTTTTCTTCCATAGCAAATTGTTGTAGATGAATAGCAAGTCCCTGCAGAAGTGGGTTTAAAAAGAAAGTGCTGACAGGCTCTTATCTCTACCCATCCAAGTAGTGAGTGCTACTATCATCTAATTTATTATATAGAATTGCTGAAGGGAAGAAGCAATTTCCAGAACTCTGGTTGAGTTTTTATTTTGCAAAGACTATTTAAAAATAGTCATAGGATGATGATACACGAGGAGAGAAGCTGACAAGCAGATGAACACACACCTGTTGCAAGGAGGCAAATCAGTGACTGCATCGTGCAAATCTTGTGAGTGTTCAGGAATTGTGGTTAGGCTGATCGCTAGGAGGGACATCCAGCCCAGTTCAGAGGGCCATATGGCTCTCAAACTGCACATTATATACCAGGTTCTGCAGTCTACAATAAATTACGCGAAGTGCTGCAGAGTCCTGTCAAATCCAGGACACAACAATCTGCAGAGCTGTGAGGGAAGGTCTTTTCAGGGCTCTTGCAGCAGTGTTTTGCACTGTATCTGTAAAATATGCTTTTCCTGCTCATTCCATTCCATTGTCTGTGTCAGTCTTTGTGCTCAGATTCCTGGTCCTTAGTTGAAGAAAGATAATAAATCGGCTGTGTAGGACACAGCATAAAAAAAAATAGGATATTTTTCCTGGCAAAGCTAGGTGAGGACTAACATTCCATGCACAGTAGTTTGGGATATAAAATAACCAGGACTATATGTTTTCAGAAGACAAAGTTTGGTGATACATTTTGAAACATGTATTTCTTCCCAGAACAATTAAGAAAACTCAGGGGAGGAGGTGAGAGCAGAGGAGGGAGAAGAAGCTGACCTAGAAAATGCACTTGCGGGTCTAATTTTGTGTGTATGTACGTATTACAGAGGAGACTGTTGCACCTCCTCCCTCAAAGCCCCGGTGTTTTGCACTCTTTACTATATGCATCAGCCCCACGTGAGTTCCAGACATGCAGGTCTTTAATTTTCCAGCATTAAGGGCATGTCTTTCCAGCGTCTTGTAGATCACAGCCCTGTAAAGATGTTGGAAGCGAGCAGAGAGAGAGGGAATAGAGACTATTTGAGAGGAACTTTCAGAGGACTGCAAGATCTGATAATGAACAAGAAGTATTGTATTGGAAGTGTTATTGTTGCAGGGCCTTCACACTTCCTTCCTCAGGTCAGGTACAGCTGTAGGGAAAGAGGAACATGATCTTCCTCACAGATCTGGGACTTGGACCTCAGGCTATTGCTCCGTGTGTTGGTGGCAGCTTCCTAAAGCAGAGGTTTAATTTGCTGTCTACAATTGCCTAATCTGAATGGATCTGATGTATAAATCTCCTACTGCTGCTGGATTGCAGCACTTTTCCCCAGAGCATTAGCAACTACTACTTTCCCATGTAATTGGAATAAAAACATTCAGTGTGCATAACCCGAGAAAGGGAGATGCTCTCAAACTAATCCACATTCTGCATGCAAACACCAGCTGTTTCTTGACTACTCGTATTCACCAGGAGGGCTAGCATAGGGCTCTGTCAGTTAATAACGTTTCTGTTATTAGATGAGAATTAGCTGTCCTATAGTCTGATGAGTTTTCTTCTACTGTCTGCAGTTATTCATAAAAGAAAGGAGCCCAGATAGGAACGGGTCAGCTCACATTAAAAGAATGCATACAAAGTAATCACAGAATCTCAGAAATGTTGATTGGAAAGAACCTCTATAAATGACCTCATCCAAATTTCACTGAAAGAAGGAGAAATGAGAGGTGATTTAGCATGCAGCCATTCACCTCTCTTTGCAGAAGAAATGGTTTGAGTTTTAAGCAATGCCAGGTGAAATATCGCTGCGGCTAAAACAGGAGGAAATATGGAAAGCACAATCCAGAGTTTGAAATTAGGGAAAGGAAGTTGAAAGTTCTGAGTTCTACTCCCTGTTCTCCCATTGATACAATAGAACGTGTGTAGGAAGTTGATTTGACCTCTTCTGATTCAAGCTGGGAATGTTGCCAGGGGCCAGGATTGTAGGGGCTTCTGTCGCAGGGGTAGGGCATCACCTTTTATGTCTCAGTTTCTAAATAAGTTCAGGAAGAATTTGTGAGACTCTAAGGTCAAGATCCTTGAGATAATTAGGTACCCACCCCCTTGGCTTTTTAGAGAAATTAAGTACCTTCTAAGGATCTACCCATGCAGATTTCACTTTCTCCAGTGTTTCCTGTATTCAGCCCATGCCTTCTCTCCTACTTGCTTTGCTTTATTTCTCCAATATGCATATGTGCCTTCTCTGCTCTTCCTGGCTCTTACTTAAAATTCACTGTGAGACCCCAGGTCAGTTGATGTGGTTGGTTTAGTTAGGGAAGTTAGGAGGGCATTTCTAGAGAGAATGGCAGACAGGAATAGGGATGTGTGTCCATACCCTGTCACATATGTGGACACACATGCACAAACAGGTCATTAAACTCTGCACTTACCTGATAGATTAGTAATACTCCCACTCTTAATTCTGAAACTTTGGTGACTGTAGGCCTTGGATGTGATGGTGGGTGGGTGGGAGAAGTGGAATGTCTGTTTAAGGCTGTAAACTGCATTTGAAAGTGTCAAAAATGTTTGTGATGCAGAGGTCATTTGCCTTATATAGAAAATGCATGTTGTCACATCCCTGGAAGTTCTTATGCAAGAGTGAGAAGTCAAACAGGTCTTTGAATGCTGCAGTAAATAATAACATGACTTGTTGTCAAAACTCTCATAAGTTAAATCCAGCTAATGTATTTTAAGCATTTCTTTATTAAGAAAGCTTTAACTCCTTGAATTAATTGCAACTAAAATTAAAGTAAGACAAGAAAAGGAAAGGGAGCAGATTCTGCTTTGATTTTCCTGCATAATTTGTTCCTCTAGTTAGATGGTGAGAAGCTGAAGGAGAGACCCAAACTAAGACTGATATTGTATTGTAGTGAAATACCTCCATGTTAGTAATTCCAGGTTTGGCTAAACCTTGTAAATTACTGATTTAAAGACCAAGGCACGGCACTTAATAAGATTGTATTCCTTGGTGGAGTTTACCTGCAGAAATTAGGGTTAAGGCTTTTTACTGAGATGTTTTTCTCAGACCTCATTTACAGTTGGTACCTAAAGAAATTTAGTTATGGGGTCTGAGCATGTGCCTTTTTAAGGTGCACAAGGCCCTGGAAAACTGGCTCCTCTTGCTTTTCCTATTATTGAAAAGCCCCAAAAAGCATCAAATGAGTATTAAATATAACACTGCATGCGGTCCCCTGGTATCTGTTGGGTTTTAGTTGAATTTAAGGCACAGAATTTACCAGTGAACTAATGCAGTCATGCATTAGGCAGCTTTTTTGAGTACAAGTCAAGGCTTGCAAGACTGATAAATTAGAGTAAACACAGCATTTCATTGGTGTTCCTTAACTATTATATTGTTATCTTCTGCATGTGGATAAAAGTTCTGATAATCTTCATTCACCAGCTGCAAAGCAAAATTCGTTTTCGTGTTGTGACTAATGTGCAATGGTTTCTTTTCATTCAAAAAGACTGCCGTGTACTGCAAAGAATAAGGAAATAATGGAGCTGTAGCAGTACAAAAGGGAAGGTGCTGAAAACTGGAAAGAGCTGAATATTTTTTTGAACTTTTAACTCTTCAAATTAAATTTTCTCTGTGTGAAGTTTTGAAAATGAAGTGAATTTCTCCCCTTTATAATAGTGTACTTGAACCTATGGTGTGCAGGTAGAATAATTCTATGTCTGACACACGATTATATAACGATGCTTAAAGTTCCAGTGCCATTCCCAAAAGAGAAAGAACCTCATATGGGTTCATATTTGCAGTTTAACAGGTAAGATGCCAAATGAAGATCAAAGTGCTTTATTTTCCCTTTTTTCAATGTGTTTTCAGTAACGCTAAAAATATGAGCTATAATTAAATGCTCTAAATATGAACAGATATCCCTGAGCTTGAAAGCTTTTTGTTGGAAACAGCCCCTCTCCAGGTGGTGGTGACCTTCTGGCAGTGTTTGCTATCAGCTACAGCTGTTTTCATCGCTTCCTTGGCTGTAGATACCCCACTGACCCTGCCTGCAGAGATGATACAAACAACCATTTAGCAGCTTGCTCTGAGCTACCACTTGACCCCTAAGGAGGGTGCAGACTGCTTGGAGACACACTGACTTGCTGCTATTCCCTGCTCTGAAGTGCACGGTCATGCTTGGCTACTGTCTGCAAAGATCAGGTTCAGGTGCAATCCCACAACGGAAAACACATTTTAGAACAGATGCACTTTGGAAAATTGGCAAGTGAAAAAGGCTCTGAATTATTTTAAGGAGCTCTGTAACTGTTGCTATATATTTTTTGATCTGAATATCTGCATTTAAAAAGATATTTTATTAAGTGTGTTGAGGACTTCTAGTCACTGTCCTTAGGGAAAAATTACTTTGAGCTGCTTGATATTTGTGCTGGGAATGCCTCTGGAAATGGGCTGCCTATCCCTGTCGTACACATGGTGTGCGTCGAACTAAGGGAAGACAAGGGAGCTTGTCCAATAGGCCTTGGTGACAATTCTTCCCTTCTTCTTACCTCTTATGTCAGTGCAGATGAGCATTGAAGAGATCTTTGTTTAGGCTACACAACTATTTCAATCACAAGTCCTGATCTTTTGAGACTTTAGGAACAAAGCCAAAAAGTAGGGTTTTTCCCTACAGGTACCAAGAGAGGCTCTGACTTACCTAGAAACAAGATATCTGTACTTTTCTCAAACTCTTTAGAAAGCCTCATATGAGTAGTATAGAGCTAGGGAGTCTTCAGCAGGTGTGAAGGGAGAAGTATGAAACCAGGGAAATATTTCTAGTTTGGATTCTTTGATTAACCTCTTTATTTCAGTTGAGATTTTTGTTGAATTCCAAAGTTTGGTACAAACTTCTCAATGAGATGCTTAAAGTCTGGGTTTTCTTCCTGGAATTTCTTTCATGGAGTGTTTTTCTTGTATATGAAAGACAAACATGGATAGCAGCAATGAAATTAGAAAATACCTGGAGTAGTATTTGTACGTGGGTGGTTTGTTTGGCTGTTTTGTTTTCCTGGCTTGAGGAACTGTACATTCCTTCTTTTATCTTGGAAAAAAAAAATCTAAAAACTGAGAACAGCTTTAATTTGTGCTCTGCTGTTCCAGTTTCAAAAGATGCTGTCTTCTGTTTACAAAATAAAAAGCTCCTTTCCTCTATAAAACTTCACAACATATGTGAAAATCCAAGAAATCCATAACATTCTCCTATCTTCATGCTATGATGGAACAATAGCCTTTCTTCCTTTGCACCCATTTCATTTTCAAGGGCTTCAATTGGATACTCCAAAGCTGTAGTGCCATCGATTGTCATTCAGCCTCCTGTGAGTAAAATCATATTTGTTGTTATTGTATCCTTCAGGCTGACTGAGCTAAGCAGTGGTGTGTGGCTGTTTACTCTCATCTGTCTAAAATATTAACCCTTGCATCAAGGAGATGATAGAGCTCTGATTTCTTCTGTTCCTGGCCCTGCCACAGATTTCTGTAGCTTCAGTGCATGACCCATTACTATATATACAGGGCAGGTATTGCATTATTTAATGCCACTATCTAGTCCTATTTTCAGCACCATGACTGATGCTTGCAGGTGATTCAGTTTTATGCTGATTCCACCAAAAGCAGTGGCAGTATTGCCATAGTGTGGGCGCCCAGGGGGATTGTATTAGGCAAGAAATCTACTGCAAAAATATTCTTTCAGTCCAGTCCGTGACAGAGGTAGGAACAAAGCAAACACAAGGCTAAATGAGGAGTTCCAAACAGCACCTTTTTTCCACCAAGTTTCTAGGCTTAAGCATCGCCACTACTAAAAGTATTGCTGATTATCCCTTTAAGGGAAAAATGTTAATATACAAGATCTAATTACCTCTGTCTAAGCTGATACGCCTACAGCACCTTTTACATAACCCAAACAGTTGAGTTCCAATTATACAATTATATTTTAACATGTATTAAGTACTATTCCTTTAGGGAGGAGACTTATACTGAATATTTTAACTAAACTTCTTCCTCAATATGGACATATATACAGTAGAGTCTCATTTCATTACAATGCCAAAATCTTGAGATTTTTTAGTTCTTTTCCCCTTGAATAAACCAGCTGGCTCTTCAGAAAGCCCATTTTACATATCTTCAGCATTGACAGCAGTACCTGTACATGTATATCAAATGCAGGCTTTGACACTCATGTTCTTGGGGTCAGCAGTGGCCCATGACTGCAGTTAAATCAGTAATGATCTCTCCATTCTCAGTGGGAGTATCTTCTGCTTTGCAAACAGCCAATGGCAAGGTCTGGGTCTCTTGAGGAGGCAACATGTTCAAATGGGGAGTAAAGGCTGCTGCTTATGCAAATAGCATGTCATGCATTAAAGGTTGACAGATCTAAAGATTGAGTGTTCCTTTACTGAAAGGACAAAGGGCTCCAAGGACCATTCTTCTTTTCTGATCTTCATGTAAGCTCTGTAAGACACAAAAGCCCTCATCTGGATGACTTGTTGAGGAAGGCTGCTTGCTGCACACTTCCAGTCATTAACATCAATGAGGTTTGTAGGTCAGCTCTTCTGAAAACCCAGAGCCTAAGTTTAGAGCAAGGAGTCTGATTGTATTTGTATGCTCAGAGCTAACTCAAGTTTTCTGAACATCCAGGAGAAGTTGGGACTTGATCTGAAAGAGCATAGGAGAAGAAAAGAGATTAACCAGGAAACACTGAGTTGAGGGCAATCCTGGTGAGCAAGTCTAGGGTCTGCTGGTGCTCCCCATGGTGAATTAAATATGTGGAATTAAATATGTGTGCGGTAATGGCTACTGTTGGAGGGGAGGAATCAGGTCCCAGAAGTGTCCTGCTTCTTTCCATACCTCAGCATCAGCCCATACCAGGGCTGGCACAGCCTGCAGTGCAGTGGCAGAGCTTGTGCTGAGTTCATTGCAGCCTTACCAGCAGCACCTGGTTTAACACTGATGCAGTGCTTTCTGTATTACACTGTAGTAATTTCTGCTCAGTGACTCAAGTTTAAAATATCCCCTGCTTAGAAAACCAACTTTTGGAAATGTCGAATAAAGTTATCACATTGGGCTGTACTCATCAGATAAACAGTTCCCACCCAAAGAAAATACGAACATAATTAATTACAAGGTAAAACGAAATTACTAAGACATTGTACTTGTGTTATTTTAATTATACAAACCAAAAAAATCTGGAGATAAAGTTCCCATGGCAACCTTAACTCGGCCTCCTGTATGCACTGTGTGTATGTTTGTGTAAAAAAGGAATGTGCATTATCATGGTCAGAGTGTTTTAGGATGTACTGATCAGGAAGATTTTAATCAGACCAGAAATCTCATCTTTAAAAGTGATTTATTTTTGCTATTTCTCCAGCCAAGTGTTAAAACATAGAGGAGATTTTTAATTTCTGTACAGCCTGATAAGTATTCCTGCTAAAATATAATGCCTGAGCCATCCATACCTTGTCATAAATCTGATCTATCACTGTTCAAATTTAGCTATGATTGTGACAGACACCCTGCAGCCATGAATCTCAAGAGCTGGTAAGATGAAATTGGCATCCATTTTTTTGCCAGTGAGCTCACTAGTATCAGACATTTGGTTACATATTACATTCTCATGATAACAGAGCTAATTTCACCCATAATGTTTCTTTCAAGAAGGTTAGTTGCTGTTTCGCTATCCATCAAGGATTATGGAGGATGCAGAAGTCTGGTGACATGGCAACTCTCCCCATGATATCCTGATATAGCATAACTGTCAGGTGATATCCTATGATATCCTCTGAAGTAAAGACATTTCCAGCAGGCATTCCCATGAACACTCCCTTGATCTCTCCATTTCCTTCCCCCACCTCACCCCTGTTCAGTTTTTCCAAAGTGTCCACATCAGCCATCACTCTCTTGTGGAGCAAGGGGGCTGGATGATCAAGGGAGGGAGGTGTGAGCTGCTGGTGTGGGGAGGGATCAACAGCTGTAAGAAATTTCAGCTATTTTGTGCAGGAGAGAGAATAAGGGAAAGTTTTCTGTTTAAGAAAACCCACCACATGTTATACTCTTGTGAAACATGTCTAGATGGTGAAGGCATTAAAAGGTACTATTCATTTTTATGATGATCATGAGATTCTGTCAATGGCATGTTCCTGGTAGTGAGCTTTACAAGTATTATGTAAAGTATTTTTCAAAACTACATATTATCTTTTTTTTCTTTTTTTTTTTCCCTGAGGTTGCCTTTAACTCTCTTTTCAGTGACATAATTCTTCAAAGTGGTGGTTCAGAAAGAGGATTAATACTTTAGGGGAAGAACTGAAGGTGTAAATTTTTTCCTATACAAAAAATACACATTCTTGCATCTACTGAATATGACCATCTTCTTGCTGAGCTGCTGTGTAAAGTCAAAAGAGACATTATATATACATAGCATAAGCATAATATGTGTATAAATATATTCTGAGCAGACACACAGAATAATAAAAAGATTTGCAGGTTTCTTAAGTAACCAAGATATAAACCTAAGGACAGAAATTAGCATTGAAGAGCTGTGAGTTTATAAAGCAGATGTAAGTATTAACTCACTAAGAATTCATCTAAAGAAAATTGAGAAATATTAAGAAGAAACCTTAGAAAATTTCTATCCAGTTGTCATTGAGGGTGTGGGTTTATATGGTAGAACAATTCAATTTGGGAATATCTTCAGACAGTGAATTGTTTAATTATAGGAAAGCTGGACATACTTAAGTAGAGCAATTATTTCCGTGCTTTAAGTACACATTGTTTTCCTGTGAGTCATGAGGTCAAATAATATTTAGCATCTAATACTTAGCATCCTGCCAAAATTAAACAGCATAGAGATTTCCCGCCAACACATTTCTGAACTGATATATTTTATTTCCTTGGATATAGCACAAAAGCAAAAATGTATATTTATGCCCCTGAAGGCACTTGGAAATACAGCACAATTATAATCCCCAAATGTCTTTCCTCATAATTACTTTTCTTTTATTTGTAGTTACATTTTCTGTATTTTTTAGAAAGACAGGTTTGAAATTAAGCTTTAAAATCAGGTGGGATGTATTTGCAATGAGCCTAATAACAAACCTTTTTTTAGATTAGCAGATACCTCTGTGCTCATGTCAGTAAGACACAGTCTCTGGGTCAGGGGAGGTGACATCAGATCTCTGTGGTTATTCCCAGCTAGATGAAACCAGGCATAAAAGAGCCCTCTTGCAAGTGCTGTCAGAACAAAGGGATTGCTGAACAGGATTCAGAGAAGGAGGTAAAAGGAACAGAGAAAATACATGGAGGAGAAGAGTGAGACACTTTAAAGCCAGCCTCACCAAGGCTAGAATTCTCCAGAAAGGTTGAGGACAGCAAAAGTGACAACACTCTTGCTTTGCAAGCCATGAATGCTAGGAAAATGCAGATTCTTTTCTAATGCTTATTGGGTTTAAATCCTCGATACCTTTGATAGTTTTTGTTGCTCCAGCCAAAAAGCTAAAGCAAAACTGAAGCAAAGGAGGATGTGGAATGCTCTCTATGCCATAAGATGGAATATGAACAGTGGCTTTAGTGAGAGATGAAAAAGTCTGGAAGCTGTGAGTGGCATTTTTGGGGCTGAGTCTGTGCTGAGAGATCCCGTTGGTTCCATGCACAGTGAGACACGAGCGTGGTGTGCTGTGCTGTGCCCCCCACGGGGCTGGTCCTCAGTGTGCTCCACAGACACATGCTGGCTCTGTGCTCTGTGCTACACACACCCCGCGTTTGTTTTCTGCCAGTCATCCAGCTGGAGCTCTTCCAAGAGCACATCAAGCCTGCTTAGCTCTTCTGTGCCACAAAATAGTGGAGGAGGGGTTGAGCGTGCCCGAGTCACATCCCAACACTGCTCTTGTGACTGGGAGGGTAAACAAAGCTCAGGAACATCACTAGGAATTCTGAAAGGAAAGATGTAAGAATTTGACAAACAAAAGGAAGGACCTAATTTGGACTCAGAGAAGTGGGTGGACAATTATGTCCCAATTGAGATCCTTAACACTGTAGGAGAAAAGAGCTGTGTACAGCATCACAACTCTGACTGCAGCAAAAAGCATGTGGAGTTTGAGGAGCAGAGTTAGTTAACAGAAGCCAACCCACTGGGTGTCACTAAAGGAAAGATGTGAGAAGGAGGACGGATTATATCGCTTTGCAAAAGTTGGCAAGAGCCAAAATGTGTGTTACTCAGATTAATCCTCACAGGAACAATGAGCAGCAATTCATTTGGAGAGAAATACATTATTGAACTGGAAGTAAATGGGACAGTTATGAAGTTGGACATGGCACACATGCTATTAGGTTGCCAAAAATAGTTGTTTTCCTTGCTAGCCTTGAATACTGGATAGTAAATTTACTACTGGTTGTAAAAGAATTCAGTGCTGCACTTACTGCAGTTATAGAGGTGTGGACACATCAGTGGGCAAAAGCTAAACAAGGAGAGAGGTCTCTGAAGAGCAGAGTTTACTTAGGAATCCCCACACTGAAGAAGTATTGAACAAATTGGATGATCAGCATAATTTATTTCTTTTACTAGTGGAAAATATTGGAGATCCTTTTCCTCATCAAGAAGACCTCTGAAAATGAAGGAAGCAGAGTGGAGGTTGGAAAAATATGCTCCAGGGATAATAAACTTGGCAAGACACAGACATTTATCAGCATCTTAAATGTCATCTGAAACATCCCCCAATATGTGTGTGTGGTTGATATGTCACCACATCAATAGGAAACCCATGACTTGCTCCAGTGGCATCTGAGGGCCGGACAGGTCTCTCTGGTACTAAAATGGCATAAACACCATTGTCTCAGCTGATGAGCATGGTTATAGCCTCCAGAGACATCAGGAGAAATGTGGAGTCCAACCAGTCTCCCATTCACATATTTTGGTAAAATATCCTTTCCCTAAGCACTGTCAGAGCAAGCACATTTATTAGCTTTGGTAAGAACAAAAATAAGGGAATCATGTTTCAGTCGTATTTTATGCCAGATAAATTTCATGAGCTTGATATATCAATAGATACTTTAGAAAAACAGTACATTAATGCTTTTTCCACCCCTGGAAGATATTTTTTTCTTATTATTGTCATTTGGGATGTGCTGGACAACCAAAATCTTTCACCAGGAAGCACATCTGTGATGTCCTCACAGGCAGTAGGACCAAGAAAGGTTAGAAAGCCATGACCAGAGTATCTCTGGAGCAAAGCAGGCTGCTGGGTCAAAAACACACTAAATTCTATTATATGATGTATTTGACCTTTGGGGATACTGGTACTTGGTCACATTCATCCATGATGACACCTGTGTCTTTAACATCCGTGTTTTCATTGAGGGGAGAGCAACAGAGGGACATTAATGTTTTAGTCTTACTACAGAGTTTGGGAAGCTGAGAGAATTAGAGGATCTTTTTTCACTTATTATCTCCATAATTGAAATGGTAAATTTCTTTCAATCCTCTTATTCTACTCTGTGAAGCCTGAAAATGGCTTTGGCAATACAGGTGATAAGGACAAAACAGTTGGCTGTAATACAGAAGAAGATTTTAGGTTGTGGGTGCAAATATCTCATGCCCCTCTTCCTGGGAAATCAATTAGGGCTAATACTGACCACAAACCGATACTTTGGAAATTCCCAACTTTTTCACAAATAAAACTTTTTTGTTGTTGTTTGTAAAATTTATGATTCACAAACTGAATCTAAACCTGTAAGAGAGCTGCTGTTTATAGGCAGAGTTATTCATGCATTTGACAAAGGTTTAGCAGAAAAAGTTGTCCTGAGCCTGAATTTTTTCCTAATAACTGGAATTTAATAAGCAGTCTGGTCTCAAAGGAGATGTGCACAGAGGCTGCCAGAGCAGATTCGAAGTAAGACACCGGAAAATGACTACATTTGGCAGTGGCACGTATTTAACACTTATTACCAATTTTGGAAAAAATATCTGGAACAGACAGGAGTTGGATATTACAAAGATCATCTCCAAAATGTTACAGAAAAAATATATTTAAATGAAGGTCATTTTGAGTGAACAGTGAGTGAGCAGTTTTGACCCTGAATGAGCCAGCTGGAATAACCCAGAACAGCCAGGGCTTCATGTAACACCTAACAGTGAGAAGAGTGAGGCTTGAACATGTTCTTCAGCCTCCTTTCTTTGGGCAATACAGCCATTTCCAGAAGTAGTAGTGCTACAGCATTCCAGGAGGCCAAACTAACCAGAACAGGGTGCAACTTGAACAGGGAGCACACAAAACAGGTCTGCTTGCATCCATTTGACAGCAGCAGTGAGCATGTTTCAGTTGAGATGTGTTGAACAGAAGCCACAGCTCTGGAAATCTCCAAACATCCTCTAGTAACGCTACTCATTAGATTGATGAAAAGGATGTTAACTTATACATATGTGATGTTTTCTAGCCATTAATTTTGGGACTGGAGTGAAAGATGTGCTTTGGGAACTGTTACTTTAACGGCTGGATTTCCCAGACAATATAGCAATTTCTCTAAGCTTCTCAGTAGGTACCAGAGAAGGGATAAAAAAAAGCTCTTAGAAGATCCCTGGGAAACAAGTAGTCCCTGAATGCCACCTGAGCATCAGTGAACTGATTTAATTTTATCCATTTAATGAATGAAGTATAGTACTAGGATTAGAGAGAAGTGTTGTTGCAATAGTTATATCAATATTTGTTTCTATGGAGAGAGTTAATTGGAAAAAGAGCTGGTTTCTGGGATGAAAGTATAGAAATCATGATTTTCAAGAGTAGCAGTGAAAAGTAGTAGGTCCACAACAGAGTAAGCTTTCCTTGGTAACCCACATGGAGGTCTGACAACTCTGCTCTTGTCTGATATAGTTCTTTCATTTGGTTCCTCATCTTTCCTGTCATTTGGTCGACTAATATCCTTTCCCTCCAGCTCATCCAAGACAGCATCAAGCAGATACTGGTGTGACAGCATAGCTAACCAGAATCATCCTTGGTGCATCTAAGCAGCAGCACACATATATTATAGTGTAGGTCTGCTCTGAACTCCAGAGGCTTCCTTGGATCCAGTGATGCTCTTTGCAACAGTTCTTCACAAACCTTGTGTTGTTGCAGAAGCAATTGGATTAACAGGAGACAGCAGCAATGATTTTTTTTTTCTGGATTTGGTCCCCATGCAGATTTCTATTCTCTGCCAGTTGCACTCATTCTTTTGAACCCTTCTCTATCTGTGCCTCTGTGCATCACAGTGAGTTTAAAAGTTCCAGTTCCATTCCATATCACAAATGTTTGTGTCAGTCAAATATAATAATAAATGGTAGCAAGTGTAGAAGCTTTAACTTAGTCATAGCTGTCACTTAATAAAGCCACTTTTTGACAGATTAGGAGATGAAGCCAGGACTGTTTTAGGTACAAACAAAAAAGTTGCTGCCTGTTTTCCTTGGCCTTTCCTTCACTTTTGCTTAAATCCAAGAGGGCATGAGACATGGAGGCAGTCAGATCATGACTGCAGAAATCCTAGATGGAGTATGTCATCCCAAGGCCCATATCTAGATCAAGAGTTAGAAGGGGAGGCAATTTCTAACATGCTTATTATGTAAAACATATGCACAAACCGAGGCACTGGGTACACTGGCATAATTATCCACTGTGACAATGGATCTGCGGGTGCTGAATGTGATTAACCTGCAAGCAGAGCCAAGAACTATTCTTGTTTCAGAAAGCCCATGTTAAACCTGCCTGCCTGTGAAAGTGTGCTCAGAGCTGCTGTAATTGCACTCATTGCTGGCACACATTGTTAATAACAAGCATTTTTGTTGCTATAGACAAGGGTAAAATGTAAGGATGTTGCAATGAGCCAAAGCTTGAAAGCCCCTCACTAAGCTTGTATGCTCAGGATTTAAACTGCTGGGGAAACTTTATGTCTCTGGCTATTTATTATTACATACAACATGTTCTTGGAAACCACTCCACATTTAACAGCAGTTAAACCCATCTGCTGCTCCTGAATTTTCATTTCATTCACAAGCCTGTTTTAAAAGTATTTTTGGACTTGTCTCCAATGTGCTATCAGCTGTTCGTTATTCTGTTGTAAATTGATAAAAAGAATGACTCAAATTTAAAAGAAAATTGTAGCATCCTATATATTTTTGAGCTTTTCATTGAAACTTGCCTTTCCATCATTGTCTGACATAAATTAATTTTGTAGTTTAAAAGCAATTATTCACCATGGAAGTTCATCCCCTCCCGCTCAATTCTGCAGAATTCATCTATAGTAGTTACATCACTGGCATGAGGAACAGACTTGAACTTAGCACCATGATCACAGATACTGTTCAGTATATTGAAGTTCCTGTGAGTGCAACAATTTTTCATTGCTTTATTTAGAAATACTATCACCATTTTCTTTGCACATCTCTTCTTCCTAAGTTCATGTTTCATTACTGTTGCTTTGCATAGCGATACTTCAATGCCCTCTACATAAGATTAGCAGGAGCTTCGAAGATTTTCAAAAGATCTCTTCTTGAAGATTTTTTTAAACAGAAATCTTTGTTTTCCTCAGCTTTATTGGTATGGCTGACTCTTTTTATGACACTGCATGATATTCTTTTACAAAGGTAATTTGTTGGACCATGATACTTCCCAGTATTTAATAAACTGATCCTTCCTTAATTGACAGATTAACAAGGTTTTCCAGAATGTAAGAGTATTTAAATCCTTCTAAAATTGGTGTACTTCAACACTGAAACTTGTTTGGCTCTAGGTCTTGTATAAAACTTTCATAGGATTTGGGATTTTTGGATTTACGGTAGTTCATAACATCTAAGGAAGCTTGACATTTAATTTTTTTTTTAGTTAAAGAGCAGGAGATTTAGATTTTCTATGCAATAATCTCCCAAATTTTATATTTTTAACCATATAGTTGCATTTAATAATAGCAAGTATGAATGACAATATCTGTTAGAAAAGACTTCCTTAAAATAAAATAAGACTTTTTGGGGTGAGATTCAATTGTCTAAGATAGGCATATAGTGCTATTTTAGATGTCCCATAAGATCTGAGGTGGGCATATGGCTGTCAGAAATGACAAAAGGAAACCCATTTGCTTTTGAAGAAGCAGCTGGAGACAAAACAATGCCTTAATGCATCTGATGGCAATGAGACAACTCTATTTGGGAAACTCAGTCTCACCTTTAGGGCTGTCACATTTATAGTTCACAGTTTGATGCTTATGAAGAATGCTGTTTTAAATGCTACCTCACTTGCATTTGAGTAGAGTTTATTCAAAAGACTGTTTTTACAATTAGGATTACATTTTCACAACCACAATGTCCATTAGTGGCATTTGTAAAATCTTACCTTGGAAGCAAGTATATATTTATTTTATTTTAACTTAGCACAGAGGAATATGCCTTTTGCATTTAGCTGGCTATTAATGACTGAAATTGCTAGGGAATAAACCTCTCATGGAGTCAAAGCATGTAGGACATGGAAAGCACTGGAGACTTTCAATGTTTCAGCACTCTAGCAGTTAAAGGCTTTTTTCACAGCAGCAAAATTGGAGTGATTTCTCTGGCTCCTCTCTCAGTTGAAGATAACTGATCACTATCCCTATGTAATATCCTGTTTTCAGTCTTTCCTAGGTTGTGAGTTTCCTCTTCTGTAGATTTTCTTTGTCTTTTTCAACACTTATCTTAAAACAAAGTGCCCCAAAATGATACTGTTCTGCTGATGTCTCATCATCAGCGATTACAGCACAATAGTTATAACCCTTGTCTCTTACTCACAGCAATTCTTCATATCTTGAACGAAGGCCATTTTGCAACAGAACCACTCTTGGCTCCTCCTTAGTTAAAGATCCCAACAGAAGTGTTCCTTACTCCGTATTTTTCTTTTGGTGTTTCCTCTGCCATGGAAGTGCTTAGTGCTTGGTGTGTATTTCTTTTGTGTTTAGGGTACTACATATTTCTTCTCAAAAGTCTCCAGAACCAAATATTCAAAGTAAACCACATGTGCACAGAAGCTTGCTGTGGTCAAAGTGCATTAGCTCCAGTGGACTTGTGCATAAAATACCTCCCACTTGTTCCTGTAGGCTTGGTACTGATGTTAGGGAATCCACAGTCACTCATTACACTGTAAAAGAAATTACTCTAATTTTCTTCATGTAAAAATCATATCTGTGTAAGCTCAGCTGAACAGTCAGACCTCCCTTCATCCCACTTCTCTGAGGTGGGAATGAACTGTGCAGAGTAACTCAGGGCATTTAAGCCTGAAACCATTCTCAGGAGTTTCCCGTGTCTCAAAGGACTCTCCTCCTTCCTGACACAGCTAAATGCCTGAAAACTGACAGCATCAATAAAAGCCTCAGTTCTCAAAAATATTGTTGTATGACAGCATTAATCCTTTTAAGCAGAGCATTTTCCTTAGACTGTACTTTATACTGGAAAGTATTACACCCTGAGCTTTTTGATTATTATTAGCCTTTTTTTTTAGCAACAGAGTTTTGAGACTTGCCTGAATGACTTGGCCTAGTGGTTTTATACTTGCTCTGTTTTATGCTAGCTATTAAAAAAGACTTAATCTTGCAGGTGAGACTGAAAAAGTGTTACCTTTTTTATATAAATAGAAGTGGGTTTATACCTAAAGGGGTCTACATGAAGGCTGGAGAGGGACATTTTACAAGTGACAGGACAAGGGGCAATGGCTTCAAACTGTCAGAGAGCTGGTTTAGATTAAATATTAGGAAGAGATTCTTCACTATGAGAGGGATGAGGCACTGGCACAGGTTGCCCAGGGAAGCTGTGGATGCCCCAGTCCCTGAAAGTGTTCAAGACCAGGTTAGATGGGGCTTTGAGGAACCTGGTCTAGTGAAAGGTGTTCCTGCCCATAGCAATAGGGGCTGGAAATAGGTGATCTTTATTTTCTTTCCCACACAAACTGTCCTATGATTTTTATTATTTTTAAAATTTGTATTCTTTATTAAAATAGAAACAAAAAGTCTCTAAAGTAAAATAGTAAAAGGCGAGGATCAGCATTACATGAGCATCATAATGAGTATGGCCTTTGTAAATATGCTTTTAAGTCTCTTATGTAAAAAACGTTGTTTAAAAATGCTATTGGATGCATAGCTACAGACATGGTAGTTTTGCTATCAACAAAAACTGAGATCCTTGCCTTATGTCTCCCCATACTGACAGGGCTCTTCCATATTGTTGTTGTTTGTTAAGAACTCATGTGTTTTCTACAATGGCATTGACTCATGCCTATGTGGGAGACTGAATTCATTATAGATTTTCTTTTTCACAAAAAAATGGAAACCTGATGTTCATTAAAAGCAAATATATAACCTCCTACAGTTAAAACTTCATAAATTCATAGTGATAATTAGAGTGGGTTTTAAAATTTAGAAGTAACAAGGTTATTTCTAATTTTAGCTAGAAAGATGTGGACTGTCAAGAGAATGTTTATTTATTCCTTGTAGACTTCTTGCTTCATTTGCTAATAATTATCTGGGATTGGTAGATGTTGCATATTAAAAATAAACCTAAATACAGTAGTACAGCTTTAATTCCTGTAAACTATGCATAACTTTCTTGTTCTTCCTTCAATGATAAATAGCTAACCCACAGATATTTATAATCAATAATATGCACTCACCTTTTTAATACTATTTAATATAATGCCAATTTATTTTTTGTTATAAAGCCTCTGGGCAATTCAGCATGTATTAACACCAATTTACAGCTTCGAGGGAATAAATGAGCCCACTCCCCCAAAAAACAACCTGGGAAGCAAACCCACACTGAGCACCACATGCAAAGACAATGAAAAATCTGAATTTGGAACGTGTCCTGAGTAGATGTCTCTATGTACTTCCAGAAAGGCCAAGAGGAAGAAAATCCCACAGGTAGAGGCCTTCAGCTGGGACCTTTTCCTGAAATGGAATGGACTAATACACAGGTGAGAGTAGTGAATTTGGCTGTGAGAAATAAGTGAGGAAAGCAAATAGTTTCTGAATTGCTGCTTCGTAGTTTTGCCAATTTTTCTCCACCAATGCTTCCCTGGACCCAAAAGTGCCCATTTCAAGTTAAAAAAAATATTTGCACAAATGCTTCAATAATTTTCAGGATGCTGTGGCACATAAGAAGCCTTGGCTTACATATTGATCATACTGAAAACAGTTTCAGCTATTAGGAAAACAATTTGGCTTGACTTGACTGTTGACATTTGAGCAACTCTATGATATTGCCATGGTAGTCAACCAAGAGACTTGTCCTGAGCACAATTCTTCTAACCTGATTTGGATGGCTCCTTTAGATGTAGGTGGATCATACCCTGGCAATTATTTTTTTCTCTCCATTGTCTAGACATTTTTTATTGTCAAATAACTTAGGTGTTAATGTCTTGACTTTGGTATCTCGAGCAGTCAGGAAAATGTCACCTTTATCTTTTTGACATTTCTTTTTATTGCCTGTTGGTCTGGCAGAGATACAATTAGTCTCTGAGACTCTGAGATATAACAGGCAGGACCAAACCAGGATATAGGACAGGAAGACTAAGTATATTTATGGACCTGGAGAGCCTGAGAGAAAAAAACATTGTTGAAGTTGATTTGGTGGGGTTTTCTTGTGGTTTGCTTTGGGGTTTTGTTTGTTTGTTTGCTTTTAATCAGAGAGCTTTTCCAATAGAGGACTTGTCATTGAAACTAGAAGTACAAAAAACCCTCCAAATCAAACAAAAGTGCAAGTGACACTATTGCACCAACATAGTAACCTCCATAAATTTTTGTTATCAAAATACTCAGTTTAGTTTATGTTGCATTTGTGTGCTCAATTTTCAGTGTATGACCTTCCTCCATTATGATAAATAAATGTGAGAAACTTGATGCTCTGGCTGTTTGCCAGCTGGGTCCTTTGCAATCTCAGGAGGGAAAGAAGGCAGATTAAGATATGAGGATAATGCACACTAATGGGCTATTTCTGGTAAAAGTAGTCTAAAGTGATATATTGTTGATGTCCAAATTGCTATCCTTTGTTATCTAGGGTTAAAAAGACTCTAGGAAAAATAGGGCAGATGAGGATTGTGTGTGATCTTGCACAGCTCTTTGCCAGCTGGACATCAATTTATAATGGCTTTGGATGTCTAGCTAATTTTCCTTAATGTAAGGGCCAAAAATATGAAATTATTAATGTTCAACCTAGGATGCATTCAGTGGCAAGCATGATGGACAAGAACTCTTACACTATGTATCTGAATATTCAATTTCTACCTCCTAAGATATCCAGAAAAGTTTAACAAAGCTTATTTCTTGGTTTATTTTGGATGTGAATAACTAATTTGTTCTGCTTTTTTTTGAAACGCCAAAAAGAAGGAGAAATGGTGCCAGTCAATCACTGTTTAATTAATCGTGTCATTTATTCATGCAAAGATGAACAAAAACTCTGATACCTCTTCAATACTGAGTGGCACACAGTAGGAGGAAAGTGCTGCTTGCTCCTTAGCAAGCCCATATGGTGGTAGGAGATCCAGTGTCCCTACTCTACCAGCAGCACTGAATCTTTCAACGCATGTTAAACAACATCTGCCAGTGATAAAATAAGTAAAGCAGAAGGCTCAATACTTGGTAACTTTCACCTAAGAGCCTTAAAAAAGGAGGCTGAAAAGATCTGTTGGAGAATTTTTAAAAATTCTAGAGTGTGAGTGTCATGCTATTACTTTCACCTTTTTTTTTTTTTTTCCAAATAATGCTGCAGATCAGGTTAGTTATATTTCAGACCTGGAAAAAAATATTGGAAAGATTAAGGAGAATTTAGCTAAGAAAGAAAGCTTAAGAATAAATTAGTGGTAAGAAGAAATTATTGACAGTCAACATGGTTTTAAAGAAAAGCAATTATGCTAGATAACCTTCATTCCAGAATGTGTTTGCTTGTTGAATGGTCCTAGGGGTTGTTTAGGCTTTTGTAAGGAATTTAATTTAATTTTGTATTTCATCTGGTATAAGTAAATAACAGTATGCTTTATCAAAATAATACTCCTCAAGGACTGACATCTCAAGGCACTAGTCAATGAGAAATGACACCTACACAGAAATTTTCAGGGACCACAGAATCATAAAATAGAATCATAGAATGGCCTGGGTTGGAAGGGACCTTAGAGATGGTCTAGTTCCCACCCCCCTGCTATGGCAGGGACACCTTCCACTAGACCAGGATTATCAGAACCCCATCCAGCCTGGCCTTGAACATGTGCAGGGCTGGGACATCCACAGTTTCTCTGGGCAACAGGTTCCAATGCCTCAGCACCCTCACAGTAAAGAACTTGTTCCTAATATCCAATATAAACCTGCTCTCTTTCAGTTTGAAGCCATTCCCCCTTGTCCTGTCACTGCATCTTCTTGTAAATAGTTTCTCTCCAGAGTCTTCCACAATTTAGAATTGGGTGTGTGCAACATATTTCAATATATTTCACAAATCATTTGGAAAGCAGCAGGAATTCTTGGATGCTAAAATTTGAAAATGATGCAAAGTTTAAAACAGTAGGAAGAAAAAAAAAAAGGAGGACACAGTAGTCAGATAGTTCAATCCAGTTACAGTTTAGCCTGGCAAACAGAGGCCATTCAAACAAAATTGTCATTACCTGGAAGAGAATTCTTGCACAGCCAGAAGAAAGCAATGGAAGCCTTATATACACATGGGGAACACTACAGCTGACATAAGTGATGCTAGGAATTTTCCAGAGGAAAGAGCAGACAGCTCAGTGGGGCTTGCACTATGAGCTTGAATGAAAGAAACCTCACTAAAAATTAAGAATAAGGAGGTGGTTTTATTGGTATATGTAACAGTGAAGCTATGGAAGGAAATATGGTACCAGGTTTTGGCATCTGTAATTTATAAAGCTAATAAATAAATATCAAAAGAGAGAAGAGAGACTAGGATGGAGAAAAAATCTTCCAGAGAGGGACATGACTTAATGGCAGTGTATTCCTGTGGGATTACTGGGAATAAGAGGACTCTTCATAGTAGCAGAGAAAAGCAGAATGTGTACCAGGGTAAGAGTAAACAAAGGTCGGGCAGGTGTTTTTAAAAGTGAGAACACAGGGCAAATCATCAAGGAACATGGTAGATCTCAATCCTGCTATGTTTTCAGGATAAGATGCTTTTCTGAAATAGCACCTAATTGTGTACAATTGTGTTTAAGACAAGCTGTTGTTGTCAGTGTTACATGTGGCAATATATTGGATCTCAATGATCCAGTAGTGCTTTGTGCCTTAAACCCCAAATCTTTGAGGTGCCTGTTTTTTGCTCCAGCCCAGTCAGAAAAAACTTCTCCACAGGAATGTAAGGTCAGATGATATTGCTGAGGGAGATTCAACTCTTATAACCAATGCATTTTATCACTTTCTCCAGTCACTAGTTATACGTGACTAGTTATAAGTGACACTAACTCCACTCCACTAGTTATAAGTGGAGCTATATTACTTGGCCTAACGAAAGCACTTATTTCCTTTCAACTTCCTTCCCACTTCCTTGCATTTTAATTCATTAAAAAAGCTCAGTACACCCACCTCCTGGCCTACATGTGTGGAGGATAAAGTTTAAATTCTTCTAGATCATGAACTTCTGAATTAATTTTCCTTTACTGATTTTTAATCTGAAGCTGCAAAATTTTGATTAAAGCAGCAAAGTTTGGTTGAGAGGGCTTGATGTTTTTCAGTGCTCTCTGACTGACATCTACCATCTCACTATATTTAGTATAACTTGTTGAAGATTGGGTGGTCTTTAAAATGAGATTCTAGACATAGGATATGCTTTTTCAATTCCTCGTCTCTTGAGTAGCTTGCTTGGGCAGCTTGCTTCATTCGCTTTCCCTTTGCTTTCCTACCTGTAGAAAAACATTTTCCTTTCTTTTACAAAGGGCTTTGAGAAAAATTGTAATGTCTGAAAAGTCATTAGACCTTTTATTTCTGTTTGGCACAGAACTAATTCATTATTGAACTGCCATTACACATATTCCCAGAGCAGTGCATGATATATCCTCATCTGATAACACTCTAGAACACTTGCTTATCTTTCTGGAGATAAGCAGAAACAGAGACCCCTTAGCCTGCAAATCTATAGGTGCACTTATCAACCCCAAGAGAAAGTATAATTAAAATCAGCTTTGTTTCATCCCCCCACTACACCCCATTGTAGCATTTCTTTTCAAGCTTCCTGCTTTGACTTGCACCTAAAATAAATTAACTTACTCCCACCCCACTTACCCTATATCATTCCCTGGGAAAAAGTGACTCTCCTCTGCAGTTAGTCAAGGAGGATGGGTCCCTTTTTCAATTGTGAAGTCCTCCAAAAAAACAATTTACATGGTTTTTGCTCAATTCATCAGCAAAGTCTGCCTTTGTCTTAATGTCTAAAAAAAATTCAATGTCTCAATAATGAAGCATCTAAAACTCTGGTGAAATCCTGATGAGAACTGTTGAGTAATGGGTTGCATCTGTCATCTTCTGTTTTACACTCAGATTGGAAACCCTCTAAGACTTCGCCACTCCTTTTACATTCTGGATTTCCTTAAAGCCTTCAACAGTGGAATTGCAGTCTTTAACTCTGGTGATGAGATGTTATGGCTGTAGATAACAGGCTAATCAGAAGTTGGCCTTCTTTGCATAATCTTAACATTTCACCTGGGAAAAGGGAACTGAGCTCCTGTACCCCTTACTAGAATTTGAAAAATGCAGATGAGAACATAGGTAGAGTTTGAGTCTTAAAATGTAGTTCCATTAAAATGAAATTTCACTGATGTACAAATCCACTTCCTTTGTACTCTACTGAGAGACATATTTATTAACTAAAATAGCTATTTAGCTTTCTCCACTGCTAAGTTTTCAGAAATGAGTCTTTGCTCTTCCCTATATACCCCTGTAAAATTCTCTGTGAAGGATTCTTTGACCTGAAAATACTGCATGGGCACCAGGAAGCCTTAATTTTTCCTGCAATACTTTTTCATTACTTGGTATTACTCATGAGTAGTAGAAGAGTTGGAGGAGCAGTTTATAAATTTGTTTTCCCTTTCTTTATTGTGTCAGTTGATGTTCCCTTGTGGTCTCTCATGAACTTTGCCAGATACTGCTGAGGCAGTCCAGCTTATCAATGCTGTGTAGTTGCCCTTTCAGTCTCACAAGCTGAGAAGAATTTGCTTCACATCCCATTCAAGTAAACAATAAAACCTCAAAAGACTTAATTGCATCCAAGATATTGCCCAATATTTCCACATGAACAAACACAAAGGTCAGAAACACTTTAGAGGCTTTATTACAAAGATCTTTCTTCTGGCTTGAATTCTGCTGAAAATTGTCTTTGTTGTTAAGAAACAGGAATTTACTGATCATAAAAAAGGACATCATTTGTGGACAATTCCTTAAAAAGTGAATGTCCTTAAATTTTTGGGTGGCTTCTATTGACAGTCATCTTTGATATAGTATTAGATAATTGGTAATTAGGTAAAATATCTGCAGTGAAACCTGCAAACACATTTACCTGAAGTGATTTTTTTTCTATATTCTATTCTCCTGCACAGAAGAGTGTTTACTTCTAAGCTTCAAAACTGAAGCTTAGAGTCTTAGACAATCTTATATCTCTTTTGCAATCAGCAGAGCTAACTGCTGGTTTTGATTGTCAATTAAGTAAAGCTTACATGCTTTCCTGCAAAGGTCTAATATTAATATCCAGATTGTGAAAAAAAAGCTGAGGAAAATAGTGGTAACATCAGTATTCTGTATTGCTTGCCCATATTAAATGGGCTAAAGTGGGTGCTGGAGTTTGAAATAAGTTTTTAAACAAGTTCTTCTTGCCTTTTTTCACTCCTGTCATGTAATGCAGCATGGTTTGTTTAATTTACAGCATCAAAATGATTTGGGGTTAAATGTTATGGAGCCAGTGAAGAGTTTGTTCTGCTTTTAATTGATGCTGTGACCTACATTGTTCCCCAAGGCTGCACAGACGTTTTTCAGAAAAGTCTCCTGTTAATTATAATTGTAATCTGTGGTGCTGGGTCAGTTGTCATTTCCATTATATAAACTTTAAAAACTGGTGGGCCAGGGAGTGGGGGGGGATGATTCAGTTTTTTTAGCTCACATTTGGTAAAGCTTTGTTTGCTTCTCTATAACTGTTTCCTGAGGTGATGGTGACTTCAGTTCCCTTCTGTACAAACCCTGTAAATTCTGAGGGCTCCAAGAGGTGCCTGCATAGCTGTGCAGTTGCTGAAGGCTCTTCCAGCATTGTTGGAAAACAAAGCCAAAATGCTAAATAGTTGTGTCAGCTTAAATTCCCATAACCTCCTTTAGAGCCAATCTGTGGTCCTGACCATCCCCTAACGCTGATTTCTGGAATAAACCTTAACCTCACTGCACTGCTGAGTATGCTCCATATTTCCTTCAGGAGGCGACCACATCCATAGGGACCATCACGGGGTTCCTACACCATCTGCCTCACAGAAACAGAGAGATGTATATTGGTAACTTGGATGAAAGATGGCTTACATCAGTATACAGAAGTCAACCATTTTAAAGGAGAGGAAATTTACTTCTTATCTCTAGACAGTAAATCTTAAGTGTTGCTATATTTAATTACAGCATTTCCTTTCTTTCGTGGACATGCTCATGTGGTCATCTTGCAATATCAGACTGTTCTTCACTTCCTTGAAAAGTTGTTCTGGTTGTTGCTGTTGTTTTTCCCCCTCATAGTGCTTATTTATTTATATTAATTTTTTTTTAAATGTAAACTTTCTCTGGATAGGGCTAAAGCCCACTTGCCTCCATTACAATTGCTTACTTGAAACAGTCAGGATTTCATGATTGTTTAGTTCCATAGTTTCTATCTACAAATGGGGGTTGCTCTCTTCTCCCAGTTAGTAGGGATAGGACAAGGGGAAAGGGCCTCAAATTGTGCCTGGGGAGGTTCAGATGGAGATTAGGAAAGATTTCTTCACTGAAAGAGTGGATAAGCATTGAACAGGCTGCCCAGGGAATTGTCACAATCCCTGGAAGTGTTCCAAAACTGAGTTGATGTGACACTCCACACACCAAACAAAAAAAAAAAAACACCCAAACCACACCCCAACACCAACCACACCAACACAAACCAAAAAAACAAAACAAAAACACCCCCACAAACACACAACCCACCCAACACACATTGCTGTATGGTTCTGTGGGCATGGAGGTATTCAGCTGAAGGCTGGACTTGATTATCTTGGAGGTCTTTTCTGATTCTAAGATTCTATGATTCTAAAGTAAGCCTTAGGTGGACTAAGCAGCTGGCTATCATGAGAGCTACAAGTGCTTCCCAACCCTGAAAGACTGACCCAATACTTCTGAAGCTAAAGACTCCAAAATCAGCTGTCTCTGTAATCTTGCAAGTTAATAGACAATCCTAAAATAATTTTATGAAGTCATCATTACACAGCAGTAGAGAGTCAAGAAACTCAAATTCTGAAAACTTCAGGAGCCTAAAGTCATAAACTGAATTCATAACCTTTTCAGATATTTTTAAAAAGTTGCTGCTAAGGGTAATTTTCATGAAGAAATAGAACTTCTATTGCTTTGGGAGACATCATCCTGATTAAATACATTAAAATGCTATTATTTATTAAAGTTAGAAAGTTGGTATATCCCTGATCTTGGGAATGATTGATGCGATTCTTTTAGCTCTGAGTGTAAATTCAGAAATTAGTCATAATTCAACTTGTAGCTTAAGACAAAATAGTTATGTGACAATACAATGCTCCTGAAAAAAGAAGCATGTTGTACCTTAAAATGTACTCCTAGTAGCTTTACATGGATCGCTGCTGCCTCAGTCAACTGTCCTACCTGGTTTTTTTCAGGTATTCATCCTCCAGTGAAGGGGTTTAAATTATTTTTCTTGTCACTTGATATTGTAAATCTTCACCAATTCAGAAAAGCACAAGGAAATGTGAAATATCAGCTATGTAAGCAGTCTATTAAATGTTATTAGAAATACATGCTCTTTTTATAGTGAGCTCAAAGCCTCTTGATTATTTATATAAACTGTTTATAGGAGGTTTACAGCTACAAAGGGGATTTTTTTGTACATTATTTGAAAAAGTACTTCCCAGGGTAGAAGTGATCGTGATAAAATGATATCTTTATAGTAGAGCTGTGTTTCAAGGACACTCATATAAAATAGTAAATTTCATTTCTTGGCGCAATAGAAATGGAGAGCTTACTGTACCATCCAGTGTCTATGTCTCTAGGATGAAAATGTTTAAAATTTTATCTCAGGGTTGGAATTGAGTTAAAAGCACATTTTTATTCAGATCCTTTATTCAGTAAAGTACTGGAAAGATATACAGGAATTAGTAGATAACTTGGAGAATATTAGTGAACAAAAAGAAACAATGAAGAGTAAACTGATTAACTCACCTGGGAGTGATGTTTTACCATGGGAGAATTTTTTCTACAATGTCTTTTGCATTCAACCCTCAATAACAAAAAAGCAGCACTTTTTCACTTGTTTACAAAACACATTGTTACTGATTAAATTGCAAATGAAGAATGGCTGAATTTATTTAATCCATAGCTAAAGCCTGTAGAAATTTCAGACATCAAGACTTTGAATCCCATTAAGTACAGGCAATTAAGAAACCTTTCCATGTTCAGCATCCTGTTATGAGACAAACATGCACTTTATTCCAACTCTACTAAATAAAAATAAAAGTTGTTCTAATTGCAGAAGAGAGTACCCAGAGAATTGATAAAATTATGCTTTTGCTATGATTAGGTTTTCTACAAGGCACAATATATTGTTGATAGATTATGCATAGCTGCTTTACTACATATGTCTTCAGTGCTATTGCAGATTTTAATTATCATTGAATGACTTGGCTTAGATCTTCACACACACACATAATTGTAATGTATTCTAAGAAGAGTTATATCTCGCTTTAGCAATAGGAATTTGAAAATGAAGTTGTTTTTTTTTTTTTTGACAAATAAACCTTTTTGCAGTTACATATTTAAACCTTGCAGTTGCAAGCAAAATACAGCTCATACTTAATTTCTGCCCTATAATCCAAGGGTTTCTGCCTTTTCTAGTGACCTCTGAAAGCCTCTGTCCATTTAGAAATATGCAATTTAACTCAAACACTAATTATCCAGTAATGAGATTCTTATATTTTGCTTAGAAGCTCTGTGAAAAGAATTGTGATTTTCTTAGCTTAAATTGGCTTTTCGCTTAAACCCCACAGAACTTCTGGATTCAAAATATTCAGATTTTCCTTTTAAAGTTTCTAAAATAATGAGGACCTGAAATAATTTCTAAAGTAATAGAGGCCCTGAGACACCTGCTTCAACTTTGAAGTTCTGCTTTGAGAATGAGTTGGACTATAGGACACACACACTTCCAGCTCACTTCCAATTCAAATTGTAATTCTATAGCTCTGTGATTCTGTGACTTTAATTGACATTTATTAGTGATTGATTTTGAAGGGTGTAATTATATACTAAGGACTGAGCATTGTAGGCTCCAAACTTTGAAATCTCACCCTCTGTTTCCTAGACAGACCTCAGTCATTCTTAATACTTAGTTCAGCTTTTCCTTTCCTCTGTTTCATTTTAACTCCTACAGTGCCAGGCTACTTTTTTTGGTAACTCCGAAATACTTGAACATTTCCCTTTGACTTTGTCTTCTCTTCCCCTGACCTTGACAAGTCCCTGTTGGCATAATCACACTACAACATTTTTACGTCATACTGATGTCTATGATGGTGCAATTTTAAGATCCTATGTTTGCAATAAAATACAAGAATCGGACTAAACTTGAGTGAAATATCTTTTCTGCCATAACCTGCATTTTGAATTCAGTTAAATACATCCTTTTGTGAAATCTTAAAATCTAAGCCAAACTTCTAAAAGAAGAAAAATTTAAAAATCTATTTTTCAAGCAGTTAACGAACTTTTCTTTAATCATTGCTTACAAAGTGTGCAAAATAAACTCCATCTTTCAGATTTTTTTTTCCTGTTATCTCTGATATCTGTTGTGAAAACTGGGAACTAGGGTGTAAGGTGACAGTGTCATTGGAACTCAGAATGAAAAGACAGACTCTCTCCCAAAAAGTTCCTGAATTAAGTAGAGGAGAAAAAAAAATAGGTGAAATAGAACAGAAGGGGTACAAAACCACATTAAGAACACACAAACTACTGATAATTTTCAGAGAATCACAGAATCATGGAATGGTTTGGGTTGGAGTGACCCTTCCTCTTGGTTTCTTAGGTATATGTTGACTGTGTTTCACAGAGATGCAACAATATTTGCAGCAAGACTAAGATTGAACCACATCTAAATCCAGAGAGCAGATTTTATTTGTTAATATGGGAAGACCTGGAGCAGTGGACTTAGGTTTTTTCCACCTTGGAGCAGATGACACCAGCAAATTCACATAGGATCCAGATTTGAAAAGTCAAGAATTATATGGTCTAGTCGAGGAATAACCTGTATTAATATATTATCTATCAGTTTATCTGAAGACATATAATTTTACATGGCAACAGTATATGAGAACTTACAGTATCTGCGCAGCTGTACTGGTACTTGAGATCCACAAATTCAGAGTAAGTTAATATTAAAAAGACAGCAAAAACAAAACTTACAGTTACATAGAGCTATTGTGCATAAAAACACAGTGCTATCTCATTTATAGGAATTAGTTGGGTGATATGATGCAAAGTGACGCCATAAACTGCAGCAAAACATATTTTTCCTCCTGGCTTAATGTTTATATTGGTAGGCTAACAGAAGTTCTCTTTGCCCTAGAGTGGTGTGTGTTGCGTAACTTGCCCTTCCTATGTCTTCATATGATGTAACTCATTATTTTTATATATTATTTGGGGTTTTTTTAAAATGAATAATTACTCAAGGTAAAAAGTAGGCTTCGTAAGTGGGGGCTGAGCATGTTCATGCAAAGTGACTGTTTCTGACAAATGAATACACAGGACATTTTTATTGTTTCCGCTGTTTTATGAATTTTCAGACCTTCTAAAACAGATTGCTTCCTAACTATAAGTCTGGCCAAGCATCTCCTATTCTGGTTAAATAACCCAAAGAATTAATGATTCAAGCAGCTGTCTGTGGTTCTCCAGTATCAGTGGATCAAAGAACTCAAAACTAATCTAATTCCTATTTCTAAAGGTACATGAGAACTCAGGTCCTTAACATTGACTTCTTTTTTTTCCGTGGTTCTGGGTTTTTTTTTTTTTTTCTGGAGACAAATATGTATCCACAGAGGCTTGCAGAGCGTTGTTCAGAGACACTGCTAAATTAGACTGACTTTCTGTTCAGTGTGTAGAGATTGTCTGTTCCAAAAGATAAATCAGTATATAACCTTATACTGATAAAGGATTGCTTAGTTCAATTTAATTCCTCTGATTGGAGAGGGCAAATTTGGGGCTTGGTCCTCTGCTGTTTTTACTTGAGACAGACACTTGATGAAATGAGAAGTAATGCAGAACAATCCAGAGGTTTTTGCTGATGGACTTTCTGGTAAAAAACTAAACCAAAAGCAAAGTATGTTTTGAAAACTGACTTCAACTTTATCCAGTAGTCAATTTTGTGTAACTGACAAACTAGATGACTAAAGTCATGATCTTATTAAAACCTAGCTACTATAAATCATCTAATCTGATGCCTGAAGCACTTGTCTTGAGCTTGTAATATATCCTTATTTCAATCTTATATTGCAGAAATTTTCTACTGCACTTCATTTACAAAGATGAGAATCTGAAATCAAATGAAGAGCTAGATGGGAATGGAAATGATGGGAAAAAATGTGACTGTATGGATGACTAGAACTGCATATCTTAGGCTAAACAAAGCTCAGTTTGCACTTCCAGGTGAAAGAGAAAATGGTTGTTTGCTTTCTTGAAAGATGCTGAGCTAAATGTAGCTGTTGACCAACAGTTCTAGCCATAGTGGAACACTTCCTTTTTCCGGACTTTTTGTGAATCTTTGAGCTCAAAATGACATTATGTGTGCACAAACCATCTGTTTATGGTGGTTAAGTACCATAAATATGCATGGTTCTGGATATTCCTAACATGCCAAGGCTCTGTAGATCAAATGGCATAACACAGCATGTCATTTGGAGGAAGGAGGTTCAGAAGTGACATGGGACTAAATGGGTCAACTTCATAAAAAAGACATGGATTTCTATTACTTCATCTTTGTGAGTTTGTATTTCTTGATTTTTTTTTTCAGCAAGGGAATTTTGAATGATTTTCTTACCATAGTGAGAAATGTCGAGAGACAAAGCTAAGAGGGAGTTGCCTCTTATGAAAACCCTCTTGTAGAAGTCACATTGAGAAGGCTATGCCTCAATTCTCCTTCAGTTCTTCATGATGAAAAGCAGAGCTTAAGACTTTGGACAAGTGGTGTTTCAGAGTCTTAAAAGGGAATTCATTTTTAATCTAATATAATTTTATGAACCTTTTGCTTTAAATCCAGATTTACCAGGTAAAAAATGTCTTTTTAGATGTAGGAGTATCCCACAGATTAAAAAGAGTATTTTTATGGGTCCTTGGGTATTTATTGTGAAGGAAGTATAAATAGCTTTGTGGAGCAAGCACAAATTTTACAATGTGCACTAAGCTAGGTTCAGTGGAGTGTTGCTGAATAGTGCAGCTTTGCTAGTTTAGCTGTAAACTGTTCATTTAAAATTAGCCACTGCTGTCATAAAGCTTAAGATTTTCATACATACTACGTAGGGAGAGATAAAGACCTTCCAATTGATGGCTAGTTCTAGTCTTGTCGTTTGTTTCCACGTTGTATTAATACACTGACATTGATTGTTCCAAAAAGTCAGTGGAGAGTTGAACTGTCCTGACTTCCATATCTCCTTAGTGATTGCCACACCTCTGTTTCTGTACAAAAACCCTTATTAATCTTTAGTATATTTTATTTGCTTTAGAAAGTGTATTCAGAAAATGGCACCACATTAAATATCCTCATTTCCAACGGTCTCCTGGGGGAAACTGTACTAGAGCCAAAGATGAGAGCCACACCACGTGGAGCACAGCTTTGTTATGGGTTTGCACTGAGCTAGAAGAGCCAGCACTCCTCCCACACCACTAACCAGCACAAATTGACTCTCCACTGCTTTTCCGTGTCCATTCATGGATCTCATTCCTCTGGTTACCACACAACAGGATTCTTGAGTAATTTTAGCGCTGCTGATGTTCAGCTGAGTAAACAAAATACATTTCACCCTGGCAAGGCGATCAAGCAAACCTGGGTGAAAGCACATTGTGAAAGTGAAGAGGTTAAAAGAAATGAATGCTAATTCTGGCATCAAATGATACACAGAAAAGGAATCAGAGTAAGCCTTTTCTAGCACTCCAAAGCATCCTGAGATAGTGTCTGCTAATGAAAATTGCTCTAATAATTTGAAATGCATGCATATCAGATGCACATATCCCGTGCACTTAAATATTTTAACTAAATTGAACTTCTATTGGAAATTCTAATTAATGCCTTGTTAAACATGTTACATTTTCAGCAAGATGCACGATATGTAATCTGTTCCACTGCTCCACTCCTGGGAAATATTTGAAATTTTCGTCTCCCTCATAAATTACACTTTAGATTTTGATGAAAATATCTTCCCAGATTAAGTATGGTCATTGGCCATCTCCTTTTTTTTCTTGAGAGCAAACTGTTTCTCATTTAATTGCCTTTGGGTATTGCTGCATTTGTATAGTTTCAAATACTATAATTAAAATAACAAACATTAATTATGACAGACTTATGACCAAAACTTCTGATAAAATCTTATTAATCCTTTTCCTGCTTACTCAGACTGTTGGTATCATTCTGCCTAAATACTTATATTTTCAAGTTTGTTGTGAGCTAAACAAACACTCCATTTTCACATTGGTTATAGCTGTACAGATGCCCAGCACATTGAGTGTACTTTCATCCATATATTTACATATTCATATATTCTTTGACACCTCTGCATATATTATAAGAGGGGAGGGGGAGATGGTGTCCAAATTTGTCACAGAAGACACGTGTTAATATGCATTAAAATGTTCAAAGAGCAATATTCATCTTAGCCTCTACATTGAGAAGATATCAAAGTGGCTCAGCGGTGTGTTATGAGCAGCTAATTTGGAACTTCTGCTCCCTGTTAGTGTCATTCTGTCTTTGAGTGAGATTTTGTTCAAGTGCAAAATCTCCCTCAGACTTTTTCTTTTTAATCCTGGGAGGCTGCTCAGAATGCATCACTTGTGAGTGCTGTCTGTTCACAGTGAGAAAGGTCATAAAAACCACAAACCAGCAATTCACCAAAGGATAAATCAATTAAAATATTACTAATTTGCTACTGTGGAACATACTGGGTGAACTGGTAAAGAGATGCAATTTAATATTCACCTTGGTGAGGATTCAAGATTAAACTGATGATACAGCTTCTGTATCAGTCCAGAGGTTAGACCAATTTATATATTAAATCCAAAACTCCTTGTGCTTTCCTAATCCAAGACATGGAAAAGCATTTTAACACTTTTCAGATCATTTTCATAAACATGGAATATTCTAACAGCAACCTCCATCCAGCCTTCAGTGTGTCTAGGCCGTTGATGACCTTAGGATGCTTCACTGCATCCTCCATTCAGTGCTGCTGCCAAAAAAACTGGGACTATTTTATCATGGCTGTGTCAGACACATAATTCTGAGAATCAGCTGAGGTAGTTAATCAATGCAAACTCTCTGAGATTTTAGTGTTGTTTATATATAACTCTTCCATGGGCCAGAAGAAGTGAGAATGTTAAGGCTGATACCCTGACAATATCAGTGGAACTAGACAAGATTTCTTCTCATTTGGTGTGACCTCTTTGGTGTGATCTTCTCGTTTGGTGTGATCCTCTGAAAGGATCTTCCACCAGTGTGAAACACTTTCAGGAGACATTAGTGAGGGGAGCTTTCTTAATGTATTAGTCAGAGAGAAAGGATGTGATGCTGCCTAAAGGAAATAGAATGTTACAAGTGACTGAAAAAGTGGGGAATAGTAGGGAAATTAGAATCCAACCTCAACAGAAGTGTTCACACTAGCTATCTATACTATGTATCATTATAACTAGGAATATATATTCCTTCAGATTCTTGTTTGCTTTTGCTGATGTCAAACATTACCAGATGGTATACTGCGTTTTCTGTATTCACCTCCTTTTTATGTCACACTTTTCCTGATCTGCAGTTTTCACAGGTTTGTTTCTTTCCTTTTTTTTTCTTAGAAAAGATATTATAATGTTCTTAATTCTTAGCCCTATTGCCAGATTTTTCTCTCCACTGAAACCACTTCTTAGTTCATAAACTTAATTTGTCCCTTTTTCTTAAACAAGCTTTCTGTCTCTGCTGCTTTCAGACTTAATGAGTTGAGTGCTTCAGAAGCAAATACTGCTTGTAAAAAATACCGTGAGCTTATTCGTATTATTTTCAGATCCTGCAACAGTAAGGACTGTATGCACAAACTATATTATACATATTTCACACATATGAATTCTGAGGTTTAATGCTATGAACCAACACATTTTGATACCAGCCTAAAAAGCAAAAAATTATCTGAGTGAAAGTCGGACTGTTTTTTTGATAATTAGTGTTTAAAAAACTCCTCTTCTTAATGAGACACGATAAGCTACAAAGGACGAAACTGGATTGTCCTCCAGTGCGTGTGGCAGGCAGGCAGTGCAGAGGAATGTGTGACTCGAGTCACAGAGTGGGTGGTGGCACCAGCCAGGGTAGTGGTGGGTGTTGTGTTTTTCTGCTGAAATGACTTCTCTTTGGAAGCACAGACTGGAGAGCCATGAACTCGGTGTTTATTCTCAGTCACCTCTCTTTCCAGACTTTCTTTTTCAGTATCCATAAAATAGACAAACTGGTTGTCCTAAATTTTCAGGATTCCCATTTGCCAGTCTCTGTAATGAATACACAATAGGGAATAATTAGCATAGAAAGATATGCAAGTACGTGATGAATCTTACACATTTTCTTCCCAGAGAACTTGTAGGTGTCCCATCCCTGGAAGTGTTCAAGGCCAGCTTGGACAGGGCATTGTGTAACCTGGTCTGGTGGAACATGATTCTGCCTGGAGTTGGAACTAGATGATCTTCAAGGTCCTTTCTGATGCAAACCATTCTGTGATTCTATGATTACCTTTTGACGTCATTTTCATTAATATGAATGATTTTAATACCCATGTGGAATTTAAATCACACCTTTTTTTTTTTTTTTTTTTTTTTTCCTGGTTACCTCCTAGCACACAATAATGGGATTAAAATCTCCTTCTGTCTCTCTGAGTTACTGCATACTAACAGGTGATGTCATCAGCGCAAGAATTTAAGAGAGACATAAGTATATATAGAAAACTTTCCCAGGCACTGAAAACCATCTGACAGATATCTGAGGAAGAATCAATCAACTATTTGAACAGAAAGAAGTAAAAATAAGTGAAACTGTCAGGAAAATCAACTGATGAAATTTAAATTTTAAATTACTATTACCCAGGACACTGGGTTTAAAATACCTAACCTTTGAGAAAATGCTGTTCATTTTTTTTAACAATGCTAGTGTACAGAATTATGATGCTATCCTTTGTCATCACATCAAAAACTATTATAGTACTGATGGAGGAGGGAGAGACTTCTGCTTACTGAATTGCAATCTCCACCTGCTGCATCTCCATGGCAGCTCTTGCCAATCTTCCTGATCTGACCATCTAACAAGCCTTCTCAGATGCAAACTCAAGGATTTCCTCTCTTATCACTACTCCAAGTGCTCCTTTGTGTTTGTGTAGATGATCACATAACATAACACTGCTTATATATCTGTGGATCCATCTATATTCTTCACAGCAGATTTTTGATGTTCTTTTGTTTGCTCTTTGGCACATGCTGCTAAAGCTTTCGTTTGTCAGAGAGTCTGTTTAAATTATTTTAGAAAGGAATGTGTTCACATGTAAATTAAGGGACTTGCTTTCACTAGATCTTGTGGCAGAAGTGAAACTCAGGCAGTACATGTGTACTTGCCTCATCTTCATTGTCCACCCATCAATCCATAGGAAGAAAGACCCAGGGAGTTTAAGGCCAGGAGGAGCTGCTTGAAGAGCCATAGGATTTTGTCACATTTCCTTAAGCCTTAACTTGCACTGGAATAAAGAGCATTTGTATTTCAAAGGTTTATATCTCCTCACAAAGCCTTCAGTCCTGAAAGGTATCTGGTAACTAAGTCACCTCTTCCTTCGGCAGTTTGTGCTGATGGCTCCTTTCCCCCACCATGTAAGTGTAAAGTTGTCCAGCAATAGTTTACAGTCAGTGATTCTTGTTATGGCTTCTTCCACTATATAAAATACTGCATTCAAATAATTTCTCAGTCATCAGCTGGAAATTTAAACAGCTTATGCTTTTAAAACTTCCACTGAAAGAAAATGTTTCACCCTCATTTGAATATTTTCTTTTTCTGCTCTTTATTTCTAATGTCCTTATTAAAATGTAGACATTTTAGTTTTATGTAGTATCCCTGCATCAGAGGTATGATTCACTACTCTGAAGTAAAATTGCTTCTGTACTGCCCTTTGCTACTAAATGGATCTATTTCTCTTCAAATTTATATCTGAGGATTAAGTTAAATTTTTCCAAAATAAGCAGTGAATCACAGAATCAAAGAGTGGGTTTGATTTGAAGGGACCTTTAAAAATCACCTAGCTCAAATCCCCGTGCCTTGGGCAGGGACGCTTTCCACAGGACTAGCTGGTTCAAAGCCCCATCCAACCTGGCCTTCAGCACTGCCAAGGGTGGGCTGTACACAGCTTCTCTGGGCAACATCTCTCACCACATCTTTCTTACCACTCTGATCATATATTTTTCTTCCTGATTTCCAATCTAAGCCTATTTTCTTCTAGGTAAAACTGTTTGTCTTGTCATTAGAGGCACTGCTAAAGTTTATTTCCGTCTTTCTTGTAAGCCCTATTTATTTACTGAAAGGCTGCAAGGAAGTCTTCTTAGAGTCTTCTCCTGTCAATTAACAACCCTAGCTCTCTCAGTTTGTCCTCAGAGCAGAGGTGCTCCATCCCTGTGATCATCCTTATGGCCTCCTCTGGACCCACTCCAACAGGTCCATGTCCTTCTTATGCTGAGACCCCAGAGCAACACTGCAGGTGGGGTCTCACCAGAGCAGAGCAAGGGGCAGAATTCATCCCTCACCCTGCTGCCCATCTGCTTTGGATGCAGCCTAGGACATGGTTGGGTCTCTGGGCTGCAAGAGCATGTTGTCAGGTCATGTCCGGTTTGTTGTGGTTTTCAAGTTTCATAAAACATGGTAGGAGTTTCTTTGCTCATCTGTCACAAGCCTTCAATTATTTCTGTAGTCCCTGTTTTCCTATTATCAACACTCTTTCTGTAGACTTTACCTATTTTCTTTAGCTCTAAATATGTAACTTACTTGTACTAAATGCAAAAAAAAAAAACTGAATAGGAGTAATTTCAACTATTTGCTTGAGTAAGCCTGTGTTTTCTTTAGGATCAGAGGTGAGAAATAGGCACTTTTAAGGTGTTACTAATCTGAACTAACATAGACATCTAAAAGTTCCTATTTCTGTCCTTTGCCTGAAAAAAAAAATAGGTGCCTTTTACAGTGAGCCAGATTTCCAAAGATATCTATACTGTAAATGCTTTCATTTATTCAAGGAATCCCATCCCTCAAGGCTGAATGGATATCTACAACTCAGACTTCAGTACTCCTAACCTGACCAGTCCTTATGTCATCCAAAATTTTAATCAGAAATACCTTTATGTATCTCCAAAGATTTCTTGAAATGGTTCAGTAGTGCAGCATGTGCTACTATAGCTACAAATCTACATGAAAGACATTTTCATTCAAAACATGTTGCTCCACTGTTGACCACTTTTTAAATTTATCATCTAGTAAGTCCTTTGTCTGTTAAATCCATGCTTTGATGCTGTTTAGTAGTGCTAACTTTCTAACTGCTTCATATGCAATGGCCTTTCAGAAGCCTGAATATTTTACATCTGACAGTTATCCTTGTCAGCCAAAGCCATGCGCTCAACAGAGGATGCAAACAGGTTTAGGAGGACCTGCTTCCCTTAAAATCTGGGGCAAGCAGTTTGAAACAGTTTTCTTTAATTTCTGTTCAACTGAGACTCTGGTTTCTGTCAATGGGCTTTTTCTAAATTTCTGAAGAAGGACTAGATATAGCAATATGCTTCTTATGATCCCTCACATAGTTGCTGTGCAGCTTTTGTATTCCGCCAGGAAATTCCTAAAGGTTCCTAATAGCTCCTTATCTCAACATCAGCTGCACCCATAATATGGTAGAATATTAACTCAATCTGAGAATATTTTATTAGTTGCTTAATATAAGGATAAGCAACTTTTGGTTTAGCTGGAAAGTGACTCTAAATATAGACTTTTGAGTGGTTATAAGCATCTGTACATGAAACATTATTAATGTACCTTTAGACGTCAACTTTTTTTTTTTTTTCCATTTGGAAGGTAATACATCCTTGGAAGGTAATACATCCTAATTATCAATCCTATTTCTCTATTAAAGTCATGAACCAGTTCAGCTGCTCAAATCATCTTTTTGGCCGGAAGATGCACAAAGTTTGTGTACTTCAAAAAGTGATATTTGGGCAGAAAATACATATCTTAGTCATGACTGTCAAGTCTTATAGAGAATGTATGAACTATATTAAGATGTGCAATTGCTCTGGTAGTTTGTTTTCTTTCTCTGGGTTCTCTAAAAAAGGTCTTGAATGCCTGGTATATAAAAATATATTTTGGCCTTCTCCACAGAACTGCCAGGGGCAATGAGACATCTTCACTTTTTCTGTTCTATGAGTCCAGGTGACATTAGAGTCAAAGCAGCAACTGGTAAAAACTGAATGAATTTGTACAGAACAGATATCTCTCCCCTTGATTCATACAGACTTCCAGACTTACTCCATTATGTTTCATGTTCTGAAAACACCCAACTGTAGTGATTCATTGGTTTCCTTGGCTTGTGAGCAATAGCTTTATTTTTCATGACATCTGTCCTAATACTTCTGACATCCTCTTATAATTTCATGCTTATGACAAAACTGGTGTTCCTTATTTCCAGGCACAGGTAGATCCTGTTGCCCAAAAAAGCAGAGCTGGGTGCCAGGGAGAGGTTACTTAATATGTAAAACATGTTCAAATATTCTTCCAAAGTTACAGACAGAAGATGTTATGGATAATTTTAATTTTGAGTTTGTGAATGGGCTTTGAGTTGAAAAGCTTTTTAGACCTAAATTCAGCTTTACTTGATTTCTTTAAAAAATCAAATGCTCTTTTAATCACTTATTATTCATGTTTTCTCTCACTCTATAACATTTTAGGGGCTATTAAGGACCTTTTAAAGTCAATAAAAATGATACGGTTATATTATGAATATATGGGAATTAATTTGCCTAAACACCCACTTCTCAATCAGCATCTCAGATGCAGACCTTTAATTTTTATTCCTCTTTCAAGCACAGAGCTTATTTACCATTTCTGAGAGGTTGTGGCTATAAATACTGCTAGTGCTTCTATTTTCAAGACAGACACATAGTATACATCTACTTTCTTTCAATACTAAAATGTCAGTATTGGTTTTTATTTTTCCTCATCACCATATGTGCCACAGAACTGAAGTGGAAGGAACCCTGTGAGGTCTCTGTACAACCTGTTCTTCAAAGTAGGCTCAGCACTGATGTCAGAGCAGGGTTATCCAGTTGCATCCTGAAAAATTCCAAGGCTTGAGATCCCTCAACCTCAATGGACTCTGTTCAAGTTCTTAATTAATTTCATAATAATTTTTTCCCCCTTATGAGGTCCAGATGGAACCTCCCCCAATTCAGTGGATGACTATTGTCTGTTCTCCCACAAAGCATCTGGGTAAGGAGTTTGGCTTTGTCTTCTTGGTTACCTCCTTGCAGGTGTTGAGAAGGAGCCCCTAAAAGTCCCTCCACTCATTCTCTGGCTGTTGGGAGATGAACATCAGTTTCTCTTCTTTGTGAAACATTTACTTTAGGCTTGTTTCATACTAATTCATACAGGCTTAATACACTTGTTCTTTTTATGCTACAGAATTCTGTAACTTCTAATACTTTTGATTTTATTAAGTCAAACAATTTTTTTTCCTGGAACCGACAATATTCTAAATGAGCCAAGATTTTCAGATCCCAAATTTTATTACTCATTCTTTAATAAAGCATCTGGTTATCACACTCTATTATTCTAATCTCCATTCTGCCGTAATAGCTTAAGAAATTTTGGCAGTAAGATATTAATTATGCTAGCAATAATTGACCTCCACACCTAAAAAGTGCAAGAAGGTGCATATATATAAATTAAGGCTTATAAATGTGACAAAATGCCAGCAGCATTTGACATCAACTACACACCTTCTGTCTCTCTTCAATGTGTTTTGAGCTAAAAAAGCAGTTGTTTGACTTGGGTGCATTTGAGTTGCAACATTTCAAATAAAGTCCCTTTTTTTTTTTTGCTTAATTACAATGACTATATTAAACACAAAACTCAAAGAGTTCCTTTTTACCATGTTCCTTAACATTCTGCTTTCAATCTGGACCCTTTTATTCCATAGCAACTTAATTTTTTTTCTGATTTCCCCAGCTAATGAGGAAACCAATGATGATTTAAGATTTTTTTTTTCTGTTAAAGAAGGATTTCTACTCATCACAACTGCAAGAAAACACAATGAAACAAAACATCAGTAAATGCTGTTTTCTTTTATCACTGTTTTTTGACATTACTGACTTGTTACACTATTTTTAGATGAGGAATTTTTTTTGTATTTTAAACACAAAATAAACAAATTATCTATTTTACACATTATTTTTTCAATTTGTTTGGCTGCGACAACCTAGAGAAAATGGCTTAAAATGACAGTAATTGTAGAAAAAGGGATTCTGGGTATTAAGCTCCTTTCATTTCTATGTTATTTAAAATAATGAATGGAACAGATATGGCTAATGTTCTTCCCTGTGGCATGGGAAATGCTGGCTTCTGGAGATATGAAAATGATTTTCCCACTGCCAGGGGCACCTCTTTCCCACTTGGCAGAGCTCCAGGCTTTACACTGACAGCAGGCTGAGTGCATGGAAACTCAAGCTAAGAGCTTAGTGGCAGATGGAGCTAAATGTCACCACCTCAGACATGGATTTGCCCAGCGTTGGGAGATCATGGAGGGAGCCCTGAGAAGTCAGGACTGTCATCACCCTCTTCCTCTCCCAGCAGCTTGAGCTTTTCCAGACATCATTCCTGTATGTGCACTCATCTGGCTGGCTCTTCTGGAGGTGCTCCGTAAAACTTCCCAGCATTAATGTCATGCCATGCTCAGTGTCCAGGGGCTCACGTGGCTTTTGGTTTTCTTCCACCATCAGGTGGACTGGGAGAACAAAGAGACAACACATAAATTCATTAAATCATCTCTAACAAGAACTGAGGCTGTGCAGGTCTGGTAGTGGTTTAAATGTTGTCTGCACCAAGGAGGGCAGCCTTTGGAACCTGGAAAAGAGAGGATTTGGCTGTAGTGCAGCAGACGTTGATTATCTGTACCATTGGTCACTAATGAGATTTTGGTAGCTCAGCAAGGCTCTATAGCCCCAGGGCAGAAGAACACAGGGCTCACCTTAGATTGCAACTCCCTGGATATGCATTAAGGCTCTTCTCTTGTTCTTTCCTGTCTATACTTTCATTTTCACTGCTGATATTTTCTACCTGCAGCTCAGTTTTTCCCAGGAGTTAGTGGCTGCTGCCTGTCATGCTGGGCTCAGTTCTGTCCATCAGATTTGGTGTAGTGTGAGCCCCCAGTTGTGTCTGAAAGACCCCAACACCTCCAGGCTGCACTGAAAAGCCTTCAGCACACAACATGCACTGGCCAATAGATGAACACTCTTCCTTCCACACCAGTTCATGTATAGAAATCTGGTCTGGGACATCTGGGAATTAAGGGAAATGCTGCATCTGCTTTAGAAATATATGACTTGCTACTGTTTCTCTGAGGAAATTTTGGCTTCCTGGAAAGCAATGGTGCAAGACCTGCATGCTCATTAATTTGTTCTTGTGTTCAGAAGTGATATTCACTGACTGTTAGAACAATCTGCAAAACTTTATTCATAAAAGCAACTCCTTCTGCAGGAGTCTGTTTCTTGGGTTTACATTTTATGTTAAGCCTAGCAGGATATAATTTATGCAAATAATCTTTCATTGTTTCCTCATTTTGGCAGGACTGTTGAAAAATTTGAATACCAATATTTCCAGTGACTCAGAACAATGCCTGAAGTGAAGAGATTTTCACTTCTTTCCTCTGTAATTATTTTATCATAAAAATTTTTGGGTTTTATGAATATTTTGCTGTGCTATGAAAATATCGCTCCCAGTCATACTATCGTAGAAATATATCTTTAAAGAAAAAAAGGGGCAATGCGTGAACACTGGATTAATTTTCAGATTTTAAATTCCACTGACAAAGATTTTTTTTCTAGGCTGATGGGGTGATTTTATAACATTTCCTTGTTAAAAATAAAAAATTTACCAAGTATAATCCTTCAGGCTAAAAGGACAAATTAAATTTCTTCTTTTCTGAAAAATCCTAACGTTGTATAAAAATTTAGGTTGAAAGGGATCTCTAGAGGTTGTCTGGTGCAATACCCAGTCAATGTAGAAGCAACTTTGAATTCTGAAATTACATCCAGCTTCAAAGTTAGATGAGGTTGTCCAAAACCTTGTCCAGTCAAGTGTTGAATATTTCCAAGGCAAGACATCTTCAAAACCTCTCCAGGTGACCCATTCCAGTGCTTGACTACCCCTATTGTACTTTTTGTCTGGTGAATTCTGTATTTTTGCTCTGCATTTAGGAGATGACTCCATCACCTCCCATCATGCAGCTGAAGGCAAATTTCCTTCCCTAGCCTTCTTATCTCCAGGCTGTACACACTCTGCTCTCAACCTCTCTATATCATGTGCTCTGAGCCACTCATCATCTTTTTGGATCACCATTGAACTTGTTCCAGCATCTTTCTTGTGGGACACACAGTACTGAAACAAAGTAGCCAGAGGAGTCTCATAGTTACAAGATGATAGAAATGGTAAAAACATTGGTATAAAATCTGCAGAAATGAGTGAGAATACCTCTAGGTGCTGCTTCAGTTGAGAGATGCTCAATTACATTATTATTATTATTATTATTACTATTATTATTATTAAAAATAAAGTGACCTTTGTGTATTGCAATCCTCCATGAGTTAAACCGATATTGGAAATCTTATATCTTTGAAAAACTTTTTATTATTTATCTGATGGTATATAGAAAATGGTGATGTCAGTTGTTATAGGCGAATGAAAAGTTACTTTTATTATCATTTAGGGCTATGCGGATGCTTCATGTTGTTTACAGACACACAAAAAAATGTTGTATACAGAGTTTCCTTATCTCAAAGTGTTTACTCAGAGTGAGCCATGCAAGGAGCAGTTGAGGTCACTCGGTTTGTTCAGCCTGGAAAATAGGAGACTGAGGGGAGACCTCGTCCTGGTCTCCAAGTTTTCATGAGTAGAAGTGGAGGGGCCCACACTGATCTCTTCTTCTCTTTGTTGATCCATGACAGGACCAGAGGGAACTGCATGATGCTGTCAGGGCGGTTTAGGTTGGATTTTAGGAAAAGATTCTTCACCTAGAGGCTGGTTGAGCACTGGAACAGGCTCTCCAGGGGAGGGAGTTGTCACAGCACCAGTCTGACAGAGCTCAAGAAGGATTTGAACAATGCATTCAGGCACATGGTGTGACTCTTGGAGATGTGCTGTGCAGGGCCAGGAGCTGGTTTTCAATGATCCCAGTTTGTCCCTTCCAACTCAGGATATGTTAGGATTCTATGAAATTATTTTATTGATCTTTTCCAAAATGTAAGTTTCAAAAAAACCAAACTTATTCTAGTGTGTGTTTAGTGTAGTTTGTCTTGTGAAGTCATACGAAAAGGTCATAACTGTCCTCGAACAACTATTTGTGTAACATTCATACTTCTATTTAACATCATATTGCCAGCAGTTAATTTGTGCAATTCACTGAAAACAAGTGTGATCTACAAGTTCTATACTGAATTTACCTTAAGACGTGACATCAAGTACAGATTTGAGGAACTAATATAATATGTTGACATGTTTCTAACATCTTGACCATCAGGTGCTATTTTACAGAAAATGGAGCTGAGTGTTGATTTATACCCTAAGGGTTCTGCAGAAAAAGCTAAATTATTCCTTGTAGGAATCCTCTAGTTTTTGCTTTTTACCCCTTGTAACTGTTTTAATGTAATAATGTTAAATAAGCTCTGACTGCATATACTCAGCCTATAGAATTAGAGAAGCTGAATCAGCACTGCAACAAGCACTTTTAGAAAAGGAGGATCTTTGCTGCACTTTGCACTGAAATTACACTGAGTGTTGATGTCAGCTCTATGTAAAGCAATAAGCATTACTTCTAATTACTGAGTTAGAGTGGCTTTGAGCAAATGGTGATTGTAATGAGAGTTTTCATTCTTTCATACTTTACAAAAGGCTGCCTTAGACAAAGATTTGCTCATACCTTCCTAGTTAAACTTCGTTTTCCTCCAGAAACATTTTAGTGACTTTGTTTTAATACTGGACTTAGAGTTCCTGTTAATGGCAAAGGAGACTTAAAAAGACTTCAACCTGAGTACTGAGACAAAAAGTGGGGCAAAGCTCAGAAATAACCACACCGTGCAGCATTCCTCTAATCTCAATACAGCTTAGAAGAATAGAAAAAAAAATAACACCTCCTGCCCTGATTAAAAATTGAAGTGTCAGAAGTTGCACCCTGGAATTTGCACTTCAGATACTCTCTCCTGAAATGCAGCTGATGATTCATTGTACCTCTGTTAAAAGCTGCTAAATATAAGTAAAAACTAATTCCTTTATTTCTTCACCACTTCTGCAAACTGTAGGTGAAAGACACAAGGAGTGGGTATTTGAATTTTATCTGCATTATTATCAGAACTTTCTGGAAGAGACGAGGAGATTTCTTCTGAAAAAGGTGAAGAGGGGCCAAGGAAACTGCACCCACTTTGCTACCTAGCTGTCACCTCCTTAAACTGTCATACTCCAGAGCCTTCAAGAATGTTTTGTTGCCATGGTTTTTTTGCTGCTGAAGACCACCAAGCTCTTCCCAGGTGTACTCTAAAGTGACCTAGACAGATAGTTTTGCCTCCTTAACAAGTAAATGAGTACCAGATATATTTACAAGCAGTCTCCCCATAATCTCTATCACACCATATTTTTTTCAAGTCTTTAGGTGAAATCTCTGATAAATTGAGTGTAGCTGGCTTTGCCTTAAATATCCCGGGAACAGAGCTTCATCTCAAGCACAGAACTAGACACTATGAAATGCAAAACATCCATCAAGAACCCAGTGGATTGTGTCTTTTGACTTGACTGCTGAGTCACCTCTCTCAGAATGCTGAGACTGTGAGAGGAACTGGAGCAATATATCTGTAGGGTCATTATTGCCACAGATGCATTAAACTGTAAGAGCTGAAGTAATCAGTAGTCAATCTGCAGGTAACTCAATCACTAGAAGACTTCAGAAATTGGCTGATTTGTTAAAGCAGCAATTTTCTTGACTGTAATTTCCAGGAATGACAGCATCTGTTGGAAAGCACTTGAGAAAACTTTCATTAAGATAAATTTGAGTATCACATTATCCATTAAGAACAAGATAAATTCAGAAGTTTATTCTCCCATAAGTAAAAATGTCAGCTCCCCCAGCTGCATCACCTTTGCTCAGTTACATAGCTCGGGCCAACTTGCTTTATCCTTAACACAAAAATGGTTTAATTTCTCAATATTTACTTGTTAGAAGCCTACTATTTTTAAAAATTTTATCTTGAATATAATGTTAAATAATTAAAAAAAAGAAATGCATCATGTTTCCCACACCTTCCCACAGGGGAAGACCATCTGACCATCTCCACCTTCCTGATATCCATGCATGCAGACAAATTCATAGAATCACAGGGTATCCTGAGTTGGAAGGGACCTATCAGGATCATCAAGTCCAACTCCTGGTCCTGCACTGAACAGCCCTAAGAATCACACCATGTGCCTTAGAGCATTGTTCAAATGCTTCTTGAACTCTGTCAGGCCTGGTGGTGTTATAAATACTTTGGTTCCTATTTCCATGAGAATTTTGAGGAAAATACTTGTCCACAAATTTTCATTAAAAACCCCAGAAACAACAGTCTGGGGGGGTTTGTTTGTTTGTTTGCTTTTTTGTTTGTTTGGGGTTATTTCCCTGAAAATTAGAAATATTTTGTTTTAATCTCTTCTAACTTAAATTTGGGAACAATATCAAGAGGGATATTTATGAAAAATAGTATTTTGAACCACACAGATCTGTGATCTAAGCAGACTTTTGGAGGATTTTATCTAGAAATTAAAATAGCTAAACATTTTAGTTATCTCAGAAATAGCCCAGCCACTGTATGGGGTTACACACCTTGTCAGACCAATTATTGTGAGCAGATTTTTTTTTTCAAACTCTATGACATAGTTCACCTTCCTCTAGTGCTACTGAGAAAAGAGACCAGTGAGCTGTATGAGTCTTTCTGATGGCCCTGATTAGGTTCATGTACCATATGTTGGTCATCCTTGAATCTTTAAAAGATCTTTTAAGTTATTTAAATTCAATTTTGTAGAAGAAATTATTTTGCTTTGTTGTTCTATGGTTGGTAGTTCAAAGATGTGAAAGAAAAGATTGTGACTGTTAACACATGATTGTTGAAGAGGGTTGTTTTCTTTTTTTTTTTTTTTTTAATTGTATCAGAGTTAAAAATCATTCAGATTAGGTTGGTTTGAACCATGTTTATTTCAAAATTACTTTAGAATGATCAACAGCAATGAAATCTGATGGTGACTGAACGGAAAAACCATTAAGAAAAGAAAAAAGAAACTAGAGGACAAGTGAAAGGTTATTTCAACCAAATCTTTAGGAAGTGAAAGTGGATATGTAGAAATGCCAAAGTGATCTCACTCTGGGACAGTGTCTGCTGTCCTACTTTTAATTTAATTTTAAGGGTCTTGCTTAAAAATATTAAAATTATCAAAGAATAGAAAGAATTAAAAAAATTTAAAATTTGAAAAGCAACCCAATATTCCTGAATCTTACCACCCTTTTTGACTCATTAAATCTGTCTAAGCTCAAAGTATCTCAGTGCCTATTCTGATTCATGTAAAGAAGAACAATCTGCTAATTCTATCAGCTCTTCTATTATTTCAGGAAGAAAGGATCTAAAAGCTTCCAGTGCACTGAAAAAAGGAAGATTTTTTCTTCATTTCTTTATTCCTGTATTTTGAAAGTTAGCTATATAAATATTTTCTAAGCAAAATCCTCACTTTTATAATTCTGGAAATATTTTATTTACACTTAGTACCTCAACTGTCAATTGAAAAAGGACGATTTCTAGTTTCCTCCATTTTCCTGTTGCATTCATTTTTATGGAAAAAACCCACCTGCTTTTCTTACATAAGGCTAATAAGATGCATTCTCAGACATTTCATAGAGCACTCCTGTGGGTTTGGAGAAACTGAATGAGCAGCATGGAATGAGAGCTATTGCTGACTATTAGTGACATCTCCCTGTGGAACTAAAGAGAGAATACATGCAAGAGAGAAACTGTCTTACTGGCCTTTGAATTTGTTTTACTCTTCCTCTTTGGAGATTGTGATCAGAAGTGGACATAAACTCTACTGATTTATCTTTTCATATACTTGCTCTTCATCGTAGATTTGGGATTTAAGATTACTGAAGGTCCAAAGCCCTAGTGACATAGAAGGAGAAAAACCCCCTTGGTGTAAAGTTAACATCTCCAAGCAGTTACACACTGTCAGTATATGGGGAAAAGATTTAATCAAATTTACAGGTGCTTTAAGTTCAATAGCTGGGATGTGGAGATTTTTTCCTATGATTTTTGCAAGGACAAGTACATAGCAGGATTTTTGTTCAAGCTATAATGTGTCCTCTCCAACAGAACCAGCACCTCCTTGGGCACCCAGCTATGAGGTCAAGTTATGTGCCAGAAATGTGGTGTTTCTCAGACAAAAGGAGGCACAGGACAAGAGAAGCAACTCAACTGCTGAAGTGAGGTTCCAGAAAAAGTGGCTGTGAGCACTGAGAGGCAGATAGGGAAAGGAATTTCAGCCTGTGTAGAAGGGAGAGAAATAGAGATCCTTCCAGTGGAGCTACTCTGGCACAGTATTGGTTGGCATTAACAAAAATTGATAAGCAATAATGAGGATTGGGTATTACTGGCTAATTCTGTCCTCATGTGGGGACTTAGCCTTAGGTCCTTGCTGACCAACCCAATAATTTTGTGTGCTATAGCTGAAATTCAGTCCTTGTTGGGTTCAGCAGGGGCTCCTGTAGACTCTCATCAGCTCAATCAGCCCCAGTGAGGGGCCCAGCAGCAGCCTCAGAGAAATAGGCAGAGTTGCTCTAGATTTCCACAATGAAGCAGACAGAACAATTGGTCTTTTTTAAAGGATCTTTGAAATGCGAGATACAGTGTAGTTTTGTCTGTAACGGCTTCCTTAAAATGCTATATACTTTTTCAGACATTTAATAACTTATTGGCAAAGTGTGGTATTTTTTATTTAATAGGTGATTTAATATAGAACATTTTGGGCAGATGGCACTGCAATCTTATTGGAGGTACCTCCCTTTTCCTGCTGCATTGTGAAAAAGTAGGTAGACTGCATACACTCTAAATATATATTTTAAAAATCTCCTGCATTAAACATTTAATGGGCAGACTGTATTTGACTAAATGTGAATAGAAAGAAGGTTGGGAATGTCATTTCAAAATGGAGATTTAAACATGCCCAGGGCAATGTGCCATTCTCTGGAAGAGTCATGAACCCCAGTCAACAGAGCTAAGTTTTCCCCAGAACCCTTTCCATCACTGCTTGTTTGGAAGCTGTCAGGTTTGTGACCAATCTGCATGACCATGCAGTGCATGTCAAAATGTTACATTGTTGAGAGTCACAGGACATCAGCCCTGTCCATGGGCAGCCCAGGGACACAAAGGCTCTGGGAGAGGTCACAAGTCAGGGGGTGGCAGCTGTGGGGTGAGGCTGGGCTGGATGGATGGAGGATGCCAGGAAAGCAGCCTGGTATCACCTGCTGCTGCAAAGGGTTAGGGGTTAAGGTCAGTAATGACTCCTGGATCAGCACATTTCTTTGGCTGATTGTGACACAGCCTCGCCACACCTGTGAAGCAGGAAATCCAACAAAAACTGTGCCTTTAATCTGTCCCCAGGCTGAAAAAATGCTCACAGCAGTCCATAACCATAAAATCAGGAGAGTCCTAATATCCATACTCCCATGCCCATAACAATTTAATTTCACAGAAAATTTCTTTTCATCCCCATGATGACCAGGGGCTGGACGTGGGGCAATGGTCTTTCAACACGCAGCTTTGTTCCTGTGTGTATGAGATGTATACACATATATATGACAGAACTTTCACATTCCTCAGAAAATTAATAATCTCCTCCAATTTTTCTCGCCTACAACTTCTAGTAATGCTGCAGTTTCTCCAAGACTTCATCCCACGTAATGCTATTTTCATAGAATGCTGTGATGACTAGACAGATAAAAAAGAATTCTAGACAAGCCATCTTTATCTTTTCAGACTTCATATATACTTATTAAAACAATTCATGGCAGTCCATTCTTTCTAGGAAGTCTGATCAGGACATAATTAATTCCAGTGTTAGCAATCACGTTAGTTAGCAGTCTTATAGTGTCTTAGGGCATGTTTCAGACAGAAAATTAATTGTGTTTGTTTATGTATGGCTTAGGATAAACAGTTGATCACTTCACTCAAATTTTCTTATTTTTCTTCTTGAATTACTGTTATCTCCTTTCTCCCTCTGTGAATCTTTTCTTTAGTTCTTTACAACAGTACAAACAAATAGTAGTTTTCGATAAAGTCTAAACAATGTAACGTATTTTCCCCGTTCAAAAAGAAAAACGGTAAAATCTGTGTAACAATTGAAAGAAAAATTGCAACAATTCCTTGCCATATGCTGCACCATAATTTCAGTCAAATACCACATATGTCTGTATATATTGATCATCAATATGATGGAGGGTGCAGTTACTCTTTTTTATCTCAGAATGTTTATACCAGAGTTCTTTTTATAGTTAAATCATAATGTTCTATAAAAATTCTTTTTTTCAATGCCAAGTGAATGATGGCCTGTGCCTCACAGCTTTGGCTAAATACCTCTGACTGTATTTTTCTCTTTTTTCCCCCCCCAATCTCTGTCATCTTTTGAAACCTAAATGATTTCATTTTTTAAAATCTAAAATTATGCCACTCATGTTCATGTTCAACTTTCATAAAAGCACTTTAACTTATGACATTGCAATGCTCAGTGGATAGCATATAGAGACAGAATCATACATTCCGTGACAATCAGTGCTGTCTGTTCACTCTTTTAGACTGACAGTAGTGAAGGAACTGAACAAAGTAATGCTCCTGTCACTTCATGTCCCATTCAGAGCACAGACTGCAGTAAACCTTTGCAGTACTTGACTGCAGTCACTGGAAGGCTGAGGTGTTGCAATAGCAAATCAACAACGTTTGGCCTCTTTAAATTAATAATACTCATGACTTAAGAGTGACTTCCCCCAACAAAACTGACTCATACGGGATAAAGTTAGTACAACTGACATCAGAGTTAGGTTCAGAGACTCCAGGAATCCCGTGGTGCCAGTTCCATTTGGAACTGACAGCCTGTCAGCAGCCCTGTTAACAGTTTTGCACGGTTAAGATAAGCCACTGCCGTGCTCCTAACATTCATAACTGGCACAAATAGAGCATCACAGAATACCCTGAATGCTAAAGAGCAACTTGCTGGAGAGGATTTTTGAAGATCCATTCATGTAAGGATTATATATTGCATCCCTCAAAGAGTACAGATAAAGGGAAATCTGGTGCACTTGATTTAAATATATCTGAGTCAACAAAGTTACATATTTTTGCCCTAAATATGTGTGTATTCCATTAACAATGGAAAAAGCTTGAGTTCATTTTATCTGTCCAACACCTGCATCTTTTAATACATACATTATCTGGCAAAGCTTGATCTTAATTTGTTTTCTTATACTCTTTGGGAGGCAAAATAGAAATGTTTTTCCTAGGAGATGCCTGGTTTTGCTTGGCTTATAAAGCCATTTATCTGGGATTTTCTAACCCAAATCTCTTATGATTTTAGAAGTAATCTAATGGTAACATATCAGATTTTGGACTCCTCTTTGGGATCTAAAGCTTTGCTCTTGCCCCTAACTCTCTCTGTTCCAATTAGGATTAATTTAACCATGCTTTTGGAGGTGGTAACTGTTTCCAAGAACAAAACTTAAATATGGTCATATTTTAATTGTCCTCCAACTTTGACTAATTTTGCATTTTATTTTTTTTCTTAGTTTTTTCCTATAATTGAAGAAGGGGTAATAGATATACAATTTCCATTTGCATAGTGGTGAAATACCCTTTCTAAATGAAGAGTACAAAAAGCCTGTTAAATAGTTAAATCCTGACTGTAGTTAAGTAATATATAAGTATTATGTAAGTTAATGTGGAGTTTCTCCATTGAAATTAAATTATCCTTAGGCTAGCAAACTGGTAGCCTAATTTTTTCTTTGTAGGGATTAAATTGTTCACAATGCTACAAGTGAATCTTTTATTGTGTTACAAAACTACATTCAGCACCAATGTTCAAATCAATATTCAAAACCAGACATAAGCTATAAGAGAAACCACAGATGTAATCATCTATTTTAACAATTTTGGGGCAATATTTGAATCCAGTAGCTAGTTTGGACTTCCAGTTGTTTAGGTTTTTTTTTTTAATTGTACTGACTCTATGAATTTATACATCAGAATGCAGTTTAGATTTCAGTCCTAATGATACCAATTCTCATTATGTTTTATACATTAGTTTTTCAGTGGCTGTGTATGCACTTGATTTAAAATTTAATCTACTGCAATATAGCCTTTCAGGCTTTGCAACGAGCTTTATAGATCTGCAATAAAGAGTGATTAGAAACAAATTTTGTGTTTCGCATTCCAGCTCTTAAAATTCCTCTCGTATAAACATCTCCCGGTTTCAGCTGGCATGGAGTTTATTGTCTTCCTGGTAGCTGGAACAGTGCTGTGTTTTGGATGTAGGTTTAGAATAATGTTGATAACCCACTGATGCTTTCAGCTGTTGCTAAGTAGTCTTTATCCTAGGTCAAGGACTTTTCAGCTTCTCACGCCCTGCCAGCGAGAAGGCTGGGGAGGTGCAAGGAGTTGGGAGGGGACACAGCCAGGACAGGTGACCCCAACTGACCAAAGGGATATTTCATAAGATACAGTGACATGCTCAGTATATAAACTGTGGGAAAGCTGGCTGGGGGACTGCTGCTGGGGAACTGGCTAGGCATCAGTTGGTGAGTGTTGAGCAATAGCATTGCGCATCACTTGCTTTGTGTATCCAAATGGTATTATTATTATTATTATTATTATTATTATTATTATTACTATTTTCTTCTTTTTATGTCCTATGTAAGCTGTCTATCTCTGCCCATGAATTTTTTTACTTTTACTCTTCCCATTCTCACATTAATTCCACTGGGATGGGGGTGATCAAGAAGTTCTTTGGGACTTAGTTGCTGGCTGGGGTTAAACCACAACAAAACATTTTGCTTTCATCAGATTTCCATTGTAGCTGACTTGCCTCATATAACTTTAAAGAAATTGAATACTGGTTGTCTACAATTGTATTTTAAAAGATGGTCTTCCCAGGATCAGTCTTTATAAAGAAGTAATACTTAAAAAGATTGTATTTGCTTAGATACCTAAAACTTTCCCTGTGGCAATCTTGTATTCTGTATGAATGAAATGCTTTAGAATATTTTATTCACTGTGTAGGCTATGCATCCTGCCTTCTTAACAGAGAGGAGTGGAGATATCTTCCACTGTAATTTATGTATTTTAATGTCTGCAATTTATGGTGTGCTTGATTCATTTTGTTGAAGTTTAAAATCATCATAATGTTTTCTATTTTGGGCCTTTAATTGGCATGGTTTTAAAAATAACATTCAGTGCATTTGTTGTTGCACTGTTTTAAAGGCAGAGTTTCTAGCAGTTTGCTGTCATGGTGGAGAATTCCAAGATCCCAGGGCAGGTTGCTGCCTGTGGGAGATGCATACACTGTCTCAGGCCTGTTTTTCCGTGAAGGAGTGTGACAGCACAGCACCCAGGACAGACCTGAGCTGCTGAGGCATTTTGGAAGGTGTCAATAGGCATGGCCTCTTTCATAGTTTCAGATTCCAATACAGCATCATGATGTGATGAGAAGAGGCTTCTCATGCCACTTTCTCTTCTCATTTACACTCTTTGCCTCTCGCTTCTCGTGCACAATCTGCCTGTTGTACTCATGGTGTAGGGTGAAGGTGTTGTAATCATCACTATAATCTCAGAAGACCTGGGGATTTTTTCCAAAGATTTATCATTGAGAGTCATTGTATTCCACCTGAAGTGTAACACCTTTACATCTTCTCTGTACACACACTTACAGATTCATTTGCTGTTGGTTTGATTTGGGTAGGACTTGAAGGTGATCAGCAGAGCTCAAAAATTGTGTTCATCTGTCAGAAGGCAACTGTAGGCAAATGAAAATTATCAGCTCTCTGCTGAGAGGAGTTTTATTAGCAAGATATAAGAGCCCAAGCTAAGGCAGATGGACACTTAATTTCATTTTACTGCCAAGGCATTGTGGCTCATAGGTACATAATTTCACACAAATCTGAACAGAACCCAAACACTACAGTCTGAATCAAGCTTAAAGGAAGAGTTTGACCTTGGATAACTTTGGATACTCAAACTTTTCTGTTGCATCTTTAGCATTCATGGAAAGAATTAGTAACTAGTTTATTTTTATACAATGTTTATGAGGTCTTTTTGTCACTCTCTGCTTATACTTCATTAGGATCTGTCCATACTGGTTTCAATTTACTAGAGGAGTGAACTCAAATAGTCTTCATGAGACAGAAATGAGTGAGCCAGTGAGCATTCATCCAGTGAGTATAGTTATGTCACATTTGCAGGAAGAGTGAGATAGATTAGATCAGGCGTTGCTGAAAAACCTTCGCAGCTGATAGATTAATAGCCTAGTTAAGCTAATCCATTTATTAATCATTTGAGAAATCACCTTTTTTTTTTTTTTTGCTATAAACCTGTGCTTTTTCAAATTCTAATTGGCAGCTTATCCTCATAAATTGTCATTTATTTTTTGTAGTGGCCATAGTACCTTTATACTCCAAATTATGCCAGACTCCAAGTTACATGGAAAGACAGAGTTCTGCATGTGGTACATGATGATGCTGCTGTCTGGGAGCAAACCTGACCCCTCCACCGCATCTCTGTGTCACAGCTTTTCCACCTGAATAGTTCTTACTCTCTACCCACTCTAATATTAAGTGTGCTCCATGGATAACACACATGGTAATACTCTAGCTCCAGGTCCAGAGCATCCCACACTTTACAACACATGGATTGTCCTCAAAAGTTTTTCAAAAAGCTTCACAGCCCTCTATGAACTCTTCTGTGACACTTCCCCTCTGTAAGGGACAGCATTTCTGAATCTACAGGATGTGGGGAGCATGATATAGAACATCTCCACTCTGCCTCTGAGGAATGGGATGGAGAATGGGAGGGTACTGAGGGCACAAGGGCATCCCCAAGGTGTCAGCAGGTCATCCTGAGAGCCAGAAGCTTTCCCCCATCACTTCAGCAGGCCACAAATCCCCCATGTCATTGTGCCACAGTCAGGAGGAATGGTTAGAGTTTGTCCTCCAGAATGCATCCACAGTGCTCTTCCAAGAAGCTGGAGAAATCTAATAGATTCTTACACGTTATGCTGCCTTGTCTCCTCTGATAAAGAAATCCTAGCATTACAAAGCTCTGGCAAAATTTCATGCTGACGATTCTTTTCTAGCTCATGTTATGGTTCTGCAGTGCAATCACCCCAATGTATTGATAACCCTGAAATAATGCAGTTATTATTCAGATGTGTAAAAGCAAATTGTTGTAGTAACACATTGAACTGTGCCCCTGAAGTGGCTGTGAAGATAGAAATAGCCATGTTTTGCACTACCACGATGACCCTTTAGGATTAAATGTGCAAAGATTTCTTATAACAATTACTAAGCTCATGTGACTAATGCACTCAAGTTCCTTGGAACAGTCTAGACTCAGTTCTGCACAAACTGAAGAGCTGATCACATGAAGTCATAGAGGAATTCAATAGAACTGTAGTGTCATTGAATGGTTTGGGTTTGAAGGGACTTTGAAAGGACATTTATTCCAATTGTCCTGCAAAAAGCAGGGACATCTTCAACTAGATCAGGTTGCTCAGAGCCCATCCAACCTGCCCTTGAATATTTCCAGGGATGGAGCACCCACTACCTCTCTGGGCAATCTCTGCCAATGTTTCAACACCCTCATTAATAAAAAAAAATTCCTCCTTGTATCCAGTTTGGATCTACACTCTTCTAATTTCCATTAGCCCTTATCCTATTGCTACCAGCCCTATTGTCCCCATTTCCTTATAAGCTCTCTTTAAAGGCTGCAGTAAGGTCTCCCACACCTTCATTTCTCCTCACTGAACAGCTCCTGCTCTCTCAGCCTCTCTTCATAGCAGAGGTGCTCCAGCTCTTTGAGCATCTTTGTGATTCACTTCAATAAGTCCATGTCCTTCTTATGTTGGAACCCCAGATACAAAAGGAGCAGAAGTGTAAAACCAGTAAAGTTAGTTTTAAAAAATCAGCTTTTCCATTTTTTAAATAAGTTAAGATACACAGAAATGATCCATGAACTCTGTTGAAAAATCACAATATTTAATATGCAAAAAGAGCTGTATCAAACAGTTGTGATTAAGTCTAAAAAGCCAAATAGAACTGAGTCTGGAATAGACTGCTAAAATTACAAAATTGGTTCATGTTATTTACCGTGATAAGATTTAAATGCAGATTAGTAATATTAAGTCATTATATATTTAATTAACTTGCAGACATCAGAACATTGCAACAATGTCACAGTCACACTCAGCCATTTTCAGATTTACATAAAAATGGGTACTGTTGTTACTTAATAAAAGCTATCTCATAGTTGATCTGATGATCTTTCCTTAGGAAAGAAATGCATGAAAAACAGTTAAAGTAAAAATGCACTCACTTGATCACCATGGCTTTTGATATGAAGAGAGATGAGAGCATTCAGTAAAACACAGTTTGTCAAATTTATTTTTTTTCCCAAAGCCTTTTTTGTTGAAATGAAAACAAAACCACATCTAATTATTGTCTGGCTTTTTTATCACTACCAGGTCTTAATATATTCTTGTAGTCTTGCTACAATAGTAATGATGTAGGAAGGCTTCCAGTCCTAGTCCAGTTACGTCAGCCATAAATTAGTCTTCTTGATAACCTTGGTAGGCTTCCTAATTCCGTAGCAAATGGTCTTTATATACTCATCACACCTTAATGTCATGAGTCAGTGCTTCAACAGATCAAGTGTGTGTGGTGAACCAGAACAAATATAGTGGCTTAAAGTTATGACTTTCAAGGTCACAAATATATAGCATGCAAAACATTCTTGAATTTTCAGTCACTGAATCAGTAAGAAATCTATCCTCATCATTGTTATTACCCTTTCATTTCCTCCTGAAATTATAAATGTTAATTTTTGATTCCCAGCCTTTGGGAAGAAAATAAATAAACCCCTGATATTATCAGAATAGGGTTAGTTTCTGCACCTAATGCTGAACCTCAAAGCTAGTGAGAAATATAGGATAGCTAATGAGCACTAAAATTTATAGATAAGTCTGTAACTACCAGAAAATGCTTATATAGTATTGGGTCATGAAAACAAATTAAGCAATGTACATTGAAAGTATTTAATAAATAAAATATGAGGGGTTTTGATTTTTTTTTCTATTTTTGATGGTCATCCTTAAATATGAGTGCAGTCATGCTTTGCAAGGGAAGTGCCTAAAACTCAGGCAGATATGAGGTCCCTGTGTACTTTGTAAACTGCTGCCTGGGGATTTTGATTTTTCAGCTCTAGGAAACCTTCTGATAGATTTCCAAACAAAACCAAATCAATCCCCAAAGCTACTGTAATTCTAAAGAGATTCTGCTCACCATAAATGGCAACAGATAATTAAAAATACATTTAATATAATTATGTGTTTTAAGCACAGTGCACTGTATTATTTTCCCATTTAATAGATTCTAAGCCATTGCCTGCTAAACTGAAAGTATTTAATATATGTATATTAATACATGGATGTCAGGAAAATAATAATCTTTGATACATTTAAGTACTGGATGTATTAAAATCAGCTTTCACCACTAAGAATATAGAATATAAGACCTGTGAGATCTTTCTCATTGGCATTTTCCAGTCAATACTTGACATAACTTTGAAACTGTCAAATATATCACAATAGACAGGGTAAAATTCACCCTTTAGATGCTAGCTGTTGTAAACTGGTGCCAAATTCACATATCGGTTTAATTTCCTATTAATTGCTTATTGGTGAAAACAGTCTCCACCTCACAGAAATAAGCTGGCACTGCAGAAAAAATTAGTAGTAAATGCTGTATAAATTAAGGTGATGTGCTACCTGCTAGCATGATGTCAGTATGGAGTGCAACATTTCTGATAAATTTTTGCCATCTGAACTTTTCAAATGAAAAGAAAACTGGAGCTAGTAGAACTCTGTCCATTCTTGGGCAGATAACTATTTGGTAAAAATTTTGTCTCTAGGAAGAGAAAAAAACCCCAAATCATCTGCATACATACAAGTATGTGAATAGGAAAACCTGTGTTACTGAGTATAAAATCCATTAATTCACATTTTCCCTGTGCTCCTACAGGACTACAATACATGTGTGTATACACTGATAAAGGCACTCTCGTGTGAATTATTCATTAGTGATAACACATGGGCTACAAAATATGTTTGTAGTGTTGCTTAAACCCACAAAATAAGGAGACTTTTTCCTAAATGCAATAACATTTTTGGTAACATGACTTGTCCACTGGAAAAGAAAGATTCTGTCACTGATCTCTTTGCTGGAGCAATAGATTTGTCAAAAAATACAGAGCCACGGGAAATTCTTGACAATTTCTTCCCCATCCATATGGGGAAGCAGCATGTTACAAAAGCACACTGCTGAAGCTCCCAGCATCTCTCAACAACAGAAAACACTGCCATAATTATCTCTGCACTATAATGTATTCTGATTACCTATGTACAGCAATTATATAAAATAACAGAGCTGTTAACGTGCTATCAGTGAGACACAGAACTCATGTGAATAATTTATGTGGAATGAAGTAGAAAAGTGCCCTCTTTAATTAAAGGTAAACTCTAGAACATTCTCAGAGAACTCCAAATGACTCCAAAGATTAAAAATTACCTCCCAGAATAGAAACATGGAATACTTTAGGTTGGAAGGGACCTTTAGAGGTGATGTAGTCCAGCTCCTTGCAATGAGCAGGAATATTTTACACTACATGAGGTTGCTCGGAGTCCCATTCAAATCTGACCTTGAATGTTTCCTGGGTTGAGCCATCTCTGAGCAACCTGTTCCAGTGTTTGATTACTTCTTTCATCTAACTTTGGAATATATATATATATATATATATATAATTATGGCTTTTCCCTTTTTCTTAGGGCTATTGAACATGTAGTTCTTGCATGTCTTCCTTCAAAGAAAATAACGTATGTGGCTTTTTATACGATGTAAATGCTTTTCTCCGTTTGCTGGATTATGTGTTTTAACGAGGAAAGTACTACATGGAGGTTTGTTTGAAACAGATCCTAGATTTTACAGGAATTAGCTGAATGTCTTTCCAGCCTCCTTCATTCAAGAAAGCCATAGGGATTGAGTGCACCCTCAGCAAATTTGTGGATGACACTGAGCTGAGTGGTGCTGTTGACACACCTGAAGGATGGGATGCCATCCAGAGGGATCTGGACAAGCTCGAAAGTGGGCCCATGGGAATCTCATGAGATTTAGCAAGATCAAGTGCAAGGTGCTGTCTGGTTTGGGGCAAGCCCTGGTATCAATCCAGGCTGGGGATGAACAGATTGAGAGCAGCCCTGTGAGAAGGACTAGGGGATGCTGGTGGGTGAAAGGCTGGGCATGATCCAGCAATTATCACTCACAACCCAGAGAGCTAATACTGTCCTGGGCTGCATCCACTGGGCTGTCCAGTGTGGGCAGCAGGGAGAGGGAGGGGATTCTGCCCCTCTGCTCTGCTCTGGAGTGACCCCACCTGTAGTGCTTCATCAGCTCTGGGGTCCCAGCACAGGAATGAAAGGATCCTGTTGGAGTGAATCCAAAGGAGGGCCACCAAGTTGATTAGAGGGAGGGAGCACCTCTCCTATGAGGAAAAGCTAAGAGAGTTGGATTTGCTCAGCCTGGAAAAGAGAAGGCTTTGCACCCTTCCAGTACCTGAAGGGAGCCTACAAGAAAGCTGGAGAGGGACTTTTTACAAGATTGTGTAGAGACAGGACAAGGGGGAATGGATTCAAACTAGAAGAGAGTAGGTTTAGATTAGATAAAAGGATGAAGTTCTTTGCTGTGAGGGTGGTGAGGCACTTGAATAGGTTGCTCAGAGAAGTTGTGGGTGCTCCATTCCTGCTGGTGTTCAAGGCTGGGCTGGATGGAGTTCTGAGAAACCTGGTCTAGTGGCGAGTGTTCCTGCCCATGGCAGGGAGGCTGGAGCTAGATGATCTTTGGAGTCCCTTCCAACCCAAACCATTCTATGATTTTATAACTCTGTGATTAGACCATTCGATTTTCCTCTTGTGAGGGACAAATCTATTGTGCTAAGAGAGCACTGGTTTTTCTGTCCATCGCCAATGTCTTACGAGTTCAGGCTGTTTTCTCATTGTACTAGATCCAGATCAATAAAGACCTTGGCAATAAGGACTGAGTACTTGAGGTACTTGTCTGAAGGGAGCAATGTTGAATAACTGGGACATGAGCCCAAAGATTTCATTATCTGAGTCTAGGTGTACCCAGGCAGAGGTTTTATAAGACATTTCTGAAGATAAGTGTTTTCAAGCCCCTGCCAGCTGCCTTTCTAAAACATCATTACTGAAAAGGCAAAAAAGGTTCTTAAAGTATCTGTCCCACATTTTAGCGCTTCAGTGCAGTGAGTCCAGTAGCTCTATTTGTTCTTTGCTTACCATGTTTTTCAAATAAGATGTAAATTCTGTGTAAAAGTCTGAAGAAATGAAAGCCCTTCCACTGACATGAATAAATTTTAGGTCATTTCAGAAGTGCTTTGTTTTCTTTTGATTTGAAAGAGGATCAGTTCATCTCCATCAGTACATCATTATAAAAACGAGGTCCTGGGTTTACTAATCATCATAGGCTGAAATAAAATGATCAGATTTTTCCAGAGTTTAGAAAACTAGAACAAGAACAAGTAGCTTAGGAGCAAGTAGCTTTTTCTTGCAACTGACAGTGCAAATGCAAGTGTGTTGTTTCTAAATATTCATCAATGCTGAGCAGTAAAAGCTTTGTTTCTCAAATACTGTCTGTCTTAGATGTGTGTGACTATTCCCTTTTCTTTTTAAAAACAATTTCTTTGAGACTAGATCATTTCCTAAGAATACACCCATTTTAATTACCTTTTCCCTTGGGGCATGATTACATTATTTTTTGTACTACAGTTTCTTATTATTATTTACTTAGTTCTCCTAACATTTTTGATGTGCTACTATATTTTCCATTTAACAGTTAGTATTCTAATGTTTCAGTATTGTAAAATATGCTTAGGGATAATTTTTTTTTCAAACTTTATTCAGTGAAAAACTTTTCATTTCCCTCATTTATTCCATTCTGAACTGCTGACAGATGTCTAGAGAATTTCTAAGCACCTAGACTTGTATGTTAAATCTAAAGAAAAAATCTAAAATTTAAAAAAAATAGATTCAGAGGATAAAAGAAACTGCATCCTCTGAACATTTTGAATTCACGTTTTGAAGATGTTTACAATAATAAATGGAACTTTTTTTTTTAAACTGTAAAAGACTTAAATTTATTAAGTGACACTATAGGCATGTGAGTAAAGCTAAGATTGCTTCTTTCCGATAACAGTCCTTTTTTTTTTGACTAGCTTCTGCCTTGCAGGTAAACATGGCCCACATAGGCTACCATATGTTTGTTTTCTCACAAAAGAGGCTGACACAACTGACCTCTAAAATGAAGTCCTTTTAGCTAGGTTAGTGAAAAGACTACAGGAAACATATACAACATTTGAATGTCTGTTTTGCTATTTAAATCCTTAATTTTGAATTTATTAACAATAGCCTGAATCCCTTAGCCATGCTTTCAGCAAGAGCAAATTTCATAGGAGCTGACAGAACTGGGTTCACCCTGCAGAAGCTGCTGGTCTGAGGCTCAGTCATTGGAGCTACAATAGCTCACAGGAATTTCATCAAAATCACAACCAAAGGCTGTCATCTACTATTGTCTCAGTATTGCATTTCTAAACATTATTGGTGTTCCAGTGATTCGAAACCAATCTTGTTACTGACAATTTGGGAAAGAAAATAGCAGGTCTTGTTGAGGTTCTTCAAGTAGCCGTGAGAAGAGGCTGCTACTGTACAGATTTAAAATTATTTGGAGATGTTTTCCAGAATGGCTTTTACATCCAGTAAAATATAAGGCTTGCTAGCTGTGTAATTCTTCTTGTACCTTGCAGAATTGTTTGTGAGAAACAAACAATAAAAAAAATGGATTGTGTTCTTTGCTTTGCAGGAAGCGTGTTAGAAAACTGTCCTAGACAACAAGGCTTCCATCTTACTTATTTCCTACTTGACCTCATTCCTCTTTCCATTAAGGCTGTTAAACCTGCTTTTGTCACCATAAAAGGTTACTAAGTTGGGTGAAAACTACACATTTGCCCCCAGTTAAAAATTTCCTTGCACAGCTAGTGTGGTCTATATCAGCCTATGTGTAAATGAGAATCAGCCTAAAGTTAATTCAAGTTTTGTTAACACTGTCTTTCTTTTTTCTTCCTTTCTTTTAACATGCATTTAATAAGTTAAGACCAATAGGTTTCACCTGACTTCAGACCAATAAATCCAGAAAATAAATTAGTTTTTTGAAAACTCACGAGTAAAATCTAGTTCAAACAATCCTTACTTCACATAATTATATACAATCAAAATACATTTGTTTCACAGTATTGGTGTACTGTTTTCAAAGAGTAATCTTGTGAAAGTTCAGCAACACAATTTTCCATCTGAAACCCTGTGGCTGCCTTGTGGAAAACCTCTGTTTCCCAGCTATACACACCAAAGATTTCTGCTAACATCCCAGTGGTATGTTTGGCTGTCAGATTCATTATGTTGTCAGATCTTGAAACAACTGGTAGATGTTTTCTAGTCACTTTGTGCTTACAGGGGAGTGGCAAAACTTGTGGCCTGCAGGTGCAAGAACTTCACACCAAGGACAAAAGTAGCTGCTCAAAATTCTCAGTGAGATGCTTTTCTGTATGCACCACCTCCATGTAAAACTTCCTTTTCCTCACACTCAGCATGTCTCAGCAATGCCATCTGACAGCAATAAATACTCCTTAACCCTTCCCATTTCTCTTTTTTCCAGTACCACAGGTCCCTCTGGTTCTAAAATGTTACAGCCCATGAATACAAGTGAATTTTTGTGTCTCCCTCTCGGCACACCCAACTCCTTTGAAATAAGGAAAATGATGTGCAAAAAGTTGTGCTACTTACATTCTCTAAGTCTTCTTTTAGCTGGTGAATTTTAGTAATGAATCCATGGTTTCTGTTGCCCATAGCAAAATATTAGGTATTATAATGAAAAATATATAATTTTGGACTTCAATTATTTCTTTAGGATTTAAATACAGTTTCTTAGAGTTCTTTCTCTGCAATTTTATTTTAAGTAAACTTCAACCCACCCATGTTCCCTTTACTAGTAATGTCCTTGTTCTCATCCAAATTACAGCATAGAATCCATGATTACATCCCCAGTAAGTAAGTCAAATGCAAGTGTAAATAGAACTTGAATAAAGGAAATGCATGGATCGGAACTTAAAATGCCAGCTTCACTTTGTGTGCAGATGGTGATGGATTTTTCTTTTCAATATCACCTTGCCAGTTCCCTGTTGGATAAACTATGAAGTTGTGTCGTGGGCGAACTTGGGTTTGCAGCAAAGATGCTGTTCTGTTGTATTTACTGGTGTAGACAGGCCTCAGATTTCAAGAACTTTTCAATGTGGTGCCTTCTATTTGTTCTATTTCTTTTGCCTCCTTGAAAAGAGACTGACCACATTCATGTATTCAGCCACTTGGCTCTGGATCCTGTGCATGGCATTGGGGTTTTGACCCATTTTGAAATAAGGTTTAGGTCTTATTTCTCTCCTCTCACAAGCTTAAGTGGAGAATTTTCTGTGGATAAGCTTTAATATATGATTTGGAGACTTAGTTTCAAATCCTTGCATTGCCATAGTTTTTTTGATAATAATATTTGCAGTAACTTGAGATGTAAAGCTAACCTAGTAATGCCTGGGATATGGCTGTAGGCACTTAATGGCACTTTCTAGGGGCTGCAGCTTTGGACTTTTAATTTGCTGAGCATTAGCAAGATTTTTCAGCCTACAGGAGACACTGGAAAATAGCTTGTTATCCAGAGATAATGAGGAGAACTGAAGGATGTTAGAGAACAATGGGGTTTCTTAGAAGTCTTATTTTGTTTCCTCCAAAAGCTTTAGTTTTCAATTGAAAGGTTCAGTTTCTGTTTCATATTTTGGAATTTCTTTAGCTTAAGGGATAAATAAAGTTTAAATATAGAAAACAAAATGATAAAATTATGGAAAACAACTGCTCCATGCATGTCCCCAGGTTTGCTAACACATTTGGTCTCATCAGTATGAGAATGTGTGGTGGAAATTGTGTGAATACTGTTGGTTAATCCAGACTGACCCCTAAATAATACCAGTTCTTCCCATACTGGAAAACATAAACAGAGGAGCCATGATTATTGCCAGTTTATAGAAATATTTTCTCTTTAAAAAACCATGTAATTTGGTGAGACTGGTTTTCCTGCCAAACAATTGAGTTGCCATAAGAAGGATGCTTATCCTGTTCCTACTGTTGATAGCTGCAAATCCGTCAAACACATTCATGTATCAGTGTATTGAATATATGCCCTTGCAACAGCAATGTGCTGTGGTATTAAAGCTGTGGATTTAGGCCTGTCACAAATACAAAGTAAAATAAAAGTAGGTCCTGTTTATAGTACCTTTAATTTAAAGAAATTTGGTCACAAAACTATGACTTTACGCTGCTGTTAATTCTCAACATCACCACCAAACTGATAAGGGGACTTGTCACTGTGTAGTGAAATATTTTTCTATATGAATAAAGTTAGTGCATTTGGTCATTATGATCCCACTCAGCTAATAGGAATCTTTTGAATAAACCAGATGTTCTGTGCTTTAAGTTTTGCAATAACAGCATTTTGCTTCATTATAGAGCACACTTTAAATGTCTTCATGAAACCATTTTTGCTATGACAGTGCACTCTTTCCTCTGCCTAAGAAATTAACAAGTATCAAGCAAGACAGAAAAATTGCAGCTGACATTCTCAATGACTTTTCATTTCATTTCCACTAAGATAAATTTATTAATATCCCTTTAAAACCTTTTTTATGCAGTTTAATACTGATGTCCATACAGGTGTCAGTCTCGGTGCAAGCTGAGACTGAAAACTTTATTTGAATTTCTAAATATTTTTCATATATATTTGTGTGCATGCGCACTCTAAAAACATTTTTGTTGTAAACCTTTTCTGTATGTCAGAACCCTGGCATTTCCTCCAAGAGAGAGACTCTCACTCTTCTGGGTTTGGCAGTGTTATGTACTCTGATGATGGTGCTCTCTGACCATGTCTGTTTCCATCAATGGTATTTTTGTATATTATCTCCCCACTTCATACCATTGGCAAAGGCATTTTCAGTATTGCTACTTTAATTTACTTTTGTTCCTGTGTCAACATGCATTGATGTCATATTTCTACAAGCCTTAGCTTTCCTCTTGCTCTGATACTATATTTGTTGGTATTCCCAAGAATTGCAAATTTCTCCATCTACTCACCAAATTGTGAGTTGTTTATGAAAGATAGTATTGAATAAAAAGTACTTGACTGTGATCTATATTTGTAATTTCTGAACTCTCCTCGGTCATTCATGTGTTTGTGAACTTTGTGGGTTATTTTGCTGTGTCCTGATCTTCTACCCCAGCTTTTCAGGTAGTCTGTACTGCTGATGCAGAACTTAAAAATGTTCAAACCTCACTCTACTCAAACGCTTTACTTGGGGTATGGGAGGGGAGTTTCTCATCCCCCCTCCCTGTCTAGGACTGCTTCTCCCTAGTGATCTTTGCAGCTCTTGGAGACATCTCAGGTGTTGCTGCAGGGCTGAAAGCAGCATAACTCATCTGTGAGGGTTAGGAGGGCTGGGAGCACAGGAAACCTCCCTCCATTAGCAGTGATCGTTTATTCAAGTGGTGCTGATCACAAATGGGTGTACTGGCTGGACACAGCACTGTCTGGGGATTTTCTAATGAACCTTGGGAAATGAAGAACATAATTTCCTCAGGACAAGAAAGTTCAGCATTCTGTGGTTTCTGCATATCTGGAGGAAAAGATCTGCCATCAATATTCAGCTTGCCACTTCTGTTATTAGTCCTCAGCTAAAATAGCCATTTATAAGGGAGAGGGAATGGAATTCACTGCATATTTTATGTTACTGAAATTAATGGTCACTCTGGTGGCTTTTGCAAAGCATCTCACACAAAGGGATGAATGCAAACCCTTGACTACTAAGCCTGTGCATCTCATCTTAGACTTGTCAAATTTTGTGAAGCACATTTCATTGGAAGTGTTAAGGCAAAAGAGAAAAAAGGATTCTCAAGATCTGAAGTGTGTGCTGAATTTCTCCACTTAATGAATTGCAGGTGGCTTAACTAACTTAGAAATAATTTAGCCCCTCTTGAAAATTCTTTTGAAACTTGGAAATATAAGGGATTGCATAAGATATCAGAGAGAAGTTCAAGAAACTCTGCAATAGGTAGTTGCACTTCTAGGGTATCTATGAATTACCTCATCCTTGAGGGAAATGTGAGTTTTAACGTCATTTCCAAACTCTTAATTTTTATTTTGTTTTGCTTTATTTGTAATTTTCTCCCTGAGACTCAAATGACAAACAGATTAGTGATGTCTAAAGATAAAAACAAATTTAATTTCATAGACTGTATGCCCAAATATTTGCCTGCTTTTTTTTCAGCTATGCTAAAGCCCTAATAAATTACATTGTTATCCCTTCTTGAACTTCAGGTATAATGAATAGTATTGGTTCCTTTTCTAAGCCTTTTTTTTCTATCATTTTTAATATACAGAAATCTAAAATAAGTACTTTAAAAGGATTTTAGGTGAAAATATTTATAAAGCGAGCTCTTTTTTGAGGACAGGAAATAAACAGAAAATGAAATTTGTATGAATATATATATGATGGCTGCTTATGTGATTTGATGTAACTCTAAGGCAGTTAAAACTACCTTAGTTTGTGATGAAGTCTCTTTCCTTTTGAAAATGTTTCATAGGAATGTATCCATCTTCATTAACTATCTTTGAAATACTTAAAATCACACTTGCAAGCAAATTAATGTATTTCAAAGATTCCTTTTAATTTTGCTTTGAATTACATGTATCATAATATTTTAAAAACTGGCACTCCAGTTAAAGTAAAGCAATTGAATGAGATGTTGAATTTCCTTAGTTTGTTTTTTCAAGGAAATTCTTAATTTAATTCACTCTGAAATCAGCTTAGGCAGTTTTTGAAATAGTAGTATTTAATGTGGAGCCCCTGTGGGTAATAGTATAAATAAATACAGATATTAGCATTAATTCCACTTGGGATATCTTTTGTTTTTTATCCTTTTCATGCTCTTTTGGGACTTTTCTGCATACACTTTATTCCTGATAACAAGTAATATATATTCCACATCCAACTAATGAGGACCAAATACTGACTTCTGATAGGAAAAAACAGCAAACATATAAAAGTAAACAAGTACATGACAGGATAAAAATGTCAGATATAATCACTTTAAGAATTCACGTTTTAAAGGAAATGTCTACCCTTTTTTCTTTAGTATATTTTAAAATAAATTCAAAAATAAAACATGGCAATAGCACCTTTTGCAATTTCAGATTTATCGGATACAGAAAAGAGGCTCCAGGTTTTTTGTGTAGAACTGCAAATATGTGCCATTTATAGTTCTGTTCCAAGTCAGTGTTTTTTATATAAAAGTACTGCTGACAATCTGAAGCATTCTGAAGTCAGAACAAAGAACCGAATGGGACCAGAATACCTGAGTAGCCACTTTATGAATATGAGGCCAGCTAGTATAGCTTGGCAATGTATAGCTAAAGTGCAGGTGTTCAAATTATTTTACAGGCAGGTCATATCTGAGAGCATGCAGGGAATTGTCAGAAAGGATGCAAGGCTGTTGGGAAATGCAGACATCTGACCTATTTCCAGGTGAGAGCCGAACACTTGCAAATGAGCTACACTGATGTGAGAAAATTAGTGAGGTGGGAGGGACTCGAGTACTGCTAATTTCCATGTGATTAGCATAAAAACTGAGACACTTTGAAATTTTGGTACAATGATAGAATAATCTCCACTTGGAAAACATTGGCTCCAAGACTGTACTTCAGAAGCTTTGAGAATAGACCTGTTAATGTAATGTATTTCACGGAGACTTATTCATCAAGTTTTTTAAGACAAGCTACTTCTAGATATTTCACTGATCTAATAGTGTTTTTTAAAAAATGAAGACAGTCAGTACAAAAGTAAGATATCATCCTACATTTGTTCAGACAACTAATGTGCATCTTATAACACTAGTTAATCACTTGTAAAATAAAGTCTTCAAAACATTTTCTGCTGAAACATTTAAGCATTACTTTGGTGAATAGAAAAGCTAATAGGGACATAATTCAATAAGCTACTACCACTGAAAAATATCTCTGAGAACATGGATTTATAGGGCCAAAATATTACTGCCAACTGGTATTTGCTTAATGCTATGTTCAGATTTCAAAACTACAGATAGAATCACAGAATCATAGAATGGCTTGTACTGAAAGAATCATCATGTTTATTCAGCATGTAAGACTAATACAAGAGTGTTGAAGAAAATTATTTTTCTATTTTGGTTTCCAAAAAAAAAATTCTAAAGTAATCATAGAATGATGGAATCACAGAATCATATAATGGTTGGGTTGGAAGGGACATTAAAGGTCATCTAGCTCCAATCCCCTCTGCCGTGGGCAGGGACACGTTCCACTAGACCAGTTTGCTTAGAGCCCCATCCAGCCTGGCCTTGAACACTTCCAGGGATGGGGCATCCACAGCTTTTCTGGGCAACTTGTGTGTCTCATAACTTTCCCAGTAAAGAATTTTTTCCCCACATGTAATCTAAGCGTCTAATCTAGTTGTACATTCACAAGCTGGGGCAATTCCCATACAGGCAGTTTTCACTTTGGTTTAGTGAGGTAGTGTTTAGGACAAAGTCACTACACCAAAAAATAAACATGCCTCCCAAGGGAAAGCACAGATCCACTGTTGAGCTCAAGGTCTGAGAGCTGGAGGAGCTGCTGAGTGAGATTCACCAGTGCCAATATCTCAGCTTTTTTGTAGTTAGTTTGAAGCTCCATTACAGTGCAGCCCACCCCTTCCGGAGCAGCAGAGATGAGATGAATCACTCAAAACTGTACATTTTCCTTGGTGTGGATAGGCATTCACACAATCATGATTAATGTTGCCAGAACTTTGCTCACGCTGAGATGTTTTATAAATAGTAAAATGTGTTTTTCCCACTCTATACATGATCGTTTATGTGAATAATGTTTTATATATATAGCGCTGACTTTTAGATATGTGATCCAACTAAAACAAAGGTCAACAAGTGAAAGTCATGCTTGCTTTCTCATTGTCAAGAAAAAATGAGCTGTAGCTCTCAGTTCGGTTCTCAGGAAGCGTTTCTCTTCCTCAGCAGAAAATCACAGTTCCAGACTCAACAAATTGTTTTGCTTGTTGGTATTATCAGCTGAGTAGCAGAGGATTGACAGAAAATGCAGAATGACTCATCTCTTGGAGAGGTGGTTTATGCAGAAAAAATGATGTCATTTTTACAAGAAAACTTTTATTTTGGGGAGTTTAGATTGTTATTTCATCAGAAAACAGACAGGTATTGGTCTTTGGCTATCCATTTAGAACTTAGTCAAGGACTAAAAGAGATAGAAAATTAATAATATCTTTAAATACGCTAAATTTTCAGATGGATGTTGCAGATTTGGCCCACCACACATATAAAGTTCCGGAAAATATTTATTTATATAATCAATCAATCCATTTGTTGGATCAGGACTTAAAAAGCCCTCTCTGCCTAATAATAAAACTGCTGTGTCTAGACCAAGCTATTTGCTTGGGATTGTCTGAGTTTTGTTTTGGGTATCATTTTAAGATAATGTCTTTCATTTCAAAGTTAAGAGTGCCTCATGATTGCCTTATGATCTGGGCTGAATCTAATTTTAACCTCGTTGGGTTTTGCTTTGTCCTGATTTTCTAATAATTAAGAACACAGAAAATGTACCATGACATTGTTATTCAGCTGACAGTCATTTATCCGGCCTTCCTGAAAGCTATTTGCCAGGACCAAAGGAATTTGGATTTTATTTTCTTCATGTTATTTTATACAAAAATTTTACTTTCTTTAGCCAAAACCATAAAGAAATTTAAAAGAAAGTTGTTGCAATATCTAGACTTTTTCAAACAGGAAATCTTATTGAGCACAGGAGTGATTTAACCTTTTAATTAAGCTAGTGTTATCGCGAAGAGGGATGGCTTTGAACATTGATAAGGTCAGTCTGCCAGAAAGAAATTTTTTATTTCCTCAGAGATAATATTACTAACTTCTAAAGTATTCGACCTTCTCATTTGTCTACCCCTCCTCTTTGGTGCTGTAAAACCACCAAAAACAATCAAGAAAGGTGCAAAATACTGTAGAATTCAGCACAGAGATGGGCAGACACAAGGGTGACACAACAGTTGTATCTAACAGAAAAGTCAGGTGATAACTTTCAAAAGCAATGAAGTTTGAGGTTTTCCAGGTTAAGACATGTAGAGCTTTGATTTTCATGGACTGGTAGTACATTTCCATCTAAATCATTGTCTGATGCCCAGAGAGCCTTCTAAGCTACATATTGTAAATATGTGTTTTCATAGCATTTTTCTGCTCTAAAGAACTATTTGCCAACCCTGCCAAATATACACCATAAAATTATACAAAACAAGTGTCTGATCACTTTCTGCAACTACCATAAAGGAGTTTGCAGTGAGGGGGGAATCAGTCTCTTCTCCCCAGTTACAAGTGACAATACTAGAGGCAATAGCCTCAAGTTGCTCCAGGAGAGCTTCAGATCAGATATTAAGAAAAAATCTTCACTGAAAGGGCAGTCAGGCATTGGAAAAGGCTGCCAAGGGAAGTGATGGAATGACCATGCCTGGCAGTGTTCAAAAGGCACATGAATGTGACAGCTGGGGATATGCCTCAGTGTTGGACTTGGCAGTGCTGCATTAGTGGTTGGACTTGATGGACATAGAGGACTTTCCCAGACTTAAAGATTCTATGAATCTATGATTGAGGCATGTACTCTAGCCTATGTCTGCAGAAGCTGAAAGCCCAGTTGGCTTATTTAAAATATGAGTGCTCAAATCACTTTAAAAATATGCCTATTCCTACAACATAACTATGGAAGATCCCCAAGTAACAACAGTCCCAACAGAGAATCACTGTCTTCATCCATCAGGGAAAGTGCTGGCTGATTCCCACATTTAAGCTCAAATGCTTCCCTAGCCAAATAAGACAAAGGAAAATTATAGATGGATCTAAAAGCAGTTTTACAAGTGTCTGAAATCCTTGCATTTATCCCTTGCTTTCCTGCAATTTTGCTTTGCTATGTAGAGTTCTATTCTCCATGACCCACTCACTGCCTTGGTTCAGGCTAAGCCCTAAGGGACTTGCAAAAGTAAGCAAATCTGTGCTGGCAGGCTTGCTTGGTGCTTCAGAAAATGCAGGTGTAATACCTCTGTTGGTTTATTTCTAAATAGAATAAATAAAGATGATGATAGGATGTTCTCTCTTAATTTCAGGTAAAGTATGGCCCAAAGAGTGGTAAATTCATCAGAGGATGTAAAGCCAAGCAATTTTCTTGCAGGTCGAGCAGTTTAATGGGATACTCCCTTCCTGCCCAGCCCCTGACCTGGTGCAGTCTCATCCTGATGATTTACCATCAGATCATTGAGCTGCAGGAGCTTCCCCTGGAACCATATGCTCCTTATATCAGGAACTAGGTTTCTGTGGAGAGATGAAATGTGGAAATACGAGTTTTTGCAATAGCGTCAGTAAAGCAAACATTCCCTTGTTAATGCAATATTTTCATGTTTTTCTGTTTCTGTTTACAATGGCAGCTATTTTGCCTGCTTGTGCACTAACCAGGGCTTATTAAAGGATCTGAAAATGTAGATTATTTTACCACAACTACGCTGTACTGAAAGGCTGTGGAAGGATTAGGACCCAAAAGCCCAAAGTTGTTTCTTCAATAAGTGCCCTGCTATTGAAATGTTTAACTCAACTCCTATGAGTGTCAAGCACATGCAAATTCACCTGACACAAATGTGTTTTGCTGGCCTATTGAACATCTAGTTAAAAAGGGACTAAATCCATCTCTCTGTTGGTAAAAATTCTTAGCTTTTCAAAGAGAGAACTGATAAGAAGAATACTTGAGACTTGCAATAACTTGTTCAGCTCCAACATAAATTGGTTTGGTAGAAAGAACGTCATCTTCAGAGCTAATGGTCCAGTTTCATCAAGGTGACAACAGTGAGATTGTCAACTTTATGTACACAAAGCATTTGTATTTTTATTTCAGAAGAGTCAGTTTTCCACAAACACTGAAAGCTTCTTATCTCTATACCTTCACACTAGGAGCAGCAGAAATGCTATTAAAATTTATGAGGTATTTTTAATGTGTGTATACATTGTGTTCAAAGAACTGTGAAAGGAAGGCAGGGTGATAAAGTTAACCACTCAGATTTGGGAAATGCAAGAATTAAGATGGTCTAACCAATTTTATTGCAGGCCCTCTGTGGCCATATATTGTAATGTAGTATTATAATATGCATCAACTCTAATACATTTTTAATTACATGGTTACTTTTGTTTTCATGGGCTTTCTGCTTCTTTCAGTCACGTGGAGTGGTACTTCATATGGCATTTTACATTCAACATATGTCTTCATGCATTATTTAGTGCAAGCAGTTCCAACTGCTCCATTATTCATTTTTTCATTGGTTTTCCTGCTATACTGAGGGGACCTTATCAATGTCTGTCAGTACCTGAAGGGAGGGTGTCAAGAGGAGGAGCCAGGCTCTGCTCCGTGGTGCCAAGCAGTAGGACAAGAGGCAATGGGCAGAAACTGATGCACAGGAAGTTCCACCTGAACATGAAAAAAACTTCTTTAGTGTGCAGGTGACTGAGGGCACAGGATTCCATGGTATTTCTTCTGCACAAAGCTCTCAGCTCTCACTAATTTCAGCTGAAGCTGCTGATGTTCAGCGCTTCTGTAAAAACTGGCCATCTGTAGCTAGCAGGACATTTTAAAATGAGGAATATCTCAGTTCTGCACCTGTAAAAAGTTATGTTCTGTGAAAAGCCTAGCATTGCATGAGAGTTCCATGGCTAAAGCAAGAATAGAAGCAGTTATCTACAACAGCGTTCACCTGTCTTAGTCTGAGAGCATCCTTTTGCTTCAAAGAGCCTTTTGGCAGAATCCTCCTATTTCTGTGAAAAATGATACTGGAATCCCACAGACACATAATTCCTGTGTGAAGACAGGGGAGAGGGTTTCAGCTACAACACATAAATGGCCTGTTGTTTCACGTGCTGCAGGACTAAATTAAAATATATATTTTTGGTACAGAAAACACAAGAGGGGCAAGCCATTTATTCAGTGGGGTTTTTTTAATTGTTTCTCTTTTATCCTTTGTTTCAGGCAATGCTAATACATAATTTATTTATTACACTCCATGATTACTTCGTACTCTTCTGATGTAAACCTGGGGTGTCTGTTTTGCCATGCTGCATTCCCACCGCAGGCTTATTGGCAGCGAAGCTGAGACACGGCAACTGATGGTGTTTGCCAGCTCTGCCTCTCCAAATGCTCTGTTGTCACCTCAGCATAGCTCCCCCCCGTACCAGAAGCTGCTCTTCAGGGCAGGCAAGGGATTGAAAAGGAGAATTTGTGAGGCTCAATGCCTCTGTGCTGGGGAAGTGCAGCAGCAGAATTAGAGGGATCAGTGGGGATGTGCATGTAGGGCTGCACGGGGAGCTGCAGGGGAAAACAAAGGAGCTGCTGAGGTATGGAGACTCCTACAGCAGTTGTGGGAACATGGACATATCAGAAAAAAAAATTGAGTGGAATAATTGAAGGCTATAAAAAGGAGCAAGCAAGTGATGTTATTGCAGGACAGAGGGATAGAGAGGTGGCTACTGCCTGATGCTGATAATTGGTACAGTTTCACCCACGCCTTTCCTTTGCTCCCCTTAGCTAAACAATCAGTATTAGCTGGATATTCTTTTTTTCTTCTTACTGATTTTTATAGTCTGCAGCCACATTCACCATTTAATCCAAGCACAGCCGCCCTCTTAGAATGTCTTTTTGTATATTGGCACTTCAAGTTAAAAATCTATTTTAAATTATTGGATAGCAAGTAGCAGCCTCCAGAGGGCTAAACTGATGCTGTTAACAGGTCCAAAATGTGATGCAGCATATGGAGCTGAATACCTCATGGTACAGATTTGCATGCAGGCGGTTTTAATTAGGATTTAGAATTCCTGGAGGAATGCAGCATTCTGGGCTAGTCTCAATCTTGTCAATACATAGTGGTTTTGTTAATTCTGAAGCTCACAAAAACTGATAGATTCCTACTTGCTTGTAATTTTTTGATACTTTTTATGAACTGTTAAAACTTTTCTCCATCTGCCAGCTTTATGTATGATCACTACTTCTTTATGTATACTTACTATAAAAGATTGCTGGTTTGTTTTTTTTTTTTAAATAATTTTATACCAGGTCAGTTCAAAATAAGAATCGTTTGAAGTTTTACGACATTGCATAAATACTTATTTTTTTCCCTGCAACACATCATAGTTCGAAGTGAGATTATGCTTTAACTCGATGGTTACTGTGCCATCTTGTGAGGAAAAGGGGCAACTACCTCCAGCTGATAAAACGAAGAGGTATTTTGGATAATGTCCATCTCATTTCTTCTTCATTATGAAAAATAAAATTATTTAGGGTTATAAAAAAGATTATGAGAATACTGTAAAACATATTTGTTCCACTGCATTATACTTGCTTTTCTTTTTTCTTTCTTTTTTTTTTTTTTTAACTGAGCAGATATTTCCTGCTATGCGCAAAAACCTGGTGTTTTCAATAAACTGAGAGAAGAAATTATGCTTTTTTTCCCCCTCTTTCCTAGAAAAAAAAATGAACTTCTTGTAATAAATGGAAAATCTATGTAAATTCTCAGTATTCAGCACTGATAATGTTCTTTCTGTGAACTAATTTGGTTCTTAGAGGAAACCTCTTCTCTTCTAAAATTCACTACGTGTTTCTCAGAGACATTACCTAAAGCACTTTTATCTATTACACTGATACAGAGAAAAACCAAACTCCTGACCTTAGAAAGACTGCTTTACCCTGTAACATTTGTGAGGAAAAGAAAGCCAACAAAAATATTAAACATAAATTACAGTGGCATCAGCAGACTTAAAGCCTTATGTTTTAATAATAATAATAATAATAATTATCATTGCTAATCAATTTGGTGTAGGTGCACTAGATCTTGGACTTAGAAGAGCAGACGAGGAAAATCTCCTAAGTTCTACTACTGCTTAATGAACTGACTGTCCCTGTGACCTTGAGCAAGTTGCTGTATTTCTGTGCCTAATTTTACCCACCTTTAGATGATGCACATCAACAGGATGTTATCAGACTTGACTACCACTTGTGAAGCTCTTTGGGCTTCTTGGATGGAAGGTATTGCTGTGATGTAGTGACAAGCTTGTTTGAAATCTACTTGATAAGCAAAAGAGCAAGTCATTCACAATAAGTATAATTATTCAATGATTTCAGCTTCCTAATCTACTTCCACAGTCTTGGCAAGCAGATTGTGATTTCTTCCATTTTATATAATGAGACGAGAATTTTTTTCTCTTTTTACTCTATAGATTGATTGCAAATATTCAGAATTCAAGCTGTGTTGCTCATTTGCAATCAGTTGGATGAGTAATATTATTTCTGCTCATGATTGGATGAATGCCCAATGACTTGTGTGTGCAAATTGTAAAGTTTGTTTTCCGAAGATGCTCATTGGTATGACATTGAAATTTGCTGCCTTTGGAGAGCAGTGTCAGTAAAATTCAACACTTTGAAGACCAAAGAAAATTCTGAGCACCAAAGTAAGACAAGGTGACATTAATATTTCTTAATGGCACTTTGAAGATTACTCATTTGTCTAAATGGACCAAGTCCATTATGGTTTTGGGTTTTGTTGGTTGCTAATACTGAGAACAAATCACAGAATCCTGGAATGGTTTGTGTTGGAAGAGCCCTTATAGATCATCTAATTCCAGCTCCCCTGTCATGGACAGGGATACTTTCCACTAGAGCAGGCTGCTCAGAGCCCCATCCAGCCTGGCCTTGAACACTGCCAGGGATGTGGCATCCACCACCTCTCTCAGCAAATCCAGTGTATTGAATTCTGGACCTAATCTCATGCAGAAGATGGGTGGTGCTTGCCCTGTTCAAAGGTAGCTCCCATGTCCAGGTTCCAGCAGATGACCAGCATTGGGGCCAACCTACCTGGGAGTTGAAAAGCAGTTCAAATGCTGGTTTGAGAGAACAGGCAAGTGAGTGAGAATTAAGAAGAAGGTAGTGTTGGGACTTAGTTGCAGAGCTTGCTTATTTCCAGATTGCAAGGGGACAACTGGATCTGTAAGAGCTCATTGTCTCATGTGGGAAATTTTCTGCAGAAATTCCTTTCCTTGTGGTCTCAGTGTTTTATGGGTTAAATGAAGTCTCACAGTTTGTAAGGTGCAGAAGTCTGGCCCCTCCTCAGGAGGACTGTAAAACAGAAATTGTATTTGAGACTTGAAATGCTGATATGTAATAGCTAAAACTGGTAGTATTACTATTGCTTCCCACAACAATAGCATATGGCTAGCATATGGGCTTTGAAGAGTGATTGGGAGTGGGATCCACTCCTGAATGGGTTATTACCTGATAGGATGTGGTGGTACTTTTTTCTCATTATTAATATCTATCACTTGTATCAACAATGGCATTTTGGCTGTGTGAAAAGCAGTGTTGCTTTTTTGCTTATGTGTCTCTTGACACATCAGGGTGTTTTCTAGTACATCAGGATTCTCTGTAGTCCAGGATTCCCTGGCTGCTCATTTCACAGGATGTTGGAGAGCCTGTGACTCCTATAACACATTTAGCTCCCTCCTTTAGCAGTCCTCCTATTGCAAGCAGCAGGAATGTATTGGAGTGATGTATTGGGGTGTGGTCCAGCCAAAGAGCTGTGGAGAGAACCAGGGACATGTGCTTTTGAATGGCAAATCCAGCTGGGCCACATTCAGGAGCTTAGGCCAGCTTGATCTGATATGAAATGAAATGTTCTATTTGCATGTTCCACAAAGCAAACTGATGGCAATGACAAAAAGAAAAAGAAACAACAAATTTTTGTAATAAATAAAGCAGTTCCCTTTGGCTCAAAATTGAATGACAAATTCCAACTATCTTAATTCACTGTCAGTCTGTCAAAGGTAGGTTGTAAGAACATCTGTATTTTCATGCCAGTGCAGTACTCTGGCTATTGCAACTTGAGAACTGTCTTTGTTGAAATATAAGGTTTTTGACCATTACCTCCTGCTGGATTCATGTCTTCAGTTCTGTCTAGTTGACATCTCGTTGGCAATCACAGCCTTAGAAATGTCCTTTAGACACTAGGATGTGAGGAGCAGTGCTGCTGTAATAATCTCACACTGTAGAGAGAATAATCTCTTATAAAAAGGCACGTTCATATTAAAAATTCACAGCAGCACACTCCACACCCCCATTATAGGTAATTACAGAGGATTTTAAATATCTGATGCTAGTTGGCAGCGTACAATACCCTGTCAGCAGCAGGCACTGATTTGTAATTTAATTATCATAAGACATCCACCTGTTCTTTTGTCAAATGAAGAGTAGCATTTCCGTGCAATCATGCTTTTCCCTCCAGAAATTTGAATTAACCCTTAATAAAGGGTTTCTAGGGTATGGGTTTTTTTCAAGGACATTTGCAGAACCCCATCAGAGCAGGGTGATGGAGATGAATGAGGCATTTCTGCAGGAGAGTCTTAATTCTGGTTCGGTATTTTCAGCCTTACCACTGGCTTTTTGCTGTGTCAAGCTGTTTTGGTTCACAGCTGAAAGCATTTCAATGAAGAGATGCTGTGGGAGGAAAGATGTATGAAAATCAATGAGTTTGGTGCTATGAACGTGAGGCAAACCCATAGCAGGATTGACCCAAAAATGCTCTAGGCTCATACTTTGTGAAGAAGGAGAAGGCTGGGCTTGGGATGGGAGGGAGACAAAGACAAATAGAAAAGTGGAAATCTCTTCTGTAAACTTTTCAGTTTACATGAACATGGATATTACTGGATTTGTCCTGGGAATGTGCAGTTATTGGATAAATAGATCAATTCAAATTATAAAGCAAATCTGTCAGTGGAGATCCACACAAGTGTTCTGCTCTTTGGGATCACAGGGCTCAGGGTGAATCAATTTCCTCTGGGCTCTGGCTCCTATTTATGCAACAGCTACACTGCAGTGAGGGGATGGGGAAAGGACTTCCTGATGGTCAAAGAAATGTTCTCTCTTTAAGGCTACATCACACTGCTTCTGGCAATGTAAAACTGCAAAAATCATCTGGACAGAAAAGCATATTTATTTTATTTATATATATGTGTGTGTGTATAATCATAGAATGAATCATAGAATCATAAAATCAGGGATCTTAAAGATCCAACTCCCCTGCCAAGGGCAGGGATGACATCCACTAGATTAGACTGCTTAGAGCCTTGAACATCCCTTTCAAGGATGGGGCATCCACAACCTCCATGTGGAGGTTCATCCAGTTCCAATGCTTCATCACAAAGAGGAAAGAATTTCTTCCTAATGTCTAATCTAAACATCTTCCAGTTTAAAACCATTCCTTCTTACCCTTACATGCCCATATAAAAAAATCCCTCTGCCTCCTTTTTATAAGCATCCTTAAAGTACTGAAAGACCACACCCTGAAACCTTCCCTTCTCCAAGCTGAGCAACCCTGGCTCTTTTAGCATATCTTCATAGGAGAGATGCTCTATCCCTCTGATCATATTTGCAGCCCTCTTTTGGACCTCCTCTAACAGGTACAGTGGAGGGAATGTCTTTCTTGTGCTGAGAACCCCAGAGCTGCACGCAGTGCTTCAGGTGGGGTATCACAAGATCAGAGTAGAGGGTGAGAATCACCTCCCTTGACCTGCTGGCCATGCCTGTTTTGATGTAGCCCAGGATGAGGCTGGCTTTCTGAGCTGTGAGTTCACTGTTGGCTCATGTCCAGCTTATCATCCACAAGAACCTCCAAGTCCTACTCTGCAGTTTTGCTCTCAATGCTTATAGTGGGAGGGAGTCCACTCCTCCCACATCCACCCAGAGGATCAGGAACTTGAGAGAAGTGAGAAGCCTCTATATGTATATTTATTTATTTATTTATTTATAAAATTTATGTTTCTGCAAAAGTGTTGTCAGCAGGACCAGGGCAGAATTTGTCCCCCTGTACTCAGCACTGCTGAGGCCACACCTCAAATCCTGTGTTCAGTTCTGGGTCTCTCCCTACAAGAAAGACATTGAGGGACTGCAGCACCTCCAGAGAAGGGAAATGGAGCTGGGAAAGGGTCTGGAGCACAACTCTGATGAGGAGCAGCTGAGGGAGCTGGGGTTGTTTATCCTGGAGAAAACAAAGCTCAGGGGTTACCTTATCACTCTCTACAGCTGCCTGAAAGGAGGTTGTAACCAGGTGGGGGTTGATCTCTTTCCCAAATAACCACTGATAGGATGAGAGGAAACAGCCTCAAGTTGTGCCAGAAGGGATTTAGATTAGACATTAGGAAAAATTTCTTCACCAGAAGGGTTGTCAAGCATTGGAACAGGCTGCCCAGGGCAGTGGCTGAGTCACCATCCCTGGAGGTACTTCAAAGTCATGTATTTGTGGCACTGGGGTACGTGGTTTATTGGTGGACTTGGCAAAGCTGGGTTGTATGGTTGGACTCAATGATCTTAAAGGTCCTTCCCCAGCTGAATGGTTCTATGAATATATGACAGAACTTCTTATTGCTTCTGTCATTGCTGTCTTGTCTCCTTAGAAAGTAGTCACTGGATGTTTCCATTTTCCCCATTCCTGACTTAATGAGATGACTCTGGTATTCTGCTCTTGTTTCTCCTAATTATGTTTTAGCAAATGACTCACTTTAAAGAGGATGTCTCAGAGTAGTTGTCTTTTTAGAAAGAGTACTCACTCGATTAAAAAAATAATTGATTGCTTGTGGCTTAAATGATCTGTGTGCCAAGCCTTAAATGTGACGTTGGCTGGAGTACTATCTATTAGACTGATGGCATCTTGCCCAAATAATATTTGCCTGGTGCCAGTCATTTCATATATTCATTAATTGAGTTATCTGAAAAGTGAAGATGTGAAGGGCTGTGGGCCCAGGAAAGGAGAAGAGAATAAATCATGTCACATGTGTATTCTGAAAATAATTGGCAACTGCTGAAACATTTCCATACATAAGATTGAAGGCAGGAATACACTGGGATGGTTTCCTTAGGAGGGATGAGTAAATGAAATAGCACTTCATAGCTGAGTGGTCAAAGTGAAGTGGACGAGCAGCAGAGAGGTCTGCTTCATGGAGAAGTCTGCTTTGAGATGTTCTTGTAATCATACCTGGACTTCAGACTTATTTTTCTTATATGGCCATCAAAATTAGTCTAAGATTTTATCCAATGGCCCCCTCCTGAGGCCACAGCTGAATGGATGGCACCTTTTTACAAAGCATTCTATCTGGAGGACAGATCAGGTCATTTAATGTAATTTTTAGGGTTGTATTCCTTGTTGTTATAAGCTTCATTTGGGATCTTGGACAAGCCCCTTTTCTCCTTTATCTCATGTTGTGTCTCCATGGAGAAGAAGGATATAACCCCATTAATGTTCAGGCTAGGGAGAGAACTTTAGTGCAGGGGAATCTTCTGCTGGCCTGTGGCTCTGTGGAAATGTGTGTGTGCTCTCCAGCACCAGAGTACACACTGCCAAATGGAAAAGATCTCAAATATTTTGCAGAGAAGAGCTCTAGAAATGCAATTATTAACACAGGGATGTGAAATGTGATATGACACTACAGCTTAGGTGATCAATGTCTCTTTTGTTCATTATCAGTGTGTTGTCTCAAATGTCTATCTGATGGTGAAAGTTTTGTGTATCAATGACATATACCACATTGCTCCCTTTGATAAAATGTTGAAAAAAGAGTGACTCATTCTCTCCAGGACACACTAGGAAATCCGATGATTATTGTCTACTGTATCAAATTCTATTTGTTATTCCATAATTATATTAAAACAAATGAATTACCTCCTCAAAGCTCATTTGTTCTTCCTTGATGTTTTTGTCCTCTAGAAATATCGTTATCAAGATGAGGATGCTCCACATGACCATACTTTGCCTCGTTTAACCCATGAAGTGAGAGGCCCCGAGCTTGTTCATGTGTCAGAGAAGAACTTGTCTCAAATAGAGAATGTCCATGGATATGTCTTACAGTCGCACATTTCTCCTTTGAAGGTAGGATCGATACTACTCATGGCTTTTGTCCTCAAATCTGAGAAAACATTTGCCAAAATTCTTGGGAAACTTACTCTGTTGTACAGACAAGCTGCTTTCTGAAATGTATCATTGCAGATTGATTGTTCTGGGATGGGTTTTTAGGGCTCACTGCAGTGGAACAGGTGATAGTTTAGTTGACAGAGCTTGGTGTAGAGATGTGAGCTTTCTGCTTTGAGTGAGGCTTTTGCTTGAGCAAAAATAATTCCTGGCAAATGAGCCTGTTTTTCTGTACATTGTGAGAGGAATAATGCAGGTTCTCGGCCTCAATATCACGGTGATTTTGAAATGGCAGACTTCCCTTCCTGATTATCCTTGTTCTGAAATTGAAAAAAAAACAATACTGTAAATGTAACCATCTGATGGAATCCTAGTTTTTTTCATTTCTCAGAAAGCTATATCAAAGTCACAAGTTATGTCTGAAAAGGGAGCTCATTTGCCTCTATTCATATCCTTACTGCTCAAGCACTTGCTGCTTTCTGTGGGTTTTGATGCAATTCAGAGTGCTGTAGAGATTTCTTTCTGTTAACTAAGGCAACTATTTATAAAGTATAGTTGCTTTTGCTGTATGTGTTCTTGGTGTCCTCTGATAAATCTTGTTGGGCAAAAATGTTTATCTTCCTGGTGAACCTATATAATAAGCAAAAAGAAATCCATTCCTGAAAATTTACATTTGCCCTTTAATAAGAATGCAATGGTTTCAAAATATTACTAGAGCTTCTCTTGTGGAAAGAACATAGATGCAGTGATTAGCATGATGGGTTTTCTATTTTAATTTCTACTAGGCCTGGGAAGGGGGGAAAAAAGAATAATATTTTTTACTAGAGGCAGTGATGTTCTGGGTAATGGTTTTATTCCAGCAATTAACTAAGCAGCAAACGAGGCAGATGGGCTTTGCTCCTTCTGGTGCTCAAAGCCTGTGAAATGGGCATTGCTTGCCTAGCGCAGTGTTTACAGTGTGGTTACAAGCGAAAAGAAATGTTTATTATTAAAGATTGATGTGAATACAGCTGGTGTTCATTGAGCCTTCATGGAATAGCCATGTGAATTAACCTTTGTCCTCTGCTCTTGTTGGTTCTGTTTTTGGTTTGCATGACGTTTGTCTTTTCATGTTTTAGCAGTTTTCTGGGTTACTTACCTAAATTCTACTGCAGAAGCCAGCAGTACCAAGCAGTGATAGGTCATCTTATGCTGAGGTTATCACTTTAGATATTTGGAAGGGATTACCTCCATGAGGCCTCTGTGTAGCATCAGGGGACAATCACAAACCAAGCAATTTCTGGCCTGGACAGGAAATATCCCTGTTCCGCTAGGACTCCTTGAGTATTCTGATTACAGTGGTGTTTCTTATTCATGAAGGTCAAACCCAGACATTATTCTTCATATTTGGACACTTTCAAGTAAGGCTACATAATCTAAGCTGAGGGTGTAGCAATGATGCCAAAAAGCTCATTTTGGGGTGAAGGGTATCCCCAGACATGCACAACTGCCTTGAAACAGCTCCCGATCATATTTGCTCTTGTAACAGGACAAAGTTGTCTGCTTCTCTTTTCTGAAGTGATGGTAGAGGAGGAGCTGTATAGTATTTCTTCTTGGAAATCAGTGTCTCCTGCAAGTTCTTCCCTCAGCCTGAGGGTTTTTGTCTTTGGCTGTCCCTTTCCCTTCTTTCCTTCAGATTCACAGTGTCTAATGTCTGCCGCTTAATAGTATCTCATTCCTGCCATTTAATCTAAATTTAGCTAGTTGTCTCTTCAAATGGCTTTGAGGTCCTGCTTTCTTTCCCCTGCTGTTTACATTTCATCTTTTAACCTTCAGTAGAGAATTAGCTCAGAAGGCTGAAGGAAATCTGCTCAAGCTCATGGCATTGTGTTGCCCTTCCTATCCGAAATACCTGGTTTGAATTCACTTTTACTGTCAGTAGTTGACTGGAATCCCTGTTCAGAAGGTTTTGGTCACACTGATTTCCACTTAGTTGAGAAATAGCATTCCAAATACTCCAGAATCTGGTCAGAATTTGTTATTGTCTTGAATTACAGACTTTCCATCCTATAGCCTGATATCATTAAGTATTCTGCCATTTTTTTATCAGTATTGTGTGAACATATGCTACACTGAATAATGGCAAAATCTGAGGCACACTGCCTCTTAACCCATAGCATGCTTTCCTAGGGAAATGTAAAATACTGAACTCTTACAGATTAATTGAAAAATAATGCCTGCAATTTAAATATTTCACTGACTTGCATAAGAAGTTGAACTGCTGGAATCCCGCTCTGAGGGTAAATAACAAGTACTGAGGTCCAAATACTGTCAGGTAATTTCTTAGGAGTGAGAAGACACTGGCAATTGCAGCAGGATAATGCTGTCAGGAAACTCCACCAAGAGCTGTTTGCACTGGGAAGGTTGGCTCGTTCTGCCACAGTCTTCTGGTTACAGGTCAGAGTATTTGGTGCAAAGGGAAAATGTGTGTACATGAAGGTCATGAGTTTTCTTGTACCAAGTGCTGAGTAATGCATTTGGTGCAGTTTCTGGTGCTGGGAGTGTGACTGCCAGAGTCTGTGAATGGTCAGACTGGGAAGTTTCCTTAACACCAGCCCAGGGATCACATCATATCCTGTGTGTCATTAGGACTGCCCATCTGACCACTCACCCAGGTCAGCAAGCACATTGGCTGCCTGGCTGGGTGGGGTTTAAATCCCTGCCTGGCTGCATTTCACTCCTGAATTTCTCCATAGGGACTGCAGCACCAGGGGGGCATCTCTCCAGCAAGTTTTGAAGCAGTCTTTTGTGTTTAGTGACTGCATGATGCCCTGATGACAGGATGATTACACAATATTTGTTTTGAAATAATATCATAAAAGGAAAATGATTGAGCATAAAAATAATCTAGTTAAGATGCTTTGGAACCGAATTCTTGTCCCAAGACCAAGCCACATGTCCATCCTAATCACATCACTTTTCCTAAATGACTTGGCTTTGGCAGAAAATAAAAAAAAAAACCAGTTGCCTGTTTCCATAAATTTTTGTTCCTTTGGAAAGAAATCTGCAAAGATCCTACAATTATAAAACTTCCCTTTGGGATGGCTGATTCTAGCCCTCACAAGGGACAAGTGCTCACAGCCTTCTCTGGAAGCCATAGGTGTTACACCTTGTCTGTTCACATAGACTGCTTGCTCCTATCACCCTGCTCCCAAGTTCTCAGTGAATATCACAGTTTGCATCCATAAGCCACCTTATCAGCTTGAGGACAGGCTTGCATCATTACAGAGAAAAGCTTTGTGGATGGTTGAAGTTCAGGCAGAGAAACCATGGGCCTGTTTATTCCCCTGTGTACATATCCAAGTAAAACATTCAAGGGATTCTTTATTCAAACATTTTCTAACACTCAGGATGGAAGCATTCAGACCATCTTTTTATTAACACCCATGATTGAAAATGCCTGATATTGGCCATGTTTGCATAGAACAGATGCATCTTAAATTTTGAAGTATATAAATCGTTAAAGAATTTGGCTGTAATTTCATACTTCAGACTATGTGGTTTGATAAAGTCCAGAAACATCCTAGTGGAGCTCATAATTATTATTAGATTATTAGATTTTATATGGGGAATAAATTCTTTCCTGTGGGGACCCTGAGAAACTGGCACAGGTTGTCCAGAGAAGCTGTGGATGCTCCATCCCCAGAAATGTTCAATGCCAGGCTGGATGGAGCTTTGGGCAACCTGGTCTAGTGGAAGGTGTCCTTGCCCATTGCAGGGGGGCTGCAACTGGATGATCTTTAAGTTGATCCCTTCCAACCCAAGTATTCTATGATTCCATGATAGAATCGATTCGATGATTATTGATTACCTCAGAAGTTTGTTTTGGAAACCAAAACATAATTTTCTTCAACAACCTTGCACTAGTTTTATGTGCTGAATTATAAGAAATCTGGTCCTCATGCATTCTGAAAATCTTTCTTGAGACACACAGATACTGATTATGATGATAATCACTGTTTAGAAATGTGAATAGATTTTCTGAAATTGAAGTCAGGTGTGTTTTTCTTATCTTCCAAGTACCTAAAACCTTGTATGCATCAGCCAGATTACTTCCTTTCAGAAGATAATAACGAGCAAGAGAAATTGTGCTGCAAACCAGACCCTCTTTTCTTTTCCCTGTGTTTTTCACTTCACCTTATTATATTTTGCATTAATTTTGCTTTTCTACTCTCCTGTAGTGTTTCATGTACAGTCAGCTCATTTCTGGAAAATGGTTAAAACTAGAAAGCTTCAAACTTTTTTTAAAGGTTGATCTGCTTATTAGTGTGGAGAAGATAAAATTTTCAACAGCTTAAGCAACTTTGAATGTCAAACACTGAAGTTGTAAAGGAAGTTTTCAGTTACGTGGATGTATTAACATTTGGGAAAATGCTAACATTGGAGAACTTTTTTTAGAGTTGTCATATTAAGATAATAAATGTTCTTTGCAACTTATGGGGGTGAGGAAATTGTGTTTTATTAATCTCTTAAAGGAAAAAGTGTGTAGCGTAATGAAAAGGGAGCTTAAAATAATTTTCTTGCACTTCCCCTCGTTTGACACGAGATGGTGCAGTAAGCTCAGAATTCTTTGGTCTGCATCTATAAAGCTTCATGGTATACTGCTGAGCATTTTCTTAGATGGTTTAGAAAGTGCTAATTCAGTAAAAAGTGTCTTGTGAATTATTGGTGTTTTGAGAAATCTGAATTCAAGACAACTGTACCTGAAAATCAGAGGTGCAAGTTCTGTCTCTATATTAAATATGTGCCTCTTCCCCTTCCTCCTAGGAATAGAGCTAATCAGTGTTCATTAAATGAATGATAACTCTGGATCCTAAATAAGCCTTATTAGTATTATTGTGATGTAAGATTTATTTTTGTTTTTCAGTATACTCCACTTCGTTAAGATAAGCTGAAAAGTAAAAATCCTTGTAAGGCTCTTGCATCTCCTTTGTTGTCTGAACATTTTTAAATGTCAGGCTGTTCCAGCTATCTCCATTTCCTAATTTAGTACCAGGTTCAACTGTAAGCATCAATGGCAATTGTGCAAAAACAAGTAACTAGGTAAATAACTGTTATTCTCCTAAGATAAGTTATTTTCAAACACAGATGTTCAGTAATGAACGTCCCCAGTTGCCTCATCTTGGATGGTCTCACTTTCTGGAAGGGAAGGAGCCATGCTGGCTATTACTCCTTTCCTTTCTGTCCAGGATGTTGCCCTGCAGCTCAGCTGGGTCGCTGACAGGTTACAGAGAGTCAGGATTGATGGAATGACTTTCCAGTGGAGAGAGGAGAAAAACCATCTCCACATGGAGCAAATGGGCTCAGCAGTCTCCAAAGCTAAGGTTATCCATGAATTGGCATTTGTACAAATTGCTTTACAGAAGAAGGAGGTTTGCATCTCCCAATGCCACAGCACATTGATTCCATTTCTTGTTTTTGTTGATGGCAGGAAGCCCTGTCATAGCCATTACTTGAGTCATAGAATCACAAAATCATTTAGGCTGGAAAAGACCTCTTAGATCATCGAGTTCAACCTTTGACAGATCACCACCTTGTCAGCTAGACCATGGCTCTAAGTGCCACGTACAGTCATTTCTTGAACACCTCCAGGGATGGTGACTCCACCACTTCCCTGGGAAGTTCATTCCAATATTTAACAACCCTTTCTATGAAGAAATTAATCCTGATGTCTAATCTGAATCTTCCCTGGCATAGGTTCAGTTGCCTGGGAGAAGAGGCCACCCCACACCTGCCTATGACCTCCTTTCAGGAGCTGTAGAGAGTGAGAAGGTCCCCCCTGAGCCTCCTTTCCTCCAGGATAAACACCCCAGCTCCCCCAGCCACCCCTCACAGGACTTGTGCTCCAGACCCTTCCCCAGCTCCCCTGCCCTTTTCTGAACACACTCCAGCCCCTCCATGTCTTTGTTGCAGTGAGGGGCCCAGAACTGAGCACAGGATTCAAGGTGTGGCCTCAGCAGTGCTGAATACAGGGGGGCAATCACTGCCCTGGTCCTGCTGGCCACACTATTGCTGTACAGGCCAGGATGCCATTGGCTTTCTTGGTCACCTGGGCACACACTGGCTCATGTTCAGCTGCTGTCAACCAGCACCCCCAGGTCCTTTTCCTTGGGCAGCTTCCCAGCCACTCTGCCCCCAGCCTGTAGCCCTGCCTGGGGTTGTTGTGACCCAAGGGCAGGACCTTGTAAAACTTCATGGCAGTGGTCTCAGCCCATCAATCCAGCCTGACCAGTTTCCCCTTCAGAGCCTTCCTCCCCTCCAGCAGATCAACACTCTCATCTGACTTGGTGTCATCTGCAAATTTACACTTAAATCCCTCATTGAGATCATCAGTAAAGACATTACACAGGACTGGACCCAATACAGAGTCCAGATGAACACCACAAGTGACCAGAAGATTCTCTGAGATTCTCTGTATCTAGTGTGGGAAAAAATATTTTTTCTGCTCCAAGGCAGATGTCTTCTTTCCCAATTCCAATCTTCTAGTGAGTGTATAGTATCCCTTGAATGTCTATCATTCTTCTTTTTATTCCCCTGAGTGCAAGAAGGTCATTCCTGTGAAGGAATCTGTCACTCCCTCTTTTCTGTCTGTAATGAAATAGTTTTTCCCCACCTCTGAAGCTTTCCCTGCCCAGGTGTGAGTCAGACCTCGCTACAGTGGTTGCTGTGCTTGTCCGACAAATTAACAGAGATGGGGAAAGAGACTCTGAGGATGAGCCTGGATGATTAATGATTCTGTGAAAAATGTATTAGCCTGAGCTTCCTGGAAACTGTCATAAAGAGTAATTTTTTGTGTCTAAAAATGTAGATCAGGCAAGAGCTATTTATTTCATGAGTTAACATTGACTTCAATAAAAATTGAGTTCTAAAGACAATTTGGATAAATAAGGTCAAAATATCATATAACTTTTTTTTTTCAGATGTAGCAGTCTCATTTCTCAATTCCACAAACTTTGGGACTATTTTGTTGGTATTGAACTCTGTATAAAAAACAAAGTCATGCACTTCTCACAGGTACTGTGAAAATAGCAAATTCCAAGACTCTCCTGATGTTGCAGTGGATTGTGTGACCTGTAAATAAACTTGAGCTGTTGCTGCCCAGAGATGGAAAAATGTATAAGGAAATACACTCCACAGACCTGTGTAGCAGTTCTAAAACATAGAATCACAGAATGCTTTTGGGTTGGAAGGGACCTTACAGATGATCTAGTTCCAAGCCCCTGCCTTAGGCAGGGACACCTTCCACTAGAGCAGGTTTGAGCAATTGCAGGGATGTCATCTGCCCAGGTAATGTAAATATTTCTAGCTTCCAGGGAAGCAGGTTTACGTAGAGAAAGGTGGTTGCTACAGCTTTCTACATTACCATGCCTGATACTCCTGTGTCAATGTAGTTCCTGGTGTTTTGGGGGGATAATCTATCTGTGGTATGAAACTGCATTTATTTTTCCAGAGCTGCTGAAGAACGCTGTGATAGAGAAGAAGTTCAAATAGGGAGGAAAAAAGATAAGGTTGAATTTGCTTTGATTTCTGTGCATGAGGTGTGACAGAGTTGAGGCAGTGCCATAGCACAGGCTGTTCTTGCTGAGCAAAGACGCTGCGTTGCAGAGGCTCTGTAAAAGCCGTGGAGGACTCAGAGAGGCTGAGGCTTTGTTACGTGGCAGGAACAGCAGTCTGAAGTTTTCTCTGGCAGTTACAAAATTAATTGGGGTTATATAGAGGACATATTAATGTATGCATAGATATATTAGCAAACCATCTAAAATTTAATCTTGCATCCTTTCCTTTGCTTACACTGACTGCATTTTATAAGTATAGCTAATCTGCATGAAGCATTTTTTATCCCTAGGGTGGCTCAGCCCAGTAGCAATGATCTTATAAGAATACTTTTGATCTCTCTGCCCTGGTAGCTTCTTAGCTTTTGTGTTGTGGAGTTGGTTTTGTTTTGTCCTTTCCCCCCTCTCTCCTTTTCAGCATGCGGTCACTGGCAAAGCCCCATGCTGCAGTCAGTCTGTGCGTGGATTCCACTGAATATTCAGTAGGTTGCTTCATTAAGATACAACACTTGTTACATGTTTAATCATGTACTGCTTTTCTCTTGTCTCCTACTGTAACAGCAGATAAGCATATATCATACATCTGTATCTGTGATCTATGTTTTTTAATACAAAAATGCAATCGGATTAGGAAGAGACAAAGGAAGCTCACAAATGTGCCTGTGCCTGTTCCAGCTCTTAAGGAAGTGACAAAAGTAGCTCTGAATTTTGATTTTATTTCATTATCTTTCAAGGCAAAATAAGCAGCTTATAAATTAGCATTTTGAGTAATATTTTGTGTCTCATTTTCATGTGGGCAGGAATGTCTTTCATTTCTGAGTTCTGTCTCACTCTGAAAAAATTCCTAAAATGGTGCAAAAATTGAATGTTACAGTGAAGAACAGTTATTAGTGAAGAATATTTTTCGGTTTTGTCATCATAGCTGAGTCCATTGTTCTGTGTGCTTGATGTTTTGCCTTGACTTTCTGATTGATGGCTTTCCACATGATTTATGTAGTTGCAGACAGTATCTTGTTATCTTTCTAGCTTCTGACAGAATGAAAAAGAAACCAAATAAAATTGCTTCTGTCAGTGGGTGATTTAATTGGAGAAATCTCAGCAACTTAAAGTAAACCTCAGGCATTGCAATCCTTTATTTTTTGGCAAAATAAATGTTGTCCTCTGATGGACACAAGCAGAGCAAGTTCTGACAGTATCTACTAACACACTATACGTTGTTAGACTTGCCTGAAGAATGAAGACACGGATTTTCAAAGGAATTTGAAAATATTTTCAGGCTATGGACACTGTTTACTTTATATCGGCCTCCTAGGTATTGAAGGTCTTTTCAAATGTTAATCTGAATTGCTGTTTCAGGAGACTTTCTATGTTCTTGATCTACTGGGTGCTTTATCCATTAGCATTAATTAGCTGATTTATCTTTTATTCTTTTTGAATAGCAGGTTTATTTTTAACAATAGTCTTGTTCCTGAGCCCCTCTTTTTTTTATTTTTTTTTTTCAAAGGAGGAGGGGGAGACTGACATTGCAGATATTCCTGGCCATGTCTCTCACATATAATCAAATAAATAAGAAATTCCAAGAATCTGTTTTTTCTCATTGTCTTTCTCTAATGCTGTGCATAGTGCTAGTTATTCCTTGCTTCCCTGTAATTTTCTGAGCTCTTTTTTTCTTGATGTGCTGGCCATGTGAAATGCTCATAGAATACAATCCAAACAGAGAGATGGACTATTATAAGGGTGAGGGGTTTTTTTCCATCTGAAATACATGAAATATATGCAATAAATCCATGAAATAACTCACTAGATGCTACAAACATTGCATTTGTATGTTCTGCCAGTTCTTTTCTCTGAGTCTAGAAGTACCAGAATATCAGTATATTTGTAAAGTATCTGTAATGATGTTTGCCACCTTTCCAAAGTGTTTTGTGACCTACTGCTGAAAAGTGCAATAAAGCATCTTGGTGTTATTAGTCAGACTGTAACAGGAGGGATTTTTCTCAGATATGTCAGACAGGTTTAACACCAGTTGTTTCCCCAAGCTCGGTAGCTGAAATGCCCTTCTGTCAGACTTCAGCTACTGCTGACACTTGGCAATGTACTCTACATTTTAAATGAGGCACTAAAGTGCCATAATACCTTTTTCAGTGAGGAATATACTGATCATTCACTCACTCAGTAGAATATATATGTGTTCATACATCTGATGATGTGACACATCAAAAATATTCTGGCTTTTGTCAGTACTAGGTGTAAAAGAGAGAAGTTTGCAGTTCCAGGAGCTCTGGATGGCTGCAGCCTCCAGGATGGAGAGGACAGAATCTCTTCAGTCAACCATTATGAACAAATATCTTGGAAGCCTGAAGAAGAAGTGCTTAAGCTAATACACATGCTATTTCCAATATTTTTAAACTCCTGTTTCTTGTAGCTCTTATTTCATATCTCTGTAATGTAGTTTTGTGGACTGTGGAGCTGTGAAAAAAACAACAGAAGTTTGACATTTAAAAGAAAAACTGATCTTTCTGAACTAGCTTTTATTTTCCAACTCTTTTCAAGAATCTAGTCCAAATAATAGTTTTTGAGATTATTATTGTGTGACATCTTCACAGCCTTATTATTGTTTGACATTATCTCCCTGTCCATGCAGGGGGCTTGGGACTAAATGATCTATAATGTTCATTACAGCTCAAACAGTTCTATGGTTCTATGATTCTGTGATCTTGGTATCAATGGCTAATTGAGATGTCTCAAAAGAGAAGATCTCTCTCAAAAAGATTTTTAAATAGGAAATGCTTTTTGCTATTTGGTTCCCTTCAATCCCTCTATTTCACAAAAGCATGTTATTTTTAATAATCTTTAAATATTGCTACTGAAGCTTATGTAATTAAAGAAAATGTCAAAAAATAATCAGCAGTCTTGATGACTCAGGTGACTTTTCTAAGAGCTGAATTGTTTACTAACTTGATTTTTCACAGTATTGTCTTTCCCTTTGGCATGATATTGTTTCTTTTTTTCCATATTTAATCAGTGTTACCTTTCGCCATTCCTTTTTCTGACTTACCTTCAGGGTCCATTCCTGTATTTCTCCTTCTCTTACCTTTCTCTTATTTCCATTCCTACACACACACGTGGGTCTTATTAATCCTGCAAGCCACCCATGAAGTACAAGTTTGTACCAGGGAGCTGTGAGCTTGTAACGATTGATGCCCTCCTGTAAGAGACAATCACACTCTTATTGATCATTTTGCTTCTTGGCTGCTTTAGAGAGCAGGAGACACAGCACTCCCTGTCTCCTCTTTGTCGTACATGGTCTTTAAGAATGTTTTTTCTTACTCTTCTTGCTCCTGAAAGGTGGGTTCTCTTCCCCCTGAACAAAAGCAATGTGAAACGCAGTTGAATATTATCAAGTCTAGTGGATCTCAGTTGCCCACTGAAACAGCAGCACTCTGGGCAGCTTTTATTCTACCAATACAGACACTATGACCCACAGAAAATCCAATTAATATTTTCAACTGACAAACTCAAGCACACCGGATCGCATCTGTTGTGTTCCAAATATGAACAGAATGAGACTTTTAGATACATAAGAGCTAGAAATCAACTTTTTAGGTTAAAGTGTTTTCTGCAGAACATGACCACATGCTCAAAGAAGGTGTATGTAGCTGATTTTTTCAAAGCCTTCCTCCCTCTACAGGTTTAATAAGCATCTGCCTGAACTGGTGCATAGAATTTAATCACCCCATAGTGGTTGAAGTTTTTTGCTTCCTAATAAAAAAATAATTTAACCTGATAATAGAGTTAATAAAATTATTATAATTGATTACATGACATTGGAAAGGCTAAAAAGAGTAATGGTATTTTTACAGCAAATAAACAAAATTTTTGCTTTGAAGTCAGTGTCACAAATTGTGCCTTTGATCAAGTGGATGAGCAAATGCCAAGCAGGGAAATAGAATTTCAATGATGAGAGTATAAAGAGTTATATTAATTACTGGGAATTAGCCAAAATAGCACAAAGTTAACAACTTTACACTCTGGGAGTATTAAAGTCATCAACCAGCTTCTGAAGACCACACCTGCAGGTGGTTTCACATTGAAATTGCTGCTGTGTCCTCTTTAGCAGTTGTTGGGCAGTTTGTTTCCTTCACTATTTTGCAACAAATCTGCAGATTGAGCAGATCCGAACGGAATTAGAGGTTTCAGCTGAAACTGGGTTATTTTCCTAACTGCTGTCTTCATAATTTTACTTCTGTTTAGAAAAGGCATTATTTTTTCAGTATTCTGGAGATGTTGATATCTACTTAAGGCAAATGTGAATGGGTAAAGTGAACACAAGGGCATTTCTGTACTGCTTGTACTTTCCTAATACCTGTAATATGGGGGAATGTCTGAAACCTGGCTCAAACAAGCTCAGGTTTAAATACCTGAAACAGGTTTCCATTTTTGAACTCAGTATTTACCTACTCTCTCCTAAAGATACTGGTGTTAGGGAATTTTAATCCTGTCTCTATTTTGGAGTGCAAAATAGGCCATAAGGACTCCTAAACATTTGCACCTCAAAGACGAATGAACAAATAGAGTTACATCTATTAAAAAAGGCAACAATCAACCAGGCAGAGTATCACATCAGTATTTATCACAGAATCATAGACTGTCCTGTGTTAGCAGGAACCCACAAGGATCATCAAGTCCAATTTCTGGCCTTGCACAGGACAATCACTGGAATCACACCATGTGCATGAGAGTGCTGTCCAAGGACATCTTGAACTCTGGAAAACTTGGTGCTGTGACCATTTCCTTGGGGAGCCTATTCCAGTGATGTTTCTAAAGAGAAGAAAAGCAATCTTGAGCAAAGTCGTAGAGCATCAATACATCAGTCTATTATAGCTACTAAAAAGGTGAAGGGCTAGAATTACTTTGAAAAATGTAGTTTGTTTCTCATATTCTCCTTCATCACTTTGTGTACTGGGAATTTCCACACTTATGCCTTCGGAACACTGTGTGTACCTTTGTTTAGGGGCTGTTATCTTCCTTGTTTGGAGACTGCAGCATCAAACTCTTCTTACAATGTAACTTGCAGAGAAGCTGGATAGGAATTTCCTAATGTCTGGATGTTAGAAAAACTGCCTCTGGAAAGGTGCTCAAGCACCGGAACAGGCTGCCTAGGAAAGTATTGGAATCACTGTGCTGTGGAAGTGTGCAGCAAATATGGAGCTGTGGTATGAAGGGACATGGTTTAGGTGTTAGGGTAATGGTTGGACTTGATGATCTTAGAGGTCTTTTCCAACCTTAGTGGTTCTGTGTTTGCCCATACAGGTTTATCTTTCAGAGCAGAATGACTTAGAAACTCTCTGTACTCAACTGGATGGTAAAGACATCAGCAGCACACATCTATGGCTTTCCACCTTTCATATACTGACTTTATCACCAACCTTTTTTTTCCTCAGACTTTCTTGCTGAAGCAGGATGACTCAGCAGCTGACTTCCATGCCAGGTCATTATCTCAAACCAAAGGGGATCTGAGCCAGCTTGGAGCTACATGAAATGCAGCAGGGTAGAGAAACAGGCTGAGGAAAATACCATTTGGGCTTCATCCCATTGCACTTTTCTTCTCTCGCTCTCACTGTCCCTGCATTTTTTTTTCTTTCTTGCTTCCAGTATGAGGCTTTGCAAGGAAACATATTTTACAAATAATTTGAACTTGAGGAACTATGACAAGGGAGTCTGGCAGTCAGTGGCTGAAGTGCACAGAGGCATGTGCAGCTGGGGAGAAAGAGGCACAAACTGTTAAAATATTTTAAAATATTTTAGAGCCTACATTTTGCTACCTTACAGCATGATTTGACTTTGTGATCATTCAACTGCTCATACCCAGACGACTGACATGTCTGCAATGTTGTTTAAACACATTTCTTTTGACAGTATAGTAATACTAGGGTGAATGTGGTAATGTTAAGGGTGAATATTGAGGTTGAATATCAGAATCTGCTGTAAACCTGCATGCATACAGATCATCTCACATTTTCTGGTTTTTAAGTCAGTTATAGCTATCTTAATACAGATAATTCTGACAATTGGAATCCAGGTTTTATTCCAGTTATTCAATTAGGCTGAAATTGCTTGTAATGTAGTACCATAATTGTAGGAGAGGCATCGTTGGAAGATGGTAAGTAGGTGAGTTACTAATTAAATTCTTCTGAACTTCAATAATTTAATATTCAAAGGAGCTGCTCATTGCATTGCCTCTGGGGATTACAGGGGAAGAAACCTGAACAAAAATAGCAGCCCCTAAATGATTTTTGCTGGACGACTCTGAAATTTTGGGTTTGTTAGTATTGCTCCACCATTCTGGATGCAAACACAGAGGGTCAGATCCCTCTGTGGGTGAACACTCTGCAGACTTCAGTTAGATCATGTGTGGGTGGATAAGTACAAAATTTTCCCAAAGACTGTTAAACCCAGGGGTGACGGTGGTGTTTATATATAATCTTGAAAAGCTGGATTCTTTTATATTCAGGCTTTTGGGAAAAGTAGGTTTCAGCCTAATTTAGGCAGGAATGCATATCCCTTTGATTTTCAAAGAACTGTAAGTCACAAACTCTTTTAAATTCTTTTTGAGAATCTCATCTGATAATAAAATGAGAGGTGTGGGAGAGGATGAAATTCATCCATTCTGTAGCATCATGCTGTAGCATATCTCAGATTGCCTTATCTTTGCTACATCAAGATCATTGACCAGGTTTGTGCAGTCCTTCCAGCCCCTGAATACATCAAAGCAGATGTGCCACTGCCCTTCTCATTATAGCTCTCAGTAATGATCTAAGCTAGACTGGTCTGCAGATTCCTCCCTAGATGCAAATCCTTTCCAAGCCTCTTAATTCAATCTGAATGATGATGGTGATGATAATTTAGGTTATAGTATTACCCAGGGGCTATGATAGCAGTGCAGGGCCCCATTGTCCTGAGCATCACATAGACAAGGAAAAGCTTTAATGTTGTGATACCACAGAGTTGCCCAGGCTAAAACCAATGCAAATGAGCAGAAATTAATAGAATTCCCTCTGTATATTGAAATCTTATCTAATAATCTATCTATTACAATCAAATTATATCTACTTTTTAACTAGTGTATAATTCCTTTGTAATATCTTTAGCTAGAGATGTTCATGTCTCAAGGCTGAATTATACACCAGTGCTATCTTGTTACATTTATTGGCTTTTTCCCATTAGCCCTGCACTGATGCTTTACATCTCACTGAGTGAGAAACACATGGACAAGTGTACACATTTTGGGGAAAAAAACAAACAGCCTTGATGTTAAAGAAAAATGGTTCTGAGAATAGAGTCAGCAAGAATCTGCCGTGATTGCACTATGTAGAAATTAACCCCCCAGCTAACACACCACCATTTACTTACTGTGTTAATCAATTAATGTCCTTGATTTAATTCCACACATGTGTTTAACTGAGTTGATGAGCATTACTATACTTTCAATTACATGGGTTTTTCAACATAATTTTCATCATAATGGTTAGTGTAAATGAGTTTTCTTAATTATGGTAGGGTGAATGCTTTATTAAGAGGCTTGAGATGTAATATAACAAGATGTGGCACATCTTGTTATGAGGACCCTTTGTTCTTAGGGACAGCCATCTCCACCTCTCTTCTCACAAAGTCTTTCTGTTGTTCTACTGGGTGTGATACTGAAGACCTATAATAGGTAGACTGTCAAATCTGAACTTTCTGTGATTTTATTTGAGTATTGTAATTGTTATTTGGTAATGGGTTTAGTACTCTGGTGCTCTGTACCTTTTCAGAGTGCTGGTGGAGGACATCATGGTGTACTATAATTCTGTTCTCTGGCAGTGTCTTGGGGGCTGCACTGGCATTTAAATCTGTGATAAGATTTTATCAAGAAGAAATAAGGTAACAATTTAATATGCAAACACAAGAACCATTAGGGCATCACTTTATGGAATGTCAACATGCTGATTTGCAAAAAGTCCTTATACTCTGGAAATGCTTTCTCTTCTCCCAGAACTGCCTGTTTCCTTGAGCAGGCAGTGTCTTTCTCAGCTCCCCTTTCCCTCTGAGACATGTGGTCTGAATAACTGCTTTGACATCTCTGTGACTGGGGGGAAGGATATTCATTTTTTGAGGGGCACAATGGCTACCCAGGCTGCTGCATCTCCAACAGTCTGGGGCAGGAAGGATCCCCTGAGGAAAAATTAAAAACATGGAGAAGACAGGAAATAATTGTATCAACACTTTTAATTCCATACCAAATTTAGCCTTTCGATGTACTGCATCTACCCTGCAGTTCCCACTTCACACTCTTTTTGCAAAAGATGGAGAAAGTGGTCAGGGCATTGGACAAGGGTGTTTTGCACTGCTAACATTGCTCAGACTAACTAGTGTAGGTGCAGTGCTAGACCATGTAGAGCCTGGGTGTTCCCACTCCAGTGCCATCTATTTTTCTGACATGTTAAGGCCATAGAGTAGGAATCTGCAACCCACTTGTCCTCATTGTTTTTGTTACATCTGTGCCCACCACTCCTTTGCAGATTTGGGAGGGTTGCAGGAGCAGTTCTAACCATTTTCCTCAGAGCTCCCAGAACTGTGGATGTGCTTCAGGGACAAAACCTGATCCCAGGAGCAAGGAACTGTATCTTCTTAGTGCAGTCTGTTTTCCAGAGATAGAGGTAAACTTGCAGTTGGTGTAATTTAACTCTAGAATTTTATGAGTTGGTGGTATTGTATATTTGCAAAAGAAAAAAAGTAGGCAAAAATGTTACTCTCTCACAAGTAGTGTTAATTAAATAGAATTAGATGGCTGATGGGTAGTTAATAAAATTGTGCAGTGTCACAGCTGTTCCACTCAGAGAACTGGATGGCAGGAAATATTTATCTATCTTTTCAGAAACTCTAGGGAAGATCTTGGGAATTACACATCAGAAAATCTGTGTCAGGTACTTTTAATGAGATAAACGTAATGGGATTGTAACAAACAGGAATAGTTTCTGTAAAGGAAAAATGGATTTCTTTTAGCTTAATGGAATCTCTGATAGTGTCAGTAAATTAGTAGTAAGTGGAAAAGAGGCTGAAGTAATTTATTTATACTTAATAAATAACTTCCACTGAGTTCCATCACTCTAACATGCTAAGGGAAGAAAATACTTCTGAAAATAAAATACCAGGGAAGGTTAGAATGTCAGTGATCACAGCAACTGAGAGAAATGAATGGATCATCTGCAATATGGCAGAAGGCTTATGGCTAAGGTTATCCCAAGACAGCCTGGACCAGGGAAAGTCTATGCACATTTTGAAATCTGTCCCAGACAGTGCTATAGAAGTACAAATATGGTTATTAGCTAGACAGACACAGGGCAATTTGCGCAGATGGGATGCCACTATTTTGGGCAGTGGGAAGAAGACAAAGCTGTAGGACATTTCAGATGAATTAAACAGAAATGGAAGAATAGGCACATGATAAAATGTAATTTTTGAAAAATATAGATATCTACAGTGGAGAAAGAAATATAAATCACTCATAAATACTTAACTAATTGAATGTTTTAAGAATGGCTTACAGCTTTGTAGCCAAATCTTTAAGTGACTGAATTCACCAAGCAAAATTTTTCCAAATGAGTGGCAAAAATCAAGAGCTGAAATACTGAAAACATTTTCATGCCATAAGAAGCTCTATTGAATAAAGCTTTTAGAAATGAATAAAGAAGAAAAAGGAACACGGATTGCAATGGGAAAAGAAAAATGTTTTATGAACAAAATACTGTGTTAGGCCATGATGCTAATTTTTGACCCCTCTACTGATTTTCTTCTCCTTTTTGTCATTTTCAATCAAATCTGAAAGGAGTCAGTAGCTGAAGAGAAAGTCCTATGACTTCCAAAAAAAAAGGTAACCAAAGAGAGGAAAGATACAGAATTAACTCATCTGGTGTAAATACCACTGAATTAATACATAAGTATTAATTAATACAAGTATTATGATTAAGAGGTGGGGGAGTGAAAGAGCAAATGTGAAATTTCACTGCAGCAGAAACTTCTGTTAGAACCAACACCTTATTAGCCATCAGAATTAAACAATACAGCTCAGAGCCATTGGAGGAGGGAGGACTTGTTTATTCTGCTGCTCATGGGTCTATTTCTTTTTGGAACCTGGAAATATTCGTGAGAGAACATGAAAAATCAGTAGAGAGGAGATTAAAAAGCCAGAACATATGGATCATATGGAACTGTGCAGATGGATAGGAAATTATAAATTAGTAAGTTTCTCAGTTAAGCTGTTGCTGTCCCATAGATCTCTCCCTGATAAAATGGGTCTGTGTTTAATAGAACATAATAACCTGTCATACATAACCTTTTCAAGGTTGAACAGATTGGATGCTCCAGAAATCTGCTAGCTCAGGGGTAATTTCTGGAACCTGCAAAAGGGAGAAATGAAACAGCTGCAATGTTTGAAATCCCTTCCTAACAGGTGAACTACCACTCTTTGAGTTACCACAAAATAATAAACACTCGTATTTATTTTTCATTCCTGGACTCAAAGGTCATATGGAAACTGAAACTATGAGAATATGTTACACCATAAAAAGACTCCACTGCTATTTTATGGTGTGTTTTTATACCAGAGATACATGCTCATTGGACATATAATCAAAATAAAGTGATATGGTGTGCATCACTTGAAACTTTACTTGTGAATTTTATGATGTATTTTTATCACACTCTGTTTTTATCACGCTCTTAACAAAACTTTAACGTTTTTCTTACAAATAGATCATTGAGAAAGAATTGCATTTGGAACATTTCTATTACCTTTCTGCACCATTGACTGATGAGATCAGGCATTGAGAGAAACAAAACATACTTTAGTGAAACTGGTCTGGTTTTCTACTAATTTAATTTAGAAAAGCTGGTGATAATACTTTTTTCAAGTACAGTCTAAACTTCAAGACCCCAAATAAATGGAAGGAAAAATTTTTGGATGTTACCTTAGGGATTGCACAATTTAATGCACAAGTTCACTTGCTCTAGAGCTCCTGCTATAGACCAAATAAAATGGTAAGGTTTTTCCTGTTGATTTAATCTCAAGAAAGGCAACCAAACAAAAAAGCTGATCCTACAAGCTGATGATACCTTCTTGTGGGTTTTGCTGTGCAGTTTGATGCATGTTCTAGAAGCAGACTGATTAAATTAATAAGCATTCTGTAATCTCTCTGAAATATTTAAGGAATTCTATCATGTGTAAGTATGGGGAAGAACTGATTTCTTTTTCTTGGTTTTAAGTGACATGGCTGTAACAAAACTATACTTTTCAGTGCAAAAAAAAAAGTAAAATCAGAGGTGCATGTTTATTGTCAGCAGTGATAGCTTAAATCTAAGAATCTAAACATGGTGTGCTTAGCATGAGTAGGGATGGTGACATTTTTAATACCAAAATTGCCACAAAAATCTATTTTAGTCTTACCTTAAAACACTAAAGTGAAAGTCAACAAATAATTTCATCTGACTAAAAAAGAAAAAAGATCAGAATTGACAGTGTTTTGACATTTTTAATGTTAAGTTCATTTTGAAAAAGTTCAAACATTTTCTTTAAAAGCCGCAAAACAATTTTGGACTCATTATTTTAAACTGGCATTCCAAAATGGAACAAAATACCCAAAGGTAAATGTAGCAAAAGAAATAATGTTCCCTCTTCCAGACAAAAACTTTTGTATTGGATTGAATGAAATATTTCAGGTCTAGCTGACCTGATTTCTGTCTTTGTTCTGTTATTGAGTGAATAATCCATTATTTGCACAGTTTATGGGGAATATGTTACAAAATATGCACAGACTTTCTCAGAACGTACCCTGCAGTACTTTTAGTTTTGAATCTTTCTTTTGATTTATGAAGATAAAGAATAAAAGCTACCTTCACACCTTAGCTACCGACAATTTCCGCATGGAGGGCTGTGAATCCTGGAACAGGAAACTCTTTCAGGGTATGCAATGAATCATCTATGTCTGGCAAAATATGAAGTTTTACCACATATATACTGCATTGCCATTCTGCTCTTGGCAGTATATGCTGGGTTATTTGATAAATGCTCATGAGAGACCCTCCCAAGAAAACCAAGAGAGTCACTTATCTTGTCACTATGCTTAAACTTGGTTTTGGAAATGTTTTGTATTCCCAGCCTATGAGGAATTTTAGGGATAAGACATCATGTCCTTCCAGAACCATATTCCAAGGGCTAAACATAATATGGCTTGGAAAGGGGAGATGAGAAGTGCCTTTTCTGTCTCTCTACAAGTCCAGGGTGAGTGGAACAAGTCTCTTGCCTTTAATATCCACATAAATAACAGGGCAATATAGTTAACTGCATTTTTGGGAACGCAGTTGAATATATGTTGCGGTTTTGGAGGATGTTACAGCAGACTTTACCTTAGAGCTTTTCTACCCAGCTTAGTTTAGCGCCTCAGTGCTCTAAACCCTCTGTCTCAGGGCTGGACACTGCGCTCTCACCGGCCGGGGAGCTATAAGGCTAGCTCTGGTTTGTCTGCTTCTACAACCGGCGGTGATAAAGGAGGCGAGGAGGGTCTATGCATCGTGTCCATGGAAGATGTTTATTCGCATGGTGCAGCAGAGGCCAACGACCTCCCCGAGGCAGAGATGCCTCGAGGGCGAAGGCCTCACATGCACAGCCACATGTGGAGCATAAACACACGTGGAGCATAGACGGCAAGATGGCGGAGGGTAAGGGGTTTTATAGGGAAACAGAGAGGGGCAGGGACAGCACACAGGCCCAGTGACTTCTGGGTACAGGGGCGGGGTTAGGAGTATAGGAACCAATAGGGGAAACTCGAGGGAGTGGCCAGGGCCACGTGGGGTTAGGGTACAGGAACCAATAGGGAAAACTGGGGGCGTGGCTAGGACTATGTGGAGTAGGGAAGGCAGGACAATAGGTGACAAGTACAGTCGTTAAGAAAGGGGTGTGGGGAACTTGCAGCCATTATCACAATATTTCCCCATTTTTTACTAAATTAAAGAAGGAAAGGCTTTTCCTAAAAGCTTTCATAGCAAATTTTTAAACAACAGGAAAATGGTAAAACAACATAATGTAAAGCAATGACAAAATTAGTTTTGCTGTGAGTATGGGGAAAACGATGATGCAGCTGGCTGATTTTGATGTTGGAGTTCAGTATAGGCTGAATTTTCAGACTGCAGTTATGTTTGTAGTCTGTTTTTCTTTTGCTGGGGCTGCTAAGATGAAGGCAGGGTTTGCAGCAGTAACGGGGTTGTCACCGAAGTCTTTTTCAGCTTAGGAGAGGGAGAAAACTTTGGACGCAGCGCAGCTCTACTGGGTGACACACAGCTCTTCCCTGCTGTGGCTCTGCCGGGTTTGCAACAGTTCCACTAGGTTCTAGCATGGCCGGACGGCAGCACAGCTTCAGGGACTGCTCTGGCGCAGATCCACCGGGCTCCGGGGGCAGTGTCTGCTGCGGGGAGCTAAAGGTGCAGCGCCACCGGCTCCTCCGAGCTTGCCGCGGGCAACTGGAGGTGCAGCTCTGCTCTCGGCCAGGCTATAGCTGCTTCTGGCTGAGAGGGAACACCTGAGAGGATGGGAGGAGGAGCCCGCACCGAAGAGAAACATTCAGATGGGGAAGGATCTGTAACCAAAGGGAGCGCCTACCGACGCAGGGGGAGGGGCTACAACGGAACACAAGGAATGCAGGGGGTGGAGCTTCGGCAAGTCCGGGAAAATTTCAAGGGGAAGAAGACAACATGGCGTGCCTGATCATGCGGCCGGCGCTATATTGGAAAACACGTGGATTCAGCTCGGCTGAGGTTTGGGGCACAGGAAAGGAGGTTAGCAGGGATCTCGAGTTAGAGTGGTCAGTTCTAACCCGGGAAAGGGACAGGAGAGGCTGAAAAGCGTACGATCAGCTCTCTCCTGAGGGACAGAGGGGGAGCACGAGCTGGTGGAGGAGGGGGTGCTACCAACACATGGTCGGCACCATGTTGGGGGATACATGCAGGGGAAGGTGCTTATTAGGGAGAGAACAAGGGTTTTTCACTGCCAGATAACTAAATAAAACAAAACACAGATTAGTTTACTTTATCTCTCGCGTGCAAAAACTTCCCACACAACAGCTGATTCCCCATTCCTTATAAAATATGTCTAATTTTATAAGAAAAACTTCTCCCAAAATGGGGGCACAAAACTTAGGTCTCCCCTTGTTAGAAATGGGTTTTTTCTTGTCGAGATTTTGCATGGAGCGCGACTCTCTTCACCTCGACAAGACACCACCTCTAACCCTCCACCCACCCCGAGGCAAAAAGAACAAACTAAAAAGAAAAAAGGGACTCCTGTACCAAGCCGACCAGGCCTTCACCGGCTCCCCTCCCAAGGGGCTTTCCAGAGGGCTTACTAAGCACGGAGAATCAAAAAAACACTCGGGATGGTCTACCGCCGTTCGGCCGACCTCCTTGAAAAGCACGACTTTTTTTCAGAGGCTACTGGCCGCCCCTTCGGTCTTCTCGCTGAATGCAAGCTTCTCGTCGGGGAAATGGCTTCCCAAATGCGACTACTCCCCTGCCGCAGTTGCGGCTGCAGGGGGACGCTTTCCAGGGTGGTTTCTGCCCCACGTTGGGCGCCATTTGTTGCGGTTTTGGAGGATGTTACAGCAGACTTTACCCTAGAGCTTTTCTACCCAGCCTAGTTTAGCGCCTCAGTGCTCTAAACCCTCTGTCCCAGGGCTGGACACTGCGCTCTCACCGTCCGGGGAGCTATAAGGCTAGCTCTGGTTCGTCTGCTTCTACAACCGGCGCTGATAAAGGAGGCGAGGAGGGTCTATGCGTTGTGTCCATGGAAGATGTTTATTCGCATGGTGCAGCAGAGGCCAACGACCTCCCCGAGGCAGAGATGCCTCGAGGGCGAAGGCCTCACATGCACAGCCACATGTGGAGCATAAACACACGTGGAGCATAGACAGCAAGATGGCAGAGGGTAAGGGGTTTTATAGGGAAACAGAGAGGGGCAGAGACAGCACACAGGCCCAGTGACTTCTGGGTACAGAGGAGGTACAGGGGCGGGGTTAGGAGTATAGGAACCAATAGGGGAAACTCGAGGGAGTGGCCAGGGCCACGTGGGGTTAGGGTACAGGAACCAATAGGGAAAACTGGGGGCGTGGCTAAGACTATGTGGAGTAGGGAAGGCAGGACAATAGGTGACAAGTACAGTTGTTAAGAAAGGGGTGTGGGGAACTTGCAGCCATTATCACAATAAATATATATAGTTTTAAATTTTTATGTCTCAATTTTTCAGTCTTTAATTTTTGCAGCTGAGGTGTCTGGTGTGCTGACTGCCAGCTCTGAGGTCAGGCTGATGCGCATACAGGCAGTGGGGCAGCTCTGTAAAAGTCCCTAGTGGATGTCACATATGGTGTGCTCCACTGTAGCTTGGATCCAGATCCTGGAATCACCAATCCACAGTTCTGTGCACCTCTGCTGTGCTGCAGTCTGCGGTGGTTGCAGTCTGTCCCTGGCTATCCCCACTCACCCCTCAGCAAATGAAAAAATAATCAGGATTTAATCAGCACCAAAAGGCTTTCTCAGGTCGAATCTCCTGAGAATGGTTCTACCTACAGCACTGTAGATGTTAAAGCTTCCTATATTTAGAGTCAAAGGAAATGACAAAACTTTTATTTTTACAATTATAACATGCTGTGCAGTTAATTAGAGAGGATGCAGAGATCTTTCTCTGTCAAGTACCTTATAATATGTCATTCATAAACTATTTGCCTGAGTCACCTTTTATAGTCTTTACCTTTCTAAACAGTTTGTTGGTTTGCTTGGTTTTTTAAAATCCCATATATATGATAATAGTTATACATTCCCAATCTTCATGACTTCTTGAATTAATGGCAGCAAGGGAAAATCAGACAGGCAAAATATAACTCCTGTCAAGTGTGAGCAAATCATTTTAGAATATGGAAAAAAAAGAAAAGAAAAAAAGGTCAAATAACAACTGATTAAAGCAGCAAACCCCAAAGTGTTTAATATTATGCTTTGTTGTAACCGTGTGCATGCATGGCTGTCATAGGGCATATCTATATTTTGGCAGAAGTCCTGATTAAATCAATGGTGATTTCAGCCTAAAAGCCATGTTATTGTTCTTTACTTGGAATATTGTCAAAATTGCATAAACAGTCTTCCTTTTTAATTAGGCACCTGGTATAAAACAGACTTTCAAAGGGAATTGTGCTGATGTGTTTCAGATGAAAAAGCATTTATTGCACAGTAGTACATTTTCTTTAGCTGCCTTTAATTCTGTATAGATGGAAGGCAAAAAGGTTTAAAATTGGGTTATCTTGATGGAAAAGCTGTGGAGGATTACACTTAAGGGTCTTTTTTTAAGATTTATCATATATTAATAATTTGGAGAAAGATGAAACACTTGATAGTGTTTCAGCTGCGACTTCTTAAGCATTATTCACAAGTGTTATGCACATGACATTGCATATAACTTCTAATGTTTCATGATTTCAGATGAATGTGTAATTTGATTTCCATCTTTCAGACAGAAATCTCTTCATTTGTTCAGAGCTTTCTATCTTTTCTAAGTTCCTTAGGAAGGCTGAAAACCAGTTGACAGCCATATTTATATATGTGTGAATCTATGTGTATATGCATTTTATAATATATTTGCAAAGAATTCTAAAAACATTACTTAAAAAAATGTAATAAAATCATAGAATTATTTAGGTTGGATGAGACCTTTAAGATTGTCAAGTCCAATCATAAACCTAACACTGGGGCTATATATGTTTTTTAGCTGCAGCCTTTAAAATAATCCATTTTTTCTCATCATTACTGTGCAGTATGTGCTTCCATAACCTAAAACAAGCAAGTTTCTCCAGAGACATGTTTAGAAAACATATTTTAACACAGTTACTACTGTAAGGTAGAAAAGAAGGCAATGGGTAACACAAGATGCAGAAGGGGGAGAAATCTATTTTAAAAATAAATTAACAATAGATAAAATGAAAGCCTTGAACAAATGAGGAATTTATAACAAACACTGGGGGGAGGAGGAAGAATTTTTTGTGAAGATGAAAGGAGAGATGAGGCCAAAAAATTAAAAAACCAGAAAGAATAAAAAAGTTTTGCTGTAACAATTTCATGCTACCAGTTTAGTTCTGTCCTTCTTTACTCTTCCCATCAAAACCCTTTATCTCAATAGTTAAACTCAATGAATTTAGAGATCTTTTTCAATCCTAATGGTTCTATGATTCTGTGATCTAGTACAGTTTTGATTACAAGACCTAAATTGTAACAGTCGTGTTTGCCATTGAAGAATTAGAGCTTCTGGTTTCAGGTGCTACAGGGGAGAATCACACCCTTATTTCCACAAACAATATTAATTGGTTATTAAATATCAAAAAGGTTAAGGACTTATCATATGTCTGAATGTTGTGATAGGTTTCTTTGCAATCAAGAAATTACATAAATTCCAGGCTGTGGTGAAAAGCCATATAGTTTGCTCTGTGTTTCAGCTGCCAAAAAATATCCATCTTCAGTTGCATACCTGCAACCTTCTTGTTCAACTTAGTGGAGTCCCAAAGGTATTGCATAGGCATTTATCTGAAACTTACACTGGTCCTTTGACCCCTTCATCTGTGCTTTTTTTGTGGGGGTAACTTTTTCATAGGCACTATTACCTGTTTTATTTTTGCAGATTATGTATTCTAGGTTACATTTATTGAGGAAATCAAAGTGAACAAGAGATACTCTAGATTACATGAGCAAAATGATGTGAAGAACAGCCACCAAATTATTATCAATTCACATAGTAATAAATAAATAAATGTATTGAATAACTAAATCGATTTGTTGTGCAAAATATCACCTTAATGTACAATAACTACAGCTTTCCCAAGAAATTCACCAGGAATAACACACTAACATACTAGAGTATGTTCAGAAGAGTTTAGTTGCTTACTGTAAAAGTGAATTAGATTGAATAAGAATGAAAGCACTCTCATAAATGCTAAGTTAGCTACATCTGGATGCATAAATTTATGGACATTTAATGGGACCATAAAACAGAATATAAATTTCCTGGCTAACTACTGTTGGTCATTAAAATTAATATGCAATATATTAGCTAACCACAACACTTGATATTAAGAATATTTTAGAAATAAATTTCAAAGTTAGTTGATCTCACAACACCCTTCTGTAGCAGTTAAGTCTAATTGCATCACTGTGCTGGAGGATAGAAAAATAGGAAACAGGAGCCTGGGACACATAGAGATGTTAAGTGGTTGGTTAAAGTTCATGGTTAAAACAGGACAAAGAATGAGCTGCAAAAGTTCTCAACCATGCCCTGGCAGGCCATAGCACTTTACAGAGTGGGCCAGACAAATAGTGCACAGATTTGAAAGTAGCACCACACAAAGGTTATCCTCCAACACAATCATATTAGAATAATGACTACTTTTGATTAGGGTAAATCCATTCTCTCCCTTTGAGAGCAGGGGGAGAGTTGAGCACATTAAAAAGCTCATTGATTAGATGCCTCTGAGACACACACTGCTGGGTGATATACAAACCTCAGCAAAAGATTTCTCTCCATTGGAACAATTGGGTGTAAAAGATGGTATTTCTAATAGGGATGTTTATTATGAAAAGCATATTCACAATTCTAGCGTCATTGTATGTTGTAAATTAAGTATTAAACCCAATTTTTTTTCTTAGCCATGTCTGCTTCCCCTGTGAAAGAACTACTGATGCAGCAGATCCAGATTAAGATCGATTAACAATTCTGTGAATTTTGCCCAGCAGCTATAATCGTTGGTTGCCTTAGCAACTTGGTAGATTAAATCATAAGCTAAAATCCAGGGAGTTCAATTAAAAATTCTCGTTGAAATTCAAATTCTTTTGAGGGTGAAATGACCAATGATTCAATACACACTTGAGAATTCTCAGGGTTTTCTCCTTTCTCTCCCATGTAATTTATTAGAAATGAAACATCAATCTAATATATTGTTTGGGAAATATTTACCTATTCCTGTTCATTATTGGTGCTGATGCACTAGGAATAATGAAGCTTTGTGGTTTTGTTGCATGGTAAAGCATAGGCTAAACTTTATCTTACTCAAAGAATAATCTTATGTATCATATTCTCTAGGCTATTTTTCTTGTATTTGGCACTGGTCAGAATTTATGCTAGCATTGGTCCTACACATGATTTAAGAAGCATGGAGGGAATTTAATTCTGCAATGTATTCCTAAAGGACTTTGGTTTACTGAATGCTGAAACTATGCAATGTCCAGTTTGCGGCTGCAGAGTAGTGCCAACGTACTCTGTTCTGTTCTTCCCATTCCAGTTTGGATGTTTTCTGTATTTCTTGGATAAATAGCATGGCCTATTCACCTTCTTTGGACCATAATGATTGTCCTGCTACTGATTTTCTTATAACTGTGCTGTCCCTTCCCTCTCGTAGCTGTTTTCCTAGTACCCCAATGTCCATCTATTTGAGTAGACGCACTTTTCCCATGATGCTCTTGAGGGAAATCTCATTTTGAAAGGATGAAAAATTGGGATTTTTCAGCCTGGAGAAGTAAAGTGTCTGGGGTGACCTCATTGTGGCCTTTCAGTACCTGAAGGGAGACTACAAAAAAGCTAGAGAACAATTTTTTACACTGGCATGGAGTGATAGGACAAAGGCCTATGACTTTAAACTGAAAGAAAGTAGGTTTAGATTAGCTATAAAACATAAATTCTTTAGTCTGAGGGTAATGAGGCACAGGCACAAGTTGCCCAGAGAAGCTGTGGACATCCCATCCCTGGAAGTGTTCAAGGCCAGGTTGGATGGGGCTCTGAGCAACCTGGTTTAGTAGGTGTCTCTGCCCATGGCAGCAGGACTGGAACTGGATGATCTTTAAGGTCCCTTCCAACCTAAATCTTTCTAGGATTCTGTGATTTATTGCCCATCTGCCTTTTTTGGAAAATTCTTAGTCTTCCAGTTATTCTGATATGGTGCCAAAAAATACAAACACCAAACCATTATCTACCATGTGAATGCTCACTGTGCACACTCTTGACTTTTGCTCTCCCCCTTGCACAAAAGGAGGTAGAAATTAATACATTACTGCTTTCTATCTTCACTTGTCCAAATGAAAAGTTTTCTTCTCTACTTCTCTTGCTTTGCTTTGTTCTGAGCAGACTACCTGTTCAGCCATTAAATATATTTCACCACACCCAAGGATATTTAGAACCCACTTTAGGCAGCATTTTGTATTTTCTTACTTTCATCTTCCTTAAAGAGTTGTCGCCTCTTTTTCTTCAATATATGGAGATGACATTCTTTGTGGACAAAGAAGAAATTATGAAAATGAGAGGAAAGAAGGTGCTTCTTGTGAATGAATTAATTAAGCAACATAAATGCACAGAAATAAGTAGTGTAAGAGAAATGTTCCTGAAGTGTTCCAGACACAGAGAGAAAAGCAGTGTTGAACATTTAGTGTGGTAACAGAAATCAACCCTTTCATTCTCTGTTTAAGTTGCTCCATTACATTCTGGCTTTTGGTGCATATCCTCCTACATGTTGGCAAATCTGCAGAGAAGATACTCGGCAGCTATTCTGCAATTATATCTCAATTGTGCTGAATAGTGGTGGATTTCGTAGATAAAAATGATAGTAATCAGAGAAAAGAAATTTGATATAAAATTTAATATATTGTATAGATAAACGACCAACACTCGACAGCAGAATATAAAGACAAATCTGAACTCCTTTAGGCCCTCCATCAGCAAGAAATCTCTGCAGTTATATTTTATTCTACAAAATTATCTTTGAAACCTTTTAAATAATTCCAGCAGTTATAACAAATTATGTTAAATTACAGAGTAGGCCTAAAGCATGATCCTAGAAGCCTCCAAAATCTGAGTCTAGTTTAGGACATAAAAATGTAGCTCTGGAAGAAAAGAGTACTATAGGATAAAGTACAGGAATTAAAGCATGGTAAGATACAAAAGAAGCTTATGACTAGAAGATAGTTCTTTTACATGTGCTAAGTAATCCTCTTAATTTTTTTTTTTCATGCTAAAGCGTTTTTATATGTTTTGACTGCATGAGAAGAACTATGTGATCATTAAAAGCTAATTAATGAGGTTCAGTATAAATGAAAGTTCTACTACCTCTTTCTCTGGAAAATACTTCCTGAATTTTCAGTCTCAGTTTTATAATCAACATGTACTTGCAACTTGAAAAACTCATTATTTTTATGTTATTTAATGTTTATGATGGGGTGTGCAATCCCAGCATAGGAATCTTGTGCAGAAGTGCCCCTAATAGCTGCAATGAAACTTGGCTTTGCTAAGCTTTCCTGCTGATGTTGGTGAGAAATCTGCTCTGTTCCTGTGTTATTTACAGAGCTGTTCTGCACCATTCTGAAATGACATTCTTTTGTTTTAAAGTCTTCATTCTGGAATCACAAGTGTAAAACTCATGCTAGCTTCATCTGTGCTCTACATTTCTTTCTTAATTTCAAATACTAATTTAAAATTAATCAACTGGGAGTAGTCCAGAGGGAAACTTTTGTGATGAATGAATGGGTCTCTCTTGGCTTATTTATCCTAAAATAAGAAAGGCTGAACAGAAAAGGGGGAGGAGGTTTACAAATAATTTTGTACATATTCTTGAAAATTTAAACAAATTACTATGCATTTATGCATTCTGTCTTTTAGATGTAATGAAAACTACAAAGTCTTACCTTTAATTCTGTTGACCCATAAAGCAGTTTTAATCTGCACACTTTGAAAGGCTCAATAGGGATCAGCATTACCATTGTCTTCTGATTTGGTGAAACAAAGGCACAGAGTGGGGAAGGGAAGGGCACAGTTACACAATTTCATGGCTGAGCCAGCAGATCAACCCAGTTTGCTGAGTTCCTTTCATGCCTTAGCAATCCTGCTCCATCACTAAAAGTCAGTATTGTGCCTAATACATCTTTTTGTTCCAAACTAAACTGTTTACAACACATCAGAGATGCTTTAGTAGGACAGCAGGATTTCAGTCATGATGGATGAGTGCTGAAGGAGTTGTGTTACCAGATGTTGGTGGGAGCTTGTCCTAGCAATAGGGATCACATATTGTCAGAGAGCCTGGTGCAGAAGTTTGGGTAGCTTGCAGGGCAGGCATTTTTGAAATACATCTACAAAGAGAAGGGACCTTAAGTATCATTTAGTTCCAACCCCCTGATGTGGGCAGGGTTCCCTTCCACTTGTTGGTCAGAGCCCCATCCAACCTGGCCTTGACCTTCTAGGGATGGGGTATCTGCAACACCTCTGGGCAACAAATGTAGACCTCAAAAAGAAAAAAATATCAAAAGATTTTTCTGTACTGACACCAGCAAGGGAGGTATGTGATGCATTGCAATATTAGATATTTTCTGCTGTGCATAAGGATTAAATAAGGGTTATCTAAGCAGATTGATGAAATACCCAGCACTTCAGCTTCCCTAGAGAAGTAGCTAGGTAATGGTCATCCAAATGATGAAAAAAATATACAGTTAGCTGAGGTAGAACCAAGTGGTTTTTCATTTGTGTGCTATTCTGCAAACCCATAAAAAAACCTTCTGAGCCAAGAAAGCATAATTTAAAAACTCGCATGTGCACCATAAGATCCATTGGCCAGGCCCTAGTAAGGAGATGTGCTGGTGGAGAGAGATTGCTCTTTAAGGCAGCTCTCAATGAGAAAGTGCTGGGAGGAGAGGAGAATGGGTTTGAGTCATGCTGTGGACTTTAACAGATTGCTTCCCAACTGCCTACCCCAAGCGGAGCAATCGCTGGCATGTAGCATGTAGGGAAGATGGATATGTACCACGCTGCCTGGCAGGCATACAAGCAAATAATTGTATCAGCAAGCCAGAAGCATGATTTTGATCTCTAAAGTGAGGAGGTAGATGAGGAAATAATTTTAGTTTTTATCTAGGCTGACCTAAAAGATTAGTTCAGAAAATTTTCTCTATTTTCTGTATCCTGTCTAGGTGCAGGTTTTTTAGATATAAATTAAAGACTCAGAAACTCTTTCATTGAGATTACTGTATCAGAGAAAAATGGATTTGGAGGTTTGCTTTCAGTTCTCTTCCCAGAATTGGGATCAGATTGACACATTATTTTCCTGTCAAGTCTCTCCATGATTTCTGCAATTAATACATAACTTCTATTCTGCAGTAATGTATAATAAATTCCTGTCTCTTGCATATTTCAGATCTAGTTTTCATCTAAATACTAAAATCAGGGTTTGAACTAATAAAGCACAGTGGCATCCAACTCAACCATTTAATTGCCTTTTTTAGGTACTCTTATTGAAAAATGTCAGGCATTAAAATAACATTAATCAATGCCAATAGCCTTCACTAAGATATCCTGAATATATCCTTTAAAGTAATGTATAGCATCATGAAGTCTAACATAGCAGAAAAATTTAGTCAGAAATCTTGATTCTGCACTAACTGTACTTATTCAGAGTGAATGTGTGAAATGCTAATAATGGAAATATGTTTGGTATTGGCATGTTTTACAATGCCTTCTTTGCAGTTTGCAAAAGAAAGCTCTGTGGGCATTATTCAGCTTAGCAGGGAAAAAAAAGTCTTATGAAATTTTGAAGTGATACATTTGGTGATGGTCGAGTCATCTGGCAGCACATTAATCTTTACAAGGGTTATCTCTCCCTGGTGGAAAACACATAATAAGGTGCCACCCTTTTAAATCTCCTTGAACTGTATGGACAGGAAGGATGGTGAATGTATAAACCACCAGGTTTTTGCAGAACTTTAATTCCTAAATACTGTGACAAAGGACAAGCTTTAAATGAGGCTGTCCTGAGTATTGTCAGTTATCATCTTCAAATATGTGATTACACTTGCAGCCAGAGATTCTGGTGAAGAAATCAAATATACTATCTGAAACTAAATGGAGGCATGACTTGCTTTAGCAATTAGGGAGGCTTATTTTGATGGTCCTATATAAGAAAAAGCTTTTTTCTTCAATAGTTACTGGAAAGTCCAACAGAATTCCAGAGTTGTTTGGAGTGCATGGCCACAGAGCACAAATGTATACTTAGATTTTTAAAACCAATTTGCATATATCTAAAGTGCGCTGGGACCATGGGATGCCTCCCTTAAGTCAACTGATCATCTGTGTCCTTGGAACACAAACCCAAATATTTTCAACTCATTCTTCTTGAAAAAAACTTTTGGAAGTAAGAGTCAAGAAAAGTATGCTAAGATGTCTTTGAATGTCACCAATCTTATTAAATCAAATGTTCTGGGTGTTACTTTTAACTGTCATCATTAATTGTACAGAAGGGGTATAATTACATATTCCTGACTGTCAACTTATGAAAAAAACACAAGAGAGCATTTTCTGTTCAGTAGTGTAGGATGCTTACATCAAGGTGTGATTTATCTGGTTTTTAGACTAAAAGTGAGAAATCTCAGTCCAGGCTTGATATCCCATGGTAGTGGGAAAAAGTAAGCATGATGTGTTTCTGTTTTTGTGATGGTTATTCCAAGATTATGTGAGCAGTGACAAAACTCTCAGAAACCCCAGGAACTCTGCACTGGCAGGAGACAGAGCTTGGAGTGAAGCTTGTAGGTGCTGATGGATTTTTTGGGATGATGCAGTCCACACCAGGTCCCAGTCTGGCAAATAGGAAGGACATTCTGCAGGGTGCAACATCTGGAAGGAGTTGAACTGCTCTGAAGCAAAACATAATTTGATTATCCAGGGAGAAACAGCACCTGAAAGAATCTTGGTCTAGGAGTAAATTGTGCAATTTATCACCGCTAATGGCTGTGCAAACATTTCTGAAAATTACTTTGCAGCTGTAGCTTAAGATCTCCATCTATACTATGTGAGGCTGAGATGGTTTGAATAACTCTAAAGATACCCAGGCACAGACTAATTTGAGCCAGATAGGAGCTATTCTGGCCTTCCTTTTGAAAGCAAAACACACAACAACAGAAAACAAGTAGCAGCTCTCTCGTCATGGCAATTTTCCCAGTATCATCCATGAGTGTCAGCTCTGCCATAGTGCTTGAACAGCACTGCAGGAGGTACTGACCTTCCCAAATAATTATGACTTTTTACAGAAGAGAGTGATCAGGAAATGTGCCTGTAGCAAGGCCTGTATAACACACTAAGCTGACATTGTTTCATTCAGAAGTGGTGCCAAACTGCTGGTAAAAATAACTTTTCCTACACTGTGCTGGATCTATGTCCCTGTGTGTGTCTTAGGGACTCAGCAGTTGACCAGGAAGAAATTCTAGAATACAAATATTTTAAAAAGTTAATACTTGTTTACAAAATTTGTAAATTTATTTAAATTTGTAATTTATTTCTGGCTGGTTTAGGGTTTTTCCTCACATATTCTGCTATATCCCTGGCATTTCCTTTTGAGAGGAGAGAAGGAATATATACTCCAGGCAGTCACTAACTAAAATGTACTATCAAAGCAAAGGAATGTCCCCTCATCTGCTCTTTATAGAATAATTCTTCATGTCATGGTGAAGAAATTTTGAAGACAGACTCTCTGTGATTCCTGCGTCACACACATAAAACATTCTCTCATGAACTGAAAGCCTCTGAGGTAGAATGAGATATTTTAAAAGAGCTTGAAGAGTGACAGACCTTTAATGAATTATGAATATGCTCTTGACCTTTTTTTTCTTTAACAACTTAGTTGGTAGATGCTTTGTTGCATTTCAGAAAGTTTCCTAATTTTTACTACAGAAAATATTATTGCTTAATTCTTACAGGGTGGAAGTACAGGCAAAGGAGTTTAGGAAAAAAAAGAAAAAGCCAGAGAACCTTTTAAAGCTGTTGCGGGGATTCTGTGCTTGAGTGAGCTGGAGGATAAAGGTAACAAGGTAATGAAGTGTTGGGAGGAGAGGAATCTAATGAAAGTTCAAGAAAGGCAAGCAAGGAGGGCTATGGAGATGACAAGGGGACAAGAAAATCTCTGCTATTAGGAAAAGCTGAGGGCATTGGGATTGTTTAGCCTGGAGAAGTGATGACTAAGAATTGATCTCATCAATGCACATAAATATCTCAAGGGCAGGTGTCAAGAGGATGGGGCCAGACTATTTTTAGTGGTGCCCAGCAACAGGCAAAAACTGAAATGCAGGAAATTCCATCTGAATACAAACAAAAACATTTTTACTTTGATGGTGACAAAGCACTGGAAGAAGCTGCCCAGAGAAGATGTAGAGTTCCCTTCCCTGGAGATACTTAAAATCCTTCTGGACATGATCCTGTGCCTCCTGCTCCAGGTGAGCCTGTTTAGCGGGTGCATTGGACTAGAGGTCCCTTCCAGCCCCAGGCATCGTATACTTCTGTGATTTATGAAAGCAGTTTGAAAGAAATGACACCATGTCCAGTTTTTATCAAGCAGAAAGACATTATAAATGAAAAATTAATAAATACATAAGAAAGAAGTAAGAGAAAGTAAAGAGGGACACTGATAAATGTAGATAGGTAATCAAAGACAAGAGAGCCTGGTCTGTCCATCTGTGGACAAGCTTTTTTTTACATGGATGAGTTTGACAGAGAATTAATACAACATGACCTATCTGCGTATAAAGCTCTGTATAGTGTGCTACCTGTGATCCTTAGACAGAGGACTAAGGAGGAGGAAAAACATGGGATATGAAGATCAGTGACTGGGGACAATTGTCGCTATTACAGCAGAGCCAGGAGCTGTCAGCTCAGGCTGATCAGCAGTTTAATGTTCGGCATTAAAAATAGTAGAAAATAATAACAATCTAAAGTATTCATTTAAGAGGTGGAGAAGAAAACAAAGTCACAGTAGCTTGAGATTGTGCTCAAGGCCAGGCTAGATGAGCACCCTGGTCTAGTGGAAGGTGTCCCTGCCCATGGCAGGGGATTGGAACTGATCTTTAAGGTCCCTTCTAACCCAAGCCATTCTATGATTCCAATTTTTTTCCACATTGTAGGTATACAGAAAATGCTTTGGTTTTCAGCATTAAGCCTTTTTTGAGTGAGTGCCAGATACAGATTTCCTTAAAAAAATATATTAAAGTTGGAAAATCCAGCTTATGCATCATTCTTGAAGACTACAAAGCATTACTATTTTGTCTAGAATACAGACCCAGCAGCCTCCAGAAAGGTATGCCTCTCGGAAAATTCAAATATTTTTGAGCTTTTCTAAAATTATGCAAGTTATCGTCCAGACTGACACCTTGAATTGCTAACACTTTATTCAGCAATGCTGTGTGAAAGGTCATGACATCCATTTTGTGCAGTAACTCAGAAAATAAAGTGACTCACAACTGCACATCTGACACACCCCAGGCTTTGGCCTCTCTTTCCACTCCTATTGCCAGACTGTCTGTAAATGTGTCTTGGAGACAGATTGCTGTTACATGCTGGCCTAGCTATTTTACCCTCATTTTCTTCAAATCTTTTTGTCTGAGGACAGGTATATTCACTTCTGAATGTTGCCAAACACAAGCATTTGAGAAGCTGATAGAAGTTCTGGCCTAGTTATACACGACACCATTTATTTCAGATGGAATTTTAATCACTAAATCATGCACACCTAAATAATCATAAATCCATAAATTGCCTAGTCTTCTTGGATAGGCAAACCGCTTACATTTCTGATTCCCAAAGCAAAATTGATATTTATTAATCAACCTGTCTGCCTCAATAATAAACTCCTATAGCTCTCAGTGTGTGGCCTCATGAAATGTTTTGTAAAAATATGCTCCTCCCTAAGAGATTTGGACCAGCTGTTAAGCAAGCCAGCTGAGCAGCTCTGCTCAGTTCCAGTCTAATTAGAGTTGTGCACAAAACTGCATTTTTGCTTTTCAAATCCTTTAGGTATAATGCTTCATTTCACATAAAAAATGTGATATAGAATCTCTGTTGTCTCTCCAGAAATGTTCTGTCATATGTGAGGATTAAAATTTGGATTTTGAAAAATAATACTAATGTATATCCCAACAAGTGGAAGATTATTTATTTATAAAAACATGTGAGTACTTATAGGAAAAAAAGTGTCATTGAGACTATTTCATGCCATGGCCTGTGCTCACAGCTCATCAAAGGATAAATTTCTGGTTCTTGCATTGCTTCTCCCTTTTGTGTAGGATAAATTACATCAGAGTTAAGTTCCAGAATAAGTATTTATTCATAAATTAATTCAGGACTTTTATGACTGTTGATATTTACATCCATTGACCTGTGGTACACTTCTAAAGTACTTTCACATGTATTGAGAAGCCTAATTAGCTGAAAGATATTCCTTTTTGTAGCTTTCTGAAATAACTTAGTCTTCATGCTTTTTAAAGAAATTAGGTTGGATGAATCAAATGTGCACAACTTTTACAGTCTATAGTTTGACCTTTCTTTCCAACTGAGGAATTATTTGTAGGCTATTTGCTAGTGATGACAATAGCTAGACATGTTTTAAATGGCTAAACCTTTAAGTTTTGTATCCAACACTGTCTGGAAATTGGAAACCTAGTCAGGCCCCCGGCTCAAAGTGAATATTCAAACTTTCATAAATTTTTATATAGTTCCAAAAACTCTGAAATATTCTTAAGCAGAAGAACAGTTGCTCTGCCATAGCTAAATGAGAGACAAAAAGTGTTGCTCATTTAGCAAAACTCCCATTTAAATCAGTGGAAGAAGAGATTTAACTCAGGAATTATAGGGGTTGGTTTGTTTGAAGGGAAACATCCTAAAGACCATCCTAAGTAAAACTTCTGTCCTACGGACACATCTGTCTATTTCTTTAAATTATTTCTGGGAAAATTGTGGGGCCTAATATCAATCAAAACAGAACAAATTTTCTTCTGTAAACACAAATTTTACAGAAGCTAAATCCGCATTAGGAATATACTTAATTCAAAACAATGTTATATAATATGACAGTGTTTTAGAGTCATATTTTACTTACAATCCTGATTTAAAAGCCTTCCCAAGAAGGACACATAAGTAAAGCAGCTATAAAAACTCTATTCAATAACATTTTAACACTCTATCGATTGCTCTATACTAGAGCCTATCAGTGCACATAAAGCAGATGGACCAGATGTTTAAATGTAACTCAGATTATATTATATCAGCTTTAACTGCCTCCCTCACACTATGCATAGAAAATCATTGGGGGAATTTACCTTGGTTTCTGAAGGCCAGAACTCTGTAAGTAGTTTGTAAACAGTATTTTTATCTTGAGCTTCCAAAGGGTAAACACCTTCTTGTAATTTTGGGCCAATTTCACTTAAGTGACTTTGCTTACATATATTTCAAGCATTGCTTGAAATGTTTTTTTTCTTTTCCAATCTCTGAATTTGCATTTGTAATGTAGCTTGCCTTGCCACTGTGCCATGTTTGGTGCTTGTGTAGCTAAAAATGCAGATCTCTCTCAGCAAAGCACATTGCACATTCCTAAACGCACAGCTGCGGAGGCTGAATCCTAGGCTGTGTGCCCTGTCCTAGAAACAGCTGAAATGATGACTTCCAAAGGACTGTCTGCTATTCTGTACTTCTTTGCATGGGTGAAGAAGTGTGAGATTTAACATGTAATATATCCATTAATATATCCATGATATCTTGCTTGGGATGTGCATTGAATATGCAATCAAAGTCAGAGGATTAGCATGCTCTTCCACACACTTGGCCTGAAGAATATCCCACAGGTGGGAATAGCCATGTATTGCTGTGGAGATGTTGCCTTGAAGTACACTGAGGTAATGCACTCATGTAGCACATTTGTGGTGTTCTGTCCTGAGCTTTAATGGTGATTTACTGTACATAATAGATGAGACAAATCTAAAGGTGTTTTCCTTTAGCCCTCTTCTGACTGAGACCATCTGAGACTGAAAGATTGTGCTGCCTGCTTATCTCATCTTTGAATCACATCAAATTACCCAGACATTTGTGTAATGCATTTACAATCTACCATCTCTTTGTTGTCTTCCTACAGCATTCTGTGGGCAGAGTATCTTCTCCGTAAGTGCGTAGTACTTAATCGAGTATTTTTAAGGAACTACACAAGCGTAAATGCCTATTATGTACTTGAAAAGGTGGGCTTGAATGTAGGAAGCAGACATGCCAGAGGGCATTTTAACAAAATATCAGTTCTGGCAATGGTGTGTGCTTGAGGAAAATGAGTGTGGGAGTATTAGGCAGGTTAGTGGCAGGCAACTGGGAGCGCTCCCCTCGTCATGCATTGCACGTGGGGCTTGGTGTGATAAGGATCGGCTCTGGATCAGAGCTGGTGCTCACCGACTGCTGTCTTTAATGACAGGAGTGGGAGGTTGTGACAATCAGCAGTACCTGGGAGCCTGAGCCCGCTAGGACAAGGCACTGCTTAGAAGTCTGTGCGCTTTTGTGACTTTCACCTTCACTAAACCTTTCGAGACTTTGAATGGCAGAGAGGAGGAAAGTGGAGAGAACAGATTGTTTCTCTTAAGATCGGAGCTCCTTTCCAATGCTAGGAATGGGATTTTGGCACATTGCTCATTATTTAACTCTCTTGTCTGGAAGCAGGAAGCATTTTAGAGCTTTTGGTTCAGTTCAATGTTTCTGAGGTTCCCCTAGAGAACCAGAAGAATAACTGGATTCCTTGGAGACACTCGTCTGGTGCATCACTGTGTGCAGGGAAGAGATAGGTTGTGCAAATCTGTGTATATTAAATCTTTTCTGCATTTAGCTGTGGGGAGTGGTGGAGAAACACTCCTTTATTCAGCTTTCATTTTACTTCTGGGAGGCATGAAATATGGTGCTTCCCAGGATGCTTGAACAATGAGAAGAGGAATTGCTGGCTTTTGTGGTACTTTCTGTCCTTACAATCTTTTCTATAAGTTCACATGAGTTCATTCTAGCATCTTCATGGTGTCTGGGTGACATGTGAGAAGACAACCAATGTGCCTGGCTTAGCAAAATTCAATTTGCAGAGAGGTGTGGAAGAATCTTTGATCTTTGATTTGGCAGATCTTTGAGGCCGCTAGATGTATGAATTAAATGAAAGTATATTCAGTGAGTTGTGCAGAACAGAAATGTTAAAAATATCTGTTGACTGGGATCCCAAAGGAAAGTTAAATGTAAATGTAATTTAGACAGCAGTATTGACAGCCCTGGAGAAGGCTGAAATGTTCTGATTTTTGATGAAAATGAAAGATAAATATTTTGACAATTTCAAGGAACACTTTCACAATTTTCTACTGGTTAGAGAGCTCAAAAAGTTTCTGTTTTCTTGAAACACTTAGATTAAATTAAAAAACTTCAAAGTGTTTGGAAAGATGCTATTTTTTATTCTTGTCCTAAAAACAATCACAATTTTTTTTTATTTTTTTATCAGCTCTAGTCCGTCTCTTGTCAAAGTATATCTCACTGGCTCAATGCAGCCTCAATTCTTCCCCTGATTTTCAAAATGCCAAAATCCTCTGCAATGAAAAATTTCCCTCCACAGCTGTGTTTCCCATCTTTCTGCTATGGACTGGGCTTTGTACTCACATGGAATTGATTAAGAAAATACCATGTAACTAATTTTCTCTTATCCTTTGTTAACATATAATTAAATAAATTAATTAGACAAGTAATTCTATATTTTAGATTTTAGTATTTGCTATATATAATTTTTTGTGCATCTGAAGATCTCATAGGTGTTTGAAGAATAACTTCTTGTCCTTAACCTTGTATTTCCTTATAGTTCCTTTCTCTTTTGGTCAAAATGGATATAATGCCATCCTCTATGACTTATTGCTGAAATGGACCTTTTCATGTAACACATTATAAAGAAGCATTTGTGTAATCAGGTCTGATATGGACTCTCACAGACCCTTCAGCAGAATTCTGTAGGATTCTGTAACAACCAGTGAGGGGGTAGATGTTCTTCTTTCTACAGTGTCTTCTCTAACAATAATTCACATTTGTTAATGCCTTTATCTTTAGACTGTCCCAGTGTGGTAGAGCATTATCCTTTTCATTTTAAGAGTGAGCATCTGGCTTGCAAAGAGTAAATGATCTCATGCAGAAGAATTTTAGCAAAACTAAGGGAGAAAGCCTAGTGCCTGGTCTGCTGTGGCTTGGACTCTGCTCTCTTTGCTTTTCTTGAGCAACAGAAATGTGGTGAGTCAGTTCCAAAAGCAAGAAGCCCTCTTCCTTGTGTCTGGCCCTAGGAAGCAAGAATTGCAGGCAGTCCTGGATGAAGACATGTTATCTACCCATCATACTTAGTAGAAGAACATCTTCTATTTGTAGGAATTAAGTACATCCTTTTCCTTTAGATTTCTTGTCTTTTGCATTTGAGCAGGAAAACATTGCTTTTTTAACCTGTGTCCAGCATCTAAAGTGCTCGTCATTGTTCTTAACAACCCTGAAGTGATTTAACTTCCCCTGTGATATTGTACTGCTGATCTGTAGGACCTTTTCCCAGGAGCTGTGAGGATCACAGCCTAGAAAAGCTGAGGAGAGGGATAAAGAGCAAGAACTGAAATGAGGACTGGCAGAAGCCATTATCTATTGCATTTGTTCTCCACATGTGGGTTCTTCTCTAACGAGCATTAAAAAGCCTGTCAGGAGGCCCTGGAGAGGAGGGGCTGCTCAGCTGGAGCATGATCCAGTCAACAGCAGAGCACAGCTGGAGACAGTCCCAGCTGGGAGTGGGGAGCTGCTGCTGTGGCAGAGGCTTGGGAGAGGGACTGAAAGCAACCCAGCCCACGAGATGACAGAGAACAATGTGCCTGGGCTGCATGGACTCTGCTGCTGCTCGGGAATGTGCTGCTGAGTGGGCTCAACCCACACAGGTACACGTGTGTCTGCCTGCAAGGACATGCTGGCATGAGATCAGTTTGTAGCTATGCTGTTAGATCTCGTCACGTGTGATTCCTTAATGTTTCATAATTCAGTGCAACCTGGCTTCTTAAGCATGAGGAGTTTCTGGAGAGCTTGGGCAAGGACGAGGGCTAGGTACATTCACCTTGAACTTTTAAATAATGCTGGGTCAAAGGAGTCAGTGTGATTCACTGGTTCAGTGCCTATAACTTGCAGTGTTGCTGCTTAAACTGACTTTTTAATTTTGCTCTTGGGGCTGATAAAGCAAAAGTGAGATTTAAGGATGTCTTTGAAAGAAAAGACAGCTTGTCATCAGCCAGGAATAAAATAATATTTAAGATTGGGTGATATATATTCCCATGCTCGAGCCTGCAACTGTTTTTTGGGTTTCTTTTGTGATTAGCAGTGAGATGAACAACTCTTTATAGACTGCCTGTCTTGCTGTTCCCAATAAAAAAATCATATGGAGAGTGGTCCTTGTGGGTGGGTGGGTGAATGGATGTTTCCAGCCCTCCTGCTTCTCACTGGATCTGGACAGGAGAGCTGTGACTGGCATGGGACTGAGTGAGAGTGCATGCCACCTCTGCCTGGCTTTGGCCATGGCAAACCATGTGGCCACACCCTGGGACAGAGATTTTGGGCTCCAGTCAGTGTGCAGGTTCTCCAATGTCCTTGATGTCAGTTACCAAGTCACTTGGTGCCTTTCTTCATCCCTTTCCAAAACAGAGATGAGAGTCCACCGTCACACAGGGTTATGTATAAGTAATGAGAAAACAAATGTACTTAAATGCTGCAGGATGGGAGGCACACCCACAGAGCTGGAATAGAAGTGTTTCCACACTGAATTCAGTTTTCTTCAGGATTATATTTGGCAAGTGCCTTGCAAGATGCACTGGTGACACACATAAGCACTGCTTGCAGTCTGTGGTTCCTCCTGCTTTTCTCTCCCCAAGGATAAATTTTGTAGTTTATATTATTTCCCGTGGGAGTACTTGCCATGCAAATGTATAACTGTGCTACATACACAGTGCTTTGATTTGATACGAGTCTGAGCAGCGTAATGGCACATCAGAGGATTTTATACACCATTTTGATTGTGATTTCTCAACATAGCAGGAAGAAATTTAAAAATTTCTATTAGAAAGGTGAGGCAGAAAGCAATTTGTGCTGAACCAGGGACAAATAAGGAGGAAACTGGCATTTTTCAAATTTTTACTTATTTTTTTAAGGCTGCTAATGGTTGTTATATTACTTCTGTGACTCACTGGAGTTTCCTATGCACCAGCAGAAACTAGAGTTGAAAATCAATTTTTAAAAGCAAAATTAAGTATTGTAATTAGTTTTTTCTCCATTCCATGACTTAACAAATAAAAGAGGAAAAAGAACTGCCTAAATTTAAAACACTGTCTGTTATGCCATTATACTGTAAAGTGCTGAAATACATTCCCATGCGCTGGGATGTGCTGAGTTTCAGTGTCTAGCATAGCATTTATTTCATTTCCATTTCCATGGTTTAAGCTCTATTTCATGCAGTTTTTTAGCACACTTCTCATCCTCTCTTCTCTTGACCTGTTGCACCACAGGTAGCATGTTGAGTGCCATCAACTCCGTCAAGTAATAGAAGAGCAGAATAATAGTAGTGACAATTGCAAGGCAGAGTGCAGCCACAAAATATTTGGGGCCTCTCATTTAAAGGAGGTCCAGAGGAAAAAATGCTTGCATTTTATGTCTTTACTGCTTTGAAGTCTTGTGACATTTTGTATAGAATTCTTCATGCCCTCTGCTCAGAGACAGCTCTGCCTTGCATCAGGAAAGGTGAAAGAGGAGACGTCTGCATGCAGTATCTTCTGTTTTAAGGGTAAATTAGACCTGGGGCAAACTTGTAATGTCACATCTGGGTTTCTGAAAGCATAATTTCTAAAGAGAAATTATTTGGCACAAGAAATATTAAGGGAGTAGAAAAATCTAAATTGGAAGAGAAGAGTATGAACCTCTGTCATCCTTAATATGCAGTACTTCATTTTCACCTCTTTTTTTTTATTTCCTTCCATTTTTATCCCATCTCTTCCTTCATCTTCTGCTTCTTTTTTTTTTTCCCTGTTCCCTTCTCTGCAACATTTCTTTGTCAGGATAAGTGACTATTCTCAGAATCATTGCACTCTATTCTTGCCATTGACTTAGATGTTCCAAGGAAGTATTTAGCTTTAAAGCAACTCAGGTTTCATCTTTAAAACTCAGGACCAAGAGGCAGAATTTTAAAATTTTTATTGTAGAAAACAAATGTTATGAAACATCAGAACATGATAGAAAATACTGTAAGTAGAAATTTACATACTGTGCAGTAGTGAGACTTCACCTTGAATCCTGTGTTGAGTTTTGCATCCCTCACTGCAAGAAAGACATTGCGGGGCTGGAGAATGTCCAGAGAAGGGTGAGGGAGCTGGGGAAGGGTCTGGAGCACAGGTCTGATGAGGAGCAGCTGAGGGAACTGGGAGTGTTTAGCCTGGAGAAATGGTGGATCAAGGAGACATTATTCCTCTCCTCTCCTCTACCTGAAAGTTGGCTGCTGTGAGGTTGGGGCTGCTTTCTTCTCCCAGGTAACATGCAATAGGACAAGAGAAAATAGCCTCAAGTTTCACCAGGGGAGATTTAGTTGAATACTAGGAAAAAATTCCTCATGGAAAGTCTTGTCAACCATTGGAACAGGCTGTCCAGGGGAGTGGTTGAGTCACCGTTCCTGTGTCGTTTACAACACATGTAGTTGTGGTGCTTATGGACATGGTTGGACTCAATAATCTTTCCAACTTCAGTGATTCTATGATTCTATTCTATGATAATCTTTCACCTGTATTGTATCTGTAACAGACTGTGTTTTGTCCTGGCCAAAAGAGAAGTCTTGAACGTGTTTTGGTGGTGCTGACTGGGGTAACTACCCATTTGTAGCAGTGCCCATGGGTTTCATATTAAAATACTGTTTGTTGCATTAGGAGGGGGAACATTAGTCCATTTCCCATTGTTTAGAGGGAAGAATGAAAAATCAGGTCCTTACAAAACCTTGGGTCTTTCATCTACTTAAAGAATTGTGAGGTCTGAGTACCTAAAATTTATATCTTCTGGATGGAATAGCAGACATTTAGATTCCTGTCTTTCCTAGTATTCTGGTCATTAAATAGTATGTCTTGGCATCACGTGGCTGTGTAAGATAATTAGTTGTGCTGGGGATGGGAAATGGTTGCTTGTACAGTCAGCCAAATCAATATCTGTTGTTGCCTTGTGCTAATAAAAACCAAGCTTAGATTCTCAGCAGCAGCTCTGTTCCTGTACCCACAGCAGTGGAATGTTAACAAATAAACCTTGAAGTAAAGTGATTGTTTTATATCTTAAGTATTTCATTTTTTTAACTTGTTCCATCTCCTGTCCATTTCACTGGAAACAGACTTCTGCAAACCCTGAATACTAATCTTTCCATCCGTCTTTCCGTTCTTAGAAGGAAGGCATTATTTATGGCTGAACTGTATTTGTATTTTAAATGGCCCTGTCATCACATTTTATGACTACTGTGTGTGTATATACTCAGACAGAGATTGGAGAGAACCAGAACCTACAGCTAACATCTATCTTCACCACAGGTGTGCGAGGGGGAGGTTGACACCCCACGTGTGTGCTGTGAGAAGTTATCCCTTAACAAGGGAAAATTAATGCTCTGTCGAAAGCGAAGCCAGACTTCTTCCTGAGAGCTGCTTAAGTAAAGCAGCTACGTTAAAATTGAGAAAAGGAGGCAAACTGTCAGAAATACTGGTGATACTCAGTGCATACAAACAGTTGGCGAGGTGTTTGAAACAGCCATCTGTTTTGGTACTGAGCATCCATTGCTGTTGCTTGCGATGTTGGGGAGCCATGGCGTAGAAATAATACGATTGAACAGCGTAATTGCTCTGTGCTTATGCCCATGTGCCCACTTGTGGTAACACCAATTCTTCTCATAGAGGCAGAAGAATGACATTTAATGTATCGTTTGGATGTGGCTTGGTTTACCAAAAACCACCCACTCATTTGCTGCAAGAAGCTCCTTGTAAAATCTGCTCTTAATTGATTATCTCCTGTCTGTGATAATATTGTTGCTCAATGGTATGCATCTCTCTGTCCTTGTAATGTAGCACTTCAGTGAGCAAGCTAAAGTACATATTACTCCTGTGAGGAGACAGCAGCTGGGAGTTCCAGTTCTTCTAAAGCAGCTCGGCTTGTAGCACTTCTGTAAAATGCAGCCTTCGTTATGGTTACAGTAAAATATTCATAATGATAAAATCCCTCGGTACCAGTACAGCCCTAATAAACGTGTTATTGGCAATGTATGGCAGACTGCTGGAGCTGTAAGGAAATGGCTCACAGTCTGGTCATTGCTGTACTTGGGGGTTTGGATAGATCTGCAAATGCATGCAAACAGTTAAACTGTATTTCTGATTAGAATCAGGATTAGGTATTTGGCAAGATTTATTCTTCCTGATCTAATGTTTTCAGTGGGTGGAGAAAATTACCTCCCTATTGCTTTGTCATTATTTCTTAAATGAACAATGTATTCTATTTTTTTTCCTTTAAGTGGGATGAATTGTGGCTTTTTATTACTCCCTATTTTTCCTGAATAAATAGTTCAGTAAAGCTGCTAATGTTGATGATAAAAGTAATAAAATGGAGGTTTTATTGTTTAATGAGTGTTTCCTTCGATATTCTCAGCTTCTGAATATACATGAGACTATATAAATAGTTGTTTGGGAGAATGTACCTTTTTGGGTTGTAGTGCAATGATTTCAAATTATACTCATTCTCTTCATAAAAGCATGGGAGCAGAGTGGGAGAAGTGTTCTACTGTTTATGCATATACTATGTAAGATTTTTTTTCCTGTGCCTTTAACATTTATAGTGTCGGTTAAGCTGGGTAATGATGTTGCTTCTCGTTTTCTGCCTTCTTTTTTCTTCCCCCTTCCATGTTTCCTTACAGTGATATCCCAGTGGGAAACAAGGTCTCTGATTTCTTCCAAAATTTTTCAGGCCATCTTTCTTCCTTCTTGTGTCTACCTTTCCCTCTATTTTATGACAATGTCATCCCGCAAACAGGGAGAAAGATGTGAGGCTGATACATGGCATAACAAAGGTTTTCTCACCTTGGAGAGTCTATCTTACTATCAGCCGAGAGTTCAGAGAGCTGGAGCAGTGTTATGGAAAGACAAAGTAAATTCATGTGTCATCTGGAGTATGATAGCTACAGAAGAGCTATCTTGTGGCCTTAAAACTTCTTGGCTTCCAGGATTAAGCAAGTATCTGAATTGGAAATAGGTAGTAACTATTCTCTTCCTGGAACTATCACCAGTTACCAAATATTTTGTCAGAAGGTTTTAGATGTCAAGCAAAAACTAAACATATACCTTGGAATTACCTTGAAAAAGGCCCTCACTATCTAAGAATTTCAATTTAGTTAACCAACTTACCATTTGAAAATGTGTTGAAGAATTCTTTGAACTCCTTACAATCTTAATGGAACTGAGCAGTATGTGCCTTCAGGCTCAAAGCTTGGGCAATACCATCCAGCTACAGTAACTTGGATGTTCTATCTCAGTTATAAGTGGGAGTGGAATATTTTCCCTTTTGATTTCATGTACCCTGGAGAAAATAGTTTCAGTCGTTCTCTGAAAATCCTGGGGCAGAAAAACTGTTTCCTTGGCCCCAAGAGCCCTATACTAAATTGCTGTGCCTCTGTTTCCTTTGTCGTGCATCAGTTAATGTTGGTTTGCTCTTTACCAGAGAAGAGCAGAGCAGAAATTATTCTTGCATGTGTGCATCCCAAATCCAATGCTGCAAGCAGGACAGCAGTGGTTCTCCTGTGTGTTGGTATCTCCACACATGTAAGTGGGAGGGCAGTGGGCAAGACTCTTCCTATAAGAACTATGAAATACAGCCATTAGCTATAAAACCCATAAGTTTACAGCCCTGATACTGCATCTGACTGGGAGGAACATCTGGTTAGTCATATGTCTGGAGCCAAAAGAGTCTGTTTCTGTTTTTTATTTAGCCATTATAACTGAAGAGAGGTGCAGGGGTTAAAGCTGAAGTGTGTGACAAAAGGAAAATAGTGCATTGCTGTTTTGCTGCAAAAATAGGTGTTCAAAGGCATTTCCCAATTCCTAATGCAGAATAGCTTGCAATTAAAGGAAGATGGGAAAGCATGCTTACGTAGGGCAGAAGTTTGGAATTTGGAAAAAAATCCGTCAGGTTCCTGTTTCGTGAAGGCATTATCAAAGAAAAACATAAGCCCTTGATTGAGTCTTAAATCCTTCAGCAGAGCATGCTGATGTGTGACATCAGCAAGTCAACTGAGCAGCTATGATGCCTGTCTGTTGCGAACTGAAACTGGGTTGCAAAAATATCTCTGAATAGACCCCAGATCACAAGAACAAAGTAAAATCAATTTTCCTTTCCTACCTTAATTGCCCTGAAACACATGAAACACCTGTTCCTTCACCTTAACAGTTAATACACATTTCTATTTTTGGCACTTTAGTACCCTTTTGCTTTCCTGCAGTGCTGTGTATCTCATTTTTGAACTGCTGCTGCTTCTGTTGCATGCTGGCAAACCGAAGAGAACCAAGGAGTTAAATTTCAGAACAGGAGAAGAGGAGGTGAGCTGTCTGCTACAGTAGTTTACTGCAGCTTCCTTTCATACTGACACATATGTAGTTTGTGGTGACAGTGCTAAAGAACTGCAGACAGGCACTTAGCAGACTGGATGTGAGCTGGATGCAAAGATGCCTCACCCTGGACTTCCTGCTGGCAGTATGTAAATACACCTGCAGACTGGCCACACTGGGTGGTTTGTTTTTTGGTTTTTTTTCAGAAGGCAGCATGAGAGGACTTGACAAAGCAACAGCATAGTTAAGACCTTAACCAGCATTAGATCTGTATCTCAGTAGTGGGGGAAGTTGTTGGTTTTTTTTGTGTGCTGCATATTCAGACTGAAATCTTCATCACTACAATGTTTGCCTCTATCTGGTATGCCAAGAAGCTGGGACGCAGGTTTGTGCATAACGCCAGGAAAGCGAAAGCAGAGAAGGTACGTTCCTAGTGGGAATATAAAGCCTTATGTCTCATGCAAGCTGCCTGCTGGCATCCTGTTGTGTGTCTGCTTAGCTTTATTAAATACCATGAAAAACGACCTATTGCTATTCCTGATTTCATGCGAGAACCCTTCAATATTTTGCATATTGTTAAATACCGGGCAGAGGATCCTTTCAAAAGTCTTTATGTTCTCTTTTGATTGTTTTTCTCCCCGAGATAAACAGCTGTATGTCTGGTATGTCAGTGTTAAGGGAGCACTCCAGTGAACTTGTTGCTGTGCTGCATTATTTTTGCTAGTACCATATTAGGCTCTTAAACAACCACTGATTGTTTGCTGCTTGTATGTATTTTTTTCTTTTTCTAGTGTGGTACTAATGAGCATATAATAACATGTTAAGCATTTGTAATGTTTGGGAATTTTGTTTCATGGTACTTGTTGAAAACTGTGCTGCAGCGTGGATCCCTTTTATTTAAAAAAGATATAGGTATGCAAAAATGGTCAGTACTATCTGTCAGTATTTTTCTCTCATAAAATTGAACTGTATTTAACTGGCTGTTTCCTGGAACCTCACGTAGGTAAGAGTCTTCTGCCTTCTTTCTCCCTGAGCAAAACTTGAATAGTTTTAGAATTTGCAGTAATGATAATTAGGGGATATCAAGGAAATTGTCTTTTCTTCTAGGCATAGAAAACATTTAGTTAGTGGACCTGCAATCCAATTTTGTCTACATTATCAGACAAACTATTTTCAAAATGGGAATAATTCCTCTTTTATAAACTCAGATTTAGATTGGGGAAAAAAACTTCAATGTAGTGCTATCAAGTTACCTCATTAGTCTGGTAATGATGGCTTCCTCTTTTCCTTGCTGTCTTTGATGTAGTCAAACACTTTCTAAATGGGCTGCTTTATTATGTCTTTAATATGTCTTATGCTGTGTAATACAGCCACCAATTCACTAAGCAACTATCAACTGCCTGAATTCCTTTGTAACTGGAAAAGCCCTTCACCTAGAGAAAATTATTAGCAAAAATGTATTATATTTGTGCTTGATGGGAGGATGGGGAGAGATTTGTTTTTTTTCGCAAAATACTCCCAATGGTTAAAAAGGTGCTGTGTGGAAATTTTGAAATTTAAATATGCAAGTCATTGGGAAGTTACTTAAATAGTAGTGATTTATATATTTCACATCATATACATAAGGGGGAAACAGAAATGCAGATAGCTATGCATGGGACTGTCAAACTTTCTTTGTCATCAATCACATTTCCATAAAGAGAGCATCATATAAACTCTCCTGCTGTTTGCATATTGCTATGGGAGGAGAAAAAGTTGCAGCCTGGATCTTCGTTAGTCCTGAGGGGCTCCCTCCAGAGGAATATTTGCTCTCAGGCTTCCTCCAAGATGACAGAGGCAGGATGAGTAGGACGCATTCCACTCCTGACACAGTGGGGCTCACTCAGGAGCTTTAAAAACAGATTTAGTGTGCATTGCTTAAAGCATATATGGTCATAGATTACTCCAATAACCCTGAAAAATTTCATAAAGCACTGCCAGAGTATTCACTGAGAAAATATTTCCTCTATAGAGTGTTTTAACACCAATTAAAGAATGCTTTAAAAATTTTGTCTCTTTTTATCTTAAGGTATTTTAAATATTTTGGTATAGATCTATTATAATGCTACTTGTTCATTGCTATAGGACTTTGAAAATAACCATGACAAGTTAGGTCCATGCTGTTTAAGCTTTCAAGCTATACCTCACAGTTTTTACAGAAAAGCCTTATTTTTATTACTTGAGCATGCTATTAGCATATTTGCATGGGAATTTTATTTTTGCCAGAAGACAGTAAATATGCAATAAACACCTTGTAAAATGTTTACTTGTTGACTTATATAAAACATAAAATTTCCCTCTTGAAGATTTATTCCACAGTCAGGGCTCATTTATAAATACTTTTTTCTGTGAATCAAACTCTAGCATATGCAGAAAAACCCATTCCTAGCTGGATGCTATTTCAATAAGTGCCATTGATGATTGGAACCTGATCAACACTGACACCTTCAGTACAATACCTCGGTACCAGGAGAACACAGATAGAATATAGATCTATCAAAAAGTAAATTCAAAATAACATTTAGCTGTTTGCCTTGTTTTAGTTTTGACCTTTTTTTTAATAATGGTTGAATAATCAATTTATTAAGCAGTTTCACTTTTTTTTCCTTAGAAGAATGATTAGCTGTTTTTCTCTATGTGCATTATTTGAGTGATACATTGTTTTCTTAATGCGTTTTTGGAGGTAATACCATACAACAGTATTTTCTTGTAGCATATGTGTGCAAAAAGATTTTCTTGCAGTTATGATCTGGATAGTAGAAATCAGAAGACTGTAGCTACATAACAGATTTTTCTATTATGCTTTACTTCTTTGGATGAGTACAAGTCAAGAATTTTTTTGAGGGTTATTTCAAAGAAACAGAAATTTTGTATGAACCTATTTGTTTTCTTAGGATGAGGAAGAAAATTGGGGGTGGGAGTTTGACGTGACAGGAGAGGGTTACAACAGGGACTGCTGTGCATGCACCCACATATGCACAACCTGACAGTGTAGCTCCTTAACATTTCAAAACCTGGGCCTGAATTGTGCAGAGACAGAACATGAAATTTGATCTCCCAGGTGTTAGTTTAGGGAAGCAGAGTTGCCAAGATGCAAAGTGAAGTGTGCCATGCCAGGGGGTGCACACCAAGGCAAGGGGAAGAAAGGTGTCCCTGCCCAGGTCGGGGGTGGGGGGGGGGGGGGGTGGAACTGGGTGATTCCTTAAAACCCAAACCATTCCATGGCTCTGTGGTGACAGCTTGGTGTTCCCGTGCATGTGCTCTGCATCTGCATGAGGGTGTGTCTGGTTGTGGCCATGAGGGTGAGCTTGGCCCGCAGTGTATCCAAAGTTCACTGTCTTTTCCAAAGCTGGAGCTCCTGTCCAATCCCTCCCACCTCACCATACCTTCCTGCTCATCTCCCAGACCTGAATATGGCAATCCCTGCTCCAGGGGAGCTGGCGTGCAAATTGCCTCTGAATGAAAGGGACCTGCATGTTCTTGGTGCTTTGCACCTGCAGCACTGCAGCCAAGAACTAGGGGTTCTCAGGAGCTGCAGAACTGATCCTGAGCCTTGGGGAGAGGGAAAGGGGGAAGGGTATCAGCAAGAAGCAGAGTTGAGAGAGCAAGGGAAGGAGATGGGTGTCTTGAGAACTCTTTGGTAGCTCCTGGGCTTTTTCTCTTATCTCCCTAACCAGTACCTGCTGCTGAGCTCAGCACTGCTGCTCCTGCCCTGCCTTTTCAGGTCTTGCTTCCCCTCCAGCCCAGCATTTTCTTTTTGTGTTTTCTAAGCATTTCTAAACATTTCTAAGTTTGTGTTCAGATGTGTCAGACCCTGTGGAAAGGCACGATCTCATTAACACCCACACACAGCTCAAGAGCTTCAGTGTTCAAGGCCAGGTTGGATGGGGCTCTGAGCAACCTGGTCTGGTGGAAATGTCCCTGCTTATGGCAGGGGGGCTGGAATGAGAAGACTTTTAAGGTCCTTTCCAACTCAAGCCGCTCTAGAATTCTATGTCTTCCTGGTAAATATTAAGCTTCTAAAAGCAGATGTGAATTATCATGTTAAAACTTCATCTGGAGACTAAAGAAGACATCTAGCAATAACGGGACAAATGGCAGCCATAGGTGTCTTAAATGGTTCTTTCAAATTGACTGGTGTGCACCAGTATTTTTATTTGAGTCACATTTTTATGATATATTTTAAAACAGTATTTTAATTCAGAACTGGAGCAAAATATTTTGAAAAACCTTCAAATTTGTAAAGTTGAACTATTTTTCTTTCTTTCCTTCTTTTTTTTCAACCAGTCCTGGGTAAAACTTCTTGTAAGTAAAATGGGATAATGCCTATTAATTGCTCTTAATGTTCCCATTCTGCCATGGAAATCTTAAGCATCTTTATTTTATTGTTTTTATTAGACTAGATCATAAACATATAGACTAGATCATATCTTTCCAGTATATATTTCACTTTTTATCAGCAAATTCTATCTCATTCTGGCTGTCTTGGCTGGATTGCTAGTGTTGCTCTTGCCTTCAAGTAGTGAGACATTTATTGTATAGGGAATGCTGCCACTAATATTACCTGAAAACAACTGAACTTCTTTCAATTCAGCCTGATCTTGCCTTTTTTATTAAAGTTATTAAATGACTTTGAGTTTGTCACATGAAAGGATTATTGTTATGAGAGTAAACGTGATCATTTGAACCTTGGAATTAAAATAACTTAAGGCAAAGATTAATGTCTTGAATTTTTCTCATTAAACCACAATCAAGCAGAAATCATAGATGTTAACTGCATGTGGTTATGCTATATAAATAAGTACTCTAAATGGTTGGAAGAGGTACAGAAAAGTAACTGAACAATTAATCATGTTGATCTGAGAAAATGAGCTAAAGTGTGAAAAAAGCTTCTGATAATACTTCACGGTATTGATAGAATTTGGGTTTCAAGGGTCAGTATCAAAAGTGGAAAAAGACTTGCCAAAATCACCATACAATTTAATTTAAAGAGGGGAAGTTCAGTACTGGTTTTCATGCTATTTTGGATGTGGAACATATAACAAACATGAGACCCAAATTTTAAACACTGTAGAATTAGTTATCTGGGTGAGATTTTAAATCTAAAGGTAACAATCACTTTAAAAAGAGGTTTCTCCTTTTAGATTATTTTAGGCAGCAAAAGAACAGGGCCTATGTGAAGTGTTTAAATGAGTTGATTTTCACTATTCTGTAACAGAAAAATACTGTTAGAATTATTTTATTAGTTTTCAGAAATAAAATTCCTTCCAAAGTGTTATCAGTTCTAAGAACTATTTCTTGTATTTGAGAATATTTAAGTTTTACGCCATGAGGTTTAGTTTATCATTCCAGTTTAACTCACTTATTAGTTTAATGATTCAAGACATTTAACTTTAAAAAATTAGTTGTATATGTAATGATAAAATACAGTGCAGTTTTTGTACTATCAATTGTAAATAAAAATAAAGATAACCCATAAGTCACATTCACAAACTAAGCAGTATAGTTATAAGTGAGTAGTTTTGAAAGTATTGTAGTGCAGACTAGATAAATAGAACCAACAGTTCTTCATTGGGTGCCTGTCTTTAGACTTGTTTTGGGTAAATCAAGTATCCTTGATTGTTAGCCTACAATGAATGTTTGCAAAAGACCCAGAAAAATTTGCCTTGAGAAGTTAACAAAACTGGGATGCGAAACAAACAAACAAAAAAAATTGTCTATAAATGCCAGCATATTTAATACTTTTTTTGAAAGTGTCCTGGCAATAACAACATCCAAGTCTTCATATCAAGATGATACTTGAATTTAGATTGTTCTCATATCTGTATTTTAGCATAGCTAATTGCAGGATGGGCAGTTCTAGGATATCTATCCTTGTTTCATTTTTGCTTTGATAACAAGTAGCTGCCCAGCAATCTAAGTTGAAAGAGATAAGAAGTTCACTTGAAACAGTAATTATTCTCAACATAGAATAGAAACTCTGTGATTAGGAAATCATAAAACATAATAGCAGATAAAAACATTTTTCCTTACATTATATGTATTTACATATATATACATAAAATATTTAAGGAAATTATATCTCTCTCTATATATATAATTCCAAAGAAGAGAAACTCTCATTCCTTCAGTGTATACCTTAAGAAGTACTCTCTTTCAAACCAGAGCTTACTAAATCATTTACAGTCCACTGGGATTGTGATGAAGTGATAAAACTTGCAGGTCTAGTTATTGCCTTGGCTAAAGGTGAAATGACTGCTTCTCTAAGGGACATCTCATGTAGCTGCCACATGCTGTAAGGGCAATGGATAGTTTTATTTGTGTTTGGGCAATCAGGGGCCCTTGTTGTCCAGGTTCAGTGGGATGACAAAACTGTGTCACTTATTTGCAGAATTACATGTTCGAACAGATGCCGGAGTTATCTCAGCCCCCTGGAGGAATCTTTTCAAATGGACTCTCTAAGTGCTCTATTTTACAGTTTTATGGAGAGATCTTATCTTTTCACACATAACTGTGTGAAGAAAAATATGCATGTGTTCCTGTATCCAGAGCTCGCTGTGTCTTTTGCTTTAGCACAGCTCAGTTGGAATTCTAAGACATTTTCTCATATTGTGATTTAATCAAAAAAATTATAGCTACTCAAGTTGTATTTTTTTCCCTTTTGTTTCTTTACCTTTTATTATATTCCCATATGCACTAAGATTAATATATAACAGGAGGGATAAGCTGGCTAAGCAGGGATCTATTTCTCTGCCACCTCACAATCATCATAGTAGTAATAATAAATAAATTCAACTAACCTCGAAAAAATGCAAGAATGATGTTTTCAAATAAGATACTGATCAACAGTAAACTATTGAAGTTGATCCCTTGAGATTCTTAATTTCAAAGCAATCTTGTTTTTTTCAAACCTGTTTTAGTTTTTTCATCTGTGAGGGATTTTGTTCTTGCACCTGGCAAGGCCCAGCGCCTATCTATATGTAGCAATTAATAAACAATTAGGGGCCCTCCTGGTTAAATTAGTCGGGATTTTTAAATTTATTTTTTTATTGAAGAATAACCTGTTAACCAGCTGTGGGTGAGGTCTTGGTAAAGAACAGAATATCTTCTCTCCAGTCTACTCTAAGAGGGCTCTTCCCTTAGCTGGCTGCTGTACATTGGAGATGCCTCTCCCTTTCCCCCTGCACTGCTCTGGGCATTTGCCTGTCAGGTACCACCCGGAGGTGTCTGTAGCATGGCACTGAAAACAGGTTTTTTCCTTTACCATTTTAGCCAGCGTTGTGATTATCTTAGAAAGAGGCTAAGTAACTTTTCCAGTTATTTTTCATCTTGTTTGCTTCAAGACAAAACAGAGATGGACAGGAACATTCAGAAAAAAACAGCCTCACTGATGGTTGCATTAATTGCTGCTCTGAGTGCTCAGCTGGGACTCAAATAGAATCAGATTGGACCTGCCTCTTATGAATAAGTGGGCTTATTATCATTGCTTACAAGCTAACCTGTTTTTTCAAAGAAAAGTTTTTCTCATTTTCTATTTTCTGCTTTCATTCAATAAATAATTTATCATTTTCCCGTCTTTTCTTTTTTCTTTCCATAACTACTGCATTTATATTTTGGTCTGCATTGTATATCAAGTTCTGCTAAATCCCAGTGTGTACCATTGTGAATTTATTTAACTCATAAGGCATTCATTATTTTATTGGAATAGTTTTATTTCTTTGCATCTATATAGAGTCTTCAAGTATATTATGGAAATGGCTTGTGTGATGTGCAAGCATGATTTTTTTTTTTTTTTTTGGGTCATTACTTGCCTCTCTGTCCTGCATATGCAATTCAAAACAGTGCATAACAAATAGTTGTTTGATTTGCGTTCTGAACTGCATTTGGCATCACTTGCTGTGTTTGCAAATAAAAATGAGTTCGAAACACTGACAAGAAACAATCTGTCCTTTGGCATTAGAGTCCTTGGAGGAAACTGAAATGAAAATTCTCGCACTGTTCCTAAGGTAGATTATCAAATCATTCTTTATGTGTTTTTAATATCCTATATGGGCCATTAGAGCTGGTACATATGTAACTTGCTCTCACTGGAAGGCAGTCTGCCAGAGTCATGTGTGTGTAAAGAGCTTTAGTAAAATTTAGAATTATTGTCACATCATGCGATTCTCAAGACAGTTTATTTTAAAGGAGGCACGTGTTTTTATGGTGAAAAAGAATTCTCTGTCATACATTACTTGAAATGTGAGTGTGTACCAGGGAAAGCTTGGTTATAGCTCTGATATATGTTAACAGCTTCAGATGAGCAATTGGAAAGAATCGAGGGATTAGCTAGTAGGTGCAGTCTGAGAGGTTTTGTCACCAGGAAGAGGGCCCCAATACCACATGAAGCACTCACAACATGTTCTGAAGTGTGAAGCTCTCTTTTTCATAGCAGCTTAGAGGTAAACAGCAGAACAAGGTTCCTCACATTTCTACCACTCCCACCACCCACCCTCCCTCCTCTGCAAGTCTGTTCAGAAATGACATTGCTCAGACACAGAAACTATGTGTAGGTACACAGCAGGCACCAATCTTAGCTCTTCTGAGACAACCAGTGATGATAGCAGCACTGTGCTGAGTTTCTCCTTGTGTTCAGCTCTCCTATTAGTTGGCCAAATAACTGATCTCATCCAGTATTAACTACTCCAAGGCTATCACATGCCTTTCGTGAAGACCAGCATTGCAATGACTTTGTCATTGTTAAACTGGGATTAGGTTTGAAGGACAAACTTTGTATGAAAACTTTATTTCAATTTTAGACAAAGATTTTTTCAATTTACTTCAGCCTGTCTTCCATTAAGTGCTTCCATGTTTCATGCAGCGATTTTTAAACTGAACATGGATTGGTTAATACCAGTGATATCACTCATCTTCTAAAAATTTTACCTTAAGAGTTACTTTGGGATGCAATGTGACATCACTAGGATGCTGCAGTGTGATGACAGGCAGGCTACCAAGTGTATACCTCTTTATTCTGTTCAGAAGCTTGAAGAGCTATAGCATGGATTTTTGTAGATCTATGAGATATTCTTTAGTCTTGAGACAGAAGGAAGATCTAGGAAAACGTGTTTCATTCATACTCTAAATATAATATTCTTTTCCTGTTAGGAAAAGAATATACATAATTCCTGATGAATTGTGTATATGTAGCTGTGGTTTTCTTAGCTAACAACTTTTTAAAAGATTTTTAGGCAATTTTTGACAAGACTATCATGTACTCTTATAAGGTAGCAAAAGGTCAGGAGATTCTATATTGTCACTGAAAACAACTTGATGGTTGAGAAGTACCAATTTGCTGTTTTGAAAGAGATGTTCAAGACTAGGTGAAAGCAATCCTGTTGCTACCCTTTGTTTTACAGACTATACACTTACAGCCTGAATCTATCGAATGGACCTCCCTCCTGAAACTGGACATGCTGATATTGTTCTTAACTTTCTCCAGTCTGTCTTGCTTTGCTTTCTCCATTCTTTGCATCCATCTGTTCCTAAGGCTAAAAAACATCCCTTTCCTTCCTCTTCTGAAAGCCGAGTTGCATGAGTTAGAGAGACAATAGAAAAGAATAGTTTGAAAAAGAAAGGGAAAAAAGGAGAATCCATTCTCCATCTTGCTACACATTTAGCAAATTCTGAAGCAACCAGCTACCTTTATTGAATAAGTGTTTTGAAAGCTCACCTTAATTAGATACAATGCACATCAACATTTGTTGTTCAGGTTCAACACTGGGAGGGATATATTCATCCTGAGATGGCTTTGCAAAAGCTCTGCGTGCAAATACCTAAACTGGAAATATAAACAAGTTGTTGGGTTTTTTTAATATAAGTCTGGATGTATAAATGCAAATTAATTTTAAAAATTGTACCTGGGATGTTTTGGAAATTGAATATGAAACAAAGAATTGCTAGATATTCACAAGGAAGTTAAAATGCCATTACACTAATTAGAGATGTTAGCAAGGAAAGCATTGGAGCAAGACTATTATATTGCAAATGTAGTGCCTCAAAGTGCATTGCATTTTCAATTAATTTAATATGCCATTTAAAAATTATTTCTGTTGAAACTACAGGAGGGAGCAGACCAATCAGTAAATAGCAGACTGGATAGCCAAATACATATTTCTTCACTTAACTGCTAATGGCAAACCCCACAAAAAGGAGCAAGTTACCTACCACTTGTTTTAGAACTTTACCATTGTTGCCCACAATAAAGTTAAGACTATTACTGTTTAAAAGATTGTTTAATTTCAACAGAACACCTTCGGCTTTGCTACCATTTGTAATTAAATATTTAGTTGTGTAGTAAATTAAGCATGTCATGATCTCTGCAAAGTGGTTCTCCGTTTACTGCTGCATTAATGTTTTACAAGGTGCTGTATTGTTTCTAGTAAATTAATAATGAAGATTTAGATTTTTACTGTTTAATAATCTAATTCACTATTTAGGAGGAATCTAATTTAGGACTGGAAACAAAATTGAGATAAACATATTTGGCAGTGATCCCAATTCCCTGACAAAATCACCAAGTGATAAAAAACCAAATCACGGTAAAAGAAATTAAGAGATTGGAACTTCCAGAACAAGTAACAGTGCCCCGTGAAGTCTGAAAATGTTCTCTAAACTGCAGTGTACTTGGACTTGACTTTTCTTGTCATATCAAATTTTCAGTAAGAATTTTATACAGCAAATTGCCAGGAATTTGTAAGACAAAGAAATAAGAGCTCAGTATTAGCAAAGAAGTACCTAAACTACTCAGATTAAAGTAAGTTTATGGTGGCATTGTAGAAGTATTGTAGTACTCCCGGGAATATTGCATCTGTTTCTGATGCCCATAGAACAACAACAATAAACGTGTTAGGAAATGTTCAAAAATCAAATGGTCTAGGTAAGGCATTGTGAGGTGGGATCTTCACAACATAAATTCTTCACAACAAAACTAGGGTCATGAATAGCTGTGTTATCACAATTAGATGTTTTGAAAATATGGAAATCAGCAGGCTGGTGAAAACTGCACAGTCTAAAAACTAGTTGAAGTGGCTAAGGCTGATCAAATGTAATATCGAACAAGTACAGTGGGTTGATGAAGGAAAATTAATTTTCAGAAGTAGCTAATAGGGACAGATGCCTCACATCTTGGTCCTGTTTCTACAAGCTGAGGGACTGAAAGTTGGGCTCATGCAGTTACAGGATCTGGGAGCCTCCTAGTGAGCTGATGCTGGTTGGGTGAGCAGCTCTGGTTTTGCTCGATGCCACCATATCTTCAACACTTAAAGCTCTGACTTGAGATCCTGTAATTAGAGTCAACACTTCATAGCTTCATCTGGTTGCCACCTGAAGCTGAGATGAAATTCTTTGCCAAAAACAATTGACAGTAAGGATGATGCAGATTTTACTTTTGTATGTAGCATTTTTAATTTATACTTTTCCAGGACCTTTTCTGTCAGTAGTCCACCTGTGTCAGTTGTCCTTTTCTGCTTTTAGGAGTTTAGTCCATGAACAGAAACACTTAATCTAGGGTTTATATAGAAAATGCTATGGTTTTTGTTTGGGAGAATTCTCCTGGGTGCATCCAGTAGTTCTTTTGGCCATTCTTCTATTACGAAGTAATTTAAAGTCAAAATTTGGTTCTTTCACAGATTTTCTGGCTAGAATAACTTGAGTAGAAACACCGTGGTTTATCAATGATCAGTACCTGCCCTGCTGTGTTTCTTTGTACAAATAGGTCATATTTGTTGAGTGGAGAGAAGATTATTTTAATTGACATAATTAACTTTTCTGGTGATTATCTTGGCTCGAAAATGCATTTTGCACTTTCCCAATTACAGCTTTTTCTCTGATAGAGCTATACATGCTGTGTGTAATAATGAAGGTAGTTTTGGAAGGACTTAATGTATATAATTGGAAACTCAGATGAGGAAGTCTTCTATCAGCAGGAGGGTAGGAGAGCTGGGCTTTATAATTGAAGTACAGTGTAATGGGATTACCTACAAATTTTAAACATTGCTTTCATTAAGGAAAATAATAAGCATATTTATTAAATATAGTCTCTGCTTGGGACAATATTTGTTATTATGAAAAAGCTTTTGTAATTAAGCTCAGGTCTAAAAATGTATTGAACACACTACATCAGTTTCTAGAAAATGCTTTTGTGCATAAAATTTTACTGAAATAGAAAGAGCTTTCACAGCAGAGGCAGTTAGCCAGATATTAGTATAGCTCACATCTAGCATTGACTGTAAATTTTTCTATGTGCTTTCAATTTAGCCAAGGTCAAATCAAAGAAAAGTCCTAGTCAAATATGCTTAAACATTTATCTTTTTATGAAAGCTTTTAATGAGTCTACTGTTTTTCATGGTTACATTTAGTGGAAATACAGGCTAGATTGTTATTTAAGAGTATTTTCTTGCTGAAGCTGCAGAAATGTGATGCTTTAGGAACTATGGGATGGGGGACTATGACCCAAATTTTACATGCCGCCACATAAAATTCTCCAAGGAGTCCTTCTTGTCCTTAAATATGCATCTGTGACAATCTCCATAATAGTAGAAAGTATTTTCATACCATTTAGAGCATTTTAAATGTGGCTGTTACATTGGTGCTTGGGATATAATAGGGTGGTCCCTCTGGATCTTCTTTACTTTCTTTTCATTATCATTTTCATGGATTTCTCTTCAGAAAAAGCCTTAAATTAAAGTTAACCGAAGCCTGTACTGAAATGAACTGCCTCCAACAAATGTTGCAAACCCTCCTAGGTTACTTTGAGGAGTTCTGCTATGGGGATGTCTACCAAATATTATTCATTGGGCAATAAGATATTTCTTTATCCATAGGATGTATGTGGACTAGGATTTGCCTATACTGTGAGTATGAATATTAGATTTAAAATTTCTTCTCTCATATTGTACATATATAAAAATGGTGCTTCTGTTAATTTGCAGAAAGAGAGTTGACAAGTTTTTTTTAATGTAAAACTAAATGGATAATGAAATGCTAAAATGGAGAGAGAAAGAAAATTATTTCTGGAGGTTTTGAGATTTCATTATTTTTTCCTTTGAAAAAGGTGAATGTATGCAGAAAAGGACAAAAAAAAAAAAAAGGAATTGCAGAATAGCAATATGGATAAGGTTGCAAGGGATGCCAGGAGGTCATCTAGTCCAACCCTGGACTAGGGCTGGTGAGGATTGTGTCCGGAATGGTTTTTAATATTGCCAAGGTTGGTGACTTCACAACCTGACTGGGCAACCCTTTCTAGTGTTTGAACACACTCAGAAAAAAAAGCTTTCTTGTGTTTGAGGTGAATTTCCTGTATCTCAGTTTGTGCCCATTGCCTCTTGTCCTGTCAGCAAAAACTACTGAGAAAAGACTTTGGCTTTCCTCCTGCACTGAGGATGCCACCCTTGCTCCAGAGCTCCCCTTTGTTCCCAGTGACCCGGCATGTCTGAAGGCCAATCTGAGCAGTAAAAAGTGAGGTGAAAATGCATTTACTGTCAGCCATTGCCATGTCCTCTATCACCAGGTCCCCTGCCCCATTCAGAAGTGGTCCCACATTTTCTCCCTCACGCTGCTGAACTTCCGATAGAAACCTTTCCTGTTGCCTTTCATGCCTCTTGCCATATTTAGCTCCAGATGGCCTTTGGCTTTCCTAACCACATCCCTGCATACTCAGTGTCTCCATATTCCTCCCAGGTCCTTTATCCCTGCTTTCACCACTTGCAGGCTTCTTTTTCTGTTGTGAGCTCCTTTTTCATCCAAGCAGGCCCCCTGCTATCCCACTTAACCTCCTCTCTTTGGGATCACTAATTCTTGGGCTTGGGAGAGGCATAATCTTTGAGCAATAACCAGCTCTCCTGGATCCCTGTTCTATCCAGCACTTTATTCCATGGTGTTCTTCCAAGCAGATCTCAAGAAAAAAGGTAGTCTTAGATTTGGCTTATGTGTGGTACTCATTTTCAGGTCCAGTCTCCAGAATCTTTTGCTGAGAGCTGACAGAATGATGCCAACTCATCTATATCTGAACAAGTTGTTCATGAGGGAATGTATAAAAATGGAAAATTTAATCTTGCATACTAGGTAAAAATGTCAATCTTTAATCACAGCTCTACCTGGTGTCTTTTCAGATGTAGAATTATTTTTTTCTTCTTTTCATTACTGCTAAGAAGGATTATATCTCATTCAAGGAAAAATTTTCTGGAAACAGGAGGTGAAGAATTCCAATAAAAAAGCCTCGTGTCATTGTGTAATATTGTCTTATGTTCTCATGAGAGAGATTATAGGACACCAAGAAAGAGGGAAATATAAGGTCTGGAATACATGGTTTAGCAGAAACTCAGTTTTAACTGTCTTATCTGCCTTTGCTCAGGATTGTCTCTTTGCCAAGACCTCTCACAAAGAGCCTTGCCTTCGTATTTGTAACTTAAGAGCAATTTGCAAAATTTGGCAACAGTATATTCCCTTCCATTTTCCCAGGTGGAGGGCTGTTTAATATTTTCCATCCCAGCTTTCAGCAAGTTCTCCATTATCTTGTGCTTGCTAGTGACATTCCCATGCATCTTTTAAAACTTTCTTTTACTCCCCTGACACCTTCCTTCCTTTCATTATGCTCATGTAAATTTGGCTGGTAAGACCACATGATAAGAGTTTCTTATTTTTCTTTTTTGAATTCAGATTCTGATACTGAAAACTGTGAAGGAGCTTTTTTTCTCTGTTGATGAGTTAATGCCATTTTGATTGAGACAAAATTAATGAATTTTCTTTTTTTAAGGTTTTTTGGGGTTTTTTGGAGACTGGTTAAAAGCAAGACAGTGCAATATTGTTGAAAAGAAAATATATTGTTGATTCTGGGTTGCAACAGAATGAGGGGAATAGTTCCCTAGTTATTTATCTCTTCTGCTTTAGTCATTATGCTACAATTTTACAACTTGTAAAATTCAATGTCTTAGGATACAGACCATCAGATCATGAAGATGCTTGCCTGAAATTTGTCCACCCAGTTCATTCCTCTTTCCTTCCATTCCTGCTAACGAAATTCTCCATTCTGACAGTTCATTGGCCCTAATTAAACCACCGCACCACCCCCTTCTCAAAAAAGAAAGACAAAAAAACCCCCAAAACCCCACGGATTTAATAATATTTTTCAACCAATTATCCTAGTTTCTGGGGTCAGATTTTGACTTTACCAGGAGTCTTTCAGACCACATTTTACAGCTGTTTTAGTTGTCTCTGAGTGGAAGATACTATTTCATGTAAAAGGCTGAATTGGATGCCCTGTGGCTTTGTAGTGAGGACAACAGTTTCCATCAGACTGCTGAGTTTGAATTGGTTATTTGAAGGAAGATGAGATGTTTCCAGTAATCAGGGTGAGAAAATTCATTCAATAACAATTTCTTTTTCTTTTCTAAAAATCTTGCATGGAAAGATGGTGAAGAGCTGGAATTGAATGAGACACTGACAAGATAGGAAAGATGAGAAAGCAGAATCAAACTCGATTGATTGCTTCAGATGCAGAGTCTGGTTTTTAACTTTTCCTTCTTCAGCATGAGAAAGGATTATATTCAGGGGGATAAAGTATGGCTGCCAATTGGCCTGATATTTTCCTTTGTTTTTCAAAGCCTCTTTGGACAGTGCAATGTGGGTTGCATGGTGAGCTGCTCTGTATACAGATAACATTTCTGGCTTCTGTGAGAGCTGAATTAAAAGGGATAAAGTGAAAGACAGAAGTTAGGAACAGGGAAAATGAGTTTAGCTTTGGAATCATGCCAGCTAAATGCAATTAAATAGATTAGCAACTAAGAAGAAGACATTGGAAGTTTGCTATAGATGTCAGCTCAAAGAACAGGAAAGGGCAAAATATAACCAGGGGAGATTATACAGAAAAGAGAAAGAAAGAGCGAGAACGTTGGAGCAGGAACAAACCACAGGAGTGACAAATACAGGCAGTCACTAAGGGAAACTGGAAACCTGTAAGATAGAACAGAAATGCATGAAAACATTTCTGAGAATAAAGATTCTGTGCGAAGGGCCTCATATTTATGAGGTAGGAGCTTGTTAGTTACCTGAGCAAAAGTAAGATCAGCAAAATGAAAGGTTTGAAACTCCCAGCCTGGGAAGAGCCATGTTGGATGTGTCAGAGAGGAAAGTGAGATGCTGAGAATCCACAGCAGGATGCTGGATTTTGGAGCTGGCACATACAACTTTAAATAAAAGACCTGTCCATTCTTGTCTTAAATTGCTTCTTTTATTTTTTTTAGGTTATTACATTCATTAAACCTTTTTATTTACTCATTCTTACTTTTTCTCCCAGATTTTTAAAATATTACAAGAAAAACAAGAGAAACTTGTAATCCTAAGGGAAAAAATGCACTTTAGCAAAATTATAAATAATGATAAGTAATTTTCATGCGTTATGGATAACAAAATTACATGATTAAATAGTACTTCATAATATATGACAATCAGGAACTCCAGTGAGTGAAAGATAATTTTCAATAGTTACATAACCTTGTGATTGTTCCCCTTTTCCATTGATTTTCTGAGTAGATTTAAGTGCTTTGGACTACTTTTGCTTATCATTTAATGGAACAAATGTATTAGGGAGGCTCAATGATCTTGTTATGAGTCCAGAATACAAGCCTTGAGCTGAGCCTGTGCCAAAAGATGCACCCAGTTTGCTGAAATGCTGGAGGGTCACTCCTCACTTAGGCTGGTCTACTAAAGGGCAAAAGAGACCATTACTAATGTATTCTCATGCCTACTTCTGGCAATAGATTCTGGCCTTCCTTGCACATAAGAGGTTTCTAGCCTGGGGAAAGATCTTTGTTGGTCAGTGTTTTTACAGCCAATTTATCACTAGAGATTGTGATTTAAAAAAGCAGCTATGCTTTGAACTTGACCATTTAACAGATTAGCAAAGTGCTTGGTAAGCAAACTTACAGTAATTTTACATTGCCATGTGTTTCAACTGCTTCCATACTCTGACCTGAAAATATCTTCAACAAACCATGTTTCCATTAAAATATATCCTGGTAATTGTTTTGATTACATTTTATTGATTTTTCTCTAATATTTCACGAGTAATTTCTTCAGGCTACTGCCCTGTTGTTGGAAGCATCAAGGGTATCATACCCTAGTTGCTGTGAGAATTTTTGTCATTCACAAAACTCGTGTTTCATTTTGGCTTGAAACAAAACCACATTTTTGGAGACAATGTCTGTTGGCAGATGGGATTACTCTGGGGCCAGCTGTGTTGGGCAGCAGGATGCCATGTGAGTAAGTAGGTGAGCAGTGCACACTGATGCAGGTCTGGATGGAGTCAGTGGATGAAGACAAGTGAGTTGGACCCGACCTGGTGTGCTGCTAACCTGAGACTCCCAGGCTTCAGCAGTGCCTCTCTGTCAACAAGACTTCCTCTTCTGTGCACAACATAAAAAGTAAGAAGGTATTTCCAAAGGAAAGGTTTTGACAGCTAGGTAATGTTAGCATATAGTCTGTATCCTAAAAAGAGAAATCTGCAGAATTTTTTTTGTTCCAGCCCTGATAAATCATGTTTCTGAGTTGTTATCCAGAAAATATAGGATGTTGACTGCCTATTGATATTTTCTTACAGAAGGATGTAGTACTGTTTAAGAAAAGAATGGACTAGATTATTTCAGTTGGAAGGGAACTGCATAGATCATCAATTCCAACTGCCTGACAAACTCAGGGCTGACCAAAAATTAAAACATGTTGTTAAGAGTGTTGCCCCTAAAGCACTGACAGGTTTGGGGCATTGACCACCTCTCTAGAAAGCCTGTTCTGGAGTTTGCACACCCTTTCAGTAAAGAAATGCTTCCTCATGTCAATCTGAACCCTTCCTGGTGCAGCTTTGTACCATTCCCCATCATCTTGTCACTGGATACCAGGGAGAAGAGATTTGCAATAATAGCTTGATCATCCCACTCAGTCATCCAATTCCGATTTTGTGGGACTGGGAAAACAGCATTGTAAAAATATTTTAATAACCTTAGCTGGTGCTTTCAAAACCGAGTAAATATCCTGAGTGTCTGCTTTTTAGGGTGTTATTCTGAAATGCTGAAGTATTGACTTTCCAGAAAGAAAGATCCTTTGATGTCTAAGATACTTTGATTTACAAAAATTAAAAGCCAAAAGATTTAATCCCTATTGGAGCACGTCAGGTTAAGTCAGACTTAGGAGATGTACTCTGATGTGAAAAGAAAATGGGATGAGGGCTTACAACTTTTTTTTTTTTTTTTTTTTTTTGAGCTCTTGTATGATGGCAATCAGCAATAGAGACGCTGGATAACCTTGTTCTGGTAGTGCTTTGAGAAACAAAGAACTTTTATGCATCTTACTTTCCTATAATTGTCATGTGTCTTCCACCATGGCGTAAATTAGGTTTTCACTGAATATTTACCAAGCTGTCCCAAGCTTCCTGTGTTTTTGTCCTGCTAGTGTACCTAGATTATTTCTGCGTTTTTTGGTTTTGTTTCTTTGTTTGTTCTTAAAACCACTGTTTGCATTAGAAATAGCATAAGTTTTGGGTTTGTAGATAATGGAAGGATCTTTACATTGTCTTGAAACACACTAAAATATGATTAGATGAATCATGCTGTCTTTATTATGATTTATCAAGATTCAATACAGAAGACTTGGCATGAGGCTGTTTTCCATAATTGCTAATAAGAGGAACACTAAACAATAAGTATATAGATTAATGGTCTCATACAGTTAAATTGAGAGCAAAATATAAGTTTCTTGAATTGATAATATAATACTTCAAATATGTTAAATATAGTTACCATTGGATAGTAACTTTGATGTGCAGGTATATTTTTCATATATTACTGTACAGCAATAAAAATAAATCCGTGACATGGATCATTCATCATTCATTATTTTATTTGCATTGTCACCATTTAGAATTTCTCTTTGCAGAGCAGATAATAGGCAATTAGTAATTTAGGATGGCTTCTGTCCTGAGCAATCAAAATTTTACATAATAGTTTAAGACTTCTTTTTTATATGAATTTTCCCATCTCCTAGATAACAAGAACTGAAATGAATGGGACTCAGCATAGATCTTAATTTAAAAAATCACAGTCCAAAGTTGTTTGGTAGGGTATTACTATTTAGTAGGCAAATGTTGTGATGCAGATTGCTAACAAGAAAACTCACACTTAAAAAGAATATATTAATATAAATATTAAAATCTCATTCAGGTTATTTTTTCATTCAAGTTTCTTATAAATTCAATTTCCATGTGGAATTTCTCACAAAAAACCAAAACAACCCCCTGAAACACCTAGTATGAGCCTTACCATACTTACTGAATTTAGCAAAATTTAATCTAGAAAATAGTTCTCAACATGCAAGGCATATGTGCTGATAGATATGAAATGTCAAATCCATACATCTGCTAAAAGACTTAATCTGTTTTGTGCAGTGAGTGAGAGAAAGACACTAAGGATATTTGGCAATATTAGTTGTACTAAATTACTCTTTTCATAGGCATCCTTATATCATATGTATAACAAAAAGCTCGCAATGTATTGGAAAGTTTCAATATTCAATATTTCAGTACTTCCATTTCTCCCTGTGTGTGATTTTGGCGCAGAATGCAAGAAGCTCAAAATTTGTATTTGTAAACTTGACATGCACTGGAGAGGCAATTGGTGATAGAGGACATCTTTGGATTTTTCCAACTTCCTCTCCAGGCTCTCCTCTTCCATTTCCCCTTCCACTCCCGAGATGCCATCTAGGCTGCCAGCTCTTCACAGCTAGGAGCTGTCCTTTTGTGTGCACCTTTTGTGCTGTGGGTCCTCATGATCTGGTGGATGACTCTGCACCTGCTGCTCTGAGGGATTACAGATGGAATATGTATTAGCATAAAAACCCCATGTCATAAATAGACATGTTTTAATTAACTAGGTAGATATAATTATTTGGTCACAGAAAAACTCTGTTTCCTGCCTGCACACTGCTTTGGTAAGATCTGCATACTTTCATTCTTAGCCATGGGCAGCAGCATAAGGCAGGAGCTGCCCCAGTCAGTGAAGGAGGTTACACTCAGGTGTGATTCACATTTACATATGTGGAATTGTTCCCTGGAAATGCTTCATTCACCATATGGGGAGTCAAAGTTGACAGGGCTCCTAACACAGGCAATTAAATGAGTTGAAATCTGTCCAGGTCCTTCTCCTGTACACATCTACTCCTCTTTCACCTCTTTTCTCTTCTTCCCTCACCGAGATGAGATTGATATATGGAACACTGTGCTCCTCTGCAGAATTTGGCATAATCCTTGCTGAGCAAACTTCCATGTTTCATGAAGGTTTCCTTTCTGAAGCTTTCTATAAAAGCACATGATACTTCTGAGCACTTCTATGACTAGTCCTAGCATGTGTGTGGTAGTAGATCTTTGTGGTGAATAATGGGAAAATCTTGCAAAATGGGTTTCCTGGGGGACAAACTGTCGTTGTCCCACTATAATTTCCTAAACTGAAGAAGGAAAACCTAGAAATTTGTTACCAAAGAGTTTAAATGCCACTAGAAAATGTGTTAATGCTAAAGCGTATATGGGCATCCTGAAAGTGTTGCTGCATTTCTTCTGGTGCCCACAGTAGATGAATTCAGAGAATAATGTATTTCAGATTGAATAAGGTCATAAACCTCAGCCACAACATTCAGTGCTTCTTCAACAGTTCAGAAATAGGAATAATAATAAGTGGTGAGCTAGATATCTGGGTTTAATGCAGAATTTATTCCACATCCTAGACAGTTTTATATGATGAAACTATTGATTTTAATTGTATCAGTCAGAATTTGGCTGCTCATTCACAGGTGTGATATACTTTAATCATTTGTAGGCAGGCACATGCCTGTTTGAGACTCATTTCCTGTGTAGATAATATACTGCAGTTCCTTGGAGACCTTATATGCATATCACAGAAGCCAGCACCAACAGCAAGCTTGCTAATAACAAAACAAGTGATTAATATTAATTCCTATATTCCACTTTTGTCAAAGCTTTTGGAATTTTTATTTTTGGTTGTTTGGTTTTTGGGGGTTTTTTTGGTGGTTTTTTTTTGTTTGTTTGTTTGTTTGGGGTTCTTTTGTCCTGGGAGAAGATAAAATAGGACTACAAATTCTGGTATGCCTGTGTGAGAGGCTGCTAGTTTTTAACTTGCATAATAAAAATGGTATATTGACAGGGTTTGTTCCCCCTCTTGTTTTACTCAACAGTTTAATTTAAGAAGAAAAAAAAAAAGGCATTAAATAGTCACCACAGATAAGTTTTAACAGCTATTGTAGGAGTTTTTAAACAATATATAATACAGGTAGTCAAAAAAGTATGTTCTTAACCTTGTTTTTATATAAAACTAATCATGTACCAAGATCCTCTCACTCCCCATCTCCTTTATTGTATCGTCTTTCCTTTTTCCATATCTGGAAATGTCATCAGCATGTGACTGTGATAAAAAGAATTATGTACACTTGGTACTTAACAATAAAGGGATTTTAGATCTGTAGAAGCATTGAAAGAGCTAATTAGAATAAAGCAGCTGACCTTTACTAAAAATAACACCTTTAAATATTCCTGTGAAAAGTTAGGTTGTACTTGCTTAGTGACCATCTGGAAGACTTCCTGAGCAGTACAAATGTGCTATCAAAATAAGGAATTATTTCCATTATGATTCTAAAAAGAAAGAAAGTAAAGTTATGCACTTCAATCTCAACAAGGCTAACGTAGTTTTCAGCTTGTCAATGGCTTGTCTTGTCAGCTCAGTATAAATGTCAGAATAAGCAACAGTGGAAATGTTAAATTTTGGTGCAGGACAGATCTGTTTTTACCTAAATATTTATGACTGTTACCAGCTAGTGATTTTGTTTACAGTAAATTTAGTGGCTTGGAATTCCCTTTTCTTTTTATAAAATCATAAAGTATCTACTAAACCAGTTTTATATCCATTTATGATAGTGTTTAGCTTGCGTTAGCATATCTGGAAACAGTGCTTTACCCTTTGGACTTTTCCTGGTTCTTGAAGTTGTGGATGCTTCATCCCTGGCAGTGTTCAAGGCCAGGCTGAATGGGGCTTTAAGCAGCCTGGTCTGGTGGAAGGTGTCCCTGCCCATGGCAAGGGGCCTGGAATTAGATGATCTTTAAAGTCCCTTTAAACACAAACCCATTCTCTGATTCTGTATTTAAATGTGGTTTTCCAGGAGATTTTTGCGAATGGAAGTTTTTAGATACACTACTGTTTCTTTTAGCAATTAATTTGAAGAAAAAAATTTCCAGCATGTGAAGAATTGAATTTTTCTTACATGAATAAAGTCACTTCTGACTTTTGAGTTGAGAAATTTTGTCCTCAGTACAGACCATTCTACCAAAAGTTCCTTGGTGAGCTGAATGAAACCCGCTCCTTTTTAGGAGCTACTGTAGAAATTACTGGCTTGCCTGATATGTCTACAGATACTGCTGTTCTCATTAATCTTTGTTAAAAAGGTCAAGTAGTAGGTGTTCCATGATCATGAACTACTTTTCATATAAAAGACTTCCATAAGATATCTGATGCAGAGCACTTCGAATGTAGAATTGAATTAATTATTTTAAAACACATATAAATTTTAATATCATGTGTTCATTAATTGAAAGTAATGCTTTAATGCATACAGAGTTTAAGTCAATATTGGATCCTGAACTCTTAAATGCTCAGTTGTACAGAGAGCTGTACAATTGTAAAGGAAAATCCTTAATTCTGTTTCAGTTGTGAATTAGTCCCACTGCAAGCCAGGTTCTTATTTCAAGACCTCTGTAGTGGTAATAGCTGACAAGAGAGCTCAAAGTACACACTGTAGACTTTAAGATCACAAAGGCTTTTCTGAGAATTATGTGGGCATAGATAATGGAGATTAGATTTTGTGCATAAGGCTGGGCTTGTTAATAGTTAAAAAAATCTTTTCATGCATGGTAATGAAGTAAATATGGAAATTGAAAAGGGAGGATGAATGCTGAATAAAAGGAAATATAATTTTTGCAATTTTTCCCCCTTAAGTATAAACATATTAAATTATTCAGGCTATAATAAAGGGACTTAGCATATAGAATTATATCTCTAAATCCGTCCATACTATAGTTATGTGGAAGATATAAAAGCTGAAAGAAAAACCCCATTAAAAACCCAGCATACTGAATATTCTGGAATATTTATTACTCTATACATTGTTTTAGTTTACCCTTTTTTGTTCTTTTTCTTCCCACACTTAGAGAGGGAAAAGAAAAAAAAAATCACTGAGGTTTTTATGAAGTACTTGCATTAGGGCCTCTAGACAAATGGCTTAATTTTGTGTGGTTCACTGTAGTCAGTCATGACAGCCTCTATTTTCCAGACTATTCTTATTTTTAGGGTAATGAGCATGCAGTAAACTGTCCAGGTAATGAGATGTCACTGTTGACTGCGATATTCTGTAGCCTGTACTGGCCTGTTGACAGAGTGTTTTGTTCCAACCATGGACCCTGAAGCAAAACTTTGGCTATTACTGGAAATTTTGTGTCCTAATGACATAATGCAGGACTGCATGCCTCCCTCCTGAGCTGGCACAGAGGAAAATCACTGCCACATTTGCAAACTACTGCCTTGTGAAATTAGTTTGGAGCACTGCAGTGTCATATCACTCAAGAATTTTCATTGTAATATGGCTGCATTTTACCCTTTCCTTATTTTCGCTTTCCTGTCAGAATGCCATTCAGGAGAGAGGCTGTACTTCGAAATTTGGGGCAGTCCTTAGTTTCTAACTCGACTTTTAAGTGCAACCCCACTTACAGATGGTAAATTGGTGGCCATAGAGTTTAATGACAGAATCAATATCCTACAGCTGGGCAACAGCAACTGGAAATAGTTGGTGAGTGGTTGGTTTATTTTGTTTTTGCAGTCGGAACAGAACTTAAAGAAGAAAAAAATATGTCCAACAGTTTGCTACTATTATTGAGGGACTATGACTTTCTGAGTACAGCTTCTATTTTCCTTGGTTCTGGGGTATTTTTCCCTCCCACTCCATTGAACCCTCCTAAATACTTTTTGCTTAGAAATTTATAATTCCTTTTACGTAGTTGCCTTTGCATTAAGTAACCTGTGTCCAGAGAGAGAAATACAGTCATTTGAGATTTACATTGTAGTTTTAACAGTATTTACCCTCTCTAGATCACTGGGAAGTGGTGAAATTTCCCAATAACCTTGTGAACAAAGCTCCTCTCTGGCTGAGAGCTGCCTTGCTCGAGTCATCTCTTTGAGCTACGAGCCCATTCCCTCACCTCGCCTTTTTACTCTATTCTTGTTTGTATCTAAGGACTTGTATTAAGTGCTACTAAAATAAATTTATTAAAGGGATGTTCTACTGCACTAATGGTGAAAGTTAACTTTCACTGCTCCCTGAAGGGGAAAGCATGTCAGTAATTGAGGCATTCCCCTTGCTGTTTTGTGAACCTTGCGGTGGTGTATGAAAGATGTCTTGAATTATTCAGTGTTCCTTGTTAGTTATGTTTCTCCTTGGTTTCTCTCTGTAGTTGATGTCATTTGTTGAGGTGAGGTTTTTTTTCTGTGTGAATAGAGCCCAGATTTGTGAAAAACATCTTCATTTTTAATTTTTGTCCTGAGAGGTAGCATTTAGTTGTTGACATTTTCTGTTTATCCACCTTTTAGAATATGAATGTTTGGAAAACTTTAGAAAATGAATATTACTTTGTTAAACTTCCTACTCTGATGGAAAAATACTTGCACAACATTGCAATACTGCTGATGCTTGCAGTCCTTAGGGTAATTTAATGCTGAGATCACAGAGAATGCTTAACAGGATAAGCATTCCCATTCTGTTTTATTTTAAATGACCTTTATGTATAGATGCACCTATTTCTGACAATCCTCTCCTTTGCATCACACACTTGAACACACATCCATAAAGACAACCTTTCATAAGAGTGAAATGCACAAATACACAAAGATGGAGTTTTTATTTAAAATTATTTTCTGGAGCTACCAGGTTTTTCTCAGTTTGGTTAATCTTAGATTACTATTAGGAAAAAACATTCAAAAGAAGGAAAGAAGGAAGGAACAAGATTTTATATTAGTTACTTAATCCTTCAACTGTCTACAAAGGAGCAACACCAATGTCCCCAGCCCAGGTGTGCTGTCTGTAGGATAAGCAGTAAGAACAACCCATTCTGGCATAAGAGCATTTCATTATATAAACATAATGAAAAAGTCTGTCATTTCTGTGAATATGATCTAGTTAGGTCTTTATTAGTCTTTCAGCTTTGATTTCCCCATCTCACAGGCTAATAAATTCTCTTTTTAACTTTAAATAGCTGCATAGTGTTTAGATCAGAGATCACAGTGAAAATGTTGTTATTTTCTATTATGATCTGTCAGTACCAACCCCACCAAGGTGAACAGCAATGTGGCCTCACATTGATACCAAGCATCAGAGAATGTAGAACTACTTTTGAAAGTATTTGTTGCCTTGCTTGTTGCCGATCTCATCACAGGTGAAGTAAATGTATTTTTGTGATTTGTCAAGGAAGGAAGATGTGATCATGTGCTTATAGACCTTAAGGTAAAGGACAATGAAGGAACACTTTTTTCATCTTGCAAAAATGCAGAAAATATCCCTCTGTATACTGAGACATTTTTGTCTTCTATGTAGTTTTCTGCACACCTGAAGGACAAGGGAAGATTCATTAGGCTAGCTAATCCACTGGAATACATGGCAGAGAAAGCCAAATTTTACCTTCAGACCATCCCAAATAAAACCTGAGGAGACAAGAAATCATGCAGTTCTGAAAGTTAATGTTTCCCAGATGAGGGAACAAACCCCCACTTTTGCCTCTTGGTAGACAAAAAATATTTCTAGCAGCATAATTGAGCATATTCATCAGTTCATGCAAGATTGTTATAATTGAAAGTCTTGATTCTCTCTTTGCAAGGTCACCTTGGTCCCTAACAGAGAATTGCATGAAAGCCAAGAGACGAAACACTATTCCCAGATTCTACCACTGACCTGCTTTTGCAAATTATCTCACATCTCTTACTTCATTTTTTCATATATGTGTGGAGATTTTTACTACATACTCTCTTGAAGGCAGGATTCTTTTTGTTCTAGGGCACTACCTCTAGGCTTGGCTTGGACTTAGGAGAAGATTCAGATGTGTGTAGAGCTGTTTGCATTTTATCTTAATTGTTAATAGAAAAACTTCTGTGAAACAGCAAAAGGCATAAAGTCCATTAATTTGGGTAAAAATCTCAGCTATCTTTCAAAGATAAATTCTCCTCAAGTAAATGGTGTAAAGTAACTCTTCTTTCAGTTTTAGTGTTTTGTAATAGCTGACATTGGCAATCTGATTGTATTCTTTTTTAAGCTTAAATAGCACTTTTTAACATTGTACATCTTGTTATTAGAGGCTTTATTGCATTTCTAGTGAACTTTCTTTCTATAGTGATGATTTAGCTGTGTTGATGTGGTAATAAAATGAAGTTGATGTGGAGAGCTCTGTGTGTGTGAAACTTACTGACTTTTACTGGTGTAAATTGCTTGACCAATGCCCTGCATGCAAGGTTGAAAGTGTCCCTTCACACTTGGGAAGCTTACCAGAACAAAGTCTCAATCAAACCCTTTTCCTTCTGGCGTGGTTAAACAATTCACAGTAAAGGAGATGTGCAAAAATTGGAAGCTTGAAGAAATTCTTTGAAATTTTTATATAATCAGGCAGAAAAAGAATACAGCTTTCAGGGCAAAAGCTAATAGAAAACCCAAAACATACACCCATAATTTTCAACCTACGAAAATAAAAGTTGAAGGTACCATTTATCCAGAGAGATGCAAATGAAGTTCTGAACAAAAATGCAGCTGTTCCATTGTGTAAGTGTCTTTACAGCTCTGACTATCATACTAATAAGATTTTAATCTGCAATGCTCATAATAAAATGGTAAAGGACAAACCATTATTGAGGCTCATTGCATGTGAAATGGCTGCATGGACCTCGTTCAGTAATTCACAACCCCTTTTGTACATTCTGCCTTTTTATTTACCAGGGAACTATCATGACTGTTTTTCCTTTTGGCAGTAGGGTAACAGCTTCTGGTACCTGCCTCGCACTGGCATTTTAGATGTTTATCCTAGAGGAAAGATGTGTCCCAAAATGTTCCAGTGTTGTAACTGCAGCTAAATTTGTCCAGGCAGCTTTACAGGAGCAAGGTGCTACTGAAAAACAAAAAACTGCACTGTAAATTACAGGCTATTTTTATGAAAGAAGAAAATAGTTTTCAAATATTTCTGTACCTCAAAGTCCTGAGGCTGCAGAGAGCATACTACAATATAACATATATTCTACAACGGAAATAGAGGAAAATAATTTTAAAGAAATTATTACTTCCCTAAACTTTTCAATTTATTCTTTTTTCAAAAGACCCTTTTTCAAACTAAAATAAACTTTTTAAAATGAAATATGATTACATAATCTACTATCCCAGGATTACAGGCATTTTAGAGCTAGTACATTTGATTACAGATATTTCTTTCTTCTATTGATTTTTCATGCCTAAAGATAACTTGAAATCAGAACTTGGTTTCTGATTATTATTTGTAGTTTCTCCTGAAACACCTTGGTTTGAAAATCCTATTGTGATAATTAGAATCATCTGCCATTGTGTAAAGCAACTGCATTAACTGCAGACCTCTAGCACTTTCCATTTTACTCTTACAGCTGTGGATTCAGAGGAAACAGAGGATTATTCTTCAATTCTTACTTTTCTGACCTGGATTTATACTTGCTGGACTTTGATGATCTTTTTTGGGTCCTTCCCAAAGCAGGATATTTTGCGATTCTTATGAAGATACTCAGAAACATTTGTATATGACTATCTGCACATAGGCAGCTCAATAGAAATAATCAGCAAAAAGCTTGCAATTTTAATAATGTTGCCATTTTAAGCACAATCTCTCGTAAAAGATGGAGCAAGTAAAGCAGAAGGCATGGGATGTGAATACTTAGAGTTGACATTTCGGTTCAAATTAGAATTTCTGTGAAAGACTGCTTTCTTAGGAGACTGCTGTACTTAGTAAATCAAAGGAACTTTTGAAGAGTAATTTGACACGAAGAGCAAAGTGTTCATATTTTGATTTCACAAAGCACAAAAATGTCAGTTATCAGAATGGTGTTGATTATGTTTCACAGCTGGTTATACAGATTACAAAGAAGAGAGTTGTGGGAAAGTATTCCAAAGTATAAATCTGGCCTTTTTAGTACCTTTTTAGACATTTTAAACCACTGCAAACAAAAAGGTTGTCAAAAAAAAAATTTAAAAAAAAAGCCCTTGGATTGCACATAATTTTGTGAATTGATGATTTAAGTTAAATTGTAATATAAATCATGCTAAATTTCGTCATTCATGAGCACAATAAACATTTCTGGAAAGTAATATAATGCACTTGAAATAATAATGTAATTAAAATCTTATGGGGATGAGGCCATTAATCATGTTATAGAGATAAAATTTGTACATTTGAAACCCTACATTCTCTACTGCAGTATTAATGTAGATTTTTGTGACTTATTCAGGGTGTGATGCACCCCACATTTGGCTACTGGAAATACAAGAGTAATTTCCATTTGCTTTCTAGAAAATTATAAGGATGGCAAGGTTTGAGTAGCCTTCACAGTGCCATATCTACTAAGAATTTTCATTTCATTACCATGGCAATAAATAAATTCTGATGTGAAAGAAAAATTACTAAGTATATCAGCCAGAAGGCAGTTTACAGAGCATATACATTTGGGAAGAAGGGGAAAAAAAAGAGCAGAACTATTTTCTGTCCCTGAAATATGAAAAATATGGCTATTATAAAAAGTACAGCCTTAATTTTAGGCTGCTCATATAGTGTTCTTTAGCAGTTGAGAAGGAGTACTCCTTTTATGTGGTTCTTTATACTCTTTGAATACTTAATATTGGGTTTTTTAAAAACCATCTATAGGATAAACTCTATAAAGCATAGCATCCATGGCACAATTTGAAACTTAGAAGATACAATTCTTGAGTTAAATTATTATCAGACTAAAGACTTATTCATCCAGTACTCTTTAAGTGTTGGAGGAATCTGCTAATGTGCAAGGTGGCCCAAAATTAAAAAGTCATTTAACCAGCACGTTAATTGTTCTGTTGGTGGTTTTTTTTTTTCCTTTCCATTAACCAAAAATCTCTGACAGAGAATAATGGAAACTCTGCAATTATGAATTATACCAAATAACTGCTCTAGTCACATATTCAGGTAATGATCTTGCCTTGAGTTTATAAAAAATTTATATTTTAAGGGAAGGGCATTCAAAAGATCTGAATATACTTTAGGAATAATTAAGTTATTATCATAGCTTCTCTTAAAGGTATAGATAGAGTCTGTAAGAAGGATGTTCATGCTGGCAGGGTCAGGAGGGAAAAATCCCATTTAAATTGTAACAGCATTAAATGAAGGTAGGTTTCAAAGTGAGGGAAAGGAAGGGAAAAATTCAGTTTTCCTCGTGGCTGTGATCACTGACAAGATGAAATGGTGGGTAACATTGCAATGAAAGTCTCTGTGTGGAATATGCAGAAACTCTGAAACCACACTAAAAAAAAATCAACCTTCTAATAATGTTGTCGACTTTGAAAAATGTTGTCTTTAATCCTCTGGATGAGGAAGAGTATAACAAGTGAAGGCAGATTTTTGTCTGTGCTCTGATGACAGGAGAGAGATGGATAAATTCAAAGTGTGGTTATATCCAACCTTTTAGATGAGGCTCTTCTGCCTTATTATTTTTGTGTCCATTCTTTCTTGGCAAAGTAGGGAAAGCTAAAGTTGGTTACTCCCAGAATTTTTATTCGTATTTGCATTAGTTAAAAGGATAGCTATGCTGTGTCTGCCAGTGGGGTCCAACTTGCTTAGTGTCCCACCAAGCAGGTGGGAATTTTACCAGAACTGAGAATACTGAAGTGATAATACTGGCCCAGCCTCCAGTTTTTCTACTAAGAGAATAACTCTGGTTGAAAACAATTCTTTTATTCATTGTTTATTTAATTTTATTTCACTTATGCTTCTTTTTTTTACAGATTGACATCCTACCATCTTTCTATTAATATTTCCTAGAATGGTGTAGAGTTCACCTCTTTTAGCTCTGCAATAGCATTTTTCACTTTGTGCCTCTCTCTGTTTTTCCTATCCCTTCATCCTTTTTATTGATTACTTTTCTTCTAAACTAGGCAGGCATTACCATGCTTACCCTAGCTGCATTTTATTTGCATTTCTTTGATCCTCAGGCTTTCTTGAAAAACTGGTAGAAACTGGTTTCCAGTTACTGTTGAAAGGTGAATTTATTACTTAGCTCATTATATTCAAGAGGAGTTTCTTTTATCTATCCCTTTTCCCCCATCTTTTTTTTCTCCTTTCTTTTCCTTGCTTGTTTTTATTTCACTAGGCATTTGAAATTTCTGGTGACATTAACCTTCATAAATGCAATTCTTGTTACTAATATTTTAGTGTGTTGTGCTTTAAAAGGGACTCAGAATCTCACCAAGGAATATGTCAGTCCTTTTTTTGTTCATTGCAAAAGCTTCTGTGCAAATTAACAAGTTTAACACAATTATGCAGCTGTAAAGTAGGTATAAACTGTTTAAAGGGTCTCAGAACATAATTGGCACAATTTAGGTGTCTAGGCATCAGTCCCTCATGCACTTTAGGTACCTCTGAGATTCTGACACATCTGCATGAAGTGACAGATATGACACAGGACCTTTAGAAGTGTGACCTTTTCTGGAGTGGCAGCACTGAGCTTGGCAGGATACCCTGGGGCATCTAAAATGTTACCAATCTCATATACAGAACCAGCTGTATTCCACCCCAGATCTTCCGTTTCAAGTTCTTAACATGCTGTAACACTTTGATGTGCAGTGTTTGCAGTGTCATGCACCGAAACCTAGATTTTGGGAAATACTCTTGAGCTTTACCTAAGAGATGGGATTACCTGAAAAGGTCCTGTTTGCTGTAAGCGGGATTTTCTTTATTTTTTTAGTGGTCTCTGTTCTGTGTATATGTTCATTACCTCAACCATTGTCAGGGAACAGACACAATACTGCAAGCTTTCTAAAAAAAAAACCAAAAAACCTTAGGTTTTTTTTTCAAATTCCTATTGTCTATGCAGTTAGGCATATTGGACTTCAGTATCTTTATGGCTTTCCAGTTAAGTAAGAAATTAAATAGTGACTTCTGTTTTGGAAAATGACTGAAATTTTCGTATCTGCATTGCTTTTATAAATTGTCTTAAGTCTGTATTGCTAAATATCTCACTGGAGGAGTGTGGGGAAAAACCTTCCTTTAGTTGTTCCTTTAAAAAAAAGTGCATGCTTGAATTATTTCCATTTTTTAGAGAAGAAAATAAGTTCCTAGAAATTAGAAAGTAAAGGAAATAACATAGGAATAATAAAAGAAGGGTCGCTCCAGGCTTCCCCTGATTCAACACAAGATCAGCAATTAGATAGCAATTAGGTAATAGATGTCTTTCTAATACACTCTAGAAAGTCAATAGTTTTCTGTGGTCATCTAGGCAATCTACTCCAGCACACCTTGTATTTATGAAAGCTTCCTTTCCAAATGTTTATTGAAATTATGCACTTCACCACTATTAATAAATTTGTCATTCCTTATTGTTGCAGACAACGTTTTCTTTAAAGACTAGACTCTTTATGGCTCACTAGGCTAAATTAGCCTCACTAGGCTAGTTCAATCCATTTTCCCCCCAAAAGTTACATTTTCAAGACCTCTTCTTCTTTCTCTTGTCTCTCTATTTGACTCTTAGTCACTTCACAGTTTTCTTTCACTTTTCAACTGAAAACTCAGTTTGCAGCTAAATGTTTCAAGCAGTAATCTGCTGGCAAGTGCCTTCCCCTCCTTTTTTTTTACCTTGTATTGCCCCCAACCACCAGCCTTCCAAAAGTATCTCACTGGATGTTGTGTAAATGCCTGCAGAAAGCTCATGAAAAACTTGTTTTAATTGCACTTGGGGATATTATTGGGAAAGGAAAAAAGAAATAGAAGACAACACCTTCAAAGTGAAATAATCCTCCAATTATGTCATCCACAACCTTCTTTTGTGCTTTTCAGTGAAAATACAATTTCTTATGCTAAAGCGGGAGAAATAATAGAATTTTCTCAATGATACAGCAATGAAAAACTAACGTGAATGTAGTGCTGAAACTCAGCAGAAAATTATTTTAGAGAGTTAAAACAATCAATTATACAAGTGTTTAAAATAATGAAGGCAGTAAAACACTTTAATCAAGCCTAGTGCTGTGTAAATCATGACAAAAAATAGCTGAACAACAAAATTAGTTTTCCTTTGGACTGTTTTACTTCCCTTTAGATAATAATGACAAAGTCAGTTTGTGCTACTTGACAGTCATTATTTCTTTTTATCTGTCTAGATGCAAGAGAGGGCTTCCAGCTGAAAGCGATGCTTTGCTTTAAGTGAAAAGTAGAATCTTTCTGCCTTGCTTGCAGTTTCATTTCTAGTAATTCAATGGGAGAGTGTTATTGATGCTGCTCAAGCAATTGGCACTCAGATTTGACAGTCAAACAGAAGGTGTATATCTTCCCCACCCCTCCACCCCATGCCTCTCCTGAAACACCAAACCAAAAACCAAACCTACCTTGCATTATAAAATCCAGAAATGTTTCCCTTTTGGTGGTTCAGTCATGTACCTTAAATATTTCCTAGTGATACTGCTGAATTTGTTTTCCTTTACTTCTAATGATAGAAAATAAGTTAAATGAATAGCAGAGTTTAATTTCTGATAGACTTCATAGACTCATGGAATCACAGAATGGTTTGGGTTGGAAGGGACCTTAAAGATCATCTTGTTCCAACCCCCTGCCATGGCCAGGAACACCTTCCACCAGACCAGGTTGCTCAAAGCCCCATCCAACCTGGCCTTGAACACTTCCAGGGATGGGGCATCCACAGCTTCTCTGGGCAAGCTGTGCCAGTGCCTCACCACCCTCACAGTGAAGAATTTCCTCCTTATACCTAATTAAACGTGCCCTCTGTCAGGTTTACCATTACCTCTTGTAAACCATTATCTCTTGTCCTATAGTACACGCCCTTGTGAAAAGTCCTTCTCCAGCTTTCTTGGTGGTCTTGGAGATCTTTGAGGTTTGTTTCATCCCAAACCATTCTATGATTCTTTGAAGAACATCAGATTAATGACAAACATCTCAGCTTGGCTTCTACAATATTAAGGCAGAGGCTGCAATTTCTATTCCCAGTGTGTTTGAGAGTGCAGTGTGGGAGGGAAAGGTTAGACAGATTTTTTGCAATTGCAACTTTGGTAGCTATAGCTTCTGCTTTAGGCATTATTTTCATGTTATTGGTTTGGTGTGGAGAGATATGTGTGTCCTTGCATGGGATCAAGCTTGCATGATTGATTAAAAAAAAGAACCAGTTCAGTTCATCCAGCAGCACTCACCGCCCTCTGGCATTTAATTATGTAGCTCTGCTAACTATATTAAGGAAGCTTTTTATTTTTTTCTTTTTTTTTTCATACTCTTTTCATAAGGCTACTACATCTTTATTGGCTACATTGAATATGTGTCAATGGAGTTGTTTTTCATGCTGCATGAGTGCGCTGATGCTGTGAATATGCTTTTGGCAACTCTAAAATAGAAAGCAGTAACATCAGTGCAATAGAAGAGGAACAGTTCAGGACAGACAAGTGAGAGAGAGCAGCTACCACATAGCCTCATATAAGAGTTGTTAATAACGGATCAGAATGCTCTCTGAGGCTCTGAGATAGGGCAGATAAAAATGATAACGAGTTTTGTGTCATATGGATGACGTAAACTCAGTTTCAGGTTGCACAATTAATAGCATTAAGTACCATAAAATACAGCAAAATTTATCATTTACGGTACAGAATTCTGCTGAAAGCAGGAAACAAAAATACTTTCATAAGGCTTTGAAAACAGATGTGTAAGGAAACTTATTAAATGTATTATAGGTGTTTTTTATTTTAAAGTGAGAAAACAGCTATCAGAAGACTGGGGTTTAGAATGAACTATCTAGTGGTAAATAACTCAGCCTTGATGAATCACAGAGGAAGTGTACCTAGTGTAAAAGCATCATCTCATGAGATTTTGTGCCCACATTACCAAAAAAGGTGTTCCTTGGATGGGCAGAAAGGGAAAACCCAACAGTCAAGCCAACTGAAGTGGCCATCTCTTCTTACTATTTTTAAATGGAGACAAACTTTGGAAGAGCGTCTACTGAAGAAGCACAAAACTAGACTGAATTGTTTTCAGGTAATGTGTTAGTTGCAGAATACCTTGGCTGCTGTAAGTAATATGATTAAACATGATTGGCAATTGCATATGATTGTGTCAAGGAGATTAACATTAGATATGCCTGTCATATATCATTCCTAATTTGCAATAATTTTTTGAAACTTGTTATGAATATGTTTTCAGCATTTTTTTAATGCTCAGCCAAGAATATGGTGCTTTAAAAGGCTAAGTCAGTTCTCACTGTTGCTTTCCAAAGTGTCAGCATGTATAATTTAGTAGGTTTTGCTCCTTATCAGGGAGTCTTTGCAACATCTCAGATGAGAGTTCTGGAATAAGGGACAATTCATTTTGAGTATCAATATGGCTATATGAAAGCCGTAGTGAATATAATGGCTCTTATGTAGTATTATACTTCAAAGATTACAAATGAGGTTTTATTTCCTCTGCATGCTATTTTTTTCTTTTCCATGTTTGATTAAAAGCAAATTCAAAATAAAAAATTTTGCAATGAACACAGCAATTTTTAAAGGAGAATGTTGACAGTCACTTTAGTGTTTGCCATTTTTGTGCAAGTTTTCACGTGCTTCAATTTCACGGTTTGAAATCCCATATTAAAATGTATGAAATGGAAAAATACAATAAAAAAAATATTTCAGTATGACTTGATAAGAACTTGGTTAAGGTCTGACTTCACTGCAAGCAGAATTTCAACAATAATCTCTCAAATACATCTGACTAGCAGAGTTAGAGACTAATATAATATGTTGTATATAATACTATTTACTTTGTTTTCAGGGTATTTGTGTAGCAAACTTAGTTTCTGTTATTACGTTACTACTCTGATTTAACAAATTTATTCTCATCAATGCCGTTACTCATAGATGGACATTTATAATTAATGCATATAAGACATCATGTTCTAAGTTCACCTTCAAGCAGAAATCCTTTAAACTTCAGAAGACAAAACCTAATTGTTCAAAAGAGCATAAAGCATTTTTTAATGAGGACTAGATTGTATTATGGTTCTGGTAGCAGTGCTTGAGCGATAATAGGAAATGGGTCATAACGATCATTCACAATTCCATTATTTTCAGAAGTTTCCTTTTTAGATTAACTGAAGGCTCTAATAGAGGATTATTTTAAAGAATTCTTGTACTGTTCATATTCATAATAATCATTTACAGAATGAACTGCTTTGTACTCATTTTCTCACACCTCTCTATGAAAATAAAATCCCAACGTAAAAAAAAGAATAGATAGGATATATTTCAAAATGTACTTGTCATGTTGTCAAGAATTGAAACATAATTCTTTTTAAATGTTTCATAGAACGTATGACTTTGATTAAACAAATATGTAAATTTGTAATCTTTCCAACATTAGTATGGTAGTGGAAGGAAAAATTTTTAAATGAATCGACTTTGTGTAAATCTAAAATAGGGAGATCTAATATATTACCATGCTTAACATCGAAAAGTCTACAGATACTGATACCTGAATACAAATAGATTTGCCTTTACAATATAAACGCCATGATGTTTATGATTTTTTTCGTGTTATGATATGTATGAAGTGATTTGCAAAATCTGTATAGCAGCTTGGTATTGATGTTGAGTGTAAGTGACTGATCCTTGGGGAGAGGGAAGAGCAAAATACATTTGGTTCATATATTGCCTCATTTGAGTTTGGGGTGGGTAGTCAAGAATTATATTTATTAGGTGATCATTAAACAGATTTATTTAGCACAGAAACTCTGGGTGATGAATTGCAAAAGGATCATAAAAGACTGTGAGATAAAATGGCTGATGAAATTTAGAATGAATGATTGTTGATCTGTGCATGTGATGGTGGAGAATGGATGAACAGTTTTAATAATGTGGGCTCTGAATATCCAGGACAGAGATCTTTGTTATGGCCATTCCCAGATATGATAACCTCAGCTCAAGAAAAACCTCAAACAAAAACAAAAAAACCAACAAAAATCCAAGCCTCAAGCCCCTTCTCCTATCCTAGAAATTATTAGGAAAAACCCACCATAGAGAAAAAGACCAACATGACCAGAAATGAAGAGAATAGAAACAGAATGTCAGGCAGGAGTTACCCTTTCAATGAGACAACCTTGAGAGGCAAGAGGAAATAGGAGTGTGGGGGATTTTCCCCCTTTAAACAAATGCTGGGGAGATGCAGTAGACAGGATCTTGAGAGCAGCATGCACTTCATGGGGGCCACATCTTCAGCAGACCATAATCCAAAATGTCTCTGACCTTGGTAAATCAGTGAAGAACATCCTCAGATGGAAGACACTCCATCCAAGTGTCTCTGCTGGAGAGGGACAGTGACAGAGGCGCACACTTAGAGCAGCTGTGTTTTGTGGATGAGCTTAAGGGGCCAGGGGTGGCACTGGGAGGCTGCAGCAGAGCAGAGTGAAGAGGGAGGTGTTGATCTCTTCACCCTGATATCCAGCAACAATCCAATATAATTTGCTTTAACTTTTGCTCAGCCCTGAAGTGGTCTAGCCCAGTTGGACGAGATCCCTGTAGGTGCCTTCGAGCAGAACATTATACTGTTCTATTCTATTCTGGGTATTCCCAAACTTCTTGTGTTTGAGGAAGGCTCCATTCCCAAAGTCTGTGGTAGTGCAGATTAAGGAATTGCTTTAGTGACCTTTCTCTGCTCTCCCTTCTGCTCATACAGGAGAGTAGGAGATAAGCTCCTGTTGTAGGGGTCAGCACACCCAGCCATCGAAACTGGGTGGGAATTTTCCTTTGTCCTCTTCTGGCTACTTTGGGACACGGGATACTGGGTAGATGGCCACTTGGTCCAGTCAGTGTTGCTGGCCTTACATTTGGTTGGGAGGTAATATCTCTGACAGATTGTTGAGGTTCTGTGATTTTCTATTGGTTTTGGCTGAGGCAGTTAATTTTCTTCATAGTAGCTGCAATGCTGCTGTGTTTTGGACTTGAGATGAAAAGAGTGTTTACAACATTGTGATATTTTTTGGTGTTGCTGAGCAATGCTCACACAGAATTGAGGTTTTCCTGCTCCTCAAAGTGCCCTGCCATAGAATATGCACAAGAAATATCCACAAGGCTGTGGATGCAAAAGAAATTGTGAGGCAGCAGAGCCAGGACAGCTGATCCCAACTAACCAATGCCATCCCATGTGCTGTTGTGCTCAGCAGTAAAGTTTGGGGGAAGAAGAAGGAAGTGGGGACATTTGGAGTTGTGGTGTTTGTCACCATTACGTGTGATGGAGCCCTGCTGTCTTGAGGATGACCAAATACCTGTCTGCCATGGGAAGTGGGGAACCTATTCCTTGTTTTGCTTTGCTTGTGTGAGACTTCTGCTTTACCTATTTAATTGTCTTTATCTCGACCCATGAATTTTGTCACTTCTACTCTTCCCATTCCGTCCTTCATCCCACTGGGAAGGAGTGAGCAGCTGTATGCTGCATAGCTGCCTACTGGGGTTAAACCACAAGAGGTTTTCTAGTAAACTATGGATTATATAATGAGTTATAATACCTGAGAATGGAAAATTAAGTTTATTCTGGTTTAAGTAAGTTTTTATTAAAACTTAAAATATTCAGTTTGCAGTAGATTTTGAAGAGCCTGAGAGAAGCAAAAGATGAAGAGAAAAGATGGAGAAAATGTTAGGTGAAAAAAGAAACAGGGAGACATAAACAGGCCCATCATGCCTTAGAGAAGGAATACATACAGTCAACACCAGCCCTTTTTAAAGATTTCTACTTCAGACTTGTTTGAGGGAGACCATATTGTGGTAGGCAATTTGACTTACTGCTTTGGGAGCCTTGGTTAAAGAGCAATGAATCAGATGGTAAACTCACAATGAAGTTCAGTCTGCTTTACTGCAATTGGAAGGGCCACTTTCTGCTGCTTGTCATGCTTTGTGGCCCTGGATTAGCACCTGGGACTCATGAAACAGCACAAGTGGTTTCTGTAACATCTCACTAACCTCAGTTTAGCCTGGAAACAACCTTAGTATCATAGAATCATAAAATGAGTTTGGTTGGAAGGGACCTCTAGGATAATCTAGTTCCAACCTCTCCGCCATGGGCAGAGACACCTTCCCCTGGACCAGATTGCTCAAGGCCCTGTCCAACATGGCCTTGAGGCCTTTTATGTGTCTTCTTCCCATTTTTCTTCTCTTTTTTTGCCTCTGAGGAGAAGAAATTGCTATCATATTGAAAGCCAAATGAGACTGATACTAATTGTGCTTCAGAATGAGTTTGAAGCCCTTCTCACCTTTCTCCACAAGCCTTTATTGCTGCACACATTCAATAACTGATGTTTGAAGTCCTTTGAAGTCTGAGAATCCTTGCAAGTCCTTCATTGACTAAAATCAGGTCTCTGCTAAACCCTTTTACTGACAAACCAGTTTCTTCTTTCACAGATGCTATCATGGTAGTAGCAATTTGGAGTTAGAATTCACATGTGCTGTGTACATGTCCTATTTTGTGTTCACTTTCCCAGTCTTTATCTTGCCTGAGGGGTCACTATTCCCCATGGAGAGTGTCACATATTTTGTGTTAACTTAACTGTCTGCCATAAATATTTGCAGGGTGTCATTCTAAGAGAGAGGGGGAATTAAGTATTTTCCTTTGCATGTAGGTTGCAGACATCTTGCTGTGCCACCAGTTGTGTACAAAAAATCTTTGCTGCTGCTTCATGGGAGTTATGCTTGAATGCAGCCAAATGTAGTAGGTATTTTCTTGTAGCTATTGCAGTTTGTTGAACACTAGTGTCCTTTATAATGGAATTGAATGGAGTAAAAAATGTATTCAATTTCTTAATGCAATTTTACTCTAATTACATGGGGAAGGAAAACAACTATCTATAATTGTTATACTGCATAAATCTTTCATGGCCATAACAAACCCTTGAGAAAAGAAATATGGTCTTCCTTCGCCTTCTTCCTGAGTCTTCCCCTGCTGTCATCATCTTTATCTTGCCTTCTGGTGTTGTTTTTTGAAGTGCCAAAGTAGTGACTTTCAAAGGCAAAGAGCAAGAGACAATAAAAGAATGTTTCTTTTGTTTCACAGATATAAAGCACTTGTCTTCTGCAGTCTGCAATTCCCTTAATAACTGGTCTTAATCTACTATATTGAGGCAATTAGTCATATAGATATTTCTGGACTACTTTTGTACTAAACAAACATAAGTCAGTGTTACAATGGACCTGTGTTAACACCCTTAAGAATGAAGTGAGGCATTGTGTAATTGAGAAAAGCATGCACCAAGTGATTTTCTAAATACACGTTCCCATACCACTTGATCACATACAAGTTGCTGGTGGACTTTAAGAACTGATTCTTGAAAACCCTGTCCTTTTGGGGTGCAAGAGTTGCTCTGAAGAGATCAAAAGGGATAGAGCTGGAGAACAGCATTTCACCTCATGATTCCCTTCTCTAGTATATGATTGCAACCTCACTTGAATAAGATAAATTTAGCTTATAAGATTATTAGGGTTAATAAAATCCAAACCAGAAAAATATTCCCAGACTGGAAAGAAAACAAGATATAATTTTACATATAAAATGTAATCTTAAGAATATCAATAACCAGTAGATGGGACTACTGTGAATTGAATTGGAAACCATCTTTTAGAATCCTGTCACTGTGGTGGATAAGCACCACATAAAATGTAGCTTTAATATTTGAAACCTAGAAACACTGCAGCTCAAAGAGGTTTTATTAAGGAAGCTGGAGTATTGCTTTGCTAGCTCACTTGAAAAGAGTTTATAGATACTTTTCATAACTATACCATTTGCATTAAAAGTAAAATTAGCCTGTAAAATACTCAGAAGAGACATTTGGAACTTAATAGTCAATGTCTATTAACCCAAAAGGATGTCTTGCTGGACATTCCGGTCTTGTGTGAGCTATGGCAGGCAAAGCTGGTATTTACTTTAAAGTTTCTCACGTCTGTCTTCTTCAGGACACAGTTTTCAGTGTCTGAAACTGGAACAAATATGATATCAAACTGCTGTATGATGCCAGAAAGTGTGTTTAGAAAAGCTTAAGGAGGAGTTGCTACTAAGGAGAGCAACAATTATCACAGAGATGTACTAAGGTAGAATGCAGTCACTGTCCTGCTTCCTACCACCCCACCCCTGCTGGATAAGAGATGCCTCTTTCCTTCCAATACACAAGAAAATTCTAGAGCAAACCCTGAAACTTTTTGTGGAATACAAATATTTGTGTTTATTGCAAATATTAACAGGATTTGGGGATGAAGTCATGGGAATGAACACGACCATCTTTGCTCATGTAGAGCTTCCATGCAGCTGTTCATATAGTTTGCCATATTTCAGGTAATTCCCATGGAGAAGGAAATGGGTTCATGAAACATCAATTTTGGTGGACATAAATAGTGCTGCAGGAATTATGCAGATGTGTAGGATTCCTAAGTACTGCCTTGGTGGTGAATGCATTTGATAAAAGAATTTGAGGGATTGGAAGCAAGTTATGGACTATACTCACTGGGTTTTGCATGTTGTACTAGTGTTTTGCTCATTGAGATAGTTGTACAAATCTGTTTTATTTGCTGTAGTCAGATTATGTTAATCAAAATAGGTCTGTGAGCACACTGCAGTGGGCTTTTAGGTAAAAACAGTATATTTCACTGCCATGGTATGTGTGTAATTGTTGGAGGTGGGATTAATGTCCTTGAATTGTATTTTTTCCTGAAACTTCAATAGTTGCAACAATTAAAATCTTAGATTTTGCGCTCATAAAGTGGAAAATGTTTGTTGTTAAAAAGACAATGAAACTAATAGAGCTGTATTAACTCATCCTTCTGATTCCTAGCACAAGCTTTTATTTATACTCGGACAATCAGGGCACAAACCATGTGCCATCTCGTGGCTTCTGTAGTCACTGCACTTGGTTTGACAGAGGACAAGTGATGGCTGAAATATTTTTCATGCCCTTTCTTTTCAACTGATGACTTGCACACAAGTCCTAGCTCAGAGAAGAACTGGGAAATGGGACTCTTTTAGTAAGAAATAATGTTGTAGGCCACTGAAAATGCATTTAGGTGAAGCATAGAAATTGGGGGATGTTTTTCTCTCTCTTCACCCCATTTTTTCACCAGATGATGTCATCCTTGAAGCAATTTGCTATAATTGTTCCTCACTCATCTAAATGTAATCCTCTTTGCAATGGTGACGTCAGCTCCTGCTTTTGTATTCTGCTTGCATTTTGTAATTTAAACAATTAGCACGCTGGCTACTCTGTCTTTTAGATGGAAGCTTTTAGCAGTGTATAAACAGAAGGTCACAGCTTAATTGGACCCATTGTTTTACTTTTTTCAATATAGAAAATCAAATTTTTTTTTATTCAAACAATACAACAACAATCAGGTTTTACCTGCTTTATGAAGAAAGGCAACATAGTAACACCTCCTCCCAAAGAAAAAAAAAACAACAAAAAAGCAGGCAAAAAACCAGAAAAAACCCACAATAAAAACAAATTATTATTCTGCAGCCCTAGGTCATATTTTTAAGAATATTTTTGTCCTCCTTGTGATTAATTTTCTGGCATATTTTGGCAGTTTATCTATGCAAAGCTTTGAAGCAGAATCTTTCATGGAGAATTAAAATGTTTTTCAACAGAAACATGGAATTACAGCCAGTTTCTGGTGCAGTGAAGCCCCAGCAGCAGCACATTAGGAAAGTAATGGGGCATTTGTGTGAGCAAGGGTTAACTAGCAGATCAATCCATGTGTTAAAGAACACACCAGACCACTTTCTGCAGAGAACCTGCTGTTTCCAGGAGAAGGGGGAAGAGGAGAGGACTTCCTTCGCTGTGATACCATCTGCAGTAGCAGTGAGCATTGCAGAGAGCACAGACAGAGGGAACTGTTTAAAAAGCAAAAGAGGACGGGAGATGGATGGATGGATGGATGGATGGATGGATGGAAGCAAGGCATGTGCAAGCATTTGTCTGGCAGGTAATTGATGGCATGGTGGCAGGTTACAGAGATTTCATACTTCCATGACTCCATGCAGCAAGTTTATAGTCTTATTGCTTCAAATCATAGACTTATACAAATATAGTAGAAATACATATAATATAAACACACACACATACAAAATGTTGAATGAGAATTGAAGATATATATATATATAAGTATTCATGCTTCTGGCAATGATCCTTTTATGTTGGATCAGAAGTGTAAAATAGGAAGATAAAGAAAAGTTTTTTTCTCTATCAATCACAAATGCTTTTCAGAACTCAGAACTCTGCATCCTTTGTGAAGAGAAAGCACATTTCCAGTCATTCAAGCTATTGTGTGAGCACTGGCCAAGTCAGAGCTTCGTTGAATCTATCTTGGTTTCACCCAGAATTTTGCACTGAAATTCCTTGACTCCATCAGATGATTTGACACCTTTGTGTTACTCCTTCAACTACATTTCTTTTGCACATGTTTCTAATCAGATATTACTTTATTATTGCTAAATAAGAAGGTTATGATCCTTGAGATATTAATCTTGAAAAAACAGCAATGTGATTTGGCCTTTATGGGCAGATGCAATTTCTGTTTAATCTCTGCATTGAATTGAAACAGAGATTGCAACACATGCTTCAGTGTGATACTTAAATTTTGGAAAAAATCTTCAGTTCCAGTGGTCATAATTTCAACTTTGAAATTTTAAAAGGGAGTCACACAACTGCTGGACAACAGAAAGGCAAACTTGTTTTTGCAAAAAGCTCAAAAGTACAAAATGTAAAATATCATATGAAATTAATTGATGAAGAATTAGAAAGTATTTGAGATACAGTTGAGGAATTTGTAGGCCAGGTCAGCCCTCAGAAACTGGAAAGAAAGCAAATATCTCCATGAGTACAAATATTGGAGGAAGAAAAAAAAAAGAAACCAAAACAAAAAGCAGCAAGCTGTAGAATTGTAGAGATGAATGTATAAAGGTTTCAAGCTCATCTATTGCTATTTAAGCTTCACAGTATATATACCTAGTCGTTTAGATCTTAGAGCCCTCCTCAGAAAGAATCCAGCCCACACTTCTGCTCAAAGATGAGTCAGTTTTGATTTCATGAGCAATTGTGGTGCACTTTGTCCAGCCTGGTCTTGGAAATCTCCACGGGTTGAGACTGTACAGCCTCTCTGGATATCTTGTTCCAATGGTTTCATTCCTGTAGTTGCTGACAGGATGACAGCTGTGGGATTTTGATTCAGATTTTTTTCCTTACAAATTTGATTCTCCAGTTTTGTCCAATTGGCCATAGTTGAGCCCAGAAAAGAAAAACAAACTTTTGTGAGACTGATATTGAAAAAATATCTTCAAAAAGACATCATTGTTCTGCCATTTCACATATCCCATTTATTTTATTGAGTTTATCCTTAGGCCACTTATTGTCATTATTATTTTTCTAGTTTATTTAGGATTGGTTTTTTTTCTCTGTTATTAATAACTGGGAATTGATTTCATTTTTCCTTGTCCCAGCTTTTATTTAATATATATTAAATTACTATGTCCCCTTTTTTTTTCTGAAGATACCATGTAAATGCAAGTTATCTTTAGCTCTTTTGCACACTTTCCTTATTTGTCAGCCACATGCTCTCAGCAGTTAACTTCCAAAAATCTCCATTCTGGGCTTAAATCTTGCAGGCTGTGAAGGAAAAAGTAATGAATATCCTAAAGTTTAGAAAATGTTGAAGCCAAGTGAGGAAATGTAGGAAACATATCAGTAATTACCCAGTTTATTGTTGAGAAAACATTTAAGAATGCGATACAGGTCTCTAAATTTCTTAAATGTTTTTGATAACATTTATCTTACCCTGGCAGGTTTAGCAGATTAGCAGAAAATCATAATCCAAGGCCAAGTTACTATATTGAAAACTACAAATTAATTTTGCTTAACTTTTAATCCTTTGGGGTTTTTTTTAGCTTGTGATTCTTGTAGTGCTCTCTAGTCTGTAGAGTGACCTTTTCAAGCATGCAATCACTTGCAAATTTATTTTAATAATGTATCTGCTTTGGTCCTGGCTGATTGGCTGTACAATCAGGGAACATTAACAAAGGGGACACAAGTTGGCTTATGCATGTAGTTTCATGTAAAATTAGACAGATAAAATTGTTGTGCTTTCAATGTTATGGAAAAAATACGGTGTATTAAATGAAACTGTTTCAGGAGGCTGATAGACTAGTATGAACCTTAAATATTCACATATTTTCAACACTAAAGGACTCTTCAGAAGAAAGAGAAAAAAGGGGACTCATTAAAGTCACCTCTAAAATGAATTTATAGTAAAGATACTGTTATTTACTGAAATCATCTAGGAAAGTGTCAGGTTTTATATTTTCGATCACTTGAAAATGCTTTTAATTAATCATTATATTTGATCAGAACTTTTGAAAAATATATTCAGATTTGTTGTACCCATTATTTTGAGTATTACTTCAAGGGTGGCTTTTTAAATGTATTTGGTCAGAAAAAGTTCATTAGGAATTTAAAAATTGCTATATTAGCATTAAAAATAATCAAAGTTGCATTTAAATAAGGTTAATTTAAATGTAAATGCACTTAGTGTAAATTGAAATGTTAATAATATGCTGTAATTCCTTGACTGAGATCAAAAGAATTTAAAAATTACTTTTGCATCAGGTGTTACCTCTTTAACAGTGAGAATAAAACCCACTTAATTTGAAAAGTCTGGTCTTCAAAGCATTCTTAAGTTTCTTTTGTGTAATAAGCTTGCATGATATAATGGAGAAACCTAATTTGTGTTCTACAAGCGCAGTTGATGAAATTTTCCAATTTGATTTTGTAGCTCTTGACTCTGTGTTGACAAGTAACACTCAGAATTCTAAAAAAAAAAAAGGGTAAAAAACCCCCAACAACATAGAACTGGTAAAAAATCCCCACAGAGGTGATAACACTACTTTTATAATTGCTTGATTCTACCTGTACAAAACCCTGTATCTCTTGTAGGGGGAACAGGATTCCATTGAGCTGTTTCTGCCCTCTCCCTCTCCTCTCTCTCTCTCTCTCTCTCTGTATATATATATAATATACATATATATTTCTCTCTCTCTCCAACTACTGGAGATGCTAGTGTTGGGAATGCTTGCCAATGCTGGCATAAGGAATCTTGCTGGAAGCAGGGCTGCTGGAGGGATTGGTGTATTGAGTATGTTATCCCACTCTCGGCATCCCTGTGGGCTTCAGGTGCTGCATGCAGAGTCACTGTCCGCAGGATGTTACAGCGCCTTGCGAAGATTTTTGCTGTAGCTCTGCTATGAGAGAGACTGAATTAGACTGAAGCTACATCTTGGCCTCATTAATTGCGTCTCAAAGAACTGGGAAACAGCCCAAAGTAGCTCCTGCAGAGCTCTTGGCTCTGTGCAAGAACAACGTCATGCCACCTTCCCAGTGCCCTTCTGCAGCCTGCCCTTGGCAGTGGGGTTTAACCTGGATGCACAAAGGCACTCAGGGCTGAACGACACAGGGAGGCAGTGCCAGGCAATTATTGTGCTTCAGATTTCAGCACTAACTCCTTTTAATGATGCCTGAGCTATGTAGAAAATCTCTGAGGCACAACATGGACTTTCATCTCTTATTTTGTTCTATATTTGTAGAAGTTCAGCTCTTAACACCTACTACTGCAGAGACTTCTCCAGTACAGGTACACTAAATTAAATGGCTCTTTATTTGGAAACCCATATTCCCTTATTTATTGTTTTTGTTTGGTACTAACAGCACAATAAAATGAAATCTGACGCTGTCATTAAGAGTATTCAGTAGGGAGACAAAATTAGCATTGGTCAAGTGTAGCGGTTACAATAACACAGGCTCATCTGTTTATCTTAGGATGAGTTTTATCCCTTCTGCTCAATGGCCCTGACCAGCTGGAGTGCATGGAGCTCCTCCTGGGATGGGGGAGGATGAGACCATGAGCTTATGGGTCAGGATTAAAGGGCAGGCAGAGACAGGTGACATCACAGTGGGGGTCTGCTACAGACCACCCAAACAGGAATACAAAGCAGGTGAGTCTCACTCAGAGAAACAGTGGATCAGTCTCAGGTTCACAGGCCCTAGTCCTCATGGGGAACTTCAACCACCTTGGTATTTGTTGGAGGGACAACATAGCAGGGCATTACCATTCCAGGAAATTTCTGGAATGCATAAATGATAGCTTCCTTCTCCAAGTGATAGATGAACCAGTCAGGAAAGGTGCTGCTCTGAACTGCTGTGGGAAGGTGGGGAATACAAAGCTCAAGAGTAGCCTGGGCTGCTGTGACCATGAAATGTAGGGGCTCAAGAGCCTTGAATGAGGAGCATGCACAGCAGGCTCACTACCCTGGACTTCAGGAGAGCTCCAGGGAGACCTTATGGCATCTTCCAGTACCAAGAGGGAGCCTATAAGAAAGGTTGGAACAAACTTTTTGGCAGGGCCGGTTCTGATAAGACAAGGGGTAATAGCTTTAAACAGAAAGAGGGTAGACTTGGGTTAGATATTAGGAGGAAATCCTTCATTATCAGGATGGCGAGGCACTGGAACAGTTTGCTCAGAGAACTTGTGGATGCCACATTCCTGGTAGTGTTCAAGGCCAGATTGAACAAGCCTCTGAGCAACCTGGTCCAGTGGAAGGTTCCCTGCCCATGGCAGAGGGGTTGGAACTGGATGGTCTAGTCACTTCCATCCCAAACCATTATAGGATTGTGTGATTCTAAGAATATATGATAATGTGTACCTAATGGTGACCATTCTTTGTTTAAAGGTATCCTTAAAAATAGTCATATTTTAAAGGCTATAGAAGGAGTAATGAGTTTTACATTTAACCCATGTTTATTTGCTGTTTTCATTATTATGTGCTTCATCTCATTACTTTTAATTTCAACAAGAGTGTAGTAAATGAAATTCTGTGCTAATTTGTTTGATACTGTCATAAAGACACTTTGGACTGCCATGGGACAGGGATGAGAAGTAAAATCCAAGGTCCATTCAATTGCAAATCCTGGTTTCTTTACAAAGTGCAAAAATTAATTAGCATGAATTTGCTAGATCCACTCATAGACACACTTGTGGCTGGTTTCTCCTTTACAGCACCATTCAAGCTGTACTTAGAAGTGTCTTGGCTAGCACATCTTCTTTTTAATTTGTTTATCCACTCTCAGGTGGATGATGAAGCATTTTGTAACAGAACTTCTAACTTAGTTTTCGTTAGAGAATCTCTTGGTGAAGGTCTGAAAATGTATTTCTTGGTATCCGACACATCTAAATGAGAGCAAGAAGAAGGAGGCTTGTGAAGTGCCTTTCTCATATGATAGAAATACTTATAATAGTAAAAACACAATAAAATGTGTCACAGTCTCAGATGGGAATGGAAGTATAATCAGAAGCTTGAGTACTAGAGGCTGAAACAAACAGATGCGAAGAGTGAAGAAGGGAAAGGTGAAGGTGGAAGAGACCAAAACCAAATGGAGCAGCTGCAAGGAGGACAAAGGAATCTGTACCTCATGCAGCACTGTATGGGAATCTGAATCAAGTGGATGTAGAAAAGAGTCAATATTTCTTTTTATATCACTGATGCTATAGCAAAAAAAAAAAAAAGAAAAAAATCTTATATAGGAAATGTTTAAGTATACATCAAGGAAAAAGTCTGGTTGAGATAAATTATGGGCTTAGTAAAAACCAAAGTTACTTAACTGGAGACAGTAATTATAATTCTTACATCATAGCTATCCCAGCTGAGTATGGAATTGTTGTGGTTTTACCCCGGACAGCAGCTTAGCCACCCTCCAGCCACTCACTCAGTCCCTGCAGTGGGACTGGGGAGAGAACTGGAAGGGCCAAAGTCAGAACACTCGTGGGTTGAAATAAAGGCAGTTTAGCAGGTAAATAAAACACTGCTTGTGCAAGCAAAACAAAATGAGCAATTCATGCACTGCTTCCCATGGGCAGGCAGGTGTTCAGGCATCCCCAGGACAGCAGAGCTGCATCACACCTAATGGGAACTTGGGAAGGAAAGCATCATCACTCCAAATGTCATTCACTTCCCTCTACTCCCACGGCTTTATCTGCCGAGCATGACACCCTGTGGTGTGGAATATCTCTGTGGTCAGTCAGGGTCAGCTGTCCTGGCTGTGTCCCCTCCCAACTCCCTGTGCACCCCCAGCCCCCTCGCTGGTGGGGTGGGCTGAGGAGCAGAAAAGGCCTCAGCTCTGTGAGCACTGCTCAGCTGTAACAAAACCATCCCTTTGCTATCACCACTGTTTCCAGGAGGAATCCAAAATCCTGTACCAGCTACTATGAAGAAAACTAAGTCTAGCCCAGCCAAAACCAGCAACGGTGGGCAGAACTGATAATATCTATTACTATTAGAATTGCTTGAGTGTATCTGTACAAACATTTCTCAGTATGTAACTTCAAAAATTTTTAAATGTTAAACTAAAATTTTCCATGTTCTGTGTCTGCCTTAGGCTAATTGATCTGACCATTTTTATCCATAATAATCTAGTAATTTATGGACTGATATTTCTGTATTCTTGATGTTCCAGCACTTCTAGAAGAGCCAGATTATTTTCATTAATGGTGGTGCTTTTGAAAATGCAAACAAATTTGGCTGAGTTACAATCCAGAATTCACAAAGGCTCTCCACATATTTGCTAGAGATAATAATTAAGTCTTCAAAGAGCTATTTTTTCTTGCACATGCTGAATGTTCTTACTGCTCCTACTGCTAACCAAAGTGCATGGGTGTTATTTTCCCAGGGATTATGCATGATTAGCTTCAAGATGAAGTCAGCCTTTTGCCATAACAAGTCACTCCATCCCTGGATATGTATGCTTATTGGAACTGAAAGCACAGAGTCTTTCTGCTCTATGCCTCAGTATAGCAAGCCTGACTGAGAAACAGACTGTATTCGTTTGGGAACAGCCCTGTGTTAACACAGCCACATTTTGAGTCTGAGTAGCTTTGAAAGTGGGCATTAGTAGTTATATGAATCCATCTGTCTTGATGGGTTCTGCAAAAGATGGGGTAAGGAAAGTGCAACTGGGAACCAGGAGGAGAGAGGGGAAACAGAATCACTCAGATAACAAACTCTTGGGCAAATTAGAGCACAGGGAAATAAGAAAAGACCAACAAACAAACAAAAAACCCAACCCAAAAACCTAAACTCACTTTCACATTAATGTTGGATGCTTGATTTATTCATGCTTAATAACTCAGAATTTGCTCAGCCTTTTAAAGCAGGTGAAGTGTGTAAGAAAATTCATGCTGACATCAGATCCATTTTTTGACCTTGTTGCAAATTACAGCCAATTTCATTTTTAATAGTGAGTAAACCAGGCATATGCAATGACCACAGGTGATAATGTTATTTTAAATGGCTTCCCTAGTGAAACATACAAACACTTAGGCACTTTGGCAGAAGAGCTGGTAGAAGCCAGCAGTCACAGAAATAAGTAACTTATTTTATCCTTAAGATCTTGATTGTCTGTATACACTCTGTTGTGCTGTAGCTGAGACTGCTGAAAACAGTTTCATCCAGATAACCCTAATATGATTCCAAAGGAGAATAGAAAAGATTCATATCCCTTCCTGTTCCTAAGATATCACAAATTATGTATTTTCTTCAGACCAAGGAATACGCTTTGCCCAGTTAAAGAGTAGGTACTTATGATGTTCCATATGGGTAAGTGACTTTAATGATCATTCTGAAAAGCTCAATCAGATGACAAATACAACATCTGTTTACATATCTCCATTAGAGATAACTAACATTCTTTTCAAAGTCACCCTCAGGGTCTGGGGAGATAATTGTGGTTCATTACTGGAGAAATTGGGGATTATTCTTTTTGTAGTTAACATCAATAACCACAGAATTGCAAAAGGTCTTGTAAAATATGGAAATTACCATAATCAGAATGATTTAGAATCTGATGGGATCTGTCTCTAGAAGCAGAAATGTGACTGTAATAAAGATGGAAATACTAAGAACCAGATTCTGAACTGCTTTTGACTGTTTAAATATGGTGTTTATTTGCATATGGGGAGAGAGACAGAGCTTTAATTCTCTGTATCTTCTCCTTAGTTGTACCCAGTGCAGTGCACACATGCTAAGGTATAGATCCGTGCACTTTTCAGTGTCCAGCCCAAATTTGTTCTGGTCATTGTGTCACTCAGCCATTTGTGAGAAAGGGTTAAAGTCAGAGCAAATAGGGACCTTTCCTCAGTGAATGAATTTTGCTTATTATAAATTGACTAATTGGGCTGTGATGTACCATCAAGTTTCTAGATGATCCAGACTTGTAGGTTTATTTTTTCACAGTTTTCCAGATGTTTGATAGTCAAAGCAAAGAAATTTGAACATTGCAAATGAGATTTATAAAACAATAGTTTGTTTTAAGCTACACTGGCACCCAGTTCCTTCCCTCAACAGATGAATACCCTAATCAGTCAGCCAAATCCTATATAGCCATTTTTCACTTCCATGCTGGACCCACACTGAGAGCAGAGGTCTGCCATGAAGTTATTCAAAGAATTGCATGGGAGTGAATGCCGTTCATGAATTGGCTGCAGAGATAGAACAGGTGGTCCTGGTGAGCACCAAGGTGAGCATGAACCTGTCCTTGCAGCTAAAGAGGCCAAGAGTCCCCTAGGCTGCCCTGAGCTGAGCCAGCAGGTTGAGGGAGGTGATGCTTCCCCTCTGTATAGCACTGGTTCCTTCCCACCCCAACTATTCGGTGATTCTGTGAGCTGGGTCTACATGAAGCCATGCTCACTGTCCTTCAATTGCTGACACAAGTAAACAGAAAAGCTCAACTGGAGCTCTTTTGTTTGATTGGTACCTAGGGAGGCCACCAGAAAATGTATTTTTGACTGCCCTTGAACTACTCATTAGTTTCAGTAGATTTTGCTGAATGGTTTTTAATCTAGGAAGGGTTCTAGAGGTGGCTCAGTTCATCTCACAGGGAAAGGCTCAAGAAAAGCAGACCGTAGCACATCCCGTATGTCCACTGCCAGTCACCTGTCCCCACAGACACACAGAAAACAGAGATGTGTGCCTGACCATTCTCATTATACAGTGAGGAAGAGTCAGGTTGGTCACTTCAGTTTGGAGGTGAAGTTCAAAGTCAATGTCAAGGCATTTATTGATGTTACATGTTGTACCTAAAGAAGTATAGTAGATCCCTGATGTGTGGTGGCATTTAACAAAAAACATCTATAATGATGAATCGACATACTGATTGCTGGGGGTTTATTTTGTTTTTTTTTTTTTTTCTTTTTCTATCAAAACCAAAAGATATCTTGCAGTATTGATTTGTCTGTGTTTTGATGCTCAGAAGAAGGAAGAACATGAAACAATTTTCCGTCTACCTTTTAGCAAGGTGTTTCTCTTTGGGGACAGGAATCCCAGCCCAGAGGGTCTCATCTTTTGATCAGGATTGTCTATTTTTAAAGGACAACTTGGTCAGGATACTGGACCAAGATTCTCCGAAGAGTGGAAAGGTTTGTTTTTATGTCAAGATCTGTTGATCTTGTGAATCTGTTGAGTCACATCCAGACTAAGCTCAAGACAGTCTGTTAGACTCCATGGGCACCTTATCTTGGGCAAGTGTCTTAATACAGGGACTGCTGTGGAAAATAGCATCCTATATCCAGTAGTTTTGTAAATATAGCTTCTATTTCACTTTCCTTTTCTGAACAGGTAAATCAAACACAATCTGACTCATGGTGTGTATTTTGTGTTAGTTGAAGCAGAAGACAGCCTATTTCAGTAAGGGCAAAATATTAACTTCTAATATTGATTTAGTATGAGCTTCTGTTTTAATTGGGTGTGTAGATTACTTTTGGATGGCAATTACATATATATATTGGCAAAACACTGCTGACAGATCTTTACAAAAGACTTCTGTCCAAAGAAAAGTGAATCTCAGATGTCTTAGAAGAGAAAAATAATTAACATAACTGAAGGTCATAGAAGACATTCAATAGAGAAGTTATTTCCATGGCTTTATGTAGATAATTGTTTTTTGAATTTTGCTGCAAAAATTCCAGCAACAACATATATGATTTTATATCTCTAAAAGTTTTGTGAATTATTTTGCTGTGAGGAGACCAAAATCTCTGAACATTTTCTAAACCTACCCAGGTTACTTTCAACTTCCAACACAAGATTTGTAATTGACAAATATACACGTGTGCCCTCAAATATCACAGAACACATGGCAGCAGGTTTGAGGAACACATTCAATGCTCGGTGTGGCTCTTCTGATGGAGCTGCAGGTGGAGCTCTAGGGGTGGGAGCCTGATCAAGAGGCCATGAGCAGCCCAGCCTTCACCTAACAAAGGGCACCTGTAGTCAGTCTGGCTGACCAGACACAGCAGGAGCCGATGACTCCAGATTTTTCGGCATTTAGACCGTGAGGGAGTAAAAACCTGGGGGTTACTTTGTTCTGGGTCCTTCCTCAGAGGCACCAGCTTCGGCTGCTATTTTGTTGTTTAGTTATTGCGCCAATTATTATTAACTTATTTTAAGGAACTGGATACCTGAGACACTGCTATGGGAAACCTGGGAACTGGTAAGGAAACCTGGTGTGGCTGTGTGGGTGTAGGGGTGTGTTGCTGTGAAGGTTTCAGCTCAGGTGGTGCAAGTGGGATAGTCTGAGTCCATCTTGTATGGTCGTACAGGGAAGTTTCCTTAACAGCAAGTCCTCCAGGAAACTGTGTTTGTGCATTTAGTTCCCTGATGCCTTAAACTTGTGAGCCATGACCATGACTGGGCAGAGCATAGCTGTACTGGAACTGGAGACTACACACTGTAGGGCAGTCCTGGAGGTGGGACTGGTGGCCCTGAACTGGGCTGAAGTGGGGTCTGGGAGTCCGGGAAGCACATGGGGGAGGTGGACAGGGACAATCAGCCTCACAGGGCTTGCAGGGCCCCAGCACTCCTGTTGGTTGTAAATTGTTGGCTATAGGTGCATTGTCCTGAAAACTCCTCTGCAAAGAATAAAGGATTTAGAAAACTTGCAATTAAACCTTTCACTCTGTCAAACAAATACTTTGTCTGCAAATTTCAAACACCTAATCCCGTGACAATCTACTAACAGCTGCCAAAAGCTTTTGACAACAAATGTATTATTTCTTTTCTGAAAGAACGGACCATTAGTATTTAATGCAATTTGGCATTCTCTTTTGCCATGTTGGATGTCCTAGGGTAAGGAATATGAGGCAGATTTATTTTGGATTGTTTTTTTATAATTTCTTCAGTTTTCTCACATTCTTTCAACTTGTTGGCAGATACATAGTATGAATTTTCCAGACTAAAATAGTTGGTCTTCACCTGCCAAAGTCTGCAGTTAGTATTATTAAAAAAATTGTTGGGAGGAAACAATCAGATAAACAAGACTGAGTTGACTCTAGTAAGTTTTGGAAATATGAAACAATTGTCCCTTCTACTAATCAATTAGCTTCATTTACATTAAGGTAATTTTCTTGCGTGGTTTATACTTGCTGGGTGTTTCATACAGAGACACCAAAGACTGACTGACCAGTCAAACATCAAAAGATGTGCTCTACTCTAGGGGATGTTTGTTGAGCAAAGGAAGCATTTGCAGCACTTCCTTAAGCATTAGTGGTTTTAGTAAGTAGGGAAGCTTGTTCCTGTTCTTGATCACATTTGTGGTATTTTTTTCCTCTGGCTTGTAATCATATTTCCATTTCTGCAGCTTGTGTTAATTTACTCTTGCCTTTTGCTCTGAAGTTTAGCTTCTCTGTAACCATACATTTAAGAAGAAGGTCAGCTGCATTTGCCCCTTAGCACCTTTTCTGGCCCAAATGACATCACATGCTCCAGCCTGCTGACCCTCTTCACTTGACTCACTTCAGTTTGTTCATCTCTCCTTTTCTGGGTAGCCCAAAACAGACACTTCAGAGCTGTTTGTATAATAGTCAGCAAAGTGAAGAATACCTTTCCTTATGTCCTTTCTATGCTCTTACTAACACTGACCACTGTATGGTTTACCTTAACTGCTGTAAGGGCACACTGCTGATTCCTGTTCACCTTGTCCATCAGGCCCTCAGCTTTTTCTCTGCCACTCTGCTTCCAGCCAGTCAGTCCCCAAACAGTTCTGTTGCATGGGATTATTCCTCCCAAGGTGCCAGACTTCACATTTCCTTCCTTTAACTTCATGACGATTCTTCAAGTGTACTTCTCCAATCTGTCAGGATTCCTATGAATGACAGAGATGCCTATCAGTAGATCAACAACACCCTCCAATTTGTGAACTATGAACTTTTTGTTTTAATTTGTTCTCTAACCATCCCACAGACTGACATTTAGAAGACCATCCATTAGTTCCACAGATGGATGGTGGAACTCTTACCCTTCTTGAAGATGGATGCAATATTTGTAGTTTTCAGTCAGTAAGGCTCCTTCTCACTCTACAGCCTTTCAACAATGAGAGAGGTCTCACTGCGGTGTTGGCAAGCTTCCTAAGCACTTTTGGATGCCTCCCATCCAGTTCCATGGACTTTTGCATATCCAATTTACTTAAGTGGTCTCTAGCTTCATATTCTTGTGTTGTGAGTAGCACTTCCAGCTCTGGACTCTATTGGTCATTGTAGGGACTAGAGAGGCTGGAGAGTAGATTTTACCTATAACCACTGAGAAAGCAAAGTCACTTCACAACGAAGACTTTTCCATGTCTTTGTCACCAGGCCCCCACATTTCCCTTTGTCTTCCTTGTACTGCTGGTGTATCTGTGGAAAGCTTTCTTTTTACCTTTCATGTCCATCTTCAATTTTTATTTCAGTAGTACTCCAGTAGGTCTCTATTTAGACAGTAGCTGTTATTTATCTTTGTAAGTCACACTATATGCTCAGTTTCACTATTCCAAAATACTTCCTGAGAAGCACTAAATAAGTAACAGTTCCTTATTTCTTCCTACTGATAAATTTTTATGGAACTCTTCCTCTAAAACTTTCTGTATTGCCTTCACAAGTCACTGCAGTCGTGAGCTGAAAGTAATCTGGAACACAGTTGTTGATACATGCTCTTTTTTTTTCCTGTTGTAATTTTTTGCAATCATTATATCTATTTAAGAACATATTTAGAAACAGTTATTTTGGCATAAAAGCAATTCGCTAATCAGTCATTAGTCATAAGGGAACAAAATTAAGTCTGATTGAAATGGCAGATGAACGTGTCATCATGAACTGGTTAAAAATATACTTTCACATTTGTTTGAAGTTTTATTTTTAAGAAAGACTCATGCACTGTGTTTGGTGGTAGTGAGACAAAAATTCAGGAAAAGTGTTGTCCACTCTTCTGTCCAGAGTTACCTGCCAATGGCACTGTTTATTTCTTTGGTACCATCCAATCCATATTTATTTACTTATTTATTTTCGTCTTTTGAGCTGTATTTATATATATATATTATAGAAGAATTATAACCATAGCTTCCAACAAAGCTGCCAGTTTAAGTTTTGTTTTAACTACAGTTACCAAGTTCCATGAATTAACAATGCACTTCAGAGGAACATTTCTTTTCTGCTATATTAATTGTTCACTATATTTTTTCCATTTCTTTCTTTGAGATGAGTAATATTATTCAATTTATGCAATTCAAGAAATATGTACATATGAATGATTTATGTGGATAAAATGGAATCTTTTGTATAAATGAAGATATTGGTGCATCATACTTGTAAGAAACTTAATACAGAGAAGAAAAGCCATGGGATATGGCCATAATCTGTTTAGGAATGATGTAATATTAGTTAAAGCAGGCTGGATATGAAGTCTAATGTATCAAAAGGGAGTAAGAAATCCTATAGCATAGTATGGCATCAAAGCCATATTCTTAACTGAATGAAAAAGAGATTGAGTTTTAAGGTGTAACAACCGATGTCAATGAAAACCCAAATTGCACAAACATTCTCTTACATTTATCATGACATACTGCAGGACATTAATGAAATTAATATAGATTACCAAGAATGGTCTTGCAAAGAGTCCCCAAGTGTGTGGACTGTTTTTATAAACTTGTATTATCAATATTCTAGGGGCTGTTCCGTTTGTTTGTTTTCATTTTGTTTTGTCATGGTGTTGTGGTCACTAGCCTGTCACTGACAGCTTGCTGTCATACAAACCTGCAAAGGTCTAATCCTCTTTGGACTGGATAAAGTTGAAAGTAAACAGTGGAACGCTTGTGAGATGGAGCTGATTTATGAGGGACTAGTTAACAGACTGAATAAACAGACTAACAAACCCTGGGAACATTTCATTTGAAATTAATGATTACTGAGAGGGATAAAGAATGATTTGAAGTAAAATTATAGAATAGAAATAAATGGATGTAAACAAGGAGATAGAAGTTGAAAGTAACTCAGGCAAATGTTTCTCAGAGCAAGAGCTATTTGACCGAAGAGCAGCTTTTTTTAGCTAAACATTGGAATTTGTTTTAATAAATGATGCAAAGCAAAACAAAAGCCTTGCAATACACATTTTGAGTACATGACTGCTCAACTGTTCTTTGATTTGCTCTTACATCTCCTTTAGGAATGTAGACTGTAGTTCTATGGAATCAACCTTGTCTTCTACCCTGTGTCCTTATGTCCTATAACCTTGTCTCTAAACTGGAGAGATGTGGATTTGACGGATGAAGCACTCACTGTATGAGGAATTGACTGGCAGGGCACATTCCAAGAGTTGCAGTCGACTTCTGTCTCACAGCAAAGAACAATAGGTCCAGCCTTTAAGGTTCCTTGGTGTAGAGAAGATGTAAAGTTATAGATGCTCCAAATACTGCTGTTAGATTTGATTTACTCTTCCAAGTAATGAAGACAATCTAGAGCAACTCTGTTTATGGATAAAGCTCTTTTCATTATAGAGCCATCAGGGATTCATCTTGCTTCTATAGCACCCTTTCTTGATTCAGGGACTGTCGTTATTTAAATACACAGAACATTGACCTGTATGCAATTCCTTTGCAAAAACATGCTAGGATATTTCTGTTTGGGAAATATTTTTAGACGTTGTTTTCAACTGAAATGAAATATAAAGGGTGGCCATGAATGGACTCCAGAGAAACCACACAGATTTTAATTATTCTTTTAATATTGAATCATTTATGTTCAGTCAAATGGCTTTGCTTGTGTCCTGAAGTTCATGTTAGTCTTTTAAAACAAATCTTTGCTTTCCAAAGGCTCAAGAGGGAGCTTAGTAACTCGAATTCTTGATAATTTATGCTCTAAATGTTGTCTTTTTTTGGCTGTGATGTGTGATCACATCTTTCTGCTTTCCATTCATCTGCAGTGGAAGCTTATAACTGGTCCATAATAAGACAGTGACAGAACTGTGTCAAACTCTTCAAAGATATATTAAGACCATCACACAAATAGCTTCATAGGGAAGAAACAATTTCTCATTGTTGGTTCATAAATTTCTTTCAAAATAATTTTAATGGGAAGTAATCAGATAAATGAAGGATATTGTAATAGGCACTACACCTAAAATAATTTCTCCGAGCAAGCTAATTGGCATTTTTATTTTCTACATGGATAGCCAGCATTGGAATAAAAATTCTAGCTTGGTTATATTGTCCTCTTTCTTTATACAATTCATGCTGGGCATATCTTTATGTAATGTGACTGTTATAAAACTCCAGATTAATTTACTCTATGGATATATGCTGGGTATTTCTGCTTGTGTTGCTATCAGAATGGAGACCCAGCATACTTGAATTGCTTTTTCTAAATAAAAAAACACCTGTAGGTGCACCCCCAGCCCCATTGCCATTGTGGCAGTATGAGGAGGAGAAAAGGCCTTGGCTCTGTTTAAGCCCTGCTCAGCAATAACAAAATTGTCTCAAAATCATCAGCCCTGTGTTCAGCACAAATCCCAAACACAGCCCCATACCAGCCACTGTGAAGAAAATTACCTCTATTCCAGCTGAATCCAGCACAACGCTTCTACCTGAAAATAGCAGGTCCAGTAATGGAAGTTTTTGGATTGGCATGGAAATGCTCTTGTATTTCACTCCTCTGAAATTTTATGATTCTTTGATTCACTTGGATGTGAAATTGGTAAACCTGCTACGCTGCTCTCCACCAGCTTTGACATGATTGACTTTGACTTAATATTCCCAGCTGAGGGTTGTTTTCTTCTCTTGATATAGCTCCCTTCCAAACCCTTGTCATTTTTCTCTTTCATTGGATCTTGATTTCTAAATGATTGTCCTTATGTTAACCCTAGGACATGCAGCGAACACTGAAAACGGATATGTTTGCGTTTGCAGCTCCTTAAGCTTTTCTAGCCTCTGATAAAAATGAAAAAAAACCATGCCCTTGATCATGAAGACAGATATGTTGTGCAGGCAGCTGTGTCTCAGTGCTGTGCTGATATTTTTGTGCAAAACCTCTAAGGTTGACACCCATCCTGTTGTTTAAAGGGGATCATTCTTTTTTTTTTTTTTCCCTTTTCTTCTTCTACTGTTTTATTTTTGGTGTTTTAGTCCTGCGTGCTTCTTGCCTTGAACATCTACAATAAGAGAGCAGTAGACAGACCTGAAATAGAAGCTGAGTTGTTTTATTTCAGCTGTGTCTTTCCCCACCCCTTATGTTCTGGTTTCATTAAATGAAGTGGTTTTGTTTTTTGGTTTCGGCTTTTTTTCATTTTATGTATGAATAACTATGGGAATCAAATTATTTGTCCAAGATTTCCTAGGTACACTATGATAACAACAAGTTATGCCAAATCAGTTGGCTCCTGGCCTAATCTTGGACTAATCACAACCATTCCTTCTAGCCCATTTCACCACTGAGAATATTATTTCTATACAAGATTGGTTGGTTGCTGAAATTCAACCAAACAAAAAACTTGCAAAGAAATTGCCTTTGACTTATTTCATTAGTTTTGCTATTATGTTAGTAATTTTTCATATTATTTTTCTTTCAGGAAAAGTATTTATAGAAATTTAGGATCTCTAATAAGTTGGTCCAGTCCATGTTTATTACTCTTCTTTCATTCTGTATTTTTTTTATGGTTGCATAACATTGCATTCTTGGTTGGAGGGAAAAATCTGTTACTACATCTAAATCATCTTTGCCCATGATTCTAGCTTCCCTTTCAGAACTCTATTAATAATTTTTGTTTCCCATATGCACTTTTTCTTTCCCATATGCACATTTTTGCCTGAAGCAAACTATTCTCAGCATTTAGTTTTGGTATATGTCCAACATTGCTGTAATCCAGTTACAGCTATTTGTGCTGGTACAATATCAGCTAAATCTATTTGCTCCATTTTGCCATGCCTACTTAATATTTTAAAAGGAAAATTAGTGAGATTTTTCCACAACAGTATTGGGTCAAACACAGTTCACATGGTATATTGTACAATATTCAGTTTTGCTTTGTGTACCAGCTACTATCAAATTAGGATGACAGTTGGGCATGTGGATTTGAGCCATGAGTTAATCCAAGTTCATCCAGAGGTGCGTGCCATCCTGTCTAATACAATGGTTCAATTACAGCGGATGAAATTGCATTATCTTTTGAATCCATCTTACCGTGTTGTCTGGCAATTAGTTGCACATATGCATCCCATATTCAAGTGGTTTTGTCTCACACAGGCAGTGACAACCTTTTAAAAATGTGTTGACAGTAAAATAATTTATTTGTAGGAATTATTTTCTTTACCAATTTTTAAAATATGAAATAGCCTGGAAGGTTCAGGGTAAGTTCAGTGGTGTTAAATTCTTTTGAAAAAAAACAACCCTTTTTCCATATTCTGATAAGAGGCTATTTCTAATATACTGTTTTAACACAAATGTTACAGTCAAAAGGATGCCTTTGTAGTCCTGCATTGTTCTGGCTGGGGTGCAGTAAGGTTGCTAAAAGGTCATCTACTGCTTTAAAATATAGAACTAGGGGTGTTTGGGTTAGACATTTTAGTGCTCCAGTACAAATGACTTTACCCAAAATTTTGTGTGCAGGTGTACTACAGACTATGTCTGGTCACGGAAGGTGTAGATTCTTTACACTCCCCAACCCTGTTGTAGTCATTGCTTGCCCTGATTTATATATAATCTAATTTTGAATAAGTTTTTAAAATTAGTTTTGTTGGGTTTTCTGGTTAATTCTGCAATTATCCAGATTTCTCCCAATACCTTTAAAAGATTATATTAAAGCTTCTTTCTTTATTTTAGATTCTGATTGGCATTTGAGAAAGCTGGAATAGCATTGGTATAGTCTGGGGTGAACTAGGTAGCTTGCTATGTGACAAAAAAGCTGGTGGTTTTAAGGTGATGGACATTTCTAATACAAGTCTACAAAGATGGAAATGAGAACTGAATTTGGTCTTGTTAGTATTTTGTCTTTTATGTATACAGTGTATATAAATAAGTATGTTACAATTTATATATATGATTTATAGCCTCCCTTAATGGAAATATACATTTCTTTAATGGAGGTAGTCCTGCTGGAAATGGTGCAGTAATGACTTGAATTATCTTCTGGTAGACAAGTCTTTAGGTGCTCAGGGTTGAACCTCCCTTGAGCACTAGAGGAAAGCAGCTTTCTGGACAGCTCACACACCTTCGCTTCTCATGCTTGAGTGAAACTGCAAAAGATGGATTCAGTCTTATGTAACTTTACATTTACTCTACACATAGCAATGATTACCTTGTAGACTCCCTTAGCTCAAATTTTTAAGTGCTGGCTTCCACATCTACACTTGCAATTCAGAAGTACATTAATATTTCTTTTTCAAACGTGAAGTAACCTTAACTCTATGCTAAGCTCTCTTAGTTCCTGCAGTAGGGTTTTTGTTATGTGTGAGTGTATGGTGTATGATTTTGGCTGTTCAGTGAATAAACCTTGCATTATCACATCAGTTTAGTACAACTGGGACAAGCACCTTGAATGAAAATACAGCTGAAACTGATGTAAGTTTCACATGCAGCAATTTGAACTATAATGTTGTCAAAATATTTTCTCCACTGTTAGAGCATTGCCATAATTTTTTTTTTTTTCAAGAATTACTGCCAGGGTTTGTTATGCATTTTAGCAATGTCTAAGTTTTGAGGAATTTTAGGTTAGCTATGTAGGAGGAATTAAATAACTGAATCATGGGGATTTTTGCACCAAAGCATTTGTAAAAATTCATTTATCGTACTTGAAAGCATACTTGCAGATAGTCATAGTTGTCTCTTTTTCATTAAAAACTTTGAGTAGATTTGTTTTAGGCTTTGTAATAGTAAAACTATGTATATTACAAATTCTTTTTAGTTTTCATGTATACTTAAATCCTAGTTGAACACCAAGAGACATAAAAATATTGTTACATAGTCCTGTGTTTGTTTATAGAAATCAATTTGTTATTTTCTAGGGTTAAATGTACCTGAGAGATGCTTAAGTTAAAAGAAAAGAGGAAAAAATGTACATGTATACTACTCCATGATCCAATTAGTTTCTTAAGGGCCTAAGGACTTAGGTACCTGGGACTGGACAACATCCCTGAACATCTCAAGGTGCTTGGAACAATCAGCCCAGATTTCTTCACATTACACTCCTGTCACTTCTATAAGAAGAAATAAAAGAAAATACTTGCAAATAAAGAATTCAGGATAATTCAAGGAAGAGAGATTGTATTAGTAAGAAAAACCCAAGAGGGGATTTACAGAAAACTGTGTACAGAAGGCTACTGGCAAGCACCAAAGGATTTTTAAGGGCTGAAAAATGAAGGAGAAAATGAAACATCAATCAGAATCTTGAGGACCTTACACACACAAAAAAAATATATTCACATTTATATATATAAGATGTTGGAGAGTTGTTAATATGTGGCATAAGTCTTTTTGGCTTCATTTTTAAATCGAGCCTCTTGGTCTCTCCGCTGTGTTTGTGCACATTAGCCTGTGCACATTAGCACATACCGACGTTCATGCTGTGGTTTAGCATCTAGGGCAGATAACATTGTTCCCGGACTTGTCATTTGCATCTTCTGATGCAATTTTGTTGACAAGGTCTTTTCAGGCATGCAGGGGAAAAAACACTTCCGCGTCTGTTTGCATCATTGGTAAAGGAGTATCTTTTTCAGTACTTTGTCTAGATGCTATTTCCACAAGAAAGCACTTCGCCTGTAAAGCTTGTACATATAAATGTGCTTCAGCAGGGTGCCTGTGACTTGTGTCGGGGTCAGCTCGGAAACGACTAAATCTTCCTGAAAATCGCACGAGTGGTTTTTGTTGGTTGTTGGGTTGGTTTTTCCCCCCCTGCCCGTGGTTTGTCATCCAGAAAGGGATGCAGGCGTGCGTCCCAGCCACGCAGAGCATTGATTGCTTCTGCCTGCAGCGGGGATGCTGTCAAGTGGCTGCGCGAGTGGAGCCCGGTATTGACACGGGGCTGCTGGGCAGCGGCCCCCCGGCCCCCGCCGGCCGCTAGCCGCCATGCCCCGCCGCTAGCCACGGCTGCAATCCCGCTAGCCAGCGCTGCCCCGGGCCGGCCGGGCCCCGCCGCTCCGGCAGCGCGTCCATGCCCGCTGGCCGCGGCGAGCGCCGGGCGCGCCATGCACTCGCACCTTGCCAAGCAGCACGGCTGCTCCCGGGGCTGCGAGGGCTCGGGCGGAGGCAGGAGCTTGCCCCCCGCCGCCAGGGATGCTCGCTGCCCCTGCCGCTGGCACCAGCACCCCGCGGGCCTGCCGCACGGCTCGCAGGCGCTGCCCTGCTGGGCACCTGCGGCGGGCGGCACGGGCAGGGGCAAGCTGGTGCCTCTGTGGGACACGGCGAGGAAGAGTCCCCCCAAATCGCCAGCCCAGCCCCAGGGCGGCCCGGGGCAGTGGTGGGCAGAGTGCGCCTGTGCCCACGGCTGGGCCCCCCCGGTGCAGGTGAGCTGATTCTTCACTCTCCCAGCGACTTAGAGGATGCTCCAGGGAAAGAAAGTGAGGTTTGCTGGTGTCGACAACTTTTTGTGATGTGTCTTGATGTGTGTTTGGCGGTTTAATTCTGGAAATTTTATTTGCGAGGGCAAGCTGTTGGGTAGTCACCTCTGTTTGAATATTGCTTCTCTGTTGCCTGTGAAAACTGTGGGCTGTTGTTGGAAAGGTTTTCTTGTTAAAATGTTTTGGTTTGTGCCTCCAGGTTCTGCAGACTTTGTATTCCATTGTGGTATATAGAACTGATGTGTTTGTCTCCTATGTGTAATGCATTTTGTGAGCTTCTCTTATACAGTTGGTTTTCAAATATCACATGAAGTTGAAATTATATTTGAACAGGCAACGTGGGGGAGGGGTGTTAGAGTTACTGGTAAGAGAAAGTGGGACCTGTTTCTGCTCTTTGGAACTTCAGATGTAGTTGAAATCTTTAAAAGGTATGAAATACCTATTTAGCTTTGGCAAATCTATAGATTTTTATTTAATGGCAAGGTGGTGTATTTTCAAATATGAACCAGGCAGGGTCTATGATGTGTACAGTTACCTGTAAACAATTAGACAGAAACCCAGCACTGTGAAATAGAAATCTCAGTGGCACTCATAGGATGTTTAATACTATAAAGCATTAAAACTACCGCCACTGATTCATGTTTTCGTGTCTCACTAAGAAAACTTTCAGCTTATTCAAAATCTTTCTATCATGGCAGCATCAAATGCTTTTGTCAACATTTCACAGTAAAAGAGGCAGAATTTATTGCTGAAGTAAGTTTTTGAAATATATCTTTACTTACTGATATAAGTATACACTAGAGTTTAAATAGCCTCTGCCCATGCTGAACATCTGCACCCTCTCTAGAGATTACATCAATTCTTTCATGGAAATGGTTTTAATATATTTTCACTGTACAGAAAAGCAATAAGGCAAAGGATTGTCAGATAGTGTAACTGTATTTTATGTTGTCTTAGTGTCTAAAAAAGTGATGCTTTGTTGACTGAAAGTGATTGTCATATATAAAAAGCTTTATTTTCTTTTTGCCTCAAATCAAGTACCAATTGGGAAAACTAAGCTTTCTGTTAAATTTTTGAGTGACTGAAACGTTGCATGTGACTACAATGTATTTTATCTATTTTCTTTCATATACAAAGCACATACAGACGTTTATTTTGGAATAAGGCCAATGTTAATATATAAAACATAGAATTAGACTTTTTTTCTAATTTGAATTATAAAAAGCTCTAAATATTTTCTTAGGCTCTGAAGATTTTTAATTTGGAAAGAGCTTGAAGGAAAAAAATGCGTTCAAGGAAAGAGCTCCTTGGTTTTCAAAGGTATAGAAGTTATAAAGAGAAAATATAGGAGCGTTGTTAAGAAAAATAAAATACAGGCTGCTTCTAAGATTACTTCAATATCTATGTATAGATGTATTATAAAATTATTTCAGTCTTTTTAATACCTTCGTGATTACATCCTCATGTGTTAGATAATGGGGAATTATTCAGGTTTATGTTCTTATATTTAATACAGGACTTTGCTCTGGAAACTTTCTTTACTGTATGTTCTGAATGCCAACTACTTTATTCGGTTTAGGAGGGTCCCTTTCTGGGGTTCTGTCAGTAATGAATTTGTCACTGTGTCTACGGGTTGCCTGATGTACTTGGGCAAAGACTTGGTGTCTTCAGTGTCACAGAGTTGAGAGATAGATTTTTTTCAAATAATAATCTGGTTTTTTCTGTGCAAAGTAAGCGTTGTGTAAGGTATGGGCATGAAGGGAGGAGTGTGTGTACATTTGTGTGTTTGTATAGATATATTGTTGTGTGCACATACACCTAGACAATCATTTTATCAATGATATTGCATAGAAACAATATGGGAAAACATTATAGAGCTGTCCTGAGTACTTGTCCTTAGTTTGTGGATAGTTGAAGTCAGTGATGCTTTTTGAGGGCTTAGTTGACTGGGAAATCTTTTCTTGATAAAATAAGGAGCAGTAGTGGAACAGTTATTTGCTGGCCTAACAAAGAAAATAAGAGAATTTATTTTAAATGTTCATCTAATGTGTAAATGTGAGAATAAATAAGACATTGGCAGCTTCCAAGGTGGAGATTTTATTACATAATATTCTGAGCAGATTATTCTTATGCTTGGCTTTTCTTGGGAGACACTACTTTCTTCAAACATAAGAAAGACACAACACCATGTGAAACTGCTTCTTGATTAGTACTATAGTACCAAATTAAATGCACAGATCCTTCATTCCTAGTGCGTACCAGACAGCTGTTAGTAATGTACACTTTGGCATCCCAATCCTAACAAAAACGTTGATTTTATCACTAAGTGCATGGCTCCATTTTCTTTGCCTCTTTCTTCTTCTTTAGTATGCCAGAGCAAAGAATGGCACTCTGGTGTTATTAATATTTCAACTGTCTTAGAAATTCTACTTTGCTGGCTTGCATGTTTGTGTTTGCTTCTTGTGTCATGTTGAGTTGTGGGTACAAAATGCTCTCTGGATATCCAAACAAAAATTCAGATGAAATTACAGGAAAAAAAAGCCAAAACCAAAACCAAACAGCAAAACAAACCCCCTACCCCCCCCCCCCCAAAAAAAACAACCAAAAAACACTAAAACCCCCTAATTTTGAAAGTGAGTTGAAATCATGTTCATACAAGTTTTAAATGTTGCTGTTGCTTGGAAATATTTCTTATGACTCTGCAGTGCCCTGAGTATCTCTATCACCATTAGTATCATGGAATAGCATAATTTGTGTGGTTTACTCAGTGTTTTCATACTTATGGTCACTGTTATGCTTTGAGAGATCTTTGCAGAGGGAAGGAGGTGACCTGATGTTTTCCATGAGACATTCCAACATGGGATGTGGTTTGTACCATTGGATGGACTTTCCTAGTCGGAACATCTAGACTGCTGGCACATGCAATCTAGCAATTAATTAGATCAGAAATATATGTGTAGCTGAAGGTGTGCAATGAACATGTTTTTTGTGCAGAAGAAACAGAGGGATAGGACTCTCTATTGCCTGGATAGTAGATTGAAGAGGAAATTGCAGAGTTTGAATTGCTGTTCTTGTTTTACAAAGTCCAAAGTGTAAATTTTACTTTGTGGTCTGTATGAAAGAGGTCCTCATGTAAACACTTTCCCAATATGAGTGTTTAGATTCATAGAGCTCAAGATTATCCTTTTGACGGGGAAGAAAGGTGTAGAAGTAGATTCCTATCTTTGGTTTTTTCCTAGTTCGAAAGACACTGGGGAAAAAATGGACTCTACTGAAATTTAGCTAAGTGTATTTGCTATAAAATTTTTGGCCCTTCAATTTTGAAGTTTTCTCCAAGAAAATCATCTCATAGCAGGTAGTGTCCTGGACATGTCATCTGCAAAAATGCAAGCACATGTTTTGTTTCGAAGACTTCCATAAAAGTGAAAATGTTCACCTTTGAGTAGTTTACTGTCAATGTCAGCTTTGGTGACTTTTTTTGGTCAGTTGGGGTTTTATTACAATCCATACCAGAAAACATTTTTTGTAGTCAGTGTCTTTTAGAAGAAATAGCTTCGCTGTTGTGTTTTGTTACCTGGTGGAGGCTATAGATGTGGCATGAGTTTAAAAGGGCAGTGAGCAGCCAAATTCTGAAGGATCACCTGAGAATGGTCTTTTGTGTTTGAAGGCTGTTAGTGCTAGTGCTGAAATTCCAGTATTTCATTGAAGAACTCTTTGCACGGTGGGATGAGGTGAGAGCTTGCTTCAAGGCATTCTGCCTCAGTACTAATGCAAAAGGTCTGCTCCAAGAGATACTGGCTCCTCTAGCAGTATAAAGAAATGACTGGGTTGTGTTTTTGAAAGCTTAGATCACTCCTTGCAGTTCACACATTACCACATGCAAGTGACCATTCTTCTGGCCAGCCCTCCTGGCTATAAAGTTACATTAAGCTCTTTTAGTTAGCAAAGGGAGAGCTTTTCCCTCTAATCCAGTGTGTTCAAGAACCAGTAAAACAGCAGTTAAACAGCAAATGAACAGCAATAAGTGGCTGGTAAGCTTTTTTCCTTTTCTTTTTAATCATCAAGGCTATTGAGAGCTGGATGTTACAGGTTGAGTTCAAGATTTGATAGAAGTAGCTAGGCAATTTTTCATGGGGAAAGAAGTTCATATCCCATTCTCAGGGTGACATGCACTTATCAGTGGATTTAGATGACAGCTCTCAATTCAGCATCTTGCATTGGACTGATCCTCTTGCATTCATAGAAGTGAGGTCACTGAAGCATTGTCAGCAATCTGTGCAGCTGCCATATAAAATATGTACAAATGCAGAAATACAAAAGCTGTTAACGCATTATTTTGGAAGATGAGTGATATTGTTCTAACAATTCCTGTATCCAGTCTCTCTTACTGACACAGGGCTTTGAGAAGTCTGCAGCATTATGAGTGACATTCAAATCTGATTCTCTCCCAGGACAGCTGCTTTAGAAAACTTTGATTTTGCTGGCCTCTGTTGAGGCCAGCAATTTCCTTAGTGATGTATGGAGCACTTTTGGTCAGAAGTAACATGAAATGTGGTGTAAGAGCCTTCCCAGGGAAGTGGATGAGTCACTATGCCCGGAGATATTTAAGACATGGAGATGTGTTACTTAGTGGTCTAATGGTGGGCTTGGCAGTATTAGGTTAATGGTTAGACTCAGTTATCTTAGAGGTCTTTTCCAACCTCAATGATTCTGTGTTTCTGTAAGATGTGTTTGGAAATGTTTCCTTAGTGTAATGGCTGTTCATGTGACTCCAGTTTGGTATGCAATGGAGAGGCCAGAAACTCCAGAAAGTAAGGATGCTGAGGCCACATTAGGACTTTGTCTGCAAACATGACAGCTCCTTTATTTGTTGTATTTTTTGTTTGTGGTTTTTGTTTGGTTTTTTTTGTTTTGTTTGGGTTTTTGTTGTTGTTTGGTTTGCTGTTGTTTTTTTTATCATTGTTGTTTTGGTTTTTTGTTGGGTTGGTTTTGTTTTTTTTTAAAGGAAAGGAAAAACACCACTGTTAGACATGAGGCTTTGTGGTCTCCAGTTTCAGGAACCTGGGGATGTGTCAGTCATTCCAGATTTTCCACCATCTTGCAAGATGTAATTCAGCAATCCCTGCCTTGATTGATAAGGTAGCATTGCTTTGCAAAGGCCACTGGTAGTAAAAGAAAAGTGGATATTCTTCTATTTGTTGTATAATATCCTGTCTCCTTCTATGAATGTATCAGGTCTTTATCAGTGTTGATATTTTTGACAATACCTAATATTAAGTGTTAGCAAAGCAATTTGAGAAATAGGCATGGTTACACAGATCATGGCAGTATTTTTGTGCAAGATGTTCCATATATTTTTCTTTAAATACAGAAGTGAATATACTATGTACTGCACTTCCCAATGATAGTAGTGATTTATAGTTTAATTACACATTATTTGGCTCCTGCTGATTGTTCAGTCATAAATAAGTCAATGCCTAATTTGCATTCATTGCACCATATTTAGAATTGCATTTATTTAAACCTTTGTTTCAAAGTTTCTCCTCCTAGATGCCCCAAAAAGCCAAGAACATTTTTTTCCCCTTGACATATAATTTGGCCAGTGGGATTTTCAGAGGGGGAGGAAAGGGGATGTAGAAAGGGTTTGGGCAGGGATTGTTTGTAGCATTGGTAATTAGCCAAAACTGCATAAGTGCTCTGATAACCCTCCTGCTATTCTTAAATTTCTCTAAAACTTGCCATCTTTATTTATCCATGGATAAACTGTTCATCATATTTGAGAACAGAGGGGCATTACTCTAGGGCCAGACTGACAGAACCCAAAGGGGTTCAAAACCTTCTATTTTTCCTGCACTTTTTCTGTAGTCTGCCATGTAATGCACTCCTAGGACTATCCAGACATTTTCACCTAAGTAGATCCTTGCTATGACAGGAACTTAGAACACAGGAAAGTCTTAGATCTTTCCTGTAGTTCTCTGATGACACAGGCTACTAAATAGGATTTTGGTCTTCCTGTCTCTTAGACTGGTTCATGAGGTTATAGTTTGCTGGAACTCTTTTGTCGCATGTCAATGGGATTGATAAACTGGATGCTCTCTGAACTAAAAGGAAAAAGAAGCAACGAAATGGTTGCCTTGTGGCTTGCGTAAAATGATTAGGAATAAGGCTTGCTAACCCTAGTTGGACTTATGTTTCTAATGCTCCATCACATTTAAATTGGTCATTCAAAGATGCAAACCCTTTACAGCCAATCAGCAAGATGGCTTTGGTCTAATCAAAACAAAAGGAGTGAAGGGTCATGCATGACAGTTTATAGCTGGACTCAGTGGCTCAGACTGAGATAGAATTTGTCTCAGCTGTTTTGGTGTGACTTGAAGACACAACCTGAAAATGGATTTATCTTTTGGAAATGTCTTTCTCTACTGTTCTGGCGTATGAAAATGTCAGAATTGAAAAAAAAAAAGAAGAGGGAGTTTCTCATTATAATAATGACAAGATTTATGGAGTTTGCCAATTTAGCTCTTTTCCCATGTCTGCATGTGACTTTTGGATGTAGGATAATAAAAATAAAGCCAAAAGAAAGTCAAGAAAGAAGTATGGACTCAATTACTTTCCTTTTAGAACCATGTTTGCTTTGAAATAAGCCTTAGATTATTACAATAGAGTTTTAAAATTAAAGAACATATTCACTTATCTTTTTGTGTATTTTTTATAAATTATTGCAGTTAATCAGAATAGCTGTTTTAATAGTCACCTAATTTCAAAGTCTCCCATCATTTTGAGAGTCAGAAATACAGGGATCAAAAAGGAGTTTTTTATGTATTGAAAACAGAGGTTCTGTAATATCTAACCCAAATATCAGAAAAACAAACAAAATAATCCTTTTTGTAAATTCCAATTCTGGTATAAGCTTTCTTTTAAGTCACAGGAGCCAGCTATGAATGCAGTACAAAATCCAATTTAGCAAAATAACATCTGGTTTTGGTTTGGATATATTGTACTTTTAATACAGGGTTTTGCCTTTCTGATTAAGTATTTGCACAAGGAGAAGCAGGTTACTTCAGCAGCCAAAATTGTTCATATAATTGGTCAAACAGAACATCAGACAAATGATTTTCGTTATGCATTTCAAATGAGAGCAAAATGGAGTAGTGTCTTGGGATTCCTGAAACTGCCATCTCAGAGCAGCTACACTGCAGCCAGGTGTGAAATCAGTTAAACTGAGGCTTTTAACACTCCTTGTTCGCTTTTAAAACTCCTTCTTTAAATTTGTTTTTCTTTTAAATTCCAATAAACACTTCTTTCATACTGAACTGCTATTTCTGGCACTCATGATCACGGAAATAGGAATAGGAATTCCTACTTATCCATGCGTTGGTTTGTCCAAGTTTTTATGTTGTGACAATCGCTCGCCTGAGAGCTGGTCATATTCATTGAAAATGTAAGGTCTGAGCTCTGTTTATACCTTTCTTCATTCTGCAGGGCCTACTTTGGGGGGAAAAAAAAAAATGTGTTTGAGAGACCTATTTCATGGCCCAGTTGATGTCCACTAGCATAGCTCCTAGTGCCAGCACAAGGCTGAGAGCAGAAGCATGTGACAAGGGTCATGTCCCAGCACAGCTGCCTCTTCCAAAGGTAGTCACACTAATGTGCAGTCTGGTGTGTGCAGTTTGGTTTTGACAACACAACAGTGCTCGGGGACTTCCCACAACAGTGCTAAGTGGAGGAACTTGTATCAAGCTCATTTCTGCCCCCAAGAATTCAGAAATAATAGTGTTTCACTTAGGAAACTGAGAGTTTCAGAGACAATTTGTTCCCTTTCTGTTTTCACTTTCTGCTCAGCAGACACATCTGGGTTATATCAAAATCTGTCCATCTTGCAGTCATGACCATAGAAGTCACTTGTCATGTTCTGTGAGACTGCAGTTGGGCACACAGGATCAAACAGCCAAATGACATTTTGGAAGAAAAAAACCCCGAAAATTCTTATCTAGGTATTCAGTAAGAAAGTAGTAGAAATATCAGAACCATGGTCTTATATTCAGTCCAGGGTTGATGCTGCCACATTTACTACTGTGTTCTGAATGGTTTCTGTACCGCCAGCTCAGGCAAAACTTTAGAGGCAGGTACTATACAGGACCACCCTAAGAATCACACCCTTGTGCCTGAGAGCATTGTCCAAACACTTCTTGAACTCTGTCAGGCTTGGGGCTGTGACCATGTCCCTGGGGAGTCTGTTCCAGTGCCCAACCACCCTCTGAGAGAAAAACCTTTTCCTATCTCCAGCCTAAATCTCCCATGCCACAGGTTCATGCTGTTCCCTCAGGTCCTGTCCCTGGTTGCCACAGAGATCAGTGCCTGCACCTCCTCTTTCCCTCACAAGGAAGCTGTAGACCACCATGAGTACTCCTCTCAGTGCCCTCAAGGCTGAACAGACCAAGTGACCTCATGTGCAGTTCCTCTCAAGGCTTTGGACACTCTTTTACAGATTCTTTCAACACAGCCCAGGATACAGTTGTCTTTCCGGGCTGAAAGCACGCATTGCCGGGTCACATTCAGCCTTTCATCCACCAGTTCCCCCAGATTCTGGTCAGCAGGGCTGCTCTTCATCCATTCCATTCCCTGGACTGTATTGATATCAGGTTTACCCTGACCCAGGTATAGGACCTTGAAACTTGGCCTTCTTGAACCTCATGGTGTTCCATGGTCCCATTGGGCATTTCGGAAAAACATGGCCAATAGGATTTACAACAACTTTGAAAAAATTTATAAATTACTGTAATTATTCTTATAATTGGTAATAATTATTATTTAACTCTTTAATGATTGTAAAGAAGTGAAGCCCCATGGAAATATGAAGAGGGGCAATATCAGTTTGTTGCTAATTTTCCTGTAACATACTTTTCCTGTGATGTACCACATGTAGATCTACTACTACGTATTAAGCAGAGTCATGATATGTTGCAGTTGCCTCTGGGGCAGTTATTAGCTTGCTCAGCCTCTGCAAGTATAAAAGTAGAAGCAATCTGATCACTTCTGCAGGCATAAATCTGCAAAAATATTGTCTTATTTTTTCTTTGAGTTGTCATGGCAGTATTCTCAGTGGATCTTCTCTTTTACCTGAGGTGCATTTAAGTCTATGTAGTCAGCACAAAACTGGAATTCACACATACTTTTAAAATAATTTCTGCTGAAAATTGAGGTTATTCCTCCTAGTTATTTTGGTTATAAGCATTGGTTGCTGTCTATCAGCTAAACTAATTCATGTACCAAGAAATAAAATGTCATGTTAATCGTACAGAGACTACAGAAAGGAATGAATCAGCTCTAAGTAATGGATGAAAATGCAGAATTGCAGAAATATTTTGCTGAATGTACAAAACCTAAAAAGCTCTTCAGACTCGTAATTCTTGGGTCCTTGTATCCTCTGATGGTAGTCCTTGTCATATCTAACCAAAAGGTTGCCTTTTGCTCATTTTATATAGTGCCCTTTCAAAATGCACATTGGTACTGGGGAAATTTAGTATCTGTTTTCCTTCTCACCTTTGCTCCTTTCTGTCCTTTTTTTGAAGAATCCCATTACTTCTACATATTTTTTTTTTTTCATAACTCATCTGTATTTTCACCTTTTTTGAATGGTTTCCAAAACAGTAGTGGAGTTACTGGGTTTACCTGTATGCTCTTTGTCTGATTTCCAGATGGAAGTCTTTTTTCTTGTGGTTCACTTGCCGGGGTTTGTCCTCAGGTGATAATAACTTTAATGTACTTTCTGCCAGTTTCTATTTCATCATGTTGCCTCTTGCACTTGAAGGTTCAGCAAATCTGACAAACCAGCAAAATGCAAAAGGGAACAGAATTGCCACAGCAAAAACACTTGGTAGCAAGTAGATGAGGGGTAAAGGAGCTAGGTTTTGGGTTTAATAATAATAAAAGCAATAATAAAACTACAAAGAGGCAGGAAATTCTTTTTGAAATCTCAAGTATTAGTTGGTGTTCAGCAAACAACCAGGGGCAGAAGAGGTGATGAAAGCAAAATTGATCCTGTTTGTTTTCTCCAGCTGTCATTCTTGCCTGATGTCTTGACATTTCTTAGAGCGCCTCAGAAGGAACAGCTATATGATTCTTTTGTTCTCTGATAGATTTGCAGGTTAGGTCAATGTTCATTTCACTTCACACTGGGAAGGCTGAGGTAGGAAAGTCAGCAAATGTTTTTGTGGATTGTACATAGAACAGAGGGAGGGCTTAATTTTCAACCCCTTTGTTGTAGTTTAGTCCTAAGGCAACAGCTAGACTGAACATACCTGCATACACTATTTGTTGAAGAACTCTAACTTTGAGCTGTTTTATACTGGTTTTGGCTAACCCAGCTATGTGGAAGGGTATCTGAAATCTGTTCTCATCTTTAAGGGTCCTTGCTGCTTGTGGTCACCCTTGAGGTACAGCATCAAGCTCAGTCCCCTTGCTGGGGACTCTCAGTGACTTCTCAGTGACCCATGAGCCTGGGTGTGTTCATAGGATTTCCATCTTTTTGAATTAAGTGATTCTTCATGTTACTGCAGAGGGATGCAGTGAGTAGTGGGTTCTTTGCTGGAGTGGGGCAGTTTGCATCAGCATGAGAAATTTCAGCTAAAGGCTGGTCCTGGAGTGAGGCACATACTGACTTGGAGATTCAAAGCAATCACCTAACCAGCACTACTTCAAGCTTTTCCATCAATAGATTATGCTCCTTTCAGCACTTGGAGCTGACCTTATTGCTGGGATGTTGTACTGAGCTGGACAACACAGTTTAATCAGTTCTTGTAGTACTGAATTGGTAGACCTGGAGTAAGAGGAGAAAATACTGAAAATGTAAGAGCAAAGCAATGGCAGAAAAAGTCATTAAACATAGCTGGAACTTCTTTAAAAGGTATTTTCCTCCAAATACAGAAGTTCAGTAAGAAGCCACTGTTGTGGACCACAGTTCAGTAGAGTGCTTAACACTGTTCCCAAATCACACTGATTCAGTCTGTGGTAGTGGGACTTGGTATTACTGGCAATACTTGAATGCTGAAGTTAACCCACAGGTGATGTACCTTCTGAACTACAAAGTAGCAGTCTAACCTGCAACTGTTCCTTTTAAAAAAATTCATGCTATTGTTTTTTCCATTTCTATGTAGAAGAAAAAGAAGAAAAATCCTTTTAAAATCTATCTGATAAGTAAATTCATAGGATTTTTTTATAAAACTAAGTTTTCAAAATGGAATATATCAAATACACAGAAAATGCTACTTCTGCATTTGTTTGTAATTTTAAATTTATTTTGAAACCACTGTGGGATTTCAACAACAGTGGCAGACGAGAGGGGAAAAGATAATAACATTTTTGTAGAGATCTTACACTCAGATTCAATCCAACAAAGGAATTTAAAGGAAAAAAAAAGAAAAAAAATTTAATTGCTGCAGTGACTGGTCTTTGACTACTGCAGCACTCGTGGGAAAAGTTAGTGGAGCAGAGTATCAGTTGATCTGAAAGTCCTATAAAGCAGCATTAGTGCCTGTGATTATTAGATGCAAAAGTTCAGGCATTGTGATGCAGGAGTTTTGGGCGGGAACTCAGCAATCACTACACTATCTGTACTTCCCTTTGATTGAAAAGTCAATAGGAGTAACTAGCAAAGCCCTCCAGACTTAAACAGCCTGCATAGTTCTGCAACCATAAATAAATAAACCTGTATGAAAAATTGAATGGCTGTATCATTCTTACTCTAATGTAAAATATTTCCCTTGTGAACCACTCTGTTATCTCTGTCATTTGTTCTTAATGTGTTAGAGGTTTGTAAACAACTGATTAGCAAAACTCCAATGAGGCTTTATACAAGCTATTATCTAAAATTTATTTTAAAAATTAAACATTTTAATGTTTGGAGGAAGGTAGTAATTCATTTGGAAAGGTTTAAAAAGGTGAGGTACAGTTAAACAATTTCTACAGTTCTCTGCTGGAGACATAGTGGGCTATTCCCAGCTGATCTGTTATATTAACTTATAAAAAGTAATTTTACTGGTTGAATTATTCCCCACTTACTTGATTGACAGCAGTATTTGTTTTCATAGAAATAAATACTTGTTATATATGGCATGATACATATAAGGCATAAACAATCATGGAATGCTATTTTTTTATAAAATATAAGGGAAAAACTGGGAGAGTTGTGTCTTTGTGTATAAACTGTATGAGCTTTTATGGGATGTAGTTGCATCAGCTTTTGTCATACTTTGATCTTTATTCAATATGAGTTCTTTATGAAAGTTTTGTCATCACTGTCTTGACCTGAGGTACTGAATGTCAGTAGTGGTTTTTCAGAGATACTGGAAAAGCTTCAGGTGTTCCATAAGATCATTTTTTAAAACATGATGGGAAGTGTTCTGGAAGGAGCTTTAATTGGAGGACTGGTAGATCAGGTCATGTTGAGTTGGCCCTAGCTGGCAGCCCCCGCAGAATCACTCTCACTGCCCCTGCAGCACAAAGAAAATAAAAAAAGCAGGAGAAAGAAAGAGCTCATGAACTGAAATAAAATTAGAGAAGTCACTCACCAGTTCGTGTCACAAGCAGCACAGTCCCTCTGCTTCAGCATTGGCTTATCCATCAGCCATGGTCTGCTGGTGCGTGTGACTTTGCCGTGCAGTACCATCTACTGCTCTGCTCCAGTTGTTCCCTCCTTCTCTTCTCCTTGGCATTTTCTGTCCTTTATTAAAGATGTTTTCACACAAGTGCTGCCAGCTTGGCTGAAGGATTCAGCTGTGTTTGTCATGGTCCATTTGGATCTCATATTTACAGGACGAGGTACTCTGTAAATTAAACTTTATTTTATGAGCTCAGTAAGTAATACAACAAAGAAACTAGTTGCAACCATTTTCACAGTAAGTGATCCCCCTTATGTCCTAGAAGATAATGGCTTAAACATTAGCTATGCAGATTGATGAAAAAATTGGCCAGTTATTTATGCTCTCACTTTCAAGTCTTCCACTTTTCTGAGTAGCAAATAATACCGATCATGTGGATCCAGGGAAACCTTAGAGCACCTTTCATTATCTAAAGGAGCTGCAAGAGGTCTGGAGAGGGACTTTTTTCAAGGATGTGTAGTGACAGGACAAGGAGGAATTACTTAAACTGAAAGGAAGCAAGTTTGAACTAGATACGAAGAAGAAATCCTTCATTGTGAGGGTAGTGAGACTCTGGCACAGGTTGCTCAGAGAAGCTGTGGATGTCCTGTCCCTGGCAGTGTTCAAGGCCAGGCTGGATGGGGCTTGGAGTGACCTGGTCTAGGGAAGGTGTCCTGCCCATGGCAGGGGGGTTGAAACCAGATGATCTTTAAGGTTCCTTCCAACCGTAAACATTTTATAATTCTATAAGCTGATACAAACAACTGTACTGGGTGAAACCAAAGGCCTATTCAAGCCATTGTACTAAATAATGTACTGAATATTGTGAAGGAGTTTGAAGGGAAAGGAGAAATTACTTGTTCCTTGGGTATACACAGTTCACATATTTCAGAATTGCCATTAAATGAGAACGTTTATTTGGTCAATTTAGATACCTTCTAAAATGTACTTTACAGGGATATTGCATTTCAGTTAATACTGAAGTATTTTTATAATATATAAATCAGTGTAGGATTTTATCATTAAACAATGCAAAAGTGGATGAAGGGGAGAAGCGGCTCTCTCTTCTGTAAAACTACATGGGTTTTATTGCCAAGTATTCTTTGGGTATTACAAGAAATTGGTTTTCCTGTGAAAAAATACAGTTTTAAACATAGGCTGAATAATATTTTTTCTTTGAAAAATTTTATGTATTTTTTTAAAGAGTCTCTCCATCAAAACTGTATCTATGCTGTGTTTTGAAAGGCTTTCATGTTTTTTGAAATATTTTGTATTTTGTTCTAAACTAGGCAAACCTGTAGGATTCTTTTAATCAGTATTATTTTCTAAATTTTTCTTGATTTGTCAGTTTTTTTGGTCCTTCTGACATTGTTTTTCAATTTGACCATGAATACATGGAGCCCTAAAATGAGCTTACTAGGAGACAAACCAAAAATGTTTAATACACAGTAAATGACATACTGTTTGAGGCCACTTGTTTCCTTGTCCCTTCTGCCAGGAGTTTTCAATCTCTCTCCTCTCACCTCTTCTGTTCCTCAACAAATTATGTCCTAACTCCTTTTGGGCACCCATTTTTATAGAAGGTAAGGAATTGGGGAACATAAAAATTATTTCCAGTATTTCATCCTTCATATCTGATATTTCCATTTCATCATGACCACATAGCGCCAATGACATTCAGATTTGCTTTAGAGCTTCTTCAGCAAAGGATGACATCTTGTTCCAGAAAATACGTGTAATGTCAGTCTTTGTGTGACTTTTCTGAGGAGACAGCCTACAAATACCCTACACCCTCATTCTAAAAACACATTGTAACTGAAATCATGACCTTACTGAAATCTTCAAGATTTGTGTGCTCTGGGTTTTACCATTAGGTAAAACAGACATGTCTGACCTTGAAAGATGCAGAATATCCTGAGTTGGAAAGAACCCATAAGGATCATTGAGTCTGCTTCTGGCCCTGCACAGGACACCCCAAGAGTCACACCATGTGCCTGAGAGCATTGTCCTAACACTTCTTGAACTCTGTCAGGCTGCTGCTGTGACCACTGCCCTGGGGAGCCTGTTGCAGTGCCCAGCCACCCTCTGGGTGAAGAACCTTCTCCTAATATCCAACCTAAACCTCCCCTGACACAACTTCAGGCCATTCCCTCTGGTCCTGTCAGTGGTCCTTTCATTTCTACATTATCACCCAAAAGTGCATGGAATATAAACCTGAATAGGTAAAGAGAGTTCTCAGCTGTACTTTGGAAATGGAGGCTGCAATTGCATCTTTTGGGAGAGATAAGAAGTCATCCATCAGTTCTCCTGAGGTTATTAGGGTAGTTTTCTAAGATTTAGTCAAATTAAACAAGTCCTTATATATTGACTCTTCCAGTTTGTCACCAAAAGTCGTTGCAAAACTTTTTCTCACACCAGTTCTGTATTCAGTTCCTTTCAAAATCTTCCTCTTTGTGTGAAAATATTTTGGCTGTGACTTTAAGGGGGTCTGAGATCTAGCTACTTGCTGCATTAGAATTTCAGTATGGAGAGGTCTCCTGAGTTCCGCTGAGGTAAGCCAGGTGTGAGCAGTTTAGTCCAAAGTAACACAAAGGGAACACTAATTTTCACGCATATATTTTCACTTCTGAATAGTGGCACACAATCTAGTTAGGCAGTTGCATGATTGTCCCAAAGTGAAACAACTGTCTCGGCTCTAATCTTGTCCTCCTATTCTTCCAATGAGGCTTTTTGATTAACTTTTTATTCTTAGGATAGCAATTTGTACCAAGGATCTAATTAGAACTTTATGTAACACAGGCAAAGCCCTCCTTTTGCAAGTCTGTCTCACCTCAGTCCTGCTAATCTTGCAGCTTTCAGTATGGAGCATTCTGAAATATCTGATATTTCAAGCTATCTCCTCTGGTTGAAAACAATTTCAGCTATTGAAAGTCGGGAACAGGGTTCATTTGATTCTTTTGTCCCGGTAAGGAAAACTGTAACATATCTCTAAAATAAGGCATGTTTTTAAATTTAAGTTCTGAGGGTTTGGTTTATTTTGGGGGGGGAAATGGATTAAACTGAACTCTGTTGAACGGAATGATCTCAAACCTCTGACCATAGGTCTTCTGTGTGTCTTTCTGATGAAAGGATGGGTAGTAAAGATCTGTCTTTTATAAAACCTGGTGGATTTCTGGGGAGAGAATGCATAGTTCTAGATACCTGGAGATAAAATATATTGCCAGTATTTCTATTTTCTCATAACTTTAAAGATCAAGAAAAGAGAGAGCTACATCCCATATAATTCTTATTTTCTGAAAAAACAGGTAATTGAGATAGGGCTTTTAAATGATTATAAATATTAATAAATGTTAATAAAAATAACCAGAACATATGGGTATTACTGCTTATCAGCAGATAACATAGAGTCATATTGTATGTTGTGCATAAAATAAAACAAGTGATTTTTTTCTATGTTTACATCAATATGTTGCTAATTTTAATTCCAAATATTTTGGAGAAGTTATTTATTTATATTAATGTTGTGTGCACTGGAAATATTTTAATAGCAAACGGCTTTTGGTGACAGGGTTAGGTAAGCCAGGAAGAATGTGCTGGAATGAAAAGAAGAGAGTATCTCTCTTTCTTTTATGTATCTTCATTTCATGTGAAATATAAATTTAATGAAGTATTTTTAAATGAAAATGTGTTAATACTGTGCAAAAGAGACACATATCTGAAGTGTTAAGTATGTGATCAACGACCTGAAGAATTATTCAGTTCTAAGTGTGTCAGATAAGTATTAAGCTAATAAGTGAGCAAAGGGGTCTTCAATAACAGATGGGCTGATAGCAGAAAATGCTTGAACCCCTGTTTGTGTATGAGTAGAGAGGTTATAATCAAAAAAAGACATTTCAAAATGTGTCACAAAGCATATAGTAGCATGTGAAGGATGGGTTGACTTTAACTTTGGAGTCTCTTGCTTTCTCCTTGTTACGGCTGCCCTAAAAAACCCTGTGCCTCCCACAGATTCTGTGTTCTTCTTGCTGTAATATTTTCTATGTCATTTTTCTCCCATTCCTCTGAAGCACACGATGTTCCCATTTCTTGTCCTCCCAGCCAAACATTTATTTAGTATCAGGGTCAGGTCTGCAGTGGGGTTTTTATATGTTAGTGCTCAGAATTGGTGCACCTGCCTGTGAAGTTGCTTAGCTTTTGGAAAGGACCATCACATTAGGTGTTAATTTTTCCCAGACGTCCCATGGCGAAAGTCAGGATTTACAACAGGCTGAGAATGGTAAATGTGATATTTCTGGCAGGCATCATAATTTACTGGAGGAGGGGGATATGTTTCATTTGGAGGGTGGGATTGGTGCCTAAAATGTAGGGTAGGAGGAGACTGGATTTGTCCAAATGGTTCGGGGGAAATGTCTGCCTCTTGTCTGAATGCCAATTTCTCGGGATAGATGTTGAATTGTTTTCAAGGTTGAAATGCTGTTGTACAGGCACAAGAGAAATCTGAGTTCCTGAAGCTGAATATTTTTAGGACTGTGCTCTTTGATTCCTATATTCTGCCTGCCTCCTGCCTTAAGCAGACAGCTCTGTTTGTGTTACTAAATGCTATGCTTAGTCCTTTTCCAGGTGCTCTCTCCTAGCAACTGATGTATAGTGCATAAATTTCAGTTTACTTTCTTAGGAAATGTTTTCTTTATCCCTTCTAACTGTTCTCAAAGCTTATTTCTGAAAGCCCTCTCCTGGAGCTTTTCCGTTAAAAAAAGAGAACCAAACTGCCATCATATCAGAGACAGATATCCAGAAATTGTTTTGTATTGTTACTGCTATTATTAATAGAGGAAGAGGCTGCCTTGACGCTCTGAACCATTTAATGTTCCAGTGTTTTGGGAGATCCTGCTCAATGCATGAAGGGTTGTTGTGACGTTTGAAGTTCCCCTAATTGATCCGCAAACCCATCTTCTCAGTCTTTGTAGATAAGTTCTGACAGTTTTTAGTTTTTATGTCTTTGATTGTTATATCTGTTGTTCGATGCAGTGAAAGGTGAATGCTGTCTTTGTGTACAGGAAAGTTGTTTTGTTTTTTGGGATAAGTGGCTTTTCATTATATACATTTACACAGTAAATCCAGAGAGTGCAGAACTTTCCTAGTCGTGTTCAGGTCAATGCTAATAATGTATACAAAGGGCAACATCCTAAATGTTTGTGTTTTACGAAGCAGAAACTATGTCTTGAAATCAGTAACTAAAAGATATCCTATAACTTAGGAATGGTCCTGTTTCAAAGTGCTGCCTTGTATTACTTTTTGTGCCTGCATCATGAGAAAAAGGGCCGTGTTACTTGCTGCTGGATAAATCACTGTTCCCCTCTATTTAAATTTCATTTAAGACACTAATTTTTTACTCAGTGTTTGTGCATCCAATTCTACCCAAAACAACGCTGCTCAGAAATGACAGAATTCTAACATGTAAAGATGGGGAAAGACCTCATAGGTCACATCCCCCATCTGTTGGAATGTGAGTACTGCCTGCAGTGCTCATCTCAGTGCTAACCTAAGTTTGTACCATGAGTTTTAGGCAACAAAGCTTCAGCCTCTCCTCTAGGGAGGCTATACTATAGGTTGTTGAATTTTTCTCATAGTTGCAGCTGTGTATAAAATCTGCTTGGCTGCCTTTGGTAAGAAACTGAAAAATATTCAAAATATTGATTGAAAAACAAGTAAGCACAATTTTCCTGATATGAAATATCATGATTTCCTGATATGCTTTTCAGCATCATTCATAACATCAAAGATTTTTTTTTTACATTTTTTCCTTTTGCTTTTAGTCTATTTTGTTAAGTCTATTTTTTTTTTTTATTACTGAACCACCTATTTGCACCCATAATCTATTTTTTCCATGTTCACAAGGATGCTTTTCCCTTGATCATTTCTTGAGAAGAATTTCCTTCTTTTTTTCCTGTACTTTTAAGTAAGGTATACTTTTAAGGGCCTGTACAACTTCTTTAAAAGACTGTTAGTTTTACTGTACTCCCCAGTAACTTCCATTGTGTTTCAGAGTTATAATGGCCCTTGGCAATTCCTTTACTTAAGCAATGACATCATGGAGTTCCTTTGGTGGCACTGTTACTTCTCCTGAGGTTCAGTCCCTTTACATTGTTTCATCATTCTCCAAACCTACAGGGCTATGTTGTATTGATTTTGAGTTTTGATTTTTTTTTGTTTCATGGTATTTCTAAGAATTAAGAGGTCATCTGCAATGCAGACTATATGTTAGAAGAAGCAGGTGTAGCTTTCTTTCTCTATGGAAAGTGCCTCTTTATAGAGGATCTATAAGGGTGTGTGTGTGTATATATATATATATATATATATATATATAAATAAAATATATGTGTATAATCAGTTGCTACTTCAGCTCCAGCTCCCTTGGGTTCACATCTGCATAGGCTATACTGTGTACTTAACATTTCCTTTCATAAGCAAAGACCTTGATCTTTTGCTTTCTTCTGCTGGTCCCATCTCACCTGCAATATATGATTTGTAGATTTATCAGAAAATAGGATGAATAAATAAAAGGTTCTGAATAAATATGTGCTCTACAGTGAAATTTCAGAATAATTGGTGTTTTGAAGGCAAAGAAAATTTGACTTGGAATTTCTCTTTCTTGCCAGCTTATGTAGTCATTTAATTATTGAGTTGTATATTGAGAAACAAAGATGAAAGGGAAAACACCTCATTGTGAGGTTCATCTTTTCTCCAGACACCTCACCTGCTCTAGCCATCACTTCAGATCCCACTCAGTCCCTTCAGTGAGATGAGGGACTTGGGCCTCCTCACACAGAGGGCTGGAGATGGGGTCAGGACATGCTTTTTTCTCTTTGTTGCTCCTTTTTCCTCACCCTTTCCTCCTTATTCCTTGTTTCTCCTGCCCCAGTGGTGGGTCTGGTGAGACACTGGCTGAAACCACCTGTGTCCAGCACGGGGCAGCCCTGGCTTCTCCTCACAGAAGCCTCCCCTGCAGCCTGCTGCTCCTGGGCTGTTTCCATCCAGTAGGGAGCAGAAGGAAGGCAGAAGAGACAAAAGATTCATGCTTCAGTAAGACATACTCCTTAAACAAGACACTTGAATGTAGCAAAGCAAGGAATAACAGGGTATAAAGTCTAGAAATCGCACTGTTTTTTTGGTTTTGTTTTTTTTTTCTCTGTAAGAAAATTTTTAAACTATGAGGGAAACTGGTCCTAAAAAGAAAATGGTATATATGTAAAATTTCCACTATCTATCCTCAACCAAGATTGCATCATCCTAAAGGGACCATTCCCTTTAATGAGCAACAACCTGATGGCATTACAAAGGTTCACAAGGAGAGCCCTGTCTAAGCTTGGCAGCCTGTGATGTTCCCACAGGGAAAAACTGGCAGTTCTGGCATGTGCTGTCCTGCAAGCCACCCACAGAGCACCCAGGTTCTCAGAAGGACATCAGGAAGGAAACATTTAAAACTGTTGGCAAGTGCTAAAGTGCCAAATAGTTGTAATTTATGTAACAGAGCATCTCCATTGAGAAATGCATTTTATGCCACCCGAATCTAAACCATGTAAAAGAGCTGATTCCCTTTTAGCCCTGGATAGCTGCACTTCACACATGGGTGTTTGTCTTTTAGACTGATGTAGTGTGAGTGCAGTTGTCCTGCAGTGATTTAGGGTTTGAAACAAGCTGTCAGGCAAGTGATATATTTGGAATTATTTAGTTAATTTTATTCATCACTTAGAGATTCTGGGACATAAAGGGGCACTCTGGGACATCAATTAAAACTTTTCCAGAGGACGTTAGAGTAGAAGTTTACTTCCACTGACATAAAAATCAAAACAGTCTTTGTTCCAGCACAGACCAACTTGAATTTGAGTTTATTGCAGATATTCAAAATCAAGTTTGTTTCTTTAAGTGCTTCATATGTACTTGAATATATATTTATTAAGTGAAAGCATTTGTCGAAATAGCTTTGCCTCTCACTGATTCTGGCTAAGTGTGTATAGTTAATTTGATGCATTTTATGGACCACAGTAATCCCCAGCTCTTCTTGTGGCCACTTCAGTGCTGAAACAAGATCAATAGTGATTTTGCTATTTGTGCTATTAGCTTTCTAAAACGTTAAACGTTCTGTATTTTTTATTCTTTTCTCTCTATGGAGAGTTTTAGCAGTGACACCAGTAAGCCTTGGTGACTTCTGTTCTTGCTGAGCAGAGGTGAGCACTCTTTGCACTGATTCCATTCTTTCTGGGCTGCTGTCTTCAGTGCTCAGTCTAACAGATTAACCAGAAAGCAAGTGTTTCATTCTTTGAGATTTGTGTTCTGATAAACCTCTTGAACAGAGACTGAATTTTGTTGAAGTAATTCCCCTATTTCACATTTAGATTTGCATTCTCGGGTTTGGTTGGTTTTTTTTTTTCTCTTCATCTGCAATATAATTTTTAGTCCACTTCTTTTTGTGGTTTTGGGGCTGGTTATAAAAGCCCCATACAGGAATAAATGTTACACTCAAATTCCAGGTATTTCATGACATAAAAGGGTAACAGAATAAGATACTGGATAACTTTTTTGTAAGCTTGGTGTACCATGATTTTAAAAACAAAACGTCATGTGGGGGGTAAGGCAGCCTTCCCTCTTGAAAAGAAAGGAGGGAAAGCCAAATATGAGAAGATACCATAATAAGTTTGCAAGTACAGTCCAGATCCAGCCCCTCCATTGTTTTTACTGGGATCACACATGTGTTTGTTTTGCCTCTGGCCCTGCTCAGCTTTTGGAGGAAGCATTGCAGGATTTGTAGCTGTGGCACTTAGGGACATGATTTAGTGGTGGGCTTGGCAGTGCTGGGTTAGTATTTGGACTCTATTAATTTAGAAACGTTTTCCAACCTAAATGATTCTATGATTTCATGAAAGAATGGCTACAATTTTGCTTTGTTTTTGTTTTTGTCTCTCTGGAAGGAGTTTTATCTTTGTGCACACCAAGGCTGGAAAAAATAAAGCATGTGGCTGGGTCAGATAGGATGCCTAAATTCTGTGTCCATGCTTTTCTTCTGGTCTGTTTTGAGTGTGTGTGCGTTCATGTGTGTTAGCACAGAATCACAGAATATCCTGAGTTGGAAGGTACCCTCAAGGACCATCAAGTCCAACTCCTGGCCCTGCACAGGACATCCCAAGAGTCACACCATGTGCCTGAGAGCATTGTCCAAACACTTCTTGAACTCTCTCAGGCTTGGTGTTGTGACTACTTCCTTGGGGAGCCTGTTCCAGTGCCCAGAGAGCTTTTCCTATTGATATTTCTGTGTCCTTCACTGGATCTTACAATGGGGAAAAAATATCTCTTATGTTAATCATTGCTAATTCAAACTGTTAACAGGTGAGATCATTACAGGGGCAACGTCAACAACTCTAAAGTAGGTGCTTTCTTGCCATTCCCTATGATAGCCTGTGAATCCACACAGAAATGTTAGATTTTCTGTGAATCTGCTTTTTTGTTGTGGGTTTTTTTTTAATAATGCCAGTTAATACAATTGCAAATACTAAATTATTCCTATAGATTAAGTAAAAACAATGTAAATCCCCAAGTCTGCAAAGAAAGCCACCTCCTTTGAAAGGCACAATTTCCATTTAAATTAATTGGCTTTTTATTTGCATTATATACATAGGGAGTGGTCTTGAGGATTTCTTGAGGCATTTTTCTTCTATTCTTGGCAGCTGCAGCCTGCAAGCAAAGCTGCTTTTGACTTCTGTTTTATGTCTCAGAGCAGAGGTAGGATTGTTCGCTGCAAAGTAATTCTTTAGATGTTCAAAGCAGTTCTCTATCTTTTACATTTTCTGATTAATGGAAATGAAATGACTTTTTATCCTTCTTAGTCTTACAGTTTGTAATTCAATGGTAAATATGACAAAAGGTTTTGTATGTTCTGTGATCTTGAGGCCTCATAGCATGCCAGAGAATTACTGTTTTGACATCTAAATTGTCATTTAATCTTTCCTGCCATTGTGTGTAAATGTAAATCTATTTCTTGCAATTGGGAAACTCTTGAAAATATGAAATTAATTTAAACTAATGCAGGTTTACTTTCTTAAGGCCTTAAACAGTCTGAGACTGTATATCTGAGAAATGCAGCATGCCCTATTCATGTACAAATATAGAGACTGCTGTGCTTTGTATTACTAAGACATGAAATGCTAACATTTTGAAGTAATATAAAACTGAAAATTCATATTCCAGAGAGTGTTTTAGAGTTTAGGGCTGGATGCCTGGAAAAATGAGCCTTTAATCTGATATACAGTCCACAGAGTTTGTTGTCTACACAAGATAGCAATAAGCCACTGCCAACTCAACTTACTTTTAAAATGGCAATACATACAGTGTTGTATTACTCTCAATTTCACCACCTCCTTATTTTGAGTTTAATTAAATGTTACAATGTAAGTAATGACAGTGATGCCTTAACAGGAACAGCAATATAGAGTTCGAGCAACCTCAAGTTGCACAACAGGAGGTTTAGATTGGATATTAAGAAAAAGGTCTTCACTGAAAGCGTGGTCAAGCTGCCCAGGGAAGCAGTGGAATTACTGTCCCTAGAAATGTTCAAAAACCAGGTAGGTAGGGTGCTTAGGGACGTGGTTTAGGGGTAGATCTGGCAGTGCTGGATTATTGGTTGGGCTTGATCTTAGAGGTCATTACCAGCCTTTTTGATTCAATGAAAATTAATATCGCAGCAAGGAATAAGCACAAGTGGGCAATTTCAAAATGATCACATACTTGCTTGTGTTCTCTTGTTAAGAAGTAATGTGCTGTGCTTATTATTTATAAAGTAGTTGCCACATAACTACACTTGTGATTTTGTGGTCTGGTGTTGAATACAGCACTGCACAGTAGGAACAGTTAAAACAAGAAGTTAACCATGCTGAAGAAAGCAACTCAGTATGATATGGATAGTCTCTAAAACTGTGAGTAATATGACCAAAACTACTCAACCACGATGAGGGTAGGAGGAAAGCTCGTCTTGTCTCAGAGGTATGAGGCATGTCATACACTTGCAGAGAATTTGGTAGCAGAGTAATTGTTTATGAGCTAGACCATGTGCCTTTTTGTTCTGTTTCTGCTGGTTTCAAGTGCTTTTACTCTATCTTGCTTCTAAGTTGTGCTTTTAGCAGAAAAGCAACTAGACTGTCTGACTTGCTGCAAGCAGAACAATCTTATATTTGTGGAAGCAAAATCTGTTATGCTCAAGTCCTTTAAGAAGAATTTTAAAAATCTTCAGTTTTTATTTTTTTTTTCCCAAAGCTATTCAAGTTTTGTCTCAGCTATGCCAATCTGTCACTGCAGCTGTCAGTGCAAAGCTTTTTTTCAAAGCACAGAGATGGCTCAGCTGAAAGCACTGCTTCCAGTCAAGTGCAGGAGAAAGGTCCATGCAGGGAGCAGGAGCTGTAAATCTTGACTGCACAGTACATTGTCAGCCTATTATAATACTTAATGTATAGGTAAGGATTGGGATGGAGAGGGAAGTGAGTGAGGAATGGGGAAAACAGGATCACCCTATTCACTCAGTAATATTCACACTTCTGGTGATTGGTTTGGTTTTATTTTGCAGCTGGGAAAAGCTGGTACAGTGTAATTCAATGTCTTGGTCAAGACTGCAGAGCAGGTCAAAGTGCAGAGTTAGGAATAAAGTCATTATGTTCCAGAAAGCTATTTCTTCTCACCCAGTCCCAAACCTAGACAGAGACTATATACATCTGTGTGAGTATAGAGATTGAGAGATTAGAGGCAGTGCTGTCCCAAAGACCTCCCAAAGAGGTTCTCAAGAGAATCTAGACAAGTTTTTGCACACCTTTAACTGATGCACAGATGGAAGCACTGTTGATGAATCCTGGTTCACAGATTTGTCAATGTTCTCCATAAGAAGTATGGAGATACCTGAGCATCTTTTTTGAGACTTTAGTGAAGCAATGCATGTGACATGTTTCCCAGTCAGGACAGATACATCATCCTGGAAGGTAAAATCATTCTGACTCTGGTTGATACTGATCGTCTTTTGACTCATCCCTTCAGTAATTTCACTGTGCTTACAGGATTGTTTTGATGCTATTGTGTACTCCATGGCTAGCACTATATTTAGGGCTCTCTCCAGTGATTGCAAGCTGTCTTCTTAACTTTGCATGATTGAAATCTCCTACTTTTCTTTAAAGCGTGAGCTACAAACAGGGCCCAGCTAATGAAATCATCTCCATTTCCTGCACTTTAATGAAATTTTGCAGCTCAGGAGGTTAGTGTTCTTCAAATTACCATACATCAGAGAGACTGAAGCAAAATGTTTGTATTAAGTCATATTTCTCATTAAAAATAAACCAAAAAACAAGAAGACAACCCCCCCAAAACCCCTAAAAAGATGAGTCCTAAGAAGAAGCACTGTCCCACATATACACACACAAAATCCCATGCACAGATATGAACAGGAGGAACAGAAAAGGAGAATGAGCTGATGATATTAGTTGTAAATGAGTGCTTATAGTCGCTATATCCATCTGAAACTATTGCTCCGTGAATTTTTTCATGCCTATCTATCTGAACAGGATAAATGCCCCAGTTGAAGAAAATCATTAGTTTGATAGTTTAGTTCAGTTCTTCCAATCAGTGGGGAATACAGTAAGCACAGGGTTGTTGAAATTAACCCTGAGAGATATTCTGGCTTGAAAACTAATTCTTTACAGGCTCTGTAAGAGTGTCAGTCAGGAAAGGATCACATGATTCAGAGGAGCAGCTTTAAATGCTCTGACTTTTGCTGTGGAAGGGATGATGAACCAAGTGATAACCTAGGGACCAGGATTAGGTAGGAGGTTAACAAATGGAAGCATCGTGGTGGGTGTCCATCCTCTGGGCCTCCAGAACATTTTGTCAAGGCTCATGAAGGACAGAGGGAGGTGATTACAAAGAGGGAGGTCAGTTTTCAAATTTTTGTATTTTACCTTGCCAGCCTAACAGCTTTCTGTGATGTGCTGTGGATGAGGGAAAATCAGTAGATGTCATTTGCGTTGATTTTCGCAAGGCTTTGAGCACAAATTCTCTTTCATAGCCAAATGAGAGAGAAACTAAATGGATGGATGTACTAGAAGATGAGTGGGACACTGAACTGCTTACTCCTACTCTTTGGGTCTGGGGGTGTAGCCAAAGTCCAGTTACTGATGGCCAGTTACTTGTGGTGTTCATACAGAGTTGATAGAGGTGCTAATTCTGTTTAACATCTTTATTGATAACCAGAATTATTACATAGAGAACACTGTCAGCAAAGTTTGAGGTAACACCAGACTGGGAAGAGCAGATGATAATGGACATTGGACTGTTCTCTGCTCTTCAGAGGAGTCTCAAAAGGCAGGAGAAATGGGCTGAGAGGAACCTCATGAAGTGTAATGAAAGCACACAGGAATTCCCCATAACACAATAAAACATGGAGCAGTCCCAGCCAGGCACAGTCTGGCTAAGCTGCAGCTCTGTAGAGGAGAACAAGTTGCATGGGTCAGCCATTGCAGGGGTGGAGGCAAATGGCAAATTGGGGTGCACTATCAGCCTGGCCAGCAGTGTGAGGGACATTTAATCCCCTGTCAGGCTGCACCAGGAGAACTCTGTCCAGTCCCAAGTGTTCCCACACTTGCTAGTTTCTGATTTCTTTGGCTTTACTTCAGGAAAATCTGGTACAGACAAAAGGCTTTGTTCCTCAGTAGGTTAAAGTGATTTGTGAGAATTCTTTGGAAAATTACTTTTGAAATATGTCTGCTATTTTAGTAGAGACTGTTTTTTAAATCAATGGAAAGATGCTTCTATTCGGGAAATTGCAAACTTTGTTTACAGGTGGTAGTATACCAACACAGTAGGTAAAAATAAAAAGGAGATAAAATCAATACTGCAAAAAATTCCCAAGATTGTTCTTCCTGTAGCACAGGTAGCACTTTTAAAGTGTATTGACTTAAATGTAAGTGAAAACTATTATTCTAAAAAGGAAATAATTTGTTTAACCTTCAATGATAATACAATTATAGGCATATTCCATATGCCTAAAGCTAAAAATACTATAATTCTTTGGCCTTCAGCTTTTACCTATGACTCCAGTGTGTCCAATGTTTTGGGACACAATGCGAATAACAGGGTATGAGTGTATAATATCTTTTTGGATACTAAGCATTTTAATATCGAATTATACCTTACCATGCAACTGGTCCACGCCAAATTGCATGCATTTCAGTTTTAATTCACAGCTTACACCATTGTATAGAAATAATGGCATTAATCAGCAGTAGCTGGTGTCCAGTAACATACAATTTATTTGAACACCAAATTATCTTTGAATGACTGCACAGAAACTGGGGGGAGAAAAAATTGTGATATTCTCATGGTATTTGAATTGTTGCACTAATGTCACATTCTTCATTTGGGTTGTTACTTAGGTTTTGAAATGCCCCAGTAAATATCTGACGAGAGAAACAGGATCAGTGTTTTCAGCACTGCTGTGTTCATGCCTACCATGCACAAAAAGACCCTGCAGCCTGCGCGAGTTTAAAGTACAGAACAGCCATTCAGTGATAAATATACAGTGTAGATGAATAGAACTAGTGAGCTGCTGTGCTAAGCATTAGTATTTTCATCAGCCCAATACAGTGCCTGAAGTCTTTGCTGCCCAAGCAGCCATTAGGAAGCCTAGGCCAAGAAAAGGTGCCTTCCATCACTTTCTGTACTACACCGACTATGTGTTGATCCTTCTCTGGATTCCTTGAGTTATTAACAATCCAATCTCGGCAGTCCTGCCTCGGTTTCACATTTTACTGATGGTTCTTGCCTCTGGACTATGTGTTCTCATAATTTTCTGGTTTTCTCCAGAGTCTGAGCCAAGTTCATGCAGCTGGGTCAAATCAGTGCTTGGCATTGGGTCATTATCACTGAATCCCAGTATGGGAAGAGGAAAAGGTTAGGGAATTTCAGGTGGCTGGAAACTAGCCTGGCTATGAGCTACATCAAGAAATTAAAGATCAGGTTGGGCAGCTTTGCAGATGCACAAATCTTTTTAAACTGGGTCCATATTTCAGTGTGAACCTCAGCTGAGTGTATGTAAACCATCCCGAATATACAGCTTTGACATAAGTATCATACTGTGTGTGCATATACATGTACCTATACAATACTGCTAAGTAGTGTAAACATTAAATGGTGAGGTTTATTCTCTGTAAAGATCAGTTAATCATCTTGGTTCAGACACAAAAGGTGGAATTGTCAAACAAGGAAACTGAAATCCTCAAACCCAACATCCCCTAATTTTAAGTTGGATACATCAGCTTTCTTACAGTTCTAAAAAAACAAGATCATCTAGATATGACATCTGGAGGATGTGGTCCAAAGCCTAATGAAATCGAAGAGAAAGACCACAGTGAGCTGTGGTTTTGAGGCTGAGAATTCATTTCCCTCATCCTTAATTGATTGAGCAGTACCCACAGTTATGTACTGTACCATTTGAATTCAATGGGAAGACAGGCTTTTAGACTTTTAACTTAATGTATCATTATGAGTATTTCAATATTAATGAATTTCAGGTCTTTACATTCTTTTTTTTTTTTCTCCTCTCTTTCAGGCAAGCCCTGCCCCTATAATTGTCAACACAGACACCTTGGACACAATCCCTTATGTAAGTATTAAGGGTTTTTTAATAAATATGTAGAGTTGGTTTATTTTCACACAGAAATCTGCCTGGTATTGCATAGAAGTTATCTTATAAACAAATCTTACAGTCAGTCATTTCTTTCATAGTTACACAGTAAATTCTATTCTAGAAAAAGAAATCAGGAAAAATAATTGTACTCTGGTGAATCATGGCATATTATATACACATAATTTGTAGTTTGTGCTTACTGAAACCAGCCTTTCTTTGAAAAAAAGAAAAGTGATTGCATTAAGGCTGTCATCCTTACATGAATATTTCCTTTTAGAGCCGTGCACACCCTGCTAGCTTAATAGAAAGATACCTGGATTCACAGCGTAATATTAAAATGGTGCAATATTACTTAATTTGTCTGTCTGTACTACTTTTGTAGGTGAAAATTGCTCGTGATAAATAACAGCTGAAACTAATTTGCTTAATATTTTCTTATTATTGTCTCTTCTTTTTTATGACTTCTAGGAAATAGATTATCCTAAGAGAAATGTATGTTTTTATTAGATTTTTAAAAATCTGGTTTCTGTACAAGCATTTGATATTATTGTCATTTAGACTGTAAAATCAACTGTAGTTGAAGATAAAGGACACAGAAAAAGACAAAACAAACACACCACAAAGAGAGCAACAAGCTTAAATGATTGGGGGAAAGAAAAGCAAGTAGCACAAAGCTAGCCAGCCAGTATCTAATCTTCCTTCTTGCATCATCTTCGTCGTCTTTTCAGAGCTCCTAATTAATGTCTCTCATCTGTCGTGTTTTGTCCACATCTGTTTCTTATGATACCAATGCATAAGCCTAATTATTTATCTACCTACACAGTCATGTTGCTCAGTTCTGTCTTTCAGAAGACTGTTGATGAGGAAGTTAAATAGGGGTTGTCCTGGCCAGTTCGTTACTGACAATTCATAAAACTTAGAAATTATGGTGCAGAGCACAGGTAAAGATCACAGCCAAGAGCAATTCAGAAGAATGACAGTACTGGAAAACAGAAAATAATGAAATCCCTTGATGGGAATATGAACTATTGGGAAGGCTGGAAAAGTTAAAATAGAATTTCTCTGTTCATTTGCATTTGGCTTTTTTAAAAGGCTTCCTATCATTTCTGTCTCAGTTTTCCATCCTAACATCAGAACCATCTGCTGTGGTCTCACTTTCAATAGGTCTGTCTGGCTTTTCTCCTGTATTTTGATGAGACATTTTACACTTAGTGTTCCCTAGCCTTCCAAAAGGGACACTGTGAGCCCCAGTTCTCATTTTCAGCACTGGACCTGTGCCCAGGATCCTCTGCAGCTACGGTGTTAGAATTCCTAAATACAGATGCAATTACACCAGTGACAAGATGCTCAATCAATATGATTTATTCCCCTAACACATCCTATCAATACTTACACACTTTTATGCCACTTCTGTACTAGAGTTCCTTTCTCTTAAATAATAAGGAAGAAATGACCAAACACATTCAAGAGAAGTGTTGACAGTAGACTGAGGAGGGCCTGTGGGCTAGTTCAGTCTCCAAAACATGATGGGAACTGGATAGATCAACAGAAAGTGCTTACAGTAGAAATAGACAACTCTGAATTAGTCTTACCTTGCTCTTACTCAGTGCCTGGGAAGAGTTATTTCTCTTAGATATGGGACACAGCAGCACACTCGACACTAAGAAAGGTCAAAGTGAAGTGTATGTGCTGAGCCCAGGCCACCATAGTGCCCCACAGGACTTGGGGTCACAACTTTACAAATAGGCATTTCCTTCTGCTCAGGATCTGTATGCTTGAACATTCTCTAAAGTGAGACACAAAACAAGCTATAAACAAATGATCTCTTCTTCCAAGCTAATACTTGACAGACTGGGCAGGGAGACCTGTGTTTTCCTTCTTGCTCTCAGGAGTAATTCAGTTTAATTTAGTTTGTTTTCATTTTATGATACTTCCTCTGCAAGGGAAATGCTGTGGTCACTGGGCCAGACCCATGTTTGCTTGTGTGTACATCCCCTCCTGGTCCAGGGATTCTTCCCAATACAGGTTTAGCAAGTGGTGGATTAATTCTGGTCAATGGCCAAACACTCACTCCTCTCTGCTGTGGGTCAGAAGGAAAATAGGAGATATACAAGCAGAGTTTTATAAGAAGGTGATGAGTTAAATAGGGAAAGCAAAGGACTTTCTTGACATATTTGCTGCTGGGACAGTGTCACTGTTGAGCAGCTAGCAGAGTAATGAAGGCACTAGTTCTCAGTGGCAAGAAGGAATGACCTTTATTGTTTTGATTTCATCACATATATAGAGTTCTCAAAAGTCACCCAGATTGGTCAGTCAGAAGCCTTCCCCCAGGCCTGATTGGCCAGGCCTGCACTGCCCAAGTTCTGGGACACTGTTCCAACAGCATCCAAACTTTATCTTTATTTATAAAATACAAGAAAATTTCTCATGGGAAAAACCTGTGCTAGCCACAGGACAGGAAGGGCAAAATGGAAGGTGAAAAAACCTTGATGCTTTGCAAGCTTCCTTCAGCAACAGCCAAAACACTGGTGTGTTATCAACCTTGTTTCAGCCACACATTGAATTATAGCTCCACAGAGGCTACTATGGAGAATAAACTCCATTCCAGCAAAACCTAGTACAACCTATAGAATTGTGTGGGTCCTGTGGTACAGCCTGTAACATCATGGGGTGTTAAGCAAGTTTTGTCTCGCTTTTAAATATTTGGAAATAAAGAGAGAAATCTTCCAAACTGGATGGGTTTAGTGTATGGTAGTGCAGCCATCATCATATAATTTATTTTACAGGAAATGCAATTTAGCAGATATGCTGTAAAATATTTTTTTCTGGATGAGGTCAGTTCAGAGAGATAACAGAAAGCTAGATTTAATTATGATTTTGAAACTTGAACATGTGTCAAGCAGCTGCATTTTCAGCACTTCCAGACATGCCTGGGGAAAGACTGTAAGTGCCTAGGAACATCTCTGGTGGATGTTTAAGTATCCGTAGAGTTCGCAAGCTAGATATTAGCACTTCTGAAAGGCGCTATTGTTTTTAAGTTGCCATAAAATAAACATCTAACACTGTGAGAGCACAGCATTTTATGGATCAGAGAATCCAAGTTAAATGATTGTATTTTCTCTGCAGAAATATAAGCAGCCTTGGTGTAAATTGCTGATCCTCTCTCAGAACTATAGGGTGTTTAAAACACCCAGAAGGGCTGTTCCTTGAGACTATAATGATCTTAGATCCTTGTTATTCATCCCTGATACTCAACACTCATTGTCAAAGTACACTTGGAGTCCAGGATGACTGGATGGGAAGAACCAGAATTTTTCAGATCCTACTGATTGAGTCATGTTTCCAATGTTCACATTCTTTTTTTTCCTTACTCTGTCTTTCTCTAGTCGTAGATGGTTGTCCTTGAATTCTTTTGACTGAGTTTGCCTTCTACAAATCTGAGCACTATTTCTAAATCAACTTGTTGAATAAAATTAAAAGGCAAGGGAATACATAAGCAACTGATACGTCTCATAAAAAATTTTGACATCTTAGGTTTTGATTTCTGACTGTTGGTATTTTTTAGGTGCTTTTCATGACAACCATTTAATGCTGTCCACTCATGTATTTGCAAAAAAATGCTGCTCAAAAAAATTTAAAACCATATAATTTTTCTTTTATTTCTTTTCTTAAATAACTGTAATTTTCATTGTATTTACCATTAGAAAGTTAAGTAATCCATTTTATACCATGTAGAAATTATTTCCAAATTTAAACACTGGAATAAGCATTTATTTTAAAATTTTGATGAATCAAAATGACCTATATAAGGTCAGGCTATTTTTAGTTTTATTACATGCCAGATGGAGACTTCTCAAGATTTCATTAGGCTGTTGGCACAACCTGTGTCATTGTTTCATTTTATGGGATGTACCCCCAGTGCATTTCCAGTTCATTAAGAGCTCTACCCGTCCTCACTGCCATCTTCCACCAAAAAACTCCTGAGTGTTTTTGAGAGAGACCCCTCACAGCAATGGTCAGCATTCACAAAGCATGTTCACATGCCATCTTTACACTGTTCCACCAGAAAGAAATGTCTTTTTTACAGTTGGTATATAACTGCTAAACTGAGTGATTTGTCTCATTAACACTCTAATGATTTAAAATCACGTAATTAAACATTTTGCTACTGTTGACATTCTTCAAACCTTTCAACTCAATAAAAACCATTCTTTGTGGGGCTGGTTTTCATCAGCATGCTTTTTTTAGATGAGATAAAAGAAAAGGCCTTATTCTATTATAGTGTGTGTTATTCCTTATAATTTGGGCCTGCAGCAAGTAACAGAAGAAACAGTTAATTAAGTTTTTTTTCTAGGTTCACTGGTTTGAAAACTTTGGCTCGCCAGGCTTTGGACGTGGGAATAAATTTGATAGGAAGCTTCGATGGTACAAAACGAATTATTCTGTGGCATTTTAAGCACAATTAAACATTTGTGGGAGTTTGTTTGTTCTCTATTCTTTGGCTGTAAATTTTAGATCTCTTTGTATAATGAGAAGCATTAATTTAATAACATATGAATCATCTCATTTTCTCTGTTGCACAGAATAGGCCTTATTTATTTCTTTCTTGACTTCCAAAAAGCTGCACAGCTCAGTTAAAAGTAGCTATAAGGCTGGTTTTGCTGCATCACTTCCAGAAATTGAAGGGAGCCTCTCTATTTATCTTATGATGGAATTTTATTTTCTTTTCACTGTAGAAAAAAAAAAAATTAGCATAAGTTCACTCAGGTACTGTGGTTTTTCCCTTCCTCCCCCATCTTGTTGCAATGATAAGATCTAAGGAATATGTAGTTTATCCTCCTTTCAGTCACAATGAACTCCTTGTATTTCTTGACTTTCACATTATTCTTTCAAATTATTATTATTTTATCCTTATTACTATTTTGAGTTATTGTTATTTTATTATTGGTTGGCTTTGCTAACTATACTGCCTATGCTGAGTTCTGTGAAGATACATTCAAGTTGTATCTTGCAGAAGTAATTTTCAAACTATGTAGGTTATATTTTCATGAGCTGTACTCAAATCTTTGGATTGTTTTATGCTTGCTGCAGTGATGGCTGTGCAGCTGTTTTGGTGCATCCTGGCTTAGGGACACCGAGAGCTCAGACCCTTCCTGGTGCAGGGCAGTTCCCTGGGACACCTCCTGCTCAGGGTAGTGTGGAGGCCATGATGATGCCAAAATGGGGAGTTTAGGAAAATTTTCAGCTTTCTTCTCTGCCATTCAGCCAGTGCACCTGGATTGAGCACATTAGAAGTTGACACATAAAAGCTTAAACAAAGACTGATAAGAAAAATAAATTCCTCCTATTCTGATGGCATGGATGGAATCATGCACTGCTCTCTCAAGTGAGAAGAAACTATATCCTATTGATATAAGAGAGTGAGTTAATGAAGTTCAATGGTAAATGCAGCAGTGGTTTAACAAGAATTTACGGCCAGGTTTACTTGAGCTTTTAAGTGCATAGAAAACGGTCAGACAGAATTTTCAGAGGGATCTTCCCACTGAGCCATGAGGTTCAGAAAGGACCTCATTGTGTTCCAGCTTCTTCTCAGAGGAGAGTTTAGGTGTGTCTGGATCCTGACTTAGTCTCAGGCTTGGCCAATGGTTGATGTCTAAAGGATTTTATATTCACAATCATGGAATCAATGAGGTTGGAAAAGGCTTCTGAGATCATGAAGTCCAACCTTTGATTGAACCACAATGGCACGAGCTAGACCATGGCACTAGGTGCCACATCCAGTCTTTTCTGAAACACCTCCAGGGACAGTGACTCAACCATCTCCCTGGGCAGCCCATTCCAATGTTTAATCATCCTTTCTGTAAGATTGCCAGGTTTCAGTGTGCTTATTCCCAATTCACTTACCAAGTATCTGATGTGATAAGGAATCTCTCAACCTTGAGGACTAACCTTGAAACGCATTACTGCTCAAGGGGATATTGTGGTGTGCAGCCCACTGCCATGCAGGAAAGCTCCACAGGCTGTCCACTCTTCATGGAGTAAGATAATTGTGTCATAGTCACTTATTTGCATACTGACCACAAATTCTAGTTTCTTCCACATTTGCCTTGAGCTGGATGTTGACCAGCATTTTGATTAGCTAGATGTGTTGCCCAAATGTTGCTCTTGGCTATCACGTTGTTACCTGTCTCCCCCCATCTACTTGGAGCAAGATTCAGCCATCAGGACCAGATACATCAATGACTGACCACCACTTATGATTATTACTTGAGCAGGGATACCATTATGCAATATAAAGGGTAGGTTGGGGATAGGAGTACATTGCCACACCTGACTGTAAAAAAAATGGAGAAAATTTGTGAATTTCTGAGAGTCAGTCAGTGTCTAAAGGCTTTTATTGGATAATATGAATGTAAGTGCATCCTAGACCTAGCTAAATAAATTAGAGGAGGGAGATGGCCTTATATATTTTTACAATAAAACATGTCTTTATGTAATGAATTGCATAATGAATATTAAATGCCATGTGTGACTGAGCTGGTTTTGGCTGGGGTAGAGTTAACTTTTTTCACAGTGGCTGGTATGAGGCTGTTTTCGATTTCTGCTGAGCACAGGGTTGCTAATATAGGGGTGATTTGGTTATTGCTGAGCAGGGCTTTCACAGAGCCAAGGCCTTTTTTTGCTTTCTGTACTGCCGCTCCGATGTAAAAGTTGGGGGTGCATGGGAGGCTGATGGGAGACCCAGCCAGGACAGGTGACCTCATCTGACCAAAGGGATATTCCAGACCATATGACATCATGCTCAATAAATAAAGTGCAGGGAAGAAGGAGGAAAGGAGGGATGTTTAAAGTCATGGTGTGTGTCTTCCCAAGCCACCATTACAGGTGCTGGGGCCCTGCTCTCCTGGAGATGGCTGAGCACCTGCCTGCCCATGGGAAGCAGTGAATTAACTCCTTGTTATGCACTGCTTGTGTGTGCATGGCCTTTGCTTTCCCCATCAAACTGTCTTTATCTCAACCCACATGTTTTCTGTCTTTTACCCTTCCCATTCTCTCCTGGAACCTGTTGGTAGGGAGTGAGTAGATGGTTGTGTGGGGCTTAGCTGCTGGCTGGGATTAAACCACAACAATGAATATGGCTGATGAGCAAATTTTTGAGGACCATGGTAATAGAAGACTAAATAGAAATTCTGGCCTAAAAAGGTAGGATCTGAATTTTTACAAAAGTAGGAAGGTCATGGAGCTTGGATTTTTTATTAATATTATATTGAAATATACAAAAATATCATAATATATGTGTATACATATTTTCCACTGACTTCTCAGAATACATTTGTTGCTTCTTTCCTAATTAGTTTGACTATAGTCTTGAAAGTCAGATTACACACTTTATTATCTTTAATAACTTAAGTTTTCCAGATTGTTAACCTGCAGTTTTGTTTGTTATTTAAACTCATTTTTCAGCCTGTCATTAATGTGCATTACAATGGAAAAGCTAAAGCTGGTAGAGCTCTGTGCCAGTTGTTAAAAGCTGCGTTGGCTTGGCTTCTCTGGTTTGGCCCTTTAATTGTATCACAGCAATGTTTTTTGCCCTGGCAAACACTGCTGTGTTCTTCATGTCATTGTTTTTGCAATGGGATAAGAGGTTTTTCTTTTATAAAACAAGTATTGGCAGGCTTGATTTAAATAATGTTTGTAAAATATTTTGTGATAGCGAAAAAGCTGATACAGAATACAAAACTAATGAACTAACATAAAACAATTCCTCTTACACATCAAAAATAGAGGCATTCATTCTGCTGTCTGATGAACTAAATGGATTTTAGTATGACAGCATAAAATATATGCTGCTTCTATTGAAAACTCAAAGCAAAAGTACAGAGTGAATCTTATGATTTATTTTGCCTCTTTTTCATACCCACTGTTTTTCTACCTGAAAATATATTTTTTTCATATCTTTTCTTTTAAAATACACTGTTTTAGAAAGAAACACCTTTTAAAGGACCAAAATTATTTTGAAGTAAAAATGTGATTGTTTTCTTGTGTTTTGCTTTTAAATTCTGGATGCAATTTTTAATATCTAAGCCTTATCAAAGATATAACTTTTAATTAAGGGACAAAGCTTTACTTTCAAGTAAAATAACTTCATGATTTTAGAGGATTTAGTTTATTTTCTTCAGGAATGAACACTACTTTGAGTATTTTAGTGCTGCATATCATGCTACATAAAAAAGCAGAAAGCCTTCGTTGTGTCTGGATGTAGGTAGATTTATCAACATTCTGTCAATCCAAGAAGTAAATGCATCCTCTGGTCACATATCTAATTATTCCTTCACACTTCTATTCTACAAAATTATAATACTGTCCATTTTCAATTGCCTCTGAATAATGCTGGACTTTTGAATCAAACAAGGAGTTCTTTCTGTAGGTGTTTGATGTGTTGCAATTAGCAGATTGGGAAAGAGGAGCTTTTTGAACTGTAGAGATCACATCATACACTCATTTGTGTCCTTCAGCTTCAGGTGGACACAGCATAGTGTGTAAGGCTTCATGCTTTTTGCATTTCCTTGAAATAAATTTTTGGAGTATTTGAAGTGCAAATACTTTAGTGTTTCAGTCCAGATCATGAGTGTGCATTTATCAGTCTTAGTTCCAAAAGTCTGAAGTCTGTGAAGCAGACTTTTTGACAGAAAACTAAACTTGCCAACAGGTTTCTGGGTGCCCACTATCAGGTCCATTGGGTGACAGTGTAATAAACCTCTTGAAAGAGATACAGTGCATTGCTTTTTCTTGTTGGGCCACTCTTCTTATCCTTGTTGCCTGTCCTGGGGGGATGCCAGCCTGTCTGTGATATTGGCACGTGCTGCAGAATGCACTGTTTGCCTGTTAAAGTTTTTTGAAGCACTTAGAGCTCTGATGCAGCCTGGAATTACAAGGTCAGACCTGACCTAAATTAAATGTTGTTTGAATTTGGTTTTGTCTTTCTCTCCCTAGCCTTGAATTAACTTTTGCTTTTGTATATTTTTTTATATATTACACTACAGACCCACAGCTAACCTTATTGGGTATTGTAGCAGTAGGCTAAAGTCAGTTGGGCTGGTAGGTTTAAGGATCCAGTGGCTAACAGAAGCTCTTGAAAATATGCTTTCATGGTACAATTCATGGTCTTAAACCATCAAACCCATTGTCTTTTACATAAAACACTTGATTAGAATATATATAATTAAGACCCATGGAAGGGAGATTGGAACTAGATGATCTTTAATGTCACTTCCAGCCCAAAACATCCTGTGATTCTAAGACGTTGATAGAGCTCTTCAAGTACACAAGGCTATTTTTCCATAGCAATAGCTATATTTTGAATTACTTTGTCATAAAGTTACAGTTCTGAAGTGAATTGGGAAAAAGCATCAAGAGTACAAGTGAAAAACTGCTTATCTATAGACCTCTTTTTTTTTTTTTTGTGATTCAAGACAATGGGACTTGACTTGGTCAGTATTCACTCTATTAGAAACGTGTAGAACTTAACTGAAAGTTGTTGTGGAAAAAAATGAAAGAAGAGCTAGCACAGTGTCATCATGTTAATAGTTTTAATTATACAAAAGGAAGAAAGCTTTCCTTTTCCATAAGACTTCATTTTGGAGGGTTTCAGATTAATTGCTGTCAGAGACAAATGCGTTCCTTTGGCCTTGGATAATCTAAAAAGTAAAGAGAAAATAATTGCTCAGTATTGAAGAGAAAGCTTATTTTGATGAAAAGTGGAAAAGACTAATTTTGCTTTCATGTCTTATTGGACATATGATGCCTTGATTATAATGGTTTTTCAGTCATTTAAGATTAAGTTTGTCTGAAATTTATTTTACAAGAACTCTTCTTTGTAATTTTAAGAATATTTACTTTTTTATGCCTAGATTTGTTTGATATTTTACTTTGCAAACTACATGTTAAAGTTCAGCCAAGGCAAGGTTTTTATCCTGGCGGTACATAATGCAATATCAGTAATGACAATGGATAGAAAATACACCCTTCTCTTGTGATCTTTTATGTATTGCTCTTAAGATTATCCACTGTGTTTTCCACAGGACCATTTTCTCGTATTACTTATGGTCACTTTTTAAAACATTTTAGAATAGCTAGAGTGTGTTCTTACTCGTTCCCTACAGCAATACAGAAAGATCTCAATAGAATACCATTCCCTTTTAATAAAATTGCAAAATTAGCCATCTAAATGCTCTCTTATTTTCCCCCATTGTTAGCCAGGGATTAGCTGATCAAAACCAGCACAACTTCAGCACAGTTTCAGCAAATATTTTGAAGTCACTCCTGTTGCAAGTTGTGATTGTAAACTGTTTGGGAATATGACTCATTTCTAATCCACATTTTGCATAATAAAACCCCATGCTACTCTTAATGCAGGGATCTGGTGAATCAGACTTAATAGTAAATTACATTTTTAATCAGTGTTTAGATGACCTAGCATAGATTAGAAAACCCAAATATGCCACAGATAATATCTGTTTTCCTGATCTTAAAAATTGCAGCCCTCATAATTTTCTAAAGAAGATTGACTTAGTTTGAGGGTAATAGAAAATAAAGATTCCTATGTGAGATAAATTTCCACTTTGTTGAGATTAGTAAAGAGAAATTATAACTGAAGTGCATTTCTTTTGTATCTTACATTAACATACTCAATCAGCTCAGTCAGTCGAGTAATTCATGCCTGTAAATTGTTCTGCATAAAGATAACAACAGTTTAAAATTTTTAATTCTTTTTAGTCACAAATTATTTGTGCTGAGCACATTATGTTTTATGTTTGCTAGGCAGAAACACTTTATTGAATATTGGCAACTGGGATTGTTTTATTCTTTGCACAGCTTGAGCAAGCAGTAGTGTGGTCATAACAAAATTAATCTTGTCTGATGTCCAAATTCAGGACTTAGACTTTGCAAATGTGATGGAAAGATGAGCATAGCACACTGTGAGTTAATCTTGAAACTATTGAGCTGTACTAATATTTCAAATAATGTGCACAGTACAAGGTTGATTAATCACTCTGATTTCATCACATTCTTTCTCTTTTGTAGAAGCAGATATCTGGTATCTTAGTAGTGTTCTTTCTTATTCTAAAAATAGTAAAAGTCTTCAACTGTCCATATGACCTCTTGGTCTTTCCCTAGAGAAGTGTAATTTGCAGCTGGTGCTTTCAATACTGTTTAATTTCTTTTTAGAAGCATTGTGTATTACTTTGAAGCTGGTTTGTAAAATAAGTCAGAGAAGTGCTCTTCTTTCATTCTACGTGAATTTGAATTTCATGCAGGACACAAATATATTCTGGCTTGTGCAACTTTTTTCTGTATATCTTGACATTCAAAGATGTTCATCTTTCTTTCAAAATAAGGACCAGGAGCTGTTTTCATGTCTTAGGGAGACAAAGCTCGTCAATAAGACAGCTTGGTCTTCAGTCAGAACTGGGCATCCCTGTTTCAATCACGTCTCAATGAACTTTGTCTTTATATGCAGATCTATTGAAGGAAAATAAATTATACTTGACTTTCCCCCCAGTTCTTGAATTCCACATCTTTTTGATTTTTGGCTGTAGCTAAAATGGATTTAATTTATATTTTGTAGATATTCCCCTGCTCTACTAAAGTTAAAGCTTTAATGTGGTATAAAGTCCACCGTCATTTACACTTTGAGCACAGTTTCTTATTTCCAGGTCTTTTTCTAGCCATTGTTCTTTCCCTGCTGTTTCTTAGTGAAGAATTATTAAAAAAGACTGTGAGAATAGCTTTTCCTGTCATATTTTTCATCTTTCTGCTTTGGCAAAAATAGAAGATACAGAGCAACGAGTCTGCAAAGAATTTTTTTCTCAGTTTAGCATTGCATTGTGTTGTCTGTGATAACAAAAAGTACTGCAGACGTAGCATATGTGCATGAATTATTATAAGATGTTAGGGGGTTGCTAAATTTGGTAGCTGGATGGAAGCAAGGCTGTTGGGACTCCATGCCACAGTGCTCAGCCAGTAGCAAGGTCAGCCCTGTGTTGCTAGTGAGCACAAAGGTGATAAGGTGATAAGAAGGCATTCAGGTGTACACACATGTGAACAGAACAGCCCAGCAGTCAGTGCCTACACCAACAAAAAAAGCACCACCAGTGCTTTTGACACCATCTCCCTGTGTCCACCTCCCTGTGTGAATGCACATCTTCATGTGTGTGGTGTGAAAACTGCCTGCAGCTGGATTTAGACACTTGGTCAGTTCAGGGGAGCTGGCTCCAGATCCTTGCTGTTCCAGATGCTGGCACCTGAGGCTCCAAGCCCTGTCCAGCTGCTGGTGCTGACCCCTTTGCAGAAACCAGCATACACCCACCCTGCAGCAATTCCTCCACTTACTGAGCTGAGAAGACACACAGTCCATCCAGTAGCTAGCCCTGGATCCTTGCTCTCACTCCGGCACAGTAAAACACACAGAGAAATGGGTCTCAGTCAACCCCTGGATCCCAAAGTCTCTTGGGCAGTTGCCTTGGATCCCCTGCCCCTTCAGTAGCCAACATCTCCCCTAGTCTTACTTCCAGTTCCATATACACACTCCTGCTTTCTGACTGCATCACCTACTCTCCAACTCACCCAGCCTGATGTTTGCTGGCAATCATCCACTGCTGTTGGCATCCTTCTGCACTCCAGCTACTGGTACCACAGACCACTACACACAGACACAGAACAGAGAGCCCCTTACCCAAGAAAACAAGTAGAAATGGAGTTTAATAGAAGGCCTGACAGAAGATGTTCAGCAGGCACAGGGCTTGGAGAGGGAAGTGAACTGACCAGCCCTGTGTACATGTGACTGGTTCCCTTCATCCATGTACTCCTCTGTTTTCCTGTGCTTATTCCTCTCCAAACCACTTCTGTCCCTCCTTTTCACACACCTTTCATTCCTCACCTAAAAATCTCCTAAGCCTTGTTGCAAAGCCAAGATGTTAATTTCCTGCATGCTGCAAGGTGTCTCAGCCCCACAGGCAGCAGTGCCCTCCCCAGGCTGACCCACAGCATTGGGTGTCACCCTGAGCCAGGGGCTGAGGCTTTCCTGGGAGACAAAGGGTCTCTCTTCCCTTGGAGAGGATGGGTTCACTATTTGTGAACCTTGTGCCTCTCTGCTCGTGTGTGTGTGTGCACCTTTGATGGGCTGACGGCTCCTGTGATGAACTCAGCATGAAGCAGAAATAAATTTAATCCTGAAAAATAACTTGTCTGTGGAGCAGACATGCTGGAGCATGAACAGTGTAGTAACAGCAAGTAAAATGTCTGGTTACTGGCCTTGTGCCTATTGGAGCATTTGATGCCCAGGAGAAGATTTGCTGTGGTGGTCGGTGGAAACTAACCTTGACATATTGTTGAGATAAGAACCAGAATACTTTCCACATCTCTGCTGCCAGATAGTTCAGTTTTGATGCAGAAATTAAAGGTTTCATTATGTCAGGAAACCTATGGAGAATGTAATAAAGATACTTCATATAATTGGTAAAATATGCTTTACTTCTGGAAAGAGATGATGAAATATTTGACATTTTAAAGTAGAACTGCATGACATTAAACATTTTCAGAGTGTGTCTGTGTTTCAGTTGTGCATTTCAGTATAGTAAAAATATTCTTAGAGTATTTCTTGAATCATAGGTCTTTTCATCACTGCTTACTTAAAGCAAGAGAGCACTGAAACATTTTTCTGCTTGTTTTAAAGAGGATTATGTGTCAGCATTTTTCTCAAGCTTTCTTTTTGCTTTTTCCTCAGTTTTTAGTAAAGCTTCTCTCATCTCTGCTGTTGTATGTCAATAGGTAATCTTGAATTATTTTTTTTAGATTACCAAGCCAATGCATAGAAATTATTTTCAGAGTAACTTTCAAGTTGAGCTTTCAATATTTCATTATTGTGTCAGAAATTAGATTGATTAAAGGTGGATGAAAGTGATATTTTCCTCTCTCCTTAGATTTAGGTTGAAAAAAATTTTGTGAAAAAGTCACACTCTCTCAAACTGATGCAAACCAGTTTTTCCTACCAAAAAATCTTAAGAAGCATTTGGAACAGTTTGCTGAATATTGGCTAGGCTTAGATTGGGAACTGGTGGTGATGAGTCAGGCTACATTAGCTTCTTCTCAGGGTGTACACTGTTAATCCCTGTGAACAACAGTTACATCAATTCTCTTTCCCTGAGCTTGGGAGAAGGAGCAGAAAACCAGTGACTTTGTCTCAGCCATTCAAAATGTCTTTTTATTTTTTTCTGCAGCAAAATGAATTGGGTATGAGGGAGCTGTTCTGCTGTGCTTTTAGTAGAGTGCAGAGGCCTGTGGCTCTCTTCCCATCACACACTAAAGATCCTTCCAAGATTTTAAGAGGAATAGTGAGCCTTTCTGCTGCTATAAAAATACCTGTAAAGCAACTGAGTCATGCATAAACAGCTTGTCCTGTGGAATCCAAATTTGTTTATAATGTACTTTCTGTCTGTAAATATTCCTTATTACTCATTTTTACTAGTAGTGCAGGCATTTTCTACATTTTTTCAGGGCTGCTCCCTCCTGCAGGTCTAAGTACATTCACAGATGAACAAATGCAACTTCAGTCACACAAGTACAAGCCCAGTGACACCAGTGGGATTGCAACAGTGCTACTGACAGTAGAGTTTAGCCTTCAACTCCTGTGCTAGAGTTAACACATAAGAACAAAAGAACCCGAGAGAATTCATTGATTGTGATTTTTTTTTTCATAGGCAATGGGGTGAGAGAGCAGTGAAAGGAGTATTAACTCTCAGAGCTAAACAAAGGTAGTAGGAGACAATTTTAGGCACAAAAATATGAGTCAGAGTATGTTCCCATTTAGGAAATTGTAAGAGATTAGATTATGTTGGTTGTATATTTATTTATTGAGGAAATGTAGTACACTTATTATTTCTATTACATATATTTCATTATATGATTCCTGTATAAGCATCATGGACACAGAGAATGAAGTTAATTAGTGCTATTCTTTCCTTCCCTAAAATTTTGCCAGGTAGTATGCTACTGATTTCTCCCTAAAACTGAGAGACAATTTTATCTCGTGTTTAAATGAATCAAACTTAACCCACATATATTAATGTCTGCCTTTTAAACACTCTTACAGTTACCGACCTTTAAAATCAAATTATGCAAATTAAAGTATTAAACATTATTAAAATTACTTTTTAAGTTCCAATTTATAAGTACTTTATAATCTTTGTTGATGAAATAAGGTCAGTCAAGCAACAGCAATTTTCCATTTTTATGGATCTTGTGCATGGAGTGATAGGTTGCACCAGAAAAACAGTTTCTAGAAATGTATGAACGGTTCAAATTTTTTGAAAGGTTTGATGGATTTTCTTCTAAATCTGAAATAGAGCAGAGACAGAGGAACCTAACAAACTGAGCATTTATAACTCACATATTACCATGTCAGCACAGAAGAAAATAAGAGGCAAAGTGCTGGTGAATTTCCAAAATTGTATTGTGAATGACCTGAATTGTACAAGAAAGAACGTTATTTTGAGGAAAGAAATTGTTGCATCCAGTTCTCTGGAATTCACTGTTTCAAATTTCTTAGAATGATATACATTCTAGGTTTAAGATACAGAAAAAAAGGAATTTTCACAGAATCAGAACTGATTGGATTGGAAGGGACCCTAAAGATCATCTAGTTCCAAACGTATTTTTTAGTTCTTGCCATATTTTTAAGAAATATTTTTTTTAGGATGCAAATCCTAGAAGTCTTCATATAGTCAGTGGGCAATGTGTTTTCATGTAGTCAATGGGCAATCAGGTTCTTTAAGTAACAATTCCATCTGAAGACTAAGACGCATGGCATAAATCACCCCCCTACTTGAATCCTCCCTCCAGTACCTATAAAAAAAAAAAACAAATAACCTAGATCACTTTTTAACTTAGATGTCTACCCTTCAGATAGGTAATATGATGGCATATTAATTTCTCTTAGCATAAAAGAGAAGGTTCTAAGTACCAAAGCTGAAATGTGCACTCTTCTTCTTTTGCTAGTTCTAATTTTGTACAAGCTGGAAGTGCTAGCCTAAACAGGATTCACACAGAGATGTAATTTCATTTCCATTTACTGTGAACCCCACTTGAAACCATGATCTCTGCTTTTATGTGCTCCTGTATTATGCTTATAAAACTGCGAACTTTGTGTTGAGTCTGCATTAGCTATATCAAGTGCTTACACTTGCAACAGTGCTTACATCAGAATATGGACAAAACAAAGAGAAGGTGAAAGAAAAATTGATGGCTCATTGTAAACCTCATAAAATAACAATACCTTGGAGAAGGGTAGCAACATATTTGTTCCATATTGTAGAAAGTTTCAGCTCTGTGATGACAAAACAGCTGAAAACAAAAATCAGAATTGTTTCTGAATAGTGAAAAGGATTATGAGAAGGGAGAGCAGCAATTAGGGGAAACCAGAAGAGAATCCTTTATTCTGAAAAGGTCTTGAAATTCTGGTCAAGCAGGTGAAGCTTTAGTGAAAAGAATCAAGGAACATGGAGTGTATGAGTGGCTTAATGGGAGTCATGGGAGAAGATTATGTTTAAAGTGTAGTTGGGAAGAGATGCCAAGGTAGAAAACTAATTGCGAATAATGCTTTGGATGAAGTGGGATTAGATAAAGTAAGTTTAAATTGATATGTATGTGTGTGTGCATCTGTGTGTGAGAGAAAAACAGAACACATTTGGGAGGTAATAAGGTAGAAAAATAAAAACTGAAAAGAATGAAAATCAGAAAGCAGTGGAGGCTGAGTTGGAGACACGAGAAGTTGTGATTACAGCTGGGGAGTGGTGATTCACGATGGATAAGAAAAAATTACTGTTTTGAACAAGATTTGTGAAATGGGGTAGTGTAAAATAAAATTACAATTTGGGAATCAACCAGAGAAGAGTGATAATGGTTACTTGATAGCTGGGTATTTTCTCCAAGGGAATAAAAACAAGAAATTCAGGGTAACCGTGAGGGAGGCAGAAGGAAGAAAGGGTGAGTACTGTGACAATCACTGAAGAAGCTGACTAAAAATTAGGTCTAGAAGTGTATAAGAGACATCTAAGAAGGAAAGAATGAGTTATTAAAGCATCCTTTGAGCAGGGTACAAGTTGATCATGACTGCAGATCTTTGCAGGTTGACCAAGAGCTGGATTTCTTTAAAAAAGAGCTTCTTGGAGCTCTGCTAATATTAGTGTGTTGAGGATAATATCTTCCCTAAAGGATTTACAGTGACTGGTGGTCAAGTGCTCCCTGGGCATCTGTGGGAGAATTCACAAAGACCTATTCCTGATAAAGTATAAATTGCTTTGAAAACCATATGGTCTTTTCATTCTTCACACCTGAATTGTCATGTTATGACAAGAAATTTTTAGGTTGTGATAAATTTTGATTCAAAAAACTAAACATATTGTCCTTGTTTTCTAAAGGAAGCATGGATAAAAATAAGGAAATGGGCTTAGTTTTGCACCATAATTGAAAATAGATGTGGGATATCTCGTATAAAAAGTCCCTAAAACGTACTCACTCAGATAAAGACTAGCATGAAAAACTTTCTGTCAGCCTTTTTAGGACAGCTTGAAAACACAAAGTCATCAAATTTGAAATCAGAGAAATCAGGAGAGTGTTTTCTGTGCATTTGTTTATGCAGTAAGAAAGGAAACTTCTAATGATTTTGGAAAGTAATAATAAATGATATCAGCAGCTTTCCTTTGACAGTTAATAAAGAAATAACCCAAATCTGAAGTTATCAAAGGGCTAAATAAAGATAATTCTTTAGTTTTTCTGACAAAACAGAAATTGTGAAAGGGTATTTAAATCTAATACTTGTTAGATACCCAAATGAACTTTCTGTTTCTGAAATGTAAAATAGCATGGTCTAATGAAAGATGTCCCTTCCCCTGGCAGGGGGTTTGAAAATAGATATCTTTAAGGTCCCTTCCAACCCAAAACATTCTATGATTCTCTGATTCGATGACCATTGTAATTATACAGCAAATTGGAAAATTTTAAGGGACAAATATATCCTGAGGTTACTTGTACAACAAGAATTTGGCAATCTTGTATTCTGCTGAGGTTTGGGTAATGAGACAACTGGCGAAACCATACAGCCAAAGGAATAAAATTTCTGTGTTTAATGAAAATCAGTGTCAGGGTAGTTATCTTCCTATGCATATAACAGAAGTAGCAGAAGCGGTCTTCTTTCTTGGAGATGTGTGAAAAACAATACCCAATTAAATATGATTAAAAAGAGTTTTGCTTGTAATAAAGGTCTACAGATGTAATTTTTAGGCAAAACAATCTCTTCTTGATAACAAGACTTAGCATAACAAACAGCTGTAATTACAGCTTTTATTAGAAAGGATAGGTGCAGGGGTTTTGAAACAGTGCAGTTGTATAAACTGTACACATTTTGGTTCTGTTATTGCCATTATCATAATACAGTGCTTATCATTAAAATTCATATGATGAAATATATATCTTATTGAGTGGGTGGATGCAGTTGTTGTAAGGTAGAAGTATAGCAAGGACAAATTACTCAATGTTTACTTTTCTAGTGTAAACAAGTCCATAAAATCAAATAATTGCAGAAGTAAAATGAAAGAGCATCAAATTACTAATATGATGATGATAAAAGAATCTTAAAAGGGCTTAATAATGTGACAGAGTGTGTGGCAGAAAATGAAAAACCCAACAGAATGTTTCTCTGAATGATTTTAAGAATCTAGCATAATCTGTAGAGTTGTTTCCAGCAAGCGACTACTTCAGCTGCTTTTGCCACCCTTGAACTGCAGTAAAGGAGAGAAACTTCCAGGAAAGTAAGAGTCTTCACATAAAGGAACAAACAAATCTGAGTTTGTCAGGTCCTTACTTTGGCATTCTGTGCGCTGGGCTTTATTTTAGATTTTTCACAAAATTGTATATATAAACCTCTCTTTACCTGTTCCTTACTTCTCATTCTCCTGAAAGTGTCATTTGAAGATGACTTGTGCTTTCTCTAAGAAAGATAAGTGAACTCTAATAGATAAGGGAAAATCTCTCTTGAATGGTAGAGTCTAGATAGTTACCATACATTACATCTTTCATAAATACATTTTCTTGTCTAGAGTCCTCTAGAATAAAAGCTGCAGCCGTAAATGAAAGATAATTGTTACCTTGCCTTTGCAAGGGATTCTTTTAAACATTGGGGCTTAATTAAATTATGGTAACTTAATTCTAAAGGGCTGTGCATTTATCACACTCTGGATCATGAGCATATGTAAGGTCAGGAGGCTGAGAACTTTCTTGCAGTGCAAAGTGTATGCTGGTTATGCAACAGAGGCCCTTAAAATTGTCTGAAGATTTCATGCGGATCTGCTCCCATGCAGCATTTTTACGTTTTGTCATGGTCAGTAGTATCTTTGTTCTTCTGCTGGAAGTAGAACATGTTCCTGGATGAGACACAAGTTGATTCCAGCCCCTGTGCCCTGAAGAAGGGGTGCAGTTGGTTGTGTCCTCCCATGGACCTCATCTTGTGCACCACTCACCCACTCCTGCCACACTCCTGTGTTCCTTTACTGTCACAGGTGGCGTTGAGCATCTTTCTCAGAATAATGCACACCAGTGTTCCAAATCAGACAGGGAAGCCAACAGCAGTGGTTCTTGGCTTTTAGAGAAGGGGAAAGACTGAATTGTTCCTCGTGGATATCCTAACTGGTTGGGCTTGTGGGAGCAGGTGTTGGATATCATGCTGGGCATGTGCTGCCAGCTACAGGTGCAGACAAGCCCAGAGAAGTGATCAGAAAAGCTGCTAAACCGGAGATCTGGCCTTTCAGTGGTGCATAATTATGAAAGACATACGGCATCCCTTAAGCAGAAATTTGTTACCAGTCTATAGCCAGGAGAAATGCAGAGAAAACAGATTTAAGGCATGTGCTCACCAAACTTCACACATCGTTTTTAGGCTCTGTTTGTACACAGTGAAAGGAAACCCCAGGGCACAATTCATCTCACCTACCTGAGATTTCTAGTGTAGGATGAAATGAGTTAAGACCTCCACGTGCCTGTTTTTTCTCACTTGAGTATAGAGTTAGGTGACTACCTCACATTTCAGCATTATGAATGTGAATTTTACTTGAGATTAAAAATATCTGTCACGACAAGCTTGCACTCCTGGAAGCTGAGAAAGAATTTTCCCAAACAGCTGGGGAATGCTGATGATTCCTTTGATTGTGGAGAAAACTGTATGAAAATGTTTGTAATTTTTCATAATTATCTAAAACCATGCAGGCTATAGCAAATTTTGCTTTGTGTTCTTGCTGCAATCTGATATAAAATCAGGACTAGAAAATTCATGCAAAGAGAGACACAAGCATAGTTAGCCACTGCTTCCAAGAAATGGAAGTTGCAGGTTCAGACAGCTTGTTTAGGTGCTTTGACAGGCCAGAGACTGTCAAGTTAAAATGTACAAAAACAGAGGGTATGTCCATATGCTGCTAAATGAGAGCACCAACAAGCCAGTTCCAGTGCTGGAGCCATGATTCTCTTCCTGCCTAACTGTTGGCTCACTCCTTGGCTATTTGCTTCCAGCAGGCTCCAGACAGAAACAGCCCTAAGCACTGAGACTTGGCTGAAAACTCTCTATAATTTAGCAGTGTAGGTGAAGCCAGAGAGTCTAAATATGAAATAAAATGGTGCTAGCAATCAGTGGTACTGCATACAGCATCATTCCACCTGCCTCAGGTGGGTACAGTATCTTCTTAGATCCTTTACGAAATAAATATATTGGATTGCTGAGCAACCAGCAAAACAAACAGGGCAGTGAATGGCATATGCAGACATGTATGTTTAAATAACAAAAGGAGATGGATCAAGATCAGCTTTTTAATTCATATCACCCCTGCTGCTATGGAACCTGATAATGGATCTTTGCTGCAATTAATTTTGATTTGAATTGAAGGCATTTTCAGAATCGCCACTGTGGATGATAATAGAAATCCCTTAGATGGTCATAAGCAAGATACCATTTGTGTGCAAATACAAATTGAGTATTCAGCTTGTGTTTTCTCCTTTCATCTTTCCACAGAGGTTGCTCATTTCTCATATCCCTCTTTTTCCCATTTTGCTGCACTAACGAGTTTTTAATGCAAAGGAAAAGCGATTATAAGCAGTGAAGCAAAGACAGCTTTATAGAGCAAGACTGAGGAATTGAAGACATAGATCAGAGCTACCCACCAACCTAAGATGAAAGAGAAGTTCATGAAAACAGAGACATATAGACAGCTTTGATTTCATTATCATTAGACAAGAAAGGACAAAAAATGGAATAGCTATAAAGATGTTCATACATAGTAAGTTGCCTATATTGATAAAAGAGTATATGCAGAAAGCAGTCAAGTGATAACATAGGACAGAAAAACATCCTGTAGTAAAATTTTTTTGTTCATCTCTGGGTTTAGTGTAGTGTGATGTGATTACCCAATCATAATAAACTAGGGGTGGTTATTGTTATTATTATGCACATATTAAATATTTTATTCACTGATGCTGTGTTTTCATGCAATTGTTAAGCATGAGTTGTTTGTTTGGACTTTTCTCTCTCTTTCCTTTTCAAAACAGGTTCTAGGGATTGTGTTTCTGTTACTGATTTCATGGGTTATCAGATATTGAATTGTAAACAAATTAAATAGTTGGTGGATTTCATAGGAAGCTTTTGTTTGGCAGATACATGTACCTTGTTATAATATTCACAAGAGAAGTACCTAATTACATTTGAAAGGTGCTTGACTAGATAAAGAATGATTTATGTACAGTGTTTTATGATTGCAGTTAAGAATCTAATACAGAAAATTAGCAGTTGGGAGTGGGGAGGAGTGATAAATGTTCTTGTTCTGAGAAATAACAAATTTGTTCCTCCAAGATGAAGTCAATCCCAATGCTTTCCTTCAGTTTAGGTCTTGAAAAATATTTTTTTCATTAAGTATAAACTCAGAAAAACACTAAAACCAAACTATTTTTCATCACATATCCCATCATCACAAAAACTAAAATAGCATGAACAGTATATTCTTTTTATTTTTTTTTTTTAGTTTATAAATATTTTCTGGCCAAGTAAAAAAACATGCTGACTAGTTCTATCAAAGTGAGGCTTTGAAATTCTTCTGAGATTTTAATGATAGCAGCATTTTGATTGCTCTGCAGTTTACTTGCAACATAGTGAAGCTTTGTAGCTTTTTCAGATGCTCTACTCTACCCATTTAAGAAATGAGAAAAGGAAGAAAGGTATGTTAAGTGAGTTGCCAGAAGGGACAAAAGAAATCCATGTCAGACTGGAACAAGGTTTTGGAGTACTGCTTAAATCAGTGTCATGTCTTCAGCTGATAGATTTCTTGTCCAGCACAATCCATTTTGGTGCTCTACATTTGGTAGCTTAATTTATTTTGACAGTGAGACTCAGCATAAGAATCACATTAACATTCTGTGCCTTTTTGCCATTCAGCTGTCTCTTGCAAAGGTCCTCTGTCATGTTCTTGCCCTAGGTTAAGATACTAAACAAGATGTATTTCAGTGTATATATCAGTGAGTGATTTTTACATAAGTAGTATGAATTTCCTGTCTGTTTCTGTATTGCAATATAAATTGGAGCTTGTAAGACAATGCATAAATAATTTTTATCTTCCATTGTGAGAATATTAGAAGCAGGTCTTCTATTTTGACTAGATACTATTACCTTGGAATCTATTTAAATGCTTGCACCAAGTCCACAAACATGCTGTATAAAATATCAGTCATATTATGTTAGTGATTTATATATCCCTTACATTCTGAACTTTTACTGTTCTCTAGTTCATAGGCTTGATTACACACCCCAAGACTAAGGGGAATAACTAGTCTATACTTCAGAACTTCTCACCCATATGTTGAAAAATCTGCTTTAGTAAACTGATGATACTGGAATATGAAGAAGTTACCTTCCATAAGGATTTAAGGAATTTTCTGATTTTATTTTCTTTAGGTCAATGGAACAGAAATTGAATATGAATTTGAAGAAATTACTTTGGAGAGGGTAAGTATAATTTATTCCCTCTTATAGGAAAAATATAATGTGTAATAAAATAATGCAATTAATTATGAAATTAAAAGTGGTTAAGAATAAAATTGTTTATATTTTGAATAAATATGTCCACTGTTTATTCTAAACTATAAAAATGTGAGTGATACAACAGATAAGTCTTTCATGCTATTCAGAAGTTTCAGGTTTAGCTACTTGCATTCAAAATGCTTTTCTTCCCCGTAAATCTGTCAGTGCTCAGTTGGGTGTTTGGTTATTGTGAAGAGCCTCTGTGATTTGGTAACTCCCTTTAACTTGTCAACTGGTATTGTGGAATGTTTTCTCTTCACAAATCTTTGTTTTCCTTGCATATCTGCATAATAGAGGGCGTGTAGCATTATACTATAAAACAAAAATTTCAAAAGGGTTTTTAATGTTCACATGGCTACATAAAAGCTATAGACCATAACTATGTGCAAAAGAGATATTTATTCAAAGGCTGAATTACCTGAGCTATAACCAGGGCTTGCAGTGAAGGCTTTGTTGGTAATGTGGTTTGAAAGTAGCACCAAAACCAAAGAGATATGTGCTGTACCTTGTCTCCCTGAATTTGGTATTTTTTCCTTGCCTTTCGATTGTGTAGCTGTTGTCCTTACAGTGCCAACTTAGTCTAACACAGGTCAAGGTTAAATGGGCCATGTAGGGTGTGAGACAGAACGTCTAAGCTTTGTCATGTGTCATAATGCCTGCAAATATTTCTAATGGATGCAAGAATGTCATTGCTGAATTCCTTCAGTGTTCTACCAACATCTTGGTAACACGAAGTTTTTCCATCTTGAAGCATAGTTCAGCTTCTTTCTACATGAAATGATTGAATGGAAGGACAGATTTGTCAGGATGTGACTGATACCATATGAATAAATGCCTGTAAGGTTGCAAATTGCCATTAAATTAGGTACTTAAATGATATAATTCACTGCACTTTTTCTGCATGTTATATTTTTAATTGTCCAGGATAATGAATTCCATAACCATTCTACTCAAAGGGATACAAGTTTATGTTCTCATTGATTTGCTCTCTCAGGCAAATGATGAAAGAGCAATATATCTTTTTATCATAGTCTTCCTAACAAATAACACATAAGGTTATAGGCACTTTTTATCTACTGTCTCTCAACTTACTTGCACATCACTAGTTATTCATCAGACTAGAGTTTCCAAAGGTCACTGAACAAAAACCAGAACACATGCCTCCTGGCTGATATTTTGAAAACCACTTTATTTTTAACATATGTGTAAGTTATCAGTGTACACACTGCAGAATGAATGCGATTTGCATCTCCTGTACCTGTCAGATGTGGATAATTGGTTATTTACAGTGCAGTGTAATATCAGCTAAAGGCTGAACAACAATAGCAAAAAGAGATACAGATCTTAATGGACAATGTTTCAGTTGTTTTCTTGACAATGCTGGATCTGTGGTTTCTGATTACTGCTGCTTGAAATGTTCTGTCACATGTATCAGTGTTTTGTCTCAAAGGCAGGGTACTGTGTCTGCTGGTTTTTGTGTGAGATATAAAACACAAGTGATTGCCTTTAAATAGCTGTCATTTGTGTCAGACTAAAAGCGTTTTCAGAAAAAAAAGACATTCTCCATGTTGATTACCCATTTTCTTCCACAAAACTGCTTTTAGAAATTAGGGGAAAATAATCTGTCTGTATTTAATAGCGAAGCTGCAAAATATATTAAGGCTGCTGCTTTTGAGAAAGAAAAACGTAGTATGCCTATACCAAACAGCTAGTAATAAACTGCACATTTTAGTCTAGTTATTCAAGTCACAGAATTCTGCATCCCCAAAACCATCAAAGATTTTCTCCATGAAATGTATAGATACTTTGAAATGGTCAATATGATTAAAAATATTTTACAATGTAAAAAAAAAAAAAGGTTGAGGGTATATTAGGGCCTTTGCACTGTTACCTGCTTTTTTGAAGAACAGAATAAAAGGGAAGGAGGTAAGGAATTGATTACTTCCGAGCACTTCCAAGTCTCTACAGCCACCATTAATTTAATTTTAGGAGATCACTTTCATCCCTAGGTGACATGGATTTGTGGGATCTGTTCTTGAAGAGAGCTACTGGCTTTGGTGTGAACCTTGCCTAGGGTGAAGCAATGTCTCCATCCCTTGGGGTGAAATAGGGCTGCTGTGTGCATGTTGGCAGAAAGTCTCCAGTGTGGAGCTGGGGAGCAGATCAGCAGGGTCTCAAAAATGCCAAGAGCAAACTGTTCTCATGGTCTGGTGAGAAGGACATTGCAGGGCCTTCTGAGCATCCCTGAGCTGCCCAAGACCATGCTGGTGTACCAAGAAGTTGACTGCAAGGATACAGTAGGTTTGTGAAGAAAGCTTTTAATTTTTTTTTTTTTTTGCTCTTTCAAATAATCTTATTCAGTTGTTTCTATTTAAAATGTTGTGCCCTAGTTTGCAGTTAAAAAATACTTGGGGATTTTAGATTAAAAGGCTTCAGTGAGACCTGACATAGACGATTAATTTGCAGCAGATCCACCTTAAATCTCGTCAGTGCTGTTCCAGGAGTTAAAGAAGTTTTAAGTACACCCCTGTCAGCCCTCTCTTTAGTGGATGCTCTTATCCCTTTACTCTTCAGTTGTGCCAGCCACTTCTCAGGTACCTTCAACAATATCCGAGCTCATTGTTAAATCATTTAGAGCTGTCATAAGAACACACTTGAATAACAGTTACAGAGTTAAATGAAAACAAACAAATTCTCTTATATGAAAAAAAACCCCAGTTTAAATTTCTTTAGATACCTCAGTGAATATGTGAGATTCTCTGTTAACTTACCAGCATAAAATACAGATCCAGGTGTAGACTAAAACTTTGTGATTAATAAAAAAATTACAGTGTCCAAATGCACACTCAAAGTTCTTCAAAATAAAACATTACCTTGCTCTAGCTTGAATATTAAAGACATTTTAAAATGGAAACTACATAAAATGATTCATATTAGTGTAGTGATGTTAGTCTTCCATTACTGAAACACTTGAAAAAACCATACCCAGCACTATCAAGAGACTGATTTGATTCGTAAATCAGTGGTCAGTGTAAGAGATAATCAAATAGTCTCTGGTACAAAGCCTAACCAACTTCTCTAAGCTGGAGGAAAGTTTTAATTGATTGACTCCTTGGTGCAAGGACTGTGCTTACAGACAAATGCTGAAGAGAGGATTTTAATAGAGGTTAGAATATCAGGCAGTATAAATACTTACCCTGAAGAAAAGTAAAGAAAGACAGTGGGTCACTTAATGATTCATGCTGGATTCATGCCAACTTGAACATCTGAGTTCAGATCTCAGAACCTTTTTCCTCATCTATCCTTGCCTGCTTTTTAGATGTTAGGGAAAAAAAAAGGGCAGTTATGATCAGTAAAGTTGTTTTCATAGATTCTTTTCATGTTCAGTATGTATTTTTGTTCTGTATCTGTGTAAAAGGAGAAGAATATTCGTTTTTGTAGAGTAGATTGTTTAGAAAAATTAAATTCCATCAACGCTGGAATTAAAGACATCTAGTTCCCAGTGCATTTGCATCCTGAGATTGACTGACCTTGGTAGCTAAACACGTCAAGATCTAAATGAGAATTTTCCCTAGGTTGAGACATGCACGAAGTGTCTCTATTTCTTTTTCTTTTATACTCCTGTGAATTTTCTGGCCCATCATAACAAGTCAGGTTACACTGCAGAATGTCCCCGGTTTTTAATGAACCTTACAGTTTCACAAAGATTTTCAGAACTTGTTTTGTTTCCCTCTAACTTTTTCAGATTTCATTGCAATTGCCTATTGTCTCACTACAGCTGAGGGATAGACAGGCATGAATGCTCAGAAAACATAATTTTTCCTCATTAAATCAGGTTAAACATATTCATAGAATCCATTCCATAAGAATAAATTCTCAATGATGATTTATGATCTTGGAGCATGCTGTGATAACTCTGATAAATTTAATTCCATATCCACCACATGCTCTGCTCAGCAGAGAGCCTAAAAATCCACTGTCTCCTTCCCTTTGACTTGATAGTTCAGTGACATCGAGCTCCATGAGAAGATTTAATTTTTCTACTTCAAGATTATCATTCTCTAAAACATTGGGTTTCTACATTGCACCAAATTGAAGGACTTATTCCAATCTTAACTAGAAAGGCTAAAACTAGCCATAAGTGAACTTAGCTCAGTTGGTTAGAACATAGTGCTAAAAACACCAAAGGTTGTATGCTCAATCCCCATATGAGCCATTCACCCAATAGTTGGACTTGATGATCCTTGTGGGTCCCTTCCAACTCAGAGCATTCTGTGAAATTATGGCTTAAAGGCTAAAATTTAAAAATCGTGAGGAAGCAGTGGAAAAAGAAATCTGTGTGCGTTTCAGGAAAAAAAAATTATTCCAGGCCTCAACTTTTAATTACTCTGATACTTGTAAAACCTTAGAAATAATCACTATTATGTTATTAATCATTCTGTTTTCATCACTAATTTCCTATGTGAAAATGTAGACGTTTTCAAAAATATGAACAGGTGCATTCCACTGAACACTGAGGAACAGTGAGAATTAGATTGTATTCAATGGCACGAGTATTTTAATTTGACTTGATTTTTTTTTTATGCCTGTCTATATATCTTGGGTTTTGTAGAGATCACAGAATCATAGAACAGTTTGGGTTAGAAGGGACCTTTAAAGACCATCTAGTCCAAGCCCCCTGCAATGAGCAGAGATACCTTCTCCTAGATTAGGTTACTCAGAGCCTCATCCAACATTGTGTTGAATGTTTCCAGGGATGAGGCATTTTTCTAGGCAACCTCCTCCAATATTTCACAACCCTCATTGTGAAAAATGTCTTCTTTAGACCAAGGCTAAATCTGCCTTCTTTTACTTTAAAACCCTTGTCCTAAATATACAGGCCCTGCTAAAAAGAAGTCTGTCCACATCTTTCTGAAAAGTCCCCTTTAGTTACTGAAAGGCTGCAATAAGGTCTCCATGGAGCTGTCTCTTATCCAGGCTAAACAACTCCAACTTTCTCAGCCTGTTTTCACAGGAGAGGTGCTCCAGCCCTCTGATCACCTTTATGGTCTCCTCTGTATTCAACAGATCCACATCCTTCTTCTGTTGGGGTCCCTGAGCTGGACACAGCACTCCAGGTGGGAGCTCATCAGAGCAGAGTAGAGGGGCAGAATCACCTCCCTTGATCTACTGGCCATGCTGCTTTTGATGCAGTCCAGGATATACTCACATGTCCAGCTTCTCATTAACCACAATCACCAGTAGTGAATCTTCTTTCTCCCTTTTTTTTTTTTAAGGCCTTGGCAGTTCATGCACCAATATGCTTTGACCTCATGGGGTTGAGACTGTAGGACGCCACAGTGCCAGGAAAGTGCTCCTTTAAGTGTTTCAGAAAAAACAGAGTGGAAGGGACTGGTCAAGAAATAGCCAGTAGGAAAACGTATTTTCAACATTTAAAACTGTATGCTTTAGATGCCTTTTGAGAACCCAGGGTGCACAAATCAATATTCAACCATCAACAGCCCCAGTGGAGCAGTCTGGCATCTTCTAACAGGAGAAAGTGAATCTTTTAAAGTGAGTGTCTCTCAGGTACCTGATGAGCTCCACTAAACTCAGAGTCACTCTCTGAGTGTTTATTTTTGCAGAACTATAATGATTTCTTTATAGTTGAAAGCTTTCTCTGTGCCCTTAGTACATTTCTTCTTTGATAGGCTTTGCTTGCTTCCTAAGTGGTAGTTACTCTTGCAACCTCAGACTGAAATAAGTTATAATTCAAAGACAGAATCCTCCCTGATGACTAGTTTATACCAGGTTCATAGTAGAATAGTCACCTATAGGTGTTTATTGCTAGAAAGCTTACCCACAGGACTTTTTTCCTGGAAGGGGTCTACAAGAAGAGGCAGCAGTGTTTGTATATAGTACTGAGTTATCAGCAAACAGAAAATGAAAATCCCTTCTTTTTCATATCTGGTCAAATAATTTGAAATAATGATCTCTTGGGCATCCATACAGAGTCTTTGTAGTGTATTTCTCTGTGTGTATATAAAATATAGTTCTGTGAAATAAAAATAGATGTTAAGAAAGATCCTTGAAAATACATGTGTAGTGCATGCAATCCTTGTGCAGGAAATTCTGGTCTGCCTTCTAATTCCAATCACATCGCAGTTTACAGCAGTTTAGAGTTGCACCTGATGGTCAGTTGCATCAGTGGCAGTTGTTCACGTTCAGAGAGGTTTCTAAGTACTGGAAAGGGCAGGCTCTGGCCACTGAACGCAATGGCTGAAGCAAGGTCTGTGCTCTCCTTCATCTCTTGTGTCCTACCAGGTTTTGCCTTGACCTGAGGTTGTGCAGGAGTGAGCAATGAAAGGAGCTAAAGGGGTCTGGTGTGCAGTCCTGCTAATGGGACACTGAAATACCAGGTCAACATTTTCTGAAAAAACCGCAGAATTTGGTTGCTTTAGTTCAATGACCTAAATTAAGATTCTTTGGAACAGTCTGATTTTTTTCTGTAATATTCCTCGCCCAAAGCATGTGATTTTCTTTCACCTCAGAGCAGCCCTAATTTGGTACCCAAAATATAACTAATCACTGGAAAAGTTTGTTCTTATTCTGTCAGAGGTTCATTATGCTGAAATTATTCCTGGTTGTAGAGCTGTACATGTCTTGTGGGGGCCTGTTCCACCTGTGCATGGTAGAGGTACAAAACGTGCCAGCCCAGAGTATGTGGGGAAAGACAGAAGAGCTGGGAGAGGGTGGGCTCTGCCTTTTGAGAAACAGAGGCTCCTGCCTGGTGTTCTAAGGTTTCATCCTCCACATTCAGTGTCTGGGACTGGAAACTCAAAAAACCCACATAACTGTCTCACTGAAGACTATTGAAAGTGAAGACTAAGAGAAGCAAAGGAACAGCTGTCAGGTATTAAATCCCTCTTAGAGGTGAGAACAAGCTATTTTTATTTATTATTATTGCTGCTAACAATTACACTGCTGAGGAGCACAAGGAGGTAGAACTGCACTGCTGCAGCACTGATAGTATCCTGAAAACAGTGAGAGGACGAGGAGGACTGGCCTTATCTACAGATAGTGATGTCTGGACTGCTTCAGAATACATGCTGCCAGAAGGATCTGAGTTATCCAGGGAAAACGCTAAGAGAGCCTGTGGCTTTCCCTTGAACCTTTGTTTATAAGGAAGATTTGCCCTATATTTCATTGTTGCTACAGCTGAGCAGAGGGTTCATCCTTTCCCAGCTGTGAAGTCACAGCACTTTGCATCCCAGTAGGCATGACAGGAGATGTGCAAAGCCATGGAAATGGAGACAAAGGAGAGGAAAAGGCTATAAGTGAATAGCAGAAAAAAAAGTAACTGCTACACTGCTTAGAAAAAGAAGCTGAAATAACACTATTCAGTTAGCTCCCTCTGGGTGTCTATCAAAGAAATTATTATTTTTATATTATTTTCTTAGAATTCTGCTTTTAAATCCAAGTGTCTGAAAAACATTTCATGGATCCTAGCTTGGATAAATCAGAATAGTGTATTTCTTTGCATGTATCACTTCAATGCCATTTAAACTCCTCTAAGGGCATTATTGCAGTGAAGGATGTCTCCACCCATGCATGTGTGTTAGCTTTATATTTCAGAGTAAAAAAATACATAGCTTGGTTTTACACCTGATGACTCAAGCTTTCCAAAGCAAAGAATAACTGTATTTCTTTTAATTAATTAGGATTTTATTCATTTGTATATGTAATTTTTAATGTTTATGTATTCACTGATTCATATAGTAATTTCTGGGTATTTCTTAAGATGAGGGGTTCACAGTTTATTTCAACGAGTCCTCAGGTCCAGGGAAGATTAGGAGAGTTTTCCTGTTAAGAAAGAAACTTTAAATAACTGAATATTCTGTTACAAAAGCTCATGATGGCATTTTAGTGTGTTCAAAATAATCTGAAGCTTTGAAGAATGCTCAAGCAGACAAATAAAACTGGAGACTGTTTGCCTTTTTTTTTTAAATTTAATAAGAGTCACTTGACACACTGAGCTATTTTGTTCCCAAAGGAGTAAATTTCATTCTCCAACATAGTGAATCACAAGCCTGAATTTACTTAAATTCTCTGCGTTGAAAACTCACAGCAAACTTGTTCAGGGAGAGAATATCAGTAGAAAATACAGACCCTAGAAAAAATGCACTAACACAATATTAGAAAGTATTCTAAAAGTGACAGAAACAAAATAAATCAACTGCAGGGGGAAAAAATGGTATATTCCATATAAAAATTAAGTAAAGTTGAAAAGTTAAACATCATTTATTTAAGAGTTCAAAACCTACCTTTGTGAATATAGGAAAAAAATTTTCCATGTTTATCTCTACTTGAATCTTATCCCTTTAACTTTGCCAAGATCACCAAGACCTTGAGTTACCTATTATTTGAAAAGTTACTTCATGCAAATCATAGCTGCCTCGAGGCAATGTTCTGCTGCTGGTTCTTTTAAATTATTATTATTATTATTATATTGACATTTTACTTTTCAGGTAATATCACTCATTTATTACTTTTCTCTCATTTCCTAACTCACTCGCTCTCAATGCAGAGTTTTCAGGGAGTGATTCTGCTGCTTTTTTGTATTATATACAACTTTACATGAAAATTGCCTTGGCTTCAGATGAACCTATTTTAGATGTGGCCTCTCTGTTTATTATCTGTAGTTGATGAAGTGCAAGCTTTGTCTCACTCCTGTTTGGAAAGTGAGCATCTAGTGCAGGCAGTTTGTGAAGCTACCTTGACAGTGAAGTCAAACCTGCAGAATATTGCAGTTTCTGAACTGAATACTTAAGTGCGCAGTAGGTAATATTGGTCTAAGGGAAAAAAGCTTTGTACAATGAAACAAGGCAGCCTTTGGTGTCGTATCCTAGTCCTCCAGTCTGATGCAGAGGAGCAGACCTCTTCCCTCCAGCCTAATTTTGCCTGGAAATAATTTTGCAGGAGTTTAAACCAGATTTAAGGGTGTTCTCAGTGCTTGGATTATGTCCCCATTTTCAGGAAGTGCAAACAAATAGGCATTATGCTTCACACAGTTTGACTTTTCCAAACTGGCGAAAACTGGCATTTTGGAACGGGGTGCTCAGGGAAACAGAGGAGTCACCATCCCTGAAAATGTTCAAAAAACAAGTACACATGGCACTTCACAGTACAGTTCAGTGGGCATGGTGGTTTTCAGTCAATGGTTGGACTTGATGATCTTGGAGGTATTTTCCAAGCTTCATGACTCTATGATTCTGTGAAAAAGCCTGCCAGGAGAAATCATTCTCAGTGTACCACCCAAGAAAACCCGAGGTATTCCATACTGTGATACTGCACATCAATCAGCACTAGTCACTAATGAGCAGAACTGCAAGCATCACTTCCAAATAAACATTCCAGTTTTGAATAGAAGGTTCTGGAGCACTAGTGCGAGAGTATGTATACACTAAAAAGTAAGTTATATATGTTTCTGAAAGGCTGCCTTTTCCAAGAAAATATGTAGAAATCTTTTTGTTGAAAGACCGAGAAAGCAGGAAAAAAAAAAAAGAGCCAGTAAACATTGGTTTGACTCAGTTTTCACTTAGTTTTGCAACTGTCATTGGCAAATAGCATGTAGATTTCAAATACGTACATTTAAGCAAATGAGGGAAATGAACCTCAATTTACCGGTAGAAAATGACTCATTCTGGAGATGATAATAATCACCTTGCAGCAAAGATGGTCATTTTCAAAACTTTAAAAAGGCATCTTTGATGTACTAGATTTATCTCTTAGAAAAAGTAATGTTTTTCATTGCAGAAAATTGCCTTTCATTTTTGTTATAATTTAGAATCAATTGTAATGCATAAATTAAGGCTGCACAACCTTGAGGAATCAGTATGCCATTTTGGTAGGGAAAGATATTGCAAAGATGTAGAAGAATAGGAGGGGAAAAAATGCTGGATTACGCAGACTGAATTCCCCAACTGTCATTGCTGTGCATAACACATTACCCCAATAAAAGATTAGAATTTTTTCTTTAGATTCAGCATTGCAATTATTTTCTGTTCATATGCATTTGTATTTGAAACGGTCACAAGGTCATTTGTGTGCCACTTAGAAATACCAGTTATAACTTATCTTTGACTCTATGAGGGGAAGAAAAGCTTTTCCTTGTCATAAGAGGGCTGAGAATTTATCTGATGTACTTTTTTTGCAAAGTAGTTTTGCAGGAGCAATGGCCCACTTTGCAGCCTGTAAAAGTTCTTTGAAATTGTATTATATGGACTGTTTCCTCTCAATTTTTAACCTGTGTTTGAAAATGAAACTAGATGTCAAATGGATAAGGTAACTCCAGGTACGTGATGCAATAAGTAGATGACAATTGTATACTGCTTATGCATGTTTTATATTGCAAGATACTGCTTTACCCTAATTTGAAGGGTAAGAATTTAGGGTAAGAACCCTAAGAATTTTACCTAGCTGGTGAGACTCAAGCATGGCTGGAAAGTCACCTTGTTCAACTTAATGTGATACATGAATTCTGACTGAATTCTATGAATAATTTATTTTTGAGTGGTTTTTAATTTTGCAGAGTTTAAATTGTTCCACTTTTCCTGTACCTCACCTGCAAAGGAGAAGAGAGCTCCTGGTAGCCATGTAATACAAAGATTGCCATTAACAGGGATTACATTATTCAGGAAAAAAACAACCAAAACCCACAAAAAACTAACCAAACCCTCTCCCCACCTCAAAAAAAAAAAAAAATTATAGTCTTGTAACTTTATTAATGTTGAATAGTACTTTAAAGTGAAAATAGTTCTCTTAGCTGTGAGGAGGATGATCATGTACTTTCTGTTGCTATCTATTTCATGATGGGGAAACTTGAAGCACAGAAAAGCAGGCCAACTGTAAAAATAGCATGAAAACAGACGTGTCTTAGGATCTGTAGTTTAGTAGCCTACTTTTTGAAGTCCCCTTTGAGAAGTACACAGTGAAAAGTACATATTCCATTGTTATCAAGGACCTTAATAGTACTGCAAAATTTACATAAGTTTAGGAAATATGGGAAAGAAGATAGCATTTATATACTCTGCTAATGTCCCTTGAATTTTTAAGAAGGCTAAAATATGTGCACTTACTACTTGTCCATCCAATATTTATTTAGGAATGAAAATAAGTATTTGACAAATAGATATTTTTATTATATATCCAAAGCAGAAATAGGGCTACATCACACAGTGAGGCATTTTCACATGTTTTTGTCAAAAAACATATAATTAAGACACTGAATATTTAAATCTTAATTGGATTTTTAAGCAAGGAGAAATGCCATACCTTTGCAACTTATATTGCATGAATATGCTTAGAGATTTCATATTAAGCATTCTCATGGGAAGTGTAGAGATCTATTGTTACAGTTCAAGTGGGAGGAAGGTCTTTCTGAGAGGAAGCCTAGAAAATGAATATGGCTTTTTTAGGTGTTTTTGTTATAATGTGGCTCAGAGAGAAATGAGTGAGTTAAGATTGTGTGTGTAGACCTACAGTAAAGAGAAAATGTGACTGCTGCATTGAGATAAAGTAACAAAGGCCATAAAAAATCAATGTCTCCTGATTTTCCACCTCCAAACAATGCCATTGCTCATCTCTCCCAACAGCAGAGAAATATCCATCAAAACAGGCTGTGAAAAAATATGATGTTCCTGAAACTTCAGGGCTGCTTTAACTAGATGGAAGGAAAACAGAGGAATTCAGATATAGGAAGGACTCAGTCTAATATAACTGTATGTGAATAAACCCCAAAATTATCTTTAATTATGGGAATGAGCTAGGCCTTGTCTTGATTTTCTGACCTAAATTCTAAAGGAGTTAGTTGAACAGCATCTGCATCTGTTGTGCTGAGTTTTTGAAAGGTCTTTGAGTACTGAAGAAATTTGAACATATTGAAAGAGAGCTAACGCCCTGGTGATGTTTAAAAAGGATAAATGGATGGAGTGATTCATCACAGTGTCTGTGTAGGTTAGAGGGAAAGGACTGCCAGACTGCTCTGGGTAAGACACAGGTGTTTTACACTGGCCAAGTCTGAAATCATGTGTCAAGACAGGAAATGCAGCCTGTGTGTGTGTGAAATCAAGGACTCTCAAAAGCAATGGAACTGAAAAAGGTCCTGGGCTGCCTTGGCTGGTCATCAGCCAAACACAAATTTTTAGTCCAGTGTTGTAACAAAAGGTCTGGTAAAGATCTGCAGTGCATAACTGAGAGCTGTAACTTAGAACAGGTTTTGGGATGTGTAATATAACAGGAATTGGCAACTGATGTGTAAAACTTTTGGAATGTTTTGCTTATTTCTACCTGAAGAAGATACTGATAACTGAAGTGTCTTTAGGGGAGGCTTTGAGGGTTATTGTGATCTTGGAAAAGACAGTGAGAGACACGGGTATCTTAATAAATTCATTTTCTTGGGGGAGAAAATTAAGAGGTGACTTGGTCAGAGAAAACATGCACTTAAATGAGAAATAACCTTTAAGAGAATGTTCTTCATCCTATCTGGAAGGAGATAACATGAGATGATTGTCTGATGTTGAATTAAGACCTGTTAAGACTGGACACAAATATGTTAATAGGTCAGCAGTGGCAAGAGAGCAGGACTAGATGGAAGTTTTAGAAAAGGTAGCTGATAGAAAAGGAAAAAAAGGGGGTATATTATAAATACTAATAAGGAGAGAAAATTAATGGATTCAGATAGGGTTTTCAAACATTAACTGATCTGATAAAGGGCAAAACCAGACATTTTGGGAAGGACAGGGAACACAGCAGGATGTCAGCGGTGAAGATCTGGTTCAGCCATGTTGGCGTATATATGTATGACACATAGCTGTGATTGTGGCATATTTTTAAGGGATCAGCAAGGCAAATCAAATGCTCTGAAACAAGACACCAGCCTTTACTGCCATCCTTCTTTTATGACAAGTAGAACACATTAGGTAAGGAAGGCATTAAAGCTACGGTTTGTATTTGAAAAGGAGTTCTCAGGGAGTGCAAGGAGACCAATGTGTGCTCAATTTCTGTAAGAAGGGGGGAAACTGCAAGCTTATCTTGGCTTTTGTCTCCTTTTTGCAGTAATTGCTCTGCATTAGGAAGAGACATTGTGGAATTAAGTGACATTTTTCTCCAGAGAGGATTTAAGTAGGTCCTATAGCCTATATTAGGCAGAAGTTCAAGGTAAATGATCCAGTAGTGTCCTCTGTCTTAGATTAACTTTTAGGCATTGATTATGTACTTGGACATAATTATAAAGGTAAGAGTTTTTCAAAATTGTAATTGTAAATATCTTTATCTCCTTGTTCTGAGGAATGGGGTATTTCAGGTGCTGTAACATAAGGACTGTTGTCAAAAGCTATCATTTTAATGGGGACCCAAGTCAATAGAGGCCAACCCCACAAATTTGTAATGTTTATCAGATGGTATATCAGAGTGTCATCACTGGAAAACAGTCTTCCATAGATGGAGGTTGAACTCCTCGTGGCCAAAGTGATTTTTTAATAGATTATTTCAAACAGTCTGAAAAAACTGTCTTCAGCTTGTTCAGATCTACTCAGAATTTAGAGGAGGGATAGAGTATGACTATAATGTATTTGTCAAAAAATACATGCTCATTGAAAACAATTGCCAAGAAAAAGTGGTTGAAATAACACACACTTGAAGTAAACAAAATTTTAAATGAGAAAAAGGCGTTAGACAAAAGCAGCCTACATGAAGAGGAAATAAAAACAATAACAGCTGTTATGGGACACAAATGTATGCTTTGGAATTTGTCAGATTTTTATTCCTATTATATTATTCTGCTATGCTTAACAAACATTATGCTTTTATTATATTATCCCAGGTAAATCTGCTCTCTAGATACCACGACTAACTAGCAAAAGAGATTTATAGGTACAAAAGCTCTTGGTTCACTGGAAAACAGAGTGCATCTATGAAAAATGCACAAGTCGCATTGAATAATGAAGCACTACAGAGAGCATCACCACATTAACTATTTCTGAACAGGAATGTGCAATACACTGGCAGGACTGTGATGCTAAATTCAGTATTTTGCAACTGTTTTGCATAGGACAGAGTTAATGCTGGTTTGAGGTTCATTGTATAGCAACACATTTGTTGCTGTAAACCATGTTGGAAAAACCCACAAAAATTCCCAGTTGTCAGACAGTGTGCAGTGAAAAACAAAGGTATGAAAAGGTTGATAGGAAATTTAAAAAAATAAAGCTCCAAACTAGGTGGGTTTAGTTGCAGGTGAATTTTAGACTGCACAGAGATCTATAGGAAAGAAAGGGTTTGTTGAGAGACTAAATAGCAAACCATAATTTTAAAAAGTTGAGTTGAAAATGGAACTAGAATTGTAAACATTATTACCAAAATAATTATTTTATCAAGATATCAATGGCCTCAAATCCTTTCTCCATCTTAAAATTTTAAAAATATTTTCTTATTTAGAAAAACAAAAAATACCGTTGAAAATACCATCAAAAAACAAATGCTTCCATTTCCAATGAGAGTTTTAATTTTTGTTCTGGTTTTACCTTTATCTTAGTGATGCCCTCGCTTTCAGAGTTCTTTCAAATCTGGTGATAATGGCTTTCTTTCCTTTGGAAAACAATTTTTTTTTTTGTTACAGTGTAATAATTAACTCTAAAAATAAGTAAATATTACAGTTATGCATCCATGAAGATACCTGATAAAGTGGTTATCAGAATTAGTGAGTTTTAGCTTTTTTCAATCAGGTTTAAAAAAATAAAATAAAAAGTGGTTCGCAGGATAATGTAATCATGAATTCACTTCTCCACATTTGGGAGAAAGGGAGCTGCCACCTCTTTGTGGTATTTGTGGCTCAGATGGTCCAGAGCAGCCACAGAAATGAAACTCTAACAGAGTACCTGACAATTTGTTCTTTACAGGGTCTGTGTTTATGTCAGAATGAGCTGCAAATGATGCTTGGGATCTTAATTCTAGCCTTATGTTTTTCTAGAAGTGCTGCTGCCCTTAGATAACCACCTCTCTTTCAACAGGCACCACTCAAGAACATGATGCCCCTGAGCTAGGATGGCTTAAGAAGTTTAATTGCCCAGAGGTACTCTGAACCTGCTAATTTAGTGGGGAGAGGAGAATGGACAGGTGGTAGCTGTTCCTGTCTCACCATTCAGGTGGAGATGTGGATGATGAAGATTTCCTTAACCTGGGGAGGAGCTATGAACACAGTTTCCATTTCCTAAGAAAGCACTTTAGTCCTCGAGTAATTTCCATGCATAGGATGCAGAGATGCTTGACCCTTCCTTCCAAAGGACCAAGCGGAAAGAAAAGCTACTGTGGAGTCAGAATTCATTATTTTGAGTATCAGGAAGGCAGTAGAATAGAGGGAATTTGTTTCTGTAACCCAATGATATTAAAGTTTCCCAAGGAGGCTGGCAGTTTTTTAAGGAAATTTTTAATTTTAAAAGTTTCAGTCTAAAATCCAAATACAACACTAGGTGGGAACTCAGTGAGTGGGTAGAAAACTGGATTTCAGGTCCCAGTCTATTTCAGCTGCAATGGATTATCTCTTCTTGAAGTGCTGGGTCTTTTTAGCACTCCAAATATTTCCTAAAACTGTTATTCTGGGTGCTATTTATGGTACTCAGTTTACTGATTCCTGGTCTGATATAGAGAAAGGAATATGCCTTTGTTTTCATTTTGAAATAAGAGAATCTTCATTTGCTTCACTGCTAGGATATCTGGACATCTAGAAATTTTAACAGATGGATTTAGGTCTTTCTTTTGGACTTACCTAACCAGAACACATTTGGGAGATGATTTAGATTAACTTCAGAGTTTCTGGGAATATCCAAGCACTTTTGGGAAATTATACAAGTTTGTCGCATTGATCAGAACAACCAATCCAAACCTCGCCTGCAACGGCAAGTCCTTTTAAAAGTGCTTTACAAAGCATTTCAGGGATTTGAAGGTCACAGTGTTTTCATCATAGATAATGGTGCATGCTTCAACACAAAACTGCTGCAAGGAAAGCATATATGAGTTCTCTTTGGATGTAGGAAAGGGCAGGATATCCCTATTACATAATATTTGGGATCTCTAACATTTATATTTGGAAAACCCAATGATCAGACATATATCATTTACTTAATTGATGGCAAGAATGATGTCAACATCAATTTGGAGAGACTACTGCAGAAAACAGGAGCTGATTTTGTAAGTTTTTCTAGTGGATTTTGATTCAACATATTTGTGCTGCAAGGTAGAGTCTGAATTCCATGGAAGCAAGTTTGAAGGCATTAGACACAGGCAAGACTGAATGAAAGAGTAAGTCAATCCTAAATAATTTTGTTATTGTAGCACTAAATTGTTTGAGAAAGCAGTTCATTGTTCTGGAGATACAGAGAAGGAAGGCATTAACCCAATAAATAATTTAAAGCAGTACACAAATTTAAATGGATGGAGAAACCATTCTTTCTAATTACTTTGTTCTAGTGTCGTAAGGCAAAGACAAGTGCTGGTATCTTACCTTCCCTTTCTTCTATTTTCATTTATTTTCTCCCCTTTCTTTTATCTTTGTAATGCATCAATTAAATAGTAAAGCACTTAGCAATAAAGTTTCCTTGAAACTAGCCTAGTGAGAGAGCAGCATTTTTAGCATGGAATTATAAGTAGCACTGCTATTAAACCTGAAAACTGACAAAAATGCACTTCATTATACTTTGTTGTTGTTTATATGCTAACCAAAACCAGTGTCCTCCCATATCTGGAGGAGGGAAGAGCGTGTTGCTGTTTGCTCCATCTTATATAGGACTATGTGGCCATTAAAAAAACAAAAAGAAAGCAGGTTATAATCAGAAAATATTATGGAAATGAGCTAGAGAAATGACAGCATCCTGTACTTTTTGAAATTTAGAGGGGTAGAGAAGAAGAAAATGCTATTGTAGATGGTGAAAAAAATGCAAAGAAGGAAAAAAGAAAAAGGCACCCATTAGAAATTCTAAAGGAATGGGTAGAGAATAGAAATCAGACCATCAGAGAAAACAGATGGCATGTTCATCTTGCTTTAGGCTCACACCCATAAACTGATCTAAAGCCTCATGAAGTCAATAGAAGGCTCTTCGCAGTCACTAATGGATTTTGGATCTGGCCCCAGTGAAGAGGGTGATATAGGCTAATTGCCTTACTTAGTCTGCTGATAGAGCTGATAGATGTAGTTGCATAAAATAAACAAATAAAAAAGATTTTTACAATTCTTCAGCCAAATGTCTAAAGGGTGAAGAGCTCACAGGAACCACAGCAGGTGGAGGCTTTGTTCTGTCTTGATTTCTTGTTTCAATCAATATCATTACTTGTGTATTTCTCATGTTTCTATGCAAATATTTTAAAAATAATAAATTTAATAATTTTGTACATGGACAATGGGAAAAATGGCCCATGGGTTGTTTAGCTTTTATGCACTCGGCCTGTTTTTATGTGTTATTGATTTTTAAAATACACAGACTAATGTTAGTGTAGAAATTATTTTGCCATGGGTATCACCCTGACTTTGCTTATTGATATCCCCTTATTCTCACTGAATTTGGTGATGTTGTTTCAATTTTAGTATTTCTGCTTACTGCGAGAAAGGGACTATGCAGGAGTCACAAATTCTCTGTTTGGAGGACATATGGTGCCTTATAACAGATATTAGATATGTCTGGATTTAAATGACAATATATTTCTTTACCAGATTGTAACTGAAAGAATTGGTAATATTTTAGATCTCATTAATAAAGACCTCATAGAAGATCTGAATTTAGCAAAGAACTTTGGATCAAGTCCTTTCAAATCAATTGTTCAAATGAAAATGTTTTTATTGAGTTTCTCTATGTATGAGGGGAGAACTCTTGGAAACTAATGGAACAAATTAGTCAGCTAAGTTCTGGAGGTAAACACTGGAAATGGAGAAAACTTTGAAAGAGTTTTGTGACTTAGTAGGAAAAAGAAAAGCTCTAAAGAAAGATCCTAAAGTGGAAGAGAAGATACTTCTAAAAGAATATTAACAGTAGAAAATAAATTGGTCTGTGGCAAAAAGTATATTTGAAGGGCCAATATTTAACAGAAAAGTGAGACTTAGCAAAAGTCAAAATAGATCTTTCTTGAAAATAAAAAATGGAAATCTAAATAGAAAAGGAATGGGGAGTAAATTTTGGAGCACTATCTAGTGAGATAAAATAGTGATTGGGTTTGTGCCCTCTACAAACTAGTATTTTTTATCTGTATTTCTTAAGGAACTATGGATAACTTTGAGTTAACTTTGAGTATGAATGAAGGACAAAGTAGCAAATTATTTTAAAATAGAACATATGAGCAAGGAAAACATCAAGAGCCTGAAATTAATGAAGGAAGTAGAGGAAAGGTGATTTCTTTCCTAGAATTTTAAATAGACTGAATGCAATTTTTAATACATTCATCAAGGTAGTGGTCACATATTTGAAGCAGAATATAGAAAACTGGTGTATTGGGAAAGGAGAAAATATGTTGTAGCCCATAGTAGCAGCTAAATAGCATGCTAAACTTAGAACAGCTTTGAATGTTCTTTTACATTCAGGTCATGGAAATGAATAGAAAATTGTATCAAATTCAACACAATTTAGCAAAGCTAGATTGTACCACAGTAATTTGATAGCTTTTTTTTTTTTTGCTTTTTTTTTTTTTTTAAACTGACTCCCTAGGAAAAGAAAATCCATTCTCCCTTTCTTGACTTAAACATAGTAAGCATTGTGCTGGACACTGTGGGGATTAGTAAAAAAAGCTCTGGAATAGATAGTACCTGTTTTTATGGGAGATGACAGAGATTGTTCTGAAGAGGTACCTGTCAGGTTGGACGATTATTAATGAGTCCGTCTTGATGGTTCCCAAGATGCACCCTGTTTTAGTAATGATCTTAGCACAAATCATTTCTACTTGACGTACTTTGTGTCAGTGAAATTACCTGATGTCACAGCACTGGGAAAAGTTTTCAGTGTGGGGAGGATGGAAGTGTGCTAAAGAGATCAGTGGGTAATCTCAAGCACTGATGTAAAAGGAAGATAATTAAATTTAATCATGCCAAGTGTTGTGTTAAGTACAGATAACTAAGAACAAGAACTTCTGCCATGTAACTACAGCTCATTAGCTGACAGAGGTGGGAAAGATTTTCATGAAGTAGTTTTGTATAAGTAAATTAATCTTAGGTAGCTGTAAAAAAGACAAACTGAAAAAGATATGCAGGCCTACCAATATCAAAGGAGGTGTTTCTGTACATGTAAAGAGATATGAAAGTTATGTGCCAAAGTATCATTAGATCCATTGGAATATTGCATTTGTGTCTGGTTTCCTGTGTTTAAAAACGTAATTTAAATTAAGATAGGTTCAGGAAATGGCTACTAGAATACTGTAGGTAATAGGCTAGCATCTGAAAAGACTCTAAAAATGTGTTCTATTAAGCCTAGAAAAGCAAACTCTGAGAGGAGAGATTATTGTCATTCGTAAATACAGTTGAGGGCAAAAACCAGAGAGGAAAGACAATTAGGAAGATTAAAGGAAATTGTTGATAGAATAACAAATGAGTCTGAATTGATCCTCTATAAATTTCAGCTGACAACTGAATAAAGTAACTAACCTTTAAAGCCATTAAGTTTTCCCTATGAACACTGATCTTGTCCTATAGTCTTCCAGTATGAAAAATTTCTGAAGTTAATTACTTAATACAGTTGTCTGCAGCAGCCATAGGGCTGAACTCAGAAACCCAGGATCTCTTCCTGTGATTCTGAGGAATGTGTTCACAGATAACACTGTAAGATTCCTGATTTTAAAAACCTATCTAGACAGACAAATGGGGCAGATCAAATCCTCATTTGCATGCAGAATGCATCCTGTCGTAAACTGGTGCTCCAGGGCTAGACTGTGATTTTGAAGCTACACCTGCTCCAGGTGCATTAAAGCATCCTCTCCATCCCTCCTCGGGCTATGTAAGAACCACAGATGTGCTCTCTTGTCACCTGAGCAGGTGGTTGGATCATGCATCAATGACTTCAGCTGCCCTTACCCATTCACCACAGCTGAACAATGGGGCAACACAATTTGCCTCTGGTGCTGAGGTAAGGCGGGGAGTGAGCTTGTGGTGCTTGAGGACCCAGTGTGAGTCTTGTGGTTTACACAACCCCCACCAGCTCAGGACCGTGCTGAAAGGCAGTGTGGGTGTCTCCAGCTGTAGCTGGACGTGTTTCCTGCAGTTATATTATGCTGCTCTCAGCACCTTCAAAGTGTTGTCTACTTGTGTTTGTGAAGTGCTAGGATAATCGAGGGCTGCTTCGTGACCAGTGTTCCTGGGGTTAGCACAGTACAACTGATAAATGGGTAAACTGTTGTTCATCCAAAGTTGGATTCATTTATATAAAGCTGACAAGATTTCACAGAACTACTGGTGATTAGTTTTGCAGTATTTACCTATCATTTCACCACTGTTCCTTACATTGGAAAAGATATGGCAGCTCTGCTGTTCACTAGTTTTCTCCTTGATGCGCAGGTACAAAATCTGGGCTTTTCATGCTATATTTCTGAATAGCTATTAATGGACTTGAGAAAAGGAATATTTATCACTGAACTATCCTTATCAAATAATGAAAACAACTGTCCCTTGACAAATGTAGAAGAGGAGATCAAAATGACATACATGCTGCTTCATTAAAATTCTTTCACACTGTACAGAAATATGATTTATTTTGCTTCCTACTTTTCACTTGTGTAGTTTTAGCTATGTTTGAAGAGATTCTACTTACTGCACTGTAGTTGTCACCTGAGATGAGTGAAAGGGATGAAATTCATCTTTGCCATTGATCGTTCCTCTCTTCTGAAAAGGCAAATAGGAGACCACTAGTTTGAATTGTACTTCAGCAGCTACATATTAGTTCTTTTATGGCATATTTCATACTCCTCACCTGGGCATTCTCAGTCAATAATTTATTCTTGACTTGGTTTATTTTCACCAGAGATTAAGTTTTTTCCCATTGCTGTTTTCTTTCTTGTCCGTTAAGTCCTAAACAAAATTATTCTTCCATTCATTGTCTCACTTATCATCACCATATCCAATGCTGAAAATAAAGGAAATATGTTTGCTGAGAGTTTTATTCAATTAGTTGGAAATGCACAAGATTTCAGTGGTAGTGGGATAGCTTTCCTTAGTTCTCATTCTCTTTGGTTCATTTAAAAATTCTACTTCATGCGAGTAGAATTTATTTAATTTAATTTATAATTCACTGCCTAGTAGATTAATGGTCAATTTTCTTTGATTTTTTTCACTTTTTCTTTTTCTTCTTATTTCCAAGCAGAAAAGTGATCACATGTCAAAAATTAGATATTACAAAATGTCAAATTTGGAGCTTCTTAGCTTGAGCAGCTCTGAAAATGATACGAAGTCGTGCAGTTTTAGCACATAGCTCAGTGCAGCACATGTCTGTGAGGCCACAGAAGTGTCAGAGCCCAGGGTCACTGTGCAGCAGCTGAGGCTGGAAGAGATAGTGAGAGAATAGGGAGAAGAGTTAAAGTTCACATCTGCTGGTTTATGCACGGTGAATATTTCATTCCAAGTCTTTTCATGCAAGTTATCACATCCATGAGGAAAAGATGTTTGTGAAGAAATTTCCTATACCTTGGTGTGTAGTATTAATAAGAATATGTTGATTATCCTGGAAATCACTGGTAGCTCTTTTCACCACTTTACCTAAACAGGGTTGTGTCATTGTGCTCTTCCAACCTGTGTTTTTCATCACTTGCTGAACAGCACATCCCGTTGCTTCACCATATTCACCCCTCTGTTTGTTTCCACCACTGGTATCCTATGTATCTTCTTACACTTGGATTTTAAACTTGTTTGTTACCTGTGTTTGCATGGCACTTAGCAGATAAAAACTTACATTTGTATGATGGCACGTATGAAAGCTCCCCAGTAGGTATGGTTATATCCCAGCCCCACAACCCTTTCTCTTTCCTTCCCCAAAGCACCCCTTCCATCTAACAATCTTACAAAATAAAATATTTTAGGACATACAGATGGACATCATGGAAGGTGACAACAACTTTTCAACACCCAAATATCTTCCAATACCCAAAAGGCTGGAGAGGGACTTTTGACAAGGACATGTAGTCAATGGGACAACGGGCAATGGCTTTAAACTGAAAGAAGGCAGGTTTAGCTTAGGTATTTGGAAGGGATTCTTTACTGAGAAGCTGTGCCCAGAGCTGATGCAGTACTGCAGGTGGGGTCTCACCAGAGCAGAGCAGAGGGGCAGAGTCCCTCCCTCACCCTGCTGGCCATGCTGCTTTGGATGCAGCCCAGGACATATTTGGCTTTATGAGCTGCAATTGCACATTGCCAGGACATGTTGAGTTCTCATCAACCAAGTCCTTCTCCCCAGGGCTGCTCTCAGTATCTCCTCCATCCAGTCTGGATGTGTGTTTGGGATTGCTCTGACCCACAGGCCTTGTTGAACTTCAGGAACTGCACCCAGACCCACCTCCCAAGCCTGTCCAGGTCCCTCTGGATGGCATCCCTTCCCTCCAGTGTGTCAACTGCACCACACAGCTTGGTGTGGGTGTCAGACTGTCCAAAGCTGCATCCCACAGTCTATGTCACCAAAAAACAATGCTGAACAGCACTGATCCCATTAGCAACCCCTGAGCATATCCATATTGTTCGTGACTCTTACTACTAGTAATTGATGATAAAAACTCTAATTAAAGCAGTAAGCAACTTATGTGCAGCAACAAAAATGGGACCACTGAAACAGAAAAGATGATAACAAAACTCCCCATACAGATCAGTTTTTACCTGAGGGCTATGGCACTCTTCGTGGATGTACAATGCTAAGCCCTCCCTTAATTAGAACCAGTTCAGGAGAAGAATGTAGTCAATAAGTAATGAAAGAAAGGGCTTTCAGTTGCCAATTAGCGACTTCTGATCATGCATATTTTATGAAATTCTGAAAACATGGGTAAACATGCGGCAGCAAGTGTATTAAATTATATGAAATTAATGATGGCTTCAGGGGCAGATGAGTTTGGCTGGCATTTAATCATATGTTTATTTTGTTATATAAATATATTGCAAGTCATTTTTACACAGACAAGTTTTTATTGGTTTGATTCTGTGCGTTCTCTCATTTGCCAACTGTGTTTCTGAGTTACACCACTCTTTTTCTTGAGTAATGGTTCAAGTGAAAAAGAGTTTCTGATTTAACAAGTTGAGAAGGACAAGACCATATCTTTCTGTGCACTTATACAAGAGATCTCTGAGGTGCTTTTGTAAAAAAGAGTTTTCAAAGGGGGATCTTTTCAGAAAACTTTATCTATGATACATCCTATGAAGTAGATTACATTAATTATATTTGCAATTTTGCTGGATCAGAAATATTTTTCTTGCTCATTTGACCTGAAAGCAACCTGCTTAGGTAGTAGCATTTCCCTATGGCCATAAATTTGTTAGTTGTAATTTTTACTGAATCTTATCAGGTGGTTTTTCCAGTACTAATTGTAGTCTAATGCCATCCTGGTAAATTTAAAAATATTATTCTTTATATTAATCTCTGCTTATTTTCTCATTATCATCAGCTCTCCTGTATACATCATAGAAAATACATACATCATACAAAATACATTTTTCTTTCAACTAACTGTAAGAATACTACACAGTTCTTTCTTTGTATTTCAACTGCTTCCAAGAATTGCTGAACTCTGTGACAGACTTTTCTCTTCCCATCTCATACCTAGGTATCAAACAGCAAGTAATTACTGCTTTCTCTGTCTCTCTCACTTACACTGTCCTTTTCTCCCCAGTTTGTTTTATTTCATGCGATTTAAATGCTGATATCAAGTTCCTCCTTTGGTAAAAGACAGACAAGCAAAGGTAGTATCAGCACAGGTTTTCAGGATTGCTTCAGTTTTTCTCTGGCAATATGTCCCTGCTGCCTATGGATCAGCTTGGATAAGTGAAGGTAGTGGTTCCCAGGGGAGGATATTTCTTGGCTTATCTCTTGTTACACCAAGAGTTGCCAATTGTTAATGAGGATCATGTTAAAAATGTTAACAGTCACAGCAACACTCAGAAGCCTCTTAGGCAAGTGGCTGTTCTGAGGCTTAGGTTTCATTCTCCAAAGAAAAAACACTGTGAACCCTTCTAGCACTGAGAATTACGTTCTTCTTCCTTTTCTCTCAGCTTCCTGTCCTCTCATCAGGACGTGTTCTTCTCCTTACCTTCTGTCCGCTCTCACCTTCTTACTTGCTTTATTCAGCTTCCCAGAGACTTTCTCAGGCTTCTTAAAAGTTCACTTCCGTCTCTCTGTGTGCCTGTGTGTTCATAAATATCCTCTTTGTCCCTCTTTACCTTGTCTAATCAGTTCAGCCTTGTGCAGCATCTGATATTCAGCATCTGACCTAATTTGGGGGAAAAAATTCCCTTTTCAGGAAAGAATAAGAATTCTCTCTTGGGGAATTTTCTGGATATGGTTTTAAGTGTATGTTTGTATACGGCAGCCAAGCCAGAAGATGTCCAAACCAAAAGGACTTAGACATTTTCACTGAACATTTGTTAAACCTAAGACTCTAAAATTTAACTTTTTTCTTAGATTCAAGTTTACTTAGTGGCATCTCAAGTGCCGATTAACTAGACCTGATGTAAGGTTCCCTTAGATTTCTGTTAGATTTAATTATACAGGGAATGCAGTTTCTTACATTATTTTGACATTACAAGAAAGCCTGAATACATTAAAGTCAGTATCAGACAAAATAAGAAACCCAAATTAGTGTAATCATAGGGCTTAGTAGAGAGTTGAGAAACAGAAATATGGTAATGAAATGCTGAAAAATATTCAAGAGAACAGAAAAGTGTTTGTTTTGTTTTTTAAAAGAAAATATTATGAAGAAATAAAGAATCATGAGGTCATTGATTTGAAATAGGGATAGAACAGAGATTAAGCAAAGTGCAAGGCTAAACAGGGAGTTGAGAAGTGTTGCAAGGAGATATGGAAGGAATTAATTTACTTTTTAGGAATGGTTAATACCAGGGTTCACTTTAGCAGTGGGCCTTAGGACAGTGGGTATTAGGCTTAGGAGGGGATTGCATTAGGACTGAGAGGCTGCACTGCTGCTGGTAGCACAGCAATGGGATATGAACAACAGGTGGACCTTTTTAGGAGCTCTAAACATTTTGTTTTCAGTTCAGTGCTGGGATGTGTACCTGGGACACTATGCCTCCACCTTTTTTGTCAAGGCAGTCTTGTACCTCAGGTACCTCCTGCTATTCCTCACTTCTGTTCAAGCACTTCTGATTGGCTTCTCCATCCTCTGCTGGAAAAATCATAAAAAATATCAATAGGTCTCAGAACCTGCTTTTGAGCTGTGAAAGCAGAATGTGACCCAGTATTTTTGATAGGAGAAGCTTATCCTATAATAGGAAAAGTAGCAGTCCTGGAAGAAGAGAGCTACAGAATGTGGTGATATAGCCTATTTCATCAGCTTTACTCAACCAGGGACAGTCCTTTGCAATGTCTCTGAAAGCTGCTCTCCCTTCTGTTGAAGACAAGCTGACTGAAGGAGAAAGTTTTCTGAAAGGTAAGCTCACAGCAAACTGTTGTAGGTGCACATGATGCATTCTGGTGTCAGTGTGCCATCTGGAAGAAAGACTGCCTAGTACTTTTTTATAGTCACTACGAGCTTTCCAAACCTTAAGAGGAAAATCATAATTTTGTCTTCTTGGGTGACTTGGTCAAAAGAGTGCTTTATTGTTCCAGAAGAGAATGAGTTTTAATAGTAGGGTAACTGCAGCAATGCTAATGCAAAAAGAACGCCATAAAACAGCCATGAAAACATGTTTTAGTAGGTATCACATGAAGGACAAAGTACAAAAAACTAAAATCTGAAGTGCTAAATTACTTCTACAAGTTGTCAAATAAGATTTTTATAAGACCTGAGATAGTGAGAAAGAGCTGAAGGAATTCAAAGCAAAATAGAACTTTAGCTTCTAAAAAAAAATAAAAGAATCATCCTCTACAGGAAAAAAAAAAGACTAGAAAATCCATGGAAGTGTTCTGAGAATAGATGTGAGAACAAGCTCAGATGAATGAATCTTCTGAATTTTGGTGTTAGAACTATTATGCAGGAGTTGATTACTTTGCTATACAGGATAAATTAAACTAGTTGCGGGCATGATGAGGAAGAATGGCCTGACCAAGTGAACACAGTAGTATTTCTAAGCACTGGGGATGGGGTAAAACTTTTGTGAAGCCTTATGAAGGAAAAGTAAACAGAGCTGCAGACTAACTGTACACTACTGATCAACACTAATTAATCTTGAATTTTCCTGCTGAGAGAGTAGGTAGGATGCCTGCTCTATGATATATTCAGTGTACAAGCCTGATCCAGAGTAATTTTACCTGTGGAAAATCAATACAATTTTTCTTGGCAGAAGAAGTACACGTGGAGTACATAAGTACAGGATTTGTTGCTGAAAATGGAATACATTAAGCAGTTTCATGGAACATTTAGCCATAGCTATGGAAGGTGCTCCGTCTCTGAAAACACTAGTCTGCTGCTTTTTTGAAGTGCAGTATTCCCTGGCCATGTTTTCCCTAGGAAACGTGGTCCATTATTGATTTAAGTATTGTCATGAGTTTGTAAATTTCAGACTGGCCTCTCTAAGAAGCAGGCTTATTGGATCTTTGTTGGGTGGGCAAAGGAGAGGCTTTCTGGAAGTATAACATTAATGTAGAACCAGTACAACTCATTTGTTTAAATTAATTTCTTAATTTTTGTCTATTTAGTGACCACTTTAAATAGAACTGAATTTAATTTTTTTATAGTCGGCAAAGCTGATAAAGAGGGCTATTCTTTTCATCTGTTTGTAATGACTGAGCTTCTTATGAAATCTGGAGAAAATCTTATATGTCCACTGGGGTATCATTCTTTCAGATAAAAAGGATTTTATTCATGTTTCCATGTGCTCATATTCTTCCCTTTCAATTTCATTCACCCAACAAAAAGTAATCCCCCTTTCAGTACAATGCCTTGTTTGGAAAAGTGTAAAGTGCAATTAAATGAAAGCCAGTGACCCTTTTTATATTATTTGATAAGTTGACACAGTAAATTTAAGTTTCAAAAGTTTTATGAAATACAGTTATGGGATTCTTGAACAACAGATGGTGGATAAACACTTTGAAATTTGGTATTCATAGCACTTGTTCTGTCTGTGCTGTGGGTTCGCTCTCTGTGGATGACTCACACAAAAATATGCATTCACAGATAATGCAGAACAAACTTAAGTTTAGACCTGAATTTTTTGTGCTTTCCTGACTGTGTGTCTAAATGTTCCTAATGAAGCAGTCTGACTTGCTGCTCTGAGAATGCCGTGTTACTTCGTTGAAAGGAAGACATTTTTGTTAATTGTCATCATGATTTTCATCTTTGTGCTGGCATTTAAAAAAAAAAATTCCTACTAATTAAGAATCATTGTGCGAAGCCAGGGTGAAAGTGAGAAAATATTAATTTGTTCTTGTAAGTCAGTAACTTTTAAAAAGGCATTTCTTAGTGAAATAAGTGGGTTAGTCACATGCTTGCTCTTTCACCAAAGTGCTCTTTATTCATTATGGTTAAATGTGACTGTAAAATTTTAAAAAATATAAAATAATTATTGCAGAAATATTTGAGTTTAAATTAAACAAAGCTCTTTAAGCATCTTGTCTCAAAATCCCTACTGAATGCTTTGGGAGAGTAGAGGGTGGATGGTGATGCCAAACATGCACCGTGTTCCATTCTCTCTGTGATGTTGGCTCATGTGATGGTGGTGTAGGCTCAAAGATGGGGCATTTGTAAAATCAGGCTTGTTAGAAAGGGTCAGTTCAAATATTTTTTACCTAGGTGCCCAAGTATTTGATTTGTATAGCATGATATTAATTTCCATGTAAAATGATATCTCTGAAATCTCAGGATCATGTTTTTTGCAGCTTTTGGCATAGATCTAACAGTTGCTTGAGGCAAAGGTTGAAATCTTGTATAGCAGAGTCACATCCAAAACTTTTAATTCCATTTAAAAAGTTTCAGAAATTTCTATTATTCCATATCCTCATACTGTTTTTTTCATTTGTTGTTTTAATAGCATATCTTGAATTCTACAAAGAATTTCCTTGAAGCCACACATTACATTAATTGTAATGCATATTGTGGCATATTAGTATTTTTTTTAACTAATTCAATACTGAGTAACTACAGCGTTTCTGTGTCACTGAACTCAAGTATTATTCAGAATTAAAATTTACTCTCTCTGTTTAGCTACATAATTATCAAATAATTTCTTTTCCAGGTTTTATATTTCTGTGGCTTAAAAGTGCTAAATCATTAAATGTACTGAAATCTATTATCCCCTTTGTACTGATGCATATAATTGTAATAATTCAGAATAGGCAAAGCCTATGATGTGTTTCTGAATCTTGAGCAGCTGAAGGACACAGGCTAATACTTGCCCATTGCTGTGTGCCTTTGTCCTCTTGTGAAAACTCCATGTTGTAGGGAAAAAAATTTTAGACCTTATACATTTCTATGGAAGTGACTGCAGGGGGCTGTGGAAGTGAATGCAGGAGGGAAATACCTGGGGGAGATTCATGAGGATCAAGATTCTGTAAGTTGTTACAGCTGTATTGGCAAATGTCCCACCTAAATTAAAGGAATCAAGAAAAAAGTGTCAATATGTTTTACTTATACATGCACACACCCTGTATTTCCAAATGTCTCAAAAATATCTTTGCCAGACAAAATGGATTGCATTTTATTTAACTTAATGGAACTCTTGAGTATACTTGATGTACACCAAAACATTTCAGGTATTGTTAAAACAGTCACATTTTGCTTTATAGAGAAAGCTGAGGCAGCCATTTAATTGTATTGTTGCACGTAGGAACAGCCATCCTCTCTTTCCTGCATCCCACCACATCTGATTACCAAGAAAACAAGTCTATATTTAAAGGTTTTTGCTATTAAGACCAGCCTTTAACAGCCATTTTATTTGGCAGTTAAAAAACTGTTTAACTCACCGATTGTCGCTTTTATTAAGAATCTAACCCCTTCTGATGGTGTGAGCTCTGATATAAAACAAGCATATGCATAATTTAGAGATTTTGGTCATGTCTTATATTACCACTGTGACAGTACATCCCACAGGCTTCCTGTGTCAAATGTACTGTTCAGTGGTGAGATTCTTTTGATTGCATGTAGCCCACCAGTTTCTCAAAAAAAAAAAAAAGTCCATCTTTAACTTCTGCATGGATCTTTTTATGTGTTGGATAACACTTTGGAGACAATGATAAGCCTTAATAGATGTTGAAAAAAAATTGAGATGATACTTGCAATTTTTCTTTGATGAAATTCTAGCCTTCACATACATTTGTTAAGACGTAGCTTACATTGCAATGACAATGTGTGATTTATTTTCTAGCTATAGAATTTTAATGACAAATATTATTTCAGCTTGACAATTCAGTCCCCTTCTTGGTTTTTTAAGGAGATTGCCATTATTAGCAGTAGGTTTATGCAAGTATACTTAGGCATGTAAAATAAAACTGTTACACTGAACAGAGTTTGTGGATTTTACAAAGTGTAATGACAATGTCCTGTGGAAAAGGCATATGCATTAACTTGTGTTTAACTTTAGGTGATGCTGATGAATATCGTGGGAATGGGGAGATGCTTAATGCTTGAAATTACCCTGCTTGTGCTTTGAATAGGATTTTAAACAAATCTAAAAAAAAAAAAAAAAGAAAAGAAATATTTAATATCTGTTAATGAAACTAATACAGATGCCTTGTGTTAAATAATTTGGGAAAATATCTCCTATCTCTGTTATGAATTTCCAGAAGGAATCTTGAGAAAAGCAAGCCAAGGTACTAGCAATGGTTTCTCCTAATTGTTTTTACCTTTGGCTGAATATAACAGATGGCAGGGTGAAAGTTGGATGCAAAACATTCATCACCAACTTTTATGAGGTATCTTCTTTTTTTTTCTACCTCTCCTTCACTTTGGCAGAAATTTTCTCTTTCACAAGTTTTCTTGGAGGAAATATGTAACGTGGAAGGAAAAGGATTCACGATCATCATAAGAATACTTATCCCGGGTGTGGGAAAATGCATTTAGCATTCCTACTCTGCCAGATCTGTAACAGGGATTTGTCTGTGATGAATGCCTGCTTTTGCTCAGGTGTGTCTTTCTCCTGTTGGACCTGTTCCACTTCGAATATACAATTATATATTCATTAGATCAGAGATAGTGTGCCTAGTGATTAGGGCACTCCTTTGAAATGTAAACCCCAGTGGTGCCTGTTCAGAGCAGCAGTTTGGTTCAGGTTTTGCAGCACAGATGAGTTCCTCATCACCGACCTGCTGGTTATTCTGATCTCATTCTCCCTCTCTTTCTTGCTTTTTAAAACCCTTTCTTACCTCAATTTTCTCTCTCATTTTAGAGTACAAATTGCATGCCAGGACTAAGAAACTATTAAATGAAGGTTGATTGCAACTGATAAATGTATGTGAAACATTTTGACTTGTGCCAATTTGCATGTTGATGAATTGCAATGTAGAAGTGTCTCTTTCTATACAGTATAGGGGGAGAGTATATGGCATGCTTACCCTAATTGAAAATGTTCTACTGGACATGTTTTAAAAGCCAGGTAAAATGGATTAGACCTATTTTTTACAAAAAAAAGTCCCATCATCCAAAAGAAGATAAGACTCTTTCCTCATTCTTGCAGCTCTGTATATTCTGCTGATGTTACAAATCAGAATTTTTAGGGGTGTTAATCCTGAGGATTTTAGTACGCTGGTCATATTCAGTGCCGTGATTCAAAACCCAGAACAATTCCTTAGCTCTGAAGGGGATATGAGAATTCCCTCTCCTTTAGGAGGAGGACATGGGAATTAACAAGTCTTGAAGTAGCAATAGTTGATATGCATGTTCATGAGTAAAGCAAAGAGAGAAAGTTTCACTGCTAGGGGTACTTAGAAATGCTGAGTTAATAATAATTTCCTTTTGAACTGCAATTGCTTCCTTCTCTGAAATTTTCCAATGTTCTTGAAAAGTTAGCATGAGAGGTTATAGTATCAGGAACATACTGCTTATTTTCTGTTTCAATTCTATGAGTAAAATTTCAAACACATTTGCACTGCTGAAGTAAACTCACAGAGTCACATAGTTCTTTTCACTTCCTGAAGGGTTATTTTTTCTAGGTTTTATTTTGCATTGTTAGTTTACTGTCTGGGTGATATGTGGAATGGGTTCCAGGAATACAGTAGAAGCTGGGTTTTCATGGGTTTTTTTTCATGCTGCCAATAAATGGAATCTCAGCTTTATTTCTGAGAGTGGTTACTCCTAAAATGAATCAACAAAATAGGTCTTCAGTGACAAAAATGATACAGCCAATCCTAGGAACTAGATCTCAAGCATTAGGAACTAAGATAAAAGATTGGATTTTCAAAAAGTGTTTACTTGTAGCCTGTCTGTTTCTTTTGAAATAGGTGGCATTTCTTTCAGACATCAGCAGGAACAGGCTTATTCTTTTGAAACTTCTCCTCATCAAACTTGTTGCTATACTTAAATAGGCTTATCTTGTGAGCAGGCCACATCTGTGTTTGACCCAGAGGCATCTCCGACTGTGGTCTTTCCACAGAGAGTCTGAGATCAAGTGAAAATGTCTTTATTGATTTTCGCCTTTCTTCCTAAAAAGCACGCATTTGTAATTTCTAGTCTAACTTCTCTTCTTGTTGGCTTAGCCTCTGTCTGTTTCCCAGCCTGCTTTCCTACCACTTCCAAAAAGGCAAAAGTGGTATCTGTACAGCAGGGGAGGAAAGGACTTTCTTTTTTCCATGAATCACAAGACCGTTATTCTCTGCCAGTGAATCACTGACAGATACCTTTAAAACAATGTTACTAAACTTGAAAATTGCTATTAACTTATCCTAGGTATTTTTAATATGACTCAATATGATTCACTGCCATGACACTCAAAAGAAATAGCACATGGGAAGTTTAAAATTCCTTTGAATTTCCAACCAAAAAAAATAAATTTGATATTTTATATTATTAGATGACTGCTGTTGGGCATGCGAGTCTAGGTCTGTTGCACAGTGTTCTGTGTATTTATTTATATATGTGCATAGTGTATTGAGAACACTATCAAACATTTGACAAGTGTTGATGTAGGCAAAGGAACAGTGAATCTTATCTCAACTGATTTCTAGAAGGACAGGAAAATACTGCCGAAGGAATTCTTTTACCCAAGTTTGGTAAAAATATATCTAGTTAAAGATTCCTCTTCACTTCTTCCTTTCAGAAGGACACCTGTAAGATTGATTTTTCTTATGTAAAGGTCTGTGCATTTCCCATTGGACAAAATTAATTTGTTTTGTTTCAAAGAACTGTGTGAAAATTATACAAGGTGCAGTTTTAGCCAGGAGTTTCATCTGACTTTTCTAGCGATTGTGTCAAGAAAGTCCCTGCATTGAAGAATGCACAGTTACAAATATTTATAAAAGGGAAAGGAATTCTTATGGAGACATATATGTATATAAAAAACATTTCAGCATCATGTAAATGTTAAGATAAAATTAAGAAAGTAAGTATTTTAGTGACTGAACTATTCCTGGGCTGGCAGCAGGTTTTGAAACATGTTTTGTATTTGTGACACTTACGTTTCATAGAAGCAGAGCATAATTCAGTTTGGAAGGATTTTGTGGAGGTCATCTGGTCCAAGCTCTTTCTCAGTGACAAACAGCTTTGAAGCTGTTTCATGTTGCTCAGGGTCATAGTCAGTCAGGTTAACTGAGAATTAGAAACAAAATGAACACTGAAATGAAATGTTACAACAAAATAGGTTCATCACAAAGTTGTGAAAAATATATTTAGATGTGTGTCTGTGAAAATGAATTAATTGCATTTTATGTTTTTTATCCCTCTTTGTATTTCTTCTCAGTAAAATCTATAATTGAGCATCATGGGGAATGCCTGAAAGAAAAGTCTTGGGTGTTATTCAACATATGAATGTGTTTCAAAAGCTTGTTTTAGTTTATATTAAAAGAGAAGGTAATGCTAAGCTCTGTATGCTTAGCCACTGGAGTAGTGCAATGGTGGAAAGGTGAGTGATGCAACAGCAAGAATACTCAGTCATTTGCCCCTAGGATTTGTGCTTGAACTTGTAAGCCCTAGGGCCCTTTTAGTTCATTGATAGTTTACCTTTTTATTCCAGATTACATGCCCTGAAGACCATGATTTTGAATAGGGCAGCAAATTAAGACTTTTATTCATGCATTTGTTTTAATGTGAGATTAAATAAGAGTTGGAAAGAAAATATGATCAAAATCTTATAACTGATGTAAACATTTCAGAATTTTAACCTTAATGATTAAGATATATCTCTTTCAGTAAAGAAAAATAACCCAAGAAATTGTTGGAATATGTTAAGAATATGCTATACGAAAACCCCCAACCAAATTGCAAGAAGTAAATAGACTCATTTCATATCTGTGAATATGACAGTCAAATGGAAAAGAGCAATAGCTTAGGCAGTACCTTAGAATTTGGGATTATTCCAGCACTTGTGATACTTTGGGGGTCTCAAATTCCCTTAAGTGCTTTGCACAGCAATGCCGTAGTGATCGTGCAATCTGTCAAAATAAACCCATTTAGGCATGCAGCAGTTTTTCAACACAAAGACTGAGAGCTACAAACCGGTTGAACTAAGGAGTTTCCACCTAATCTCAAGATATCCATTGGGGCTTTCATTGTGCTGAATTGCCAGCAGAAGGGGATGAGAGGTGTCATCATTAGAGAGGAACTGAAGTCAGCAGTAGTAGTTTTCTTCTTTCCTTTTAATTGCTACCACTATGTGCTGAAACCCTGTTGGTTTCCATGGCTTCAGTAAAATCAGGTTTCTGTTCCCTAAGTCCTCGTACAAAATGTGACTGTCTACTTCTGTCATAGAGTTACATTTAAACATGTCTTAATTTCCTCAATTTTTGCAGATAATTGCATTGTGAAAGTTTCAGTGATGATCCTGTCAAAGTTTTATAACTAGCTTGCCTCTTGAAAAAGCCTTGCTGTTCTTTCAATTCTTTTTAGCGTTTTACTCTAACTCCTGTTCTTCCCCACCCCCCTCATGTCAAGTTGCTATTATCACTTAGTGGGTGCTTTGCTTTCCATGGTCTGACTTTTCCACTTTCTATTGTGTAGCCCTGGGAGCTCAGAAAGCTCTCGGGTCTGGCTGATGAGAAGTCTAGAGCTAGCCTGGACTGACGCTACACGATAAAGAACTATTACATACATAGATAGATTTTTAAATTTTTTTAAATTTTTTTTTGCCCCCAAGGGAAGTGAAACTTTTCACTCCCCAGGACCAGCATTTCCCTGCTCCAATCTTTTTATGAAAAATTTTGAATACTTCGTTTTCTTTCATACTGCTTTTCTTGTACTCATCAGACTGCTTTTTGTGACATTTGTTTGCTGTCAGTGTATGTGGCCATGTAAGGGAGGACAAATGTTGCCTCACTTCTCTGAGATAGAACAGGAAATGTCATATGGTCCCATGGTGCTGGGAAAGACAATTCCTATAGATAACACTAGAGCTGGACAAGAAACACGTTGGAGAAAGAACTAGGCATACATGTCTATCACAGCTCAGAGGCTGTTAATGTGAGCTGAATAGAGATAAAATAGTGAAAAATAAACCTGGAGAGAATTCACATCTGTTCTTTAGCTTCAATCTGTGTAGAAACAGAGGACATGCTATCACTTTTTCATGAGATGCTGCCCTTTGGAAGTGGTTCATTCCTTGACTAGATTTGCTGTTTTACAGTGTTGTAGGTTCACGTGTATTATGAAAAATCAAATCCCTTGGATAATTTTTTAAAATGCATCTTTTTTGAATACTGTGCTTGATCTGTGCAGCAGTGAGAGAACAATATACAGCTAACAAGTGAGAGTAAGCACACGAAGCAGTCGTAGTCATGTGGATTGTGGTTTTGTAATGAATGTGCTGAACCTGATAAGGGGCTCGAAAACAAATGGCATAGTGAGAGATGAAAATCTGTACCATATGGAACATAATATAACTGTGGAGTCTAAAAAATCTGACTCTGGGGAGTGTGCCAGTGTACGTGGGAGAAGTGAGAATTTCATGAATTATGTTACTCTTGAGTAGATTTGAAAGTAAAAAAGAGTTCAACAGTACTCTGATAAATATGCAAACGTTCTTGTTCTCTGAATGAGACATAAATGTAGCTTTGATGTTTAGGCTTTTGAAACTGGGGCTTTGGACAAAACACTGGAGAAGAAAAGTACAATACAGTATAGCATGTGCAAATACCTGAAAACGTCAGTGGAATGATTGAAGCCTAAAGAGAGAACTAGATGCGGCAGGACTAGAAAGTTACAGTGTTAGACTGGGAGATGGCAAAAGAACAACACACTGTATGACAGAAAATGGTTTGGTTATTTAGCATGTATCACTCTTTCTTCAGAACATAAAAGCACTGCTAGTGTAAATGCCAGATTGTGAAAGAATTGCAGAGCAGAATCCTGTCTTAAAGATCTTAGTGCCTTGAGTAGGTGGGTTTAACAAACATTTTCTATCAAAATCCTGAATTAGACGAAAGTACATTGCATATTATAAAATCACCTATTTGTCCCAGTGGGATGAAGCATTAACGTGTTAAGCTGTTGTTTGCAGTGAGGCTGTGAGCTGGGCATTGTTGAGTCATAGGTGACACCCCCACTATATGTGTGATGTTAAACTAAGCATGGCTGAGTGAAAAGTAGAAAAAAATCCTGTATAGCTTCACTGTCAGGTGAATAAAGGAGAGTTGTATTTTTCAGATGAGAAGTATTTGGTGGAGAAAAATCTTATTCAACAAAGTCTGCAGAAGTACTTGGATCTTTACAGCAATCTCATATGATCATCTTCTTTTTCAGCTTGGTTTATCTAGAGGTATTTCCTCCTTATAAGCATCTTAGGTGGCAAACTAAGTAACCTTATCTGTTTTAACACAGAGAAAAAGATAAAGTCTTTCACAGAGTATTTCAGAGCCACAGCAAATCCTGATCCGCATCTAATTCTCCCATGCCAGTTACAGGCAGAGTTCTCAGTCTTTTGTCTCATTTATAGACTGTGTTACTTGATTCACTCTGCTTGCCCACAATGCTTAGTACTTGTTTCTCCTGTAGGGACAGGAGAAAAAAAGTTAATGCCAAAAGGATTAATTCCCCACAGCTTTCTAAATTTGTCTCATTCTCAGTTTTCACTTGCTCATGCTGTCAAGTACTTCTTGGAGAAATCTGATCTTGTAGAACAAGAGTAAATGTGGTTTTTGGAAGGAGCTTTGGGGTTTTGTTGGTTTTTTGTTTTGGTTAGTATTTTGTCTCATGGGAGAAGATGTTGCCTTTTTAATCTGAAACGGAAGTATCCTGAGGCAAGAACCCTAAACCAAAGATGGTAACAACCTTAGCTAGGATTCAGGTACTGGTCTTCTGTAAAACAGTTTTTGTTGTTTAAAAGGTACCCTGTGAGAAATTAATTTTGGCCATAACAAAAATCTGTTGTGTATTTCAGGCAAACTGTTTTGAATATTTGCAGAAAACAAGTATGGGTTTCATATATTACTTTTTAAAAGAAAGCTACGTCTTCACTTAAGCAGAAATGTGAAAATTTAAAATTAGTACTAAAGCATTAAAAAAAACTTATTAAAATGTAAAAAAGCAAGTTTCAAATGAAAGTGTCTCACAGTATGCTTCATAGAGCAAGGGATGGTTTTCCACCACCTAAAATAAACTCAACAGTAGTTTATGAACTAACATTTCTTGCAGCAACATTTGCTTAAAGGAACATGCTGCATTAGAAGACTTAGAAACCAAAACCAGATAAATATCCTTTTTCTTAAAAAAATAGCATAATTTCTAAACCAAAACCACATCAGAAAAGAGTGCCTTAATTAAACAGAGTGAGAAGGTGCCCTGACTGTAGTAGCTGAAGCTGAAAAGCTTTAGCATTTTCATGCATGTAAGTGAAATTAAGAAATTCTGTCAAATGCATGCCAAGCCTGCACTGCCTTCAGAGGATGTAGCTTATGTTTGTATTAAACCATTTAGAAATCTTGCATAAACAAGATAAACCCAGAATTGCTTAGACTCAAGAAGGGTTGGGATTTTCTGAACCAACAGATCATTAGTACTCCTAAAACACTGAATGGTAATTCCCATTGTAAAATGCAACAGACAACTTTTTAAGGAGCACCAGTAACAAAGTTGATAGGGTCTTTGACAATTGTAACAATGGGAGATAATAAAAATACAGCATGTATTTAGGAATCTGGGAATGAGTCAGCTATCATTCTGTGAGTGTTCTCTTGACTGAACTTGCTCTGACAAAACCTGCAAGTTTAGGCAGCAATTCATACTTTAAAGCCATCCATAAAAGATGTGCAAGAGAAAAGCATTCCACAAATTTGGCTGTGAACACCAGAGTAGAAGTAAGAAGTCTACAGGGAAAAAAAATCTCTTAAACCAAGAGGGAAAAAAAAAATAAACACAAAAATAATTTCAGTTATAGAGACTGTGGGAGTATGTGTTGTCACCAGAAGCAGCTTTTAACCTCTTGAAAACAATTTGGGAAATACAATTTCTCCTTCTGTCTTAGACTTTTCTCTGACTGATGGACTCTGAAACAGGCTTACTGATATGCTGCCATGTCAGGGTGAAGTTGCAGCAATAGTTAAGTGAATTCTGTGAAGTTCAAGCCTATTTTTTTCTTAAATGCTAGAGATTTTAAAAATCATGTCACTTCAGAAGATTATGAGAAGTTATTTTAGGAGCACTGAAGTAATTAATTCACTCAAAAAGCATATATGTGAGTCTGCTGCCACCTCATTGATTAGAATTAAAAAGAAATTAAAATGGTGAACAATTTCCGTGTGATTGCATTAAGCCTGTTTTAATATGGTAAAATACAAATCACTTGGCCCTTACACAGGGAAGTACTCTGTCTGTGTTTGATGTGCATTTCTGATCTGCTTCTTGGATTTACATTCTTCCATGATTTTGCTAAAGACTGAATGACATCATTCATAATCAAGCCATGTTCTAAGGCAAATGCAGCCCTTGAGCAGAAAAAAAGAGACAAATGAGACACAATAAGGACAAAATCATTTGTAGAAGTGTAGGGAAGGTTATCATCCTTGGAGAGCTGCAATGTCATGGGAAAACAATTTCAGTAGCTCTTGGTGTCAGCTAAACTCTGTTCCTGGAGAAGTCAATATGGAGCACTTCTGACAATTACTCTCTGACAAAATAAAAATGCTGCAGCCTTATGAAGTTGCAGCCTGATATATGGCTGCTCATAGAGGTGTGTAAAAGGAGAAGAACACAAGATGGAAGGCTACGCAAGAAGAAGGATAGGTCTCAAGGCCTTCTGGCCATCCAAAACCAGTACATGCTGGGGGTTCTTATTTATCTTCGTGATACTTATTTGGAAGTATGAGTCTTGAGGGAAGAGTTGCAAACTGGCCACAACTTGCAAGTTTTATTATCTTTCCCTGGCATGTGAATCATCTGTCATCTCATTGTGACCCCAAGTGCTGTGTTTCAGTGCTGGGAGAAGGTTTAACACCAGTCATCTGCAGTCATGCTGTGCCGCTGTCCGAGGCTGCCTGCCACCCCAGGGCCACAAGAAATACAGCCAGGCCTCTTCTCTGCTCAGGCTGAGCTATAAAGAACTCAGCTGGTCCTTGTGGCGTGCAAAGCCCAATCTGAGAAAGCCATAAAGGAGGCAGGCAGGTGTAATAAACTTCAAGACGAAGTGCTGACCTTCCCTTCACAGGAGAGCAGCAAGGAGGCCTCAGGGGCTGGGCTGCGAGAAATTGTTTTGATGTGGTAGTTTGACCTAATTTTCTATGTTTGAAAAGTAAAGCTGAGCCAAGAGACAAATTTGAGCTTGGTGGTAAATCCCTGAGAAGCATGAGATATCCAGCATGAATAGGAGGAAACTCAGGAAAATTTTTTTAAATTTGTTTTTTAAGCCAAACTGGGCTTGTTGTGCTATTCTAAGCCTTTTGTCAGGCTGTGTGCATGACTGGAGCCTTGCAACCAAAGGCATGGAAGGTAGTAAGAAACGAAACTAACAATTAAAAAGTACATTCATCCATCTATTGCTGTGCAATTTTATGCAAATCTTCCTTGTGTAGTCAGTAACTAATTATATGAGGTTTTTATAGTAGCAGAAACTGAGAGCTTGGACAAAGAGATTGAAAGATTTAGGTCAAAAGATAATTTAGCTAATAACAATTGAACATGAAATTATTTGGATACGAACCCTCATACAGAATCATAGAATGAGATACATATATGTATAATATATTTGGACATGCTAATAATGATATTTGAGCAATGCCATTAAACGTTTGTAGGTCTGAAGTTTGTTGAAACTTCTTTTGTCCCCTACATGTGTTGGTACTTTTGCACAGACCTCTTCTACTGAAGGATCCTGAAATAAAACAAATAAGCATATTTAGGCCTAAATATGAATCTCAATTTAAAAGTATCAATGGAGTATTCTAAAAGAGAAAGACTTTTTCTCCTCTGTATCAGCTGTTGTTAGTTCTCATTAAGTATTTTTCTGCATTGTCACCAGGCCTCTGAGCTCACTGTTAACTTGATTTGTAAGCATCCAAGAGATGTAAGACTTGGAGTAGAAACAGTACAGGGAATTAACTTGACAGATTTTTATGGCGAACCACTCCCAAACATGAATCAGCAGGAGAGAAAGCATGAATGTTCCACCTTGGAAAATGCCATGGCTAAGTGATGGTTCAGTTGTTGCTTTTGGCTGTGGGATGGCATTTTCATTGGTTAACATGAAATGGGAAGGGAGGCAGATACGCCAAGAAAAGCTGTGAAGATAATTACTGCACTTTTTTTCTTCTGGAATAGGGACAAAGGAGGTGCAAAAACTAAAGGGTGGGGAACCAACCCTTGAGGAAATGTTCAGGAAGTACTGCAGTAGTAAACAGTACTTATTTTGAACTTAGAACTACAGTGTGACAACGGCAATGAGTTTTTGTACAACAACCATGTGCTGGTGAATCTGCACGCTAAATGCAGAGCATAGAGGAAAGTATGAGGGAAGAGGAGAGATTTGCACATCAGTATTGTAGCCCAGAACTGAAATACAGTAGCTTTTAACCAGAATGTTCCTATTGCATTATTTTTGAACCCAAGATTCTCAAGAAGCCGTGACTGATTGTAGCTATGCTTTCAGCCTTGTTGGCTTTGATCTGAGGTACAAAGACAAGATTTTTCTATGTAGGCAACGCAGACCCTTCATAAACCATAGTGGAGAAAAAAAAAAAAGTGTAATTGCCCTTTTGCAGTGAGTTTCTGGTGTGGGAAAACTTTGTAGGGATGTATACGTTTTCTGAGGCATCTCGTGCCTTGACAGCTTGTAGATCCTGTTGATCAAGTCAAGGACTGCAGCCAGAATAATTGCTTGAAATTTTCTGGATACAGAAGTGCCACTGAGGAGTGCTACCCTGTTTTGGTTTTTTTTTTAAAGTTGCTCCTAAGGGGCAGAATCAGAACAGTCTTGCAGTATAACAGATGCACATTTATGGATAAATGTCAAAGATAGCACTAATTCTCCTGAGAAGTGTGGAGCAGTGTTACTGCATCACTGCTTACAGCCAGCATGGCTGTAGCATTTTTCAGCTCTAAAATGTTAATGGATAAAGATATGGTAGGAGGGAAAGAGTGCAGAAATTATTTCCTCCTAAAAAATCAAATTAATTTTATGTGATGAACTGCTACAGCTAAGCATGTAACAGGCAAGCTTTGATAGTTTTTAAAGCTCTTCTGGCACATTTTTTCTTTTTTATTATGATATAGCTGTTTGAGTTTTGTGTGAATGATTACGCCCAGATTTGTCCTTGTTACCTTGCTCTTTCTCTCTCCCTATCAAAAGTAGGTTTTTGGGACTTGGAAATCCATCTCTCTTCAGGAACACAGATTACTGCATATTTTTAAATGTCTTAGAAGTTAAGAATAAACACAACAATTTTATTTTATTTTTAGAGGTTTGTTGGGGTTTTTTTTGCTTGGAACTCAAGTATTACTTACTCAAAATTTATAGAAATTTGCCTTTGGTTTTACTAATGGTTTAGGGTTTTTGTTCCCGGCTTCCTGAAGTATGTATAAGTAGTCTTTTTTTCCTTCCTATGTGTTGTATAATTAGCTTAATTAATAATATGACATATAGAAAGAATTTCAGTAAAATATTCTTAAAGAATTTAGAGAGTGCTACTGTAAAGTGTAGTGTATAATTAGGCATGTGTTAAGATATTGGGAGAATAACCTGAATCTGAGATAATCCTAATGATGAAAGGGAGATTAAATCAAAGATTTATAAGGCTGGCCTGGAGGTGTTTGCTAACTGTACCAGAAAATATATACAGAGTGTTTCAGCACTATAATTATTTCCATAGTATAGCTAGCTGAGAAGCATTAAGATATGTGCAGTCCTAAATCCATTTCCTTGAGCTCACAATTATGTGCTGATATCAGAGCTGCACATTGCATGCACATCTCTTGAGAAATGAGAACTGCATCTCTTGTGAATGCAGAATACTAATAACAGAATTCAGAATCTGACATGCTGCAGGCAGGCAGCATGTAGGCTTTCACACACAAAATGCATCACATTGAATGCATTGAAGTACAGTTCAAAAATGCAGAAGTGACATTTGATTTAAATTATTTAGCAAAAAATATCTATGGAGGTGCCATTTTTCATAACTTTTCTCACTAGAACAGAACCAGATACGTGACCACATGCATCAGTAAAAAAAGCAAACCCCCAAACGTTTAAGAAGTTGGTGAAGAAAAGTGTTTCAGTGCCCTCACTATACTTCATTTACAGTAGTGTCCATATTCTGCAATATATATGTAATTGTATCACTTTGGTAAGTCTAAATACCTAACTAAAAAAATAGTTTTGGCTGAGAGGTCCTTAAAGAATCAAGTATTGCATTGAATTTTATGACACCCCTATGCATAGGGGACTGTTAAACCTGTATCCACTTTTCTATAAATGAGAAAGAACCCCTTGAAAAATAAGTTAATTCACACAGGAAAAAAAAAACCAGCATGCACTTAAGGCTGACTTATTTATAAAAGCATAACCATTATATAGTTCCAAAAAAATATTTAGAATTGTGGTTTTGAAATATATGTGAATGACAGGTGCTTAATTTGCACGTGTATGTATGTGTGTACACATCTATTTATCTTTCATGACATTCTCACAAATAGTAGAAACAATAAATGAGATTATTGAGTAGAGTCTTATAATGTCTTTCAAACATTTTGTTTTAGCAAATCAGGAGAGTGAAAGAAATAGTCTTGTTTTGTGGAATTGTTTGTTTTTTAAAGACTGTCAATCTGAGCAATGGTGACTTCAACAGAAACTAGTGTAGTAAAATACTTCAGAGTCAAATGTTTTTCACTATTTCTGTTTATAAATGACAGTGCTTTTGAAAGTGTTTTTCAAAGCTCTGAAATGTTTTTAGCCTCTAGCTCTCATTGACTTGGATGAATTAATATTGGAGTTCAGATGCTAATTTATGTGACTGCTTTTGAAAACAAATTTAGGTCAAATCCTGTTTCTGTAGGAGTATCCATTAACTCTGTCATTAACTCCAGGAAATCTTTCTGTTCACAGCCTCTGTTCTTTAACTGACAATTAATTTTTTCTGACTGAGTCACCTGTCTTCAAGTATGGAGTTGCCAAATAAAATGCTTTCTTTAAGGATACTTTGCTCATGCACTGCAAATGAATTCTCTAGAAACGTAGCATCTGGATGATGGATTCACTTTTTTTTATTTTTCCAGGGAAATTCCGGCCTGGGGTTCAGTATTGCTGGAGGAACAGATAACCCACATATTGGGGATGATCCTGGGATATTCATTACTAAGATTATACCAGGAGGAGCTGCAGCAGAGGATGGAAGACTCAGGTAAAAACAAGCTTATTATGTGTGTTTGGAAAGAAAATGTATAATTATTATAATTAGTCTCTGGGAGTCACATGCCAACTGGATCTTTCATGGGGTCAGGGTAAGTAAATTACATGACTGGAGTCTCTGGTAAGAGAGCTGATTCAAGGAGCTTAGAGAAACTGAGTAAGGGTAGTTAAATCCTATATAATGGGGCATTTGATGGTGCCACCTCCATCTTTGTGTCACGTGTGTTTTTTGGTACAAAAGGCAAAATGGGGCAGGAGGAGGAAACCTTTGTATCAGCATGCAAGTCTTCTCTGCTTGGCTTTTGTGTGTTCATGGCTGAAGAGCTACACATTGGTATTATACATTAGGCTGTCCAGACTTCCCAAACTACAAAGCCATCGCTAAATAATCATAGCTATTTGTAGATGCTTCCTGTTATTTGGCTGCAGTAGTGAGATGTGTTTACTGCTGTTTCGAAACATTATTTTGCTCCATGAGGATGTGATGGCTGTGTGTGGTGGTTTTGATTGGCCCAAAACATCAGTAAAGTATTTTTAACATCTAGGAGAAATTTGGACCCCTCAGAAGCTGTTGTGGTAGGCTGTATATTCCGAGTCATCTCCAGGGTAGTTTGTTGCTGTAGCTTCTGAAATGGACATACAGATCACTTGATAGGGTTCTCAAATACATGGCAGCATCTCTCTTAAACAAGAGGAGCCACAGAAGTGCTTGTACTTGTCTTTCCTTGTGGACTGAATGCAGAAAGGCTTCCGTCTGTCACAGAGGCCGTCACCTTTCTGTCAATCATGAAGCCTGCTCATGCTCCAAAAAGCCAATTTAAATGGAAAGACCTGGGAGAAAATTCTGATGCTTTCATGATTTCAGCACTGAAATCAGCTCTGAGAACCTTTGCCAAAAACAGATGGCTTAAAATTCTAAAATGTACCAGATGATACCAACATTTCTCCTGAAGCCTTTTCCTTTCATTCAAAGCTAAGAGCAAGGAGAGTTGGCCACTTTAAAGAGCACTTGCTCTTGGATATTTCTTATGCTACGTTACTAATTTGATTTTAGAAATGATTCTTTTTTTTTTTTTTTTACTATGATAGTGATGAGGAGTCATGGTGGTTGGCAGTGCCTGAAGAATGTTTTAACTAAGATTGCAGTTGAAAGGAGTGGGCCTAATATCATGTAACTTTGTGACTAAGATGCAGCTGTCTACCCCTAAGGTAGTCACCTAATAGTGAAGAAAAACCTAAGCATTTCTAGGTTGTGATTAATTCCATTCTAAGGTCAATGTCTAAAATAGAACAGAAGAATAAAAGGGCCTGTATTTTCATTAGTGACTCAAATGATAAGGGCTTTCTTTGCCTAGACCAGCTGTATTGATCAGTACTGTAAATGTCTGCACTGGGGCAGATGAGCTTCATGGAAAACACAGCATGAAGAAACAGCAGTATTTGGAAATCATGCTATTGAATTTGACATGATGAACAACATGGGGGGGTCTTAAACCTGAAACCACCTTTCTACTAATAAGAAATAATTCCTTGCAAAACCAATGGTATTGTTTTAGTAGAATTTTTAATTACATTTGATAGCTTTTTTAGTTTAAACTATTAAGAAGACAAAAGCAATTGTAGTACTTTGTCTTTCTATCTTCGTAAGAAATCAAATATTTTATAACTAATCCCTGTATTAACTACTGTAAATTTAACTCATGATTATGTCTGTGTTGTAAACATCTTGGAAAGACCTTCTAAACCTACAAAAAGTAGCATACTAAGGCAATTAATTAATATTAAGATTAGACCTGGCAAACTTTGTGTTTTGTAACAGAAGTTCAGTAGTACAAGTTTAGTTATTTTAGTAATAAGACAGACAACATTGTAAGCATATATTTGGCATGGTCATTTCTCCTCCTATCAGATTTTAGAAAGATTCCTGCTTTCCTTATCTGCTAAGTGGATTTCACTTTGCTGCAATCCTGTCACATTTTAGGAACACCTGAAAATGTAGTTATCAGTGGTCATTACTGATATGCCATTGAAGGAGCATATCCTGGGGCAGTCTTTGCTGACTTACATGATAATTAATTTTTCATTGGAAGGAGAGTCTATCAGCTAGGGCCACTCTGTAGGAACATAAGCTGAACAACGTGTGGTAACATCTGCCAAGAATAGTGATAACATAGGTTCCTTAGCAAAAGCCCAATTTTTAATTCCCTGAGAATGAGAAATTGGTGTTTATGTACTGAGAAAATATATATATTTTTTTGGTCCACTTTTGCCTCAGACTCTGCCTGCAGATACTCTACATTGTATACCGTGTGGGCTGTCTAAACTGGTTTCCATATCTACTGTCTGTTTTTAATCATAAAAGCATGTAAAATCACTTCCACTGCATTTTACATGATGTCCCTTTGATCTAACTTAGCTGAGTGAAGTTCTTCAAACAGCAAGACTATGAAAGAGGCCTGTAAAAAATTGACTTCGTGCTCCAGACCCTTGGGAATCTTTTACATGAATCTATGGGTTGACAGGGGAGGAGTATGTCAACTGAAATTTCATGTAAATCCAACAAAAGCAAATGCAACCTCCAGCACCTGGGAAGGAGTAACTTCCACTGGGAGATGTATAGTTGTAAGTACATAAATATCAGGTATAAATACCTGATGGGAGGGAATGAAGATAAAGAAACCAGACTTTTATCAGTAATGCCAAGTGACAGGGTAAGAAGCAATGGACAGTGATCACATGAAATTTCATCTTATCATTGGGAAACTTTTGTGGTGAGGGTTACTGAGCACAACTAACTCAGAGAGGCTGTGAAGTGTCTATCCTTGGAGATATTTCAAACTTGACTAAACATGTTTCTGGTCAACCAGTTCTGGCTAAACTTGCTTCAGCAGAGAGGGTTTAACAGTGGGATCTCAAGAGGTGCTTTCCAACTTAAATGACACTGTGATTCTGTACTTTGGCCTGAGCCAGCAGTGTGCTCTGGCAGCCCTGAAGACCACAGGAGAGGTGAGCAGAGATACACAAAGAAAGGACTGCAGGCAGCAGTCACATGCTGCTATAAGGAAAATTCCAGTTGGGTCTGAGGATAAAAAAGATCTCTTTAATGCAACTGGTGATTCCATGAGATTATGGAATCTCTGTTCTCCAAGAGGTTCAAAATTTATCTGGATGAAGTCCTAAGCTATATGATTGAACTTTCAAATTGGTCCTGCTTTGGGCAGAAGACTGGACTAGATTACCTCCAAAGGTCCCTTCCAGACTGAATTGTTTTCCAATTCTGCAGGTTACTCATGTACATAAAACCTGTGTGTGAGACTGAAACAAAGATGATTAGGTTCCTGGAGTTTTCCTTTAGTGGAGAGCAGTACTTTTATTTACAGTAGGGACAATGCATAGGGTGGGTTTGTATCACTTCATGACCCGTATCTCTTCTTGAAAAATAGCAATAATTATCAGCCACTTTAGACTACATTCATTTTCATTAAACATTCCCATTTTTGAGAGGCTCTCTGAACTTTCAAAATGCTAAATGTAACAGTACAGAACCACAGGATATCTAAAGTTGGAAGGGACCCATAAGGATAATTGAGTCCAACTCCCTGCTCAACTCAGGACTACCTAAAACTTAACCACGTGACTGAAAGCATCTTCAGGATGCTCCTTGAGCCCTGTCAGGTGAGGTGCCCCAACCACTTTGCTGGGTAGCCACTTCCAGGGACTGACCACATCTTAGCGGAGAATCTTTTCCTCATGTCTAGTCTGAAATTCCCCAGAGAATATGAACCCTCTGAAAATAGCAACCATTCCCACTGAATTGAAGGAGAATTTCTCTCAACAGTTTGATCTTTTAAGACTTTTGATGCATTAAAAACTTCTGCTTCTATCTCATTAATGTCAGTTATCCATGGGCAAACTTACGCTTTTTAATAAAGAAGCTATGAATTTAGACTTCTTTTCCTCTCTGGAAGAAAAAGAATTCCAGTAATTATGGCTCAGTGCCTTTTTTGGTTTTACTTGCATTTGTGTCAGAGAAAAAAAGATATAATTTTTGTTTCAATTGCCTACATAAAGCAAAAAACTTCAGCATAATATTCAGTAGCTACTTCTATTTACACTAATTGATCATAAGTGAAATTCTGGCTTCTAAAAGGCAACACATACAATCCATTCATCATACTGTGAGGACAAGAGTGATCAGCTTATGAAACTAGAACCACAGTTTAGTGGCATAACTTGATTGGGGTAAAAAAACAATTAAAATAATAAAACAAAGCTTTCAATTCTGTCAAGTTTAAAAGAGCATGGATTCACAAGATATTAATTCAATGTTAACAATCATAAATCAAAACTATTTTGAGTCAAAAATCATTTTTGCTGATTATAGTGTCTCACAGTCTATATTTGATTTTATGGTAGAGATATCTTTCTCAAAACTGTACAGGAATGAGAGGGTCATGTGAGTTCCTTACGTATTGCTACCAAAAATGCACTTTTCCTTCTTGAAAAGACAAGTTTGAAAATGAGAATTTTAAAATTTCTTGGGATCTAGAAAAGTCAATAAAAGAATCTTGTATAGAACAAGAACTCAGATCTTATGTTTTATACCAATCTCTTTTTCATGGGAATCTTACTGAACCTGTGACACAGAAGTGAGTTATTGCATATGTGACTGAATATGAATGAGTCAATTCACAGGACTGTCAGATAGATTTGGACAGTCTTGAGCTTAAGTTTCAAGGGCTAATGTTGTACCAGAGCTTATTTTGGTATTTAAGCCTGAGCTATACTCAAGAGCAAAGAGGCTTGATGTGAAGGGTGAGTTGAAGGGAAGAAATTGGTTGTGCCTGGGAGGATGCACATTGCCTTCGTTAGCTGCCCAGACCTGTGGCTGTTTCATTCTTTCTTCTAGGAAACTGATTTCCAGTCTCTTTCCATTTGTGAACCTATCAATTCTTTTTCCTTAAGAGTGTGGCTGTGTGTAAGAAAAACTTAGGTTGAGAAAATCAGATCAATTGAGATTTACCTTTGGCAGATTAATCAGAAACATCACTGGTACAATAGGTTAAAAAGTACCAAGTCTGTGCATTGCTCATCTTTCCTTACTTCATGTATCTTTCCTTTTCTTCTATTATATTTATTACATTAATTACTGATTGCCAGGAGGTTTAGCATTGTAAAGCTGCAACTTTTTTTTAGGCATGCTATGTTCTACCATCACCTTGTCAGTTTTCCCCATTGGATTTCCTCCCCAACCTCAGCTCTCAAAGTGATTTGATGTGAGGAAAGAAATGTTATACACATGCTAATGATAGGAGACAATAACAAAAATAACTTGCCCTCAGTCATCCAGTAAATCAGGAAGAAAGTTTAAAATAGTGATTCCTTCTCTCATGTTTCTGTGCCTTAAAGGCTTCAGTTAAATGCCTACCAGCAAAGGCTCTAAACAAATTAGATTGGTGTTCTCTTCAATTGTCAGCTAAGTCATTGTGATGTGTCAAAGGATTATAAATTTAGCTAGGTGTATGTAGCAAGAGAGGAGCAATGAAGACCCTTTCTCATGAATATTTGTGAATTTAAAAAACAAAAAAGAAAAAACACAAAGGAAGGTAAAGATTGTGTTCTGGTCAAAATTTTTAAAATATTTCTGAGTTTCGTTAAAATGAAACAGAGAGGAAAAATCACAATTTCATGCTATTAATACAAAGCTTGAAACCTGGAATTAAGAAACACTGGTATTGTGTGCAGTTTACCTGAAAAACTCTAAGAAGAAATGGAGGAGAGGAAGCAGAAGTGAGTCTTCATGTGAGAGCTGGTTAGATAACAGACTCCCTTCAGTCCTTGCCCCATGGGCTGTCCTTGGCCTCTGAAGAAAAGTCTGAAGCCCAGATCTCTCCAGCAGCAGCAGACACACAGTTGTTGCCCATTGGTGTCCATTTGTAGCTCTACACTGCTTGCTAGAAAGTGAATTGAGAATGATGCTATGGGGCCTTTTCAGATTAACATGAAGAGCTCTTCCCAGGAAAGATCATGTTCTTTACAAGCATGTCATGTGCCTCTAATACAGCTTGGGAACTGGCTTTATTCCACCATCCTCATGTATCAAAACAGAAGTGTGTCTGCTTTGTGATTAGCTGCCTAAGTCCCTATATGTTAACTTCTGATCTTGTACTAAGCCTTTCAGTACCAGGTCTGTGTGCGATGCAATGGCACACAGCTCGTTCAGGATGTTGTTATAATTACGGTGCTGCCACAAAACACTGATTCATATCTGCACTGTTTACAGGCCTCTGACAATGCTATTAGTTCAGTACATAATTTGGCAGTAAGTTAATAAAGAGGCATTCACCCCATTAGGCAAAACATGCTTGCTTTGCAGACAGTCATAAATTAGATCATGAATTATTGACTGTTCACTCTGTCCTGGTTTGTGTTAGGAAGTTTGATCTTATTAACTCTGTTTGTCTGTGTAACTGTGTGTATCATTTTTTGAGCTACCGTGGAATTAAAAAAAAAAATTACCACTGGGGATCTACATGAAAAAGGCAGGTCACAAAATCCAAATCTGATTTTCATACATTATTTTCAAAATTGAACATGTCTTACCATGGCTCACGTTTTAAATTAACAATTTATATGTCTTATCATCAATGGAATATCTGACCATGTAATTTTGTTCTCTGTTTCCTGCACCACTTCACTTTTCATTGGCTAAATCCTTCTTTCTCTCCTTTTTCCCATGCGAAGTTTGCATTCTTTGTTCGGTATTGCAGATCCCCAGTCTGTCTCTGAATTGGATTATCGTGTGTTATATTTCATTATTAATATTGTGCTTTATCTATTTTGAAAATAAGTTGGTAGGCTGTAAAACTTCTTTTATAAGATGCAAGAAAGTAGAATTATGTTTTAACAGCTGAATTGTCAGGCAAAGAGAATAGACTTCAATGAGTAATAAAAAGTACCTCTCTGGCTTGTGGTACTTGAAACTGATGAATTTTAGGAACCACTTTATAGACATCAGTGATGGACATTTCAATAGAAGATTCTTTCATAACACAAAGCATCAGTACCTTCCCCTGGATGTTTCTAGGCTGTTTTCCACGAATTGAATTCCACTGCTTGGGACTACCCCTTAAGCAAATTAGCATGGTACCAGGGCTCTAGCTTACATAATGTCCATTGCACTAGAGATGCCATGCAATGGCACTGAACTGGTTAACAGCTCTCTCTCCAAAGAGTTCCTTTATTACCCCTCCTGCCTGAAATTATAGTCGCCCCAGAGTGCTGCAGTAGCAGAACAGCACCACGCAGCCAAATCCAAGTGCTTATTTCATCAACATGTTTGCACTGATACTGCAGTTATGAGTTTAAATAGCTCGGTGATGATTTATTTGGAGGAAGGAGCTTTCTGTGGTTGCATACCTTAGAAATCATCAGTTTTCTGTGGACTGTAGTATTAGACAAGGAAAAAATATTTCACTTCTCTTTCTGTACTCAACAGGTGTAACCCTCTAGCTATTGAATTTTTCAATTATTTCGATTTCCACCAAAGGTGAAAATAAGATATTAGATGAAAAAAGAAATTGACTTAAGTGACTGTTTAAAAAAAAAAAAAAAGTTTCCTTTAAGCAGCAAAGATCTGATAAAAAAAAAAAAATTAAAAAACTTGGTCAGCTTTTTGTTTCTGACAGCCAAAACCACTAGTACATGGTAAAAGGTTCATACACTGTCAGAACTCCTGGCAGTGGTTTGTATAAACAGTTTGGACTTTCAGACTTTAGCCAAGCCATATTTCCTGGCAGTACGTCATCATTGTTGTTAAACTTCTTACTCCACTTTTACTTCAGCTGTTAGAGCAGGGGTTCTAAATTTATTTCCCTGCAACATGGGAGTTTTAATATCGAACTTGCAAGACGTAGGAGTACCTTGTCTCCATGTGCTGCTCATGTCACACTATCCTGTGTATTACTCTGAATCCCAGCAACACAAACAAGCAGCTTTGGGGCTCTTTCTATGGGATACCTATTTGCACTCTACTCTGAGTTGCAGCTATGTTGTATGCAGGGTAGTGCTACTGATGCTCTGAAGCTGGTGGAGTTTCTTACTGAACTTGAACAACGTGTTTTCTCCTCCTCCATTCGTTTTTAGGCTGCACCTATGTTGGGAATAGCTATTCCAATCACACCAAAGCAGGAGGGAGGGTTTTCTGCTTGTCGGTGCAAGCGCAGGGATGGCACTGCTGCTTCGTTTGGCGCTCAACTTGCTGGGCCTGATCTTGGGCAACACTATTCTTTTGTGCTAAAGTTTCCCCATTTGTAAAATGGATACGGTGATCATTATCTTTGCCTCACGGGGGTTGTTGTGAAGCTAAAACGAGTTCATATTTGCAAAGCCCTTTGAGAGCCCCAGATGAAAAGTCCTTGTAAAAATCTTGAACCTGGGATTGCCTCCTGGGTTATCTGTTGTAACTGGTTTTCCTGCACAAACCTGAACGCACTGCAGACAGTGCTGCTGTCAGCTGGGAGCATTTGAACCCCACTGAGGAACAGCTGAGCAGTTCCGTGCCTTCAGCAGGCAAAGCACACCTCGGTCCCAAGTCGGTGCCTCGGCTGTCCCTTGGCTGGACACGCCACAGCCTGGCCCGGGCTGCTGCCATTGCTGGGCTCTGGGACAGCCGGACCTTAGAGCCAGGGTAAGTCAGGGCTGCACAGCCGGAGCTGTCCCTGCCCTGTGCCACACCTACAGCGCCTGGCCCGGGGCACTTCCAGTACCTGCCAAGCAGCCCTGCAGCTGGGAGGAGTTTGGCTGCTTCCCGATGCCCTCATTCATCCCAGGCTTTACAGAGATTTGTTTTCTTTCCCTTTCCTTTATCCCAACACCTTCCTCTCACAACACCCCACAGCTACCTACACCTCCTTGTGCTCATCCTTCGCCTCTCCACTGCTCCACTTGGGTGGACGGGCAGACACGACTCCTTGTCCTGTGAGCAGCAGTTTCCCTTCTGGCCACCCTGAGAGGCTGCCAGAGCCGCCCGGATCGAGCCGAGCCACCAGCAGAGGCTGGATGCACTGGGAGCTCCAGCACTCGGCTGCTAGTGGGAGTAGTTTCCGAAGGAAAGCATCGTTCATGGCAGTGGCAGGAGACGAGACGCAGAGAGACTGAGGATATAACTTGGGAGTTAGAGAACGGACGGAGGAATGGAAAAATGTGGTAAGAGCAAAGGGTACCAAAACTGAGGATTGAGCTGGATGAGAAGTACAGAGGGAAAAGAAATGCAGGGTGGAAGAACTTTGGGAGCGGGGAATAGAAAAAGTAAATATTAGTTCCTGTAGATCTTGCAAGAGGTTAGTAAAGGAAATTTGATACAAGTCTGAGCTCATTTCAGTGAAAGCTTATGGAGCCCTTACCGGCCCCAGCATCCTGTCCACCCCCTGCATGCCCCCTCCCCTTCCTGCCCTGCCCCTGCTTCCCTGTTTGCTTTGTCAGCCATCCTCTTGCTGCCATGAACTCCCCATGGACCATAGACATTTAAACTCAACTGTGGGCTGTCCAGGGCTGCTGGCTGGGCAGTGGCTGGCTGGGCATTTGGGCAGTGGCTGCAGGCTTTACTGGGTAGAGCTGCTGCTCTGAGTCGCCTTGCGCCTGAGTCTGTGCTGCACAGTTGCAAATCTTTTGCTTTTAGTAAAGTCATACTTCATTTCCAGTAAGTTAAGGTGGGAGTCAGGTCCGCTAAGTGTAAAATGGTCTTCTGTCCTTGGACAATTGTTTTGATTTGTCTTTCATACTTGTGTGTCTGGTTCATTTCCAACCCAGCAGCTTTAGCCTTGACGTATGTTTGTGTACCGCAGTCCCAAACTCTGTTTGAAGAGGATGCTAATTATGCAGAGGACATTTTAAAAGGAATAATGTGTGAAGTGTAAGATCATAAACTCTGTACAAAATTACCATAGGTGTGGCTTACCTAGCAAGAGAGTTAATTTGCCTTGAGTTATTCTGGCCAAGCAATAACTGAGAGCTTGATGGAACAGAAAATCATTTCATTATAAATGATTTAGAACATCTGTACCTCCAAAATCATTATACAGTGGCAGGATATCATTCTGCTTTCAGGTTGTTTGTGATAAAGGAAAATAAATGATGAAAGAAGAGGTCCTCGTGTTGTAAAAGTACTTAAACTTGACTTTTATTGTAGAAGTTTATGCTTGAGTCTGTGTGCAAATTGAATGGGTGTCAGCTGCTCCTCCCTCAAGCCCATGTAGCTACACCCTGGGAGATGAGCTACCATCAGTAAATAACTACTCCCCATGCTCAGAGTGTGCTTAAGGAGATGCAGCTCTTCTGGGAGGCATTAAACCAAGTGGGCTTTTGTTTCTCTCCTCGCTCTGCAAAGGGCTTGTACGTGAAACATGCTTAACCTCTCTGATTTTTATCAGACACAGAAAGAATGGCATTTCTTTGTGGTGGTGGTGTTGGCTCAGCCATCAAGTAGATATATGAGAAATTTTATCTGTTTATTTTTTGCTTCCAAAGGTGAAGATATAGAGAATTACATTTGCAGCTGATTTGTAATTTATTACCATATTTAGCACCTGAATATTATTGACCATATTGCATTCTGTCTTTGAGTAGATTTTAAATAATACCAAGTCAATGCCATAGCAAATTTCAAAACCAATATTGATTTAGAAATCAATACTGTGACACTATTATTATTATTATCATTTTCATAATAATTATAATTATTTGAAATGGAAGTTTCTTAAATTGTGTGAGTGCTTATTGCATAGTATTAGTTTTGACATTTTGGTAGCAAATTCGTTCCTACAGCTAAAAATTGTCTTGGACTCCTTACTAAGTTGTTGGGGTTTTTTTAATCAGTAATTTAAAATACAAATACTTAGTGCATTTTTTAAAGTTTTTAGTGCATGTGTCAATATATTGAAATGAGACCGTTTCTTTATTTGGCATGTAACAATTTAAATAACCTATTTTTTACATCTCCCTTGCCCTTGTGGTAATTTCTCAATGGAGTGCTGGGCTGCATCACTGCATAAATTTTGCTATCTACAAATTCCAGGTCCAAAAAGACTTAAGAACCTTATACTGAAGCTGAGGGCACATTTTTTTTTCATTTTTTTTTAAAATACAAAATTAGGTCCAAATTTCTTTTAAGTGCCAAAGGGACAGAGTAAATCAGGGCTGCCTTCATTCACAAAAGTAGAGGCAAAATCACCTTCTAGGGAAACCTGCATTCACTGTCCTTCTCTCTCTGGGGAACGAGAGGCTCCAGCTTGCAGAGAAGTAGTCAGTCCACTAAACTGTAGGTTCTATGAAATCAATGTATTTTATTCTTTCCTCTCAAACTTGCTTCACTTCCTCAAAGAAGAGAAAAGGTTAGTTGGGCCAGAGCAGCCTTGCAGTGGGCATGGTGGTTTGAAAGCCAGGTAGAGGCTGTGGACCAGGGCTTTCTCTTCCTGGGTGCCCTGAGCACTGCTCAGCAGCAATCTTACATGGACCTGCATACATTGCTGTGGTTGCTAGAGTTCATCACAGAGAATCATTGAATGGTTTGGGTTGGAAGGTCCAAAGCTCCACTAGTTCCAAACCCCCTGCCATGGGCAGAGACATCTTCCACTCGACCAGGTTGCTCAGAGCCCCATCTAACCTGGCCTTGAACACTTCCAGGGGTGGTACATCCACAGCTTCTCTGGGCAGCCTGTGCCAGTGCTTCACCATGCTCACAGTAAAGAGTTTCTTCTCAATATCTAATCTAAATCTACCCTCTTTCAGTTTAAATCCATTACCCCCTGGCCTGTCACTATGTGTCCTTGTAAATTTCTGTAATGTATGTAAAGATTTCATCAAATAAAAAGCGACAGGCAGAATTTCTGTCATCTTGTGATTGAGGATGCTCCCCTGAGGAATGGGATACTAAGACTGCAATTTAAGAAGAGCATTATATTATACAAAGTGCAACAGGTTCAGTGATGGAAACAGAGGCAATGAAATGGTTTTTCTGAGAGATGATAGTGGATATAGCAGATTGTTGTTTTGATTTTTGTTTCTCTGACTGCCTAATCTTTTAGTTTATTCAATTTTGTTTTCATTTAGAGATTACTGGATTTAAATTTTTTTTAGCTTGACTGGACAATTTATTCAGCATAAACCAATGTCATTTTTGTCAAGAAAAAAGCATCATAAAAGACAACTTTGACCTTAACTTTCCATTTTACTTCAGAGTTCAGTTGTAAATCTGTAGGTGTTACAGCCAAGAGGCATTCAGATATATAAAAAGATGGGTGGTGGTGTTTCCATCTCTGAAATTAAATTAGTGTTACCGGTAGTTCAGCTCTATGCCTTTGGCTTGAAGAGCTTGTCTAGCAAGGGCTTTTATGATGAAAAATCAGGTGTCATATGTAGGAGATTATGATGATCAGGGACCTATGTTTGCTCTCCCAACAAAAGGATTTGGAGGCATCAAATGAAACTAAGTAAGCAGCAGGTTGAAAGAACCATAGGGAGAATGTTGCAACTGGTAGCAAAGCTGTGAGATTCATTGATAAAAAAACACTGGAGATGTTGAGTTTACATGAGTTTTGAAAACAGTTAAATTTGTGTAAGAAGTATTTATCCGGGGATATTAAATGGGAAAAAGAAAAAAGTACTTTTGGCTAAGGAAAGTCCAGCAGCTGAAAATGTATTCTGGGTAAAAACTGTGTGTGGCCAAGGTTTTAATCTACTTACTGCACAAGTTTTTGCACTAAAGGTTTGTGACTGTTCCTTTCCTATTTCTGTTCCTGTTGGTAGCCATTAATGGTCTTCTCTTGAAATCAATCACTGCATGGCAGGATGTGCAGGAGCTCAAGGTAGTGCTAAATAAGCTCAGCATTGCAGAGCTGCATCAATGTGGGCATTTACCTGCGGTAATTGGCTGTAGACATATGGACGATACTGATCTGGCTGAATTTCTACTCTAGATATTCTCTGTCAGTGTCTGCACTGGCTTGGGCATCTCTGCATGGGATTTCACTGTGGCAATTTTAATGAAATATGAGCTTTTTGGGGTCAGATTATAGGTATTATCTTGGGGAATATTTTCAGCCAAGAGGTGTGTATATATACACTCCCAAAAACAGACACCCTGTGGTAAAGACATTCTGCCTAAAAGGATAAAAGGATCTGTTTGGGGTGGCAGAAAGGGTTAACGGAAGGATAGCCCCAGCTTTGCCCAGCAAATTCTCAGAAACTGAGTAGAATGTAGAAAAGATCCAAAGTCTTTTAAACAATAAATAAACTGCTTTTTAGCCAAGTTTGTGTCTGGAGTGAAGTCTTACAGCTGAGTTCAAGGCCTTTAAAAAAAAAAAGAGAGATTTCAAAAAAAGGAAATGCTGATGCATCCTCTATTGAAACTATGTGAATAGGAACATATTCAAGCTTCTAAATATATTTTCTTCTAAGAGTCTAAAGGCTGCAGGGACTTTTCCATTCCTAATTATATAGTGCAGTATGCCGTCTGTTTCTGACTTACAACTTCAAAAATAGAACTTAGAGTCATAAATGAAACACAAGGAGAGGGATAAAGAGACACCGTATATGATAAGGAAGTGCTCTGCTAATATTTTTACTGATGTTGTAGCCAGTCACTTGGGTTTTAATTTCAATGACTGTTATGCAAACCCTTTAATACGTTGGCATTTCATTAAGAGGCTGTTAAAAAAAAATTCTGTGGGTAACTAAAGCAGTAGCAAAGCGCAATCACTGTAAATGTCTTCTGACAGTTCTGTAGCTGTGCTGGTTGTGTCTCAGGTCTCAAGCAAGGTCATGTGTCTAACAGGGATTCGAAACACAGTTGTTTCAGGCAATAACACGTTCTGAAATTTAGAACTACTTCCTGAAATCTGATTTATGCCCTGACAATTCAAGCTCAAAGTCACTTTATTTTTTTTAAAATAATGCTCAAAGTCCTCTGGTGGGACACCTGCAGATCACAGAAGTAGGACCTATAGCCCCCTGGATGAGATCTGGAATTCTTGACTGCATTACAATAGGCACTTCTAGCTCCAAAACCATCACTGGATTCCTGGTATATAAAGGAGAAATTTCATTTGTCCATTTTTATTTCTCATGCAGCCTTTGGGAGGAGGAGAAGTAGAACTTAGTGCTATTGTGTCCTTGGATATGGGAATGAGAAAAGTGACTGGGGCTGCACTGATCCGGAGTGAGTGAGCTGGATCTGCACAGGTAGACTTTTGATGATGCCCTTCAGCTTCTTTCACCTTCTGCCATTTAGACAGGAATACACCAGAGATCACCGTTCACTTGGAAGGATAAGTGGCTATATTCTGTGCCCAAAATACTAAAAAAATATTCTAAGGAGTGAACTGTGGGGGTAAACAGCACAATGTTAGGTTCTCCTCCAAAACCTCATGCTGGCAGCTGTGAGCTGAAGGCTGGTGGTGTGCTATAGGACAGACTGGGTTTCCATTGTGTTGTAGTAAAATCTGCATGCATACTTAAATGAGACACATTTTACAAGATTTTTTTTATTATTATTTCAGTGTTTGAGATTATAATCATTCCAATTGCTGATAGGAGTTGTGAGACTGCAGAAGTGCCGCACTTGAGCAAGCACACCCTGCTTTTCAGCAAGACTTTTAGCTCAGCCATCCACCAGCCTTTGGGCTCCCGGGGCCAGCACGCTGGAACTGGTTTGCCAGTAAAGGAGGAGAAAGCATCTGCCTGGTTGTATCTACTTCGGGAAATGCTGTGCAAGAGTTTAGTTCCTATCTTTGCTCACACACACACACAGAGCTGCCTTTGTGCACAGTTGAGGTTATTTGCCTTTCAACTCTCACTTCTGAAGACTTGTTGCAAGGCTGAGTGCAGCCAGGAACAGGCAAGGAGCTGCTTTGCTTGGTCATCCCATGTTCATGGTCAGTGTGCCTGCAGTGAGGGCTAGTCCTTGTTTGAGATGAGCCAAGAAGGTGTAGACTCTCCTCTGGAAAGCTTATTTAGGCTGTAAACGGGAGACAAAGGCAGTGGGATGCAGGTGAGATTTTAATCCTGCATTTGCAGACTATGAAAAACGAATCTGGTGGAGGCTGCACACAAACAGCTGGGATGGCACCAGGCCAGCATTACCGGGGGAAAGCTTATATTTTTTTGAATTTATTCCACTGCAATAGATTAATGCCATTGATTCAGAGGCTTGAAGGATGATATTCTTCTCTCAGAAATGAAATACTGTGGGTTTAGTTCTTATTTCTTTTCCTCTTAACTAAAGATAATTCTGTTCTTGCTAGAAGCATAGGTTAGATTCAATAGTGCCTTCTTGTTAAATTCAGTTGGATTACCATTTTATTGCACCAATATTTGTACATATTTTAAAATCAAAATCAATCCTGGGATTTCAAATTTTTATTAAGTTCAGTTCTAATTTTACTGTGTCATTCATAAGTTGCAATCACCCCAGTCATAACTTTTATCAAGTAGTATTTTCAGTAGTAACCTTAATTCAAAAAGATATTTCAAATTTCATTATAAATCACAATTCAAGTAAAAATTTGGATTAGGATTGGCTGTTGCCTTCATCAGACATTTTCATAAGCACTAGTTCCCTTCCAGTTTCCAGAAACAGACAGGAATTTTCTTCCACTGATAACTTTTATCTCTTTATTTTTAAAAGAGATATAGAAATGGTTTTACAGTACTTTACAATGTCAGGAAAGGGTCTGAGAGTATATATGAATTTGCTACAGAAATTGGATCATGTCTCTAAGGATCAATGTACATAAGGAAACTATGCCCTAAAGTGCATATGTGTTGTTGATGTTTGGTGTTAGCTCTATATTCTGTGATTTTAAAGACAGATGTGAAGACTGTTGTAGTAAATGTAATGTCCTTTATTCTGAATTCTTAGCAGAAACTAAAAAAAACAAAAACATGTATTATTCTTCTTGGAAGGAAGTTATATGAGCAAGTATCAATAGGTTCATTTTTTACCCCATGTGCTGTGCTCTAAATTCTAGTCATTATGGGATAGGAAGGGGTGTGTAGAATTAAAAAAAAAGTTTAAAAAAAATGCAAAGTAGGAGAGAAAGTATATATAATCTCTTTAGGTCAGAAAATGTAATAATAATTACTTGCTGATCTCTTTGAGAAAAGGTAATAATCAATCCTTTCAGCTTGCCACCTTGTGTTCTTACTTAAAGTGCTGTGCTCTTGTAAGTTCTGGAAGAAAGCGTCAACACTTTTATAGGGCAACTTTGGCTAAAAAGGTTAGACAAAGCAGGAGCAAAGGAATAAAGAGAAAGCTTAGTGTTTCTTTGTCGTACTTTTGTAGCTGACCTGATATCTCCATGCTGATATATGGAGGTATGTATCTACCTGATATATGCCATAGCTTTGCACTCATTCTCCTACAATACCTATTTTTACCTTGATTTCTAGGCTCTTACTAAAGAATAAATAAAGTCCATATCAATTTGAGTTTTTCTGAGGAGACAACTAAAATAACCAGTTAGCTTTGCTTAGAAAGAATCTATTAATGTTGGCTATTCTTCTGTGGAAGGTATGGCAACTCTTATTTGTGAAAAGCAGGGTTCTCCTGTTAGTACTAGTTAGCCTGGAGGTGTCTGCACGATCACTAAGACACATGGATTACCACAGGATTTAGTGGCATGATGTTGATCCATGGAGTACAGATTATTCCCTTGTTCTTGCATCTGTAGCTGGTTCCAGCTAGCTCTGTTACATAGCTGCAAGTGGGCTAATGTATGTTGGCAGGACCATTTGGTCTTCTGGGGCTCTTAGCTGCCACACTACACTGCTTTGGGTTTCCCTCCAGGGCACCATATTGCACAGAACAAGGGAACAGAATGATCATTGCCAGTTGTCACCTACTGTATGTCCAGAAAATGCCTAAGGACTGTACTTGTCTTGTTTACTTACAAGTTGACTGAAGCGTTTATCAGCCTCTCAAGGATGTTTGCACAGTTTCTGGAAAACAGTAAAAATCAAACTCAGTTTCAGTCCTTAAATAGGGTTTTTTCCTTAATACAAGCCCTTACTAGCTTTGAAGATAGCAACAACTATCAGTAAACCTATGAGTCCCTGATCTTCCCTCTTGACAACAAAGGATCTCTCATATGTCTTCTATCTGTTGTAACTGTTTTGGCATGATTGTTGCATGTGTTTTATATCTAACTATCCAGGGTCCAGAAGCATCGTTTGGTTTGGGTTGAAAGGGACCTTAAATATCCTCCAGTTCCATCATTCCCAGCCTTGGGCAGTGACACCTTCCATTAGACCAGGCTGCTTAAAGCCCCTCCCAACCATGAAAACTTCCGGCACTGGAGTAAACCAATGAGTACTTTTTCTCAGAAGGGAAGCATCAGCTTTGGTTCCTTTCCAAGTCTGATCTGTTCCAAATAACTGTATTCATTTCAGTCATTTTGATTTGGGTTTGTTTTAAACAAAAGCAGCAGCACAAAACATGACAAAACCCATCCTAAATTCTCAGAGTTCTGGTAAACTTAGGCAAAACTTCATTCTCCCTCTGTGTTAAGATTCCTGATCAAGTGTTCTTTTGCTGTAAAGAGTAACATTTGATAGTTGATTTTTATGTCTAGAAACATAGCAGAAAGGGGTGTATTCCTAGCAACCCATATTTCCTTTGCTCATTGTCTTTTCACACATGCAGAAGAACACATTCATTAGCAATATGCCTTTTTCTTCTCTACCCAAAATACACATCTCACAATGAATGTACTGCACAAGAGCAGTAGAGTCTCAGTTAATCTAGTTCTTTGGAATTTGCTCGTTTCACTTGCCCTCGTTTGCAAAGAAAGGATGGCCCACTCCTTTAGTCATTAGCCTGCTGCTTTGGAGATGCATTTTACTGCTCTTAACTGTAGACTTCCTTTCCAACAAGGACAAATCTGTCAGATAAGGAGGATACAACTCCATCTGACCAGGAGATTGAGGGTGATTATATGTTCACCCTCAAATGCTGTGGTAAATAAATGCTCAAAGTAAGGCTATGAGGCCATTTTATTACTATTCTAATTTTTAAAAATGCTATTACCACGCAGCATGTCTTGTAGCCTACAGTCAGTGTTGAAAACATAAAGAACTTAACTTGAATAAGTTATTCAGCATCAAGCATTGTCTTTTATATTGTCTACTTTTTGTAGGACACCATTTTTACTGTGACAACTTTTGTATTTCACTATGTGATTTCCTTAAGAGCAACAGTAACAGCATGCAGCATGAGTGTTTTAAATCAATTATATTGTTTAGTCAAAACTGTTTTAATGAAGTCTGTAAAGACAAGTTGTTTACTACTGATTTCTGTCACTACAGTGGATCTGATCCCAATTCATGAAGGAGGATGGTAGGTGTGAGTGATTAGGTAGACTCCAGTTTGAGTCAGGTATGTCTTGGAAGGACTGACTGCTCTGTCTGATTGCTTGTGAAGCATATTTCATTAATTCTGTTATCTGGCAGATTTAGACTCAATGATCTTTGTGGCTCCCTTCCAACTCATCATATTCCGCAATTCTGTGATTCCCAATGAAATATTCTTCATTTTACAGCACTACTGACAAAACTCTGTTCCATCCAAAGTAACAGCTGAAGCATTCAGTACCTAAAATTCTTTGTTTTTCCTGTAGGGTCAACGATTGCATCCTGCGAGTGAACGAGGTTGACGTGTCAGAAGTGTCCCACAGCAAAGCCGTGGAGGCCCTAAAGGAGGCTGGTTCCATAGTGCGACTGTACGTCCGGCGAAGAAGACCTATACTGGAGACCGTGGTAGAGATCAAGTTGTTCAAAGGACCTAAAGGTAGATAAGATAATGAAAATGTGTTCATTTAAAACTTGATGTTTAACCTCACTTATAGCTTAAATGGCATCTGACCTTGGTGATTTGCTAACTGGTTGACCTGTCAAACACTGACATGTAGTTAATTTAGGCTGGCAGGACTTGAATTCATGGTTACCTCTCTTCCTGAAATATAAAGGAGTTCAAGGAGTTGTGGTTTGCTTTGTTTGATGTTTACCGCAGAGATGGTTCATTACCTTCTGAAGAGACAAAGATTTACTATGCTTGACATTGGCAGCACAATATACTGCCTCTAAAGTTCCTCTACTGAGACCTCTGACTTTCATTTAAGGTGCTGTTGAATGCAGAGTTTCAGAATTCTTCCTTTTTTCAGAAGGCTTTTTGATTATCCACTTATCCTCTCTACTTTCACTGTAGTTTCTCCTAGAGTTATCTTTGGAACATGAAGACAAGAATACCAACGCACCCAGATACGTAGGAGAATTATATTTTATCCTTCAACAAAATTATGTGGAAATATAGCACAAAACCTTCACTGCTCTAAATCAGCTTTATCGCTTCCAGCAGAACCTTCTTGTTACAGAACAAAAAGCCAAATTCCTTTCTAGAAACATTTTCTTCATAGCTAATTTCTGGACAAAGAAAATGCAGATTTTCATAGTACATGGGAATAGAATTAACAGCCTTATTTTTTTTTTATCCATAATAGCTATTTCATAAGCAGGTCTTTGACAAATATATATATATATATATTAAATGGTCTTTGATAAATATGTACATGTATATGTATGTATATGAAATGAAGACATTTGCATGCGTCTTGATATATGAAGTGTTCATGAGATTACTCTCCCTGTTTTATTTCTTGTGAATAATCTGCAGCTTATTCAGTGTTTTCCCACATATGTTCTCTCATGTGAATATTACAGTATGCTTCTACATAGGGATTTTTTATACCAGTAGTGGAGAAAATTTAATATATTGAGACATATTGTTGAGATTGACCTCTCATAGTCAACAAAGTGCAACACTGAAAACAGTGCAGTGTTTGACACTGCAGAGTGTTCATTATGCTGTGCTTGTGGAGAAGAGTGGAGAAGAGTAAGATATATTTAAACATGCATTTGATGGTAAATCCCCAAAAGTCTGGATTCTTGTGGTCAGCTGCAATGCTGGATTGTTTTTCTAAAAGAAAAGCATCTCTTAATCATATTTTGTATGCATATGAACTCAGAAGTGCAGGCAGTGTTTTTAAAGATTCGGAATTAAGCTAAGTGCGTGATATAATAGTCATTTTGAGAGACCTTAGGCTAAAGAAACTAAAATTAACATGTCCTTTCTGGTTGTGATGAAACAGTAAAAATTACTCACCGTGACCAAATTTTTGCTACATTGTGGAAATGGACAAGAGAGGCAATCATTACCTAATAATGGATTTTTATCGTGTTTGTTTTAGTGTATGCCTGAAACTATTTATTTTCACAATTATTTTCATAAAACAGAATAGATACAAAAAATGTATTTTATGGCAAGCTAAAGAACATTTGCTGCTTACTGCTTAACACATGATTTTGTAGCTATATTCTTATGTGAAGTTTACTACAGATAAGTGCTATGAATAATAAAATTTACTGTTGAATATTTTTTTTTACATTTTCACTTTTATAGAAACAAGTTAACTGGAAACCAGGATAAAAAAATTGATAGGCTAGTTATCTGCAAAAGCCAGGAGTTTTACCTTCATAATTCAGGCAGTAAGGAAGCATGCTCTATTATGCTTTTTATATTCCACAGATTAAAAAGCAAAATGAAGAAAATAAATAATTTATAGATGGGAAGAAAATCTTATCAGTACTATTTTTAATATCTATAGCACTTTGATGTTTTTTCAAAATCTTCCATGAAAAATTATCTTGTTGAGGGGCATCAAACTCATAGCAGAAGCTGAAAATAAAACCTATGGCTCTTGGCTGTAGTCACTCCTGTGATGCTTATTTCCTCATCTTTCAGGTGACTTATCTATGAACTGCTATTTCACACCATTACTATGCAATGTAAGAACCACTTAGTATTTATATAAACAGTGTTTCTGACTTCTCAGAGTGAAATTGGGATGTTTTGGTGTCCAGAGCAGGATCTGAAAACCAGCATGGTAGCTTCCACACCATTCCTTCTTTCCTATTCACAAAATCAATAAAGAAAGTCAATCTGATTTTTAGACAAGAATTTTGTTCTTTACCAAACTTGGAGTAGAAAATATCTTTTCAGTTCTTTCCCTGACTGTCTCTGTCAGTGTATAACCCAGCATTTACTGAGTTCATTCCTTACTGCCCTTAGAATTTACCACATGAAAGCAAGTCTTGGCTGCCATAATACCAAGTAAACTCAGAGATGCCTAGCTTGCCTATGTGTAGTAGATTATATCTTTCAGCACTTGAAGTTGTTAAAGAAGGAAATTTGCAAGGCTTTTTATGTAAACGTCCTTTTAATTTCACCTGGGATATTCAGGATGAGGGTTTTTGTAAGTTAGTAGTGCATAGAGGATAGTTGGGTTGTTTTAATGGGTGTTAATTTTTGTAGGTAGCAACCACCATATAAAAGACATTGGTTAATTTGGTGATTGTACTTTGAACATAAGATGTTAAATAAGCACTGTCTGGTGATGGCTTGGGGCATTTGACAGGGGAAAAGGCATGGTGGTGTGCTGCCAGGAGGTCCCTTCTGAATGCAGATCCCTGTGCAGTTGTTCCTGTTGCTTTACAAAAAGGCTCTCCTAGCATCACACGGTGCTAAATCCTGTAACCCTTTAGTTTCATTTTTGTGGGGAAAAGAGGTAAACAAAGACACAAGTGTGTTGTGTAGTAGAAGAACCAAGGTTTCAGAGAGAGCTGCTGCTGTGTAGGTATTTAAAGCTGATCATCACTTTGACTCAAGGTCTTGAAGGTAATTGCTGACTGTCATCCTTGCAGGGTCTTCCTCTGTTTCTCATGCTTGGGAGATTGTCTTTTGTATGCCTCTTGCATGTCTCTTCAGTCAGACATACAATTCACTGCATGGCTTTGCAGAGGATTGAGTACCCAACAGAAGGTGTTTTATTTCAGTGACTCCCAGGGCACCACAGGTTTTAGCAGCCAGCATCTCTGCAGTGCCTGACAGCTGTAGCAGAGGAAAGATACACATGCAGCTTTCTTATGGAAAAATCACTGGGATTTAGACACTACTGAAAATCCTGTCATTGTCATAGGCTTTTCTTGCTCTGAACTGAAACAAGACTGGCAGTAATGAGGATGGATTGTATATGCTGCAGTAGTTGTTCCTGGGGAGCAAACATGCAGGCATTCAAAACAAAGCAATTTAATGGTGCTGTCTGGCTTTGTAATATAACTCGTGCATTAGCATCCTGTAAGACCCTGCAAAGAACTGTGTATGGACAGTGAATTGCAAACTTCAGTCACTATTCAGGGATTACAGTGCTCAATCCCATTTCATTGCATTTGACTGGAGGATTTGAAACCAAAGTAGTTCCACTGACCTCAAGATTTTCATGCTGTCCTATCACACTCCAAATACACTTTTACTAAACCCAGAGGCATTGAGTAGTATGCTGATGCACAATTAGTTGTAGAAGTTAAACTTGATTTTTTTTACATTCATTTTTAAATGATCAGCAGAAAAAGGTATTTCTACCATTTTAGAAAATTTCTGGCAATCAGAAACTTGGGTAAACACAGAGGTCATGTAATATGTTAACTACCTACCGACTGATACTTTAAGCTCTGATGTGATATACCAGGGAAAAAAAAGGCAGAAAATAAGGATTCTAGTAACTATAGGAGTGCTGGATCAGATAATAAGCTTTTGACCTCACTTCTATAGGAAATGTGGTGTCTTAAATGACGACACAGCTGCGTAAATGAAGTTCAGGGTATGTGAAGCAGAACAGCTGAGTACTAGGAAACTTGAGAGGAGAAATGTTAGACTTAAAAACACCTAAAAAAGGAGCAACATAAAGGACAGCTAATTTTGCTGTCTGGATATTCTGGTGGCTTGGATATAAAGTCATAGAGAAAGAGGATTACTTTGCCATAGCCTCCATGATAATAGTGCCTATCATTACAGTGTTTGAGCTGTGCTGGAATCTTGCCATGATGACTGGAGCTGCCCATTTGGTCACTGCATTGTAGATGAAAAAGCTCTGGACAGACCATCCGCTCTGTCATTTCTTTTGTTTTCCATAAACATGCTTTTTGCTCATTCCTGATGAATTCAGCCAGTGGCACATTCTCATGAGGCTCACCCCACCCTGCTTTGGGCACTTAACAAAACATGTTTAGGGAAACTTAATTCTCTACTCTTTCTGCTCTCAGACTTACAGCCATATCAAAACTTTTCTTTTAATCCGTTTGGAGTGTTATTATGTTTTGGGGATCTAAATTAAAAATGTATGCATCTCTTAAGCACTGTTCAGCCCAGTTCTATATCTCCCTCTGGATGGCTGTCCTTAACTTTCTTAATCAGCAAAGGCTAAGCTCTTAAACCAGACATCTCAATAGAATATTCAAAAATAAAATGGAATTAGTATAAAGGGCATAATGTGCATTCATTCTGAGAGTTATGAATATCCATCTAAATGTTAGACTACGTCATTGGGCATAACCAGTTCCAGAGTTTCCATTTGGTTGTGTTCTGTGCTGAACTGAAGCAACTCTGTGGGACATGGTAGATATCCTTTTCCCATAACTATTTGTTTTATTCTTGATGACACTGAATCAAGTCAGTGGATGGTAATGCAGCCTTCTTACTACACTAAAAAAGAATCAGTATGGTTTAAGTAGTGTAATTTTTAACTTTGCTAAATTATGGGATTTTCTTGAGAAGGTGCAGAGATTTTTCACCATCAATATAAGGTATGATTTCACTGCAGATTCATCTTGGATTGTTAATGAAATGTCCTCTAGTCCATTACTGTCTGTAGTTTCCTAGAAGTTCATGTTTCTTTTTTCATAAAAATAGACTTGTTTTAGTTTGAATTGAAGGCTTTATTGGAAATATCGTGTGTTCTGTTGCGTAGATAGAATCCCAGCTTGCAGTGACAACTGAAATAGTCACAAAAATACAGCTCAATTATGTGTATTTCAAAGTGTCTTCTAAAAAAAAAAGTGTTCAATACAGAATAGCAGAACAGAGTGTTGATTTTATAAAAAAAAAAAGATATTACAAGTGCTGCTTTCAGTAAGGAAAGGAGAAAACCTCTCACTTTTATCTAGCAAAGCAAAATCAAAAGTTGCCTTTTTATCCCAGGTAATAACTACAGCACTTAAAATGAAAGAAGAGGCATTTTGCAAAGAACCCCAATTATTTATTTCCCAATTTCAGAGAACAGTGAGAGCTTTCAGATCTTGCTCTTTGATAACTGATTGCAAGTGCTTGCTTCAGACTCATGATGATACAATTTTTTGGGTTTTTTTATTATTGCAGCTATCACTCCTACTACTTTAAGTTTATTTTCTCTAATTTAAGAGATACTAAATATGGCACAGCAAACTTTAGCATGTGGGAATAGGGGGATTGATGGCAAATTAGGCAGATATTTTGTTAATTAAGAAATTAAGAAATGTTTTGTTACATCCAAAGTGTTTTCAACAAAACTATTTATTCACTTTTTGGACAGAACCTTTTCTTATGGTCTTTAAAGAATTTCCATCTTATGATCTCATCAGCTGTGAATTTACTTCTGGTTTTCAGTTCTCTTCCTTCTGTGCTCTGTGAATCCTTATCTAAAACAGAGCAAAATGGGGCAACTAAAAGACAAAACTATATAAAAATGAGGAAGCAGGCAAAATTTCTCAAACCTGGGTTTAACAAACTATTTTCATTTTCAACTCTAATTTAAGTGCTTCACTTGATATTACTGTAATAGTATCTCTTACTACAGCTATATGTACAAAACCACCACAGCTGAAACTAAATAACCATTTTTTGTGAAATGCCTTTGCCTGAAGGGACTCATATTTCCTTCAATTAGCAGAAAGTGCTCCATCAAGCACTAATACATAATATTCTAGTTTTAAGATAGTGACTCAAACCATCATTTATAAGTTAACATCACTAAAAAGCATGGCTAGGATTGTCTAATATAAGAATATGTGAATATATTATAGTTTATCACATGAAAATTGCATTCTCTTGAAAATCATAAAATTAGAAAGTTCTGTGATGGTACTATAAAAGCCTTTGGTGTTTTCCAACAATAATTTGACACATTTGTCTTATCATTGCCTGATGTGGTAGAAGTTGTGGGTTATATCTGCACCTTTATATTTCACAGACTGAGGATCATGTTCTTTAATTTAAGTGATGATACATGCATACAGCTGCTATTATCATATTTTTCTTTATAGTATAAATAAAATATCAAGCATATTATCTGCCTTTGGTCACTAAAGACTTGCCATCTCATTTGTCTAAACTACTATATATGAGGTTTTTCTTTTAAAAGCCCACATTGATTCTGTGAACTGGTTCTTTCCTTTCCTGAAGAAAAGTAGTTCTTGTATACAATTTCACAAAATAATAGTTATTGTTGTAGTGGTGCTTCTGTCATAGTTTTTCAGGCTTTTTCTTTTTGTCTTTAGTGAAGAAAGAAGGTAAATCTGTCATGTTTCTTGGTTTTTGTTAGAAATGCAGTTAAATGACAGGAAGTGGTGAAATTGAATTGTGATCACAATTCACCATCTTTGGACATTAGTAATCAATCATTAAAGAAATTATTTTCCGAATCAAAAAGGATAATTTCAAATGGAATTCAAAATTCCTCCTTCTGGCTGGTTGTCTCACCTAAAACTGGAGCTATCGTGTGAGCTGTAGGATATTACTTGCTTGAAGTCTTTTCTGTTTTCATGATAACTATGATTTTCCCCTTTTGTATTTAAATGTCATTTTCCATTAGCAATAAAGAAGTAAACAACATGACTGGGAAGACTGTGCAGCAGTGTTATATGCTGTTTATCTGTTTTTCCCTTGAAACCATTTAGCTCTTAAGAGCTCTCCAAGCAGGTCTGAGAATCCCATCTTTATATGCAAAATGAACATCTAATCTCATAGTATATTTTAAGTATCATTTTCCAGAAATCATTCACAAAGAGTAAGGTTTCCACTGAAATGAACATTGCTTTCTGCAACTCCATCATGCAAACTATTTCTGAAGTGGCGCAGTAGCACTTTCAAAGTGCAGTGCTGTATTTTAATAGCCAATTGAGATGGCTATAAAAATCCAGCACTGTGCATTAAGATCATTACTAAATTGCTTCAGCAATACTTACTGATGAGGCAGCCTCAGCAGAACACACTTCATCTTAATGAACTGTGGCTGTAATAGACCAAAACCAGCGGCTCAGGGAAAAATAGATGTGCAGGTAGGCTTGGATGCCAACAAACTGGAGATTTTGTTTCAAACAAAATAATCTTTGGTTGGTTGCTTTTTGTTTTCAGTGGAGAAAGAAAATAAATCTGTCACGTTTTTTGTTACAGTTACAGTTAAACGGCAGAAGATGGTGCTATGAAATTGTCACATCAGACCAAATTCAACCATCTTTGAAACTTACTAGATCATTGGCATTTCAATTGACAAAATCTTCTGTGCTAGTCCTTTCTGACTTAGATAGGAAATTTTTATTATTGTCCAGTTCCCTAGATAGTCTCATCAGCTCTGAGTAGAGACAGAAAAGGGTTTGGTGTTCCAGTGTGACCTTGGTTTTTATAATTCTGCCATGAGGTGTGGTTCTTTTGCTGTTGTCAAAGTTACTTCTGTGGATTTTGCTGAGAATCAAGAGCTGTTAGCATGGTTTACTAGATTCCCCTGATACTGTCCTTGTCACCTGCAAAGGTTTAACTCTTAACCTTTTTCTGAAAATTTAGATTTTTTTTTTTTGGGGGGGTGGTTAGCTTCCTTTACCCATACAGAGAGAAAAAGCTTATTAATTTCTGTGCTCAGCTGTTGGATAAGTAATGGATGAAGCTCCAGCTTTGGCTCATATGGCATCCTTCTGGGTGACAATAAAGCAGACCTTTTAAAAATTCTGTGCTTGATTTATCCCGTCCTTGTGGAAATGCTTCAAAGGAACTTGCTTTCTAAATGGATTTCCCAGTTACATAATGATCTCCAGCGCACTGCTGAAAAGTTTCTTGGAACATCCTTTGTCTCAGGCTTGTATGAAAAACTGTGATGAGTGTGCTTTGGGATTCTACTTGACACTGTGTCCTTTCACTCTATGTAATTTTTAAGAATCCCAAAGACTAAGTGCTTTTTTTTTTTTTTTTTTTGTCTATGCCAAGTGTGAGGAAAATTCCCCATGCATCTTGGCCTGCTTCTTTTTCAATTCTAGAGTTTTCTCCTGACTAAATGTAATACAGTAAGTCTCGTAATTTTGTCATTATAGCATGCCTTTGTACTCCTTTTTTCTGTTAGGTTGCAAATTTCTGGGTCAGAGAATAGTTTCATCATTTCCTTCCTGTTCTAGAGTACTGTGTAAGAGCTAAAAAGAGAGGTAGAGAAGATCCCTTTCATTATGTTTGCCTTTGCTGTTTTCATCAGGTCAACTTGAGAGAAGATGGAGATGCAGCAGACAGTGTAGCAGAGTGTTAATTGTCTCATCAGTATTTCCAAATACACAATACACCAAAAGATAGGGAAGGACAGTGGCATCATTTGCTAAACTACTGGGCTGAGGGTGGGAAAAAGTCTTTCTGTAGAGAAGAGACCAACATCTTTTTTTCTGTTTCTTTGGGGAGTAATGAGAATTTCCTAGGAGTGGCAGCTTTCTTGAGCTCTTTCCTCTACCTATATGATCCTTGTTTTAAATTCTTCAGGTAAATTTTAGATAATGATTATGCTTCATCTTTCACCACTTTAATAATAAACAATTACATGACAGCTATTTCCAGAGCCTAATGGGAAATTTTGATGCAACTGAAGATGGGGTTTAGCCTCCTGTGTAGAATATGTTCTTTGATACAACATCTTTAATTTCACCTCAGTACTCTGAAAATCCTTGTTTCCTTCTTTGGACACCTTCATCCTTTTTTGAATATAAAGGCAAATGTGCAAATTAGTCACGTGAAACTACAGAACAGTGTTTTCATCCTTTATTGTTCAGTTAATTATTTATGTAACACGTTCTGCCTTCTTGATAGTTTTCAGATTTCCAGATCTTTCTCAAGAAATCTGCTGTCTGGAAGACAACATACAGCAGCAAAATATTGCATTGCCATGAAAAATACCTCTAAAAAAATGGTATTTAATTAAATTTTTATGGCATGAGGGGCTGTAGCTCTTCATTTTTGTTGTTTTGTTCTCTTTTTTTTCTGTAATCCTAAGCTTGGGCAGACATTTTAAGACAGTGTTTTAAGTCTTCTAAGAAAGGCATTACAGGTTCTAATCATGGTGGAGAGACAAAGCTGGCTGCAGCTTTAGAGATTCAAGTGATACAGTAAATAAAATCACACTGCAACCTATTTAAAATATTCTAGAATGTCAATATTATTCTTTTGTTTGCACTAGTTGGAAAAAAAAAAAGGAAGGAGTTCCATTAAAGCATCTCTGAACATCTGAAGGGAACACCTGTCTTAGTCAGAAGTCAAACACCAAAGTGATTGATTGCAATAGTCATTCATCTGGCTATTTCCAGTCCTGTACCCTAGTCCTTTCTGCAGGTCTGTCATCCTCATTTTGCTTTCAATAGTGCAAATTCTAGATAAAATTTTGGTTATCCTTAATGAAAACAAAAGAAATAATACATTTGGCAAAAAGAATTTTCCGTATAGTATTTTAGCTTTAACTTGCCATGTGTTATTTTAGAACACTTGTCCAATGGCTTTGAACGACTGCTTTTCCTTCATCAGTTAGAGGTCTTTTTGTTTGTTTGTTTGTTTTAAGTATTATATTAGAATTCCTAGAAATGGCAGCTATTTTTTGGAGTTTAGGTGGAAGACCCTTTGCTATTTGCCATGGAACACGTGGTCTGTGCAGATGACCATACTTTCCAATTGTGTTGTGGTAAAATATGATACCAGGAGGTACAGACTCTGGGACTCCAGTGCACAAATGTTCTTGTTCTGCCTGTGTGACATCAGGGATGTCTACGAAGGGCAGCTGATTTTTGACATGCAGTGAAGGTTCCTCTATTGCAGATGCAGTGAGATCAAGCTTCTTGCAGAAGCAGTATGGCTGTGCCAAAGACTTGTGCTCTCTGACATGTAGACAGCTGCTCTTCAATTCTTCCTCTTTTGATTGGCCAGTAAAGCCATTGATTTAGGAGAGTACCACTTGTTCTTCTTATCTTGAAGAGACTCATTTAAGATTTTTTCATTCAGAAATTCTGCTACTTGGTCCAATGGCAAGTGGATATATTTTTCTCAACATTAAGCATTTAGTGTGCTTAGTAGATGAAAAAAATTACTGTGACCTCTTCCAGGGCAGATTTTGGCTGTTGTTTTATGAGAAAGGCAAGGAGATAGCTTAATGCTTATGTCTTTAGTGGCTAATTTTTGGGAGAAATGCAACTCTGAAAGCTTGAAAAAGCAAATTATATCTGTGGAGGGAGCCCCCATGAAAACATAAACACTAGATGGGATATCCAAAATATTCCAAGAGCAAAAATGTCTGTGTTTGTTATCTGGGATGTTGGCTTCTGAATTTTGAGTAGTAACTTACATGAACAAATCATAAGCCTGCTCTTGGATTCTTTAGGGGAAAAAAAAATTGCTCTATGATTATTGGTTGATAGGACCAAACAGTTGCAAAGCAAGATCTTAGAGCTTTGCGACATGTAAAAAAGGATATAATGACACAAAAACTCTTTAGGATGTGATGAAAGATATGTTGCATAAGCTAAAAGCACAATAGCCTCAAGACACGCTTGACATGTTTATTTTGGAAAGTGCTATTTCCACATAAGGATGATAGACTTGTCTTTCTCAAAACTGTGTTTTGGTTTTTGTTTGTTTTGTTTCTTATGCAAAACAATTTGTAGGCTGTCTTATGAAATTAACAGAAGGGCATGTTATCCTCTCCAACAGAGAGAACTGAAATAAGGCAACCTAAAAGTAGAGCAAATAATTTAGTAAAATAGTTTATTACTGACACATTTACATTTTATATATTGTAACTGAAAAATAAACTCCATGTAAATGGTAGACCAGGGGTAAATCCTGTCCTAAGTTTGTAGGTCAGATGTGTATCACTTCTAAATTTGTGTAAAATGTCATAGCCAAAATTTCTGGAAGTTATTTTAAAATTATACTTTCAAATACTATTAGAGCAAATCAGACCCCCTCTGTAAAGCAGGATTGTACTTTAAGAGGTGTACTTGACAGTTACAGAGAGATGTTCTGATTGTAGGTGCTTTCAAGACAAGATTTGAAAAGTGCCTACTTTTTTCCTGGCATCAGTTTTCACAGAGAGGTTGTCTCTTATAAGGGTTGCTGTGGTGATTAAAATCAGAAACAAAGGAAAAAAACCTCAGACTCAAATGAAGAAGCAAGGTCTGGCAGCAATTAGAGAAGTTAAGTAATTACACACTCACAGGTCCTGATAGTCTTGTTGACAGACTACCAGAATTCATCTGATGAAATCTGAGTGCTGACAATGGTTGGGTTTGAACACCCATGTGAGAAGGTGTTTTCCCAGTGAAAAACTGGGAAGATTAAGCAGAAAATGCACATTCACTGAAGTGAAAAGAGAAGCCAAGGGGTTATAAAGCCATCAGTTTGCTTTTAGAACCTCAGAAGAATATTGGAAAAAGTAGGAAATCTCATAATAAGAGAAGGTTGAAGAGTAACGATTACCAGGAGAGGCCATACTTCTCTTCTGCAGCTCTTCCTCATTCTTATCAGATGACTCCATGTGCTGGGAGGGTTCAACACTGAAAGTGGTCTGAAAAAGCAAAAATGTAATTCAGCAGGACAACTTTCAGCAGAAATAACCACATATCTGCGAAGCAGTGCTAACATAAAACTGTTGGGAAAAGAGTCCTGTTGGAAGAGTAGCTAGAACTTTGTTAGCTGTAACATCTTGTCTCTTGCACATCCTGCTGTGAAGAAACATTCAAATGCTATATTTGGGTTTATAAATTGAGGTATGGTTAATAAGACATAGAGCATTCCTTTCATCCTGTACAGGAAAAGCTTTGAGCTTTTCACTTCAAGAAGGGTGTATGCCTATTGGAGGGACTCCAGCAGAAAGCTGTAAAAATTATCAGAGATTTAGAAAGCCTGTCCTACAATGAATAAATGAGTGATCTGAAGCCATTTATCTGAAATATCAAAGACTAAGTGGGTGGTGGGGGGCAGTTTATGGGCACCTGATAACAATCTTGCCTTGCAGCGCATCTTTGAAGAGTGAGTTTGCTCTCTGTGCTCCCTAGGGAGGGTGTAAAACAAAATTTAATAGACAAAAAATAAACAAGATTTGTACTGGATTTGGCAGAAGTGAGGATTGTGATGTGATAGATTACCAGGGAGGACATCAGGTCTGAAGTGTGGGAAGTACCTGGGTATGCCAGACAGCCATTTGTTAGACATAATGCAACTGTAGTTGCTTCTACCGCAGGTTCAGAAGACTAATGATCCATTGAGTTTTTTCCAGTCCCAAGACTCAGTCACCATAACAAAATTTTTGCACTTCATTGTACAATGAAGACAAAGAGTAGGCATAGGGCTATTTAAATCCTTCATCTACAGGATGCAGAGGGTGTCTTCCAGAAAAAAAAAACAAAACAAAACTAAATACTTCCTTTGAAGTGATATCAACAGTAATTTAATATTTTTCATTTCAGTTTTTTTTTTTGCTTTGGGAGGGATAAAACATTTTAGAAAAGAAACTTCTGTGCCTGGGAAAAAAATGAACATAAGAACAGATAATCTGCTGTCTTAATCTGCATTTTTCTGTCTTTTCAACTTTTCTGTTTCTCAAGCCAGGATCATGCTCCTTAGGAAAAATTTGATCTGATGGGTGGCTGGTTCTTCACCAAAGGGTGTTATCACAGCATGTTTCAGTATTTGGAGGCTAATTAAAACCTCTTTGCTTTGGACTGCACCAAGTCTTCTAATGCTAATTCTTGACTTCATAGAAACAGTTTTGTTCAGCTCCAGTCAGAGCTCAGTTTCTTTACACCTAAAATCAGTCTTGTAGGATTTGGGTTCTACATTTGTGAGTCTCACTGGTATGAATCTTTTCATCCAAATAGCTGCCTAAATTTTCCAAATCGGGCTCAGAAATAGTCTGTGAATAAATCAAGATGTTAGTACAGTCATTCTTTCCCCCAGGGTTTCATTTTTCATTGGAAATGCTGTGTATATAGTTCCCAGAAACTGACCTACACTTTGGCTCTGGCATTGCAGGAAAGTTCAGGGTTTATTATTAGTTGAAATAGCTGATGGAAAGGCCATGTTAATACCCCTCCTAGCTAGAACCCCTCAAGGGACTAACAGCAGGGTCTTGCATTGTACTCTATCTCATTAAGAGGGAAACTCTTACTCACAGAAAATCTGCACAGTAACTCAGGCTTGAAAAACCCTATTTTTTAAGTGTTATACTCTGAGTCTCAATTCTGCTAAGCACAAGCTCTTAGAAAATCTCTTAATGGTCTGGGACCACTCTGAAAAAATCTGTAATTCTGTTTCAAATGCAGGTTCACATTCTCTATCTATCTAGATATGCTAGAATACAATTCCCTGAGCAAATGTTCGGCATAATTTATGCGAAGTCATAGAATCATACAATGATTAAAGAATATTTTGTGTTGGAAGGGAGCTTTAAAGGTCATCTAGTCCCAGCCCTCCTGCAATGAGCAAGGACATCTTCAACTAGATCAGGTTTCTCAGACCCCCATCCAGTCTGGTCTGGTCCTCAATATTTCTAGGGACAAGGCATCCACCACCTCTGGGCACCCTGTGGCAGTATTTCAAGCACCCATATCATAAAAAATTTCTTCCTTAATTGAAATCTACCCTCTTTTAGTTGAAAACTGTTACCCCTGTAGAGGTCCTGTCCTCATCTTTCTTGGAAAGGCACAAGTGACTGACTTTACTCATTTTACTCTGTGAGAGTATAGGGTGCTTCTCACTGGCAAATAAAACATTTTTGCATCACCTTTTTTCCTAGAGTGTTGCAAGACAGCATCATCAGTGAACTGAACTAAGGGACCAAACTACAGTTTCAGAGAGACAAAAAAGAATGAAAGCAAAGTGCAATGACTCATGAATCCATTTTCAGAGTGTCTTTGCCTTATTACTTCTATTCAATAAGCACCATCAATTTTCTTTCTCTGTATCATTTATATACCTGTTAAACTTTTAATATCACGGCTCTGTAAATTGCCTTACATAAAAAATCAAAAGGGTATGTACACTTAAGCCTTGATTTCTCTCTGTTTTCTTAAGGAAGTAACTGAATGGATGACAGATTGATTATTTATGGGTTGATTGCAAATAGATAGGAGGCTGCAAAATGAACTTGGATTTCATTTTGTATTTTCAAGCTTCAACATAATTGACAGAGAGCTTTTCAATAAAGTGTTTCTGTTAAGCTTTGCAATGGGGATGAGAAGAAAAATGCTAAATTTCCCTCATCAGATGGAGGACAAATAAAAGAAACTGATGAGTCTGCCTCTGACGTGTATGGTTGTTAAACAGATCCCAAACTGACAGACTGCTCCTTCTGTCTCCATTTTATTTGTGACAAATTATTAAATATTTGTCTCAAAGAGCCATTCAACTTAGCAGAGACCCAGCCATAGTCAGTTAAAGATATATCACTTAATAATATACAAAGCAAATAGCATTTCTCCCTGAATTGGAATAATTTTCTCCTGTGTCAAGTCAGTAGATTTCAAAAATGAATCTATATCAGAAAAAAAAATATGGCAGAAAAAGCACAGATTTACATAGTACAAAGACTTAAAAAATTTAACATCTCATCAAAAAGTAATAACTACTTTAAGGCAGATCTTGGTGTGCACATCTACAGGAACAAATGCTTTTCATTTGCATTATTAGGAGATGAAATATCTTGTGCTGCTGTCAGTAATTACAGTAATTTGTGCAGAAAATGACATAGGTACTATTTGTTAATGACTGGCAAACTGTGATCGACTGTCAGCATAAATTTGGTTCCTGCACCTGAAACAGCTTGTGTACTTTGTGCATGGAAAGTGAACCATGTTTCAGGATTTGAACACAAGTTAATAAATATTGTAAAAACAATAGCAGGGTCTTTGGATCTTCTCACTGCAGTCATTCCAGGTTTCTGTAACTGCCTGCCTGTCTTTTGGCGCTGCAGAGGAGCCATACCCTGTTACTTTTTCCTTTTCTGAAACATTATGTGTCTGAATTTATGTAGCATCAGGAATGAAATAAGGTCAAGTGAACTTCAAGAGCATGAAAAGTGAGTGAAAAGGAAAAAAAAAAGCTTTCAAGATTTTGTTGAATTGTCTGTGGAAGAGAGAAGACAGTCAGGGAAAGGGAACTCTTCTTGGCTCTACACCAGTGAGATTTAGATCTGCCATGCTGATCCCATTTCCACATACTTCTCAAAATGAAAACCTTAGAGAGCTGGTTGATCATCAGTTACATATTAATGTTAAATGGCATTTTTAACATGAGAGGCAGTTAAGATAAATGCAGCTATAAGGGCATATTTATGGAATGAGGCTAATTGCCTTAAACTTTTGAAAGAAATGGGACAGTAGAGGTAAGTTGATTTCCCCATGCTTTCAACCTGTGTGCATAACTATGCTCTAGATTAGACATTCTCACAATGCACACAAAGGTGTTTAAATCCAACATTGTCAAGCCTCACGCTTCTCTTGAAAGGGTGAGTTAAAGACTTGATATTTGATTCTCTAGCCAGGAAAAAAGGTTCATAGTCCCACTGTATCTTCCAGAGCAAAAAATGCTGAAATATTGAATAAGCATTATTACTACTACACTGTTTTCTTCCACTGTATATCTGGCTTAGCTCTCAAGAGCATTACAAACCTATGATTGTTAACTTCTCTTTCTCTCTCTGACACTTAGCAGAGCATTTTTATTCTTCCCTTTCCTCCCAGTAAGACTCGTTCTCTAAAGGCATATTTTTATTGACATTTTTTCAGGTGCATTACTGGCCTAAACACCTGTTTCTCTCCTCCTCACTTGGGCTACTGCTCCTGTCCCTGCATCCTTCCTTCTTCCCACATGGTTCAAATTGAATTTGCAGGGCAGCAGTGATGACCTTGCCCTACTCTCCATAGGAGTCACAGATCTGTAATGAGGGGCCATGTACAAAAGTGTGCAGCCAGTAAAGGGGACGTGTGAACCCAACACCACCCTCATCTGCCAGCTCTTACTGCTGCCATCTCTGGGAATGATGGTCAATATGCACCTGCTCTATGGTTCAGGGTAATTTGGCTTGGTTTACATGCCATTTTCAAGTTGCCATTTGGCTTGAAAATTTTCATAACTCACACAAGGCAGGCAGTGGGAAGTGTGGCCGAAGGCAGAGAGCACATCAGAGTTGTCTCTTTTGGCATTAGTGAGTTTTTAGGTCAGCATATGACAATCTTAAAAATGCACTGTGCAATCTCCCACCTGGCTTTTTGCTGCTAATTAGGACAACTTGCTGCTTAGAATCATGGGATGGTTTGGCCCAGAAGGGACCTTAAAGATCATTGCATTCCATCCTGCTTGCTGTGGGCAGCCACATTTTCCACCAGACCAGGCTGCTGAAAGCTCCATCCAACCTGGCTTTGAACACTTGCCCAGGATGTCTTTGTCATCTGTGGTCAGGTATAGTCCAGTCGATTTTTGCCCAAGTGAAAGAGCAGGGATTAAATAAAAATACAAAAACAAAACCCAAAACAAAGCAAAAAACCTCTTGCCAAGAAAATGCTGGTAATGTAGGAAAAAAAGAGTGAAAAAAAAAAGGGTAGCCTTTAGCAGTCCATTCATATCACGTTCAGCCATACAGTCCACTTGGGCTGTGTTTAACATTATTCCCTGCAAGATATAAATGATCCTGTCACCAGGCAGCCTGCCAGATGATGTCTGCCCTAATCAAAAATTCTGATATTTAGTGCCTCTGGATGTGAGGATTATTTGTCCTTGTGGGTGCACAAAAATATACAAAAGCTTCCTGCAAGAAAAGGAAGTGACCATTCATTCAGTTCAGTTGTAGGCATATGGAGATTTAAAAACATCAGATATAAGCAGTTAATCCTGTTCCTAAGTGGCAGATCTTGTATTTTTTCTGTTTCACAACACTAATCTTCACTTTTTTAAAAACTTTATTTGACATTTAGTGTTTAGACTTGGTGTATTACATGTTTATTTCCAAAAGAACCAAACTGCTTGCTATAATCCTTGGAGTGTCAGTATATATTGGAAATGAAATAATGTTCTTTTTCTTGCACTTACACTAGTAAAATTGTGACAGTGTGATTTAATAAGATTTTCAGTGAACTTGAATCCTCATTAATGCTTTAAAAGTCAGATTATTGTGAATAATTAGGAAAATTCCCTGGTCAAGTCTAAAGTATTCTCAAGAATTACTGTTGTGCAATTAGGTCACTGCTCATTGTCTGTGCTTTCTGGGAATTTTATTCCTAATTAATTTGAATAAATGTAAAAATACAAAACAAACACAACTTCTAATGAGGCTCTAAGTGTATTTTCCTAACTTGCTGTTTCCATTCTTCTCTACTACATCTAAGGAGAATGTATCTTTAGGGATAAATATATGCAGGCAAAAAAATCATAATGGGAAAAACATTAAACTGCAAAACAATAGAAAAGAAGGGATTGTTTTCATTTGCTTGTTAGAGAACTTTTTTACAAATTCCGACAAATAGCAGTGTAATTTAACAAGATGTGTTTTCAAGGCTTTATTAAAGATTACTGAAAGATTAGCTTTACTATTATGATAATGTAAACCAATGCTTTATCTACTCTACCTACAGCATGGTTGTTTTTAAGCATGCACTGACTGCCTTGCAGCTTTATGAACATTTGCATCATAATCTCAATTTCCCATTATTTCCTTTCTGGCTGGAAATGCAAACATTTTTTTTCATGCCAAGGAGTGTAACCCTGTCTCCTGAAAACAGATTCCTTTCTTTCATGTTGTAACCCAATAAATTTGGCTGCAGTGTTTGATTTTGATTCCCCCAAAAATGGAAAAGTAGGTGGAAAAGAGTTGAAGTTGTTTATATTTGCTTCTGAGGCTACAGCTGAGTAACTCAACCAAAAAATCCCTGAAATATCCAGATAATGTTTTTCCATATTCTGGACTGTTCTGTGTTCCTGACTTTTGTGAGTCTCAGATGATTTTAATGAACCCTTTGTGTCCAAAGAAAGAACGTAACGCTTTACATTCCCCTGCCCCCAGCAGAAGAGCACACTCAGAGAATGCAGTGGTGGGCAGGGTTTTCCAGGACCACTCAGCAGGAAGCTGTTCTGGAACAGATGTAAGGAACTGTAGTTAGCAGCATGGTAGCCCAATTTTAAAATGATATATGCTGAAAACCTGCTTGGATATTCTCAGTCAAAGGTATGGAAATCAGCATGCCATCACTGCATCACCAGATAGCAGCTACCACCACAGACTCCTCTGAGTTTTAGCTGGCTGACATTTTTCCAAGCCTTCAGTCCTTCTGATTACTCTTTGGGATAGGATGAATGTACATATGCAGCAGTGTCTCAAAGCCATTTTAGTCTCAGTAAGATCAATATCTCTGTGTTCATCAAGGATGAAGGACACACCTCTGTACATTCTTGCACTGGGCTGAACAGCGAGTTTGTGTGACCATAATGTTTTAAATGTCAATGATTTTATTTTTCTTTTTCTAAATCAAAAATAGGTAAAATTAGAACTAACTATAGTATTGAAATTTGTTTTTAAAATTTGAATTTGCAGAACTAAAAATTCATGCAGATAAAGGCAAATAAAATGCGAAAAATTTTGCTCTTTAATTTCTTTTTAAAGCTTAGCCAAAATCTGTCTCTGTACAGGAAATTATCAGTGATCACTTGCAAGGAAAGGATTATCTTTGCCTGCTGTATAATCACAGCTGCCAAACAGCATCCAGCCACAGCACCTCTTGTGAGCATGCTGGCCATACTTGGGAGTGCTGTGTGCTGCTCAGTTTGGTCCTCAGTAGAGGCTGTACTATAATCTGGCAGCTCTGTTGGTTCAGCAGGATGGAGAGGGGATGCACTGGCAGCCAGAATGTAGGGATTAAGGAAAATAATAACTATAAAAATGGCTCTGGGCAAGAACAAAGGAAATGTGTAAAAATAGTAGGATAAACACCTGAAGGCATGAATATATAATGCCACACAGTGTAAGGAGAACAATAATTTTCTCCTTGTGTAAGGCAGTTTTGGACAATATTCTTCTTACCTAGTGGAATTGTACATAATTTTTATTCTATCTGACATCAACTGGGAAATAACCCAAAACACTAGATATTTCTGGAAAAAAAAAGTCAAAACAACAAAGAAGGTTTTTGAAATTTTTAATCCATTAGAAAGAAACACTAGATAACAATATGCTCTGTTAGGGGTGTAGGGACTTGGGCCTTCTTCCTGGTCTAGGTTATTATCCAATTGTTGGTTACAAAAAGAGCCCTCTGAAGTGATCTGGGAGCAGGGTCTGAAACAAGAATTAGCAATGGCAATGAAAGTAGACAGCTTTTAAATATGCTATGAATATTAGTAAAAGTTTTATGAATCATACTGTACTTTCAATTGACTTTTTCATCCACAGAAGAAAACATAGTCAAATTTTATTCACGTAAGTCCTTCTGGCATAAGCTGTCACATGCATCAGGAATAAGAACTGTTATAAGAACTCACTCAAATAAATTGATATTTTACCACTACAACATGAAGGGGATGAGATAAAGTGACTTCATATACTTGGGATTAATAGTTTCTCAAGAACTGATTCATAGGATGACAAAAAAAGACAGAGAGAGCTCTGTAGAGGTAGATGAGTCCCTCTTTGTAACATTGGATAATTGTTGTGAAACAAATTTTAATTTTTATTTTGTAATGTATTTTATTTTTGTAAGCACCAAATAAAAGAGGAGTCTGCTGTCAATAATGAACAGCAATCATAAATCACAGCAATAACAAGCACATTAAATGTCCACAGTTGTGAGGTGTTATTGTAAATACGTGCTATATTTGTCCTCCAGGAAAGCTGAAATTGGCAACAAGAGGTTTGAGCAAAGAGTAGGGGGAGACATTCTCTGCAACTCCTTTGTTTATAATTAACATTTTTATAGTTTGTTTACTCATATGAACTGGACATAACAGTGGTACCTGTCAAAACAAGTCAGTCACTGGATCAGTTAAAGCATCTTATATTACCCATGTTCCTTTCCTCCCTGGAAGTGGAATTTGATTAATTAGAAACCTGGATTTGGCTTCATTTTTCCAGGTTTGACAATTAAAACAATAAAACAAAACTAAGCTTAATTCTTTTGTTAACTGAGTGTTGTCGAACTGGCTGGTCCTTGGAAAGGCAAAGCTGCCCCAGGCTGTGTTCCTCAATGCCATGTCCAGACTGACTGATTTTTGGAGAAATTATTTATACCCTGTAGGAGTCTACTGTTGTAATGGATGGTCCTTTCTGTTGAATAACCCATTCTTCGGTCTCAGTCTCAGACAAGGTGGCTGCTCATTTGCTGCTTTTCTTCATTTAGTAAACACACATCCTTATTGATAGGATTGGCTTCCCTGTTTGGCTTACAGGCAAGAGAATGGCAGATGTCACCTGCTGTATTCTTGCTGCCAACATTCCACTGTCATGGTGCAAGGTCATCTGCTGACAAGACACCTGTGCTGTGGTCTCACAGAGTCCAGACAGTCTGTCCAAGCTTGACAGAAATTGCTCTTTTTGATTTTTTTATTGCTTGGAATGTTGTGCATTGTCAGTACGCATGATTTCTCTAACCTTTGGTCTTTCTTCTAGTGCTTACATTCATACTCCCATTCCCATTTCATTTGTTAACATGATATTTCTATTACGAGTCCTATGCCTGTTAGTCCATGCTCACAGGTCAGTTATGAGGTAAGGTATATTGTGATATAGCTGGGAATTAGGAATTACATGTTTTATGTCCCTAAAACACACTGTTTTGGTTAACTACCTGAAAATCAAACACCTCTTAACTATATTTTAAGGTTATGACTTAAATGACTGCTTTCTTTGGTTGTGAAACTTTGAAATTCGTGTTGGATTTGTGTTCTAAAATCCTCATTCTGTTTGCGGATTGAAAATAAGCTTGGTTGTCTGTGTAGGATAGTAGTAAAATGCAACATCCTTTTTGGGGTTATGACTGAGTTTCTAGAACTTCACTTCTCATTAGAAAGCTGACATTACATAGCTGTAGTTGATCTTATAGGCTCCAGGCTCCCTCTCTGGTTACTGCAAAGTGGTGTGCCTGCAGTGTAATTCACTGACTGTGTCTTAAACAGAGATTTTAATTTTTTTATATTATTATTACAATTGGTTTTATTGTTGTTATTATTTTTATTATTTATTATTAGTCCAACTTTGCTGGACTGATTATAAGGGGAGCCTCCAAGCTTTTACTAGAAAAGTAGTTACCACATGTTTTTTTACTAATATAGTGATGTATTTAAAACATACATCTGGTACAGGGAATAATGCAAAATAGATGTAAATAGTGAAATATTTTAATGTGGTTTTGTTAATAATCCCAGAGAAATATATGACCGAATATCTTTGACTTATTAATAGCAGCATTTTTTTCTGCACTTTGTGGTTTTGATGGAATAGCTTTTGTCCCTGTCCCTTTTCCTCTTTTTGATACCAGAAATTTCTGCTGTTTCATGGGATTATTACACCTTATTATTCACAGGATCAATGATCAGCATTTGTTGAACTCAAAGGCAGATGAGTTTTGCAAACATATCCAGTGGGAATGGAAGGAAATGAGGTTTGACTCAATTTCCCTGGTTTACACATTGAGTCAATCTTACATGGGTCTATCCTCTTCAGTGATTTTGAATGAGGATGAGTTTGACTTGGATGTGCACCATTATTAAATTCAGTTCCCTCTCTTTTTCACTCTTGAAGTAGTCTCTTCTTCACAGAACCATAGAATCATAGAATGGTTTGAGTTGGAAGGAATCTTTGAGGTCCAACCCTGTCATTCACCAGACCAGGTTGCTCAAGGCCCTGTTCAGCCTGGCCTTGAACACTTCCAGGGATGGGGCATCCACAATTTTCAGAGCAACTTGTCCCAGTGCCTTACCACCATAATTTTAAAACATTTCTTCCTCAACTCCATTCCAAATTTATCCTCCAATTCCTGTTGTGAGGGGTTTGAGCACTCTCTCCAAGCTCAGCTGTTTCTGTGAAGCAGCCTGCACATCAGGAAAAGAGGAAGTGATCAACTCCTGATATTCTGTGTTCTGATGAAAATGTTTTCCTGATCAGAGTCAATAAGAAAAAGGTACTGCATTTAAATATGCTGTTTTATTTCAGAGTGGGTTTTTTTCATTTCAGTGGAACAGTAGAAAAGGCCATTTAGAAAACACCTTGCTCCATTGTTCCCACTTGTTTGAATGATTCTCTGCTTTGAAAACTAAGAATCTGATATGAGACTTACCTGATGTGGTGAGTGACCAGGGATGTGCACCACGGTTGAGCAAACTTCTCCAAAGTCTTAAAACAGAAACCTTCAGTCTAAATGAACTCAGATTGTGAACTTTCATAGCTCTGATCTTCCCACTCACCTCTTCCCACATCCAGACCCCAGCCTTTCAGAAACCAAAAGTGTGATTCACCTCATCTCTTTCAGATGTCTCACTGAGATGAGATGAATCATACTTAAAAGCTCTTAATGAATTTTCATTTACAGTATGGTAGCATAAATGATTAGCATAGTTGTCTGATGTCATTTGACCATATAAATCCTATCCAAAAGTTTTTGTGTAGCATACTTCCCTTGTGCCCTAGCAATTAGCAGAAGTCATTTAAATAAAATTAAAAGGGCCATTGTTCCATTCCCCATTCTTTCCAAGAAGAAATCTTTTAAAGGCAAGTATGATTAAGCAATGAAATTAAATCATTATTGATTGACATGGAAAGTTTTTCTCTTCCTCAGTTTTGTCTCCTACCCACTCTCCCTTCTCTCCCCCCAGTGTCACCCCACCTTGTTCTGCTCTTTTAAGTCTTTCTATAATCACCGCTGGTTTTTTGGATACCCAAAGGCAGACCATGCTTACAAATACAATGTAGCCCCACGCATTTTATCACATCTAAATTTTATGTAGAAAATTTATGTAGATGTAGAAAAAGAAGTTACTCCTCCCATTATTGTAAGCTTCACTTTTGTGATGGGAGCAGCCTGTGTTGGTGCTCTTTTGTTTCACGATTTCATGTGCCTGTTGTGCTACAACCACACAAACAATCAGCGAGCTAGGCACCCCACTCAGCACTGCAGAAAATGCAAGTGATTGTCTTGGCTACTACTTGCTTGTATTGCTGAATTAGGACCTACTTTGTGCAAAATACAGACCAGTTGTGTGTCCAGAAATGACCTTGCCCTTTAGACGCGTTCAGTGTCAATAACGGGGAGAGAAGGGGATTGAGGCACACCACAACCTCATCTTCCCAAGGTCATGCCCTAGGTGGCAATGGAGCTGAAGAAAGCTCTCTGGCTGGGGTCTAGCCCACTCATTTGCTCCCACTATCATGCTGGATTACTCTCAGATCTTTACTGGTAGAAGCCTTTACAGATGGGGTTTGGATCAAATTGATGATAGTTATGCCACCAAGAAATATTGTTCAACCCTTGTTCCTTGTCCACAACTAGTGTTTTAAAGAAAATTTCCATTCTTGATGTTTTATTAGAATATTTTTTTCTCTTCTTTGTTAGTCATCCCAGGAAAAAATTCTTCCATGCTGTAAAAGTCATAATCTTTTTATCCTTGTAGTGACAGTAGCACAGAAATAGTAACAATGATTGCCAGCTTTAGCTGCATATTCAATAAAACTTTATTTTAATTACCCCATACTTCTGAATTAACTTCATGTGTACTGTTAATAGTCAATTAATTAAGCTGTGTTTCAATTTGAGATATAAATTCAAAGGTTTCTTTCTGTAATTTACTGGTTTGGCACTATCCATTAAGTAGTCCATTATGGTATTTGACCTCACATCTTTTTGAAGCCAAAATAATGATGAAATTAAAATAATGTGAGAATAAAAATTAACAATATTTAATTCACTCAAATCCTTATCTCTGTACTCACAAAGCTGGTAAAAAAAAGTTGTGTGTATTAAATATACTGCCCCTTAATTTTTATTGCCCCAGCAGTCTCCCTGTTGAGTTTTTGATGAAATGCCAAATTTCAGGCAACTCACTTTTTACTACTGCATTTTACTGCTCAGGCTACAGCTATTACCAGCATGTTTCTTTTATGAATGAGTGAACAGCGTAGATTTCATAGATGAAACCAGTGATTACTCTCTAAATAGATATAACTGGTTTTCTGTAGAGCTGATAAAGAAATCCCTAGTTGGAACAATAACCTAAGCAGGTTATTGTCAGTAACAGCTTCTTTGTTCAGCTGGAAGTTCCCATTAGCTACATAATCTCTGAAAAATTAGCTGTGTGAAGTTAATTTTTATGGAAATCAACCACAGTCATTTCGGTCTTTACTCTGAGATAAAAAATGTTCTTAATTAAAACAATGATTTGTCTATTTATGCAATGTGTCAGAGGATAAGAAAAATAGGAAAAGGGGGAAACTGTCTTGTTTTCTTCCCCCAGCATCTATTTATTTTGCCTTCCTTTTCTGAATCATATCAGCATGTATTATTGACATTGTTCCAAAGTTTGGGTCTTTGAGCGTTTATCTAGGAATTTCACAGAGCACTGAATGGAAGCTATGTATGTACAAAGAATTATTGCTTTCTTACTTTATGTATCCGTAGCCAAAGATCTGTGTCTCAGAAAAAAATCCACACTTTAAATCAAATGTCTACAACTTTTGTCTTTTGCTTCCACTGACCCTTCACTGTGGTGCTACATAAACTTGCAAAACTTGTGCTAGACCTCTCAAAGTATTTTTCAAATTGTGTGGACAATCAGAAAACCTTTCATTTTGTTCTGATAGATGGTGATGTACTTTATACCAATATTTAAGAAAATAAACTCCAAGTTTCAGAGTTTTATTGCTAGTCAGGGGAAGCTGGGCCATAGCTTCTTGATGTAGGCTGCACTGGACCCCAATGAGGAGGGTGGATAGAATCATCACTGGTTCAATCATTTTTGTCTCTACCTTCTTTTAATTGTGAATGGCAAAGAATTTCCTTACTTTAGTTCTGTCCCTTTACTTTCCCTTCAGGGAAAGTAAAAGAGTATGTTATTTGTGTTTCTGTAAAAAATGCTCAAAGTTTAGAGTATATATGCTACTCTTCCACTTCTCGTTAATGTTATATGTTGTATTGCTTTTTTTTTTTCCCTAGGTCTGGGATTCAGTATTGCAGGAGGGGTAGGAAACCAACACATCCCTGGGGACAACAGCATCTATGTCACCAAGATTATTGATGGGGGAGCTGCACAAAAAGATGGGAGATTGCAGGTTGGAGATAGACTTCTTATGGTAAGTATTACAATTTTAAATCACATTTATTTAGCTGGAAATTTATATAAGAACTTCCATTCACTGTACATCTTTCTGGAGGTAACCAATACAACTGCCATAATAATTTTAAGTTATATTTCCATCATCTTCATTTTTCATGTTCTTTTTCTGTATCTCTTAGACTGAAGTTGAAAAAGCATTCCTCTGGAAAACTAATGTTTTATGAAGGCAATGTATTATATTGCTTTAGTAACCTTTTACAGAAAAGAGAATAAATGTATTGTGCATATAAGCAACAAGTCAAAATGCACCCTAAAACTTAAAAGATTTTAGACAAACTGTTTGTTAAGGTAGTGCTGATTCTACTGTTGTAAGCAAATTGAAAAATGTCAAAACATGCCAGCTACTGACTCACGTGTAGCCACTGTCAGTGGACTACATGTAATCACATAATTGACCTATAATTAATAAATAATTATTTTCAGATTTTTATATGATTAGTCTACATACTACTACTACCTACATTTCAGTACATGTAGGAATGCTTTATTTATATGTGCCACATAGATGTTAAAGAAAACCCAGAACGTTTTCCTGCTTTTTCCTTGGGCAAGTCTTATATTCTGATGGAACTCAGTTCAGGAAATTCTTCCCTCTGCTTGCAGTGCTGGTTCATTCTTTCTCATAGATAATGCTTTCACACTCACAGAGTTTTTTTAATTCAGCATTGAGGGGGAAATCCTGACCCTGGTGAATTAGCACAAGGTAATCTATGTCAAGTTGTATTTGTCAATGCATTTGTGTCGATTTCAGCAGGTAGAGAAATACTTTTTTTAAAAGTGCAGTGAAAGAAACTTGCACAGCAGTAGCCCTATTTTGTGATGTGATATTTAAATGGTAAAAAATTGCCACAACCTTTTTTTGCTGCCTGCAAAGCTGTGCCTAATTGAGGTGTTCTTTATTTGGCTAGGGACACTGTGTTCCAGTCACATATGAAGATGACCATTCATTTTACACAGTTATTAAACAGTGCTAGAAAGGCACTTGGTTACTGGGTTGATGACTCTTTTTCTTTTTTAATTAACCCAAGTGCATAGATTAAACAGCTCAAAGATCAACTGGTGTTAGCAAAATCAAAGCAAAATGAAACTAGAACTCAAAATTTCTTTGGCATTTTTTCTTTGCAGAATCTCAGCATAGTAAAATTCAAGTCACTGTTGGAAAATGAAGTTTCAGCTTATTTTGCTGTAGACATGTATATTTTTGTTTGCCAAATTTGCACTTCAGTTATTTTGCAACTTGTGGCAAATCTGCTTCTGTTCAGCTGTTCTTTGTTGGGTTTTACCTTGATGAGAATTCCTAGTGGGTTTTGTGTCATCTGTAAATTTTGTAACTTTACTCCTAATTTCTTCCAATTCACAAGAGGTAGTAAATATATATATAAGAAAATGAAATAGGTGCAAACCCCCCACATTCACCCTCTCCAGTGTAATTTCATCAGAATGAATTTTAATACAAATACAATTATTTCTATTCACCGTGCATAAATTAATTCTTCTCAGACTTTTATAGGATTATTCTATTAAGCATCTCAGCCTTAAACCTGTGATTCACTGCAGTCAGATACAGATGTTTCTTCATAGTGATAAATTTATCCTTCTGAAAATGAGCAGAGGCCATATGCAATGTGTTTGATGTCATTGTTCTTTCCTTTCAGTCTGGACCATTTCTTTACTTAGTGTTGTCTCTTTTTATTACCACATGTAAAATGAACAAAAAAAAAAGTAATTCAAAATATTGCTCTCTTCTAGTTAGGCACTTTGAGACCAAGCTTTTCATTGTTGCAGAATACTAGTCAGCTTACTCTTAATCATTACATGTTTGGAGATACGTTTGCAAAAATCAAAATCTATTTCTAAAATTCATGCAGATTGCAGCCATGTTTCCTGATTCTCTCCGACAAGATAGCCCTGATTTTTTTTATAACTTCTGTGCTTTCAGCATTTTTCTGTCCTAATTTGTGAATTATCTGTCAATTCATGGCATTAGCTTCATGTTCCTTTATGAGCAGTGAGTGAAAGAATTAATTACTTTCTTTTGGCAGTGTTTCAACACAATATTACTCTTGTCATCTATATGGTGCTATTTCTGCTTCGCTCATTTTCTATTGATTATACATTTGAACAGTTCCTCTTTTTTGATTTTTTTTTCTTCTCAGCAGTGCATCCTTTCTTGATCTTTATTTTTTTTCCATCATTCCTCTAAAAAATTTGAAAGAACTTGTCATCCTTATGGAATTCTCAGCAGCTGCTGGGGAGCTTGTTTAATTTTTGTATCTGCGTTCAGATGATTTTGTGTGAAAGGCTTTCAGATCCCACAGAATGTGCAAATCAATTTAAATTTAAGATGGAATAAAAGTGTAGGTGAAAAATCAAAACTAATATTGAAATGTAAAACAAGAAGGGGCCGCCTGAGCATTTTGCAGCTTGATGACCCCACTGGTATTAAATGCAGATTGCAAGCAATATGTTAAGCATTTCAGAAGATGAGTTATGTAAATAATACATTGTGATTATTGTGAAATCTGTACAAGAGCATGTTATGCAGCTATGTTTCTGTGGCACAGAGCCTGAATTTAAGGCTTATTAACCTGAGCACTTGCGCAGGAAAATGCTCCATTGTACAATAATCCTGAGGTACCCATTTGGAAAATTATTGGTGAAAGCAGGGGTGTTTAAACCAGGAACTGAGTGGTTTTTTTAGATATATATGAAAGGAAAAGACCAGAGCTCTGCTCTGAAGACTTACAGCTGGAAGAAAAACACTCCCTCCCTGTGTTGTGGTGGTGATGCCTGTGGTAATGTCTCCTTCTTCTGGTGGTAATGCCAGTGGAGAGAATCCCATTGCAGTGGATGTCTCAGCGTGGCTGCTTCTATCTGCACTGGAAAGGAGGAAAAGTAAACCACGTAGAGAGCATCACAGACCAACAGGGTCATTCAGGGTCAGCTATAGAGCCAGATGAGATTGCTCAGGAATTTATCCAATTGAATCTCAAAAATATCCAAGGATGGAGTTTGCAGAGCCTTTTTAGGAAACCTGTTCCACTGCTCAGCTGTCTTCCTGACGAAAATATTTTTCCTGATAACCCAGTCGACCCTCTCTTGTTTCAACATTGGCCTGCTGTCTCTCATCGTGTTACCACATGTGACTCTAAAAAGCTTAGCTCTGCCTTGATGATCTTCCTGTAAGCACTGGGGATCTCAGTTTTCTTCAGAGGAACCCCTTCTCCAGGCTGAAAATGCCGAGATCCCCCGTTTTCTCCTCATCAGATGAATGCTCCATCCCCAACCATTCCAGCAGCACACCTCTCAACTTGCCTCCTTTTGTTATTTTGCTATATTGCGGGAACCAAAACTGAACAGATTTTCCAGCTACAGTCTAATTAGTGGCAGCTATTGGGGAATAATCCTTGGCTGGTTCTCCAGCCTCTGCCCCTGCTCATCCAGCCCAGGATGCTGTTGACCTCTTTGCTGCCAGGACACACAGCTGGCTCATGCCCAGCTTGCCATACATCAGGACCCTCAAGCACTTTTCCACAGAGCTGCTGCCAGTGCCCAGCCAGTGCTATTGATGGGGATTAGCCTATGCCAGGGGCAGGATTTACTCTTTCTTCCTGCTGAACATCATAAAGTCTTCTTCAGGCCCTTCTTCCAGTCTATGGCAGCCCTGCCTTCGGGTGTCTCACAGGGAAATGAGGTATCACCTCCAAACATGATGCATTTCTCTTCAAGGTCACTGCTACTGATGATCAGGAAAAGCTGAAAAATGGTTTCAGTTATTACAACTCAGACAATAATTACTTTATTTTATCTCATACCGCCATCTTACTTTGGAGGAGTTTGTTATCTAGAGAATGAATAAATGAGAAATAAGTATAAAACTCTGTGGTTTTACTAGTACATGACAACAATAACAGCTAGAAGCAAGGCATTTTTCAGGGAAAATACTGAAACCATTAGGGTTTATAAGAAAATTTAAGTTAATATTTATATTTTATAACTATGAGCTTTTATAAAATATGTCACCTATGCCAAAATACCCTTGCATGTTTGGACCATATCCTGTTGCTTTTTGGCCTATGAAGTCAGAGAGATTAGCGATTGTATATAACAATGAGTTGAATTTGGTTTTGTTTCCTTGACAAAAACAGGAGGAAGAAACAGGAGTCACTTTCCTTTTCATACATTCATGCTTGCTCTCAATTCTGTTCTGAAAAAAGTGTTATTTTCTGGTAATTCATAGGACTGCAGTGGGGTTGTGATTGTGCAATTGTTGATGTGTTCCTTATAGGGTCCCCAACCAGTAACTGTTTCTTTCAGATTGTATAGGAATGCAGGATCACATTTGTATTAAAGTAATCAGAGCATGTAATTCAATATGCATGTAGATTAGCATTTGGTTCTGATCAGAGGTGTTCATTTCAAGTGACTTCGGCTGTCTTTGTGGGATAGACTTCTAGAAAACAGCCCAACACTTGTGCAAGTAACCCACGAGTCCATGGGATTATAAGTATTTAGTTAATGCCAACAAATTTACATCCCTAGTACAAATGATGAGTCTTCCACCCTGGAAAGCATTTCACAATTCACAGCCTTTTAAGTGAGTTAGTTTTTTAAAAGGCCATCAGGCCTCTGGATTTACAGCTGGCAGGTTGCAGGTGTTTAACTGCAAATGTTCACTCACAAAAATCCACTGTCTGAATGAAAAGTTTAATATTATAGAAGAGCAAACATTTGTGATCTTAGCATAAAGCATAAGATTTGTGATCTTAACATAAAGCAAAACAAAAGCAAACATTGTAATCTTTCCTGGTAAGGTAAAGATCACACATTTGTCTCATTGAGTGAGTGAATCAAATCTTTCTTAGCCTAAATCAATAGAGGAAATGAACAAATCCCCTTTAAAAAAAGTTCATATTCTCATATCAGATTATATTGTTGTGAATGAAATGATTCTTTAGAGCACTTATACAGTCGTTTTGGGGATTCTAAGCTTTTCTAGCTGCATTTTGTGGCTTTTGATTTCCAATATGAATCTAGGAAAACTTCCAAATGAAATACTCTTTCTTAGGTTTATACTTCATTGCCTTGATTATGCTATTTAGGAAAAAATCCACCCCAGTCCTTTTATATCTCTTTGGCACCATTTCTTATTGATTTCCCCCATCACTCAAATAGCTCCTTAGATTGGACTTGTATCTTTAATTTCCTTCTCTACTGCTATATTATTTCTTTCCCCTGTTCATTTCTCATATTATAAGTATGTCTTTGTATCACATACTTTCCATTTAAAGAAAAAGCTTTCCTATTGTTTTTCTTCAGGTGCTGTTTGCATTAAATTTTCACAGCATGGAACTTTTCCCATTAGAAAAACCCCACTTTTTCCATGCCTGTTTTCCTTCTGACTCCTTTCCTTTGGCTCCTGTCACAGGATTTTGTGTCTCAAATATACAAATTTGTGACTAAACTGACCACTCAGATGAATATCTTTTTTAGCGTTTGCCTTAGGATTTTCGGGGTTTTTTTTTTTCCTTAATTAATTGCTACTTAAATTGGCTTCTTAGATCCAGAAACTTGGCATGCAGAACCCATTCTACGCATTCAGATTAAAGTCAGCCCTTCTGGACTAGAATTCAGCCTCTCAGTGAATTTCATGCCATATACACTTTGATTTCTTACTTTGTGTGCATCTCCCACTCTTTATCTTCTTTTCCTCTAGCTCAACCCTTTTTTTGCCAGCTATATGCAAAAATATATAACGTCATTTCAACAGGAGGAAGTAAAGCTTTGCTGTAAAGGGATTTATTGGGCCACAACCACTGAAAAAGCCAGATTTAGTTCTTGGAATTCTGTTAAAATAGGGATCTTTTATGGAATCAAGAAAGAGCTCAAGAAATATTCTCTCTCAGAGATTCAGGTAGATTTTTTTCTATTTATAAATCCTGCCATAAAAAACAGCTACAACGTTGTCTTTCCTAATTATTATCATAATCTCTGGCAGAATGTTTTAAATAATAATGTCCAAAGACTTCCTTATGGAAAAAAAAATACTACAGCCATCTTGCTATATCTAAGAGGCTGAACAATATAATTCTTTCAGGTATTCACCTTTTTTGTGTATCAGAATACACAAAGATGTCTTTATTTATGGTCATTGTTTTGTGATCAAAAGGTAGAAAATGTATTAATACATGCACATAAGATTATCAATGGGAATTGTAGATCCAAAGCAAGGACTGCCTTCTGAAGGAAATCCAGAAATGCATTGTATATTTCATGTACTGCAATTCTCAACTGATGTTGGCAAATGACTAAGGAAAGTGATCTTGTCTCCTTCTCAAAGAGCTCTCACCTCATGGCACCACTGAGGATCTTTGCTTTTATGAATGAAACAAGTTTTTTTTTGTTTGTTTGTTTTCTCTCAGTGTACACTGAGTCTGCCTTTATTTCTTTGTTTACTGAGAACTGAGCAGTCCAGGACAAAATTAATTATTTTACATAAACTTGGTCATGAACTCTAGGATCATTATGTGTTTAAAGATAAAGATAAGGGTGAACTGCACAGACATTAAATCTTAGTTTAGAATTGCTTGGACTCCTAAAGTCTTGACTTCCAGATTTCAATAATTTCTACACAGTATTGGTAGAATACCTGTCCCGTAAAGTTATTGTCAGAGAGAGAAGACACAGGACCTGTCATAGCAAATACAAGTTTTCTCTGTATCATACTTTACTTTCTGTTTCTAAAATGGCTGTTTGTCTTCTTCCTGCACAACTGTGACATCCAAATGTCTTACGGATTTTTATCAGCTAGATTTACACAAAAAGAAGAAACAACAAACAAAACAAACAAACAAAAACAAAAAAACCCCAACACCTTTGGAAAAAAGTTGCATCAAGTCAATTTGTGTCATAATTGTTTTTATTCACTTCTAAAAAGCCCAAAATGTCAAAATCCAGACAGTGCTAAGATATTTTATTTTGTATCTTTTTTTTTACTAACATTTTTTACAGCAGCTGTATAGTGGGTGGGATTATGTGATATTTTCTCCACTTCAGAAAAACATAGGATGAAACACAAAAAGGTAGATACAATGTACAGACAGCGTGGGAAGGAGAAGAGGTAAAGGATAACCTTGTGGTTATATTTCTAAAAGTGTGAATCTGAAGTGTCTGTCACTTTTGAAATACATAATACAAGAAAGGCTTAATTTCAGTCACTTCTTGCTGCCAGCTTGTTAATTTAAAACATTTGTTTACTAAAGGTGAATATTTAAGTTACTATTGTTCATAACAAAGAGAAATAGATAAATTTATAGACGTTAGGTATAAGATTTTTATTTAAATAGAAGACCTGTCAAAATACAGCATACACTGTCAGCAACTCCCCTCTGAGTGTTAGACTCTGTCAGTGCTCTTCATGTCAAATTATCATAATATACCTGCCTTTGTCTCTTTTAATTAACCTTAAAACCAAGGCTTAGAATTATACAAGGAAAAAAGTTTAAACAGAATCCTTACTTTGAACAATACTGTCCAAATGCAGTCATTCTTCCTTGGTGCTGATGAAATCATCTGAAGAGTCCTCCAGTGATTCATAATAGTTGGATCTCTTTCCAGTTGCCAAAGACTTTGGCAGTTGCTTATTCTCACATTCAGGTTTCTGATGAATTATTGATACTAAATTTCCTAGAAAGAATGTAATTTTTTCTGTGATTTACTGTTATGTTATGCTATAGTGAGGAGGGACTTCTGCTTCCATCTTGCATAATCTTTAAGAGGAATCCTTGCACTAACTGTGGAAGTTGGAAGATGGCAACTTAAATGACATAAAAGTATTTCATATACAACATTCCCTGTGAAATGTAGGTCACTGGAACAGGCTCCCCAGGGAAGTGGTCACAGCACCAAGCCTGCCAGAATTTAAGGAGCTGGATGATGCTTTTAGTAATATGGTTCAGTTTTAGGCAATAGTGTGAGGAGCAGGGAGTTGGACTCAATGATCCTTATGAGTCCTCTCCAACTCAAGGTATACTGTGATTCTGTTATTTCTGTTGGCTTATACCACATCTGAAACCTGGATCTACACCCTTTACTTTTTTCCCCTATCCTGTAATTTCTTCATTCAGGAGATTTATATTTTTTTGTGGCAGGGAACATTCACAGTTCTGTTTAGAGGAGGACAACCTATTGTTGCCATTCTGTGAATATAGTGGATTTATATGTGAATAAATAACAATAAATAACTTCTGACAGTTTTCTTTTGGTTTTCTTACTGTAGGAGTAAAGCATAAATAGGCAAAGCTCACTGCCACCATTTCCTTTCCTGTTTTATCTGTAGTCTTCTACTCTTACACTTGCTTAAGTGTTTTTCTTTTCTAAAAAAAGCACAGAACTAGTAATAGTTTCTCTTACTTTTTCAATGTCTTTTTCCAGTGATTCCAGAAAACTGAAAAACTTTCACACTGAAAAATACCTTTTCCCCATCCAGAACTGCCCTTTTTCAATTCCTGCACCACATAGGTATTCTATATGCCACTTTTCACCTCTCATTATTTCAATGGTCAATGTCATATTAGTGATGGAAAGATTTGGGGGTGTTGAATATTTCTGAGGTCACAGCTGCGGGAGCTAAGAGTTGAATTAGGAGGTTTATTTTGTTAGATCAAATAATGTAGATAGTTTCTGTAACTGATGTGGTATTATTAAATTATTATTAATTATAGTTTTATATTGGTGGTTATACCAGTAACTGAACATCACAAAGGACTTTTCTATTGTTAAAAACAAGTGGCTTTTTGACCCATTTTGATTCTGTGTATCAACATTGCTACATCAGTCTTCGAATATGCATGTGCTAAGAAAACGGTATTTTCTGCCTTGCAGCAATATTGTTTTTATAATCTTTAGTGCTCTTTTTTTACAGCAATGTTCCCAACATTTTGAAAACTGCAAGGCTGTGTCATTTTTATGTCTATTTCTGCATTCCAACTCACCTTTCTGATTTCTCCTTTAAGGTAAACAATTACAGTTTAGAAGAAGTTACCCATGAAGAGGCAGTAGCAATACTGAAGAACACATCAGATGTAGTGTATCTGAAAGTTGGAAAGCCCACCACCATTTACATGACAGATCCATATGGCCCACCAGATATTACTCACTGTAAGTGACTTCTGCAATTTATTTTATAAGAGATTTCAGTTTGTCAGATGATTGTATTTTTCATGGCTTGTTCAAAGTACCCCATTAAAGTTTATGAAACAGCTTAGAAAGTTACAAAAATGAAATGTTTATTGCCACCCAAGTATGCTTCACTCAAGAGATATTGCAAATAATATAACTCTGCTGAAGTATTTTTGCGGCAAAAGTAGCAATGTAGAAGATGTATGGCTGTGCTGGTTCCAATTAGCCATTGTCCAGGTGATCAGACTGAACTGTAACTCTTGTGAAAATTACAGCAATAAGTACATGCAAATGTATTTTGAAATATGATTAGATTTGTAGCCTGGAGTCCTCTGTCCACTGCAAAATTGAAACAAGCAGCAAACCATCTTGTACAAACTTAGAAGCCTGAGGCAAATATATCTCATCTTTGAATAAAAATATTTTACTGGAATGTAAAAATCACTGCTGTACTTAAAAAACTTTACCTATTTTCTGTGTATATCCAATTCATGGAGTCATAGAAAGGTTTGTGTTGGAAAGGACCTTAAAGACCATCTAGTTAAACTCCCCCTGCCACGGGCAGGCACACCTTTCACTGGACCAGGTGGATGCTCAGGACCCATCCAGCCTGGTCCTGAGCACTTCCAGGGATGAGGCAACCATATGTTCTCTGTCCTAGTGCTTCACTACTCTCATAGTGAACACTTCATAAATTATTGTTCCACTTTGCTTTATTCTCAGTCTATCCAATAATTTTATATATGTTCATCTGGCATTTTTTTGCAGAGGACCAAGGTCTTATTTGTCCTTGCATTCAATGCATATTGTGTTGTAGGAAAATTTTTTTAAGTAATATGGTAAAGCTTGGTGAAGTATCCCATAGGAAGGGAAGATGACTTCATTTTAAAACAAACTGTTTTCAATCAGGCTGTCATATCCATGCATTCAAAATCATCTAGACTCATGTCCAGCATTCAGGTAAAAAGGTGTGCACCCAGGTGCATCCCCACGACTCCCTGAGATGAGCATGTGCAAGGGTGGCTGGCTGGCTGGCTGTGGAGTCCTTATCATACACATACAGCTTTTTATGTTGACAGCTTTCTTGCTGGAGTGCTTTTTGGACTCTTAAGGAGATGACAGCAATAAGGGTCTTCTGTCCCTGCCATCTGTCCCTACTATGTGTGTCTTTAGGATTTATTAATCTCTTTTGTCTCCTTATCTTAGTATCCTAAGCTCCAACCTAGTCTCTTATCTCCCACCATCGTCTCTTAATGGTTTAAGTATTTGCTTTAGTTTGGTGTACGCTTTCTTGGCAAGTTACATATAATTATATTGAATACTGATCACTTACTGATGAATTTAGGTTTATCAATACATGCCACTCTTATACCTCTCCTGCCTGTCCTCCTGGTGTCCATACCCAGGAATTCCCATTCTCTTCTCATTTGCAGCAATCTTAACATTTCATCTGCAGCTGTCAATACCACTGGTGCCCATTAGGCTAAACAGTTAATTACTGAAATTCACTTTCCTGATTAGTTGTTCATTAAAAACTGTCTGCTTTGGCTTCAGCTACCAACAGGGACCAGCTGCACCATCTAACAACTGGATGGCAACTTAATTTTTAACACAAACTTCAGCAGTCAATCCGTACCCATATTGATTTCCTGCTAATAATTCTGTGGGCGCTTAAGGGAAACTTAAGAGCAGGGACGTTTACTGAGGGCAGTAAATGCTAAGGATTTAGATTTTTCTGCACTTTTGAGGTGTTGCTGTTGTGGACAAAGTTGAGGGAAAAGATAAATATCCCAAATCCTGCTTATTCAGACAGCTCCATGAAAACAGAAGGGAAGGTTTTGTAACATGCATGTCGGTGGTACACTCAGCCGTGCTGAGGATGCCTATTTAGTTAGCAAATGTTACAACAGATGGCAATCATGTTGTTCAGTAGCAGTCTGATCTGGATCTTAGCAAAGCCCAGGGAGTAAAAATGCTAAATGTCCCCATCCATACTCCAGCTTTATAATACTTTCAAAATAGTAATTTCGTAGTTCTGAAACAGTGTGGTTTATTATGTCAGATTATAGATCAGCAGCATATGAGAAGACTGAAATAATTCCAGAGGGAGAGTAAAGGTTGAAAAGATTTGCAGTAGCCCTTCCCAAGCTGTTGGTGCATGCAGATTCATTTATCCTCAGGGAACCTTTCATTATACCTACATGTTCAGAGTATTTCAGAATGCATAATGGCCTTTCCCTGTAGAGAGATTTTGCTTTGAAGCATTCTGTATTTCAGCAGCTGGAAAAAAGACTGAAGCTAATAGTAGAAAGTTTAGCTGTCTTCCTTGCATGCATAAATTAATCACAGCTCGTTGCAGAAGCATGTAACATTGTTTTTTCTATTTATCTTTTTTTTCTAATTAAATTCACTAGTGATAGAATACAACTATTATTGCATCTCTCCAGGTATAAATATCCCAGATAATTTCAGAATAGCAAAAAGCACACAAACAAAGTCTGAAAGCCCAATATATAAACAGACAACACAGTGCTGTAACTTTCATCATTAATCATTAATATGTAAGAGATTTGCATCCATTTTCTGTTTTAAGTATACAGATTTACTGTGCTCTAAATACCATCTATGTTGAAACTGAAATTTCAATTATATTGGGGATTTGGGTGCCTTTAGTAGATCACAGCTTTGAATGTATACATAATTTTTGCCACACATACAATTTCTGCTCTTATAATGCCTTGAGTTCTTGCTATATTACTCCCACTGCTGCTCCCACATTGGAGCCAAAAAGAGGAGTGTGCTTTTAATCTCATTCTTTCCTAATTGCATTTCCTTCTTCTAGTTAGTCCTAAGTGAAGAAAATATTTCCTGTCTCCCAAACAGGAGACCTTATTCAGGTTCCCTTTTCAGGAACTGAATATCCTCTAAAGAGTCAATCCCTGTAAATGAGCCAGCAATGTTATTTTTGTTGTTGTTGCTGCTGTTGTTGTTGTTGTTGTTATTATTATTATTATTGTTACTATTATCATTATTATTATTATTGTTGTTGTTGTTGTTATTATTATTTTCAAGAAAACTCCAGCTGTTAACTCTTTCTTGTTATATTTTAAGCTTTCTCAAGCAAGGATTGTTTGTTTGGACCTTATTTACAGCATTGAACATGTTCTTGGTACTTATATTAAAAAAAAATACATTTTTGGGATATCTAATGAAACATGAAGGTTGCTGACTGGAAATGTTTGTTTTTACCATCAGCTTATTCTCCACCAATGGAAAATCATATACTCTCCTCTGGAAACAATGGCACTTTAGAGTACAAGGCATCCCTGGCCCCTATCTCACCAGGAAGATACTCACCCATTCCAAAGCACATGCTTGTGGAGGACGACTACACCAGGTCAGATGCTTCTCTTTATTTGTTACCTTTCATGCAATTGCAAAGGACAGAAGTAAAGAATTCAGTGCATCTCAGATAGAATACAGCTTACTGTACGTTTCTGTCAATCTTTTTTTTTTTTTTTAATCTCTGAAGAATTGTGACTACTATATGGAAGTACAGTAGCTGAATTGTATCTGTGTAGTTAATTTCAAGGTAGAAAAGACATACAGGAAAATGCTGGGAGGGTTCTTTTATACCTTGCTTTAGATGAACACTGAATGTCACTGATGAGACAGTGTGTATTTATCTTTTTGTTTGAAGAGCACTACCATTCACTCAGAAGACAGAAGTTGTTCAGTTTGTAAAATGAGCCCTCATTATAATGTCTAATGCCACAGAAAATGAGAAATTATTTTTTTCTGTGCTAGGAGGGGGCTGTTCTGATCCTCTAACCTGACTTGCTGTGTCTTGCAAGTCAAAGAATTTCATCCACTTATGTATTCATCAGCTTCATAACCTACTAATTTGCATTTCATTTTTCTTGTTGCATGTGATTACTATCTCAAGCAGCTTAACTTGTTGGATCAGACAGATTCAGAGTAACTAAATCATGATACAGTGTTTAATCAGGACATAAATGTATGGAAACCACACCTTTCTTCCCTGTCTTGGCTAAAAGAGTTTTTTTCCTTTGTTTTGATTGAGAATGCAAAGCTGAAATTTATTTCCTTCAACTTACAAGACGTTCAATTAGGATGAATTTTCTCCGAACAGTTCTAAGAAGTTACATTTTTAATTAATAGTTAAAACATTGATTTCATTAAATCTTCATCAAGGTTTTACATGATCCAATAATGTTCTCATAATTTCTCAAATACCCATGTATAGGAAGAATACTGACATTAAAATGTCTGGGTTACAATGATAAAAGCTTTGTCAATGAGCTTTTAGTACTGAATTGTCATAGTCTCTAATGAGATGTCAGCACCGTTACTACTGAGAAAGAGTTAACAAAGTTAAAAAACAGCAAAAAAATTGCAGCCTTTAAAGTAAATAATAGCTAAGGACATCATGAAGTCACAGAAAGTGAAGGTATTAATCCTAAAAAGAGAGGTAAGCTGTCCTGGCAATTGAAATACCATTAAAAAGTTAGAAGGCTTGTAAGGTGACAAAGAAGTATTGTTAGTCCTGTGTTTCTGTGTGTTCCATGTAGCTGATTTTAACTTTCTAGTTACTTCTGAAAGAAGAAAAAAAAAATAAAGAAAGAAAGGAAAAAAAATAATCCTAGATGGGAAGGCAGTGGCTCTCTTAGCCCAATAGTTTAGGAGATATCCAATAGAAAGCCTACAAAGAACCATGAAGGATATGTATTGAAATTAATTAGGATGTCCTTTTGACCCTTTTTTTTTAGGAAGAAGGATGCATTCCTATCCTGATATTTTTAGAATGTTTTTAAACAAGTTAGTTCTGCTGGTTTAGCTGCTGAGAGAAAAATGAAATACTGGCACAGTCTGTTTCTTGTCTGAGGTATTCATACCAATGACCATTTTGTATTATTTGGGGGGGAAAATGAATGCCCAGAGAAGCTGTGTATATTGTGTAAAATACTCCTCCCCTGTGTTCTTTTTCCTATCTGGATTTCCACATGCATGTGTTGCCTAATGAAGGTCTGATATCCAAAGTTTTCTTGTGGCATTGGCACTATTGGCAGGAGAGGCTGTGACCCTAGGAAAATGACCTTCTGTGACAGGCGTGTGGCACCAGCAGAAAGAAATATGTCAAGTGACAGGAGCAGGCTCTGGATGCCGCAGAGCAAATCAGATGGAAATCTCATATTTCTGAACAAGTGTTGACTTTGACCCATTGAAAAGGAGGAGGCTATTATGAACCTCATTTTGTTAGGGATTATAGTCTGTATGCTACACTGATACTCAGGAAACAAAAGCCCAAAGAGAAAATGAACACAACCATACGGCAAATGACACTTCTTGCCATTGCATTTCCTCAGTGGACATACACATACAGCACTGTCTGAGAGACACCCAAACAAGAGCCAGAGACCAGTTTTCTTCTCTGACTGCAATGACTAAGAAGCCCTGACCTTAAAAGCCAAACCCTTTAATTCTTGAATGCTGCTGAGATTTTTTTTTTTTAAATGTCCATGTGTCTAATTATTGCCTATTGATTCAACTGGGACTACTGAAATGCAGCAGTTAATTCTCACAGTCATTTTCACAGCTATAAACTCAGAATAGTGAATGCACTCTTTCTGTTCAATGCCATATGATTTGCTGATCAGTCTGCCATTAAAATAAGAAGATACTAGGGAAATCTTTGTTGCTGACCAATTTAGAAAATCTTTTGGGAATTATCGTATTGATAACTTTAGTAAAACCTATAGACACCTTGATTGCAGCATTTACAATTAGGTTTTCTCACATAATGTTTTATAATTAAGATGTTTGCCAGCTACTGCTGTGCTATCCATTAAAACTACCTGGTTCTTGCTGTAATAGGTTTACAGGGCTAATTTACATTGTGCTCACATGAGGGAATTTATTACCCATGCAGTCTTGCAACACTTCTGGCAGATTTTCATTTGTGCCAGCTAAAAATATTTGGAACAGTAACTTCTCCACTAAAAAAAGGCTTTTGCAATTTTGGAAATCTCTGTGCGAGTGATTTGAGTGAGGCAGATGACAAGCTTTCCTTTAACTTACTTAAATGGCTTAACATTCAACTCAACTTGCCCACTTCCTCTTGCTTTTTGATTCTGCATTTTTTATTTGCTCATTCCAGTTCTAAAGGGTTTTTTTTTAACCTAAATATGTCTATTTTGCCTAACAAAAATAAGTGTTTCTATTGATAAAAATTTGTAATTTTGGCCTGATATTGAATCCGTGCCTGAAAAAAATTCAGGTCAGTCTTTATTTAATAAAACTATGGGGAAAAATAGCCTAATCTGGGCACAAGTCATAGAAAAGTAACAAATCATCTTGAGCCATAAATTTTAATGAAGCTGGATGTTGTCTTTTAATTACTGAACTTTTGTAAGTTGTATGTATTATTGGTAGAAAGTGCTATCAGTGATGGGCATGGATTTTTCTGGATTTTCTTCTTGATTTTTCTGGATTTATTTTACATTCACGCAGAATGGAAACTTTGCCTTCATGTATTTTTATAGCCATTATCGCCTTCTAAATTAAATAAAATAACACATCTTCAGGTTAGTAGAATGTTGGATCGAATTTAGATAAAAACTATGTGTCAAATAATTCTATTGGTGCAAACGGCAAGGAAGACCATGCTTGTTTTAGTTTCTAGTAAGAATAAATTTTTGTGCAGGCAGTTCAGGGGATTCACTGATTGTGATGCTGAGCATTCCCTGATCCTTCTGCTAGAGGAGAGAAACAGGATTAATTCTCTGCTTGACCTGCTGCTACAAGAAGGGAAGAACTCATGGCAAAGGTTGTGATAAATAACAGCTGGAATCAGAGTGACCATGATTAGTTCATGATTCAAAGGAAGCCTGCAAAGATAGTAAGTTATGACTGTTAAGATTTCTGAAGAGCAGATTTCAGCCTTTTTGGAGAGTTGCTTAGCAAAATCCCTTGGGATGCTGCCACAGAAACACAGGGCCCATGAAAGATGGATGATTTCTAAATAAAACTTATTGAGAACTTTGGAAGGAGCTGTCTTGTTGAGCAGAAAGGAGGGGGACTCAGCAGAAGACCTTCATGGCTGAGCAAAGAGCTTTCTGGTGACCTAAAATGCAAGATACAGACAAGCATTACTTGACTGCTTATCGACAAAATTAGAAAGCTGATTGATTTGAGTTAAGACTTGCAAGGATCATAAAGGAAAACAAAAGTGATTCTGCAGATATGTGCTACTTTCAAAAAATAAAGTAAAATCTGAGGTAGGAAAAGGTGATGAATGCAAGGGAAGTCGATGTAGGGACAGATAATAAAAAAACTCAAGTACTCAACAACACCTTTACCAGGCACTTCAGGGCCCAGAAGGTGATTGGAATATCAGCATAGATTGACTGAAAGCAGTTCGTGTGCTTGTCCAGACTGGTTGCCTTCCCTGATAAAATTTCTAACTGCTTGGATGAGGGGAGAGGAGTGGCTGCCCTTCACCAAGCAGTGCCACAGCACAGGTGCTGCCTTGAGCAGGAATGCCTCTTTGCTGAGTGAAAACACAGCTGACTCCAAAGTCATATCTGGCCCGTGTCACACCTCCCACTAATGTGCGTCTGGGATCTGCTGTGGGGCACATGGTGACTCCTTTTCTCCACTAGTTGTCACGGGGAGTGGCTGCAAAGGTATTTCTCACACCTCTTCTGTGGGCAGGAAAAGCTTTAACACAGGGAGCACCCTTTAAAACTTTTCCAACAGCCTCTCATCCAAACATGAGGAAGTGTTGGATGAACATGTACAGGTAGTCATAGCTGGAAAGAAGATATGGTTTGGAATGGTTTGGAAGCCTTGTGGATAGCCTCTTGGGTTTCTCCTGGATTATATGCTGTATTACCTTCCTCGTTAGCCTTCTCCCAGCATGGCCATGCTCATTTGCACGCAATGATGCTGGTAAGGCTCTTGACACAGTCTCCCACAGCACTCTGAAAGCTGAGGAAAAGTGGACTAAAATGAGAGACTGAGTTGGGAACTGACTTAACCAGTAGGCTCAAAGGGTAGTGATCATCACTTGGCATCTGTGAAGTGGTCAGTGATGAGCAGAGGAGCTCAGGATACCTGGGGCGTCAGTGAATATCTTCATCAATGACCTAGATCATGACACACAGTGCACCCTCAGCAAATTTCAACAGGATAGTAAATTAGGAGGGAGTGGTTAATATGACAAATGGCAGAGCTGTGTTCTAAAGGGATCTTGATATACTCAAGGACTTGGCCAGAAGAAACCTCATAAAGTTCAGTGAGAACTCTGCATCTCAGGTGGAAGAGCTGCACATACTTGCGCGGGCCATGAATATCTGAACTGCAGCTTGATTGAAAATTACCTGGAGGTTACTGCAGACATCAGGCTGAACATGGACCTAGGAGTGAATTCTCACTACTAGTCAGGTAATCAGCATACCAGGTTATTTTAGGGGAAGCATGGCCAGCAGGAAAATATGTTATTATTTTCTAAAAGACTCTGACCAGCTCCAATTCTTTGACTTCAAGAGGTTTGTGGAGAGGGTCCAACATATTCTGAGAGCCCTAAATCCAAATGAGGTTGGAGGTTTATTGAGGAAGCTGGGGCTTTTTAGTGTTGTGAAGAGGAGATTAAGGGGCAGTCTAAGAGCACTCTATATTCAGCACTCAGTAGCAAAGATGATGAAACCAAACTCTTTTGAGTAGAGAAGCACCAATGGCCACAAGCATTGGTTTTGGATGTTCTGATTTCAATTTGAGAAGAAACTGAAACATCAGATGGGTAAAATAGTGCTGGAGTAGTGCTTGCTGTGACAGGTTGTAAAATATCTACCCTTCGAGATTTTTGAGATTTGGGTAGGTAAAATCAAGGCTGATCTTATCTAGTGTTGTCGATAGCACTGGTTCAAGCACAAGATTGGATCAGATGACCTACAGAGATGCATTCTGAACAAATTTTCCAAATTTTATATGGTAGTAGGAAGAAAAAAGTTATTTTTTGCTTAAGTAATTTTGTGGAACTTTTGTTACTAATAAAGCAGAGAGAGACAAGTTACAATTTTCTCTTTAGCATATTTGTGCCTTGCTATTTTCAGAAATATTAAAATTATAGCCTAAAACTCCTGTAGCTTTTAGATGTTAATTTCTTCTGTCTTTAATGAACAACAACAGGAAAAGTTATATAAAAATAAAGAACTACCTTCTTGAGTTTTTACTTCCTTTTTAGCTTCAGATAAAGGTAACATCAAGCTTCTGTGCTTCAGCTGATAAAAAATTCACTTTAACATTTAACTCTGGCTAGATATTAAAGATTCATGGATGAAAAGGCTGAGTTATCTGTTTTGCTGTGTAAAGCATGTTTGATTTTTTTTTTACATGCATTTTTGCGAAATAGCATTTTCTGAATGGGAAAGAGGTTCTGGGAATTGAATGGGAGAGAAAAGAGAACCACTAAGTTGAAGTCTCAGGGGATTTTTTTTTTTCCCAGTATTGAAAGTAGCATTTCTCAACTATTTCTTGTTTACTTGTCTAAACCTGCTAGTTGAATTGACAATATTTTATGGAAATGCTTTTAAATTTCTGCTGACACACAGATTTGACCTTTCAGTATTAAACCATTACAATAAATATTAGGGTTTGTGTGTTACAAAATTATCATTAACAGTTTTCTGACAATAGTTTTAGGATGCAAAACAATAGGATGAAAGAACTGCAGCTTTTATCAGTGGGTCCTGAAAACAGCTTCTTTGGGATCTTTAGAGTCGATTTAAATCACAAGATATTCAGCATGTCTTAAAAGTGTCCATTTGCTGAAAGGGGTTAGCTGCATTTCCTGTGAGTCTTTGTGTGGGAACAGAGTTTATACTCGTGTTTCCCAGACAAAGAATGTCTCTGACTGCTGTAGGTAGAACTTTCAAATTGGTGAATTTTGCATCACATTTAGTGTTACCACACATGTGATGAGCGAAAGATACATGGAGGCCCACTGATAGAGTTATATGAACATGTGCAATTGGGAGCTCACAACAAAAATTCACTATTCTTAACCCAAACTCAGCATATTACTTCTACCCTAATGAGAATAAACTGTATGTAGAAATATGGGAAGACTGATAATGCCTTTTATTTATTCCTCATATTAAATAACTTGTAAGTTTGATACATTAGACGTTCAAGTTAATATTTTCGTGCTTAGCTTTTGCCTGGGGCTGGATTTTTTATCGAGGGATAGCAAAGGTTTATGATTGCTTTGCTTTAAAATTTAGTGTAAAATATATCTATTGTTGCTGAAGTTGTTTTAATTAACCACCATTATTATTAATTTAAATTGCATTTATTTTTGACCGTACCAGTTTTATCATTTAAAGGATCGAGGGAGAATTACATGCCTTAGTTCATGTTCTATTCTATGTTAGAAATTTCTGTGCTAATATATTTTAAGTACCTCAATATTCCATACATAGGTTCAGAGTGTTAAATTATGGGAGCTGATGAAACTGAATCCACACAGTATTTCTACTGCTTTTACAAAAATCTATCTAAAAGCCCAAAAATGCAAGTATTTGGAAAAACTGCAGTTCATTTATCCTCCAAAATGTATTTGATAGGTTTTTACAGTAGAACTCATTCAGATTCTGTATTCACACTGCAGTATATCAAAGCTTCTCACAATTTTGTCATACTGACTAGATTATTTCCAAAAGCCTGCTTGATTGAGCACAGCATTAAATGGCCAAAGTTAGTTTTCCTTTCTACTTATTTCTTCCATCCCTTTCTGACACAGAAACATAGTCAGGAGTGATTCTGTTCTGTGCTCTGAATGACCAGTCCTGTCAGATTTTAACATTGAAGAGACTGGAGGAAGAGGGGGAGTGTGTTTGGCAAGGGATTATGGTGAGACTGGGTGTGAAAATGAGGGAGACCTTGTCACTGGTATGTGAGAATGTGGAAGAAAGGGAGACTGGTATTTAATCAGATGAGAGAACTTGGATTTGGAAAGGGAATTCAGGACAACACAGAACACAACTGAAAAATAGGTGAAGAGGCACGAAGAAGCAGTGGAGAATGGCAGCAATGGAGAAGGGATTTCAGACCACTGAACCAGCAAATCCCTCAGAGTGTGAGACATGAGGTTTGGAATAATCAATAGTTGTGCAGTAAGACTGGAGCAAGGAACAGAGAGAGAGCAGGTAGAAAACATTGCTGATAAGATGCTGTCAGGATCAGGCTCAGGCTCTGTAGAAAAATGCAGGAGCAGCCAAGGTTTCTGGGGTTGCATGATGTGGGTGTGATCCCACCAGGCAGCCTGTCATGTCATTTCATTGTCTGTCTGTCTGGAGGATGCCAGCCTGCTGCTGCAACTGGCTACTCACTGGCTCTCACAAGCAGAGTTGTCATCTCTAGCTGTTAAGTTGGCCACCCTCCTGATGATTATATTGAATTCAGTATATTCTGGTGTACCAGAATAGAATTTCTTGCTTGGTTTAGTCTTTGGTCAATCTAAGAAATTATTTTTTAAGAAGTTAATTAATTAAAATAGGACTATTAATTAAAACATTAAATGTTTTGTTAAAGTGGAAAAAAAAGTTTGTCTGTAAAACCTTAAATTGGACCCTTGGTGAAATACATTCCTTCAATTGAAGCTTGAAATTGCTAACTTGCAAAGCAACTATTTTACATTTTATGTAATTAATACATAAATTTAATATTAAACTAATTGTTAAACTTTACAGATGCATAATTGTCTGCCTATTGCATGACTTCATTTTGTTATCCAAATTTATTTTAAGCATAATAAGTCTTGCCTTGGGAGAATAATTTATGTTAAAGTAAAAATTTAGTCATTATCAAGTCACAGATAATCTCTTATTCCTGAGTTATCCTTACATATTTAAATAGGCCTGTCAGAGATCCCCAACTAATAGGATTTGACTATTTCTAATATAATCACTGGAAGCTACTTAGTACTTAACACTTACAAAAATTAATCAAATTCTGGAATACGCTTTAGTGCTTGTATGGAGATTTTTGAAACGAGATAGTAAGGTTGGCAGTGATAATACACACAGAAATGGTAAGTAGCATTCAATGATGCACAAAAGAAAAAAGATAATCTGAAGTACATACCAAGTATCTCATGGATGTGAACTCTTAATGCAGTTCTTGCCACTTAAGAAAGAAAGACACCTTGGTGTGACTGTGGTTAGTTCTGTGACATTGTCAGCTCAGTAGTCAGGAGCAATCAAGAAGGCAATTAAGAGTGAAAATAGGATCTGATAGGAAAGGACAAGAGTGCAAAATATAATGGTTTTCTCTGAGAATTTCTGATGCATCCAAGTCTTAAATGCTACATGGGGGCAACTGAGAAAAAACCCTCAGAAGAAGATGACAGAGATGAGCAGGGGTGTGACATGGTTTCCAGGGAAAGATGAATAACAAATAATTCCAGGATAGAAAAAAGGTGTCAGAGAGACAGAACAGAGGTCTGCACAGGTACCCATGGCATAGAGAAGGCAACAGGCAAGGACTATTACCGCTTTCTTACAACCCAGATACAGGGAGTTTGCAATGCACTGCCAAATTTAAAATATGGCAAATAGAAGGTTTTTTAAATGTTACCCTATGTTATCAGTGTGTAACCAAGTAACAGGCTTACAGTACACAAAAATAGAGCTTTTTGGGTATGTTGTGGTGCTCAGGGCCACGGGGTTATGAAGCCTAAGAATATAAAAATGTTGAAATATGGATGAGAATAAGTGCTGATTCATGGTGGACAGGCCTACTGACTACCACCTTCTAGGATTTAACTTCTGGTCTGTGTGGTCCTTGCTGGTTTTCAGCAGCTGAGCAGGGAAGGGCTATTCTTTGCTGGTCCTGCTTCCTAAACAGTCACTGCAGGGGACTTGGACCTTTGGTCTGACAGCCTCACCATTCCTGTGTGAAACAGCCTTCTTTTCCATTACTGCAGCAGAAAATAATTTCTGATTTTTTTTTTTCAAATTAAGCAGTAATTTCATTTCCTAATTCCTGATGGTTAAGAATAATGAGTGTAGAATTGGGTGTAGAATATTAAAAGTTCTAAATTATACTTATGCCTTCTTGTAGGCCATTTCGTTTGAAAACTCGATTAAAATGTTAAAATAGTATTGTTAAGAGGAACAAGGCAATCCTTAATCTTCATGACTGTGCTAAAAAAGCACTTGTTTTGCAGTTAAAGAAACCTTTAAGGCATTTGAAAACAGCAGTTAATAATAGAAATTATTAATTTTAGGATTTCCAGAAAGAACTAAGGTACTGCAATTCAGGTATTTTCTTCCAGCTCTTCATGCTCTTCCTCTGTCTTTCATTTAGTTGAAATAAACACATCATATGAGTAATTTGGTCTCATTTAAATTGCCAGGACACAACCGATGAAATAAAATCAACTTTCAATTCTAATTACCCTATTGAAAAATAAGGTGTGTGGTTCTCCTAGAAGGCTATATAAATAGGAAACTCAGTTAAAGGACATATATATAAAAAATCACTGGTTATTAAAAGTGGAAGAGTTCATTTGTATTAAATTACCACTGATTTTTGGTGTAATAGTGAAATACTTTTTAAAAAGTTCTTTGTCTACTTCCCAGCAACATTATATTAGCAAAACTAATGTATTAGATGTTTTTTATGGAAATTGGACACAACTAAAAACTGCTACTAAAAATAATAATAAAAAAAAGTTGTAAACTTGTAGCATTGGGAGATTTATTTCCTCTCAGATTGAATTTATTTTCTCTCAGATTGTTTCATGGCTATAGCGCTGCATACTTAATATGCTGTGAGAGCTGAGCTGGTTTCTTTCCATGTCATAAAAGGTTTTGAAATGTTTTAAAACCTGAAACTGTTAACATTTAATGTGCTATGTGCTGGCAATTGAACCCTACCAAACAGGATTCTTCAACAAAAAAAAAAGTTGGTTTTAAATTGAGGACCCTACATGATGCTGAGGAGAAAATGGTTTTTAATAATGCCATTTTCTTATAACTTCTGTCCCACAATTAAGTCAGGCTGAAATAATAAAACAATGATGATCTAAACAAGGAATAATTAGGACTGCAAACAAGAAAGAAGATTCACTCTCTTTACACAATCTGTTATGAAATAGATAAATAAAACCTGTTTTAGATCAATTTGCTACCTCCCACTGTTACTGTTATCTTTTCCACCAATTAGTTCTACCTTTCTGTGAGAATTGTGCCTCATTGCTGTTACGTCTTTACTGAATAACAATTCCAGAGTTCAATTTTTAAATTTTTTTTATTTTCTTGCTAGCAGAGCGACTCTCTGCTGTCTATGTTACCCTTTAAAAGCTCACCTTTGGCGTCGAGTTGATTCTCTGTCCTGTGAGTTTTTTTACTGAGGGATGTTCAAGCCATGCTATGCTGCTACTTATGTTTACTACCTACATTTTCTGTTGCCTTTCCCTTACTACTGTGTGCCTGATTCCCAGGCTAATGTAATTGTTGCTGTCCATCCAGACCTAGTAGTTGCTGCTCTCATTTATCACAAAACTTTGGTTTTAGCTCACTCATTAAGACAGAGAACTGTAGTGTCTGTTTGTCACTAAATAAACAGTTTAAAGACAGAAACCAGGCAGATCTGTTATAGAAGTTCAAGTGGTAGTTAGTTATTTTTCAGAGTAAACCCACATTATATAATTAGACTTGAAAAGACATATTGCAGTTACCAAAGATGTAAACAGTAATATTTACACATTGGTCATTTTAAAGGGATTATTATGCATAAGTATTAACAAAAATACAATGGACAAAAGAAATTCCATCATGTAGTTCTTATTCCTTCCTCATAATAAAGTCTCTAAAACTGCCTAGCATTTATTTTTAAATAAAACCTCTGAAGCTGTACCTGCTGTATCTGAAAGTGATGCAATTGCACATAAACTGCAGTGAATCAATCCTTAAATAATATGTATCTAGCCTTTACACGTTTCTTAAAGCATGCTAAATGACTTGCTACAAGTTTTTAAATTCATTTGAAGAATTAATGCATCATAAAATAAGGCTTCAATGTTTATGTTCAGTCTGGTTCTTAATTATTTTTGCAAGAAAAGTTGAGGTGACCTTAGCTGTATTTTTTCCAAATGGCACATTAAAAACTCTTTCTAAATAGCATTCTCATTATCCCGTGCTTTGAGAGAAGACAATCTGTCTCTGTCATAGCACTGGGGAAGATGTGCGAGACAGGATTTATCAGGTGGGCTGATCCCTTTGGAAAGAATTTCTTTCTTCATTCTGTGAAGAGAAATAAAAATGACAAAGAGAAAATGCTGCATTAAAACAGTTATTTAATAAAGCTGGGTGGTCTTCTAAATCTTATTTTTTAGAAATAGGGAATTGTTTTCTTCCAGAGTAGGCGGGTGCTATTGTGGTTAAGTGTTAGTTTGCCATGGAGAAGGTGAAGAATCAGGACGATATTTGAAGACAGGTTGGTGCAGCAAGTATCTCATATTACTTTTTGTGATTAGTGGCCTACATGGAACACAGTTTGTATGAGCAGGACAGTGATCTGCCCCAAATCATTTTAATCATTCTTGTACTTTCTATTTTTTATCCAACTCTCAAATATTTTTACATGACTTAATTCGTATTTACTAAACCAAATTGAGCATACTTATCCTGGACACTGGATGTTATGTACTGCTTTTTTTCCCAAATTCTGGCTTTTCTGTGCCAATAAAATATGCAGAGCCCAGCTATGCAGCTGGCAGTTGTTAGGCTATGTGTCCGAATATGCAGAGGCATCTAAAGGACCACTGCAGTCCATGTTCTCTATGACCTCGAAGAGAAAGATGTATGATGGGAAGTAGGTGGCTATGGTGATATCAAAGCATTTCATAGGCCTTACAACAAGGGTACTCATAAGTGGAATTAGCTGATACCCGGAAAATCCTCTTCTAACCAAAGAGTCCATTTTTTAAAAGGATAATTTTTTTTTAAGTATGAATTCCTTTTCTTGACCTTAAGACCTCTCTCTGCAGCTCAGATACAGAGGGTATGATGTTAACTAGTTCACAATATTACTTACATAATATCAGTGAGTACAGGACTTTATACTCAGACTTGTTCCATTTTCCTGTTGCCTTACCAGCCAGCTAGACTGACTGGAGTGAAAAAGATTTAAAAAATGTTTTAAAATATGCAAACATTTCCAAAGTGTTTTTAAATTTTCTGGGCTTCACAAGACAATTTGTTAGGACTCTATGTTTATACTGGAAGGACTAATTTTGTCTCAATATCTGGGTAGATGTTGAATGTTTAACTTCATTTTGCCTTTGGAAGCAGCTCTTAACTGTCAATTAACAAAGAAATTCCTCTTATCTACCCATCTCTGTGGCACGATTTGTGTCTCAGCATGAGGTTGGATGGTCACTGACTGATGACTCAGTGTAGTTTGAGAATTCACAATATATCCAAGGGATTGTAACAGTCTGATGTCATCTACGACACAGAGAAGACAACTTGAATATAGGACACTAAAATTTTTTTATGGACTGGTTAATGTTTTAAGCAATGGAGAAATCTACAGTTTTTATTCATCTTCCTGCACTGGGGCAATATGTCTTCAATTTTCTTAGTAGGTATCATTTATATTTGATATTTCTTCTTATACTTTCATATATTGCCTGAGAACAAAAGTGGTTTGTAGGGGAATAAAAGGCAGTTGTGGACAAAAGTAAAATAGAATATTTTTTCTCTGCAATTTTTTTATTGAAAGCAGCAATTGATTTACTAAATAAATTATTAAATCCAGCCCTCTAAAACATGTGAAATATACTGATAAAAATTTGATTGCTACCTTAAATATTTTTAAAGGGATTTTACAAAATACTTGACACAATGCTTTATAACCCACTGAGGGACAGCTTTGCTATTTTGCTATTTGGTAATCTTAAATTGCAATTTTTTTAACAGTAAAGTTTTCCCTGGGAAAGTCAGGCACAGAGAGTTCTCAAATCATGTGTCAGATTGCTATGAATAATGTTATTAGCATTGAGTGAGACCAATTTTTAAGTAAAGCAGCTACTCCTTTTTCCCCAAAGGATAAACCCAGAAGCTAACAAAGGAAATTAGGTTCTCTGTATCTGCCAGCACATCCACAACTGTAATAAATTCTGGTACCTGTGAAAGTCGCAGCAAAACTCACAGCCATGTGAGGCATAGTGCAGGCAGAAGAACAAAAAAGTTCATTAACTTCTTGGCCTCTTGATATTTTCAGGCTTCTGAAATAAGATTTCCATCTAGCTAATATTGTATGACAGTGATTAAAGACAGTGGCATACACTGGATCTTCCTGCAGAAGCGTGGATATGATAGCAATTGACCCTTGGCACTCTTTAGAGCAGAAATGTCAGGAAACAATGAGTCAAGTTTCACTCTGCCAGTGGGCCCAGAGGTATCTGCTGGGGCCAAGGCACAGAAGTGGGGAGATGGGAGGTGTGCTGTGTATGTGGTGTGGGTTTGTTTTGTAAACTGTTCGCTGTTCGTCTCCTGTGGATCCCTGGCTGGTTGGTACTAAAGGCTGCATTCCCTTCTCCCCTCTCCCAGACGGCTCCTGGGAGGCTGTGGTAAGTATTGCCTCCCCCAGGCAGGTGGCTGTAGGCAGCAGGAGAGAAATTTTAGTTTTAAGATCTTACTCTTTGTATCTAACTTCACAGGCTGCTGTTTGCAGCTCGGAGCAGCGCTGGAAGTGCGATTGCAGTAGCCTTGGCAATGAGGTTAACTGTTTCAGATGTGGTCTGCATGATCAGATTTTGAAGGCTGAAGCTGGAAAGAGTGCAAAGAGCTCTTGAAATGCAACGAATTGCCTGCCAATGAGATGAATTGCTTACACAGTTTGTTACCATCAGTGTTATTATAGGATATGGGTCAATTTGACAGCAGCTCTACTTGCAGAGTCCCAGCTCACTGGGACCAGGAGTATGTTGTATTAACAAGTAATGTGTACTTCATCTATATTATAAATTAATGGGTAAAAGATACTTCTTTTTCAGGTAACAACCATATTTTCTTCTATGCTGTACTCAAAATTAAGATCATAGAAAGCTGTGTAGAAATAATGTTAGATTTAAAAAAAAAAAAAAAAAAGCAGACTGTGTGGGAAAATGCCTCACTTTCTCTACTTTGGAGATAAGATATTCCCTTTCAGTTCCACATTTCCCATAGAGCATTTTTATGGTCCACTTTTATTGTGTATAGCTTTATATGCAGCTACTTGAATGCCATACTTATTGTTGTCACCCTCTAACAATTACTTTAACAGCACACTTTACTTGTTGGAAAAGCCCCACTGTAAAGGTCTTGACAGATTTGCTATGCATGCTTTTGAAATGATTGCTGTGTTTTCTCTATATTCTCAGCAACTAATATGCACCTGATCTTTTACTCTTGTCTCTGTATCACCAGGCCTCCTGAACCTGTTTACAGCACTGTGAACAAACTGTGTGATAAACCACCTTCTCCTAGGCACTATTCCCCTGTCGAGTGTGACAAAAGCTTCCTTCTTACAGCTCCCTATCCCCACTACCACGTAGGCCTGCTCCCTGACTCTGAGATCACCAGGTACTGCATGCGCTTCTTCCTCACCTCCTTTGTTAGAGTGCATGTACATCACTGGATTTATCTCATAGTTTGCATCTTCACCATAGATCTTTTTCTGCAGCTTGTGCTTATTTTTAACCATGCTTTCACATCTGCACCACTGGAAGATACATGCTACCTTGGTATATAATTTTGGTCATCCAAATCCAGTGATGAACACGGGCAATGTTTTGATCCATTGGAATGGTGCTCTAAAATAGGTTACATAATATGTACCGCATTTTGCAACTGAATTCAGTGTTTGTTTCTCATTGAGTATGGAAAGTGACCAAGACTTCACTGAAAGCTGTAGTAATTTGTTTTGATTCAGTCACTTTATTCCTTTTGTTGTGCATACTTAGTTCACTGAGCATCTTTGGGTTAATAGGGCAGCTGCCTAAGCCTTTCAGAAGAAATAGAGCAAAAAATAATCACCTCCCTCACCAAATCATGGTTAAGAATGCATCTAAAACTTAGCATTCCCTAGGGTAGCTGTGCTCAGAGAGGACAGCTAGGAAAACCTGAAATGATGAACATTTCCATAACTGAAATAATGGAAGATCTTTCTGTAAAACATTGTCAGTGATTACCCCCTGATAAATATTTAATGAAGAAAAGCAGACCATCCAATACTGTATGCTAGTATAACCCAGCTATTCTTCTACCGACTACAAGGATAGTAGTAATCCATTTGTAAACAATATTTGGGAGGTAGAGGAAAAGTTAGGCACAATTTTTCAAGAGTGCTTCATTTGTTAGAAAAAAATCTATTATCTCTCATATTCTAGAGTAGAAGAAAAATCTCTCATATTCTAGAGTAGAAGAAAAATAATGGTGTTTAGAGCTTTGATCTTAGACATTTTCTGGAGAGAACATTTTTCAAAGCAAAGAGTAATGTGGGAAGACAAGAGCAGAAGTTGTAAGTGGAAAGTAAAATGGTAAATTAATGTAAGATACACTAACAGGAACGAAGCCCCAGGGATTAGGAAGACAGCTGTGAAAGGTATTGCAATGCTATGAAATGGAAAGCTCCATTAAAAAAGCAAGACAAATACTAGTGAAGAATGTTACAGATGTGGCAAAACCATGCAGAAGCTGTCATTTTGTTGGAATGAAAACTGTGTGACTTCTATAACTTGTAAAAAGATGCTTAATCAAAGTGGTCAAGGGATTAGTCAAGCTGCTCAGCTTAGCGCAAGAAACACCTTGATTAGTACAATGTTTTATGAAGGTGTAAATATCTGCACAAGGGTGCCAGGCACTAACAGAGCTACCCACAATTTCTCTGCTAATGTTGCCTTAATTGAATAAACTGGCAAAAAGTAGTAAAATTACTCTGGTTCTTTAGGTACAGTGTAAATATGAGTAATTTGCCTGTGCATGACAGTGCTTCTGAGGTTTTACACGGAGACAATGGACGAGTTCATTATAGAAAGACTCTTACAATGGTGCCCTTAGAAAGAAAGGTCCCAGCATCAACTAGAAAGCTGAATGAGCACATTCCAGGGGATGTTGGGGCCATGGAGTTGAGTGCCTTGCTAACCATAGAGAGAGGCAGTTCATTGCTAAATGGCTGATCTCTGTAGATGTTACTACTATGGAGGGAGGTTGGGGGAAAAGGATGAATATGTTAAGGCTGCTTCCTGCAATCACATACTTAGAAGTCAATAATCAGTGGAGTTCTGGAGAGCTCATAAAACTAGGCCATTTTGGCACCTGAATGTATAATTCTGGACATTCTTTTGGCTTTATTGTTGATTGATTGATTGATTGAATACTTGGTCATCAGATATTTGATGACCTGATATCAGGACTTGGAAAACTGGGTATTTTTCTACTGAGTGTGAGTTAACAACTCTCTGTAAGAACAAGGTTTCATTTATCTTCATTCTACCTTGATGCAATATTAAGCTCTAGTCCCTGTGTATTTAATCAGTTTGTTTAAATCAACAGTCCAACAAAAACTGCAAAAAGAACACAGACTATGAGAAAAGACGCAACTCATAGTTTAATGCTCTGCGCTATACTCTGTTCCATGCTGTTGCAGAGGCGACTGATTACTATAATTTGTACTTCCTTCACACTGTGAAGTAACATTCAGATGGAAAATATGACAGTTTTCCATGCTCTCAGTACTGTCATCTTTTCCACAGGACTCTGAATAGTTGAGTGTGGAGGAAGACATTTGAAATAATATTTCAGCAAATGTCTTTGGTGAGGAAAGTGACAGCTTTACAACAGACCATGATTCAATTTCCAAATGGACTCAGTATTCACAGTTGGAGAACAGATTTTAGAAAAGTACTGATCTCATTTTTACCCTAATCCAAGTGGCTGTTCTTGCAAGAGTATTTAATGTACGCAGCCCTAAATTTCCCAAAGGCAATGTGTTTCAGGGCTGTATTGTATTGAAAATTTTGAAGAATTAATCCAATAAAAGACCCTGGTTTAAATCCACAGCTGTGATTCCACCATCTCTATTGGAAGTTGTACTAAAAAAAAGATCAAATCTTCAAAATATTGTCTAGGTATTTTGAAAGGTCCCACTCCAGTAACCTGAATTTCTCAAAGCTCTTTTCCTCCACATTAAACATTCCAATGAAATCCAGGCAAAATAAAAAGGTATCTCATTGTCTTCATGCAGACCTCCTAGAAGGAGTTCATCAGCATTTGTGAGCTTCAGGTTTAGGGAGGAAATGACAGGGATAATTTACTTGTTTTGGTAATTGCAGTTATTGTTGTATCTCATTTCTCCAGTATTGAGAATCTGCTGTTGATCTGCAAGAAATTTAGTTCGAAAAATTACTCTTCCAGAGGAAGAGGAACATGATGCCATGTTCTCCCAACTGAAATGTTTGCAAGCCAGCCAACACCTTTCAAATTGCTGCTCCAGATAATTTGTCAGCTGCTCCTCAGATGATTGTTTTGTCAAGGCTCATTAACTTAATAGGCAGAGAATTCATAGGCCAAAGCTTTATTTGTCTATAATAAATTCAAGTTTATAACCCTTGCTTTTATGGTGGCCTGTCAACTCCTGGGAGATTTGGAGGTCTAGAACAATGTGCTCCCATTTTAGGATAAGTGTAATTAGTTTTTTGATAGAATTATCAGTTCATATGAATTGATATTAAAAGGGCTATGTCAATGTGCAACAGCTGAAAATCTGTACCATTGAAGGCAGGAGTAGAGAGAGAATTTTGGAGTAGTAAGATTCCCTTTGAGAGCACCATGTGGGAATGGATGTGGCGTATTCATGTTCTGGCCCTTATCATTACTGACAATTATGTCTACAAATAGAAGATTATTGGCAGTGAAAGGAAATCACAGCTCATGGATGTAACATTCTTTCTACAAACAGGAAACTTAGTTTTGGTGCTGTGTAACACAAAATGTATTCCCAGGCTTTGCACTGAGAACTTCACTGCATTTGCCTCTCCAGACTCATTTGAAAAATGTTTTGGTTTTTTCCAGAATTCACTTTCTTGTGTTTGCTGAAATCCTTCTGGCACTCTGGTTGACAGTATGCTCTTTGGTAAAGGGCTGCCTTGAAATTGTTGGCTTTTTTTATTTTTTGTTTTTACTCTGTAGGTGTTTGCTTTTCTTGTAAGTCTCTGATGATGTGATTGTTTTGTTGGAATTTTTTGAGTACAGGTAGGGAAGGAACTAATGGTTGGGTTTCATTTCAAGATATTTGATGAATCAGATTAATGATAGCAGATTCTGGAACCACCTCTACTTTCTTATGCCTGGGGATTAGGAGAAAAGATAATAGCACAAGGCTCTAGAGCAGAGCCTTTTGCAGAAAACAGCATTCCATTGTCACAGCTACTCAAGGGTAGCTGAGCTTTGTGTAACTCTTAAGAGCCGCAGGAATAAAAGTGTGCTGAAATGGATGCAGCACATGTGGGTAAGGAGGCTGTGACGTCTAAAATCTTCATTATGTAGGATGCTGCTTCCAGGGTGTGGCTGAATCCCCACAGCCTCCATGTAGGCACAGAAGGTCACCACACTCCTGTGGTCTCTGCAGCCCTAAGCAGTGCTGCTTGTGGTCCCCCCACTCAGTTTTAGTGATCCCTGGGATCCCTCCACAGGCCATGAAGGGACCACTGAGGAGATGCTGATCACTTTTCACAGGCCCTGGGAGGAAGTTAAGGTAACTGCACTCGAAGGTGTGAATGGTGAGTCTCTCTGGTACTCACTCTCTCATTATTAATATCTGCACAGCCTTTTCCTTAGCAGTAACCTGCTGGGAGAGAGCTTATTGTCAAAATGATGCATATAACTGTTCTTGTGTGTGGCTGCCTTCCAGGGAGGCTCTTGTCATCTTTATTGAAACTCACATTGTACAACAGTACTCATCGTCCCCTGTTCAATCCCATGTGTTTAATATGGGAATTATATCTCCCAAAACACATCTTGCCATATTTTGTGGTTTTTGAAATGCCCGGCAACCTGAAAATGGGACCTATCAAACAAGTAGTAAAAAAGCAATGATATTATGAAATTGAGTCTTCAATTTGACCCACATAAAAACAACCACCTTTCTTGAATTTGAAAATAGCTTCTACTGTTTAGTTCTCTTTGTTTACTTTTCTGGTTGTTTTGCTTTAGGGGTTTTTCTCTTTTGGTGGAAATTTCAAATACTAATTATAAAATGGAAAAATAGTCTGTTTGGGTCAAATGGATGTAAATACTAAAATATTTTAAAACAGAATTGGAGCAGATTTGTACTTCTTATTTTAACATCTTCAGATCAGCTTCTGGACTGATCCTCATTTTACACAACCCAGCCACAGACGGCAAGTTTATATATAATGAAGTACTTCTACTAAAAATATTGCTTAAATACAGTGGAAGAGAATAAGTACACAATTCTTTCTGTGCATTTTTGAACATTAAAATAGGTAGTACTGAGGTTCAGCTTATTCAGTGTCAATGGAAACAAACTAACCTTATAGTCACAAAAAAACCCTTTTGAAAGTATAAGATACCTGGTTAAAATTATTTTTAATTAAATAGCTCCCTAAAATTATAAAGTGACATTTGAAAAAGTGAATACTGTGGGGTTTTGTTTTGAGAAGTGATTTTTAAGGCATACCTGTGCAGAATTTTAGGCATTCAGGGGCACAGAGCACATAGCAACCCTAAGCAATTTAAGAGAATAAACTGGTCATCACAAAGGCTGGCTTGGGTGCTGATGTTCACACTGATGGGAATTGAAGCAACTTGTTATTGTTGATTCAGTGAGAATCAGCTATGTAAGTGCTGTATCCTTCACTCCCTGAGCAGCATCTTTAGCAATTCAAGCACTTCTTTAACTCCTAGACCTCTCTAAAAATAAGCCTGGAGACCTTGACTCACGGGCAGGATCACACATCTCAGTGGGTGGCAGGATGCAGCCCAGATGCACACAACTACATGCACATTATGCTTGATGGGGTTGTGCTGCTTCTGAAAACAGCTCCAGATCTGCAGTATTTTATAGTTATAAGGTAAAACACAATCAGCATAAACTGTGTTGATTAACTGTCTACAACTTAAATGTAGTGTTCAATGTAGATTGTCCCTGCTAGTGAATCAGCCTCCTGAGGCTTTTAAATTATTTAAGGATCTTTTGGAAATGATAGAAGTTAATTGTCGATTTTCTTTATCACTTTCAATTAACAAATTAAAAAGTCTTAACTGGAACAGTTTCCTATAATTTCTGTTTAATCCAGATTGAAGAGTTCTCTTCAAGTAAATGATTGAGTCATATAACTGTTAGTGTTAATGAAAGAAAAATGATGTTGCCTTTCAATCCCAGCTCTCATGCTATTTTGCATGCATGAATGTCTGACCCTAATAACCACAAACATATACATATATGCTTTCATTTTTTTAATGAGGAGTTTTCTATTTTGGACACAATTAATTAAAATTGCTAAGAAGATGCAACTTTTAAAAACTCAGAGATATGCTTGCAGGAGAATCTTAACCTGTAAAGGCATAAAACCTCTACAGTTCAAGTGTTTAATTATGTAAAGTTGCAGCAGCCTTTCAGGTTAAGATGGGATGGGGTGCCTCAGGTTAGAGCTGCTGGGCTTTATTTGCAGTTGTGCTGCTGACTAATTCTCTTCAGTTGAGCAAGTCGTTTAATTCTATTTGCTTTGCTTTGTCAGTAAAACAATCTTCTCAGTTATATTAAGAACAATAACTACTATCATTAAGCAGACTAGAATAAAATTTTAAAAGGAGAAAAATGAAGGTGTTTGTTCTGCTCTGTCATTTGGGAAATGTTTCGTAATTTTTTAATATGGTTTGATTTTCAGAGATAATGTGCTTTCTTATGCTACAGATCTTCTTTTGTTCACAGTCTGCACCCATGAAAATTAGACTGTATATTCTTAGCTCATAAAATAGACAGAAATATTAACTCGGTTCAGTTAAGTAGCAGTATTTTCTTTACTATGTCTTTATAGAAAAAAAAAAAACAGTTCTCAGTAAGAAAACATCTTTAAATCACTAGTATTAAAGTTTTCCTGCTGTTATGATTACAAGCAGAGCTGCAGAGAGACATCTGTGAACAAAGAAAGATGTCTCCTTCCTTTCCATGCCTGTCAGCAAGTTCTGAATCTTAGTATCTAAGTAAGTCACAGAAAATGTTCCCAAAGTATTAAAAGTCAGCTTCTATGTGTTTTTTGGATTAATGTTGAGGACTGAACCAGGAGACCAGACAAGTATCAGACTATTTATAATGGGCATGTGGAAGGATTTTTGGGCAGGGCATTCAGGCACCGAGCATGGGAAGGCTGTAGAGGACCATGACCCTCCAAATTGGAGTTGTGCCTGATGTCTGCCCCAGAGGCTGCCATTCACCACTAACACTGCCTACAGCACTTACTGGCTAAATAAAAAGCAGGAGTGATGCTTCTGACCATCCCATGAAAATCCAGCCAGTTCCTAACCGAGTTCTCACAATAGCTTTCTCATTTGAAATGGTCATTTCTGTGAGATATGTTATTGTTTTCAGTAGATGTAAGCACACTCTGGAACAACTTGTTCTGCTCTCTGAAAATCACCTTGAAACAGTCCTTCCAAAATGATAGAGCACTAAAACTCCAAACGCAATGTCCAAATTTTTCTGAGTGTTGGAAGAAATTTAAAGCCATATATTGGTTCCCTATCTGGTTCATGTATATTCAGAATAAATGACAAGAATTTTTCAGGAAGTGTCACTCTGTAGAGGAGTGTTGCAGTAACAAGCTGATGGAGCCATTCACTAATTCAAACCTTGTCCACAGTGACAATTATTACCTGACGACTGTCTAAAGGCCGCTGTGAGAAATGGGTTTGGAGATTTCAGTTTCATTCCTGTGGACAAGTTTCCACATCATAAAAATCATCACTCCATCTGTCACAGTAATTGCTAGAGTCTTGGCTCATCAGAAAAACCAAGAATAAATTTAACCTGGAGAACAAATTACTCTTTTTACCTCATGAGAGAGTTCTTTGAGCTTAGAAATTAAATATTACTGTGGAGGCAGGGTAAATAAAACTATACTGTGGCTCCCTATGCTGTGCCTGTTGGGAGAAGAATAGTTTCCAGGGTTGTGAATGCACAGAAAAGAGCAAGAAAGCTTTCTGGTTAGAGCAAAGAGCTGAGAACGGAGAAATTTGCCTGTGCCACTGACAAGTTGTATGACCTTGGAAAATTAAAACTTTCTTTCAGTTTTGTCCAATTGTGAAATAGGTGACACGTGTCTACAGAGACCGCCAGCAGCCCTAGGAGTTAAAAGATATTTCCAGCAGGTGGAGATATGCAAAGTTTTCTGCACTGCATAGAAAAAGAGTGGTCATTAGTATTAAACAGAGTGAAGGAAGGCATTGTAGAAAGCGGGTGGGACCTCTCATTACAGCAATGGAGTTTGTTTGGGAAATGTGAGAGAATTATAATAGCAATAATGAACCTTCCCTGAGACCTGCACTGTCCTGTTTTGTACTTAGCCCAGTGGAATAATGGAGTGCTGACCCAGGCCCCCAGATTGTTTTGTATTGACTTACCACCATTTCTTTTTGGTGATATAAGCTCTGTATGTAGATGTTTTCAAATGTGTCCAGTTCTGTTCATTTTGTCAAGTCAAATAAGATCTGATTTTGAAAAGGATATATCTTAAAAAATGTCTGTGATATAGAAATCAGGAGTCTGTGCTAGGCCAGTGACACTGCAAGGCTGTTTGAGGACACTGTTAAGGAAGGCATTGCGAAACTGAATGAGTTGTTTAAACTAGATCCTCCTCTATTGTAGCTGGTGATTTCACTTTACATCTTCTGTCCAAAAAGTATAAAATGCTAATTAATGGAATAGCCAGAAACAGAAAAACACTGAGTTTAAAAAAACTCCAAATATGATGGGATCCACATCCTGAGTCTACTCTAAAATTTCTACATAATTTTGTTTTTCTTTTCAATTTTTTTCCCTGCTATCAGAACATACAAGTACCTTTATGAGTCTATAAAGATAATAACTATTTCCCATGGTAAAGGAAAAATTGATTTCAGTAACCAAAGGTTAAACCAGCAAGGTCACGTTTTTCTGCCCTTTCTTTGTTTTTAAAAGGCCATGCAACCATCATCTAGAAAAATGTGATGAAACTTACTGTTTACTTCTCATGTTACTGCAGAAATAGTTATTGATCAGTACTCTTTACATTTCCTGTTGCAAAAAAAGCATTTGTTGCTCTTTGAAAATATTGACTATATAACTGGCACCATCTGCAGAGACTTCAGAGTGATACAAGTAATGAAAACCATAACACTGAAAACTTTAGGGTCATTTAAATTTGAGTTGGACTGAAAGTCTAAACATAACTTTGGGCAGCTGTTGTCTATTGTTCCCTGATTCAGTCTGACAATACAAATACTACAAAGGAGTTTATCAAAATAGGGAAAGTAGGAGAGAAGAAAACAAGAAATTGTGGAAAAATAAACTCCTCTTTACCTATATAATACATATATGTTCTTGTGCTAGTTACTAAGTTCTTCTTAAATGCCATCTCAATAAATACCATTTTTATTTTAGGCTAAACTTTCATTTTTGTATGGAGAGGATTGCTGAACTTCTGTTCTTATTGATTTAAATCCATTTCGATGTAAATAAATCTATAAATATTTGTAATATTTAAGAGATGCAGAAGATAATAAGATTGTTAAAAAATTACTAAGTGATTCAGTAGCCCACAGCGAGAATATCACTGTCATAACAATGAAAGATGGGCTTTCAGATAATCTCATGAGTCAAAATCCAGCAGATTTCCAGTAAAACACAGATTTGAAAGTAACTAAATTACATTTAAAAAGTGCAATTTGAGCCAGGGAAATACAGAAGAAAGATCTATAGGAGATAATCTCCATTTAAATTCTGTTGTTTGGCATGTGTTTGCTTTGCAAACCATGGCAATTTTGCTCTATGTCTCGGTTTGGTTGTTGAGCTTTCTTTCTCTTCACATTTCAAACAGAAAGGAACCTGAGCATATACTCGCTAGAGCCCTTTACCAGTCCCCTTTAACATCCTAATTAAAGCAATTTCACTCCAGTTCACTCATCTCAGTATTTTCTCACTTTCCTGTTCCATGTGAGAAACAGTAACTCAGTCCTTCACAAAGAACACTTTAAACTATCACTGTGGGGTTTGCATGGTTAGAGGTGCTATGTTTTTGGCCACCAAAATTATCTTGTGATTACTTTAAAATTATTTGGTTTGTTGCTTTTTTTATTTTGTTGTCTCAACTCCTAAGGATATAACCTAAAGCGAGATCTAAATATGACTTCAAATCTTTAAAATTACTGTTACAGATTCCACTTCAGAATATACATTCAGAGTTGGAAGGATAATTTATGTTATGCCAGCAGACTAGGGTTGTGCCTATTTTCAGTCAGTTCCTCTTCCAACTCCATAGCTTCTTTGACAAATTTGCACTGTAATTTTCACGTTAGTTCAATATTTTAAAAGTGTGTGTCTGTAGGAAATAACAAACCCCTATGATGCAGGAAGACAGAATTTTTGAAGAACATTGGTTCATTACTGGGGGCTGTCCAGACGTGTGCTGTGCAGCTCTGGGGCTGCAGAGCTCACCTACCACTGTCTCAATACTTGCATCCAAAATTTTCCCCAAATGTGATTTTAAAAAACAACACAACAATGAAAGCTATTCTGAATTTACTAATTATCGATGTCCCCAAAAGAGAGGGTACCTTTCTTACTACTACTGTGGGACCTGAACCAAAATCCTTGGGAGTTTGAAAATACTGAAACCTTGTTTTGGAACTGAAAAGGGGAAGAGGGAAGATTTAGAGTTAAAATTTTGGCAGTGAAAGTTGCACAGTTACTGTACTTCAGCATAGTTTCTGAAGTGTATTAATTTGAGAAGTAGTATGGGGTGGGCAGGAGCAGGGAACGCAGGAAAGGGAGAACAGAAAGGATGTTTATTTATTACATGCAAGAGCAGGGGAAATGCAAAATCCTGAGCTTGAGCTTTGGTAGGAAAATTGAAAAGGCCAAGAAAAAAACTGACCTTGATAAAACATACGTACATATGCAGAGATACTCAGTGCCAATTTTCAACAGTAGGACAAACTGACAGAGGAGTTCATTACAAGCCATAGTCATAATAGGCTGCTGTATCAATGTGAAGTCACTGGAAAAAGGTTTTGTTCTTATTCTACGACAGAAGTAAAGAAAAAAAACAAAAAACCCCATGCATTAGGTATGCAGAAAGAGTTACAAGCTCTAAACATCCCTGAATTTTATGAAGGTCTAGTTATGCAACTAACCTTTCTGGGTTGAACCTAAATTTAGCCAAGTTGTCATTGTAAATTTGTATGAAAAATTTGTTAATGTTTTGGGATTTAAAGAATTAATTCTTTAAAAGGTTTTTATTTCATTTTTAAAGAACAGCACCAGAAGCAACTAACTTATCTGATTTTTTTAAAATAATGCTTATAGTGCATAAAACTACTATTGTTACTGCAGAAAAAGCAAGGTCAGTGAAAGCGACAAGATATTAAAATACATTTTTTAGCTGACAAAGGAAAGAGGAGCTTTCAGTTTTACTTCCAAAGTTAAAATTTCAATATTGTTAAGGAAATACTGGAAGATAAACTTTACAGTCCCCAGAGAGATGCATAGACAATGTCTTTTTCCAGAGTATTTCCATACTCCATGCGGAAAATGCATCGTTTCACAGATAATTGGAGTTGTTTGCTTTATCTTTTGAGGATCATTATAGTTCTTGCTTTTATGATGTTGAAATCACTACACTTAAGAAATGTGAAGAAAGGAAAAGAGCACAATTCTACAATGTGAGAGTACACTTGTGTGCATGGTCTAGCACATCCCAAATTGCTGTTGATATGATTTTTACCAGACAAGTTCTAAATAGCAGTGACTGTATGTCTAAGAGAAGTTCTCCTAAAAAGCAGAGTGAAGCCATCCCAATGTAAAGAGAAAGAGCATTAGCATGTTCACCTGAGCTTCACGGAAGCCCACATGGGAGGAGTGCACAGTAGGGTAGCTAAATATCACTTGCTAACTACTGCCTGGTAGTGCAGTGCCCTTGTGCAGCCCCAGGCAAGACCAAAGCCCTGAGCTGCTTCCAGCCAAGGCAGGTTAGCTGATGAAGCAGTCTAACCTGCTGCCAATAAATGCCCACATGGAGTAATAGCTGACTTGGGTACAATCAGCAGCATGTAGAGAGTTCAGCTACTGATCTGATGAAGGTTGCCTAAACTATAATCAGAACTCTGAGCTTATTCAAGGTACAGTGACTAAGTGTTGCAGGTAGGAGGACTTCTGTAGTATCACTGGTAAGAGTGTGGCTGTACAGGCTTGGTTGGAAGCAGAAGTCACACAGGTTTGGTTAGGATACAAAATCACACAATGCTGTCATTACACCATGAAGAAGAGAATTCAATTCTGGCATTTCAGACTCAGCAGTACGAGTGAAAGTTGTTCATCTTTCATATCAAAACTTTACTAGCATCTTTATTATACTTCTTCAAAGTGCATAAGAATTCTTGTGTTACAAAGACACCTGAAATCAGTGATGAATTCATGACTGTCATTGAAATCACAGGTGCTGCCTAGAATATTGAGGCTCAAATAACTGAAACTTCTCCTGGTTTGTACGTCCACAGCATTTAAAAAGAGAAATACACAAAGAGAGTAAATTTACTCCTAATGGAAATTTATTTTTCCTAATGGATTTTGCCTCATTTCCCAGATACTTCTTGTAGTCATCCCTCAACCAGCATTCACATCGGTATGCCATGGATTACAGAAATGGGTCTTTCAGCTAGGGTACTGAGATTGTTCTTTGGAACAAAATATCAAAGATTCAAACCATACTGACAATGATAAGAATACGGGAGTCATGTTCAACTGATTCCTTTTCCTTGGTTTTCCTTTTTTTTTTTTTTTTGTCACAATCTTGTATGATACCATAGTGATTAGAATTAATTGCAAGAAGAGTAATTTTGTGTTTTGACAAAAGTGGGATTAGGAGCAGGTGTCTGCAAAGGAAGATCAGTACAATACCAAAACTAAATCATGTCTCAGCAAAGACAGGAGAATTACATGACTTTGTTAGAGTTAAACCAAGAATAAACATGGCAACACAATACTATAAGCAGTTTTCATGTCAAGGCTGACTGCCACACCACATGACATCATGTTTTGTAGCATCAAACAACTATTTCTCAAAAAGCCTCAATCTATACGAATGTACTACTGTATATCCTTAAAGAGTAGCATTGCATGGCAAATAAAATCCTAAATTATTGGAATAGTAAATCTTTTTGCTGTTGACTTAAATCAAGCAGCATGGACTGTTGTTTATCAATAAAATTTAAAACACAATACAACAATATAAAGTGGTTCTAAATAATCCCTATATAATAAGAAAGGGGATTTTTATAAAAAATTATGTAAATATGCTCTTCAGTAAAATAGAATATGCTATGTTTTTTCAGATTAGATTTCTTTAATTTCTTTCATGTTTCAATGTTTGCATTTTCCAATGTTGCTGTTCTTGCATTACCACTTCAAAATGAAAGAAATCAGTTTAATTAGTGTCAACTAACAGAAATGCAACATTGATGCAGCTTAGAAAATGACAGGATTTCTTCAGCTCTCACACAGCTATCATCTTGTCTACCTGAATATTATTTCAATCACTGTAAGAGTCTGGACATCTCATTTATCTTTGTTTTCTTAAAGATAAGGAGATGGTAAATGGAGAGAGTAAAATGCTTTACGAAGGTCCTAAGAGAAATCCTCATTGAGACTGGGAAGTTTCAGACTCACTTTCCAAAAGGAAAAGCAAATAAAGAATACAAATCAAGAGTACCTTGTGCAGCTTCAAATTTTAGTAGTGTACATATGAATTTATATCAGTGTAATTCTCTTTCTGAAAATTTGACAGAGCTTCATTTGAGTTATAAAATCCATCAGTGGAAAAAGTTGGAAGCTACCATTTGACTTGGGAATGATGATTTATAGACTGATAAACCAGTATCCAGGAATTTGGTAGTATTGTAAAAACCCTTTATATTTCTAACAAGAAAAGCAAAGTGAATTAAAATAGGTCCTAATAAATTCACTTTAAATGATATTAGCATTTCATCACTTAAGACTTAGACCCATCTCTATGTAAAGAATAAGATGAAGTGAGATGTGAGAAGATCATATTTTGTTCTTTAAAATGTTGTCAGTTTTACTTCTATTCTCAGTTGGAGATGTGCATGTCATAATGTTTATTTTAAGAAACAGGTCTTGGTTGCCATCAGTGAAATACATAAATTGAAATAATTAATATTTTCCTGCACTAATTTACACATACTGCCTCCACATTTAAAGGGAAGAGTTTTTGTTTGGGACTGATGTGTAGCAGTCTCTGATTTGTATACATAAAGTTCCTGCAGATACAGTAGTTATCATAGGTTTAATTATAAGATACAAGTTTAAATTCATTTAGATGCTTCAAAGGTGTAGAATGTATCCAGGCCTGTCTTTGGCCCAGAAGAAAGAAAAAGGAATGAAACTATTCCGCTTCACTTGGTTACAAAAGAGCTCATTTTACATCTAGAAGTAATGAGTGACAGAAGCTTCTTTGGGTTTCTTGGTGTGTATTTCCCCAACTATATTTGCAGAATTCCACTGGTTAAAAAACATGATCATTTGAACAGGCATTTTCTATAACAGTAGACTTCTTTGGCAAGATGGAAGAGAGGAGTAACTTGGGATAAAGTAGTATATCAAAGAAATTCTAAGTACAAGAGCCTATTGCCATGGAATTTCCTGCCAATCTTGTGAATCCAAGATTTGAAAATATGGATGGCTATCCAGTGCATGGGCTTATCCTCCATAAATTTTTTTTTGTATTATCTAAGTAATCCATTTTTCATACATGAAATGTTCATTGATTTCAGGGTCCTCATAGGTTTTCAGCAGAGCTGCTTTCTCCTCAAAAATAACACATAGAGAGCTGAAGCAAAATGCTGCAATGACAGCTCAGTTCATGTGCACAGGATAAATATGGACACAAGATTCTCACGTTCCAAAATAGCTTCCTTGTGTGGCTATTTCTTTTTACAGTGCTAAAAAACAATGGAATTCTGGTTTTAGTGCTAGTTAAGGTTACATGAGTTGCTGTTATAAATCCAGCTGTGGACATTTGTATTGACTGATTGATGTTTCCCTGTCTGTCTGTTACTCAGATGTTTCCTCTTAAGCAGCAGAATTTTAAATCTCAGTGGACCCAGCGCAACTGGTTCTGGCCAAAACATTTGAGAACCAAATTAAAAAAGTACTTGCAGAAGGAAATAATTAGTTGGTAGCAACAAAGACTTACTTCTAGATGAAACTCTTTATTTAAGAAATGAAATCTGAAAGTAGAAGCAGCATGGCAGTGTCTTCACACTAAAGCAACCTTGAAACAACCCAACAGCCTTGGGTTTGCTGGCTGACTGATGAGAAGGTTGTAATTATGAGGAATGACCCCTAATCTATAAGAAATACTTGTAAACTTTAGCAGAAGTTTTCAGGCTTTTGTTTAGGACTTCTTTTATCTTAGTGATGTTACATAAGTCACCAGAAGAATCAGAAATTGACTGTGTATCAGCTCAGTCATGTATACATGCTTGCTAATTTTTTAAACCTTCAAAAACCATTTTCCAATGTTTTACTCAAATGATTTATCTCTTAAGTTTGTAACTAAACAATTACCCTTAATGACTACCACAGGCATGGAGTAGAAATCTTCATAAATTCCTTTCACACTTCTCTCTTAATTAGTTAAATATCTCTTCAGAGATTGAATTTAACAACCATCTTTAAATAAATGGTGGTTTATATGTCAATTTATGAATATGAGTATTGACATAATGGAACATACAAATAAATAATATAGCTACCCCATCATTCATCTAATCCAGTCTAGGGCCTATAATCAAAGCCAGGCAAAATTATTACTGATGTGCTTAGATAATATTAGGGTGATCTGCTCTGGGAGGTGCTTATACCTGACACTCCTACAGGGAGCAACCCCAGAATGAGAAAAATTAATATATTTTTGAATTTTTTTCATGTCTAGTTTTAGTGTATACTTCATCCTTAGACCCCATGGTGTAAGACACCCAATGCTTCCCATGAAATGCTGAATTTCCAAATTCAAAAGTCGTGGTTCATAGTGATTAAATTAGAAGAAGAAAGGCTTAAACTGTTGAATTGCTTCACTATTCATCATTCATTTTGACAATACAGTCTTTATACGTCTGCATTTTCAAACTGCCATCCCCTGCTGTTTATCCGTATTCTGTTGGAATGTTGTTTATGTGCATTGTGTTATTTCTGCATTTGCTTTTTTCTCTTTGTATATTTTTCTAGGACTTTTGGTTTTGTGTTTGGTATAGCTGCACATGCACACTTGCATGCTGGGCTGCTTTGAATGACAGAGGAAGTGAGAATAAATAGCAGCTTATGTAGGATTACATTCTCACCTCTGCTCTGTTAAAAAAGACATATTCAACCCATATTCCTAGCTTGCACAGAGATAATGTATATCCAGATGGGAGGGATAACATTATCAGAAGGTATCACACAGGTGCAGTAAACACAGTGCCAGGAGTAACTGCAATATGAAGTGTGCTTTTCCAATAAATTTTAAATTGTAAATTAATGTTGTTTCTGTTGTGATAGTTCTATTTGTTTTAATGAGCCACTTCTGTGGGAGCTGAATGTAGCTCATTGCAATGCACACATGAAGGTTAGTAAGCACAAAGAAAATGAACTTGGTCTTATACAATATTAAACTTAAATTTCTCTAGGATTTTTTTATTATGCAAATATAATACAAAATCTCATTACATAGAAGTATTTATTAATGGCATGGTATGGTTTGGCATCAGACAGTTTTTCATTGCTGTTTTAAATCACTTTAATTTCCATATGTTTTATCTTAAATGAGTGAAATGTAGAGGAATGATGCTAGCATGAAATGAATTTTATGTGCTTGTTTTTCTTTGGATGGAGAGGGATAGAAACTTTGCAAATCAGTTCAATGGGTTGTGTTATTTTAAGTCTGTTATTAGGCTTATTTATCTGTGATTTCCCTACTCTTTAAAAACCAATCAGATTAAGTCCAAAATCCTATGAATTATTTTTGAAGTGTCATCTTCAGTGCAAAGCAAGTCAACACTACCTTGAGAAGAAAAGGCAAAACTAGGCTTTTCTAGGCACCATATGCAGTATTGCAAGATCGGTTTCATCATTAGGATATTATCTCTGTCCATTTTGTTAATGACAAGATTCCTCTGACAAAATTCTGTTAAAATCACAATTTACTTCTTTTTTTTTGGATCCTGAAATGGAATTAGTAGCCTCTAATTCCTGAAGGGAGCTCTCAATGGTCTTATAAATGGTATTCCTAGCTTTAAAAGAACTTATACAAACTGTGGTGGAAAAGTACATGAAAATGTGTGGTCTTTCCAGATTTTTCAAGCTTATAAGCAGGAGTCTGCTTATACTCCTATTAAGTACACATCTCCCACAAAATCGTATTTTGACAAATATCCATTTCATCCAGTTCTACTGACAGTAATATTCCAGGTCATCTAAAAATTCTGGTCTTAACATTTTCTGAGACTCAAGGCTTGCTGTCTGTTAGCGTTGTTATGAACAATTTACTAGTTTACAGGGTTTCAGATTATAGATTAGATGAGCTTTTCCTTTAGACAATAGGAGCAGTTTCCTTACTGGAAAACTTACCCAATAACTTGTTTTGTCCTCTTCCACCTCCCCCCCACCAGTGCAACTGTTAAATATGTGTCTGTTGTGCAATTTGGTATTTTTGGATTGCAAATCTTTTGTGATTCTTCCTAGTGTGCCTATATGAATTTTCCTAAAACTGCTGAGCTACTCCTTGGTCTCTATCAAAGTTTTGTTAAAGTTCCATGGAAGTGGACCCATTTTTCAAGTCCTTGCTAATGTCTTTTGACATTATTTTAAACTGCAAAGTGATTTCGGTGCACATACTGGTGTCATTACTTGCACAGAAGCCCAATAAGGTTTGTGTGCAATAATGTGTTTCATTATGGAAGCAGTGCACAGCTCTAGAAATCCATCAGAAGTGGGGTTTATGGGACAGTGGTGAGTGCTGGGTGTTGCAGCTGCCGCAGAGCTGATGGAAACTTTTGGAGAGTTTTGCCGCAGAGCTGATGGAAACTTTTTGATAGGATTTTGGACTTAATCTGATTGGTTTTTAAAGAGTAGGGAAATCACAGATAAATAAGCCTAATAAAGTACATGTGCTTTGTACTCCCTGTGAAAGAATACATGTGTGCTTGGATTCTTGCTTTCCAGGGAGACATCAATCACCATCTCAGGCAAAGCAGGCTCGGCTTCATGAAATTAATTCAATTAAATTAGATTAGGGTAGTGAGAAATAAAATCTTTAAACACCTTCGCCCCGCTTTCCCCTTCTTTCTGGACTCAGCTTCACTCCTGATTTCTCTGCCTCCTTTCCCTGAGCGACAGGGAATGGGGGTTGTGGTGAGTTCATTACACCTTGTGTCTGCAGCTGCTTCTTTCTCACACTCTTCCCTGACTCCAACTTGGGGTCCCTCCCAATGGAAACAGTCCTCCATGAGCTTCTCTAACATACAGATGCTTCCCAAGGTCTGCAGTTCTTCACGAACTGTTCCAAATGTGTGTCCTTTCCATGAATTCTTCCACAGGGTGCAGTCCTTCAGGAACAGGCTGCTTCAGCCTGGGTCTCCTGTGGAGTTACGTGTCCTGCCAGCAGACCTGGTCCAGTGTGGGTTTTACATGGAGTCACAGCCTAGTTCAGACATCCACTGTGGGGTCATCCAGGGGCCCCAAGGGCACAGCTGCCTCACCATGGGCTGCACCAGGGGCTGCAGGCTGTTCTTCTCACATGGCCTCACTCCTCCACATGGTTGCAGTTTTTCGCCCCTTCTTAAATATGTTGTCCCAGAGGCACTACCCCTGTCACTGATGGACTTGGCCTTGGTCAGCAGTAGGTCTGTCTTGGAGCCAGCTGGCATTGGCTCTGTTGGACATGTGGGAAGCTTCCAGCAGCTTCTCACAGAAGATGCTCCTGTAGCACCCCCTGCCTCCAAAACCTTGTCATGCAAATTCAGTATATATACATAAAATGAGTGAGAAGCTGAATGACTTCTTCCAGCCATATGGAATGACTGGAAGAAGCCAATGACCCTTTCAAATGCCACAAGCTTTGGCACTCTGCCTCTGAAGTGTTCCAACATGTTCTGATTATTCAGTGTCTCCAGACAGCCTTAACAGAAGTTTTTTTTTCTAAATTGCATCTTTGTTTCTAATACATTAGAGAAGACCTGACTGATTAAGACGTTTTTCTGTACTGTAGCCTGTGTTTGCTTTGGGGATTTATTTTTACCTAGCAAAAATAGTAGTTGTGATTTTTTGTGTCACACAGAAATCAAACTGTCTCCAATTCTCTTTCACCCTCTACAATTCATTGGAATGGTAATGCTTGAAAAGCACTAATGCCGGAGAGAATAAGAAGTGATAAGAACAGGAAATGAGGGACAACATTCAAGTGTAAAAAAACATTAGTGATGTGGAAGTGCATAAGCACTGTGCCAAAGAGTAGGAAGGAGGACAACAGCTGCCTTTTCCATGAGAAACTGCAAACTCGGCACTGTGTTGGGCATGGTACCAGGTACCATGAGCTGTAGGTAGTTGGGAGGCCATGCAGAGTGTGTCAGGAAGTTTCCTGCAGTTTCCAAACAAACATCACCTATTTAAATTCATGAAAATAGCACTGCTGTAATTAGAGACAAAAACAGTTGTTCTGTTTGTGGATCATTTCCATCCAATGCTGCTTAAGAAACTGAGTGTTGGATTTTCCTTCTTCTGCCATTATCCGTTTTTTTTTTCCTACACACCTGCATGTTTTCACTTGTAAATATTTTGCCATGTAAACCTCAGTCCTCACCTGGTACAATTTTCAAACTAACTTCATCAGGGAATTATGTAGGGAAACCTACATTTCAGGTCCCAGAAGGAGCTTTGTTATTCCTCATAATCATTGCAGTATCCTAAATAATAATGATAACAATAATAACAACAATACTAGTATTATAACTGAGGCTGGTAGGAAGACTTAACCTTACTTATTTTTAACAGTAATAGAATGTCTTGGAATGATGTGGAGATTTAGGCACCTCACTTCTAAAAACCCTAAAGTCTGTCCAAAATATGAGATGAAGATGTGAACAAGGAACATGATCAGTTAGGATTGGATTAGGGATTTTTTAACAGTTTTCACTGCTGTGCGTAATTTACTCAATGTAGAGTTCTTCACAATACTGTAAGTCTGTATTTACCCTACATGGGAACTTTACGTGTGGAACTGCTTTAAAAATATATCCTCTCCACTCTGCTCCTTTAAACAGCATTCCTAATTACTTTTGGTTCCCCCCACATCATTCTAAACTACTTCTGCTATTTTAAACAGTGTAACTCAAGCTGAAAAAATTCCTCTCAAATATGTAAGATTTTTATATTTTAAAAGGTTATCATTATCTCCTGCAATTACCTCAGCCATAAGGAAGTGGATTTGAAGTCAGTGGATGTTTCACCACTTTGAAGATAAGGTGCCTGACTTAGGCACACTGCTAACAAAGGTGCATAATTAGCTCTACTCCAGGAGCTGAAGCGTTCCTCTGAATCACAGCTTCCCCTTGCCTTCTTCCTTATTGCTAAAGGATGCTAGTTTAGGGCTTCAATAACTCAAATGCTTAAAGTCACAGAATGTGGCTAACCACTTCATTGTGAATACTGTTTGGGGAAGGGAGGCAGGGAGGGACGAAGACATTAGCAACCTTGTTGACTTTAGTTGTGCAAGTGAAATTACTTCAGAGAACCTGAACAGAGATGTAGTGTGGCCCTTATTCTACGTATTTGTAGGCAGAGTAATAGCCTAATCCCTCATTTTGTTTCTTTGCTGTTTTCTACTGAGTAGGTATTTTGCCTATCAATGCTATTTGTACAATTGATGTACAGATGCCATTTAAAAAATTAGTTATGTTGCTGAAATTCTCACTGCATGTGCCTATGCATGAAAATAGCTTTACACCTCATGTCTGGCTTTGTTACCTGAGGGTGATCTGACCATGGCAGGGTTGAATGTCCTATTCCAGAAGTTTCCTGTTTGCCTCTGATGAGAGACTGTCTGGTTAGTTTGACACTTCTAATATGGGTCAGTAACTGTCAGTACCGGATATTATCAAACCGTTTGTAGCTGAGATAAAATTAATGCCAAAAAAAATCTCTAGTCTTCTAATTAATCCCACAGGAGTGCAAAAAACTCATTTAAGTTAGAAGTTTAGCTGTTGGCAGCATCAGGAAAAGCTGGTTTCACTTCACTGAGCTGAATTAAAACTCCACATTAATGGAATTAAAGCATGTTGTCTTTTTAAACTCTTACATCCATCAAATCAAAGGCTTAGAAGCTTTAGAAACAACTGCAGTGCTACCTTCAATCTGTGACATAAGAAACAACATGCTGAGCATACATCATAGAAACAAACACTATTAGCATTTCCTTCACTGGACTCTGGTAGAATTTTTTCAATATTGTATTTATTACTCCTTTTTCTTTTTTGTGAATAACAAAGCATAACTCAGAGCTCTAGTCTGGGGTTCGGTGGTGTTGTTGTTTGTCTTGAATATTTTTTCTGCAGAGAACATATTGATAGACAAATGGAGTTTGTATATTTTTCTTCTGTGTGGCAGTTTCAGAATTGGGAGCTGAAGAATGGCTTCTCCAAAGCCAGTGTTCAGGGAGGTCTCTACCCAGCCTGTGCTACGGCTGCTTTGCTGCTTCTTTATGAGTAGTTGCAGGGCAATTGATTTAGGAATCAAATAACTTTTATGCTGTCAGTTTTGACTTGTCAAAATAGAGATACATGAGAACAAAAGGTTTCCTAAATCAGGCCTATAGCAAATAGAGGACAAGTGTCCTTTGTTGATAGAGGTTGAGGGTTGAGAGAGGAAATCTAATGACTTTTGTTGTACTCTCTTTGTAAAGACAATGTGTCTTGATTTTTTTCAAATAAAAGAGAAGAGGAAAATTTTAGATTATAATAACCTTATTTCTTCTCCTGCCAATGGAGTAGGCAGGCTTTGGGAATAACTGATTTGAGTGTCATGAAGTCTGATCCCTTAATGGGGGTTTGTCCATATTTTTGCATTGTAGAAGTTTAAAACAAAATAAATATTTCCCTAACATGATTGTTTCAACCCAGATAGAGGTTTCACTGACGTATTGTGTATTGGTGAAAGTTACATTTGGGAAGGGAAGGTTCATGTGGTCCCTATGGGGAAAGAAAAGTTTATGATGCTGCCTTCAGTTTCAGTATCACCTACACAGCAAAAGTGCCTTCCCAGCATTATTGTTCTAGAACAGAATTAAAACTAAGGATACTGGCTATTCACCTTATTGTTTCTATAATACTGATATTATATTTTCACAATAAATGTTTTAAAATATATATGGACACCAGGCCTATTGCAAGTATTTAATTAAGTCATTAAATGGTTCACCCTGTCTAAAAAATAACTTTAAAACAAAAAGCAACTTAAAGCCATTAAAACAGAGGTTAGATTCTATGCTCCCAGTTTTGCCCCTTGTTATTAATTTATAATCTCATTCTTTGTTCCTTCACTCTTATGAATTGTCTTACAAGAATAGTATATTCCTCTTGTCTCAATGAACTAAAATAAAATGAAATTAAGTTAAAACTGGTCTTTTACAGGATGTAATATTCTTTTCCTCAGGGGAAAATCCATCTTGTGTAGTACTGGGCAGTATATCAAAATGTTGTTACTTTATATTATTAAAACAAGTAGGAGGTTCATTCTGTATCATTTCAGAGAAATGGTGGCATTTTTACAAGCCTAAATGTCAAACTTTGTATACTTTGATCTGTCAGTGTAAAACTATGCCACTTACAAATCTCAACAGGGATGTAAGTGCATTTGTTTAGGCATTCATCAGAGAAAATGTTGGTAGCCGTAACTCAAAAGCTTTATTTTCTTTTGTGCTACAAAAGACATGGCAAATGCACAAGTGTATTTATTAAGCATGTGATGGAAAGAGCTTCTTTCTGCTGGTTCTGTCAGTTTGATAGGATTCACCAGGAGGTTATCTTTGCAATAAGTCAGTTAGGAATCACATCAGAATACCATTTCTGTCTCCAACAGCTACTTGTGTCAAGCAATGATTAAACTGCATTTTAGATTTTTAGGTGTCATTATATTCATGATGATACCTTAAAAAGCATGAGCTTACATCAAGCATCAAACTTTATTTTCATAATTATGTACAAAAAAATGAGTTTTCATATCACCATTTCTGAACTACTTTCGTGAAAGAAGATGAGGGCTCATTTGAATGCTGTGTCACAAATCCCTGGGATTGGAAAATATTTTCTAATAGGTGGAATATTGCAGGTAGCTGAGCCCCTCACTTGGCAGGAGTGGGGTGTAAAGTTCCTTGTACATGCACACATAATGTGAACTTTTAACCAATATTCATATAATTTTCTGCATTGTTTGTCCAACTCAACTATTCTGGTCACACCATGATCCCAGAAACATACGATAATCCTTAATAAGTTTTGCTTTAAAACAGATAAAAAACTCTGTAGTTCTTCCTAGAAGGGAAATATACTTTTCCAAAAACCTTCTGAAACCTTCTCCCAGTAAGGATGAGCACTTTACTAATGTGAAACAAGAGCACAATTATCACAACAGAAAATACCAGGAGGAAGCAGAACTTCTGTTTGTCCAGTGGCATGTGTAACAACTCTGTGGGCTACACACAAAGAAAAAGACATATTTTCTGTCAGACAGACAGTATTGACTATGCTACAGGATGAAATCCATGTAAAATAGATGTGTTGCTCTCAAATGTCAAATGAAGAGGCTTCTGTTGAAAATAAGATGTGCTTCTTCTGAACAAGCAGCTTGAGATGTATACAAAGCTTGCAAGCAATACAAAGTCTTCAGTTGTTAGAATCAGTGATATAAAACTGACATAACGATTTATTTTTATTGTGTACTTCACATTATTAATACTGGGCCTCACTATGTGCTGTAGTCATTTAAACTATTCAGAAGATACCCCCAGATGCTTCTGCTTTTTAATACTTTATTTAAACAGGTTGTCTTGGATAAGGAGTACAATTTATTATCAGAAAACTGCCTTTGACTGATGCTCTGTTGTTTTCCATTTGTATTTACAATACTATTATACCATAGTACAATACTGAAGTTAACACATACTGTGTAGTTTCAACATGATAATTATGATTCATGTTTCTTAGTCATGTCAGTATAACCATGAGAAGCCATTAGTCCTCAGGGTTTTCAATCAAAAGCTTTTTCTTTCAGAGAGTCTGTGTTTTGCTTAGAAAAATATCATGTTTGTTCCTGAATGTGACCTAGATTAATAAAAATCCATGTGGAAAGATTCAAGCTACTTAAAATGTTACAGAATTAGTGTTGAAGTTACATCAGGGTGCAATTCTAAACAGTGCATGTCCTCTTTTACTGAGAATTAGATTGATTACATTATCATTTGCTGTTTTACCTTTTCTTCTGAAATTAAATTTGCATTTTATGTTTAGTATGTTTAGTGGAATAATTAGTGTTTAAGTTATTTTAAATTACTAAACTCTGTGTGTGAATATATATGTATTAAAAAATTAATAAGAAAGATAAGGGGGAGTTATTCTCTTAATTTTCTGCTCTTAATGAGAAATGAAAGCTAAATTTAAACAAGACAGATTGTACAATTAAGCCCTTTTGAACAGATGAGCATCACTGAAAGTCAAAATGCTTTAGGCACGTGTAAAACAATCTGATTGTTCTATCTATTTTGACATTAGTTAAACTGCTAGAGACAGTAAGAGCTACAGAAACTTCTATTTCTTTAACAAATGCTTTTCTTTATTCTTCCTTGGCCATACAGTCATTCCCAGCACAGCACTGCAACGCGTCCACCCACAGTGAGCTTGCAGAGGACCATTTCTGTGGAAGGGTAAGATGATTCTCTGTTGAAGCTGCTCTAGAGGTGCCACATACCACTGAATACCCACATACACAGAGCTATTAGCCAGATGTGGGTTTGCTCACCACAGTCTTTAAGTCTGTGAGATGAAGCAAGGAAGTTTCAAATTAGTGCTGATCCTTTCTTGGTACTTACAGTGAAAGGCTTCGTTTTTGTGGAGATGAGACTATCTATCATGGAGATGTATTGGATGCAATTTCTTCAGTTCATCTCACTGGGCTAGTGTTAATATTTATTTGTGTTAGCTGTGAAAGGGTTCCCACTAATCATGGAAACGCCCAGTGAAGTCTTACTCTGTTTTCTGAATGCATGCATGAGTTCTTTTTGACAACCCAATGTCCAAAACTAAGGATGAAGAAGTACTGACAGAGAATATTAAACCAGTGCCAGTGAATATTTGTGTGTATGAATGTGTTAATTGTAGAACATAGCTCTGGGTACATAGCTGACTCAGTTTTAACTAAAATAAAGTAAAACTAAGATAAAATGTGAATAACTCACAACTACAGTTAATGTTCTTGCATCTTTATAATATTAGAAAGGTTGATATTTAACACAGGAAGACAATTTTTTTTTTTTGCCCTGACTGACATAGTTTTTTAAAAAGTCAATATTTTTCTTCCCTCTCATAGAAATGCGGAACATCATAGGCATGGGTAATAACTTGTCATTAGCTGCTCTCAGGTCATATTTCAAAGCTTTTCTTTCTTGTGATAAAACTGAGGCTATGAAGTTTCCACAGAGGAAAGATGTCATCTTGTTGTCTTTGAGTTTCTGTTGCAGCTGTACTGTGGTGCAGTCAGAAAATAAAGTCGTCAATGTGAAATAATCCTGTCCTAAGTGAAGCCTGAAATGGTTTTCTCACAACTCTCAGTTTTTAATTTCTTATCTAGATCTGTGATTAAAAAATTGATTCTTTAAAATATGTAAAACAGCTATGGTAATTATTCATTGAAAATTAGATTGAATAATGGAATTATTCCAGAAAGGTACATGTGGCTCAAGGGCTATCATCTGGATGGTATTTTTATAAATTAAGCTTTCATTATCATCCAGCCATCTTGTTCAAAACAGGGCCAATCTAAGGTAGATCAGGTTGCTCAGGGTCTTGTCCAGTGAAGCTGTGACTATCAAAAATGTGGAGATTGCACAAATTCCAGACAAATAGTCTCAGTGCTTAAACACTGTCCTTTGGAGTTCTTTTCTTTATCTCTCTCTAATCCAAAGACAGAGTCATAATAAATTCCCCTGACTCTTCTTCAAATCATCTCATGAATAAATTAATGTCTGAAATAAAACTGAGCTTCAAGAACAATTTTGGTGGTGAAAAAGAGTAGGGAATGAAAAAAAAAATAATTTGCTCATTTGAGATTTAAGGAAGGAAATTCTATTATGATGTCTGACTTGGTCTACTGGAACAACTCAGAAGTCGTCCTGAAACTTTAAACTCCTACTGAAATTTGGAAACCAATCTGTCTAAATGAATTTTTAGATGAATTGGAGAATCTGTAGTGGCCACACAGACAACTTGCATGTATTGAGTGTGAATCATTAGAGCGCAGAAAATCTCCAACTGATACCACAGGTCTCCTGTTGTTCAGGAGGTAGAAGAACATCGGCTTGTAATTATTACTAATCAACTTACACTGCGTCATATTTCATTTCACATAGGAAAGTGGGATTGTTAGCCATTTCCACTGCTGAGCAGAAATGAGTAATCAGCTCAGCCCTAAATATTTCATTATGTTAAAGCTCGATTTACTCTGATGTTTTTGTGGATTCCATGCTGCTAAGTATGTTTACAGCTAATAGAATTTGAGGTCAAAATAAAGTTATTTTTCTCTTTTAGGAACTGTGTTCCTATAAGTAGAATCCTGTATTTAGGAGGATCACTATATTGCTTTTGAGATGGACTTTGTAAACAGCTGCTTTACCTGCAAGGCATCTCTGGCACACACTGACATTTGTACCCTGTGTGCTGCTCTGTCTGACTGACTGTGGAGTCACTGAAGTGATATAATTACTGGGTCCTGTGAATGAGAAATTAAATTTGGGAGGGTTAAAGAAATACAGGGGGAATTGCATTTTCTGGCATTTAGTCCTTTCCACCCTGTTGAATATGTGATAATTGAGCTGGCCAGAATAGATTTTTAAAAAACTTGGGTAGTTTTTTGAAGTAGGTAATGGATGAACACATAAAACAATTAATTTTTTTATAAGAGAGGGCTTTTGTGGACTTCATGTCTAGCAACAAAATGAGTAGCCAGGTGGAAAAAATGAAGATGTCTTTAAAGGTTATTTTTCCTTTATATTCAAGCCATATATTCTTCACAGTGTAGTAACTGTATGTGAGGTGTACAGATTTATTATGTGTACAAAGGCATGAACTTCAGAGGTGTTTGAGGTAATCCTTAGAAACTTCCCTAATGCTTTATTTGCATGGTTTATAAAACAAGAAAACTCTAAAATTTGGATTTGAAAATATTGTTTTGAGTTTTTTCTAGTTCTTTTAATGAATAATCTTAGATATGATTGTTCAAAATTGGAAAAACATTGGTTGAAAACAAAGCCCTGGGTGTTTTTAAAATCCTGCTGTACTAATGCACAATCTTTTAATGTTACTGACATCTGACTGCTATTCTCTCTGCTTTTGGCATCTGCATTTATTTACAAAATAAATTGAATTTTGTATGCTACCAGCCAACTCTTAGAACTGGGATTTCAACTAATTTGATCGACTATTTTGATAGAAATATTATACCTATTTATCAATATGACTGAGTATTTGAAATATATATAATAAACAGCATTTGAACCATGACTAAGGATAAAATTTTTTATTCTGAATAGGACAGATATTACAGACTGCTTTGTGTTTCAAAAGTGTCTTCTATAAAGTCATTTCAGATGCTTGCTACTAGCGGCCTGTGTATTGATATTTCGAAACATGGCTTAGAGGCACTGCTATTTTTAGGTGTTCTCTGAAGCTTTGAATACTTCCTGTCTCCTGATAGTGCAATTCTGTTGCCTCTCACCAGTTCCACCTCATCCAGCTTTGTTTACAAACTGTAAAGCTGGAGCATTCATGGTAAATAGAGCTATTGAATGCTGTAAGTAATAGTTTTTAAAACAGTGGTTTCAATATGGAACCAATAGTTTTTAAAAGCTGGATGCAAAGCAAACCTTTCTCGATTGGAGTTGCCTGTGCTGGGTGTAGTAGGTGGAACAGAGATGCAGTTTTCAGGATTAATTTTGATAATTAACATATAAATAATATACCTTCTGCAACAGGGAAGAGAGACAAGTGAGACAAAGGATAAATGAACAAGCAGACGGGAATAATCATATCCCCTATAGAGCTAAAGAGTGTATTAGCTGTCCCACATCATCACTCTAGAAATCAATGAGATTTCTCAAACCCAGGAGACAGACTCCTGTGCATTTAAAGTAAATGTCAGGTGTCATGATAAAAATGCAAACTGGTTTTTCAAATAAGAAAGATTATTCCTGTGTGCCAATTCCATCTTGCTATCTGCAAGCAGAAAACTTTGCCTGGTGCTCAGGCTTTAATTTTTCTACAAAATACAAAATGAAAGATTGCTCAAGTCCAGGGGTCTTCCTACAGCATCAGCCATGTTGAAGCCTGACCCTTGGTAGGTTCCCTCACATTAAATATACTTTGAAGTTTGTGATAATTTAGGCATGGTGTTTCCAAAATAAATGCATTAAAATTTTAGTCAGTATTAAAGTTAGAATAAACCACTGCTTCTGCACATTCAATGAACAAGAGATGGCAAGGAATCCATAGTCAAATAAACAGACAAAATACTTGTTTCAAGCAGACAGGGTAACTCTGGTAGGCCAAGTGATATTTTGCTATGTGATCTGATAAATGAACACCTTTTTAAAGGCTGAATGTTTAGTTGTTAGTATACCAATATTTGTTAAAATTAAATAATAAGTAACTAATTGATTACAGGTACTAATAATAAACACTATGCACAAAGCCAAAACATTGTGTCAGTTTATGAAGGCAGAGTTACCCCTCTGGACTGTGACAGTCAATGTGACAGCAGTAGATAAGAGGAAGGCTTCCTTATTTTTGTTATTTTCAATCATAATTGAAAGTAGGATAACACTCATTAAAGGCACTATCAGGTATCACACCTCACAGGCTCAGGTCAACACTGATGTGTGCAGGCGTTCTGGGGTGGTGAAGGACTGGGAACTGGAGAAAGGAAGGTCTCTCAGCTCCCTACCACTGCCAGGTCCTGGTGCTTTGGAAACTTCAACCAAGGCAGATGAGAGGGAGGGGTGGGGAGGAAAGCAAGGGGTGGAGCTGTTTCACATCAGAATGGAAAGATTTTGCCAAGCTTAAGAGGGTAATAACAACTCAGTAAAAGCTGAGATGCAACAGAAGTGATATCGCAATAAAACAATAGATGAGAGCAGTACAGACAGATTTTTTTCTCTTTTTGCTCAAGAGAAGGGTCCTTGATGCCTTAGATTTGGGGTGGTTTTCTTCACAGTATCACAGAATGGCATGGGTTGGAAGGGACTTTAAAGATCATCTGGTTCCAACACCCCTGCCATGGACAGGGACACCTTCCACTAGAGCAGGGTGCTCAAACGCTCATTCAGCCCAGCCTTGGACACATCTAGGCATGGGGCAGCCACAGCTTCTCTGGGCAGCCTGTGCCAGTGCCTCACCACCCTCACAATAAAACTGTTCTTCCTGATATTTAATCTAAATCTACCCTGCTTCAGTTTAAAGGCATTTCCCCTTGTCCGTTCCCTGCACGCTCTTCTGCCTGATATACTAATGTGTGACTTTACCCAACTAATACAATTTCTTGAGACTTCAAATTTCCCTCCTGTTATTTGCTGCTTCAGGTAGCTAGAATGGGTTTTACTGCATTACGTAAGTGTAAAAAGGTTGTAGGGCCTTAGTTGGGTATTGATGCTACCCAAATGCAAGCAATAAGATAAATATTCTTATGGGCTTTCTGTGACATGTGTTACTGTAACACCAAACCAACATAAGCATGAATTTATGTATGTTTTCAACATCCTTGGTGATGCAAACAGCATTTTTTTTTTTTGGGGGGGGTGAGGAGGGGAAGGCAAAAATGCCAAAATAACAAAAAGAACAAAACAAAACAAAAAAAACCCAAAAAAGCAACAAACTAACAAAAAACCTGCAGCCAAATCAAGATCAAAGGCATATTTCTAAGCCCCTGCAGATTTGGGATACCTCATTGACTGTATAAAACTCAAGAAGTCTCTGGGGTCTGATGTTTGAAAGCACCCAGTGTTGCTTAATATTTCTGTAGGTGTTTCAAAAAGCACAAAACTGTGTCAGCACTCCAATTTTATAGATGGTACAAAAGAAACTGAAAGACAGAGCTGTGTCAATGTGAGATGAATACTGAAACTGACTCTATTCTTTAATGTTGCCAGCAGCACAAAATAATCAATTTAATCATGGATTTTCTTTCCGTTAATTATTATAAGAATTACTTGTTTTTAGAAAGCTCTTCCCCATCATTTATCAGTCCAGTTTTAATCTCTTAAATTAGATCTATAATTACTATGGATTCCAATCTGTAGAACAATGATAAGAATAGTCACATTTTTTGTCTTGTCATTTTCTGTTTGTTAAAAGTAAACTGATCAAACCAAACATTCAGTACAAATGTGGTAAATAAAAAGCACTTGCTGTTTTCAAGATAATGAACAAATTAAACATGCATCAACCAAAAAAATCTGTTAAGGAGAGAAATACTGCACTTTGATTTATTTTTGGTAATTGCATTTTTATGACAGAAGACCTTTTCTTAAGTGCTGACATTTTACCTGCTCTGGTTTGTTACTGCTTATTGGATTCAAGTATTAATTTAGTAATCCTTTGCTCTTACATCAGACCTGCAATTTATAATGTGATTTACAGAATCTCTTTTGATCCATTCCCTAAAGCAAGTAGCCAAGTCCATCCAAATTGATTCTGCCATTGATTTCTCAGCCTGTAAATTTGTGTGGATTGCAGCACTTTATTTGCTCCTTTACTCCTGGCTCTATTAATGTAAATCTTCCTTCCTTCTTTCCCTACCTTTTTATTTCCTTCCCTGTTCTCCTTTACAGATGCAATGTCTCCAGTTATCCTGATCTCTCTCCTTTTCTCTTTTCTTTCTTTTTTTTTCCTTCTCTTTTTTCCCCCCGCTCCCTTTTGCTGCCTTCTGTCAGTCCAGGAATGTTTTCATCTCACACTCCTTTCTAATTTCTGCTTGATTTCCCCTGCTGCTCTTCTCTGTTTGTATTTGGTACAGAGCTGCAGGAGGGTATAAAACATGCACATACTGAATTAAAGTGCTAGTACGCTTTGTTAGCACCTACAAACTTACCTTCAGCCATATTTATCACAGAAGAAATTGTAAATGGGATAAGTAGTTAAAGCTGAAGGCAGAAACATGCATTTCAGAAACACTGCCTGTCAGACTGTTCCTTTTTCCAAGGTAGCTACAGAGTGCCATCTATTGTCTCCAAGTAAAACATATTCATAGAATATCCTGAGTTGGAAGGATTTTAAAGTAAGTTGCCCACCTGCATTTTAAAATAAGTTACCCTAAAATTACTGCTCTCTTAGTTGCTGTTTCCCGCAGAAAGCTACACGTTCTAACTGAGAGCACTGTCTGCAAGAAAGCATTGTTCACATTTGAGTTATTTCTCTTTCACTTCTTAACTCTCCCATCCTCATGTCGTCTTTAAGTGTTTGATTCCATTATCCCCTGTACAGCATTTACCTGCATTTTGTCTTTTGTTCTCTCATGTGTACTGGAACTACATTCATAATGATTTTTAACAGATGCAAAGGAATTCTTCCTACTGTTCCTTCCCACATATTCAAGGAAAATTGGAACACCTGTTCTTAGCCCTTCTTAAATATCATATTAAGGGCTGGCTGTAACTTTTATACCAGATGATAAAATATTCTCATCTTCAGCCTTATCAAAACTAAGCTTTTCATTGAGTGTTGATAAAGCATTGGCAAGCAACTACTTTCTGCATCACTCTTAGAAGATCACCTGTGAAGTGGCTGGTATTGTAGTTTGTTTGCTTAAGCAATATTTTTCCTACTTCGAGTTCATAATTTTATATCAATTTTTTACCATTGTAAGTAATTTTTTTCGTTGTCATTTTAAGTATGCTACTCAAGTGTGAACAATTACATATTTTTTAAAACTTAATCATTATATTAAGGTGAATTGGCATATACATTCTACTTCCTATAGCTTTTGCAGTCAGTTATGGCTAAAGGTTATTTTATGGTGGTGACAACAACACTTATGTGTTCTTGAGTCCACCTTTCAGATTCTGCAGGATAGTCAGATCTGAAAGAAATACGAAGATACATTATGGATGGTCAGCCTCTAAACAGCCTAATTTGAGTCATGACCAAAATGACCTCATTAAGCAGAAGAGCAGGGCAGAAACCCACTGCATTCTAATCACACCTTCTGACATTTCCCTGTTATTGTCTGAACTTCCTCTGAACATAATCATCCAAGAGCAGAATGTGAATTTTGCTGTCAAAAGGCCAAAATTATAAAACAGCACTGGCTGCATTTTAGGCATAAATCTGCTGACTTGATCAGAGACAGGGATTAATAACTGGGCCAACATTTTGTTGAGCTGCACAGCTTACTATTCAGTAGATACCCAGTTGTATTGACCTAGTTTTGCCCATGGCACTGGCTTTCAACTACTTGATCCAAGCTGCCTGTCATATGTGAAAATACTTTTCATTTTGAACAAGATCTCTTCTGATTTCTCACCAGCAGAGCTTGCAGTTATATTGGTTTGGCTTTGCTGCCTCTTTTTCCTCAATATTTCTCTGGTAAATAATAAATGGCAGTTGCTCAACTCCTGCAAAGTATTTCTGATGTGCAGGACTCGAAGATGACAAGTGTCAGCATATCGTTTTGTGGATGAGGAAACTAAAGCTGGAAGAACAAATGAGTTGCCAAGAACACTCAGCAGTGCATGGGCTAAGCAGTGAAAAGAAACCATGCTTTCAGCTTACTGTCCTAGTTCTGCTCCAACCCCCAGGCCACACTTCTAATTAAAAACCTGTTTAGACTTCCTAGATCTGGATCACAGTATGTCTACTCTGCACATATTTAACAAGGTGTTAAAGGAGTTGCTACAAGGCAGATCAACAGCAATGATGCAAAAGAAACTCTGCCTTTATTTTCTGATTTTTAAAAATACTTCAAAAATACACAAACTCAAGACAGCCTGTCTTTTGCTCATAGCAGTATTTGTAACTGTTTCTTGACTTTACAATGTTAAAAAAGGTAAGAGATGAAGGACAATACGGAGTAGGACTTATACTTTGCTTTAGTCTTCTCTTTCAAAAACATTAAACTTTGGTTTCAGAAGGTTGAGATGTTACTTTAACATCATGATCAATTTGGATATTGGCACTGGGCAAAGATGAACAAATTCCTATGATTTCAGAAGTATCATATCAAGATAAATTCTCCATGTAGCCACAAGATTAAATTCAAATCAAATAAAGCATCCCTCATTTAATCACTTCTCTTCCATTTGTTTTTTCTTTAAAAACAAAATGGAAATGAAAAGCCATTTGTGTGATGCAGAACTGCTATATGGTATGAAGGAAATATTCAATCTTTTATACAAGAAGCATTCTGCAGAATGTTGCTGTATGTGGTGTGTGTTTGTGTTGCTGGCAACTTTTATTTGTAAAATTAGAGAATGAATAGAGCATCCTATTTCTCTGGGAGGAATCACGGACACTTACATGGATGTCTTTGGGAGTACTTGCAGGGCTAGGCTTAAAATTTGTACATACTAATATGACAGCATTTAAGCTTTTTCTGTAAATTAAATTGCTAGAGAGATTTGAGATGGGGTAAGTACCAATAAACATGGAATGTGTGTGCTTGTGTGTGCTTGTGGGTCCAAGGGAGAGCCAGGGCTGAGGCCTCATATGTAGGACTGGAAACAAGAATATTTGGGACATTTTCTCAAGAATGCTACCTTGATTGCTTAGGAAAGTTATCTATTTTTGGAAATAAGTTTTCCCTTCACTAAAATGCATGTTATGTTTACATCCTTTAGGGCATATTTTCAATTTACAGATGAAAAGAGCTGTGTGAGCTATATCTGCTATTAGTTATTGATATCTATCATAATTAATAATTTTCTTAATGAGTGTGGCAAAAGCAGGTACCCCTTGGGCTGGTTCAGTGATAAAACTGCAGTGTGACTTAACAAATGTAAGATCCTGATAATGTCAAACCAGAGTTTTTAATGAGATTCTGCTGTATTAGCTTGATCATATAAATGTTATTTGTTCCAAATCTGTCAGGATCAAAAACACAACTGCCATTGCTTTGCCTGGAGTTATAAGTTTTTTCTTTGTTTATCTGTTGCAAAAGGAAGACTAGAACTTAAAATAAAAAGATACCATATAAAGATTGATTCTACCTATATATATGTAGTATTGCTATAAATTAGATTATTAAATATATTCAGTTTTTCCTTTTAATAAATTTGTCACTTTACATAGTGAAGATGAGTCCCATGGGCTGAAATTAATAGAGATGTTTGGATTCAACCATGAGGAAAACAAAATAATGCTGGTTGGTTCCTACCTTGTCTGTTCACCAGTTAACAGATTTATATCATTTGTTAAATAGTTTCTTTAGACAATAACATGCCATTGTGTCTTAAGCAAAATACAGTATGCTTAAGATGCTATGAAAAATACCTACACAGTAAGAACTTTGAGTGGATGAACATTATAATTTTGTTTCTATACAGAGAGCCTCGAAAAATCATCCTGCACAAGGGCTCCACAGGACTTGGTTTCAACATTGTGGGAGGTGAAGACGGCGAAGGCATTTTCGTGTCTTTCATCCTCGCAGGTGGGCCAGCGGATCTCAGTGGAGAACTGCAGCGAGGAGATCAAATCTTATCTGTAAGTGTTCCTGTTGGGCTCTCCTGACCAGCTACTTCATCTTGTTCTTCGTCTGTACTGCAGGGACACTCAGAGAAGTCTTTCTCATTTCCATGTTGTGAAATCCGAGCTGCAGACAGCCTATTCCTGAATATTTTGGTTATTTTGCCCTTGGGTTTTAGAGAATTTGTTACTTGGATTTAGCTGTGAATGAGACTTTTTGCTGCTCAATGCTACCTACACTTGTGTGGCACTGCAGGGAGGACCTAAGCACAGTGCAGACCTAAGCATCCCACTGTTTGGCCCATCATCCGGTTCCATTTTCCGAATGGAATACTACTACTACATACTACTGAGTCTCAGTTTCAGCTTTTCCTGGGGGAGAACAAGCAGTAGGATGAAATCATCTATACTGAGACTGCCATCTAGTGTGCACTCAACTGCTTAGCAAATGGCTCAATACAACAAGGAGATTAATTAGGTTATGTTAATTATCTCCCTGTCTCTAATGAATTCGATGATCCCTCTGAAATTCTTTTCAAATTTTAGTGGATAAAATGCTTTGTAGCCTGAGGTTGTATTTTGCATACTTAGACTCAAAACCAGCTTTTTAATTTTTCTTTCATGTATATAGATATCACACATTTAAAAACCAGAACATTTATATTTTAGGCTCTGCCAAACAATCAAACATCTGACTGAAACAATCTGAATATAAAGGATTTTGAATGATAATGAAAGCCTTGAAAATGTAGTTAAATATCCATTGACATTATTCACATTTCTTACAGAAAAGAAAAAACAGCCAAAAAAACCCAACAGAAACAATCCCAAATTGATACAGATGTGACTGTTTCATGTGAAGCACATCAATAGCCTTAAGACAAAGATCTGAAACATGGGAATTATTTATTCCAGATAAATGATAGACCTGTTAGGCTGCAGTATCACATTGCCTCCCACTGTCATTCTTTCCATCCCTGTAAATCCTGCATCTTTGGCTGTAATTTGGTTAGAGTTAAGGGTGGAAGATGGCTTCAGCCTGGGTGGTTTGTGATGTGGTTAAGCAGCACTTTCCTGGTCAATGTTTAAATCCATTAGAAAGCTGGATATGGTTTTCCTACATTGCTAAGGATTGTCTTGGCCTATTTCATGAAAGGTGAATTTACCTTCCACCTGTCGAAGTTTTGTAAAAAGTTGTATAGAGGTGGCTGGAGCCGTTTTGCAATATATAGAAAATCTGATAAGTTATCACCAAAGCGAGGCAGTAACCTGACACTGTGAGGATCACACAAGTGTATTTTATCTACACCTGTTCCTTAAAAGCGCTGTAAGAAAAAATGAGAAAGAGCAAGTGAAGGGTGTCTAGGTGCTGTGAGAGTCAACACAGGCAAGCAGGCAGAGCAACCACAAGACTACATCTGAAATGAAAAAGAGTAAATTTATTTTATTGCCTTGCTAACCTGAGCATCCCAAAGCAACAAGTGGGCAGGGACACGAGCAGGGACGCAGGAACCACCAGGCTCAGTCCATCCTGAGGGGCAGCAGGGCTGCTGTTTGACCCATTTGTCAAGAGCATGTGGAGTTTACCACCATGCTGTGGTCTCTGTGCTTTTTTATGATCTCTGAGCTCTGATCTTCTCTCTCCCAAAACAGGGAGTTCAGGCATGTCTGTGAGAGTGCCTTGAGGTCCCTCAAAATACCTACGTTATCTCTATGCAGAAATTCTATTTCTCAAGGCAGGCACAGGATAGACAACAGTGGGCAGAGTATGTGGGTTTTCCCACACTGATATTCTCCAGGACTCGGCATTCCCACCTGCAAAGTCTTTGGGATCTACCATCCTCCTGTCCACTCTTCTGCTTTTAACCCTTTCCTCCCAACAGTGCCTTAAAAAGCTCTCCAAGTAGAAAGTTAGCAGGGAACTGCAAGAAAATCAAAATAGACTCTTATGAAGTTATCCTTGTGAAGAGATAAGGAATTCAAAGGCCTGTGCCAAGAAGAGCTCAGACAAGAAACCCGAATAATAGAAATGGAAATTTCTTCAGGACAATTATGCAATTTATTTTTCTTTGGTTGGATTCAGCAAAATAGGGCTGGCTAACAGAGACTAATGAGATCAAAGCCTTTCACAGTACATTGTTTTCAAAAACCCAAAAGTTAAAATACAAATTTAAAAGTCCATTTTCTATTAAGCAGGTTATATTTAGAACTGTATGATACAGCCACAGTAGAATTTTTAACTCTAATTTTTTTCTGTTTTGTGGTGATGTTTTCCGTAAGTTCTAATTAATGTTACCAGTGTTGCATCAGCATTTACTGCAAGAGTTGTTTATTTGTTCATTGAGCATAGAGGGATGGAAATTATTACTAAATTAGACCATGTACATATCCCCAGGCAATCACCCAGTCAGGCCCTTGTTACTTATTTAGTCACAAATAACTATTATGGATCCATTTTTCCATGTTCAAACAAAACCAGTTTCATGCAGAGAGCTCATTAATCTTGTACCATTGTCTAGTGAAGGGTCCCAGACACCTTAATTTCATAAGGACTACAAAAAAAAAGGTCTGTTTCCCTCTGTTTGTTCCTTCTTGTCTCATCCCTCAGAAACACTTATTTCTCCACAGAAATATTTTCCAATTTGTTTCTCAAAACATGACAAATCTGATTTACAAGAACAAATAGTACCCTCAAAGCTTCTATTTCTGGTTAGCTGGAGCTTGGTCAAATTCCTTACAGACAGGAAGCATAGTAAGTGAGTTAAACTTCAGAGATCTAGATTTAATTTCTTATAAGATTGACATTGCAGAATTACAGTGAAGAATTGTTGTATTGTGATATTATACATGTTTATAAAACTTGCTGTGACCTGCTTTCTGGTCAATCCTTCAAATATTTATATTTCAGAATGCTACTTCTGTCATTGCTTTTGTTGTCCCTGTCCGTTGCAAGGGAGTGGGACTAGATGACCTTTAAAGGTCCCTTCCAACTCAAATGGTTCGATGGTTCTTTTTAATCAATATAATCAATTTAGTCAATTTAGCTTATGTCCTTCTGTGTGACTGTAGGCAAGGTGCTTCATTTTCCTAAGCCTCAGTCTCCCAGGTGGACAGTGAGGATCACAGGCACTCTCCTGTGTGTATACACAGTCCCAGAGTCAGCCCACAAGGCTTGGACAAATCCCATCATCTCTGCCTCTCCTCCTGCCTGACTGTCGGGATGGGAGAGGGAGGGATCCAACCCCACAGCCCTCCCGGAGCACTGGGAAAGATAGTGCCGCACCCTTGGCCCCAGGGACGAGTGAAATACGGATTTATTTTTCCCAGATGCCACCAGGTGGCGGCCCAGGATTAGTAATGACAGCAGTCTGCCTTTGGAAACTGGCTGAAACCTTAGAAGAAACAGGGATAACTGAATGTTTTTTCTGTTTTCAGTTGATTGGAAATGCTTGAAAATTATCTCTGAAAGCAGGCTGATATTCCCAATGGTTCTGTGCAGAGAGAACAAATTAATCCTATCTGAACCTTGAAGGTCAATTGAAGAATCATGGAAAATCTTCTGTCAGATAGTAAAACATTTCAAATAGCACAAAAATGAATTTTTGTGTTACATTCTTGAGAAGACTGGGCTTCCCCCTGAAAGTGTTTTCTTAAAATACTGGTTTCTTCTGGCTATAGTTCATTATAACCTTTTAAATCACCACCAAACTAAACATTTTCTTTCTTATTTCTGAATGCCTTTAAAATTAAGTAACACATACATCGCCAGTGTAAATTCATCACTGTACTAGAATATATCACTCCCTGTAGTATTTTCCTCTTACTAAGTATATTGTAATTATTACCAAACAGCATTTTGAGTTCTAATTGACATTAATGCTTGATTTACTACATGCTGTGTGCACTGAGATTAATTTTCATCTCAGATACTTTTAGGCCAAAGGAAACAGTTCAGAATATCAATGGGAGAATTATTTCCATTTTAGAGCAGCAGAAATGAGGTTCCAGTGTGTTAAATGATTTGTTTAAAATAATTTTAGAACTCTGGGCCAAGTCAAGTTTAGAGGCTGCTTGAACTCAGATCTCACCCCAAATTCTCCATCTGTTAGGAGAATGCAGTCTCCAATAAAAATAAAAAGTAATGTTCCTTGATGCCATTCTTGCAGTTTTAAGTTCCACTTCCAATGCTAAGGAATATTTTGCCTATTAAAACAGCAATGGGAACCCAGTGTTGGTTAGTCAAAACCACCTGCATTAGAACAAATTATTTCCATGAGCCATATGCATAAAATGGCCACCCTTTGTGAATACATCCTGAAAGAAAGCAGTACAAATCTTAGAATTTTAGGAAATATGTACGTAGTGAATACATTGCAATTTTTAGGGGGAATTCCTGGGGAGGCAAGAGAAGCAGTACAGTCCTTTTCAAACAAAAATTGCCATATTATTTTTGGCATTAGAATCTCAAATCAAAATCTTGATAAAACATAAGTCTTTCTTTTAGGTGTCCTAGCCTGAATGCTTCAAAGCATTTTCAGTGCCAAGTGGGCAACTCTTTCATTAGGTACAGGACCTAAAACACAGAGAATTAGTTTAGACATGCAAGTTTGGCAGTGAAGTTCAGATTTACAATTTCACACATACTCCTTAGTGCCTATTGCTCCTTGAGTTCCTGTGCTGACATTTCTTTTCAAACTGTTTTATAGTTTTCCATGAGGCTTCATCAAATTGAATACAAGTGAGAGCATTACAGTCAATTAACAGGCATAAGGCGTTAACAGCAAGTATTTGCATTTGAATCTTAACTTTTGAAGTTACTAAATTTTATGTCATTGGACAAGGTTAAACCTCAGATTAAGATACATTTAGACATCTACATGTTTGCTGGGTGTCTGGTTGCCCTGACGTCAAAGGAGGCTAGGGAACAGTTCAGCTGGACAGCTGTGAGTTGCATGGAGCAAGCTGGATTTGTCTGTAAGCTTTATACCTATATTGTCTTTTAAACTTAAACACCACATGTGTTCATATCTATATTTAGGTGTCCAAAACTGAATCTTATATTTAATGTCTGTTTGCCTTTGTATTATATATTAGCTTTTCCAGCTATCATGCTTTCTTGAATCGCAAATAAAAGTAACATAAAATTGGGAACCATAAAAGTAGTGTCAGTTTTATTTAATTCTCCTGTAGAAATGCTTCATGTTCACAATGGCTGAATGCAGCATGACTTGGAGCCTGAAAGTAGAATCAAGAGAAAACACAGACTGCTTGCTCTGGAGTGAGATGACTGCTCCCAGGCAATGCATCCACAGGTTACCTTAAGGAAATAAAACAACTTTTCTGAAGGGTGATTGCTCAACAGCAGCAGGAAAGAGTAGAAAAAGAACAGGCTGCCCTGCAAAGAGACACACAGTACTCTCATAATACTTCCATTTTACCTCTCATCTAACCTGGTGAATGAAGTTAACCAAACCATTCTCCGTGATTTTCCTGTTGATCTAAAGTAATATCAGGATGTATTCATCTGTGGGGAAAGGCACTGTCTTTTTTCCCTTGCGGCTTTCTGAGAATGAAATAAGCATAGATTGGGAAGGGACTGGGTGGAGATACTCAGTGGGGTTTTTTGTCACTGGTACATGGTTTATATATATATAAATGTAGTTTGCAACACCAGTATTTGAGCATTTCACTTTAGATTTTTCTCTGGTGTTTTACACACTGTTCTCCCTTGCAGAGGGTAGGTGATCTCTTGTATTGATCAGATTTTGTCTTGTTCCTGTGAATCGTCCTGTTATTGGTTTTTTGTGAGACATTTGCTGTCACTTATGAACAGTTTAAACACTTTTTTGTACTTACTGATCCTCCCACACAGCTCCTACCCACCTTCTCACTCACACCTGTAGCAAAAAATACAATATGCATTTGATAAAACAGAGCATTTTTCAATTTCTACTCCAGGAGCATACATATAGAGCAGGATAGAATGTAAGGACTCTGTGCTTACTTATAGCAAATACTTATGCTTCATATTTGCTACACTTGTACTTGACCTTCAGGCTGACTTCCCTCACTTTTGTACAGAGAAGCTTTCTGCTTTCGAATTTAATTTCTTTTTCCTCATGGTAAAAGCATTAAACTACTTAGGACAAATAGTGCATTTTATTACCTAGTTACAAAACTAAGATAAACATCAAATGAAATACCATTTGGTTTTCCTTCTCTGGAAAAAAGAAAAGATTTTCATTTTTCCAAAATTCAGATGTTTGGAAAATGTTTGAAACAGCTCTGTAGGGCCTGGTATCTTTACTCCTTGGATCGTCAGTGTGTCCCTCGTGTTTAACAGTGTCAGGATTGTAACAGATATTCCCTTTGCCACTCAAGAATTCTTTGCAGAGGCCCTGACTATATCCTTAGGATGCTCCCTTCCTCATGGTGCTGTAAGTGGTGTATGACTGTCCTCAGGTGTAGGACAGTCTATCAAATTCTGTGGCCTTTAGCTGCAATTGCCTTTAGACTCCTGCAATGTTTTTCACATTAATCCTAGTTAGTATGTTTACTATGTAAACTTGCTTTGCAGTAATGCATAGGACACTACATGGTCTCTATTGAGAATGTTAGTATATAATCAGTGCAGGGATTTAAACGGGTGGATCAGTGCACCTGACCGGACTCTTTTAAAGTAGAATTTATTTGAAAATCAAGCAAGAATGTGTTGCTAAATACATCCAAAGGATCAATACTGAATGGGAGGTGATATATGTGACAGATCTGTAAAAAGAAAACCTCTGGAGAACAAAAGAGCTGAGAGCACAGGCATTGACATATGTTAATGGGATGACACCAACTAGAAGGACAGGTAGATTAAGCTCCTTAGAAGTATGCAGTGGATTAATCTAAATTCAGGCTTTGCTCATGTTGGGAAGCACAGACTATATAACCCTTTAGGCCCCCTTGTAGATGACAGAAAGGTTTAGCCACTTCTGAATTCAACTTACCTTGCCATAAAGCAGACATTTTACATGGGTTAGATGACCATTTTGCTGTAAAAATTTATATTTCTCTTCACAGATTATAGAGAATTTGGCATGACTTCGCTTTATTGAAATATATCCCATCCATACTGACCAAACATTCATTAATCTTTTTGGCGGAGAATATGGAAAAACAAGCATAAGTTAGATAATTCTAGATTTTATTCCCACCAGTAAGGAAAAATGGCCTAAAAATGGGAGAATTAAACAATGAAACACAACTTGCCCTTGAATAGCAATATAATGTAGTGGCAATTTTTATGATTTTGTGCTGAAAGGGAATGAGGAAGTAACATGAACTTCAAAACCAGTTTGCTATGCAGCCACAGTTATGCAACTCATGTAATCAACAGTGAAAAAGTGAAACCTGTAGTAGTAACAGACCAAGTTTTAAAAATGTATAAATGTGCAGTAAAATTTGGGGGAAATTCAGAAGGGCAAGATGTAAAAAGGGCTTTCCTTTCAAGAATTAGAAAAGGCATGAAGAAAATGTTTTATGAAAATAGAAAATGAAGCAGTAAATTAATTTCCCAAAGAGTGGGCAAAAGGATTGTTTAAAAGTGAGACCATCAGAGTTCAAACTTTCAGTGCATTTTTTTGTTGTTTTGTCTTCAAAAAAAGATGGATCCACAATCATCCAATCAGGGCAGTTAGGAAGAAACAGGAAAGTCTTTAAAGTGGACTTAGGCAAAATCAGATTAGAATTTAGACAAGTTAGATGTTGTAAACAGATAGTGTTGATTCTCATATGCCTAAGGAACTATTCAATGCAGACCATTCACAATTTTATTCAAGAGGTGAAGGAATATTTGAGAGCATAGAACAGCTTGCCCAATTTTCAGGGAAGACTTCTGGGAGAAATAATGTACTTGCAGATACTTAGAAAACAGAATAAGGAGTAATAATCCTGATGAATTTTGCAAGAATAAATTGTGAAATGTAATTTTATTCTTGAAAGAACATTAGACACAGATCTGGAGAAGAAGCCATAAATGTCATTTTACTGCAAACTTGCAGGCTCTGTGAGCTACCCATCAATATATTCATAGAGTAGCAGGTCATAAGCCTCCCAAAAAACTAGAGAAAAGCAGAGAAAAGCAAAGATGTTGTCATGGCAGGATCTAATGGAAAGATCCAAGGCAAAACAGCTGTTTAATACAAGTTCAGATTCTGCTGACAGTGCTGGGAATTCTAGGATTTGAGGGTGAGTTTGAAACGGCAGTAGGGTCTCTAAGAGTCCTCCACCTCTTTACGTTTGGATGGGATCATCTGGGTGCACAGTGCTCTGCCTTTCCAGATAAACTCAGTTTCACCCCTCACAATGCGTGCAGACATATGTTCAGTACTCACTGTCATCATGATGAGCCAAAAACATTTCACAAAACTGAGACACCCATGCAAGTTCCTGGTATAAGAAGAGAGATTTAAAGCTACAGAAGGCAACTGGGCACCCAGTGAAGAGAAGCTGGGTGTAAATATAGATATATGCTTTTTAAAAGCCTCTCTTTTATGTATTTAAAGAAATGTTTATTGAAAAAAAAACCAAAGTCTCTTTTGCCTTGAAGCTTTGGAGTTTAGAACTTATGTCAGGAAAACCCTAGCGTACCCCTTGACAGTAAAAATTCATTTTAATGGAGTATGAACTGTGTCCATGTTAACACTACCACCTGGAAATAGTCAATCTTGAAGAAGAAAGCTGGTAGCAAACTGGTTTTCAGTGTTGTTGCTAAATATATATAATTTGATGGCTGGAAGTGGGACTTAAATGTATTCAGCCTTAAAATATGAGGCATTTATTTTGTAATCAGGGAAACTGGGTGGTATTGCTAGAGAAGCTCATAGACTTGCCACCTTGGAGCTTCAAAATAAAATAGATTACTTTCAAAAAACAAGCTTAGTGGAGATTCTAGGGAAAAAATTACCACCAGCATATTCTGGAATGCTGAATATATTGGTGAGTGGAGGATCCTTTCATGTCATTAATCTAAGAATTTGTCTTCCATCTGAATTTCTCTCTCCCCACCACAACTCCTCACCCATGTCTTTCTGCAATCTATAACACACATGGCAATTGTCTTGATGCAGTAACTGTTTTCTAACTTAACTCTCACATTTCCAAGCACATGATCAGAAGCTAATAAATTACACCAACAATTCTTTTGAATAAGCTATGTCTTTTTTTTCCCCAAGAGTGTTAGCCTTCAGACCTGTCAGTTCTGTGTCATTCACAGCTAGTAAATTGGCCTAGACTAAAGGCTGTGTATTTCTGTTGAGATGAAATCATCAGTTGCCTCCAAAACACTCATTTTACAATTGCCTCAGTGAGTAGAACTGATCTCATGCCAGACTGCTTGCTCTTCAGCTCCTTATAGTTTAAGGAGGTGTGCACATTCAGTTCAAACATTCTGACTTGGCAAATTTTGGTGTAACGCTGTCAAGCAGAGTTTCATCACATCTGATACACTGAAGATTTGTAATGAGGTTTACACCCCTCAGTGTTGCCACACTGCCAGGCTCACAGGGAAAAAGTGAAAGTCAAGCTGCTACTGCTGGACAAAATGGCTACAATCCCTGAGCTTTATTCATTCAGAGATTTGCCCCAGGCTCGACTTTTGCCTTGTGCTCAGACTAACTCCAGGAATCATTCTGCTCTACTGACCAGTCAGTTTTCGGTTTCTGAGTGATTAAAAAAATTATTGTATGACACAAGGTGCAAAGTAATAGAAATTGGCCATCCATTAAATAGGGTATTGGAGGGATATCTGCAATGGTTTGTTGGAGTAGTTTTCTGAGATCTCTTTGAAAAAAACAAGATAGACAAGTAAACAAGTATCTGAGCAACTAAGCCAGCAGAACAGTAACAAAAGGAAAATCACTTCAAGAATATAAGAGCTGTTTCCTTTCTGTTGGTTATAAAAAACATGGTTTATTTGAGAGTAAGGAGCTTTGTTTAGTCAAAGTGTCTGTGTCATAATCCTCATCTGTAGAGCCATAAATAAACTATGAATGTTGTGATTCAGGGAGTTTTAATAAGAAATGTGAGCACTGCACATTTATGTAATCATTCCAGGAAGACAATCTACCATTCAGCCATTGACATATAGCCTCTTGGCCACAGTTGAATTCAGTATGCATCTGCCAATGGCCATCTCTCCTCTCACAGGCCACAGTGCCATACACTTTGGGTTTCTGGAAATATGAAAACACCTATCAAGTAGAGCTCAAAGCAAGGATTTCAATTTTTGTATTCATCACTGACTCAGAACTCAGGGTCACTTCTGTCTCTAAGCAGCCTCTAAAATTGTTTTACCTTTTAATTTCAGTTCCCAAGTACCTACCTATTTCTTGTTGGCTTCAGCTGAAATTAAGTTTTTATCATCTTTGAGGTATGAGGAACTTGTTAAAATGGAAACCTTTACCTCATTTCAGAAGCAGGAGAATTTCAATCATTTCTGCTTATACTATTCTTTGAAATTCAAATGTGAAGCAAAAACCCTGCAGCATTATGAGCAAAACTGAACAATGCTGGTTTAGTTATATCCACTCACTTGTGCTTGCTGATGTGGAAATTAATTTAGGAAACAGTTACTGCATAATGAAAATACCTTTTAGAAGTGTATGGACACCAAGGTATATGGAGTAAATGCTACTCAAAGGGGCATGTCTAAATGATCCAGGATGAGAACTGGGGACAAGGAAATACAAATGCTGAAAACAGAATTAGCGAGAAAGAGGGATATTTCAGAAAGTCAGGAGAGTGAATGGAAGTAACAGCCATGTGTAAAGTAAAAGCTGTAGGAGGGAGGAGGGACAATTTGATATTTTATCAATTCAGAGTAGCAAGAGAGCAGAAACTGCAAAGGCAAGGGAATGTGTAAATGCTTGAAAACATATCATTGTAGTGAGATTCATGAAATTACGTGGTGGCAGGAATATAAGGGGTTTTGAATGACCCCACAGAAGGAGAGATGGTAAAAAAGTAGCAAATAGATTTGAATTTTAGAGCTAATTATGACCTCTCTGTTTTAACAATAATGAATTTTCTTACTAAGAATTGTTTTGATGGTTGTTTCATGTATAAAATTGATGAAAAATAATTTTTAAATCAGTTGATAAACATTGGCCTGTGTTATTAGCTAATATAGTACTCCTATAGGTATTTTTCACTGGTAATACCAGTTGGCTTAATATGAAAAAAGCACATGTTCCTCTGTCTAGACTTTACCATTTAATAATATGAAGAAATGCTATTGATCACCTTGTATTTGCTGGGTCACCACCAGTTCAGGTTGGTGACTGAACAAGCTAGTAGCTATTTCATGATCTGCATAAAATAGGTTTCATGCCCATTCAGGCTTCAGCAATCCTATGTGTCCTTTTCATAAGCTTTTATTTACTCCTTACACTAGTTTTATTTATTAAACTAGTTTTGAGGAATTCTGGTGGAATTGAGGGGAAATGGCTCTTATGATGTCACTTCAGTGAAATTATTTCAGCCTCAAAGTTTGCACATCTGGCATCATTCATAAAAGCTACAATCACATGGGAAGCAGATCTCGTATCAGAATTTCTGTTCAGTTTGGATTGAAACACAAGTCTTTGCCTATGGTTCTAGGCTTAACAGGTGCCATTTGGGATGATTCATGTGGTCTGGTGAGTCATAAAGCTTATTGGTTCCAACTGTAAAAGGCAGTGTGTGCAAGACACCTCTTCAAGACCATAATTTTAAAAATTTTTTTTCTGCTTCGAATATGCTTTGATATCTCTTTATTTTGGCTTAGCTGCCTCCTTGAAGCTCCTGGCAGAAAAAGGCATGATATAGCTCATACCCCTCAGTGGTTCTTGTTTTCCAGGGAGAGAAGAGTTTGTGTCTACAATATCCAGCTCATTAGAGCATAAAGACCAGCTTACCAGAGGCAAAAATTGTAACTCTAAGGTAGCCAAACAAGAAAAATTGAAAAGGTCACTGAAATTGCTGGCCCATAAAAAGAAAGAAGGAGGATGCTGCGCATGGAGAACAGCAGATAGGACATGATCTCATGTTTTCAGCAGAGTTCAGGATGTGAAAACCACTGTGCTTCTCTGTGCCACACTAAACAGTTCTGTCTAAACAGAAGAAAATGTAGGCTCAGAACAGATCAGAATTTTAAAAAGTGAGAGAAAAGCAATAAACAAGACTGAAAATATAGCAGAAGCTAAGCTGGAGGGTGAAGACTCCCCCTGTGCATTTCTTCTTTCTTTCTATTTATAAACCTTTTTTTCAGTAGCAAGGCAGACTGTCCCATATCAGCATTTGCCCTGCTGTTTGCCACTCCCATAGCCATGTCCCAAAGTGCTGATCCTGCTCTACTTCCACAGCTGTTCCAGCAGCCCCCGGCAGAGTCCTGGCCTCAGGCTGGATGTGTGCAAAAAGCTTCACTTTGCAAAAAGCTGCTCAAAGGCTGTACTTTGACCACATGTCCTGGTTTCTTATAATTGTTCTGTTTTTTTCTGGACTGTATCTGGACTGTATCAGTTGTCCAGAGTTGTGGGGGTCGTTGTGTAGAATGATTATGCCACCTGCTTGTGAGGAAGCTGTTCCTCAGACATGTTCAAGGCAGATCATCCCCAATGGGTTTTTTCCAAAGTTCCCTGTCTTGTGTTCCCAGTGACTAAGCAGGACTGCTGGAGAACATGGCCCAGCTTTCTTCTCATCTTGATAATATGCTTGAGAATACTGACGTAGATGTGTAAAGCTAAGGCTGATAAATGGGGTTCTTCATTTCTTTTCTTAATGCAAATAATGGGAATTCTGGTTTTAAACAGTTTTCTTTATTCAGACCTCTGTTTGCTTTTTCAGGCACCAAAAGCTCTTATGCATTCAACAAATAAAAGAATTTAGACACAATTTGGAAACTGCTTTATTGTTTGTTCCATGGTAAAAAAAGTGCCTTTTCTTCATATTTTAATTTCGTGTGTAAAAGTGCTGTACTATGTCAGTGACAACTTAAAGAAGAAATGAAAATAAATCCTTTATATTTCCTCCAAGGGGAAAGGATGTGTTTTTCCTTTCCAATCCAACAAGGTGTTCCAAGTATTCATTTAAGCACTGTACAAACACAAAACAAGGTGGCCTAAAGACAGAAATGGCTAAATAAACCAGATTATTCTGCTACCCTCTGTTTGAATGACCTACATAGAAATCATGTTCACTTTCTGGAAAACAACCTGACTGCAACTAGTCTGTTCAGAACACAATTTGTGCTACTATGGACTACTCAGATATTTTAGAGGGAATATAACTCTTCCAATTTTAGAAGAGTTCCATCTATGCAAAAAGTAAATCTGATCTTTCAGTTCTGGTTCAGTATTAAATTAAGTAGATCATGCTTTATTTTGAGTCAATGAATGCAAAGGCTCAGTAATTACTGGGAGCCATTGTTGCATCTTTTTCTCCATCTCAATTTAGTTTTGACTGTAGTTTTCAACTCTAATCTTCTATTGCAGGACTTCTCTTTGTTTGTAAGCTTTCGAACTGCTTTTTGCCCCAGCACGCAGAAGAGTCAGACTTCTGTATAAGCTGCAGGCTCTTCTTATTTCCATTATGTCAAATTCATTTTGAAGTTAGGCATCAGAAATTGTGCAGTCAAGTTCATTTTGGGCCAGGACATCAGGGCTGTGCAGTCAAGCTCAGAACAGCTACTTTGGTTATTGTGTAATACTTTCTAAAGGAAGCAACCCCCTTTATCATAGCAAAAAAACAAACAACCAAAGCACCTTCGATATTTATTAAACTTTCCTGCACACACTTGCACCTTTTTCTGATTTTTTTAACACTTTCTTTTACTGATTATTCTTCACATAAATTATGTTAAATTAATTAAAAGCAGTAATTTTAATCAGATTTAACAATTTGCAATGAAATCATATCAGGGGAAAATGTCACTGCACACAATTATTATTAGACATTACATTAAGATATTGTTTTGAAGGAAGAGGCAAGACAGAGTATTATTTGTTTTCTTCTTTCCGAATTCTTGTTCATTTTGCTCTGATGGTAAAAATATGATTAAATCATATAAACTAATGGTGCCTTTCATCAAGATTTAATGTTGCTACATGAATATGCTGGTTTTCAACTAGAAGGTTTGGGAGTTGATTATATTTGCTTTTAAATAGAGGGAAATGATACCCAGAAATCAAGTTAGCATCTACTCTTCTTGTTCTTTACAAAGTCAGGCTAGATTATAAGTAATTTCTAAATTTAATACCTATTATCCTACAGTGAGATTCTGTCAGTGTTGGTGAGTAAAATAACATGCAAACAGACCTCTCCCTACCTATTTAGCAATATTTATTTGATTTTTTTTCTGCAGCTGTTCATCTTCCAAGAGGGAGATCACTGTTGTAGCAACTTAATATAGTCAGGTCATTTATTTACCTGTTCAACATTACTTAATCTGGTTTGCGTAGTTTGATTATCATCCAGATAAAAATTGCTGAAGATAGAGTGTATGTGTTATTTTCTCTCTGATATTTCTTTTCCTTGCTCTTTTGCTTTCAGCCACTCAGACCTCTAAGTGTTCCTCAAATGTCTATCCCCACCTATATCCTAAAAGAAAAGTGAAGTTAATATCAGGCAAATTCATTCACTACAATGTGTTGTGTTTGTACCTTAGGCAATCATTTTTTCTAGAATTAGGGTGGAAAGGGCAGAAAGCAGTCAGCTGCCATTTCAGTGGCTTCTTGTTTTTCTGTGGGGAAGTGAAAAATGTTTGTGTAACAACTTCAGTGAAATTCCTGTCTTTCATTTACAGTCTTGATGCATTTAGAATTGTACTTATTAGCTCAGACATAGAACTATTGTTTCTCAGAGGAGAAGCAGAATAAGCATGTGATTTCCTTATTCTTTCATACATCCCCTCCTTTTATCTATAGAGAAATTATTGGGATTTATTAATAACGTTTAAATTTTCTGTACTGTTAACATGACTTTTAGAAACCAACACTATGTTTTCCTATATTGCTTAAGAAAGGCTTGTATTCTTTCATAGTCTACAGTCTTCAAGCTTGAGCCTGAATAAAATGAATTTTTTTTTTCTTGGAGCCTTCTAATGCTGACCAGGTGACATCATCCATATCCATTTCCCCAACTCAGGAGCTCAGGAATTCAGGAATGTTCCCTTAAGCTTTTCTGCAGACCATCCTATTCTTTGTGGGACTCTCTCAAGGACTCCAGTTATGAAAGGAAAAAGCACATAGATAAGAACTAAGCTCTCTATTAAAGGCAAGGTTACTTGGCTTCAAATTTGTCTTCTTCAGACCCACAGAATCAAGGCTGATGTTCCCTTTATGGCATGCTATAGGCACTGTGCTTCCTAAATTTAGGGATTCTGCTCAGACTTCATAAAACCGTGACTATAGCACTGAGTTATTGAGTAATTGTAGTGCTGGTACATCTGTGTTAAATGTAATGCAGCATCAAGTGTCATAACACCATCACTGACAAAAAGTAGGGAACATCACCTCTGTTTCTACAGCAAGAGCCTAATTTGTGTTCCTTACAGGAAGCTGGTATTCTCCACAGAGGTTGCAAAGTCCTAGCTGACATCATCTTCCTTTTTTAGGTATTTTCACTCTTGTACATTAAAATATATTAGATTGTTTATGTCAGTGAAAGTTCTGATTCTCTCCTTTGTTCTTTTAGAATGCACTTAATTATTGCTCTCTAGGTCCTATATTCCTCAAGTGAATTTCAGTGAGTGTTTCCTAGAGATTTCTGTGCACAGCTTTAATGGAAGCTTTTGAACCTTTGGTTCTTTTTTTTTGTTGTTGTTTTTAAAGCTTCCACCAGCCATTATAACATCCCAGGGAAATGGAACAACTGAGGACTCCTGTGTTAAATTATAAAATTATTATGTTATATTTGCCCCATGCTCAGAATTTGTGTGTACAGTCAACAGTCCTACAGCATCATGCAGTCTTCTGGATCAGAAACTGTGCTCTCCTGGGCTTATTATTACTGCTGTCACAAATTAGTTTTTCTAAGAGTAATAGTCCAAGTGTTGTTTGCATACTAGTAAGGACTAGATCTTGTCATACAAATAAGCAAGAAAAATGGTGTGATGGTGGTGAGGCACTGGCACAGGTTACCCAGAGTGGTGGTGGATGCCCCATCCCCAGAATCATTCAAGGTCAGGATGGACAGGGCTCTGAGCCACATGGTCTAGTTGAAGATGTCCCTGTTCATTGCAGAGGGGCTTTAAAGTTCCCTTCCAACCCAAACTATTCCATGACTCTATGATTCTATGGTAAATAACAACTGGGTTCTCAAAACATCATGTTCTCTAAAATTTGATGGAAGACAGCAAATTAAGATGGGCCAGTTTCTAAACATTATTGACCAAAATAAATGTATTCATAACAGACTCAAGAGCTGTTTCTCAGAAATTTCTATTAATTAGGTTTTATAATCCTTAAAATGTAAAAATTTAAATTTAAAAAACCCATCTTTTCAATATGTGCTTAGCCATCTTGCAAATAGTACTTGACAAACATAAACACAAATATTTGCTATAGCTGAGAATTTGGATCTAGTTTTTTGGCCTCTTTGCGTGTTATGGCATACTTCTCTTTCTTCTCCCTTCCCTTTATTTACTTTCTTTTCCTTTTCTTCAACAATCAGAAATGGATTTCTGTCCTGCTGAGGTTGCTAAATGTCAAAAGTTTCCTGTTTTTTGCTGAAATATTATAAAGTGGAAATCTGTAGAAGTGAAAGACATATAAATAGATAAATAAAAAAGAGTGCATACATACAAAGTTAAATACATAGATAAAAGAAATCTCACATACTTCAGTACAGCCAGGCAGTAATGCTCCCACTGGAAAGTAGGATTCAAGTTACTGGAGCAGTTAATAAATCTGTATGTGAATTCTGTCTCTTCCTTGGGATGCTGCTGACAAAACACATATCACAAATACAAATAAAAAGAGTTCTGAAACAGCCCCTGAGTTTTAGGGGTGGATTATCTACTTTGTTCTAGTCTGTTCCTCTTCCATTGCTTATGCAGCCAAAAATTATTAAGAAAAAGAAACTCTGTGGAAAGATCTGTGAATGTTGAACAGGCAGACTTGAGGAAGCTGTATCTGATAGCAATTCCATTGCTGTTGTGTGCAAGATAAGGGATATTTCCAGGCAGTAGTAGGAGGGGCTGCATGAACAGGACACAGTAGATGGGGTTTTTGCTCAGAAAGTTTTACAACCAGCAGCTTTTGTTAGACATGCTCTATATATCTCTGGGGCTACTGATGCTACTGACAGGGCCTGAAGAGTTTGACTGAAGGAGCAGTTTCCTTGCTTGCAGTATTCTACAGTAGCCTTCAAGTATCACATAAAATTTGTCATTTGAACTTATATATTAAGTGATACTGCCTGATGAAGAGATAACCAAAAATGTGAACTCAGTAGAGCAGGAAACTCAGTGGAGCAAAAATCGTGGTCAGAGAATCTGCATGGATAAGCACAGTCAAACTATGGGGTGTGTGGTACTAGTGCATATCCTCTTGACCGGTCATGGGAAATTTCCTCTTGGCCTTTTTGATTTTGTACTTTTGCTTCTGCCTCTGGGCGATCTGACCTTTACATCCATCCGGTATTTACAATAAAACCCCACTTCTGTCTCCGTGCCCCATGTCAAGCTGCTCACAGCTGTTGTCTGCCTTCCCCGCGCAGGTGAACGGGATTGATCTCCGCGGTGCGACCCATGAGCAGGCGGCGGCTGCGCTCAAAGGAGCAGGGCAGACGGTAACGATCATAGCACAATACCAGCCCGAGGGTAAGTGAAATCAACACCTTCAAGGCATGTGGTACAACACAACTGCTGTGGAGCCACTCATATCACAGGATGAGGCTGTTGTAGATAGCGAGTTTCCCAGCTATCATCAGCAGTCATCTGGAATGAAAATTAGAGTGACAATTCTGTCCCAAAGAAATGTCTGTATTTTTGTCACAGACTTGGCTTTTAGAAGCCTTTTATGCAACTATTAGAACTCTCTTTAAGTGTGCATATAATAAGGCAGTGATCTACACTTAGTTAATCATTTTGTTCTCATTAGTGCTCATTTTATGTTCTTTTCTAGTCTCTTCCTGGAAATAGGTAGTGCAGAAGATAGATTAGGAAAGAACAGAAATGCCAGAAAAATCTGTCATTGCTTCAAACAGTCAGATTAGAATTAAACAAGGAGAAATGCTTCCTGCAGAATGTATAGAGCTTCCCATTATTACTTTCAGGTGACCGTGTCCTTGTACCTTCAGGGCAATTAGGCCTGGATAACAACTACTTATTAGAGAAAATGACAGCTTTCTAAATAGAAGCATCAGCAGGAAATTGAGCAAAATGCAAGACATTTAAGGTGGGATGCATCTCATTCAAATTTTGTTAATATTTAGCTTTCTAGAGGTTAAGCTAGTTTCAGTGGGCAGAAATAGGCACTGATTGATTTCAAATCCAGAATTAAAGGGCAGAACTCCTTCTTGTTATCCATGAGCAGTGACCCAAATGACTATCTGAGGTTCTCAAGGAATTTGTGAGAGGAATATTACTTTCTGATTGGAACTCAAGGTGGTTTTCCTCTTCGGTAGTTGTTTTTGAAAGTCTTTGCTGGATTAATTCAGCAAGTGCAAGTGTCTGTGCAGGCCTGCTGGCGCCATGTTATCATTTTTCAGTAAGCAGTTCGAGCTCAATTCCTAAGTTGATGCTGCCTGATTGTGCCCAGCCCAGGAGACGTGTAGGTCTCAGGTGAAACGAGCTCTAAAAACATGCTCAGCCAGGCTTTTTAGGGAAGATGAATTAGTACCGCCAGAATTTATCCAATATGGTATTTTCTTTCGTTTCTTTGGATCCTGATGATGGCACACAAAGAGAAAAACTGCTTCTATTTGAGGCAAATGTGCAATTGTGCTTCAGATCTGGAATCAAACATCCATTTATTAGTTTATCTGCACTTGAGTCACCAAACAGAATAAATTAGGCCATACTAAGAATTGGGCAGATGAGAGCAAGGGAAATTGAAAGTATCTATCTTTTGTTAAATAAATGGAACATGTTAATATAGAAATGCATGAGTAATAATCAGAGTTATTTCAAAGAAGAAGTATTGAAAAGCAATTCCATTACAGATAGAGATCCGCACTGGGTTCTGAATGAAACCATGTTCCTATTAGTTCCAGCAGTCTTGTTTTCTGTCTGGTGATTTTACACTGCAATTATCACCATGGTGTCTGGGTACTTGTAGCAATCACTGGCATGTCACAGTTGTTCTGTGCCATTGTTAATACACAAAAAAATACATCACTTGACAGCTTTTTCCTTTTATAATTGAACTTTTAGTTGACATACTTGTACCCTACATTTTAGCAGCTCAGTACTGTGTCAAATTCAGTTTTGGTGAACATACAATTCAAATGATGCTGATAAAATCCATCAGGCATTATATTGCATATTTATTCCATTTTTCCTATGTCATTGCTCCATTCACCAAAAACCCTGTTGAGGGCAGACTAGTCCCAACTGCGTGACTTGTCAGTGAAGCAAAGCCAGTTTTCTGTTTCAGCCAAATAGCTCAAAACACACCACAGAGAGTGAAGCTTGTGAAGAACAGGGCCCAAAAGTTTGCTCTTTTTGTAGTAAATGATTGAATCTTTAAAGGTAGTGAGGGTACTGCATAGTTATCCAGCATGTGTTATGTTACTGCTGAAGTGTTTAATTTTAATCTGAGATGCTGGTTAATGCAAACTGCATAAATCAGATGTAAAATGAATATTTCTTTCCTGAGAAATCCCGAACAGCAAAGAAAGATGAAACAAATTTTAAACAGCTAAGTAACCTTCACAGAGAATTATTTAAAGATTTATAGGTCACGCAGAAAGACAAACACACTCTCTATGAGCATAAATATTTATTTTATTCTAAAGTTATTGCAGAACTCTTTTTGTCCTTTATTTGAAATTTATACCTGATTTCTTATTTACTGTATCTTATCTTGTTGCATATATAGGAACATAGTCATAAAATAGTCTTAAAACTGTACAGCTGTGCTTCCCTCAGGGGCTTCTCACTTCAAAATGCTTCCAGATCTAGTAAAGTACATAAACTAAGTTGGCTTGTTGCTTGCTTCTTCCATTTTCACATTGAAACTTCTGAGTTGTTACTACGACTTCAGGTTTTTCTGGGGAGATCCAAGAATAGCCACTACAGATGTTAACTAGTACAATTTTTCTAATCTTTTCCAGATTATTAAGCCATTAGATGTTGTTGCAAACTAAACTTATAATGAAACCTTTAGCTACTGATATTTCAGGTACTGAGTGATGATGAAATAAGTACCAGTCAACACTATAAGCCAGCTGATGATTAGCAATTAAAATTGTGAGTGGAAAAAGCTTTTTTTATGCAGTGAAGAAAAGCTTACAGCACATTTATCTTGGTATTTTCTCAAAAAACAAATAATATGCTATGCTGTGGGAAGAAAATTAGGTGAATACTGTAGGAACAGCTTTCAAAATTTAAATGTCCCTTTCCTTGTTTCAAACAGAATCTCATTCTAAGCCTCATATGAACTTGCTTTACATTTATGTGTATAGACTTGGCAACAAATCTCAAAAAAACCCCAGTCCTTGCCATCAGTTTGAATAGCTCTTCCCATCAATATTGTGGTGCTTTGTTTTGTCATCCTGTTTGGAATACACAAATACAGAGATGAACTCAAATAAAACAGAATAGCATCACAACATTTTTGAGTGCTGTCAGACCTGTGGTTGATGATGGTGCTCAGCTGAACCACACTGCCTGTCCCTCAAATGAAGGTGGTCTTGGTGAAAGGGCTGTAAAAGAACACAGATACTGTGAGCAAAGGGAAAATAGAAGATACAAACAGTGATTTCATGCAAAGTTGTTGAATGGAAATATAAGGGATACTATAAATGGAGAACCAACTTCTCAATTCTTCTGCTCTTCATTCCCTGTTTTCCTCATTCACACTCACCACGTTTATTTCCCTCATCTCTCTGAGAAATAGAAGAGACAAAGCATTATGAAAATCCAAACAGAAAGGTAAATTTGGAGAGCAAAATTATGGAAGCATTATTAAGAGCAAAAGGAAAAAACATCACACAGATCGAAAAAATCAGAGCTCAGCAGTAGAAGTACGTATTTAGGAACAGCAGCCATAACGCTGGGCTTTTTGAGTGATTCCTTACTTTTATTTTAAAAACTGAAAATAACCTGTATACTGTATGTTATGTACATATGTACTGTGTAAATGGAGGTAAATCAATGCTAAGCATCATAATTTCTTGATAATCACTGTAGATGTAGTTCATATGGAGGTTTATTGATGTACTCAGCCTACACTAACTAGGCTCCGCAGACTTCAGAAAAATAAGCTTTCATATTCTTGTGAAGTTCACATCTTTTGCACATGTTTGATATGAAATTAAAGATAATTTAAGGACCAATAGCTACTCAGAGCAAAATTAGAAGAAGAACCAATCACTTATAGTTAGCTTTCAAATCCAGTTTTTAATAATCAGAAGCATTTTAACATTCCTTCCAGCTTAACAACTCTCAGATCTCTTTTAAAATATTGCACAAATATGAAGTAAATGCAAAATAAAAACATGAGCCTGTAAAAAAATCTTAGGATGTGACAGTGTGTCCCTAGTAACAATCAAGTAGGAATTAAAATGGAATATATACCACACAGGGAAACACATTTTACACTTCCAGGTTTTTATTCAGGACATATTTTGATTTTTAATGGCAAAAGTTGCAAGTTACAGCCCAGTATGGAAGGAGTTAAGAAAAAAAAAACCCAACATTTGTCAGTTAAGCTAAAATACATCTTTTAAACAAAAGTCGACTTTGTTTGCAATAGTGACAATTTGTCCTGAAAGACACAGCTTGGGAGCTGGGAGAGACAGAGTACTAGACTCCTAATAAAGCTGCTAAAAAGCTTTGTTGCGCATTTTAGTCTCAAATGCTCATGTTCCTTCCCCCCACAGCAGTGTGAAAAGGTAAAGTGTAGCCTTAAGATTTTTGCAAAATACTCTGTGTCAGTGGTCTGCAAGCTGAGCTGTGCTGCATTGCAGTACCTCTGCAGCTATCGCCTCGCAACAATCCCTGGAAAACTGTTAAACCCTCTGCAACTTCCATGTGCTTTAAATCTTCCAAGAGAGCCAATTAACCAGCTCTCTTAACAGCTTGCATACAGGGAAAACATTCATTGATTACAGTTTGATTAGAGCAGCTGACACTGAAGAGGTTAAAAGGTTATTACAGGGAGGGAATGGGTGCTTTGTCTCTCTCTGAGTGAGCTGCTGCTGGCGCCTGTCGAGAGGTGAGTGGCTAAGCTTTAGATACAGAAAGAGTGTGAGAGGGAGAGACACCGTGAGAGGCAGTGTCTGGCTTCGCACGCATTAGTCAAGGAAATTTTTTAAGTACTGCACCTGAGCAACTCCTGGCAGCTGTGATACTAAATTTACTTTTTTGTTCTCTTGCTCCTAATTCTGGAAGACACCATAGTACATTAAAACAGACCTAACTTTCATAAGTAGTCCCAGGTTTTATGAAAACATTTTATGAAAACCCCTTGTCTTACATATTTGTCTGAGCTGCAGATGCGTAAGATCTGCTTTCTTGAAAATATTGGATGAAAAATCCAGGAGTCACTTCTGAAAGTCTCTGAAGTGAGGGATGTTTTTTAGCTCTTTCCCTTTTTTTCATTTGGTAAAACAGTCAAATAGATTCCTGATTAACCTTTCCTGCTGCTGTGGGAATTAAGTAAATAGAAAATATAAAAGAAAAAGGAAATAACTGTATTTATTCATCTTTGTCTAGGTTACTTCTATACTTTGAAACGTGACTAGCCATATCAAAACTCCCTTTCCCCAGCAGTTAAAAATGAATGTAGCTTAATTACTTGGATAAAGTCGCATTACAGCAGTTGGCTTTCATCTGGAAGCCACTGTATCCAATTGCCAAAGAATGCAAAATATTAGAGTTATATTTCATGCTATGTGCATTAAAGAACAGAACATAATCTTGGAATGGCCAAGCTGGGTGTGACCAAAGGCCCATTTGTTGAGGATCCAGTTTCCAACAGTGGTCAGCAGCTTAGGGAGAGGGGAAAGACCAGGACAAGCACAAAGTCGTGCTTGCACTGCATAGTGCCCTACTGACCAAGGCGGGTGAAAAATCCTCTCCTTGTCCTCTGGTGGAAAATACCACCACTATAAAGATTAATAAAAGCAAAAAACCACATTTAAGGTATGTTTCATAGGTTGTAATGCTGAAGTTCAATGAATGAATTTTGTTGAGAAGCTTGGTCCATTTTTTTAAGTTATGAAAATTGAGAAAGAATGAGAAACATAGATGACAAAACTCAACATTATGATAATATATTTTCCCCTTGTATTTGAGCCTTTTTTTTTTACTTGACACCACAAGAGAAGAAACTTTGTTCCAAAACTAGAGAAACTTTTATTTCGGGTGCCAATTTATTGATAATAGTTGATAATGCATCAGAGTTCTCCTATGCAAGAGACTTTTTCATATAGCAGTATTAAAGGCTGCTTTTTTTTACCCTTCTTTTTATAGTGGCATCTCCATCTCTATTGTTTTCTAATTTGCCTATGAAGTTTTTTTACTAAGCTGGAGAACAGTAAACTGTTTTCTTTAGCTGACTAAATGGCAGGCCTGTGCCTCCCTAACTTGTCAGTGAAGTGCCAATTGAAGAGAGGTTAGCCAGATGATGGAATAATTTCAGCTGGAAGGGACCTTTAAAGGCCAGCTAGTTCCAAACCTCCATCCATGATCAGGGGCATCTTAGCTAGATCAGGTTGCCCAAAGTCCCATTCAATCTGGCCTTGAATGTTTCCAGGGATGGTATGACAGATGATGCTGTCAAAACTAGTTCTCCCTTCTTGTAATTTTAATATGTTTTGCTTCAACAAAAGTGCCAGAGTTCACTAGCAGGAAATTGCCTCTTTGTTGCAGGGATTTCTGTGTTAGTGAAGATGTTTAACAGGGTTGTGTGGCTGCAATACACAACTTCATGTAGTGCACCAAATGGTTTTGTGTTCAAAACTAATTCTTGAGTGCTCCAGGCTATGACAGCAGTTAATGTACAGGGTTAAATGTTGAGATTGCTATTTGCTGCCTTTCTTTTGATCTAATAAATACAGTTTTGGTACCCTTTGGCCAAATGCACCAGTGCTGAGATAGTACCCACTTGTTTGGCCACGAAAGACCTTTACCTCAGGTATAGCTTTTGTGCCTCTACTTGCTGCATATTTTTTAGAATATACTGCTTTTATTTTACATTGTTGGAAAAAAGCCTGTAAGTTTATAATGTCATTGCAAGTTTCACAATATATTTACTTTAAGTGAAAACCCCTGAAGCATATTTAAAATGAAAAGGGTGGTTAAAAAAAATCTCCCTGATTAACTTTCAAATTACTTTTTCATCTCACAGCCTTTCCTTTCTGTTTGCCTGAGCTGTCCTCACCACAGCTTCCACTCTACTGCAAATTAACTCTATTCCCTGAGTGACTCTGCCTGTGTTCATGGGCATCACCCCAGCACTGACAGATATTTCTGGGGCACAGCTGAAGCACAGGGGACTACAAATGTTCCTGTAAAATCAAGCCTTTTTAGGGTTGCCCCAAGACACAAAAGGTTACATTTTAATTCCTCAGTTAAATTTAAAGATCATTTTCCTAGTAGAGTTACACAGTGAATTCCACACAACATTGAATATTTTATAAAAAGCGGATTTCTAATCTTTTTTCTTTCTTTTTTTTTTTCTGTGTCTAAAAGAGTCAGCACTCACTATGCATCTATGCATGAAACAAGTTATGGATCTATTTTCTTAATGTTTTCTGCAGATTCGTTTGTGTTTAATGTAGTCATCCCTGTCTGCTAGAGTGTATTTGCTGCTTTCTTAAAGACTCCTGAGCTTTCTCGATTCCCTTTTTCATGAATGTTTCATTTTAAGTACTTATTTTTTCATTCAGCCATATTTAGCTCTTGTTTCTATCAACAGGCTTTAAATTTCCTTGAATAGTAAATTCTTCATTGAAGGATATACAGTTGTCAGTGTCAATGTGTAGGGAAAGCATGATTTCCTTTAAAACCCATCTTCTTTTCATTACAAATGTGAAAACATGGATTTATGTAGTTGGAGGGTTTTTTCTGGAGTTCTTTAAACTTCATTTGTAGTGCAGGTCCTGCTTTGTGGTTTTGTTCTTCGTACACAGCTTTCTGTGCTTAGTCATATTTATGTACGCATGGAAAAAGTATACCTTCAAATTCCTCATGCTGGAGATTGTGAATTACTTTTCTTTGACAATTTATTAATTTAAGTTCAGTATTTTCCACTTTATGCTGTTTTGTTAAGGTGGTTATTAATAAGTCTGGTTGGGAATGCAAATAAAGAGTTGCTTTTCTTTTTGCAGCAGGAGTTATGTTTGCTGCTGCTCATTTAACCATTAAGTATGGGCTACAGATTATTCCAAATTTTCTTCCCTGTCTTAGAGTTCACTAAAACTCTGGTTTCACCCTTACCTGATAGCTTTTTCAGAAAACAACACCTTCTTTCAATGGCAAAGACATGTATAGATTTGTGCCCTGGCCTTTTAGAAGGGGGTATGTTGCTGAGTGAGCAGAGGGGTTCTCTAGGATAATTCACTTTAGAACCAGGATGGGGTTGAAATTATTTCTGAACACATTCCAGTGTTTCTTTTCCTTATCTCTTTCTTCTTTCAATTTTTTTTATTGTGCTTTTCATCTGGAAAAAAATATGCTAAAAATGTTTGGTGTTTACTTTCAATTTTTACTTTTTAAGTTACAAATCTTACCAACATTTTCTCTATTTTAATTCTTTCACAGAGAAATCCTATCATATGTCATGTGACTTGAGAAGCTCTTATTTATTGCTATCTATTTACTTTAAAATGTGTTCTCTTTTTCTTCTTGATGTTTACACTTTGCAAAGACATGGTTTATTTATTGTATTGCTTTTTAGTTAACTTCAGCATCAGTTTTTTTTGCCTCTTTTCTTATAGATATGTCTGTCCTATCCCATTGCTGCTGCCTCTCCTAATCTTCCTAGTAACTGGCAAAACTTCAGTTTTAGAGGCTGTCATGTAACTCAGCTGGCCTTGGGTGATTGGGCTGTTAAAGATGCTGAAGACTTCACAAAAATATTTCTTTATCCAAACAGTTTAACACATTTTAATATATTGGAGTTCAGAAACTCAGTCAAAAGCTGTTTTCCTCTACCTTTGGTTGAATTACTTCATGTAGAGACATGACTGAAAATACAAAGTACTTCATTAACTGGATGACATTTCAACATATAGTCAATATTACCAATGCTCATGTGCTTAAACTAATAATAAATTATAGGTTCTGTACAATCCTTGTGTGTTCAGCTTATAACCCCAGAGAATATGAATACTAAACTTCAACCTTTCCTTGCAATAATTTATGTAAAAGTACTGAGCAAGTAAAATGTTTCAGTTTGAAATTAAAAGTATATTCTCCTGGTGTTTCCTGCAGACCTCCTCTTGAATCTGTTGAAAAGAAAAAAAATTAAGTAGTTTTGCTTTGGAATACATCCTGTAAGTTCAAAGTGCATTTGTGTTACTATTTAGGTAGAAAGAGACAAATTGAAGAGAGAGCTTCTGGTGTCACTTTTTCTGCTTGCTAAAATTCAGCAAGGGAGAAGGTGGCGAGGCACTGGCACAGGTTGCCCAGAGACTTTATAGACGCCCTGTCTCTGGTCAAGGCCAGGCTGGATGGAGCCCTGAGCAGCCTGGTGGAAGGTGTCCCTGTGGCAGGGGTGATTGGAACTGGATGGGACCTTAAGGTCCCTTCCTACTCAAACCATTCTGTGATACAAATGGATGAAGTTTTCCCAAAGGATGCAGAGATTATCGCCTGCTTCTGGAGATCTCATGCTGAGGAAAGATAGCAAGACTGACATGAAGTGACAACTGTTATGCTGGCATTGATAAATATCACAGGAGACAACAGCTTATCAGGGGTTTTCTTGGCCCAGTGCTGTGGCTGCTGTCAGCACAAAATTCTCAGTGAGTGTTAGGGACAGTCTTTCATGATTTACATTTTTCAAGTTTATAGTTCTTGACACATATGGGGATTTGCTTTTTATTATAATACTGAGCTAGGCAAAAACAAAAAAAGAGTAATGTTTTCTTTAAATGGCACCATTGGCTAAGCTGCTTGCCCAAGGTCTCTCAGTCAAGATGTAACTCTCTCTGAGGTCATTCAGCCTTTGTTGGTGAGATAAGTCTCTTCTCACCAACTACAGCGGGAACATCGATGACTTAGGCTGGATGGACAAAGCTAAGGCAAGAGGAATTGATCTCTTCTGGTGCCTCTGGGAAGCAGCTTTTCAAAAGTGCTATGCAGACATCAAATTGCTTTCCCCAGCTCAACAGGTGAACCACTAAAGAAGATAGAAAGAAACTCATTGAGGTCTCTGCCTTTGGTTTATTGCTAGCCAAGAGTTTCTCACAGGAATAATTCTTGAGGCAAATTATTGCAGTCATTATTTTGATGGAAGGAGAGAATAATGGGAAAAATTATAGACAACATAAATTTGTGATTCCAGTGGAAAAATAACAAAATTAAGAGTTTCAAGGCAAGAAATTGCAAGATAATGAATCCTAGATAATTGGTTGGTTAATTTGAATTTATTTATTGCCTGCGGGTGAGAATGCTAGCAGACTGTGTGAAATGAAATATAAAGTACGCACTTTAAAATAGAGAGGGACAGAGGTAGAAGGAAGATCTGCTCAGGGATTCCTAAGTGCTGCACTTGCATCCACAGCTTCTTTAAGGATTTCACTTACAAAAGTGAATAGTTATCCTGCTCCATGTGCCTTCCTGGCACTGATCTGTGCCTGCTGAGAGTGGTAACATGTGGGATCTGTAGTGAAAGTACTGATTTAAGGTGCATTTGATGGTTAGATGACCACAGCATTATTAAGGACAGAAATTCTGTTGAATAGTCTTTTATGCACACACACACACACACACACACACACACAGCCATTGGAAACTGGAAACCGGGATTCGCAGGGCTGGATTTTAACAGCTGCAAAGGATATCTGCAAGAAATCTCATCACAGCTGTCATATTCCACACATTCTTAGACTGCAGATGCTTTGAAGGGTAAGAAGGTAAACAGCTTCAGATCACACACTAAGCTGTTCCTGGGATAAAACCATTTTTAACAAGTCAGCTCAATGCCTCTGAAAATATTTAGTACCGAGCTACTTCTACAATAAATTCCCCTTCTTTTATTATCTTGATCTACGTCACTTTTTCTTATGTTACTTGCCTTTTCATGGTTGTTAAGATGGCAGCTGACAAGAGAAATAAGAATCAAATTTAGACTTCATTGTCAATCTCAATACTTCATTACAGACTCATTGAAAATACTTAATTAACTGCCGAGTCACTGAAATAATGCCATATGTCAGTCAGCTTAAAAAAAACCCCTCTTTTCAATATTAATTTTGAGTAGGAAAACCTTTGCGTGACAGAAAATTGTACTGAAGATATGTATTATCTTTGATTTTACCCTCTCTCACCTATATGGGTTACTGTATAATGGCTGAATTAGAAATTTAAGTGAATGCTCAAGGAAATGAGATTTTTTAATTAAGTATTAACTACAGTGTGAAGAAGTGTTTAAAGTTAGAACTTCATTTCTCTACAAAGTTAAAATTTCCATATATTTTAACCTGGGAATCCATCTTCTTTTAGAAGCGCTAGTATCTGGAACAGAAAGTAACTTTATCCCCTGGTTTCAGCGTTGAAGATGGTTTCAACAATATTACAGTCAATTTTTTTTTAAGCAATGCACTCAAATTAGGCTCTGAAATAGAAATATCCTGATCTGAGGTGACTGAGTTTAGTTGTATTTTGTAGCTTGAACATGGATTTAGAAGTCTGGCATAAATCACCTTTCAGTAAAGTTTGTTATCACACATCTTGAAGTGTTTTTTTGTGATTTTCTAATTCCTTTTGCAGTTTCCAAGGGAAGCAGGTGAGACTAACCCAAGCAATAATTACTTTTAGCATTTATAATAATTATTTTAGCACTTCAGTTTATAAACATGTTTGCATTAAAATGGTTTACACACAACAGCTCAGAGTTTTGCAGAAAATTCAGGTTTTGCAAACTTTGAACAACATTTCTGAGTACTGAGTTTAATTGTTACTTCAGTGCTGTTTGGTGCCTAAATATACAAAGAAATGTGTAACAAGCATGTTACGAGTCAGTCAGGATGCTTTAGTTTCAGTTTAATGCATGTGCCTCCTAGACAAGAATTTTTCATTTTCCTGGAGAGACTCGGAGTAGTGGGGATTTTGCTGATCATCCCCTGACTTGCAGAGACAGAATTCGGCAACAGGGACTGAGTGTGAAGTGAGGACAGAGGAGAGAGGTGCAAAACCCTCATGCTTTGGCTTTTCTGTCATTTCATTTACAAAGTGAGTGCTGAAAGTTTTTTGTGAAGTTGGGCACTTCAGTGGTGTTTGTAAGAGGGTTTTTTAATGTGTGCATGTGCGTCCAACTTTCCAATGTTGCTCTTCTAAACCTCCCATTGTGTTACATGTGTGTCAGTGTGTATTTGTGCAAAATTTTGTGTGGAGATCCCCACCTCTTTAACCATTCGAGCAGCCTCTGATAGAAGTTATCAGAGCAATGTCTGAATTAGAATGATCTGCCTACATGCATCAAAGGGTAACACACAGCCAGTCCAGCTTGTGTCCTAGGAGTAATGTACCTGCATTATTTTCCTTCCCTGCAATTATATGCCCTGCGCCTCTGAAAAAATATCTGAAATTTGCATCTATCTTAGAAATTCATCCCCTTTCTAAAGGAAGAATACTCAGTGTAAGGTAAGTATCTGCTTTATGATGGGTTGCTAGTTGCTTTTTAAGCTGCAAAAGGTTTTGATTAGATTGTAGGGGAAAAATCTGTACTCATTGGGTGGTGAGGCACCGGCACAGGTTGCCCGGAGAAGCCATAGTTGTTTCATCCCTGGAAGTGTTCAAGGCCAGCTTGGATGGTGCTTTGAGCAACCTGGTCTAGTGGAAGGTGTCTCTGCCCATGGCAGGAGGGTTGGAACCAGATGATCTTAAAGGTCTCTTCCAACCCAAGGCATTCTGTGGTTCTCATCCTCAGCTGTTTCTACGCTTATCTCGGTATTGACTACCAGGAGATAGTTCATGTTATCATTCTTGGATTGGATTTGGCAATGATGTAAAATTCTGCAGTCTGTGGTTGCCAAAATTGCAAAGCAAAGTGTACCAAACAGGCCCACAGGGACAGCAGAGGTTCTGACAGGCAGTGGCTAGTAACTGTGTCCTTGAATTTGCATAACTCTCTTCTGATTATTTTGTTAAACAGCTTGGCCACCTTTAAGGATCAGAAAAGTAAGACAGTAATTACATTTTGAAGATAAAGAGAGAGCAATGTGAGTGTTAGTTATTGGACAGAAACTGTAAGTTTCAGTGTCAGAAGTCAACCTGCTTTGGAATAAAGAATTCATAAATTAATGCTATTACTCAAAAATGTTATACATTTAGGATTGTCATAAAATAACACGAGAAGTGTTAGCATGGAAATAACTGCTACAAATGAAAATGCTGACTATCTTAAGGTCAGCAGCTGCCATATTCTGTCTTGTCTGTGCGTTCCCCATAAATATTTTATTTCAGATAAAATTGCATCCATTATGTCTAATAAATGACTATATGAGATGAATTTAATGTACTGGGAATGAAGCATCATAGTTTTTAGAATAAAGGGACTCAGTCCAGCATGGGGCAGGCCTGGCTGGATCCAGGGCTTCACCTCCAAGCTATTTTCAAGGAAATTAGAAGTGTGGTCATCTGTTTTCTGCTTGAATCTTTTCATAATGGAAATTCAAGGAGTTTTACTAAATGGACATTTTCACAGATCCATCTGGTTTCCATGGAAATTTTCATCTGCCAAATGAAACATCTCACTTCAAAACCATAGGAATTCAGAAGTAGTCCAAATTATTTCCATTTGAAAGTGCTTTTGTGTTAACTTATGTGTTAAACACATGGGATATCTCATCCACACTTTCTTCTTCTTGAATTCTGGTCACTTCTCCTAGCATATCCCCTAAACAGGAGCCCATAAGATGCTTCATTGCTTGGCCTTTAGAATGGAATAGAAGTGTAGGAGCACAGCAGAGCTGTTTTCTAAATGTGGATATTTTCTCCTGAGTATCAGAAATATAATCGTTTTAGGAGAAGTTAGGGGAGAAATCAATTCTGGTAAACATGCCCTTCTGAAAAAGGGGTACAGATTACCACCATCAGGAAAAAAATTGATTTCATGCTTTGTAAACTGCATTTAATTTCTAGACATACTTCTGTCAGAGATCTTTTTATGTTTCAAAATAAGTTTGTAGGTGTCATAGAGAGGCATGGGAAAATCTGAGGGTACTGAGAAAGTAAACAATTTTATAAATTAAATATAAGTAAGATAAAATAAATGTTTAGTATATTTATTCATACTCCCACCCAGATTCAGGTAGCTTAAAGCCAATGTGCCCACTAATAGTATATATTATAGTAGATATAAAAATATTATAAGTATAGTGCGTATGGTATAGAATATTTATAAATTATTAATATTAATGTTCTTTCTTTTCAAATGCACTTAGTAGGAAAGGGTTGGCATGGGAAGACTTTAGGCTGTTCAAATCTCTGTCCAAATGCAGGTATACCTAATGTCTGATATTTCTCTTTGGTGTGAATAAAGGTCCAGATATGATTCTGTGCTGTCTGTTGAGTCTTATGGTAAGACACTGATAAGAAACATCTACAGAAAAGTCAGTATTTACCACTGGTGTTATTGCTCTGCCTCTTACAATAGAGTTTTAACTTCTGTGAAGAAATTAGAGGGTATTGCATTGTCACATGGGTAGATTCCCTCTGACAGTCTACCTGCAGTCTCTCATCTTTTATTTAGGGAAGATTTTGCCTTTGAAATCTCTTTGTGTATCTATCACTTCACCAAGAACAGCAGAACAGCACATATTTCTGAGATCCCCTCACCACATCCAAGGGAGGGTGTGTTGTCTCCTCTAACATTTCTAGATCTGGAAAACAACGAGGTGAGAACTGTTTATACTGAGACCTGAACAGCATCCACTGAGTCACAAGGGGTTCAGTTCACAAAGTTGTCCTAGTAATTTTTTGTAAGAAAACATTACTACTAATGTAAATGAAAACAATGACTGCTGACTGCTGTTTGCACTTGTACTGCATTCTCTCCTAAGTCTCTTTACATTGTTTCTAAGTTTGAAAACTGAGTCATATTTAAATTGCTTGCATCAGTATAGTAAATAAAATTACTGAGCAATCTGCTTTCTAGCACATTTAAGTGATTTATGGCTGCAGTAGACAGTGTATTAAAATCCTGTCTGTGAAATGAAAAATATAATGGCTGGAAAACTACATATGAGCTCAAAGGAAGCTCTGAAACTTCCAAATAATTAATGGCTACCAGCAAGAAAATTGTAGGTAGTGTTAAAAAAATAAAAAGGTAAGTAAATTTTTTCAAAAAGAAAATAGTATTTAGATTGTTTAATAGTTTCAGATTCAAACTCAGCATAGGAAAGAATGCAGTGTTCAATTTTCTGCTCCTATTTCCAGAGAAAATAGGGGCATAACTATTTTTAAAGTTAGCCCTAGTGAAACACTAACACGAATGACAAATTTTACACAGGGCTGTGGAAACAAGGAGACTTAGAGCATGGAGCAGGCAGTGGGCTGGGGCTGCAGAGGGCAAGGGCTGTAAAACCCCTTTTGCCTGTTTTGCTTGTTCCAGAGCCTTGGAAAGCCATGCAGGCAATTGCCTCCAGATTTGTAAGAGGGATCAGTGTCCCTCAGCTGTTCACTGGAGGGCAAGCATGGCTCTCTGAGGCTCTCCCTTTCTTCTCCATCCAGGCTCTGCCCCTTCTCTCTTTTCCCCTCCTTTTCATTGCAAAAGTGGCCTGGGCTTTTATCCCTGGGGCAGAAAAAAATCACTTTTTCCTATACTTCAGAGGAATCTGGAACTTCTTGTGTAAGATATTAGTCCCCACTCTTCCAATGTGATTGTCATAAAGGAGTTCTCTGAGAGGTTTTTTCCAAGGCCAAAAAGGTGCTTTCACATCTTTTCCTTGTTTCCCCACAGATTTTCACTCTCAGTTCATGGTCTGTTGTGACAATGACAGCAGAAGAGGGCCTCTTGACCTCGCGATTAAAGCATAAGATTGACAACCAGGCATCGTGGGTTCTGCTTAACTCTACCACTTGCATTTGCATTGCTTATCAAGGTTTTGGGTTGGGGTTTTTTGGGGTTTTTTTTTTTTGCCTTTTTCCTCTCGGTTATTCTGCTGTTATGGTATTGCAGACCACTTCGGTCCTTTTTATGGCATTGTTTGTAAAACAAGGTGTGATGTAGCAAGGGGTGATGGAGCATGATGATAAGATCTTTGTGAAATTTGATGAGGAGCCTGTTCAGCACTTCCCATTCACCAAAGCATCCCTGCTGAGCTCACTGGGTCTTGAAGCCAGGGGGGCTTCTAGTGAGTAATGTGCAAAAACAGGCTCTTTGACTGTGGGTTAATCCTGAAATACATTTTGTGACTTCAGTGGAAGGTGTGCATGTCCAACAATTATTGTATCAGTCCATTTTAATTTATAAAGTGCTTGGAGATCTGCTGTGCAGCCAGGCTTTTATTCGATCTTTAGTATGCATTACATGAGTGAGCTGATTTTTAACTTGTCTTTGAGCATAAATAATGGTTGTGAGCATGATGGTTGGCAATGTATTTTTTTGACAAGAATCCTGCATTACGTATAAGAATAATTCATGATTTTAAGCAGTTTCATTATGTTCATGCATTCAGTTAATTGTGTGCAATTTTTTTAAATCCCTCTATAACTTCAGATGATATAGGACCCCTAAATCTTTTTATTTGGTGTGACCTGGGGTCCTAAGTCTCTTAGCCTACACTATAATATAGTCTGAATGTAATCCAGGCAAAAAATGAGCAAAGGCTGGAAACACAACTAATTATCCCATAAGGAGATGAGTGTTAATGACAAAAGCTGAGATTTCACTTCATTTCTATATTGAGACTGCAATGTATTATTTAAAATGACATAACTTACTTTATAAACAGTTTTTAAAGAATTCATAAGTAAACATAATTATAAAACCATTTTATTAATAGGTCTCTTCAATTATTTAATACTTGAAGCCAGATTTTTGGAGTGCCTTCTTCAATAGAAGTTGCCATATAAAATTTTCATTCAAAGAATTATGCAAGGAATGTTTCTCTTTAGAAAATTGAATATTTTAAATAGGTCTGATGCCAAAGGCATTCTGTCTCTCGTAGTGGCCATCATATTTCACTGCTCTGAGGCAGCTGTTTTCAAATTTCCAATTTTTAATCTCCCTTGTTTTTCTTTTCACTATAACCAGATCTGTAAACTTCTGAGGTTTGTAAATCTTGCTTGGGGCTAAATATATATCCCTGTAATGTATTTTACCTTAAATTATTGATATGTATGTTCAATTGTAACTTTATCTTAATACAGTTTTTGTCTGAGAATTATTATATAATGCTATTTAAGAAGTCCTCAATTGCTTTTGTGTAAGAAATTTAGATATTAAATAGTGAGATAAATTTCTAGAGTATTCATTGTATTCTTGCTGACTGGGAAGATTTACTTCTTCATGTCTGTGATAAAGGTTGCTGGGACTTGTGAAATTGTCATTTATGGGGCAGTATTTTATTGAATGTAGGATTAATTTTTTGTATTGCTGTAGTCCCTGGAAGGCCCACTTACACATGGCAGTAAGGCATTGTGAAAACATAAAAATTCTGGGTGTCTCTGACAGCTGACAAAAAGCACTAGAAGCAAAGATAGCCCAACATCCCAAGGGAGAAGTCAGGTGGCATTGTCCAACTAAGTCAGGTTTTCCTGCATGTAGTACAGTTAAAGTCAAGGACTTGAAGAACAGTGGAAACTGTGTGTGGATATTCCAAATTGATTTTCTAAGTACTAGCAAGTCCCTGGAAGAAATAATTAGGTCAGCATCAGGTACCCAATGTCATGGGCCAGGTAGGGGCAGGGAGGTGCTCCAGAGGCTGCATGAAGTATCAAGGGGACTGTCTGAAGCCCTCTCTGTGGTTAGTGTCACTGCTGGGGTAGAGGTCTGGTGCAGTGGGGAGCTCGGGCTGCCACCAGCACAGTGCTGCTGTTCCTCTGCAATGTGCAGGGGGATGTGGCTGCTTCTGTCCAGGCTGTAGGGGGGCAGAGAATTTTAAGCCCTCAGGAATGTCATATGGTGACAAATGTGACAAAATGTGACATGGTGAAAATGCATACGAAAAATATCACCAAGTAAACTTCTCCAAGTCAGGGACAGTCTTTCACAGAGCCTGTGGGCACACGAGGATTACATGACCAAATGTGAGATGTGGACACACAGGCACATGCACATAATCCTTTCCTAGTTCTGATACCCCTGTGTCTCTCTTGTTTCACTGGCTTTTTCCTCTAGATAAATTGATCCAATTTCTTCTTATTGTATAAAATGAAAATTGTGAAGCTTTTCACTGCAGCATATACACACTTTACGATCATGGCTTGTATTTGATTTTTCATAATAACAGTGAAAAGACAAAATTTGCAACGAGTCAACAAATGTAAACATGAGTTAAATTACCCAAATATCATCCTATTCCAGTGTCACTGCCAGCATTAAAATCAACCTTACATCTCATCATTGAACAGAGCTGATGTGCAGATTTGCATGGTTGGAGGTGTGCCATGAGACTGGCAAGGCTTTCTTGATGGTGCTCTTGTGATCAATAATTTGTCATGTGTTTGGTTACAGGAAAGTCCTTTAAAAGATGAATATAAAATTGCAATAAACAAATAATATTAATACATAGCATGCTTAGGCTTTCAATAAGTAAAATTAAATCTAGGTTTTCCTATTGAATAATCTGAGATTGTTTATAGCATATTAAATGTATTCACCCTTATTTCTCTCTAGACTGCAAATCTTTAATGCATAATAATCAATATAAAATTCAAAACTGGTGGTTTTACTTGAGCCTACAGCATGAGCAATCAACAGGAACAAGATAAGATAATACAAAGCTAGTACTTCCCATATCTCAAATTATTTTTCAAAAGCTTTGTAGAAAATTGCTTTATTATTTGTACTATATTTCAGTTAATTTGTCCAAATAATTAAAATGCAGCTTCTAATAACAGGATGGTGATGAAAAACAAATGAAAAAATATGATGTGTTCATGAGTACAAGAAAAATAAAAATACAAGGAAGAGATAAAAAATATTTCATGTAGGTTTTGTTTGAAAATAATGGAGCAAATTTTTTTTTTTGCATCTTTCAGTTTCATCAGCGTGCTCATCTTCCTAGAGGATATTCTTTGTTACACTATGCCAGAGCACAAAAACTTCTAGCTTAAATGTGTTTCAGATTATAGCCTTTTATATATTTCCCTTCAAATTCTAGTCAAGATATTTACCTGAGATAAAACTCAAAAGAGATAGACAGAAAATTCTGGTGGTTTGAAACTGATATTGATGCTTAGCGAAAGGAAAACCTCTTCTAGAGGTTCAAGTCAGCATTAATTGAGATGAAACAGAGACAAAACAAGACAATATGTATGTCATTTTTTAAATATAATTATTATATTTAACATTAAATTAATATATTTTTAACTCTTTTTGCCAATCTAGAAAAGAGTAATTTTGCATCTAACTCATCTGTATCTTAGGAAAGGCTTTATAAATGGAGTGGCTTTTGTTAGCTGCAGATCTGTGCTTCACTATATCAACAGCCACTTCTGGACCATAACATTTATTGAACCAAGCTTCTACCATGGCCAGAGGGATTTCCTAGAGAAGAGCATTAGCTCAAAAACATGGCTTTGCCATTCAGCATTTTAAACACAGTCAAACCATTTTACCCTTATGAACATACAGCAGTTCTAAGATGCCAGAAAATACTCCCTGGACCAGTATCTAGGGTATATACAGGTGTAGAACCTTCTCCTATAGACATGGACTTGCACCTTAGTCATCTGAGTGGCTGAAGTGGGACTCTTCAGTTGAGTCTGTATGACTTACTCTGGCTGTAATCTTTTCCTAATAGCAAAATAATAACTTTAATTATTATTCCAGTTCTGAACTTGATTTTTCAATCAATATTTACCTAATGGAAAAAACAAACAATCAAAAGAAGAAACAAGTTTGGACACAAGCCTCCCTTCCTTCTATGGTTATTTTTCTCTCACATTCATTTATTTTGGTCTCTTTATTCTGTATGTTCCTCCTTAGCAAGAATTTGTGTTTTCTATTGCTGGGATTCTGTTCAATCACTGACCTATCATTCTTTTAGAACAATTGCTTCTTAGAGTGCATCTCATTTAAGAAGAAAGCACAAAATCATGACCTAAAAAAATAACTTCATTCTAAAGAACACTTTGATCTTTTTCAAACCATGGTGCTTTACAAAATTCAATTAACTTTCCCAGTGTGATTCCATTTAGCCAAAAGTAAGCAAAGAGTACAAAGTAATCATTTTACTTATTGACCAAAAGCTGACTAATTCACTGGCTGTTTCTCCTGCTTGTACCAGCATTTGCTAATATTTGGGTTATGGACACTACAGCAGATGTTTACTTGATTTTAAGTGAATATTTTTTGCAGCTTTGGTTTCATAATTTTATACAAGAATTTAAATGGCAGAGCATACTTGAATTGATGTTCTATGTATAAACTGCATTAGTATTAGCTTAGTGATTACTTTGGAAAGGAATTTATTACTGCTTATCAAGATGAGATCAGTATTATATCACATGTAAGAACTTTGCAGCTAGATACCATGTGGCTGTTCTTGTCTTTATTTTCTTCCCCTTCCCTCATCAGTTTTCATTTCCATCTCTTTTGGATTGTATCCTGATTTTTTTTTTCTGATTTGTAAAAGGATGGATTTACAGGATAGTGCTTATTGTATTGAGTTAAACCTATCTTCTTTATTCAAATCTGGAGGATTTTGCCCTCAGGAATAAATCATCTGAGTTCTTTAATAAAATAGGACCTTTTATAAATACTATGGCTTTTCTCTGCTCATCCTTGAGGTAAAGCTGCTGTTAATCCAGTATTTTTGAATTAGGCTTGATTCTCCTCTGTTTAATTGATAGTAGAATCAAAGAAAATGGCAAAAATGCCAATAATTTGGCAGCACTGTACTGCAGTAGCCTTTAGAAATCTTGCTTAGGTATAGCTGCACCCTGGGCATTCAAATCTTTTGTTCAACATTAAATTCATTTCCTTGTTCTGTGGCCTATACTGCTGCACCTTGTTTCTTTTAATTCTGTTCAGGCTTCATTTTATACTTCCTATCATTACATCTAAAATGTTTAATTTTATTCTTCTTGTCTTGGGACTCAGTTGTTAAAACACGAGTGAATACCTGACCAAAATATTTATGCAACATGCTTTCTCCATGAATAATTTTACTTCTTGATTTCAGAGCATGACCTCTCTTCCATCCTGTAGTCTAATCAAGAACTGTTTTCTCTCTAGAAAGTCTCTGCCTATGTAAATAAGCAATTTTGTGTTCTGGTGTCAGGTATCCTCCTTGATGTATTGCTTCTTTTTATTGCCTCTACCCTTATGTCTAACACATTCAAATCCTTCATTACTCTTATTTTATTTATTTGTTTTCCCCACCGTCTTCTAAGAGGTTTTGCCTTTTTTATTATCACTTCTAATGAGACAGTAGAAACTGGTTGATAACTTTCCCACGGATTAGTTTCATTAGAAAATGTCAATTGTGCAGAATTTATTTTTGAAAACTCTATATGACAACTGGAAATTAGGAAAATTGCTTTTACATTTGGGAGTCAGAATTTACAGCTCCCAATTCCCTTACTCCCATACTATCTCTCTCTACTCAGAGTAGTCCATTCCTGCAGACCATTCAATTCAAGTGCCTTCAGCAGTTGCAGGATCAAGCCTAACACTAGAAGATGAGAAGCATTTCTTTTTCTTCAGTAGTTTAATTTTAGCTCAAATTTGAGAGAATTTTGCCTCCAAAATTCAAATATTGTCTGAAGATGTGTTTCTGGCTGTGCAAACCTCTCCATGCTGGCCCTGTATCCAGCTGTAACTTGGATGGTCCAAGCTCAGTGCCACATTCTCTCTCCACTGCTCTCAGTGTGCATTGCCCTGGGTGTCAGTGCAAAGCCCTTCTGACAAAGGTGCAGCTGTTTTTCTCCCATATTTTCCCGGCACATCTGGTCTCAGGGGCTATGTCTGATGTATGCAATCTCTGTGCCTCAGTCCCCCCATCTCTGCCTCCTATTCAAAACTGTCTGCTTCAGCATCTCTTTGTTTTTCCTGATTTGGCACAGTCCTTTACTGTTTGTCTGTGATTTAACATTCTTAAACTTCTTTCCCCTGCCATGTCTGTTGCTTCTTCTGTTAGGATGTATCCCAACAGACCACATGTGTTTCCAAAGGGCTTCCTAATGACATGCAAACCTGAATCTCTTCTGAACACATCAACATGGGAGTCAGTCATTCAGAGCAGTGCTGCTGAGGCAGAAGGATGGACCAGCTGGACTATCCATTCCAGCTCTCATCTCTTTGTGCCCAAGGTCTGTGGCTCCAGCATGTGACTGGCTTTTCTCCATGACATGACATATCATTGGGTTTTTTTTTCTGTACCTACAAACTCAAAGGTCTACTTAAAACTAATTCAAGTTGAATTTGATCTTTACAGTTGGTGTAGCTGATTCTCAACATCTCTATGCGGAGCTTGCTCCTTTTCTAATATAACCTCTCCAGTGTTGACCAAGGTTCCCAAGTGTTCTGTCTACACACCACTATAGCTGTTTAAAGGTGTGGTTTAAATGTATAGAACAATGGTGTCATGCATTGAACCAAATCCCAAAATTTGTCTTAGGGCTGTTTAAACAAAGGATGTAGAGCCATTCACAGCCCATGAGATCTCACACCTGTAGTTACCCTGCCTGTGATGAAGGAAGGACAAGCAAAGCCAGGACAACAGGAGCATCGTGGGATGGCTTTGGTGAGTCACAGCTTGTTGCACCTGCTATGATTAAAAAAAAAAAAAAAAAGCCTCTCAAAATAAGCATTACTTTATTGTAAAGATTACTCCAGTTGAAATTGCATAGCAACTGTGTATGCCCCATGTTCATATTGTACAATCCACATGGCATGTGCTTGGGGACAGATTTACTCGTACGAGCTTAGCAGGTGCAAACAGCACAAAGTGGTCCCTGTGAAAAAACATTATTGTCCTCAGTCCTCCTCCAGAATTTTTCTGGTCTTAACTTTGTAGCTGAGGCTCAGTTGGAGTCTTAATGATTGACATCTGTCACATATGTTGACACAACATGTCTCACAAGTGGTGTTATTAGTCATGGTTTTCCTGGCATGGACTTTCTTCTGCTGTAGGCCACCAGTCTGGCTTAGACTGTGTGTTGCTGATTTTTTGCCTTTTACAGTAAGGAGAACAGAAGTGATAACAAGGAAAAGAAAGTAGCAAGTTAATAAGGATTCAAATCAATCCTTTGATTCAAAACAATCAAGCAGTTTTTAATGACTGTGCTCCCCGCTTCATCTAGATCCTGTTCACTCCCTTTTCTGTGGCTGTTGCTCTGTAGTGCAACGGTGCTGCATCTCATTTGGCAGCCCCAACTGATGTTTATTTCATTCTTCTGAAGCTCTCACAAATGCAGGAATTGTTTTATAGAGGGGATATATGGATTTATTTCTCTTTCTGAGATGAGTTACATTTTTCTCAAAAACAACCAAGACTTCATTTCTGCTCAACTACCTACATCTGCTAAATTTTCTTGTGCTTTTTCAAAACTCAGACTTTTCCTTGCTATGGATTAGTATTGGATGGGTCATGTTCTCCTGGCAAGGCACAATGTCATAATCAAATCCGTTTTCTGACCAGTAACTGTATGATGAAAGCTTTTATCTTTTCAGCTGTGGTGTGGCTGTGGGACAGAAGGACCAGAGGTTGCATCCCCCTGCCACTACCCTGGCTTTGAACGTCACCAAGATCATGGTACCACTCTCTCGCTCTGCAACAGGGTCAATTCTCCCCTTTCCTCACCTGAGATCAGGTTTTCAAGTGTTTTCCAGCCTCAAGAAGCTGGCACAACAGTTACATTCAGAAATGTGATCAGTCACATCATTCACAAAGTAACTCTTTGGAGAAATAACCCATTCTCGGGGGGTTGTGCTGGCTGCTTGGATATGTGTTTGTTAGGTTGTTATATTGAGATGTGTTTATCATAAAGGAATAAGGAAATTGGTATGAGCAGGAAGAGGGGGCTTATTCTTCGATGTGGAGTTTTATCAGCTGCAAATGTGGCATGTTTTCTACCAATCCTGAACATTGTGATTCTGCTTTTAAAAACCTGCTTGTGCTTGCTGCAGCCAATCTGCTATTCACATAAACTGCTCTGTATGAGTGCTCAGTAACACCACAGAGGGAGGCTGCCCACCCTGCAGGGAGCAGCTGAGCAGCCCAAGCCCCACACACAGCTCATCTGCTGCCAACAGCAGGGGCACCACAGCAGCGAGATGGAGCAGCAGGGTGGAGATACCTGCTGGTTTGGCAGCCAGAGCAATTGCCAAGGCAAAGGAGCCCTAACGTGGTGATGTTTCACTGACTCACCTGTCTCAGTGACACTGCAGAAACAGAGGCAAGTGAGGTTGGGAGGCCGGAGGTGGGCTGTTAGCTCTACTGTCAGGGCAATAATAAAACTTTAACTAAGTCAGCAGAAGCAATTTAGATGCAAAAGGGATTAGAGCTCATTACTGACTCCCCAAGGAGTCCAGCTCCTGATCCAGCTATCTCCTCTGGAAACTTACAAAGCCTTTTGAACAGCAGTGATAACTGGAAAACAGTGCAAGGTGTTGTCAAGAAGTTTTCTTTTTGTCCCCTGGATACACAAAAGATTTCCATTGTAGCTTTTCACTTGAGCTGGCAGTAGCTGTTCACACTCAGGTCTCTTCTGGCATTATGAAAACCTGCATATAGTGTTTGGAGAATTCGCAGGAAACATTTCTAACTAATCTGAAGTTAGTGTTGGTCAGTATTATAGCATAGTAGCTCTGTTAGAAGTAGAAATCAAGGAATTTCAGAGGAGAAAGTGTTATGGCTTGAAAAAATAACTGCCTTGGTAAAGGCCATTTTTACTGAGGGAAAATCACACTGCTCTTAGCACCTATCCTTTCAGAGCAGGAAAAGCCAGCAACAGGATATTGAAGTGCACTTAATTCCAACATGGGAGTTTAACATGGAAGGAAAAAAACATAACTAACTCTGAAATGTTTAAACAGCACTGTATTATGGATAATGGATTTAGTTAATAATATAGATGTTATTATGGATAATGGATTTAGTTAATAATATAGATGTTTTATATCAAGAAGGGTGAAATGAAAAATAATGCAAACAGATGTAAAAGAAAAATATTATGAAGGTTGCACAAGGTCATGGCTGGCAGATGTTATGACATGTGTCTGTGCATGAGTTCATGCTTCTTTATTAAGTTAAATTAAATAAAGACTCCTCTTGACAGAAGAGGACCCCAGGGTGATGGTCTCATGTAGCAGTCCTGACAAGGAGCCAGAAAATTTGGGACAAGTATGGAAGAGGTTTTTGGGGAAGAGTTTTGCAATTTCCTTTGCTGTTTTTAAAATACTCAAAGCACTTGTCAGTGTAGGGAGTACGAAAAAAATCACCTTAATACAGGCAGGGTTTGCTTATGTGCAAGTTTTATTTCAGGAGTGGAACATGTATCCATCTCTCTCCACTTCTGCTGCAGCTGAGCATGGGATCTTTATTTGGTCTTTATTTATTTATTTGGTGGGTTTGTCAGTCTTTATTGTGGGACAGACATATAAAAGAGAGCAGAAGCACAGGAACCTGTAATGCAGAACCTCAGGTCATATTACTTCTGTTTGTTTGTTCCTTGGTTAGATCTCTTCTGTCACGTTTGCTGTACGTGAAACTTTTGCATGTGGCCCTTGCAAGGCAGCCCATCCCTTGTGTGGAAGGTGTATGTTTGTAAGGTAAAATTAGGGTGTGAGATACAGAGGGAGTAAGATACTGGAGAGAATTGCCTATGAATTATGTTTGTCAGAGTCTGGAAGATAAGAAAGTTGAGAGAACATTAACACAGGACAGTTAGGGCTGGTTTTTCATAGTTATTCCATTTCCGTAAAGAAGAAATAATAATGATTCAGCAGCCATTTTCTTTACACAAGCAGTGTTTTCATTCATTTGAGATTCTAAACAGATACTGACTTTTGCTAAGATTCACAGAGGTATTTTTACCGCTTTTAATAAAGGTTTCCATTGGATTTAATAATGTATGATTTTGCTAATTGTACAAAATGCTCACAAGACACATCTCTTCCAGACCTAATCTTAGTAACAATAAATTATTTTTACCTCGGTTCCTAGATTATGAAAGATTTTTCATGTTACTTTTCCAGTCCATGTGAATCCAGAAAATTATCTGGACAATCAAAGCATTAGACAATACTCTGATCAGAGTTTCAAAAAATGTCCTCATTTTCTTCTCTGTCAATGTATATTTCTTTGTCTTTCTTGATGTGCCAAATGAACTGAAGAAATTAAAATTATTAAATACATGAGATTAGAAATGGACCTGCATAATCATCAACCATCAATAATTTAAAGTAACTGTGCTGACATAAAATAAGTGAGGTCAGAAATTATCTTACCATATTGCAATTTACATTAGGAAATATTTTTCCATACTGATTTTCAAACTTCTTGAAAAAATCAGGTTTTCAACAGAGCATGGGCTCTTTTTTGTCTATAAGCTGTTTTCTTCTGTGCTGTCTTTTCCTAATTTATTTTTGTTTGGGGCAATATGACTTGATTGACTTGTGCTTGACATCTCTGTCTTCAGTTGGTTTTGTTCAGTATTTCAGTGCTCTCTGTCAAACCTGACTCAAAATGATGCTATAATCGTATATATGTTATGTTAGAAGAGGAAAGGGAGATTCATCATAAGCAGGGAAAAAGCAAATGAAACTTTATAGCAAATATATCAAAATCCAATATTTTTTCTGGAATGTAATGCACAGTTATGACTGAAGATTGTGACTCCCAGAGACCAAACAAAAAGCATTTTCATTGCTTTCCAGAGTATAGTTGCTATAGTTGAGCAGGGCATGTGTTGGAAAAAGGTGCTATTTTGATGACTATTGTATAGGAGGTGGGAGAGGGGGCGTTGAGGCATGTTGAATTAACTAAATAATTGTTTCAGGATGAAACAAGTACTCCAGAATTACGCAACCCATCTAGAGCAGCAATACAGCATGTTGTCTTTGTAGAAAGAGTAGAGACCTAGAAGCAAATAAATTTATTCAAAGAAAAGTAGATGGAGATTGATCCTGGAAGTGTGACAGAATAAATTTAACAACAGAAGGGAAAAATAAATCTGAAAAATGAAACTAAGGTTGGTTAAAAACCAAAATTATGCTTACAAAAATAAATCCAAGCAACCTCGAAAAGCTTCTAGAGATAGTAATCACAATTTGTTGAAAAACAATGCAGAGGAGCACTGAATTGATACTGTTTTTTCCTATAATATTTAATAGAAAGAATAAAGAGTGGAATATTTATTGTTCATTGTTTATTTTCCATATGTGAAAGACAGAAGGAAATTAGCATCCCAGCAGAATCAATAAGAAAAAGAAGAATGGTAAAAGGCTATACAACTCCAAAACTAAGGAGAGTTTATCCTTACAAAGCTAAGACATTTGATCATTTATGGATATTTTTTAAAATCAGAAATAAATGTCTTGGAAAGATGGAGAAATTTATCACTGCCCCAGCTAAATCTTGGGTACCAAATTTTGGGAAATGCAACATCCTCATCTTGCAATCACCTGAATAATCAGTGAGAAAGGGAAAGAAGAAAATTCATTGGTACAAATAGCAAAGTAACTTCTTAAGTAAATTGCTAATTAGAGACAGCATTTCATTTAATTTAAAATAATTATTGACCAAATGGAGATGTTTCTGAATTGGTTTTGTTCAAATAGTAGCAGGATGACTGAGTGGTCACATTGGAAATATGATAATCTCTAGATCCAGTACAAAATCAACTTATATATTCATGTAGGGGAAAGGAAGAAGTCCCTGGACATAAGAGACAGAAAAAAGGCAACAGTGAGGGGATTTTAGGTTATACTCATCCCACAAAGAAAACACTTGACTCATTAGTCAAAACATTTAAAACAAATATAGGGAAGCATTCAAATTGGTAAAGGAACAGAAAACAATTGGGAAATATTTCAAAGCAGGAAGAATAATGTTTGCAGGAAGGGTAATATGGAATAAGTGGCTGTCATTCCACAAACAGTGTGAAGGAAAAAGTTCCTTTATCATTTTTCTCTAAATACTTACTTGGTTCATTTTCAAGTGTGGCAGAATGAAGGAGGGAAGGTCTAATTTAAAGTTTCAGCTACACACAAAACAGCAGCAGAAATTGTCATCTCAGATGAGACTTGTGTTCTCATCTTGTAAGTACAATATGGTGTGCAGAAAGAATCTGGTGACAGTAATTCCTTACAACCAGTTAATAGTTCACTAAGTTAATTATTTATGATAACCAGTTGTGAAGCTAACAATTGTTTTTGTCAACAGCACATTTAGTAATTGTGGACATTTCTCTTCTTCCACTTATTTGCAGCCTGGTTAGAGGTTGTTAGGAAGGAATGGTGTTGGACACTAAATGTGGAAAGGCGTTTCCTTTAAGGAATGTTTTAATAACACAAAAGGCATAAGAGCAGCAAAGAAAATTAATACTTTTCAGGCTAATTTAAAGGTATTAGATAAAAATCCTTATCAAAGAAGCTGTAGTTAATCTTCAGTATGAGAAAGGAATGTTTTGGTGTTCTTAATTTATGCATTTCTATGGGCATACAAGAGTATCACTGTAACAGGAAAGACCAAAGATCTGCCTAGACTAATACCCTGTCTTTGGTAGCTATCAACTACATGTATAAAGTGAAAAGGCAGAGCAATTTCTGTCGTTTTGAACAAGATTTTATAGAGCAGGTCTAATTGACCTAATTGAATTAGATGTGGTTGTGTTCTGCTGATTCTGTTGTACCCATTATTGGGATATTTTATTAATCCTCCTTAAGTCTCATGTTGGGGAAAAAACCCCTTTAGTTGTAAGAAGAACAAAACAGAAGGTGAAATGTACAAGATGTGCAAAGACTGAAGCCTGTCCAGGTCACTAAAGGTACTTTTTCCTTCTATTCCCCACAACTACCTCTATCCAGCTATTTTTTTATTCTCCTCTTGTAAGCTCAGGATTGCTTCGTCAAGATTTTGTAATGATCATACAACACATAAACCTGTCCAATCCTCTTTCATAACATAACATATAACTTCATATCTTTCATAGTACAAATATATGGCTTAGGCAATGCCAATAATGCATTAAATGGTCTGTCCCTGTCTGATTCAGTTTATAGCATTGTACTATATCAGTTAATTATCCTACCTTACTCACTTTTGTCACTCTTTAGAGTAGATACTCTGTAAATAGCATAATTGTTCCTGGGATTCACTTGCAGCATAGCAGCTGTGCCTCCACTTTTTCACCACGCCAAATTTTGATGGAATAGGATCTGTATGTTCTGAAACTTAAATTAATGGACTGACTGTACTTAAACCTCCTTTCTTTTAATGATTTTCTTTGTTACTGAGGTAGCTGGAGCACACTGACTAAAGCAGACAGTAATATCTCTGCAGTGTTGAACTGCTCAGGGGCTGTCTCAGTCCCACCCAGTGTTTCATCTGGCAGGTGCCTGCAGCTTCTTGTGCCATCTGCATGCTCAGGCTGCTCAAAACCAAAGTGAGTATATTCTGCTCATCTGTTTCACTTCAAAAAGAAAACACCATTTCAGAGAGGCGTCATGAGAGTAATGCAGGTTGGAGTTTCCCATTCTTTACTGCCCCCAGACACTACTATCCCTTCCTCTCTCCACATGCGCCATAGTTTATTATCCCATCAATTACTGATTCATCAGAATAAGGAACAGATCACAGTTCAAAAAGAAAAAAAAAGGGGAGTGGGTGGGGGAGGGTTTATGTAACCCAAAAGATTTCACAAAATTAGTTTAGCGCAAAAACAGTTGAGTCAGCATCACCGAAGGTGCAATAACATGTGAGAGGGAGAAGGGAAAGGCAGAAAACTCCTGTGCTGCTGTGAGGAAACTTGGAGGTGGAATTGCACTCTGATACATTGCCAGGGGAATGAGCTCTGAGAGCCAGGAGGGTTATGCTGTCTTTCTAAAACTTTGAATCATTCTCCTGAGATGCTGTGATGCATTGTCAGGAACTGGAAGATTCAGGGCCTTGGAAAAGAGAAAGGGCATCCCATGTAGCTCATCTTCCTGCCACAGAAATTAGATTTTGGATGTTTTATTTGCTGTGGCACCGAGTTCTATCTAGTTTCCTTTGGAAACTTTACTATATGAAGAAGGGTCCTACAGAATCATTTACCCTATATTTCCTTCATTTTATCAAGTTTTATCCTCTCTTTTTGTCCGTTTTCAAATCAGGCTGCAGTGACTGTTGTCATGACCATGCTTGGATGTCACATATGCAGGCTACTCTATCTAGTATCTGTAGTTTTTCTGCAGAAATTCAGTGAATCCTTCTAATTCCCTCTCATTGCTAATATTGCCCATCTCCAATGTCACACTATCTCTGAGCCCCACGTGGGACTGTGTCTCTCGTCTGTCCTGCCAGAGTGAGCTAGAAATGCAATATTGCTGTTCAATCTACTGCTTACCAAGACTGGTGATGAGATTAAAACACTGAAATCTTGTAGTACTTGTACCAAAGATGTGAGTTTGCTGTGCCTTGTGTTTGATTGTATGTGTTTCTATCCTTATGCTCATAGAAGTAGCAGGATGGCAGAAAAGATCCTCTTTCCCTGTGGTGCATCCTAAAGTAGGGAATATGAATTCTGAGCTGTTCAGGAGTTTCTCAGCTGGTTATGCATTGACACCTTTGTCCGTGATGGTGATAAATCACAGCTTGCCCTGCTTAGCTTTAATAAGAGCTGTCTTTCCTGGGAAATTGTGAATATGCTTGCAAGATTTGCAAGAGCTCCATTATAGGAAGTCTTTCAAAATGTTATAGTGTCTGGAATACTTTGTGTTATTTATGTTAATTAAAAAAAAAAAAAAGGCAGTTTAAGCCTTTCCATCCCACTTTGACTGGTGCTTTAGTCCTTTGGCATGATCCAAAATAAGCTGACAACCAATTCCAAGACGATCTTCTAGTGGATATACTGGGGTTTGTAGGTCTGAATGAGCAGGCATATATTGTCACTGAGACATGCTCAGAACAGTGTGGAACCAACAAACTCAGCCTTAAGAAAGTGAAGTGGAAAGCTCTGGTTTAGCCATAAAGTAAGGCAGGAAAATCAGGCACGAATAAAGGTAGTATGAAATAAGTCTTTTTCCCGACACTCTGCTTCAGCATGGCCTTTCAAAATGCTATAAACTGGCAGACAATAGACTTCTTTGAGAAAAAGCCATGCAATAAGTGGGGGAAAAAGGCCACTTAGAAAACTAAACTTGCAGGAGTCAGACTTGTGTCTTCATCTGCACCTACCACTCATGGAGACAGGCAAACAAAGTCTAATGGAGGGAGACAGAACTGTCAAATTAGGGCTTCTATAAGCCAAAGCAAGAAATGAATTCACTGACTTGGGGATCCTTTTCTGAAAATGCCTGGCCTCCAGCCTTCACAAATTATTACCAAAGAGAGTTAAATGTCATAATTAATTATGGCTTGCATCAACAATTTTCCATGTACACTATATCCCATATGTAGATGTTATTTCCTTCCATATGGGCAGGAAAAACCTGTCTCAGCTGCAGTGAACAGAGATGTTTAACTAAAACATCAGCTGAAGCAGGAGACTCCAGCTGGTTGAAAGTTGACTTATATGCTTCAGCAACTCACGGGGCAGCAGAAGTTCATGCCTGACCATGGAAGCAAACAGGAATTAAAGGGAACAAATTCCCTGGCTTCTCTGTATTCATTGTGACCCATACAAAAATTTAAATCTGGATTCTGGATGGGAATCATTGGCAACAGATGAGTCAGATGGGAGAAAGGACCAAATTTACTCTTTTAATAGTGTTTTTCTGAAAGTCAGGGAAGTTTCTTCTTCCACCTGGGACCTTCACTTCAGAATGTTCCTTTGGCTAAAATTTGTCTTTTGAAATGAGCTGTTCATGTATTTTTGCTCTGAGAACATGACTACCAAGAAAAACCTCCCTACTTCAGAGCAAGCATAACTTCTTGGAAGAGGTAGAGGGGAGAGTTGGAAGAGTGGAAAGCAAGGAGAGATTCTTCAGGATTTTCTGTGGTGTTCAGAAATCATCTCTATTCACGTGTGAAAATAGCGTAGTGTTCAATTTCTCTCATTTCCTCTAATATGTAGAGATGCTAGATCACTAACATGCCAACGATTCTTAACGTTATGCTTTATCGAAAATTAAACAGAATTGGACTAGCTATTCAGTACCATGGAATACACTGATAGAATGACTAGCTATAACTTTAAAATATAGCAGTAAAATAGAAATATTTTTGCATTCAGCAATAAATAAAAATAAATTAGATTGTATTATAACCCACCAATTAATAGGCTTTATCTGGCAGTCTTATTGTACCATACAACAACTGTGAAAATGCATGCAGCAATTAGCTATCTAGTACATTTCTGCACAAAGGAAATATTTTATAGGCATAATTACATTTATTTTTCAAGGAAGAATATTCTTTCTTGAACTATGGTAAGAAGAGAGATTGTAGCCTGCACAAATGGAACTGAATGGAAACCAGATTATACATTACTGTGATCAAAATAATTTAATCATTCCCCTTTTTTCTCTTCCTTTCCTTAGTCATACTGTGCTTCTCCTGCCTGAGTAAAGGTTATTCATTGGATAAATACTGGTTTTTCATTCTGGAAAGCTTTTCACTATGTTTATGCACTACTTCATTCTTTTTTCCTGGTGAATTAATGTTTAATATAAAGAAGTGAATATTTTGAAAGGAAAATATTCAAACTGTAGTCCTTTGTGGGTGCTATTGAGTTGACATCTTGGTTTGGTCCTGATTATGGCTGTAAATGACAAAGAAAACATATCACTTTTATTCATTTTTGTTAATTTTCCTGTCATAATTAGCCAGCTCTTAGCACAATATGCTGGGACTGTGTAATGGGTTCTCAAATGGCAGAAATTTAACAGCTATATAATAAGCTATCCAAAATAAAATATTAAATCATTAGCAGCAAGTGATTTTTGTTTCAATATATAAAAGTCACAGGGTTACAAAGCCACAATATTTTCAGCAATGACAGTTGTATAGAAAAACTATATAATGTTATTAGCTTTAGTGGTTTGTAAATAGAGAATTCTTTTAAGGATAGTGCTGAAGTTGCTTTGTTGGATTTAACATTTATTTTGTCAGCACCATATGCAGATTGATTTAGGAAATGATTCTACAATGAAAGATTGGGGGAAATCTCATAGAAGTATATATTATTGCCCTCATATTCCTAGGGATAAAGAGAATGTTACAGCAAGTCTTCATGAGCCTATGTTCTACGGGAAATATTCAATTTATAGGGGCATATTTCTAAAAATGTTTATAAAATGGAATGGTAAATCTAAGCCAGCTGAGGTTTCTGCCCTGGTAAATTTTGTGATAAAGGGTCAGGTGGACATTCAGACATCTCATGGACCTACAGGCAGTTTGTGGCCAGCCAGGTTTGGCGTTTGGGTTTTAGCCACTGACTGGGCTTGTGGAAGCACCCGCGGAGGGTTCCCAGACTTGGTCTCAAGAGACACCTCTCACAAGAGTGCACTGCGAAATTCAGGCTTAAGCTGGCTGTTTTGAAGACAATGCAGTTGAATAAATTGAGTCATTCCATTATCTGTCTTTTCCATAAATATATAATAACCTCTTTTGGGAAGCATTACTATTCTGCTGCTGTGAGAGGTGGGACACCCACAAGCCCTGTGAGCAGTGATATATTTGCACACTGTTGCTCATGAGCCATTTCTAAAAAAAGGCAAAATGAGAATGCAATTAAGAATAGATTTTTTTTTACTATTATTATTTTACCTGGTTCATTTGATCATCCTGGTTAGAGAGGCTAAGAGACAGAAAGTTGGACACGCTGCTGGAGGGATCATGGTATGGGTGCAAGGCTACCTAAAACAGCTATAGTATTTGTTGAGATTTCTCAGGATTGTATTATAATGAAACTTATGACCACTTCCTGTGGATTCTGTCAAAATATTTTAAAATTCTTTAGACATTTTATTGTTTTATTTAATATAAAAACTTGGATTACAGGTACATCACAGCTTTCTGCCTCTAGTGTTAGTCAAGTCCTATAAATGCTGCTTGTAATTCTCTTACATAGGTGACTAGTGGAAAACAGAAAAAACCCAAATCCTTTAAAAAATAAGAGTCTGGTGGCTCTCAGCTTGGGAAAGTTTCTTGTAAATCAGTCATTATTGCTGTAGGCCTGAGAGGAGGGAGAGCAGTTTAGATATTTTTGTTGTTTTCCTTTGAAATATGATTAACAGATCGCAATTGAAAACATTATTCCAATCTCAGTTTCAGCAACCGGAAAAAACTTTCACTGATATTTATCACATTTCAATGTTTCTATGAAGCCTGAAATTCATAAATATTAAAATAGAATCTTATCACTTCAATGCATTCATTTTTCAACAAATATAGCTGTTGGTTATCACTCAATTCATTAAGATTCAAAAATAGCTGCATAGTAAAGAGAGATGACAATTATTCAGTGTGATATGAAATATAAAAATATCCAGATATCTCCCACTTTGAAGATTGCGGTTCCTTAATTCTTTCAGAGACTATTCTGTGTATTTTTCCTTTGAAAGGACTTGGTACTCATGTACTTTGTACTTAGTTTGGATATTACAAAAAATTTCTTCACGTAAAGGGTGGTTAAGCACTGGAACAGGCTGCCCAAGGAAGCAGTGAAGTCCCTGGAAGTGTTCAAAAAATTGATAGATGTGGTGCTTTGGGACATGGTTTAGTGGTGGAGCTGGCAGTGCTGGGTTAATGGTTGCATGCAATGATCTTACAGGTCTTTTCCAACCTGCATGATTCTGTGATTCACGGACACTGCAAAATTTGCTTTAGAAAGGAGCCACATTAGCTAGAAAATGCGGCTCACGCCCACTTTATCTTGTTAAAACCTGTGTCAGGGCCAGGTTAAGTTCTTGTTTTGGAGAGTGCTGTGCACATTGAGCTGTCCCACCTGTACATATATTTCCTCACTGTGCAACACTATTCCATTGTTGCCTCAACAGCCCAGTTAGGAGCCAGCACAAGGATGCCGCAGCACAGTGCCAGCCTGATGCTCCAGGGACCTGCTTTAAAGTTTTCATTTAGTTAGCCAGTTCCTGTATTGCCCTCTTATTGCCATGCAGCTGTTAAAGAGGAGTGCTGAGCTTTAGTAAGAAAGTGCTTTAGGATGAAGTTTATATCTCAGCACCTCTTGCTATCTTCCCTCCCACCTTCCTTGCTAGTGTTCATCCCTCCCCTCCCTCTCTGCACGCAGTTATACTGGATGACACTGCTGGGGCTCACAAAAGCTCCAGGGTATCCAGGTGTGTGAGTCAACACAGTGTGCCATCCCAACAAAGGCATTCAGGCTGCCCAGGACAGCCTTTATGTAACACTTGTCATTAGAGGAGTGATCTAAAATTTCCTTTCTCAAGAAAGTCCCGTACATTTCTTCTGCAGTGTTAAGTAGATGTCTTAATCTGTGTGTTTCTTTCTCACAGGAGTCATGACTTTGGATTTTGCAGTTCTGTGCATTTCTGAAAATTAGGATATTAGGAAAGAATTCTTCACTTAAAAAGGTGGTTAAGCATTGGAACAGGTTGCCCAGAGAAGTGGTGGAATCATTGTCCATGGAAGTATTAAAAATGGGTAGCTGTGGTGCTTAGGGAAATGGTTTAGTGCTGGAGCTGGCAGTGCTGAGTTAACAATTGGATTCAATGATCTTAGAAGTCTTTTCCAACCTTAATGATTCTGTGGTTCTAAGAATTTATAAAAGGAATGAGCAAGAGTGGTTTGATATTCTCAGTGAAATTCTGAAAGGTTTCTGCATTGCTTACCCTCACTCTCATTCATGCTGGTAGGATAAAGTGTGAGTGTATTAGAAAGTTTCCTTAGCGGTATTATGTTAATTTGTCCGTTCAGGAAGTAAAGCTCTGTAGGAATGCTGGTAGTTCTTTAGTTTTTTCCAAATTATGCATTTCTTTCTGCAATACTACTTTTCACATTCTGAAGAATGATTATAAGCCAGCCTTTGTACCTCTTCTCTACAATAATATGTTTCTATTTCTCTCATTTTATGAAATATCACCAGTGCCATATGGGAAAACATTTACTGTGCTGATATGTAACTGCTCTCTGTTAGATGGTAAGATCAGAAGTCTTAAAAATAGGAGCTCTAATTTCCTCCTGGCTCTACCAGATTTATTGTGTGATCTTCAGTTAGGTCCAGATCCTATTCACATGGTTAAAAGTGGCAGCTTTCATGCTCATGTGCTGGAAATATAAGGGCATTAGAGCTGGTGTGTCGCAGGGGACAATAACATTCATTGACTTTGGAGATGCTACTCTTGTATTACTTTCTCAGGTTGTGTGGTTGGGACAGTATGGAGTACCTACAGGCTCAAGTTAGTTTTTAAGTAATGGTTGAGATTACTTGACAGTCAAACTGACTTTCAGCAGATGGCAAATCTTGTAATATTTGGTCATTCTATGACCCCTAGCAAGGCAATATACTTTTAGGTAATGAAAGAAAAATGTGAATTATGCTTGATTGTCTTACAGTTAAATAAACCTTGTTAGTTCACCCAAGCTTTGAAATAGCTTGCTGTTTAAAAGATCCTTAATGTTTTCAGGGAAATTATTTAAGATTTGATCTACATAAAATGAAAATCTTTTAGTAACAAATGATAGATAGCACTAGGTGAAATGGCAGACCTACATACCTCTCCACCTCCAGCTAGAAGTGGCAACAATCAGATCATCACCATAACTTGTATGATTTATTAATAATTGAGATAATCTTCAAGTTACATGATGAGGATTTCTGCCTATTGGTAAGGGTTTTCCTTCAATAAGAGTTCCTTCTAATACGCTTTATATCAGATTACCTATTTCTTCATTTTTATGTTTAGCTAAATATACTTGGAGAGTAAATGAGAAGCAGGAAACCAAAATATGTTAGAGGTTTTGTTCTGACGGAAAAATAAATTTCCATATTCAGAGCTACTAGAACATACTCTATAACCTTTACAGGAATAAGTAATGTTAATGAAACTTCAGTTTTTCTTTGTTTCATTAACTTGTACTATAGCTGCCAGAAAAGCTGAATTAAACAAAGAAAGGTGAGCTATTATTATTAGGTCTGAAAAGCAGATGTTTTTAAAAGGGAAAATATGGAATGATTTCTTTTTTTCTCTTTTTTTTTTCTTATATCTTGCTTTTCTCTGCACAGCGAGGAAATATCAAATGAAGGCAGAAAGGAGATTGACTTATCAGATACTAGGGACTAGGTTTTCTGTGCTTTGTGCAAGTAAAGTTTACCCAGAGGTGTTCTTTCTGCTATAAATGTTAGGCTGCAGATTAAATCTGTACATTGTTCCCATGGAACAACAGGCAAGTTTGAAAGGACATAAACATGAAGTAAAAGGTGAGTCAGTAAGGAGGAGCCTTACTAGTGAATTTTGAAGAAGGGCAATAAGATTTTATGTCAATTAATCCTGATGTGTTAGTAACCAAATATTTTTGTGAAATGAGCAGTGTGAGCAGTAATGGGGTGTTTCTTCCTGTTGCATGCTGACCATCGAAACTTGGGTTTTTTTCAGTTTTCCCAAGCATTGAATTCCAATGGAATACATTTCTGGTTTCTAATTCTGCTTGCAGCAAGCAGGAAAGTGTTGATCAATATTACAAGTGGTGGATTTTATTCAATTGTTCTCACTGTTTTCCTTTTAATCATCTTCAATGGATCTGCACTTAATGCTAAACACAAGACAGGAGTTAGGCCACTAAATAAAAAACTATTTTAGAAAAAAAAAAGACACAGGTAGAAAAAATGTTTAGAAGAATCAGGCACTAGGGCACTTTCCCTTCAGGTTGCAACCCTCTTGATTATTTTCTCTGTGGAATTTATTTTGACATCAAACACTAAAAATAACAAATGGAAGAAACCAAAATATAAGCATACTAAGATGAGAAGTACATCTCCTACAGATACTGTTGTAAAATATTTTTCCTTACCAAGCTCTGTTCATATATCCTAAAGCATATAGAATAACGAGAAATGGGGCTGAAATCTCTCCATATAAGGGATCCAGTTTCAAATGTACCTATCAGGAGGTGACATGGAGGGAGATGACTGCTGATAGTATCTTTCAGAAGTGCTGGTTATAACCCCAGCAGCACAGCTTTGAGAGATGAGCAAAGATGACTTTTTTGTACTCTTGTTAAGCTTAATCTTTACAGATAAAATCTTCAACTTACAAGGAGGACGATATGAAAGATGAACTTTGAAGAAGGTTTGCTTCTTTGGAAAATGCAAAATGTCAGCATATTCCTAAAATGAATACAGACTAGATAGTCAGGCAAGGGGCTGATGGGGTAATATTTTTTACATAATTTTACCCATCTCTAGAAACTCAGGAATAGATATATAGGAGCCCTGTGAAGCAGAAAGCAGTGTTCTGTTGTCCCAGAACAAGTCTGTTGAGCTCCTAAGGTTTGCTGTAAAGTCTGTTCCCTGTGTTGGGAAGAGGCCTCCACAGTAAATTTCTCTTCTTCTTGTTTCCTCTTTTTTTGCCCCCCATCTCAGAACTAATACTGGAGATACAATGCTGATTTGGGAGATTTTTCGTTGATGTCCATAACCTACCACATGCATGCTTACAGATGTATAAGAGCCTACAAATAGCAGAAGATCTGAGGCAGCAGATCTTGAAGACCTATGAAATGTGTGCTCACTTTCCAGTTCCATTTCCTCTCCTGAACCAAAAGAAAAAACATAATAACATTAAATTCAGTGGCATTTAACTGCTGTAAAGCAATTATGCCTAACACCAGAAAATAGTGTTAAGGGTAATGGGTCCAGAAATTAATTCTTTCAGGACCTACCTATATCCCAAGGAGGTAATGAGATAATATGAGCTATGTTTGGGAAAGAATTATATTTACTTTTAGGTGTTCTGTGTCTAGTGGATTCCTTTTTAGCAGTACAAACTAATTGTAATGCAGATTGTTTTGAGAATACATTAGACTTCTAAAGTGGAGGTTGTGTCAGAGGACAGAGACTTAGAATCAAGGACAAATGGCAGTAAGTTTGGAAAGCCTGTTCCATTATACTGTGGGTCTGTTTTCCCCACTGTTTGCATGACTTCCAAATTATTATCAATGTCAAATTAGATTTTTCCAATGCTGTGAGTTGGTCTTTGGAGACTCAGACATGGCTGTCAGTTAACACAAATTAATCCATATAGAATGAAATTGAAGTTGATGAGTTTGAATTTTAAGTTGTCTGTAATTCACTGTACTGGGAGGTGTATACTGTGCTTCCTTTCGATACTCCCGGACATGAACATTAATGGTACAGCAAATGTACCATACAGAAAGCTCTGTAGTGCAAAAATTCAGACCACAGCTTTCAAAATAATTTCATGCTTTGTTAGTGCCCCTTTCTATTTACTTATCTGCAACACTGAAAACACTAGCAAAGACCCCTAAAATCAAAGTATTGTTAAAAAAACACAAGAACTTTTACCCTTCTGTTTCAGGATGGTAGTGCCTGACCATGCTGTCAGTGTGTCTAGGAGCTGTTGGAGGACTTCTGGGTATTCAAAAGTGGAGGAAAAAGTGCGAGGTTCTGTGGTGAAAGATCCACAAACATCTGCAGAGAAAGTAGGGATCTGAACATTGAGGACCCAGCATATCCCAGTCGTCATCAGGTGGCAGCAGGGTAACCTGGTGTGTGGAGAGAGAGAAATTCAGCTTCTGCTTATGAACAAGCCATGAAGCTCATTGTGATAGGGCTAAAAATGTGCAATGATTTTATAGGGATTGGCATTTTGATGTAATCAGAGAATACAGTGCTGAAGCTTGAAGAAGAATTCAAATACTGTGAAACTCAGGACAGATTTGGGAGGGACAGTAACTGTGTTCCCTTTGAGATGTCTCTGTCACTCTGATAAAGTTACATGGAGTAACTCTCAATCAGCTCAGTGGTTCTGTTCAAGCTACTTAATGCTAAGCTAAGCTTCTGTTTTGATGTAGTTGCTTGTGAATCACTGATAATATAAAAGTTTTATTTTCAGAAATGCTGTGTCTAAGATTTTCTGACACCTGGGATAGATGATTTCAGAACTTGTTGGCAAATACAGGACTCTGTTTTTTAATGCATAGCCAGGTTCTCTTAGTGACTCTTTAATATTTGGGTTAAAGAAAAGGAAATAGACCAAATGGAGAATTAGTCATCATTAAACAATTCAGAAATAAGAATTTTTAAAAAGGTTTCTTTGTGATCTTACACAGCATATCAAGTAACTAAGTTTCTTTATAGCAGCTTTTGTTCAGTAATGTTTATTATTATTAACCACTTTGTTCTAATAACTTTGGAACTATATTAAGAACTAGACAGGTTAGATAAAGTGAAATATTTAGATAATAATGACAATTGGGAAGTACTATTGTTCTAGGGTGGGATCCAGGTTAAGGCATGTGCCTTTGTGTCTGCAAAGCAGGAATGTTTTTATGTGCCATATATACCCTACTGCATGAGTAGGGAGTACAGTTCTTCCCACTTGATTTAGGTATCATAGGAAAACACAAGGAGTCAACAGGAGAGGAGAAACACTCTGTCTGCTCAGAGTCCTGTGCAGCTGGTGTGCTGAAGTGAGTATAGATGACCTTCTGGCCAGCTGGGGAAGTGTTCCAGGAGTTTCAGTGTTGGTATGGCTGGGCTACTTTAGTCCCAGAAAGTAAAATGACATTAACTCTGACTTGAGACTTACTTGGTTTAGGTTTTCTGCGAATTTTCATGGCTAAATCTTAACTCCCATGGGTAGCACTTGCCTGGTATTATTCTTTCACAGTGTATTTTAACAGATGATAGTGGAAAGGGTCTTCATGGTATTTTAAATTCAAATCCCAATCTCTGATGTGTTACTCAGTTTATCATTTCAATTTAATGGGATATTTGCCTATGGAACAGAAGACATTTGAATAGCTCACAGAAGAGGCAGCCTGCCTTCATGGTACTAATAAGTAGAAAATGGCCACAATTCCGGATGTGTTCAATTATTTCTGCACCATCTTCTCAAATGTATGAGCAAAATTTTTGCTTGCACTCACAAGAGAGCAACTTCAAGCCTCCCTGAACTGACAAAGCTCTGTGAGTAACGCTAGTGGAAGTGAAATTTGGGACTTGTGATTTCAGTTTTGTTTCTTTAGACCACAGTTTTCAGGGAAATGAAGGGTTTGAGGAAAACTGCTTGATAACTGACAGATCCCAGAGGATGCATTATATCTTTCCCACATACTGCTGTCTGATATAACTTGACAGCATCAACACTGCTGATGGGTGTAAAGAGAGGATTCCTATATGCAACCCAGGCACAGGAATTGTCACTGATTCTGGCCTGTAAAAAGAAACCTGCAAGAACTTTCCCCACAGACATCTGTTGGGGATGATGCTGGGTCTCCCTTTACCTTTTTCACAAAATTACAGAGAAAATGAGAACATCTTCCCTGTATAGATGATTATTATGTCACTATGGTATGATTCTGATGATACAGTTGTAGTTTAATACATTGAAAACACATTTTCCCTCTATATAAACTCATATAGAGAGGAGAGCAATAATCCACACATTAGGTCTGAAGTACTCACATGAATCTCTTTTCATATTTTTTTTTATCCTTGATGAATTTAAGCAAGTTAATGTTGTTTCTTCAATACCTCTCAAAAGTATTTGACTCAATAGTCTAAAAATCATTAGTTGAAAAATTAAAAGCACAGATAATTACCAGCAGTACAGATGACTTCTGGTGCTGTTTGTTGTGTCATTAAGCCTTGGAAATCTTTCTTTTAATATATTAGCATCTGTTTGGGTATTCTCCAAATATCAGTCTTTGGTATTTCTTTTTACTTACAGTGACAGTGGCAATAAAGTTTCCAATCCTCTTAAGCTGTACAATGCATAGAAAAAAAATTAGAGAAATAGAGTCTGAATTACAGTAGCTCTCAAAAGAAAATAAAAGACATTTTTGTGGTGATAGATGAATGGGCATTTTGTTAACAATTTCTTTCCTGAAATTCCATTTAAATTATTCAGGTCAGGCTGGTCCTTCTGTTGAAATATCATCAAATATAACTAATAGACTGCTTTTGAAAGGTATGGAGCACAGCCTTCATAAAGTCTGCTCCAAACCATTAAAGAATGATTTTACCTTGACACTGTCAAGTGTTTCTCCTGTTTGACAATAATTACACAGCTATAAACCCCAGAATCACAGAAGAGGTTGTACTGGAACAGAGAGCATCTGATCCAATTCTGTGGCTAAAGTCAGATCAAGACTTGTACATTTTCAGCAAGACCAATTCCACCACATCCCAGGGTGATCTCTTCCACTGTTTAATGGCTCTCAAAGTGATGAATTTTTTTCTTATCTCCACATGGAATCTACCCCAGAGCAAGTCTTGTTCCTTGCCTCTTGTCCTGTCAAAGCTCATCTCTTGAAGGGAGCACCTCCACCTTCTCTGTAACAAATTTTCAGGGATTGGAAATCAGTAACTAGATGCCCCCAAGATGCCTTTTCTCTAGGCTGAACAAAGCCAATTCCTTCAGCATTTCCTTATCAGGTCCTCCAGGCTGTAATCATTTTCATGGCTCTCCTCTAGACTCTCTTCATTTTCTCAGTACCTCTTTTGGTCTGGAGACAGATTAAATCTGGACACAATACTCCAGGTGTGGCTAAAAAGTGCAGAGAAGGACTGATAGAATTCATCCTGATGCAAACAAATTCAGCAGAAGCAGATCTTTCAGAAAACTAATGCTAGGAGCTGGTTTCTTGCTAAAATTTGAATTCAGTGTTTTTCCTTTGCTTTTAAATAGACGTATGACTAAAACTAAAATATTTATATTTGTAACTGAGTCTCATTAATTTTAGATTCAGTGTAATTGATGGAGCCATTCAGATCCATTCATCCTGTCATTTATCACTTGCTTCCACCGGTGTTCTTTGACCAACAGTTTTATCTTTTTACTTATATTTCAGATGCTGATGTAGCATCAGCAGGATCCTTTTTTTTAAGAAAAGACTGTTTGATACAAGACTTTTGGACTTGTCTGCATCTGTTCACTGATTACAATGTGATGTTTTAGAGAAAGGTAAACATGATTTGCATTTTAGCGCAACCTTTCAATCAGGAGTTTTCAGGCATTTATCCTGGAGAAAAGGAGGCAGAGAGGAGACCTTGTCATGCTCTACAACTACCTGAAAGGGAGTTGTGGTGAGGGGGATGTCAGTCTCTTCTCCCAGGTAACAAGTGACAGGAGGAGAGAAAATGGCCTTAAGTTGCACCAGGGGAGGTTTAGGTTGGAAATTATTTGTTTGGTTTTTTTTCCCAGAAAGGGTGGTTAAGCATTAGAATAGGCTGTCCGGGGAAGTGGTGGTGTCACCATCCCTGGAAGTGTTCAAAAAATGGGAGGATATGGCACTTAAGGACAAGGTTTAATGTTGAACACGGTGGTTGAACTAGGCTGACAGTTGGACTTGATGATCTTAAAGGGATTTTCCAAGCTTAACAATTCTGTGATTTTACAAAACCCCAAGAAGCAGTTTCTCATCTATGCACAGGAGATAGGCAACAATTCGTGTCACAAGTGAGGGAGCTGCAGTAGTGAGAGAGTATGATTTGGAGTGAAAAGAGGCATAATTCAGGCATTTAATCTGACTTTTCAGCTCTCTTCCTAAAGAAGAGATCGCTTTTCATGGAGCAGTGGTGCAGTCAAGGAGCTAGCATCAGCTTCTGCTAGCCCTTCCCAACTTCCCATCCTCTTCTATGGCCTCCTACTTTTTCTCCCACCTCTCTTGGTTTCTTCCCAATTTCCTGCAGCCAAATTGTCTCTGCCCCATGAGATAGCCCTGAGCTGGGCAAGCTGAAGCTTGCAGAGACTGCCATGACAGGTGAGAACATATTAACAACATCAAGATGGGCAAAGGAATCATATTCAGACATAAAATGTACAGGACCATGAAGTCCTAAACCCTCTTGTCATAACCCTGATGGCTGCACTGAGTGTAAGGTGTTGCATAGCCCTAGGCATCTGTAGATAATGGCTGCTTCAAGCTATTCCTTGACTTCTTCCCAGGAAGGTTACAGTACCTTTTCAAGGGTTTTATATTACATATTAGGTCTTGGTTTGGTTTGGGTTTGATTTTGTGGGTATTTTTAATTAACAGGTGGCAATTTTAAAAGCTAATGTGTGGATTAGACACTGTCATAAGAAACTCTTAATTCAAAGGTACCCACACTGAATAGAAGTACCTACATCAGAGACAGGTTTCAAATGTCAGGACGTGTAGTAATACACATACCAGTCCTGAGCAGACTGAGGTCTTCAAAGTGTTTTCTTCTAAATATGGGTGCTGAGATTCTGTGAAAACTTGGGGCTATGTACCACTTCAAGAAAATGGTCAATACAGGCATGTAGTTAGCTAGTTAAATGGTCCACAGTGAAAAGCTACTTTTCTCTTCTTTAGAATATATAAAGCTATCTGAAAGTTCTTGGAAGTATAGTCATACTTAAAAATGGTTGCAATGCTGCATGGACTCCTTTTCATGAGAGTTATCATCATGCTGCTTTGATTTGTGGACTCTAAGGAGAAAAGAAAATTAGGTGCCTGCAATTAAATATCATATAGAGAAAACCAACCACCATGAAAATATTCAGAGCTATTCACAAAAAAATTTTCTTTCAAAAAGACTGTGCTCTGACGAGATACAGAATTGTTTCACCCTTTATGCTTATAACCACAGATGTAGACACAGAACTTGAAATTTTGTACCTTCATTGATCTTTGCACTGAGACTGATACTCTTGAATAAACTTTTAAATTATTTATCTCATTTGATTAATACAATAACATTCTTCAAATAAAAGGTGATGTTCTGTATTGCTTCTATAGCTGCATTATCACAAATTTGTACCAGTAAACAATTTAGTAGGAAAAAATACAATTTGCTTTTCCTCTCTTCATGAAATATTTGCAGTCAGATGACAGTGTTTATGAATTTGTTTGTACTTGATATGGTTCAGTGAACAGATTTTGTGATCACTGTGTAGCTTTGTATTTGGCAACCAATGAGAAGAGGTGTTCAGGCAATTTGATTAAATTAATGGTTTGATTTTGATGACAGGTCAGCTGTATATCCTGGTACTGTTGCTTTTTCCCCACCAAGCTCATTAAGTAACAAGCTTAATCTTTGTTAAGCTTGTGTCCATCTCCAGAGGTAGCAAAGGGCTTCTGAGAAGGACAGCAAGGTTCAGTTCCGATACCCCACAGAGAAGGGGATGGAACAGGGGAACATCCAAGGTGCTAAAATAGTGAATTTACAAAAGAGTGGCAATAAGAATGGGACCAGGATAAAAAACAGTGAGAAAACCCTGCAAAATTGCATTTGTTGCTCTTGTTGTTAAGGGAGATAAACAGTGTCTGCGTGAGGGAGAAGGAGCACCACAGCTACTACTCCTTATGGCTGTCTTTCCTGTTCTTCAGATCTTGATCCTTCTCTTTCTCAGCACCGAGTAAGGTGAGATCCACAGTTATTGAGAATGAACCGTGGTGGGGGAAGAGGCAGATGAGGAGGCAAAAACCTGCCACTGTAGCAAAAGTAGACCACCAGAAGAGAGACAATGAGAACTCATCTGCCCATGAAAATCATTAAACTCTTGGCACTGGGGACAAGAGATTTGTCTGCTGGTACACGCTCCTTGCTCTAGGACCCACCAACCTTTTACTAAAGCTCTAGGTGAGGACTGCATAAATAAATGCAGAAATATTTGTCATGGCAGCAGATGGGAAGCACTCTCAGCATGACTTATTGTCCATAAATATAGTGTGAGTTTCCTACTGTTACAAGTAAATGAATGACATCACCCTTGCCACTTTCAGCTAAGTTGTCCTTATTTTCTTCACAGACATGATTCTCGTGGAAATCCTATTTCCTAAGAGCAGTGAAGGAAGTATTAATTCCTGTGGGAACTCAGAATGGTTCAGGGTCTGCCCTGAGCAAAGAGGGTGCTGTGCTTCTGGCACTGTGTTGCCTCAGAGGTTGTGGCTTGATGGAATCAATCAGTAGGGCTCTGGACCAACCTCCTGCTGCAACATGATGCAAAGTGCTGATGCCCTATAAGCCTAGGCTGCTGATTCAGTCGTATTCAGAAAATTTGACTGGTTTTGTGTTCATATGGCACCCTCTGTGCCTGAGTCCTAACTTTATGCCAGATCAAATATCCTCTCTCACAGCAGGCATAAAGCCAGCAGCAGCACACAGAGCAGCAGAAAGTCTGTAGCACAAGCACTAGCTGGTTGGTTGGGAAGGTAAGTGTTTACTCTCTTGCATCATAAAAAAACTCACTTGCTGATGATAGAGTGGGCACCATGGGATTGTGAGTTCTCTGCATTTTTTTTCCCCCTTGGTTTAGTTTCCATCACACCTGCCAGGTGTATTAGATCAATGAAGTAAATTTGTAGGGAGCTATACATCTGTTCCCATTATATATTACTCAAAATACCAGTGCTAAAAGGCATCCTCTGAGCTCATTGTATCAGGTGCATCCATTTAGTAGCCTGTAGTCGTGCCACTGTCAGTTAGTAGAAGTCAGAGATTTAGATACCAAATAACTGTGCTTGGGCATGTTTGATTGCAGATTTCTTTCTTTCCTTGCTTCTCAAGTTTTATGGGAATACCTGAGTCACAGCAGGTCCAGCCAGTGGGGGTTAACTGAAGGAAGGATTGCCTGAGAATCAGACCATAATCTTTTGGTAGCAGCTCCCCAGCTGAGGAGTGAAGCTGGCAAAGCTGCAGCTGTAAGCAAACTGCGAGCAGTGCAGACTAGAAGACAGCAAAGATGCCTGGAAGTCCATGTTCAAAAGAAGGCATGCTCTTTGGGAAAAGGATTTTCTGCTCTTTGGCCAGCTCTGCTTCTCACCTGGTTTTATCTACATTTCTTTTTTAAGTTTGCCTTTGATTTGCACCAAAGGAGCAGAATTTTGCCTCAAGGACATGCTCATTTTTTGAATTTCCAATACGAAACAAGGTTTGCACTTTCCACTGTGCTTTTATGCACTTAACTGCACTATGAAATGCAGTACTTTGGATTTGTTTGAAATCATAAAAAAAGACATCAATGATTCCTTTTGTTTTGCTTCAGTCACAGAATGTGTATGATTTAAAACTTTCACCACCCACATTGTCCAAAATTTTGCTATGCACAGATGCTCAGTAAATTGCATACCTCCATCTGTGGCAATATAATTAGCTGGAAGGTTTGAATTTGGATTTAATGTATTGTATTCTGATTCAGTTTGAAACTGTTTTCATTCCTTTGAATTATGGGGGTGGGGGCTCTGCTGTTGAATATAGTCTGCTCTTAAAGTTAAAATATTTCTCAGTTTAAGCTGGGAAAAAAATTGATCCCATTTTAAGTAGCAAGAGCTGAAGTGTCCAGCCCTCTTAAACATGCAGTAAATTTTCAGTGGCTTAGTGCATGCTTATGCATGTGTAATAGCTGTGTTCTATTCTCATGGAATAAGGATTTGAAAAGAATAAAAGTGCAGTAAATATCTGGTAAATATATTTCTAGAAAGTAAATGGATGGGTGATTGGCATAATAACCATAGTGCTTAAATTTTCACTTAACAATTTTTAACTGAGCGTTTCAAAGGCTTCTAACAACTGAGCAATGAAATTTTCTAAGAAGCCTGCAGAACTGTTATTTTATCAAGACAGAGGATAGAAGGACTGTGATTTGCCCAAATTCAGCAAAAGCAATAGAAAGAAAATGCAGACATCCTGTTCCACAACATTATTTTAACCACTCAAATAACACTTACACAAGAAAACATAAGTAAATGCCCTTTTCAAGAAAAATCTTTACAAGATTATACTTGCTTATTAGGTTATTTGCTGTGTGCCATGATAAAGTGCTGTTTTTCTAAACATAGTAATCTTGACATTTTTAGTCATCATTTTTCTTGTTCTAATTCTTTAAACAAATAGATATTAAATTTTAAAAAAATCCTGTAAATTCATGCTCCTGCTGGAACCATACTGAAAGCACAATCAAAACTGTTATTTGCTTGTTGCAGAAATACACGTTGTTCTTACAGCAACCAGCAAATTCTAATATCTCCATCAAAGAAGCATGCACTGGGTTTGTCCTTCAGGAAAACTTTCATGTCAGACCATGTTCTGTATGAAGTTGCTCACACTTGGTACTGTTTTTGCCCAGCTATAAGTGTACAGCCAGTCATTCTCCAACAAAACAGGGGGATAAGAAATCAGCTCAGTCAACTCACTCCAGCTGAAATACTGCTTTTGTAGAATCAGAATAATTACATTGCAAGGGGCCTGTGGAAATCATCTAGACACCTTCTTGCTCAAAGCCCTTCCCTTCTCAATTACATGATGTGGTTGCTCAGGACCTTTTCCAGGTGGTCTTAGAGGCCTCCAAGGGTTGCAGTTTTACAAGCCATTCCATCTTCTGACTGCACTAACTGCACATTTCCTTGTATTTGACTAGAATTTTCTTTGCTGCAGTTGTGTCAATTGCCTCTTGTCTTGTCACCAATTACCTCCAGGAAGGGTTTGACTCTGACTTCTCTGTACCCACTTAGTAGGTGGCTGAAGAAAGCAGTCAGACCTCTCCTCCAGATCAAACTAACCCAGCTCTCTCAACCTCTCCTTGCACAGCAAGTTCTCCTTCCCTCAGCCAGGTGCTCTCCAGTTTATTAATGTCCTTCTGCATTGGACAGAATTCCGATGTAGCCTCCTGAAACTGCATAGCAGGGATTAATCCCTCTTCCTACCCCTCTTGCTATGCTTTTAATAGTGCAGCCCAGTATGTAGTTATATTTCACTGTAAAGGCTCAGGTTTCAGCTGTAACAGCACCATTTATTTGTCTTTTTTTGCTTTCCATTACCAGAAGCTTCCAAGTTTTAATCGATTGATGAAATAGGGGTGATGGCAGTGAGATTGCCAGTTTTCTAGCAGATAAGGCAGAGTGCTGTTTTTCAGATGTTTCAAGCACCATTTTGCAGTAAGGTTACTGATCACCTTGTAACACAGAGTGGAAATTTCCTATTTTGAACATTTAGGTGCTTGGCAAGGTATCCAGAGCTTTTCTCTTGATATATAGTATTACTGAATTTCAAGCTGCATTTTGATGCCTGTTTGCTAGAAACTGGGCAAGTGCACTTTTTGGTATGAATGTCCCAGCTGGTATTTTTAAGGGTACACCATTAAGCCTAAATCAGTATTCTAACTTGATACTACAAATTCTGTCATCTTAATTATTCATCTGTTTTTGAATGCATCAACTCATTATTGTACCACATGAACACATTGGATGTTCTGCTTGGTGTTGGATTCTAGCATCTTTTTTGGCTTATATTACTTTTCCTAACAAAATCCATTTGGGCCAAGATACACCATATTTGTGAAATACATAAGATCATGTTTTTTTCAGAAAGATTGATAAACGGTTACATTCAGCAATTTCTCATCAATATTTTAAGTTTGAAAAACTACATCTTTCTCTCATGCTTGTGCAGCCTCCAGACATTAAATTTTATGAAATTCCCAAGCGACGAAAGTTACAATCTTCAGTGGTTGCTGGTTGACTTAATCTGACATCTAAACATGAATTTTGAAGATTTGCTCAGCATTTTGGAGCTGTTTGTGGTTAGTCACATTAAAACAAAATAGTCTTGTCCATTGCCTCATTTTAGATGCTCCTGTAGGTTTAGAAACATCCATGAGTTAGAATAGGGTTCCTCACTATTGTGTGAAAAAAACAAGTAGAACATAATTATAGACCACTTGAGTTGCATTTATTTTATATTTAAATATTGGATGTTCTATCCTACCAGGTGTTGGGTGGTGAAATTTTCCATGTAGAAGTTTCTGCTCTTTAGTTCCCAGTGATACAACATGGAAGGGTAGAAGCAAAAATAACCACTCAGGTAACACCTGCTCCAAATGTACTCAGACTCCTGCGTGAATACATTCAATTTAGCTGTGAGGTTTGCTACCAACTGCTCACCTGAGTTTCCTAGGATATTTCAGGTAAGCTGGCACAGCCTGTGCTAAAGCACATGCTGCCTCTGCTAGTGGTGCACACAAACAGGTTGCATGAGAATGTGTGGGTGACACACATCTCTACTCTACAGACAGATCCTGAAGGGATGTTGGCTTAGATGTGGAGCTCAGGGCATAGCTTTATGAAGTCTCTCTTCCTGGAAAAAATGATGGTTGGACTGGACAGGTTTGGACTGAGGACTTAATTTAGTGTCTTTTAAATCATTAAATTGTTCCCTCTTCCAACTTCATGCCACAGGTGGCAAATTAGAGAAGGCAAATTATGACAGATCAGTCCAGGTTTAGGGTGCTCTGACTCTGAATTGCTACAAATGAGAAAGTTCTATGCAATCAGAGCAAAATACTCCTCACCTTCTCAGCTGCTCTTCCTATGACAGAGTAATGGGCAGAAGGCAGAATGACATGTTTCATGCTACAGGAAAAAATTGCGGGAATTTTCTTGCTAGAGAATCTAGTGTCCTTTTTAAAAACAAATACATTACATTAATTTACTGTCTCTAAGTGGGGGCTTAATGCCGTGCTATTTGGGGCATCTGGGGCTGCTGCAACATAGATAATGAGGTTACCTAAGTGTATAAATGACTATTTCTGGTATCTCACTCTGGCTGAGCTTGAAACAGAATCTTTCTGAATGCAAAATAGTGCAGGATGCTTTCCATTATGAGGGGCTGATCTGCTCTAGTGAGGTGCTGAGAACATCCACTTTCTGAGTGCAAGTAGGATGTCAAAATTGCTCAGCCTTTTGCAGAATTGTGCCTTAAGACTCTGTATCACTAACAGATTAACAAGCAATATAGTAGAAAAAGCGAGTGGGGAGTTGCCATGGTGATCATAACATTTGATAACTGCAAATAACACTGCTCCATACAGCAACCATGAACCAGAATACAAAGATGGCATTTATTGTGACCAAAAGTCCAAATTCTTAGAAACCTTGACTCATTCACTGTCAGTACATTGAAAGTTAATTCAATTTGATTTTTATCTTTAGTATGACTTCACACTCAAAACAGGTTTCCTGTTTTTTAGTCCCTTAATGAACTGTCAGGGACTGTAAAGAGAGAAAACTGAGTTCAGAAAACTGTGTGGAGATGGTAACAAAGCAGATACTTGTGAGCACATGGTTTCCTCTCTGCTGGGTGGCTACAGGTACTGAATTCCCCTTGTACAGCTTTGGAAAGAGAAAGGATACAGAAATGGGTTCTTTGGCTAAGCCACCCTGCCATGGAAAATCGTGGAGAGCCAAGGCAAGAATCTTATCCTGCATCTCTTATCCTTTTACACCCTGTCCTCTAGATTTGTCTGGCTAGATTGAGAAGCAGAGAACTAAGAAAAGGCAGAGTCACCACTCTACAATAGAACAGATTTAAGCTTTTTGGTCTGTTACTATGGAGAGACTGTTCAGTCACCTTTAAAATAATGTTCTTCTAAATATGTAGCTAGTGCAACTCCTAAATCTGTAGCTACAATTTTGTGAGACATCAGACTTCAACCAACTGAAAACAAAATTTGTTTGCTCGCACATTAGCTGCCATTCTGTTTCTGATTACTAATTTAAAGTTTCCTGTTGATTCTGCTCACAGATCTTAAAGTTATTCTGGTAATAAGCAGAGAGACTCAGCTACCTCCTGAGAGAATGGAGTGACTAATCAGACCATCAGTTAAAGACAACATAATGTTGCATAGGCACCTTCGGAAAAGGAAGAATTTTGCAAACTCATAGAATCCTTGTATTTTAAATGATTCCTATAATGCATTATTATAACATAAAATTGATGTCTATATGGTTATCATCAGAGAGATTCTGATAGCCTAACTTTACTTAAGGCTTGGTCATATTTTTTTTTTCACAGAGTTATCAGTGGCTATTTTCTAAGACACAGAGAGATGCAGTCAAGTGCACTTGTGGGAGAAGGTATTCTATTTCCCATCATCTAGCATGGCCATCAAGCCAAGCTAAATGGGACTGACACAGGATTGGATCAACAGGCTGGACTATTGCCAGGTTTTTTTTTTTTTCCCCATTCATTCCAAGCATAGAGATTGTAATTGCAGACTGACTCTTTGAAAGACACTGAGTCATCACTGTCTATTGCACTGCTAAATCTTATTTTTGTATCACTAGCAAGTACTTTTGAAGTATCCCTGCTATTGATTCTGTGCTCTTAGTCTCGGTGAGTTGGGGTTTTGTTTGTTTGCCGCAATTAAGCAATGATTGTGAGTTATGAATAAAGCCTAGGGAAAAAGGGATAGCAATATTTATTTCTGGCAGATCAGAGAGTGCACACTGTTCTTTATGTTAGCACATAACTCAGTCAAGAAGGTATAAGTTTCTGATTCAAGATTTGAATCAGACCATTATTGTCCATGTAACTATTGCATTTCTGCATCTGCTTAAACTAGTTTACAGATGACAGGAAAGGTAGGTGTGAAGTTTCAGCAAACTAAAGTTATCTTTTGACTCGCATAAAAAATGACCTGTAACTTAAGAAAATGAGGAAATAGTAAAAAATTAAACGCTGATATAACTGACTGAATTACTTCTTTCTTTGAACGCTTTCTTTTGTTTAAAATGTAGTAAGCCCTTTTTTAAAGTGAGATAAAGTTTAAGCAGACGTGCTTGTGCATGATATGAGGAAACGGGTAATTTTAGGAGGTGTTTTTAGATTAAAGGCTGTTGGGTGTTGTGAAATTGGGGAATCTGTCTCAGTTGGACATTATAGGAGATGCAATGTGGCAAAGCTCTGTGTGCTTCTTTGTAGGAAAAGGAAATGTAGCAATACTAAGCCCTAAAGAAAGAATATGAGCAGGAAACAAATAAGAAAGAAGGCAATAGTCTAAATATTAAGTTATGATGTGGCAAAACAGATAGAGAGAAGGAAAAGGGAGAAGGGGGAAAGCATATGGGGGATGCAGCTCTTCTCCAAGAGACACAGGGATCAGAGATTCAGATCTTGAACCTTTCTATGTACCTCTACCAGACATAAAAATCCCCCACAGGTCCCAGCCCTTCCCTCTCCTGCAGGGAGAACCTGAACTCTTCACTTAAAAACTCCTTCCTACAAGCTGATAGGAAGCAAACATCAGGAGCAGGCAGAGGCCAGCTGGGGGCTGGTCCTGCATGGCAGATGGAGGCTGTAATCCCCTGTTAAAAACACAGTCATTGATTTCTGACTTCCTGTTTGTGTTCATCAGTGATGGTAATTTCCCTCTTTCATTTCTCTCCACTAAGCTTGCCTAGAGCCTGGTACCTATCAGCAAAACCTTAAATGAATCAGAGTTATAGGATGTTCAGTCTTAACGGGGAAATACCTCAATGAAAGAGAAACTGCAGACAATGGGAGTCCTCTCCCCACACTTTACACTCTGCCAATATGTGGCACTGCAAAGCATCCTTTATTGTTCACCTACATTCATATTTTGTCATTTCATGAAATGAATCCTTTCATGATTGCTAATTACTGTGTTTCTCATTAATTTCCTTTCTTGGAGGAAAACCAGCCCCCAGAAACACAATGATTATTTTCAAATTTGCAAAATTGTTATGCATTGCAGAAACAGCATTGCCTTTTCCATAGAAACTCTCCTAATCCATGCTAGTTACTAGATCCTTCTGGGAAATAAGTTTTATTCTGCATGCTGTTGAGAGCAAAAAACTAGGAAGTGAAGCTAATAAGAAGCCACTAATAATTACAACTGAAGATCAAAATATTGGAAATTCATAATAAAAAAGATAATTCCCAATTAAAACAGAGCAGGATTTTAATGGGTTTTTAAAATTAGATTATTCTAACTGAAGCTGAGGCTTTTGGTGAAAATGTATTGCTTTCAACATAAATACTTCCAGAAGTTTCCCTATTACATGAAGAATTACCAACAGCAACAGGAAGAAAGGAACTCAGAGAATAGCGTTAATATCACCTAATTTTGGCTGTATAAAGTTTAGGTAAATTAGTTATCTAATTTTCTTTTGTGAACAACAGAGAGATAAGCACCTACTTAGTGCATTTCTACTGATTCTGAAACATATTCAAGGCTGATTTAATGAATTGCCCTGGTGATGCCAGAGCAACTCCTTTAGGGCTGAGGGATATCATTTGGAAGTAGTCCAAGGAGCAAATCCAAAAGAAAATTAAATCTGTTTAGAAAAACAAAATAAAAAATAAATAATTGGTTGTTTTCAGTGGCTGATCTCCTGTAGCATGTCTTGTAACAGTGGAGGAGCAGCCTTAGTGTGCCTTGGGGTGTGGGAACATGCCAGGATAGAGGGCAAGGTCAAACTGGCTGCAATGACCACCCTAGAAGAACAGGATAGCAGTTTTGCACCTAAATTTTCTCCCTGTTTTCTCCATGGCTTTAATAAAAAATAGGTCAAAATGCTGTATTCATCTTTCCTCTTCCCAGTGACTTTGCAAACAGCGCTCTCAGAGTAGAAAACTCTGCATTTTCAATACTCAACACCATAGGAAAGCCACTGCTGTGATTTTTTTTTTTTCTGAGGAAATTCAGCTTTGATTGTGGCTCTTTGCAGTTTCCAAGTTAGCAGCTCATGAAATCAGACCATGGTGGTAGAAGGTACTAATAGCGTGTGTAATTGTTTCTGCATGCTCAAGCTGTGCCATGAACACTTGTGATGGTTTATAAACCTGTGAAACAGGTGCTGGCTGAACCCACAGTCAGCATCCATGTAGAAAGGCAGTGACTAGAAGCATTGGGACAGGGAAGCACAGCAACTGTTAGATTGTGGTTTTCTTTTTTTAAATTCACCAAATTGAATCAAAACATCTGTTTAGACAAAATCTTTCCTAAGGAGCAGAAATTCTAACTGGACAGATTAAGAGATTGGAAAAGGTCAGCATATTTTGTTATCTGTCCAGTCAGATACAACTTGAGCATGTGAAAGGACATTTAAACACAGAACTTATATGCAACTTCCCCAATGGTATGAGCTCATTCTGGCTGAAAACAGAGGAGCCTCAGATGTGGGAGACACTGGAACAGGTTGACCAGTGAAGCTGTGGATGTGTTCAAGGCCAGGCTGGATGGGGCTCTGAGCAACCTGGGCTAGTGGAAGGTGTTCCTGCCCATGACAAGGCGGTTGGAATGGGATGATCTTTAAGGTCTTTTCCAACACAAACCACTCTGTGGTTTTGTGATTTTTTTGTGATTTCCCCTTGACCAGGAATGTTTTGATGTGATGGGCTGCTGTGTCAAAGGACTGCTGTGCTAAATTTCCACTGTAGAAACTTCTGGCTACTTCAGTGGCAGGGCTGGACCAGCAAGGATTTTGCTTGAGGCTGCTCTCCTGGAGATATGCCAGTGCTTGCTTACAGGAGATAAGGAAGCAAATCTGACTTGTGGCTGTTTTTTCTATATTAATGCAGATGGTTAGTTGCAGTAGGAATGGAGTTCCCGTTATACCACGCTGTAGAGTTAATTAATACTTGAGTTTTATTACAGAATCCTCCTGCTGTTGATTTTGACTGTGAGTGGCTTTCTTCTTCCTGAGATCTCTGGGGTCTTGTCTGTAACTTGTATTTTAGGGAATGGATTTTGATGAGGGACCCATGGAGTACAGTGATGTGTGCTGTATTAACTTAAATGTTAAAAATTCTGCTGCAGGCAGTGCTTTGTAAGAAGTGGCAAAGCATTATTCCTTCCCATGGGATTTATGATAATAACATTAATCATGATGAATTACATTGGTGTCTCTGTGGCAGTCATTCTTCTGCAGCTGTTTTTTTCTGCCCTGCAGGGATTGTTTCTTTTTCACGCAGGTCAATGAGCTTTTGCTGTGATCAAAGCAAACATGGAAATGTAAATTCTTTGTATAAAGGTACAGGGGGAAAATATCCAGTGTTAGGATGGATGGAAAGTCAGTAACAGTTAAAATACATTTTAAGAGGCATCCTAAGGTAGTTTATTCTGACCAGTGTTTTTCAGGTAAATGTCTGGAAGACACCTTCATAATGAAGAAGCTTTCTGGAATAAAGGGCTGCTGTACTCCTTTCTAGTTTCAGGGCTTTTTTAGAAACATCAGCTGATAATGTCAATTGGAAAAAAAATATGAGAATTACAGTTTACCATGACTGAGTTACTTCAGTATTGTTTTAAATATTGTCCCAGATCTAAGAAAGGAAGTGCTAACAATACTTCGAAAAATACAGTTAAAAAGAAAAAATAATAAGGTGAGAAAACATATCCCATGTGAGACACCAATAAACTGACAAAGTTCTGCTGCTGAGATCCAGTTCCAGACCTGACGAAGCACAGAAATTAATGAGAAAAAGCTTCTTATGTCACTGTAGGAAACCAAAAGGATTCTTTGAAATGTAAAAACTACACTTGTTCTTCGCTGTGACCTTTTTCCTTGCCAATGTTCTTAGCTAAGGCTCCCTCATTTTGCTTTGTATCGTTTCCTATGGGCTTGGAGTGTCTTTTCAATGTAGTTGATTTCTGGAAACTGAAGAGCAGATGGTTAGTGTTTGTAAATTGCCAAAGCCCCGTGACTTTAAATGGATAGTTGCCTTGAAAATTTGAGCAGCTAACATAAGTATTCTAAGGGCTGTGTAATCATTTTATTTCCTCTTCCCTTACTGTCCTGTTCACCTTTATGGACTTCTTAAACTGTAGAGAATCTTTTTATTTGCATCTCGCATAGTTTAATGATAGTAATACACAGTTTAAGAAATTATTTATATTATTCCCTTTTTTACATAGATTTAAATACATAAGCATTTTTATAGCTTGTCAAATATATCAACGTATTTGATATTATTTGAATCTACAGATTCAAGTTTTCTGGTTCAGCAACATATATTCTACAGTGAACATAAAACTGTAATAAAAATAGACAGTGTAACTTAAGGTTTCATTTGGCATTTATTTAGCAGATTGTGATCTAAAACTTTTGTCTGAGAAATAAATAAACAATACCAGATTTAGCTTGTAGATTGCAGTTCAAGAAAAGGGCTCATATTTAAAATGAATTTATAAAATCTGATTTAATCTTGACAGTTTTATTGGTATATCTATTGCTGCCAAAAGAAAAAAAGACCTTAGGATTTATATTTTGCAGTGCATTTTATAGTCGTTGTTTTAGCGTTTCCTTTATGATAGAAGGAATAAATCAAAACCATGTAACCCACCCTTACATTATTGCAAATATATCAACCAGTATTCTGCCTCTGGATGTTTTCTTTGCTGCAAGCAAAGAATAAAGGATTATTTCTGCATGTTCTTTAATCTCACAGAGTAATGAGCTGGGAACTCTGTCTCACCAGCGCTCCTGAGCGCCAGGTGGGCATCTCAGTCCCTGCAGGTCTTGAGGTTCTGAGTGTGCCTTTCACCTCTTACTGTCTCCCCTGTCTGCTCTTTGTGCTTCATCTTTACTCCAGGATTGTTTGCCTTCCCCTTTAATCCTCACCTGATGCCTCCTTATCCCTTGAAAAGCCCCATGTTCCTACACTGCTCTGCCCGTTAATTAACTCTCTGCACGTGAGATACTGAGATAATTAATACTTGTTTCTGCGTGTTATGCTCTGTCCACAGCCTGTGCCTTTTTCATCTGTTTAAGGAGGAAGCAGCTATTTTCTAGGTGTGTAATTCATAGCACAGCAGGTCTCTACTTTCGGGCAGCCTGGAGCTATTCACTGTAGTAACGAGATTATTGATGATAACAGTGTTTTAGAGATGCCTTTTCCTTGTTACTGCAAGGAAGTAGAGGGCAACACTCTTCATCTTTCAGGTCATGGAGGGATAGAGACCAAGGGAATATATCCCTGGTCTGACATGCTCCAGCTCTCTGTGGTCCTTCCATGCTGCCCATTGTGTGGACTAGGTGACTGAATTCTAGAAACTACCTTATTTTTAAATGGTTTCTGCATTGATATTTTAGTTGTTTTTGCAAGAAAAATAAAGCTAACCACATTACCCATTTTTTTTCTTTTTGCTCGTATTGTAAAGCTTACATGTCATTTTGCTTTGGAACCAGATGCAGAAAATTGATGTTATTCAGCTCTTTTGTTGGTACTTGGTTAGCAGAATATGTTGAAAGCTGATTATACTTTTGTTTTGTTTGGTTCTGACACAATTGCCTCTTTTCCTTCGAATTTGTCGCTGGATTATGTGTTTTTTCCACTATGCTTTTTGAATTTAAGCACCTTATTAACACCTGGCTAATATCTTACAGACCCTATGGCTTTTCATGTGCAGTAGTATTCAGTGTTTCCCCCTTTTCATTAAAAAAGAGTGCTTCTGTCCCCCCAGCACTTCACCTCTCCTACTCATTTCAGCTATGTGGTTCCTATGGAAACACACTTTCCATATACACTTTAGGTTGTGCTTCGGTGGAAAAAAAGAAAAAAAGCCAACCATTGTATCAATCTCTCCTCTGTGGAATGAAGGCTAGGACATCCCCAACCCCCATCTGGTACTGCCTGACTCACTCTGGGTTGGGATCATACCTGTTTGTTTGGGAGGAATGTGGATGTTTTTAGCATGTAAATGTGCTTTGCAGTAAGAATCTGGGTTTGTCTGCATTTGAGATACTTAACAGGCATGATCTTTGTGGACAGCGAGGTGGGCTGGTGGGATTCATTCTTTATCTCCAAAACTAGTTAGGAAAGGATACTGCAGAAAACCGCATATTCCAGAGGCCACCAGGCCCTTCCAGAGCTACAGGGTCCTGGGTCAGTTTGTCTGGGCTTGGGTCAAGTGCAGTGGCCATTGCTACTCCACATACAGGTACAAACTGTACTCAGCAAATACAGATCCTCTCCTTCAGGCAGCCTTCACAATCCATCAACAAGTCTATCACAAACAAAATCAACAAGATGTTCACATTCGCAGCTTTTGGATGGAAATGACACAGTCTGTTACAAACCCATCAGATGTTTCAGAGCTGGGCTGCTTTGAGAGTGTTTGAACACGTTGCTCTCCAATGTGATGTTTTTCTTAGAGTGAAACAATCTTTAAATATTTGCACAATATTTGATTATGTCCATTCGGCTGAACATGAGAAGACAGGATAAAATATATCCCATTATTCATATATATTCCCACACATGACTCTATATAAAATCAGTTTTTCAAAACTCACTCAGTCTTTCCAAAGACATGGGGCTGCTGTTTGTTGTTATGTCTTTGTATTATCCCAGTGACCCTATATTACACATTCTTTTTCTGCCACATCGTTTTTAGAAGTACAGAACTTCCATGTCATTTCTGCACAAACCAGTTATATTTTAGGTACAAGATGTGATTAGAGATGTTTGCAGAAAGGCAGAAGACAGAATGCAAGGAAAACAATAATTATCAGTAAGATGGACTGTAGCCTAATAATACCCCTCCAGTTTTGTTTGTCTCATGGAAAAGCTGATCAAAGCAAAGATCTAGGAAAATTAATTTTGGATAGACTTCACTAAAACAAGATTTCATTTGCCAGTGACAGAGAAAAAGAAATTGCAGTAATTGAAATGTGATATGAAAGCTTGAGTACAGGATTTAGTTGTATGGAATAGAATTTACACTGCTAAGCATTAACAGTCCTACCTAGGTCTGGAAAAATAATTTAAACTACTTGTTGTTATTAGACTTTGGCTAAAATTTTTAAAAACATCCATGAGACCATAACATCTGTAGGGAAATGCTTTCCATTTCTAGAAATGACAGAAGCTTTTAGCTGTGTGTCTTTGGCTTTGAGTAAAAATACATGAGGTTCTAAAAACCAGATTACAAAGATTTCTTCCTAGGTACCTAAAACAATCTTCAAGAATCTACCAAATAGGTGTATTGAGAAACAACTATCAATTTGAGGTCAGACATTTACCTGAACACTTTTACAAATCTGACTAGTTCCTTGTGTCTTTGAACTCTGACTACTTTTCTAACTTTAAGAGTAGATTTTTTTTAGATGGGTTTTTTTTTAAATTTTCTCCTAATATTTTATGCCAGACTTGTCCCAGGTTGTGGCTGGGCCATAGAGCTGCTTGACTGTTTTACAAAGCTGGATTCATAATTTCTTTCCTATTCTTATATTATCAAGCAGCTGCTGTCTTTTCCCTGCAGTTCCCATCAAAAGCTCATTTTGTCATTTTGTGGTGGTGAACTGACTTTCTAGAGAATTAAAAAAGAAAAAAAGAAAGAGAAAATGCTCATAATTTAAAGTGTTGTCTACACAGTATGTTTAGACAGATGGGAAGTTGGCTGCCTGTGTTGTGAATTGACTTGTGACACTCATCTGTTTGATCTATTCCATCAAAAATGCTATTACGGCAGCAGCAATCCTGAAAACATTTTTCTCTAAGCTTTAGCAGAAGTGGTGCTTTTCAGCCTATGCCATCAACCACTCCCTCCAGAAGTGAAGTTTTTATAGGACAATCGTCGTAGAAAAGGTTCTCTCCAGGAATCCTATTTAGAAAAAAATTACTCATTCCTACATGTACTGGTTGAGGTTCAATATGATTACTCAGTTGCAAAACACTTACAGAAAATAATGAGATCATGGGATGGTTGGGATTAGAAGGGACCTAATAGATCATCGAGTTCCATCCCCCTGGCCATGGACAGGAACACCTCCAGCTGGACCAGAGTGCTTGGCACCCCATCCAGGCTGACCTTGAGCACAGAGCTTGTCTCCTTTCCCAGAGACATGGATTGGATAACATGATGGAGCCAATCGCCAGGCAAAGCAGAAAGCTTCTGAAATAGGGATATTGATTTTGCATAGCCTTAAAGTGGTGATTTTCTTTTTTGTCACCATTTTTATGCATTAATTACTGTAGCAAACATATGCCAGCGATGGTTCTTCTCACCTTACCTTTGGAAGGAAAACAGTGTGGGCAGGGAAGTGTTTCGCTTGGATTTTTAAAGTTATCTGTACATGCATATTACTATATTCTCATATTATTTAAAGTAAGATGAAGAACTATGTTTAAAAGCAAATCTGGTGAGGTGTTGGGAATTCATTCCTTAGGCACTGGCTGACCTAGCAAAAATGGGGTTCAGCTCTTGTGTGGACGGTCTGAGTTGTATTGGTGTATTTCCAGCCATAGTAACTTTCATATTTGCAAATAATGTTTGTTGATTGTGGATATTTGCAGGTCCAGGAAGTGCAAATGTTCATACTTATATAAATCAGACATAAACATGAGTAATTTGAGCTCTTACATCTCTGGGCAGGTCATAATTTTTCCAGAGTACCATACTTTAGAGTCATAATGAGCTTTTTTGGAGAGACACTTGACTGGTGATTATTTAAAGACTTAAACAAAAAATGTTTGGCATCCTGTGATTCCCCAGAAATTAGTGGTGGTTACTGTGATCGGTGGAGGTCGCTAGCATTTGTGCAATTCTTCAGAACTAACTGCACACACTTAGCAGCTTGTATCTTGATTTTCAAAATGTGGAGGTGTACAGTGAGGAAAAAATTTCATCTCTTTTCTTCAGGATTAGGAGGTTTATAAAGAGTGAAAACCTGGAGCTATTTCTACATGTAACTATAACTATAAGCTAATTTTTACATGAGATACATATTTGTTTTCTAAAGCTTGCGTATTTTGTGTTTACTCAGTTTAGTAAAAATGCTTCCCACAAAAAAGCATTTGGCTTCTTCTTGTATCTTATTTTTCTGAGAGTTTCTGGAGAATCTGTATATGATTCAGTGTTGGATTTTATTACAGCAGTGAAAACATGTTATTTGCAGTCACAAGCTCAAGTACAGGCTGGGCAGAGAATGGATTGAGAGCAGTTCTGATGAGAAGGACTTGTTGATGGATGAGAAGCTCAACATGAACTGGCAATGTGCACTTGCAAGCCAGAGACCCAGCCTCATCCTGGGCTGCTCCCAAAGCAGTGTGGCCAGCAGGGCCAGGGAGGGGATTCTGCCCCTCTGCTCTGCTCTGATGAGATCCCACCTGGAGTGCTGTGTCCAGCTGTGGGGTTCTCAGCACAAGAAGGATGTGGATCTGTTGGAGCAAGTCCAGAGGAGGCCATGAAGAACAGATGACTGGAGATCATCTCCTATGAAAGAGGCTGAGAGAGCTGGAGTTGTTCAGCCTGGAGAACAGAAGGCTTCAGGGAGGCATCAAAGCAGCCTTCTGGCACCTAAAGGGACTACAAGAAAGCTGGAGGATTGACTTTTTATAAGGACATGTAGTGATAGGAAAAGGGATAATGGCTCTAAACAGAAAGGGTGCAGGTTCAGATTAGATATTAGGAAGAAATTCTTTACTGTGAGGGTGGTGAGGCACTGGCACAACTTGCCCAGAGAAATTGTGGATTCCACATCCCTGGAAGAGTTCAAGGCCAGGTTGGATGGGGCCCTGAGCAGCCTGGTCTCCTGACCATGGCAGAAGAGCTGGAACTAGATTAAATTCAAGCTTCCTTCCAACCAAACTATTCTATGATTCTATGAACTCTCTACATTTTCTTTCCTTATTTATTTCATTTTGATTGGGGTTTGTTTGTTTGGTTTTTTTCCACAAAATGAAATTATGTCTTCCCAATTAGCCAAACAATACAAGAATTGTTTTGGGGTTTTTTTAATCCTCAAAATTATGGAGAAAAGGAGCAGAAAATACTTGGAGCCATTTCACTTGCACTAAGTTCTGGTGTGTTAGTGGCTTGTCAGATTAACAAGGGAAAGAAAAGAGGGGAAGGAGTATCCTACCTTAAGAACAGTAAATGTGATCTTGGATCTTCAGAGCTGTTACATCTTCCTAGGTGATCAGAATCTGAGTGAAGTTGTGGTCAAAGAGCAAAATTAAAACATGGCAATCTTTTTAAAGCATGATGAATTTGTTTTTGTTGTAGTACAGGGAAGCAGGTCTCTGAAATGATGTCAGTGAGAGGCAGGGCCCCTTTTGAAAGGTTCAGTGTCAACCTCTTGAAATCACAATTAAATACTGTGGAAATTAATTGTCTCTAGGTGAAAATCATGACATAAACAGAAGGAAAAGTACGTATAAATCCTTTCTTGAAGCACAAAGAAAGAAAGATGGTTTGATAAAGTTGACTCCTTAAAGGTCCTGTGTCACTGATGCTGGGGAATAGAGTTTTCCAAAGGCATTTGACAACCTGATGTTAACAGGAGCGGAGTTAGGCCAACAGGGAATGCTCAGAAAACTCTCCATGAATCACATGGGAATATAGAGTGATTCAGGTTGGAAGGGACCTCTGAAGACCATTTATTCCAGCCCTCTGCTCAAAGGGTGACCAACTGATCCAGGCTGCTTAGGCATTCCTCAGTTAGGCTTCCTCAGTCGAGTTCTTCATATGTCCAAGGATGGAGATCCACAGCCTCTCTGGGTAATGTGTTCTGGTATTTCACCACACTCATGGTGTGAACTCACTTTATTTTTTCTCGTTAGGTTTAGTCAGGGTTCACTCTAGCTGGATCCTTTGGGTTTTGCCTCTCATCCTTTCTCTGTGCCCTTCTCAGAATGTTCTCTCTGCGACTTCTCTAGACCTTCCCATGAGCTAGGTGCAGACAGTGACAAGATCCCCTTTTCAGTTTTGCTCTTAAGGCTGAACAAACCCAAGTGTCTCAGCCTGTCCTTCTGCACAAATGCCTACAGTAGGGTTATTCGAAGTCAGCTACAAATGCTAAGGGAGATCTCCTGCTGTGCTGAGTATCCAGCTCGCTTTGCAAGGAGAGGGACAACTCAGACAGACTCCTTTAATTCTGCAGCCCTGTGGAGCTCTGATGTGAATTATTGCTGATGGTAGATGACAGAAGAGATGTGCATTGCTTGGTTACAGGGGAACATCTTTCTTCCGTCTCACTGCTTCTTTTATTGCAAACCTTACTGTAGCAAGGAACAAACCACATTTCTGCTGTCTGCTCTTCTCTTCCTTAAAGTTTCATTAATTTAGTTCATAAAAGCATCTACACATCTCAAATGCATTTAATTTCATGATCCCAAAATGCTTTGAAGGATTAAGGATTAAGCTATACTTGCTAAGGTACAGAAGTAAAAAGAGGACTAGGAATGATGCAGAAAACAGGACAGAGCTCATGCCTGGGAAAGATTAAGAGCTCATCCAGAGCACCATTATGCTGGGAAGCACCTGGGTGCTTTATTAGACTTTCAAGTATTTCAGAGGTTCTCATATGCATTGATGTTTTGTGCTTTTTTGTATAAAATTGCTTGCAATTTAGATTAGTTTAATTAAATGTAAGAGATTTTTAAGCATATTTTAAGGGAGTCTTTTTTTAAAATCAAAATGCTGCTTTTGAGACACTAACACTGTTTAAACATGAAAAAAATCCACAAATATTTAAATAAAACCCATATTTGATAAACTTCTAAAATGTCAGAAGAGGGCTACACCAATTATATTTCCACAGATGTAAAAATCTAGAGGAGGAATAGGTCACAAAGCTTTTCAAATCATAAAAAATGTGATCATAGAATCCTACAATGGTTTGGGTTAAAAGGGACCTTAAAGATTCAGCAATTCATGTGCTAATTTATTCCAATGGTTATTCATTTTAATAGATATTAAAGTACATGCATTATTTCCCATGTGGATTTTTCTGTCTTTCCTAAGTTCCTAATATTTTCTTTTCATGCCTTCCTAAATGAAGGTCATTAAGTATCTAATATTTTGTCCCATGAAAGTGGCCCTACATAGCAACTTCCCTATTTTCTCTTGGCAAAACTAAAAACCTTTATAAAAATTTCTTCAACTCCTCAGCTGTCTTTCTTAGGGGCTGTTTTGGCTTTTGCCCCAGTGTTTCACTGTCATTTTTGGACAACAGAATTTCTTTCAATGTTTTCTTACCAACTTCCTCAGTACCCAAATACCCATTTTTAATCTGCATTTTACTCCTTTTTCTGCTCAGGCTAAGCACACCAAACGCACATGAATTGCCCAGCCATTTTTTTCCCTGTAAATTCACTCTTTTGAAGCGTCTACAGCAATGGCTTTTGGGTTTTTTGGTATGTTTATATATATATTGTATTCGTTGGTTGTAATCAGACAAATTTCATTCAACTAGGACTAATTTAGTAAATTAACCACATCATAAAGCAGGGCTTTTGTCCTCTAATTTATGTTACCTTTTCTAACAGTCTTTGTTCTAGCTTACATTTAGTCCTTAAGAGGCTTAGCTTCCAAAGGCATTGATGAAAATGCTGGAAAATGTGTGGGTTTGGACTTATCCATGTGAAGTCCCACTGAAAATTTCTTCGTTCACAAATCATTTTGTGCTTTTAAATAACATTTTAAGACACAAACCATTTCCTTGTTACTTAGTATGAGCTTTACTGATACTAATGTGTATTTACTAATACTAATGCGTACACATACCCTGTAGTGTTCATTTGGAAACTACACAGAACACTTTTATGCTTAAAGAGTATTTTTGATTGGTCCTCTTTATACAATCAGGACTGAGGCTTTATTTGAGGAGGACTATTTTCAGTAAAATAATGTAAATGGTATTACATTCCCATCTCTTTTCTTTTTTTAAGTTACTTTTATTGCACTGTTATTAGACTGACTACTCAATGCTTACACAGGCATATTTTCTGTCCATCTGGATCACAATTCTTTCAGCCTGATGGAGTTTCTCTGCAGTTCAAGGTGCACTAAGGAGGAAAGTGTATAAAACAGATGTATCCTCATCTGTCACTTCAAGAGCTCTTAGACATTGATTCATCATGCCTCTTTTTATATAATCTTCTATTCCCAGTTAATAATGTTTAGTTTCTAATTTGTTTTTAGTAAGCACTGTACTAATTACAGACAGGTATTCCATCCCTTCCATGTAACAAAAAGTGAATCATCCTATTTCTTTCTGAAAGCTGAATAGAAGTTTTTTGTGAATAGCTCCCTATGTTCTGCAACACTATTAAGAATTTTATTATCTTCACCTAATGATGGATCTACACAATTGCTCAGAGTTTTTTTCACCATGGCCCCAGGAAGAACTTTTCACTGAATCATAGAATCATTATGCTTTTTGCAAAAGACTTCTATGATCATCAAATCTAGCCTTTAACAAAGCACTGCCATGTTCACCACTAAAACATATCCAAAAGTGCTACATCCACACACCTTTTCAACACTTCCCAGAAAATATTTCTTTGAGCCAATCTTGCCCTTTCTGGGGCCATATCTGTCACTGCTAAAGACTGAACATTATGGTCTGCGATGGCAGAGCAGCTAGCTGGAGGATCCATGTATTGTATGAAGGCTTGGCCAACTTTTCAGCTGCATGCATGAGAACTGTAGGTGCAAACGCTGGGCTTGAACTCTGCAGCTGTAATTCCAGTGTTAACAGAGTCCCTGGTGAAATTTGCTTGCATCCATGGCATCAAAACGGCCTTTTTTGGTGGTATTTTTTCATACTGTGAAGGTGCCTGGCATTTTTCTGTTTTCTTCCTCTGGAGGCAAGTTCCACTGTAGTTTTTGCTTGAATGACTATGTGGGGGGGGAAAAAAACCCGAAAAAACAACAAATAGTATGTAAGGGCAGAGGCAAAATTATTTCCTCAGCTGAACCCATAAAACCTTCACAACAGACTCCTGTTTCTCTGTCTTGGGATGTCTGAGTGGCAAATTCTGCCCAGAGGCTTGCATGAACAAATGTGTGGCTAACAATAAAACATGTTTTTCACTTGAAAGCAGAAAGTAACTGAATTTTCTCCAGAGCTTCCAGGGAATGCAGTAATGATTATCCTTTAAGTACTCTCTCAACATTCACCTAGATATTTGGGATGCTGATCAATGATAAAAAATGTGACAAGCTGAGGCATTCCATGTGGAGACTGTGCCCTCTGTTAGGGAGACACAGCCCAGGAGAGGATGTTGGTGTGCAAACAAAAACAGAATTCAGTCAACACTGACTAACAGGGAAAAGCTAAATAGCCATGTCTGTGGGTCCTGGTTTGGGAGAGTGTCCCAGGATAAGCCCTTACCTACCTGCCTTACATGTGCCTGATCAGTTAACTCATGGGTGTGAAGTGTGTTGCAATTACTGTCCTTAAAGGGAATATGTTTGTGGCAGTGCTAAAATGTGGTTTAGATTTTCAAGAGGACTAAGAGGTTGATGGCTGTCCTATTTTGGGTACAGAGAGAGGACAATTTGGAAGAAACAAATGTCACCTTGATTCAGATTCGAAATTAGAACTTTATGAAAACAAGATCACAGAGAATTAGTTTATTCTGTTTCGATTCTGACATTTTAAGAGGCCTAAAGTTAGTGCTGAATGTGTCAGACAATATTTGGGGGTTCATTTAGTTGTTCACTGTTATCTTCAGTTCCTTAAAAGACTGGGCCAGATGGTGTCCCTGGGGTGAGAGGGAGAGAGCTCCTGCAGGGTCTGGAGAAGAGAAGGTGCTAAAAGCTAGAAAAAGCTTCAAGGTCTGAGAGGTGAAGGGATTACAGGAGGAAGACAGGAACCTGCAGCTCATGACCAGGCTGTAAGGGTTTCTGAGAGGACAAGATGGAGGGAACAAGAGTGCTGATCTAAGGTCTGCTGCTCCTTAGAGAGTGTCTGAGTTAGAAGCAGCAATGGCTGGAAGTGTGGAGCCTCTCGTCCCATGGAGCCATGATCTGTCAGAAGAAAAGTGTGTATGATCCCTGCATACTCTTTCTCTGATTTTAAATAATCACTTAAGTGTCATGTATGCTACTAAACCATGTTTGGCAGTATTCCCAAACAGGAATATTTTTGCCCTTGCTGTTAAATTGTTAGCAGATTCCCTGGCATGTTTTGGCCCAGCAATACATGATGTGGAAGCAACCTCAGGTACAAGACCAGCCCCAGGAGCCAGGTTAAACTTTGGGACAGTGGGATAGTTAGGTGGGCCAGACATGAGGCTCTCCAAGCTGCCTCAGGTCATGGGAATCATCTTGGAAACACTTGAGTTAATAATTATAAACATAGCCTTTGAGGTCTCTCTAAATAAAAATGTCAGGTTTCTAAAAAAACCTCCATTTTCTGAGTCCAGGAATCTTTCAGATTCAGTTCACAGCTCTAGCCAGGCCAGGGTCCCGTGTCATTGGGGTTGTGCCATCCCTGGCAGTGTCAGCAGCTTCTGAAAGCAGAGCTGATTGGGAGCCAAAGGCTTCCCCTGCATCCTTAGAGCTTCAAGAAGTGCAAAATGTGAACATGGGGTATAAAGATGAATTTTTTTTTTTTCAAATACTTTTTTCCCCAGCAGTCTGAATATCAGAGCACCAGGGCAAATGCTCATTTTGAGATCTTCAGGCAGCTCAGTGCTGCTGTGGGCTGAGCTACTTGTTGGCACAGTCCAGTCTTTCCAACTCCTGCACTGGCAGCCTGCCACAAACTTGAGGCTCACCCCTAATTTGCCTGTTTATTATTGCTTGAATACTGCACAGTGTACCAATTTGCATTAATCTACATGGGTTTCAATTTTTTAAATAATGCAATTTTTTCGTGGTTTTTAACATGTGCTGTCAATCAATTTAATGAATTAAGGGAAGATAAAAACCAGGTGAATAAAGCCAAGGGAACAAATGGTGCTTTTTGACCTAAAATCCACCTTTCCTCCCAGTGCTGATGTGCTTTTGAGAACAGTTGTCAGGAAATGAGCTGCATTTTTTAATTGTTCCCATGCTTCTACTTAGGACAGACCTGCCGTGCATAATCGCTGTGGATGCTCATGCAGGCACACACCAATCCATTTAGCTGCTGGGAATTACTCTTCTCCACTTCCAGAGCACTGATCAGCAGCACTGTTTGCAGTGCCTTTCCTGAAGCACACCATCACTTTGCTGGGCTAGCAAAGATTAGAAGCAGCAAAGCAACCAGAAAACCCCCATATTTTCTGGAAGAGTTCATTTTTAATGATGATGGCAGAGACCAAAAATTGAGAGGGGGAGATAGAAAGCTTACAGAAAATATATTGAGAGATTGCCTGTTGATTCTCTTCATTTCTGATACATATGCAATTGAGGTTAATTTGTGTTTGCCAAGATAGAATTTGTTTAGATATCTGGACTAAAATAGCTGAGAAACCATGCTGAATCGTCCTCATCCCATTCTAAAGCCCCAAATCTGGGACAGTATGTTTTGGTTTGGTTTTTTGGTTTTTTTTTCCTCTCTTGCAGTAGCATTTTTACATTAAACCAGTGAAATCATGACAAAATGAGCAAAAAAGAAATGATCAAAGATCAACTGCAGAATTTTATTTGTCGCATGTACTCCATTGTAGAAATATTTATTGGTTTTGAATGGGACACATGTCATGTAATAAATAGGAGAAACTGTTCACTGACAATGCTGCATCTGGGTATTATCAACAGGCACTGCTTCTATGTGGCAGAGGGGAAAAATAACAAAGAAATTAACACCTGCTCTACTTATTTGTCCTTCATGCTAAGAGTAGAGGGAAAACATTTTGGTAGGGTGCAGTTTGCTAGGATGTTATGATTTTGCCAAAGCACCAGGATAATCCAGGTGAGTTTCTGGTTCCTAGCAGATCTCTTCTCCTGGTTGATATCTAAAATCTTTAGGCAACACTGTTGCAAGAGTTTTGTCTTTTGATATTAGTCAACATGGTGAGCTCCCTCCCAGGCTGTTGGAACAACTGTGAGCATAGTAAGTATGCCATTTTTCTCATCACATGTGCTAGCATGAAGTTGCAGAGGTGAAGTACCTCTTGGCAGGAATAGATCCATGAGTCTTTCATCAATTTCCATCTGGACTTACCAAGTGGACTGTAAAATTATTCTTATCCTAATAATGTTCAGTACAGGACATGCCTTCACATAGCAGGTTGCCTTTCAAGTGTAATTAAAGAGTTCTCGGATGGAAAAAATAATTGGAAACATTATTTAGGTTTCAGCAGTCATAATGTTTATCACATAGATAAAATAAGTCAATAGTTTAAACTAATATGGACACTCCCAGAAAGATTACTTCAAAAAAAGAAATAGCTTTCCAAAATTATATTTTCTCAGCTGTTTATATACCATATAATGGCATTTTGCTTCCTGAAAATATTAAGGACTAATCTGAGTTTTAAATGACTTGTCCCTCTGTCATTTCTCTTTATATCATATGCTCTTAAATTTTAAGGCACTGAACATAGACAATGTCTCTTTTGTAACTTCTACTTCATTAGAAGAAATAAGAGGATTTTGGGTTGATTGGAAAAGTTAAAAATAATCTCTGGCTACAACATCCAATCTAATGCCAGTTGATGTTTCATGCCCACAGGAAGCTGTTAATTTTATTCATCAGGTGTAAAAGGAAGGTAAAGAAAATCAATCATTTGAAGGGAGCACTGTGCTAAATTAATGCATATTAGGATCCCAAGTGGATTTAATTCTTCCAGGAAAAAAAAGAAAAAAGAGCCCTGAATTTTTGGTGGTTTCATTTGAAGAAAGACCCTGAAGTTACTACATTACTATTAACATGTTAAATTTTAACATACATTGATTTCATGTATTTAATTGATTTTTCCCTAACTTTCTACAAGTCTTCTTAAGTCAAGAAGTTTGTAGTTTAAAACAAGATATTTGAAAATCAACTGCAAACCAAGCAGGGTATAAAACTCCATTCTTCATCCCATATAATATGTATATAGAAATTATGTTACAGGAGAAAAAATGTTAATTATGATATGACTTCCAAATTTATGTCTCCTAGGGTTCTGAGAAAAGCCAAACACATACTTCAACAATTGTACAAGAAACATGTATTTATAATTGAACAATTCATCTATGCTTGTAAACATTTGCATTTAATTTCCATCAAATATCTGGATGAACTTAGTGTTATTAATATATTTCATAGGAATATTTGCGCAAGAAATGTAGTGCTAGTATTTACACCTTGCCAGCCAGGAAATGAAGAAATAGTACATGGTTATGCAAAATTTGTACTGTAAATACTGTCAACATAATGTTCATAAATCATACACAGGCAGAGAGCATCTACTAACTCCCATGTGATCATTAATGTGTGAAAAGGGAAAAAAACCTCTTTTTTTTTAAATAACAGAGAAGAAACCATATATTCACTATAAATTATTTGCTCTGCTTTGCTTGTTGGTCTCACTCAGTAAGGCTTTACATACAGTCTCTTCTTTTTATTAGGATATAGGTAGTGTAGTTGAAATGCACACATAGGATTTGCATTTTTCATGCTCCTAAAATTCGCTGTTATTTCAGTGGGAAATAGCTGAAGAACAGTAGTCCAACGGGATGCTTACTGGGAAGTAAAATAATTAAATCTCCTAGTAGAAAATAAAAGGATTTTTCTCAGATCATAAATTTCTGTTTGGGCTAACTAATTTTTGCATGCCCAGGACTTTGATGACACTTTCAGGGCCACAGTTTTTATTACTCTCTAACAGAATACCAGGATATCCATAGGGTCACTCATTGCCAAGACACATCCCATCCATTAAGATTTGAAGCTGGCTACAGGCTCCACAGGGAGTCATCTTCCTAACTGCTCTGTCCTTTCATGGTGTACTGTACATAATGTTTTCTTTGTAAGGGTCATATTGTTTCCTCCAAAAGTAACCCGTTTTCATCATCTTAGTGCATTTTTATACATGGGCTTGAAGTCCTTGTTGGGTACTGGCACAGTATGGATTGTCCACTTTCAACATCTTCACCTCAGGATCATTTTGTTTTTATTGTTCTCGTTCAAGTATGCCACTTCCGATTATTCTGCCCCCAAACCACAATTTAACAATATGTTCTCTGAGAAGTGAAGCTGCAAAAGTTCCCTTAATTTGTATCCCTGCTCAGCAATAGTACTTTTTATTGTTTCCTCTCATATCCCTCAGACTGACATATATTTCTGTCTGCTGTGCAATATTAACTTTAGGAGGGCCAATATATAGATTTTTTTCCTAACTGTGGGTAAAAGCAAACAAAAAGAAAAAAGACTGGAAGAAAATCACTGCTTGGACTCTCCAACTCTTGCAGAACAGTTTGCTTTGAAGGTGTTTAGGTGGCCTGCTGGATAAATGCTTAAATGCATCACAACTTTTGGTGTATCTTCGCAGTACCTGCATGGAGCAGTATTGAGCTGAGAAAGTGAGTCACAGAAGCAGCATCCATCCCAGGGCACACAGAATTCTTGCAGCAAATGTCCCAAGTTCCCAGCTACTGCTGTTTGCTCCTGCTTTCTTTTTCCAGGGTACTCTGCTAAAGTAGCAGCTGAGTTGCAAGCACAAGCAAGAGGAGGCAATTAACTTCTCTTAACTTTTATCTTTGGCCTTTATTTTCCATATAATTTGTTTACAGTTCTGGTGTTATCTAACAGGAAGTTGGCCAGAGCACAGGAGTAGACAGGTACAAGTTCAAATGCTGAAAACTGTACATCCTCATCTCTAACATGTTTAGTTCAGATGTTCATCATTCCAAGATAAATCCCATTTTGTCATTTACAAAATCTTAACCAAATGTTCTTGTTGTATCGACATTGTGTGAGATATTTCTGTAGAGTTTCAATCAGAGATTCTGATACTGTAGTGAGAATAAGTATTTATATTTCAACTCCTTTAATTCTTCAGTTCTTCAGTTAAAGGTCTTAGAGCACTTTCCCACTCCTAATTAATCCTCAAGCTATAAGTAGTTCAAGAACAGAGCATCTAATCAGTGTCCTGGTTCTTGGGTCCCTTCAGACAGAATCCTCACTAAAGGGTGGCTTGTCCTTAAGTGCCCAGCTGAGCTCAGACTCTGTGGAAGTTAGTTACCAGGTATAAATGTGATGGGATGGCAGACGTTTCCCTGCTCATGGTTACTGCTGACCTGAAGTGTCATTGCTGTTCACACCTTCAGAGTGCCCAGACAGTGCAGGAATACGCTGAGCATGACAATCCCCTCAAAGCAAGTTTGCCAGGGAGCCATCACCTGTAGCTACCCAAAAGGGTTTCTGGTGAGCGCTGAAATTAATTGTTCTGACATTAGAGCCAAGGCAGTAAATCTGCAGTTTCAGCAGTCTTGTGAACCATGCAAGGCTACAGATGACTCCTGCTGAGCTGAAAGAGGGTTTTCCATATCCTAAAAAGATATTTATTTCATCCTTTCTTTTCAGAGCAATACTTTGTTCTGATGCTGCTGTAATTCCATGTATTATTTCTTGCTGGGAGGTACTTTCCTGGCACATTCACAAGTAATGGCAAAAAACTGCAGAAGCAAATTTGCAAGAATGCTGGCACAGATCTAGCTTGAGTATCACCTGCTGTCCTTCCTTGGCTTGTCTGAATCCTAAACTGCTTTGCATGTTCAGGCTCCAGGAACAGCATAACCATGGAGTTCAACATGAGTAGGTTAAATTCACTCGTGGTGTCATCTAAGCTAGTTCATTTGGAGCTTGTATCTACACTGCTCTGCCATCTGCATTGTACTTAGTCATCCAGGCTTCAGATTTTCTTTCCTGGAAGAAAACTGTAGGAGGGGAAAACTTAATCTGAGAGTGTGTGCGTGCGTACTGATTCCTGTGCTGGCTCCTTGTCACAACCAGTGCAGAAGGCGTCCTCAGGCGATGCCACTTATTTTTTGCAATCTACCACAAATGCAGGCCTGGATTTCACTGTTTCCTCATGAAGACTGTTTTGTGTGTTTGCTTTCCTTTCCATGGATAGTCCCTTGCAGTACTGACACAGGACTCTTCAACAAAACAGCTCTGCTTTCTCCGCCATGCATACTCTGCCTCTCATGCTGTGCTCTCTAGAACCAGCAGAAAAGAGGGTGCAGCTGGGTGGGGGTCTCTTCTTCCCTGTAACAAGTAGTAGGACAAGAGGAAATGGCATCAAGTTGCATGAGCGGAAGTTAGATTAAATATTAGGAAAAATTTCTTCACTAAATGTGGTCAGGCATTGGAACAGGCTGCCAAGGAAAGTGTTGGAATTTCCAGTGCTGAAAAGGTTAAAAAAGCCCTGTAGATGTGGTGCTTAAGGATATGGTTTAGTGATGGACTTGGCAATGATGGGTTAATGGTTTGACTCAATGATTTTAAAGGTGTTCTCCATCTGTATTCTGTGATTTTTACCGTGATGTCTGTAGAGTTGTTGCTTTCCCCATGTGTCAGTACTTGCTGTAGGTAACGTGAAGGACTATGCCAAGCTGACAGATTTTCATCACCATCCTCAGAGGAGTCAAGTGTATCATTCCTGTGCTGTACTTCTTCCCAAATCAGCCACCTACTCCTCCCACCACAGAGTGCACGCAAAGTTAAACTGCGAATCCAAGGAGGATCTTCATGGTTCCACCATTCTGTGCCATTCAAAGCTGTTAACTCGTTTGCTTCCTGCATCAGGGAGGTGACTGTGGGACCTTCTGTTTGTGTAAAAGAGGCTTGTCTGGTTTGCTACTACATTTAAACTTTTAGCTAATAGAAAGTGCATCTTTAGCTATTTTTCCAGCTCGTAGAGCTATTGAGCCCTTTATGATTTCTTTTGGATTTTATTATCAAGCTTCAGACAAATTTAACTCATTTAATAGGGAACAGCAAAAGGAAAGACAAAGTTCAATGGAAAATGAAATTGGAAAAAACAAAACAAAAAATGCAAACTAGTTCTGGGTTTTGAACTATCTCGTCCAGGTTTGTCAGTGCTTTTCACCAGCAGAATTAATCTAAGCCGTACAGGAAATAAACATTTTTATGAAATCTCAGACTGTTCCTGTGATATCTGCTGACTTATTAATGGATTGCTGTATTATTCCAGGTTCATGGGGTACTATAAAAGGGTTTTCAAATCAAATCAAATCCAGGCAGCCTCTCCAGAGGCTCTAGGGAAAGTGCCATCTGGCCTTCCTTCCTTTTAGCTGCACTTCTTTATTACTAATAGGATCATTCATATTCTTAAGACTATGAAGCCACCATTAGGAGAGATCAGGCTTCCTAACTAGCAAAGCAAGTTCTTGTCATTGCCCTTGATCAACTTAAATTGCTCTCTTGGGCATCTGTTCGTTCAGACCTAGCTGAATATCCTTTTTAATTCTCATTTTTCTGTAGTTTTTCAAACACAGTCCTCATTCAGAAAGAGGACTTGAGCTTTCACTCTGCACTTGTAGCAAAAGAGATGACACTTGAGGAACGAAAGAATTGTAGTACAGAAAAATATTATTATGGCAATAGCACTTGTACAGTCCTTTACATCTTCAAAGCCCTGTGCCAGCTAATTTATTAATTAATCTAAATATCCACTTTTATTCACTTGTACTTATGAGGATTAATCTTAGAAACTGAAATTCTATTTAAAAACTGTCCTTACATGGAATTTCATGTGTGCTACATTGAAAGAAAATTAATTGCTCCATTGCCTTGCTGTGGCAACTAAAATAATTTACATTGTCACTGTTGTTTATTTTGCAGTGTGGGATGTATATGAGCTACAGGAATGAAATCTGTCTGACTCAATGTGTACTATTTTACCATAGATTTATAAAAGGACAAATTCTCATTGGATTCAGGCCACAGACAATGGAGTAGTTTATGAAACTTGTAAAGCCTCTGTGGTGTCAGCTGGAATTAAAAGTTTGATAGATTTCTGTACGTAAAAGGAATGATGATTCTATCACGTTACTACCCTTCAGGGCGTTTAGGGGAGGAAATTCCCTGTAACTAGGGAGTGCCTTTATCAAGTGTAATAAAAGACCTTTACAATTATGCTTAGCTGATTTTGATTTGAAGAAAGGTGGATCTCAGAATTATCTAAACTCATACAGATTTCATGGTAATACTCAACTAGATTAGGGAGGGAGGGCTAAATTAGTGCCTTTGCTGGGAGGAAGGTGTGGGAAGTGCCTTGCAGCCCTTGCTATTCTTTGTCCTATGAGGGGCCCAGGAGAAGCTGAGCTATTGTAAAGTGATGCAGACTGAGGCAGAGCAGTGGGTTGAGCCTGTGATGAAAGGGAAAACACCTGTATGAAACAAAGTGTTTCACACCCCCTGATCCCTGGAATGCTTAGATTTCCTGTTATTATTGTTCTTCTTGGATGATACTGTCTGATAAATGTCCTGTCCTTTTTTAAATCCTGCTGGGCTCTTTGCTTCAGAGATACTCTCTGACAGTGCCATCAAAAGGCTATCAGATAAAAAAGTGTAAATCCAGGGTAAAAATGTATCCAGTGTAAGTCTGACAAAAAAATCAGTAAAGGAATTGAAAATTGCTAAGCGCAGGGCACTGAATATATACCTCTTTACTTTGCAAGATGGCATCTTGAGCCACATGGCAAGGATCACTAGCCAGAGCATTGGTCATCCATACCATCTGGTGTAGCCTGGAAATTATCTCTGTCTGTGCACATTTTTTCCACCTGAAATTCCAGGTCCACACTGTGGAGATCCTGGAGATCTAGTTTTGCTTCGTTGAGGTGCAAGTTAGCAGTACTAGCTAATTTGTGATCTTGATGGTATCAAATCTGCCTGTAGTTCTTCTCAATTTGCAGTTACCTTTGCTTCTTCTGCTCTTGTTATTCCAGCTGAACGCCCTGATTTTTCCACAGTGATCTGTGTGCTCACTTTAGACAGCAAATGAGATATCTATGATGTGTAGTCAATATAGTCCATGTGATTATGGAATAAAGAAGTAATGTTTTGGTAGCAAATGGGAGCACTTTTGCCTTGGTTTTTTTTGGGGTTTTTTTTTTTCATTTTTAGATCATTTCTATTTTGCAGCTTGAAGTGAAGAACATCAGAGTCAATACCAAATTTGTTCGTTACAAATCCCTTAAAATACATACTCTATATATATATATGTAGGTATACAGAAATCTGGCAGCCATATGGGATTTTCACACACCTGTCAGTGGAGTGAGTACGTTTGAATGTGAAATCTCACATTCTGCACCAGAATGTAAGAACAGAGCCCCAGGGACATGGGTGGTGTGTTGAGCGTGTCAAATCACCTCAAAGGTAGCACTTTTACATTGTTGACTATTATGGCAGTATCAGCTGTATTACCCACAAAAAGGAAACATGGAAGCCAGGATAGCTAATTGAAAATTGCAAGTAAGTGTGAAAGAAGGTAGCAATTTTTCTTGGAATTGTGGCTCTTATGTAATACCGCAGACTGTGGTTTATGCATGCCACCTACACACAGCTATGAAATATTGCTGTGGCTTACATTAGTGAGATGTTGGTCACTTTTACAAACATTTTCTTCAGTAAATGGGAGCTGAATTTCAGTGTGAATGTTATGTTGGTCAAGGACATTCAACCAAGCATTGCTTGTCTCTTACTCATGCAGCAGCAAATTGTTACAAGGCAGTGTCATGTTTACAAAAATCCTTGGGAAGCCTCTCAGAGTCTGAATGGTTAAGGCAAAACAAAAAGCAAAATGGGGCATTCTGGCACATATGGTTTGAAACTGTATTTTATGAAAAATAGGTCAGATAATCTTAATTAGTGCACAAGACAACAAACCGTTGTAATCAGGCCATTTTAGGGAACCTCCATGATATGCACGTGAAATGTGTAAACCCCTGGCTCTAAAAGCCAAATCCAGTAGCACAGATTTTTTTTTTCTTCCTAATGAGCCAGGGTTTATCATTTGGAATATTTTCTGCCCATATTGGATTATTCTCGGTCAGCATTGCTGGAGAATCCAATTATTGGGTCTCAGCTGTCCTTTCCTCTGAGAAAGACAGAGACATCAAAACCGTTACTCTGATTAAATCCTGACTTGTCTCCCCTACACTCTGCCACCCCACTCTAGAGAGCCTTTCTTTCACACAGGCTGCTATAGTAAGAGCCAGCAGCACATGCAGAAACACTGCTCATGCCTCTGGCCTTCAGTGATTTTTTTTTCTCAGATAGTAAAGGTGCTGAACACAAAGAGACAAATGAGGAATGGGGTGGAACAAGCAGCTGAGAACAGGAGGAAAGGGATATATATATATATATAGGACTAGCTTTTGCTATGCATGAAATGCAACACCCTGTTCCCACATTGTGACGCACATCAGTCGGTCCAGATGGTGAGAAGGGTTGGGTTTCTGCCTGGGGCTGCCGGCACAGGCTTCATTTGCATTCCTCAGCCCAGTTGTTCGTGGAAAAGCATCCAGGCAATGCACAACCGCTCACACAACTGTGCTCACCTTCCCAAGAACAACATTTCTTCTTGGCAGCAAAAACTGGGGGAGTTTTACAGGCATGGTAAATGAAAGGAGCTGGATCAAGTGTTCAGGTTCCAAATGGAACCCTCTGAGAATCATCACCAGCAATGTAGAAATAGAAAATCCTCTTGAATAAATTGTTCATTGCCACTCTGCACTCACACAAATAGCCTCGAGTTTGTAGAAAACACATACAAAATTCCTAGAGTTCAATTCTGAAACACTAACTTCTGCCCCATCGTAAAAAATTGCCATACAAATCCCTTTCCAGTGACTGATCCCTGGCTGTATTTTACCATTACCATAACCAGTTTTGCATGTTAAGGGCCAATTGTGAGTGTTAATATGTGGCATTTGTGCATCAATTGTGATTGTTATTGCTGTAATTAATCCCATTTTAAAATGTTCAGTTTGATTGATTGTTTTAATGGCTCTAGGCTTTAGGTGTTTGGTTCTGTTATTTTGTATCTATACATGAACTTTATAAACAAGGCAAGCATGTGGGGAAAAGAGAACGTTAGAAAAGTGAAAAATGTTCTTAAAATCTTTCAGCATTTTTAGGAGGATTTTAAAATGGGCATAGAATTTCACCTAATAAGTATATTGCTTTTAGCAGTCATTCTGCCTGGAATGATGCTTTTAGGTTATCCGTGCTAATGTCCCTGGAATTTGCCTGAATAATTTCCATTCATGATAGTAGAAGTAACGAACCCTGTGTTAGACGCTAAACGAGAGCTGTGTCTTTAAGAAGGGGAGATTTTATGAGGATTTAAAAAAAGAAATCATGAAAATTGTTATCTAGAGGATATCGAAGCTACATTTTACTACCGCATTAAGAAATGTTTAAGTGAAGAATTTGTATTGGTAGATGGTTTCTTCTCTGAGTTTTGCCTCTCCCCCGAGTGCAGTTGATCATTCCACCTTAACAAGGTGCAGTGATTGACAGGTAGAGATGTTGCACAGAGCAGAAGGTGGGAGTGTGCTCTATTGGTTTGTGCTTGTACATCCTGAGCACCAATTACTGTCACTGCTGCCAGCACTGATGTGTTTATCAGGATGAGTTATAGCAGAATATATGTACACAGGCAGTGTGTATGCCGGATGACCACCCCCTGTGATGTAAAATATGAGAGTCTGGGAGCTACCGTTTTATAATTCATCAGGTTCAGCAACTGAATGTTGTTGGTTGGCTTAGTTATAAAGGCAAGTGTGAACCGAACAGCAGACAGGAGCATCTTGCATTGAGAGTCCTGCGAAGCTGCATTTGGTGACTGGGCTCCGCTTTTGTTCAAGTGAATTCAGTCCTCGGTGAGTGATGGGGGTTCTGTCGAGCTAAAGCTGTTATTATATAAGCTGAGGAAACCTGCCTGCTAGTTTTATGTGTATTTTGCTGCTGGAAGTCCTTGTCTGTGGTTGTTTTTAGATTTTGCAATATTTTCAGTTGTGTACGTTACTGGCACAAAATGAGATGAAAAGAAAAATGCAATGATGAATTATTCACCATCGTGCTGCGAGGATCTCTTTCCTAGCTAAAGTTACTTTCCTTTAGTGAGTGTGTTGGGGGTTCAAAGAGCTGCAAATCAGCAAATCCACCTGTCATTAAATTGCTTTTATTAGTGGTTAAAGAGAGTGATAGCTGTGGCTTTTGTAACAACAGGAAGGAAAAGAAGGAGCAAATATCAGAAGCATTTACAAATTCTTTGCTTTTTTTGTACATGTGGCTTTTCAGATGCAGCATTAAATCTTTTGTGTGCAGTGAGGGGCTGCAAAGAATTTGAATTGTAGAGCTTTTTAATTAGATAATCAGTAAAATGGTAGCATCTTTCTGATTTTGTGGTAATATGCTTAGTAGCACATTAAAATGAATGATTCCCCATCTTGCATAACAACAGTGCTGAAATATGTGTAAGATGAAAGGCAAAGGGAGACTTTGAAACAAACTGTGGAAACATGCTATAGCACAGCTAGGCAGAGAAAGGTATATTTCCTGTAACATCTGCATGACTTCTTGAATTTCACCTGCTTTAGATTCTTTGCTCAAATTATCACTAGCTTCTTTTTGACCTCTGTGTTTTTTCAAGCAAGCTCTGTTAAACATATGTCGACATTATCTTGCCAGTAACCCTTAAAGATCAGTAAGCCTGCAATTTATTTGTTGTTTTAATCAGAAAGGAATTGAAAAGCAGAATTTATGCAACTGAAATATTAAGATTACCATACAATACCTATATGTCTCCTCAGGAGAGGCAAGTGGTCACGAATAACAATTTCACTTTTTCTTTTATCAGTAGCGGTATTATAATCATTGCTTCTGACTCTTTGTACCAGGTTTGGGGTTGTTTTTTTATTCTCTGTGGGTTGGAGAAGCAAGTTTGTTGTATCAAAATATCAAGAGAGCTTGGCAGAGCAGCACCTGTTGTCTTATTGCTGTATTATTAATAGTTGGAGAGGGACACTTCTCTTCCAGAGATCTCTCACCTGCTATCAGTCCGAACTGTTTACTCTCTAGTGATTTAGACTTGTATTGTGACTTCTCACTTAGAAATAATTTGTTCAGTGAGTTATATGGGAAGAATCAAAGCTGCAGGACTGATCCTGGTTTGATTAATAGGATGTCTTGTTTTAGTATCAATGTTTATTTAAACAGAAAGACTATTGGCAAAGTGGCCTTTGCAATTGATTTCCTTTGCCGAGCAGATTTGCACTTACTCTTTCTAAATCATAAATTTGAAAAAATCAGAATTTTTTGTGATGATTATTTCCTGGCAGCCTAGCAGACTAGAGCCTATTTCTAGGAAAGAGTGTATACCTTTGTCAGCAGTACTTTATTTAAGAGTATTGCACTGCTTTTTAAGCATTCAGATCTATTTTCAGTGACCCCTGTGCTAGCAAATGGGTTTCTTGAAGTGTGAGCTTCTGGCTTTGCAAGTTCTCCTCCTTTCAGAAATCTGTGATACTGCATCCATCTGTCTAGGCATTTATATTGCATGCATCACAATGGTGTAATCTCAGCAATGTGAACATTAACCATGTAAATGTATGTACTGTAATTTAGGAAGTATAAATTAGGACAGGAAAAGCAACCCTAAAAGGAGAAAGTTATGATATGGGCATATGGGCTCTTGTGGGAACCAGAGATCCAGACTTGCTATTTGTTATTACACAATAAATTAAGCTGACAACTAGTTCAGTCTCCAGGCAATGGTATGGAGGCTTGGGCACAGATGAGACCAGCTTCTCAAAGTTCACTCCAAGGAAAATCACCAGAGGATGTGGCAAAAATCCCAATTTCTCCTGGGTGCATGCCTACTCCTCCTTTGTGGTCATAATCCAGGAGGGATGCTGAAGGGAAAACAGCAGTGACTAAGAATTGTATTCTACATCATCTCAATGTGGAGGACACAGATGTTTTAGGGGGATATTAGTTTGGTGCTGTGATCCATGCCTCCCACCCGGCAGTAAGTGACAGCAGTGCTCTCCGTGGAGTGCTGTGTCTGAAATGCCCTTAGTTACCAGGGCTGGTCCAGCAAGCTGCCGTCCCTGTTGTTAGTGTTACACCCTGTTGGAGACACTCTGCACCACATCTCCGAGAGTATTTTGGCTCCCTGTCCATTTCTGATCAGAGGTAATGTTTTAGGATTGATGCATAGCACTCTCAAGTAGCAGAAATCTGCTCTCCACGAGGAATCTTCCTCTGCTTTTGCCTTTTGGTTACAGGTGAAACCAACCAAGGCACCTGTGTTCACATTATCTTTTGCATAAAATGTAGATGCCCAGGAAAATACCTTAGATAACAGTCCTTAGCTCAGGAATTGATCTTTTTATCTTTTATTCTCTGGTCTGAAACACCTCCTGTTTGCTGACCTTCAGGTTTGCTGTGAAGTCCCACGGCAGCTGGCGGTCAACATTCTTGACAAAATAGATTATTGGATAAGCCAGCATTAGTTTTTGGAGTGTTATTTTTTGGTTTGTAGTAAATATAGCTGATGTGTGACTGTGTAGTTGTACAACTGTACCCTTTGTGTAAAAAGTGATTGGAGATTGCAGCAGGGGTGTGTAAACTCACATGCTTGTATGTCTGATACACTCCTATCTTGCTCTTTCAAGCACACAGTACAAAAACTATGGTTTTAAATAGAGCAATGCATCTATAATACTGAGTCTTGAGACAGACAGAAAAATCTAATGCATAGAATTGAAAGCTGTTAACGATATATTAGCTCTCTTACTTTTCATTGAAGAGACTGATAAAGTGACACTGTGCTATTTTTAAGAATTCTCAGGTTTGAATTCAGTATTCAAGATGGGTGTGAAACAAAGCTGAACAGACACTGGCAATCATAATGATGTGCTTTCAAGGTGAGGGCCTTCAGTGGAAAAATTGGTGAAATGATAGGTTAGACATGTAGTATCCTCAATGTTGGGAATAGCCACTGTAACTTTATGGAAAGGAAGAAATAGAATATAGTAAAGGATGACAATGTGTCAATGGAAAGCAGTAGAGGTTTTTGAATATCCAGAAAAATTAGGTGGAGAGACTCCGTTTTAAAGGATTATCAAACAGTGCATTAGAAGAATAAATTTGGCAGCTGGAGCAGAGAGAGAGAGCTTGTTCATATACACAGCATGCCCTTTGATGTTGGTCTGTTCTTCGTACTGTGAGCGAAATACATGTAAAGGTCTAAACCTGCAGAAGAGATTTGTTAGGTTTTATATGATCGCACAATCAGGAGGAGATATTCAAGTTATTAAACCATGAAAGATTGACTTGTAAGCAAAATACATCTCATAAATGCTAAGTTCAGTTTGTGGATTCAAATTCTTGGGTTGTTTTGTGGCTCCTGGTGTCTTGGCATCTGGATGCATTATGCTAATATTTTTTAAAAGAGGGGGGAAAATGAACTATTAATGTAAGTAGTCTTGGCTGGGAAAAAAAAAAACAAACCATAAAAACACCTTCCTTGCTACCTGATGGTTAAAATGACAAAAAGATCTGTCAGTCCTTGGAACCTCACAGGTGAAATGGGTGTGCTCCAGGGTAGTAGAGCTGATTCTGGAGAATTCAGCACCAGCAATCAGTAGGAGCCAGATGTCAGTGAAATAAAGTGATAAAAATTACCTATTCTTTGTATGACATTTAATGTAGTCTAGAAGATCAAAAACATGAAAAACATTCATCAAGAGACCTTTCCAAGAGATAAGCAGCTCACGTCAGCTCTCGATGAAGTTTTTCCATGTTTTCAGGGGGCATCCGTGGTCAGAAGGTTGCTGGTTCCAATGGCTGAGTCTCCCCTACAGAACAGTTACAACCTATGGAGAGGCTGCCCATAAACAGAGGTGTGGGATTCCACTCACATCCAGGATCATCTCTAGTAAAGGCCCTACAGCTTTGCGTCCTTGCAGGCAGGGCTTGGATACATGTCCCAAGAAAGCTGCACTGGAAGTTCCTGTGCATTCCTCTAGGTGAACACTTTTCATCTTTTTCATATCATGACCATATGTAGGAAAAAAAAAAAAAAAATCTGTGGAGACCCTCTTATATAGCCCCACATGAAAGTGGCTGCTGTAATGCCATCAAATTGCAGGCTGAAGGCACTCTGAAATACATGCTGCTTCTCTCGTCCTCGTCTTTCTGTCCTGCCTGGAATGTTTGAAGATGGAGAACATTTGTCTTTCCACTTGCAGTAAGCCAACAGGAGTGATGCTCCTCTGCAGCAGATTCATTTGTTGTCTGAACAACAGTGGCACACTGTCTTCTGTCCTGTACAAAGTTCTAATTAGTGGTTGGTGGCCTAAAGCTTAATATTAATATACAAATTTTATTTTGCACTACAGGGAAATGCTTATGGCATCAACAACTTTCCACCCAGGAATTACCAATGTGTTCACTCAAAAATCAGCCTGATAAAACTGCAGATGGAGTCCTCATTCCCAGAATACTTCCAGAGTGTTAGCAGAAATCTCCTATTATTTTAGCCAGGCAGGAGAATAATCTGGATTGACAACAGTTTTTTAAATCCTGAGCATTAATGTCATCTTTACATCCCTCTGGTCAGTGTGTTATGCTTGAAGAACCTGCAAAGTGACAGAGTGAGACATGGGGTGTCCCTTCTAATTCCTTACTGTACTCCTGAGGAGATGTGTCCCATTTGGGAGACAGGAGGAACCCCCACTCTGTGAGCATGATTTGCAATATTGTTTATGCTGGGCTTTAAGGAAAGGGATTAGTGCAGTTGCATTTGAGCTAAGCAAATGCTAATTTAAGAACCCGCTATTATCCCTTTTGTGTGTTGTGGTAATAACCTTTAACATCATAAAATAATAAAGAACTGATTGAACTGTGTTGTGAGCAGCCACATGCTGAAACTGAACAAGTGAGCAAGCCAGGCAGGCTAATCTATTCACTTTGTTGTGGGGGGTTTTTTGTTTGTTTTGTTTTTTCCTTCTATAGCTATTTATTTCTATATTTTAAAGAAATTTTACTCCCAGAAGCATTTTTTTATTTGTTCAGTACTGTTTTCCCCGAGAAAAAAAAAAATATATATCCACAGCAGCAAGTAATACTAGTGGCATCTAAGTAAAGTAATTAAATATTATTCACTAAAGATAATCTCTAATTCCTTTCAAAAAGTCTACTTGTAGGTTTTAAGAAAGTGTAAACATAAATACAGTATACAGTACCTTTTCGTGTAAATGGTATTTTATTCTCTCTGTATTTATTTACCATACTGTTAATCTCAGTTTGTTTATAGGAGTAGATCTTTGTCCCTCACTACCGAAATATTCCTTGTGAAAGGAATCTATTATTCCAGATAGAAAAGTGATAATAGGCAAAATCATTATCTGCTCTCAATGTTCCATGGACTATCCTTGCCCTTCTCAGGCACGCGTTTCTGGTAGACCTTCCATGGGAAAATGACAGTGCATACTGGCTGCTGCTGGCTTTGGGTTGGGCTATAGTCCAGAAATACAAAATAAAATTATTAGTAGGTAGCCTTAGGTGAAACTCAGCTGTTACCTGTAGTGGTCTGTATTTCTTCTCTTTGAGGTGCAACCACAAGTGTTAAATAATTTGGTGAAATGCACCCATCCAACTGAGAAACAAGTTTGAGAGGAGGGCAAAATAGCACTCCTCCATTCAAACCAGGTTTTCCAGGTGTGGAATTAGTTTCATTTCACAATTCTTTGCAATTTGTTAGTTTAAAACCGTAACATTTTCTGTAGATTTTCTAAAATGTTCTTATTTGAATTTTAGGAAGAGTTCTGTAATACTGAAGGCACTTCAAATGTTTCCTTTTCATGTTAGGTTTCTTCTATTTCCATTCAAATTTTATCATCTTTGAATTATAATGGTAGACTGATCAAGTTGTACAAGATTCATGTAACAGCTTGACAGAGAAACCTGGATATTTTTGTGGTAGCAATTACATGTTGGCCTTTTAAGGTGATGTGGTGCAAATATTTTGCACTCAAATTTCTTTCTTTGGTTTTTACTCTTTCATGTCTTGCTACTTGCACCTGACCACTGAAATGAAAACGCTCATGTTCAGCTTTCTCCCATCTTTTCAGAGATGTGAATAAATCCTGCTTTGTTTTTATTAAAGCCACTTCAGTGCATAGGTGTTGAGTGTAGGGATCTGAAACAGGAAAATCGAAGTGCTAGAGGACAGAAAGCAGGAAGGACTACATCTTTTTATGCATTTTTCAGTGGAATTACTGTGAAGTGCCTTTGTAAATTGTAGTTCAGTTTTATCTACCAACCATAAACTAGTCCAGCTTTTGCCTGCCCTACACTATTAATAAGACTTGAAATCCAACATTTCTCTTCAATTGAGTGAGATATTTATTATAAAATGTGGGCTGGTTGCTGGCCAGAGAAGCACCTAAATTTATCAAGATTGAAACACTGAAATTTTCTGTTTCAGTTTCTTTTTGGTGTGCTTGTTTAATAGAAGAAGAAAAAAGCTTAGTCTACAGAAGTTGCCTGTAGACCTGTCAACTCAATCTTAAGATATGTTTGATAAAGAATTATTTATTTGTATTTATCATAAGAGGTGTTCGTAAGACTTGAAGCATGGGAAGAAGAATTAAGTAAATTAAGTAAATTAAGTAAAACAGACTTGTTTTACTTCAAATTAATCAGCTAGCTGGTACATCTTCTTGTGAATCATACAATAACAACACTTTTATCTTCTGTCTTTCTTTTATTCTCTTTACCTTTCCCCAGAGTTAGGTTACCATACCTGAGATCCTAGACTCAGCTGAATTTTGGTACAGTTATTTTTCAAGTATACATGAAGGTAAAATATAAGTTGATATTTTATGTCAATGTGAGGTTCAAAATACCAGAAATATCTGTCAAATTTGTTCAGGCTTATATCCCCAAACATAAATTTGTGTTGAAGACAGAGATCAGTAGAGGGGAAAATATAAATCAAAAAATAAAGACATAAGTAAACAAAGTTGAAAAACTTCAGATTTCCAGAACTGTCATTTGAGGGAGGGAGAAAAGAGGGGCAGGAGAAATTAGTGTTTGAATATCTCTGCTGAAACATGGCATCCCTGCTGGCAAATTGTATTTAGATTAAAAAGTTGATTTTTCAGTAAAGAAATATATTTCATCTGCTGGTTTTCCCAGCAAGAATAGATACTTGAGCTTAATATGCAAGTGAATTACTTGAATTCAAATACTGAAGTCACTCAGTTTAGTAATGGAAACTGTAAAGGTCTAAGCACTGATCTGGAAACATCCAGAGCCTGATTGAGATCTTACTTACACCATTTGCATAGAACTGAAAACCTCTAACTCAAAGACCAGCCTGGGAGCACAAATGTTGTTAATGTGTGCCTTAACCTCTGGTTAACATCTGTGAGGCCTGACTCAGCCTTTCATCTTCTGGTGGATGTGTCTCTTGCTGAGTGTGACTCAAACTATCTGTAGGTCTTTCAGACAAAGTTGTAGTTAATCTGCTCAGCCTGAAGGTCAAGCATGATTTTAATTTAGCCCCTGTTCTGTCCTTTGATTTACGTGCAGCGCTTCTGTAATTGTGACTGGCACCCTCGAGGTGGGTACCATTGGTATATGGAGTTTGTACTGCATAGGGATTCTTTTGGATAATTGTAAATTTTGTTAGCGTGTGATTTGTAAGATCCACCCTCTTTCAGATGAATTACATAAACTGCCATATAAAAATAAACTTAATGTATAATCTTGGGATGTCCATTTTTTAGTGAAGCTCCTTCTCTGACAGGGAAACATCTCAGAGATTATGACACTAACTCCCTGAATTTTTATCTCTTTTTTTTTTGTGAGGTTGGTTAAAGCAGAAAGGAAAGACCACTTGCATGCTGTCAAACTGTATTTGAGCATATGAGATACGTGACATCTGCCACTGAAAATTATGCCCCAGGGAGTTCCCTAAATGTTACTTCTGAAATGTGAAGTGCAGCCACCTCTGCTGATGAAAGGGCAGGAAGATAAATGCCAAACATGGCAATATTCTGCATTAGGGAAAAACCAAATCAAAACAGTATTCATTTTGTATGATAACCAAATATGTTTGTAGTGTGTGTGTGAATAAATGTGGTTTTAAGCACTCACACAGAAATTCTACAAGCTGCACATATTTCAGTGTATTTAATTCACAAAAATATAGTGCTTAGTTGATCTTCCCTAGGATTTGTACTTGGACTCCACCAACTCCAGGTATTTCAAATATAGATTCTTAGTCATCATCTCTGGTGCTAAATGCCAGCAATTATAAGTACTGGTTGACTCATTTCTATACTCCATGAGTTTTTATGGCTGTTATAAAACTTTGAAAATGCTGACAGACCTGCAGCCATTGTGGGCACTGCCTATATCAGGGTTTGATATTAAATATAGCCAGATATTAAACCTTTATATTACTGTACCCAGTTGTTCAATAGCATTGTCACCAGGGAGAATAATGTGAGCCAGGGGACATTAATACAGCTAAGTGTAATATTTTATTTATTCTAATAATCTTTGCATTCTAAAGGACTGAAGTTGTTAACCATAGATTATCTTGCCAGGGGGTTTTAGCAGCTCTGCGTTTCCAAGAGGAGAAGGAGCTTTGCTCATATGTTGCTTTTGTATGACTACAGAAAATTAGAGCTATTGCTTCACAAAATCACAGAATAGTAAAGGCTGGAAGGGAACTGGATCATCTGTTCCAATGCCAGCCACTCTAGTAGGGTCAGCAAAGGCAGGCTGCTCAAGGTCACATAGAGCCAAATTCTGAATATCTCTACAACCTGGAAAACCTGTTCCTATATCCAATCATCCTTAGAATAAAAAAGTTTTTTCTAACATTAAAATGGAATTTTCTGTATTTCAATTTTGTCCCAGTGCCTCTTGTTCTACTGCTGGGAACCACTGAGAACCTTCTTCTTTACAGCCCTTCTTCAGGAAGTCAACAATGTAAACTGGCTAAAATCTTTGCCATTTGGCACTACTGTCCCTGCTTGACCAAACCATTCCCTAGTGTTTAAGATATGACATCCAATAAGTCTTAAACATGGCAAGGAGGAGCCAGACTTCCAAAATACATGTGAATCCTTCTCAGTATTTTGAGTACTCTTAGGCTCTTCCCAGATGGGAGGTCCCTGACATTACTAAATATCATTCTTGTTGTTCAAAATTTAAATTAGAAAACACTACTTTTGTCCAATACCTTTTCTCTTTTGTTCAGATCTGCCAAATGCTTGCTTAGAAGTTAAGTTCACATTGAAATTCTGGTGGGTAATGAGAATTCTAGATTTGACTGCTATTCATCCTTCTATAGATGGTAATTATTTCTGAATCTGCCTGCCGGAAATTAAACAGAATCTCATGCAAACAAAAGAAACCTTTTCTTAATTGGAAGACTTGCCTACATGGCACAGAGTGTGAAAACAAAAGTGTGCTTTCATAATCTTGTAGCTGGCTTCGGCATTGGGTTGACTGATTAAAGAAAAATCCTCTATGAATAGAGTATGGCCTATATAAAAGAAGTTAAAACCTCAAATTTGCTTGCATTTGTTAGCGTCCTCTTTAGCAGCCTTTCTACCCCAGAGATTTCCCTTCTTTCTTTTCAGTGTAAGTTGTTCTCATTAAGTTTTGTGATTACAAACAAGGCTTAGCAGTGTTAAATGACTAGATATTTTTATGGCCAAATGGGATTACTTTGATAATTGGCTCTGATCTGTTGCAGAACTTGCTCTCCTGTACTTTCTGTATCAAGTCTTGTAACATGACAGAAGTACCATCCATCTGACATTTACCAGGTCCTTTGATCCTGGATCTCTTCAGAAGTTTGGTTTCTTTTCAGCTGTAGACAGCATATCACAGTCCTTCCAGAATTTTTTATTTCTTTTGACATTGTCCATGCTGGAGACTTCGAAACTGTGTCAGGAAATTGTGATGAAGAATGACAAGGCTTAAAATAGGGACATCATCACAGCATTCCATGTGGCCATTTTTTCCCAGGTCTTCAGTCTCAGCCATCATGTAGCCAGGCCAGACTGTACTCTTAGGTCAGCAGTCTTTACTCAGGGGAAGTATTTGTGGCAGATCAAACTTAAGAGAGGTTGACAGAAACCTCCAGCTGAAATTACAGACTGATGGCATGGTGTCATCCACCAGCAATTCTGGCATTTCAGATCCATATTCCTAATGTTTTGTCCTGGCTTAACCCCAGCTGCAAATCAGTCAAATGCAACTGCTCACGTACTCCCCCATGGTGGGATGGGGGAGAGAATTAGAAGGGTAGAGGGGAGACAGACTGTTGTGTTGAGGTAAAAACAGATTGATAGGTAAAGCAAAAGGAAAGCAAACCAAGGAATTCATTAATCACTTCCCACTGGCAGGCCATCAAGCCAACAGTGACTTGGGAAGGCAAACGCCATCCCTCAGTGTGAACTTTCCCCTATTCCTTCTGTTCCCCACAGTTTACATGCTGAGCATCATGTAAGATGACCTGGGATATCCCTTGGGTCAGGTGGGTCAGCTGTCATCCCCTCCTGACTCCATGTGCACTCCCAGCCTCCTCACTAGTGGGTTGACTGATTAAAGAAAAATCAGAGAATCAGCAAAGGACTTGGTGCAAGCCCTTCTCAGCAGTCATGAAAACATTCCTGCATTATCCGTGATGTTTCCAACACAAACCCAAACCCAAGTCCCATACCAGCTACCATGAAGAAAATTAACTCTACCCCTGACAAAACTAGCACAGCTTGCAGTGACAGATCCCTGTAGTAAAGGTTGTTTGGCCTAGGATAAACAGACCAGTAAAGCAGTCAAAACCAAATAAAAACTAAATAGCTTCTTTTGTCTTGTCATGGCCACATGCTGTCTTACAGAACAGAAAGGACCAGTGCCAATACAGTCAGTTTCCATCTACAGGTTTGAGGAGATGCAGAATTCAGAATTATCTTGCACAGGACTTTCATGTACCTTGAAGTGAAGAAATATTGCTGTTCACATTTGTCCACACTAATATGTAATGTATTAATCTTCTTCACCACTCTTTTGATAAGGCTGCACCACTGACAGCTAAACACTTTAAATTAACTCTTGGACTGTGAAAGTTCAGATGTTGCCCTTATGATCTTCCCATTTACTTCTTTGGAAAAACCAGCAAACACCAACTCAGGCTTGGTGCTGTTTATTTAATTTGGGATTCTGTGATGATGCATTGAAGTAGATACTCAAAGAAAGGGAAATCAGGTTCCTTAAGATACTATGGAACACATTGATAAAATTCAGAAATAGTCCCAGAAAGCAGATACGTGACAGAAACCCAGTCTTACTGTATCTACAATCCGATCTAGGGAAAAAACCCTCCTTCACCCCAGATATGGTGTTTTATTTAACCCTGAGCAGTGCAGCCCACCTTTGCCTCATTCTTATGATGTCTGTTCATAATCACAGGATACAAAAACTTTTCTGTATGTAAATGTTTATCTAAATTAATCAGAAATGTAGAAGTTATGGAATCTGAAATTATTTATGACATCCATATCACCAGAAGTGTTCTGTGTAACTTTGAGAAAAGGTTGCTTCTGTGTTTGGAAATCCTGAAGTGGTAAATTTGTCACAAAGTCAGCATTAGCCTGTAACAACAAAAACACCACTCTCTCTGCCAGGGATACTTCAGTGGCTTTGAAAGCTTTACTTGATTAAAATATATTTGCTAAAGTCCTTTCTGTAATGACTGAAAGGTGCCACAGAGTGCTCATAAAACCTTGAATAATCTGTGTATGTTTTCAACTGGCATTATTTTGAATGTAAGAAAAAACATGCATTTTTGTAGCAGCTTGACAGGCTGGGGGCTAATGCACACACAGGACTTTTGTGCCTGTGCTCTGATTTATTTGGAGCAGGGCATGTTTATGGCAGTGCTTCTCTTAACTAGCCAGGAGCATAATCCTGCCAAGTTCTGTTGTCAGTCTGTTGGTAAAAATAATGTCAATAGTAATCAGTCATTGCCCAATTTCATCCCTCCTGCCTTCTTTGCTCCCAAGGCTAGCCACTGTCAGGTGATGCACATTGCCAGTTTTGCTCCAGTCTTACAAGAAAGGGGTTTTCCCTCACCACTTTCCTTCAGCAGCATGTGACTATTGGCCACACGACTCTTTAATCTCCTACAGGAAATCATAATTTAAAATAAAAAAAAACTTAAAATTTAAGGAAGAGGAAAAATCTACCTTACAAGCAGCCAACTGTTTGGATAAATGTCATGCTTGGCCTGACATTTCTTGCTGCTAGTCCCTGGATAGCCCAGTGAGCAGGGACTGGAGCCCAGAGGGTAATGGGGGAAGACATGTAAAGGTCGTTGTGATTATAGTGAAGGAGATACTTTAAAGCAGAATATGAATATAAAACCTTGCAAAGGCTGGCATGCAAATTAAAATGTAAATAAGGTTGACAAGCTTTCCAGCAAGACATCAAACTGCCAAAGGGCAAATCTGTCTTCTCCAGGCCTTTTCTGCCCTTCGTGAGCATGCTGCAGCTGTTTCCTCAGCCAGCAACAATAGTAACCTCTAGGGGAAGGAGGAATAGGAAAGTCATAGTGATTCTCAGCAGCTGTCACATTTGCAATAGTTTTTCTTCAGAGTATTTTATAATCCTTTTTTTTTTCCAGGTTACTTGCCTTAGAAATTTAGGTTACACAAGCACAAGAAATGAATAAACAAAAAGATGTGTATATACATGAACAAGCTTCAACAGCAGTCTTAGAGCTCTGAAATTCTTCATGAAAAGCTACATGAAAACAGGGTAATTGTGAGAGGCTATTCCACATTGTTGGCATAATTAGATAACAAAAAAATGGAGAAAGTGAGGGGAGAAAACAGAAACAGAGTCTGTGATATAGGTCCTTCATTGAATTGTATTTAAACTGTAGCAGAAACTAGAAAAGGTTGATAGGGATGAGAGAGGCTTTTGCAGATGGAGCTGAGCTAGAAGTCACAAGATAAGAAGTCTTGCAATTCTCAGAATAGATTCACCTGCAGCATCCAGGTGTCAGATATGTGAGTAATGACTATTATTACTGCTTTGAGAAGCCTGCTTTAATTTGGTTTTGGGTTTTTTAACGAGAGGTTTAATTCTTTCTGTTTTAGCATCTGGCAGAAATTTATTTGTGTATATTTAAAAACATATGTGCATTTAACCAGCACTTTCCTCTGCATCCCTTCCCACCCTTTGAAGGGTGCTGCCCTCCTTTGCCTTCAGAGCAGCTGCTTGGCACATCCTGCACGGCAATGCCAGCTGCATGGCAGACCTCTCCAAAGCTGATTTTTGTTTCCCTTTGTCAGTGCACGACACTTGCTGCCTGTTGGGATGCTTTTAGAGGCCTCCTGTGCCAGCCATCTCCAAACAGGAATGGTTTGCTGCAGTAATAGTGTCTGCTAATGTCTCATTACAATCAATTTAAATGCTTCAGTTCCACTGAGAGCTAATAACACATGAAAGTCAAAGGAGGCTCATAATTTCAAAGACACATATTTTTTTGTAATGAACAGAACTATTATGCCCTGTTGAAAGTTGAGTATAAAAGATTTCAAAGCCATGTTTGCAGTGTCATTAGGACCTCTTCATATGTGTCTTCTAAGCTTGAAATTGCAAGGTATTCTTGGCTTTCTGTTTACCTTTAAGAATATAACAAACCTTTCTCTGTTGTCCTTCGCAATTTTGCACAATTCCTTTTTAACAGTATTAAAAAATTGAACTGTACAAGCCAGTGTGACTTACCTAGCTTCTAGAGAGCTTCACATCACATTTTGTAGAAAAAAAGAGCTTGTTTCACTGCCCTTAATTCGCTTTATTGTTTTCTCTCCCAGCTCAGCCTCCCCTCACTTGATTTTCAACTAAGTGGCCTTGTGAAAAGGAAAATTAAAATAATGGTAGCAAAATGCACCTGAAATCATAATGGGCCACTCTCCAGATGGATATCTGATGTAAGAGTGGAGACAAATTGGACCCAACAAGTTCAATAGCTGGCAGAATTTAGGAAAATGGGAGAAAAACAAACATGCATATATAAAAAGGAAAATCAAATTTACATGAGTCTCAAACAGTTCATGACCCTGCCAGATCTGGAGTGGGTAGGACACTGAAAACTTTGGGGAAACAGACAAAAGATCAGTGACACTGAAGGAAGGAGAGGAAAGCAGGCTTATGTATTCTTTAAAAACTATTTTACAGTTAATTTAAGAGGAATGGTGGAGTCATGAGGCAGATGATTGAACAGAGGAAAGAGCCGCAGAGATTAACCCCTGTGGACAGGCAAAGAACCAGGCACAGGGCACTCTGACATATGCTGGGCAGTTTGCAAGTGGAGGAGAAGAAGAGCTGCTGCTCACCAGCCCCTGTGTGCTGAGGGCTGTAGGAGGTGCAGGGAGGATGCCCAGCTCTCAGTTGGTCTCTGGTGATGTTATGGATGAGCCCAGAGAGCAGAAAAGGGGGTGGAAGATCTGGAAATCCTGAAGCTTTGAGGCCTTCCTTGCTGTGCAGGGGGTGGGAAAGCTGTGAAGAAAATCTCTCCTCTACCCACTTGTATCCATCTCGTTGTCAGAGCTGACTGAGCCCACTGCTCCTTAAAAACAGAGCTAATCTTCAACTATCATCCCATCAGCAGACAGGGACTGATGAGGCAGTGGAAGCAGAGACACATAGTTTAGTATTACCATGAAATGCAGCGTTCTGTAAGCTGTATTCCAAGGGTGCAACAGAAAGGGTCAAGAGAGGGAAAATCTGGGCTTTGATTTGTTGAGTTGAGCAGACAGGACAGAAGGGCCTCAGAACCCTGCTGTTCTGGGCAAGGGAAAGGCAGGTTGGTCCACCAGGCTCCTCTGTACTCAGAGGGGAGAGAAGGTTCTCTGCAGGATGGTGGCCCTGAACAGAGCTGTGGGTGAGCCTCTCTTTAGGGTCCCTGAAGATTAACCCCAACTGGCTCAACTCAGCCTTTATGATTCACCCTGTCATCTGCCCACCTCAAAGTGGTGGGTGAGAGGCCAGGGAACAAGAAAGGATCCAGGAATGGGGTTAGATTGTGAGGCTTCTGATGTGCTGCCTTCATGTTATTGTGGTGGCACATCTGCAGGAGGATGACCAAAGACTGCAGCGTTGAGCTTAAGGAGTGATGGCTCTAGATGTTCATAAAAACCACTCATATGGGACTGCAGTCCTTTGAAGGAAGTCAAGCTAGGCAAGATGCAAAAGTTAATTTAACACCAGCTGCAAAAAAGAGAGCAAAAAAAAGCCCTAATTAGCCATTCCTACCATAGCCAGTTACTGTCCAGAAAGTGCAACAATAGTCACAGCTATGAGACAGTTTAGTTCAAGCTGTGAAGCTTAATTTGCCCTATTGCACTGACAGGTGATGACAGTGTTTCTGCACCCTAAAGTTAACAGGGAACAGAAATTGTCTGTCCACTGCAAGATGTGACATTTTAGTGGAAGAATAAAAAGCAGCAAGCACAGAAACAAGTTATCTTGCCTCTTTCTGTCCCTTAACACTGAATCACCCTCTGATTTGACTTAACTTCAACCATGTTCTGTCTCAGTCCCCCAGGTTGTTGTTTTTTATTATTTTCCCATCTTGCCTATGACTAACTTGAGAAGAATTTAAGTCCCTCTGAATTATCCTACAATCTATTGGACTTAAGGTTCTGTGCACAAAAGAATTTTCTCTGCTTTCCTATGTGCATGCAGCACCATGCTTTGCCCTAGAAGTCAAACAAAAAGAAAAGGTAACTCATCCTAGAGACAGTCTGTTCTGAGACCAGGAAGGACCTTGACCAGGCTAAAGAACCTGCCCAAATTTTTTATCACATTAATTCGTATGTCAAGAGCTAGTACATCACTTAGTCACTTAGGAGTGAGTTTCACAATGAATTTATCCCAAGAAGATGGAAAACTATCACAACAGTTTTATCACAAGTGAAAGCTAAGATGGGTTTATGTGACATTTTACAAGCTTCAGTGCCTTGTGCAAGTCAACAGGAAAATACTGTTATTTCACAAATGCCACTGTAGCCAGATTGGTTTGGGCATCACTGATCTTGTGTGAATTAGCACAAATTAATTTTCACATTAACCTGCTTAAAGCCATGAACATTGCAGTAGGTACTAGGGGATTCAGTTAATTACAATAATAGTACTTTTGTGCTAATTACAGGGACACACCAAAAAGGTTTTTGTAGCAATACTAACCCATTTTACAGCATATAGGCCACTGGCAGTAATGAGCTTCATCTGTCCCAATTCATATACAGTAATTTTCTTTAAGGTCCCATTTCTGACACTTGCAGACTTTTGAAAAAGGTTTACCTTTGCAAAACCATCCCTGTTTGCCTGTTTAGCTGTGTTCCTCTTTTTCATTACTTTTTGTAATTTTACCGTTGTGTTAGTCTTTAAATATTTCAGTTTGCCATATTGTTTTCTTGTATTCATTGTGAATTAGAATGAGAAGTCTTAAAAAGCACCAAAAAAACTCACGATGAGACACTAGGGGGAAAATGCAGCTGCAGGAAGGAGAGTGAACCATGAGAATAGACTGTTTGGGGTGGTTGAAATGTCTCCATCTCTGAGGATTTTTAATAACAAATTAGCAAACATCTGTAAAAAGATCTAATCGTGACTTAGAGCCCCCAGGGACCTTCTGCTCACTCACTGGCAACCTCTTGGTCTCCTGTTACTTCTGAGAAATCAGGCTCATGCTCCAGTTGCAAGTTTCTAGTGCCTGGCACCCATGTGAGAGAGTCCTGTTTGTCCTTGGAAAATGCTAGGCAGTGCAATCTGATACAGCCCTTTAGCTTTGCAGTCTAAGCTAAATCATCTCCATTTGCTTCAGAAAGGGTAGTGTATCCCAACACAGACAGCATTTAAGAACTTCATCACAAGTCCCAGACCATAATATACTCCTAGATGATCTTGCCTGATTCTCTCATTTCATCTGAGTGCATTTCTTTCTTGGGAGAGTGTGCAAAAGAAACTTATATCATTCATCATTCCCAAAAATATTTCTAAACTGTTAATTGGGTTGATCGTTCCTCTCCAAACTGTCTCTGAAAGCTGTCATTTATTAGTGCTAAGTGGTGTTTAATCATAAACATCATAAGCATCATCTTGGATCATCTTGATCCACTGATTTTCCCTACCTGGATCATCCTAAGCAGTCACAAGTAGTGAAACAGAAAATCAGAGAGCTTTGGAGAAGCCAGCCTGAGATATATGTAGATATATATATAGATAACTAGATAGATGTAGATAGATATATATGCATTAAACTGGCTTTCTCTAAGGTAGTGTAAAACACTGATAAACCAGTAACACTCACCACATAAGGATAACCAACTATTCACTTACTCCAGAGAACAAACAACTGGTCCTTAGGAAAAGCTGTTGAAGTTGCCATTCTTATTCTGGGAGTCTCATCAGAATCATGAAAGAATATAAAACAATATTAAAAAATAATGGAAGAATGTAAGAATGGACATCAGGTGGGAGGATCTCATCACTTCCATTTTCTATTGATCTGTAATCCTTGTCTGTAACATGGCTCACCAGCACAGCAGGGAGACAGCAGAGATCTGCTTCCTGTAGGACTTCCTCTGATATTTTCTTTGTTAACTAAAATTGGATTGTTTATTTAGCAAAATGGAAATTGGTGGGTGAAGTTGTGTTTTCTCTCTAAATCTGTCATGAGAATCAATATACAATGGAAAAGAGCAATTTACACAGAGGAACTGTGCTGGGGTAAAAGCCAATAAGTCAGCTTCAGGCATCTTTAGTTAGAAGAATGAGTCTACCTATTTGAGAATTGGGTGCTATGAGTGGCCTTCCAATTCCAGTTGTGAAATGCCAAAATGGAACTTCTCATAGGAAAGTATTGGAACAGTTTGTGCACAGTATTTTAGGGGTTGTTTTTCTGTAAAAGCAGGACTTGGTCTTGATTAAGGAGACCTTTTCCAGCTAAGTCATTTATGCAATGAGGGTGGGTTTTGGTGGTTCTGTGAATGATGAGGTCAACAATATCAGCAGTAATTGCCAGGCATTTACTGGTATAACCATGCTTTTTCAGACATCAGTCCAATTTTACATGATCTGATGCTCAAGTTAATCATCATTTCTTGAGCATCCAGGCCATATCTACACTTTACATTTCTAATTAGTGGACAAATGCATGACACACTGGAGAGGACTCAAAATATTCCCTTTAATAAGCTGAGGGATGCAGGAAGCATGACTTATCCTGAGGTAATATATGTATTTGTCTTGTTTAAATTCATTCAAGCTTGTAATTTGCTGAACCATTCCCTATTACCTATTTGTATTAGAAACAGTAATCCCCCTTTAATCAGGAAGCTCTAGCAAACTAATACAATTCTGCAGCTGCCCTCAATATTGCCTCTTAGAAAAGATCAATACACAAGTGGGAATGTTTTTATCCATTTTCTTCTTTTCTTGTTTGTTCAGGATATTTGGGATTGTTTTAATGGAGTTTTTTTAAATGGTAAAAAGGGATAGTTTTGTTTCCAAATTCTTTTATATCAATAGAGTGTCCCAGACAACCTTAGGAGATGGTTGACAATACCTTTGACTGGAAGAGCAGCACAGCTGAGTGTAGGAAAGTGGCAGCTACAGGGGGAGGTAGTTTTCACCTGGTAGATTTTGAAATCAAGGAGTGAATCATTTATTAATGGCATGTTCAATGTTAGGTAGTGGTATTAATCATAAAAGCAAAATACTTCAGCCTAAGGAAGTATATCTGCATTTATTTTTATAATACTTTTGCCAAGGTTGTGTTTCTGTTACTGATGGTCCTTCTGATCTCTGTATTTTTGTTAGTCTGTAAGACTGTCCTGTTCTATGGATAATTGCCTCTGGTACTATTGGTATTCTTGCTGCTGTTTAATTTTCTACTTTGGCTTATAATGATTTTAAATGATTTGTGGGTTGGGGTTTTGAGGGTTTGTAGGTTGTTTTTTTTTTTACTGTAGGCTACAGCTTTCATGCTGGTTTATGGAATTAATAAAATCACATTAGTTTCCACATCACCCTATTTTCAATAAGACACTTTTTTTCCCCCCCAAATCTCTTTTAGGAGCCCCTTTTTTATCTCTTCCCACTCTGAGTGTATCAGAATTTTGCAGAGTAAAAAAACTGGCATGTGATGTCTTAGCTGTGAAAGTTTTTGTGTAAGTTTTCACAGAAGTTCACTTGGGAATTTTCAGCCCTGATTTAGCAGTGTCTTTTTTTTTTCCATTTTTGTCTGAAAATTGGGCGGGTCAGGCTGATCTACATTTCCAGTTTTATTTCAAAAAGATTGTCACGTAATTCCTAGGTGGGTCTTGTGCCTCCTTAGTCGCATGAAGTTGCTATTGTTTCAGGAGACGATGAAGAAGGATTGTACCCTTCTTTTCCTTTTCCCAGCATGGTGTAGTGCAAGGTGGCATCTTCTGCATACAACAGTGCTGGGGTAGATACCATCTACCCCTGTCTGCTCGCAGCTCTGTATCCACATATTCTGCTCTCCTTAACATTTGCAGGCAGCTTTGTGTCGGAGTGCTTTCCATTCTGGATTAGTCAGACTCAGCCAGGTTAATGTAAACAGAGTACCCAGGCTAACCCAGATCATTCTCTTTGAAAGGGATTTGGGAACACTAGCATGAAATACGTAACAGGTGGGACACTCAGGAGGGAATTTATAGACAGCTGAAGGCAGGTAGGAATCATTTGCCATCATTCACAAGTCTGGAAAAGAGAAATACCTACCCAATGTTGTTACAGGATAGCTGAGACTACCAAACTGCCTTCCCAGTGTTGCCAGGCCTAGGGAGCTCTAGAAGAGGTCAGCTCTGTGTTGTTTCTTTGTGCCAACTCATGTCTTAAGCAAGCCTAGCCAGCATCTTTGTTAAGATACACCTAATCAGTGTAATATGCTTGGCTCCCAAGAAATAGAACTACACTTGGTAAAAAGCAGAAGCAAGCAAAAAATAATCAAGCAAAAATAATAAGTAACAAATTCTCCAGGGCAATGATTTTGGATGGGAAATCGTGGAAATTGAGTAAATGTCTGAAAATATGGTCTTCCACCACTAGCCTGAAGTGACAAAATAGCTAAATGAATTAGCTTAGCTTTTAATAGAAAGTAGGTTTTGTTCCTCTGCAATGTCTCACATAAATATTTGTTGAAGAAAGAGAATTCCAAGACAGAGAAGTGCTTCCTTTTTTTTTTTTTTTTCACCTTGACAGAGTCATTTTGTGCCTAAAAGACCAGAGATATCTTGAAATGTGTCTGCACTGTACCAGACAGTAATTCCTACAGAGCTATCAAGGTTAATGAGACATGAGCTGCTCTGCTGGGTGAGCATGGCAGTGCAAGTTGGATGCCAGGGCTCAAGTGATGTGTCCAACTTTTCCAAGATTTCACACTGTGCTGCCAAGGCAGACCATGTGTAGGGGTATGGTTGGTTCAGATCTGAAACTCTGCTCTTTATTTGCCTTGCCCCTTCTTGGACATGTGTACAGACAAAGTTATCCAAAATGTTAGCTCAGTCTGGGCCTCAGAGAATTTGAAAAAGTGCCACAAACACTCTTGTTTACTTCAGGGTACATCAGTTAAAATAACAGGGAGATAATTTTTGAGAATGCAGTAAAATTCAGTGCAGGATAAAGCTGCTCATAGTCTTGTGAGGGGTTATTTTCAAAAGCTATTGAGTTGCTTACAGTTTTCTTCAGTGGTTGGAACAAGTTGCAGAAATTTCCAGCCGAGAAGGTCCAAGCTGACACTTCATGAACCAAGGATAGGCTTTAAGGGAGCAGGTGGAATAACACCTCAGCAGGATACATAGTCCTTGTCACTCACTAATAGCTTGATTTATTTTAGTACATCTCTTTCATTGGGAGGAAGAGACTCTTTGAATTTAAAACTTCTAGAGACTAATTTGGCTTGGAATTATATTCCCTGTGACTAAAAGTAGATTATTAGACTCCTGAATGTATCACGGAAGGCAGATGTATTTTCAGGGGTATTTCTATTCACAACTAGCACAAAATGAGGGCTTTATCTAAAGATGAATGTCACGGTCCACTCATGAGCAGACGCGTGATGGTTCATACCAGCTATGATCTCAGAGTGCAAAAAGGAAAAGAAAACACAAAATGCAACAAGTCAAGGGAGTTAAATTTCAATTGAAGGGGGAACTTTATTAATTTGGCCTGTAAAGTGGCCTGCGATAGAGAGAGAAAGAGAGAAAATTGGAAAAAGATGGGGAGAAAAGGGCAGGAAAGGGGCTATAGCTACCACCACGGGTCCACAGACGTCCGGCGTCCCTGGCGTCCCGTCCAGTCGGCGTTCCTTGGCCTCTGCAAAGATCGATGTGATCTTTCGGTGGGGAAGATCTTGGAGTTCAGCCACTCCAAAGCTGTCTTTTATGCTAGTCCATACACCTGGTCCCTCCTTGCCAGCCGCCTTTGCCCCCCCTTAATTCTTGTGGAGATTTGCCAAACTCCACTTGGCAGGGTCAAGGGAGGAGTGTCCGAGGCATGGTCGGCAGGTTTTTCACAATGGGTGTCAGGGCAACGGGTGCAAAGCCTTCGTCACATACCCGCATTGGCAGGCACAAGGCCTTTGTTCTGTATCAACTCAGGCAGGTGCAAAGTCTTCGTTCTGTACCACCTTAGGCAGGTACAAAGCATTCGCTCCGTACCAGCTTTGGGTAGGCACAAAGCATTCGTTCCGTACTACCTTAGGCGGGCACGAAGCATTCGCTCCGCACCAGCCTTAGGCAAGTACACAGCATTCTCTGCATAAGTCCTGCACCTGTAATTTCTGATGAGAAATGTTGAGACAGAACTCGATTCTTGGATCGACCCTTACAATGAAACACATGGGGAAAGAATTATATTCAGTAATACAGCAAATGGAAATAAATTTAGTGGTAATATTCAGGCAATGAATCCAGCTACAGAACAAACATATAGAGTGAACTTTTAATTAGATGAGAGGCTGAAATCTAAATACTTGTATATTGGTAAAGAAAGACAACCAGCCAGTATCAAAGAATAAAGACATTATTAGCCCTACTGTGCTGAAGTTTTAAAGGGCAAAGCAATCAGTAAAATCAGTAAATATGCCTGTGTCATTAATTTTGAAAGGTTCCTGAAAAGAGGTATGGAAAAGATTTCATAAAAGCAGGTAGATATATTCAAAGTAATAAAAACTAATAAAATGTAACTGTATCTTCCCTTCCCCAGTATTGAAATCTGTGTTTTTCATTTCCTTTGAGTGAGCTCAAGGGAATTATATGATTGATAAGAAATGGTAGCACCACTTGTTCTGTTACTCAGTGCACCATGAGTGGAGCAAGGCTTTTTGAGCAGCACTTTCTCCAGTCAATAAGGCCCACTGCTGCATCAGAACTGTGCACAGTTTTTTCCTGTTGAGTCATGAATTTATCTGATAATAAATCTAACTGATTTTTTTTTTACTTACTAAAAGCATAGCATTTACCATAAAATATAAAACCCAAAGCCATCCTTGTACAGAACTATGTCTCTGGCAGTGGCCAACATCAGATATGGCAGAGGCAGATAAGAGAACCAAAGATACAAAGAACTGTACCTAACCATTGTATGTTTGTTTCTTCGTTTATTTCTTACATAATTACCACATGTTACCACAAAGATTTTTTTACCATCATTAGCCTGTTGTATAGATGCTTGCAACATCAGACAGCTATAGAATTGAAACCCTAATCATCTAAAAAGGGTACTTTCAGCAAAAAAAAATTGACTCAAATATTAAAAAAAATTCTAAACAAAAGACGTAAAATACTGGTATTATCAGTTCATGTCTTTTTGCACACTTTTGCTTTTCCTGTGTATTACATGAGTTTCAAAGGTTTGCAGAGCTGTGGGATGCTGGGCACTTGGCAGGCATAGCCAAATGTGAATCTAGCAGTCACATCTCTGCCATAGCTGTCAGAGTATGATGAAACTTGTTCTGACTCACACAGCTTCACACTGTAAATGTGTGCAGAGGAAGAACCACACCCAGTACTCAGAAGTCTTGGTGCTGCTCTGCTCACCTTCCTCTCACCTCCAAGTAGAAAAACAGTGGTGGGTGGGCAACACTGGGGGCAAAGGGCAGAAATGGAAGGACACTCACTCTAGGAAGAAATGTGTTCTGTTATTTTAAATCTTAAACTATTAAGCCAAGAGGCTTAACTAAGAGGAGGCAAAGGAAAAAATATTTACATAAATATCATAAATAATATTATCATAATAATAGTTTTATGCTCATCATTATCTCTCATTATCTGCCATAGAAGAGATTTGCGTTCCCATAAACAGAACTGAAAAAAAATCTCAAAAGGTTTGAGCTGGCCTGGAACCACTGAAATTGTGTCCAGTTGACATTGATAGAGAAGCTGATCTGGCAGCTGTTCCTTTATCATAGTTACTTACTAGAGCTATTCAAAGGACCTTTTTTGAGGTGATAAAGTTCTCTAATTAATGCCTTCCTGGTTTGTGTTTTGGGTTGATTTTTTTTTTTCCAAACTGTGTAATCTGTTAAAATTGGACAGTTCAAGTTTTACTTTCCAGCTCAACTTTATACTTTTTAGTAAATCTCTTATCATCTAGGAGCAAACAGTGATTATCCTGACTTACACAAAATAGCAAGTTCTGCTACCTGCTGGCAGAAAGAATTGCTATCCCACTAAAGGGATCAGCACTAAAAGTGTTCAAGCCAATAAAGACATGGACTGGGCTGCTGAGCTATTATTTTCACTATTGTATCATATGTCAGCATTTCAGTTTCTTAACTGTGCTTTACTTGTAGGATCAGGGGTTTTTTGTGATCATGTTATCTAAATTCAATCAATACTACAACCTTTGTTATAAACACAAAAGTGAAAAATAACCAGTGGTGTAGCTTTATAAAATTCTGCAACTTTTTCTCATAGAAAAGCTGCAGAATATTTATTCATTTAACATAGATATTCGTTATTTCTATGACCAAAAAAGTAGCATGAAGCCATCAGATATAATAATATCTCTGTCTTTGCTATTTTTATATTTGGAAATTGTGTGATTTTGAGGTTTAGTTCGTTGCATTCATTTTTGGTCTCTCAAAAGCACCTAAGGCTTCCAGGAGCTTCCTTGTATGCTCAAGTATCATAGCCTTTTAGGCCATTTCTGAATTCATTTTGAAAATTTTTAAACTAAAATGTCAATATACTGCTAATACTAATAGAAGAAGTCCTTGCTCCATGTATATGAAAGGGCATTGCAGCAAAACTCATCCCAAACTGTTCTTAATGTCTTTGTACCTACCATAGATCTCACAAACTCATGATATTTAGAGAGACTTAAGTGTTAAGTAATCAGACTCACAAAAGTTCACATACCAGGTATGACCATAGACCACCAAGGACAGTCAATAGTAAGCTCAAAAGGCAGGGTGTCTGTCTGTGATGAAAGAATTCCTTCCCTCCACATAGGTACCCATGGGTATCTTGTATAGTGGGTAGATGGGTTGGCAGAATTTTACACATCTAAATCACTTCAGCCGTAAAAACTTTGCTATCTGCATCCCCTGAGATACCAAAGTGGATTCGGCAAGATTTTGTAAATCATAGGTTTTTGATCTTGGCCAACTAAACATGAAGAGTAGTACTCTTTGGATTTGAAGTTTTAGATGTTTTTTTAACGGGGCTGGCCATTTGCCTTGCTTTGATTTCTCAGTATGTGAGCTAAGGAGAAGCTTCAGGGTATTTGAAGTTTACTCCCAAAGATCTATCTAGTCCTTTGAACGTGTCCAAGTGCTTTGGAAAAGATTGCATCGATATTTGAAGGTTAGAATACATATGAGTCGTAGATACAGCGCTTGTCAAGATGTGGGAGTCAGGTAGAAGGAAAATCTCCAGCTCTCTGTCCATTTTTTCAGTCTAAGGAACGCATAAAGCAGACAAACATTGGTTATTCAAACTGGTGTCTTTATTTGGCAAATCTTCTGGTTTGGCCTCGGTTGCTTGGGGGCACTTCACATTGTAGAATTCAAGCTGACTCCTGTGTATCTCCTCACTGACAAGAAAGCTGAGTGGAGCCAACATTAGAAAAAAAGCTCTTGGTAAAATGGGGATTTGCCTGTGGCAGCACTTCCAGAGCCCTGAAAGCTGCTTTTGATCTCCTTGTAGCTGGGCCACTACTCACAGCAGCAATCTCCTCTCCCACATCCAGTGCCACTAACTCCACCTCTCCAGGGTCAGTGAGTACTATCTGTATCTTTGGGACAGCCAAATTCAGGTCCACCTACACTGCACTAGCCACTAGCCCTGGGCCACCTCTAAGCTGGTGTTTGAACAAATACTTCACCCATTTGCTGTGTTTCTTACAGCAACAGTCCCAGAGCCACAGGCCAGCACAAACCATTGTATCATCAGTTCTGACCCCAGAGGTAATAGAGGTTTCACTTTGCTCACCCATTTGCCCTTTTAGCCTAATGCATAGCTTTATCTGTTTCTTAAGCTACCAGAGTTGTTAAATCATTATTAATCAGACAACAGGTGAGATCTTTGCAGATGGATTGTAGTTAAGACAAATTTGGGAAGTTTTGCTAATGAAGAATTCCAGTAGAAACATGTTCTCTGTTCTCCCTTTCTTCAAAGGGCATGAAATTAGTGAATCAGCTTTAACTGTACTTTTTGTCAGTATGTCACAACCTTGGTGTCCTTTTGTGTAGGAGTCTTGAAAGTGTGTTATTTAGATTCAGTGCTCAATTTGAAGGAAGTGTGAAGTGCATTTCTGGACTTTAGCACTGTCCTTATTCACACTTAACAAATGCAAAGCTATTAGGAAGCAGCTCCTCTGGAATGACCCAACAAAGTAGTACAAAGAAGTACAAAGGAAGTGTTAAGAAAAAAGAACTCTTTCCCAGCAGGCAGAACTACCACAGCAGTTCTGATGGCAGAGCTTCACCATTTCTTTTTCTGTTCACATTTCAGATGAATCTGTCGCTGTAGTATCTAAGAATCAATAGAACTAGGAGGACTGAGCGTAAAGAAGCTGATCTGAGCTGAGTTAAATACTGCCTGCATGGATGGTCATGCAATTTTTGGTCCAGGCATTTGCCAGGAGGAAGGGACAAGTGTACATTTCAGTATTTTTTACACAAAAATATGAAGAAGGTACAGTAGGAATACATAGTCCCATAAATGTGGGGATTTTTCAAATTATCTATTTAAATCCAAAGCAAAAAAGTCTCAAGAAACAAAGTAACAGAATATCATTAATACTTTAATAATTTTTGATATCAAGCAGGGAGGAGGACCTTGAACTTTGAGTTTCCATCATGCACTTATTAGAAAAATTTTAATATGTCTTGTGGTTTCAAGAGATCTCCCATAGAGATTCTTGAATTCAGAACAAGTTTACAGTCAGTTAAAAATGGTTAAATTACAAGTGGGCTCTAAAGTCAGAACACAGGCAGTATCATCATCTGACCAAGCTGTAGTCATTTGAGTATCTGATGTTCAAGTTGCAAATGGCTGGATGCTGTGCTAGAGAGAGTCAGATTTTCAGTCCTCACTTCTCACTCTCCAGATTGGTGTCTAAATCTGGGAGTTACTCCTACACCTTACATGCAGATTCAGCCTGGGATGGGGATGCTTATTAAAGGGGAAGTTGCTCTGCTGGAGATCATTCATATCTTTGGTGTTGCCCAGATGTAAAACATTAAAGAAGCTGAATTACACTGTATGTTTACTGTCTTCTTCAGTGTATCCACCATAAGTGAAAGAGTGCAGGTAACAACCCTTACAGTTGTAATATTCTATTTGTGTAGGACTGATACTGTATGAGGAAGAGAAACGTGAGATTTGGTCCTTAGGATCACCTTTCCTATTTGCCAAGAAGAAATGTTAGATTTGTTTCAATGAAATATAAGTTAAACAAAGCTTTGCTCAGAAGATGATTATTTACTAAATAAATTCTAAAGCAGGGAATTAGAACAAATACGACTCACGTAGAGCAAACTTAAATCCTACACTGGGATAAACACTTCAAAAATGAACTCCACTTAAAAAAACAACATGGGTTTGTAGGAGCCTTATTTCCACTGAGAATCTGTGCTTTTAAATCTCTAAGAAGTTTAAAGATGTTCTCTAGGTGAAAGAAATGAGCAAGAAACAAGCTACATGATAAATCTAAAATACAGTCTGCATGTAGGAGTTTCTCTTCTCCTGACATACAGAATTTCAGTTGCAGTCAGTGAAGTCATAGGTATGTGGGAAGACTGAATAGTTATACCACAGCAGTGATTCCCAACTGATGAGCAAAGTAGCCACTGTCGCTCAACAGACTGAGCAGTTAATGCCAAGGAAGCTCAATGGAAAGGGAGGCAAAATGTGTCAAGAGAGGAGGAGGGGAAAAAAACACAAACAAAAAACCCCAAATCAAAGCACTCTGCTAAGCCATCTTGAAGGTGGCTAGTGTCTATGCAAAATGTGGGATCTTGTAAAGGTCAGGTGTTATTATCCAATGAAAATTTAGAGTGCACTGAATAAAATGAATTAGTTGTTGTAAAGCCTCTAGACATTCTGGGAACTGAGCCAATAGGAACAGCAAATGATCAAACAAAAATAATGCTGAGAGTTCTTCTAGGAGAAAATGCAAATGTTGCTTCTTACAGCATCCTCGTGTAGCTCAAACAGCACCAAACAAGATGCAGACCAATGGCTTATAAATGCACTGTAAAGATTTATTTGGTTAAGCTGGGAGGTGGTGTGATCTGGTGGGATGTACCTCCATCCTTAGGGGATGAAACCTTGTGTACTGGTGTCACTTCTGCTTTAGCCTTGCTATGGGTACAGGGATCTTTCTTTTGAAGGTGTTAGTGAAATAAAACATTGAGGTGCAGGGAACATCATCTTCTCTTTGCTGGCATCAGTCTGCAACATCTTACTCTTCAAAGTGTCACTGACTCACTAAAATGTATTTTGCACACCCCCTCAATTCAGTCTTATAGCTCACATCAGTAGATTTCCCAGGTTTGGGTTGAATTATGACTCTCTGTGCTGCTGGAGGTTGTCAGTTTCAAGGAATTAGATCTTATATCAAAAACCACAACCTTTCATCTTGCAAACCAAAACTCAGCCCACTGGGTCATGCCATGAGCATGACATGCCAGCTGGAGGGACCACTGATGAGGCTGTGTCCTGTCAGGGAGGAGTCTCACCAAATGACACAGCTCTAGCTGACCCCATGTTGCTGGACAGAAGGTGACAACATTTTACAGAGCTACCAGTAGAACTATGGAGATGAATGAGGTGGTGGGGACAGTTCTGTGCCACTGTTACGCACTTTAGGTTTGGAGTTCCCGGGATCACCCACCCTAAGACCGAGATGTTGCTCCACCTATTTAAAAGAAACAGAGCCCAAACCTCAGTGGGTAGAGTAAACAAGGTGGCTGATTGTTCATACAAGGATTTGCCAGCTGCTTTGGGGATAATTGGACTTGGAAATACCTCCTTCGTTTTGATGGAATTTTACAGTAATTGCTTGACTCATTAGTAACTTCAGTGCACCGTCCCACTGACCCTAACAAGGTATCACATTGTTTGGAAGGAGGAATGATGCAGCGGGAAACTGCTTTCAACATCCTCTCCACAGACTGAAAAAGAGTATTTGTTAACACACTTTAAAGTTCCTTTCCTTTCCTGAAGCTGAAGGGCAGTGGGACTAGATATCTGATTCCTCATCTAGTTGGTGTTGAAATGTTCAGGTACCACAGTAAAAAGGGCATATATTTACCTAAGATAACACATTAATGCAAGTTTCTATTAGACCTCGATTTTCAATACATGCCTTACACTGATTAATTCAATCTTAATTTGCATTTAACAGCCCTAATGATTATATAGGTCAAGAAAACTAAAATATCTTTCTTCTCTGGGGTTTTCTTATCTCCTTAGAGTACGCTCGATTTGAGGCAAAAATCCATGACCTGCGTGAGCAGATGATGAATCACAGCATGAGTTCTGGGTCTGGCTCCCTGAGGACTAATCAGAAGAGGTCACTGTATGTCAGGTAAGCAGGAAGAGTCTTCTCTTGGGAATGTGTCGTCAGCTACCTCATCTATGCCTGACGTATGTTGTTGGTTTTGGCTCGGCAAGGTGAGAAAGAAGCCTGAGGAACTGCCTTGAAATGACCTGAGAAATGCATCCATCTTACAAGCATAGCACCATTGATGAGAAAATGATGGATAAAAGCCCTATTTGCCCTATTTGACCATTTCAAATAATTTGCAAAGAGCGTTATACTTTTGTAGTGATTTGAGTTTGAGATGAAACTTTATTAGCTCTGCTGATAACTGAGGTGGATATTGTGGAGTAATGGCACAACACGTTTCTGTGTGAGGTCTTGCCCAGACATGGAATGAGTGCTCTCAGAAAGAGCACCTTTTTGCCAAAACCTTTTTCTTGCAAAACACAAACTCTTATATGCTGTTCTAAATGCATGGCAATCTGCTGCTATCCCCTTGTGTATGTTTATCCATCAGTCTATGCTGCAAAGAATTTGCCATCTACCTAGAAAGATCAAATGTGCAGATGAAATGGTAAACGAGCTGCTGTCCTCAGCTTAAATGGTGTGGTGAATAACAAAGGAATTACCTTTGTAATTGACTGTTAGCAGTGGCTGTAGTTTCACTTTGACTGTATAAGTCTCTTGCCAGACTGGGTGTTACCCAATTGCCCCAGCAAAATCCTTGCTGTCACTCACACCTTTTGGGACTCATGGAGACTATGGGACTCTGTCAAGTCTTTTAATAATCTTAGTAATTATGCTTCTCCAGGCTTTCTTTTTCATTCTCCCCTTTGTCCCCTTCATCCTCCCCATGCTCAGCATATAATTCGAAATTCCTGACAATCATGAAGTAGAGGGAAGCAATTTGTCAGCCTCTAGGCAGTGATAATTATTCACAGGGGAGTTAATTCAGGTGATAACATTGCAGAGATCCAATTAAGGCTAAATTCTTCATTTTGTCATTATGCTCTCAGTGTGAAGGAGTAAGATAGCAGAAAAGGAAGGGAAAACATAAATGTTAGCATGAGGGGTCTTATTCTAATGGGCAGCAACCACATGAAGCACTAATTGGTACTGCTGCCAGATAGAGCAATGACTGAAGGGATTTGAATCACTCTTACAGCTGATGTTGCTGTTGGGCAAGGTCAGGTTAGAAGTGTTGAGGTTTTCAATGCATCTCTTATCTTCTCTGACCTGATGTAGTTTCTTCTCCAGACAAACATTTTGTTGGCAAGAGCTTTGGTCAGCTCCCTGAATTTGCATTTTATGAAAAGCTACAATTGTGTGTGTAAGGATGGATAGACCCAAGTTTCCTTCCTCGAGGTAAGATAGGGACCCAAAATTGTAGGAAGTAATGGTGCGAGAAGTGCAAGCCAGCAAGTGCAGGTTAATTGAGGTGCACCATAAAGAGCTAACAGAGGGTCTTGAGCACCTTCCTGCAGTTTGATCTGCAACAGAGCTTTATCCTCTCTCTATGAGCATCGACCTGGTAAGCTCTGCTGAGAACTGAGGCTTATTAACCTGCACTCTGAGCCACACTGAGATATCTGTGCTGCATCTGGACTAGCTTAGTTCTTCTGTACAGTGTTGCTCTGTGTGCACTGATGAGCCTGGTTTTCTGCTAGTTCATGAATTCTGGCTCTGGTCTGTCTCACTAAGCTGCTATGCCCCGGTGCTTCACTGCAGGAGTCTTTGATGTCTTAGCTGCTTATCTAAATAGCACTTCCCGAACCATAAATGCAAAACCTGTTCTTTTATTCCAGAGTTGTTCCAACAAATGCCCCAAGCCTCTGAAGCAGAAACCCACAAAAGCCTCTGTCACTTTTGTTAGCATTTACTTTTTTCACTCAAACCCACACAATTGGCTGTGTCCATGTCTGAGCAGCCTCTTTGAGAGGCTCTGTATCGTATATATTACCATGACGTGTTTGTAGTGCAGTAACACCTGCAGCATTGTGCCTGTTAGTTCAATTCACATACTCTCATTACCAAGGTAGCTTATCTCTATGTTAGGCACTAAGGTAAAATAAAAATGGGCTCAGAAATGTACTTGTTTTCAGAGATGAACATTTTCTCTTTATGGATAAACTCTTTACAGGCAGGGCCATGTAAAAAGCTAGGATCTAGCATTTGATTTCTATTCTTACAACTCAGGACATTTCTGTTTCAATGGATTATTTTAGTCAGCATGTGCAAGAGAGCTAGAGGCAAATGACCATATGTTGTTGTAAATCTCTAGCTGTAATGCCAAGTCTATGATTCAAGTTTGCTACTTTTCTTTCTTTGGGATGTAGTGATTTTGCTGTCCATCACTGAGTACGGCAAGCATGGTTAATTTTTAGTCAGAAAGCTGAATTGAAGCAAATCACTGTATTCTAGGCAACACAAGGAAATAAATTAAGATCGATACAGGTTGTCATAATTGAAAATAAGTGTCATTATCTGCTCATAGCAAAGCCAACAAAAGAGGGTGAGAAGAAGTAAAGCTACAGTTATGCCAGTGGATATGAAGTTCATTAGATGCAGGGTTTTCTTCTTTACCTTACAGTCTGTAATTTCCCCATCCAGCCCCTACTGAAAAAGCATAGCATTGAGCTATGTGAAAGTAGCTATATTAAAATAAGTGAGGCAAAATGTAATACAGGGTTAAAGGGTTGAATGTAGAAGTAGGTGGCTCAAAGCAATTAAAAGTCAGGAGTGTATACAATACAGGAAAGAGATCAGGAATTATTTGTTCAGAGAAATTGTGTAGCTCTTTGACACGATCTTTTGTCTCTACATACTCTGGTGTTTCAGATTTTTATTATTTTTTTCTTTCTTTATCCCAGTCTGTCTCTCTGACACCTTCAGGAATATTTCCCATTAATAATTTCCTGAATTCTTTTTTTTCAATGCTACCTGTTGCTTTTGTATCACAGACCCTGTATCTCTGTTTGGGATGTCATCAGAAAGTCCACAAAAGTAAAGGCAAAGCACGAGACTCCAGGGAAGGGTGGAGCCGTAGGAAATGCTTTTAATCCTTTTGGGAGCCCACAGCCTCTTTGAGGAAAATACAGAAAAAAATGCAGAGAGAATTGATAATAACGTGGAAAATTTTATTATTCATGCTTTGTTTGGTGGTGAAAGTGAATGAATTAAAATTGAATTCACTAACTGAAATTATAGGCTAAAGAAAATCTGCTATTACCATTTTTAAGTCATTGGGATTCAGTCATCAGCTCATGATCAACGAGGAGAATAAACAAATTCGTCACCAGCTAAACACTGTGCTATATACATGCATAGCAGGGTCCTATGCAAATTCATGTCTTCCTTTTTGTCTTTTTTGGCTCAAGGTTTTAAAATCCGCTCTTGTAAGATTATGTATTTGTTTGTCTTGAAATAAATACATCCTTTGCTCTGTCCTCCTAAGTCCATATCAATAGTCGAATTTTTCAGGATACATATGGTTACGATTGCTACTCTTTGGAAATGCCAGATCACATTATTTTACTCACAGGCTATGGAACATGACAGGCTTTTGAAGAGTTAAGCATCAGAGAAGTACAGTCCTTTAAAAAGTTTGGTGAACTGGAGCAGCCACTGAAACTTTAACTTCCATGCTTTGGAGGAAACTGAGAGCCTAAGTGGTTTTCCTGTTGTTTTACTAGATTATTCCTGAGCTTAAAGTACTTGTGCTAGATTTCTGTGGATAAGAGTGGATGCTTCAGTAATTGCTATGAGACATACAAAGAAAAGATTTTCAGGAGTTTTCTGGCATCCAAAACTGCCGTCTTAGAGTCTGGTGTTGGTTTATAGATGAAAAGTAGTTAGATACGCTTAGAATAAATAGCCACTGCACCATTCAAGCTTTATTCAAACCAGACACTTTCTGAAATAATGTTTATCTTTTAAAATTCCAGTTGTCTAAAGCCACAGCCAGGCACCATGGAGGTATATCACTCTGCAGAAATAACTCAAAAGCTTTACACACCCCCAGCCCTTTCACTGCAAGTTCTCTGTTTAAAATTTGTTCAGTACTGTCAGTGACCAAACATGATTTCATCTCATCAGGGTTCCTTGTTGCCATGTATGAAGGGACTCGTTGAGCTTACTGAAATGCAGCTCTTTCAACTTCAGCACTACTTTCAAATATATCAGTACAAAGTGAGTGGCTCTGAAGGTGGAAATGAAAATCAGGGCTGGGGCAGGACTGTATCCAGAGGCAGTGTCAGAAGAAGTGTTTCTGCAGCTGTCTCTCCACTCTGCAGGGAAGAACAGTACAGTGGGAAGTGAGCCCAAGGGCTCTTCCCAATAAGATGAAGAAACTTACAATCAACTCTTTTGTTTCCAGTCTTTGTTGCACTATTTATGAAAAATGTGCACAGTGCAAGGGAGTGCCTCTTATTCTGGTCTTCTTCTAATTGGAATTAGTTGTTAGCTTTTCATAGCTTTGACAGATATGTGCAGTACAAACCTACAGCATTATGTGTTAAAAATGTGTGTGTTCTGGTTCATTCTTTATTGAGCCATGAGGAAGAATCTGGAGATTCGCCATCACAACTTAGCATCAGTAAAAAGGAAGCCAAAGCCAAGATACTTTTGGTGGTTTGCTCTGATTCCCAGCACAATGGATTCTCCATTAGGTATTAGACACCTTTATACAAAGTTCCTGAACTTAGAAATTAGCATGTTGCCATATCATGGAATCATATAATCATAGATGGTTTGGGTTAGAAGAGACCTTAAAGATCATCTAGTTTCAAACCCCTGTCATGGGCAGGGACATCTTCCACTAGAGACTTTGATTTTCAACAGATCACAGAAATTCTCAGTTTTTAATTTTTCAGAGCTACAATTGAAATTCAGTTGAGGCAATTTGTGAAGATTGAATCTGATATCTAGGGCTGGTTTTATGCAATGTCTGTTGCAACCACTGTTTAATCTTCTTGTCTTCTTTGAGGCAGTGAAACCCCACAGGCTAGTGAACATCAGGTCAAGGCTCCATGGGCAAAATTCTCCTGGGAATCTGCACGGCCAGTTGCAGTGCAGTCTGAAATCTGCCTGAGAAATGTAATTCTTGGAGATATGATGGTAGTGAAACATGAACACGAAATAACATCAGTCTGGGTGATGGAAAGCTCTGCTCTGTATGTCTGGAAGGAAAAATGCAGTGAAAATATAATTGCACCAGGGGTTTTCAGAGGGAGATACTGAGGATATCAGAGAGAAGTATGAATTGGTCATAATTAAATACTCATTACAATAAAAGAGAATTTTTTTGAGAGAGATGTGTGTGTATATATATATATATATAAAGGAAATCCAAATGGATACATTAGTGTTAATTATATGCTATATCTACATACACATTGCAAAAATCTTCACTTAAGCTAGTTGCCTAGTATCTCTCTTGAGTCAGTGGAGTGCACTTGGCACTTTCAGAGTACAATTCATGTCATCCAGAAGTAGACATCTAAAATTGCTCAGGTGAATCATGCCCTAAAAATGTCTATTTCTCACAGTTGAATGGAAGGAGCCTCAGGTGATTAGCTGAGATGTAAACATCTATACTAGAGACACTTCAAGTTGAGTGACCTGAATCCCACCCACACTGCAAATATTTCTCTTTTGCTCTCTCACACACACACATGAGTGTTCATGCACATATCTAGAAGCATCAGGCTTCTGACTGTTGTCTGTCCATTCTTCTGCAGCATAGCTTTGAAACACTGACAGTCTTGTTTATTTGGGCTGTTTTTTTGCCCATCTACTTATTCCCCAGGATTCTTTCTAAATTCATTTGTCATTTTAGTTAGCACTACTGGGGATCCACAAACACTCAGTACACAGTCATCAAGCTGGATGAGTTTATGACTCCAGCGTCTGGGAGCATCCAAACTGCAGTTTCTTTCAGGTTTTGCAGCACTGTAGGTCAATACAGATTTCTGGAGAGCAAATGTGAGTGAGGTTGGCACCTAGACATTATTTTTTTGTTTTAATGAGGAAATAGCTATAGCTTACATAGCCATGCCTGTATTTAATGGCATGATAGAATTATTAGAATTCCCTTTACTGGACAGTAAGTGGATGAAAATGGAATTTTAGTACCATTTTTTCACTTACCTCAGATTCCTGGGCAATTGAACGGTCCAAATTGTAGCACAGGATGAAAACATGCATTCAGAAAATGTGTCATAAATAACATAATGCAGATATGTTTGGAAATGGACAGATAGATACTCACACAAGCTACATTTGTGAAATGGCTTATTGGACTTGAAATTCCTTTTCACACTGGAAATTTTGGAATGTTGGAATGTTATTCCTTTCACATGTCCTGGTTAAGTAATAGTTTCTGAATATTCAATTACTACTTTTTAGCAGCTCTTTCTCTGAAAATCAGAGCCTTTTCTAGATTCTCCTGGCACAAATATTCTCACTGGCTTCAGTGAGAACAGCTCAGATTCAGAACCAAGGACATAGTGTAAATCGTTATTTTTCAAAGCAAGGAGAGTCACTCAGTGTGCTTTAGAGACCTTTTCCCCAGGGGGACATTCAAGAGCTGAACCAGTTCACTGAGTAACTTCATTCAGGTCTTCACTAATTATCAGAAACACTGAGGAACTGGGAAGGATGAGGGATATGCTGGAATACCTAACAAAATGGGAACTAAATCCAGTAGTTGTTGGACTTATTGTTGTCATTGCATTGAATTTCATGTTTAGAGCAAAAGCATCTGTCTTGCAGCACATGTGATTATCTGTGAAATGAAGGAAGATGAAATCAACTGTCTTTGGCAAAGCAAATACAATATTTTCTTGCAAAGTTCAACCTTTTTACAAAATTCAACCTTAGAGGCATTTGCAAAAATTACCATGTTCATCATTCTGCTGCTAAGAACAGAGCAAATGAGAAATTAAAAATTTCAAATGAAAATTGAAGAAAAGAGAATATCTGGAAAGGAAGTGTTTTGTTGGGTTTTCTTTTTTTTTTTTTTCAGGAGGCTTCTTGCTGATGGGAACTGTGAGCATTTCACACTTTTTTATATTATGTCTGTGAAATAATCACAGGTCTTTAACCGAAGTGCCCTAAGACTTACAATGCAGATGCTATTGCCAGCTGAAAGATGGATGTGAGAATTATTAATCTTGGACTACTCACAATACGAAGGCCTTCAGGTTTATAGTCTGATGGCAGTCTGCTAAAAAAAGCCCCTAAAATGTGATGCTATAAATACAACAATATGTCTCACCAATACTCTAGGACTATGTAAATCGATACATTTGATATATTGTCAGTTGAAACTATTAGTAACCTCACAAGCTATTACACTTTTTCCCTGCAGTTACTGCATTTCTTACTCATCTGATACTTTTTTGCAGCATTGATACTAATGAACAGTTAAGGAAAAAGGATGTTTGTTTGCAATTCTTAATAACATTTCACAGACAAAGACGAAGCAGTTAATGGAGAGTGAAAACTGAACATGTAAACACATCAGTCAAACAGTCTCATCTCTCATCTGACACCAGCTCTTTCCTTCACATCTTCATGTTTATCCTATCTGCTGCTCTTAGGCACTGGCTGTGTAATGAGTTCAGCTGATCTCTCCCAGAGATGCAGCGCAAAGCATCATTAGCTGCATCATGAACAGACAGCCCAGCAAGCCTTTTATCAATGGGTGTTTCTCCAGCTGGGTCAAAACGGGGCAAAAAGTGGATTTATTTCTATGTGGTTGTGGCTTTGCACATCATCTACTACTTTGTGTTCAAAATTTTGAGCTAATGAACACAGTGCTGAGCACCTGGAAGGACTGAGCTCTGTGTGAATCAACCACAGCCTGCAGAAATCTGAGATAACACGTTCTGCTGAAAGTTCAGAATAGAAAACAGAATATAAAGCAGCTCCTTATCGAAGCCATTCTTGCCTAAGTCATCTTGTCTTCATATTTTCAGTAAAACTTGTTGTATTTTAAATTACTGGCTGAGACCTGGAATCATGTCCTCAGTGCTGAATTATCAGTGCCTGGTGTGAAAGAGCTTTTCTGTTAGCAACTTCAGTGGGCATAAGCACTTCTGGCCATTTTCCATATTGTTCTGTTTCATAAGTTATTAACATAATGTCCCAGAACAAGTAATGTGCTTGACATGATGTCTGCTCTACAGAAGCAGCACACCTTTTTCTTTTCTTAAGAGACGCCTTAATAGCTTTTCATTGCACATATATTGTGCTTTTCCATTCTCTAGAGGGATTGCCTGCTTCCTGCTTCGGAGACTAGCAAGTGTCAGACAGAATAATATCCAAGCCAGAAGATGATGAGGATGAGGATCTTGGCCTCATGTGGGCATAGGATTTGTTTGAAATTTTTATAACCAAGATAGACACAGTTTCAGCCTCATTTCTAAGCAGAAACTCTGAACATGATCCATCAGTGCAGGGGGGGCACGTGAAAGTGAAGGTAAACTGTCTGTGGCTTAAAATGGCTGAAAGTGAGTCAGCAAAACATGCATTTAAGCTGTGTCTGTTCTCTGTGAAAAAGCAGTCTTATCCAACAAATAGTTGCTTATGATGTTTCCATGTCAACAGCTATAATAGGACACTGTCAGTTTGTGCAGCTCTCAACTGGAAAAGCACAAGACAGTAGCTTAGACCATGAACATAGAGAAGGAAGCCTATTGAAATAAAAGCTGTGTGAATACATTCAAAAGTTGGAAATCTGAATGTGTGCAGTTGTACACAGCACAGTGGCCAATATGAGAGGAAGAAGATGCTTGGCCCTATTGAAGAGATTTCTACCTGAAATCTTATACAGAAAAGCCATAAAGCCACTGTAGAACAGGCTCTCCAAATCAGCTGTGTTAAAACAATGCTGAGAACAGTGTGAAACAGGACATGACACTGCTGAAAAAGGTAGTGGGAATTTGCATGCAAAGCTCCTTCCAATAACAAATGAGGAGCATCTTTGGTCTCACTGTAAGGAAGTCCATGTATGAGGAGGGAGCCCAGTCAAATTAAGTGATGAGGCTAAGTGGGACCAGTAGGCTTTGCTGACCCTTCTACTTCTCACTGGAAATAGAAATTACTCTAATAATGCTCTGGTGAGCCTGGGAGAATGTGGGGAATTGCCAACCTGAATTTGGGATCATAAGGAGCAACTCCATTTGGTTATTCCTTGCCATCCCACTCTTGTAACAGGGAAAAAAGTACTGATCAAGTCCTCCCAGGCCTCACTGACATTCCTGTTGAGTAAACCCTGGTTTAGAAGCAGCCAGTTTAGTATTTCTGCTGTGAGTAGTGCTTCTGTAGGACTGGTCCATACTCAAAGCTGCTGTCCAGGGGGGCCCAACTCAGCTTGCCAGCCCCAGCAGGTCTGGCACTGCTTGCCCTGTCTCTGTCCCTCTTGTAAACCAGTCTTGACAAGTAGGGTTTGATCCTCTCTGAATGCACCTCAGATTCAGAACAAATAGAGTAAAAATTATTTCAGAGATTAACATATCTCTGTGTGTGTCTCTGTATTTGAGTGTGTACATCTGCATTCTGCCATGTCTCCAGCTTCATCTCTTGTGAAAACTCTGATTGTGTGTGGCTCATGCTTCTCTTGCAAATTCTTACTCTAATTGCTTTATCTACAAATGTAGCAAATAAAAGAAGACTATCAAAGTTATCTGGTGAAGAGTTTGCCAGATGTTCCTCACCAAATAGGAATTATAATAATTAAACATTCACCCACTTTCCATAGATTCTATTTCTTATGCTTTTTAATTTACCTTGCAGGCAGCCACATTCCTTCACCCAATATGTTGGGCTGCTACAATTTTCAACACACCTGCTAAGCACAGCATGTCTACTCCTGTACAATCCCCTGCTTACAGAGAAGGCAATAGCACACTGCTATTTCTGCTCCTACATCTTCCTCTAGTTGATTAAAAGGGTCCTGGCACAGTGGGCAGCAGCTGAAAGCTGTGGGGAAAAATTAGGGCAGAAAAAGATACTTAACAGTATAGAAGGCTTAGGGGTTTTTACAACCTCATGTTTCCAACAACTTAGATTTTAGTTATAGCAGGTTGGAATAGTTTTTACCTTAGTGTGCTGCTAATGAAAGTTGTCCTTCCCATTTCCAAAAACTATCAATATTTATTTCAGTCTGGGAGCTGGAAACATCTGTAATCTTTTTCTTTTAAAAAGCACTATCTCTGCCAGACAGACTTTTTCCTCTTGATGTCCTTGAGACATTTTAGAGTGCAGGTAGAGGCTGCAGATACCCGCTGGAGTAATTACTCCTTTCTGCAGGGACTGTAAGACCATTTGGAGAGAAATGGATCATAGGTTATCAATGACAAAATGAAAGCACAGCCTAATGGCCATCAAGCAGTATTTTGCCACTTTCTTGCAGATGGTTCAAGATGCAAAGCCATATTTCAGTCCTTTCCACTGTTCCCGTCTGTACTCAGCCAGTCATGCTCCATGTTGCTGAGAACACTTCAGGAACTATTCTTGTAAAAGAAGTAAAGCTTAGATTTGAAAAATGTCTAAGGTTTCTTCATGTATTTATGGACAAGGAAACAAGTAACTTTGTGAACCCATCTTGAAAACAGATTGAGACCAGACAGTGTCATTGACAGTATCATTTGCAGTAGCACTGCAGGAAACAAGGTAGAAGCAATGTTTCTAACAGGGTTTGCAGATTCAAAATGCAATTGCCCTTTCAGTATAAGTATTGAAAGTTATTTTTCCTTTTCTGTACTGGCTGGCAGAGCATTGCCACATCCACAGAGAGATATTGTGACAAGGCTCTGCTGCAGGAAGAAACTGTGGATGTAATGTCCCGAGAGATGTCCTGCAAAGTACATTTGCTTAGAGTTATTCTGCCCAGTGTCTCATCCAGACATGACATTACAGACACATTTTTATGACACTGTTATTAAGTATCCACTTGTTATTAAGTTAATAGCAAATTTATTACATTTTATTGTTTAGGTCACTGGTGTCTGGTCCTGATTTCATACTTGGTCTTCTTTACAGAAAAAAAGGGTGAGCTATAGGGATGTTGGCAAGGTCAGAACAGGGACATGAGCAAGGTCAGACCTAGGTTCCTAAAGCATCTGCCAGAGTTATGAGTTGCAGCATGACTTCAGTGCGTGGCACTTCTTCAAATCTGACTTACACAGGTTTCATTCTGCTTAAGTTAGCCCCAATTAGACTGCAATTAGAGTCATCAGTCTTTACTCTGGTTTCAAGTTAGAATCATGAGATGTTCACAGAGTAAAAATAGGAATTTCTCTTTCATCACTGGTATTTACATGTGTATTCATCTTGAAAGCCTTGTGAACTTCAGCAGATCTTTCAGCAAAACTGAACTGGGCATGAATTTTCTTGATAAGTCTTTCAAAATCCATTCATCTAGTTATACTTTAATAAATTAATTAGAACATCAGTAAGAAGAACAAAAGAATTCGTAGACATGGACCATTAGATGCTTCATTTCAATGTCTGGGTTGGACTTACTAGCTGGCCAAGATCTGGTGAATACTGCTAGAAGGTGATGGCTCAATTTGCAGTCCACAGCTCACCACATCTCCTGATGTAGGTGCAATAACCTCAGATTATTAACGCCTCTGCAAAACAGATTTGAAACCTGGCAACCAGGTGAGTTTCACTGGTTTAGTGGTAAATAACTATTCTTCCCTGTAAAACTGATCTCATTCATCAAATACCTGCTAATTTCTTTCAATTTTTGAATGATATACTATGTTTTCACACAGGCCAAGAAGTATGACCCTTTATTATGGCTACTGTGTTAATGCAATCATCTTTTATTTTCTTGATGCTTTCAGGATTGTAGTTTAATTTGTATTATTGTTCTATGCTAAAATTCAGAATATGTTTAAACAGATCACGATTAGAAATACAGGGTTTTCTTTTAAATGTCCTCAGTGATCAATTTATCTGCCTTTGTCTGTCTGCTACACCATCAGCACGTTCTTTTAGAAAAGCTTACCTGTAGGTTTCCTTCAAGAATATCAAAACAATTCTAAAATTTGGATAAAATTCAACAGATAATTTTGCCTTTAATGAGGATGGCAACAGCTTTGGCTGCAAGAAGTCTGGAGAAAAAGGATTTAAAAGAAATAACCGACAGGATGTTTTTCTCACTGGAAGTATGAAAGAACAGGCAAATTGACTGAATTAATGACTTGAAAATTATCCATTGTAATGCAAGGATCATTGCTGAATTTCGAGCCTGTAGAAAATGGGGTTGTTTTCCTCTCAATAGAGTATGAAAGTCTTGTATGGTAGATGTATTTTCAGCTACTTCAGTTTTAATTCCTCTGTATTGCCATCCTAAAGACATCAGGCTTGGACAGACATAAGAATATATTCCATTTTAATGTGGACAGTGTGCTGAAGGATTAAAGTTGCCTTTCCCTAAACTTCTTAGTTGCTATAATTTCCTATTTAGGAGCAGCAGCTCCTAATTTGCATTAAGACGAGTGAAAGGAAAATCCCTGCTTTGTTTGGCATTTGAGTTTTTAGGAAAGGACACTTCAATTATACTCAGATTTCAGTGCTGCTTTTTCAGGAAATTTTATAAAATATTAAGCTGCTGAAATTGTACTTTTAGTGTTCCATCTATGGAAATGCACTACCAACCCCAGCATGTTACACAAAAGATTTGCATTCATTTTTCTACTTGCTTTGAGTTCTAAATATATTCCAGAGCTACCAGAGACATCAATTTGAAATGAAATTTTGTTATCTTTTGGAAGAGCAGACAGATAATTATATGAAATATTGGAAATACTCTCAATTTCTTTATTAAATATTCTGTAGTAATTATGTCTTCTACAAAATCAGTAAACCCTATCTGCAGTCAATATAACCAGTGGTAATGTGGAGTGAATCAAGGAGCCATACACTGCCGTAGCTCAGACAAAAATCTTAGTCAAACTTACTGTTTAGAAGTTCCCTGCCTGTTTAAAGAACACAAAGAATTTTCCATCATATCTGAGTTCTTCCTCCAGGAAGTGGAGTCACACTGGAATTGAGTAGCTCAGATTCTGCCTTGACTTAAGACCTAAAGATACACAGTTATGTTGTCAGAGAGATATGGAGTGATGCTGGAGCACTACTACTGCTGGAGCTGTTTGTTCATTGTAGGACACTCAATTGCAGTAATCAGAGATAAATAGATTTTGAATAAGTCATCTCAGACTCTTTAAGTCACCCAACTCTGAAGAATCTGACATCAAATTCTATCTGAAATTTCTGAATTCTATGTGTAAAAGAGGTTGGGGTTCTTTCATTGCAGCCAAAATGGATGTTTTTCTAGTGGGATCAGAAGATTAGTTCTAATGCTTCCATTTCAGGTCAGTATGACCTAGGCTCTGATTGTACTCATGATGTGTCATAAACAAGAAAACACCAACAGGTTTAAGGAAAGGATAATTGTCTCTGTCTCTCCCTGATTTCTGACATGTTATTGAGGTACTGGAACCACAAACCATGAGGAAAACTCCATTGAAAACACATCACGATATCCATTTCTCTGAAAGCACGACATATCTGGCCTTCCAAATATTTCTGCTAGGAGAGGCAGAACAAAGGAAAATAAAACTAAGGTGTTTTCAGTGCTGTTACTTCTCTGCAAACCTTTAGCCATCTAACTCAAGGACTTTGTCTTTTCAGTCAGCGGAATGGGAATATTTCCTGTAATTGTTTCTTTATTGCATACCAAAAAGGCTACACCCACAAGACAGGTTCAGGAAAACAACATTTGTGCTCTCTTAGAGTACTGCTAGAAAGTAGACCTGCTGATATTTAGGTCAAACACTTCAGTAAGATTCTCTCTGAGTGATATTTATACCAGAAACTTTGCAATATCTCAAAGTGAAACAATGGATATGTTTTTTGTATTGAGCTTTAACTCTGATCATACTCTGAAAATACTGTGTACATGGCAGTAGGACTTTATGGGGTAAAGAACATTTTAAAAAATCAGCTGTGCATACTGTTCATGGAAGAATGAAGCACAAACAGAAATAATTTAGTGTAATTCGATCTGGAGAAGTACTTGTATAAAAATACACTTTTTAAATAATCATGGTAGGCTGGGACTTAAAGACTGTATTTCTGTGAATTATTTTTTTCTCCGTGTATATACAGAATAATCTAATCATCCCCAATTGCAAGAATAATTGAAACTTTATTTGCAGTGATTAGCTGATTTTAGAATTTATTTTCTGATTTCTTAGCATTTTTCACTGATAAAAGCAGTCATCCATGAGCAAGGCTAAAGTTTCCTCTGCCCATATTTTGCCTGACATAGATTTCCCTAATGGATAATTAATGGTAAATTTGCCTTGTTAGAATAAAAAAATAGATGTTTATAGTTTTGAGTTGCTGAGAAATCATGCTCTGTAGAAGGGGGCTGTTCTTTATATTTCCTGAAGGCCTATCAAATTGTACCTCATGCATTTTTGGAGGGAGAGTATTTACAGTTAATTTGCAACTTAAAATTACAATAATTGAATAATTATGATAGACTTATAGAACCATAGAAAAGTTTGGGTTGGAAGGGACTTGAAAGACCATCTAGTTCAAACTCCCCTGCCATGGGCAGGGACACCTTCCCCTAGACCAGGGAGCTTAAAGCTGTGGCTTTCCCAAAACCAACCCTTACATGCTTAGCCAGCATTTCTAAATTACTCCTGTGTAGCTTTCCCTGTACCACCCCTGGGTGCTGCATTTTTGCCAATAACAGTGTGTCAGCGATCAAGCATCACACAGCAGTATTTGCCCAGTAGCTCAAATTTTTAGAAAGCTCAAGTTGCGTCTTTCCTTTACTCATGTTTTATCTGTTCTCTAGGCATTAAATCACAGAATCAGTAAGGTTGAAAAAGACCTCTGAGATCATTCTGTCCAACCATTAGACTAGCAGTGCCAAGTCCACCACTAAACCGTGTCCTTGAGCTCCACATCCACACAGCTGTCGAACTCTTCCAGGGATTTCCCAGAAGAGAGAAATGATTCCAACTTTTCCCTCTTCTGCAAGATAGTTTCCATCATGCCTTTCTTTATGCTCTAATTGGTTAACATACCTGAAATATACATATGAGCTGAAATTATTAATATCCCTCTGTTCTGTGCTTGTTCTGTTCATCTCTTTAATGTTGCATTTGGGTGGTTCCAGGACTCCACGTGCTTCTCCACAGTATACTTCAGGTACCTTGGGTAAATTTCCATGAGTCCTTTGATGAACTACAGACAACTTACTAGGCAATCAATTATCTAAGACCTCATCAGTCACACTTCTCAGCTCTTCATTACTTCAGTGGCACAGCTACAGTGGTTACATTTCACATCTTTCAACTCCTCACAGCCATGCTTTTGTGTCTGCCTGGAACTCCGAGTGAAGAGTACTGGATTTTGGGTGTCTAGGACACAGGCTGAAATGCACAAACCTAGAGGATGTTCACTGTGATTGTAGTCACAGGCATCTTTTTTTTTTTTATTATTTGCAGGGGTGCGTGGTGAGTGAGGAGCAAATTAGTGAGTTGCCACTGCTCAATACTTGTTCCCCAGGGCAGAGTTTTGAAATAATAGTCCATCTCTTGATAAACATTTCCACTCTTGCAGTCCAGTTGTGTATTTCAAATGATTTTTACTAGATTAATTTGGATTCAGTTCCTTCTGCTTTTCAAAAAGAATGGGATTACATTTCCCTAATATATTACTCTATTCAGGTTGCTGCATCAATATGCAACTAATGGTAATTGGAAAAAATAGACCTTTATCAATTATGGATCTTAGTGTTATAAGAATCCTGCCAAGTTGAATAACATCACAATTCATTTTGATATAACAAGAGCATCACAATAAATTCTCATCCATTCAGTGATCTGGCCAGTTTCTCAAATTTCATAAGACATCAGTTAAAACATAATTAAACCATCATAAAGGCCTTCTGTTTCTGGTCTCTCTTCTCTAACAATTCACCCTTCATAATTAATAAAGTGGGATGAGGAAACAGATTAATTTTAACTACTTGAAAATGTGTTTCTACACCTAATGCAATACATAAATAATGCTGTTTCAGCAGCATTTCTTTCAGAATCATCTTAACTGGAAAGAAAGAAATGCTTAAATTTTAGCAAGGCATGGTAGTGTCATAGTCCCCATCTTTTAATGTTCTGATTTTTTCAGGCTGTTCCAGACCTTTGTAATAATAAATCTTGCCATTGCTACACATCACTCCTACCTTATTTTAAATCCTGTTCTCATCCATTCCCTTATGCTCTGTAGGCAGGAGATAATCTCATTTTATTTGGTAAACCTCTAAGTTTTGTTTCATAAAACTCAGGACTGAGCTACTCCTCTTAATGACAGGGAGCAAAAAAAGTGAGCTTTAAGATAATCCGGTTTGGTGACAGTCTGTGAAAGAGGGTAATACATTTTTTTAGGACTTTCCAGTATTTGGTTTATTGTGTTATTTGTGCAGCAAATAATGTTTTTTACCTCTTTTTTATCTCTTAAGGGAAAGAGTAAGAGACTTCTTTCCATGACACCATTTTTAAGTGAATTATTGATTTATTTTCACTGATCTCACTGCACAGTGTTTAAGGAATTGATGTTGCCATTCAGCAACATGGCATATGCTTGTTCTCCCCCAAGCCAATACAAAGCAGGTCAAACCTTGAACCACCACTCTCCATACTGAATAGTCTTCAGTGTCACTCAGGGAGAATTCTTGGTCCAAGGAGAGAATTTAGAAGTATGTATAAAAACATTGTTGCTGATTGATGGGGGGAGAAACTTGGCGCTGACTTTGCTAAAATGCTAAAAGCATTTTCCAAGGTGGCTGTAGGAAGAAACAATTCTCAGGGTGAGGATGCAGAGGCAGGGAGTGTAACTGACTCAAATATTGCCTGAAGAAATTAGAGAAATGCACTCAACTTCCAGGCCATTTTATGAGCTACAGGAGCCCAGCTTTGGCATCCCAACATCTCATAATACATGGTCCACAGAGGGGGATCCAAGGTGCATAACTTAGTTACATAAATTCTGTGTACAGTAAATGGAAGTGTTGAGTAAGGAATTCAGTTTTGCTGTGCTAAGCAGGGAGCTGGGCCAAATGCATTCTTAATGGAGTTCCCTTATGGAGCACAACAACACCTTAGGGGATGGGCTGAGTTCAAACATGCTGCCCTGGATTTAGTTTGTGGAAAAAACTAAATGCTGGAATATGCTGGAAGTGAATTCTCACTCTTGCTGTAAGCCTGGCTTCAGTCACTGTATTAGGTACCAAGTCTTCAGGAATTTGAGACCAAAGTTGCACAAATGAGGATAGGCATTTTACTGAGCAGCAATGTTGTTTAAAATGTAAGAGGGAGAAATGGTGGAGATCATGATTTTCCTCACATTTTGCAAAACAATCTGGCAGGAGCATATCCGTTTTCCCTGCATTATTGCTGTTTCAGTCAAAGCCAACCTGGTCAGGATGGCTCATTCACCACTGCATTCCTCAGACTCCAGCCTAGAGGTCACCACCAACTTCTTTCTCCCAACCTTTCACTATCCTGACCCCTCAGTCACTGTGCTTTTTCAAGAGAAGAGGTGAAAAATGTCCTTTCCAAAATGTCTACCAGGTGGTTAAGACACTTTATGAAGTTGAGAGAGTTCTAGCTTTGAATCCCCTCATGGTGCTAAGGAAACTGCATTTATATCTCCCACTTCCTCAGTCAATGTTGTGGCAAAATCTTGAATTTCTCATACTCAAATGAGTGTCTAACCACTGGACCGCTAGAAAAAGGTAAATATCATATCTGCGGTTTTGAATGGGAGAGGTCTTTCCTGTTGTGGTCTTCCTGCATTCACATTTGTTAGTCATATTCAAAGCATAGTAAGATTTAAATATATAAAATGGGGTTAAATGCAGTCTGGATGTTTCCCTGCATTAAATGTGAATTCCATAAATGTTTAAGTGAGAGAGAGAGACATCCAGCTTATCACAGATTTGTGAGAGCAACTATAGTCTAAAATACTTGATCCACTGAAGGGAATAGAAACTGAATTTTGCAGTAGGGCTGTGGTGCTTAAAATCCATCTATGTTCATTTTAGGCATTAAAAAACTATCAGTCTGAAACTTATTTTCAGCTCTAAGAAACCTATCAGTCTACGGTAAGTTTTATCATAGACTATTCAATACCCTTAGCCTTACTGTACTTCAAGGGGCTATCAAAGATGTGAGATTAGATATGGTCCTGATTTTCAGGATAATCTGAAGCTTTCTGAATAGCAGCCATCAAGAAGGTCCAAGGCAACTACAATCACTGTCATAGCTACAGCTAAAATAAATCACATGCCAACCTGGAATTTCACCCTGCTGTAGAGCTCCAAGAGTTGCCATTTTCTTCCAAAGAAACTCTTCAGCTAGGAGGCCATTTCAAAGATAGTATCAGTGATTAGCAAAGAAATTATTGTAGTTAATTTGTGAGCCACATTGACATGAATGAATTCATTTCACTCCAAAGCAGAATTTCCACTTGTTGCAACATGATACGTTAGAAATGGCTTTACCTCACCAACAAAATGATATTATTTCTAAAATATATTTCTGTGGCACAATTCTTTGAGTATGACTGCATAAGCCAGATGATCTTGCAGGCCACTTTCACCAAGGGCCTTGATTGCTCACAGTGCATTGCTCATTTACTCTCAAACTCTCTTTTGGAGCAAACTAACTGGTTCCCTTAGAGCCCAAATGGGGTTAACTTGGTTTTAGGACCATTCTCTCTGGAGATTTCTGTGGTAAGCATGGATATGACTTTACCAGCCTGGATCCCTTTGTGTGACACAATCCAGGAGATGCCCCTACACTCTCATCCCACTTGTTTAGGACATGCAGCACTATTCTGCTGTACAGCATGGTTTGTGAGGCTACAACATTCTGTATCCATTACTTCAGCCACTTGTCAGAGGAGGAGAACTGCAGTCATCAGCTCATCATTTCTCATGGCCCAAGGTTGTGTCATGGGCTCAAAGCAGCCCTGAGCCCAGCGCTAAGCTGTGTGGATGATATGTGCACCAGGGCTTTAACCTTGGGCTCTGAGGCTGCAAACTGGTCGGCAATACTGAGCCTCTCTGGTGCAGATATGTCTAGCTGTGCAAATGCAGTCTAGCAATAAGGCATCTGCACCCTTTTATAATTAACTTATTTTACTACATGTACTGATTCAAGATGATCTTCAAGACAACTGTCTCAGTGTAGAGGAAATTTGGTAGACAGTGAAACCATACATGTGAGTTATGCTGGTTCAGAACCGTCAGGGTATTTTTACATAGATGTCAAGAGTTATAAGAGCTGCTTTTTTCCCTCCAATATAATTATTTCACATATGTCCAACACATTCTGTTCCATCTCTGTCTTGTGAGGATCAGTTTTGTGACATTTATAGTAAAGATGTACTGTTGTTTCTAATTTTGCTTCTCTTTAAAATTCTGCAGACATTGCAAAAGACCCAGCAGCTGTTGCTTTAAAATGCAGATAAGTGGGACACTATGCCACTCACGGGTGCCATCATTACAGACCCATGTTACTGTTTTCTGTCAGCTAGAAGTTAATTACTTTGTTTTTTACCCTGTCAATCATTTATAGAGAGACAAGAACAAAGATATCTTCAGGGCATACATGGCATCTTTTTCCTCCAAGTAATTTTTTGCATGAACATTATGATGATATTTCTCTTATTTAGTTTATAATGAAGTGTAAGCAGAGGAAAACATTCCTTAAAACATTTCTTTAGGTGTTTTTGCCACAGCATTTATTACCATCCAATTATAAAATATTTTATTTTCCCTAGAAAAGAAACATTTTTAATAATGTTTGAAAAACAGTTCCTGGGAAATTTTCCTGCTGCTCATATCTTTACCCAAAGGCAAAGGGACCTAGTTTTGAAGTGGGAGAATTTCTCTAAAAATGAGGCATACTTGGATTAACTGTAAAAGAAATAAGGTACTGCATGGGGACGTTAGATGTATTTAACAGTTTGTTTAAAATCCTAATATTACTGTTTTAGGTTAGAAAGATGTTCATACATCCAAAGTCTTGTAAACTGAGCCGTATTTAGGTAGGTTGTTTTAACAATTGTAAGCACTAAGTCTTGTACCAGTAAAACTCTGTAACAAACAAGGAAAATTTAGTTTTGCATTGAAACACTGAAGTAGTCAGTAACATTTGTGTTTTCAGGAATATTCAGTGCTCCTAAATCTGTGTTGTGTTTTCAATCCTTTTATTCAGTGTAATCACAGAACCACAGAATAGCTTGGGCTAGAAGGGACCTTTAAAGGACATCCAGTTCAATCCCTCTATAATGAGCAGGGACATCTTCAACTATATGAGGTTGCTAATCATGTATCTACCTCTCAATTCATGTTTTTCGTTTCTCTAAGCTTTCTCTGAACGAAAAACCTGGTGAAAAACAGATATATAGACAATGACTTGCATAGCCTGAAGAAAATTATTGTCCCTAGGAGTGGATCCCAACTGTCTATGGGCAGCTGTATCACATTTGTACAAATGGGATTTCAGCTTGAAATCCTTAGCTGGAATCAACAAATATAGCAGGATGTAAACACAGAAGTTGTCTTTCATCCAGTCTATCACAAGCCAAAAGACAACTGTTTCTAGGTGTACAGATTAGACCCAAGCTCTGCTGCTGTAGGGTGAATGTGTGAAAGTGAACATGACCACCAAACTCAGGTGGACCAAAGGTCCTTCTTCCCACCTATTATTGTGTTTCAAATAGTATCTGATGGCAGATCTTCTGTGACTATTAAAATAGCTCTTGGTGGATTTTTCTCTTCCAAGGAAGATTTTTTTAGACCCAATTAAGTTTTCGGAGTCCACAACACCTACTTGTTATTTTCATACTGTATATTATCTCTTTGTGGCTAAATTACTCTTGCCTCCATTTCTTGTGAACAAGTGTCCCCTATTCCCCCTTTCCTGAAATTTATAATTTCATTAATTTTATTATTCTCTTTTCTTGGTCATCTGTTTGGAAGGTGAGGAGATGTTCTGTATAGTCTGTTCCTGTGTGAAAAGGAACAGACTTGCCCTTTTTGCCCTTTCTGTTCCTGCTTTGCCTTTTCCAGGTCTTCTTTGGGATGAAAGGATCAGGACTGTCTTTAGAAGTGTGTGGGTATCTGTATCATGGTATAATAACAAATATTTTTCTTGGGTTCTTTATTAATTCCCTAAACTGAATGTACAAATTTGCCTTTTTCACTAATGCCAAGCATTGAATTCATGTTTTCCTAGAAAAATACTGAAAGTCTCCAACACTGCTTCCCTGGGGAGTATTTGCTTACCTAGTGTATATCAGGACATAGATTTACTAAGGACTGATATTCCCCATACTTCTCTTTGCATTCATTCACATTGAATTCCATAGAATTATAGAATAGTTTGGGTTGGAAGGGAACCAAAAGATCATCTAGTTCCAACACCCTGACATGGACAAGCACACCTTTCACTACACCAGGTTACTCAAAGCCACACCTAACCAATACTGTTCCAGCACCTCACCACCTTCATCATAAAAAATTTCTTGCAATCTAACTCTGCCCTCTTTCTGATTAAATCCATTACCCCTTGTCCTATTGCAACAGGCCCTGCTAAACAGTCTGTCCCCATCTTCCTTATAAGCCTGTTGTAAGTTTTCTAGAAATTCAGGTGATATTTCTGGTCCATGAATTTAATGTAATTTTATGTTTCTAAGAAAGTTAAGTAGATCTACCTGTCCCCCAAGTCAGACTTAATTTATTCGCTGTCTCCCTCTAAAAAACTGGCTCAGTATTTCCCATTTCCACGTGTTTGAGTTATTCATCTCATCCTGGTAATTTATTACTATTCATTTTATTGATTTGTTATTAAACTTTGTCTACTGACACATCAAGTGCAGATGGTTCCATTGATTTGACAGGTCTGAAAGGCTCTTCTGTGGGTTCATCCTTAAACACATTCTGTAGTTGATTGTAAATAATCCATTTAGCTTGATTGGTATGGCCTTTTCTTTCCTCAGCTCTCTTATTACACCCCAATGCCCTGTGTAATTGGTATTTAGGTTTTGAATGCTGCACAATCCTTTCTGTAGTTATCCTCATGATTCTCCTTCATGGCAGGGAAATGCCATCTATCCTTGCTGTGTAGAGACAGAGGCAGGGTCCCAGAGAGACAGGCACTTGGTAAAGGATTCTGAGTAATGAAACACTCAGGTTTGCAATTCCTCAAAATTGCCTCCAGCTTTGAGCACAGAACTCCCAAGGAGAGATCTCACTGACTGAAAGGTATCACTTGAAGGCAGGAGATGAATTCGGTGCCAGGGCCTGGATTCAGGATAGCAAGTACACTGACTGTTGGGGATACCTACAGGAGCCAATCAAAAAAGCTAAGGAGAGATGTGTCTGATGCTCTCACTGCTGTTGGTCTCCATGATTCAGATCTGGAAGGTTCTCCTTGCTGCCAGCCTTTCTTTCATGCCCACCTCTAGCACTTCCTGCAGGCTACTCATACACGAGCTGCTAACAAGCACTTGAGGAGGTGGAAGAGATTGCCAAAGATACTGACAATGATGTCATAAGGCCAGGACATTTCTGTGGCCTGTTTTGCACCTTGGTTGTGACAGGACTTGTGGTGGCAGATCCCCTCCTCAGTGTCCCTGCAGAGCCCAGCCTGCCCCAGTGCCTGCTGCTGTCTGAACTGTGAGTGGCCTTGGCCTGGGGCATTGGCTCCTGCTGGAGATCAGGTAAAGCACAGACATCCCCACTGCAGCAGGCAGCAGATCTCTCAGCCTTCCGGGAAAGGGAGGAACATTAATACAAACTCCTAAAAACAAAGCAAGGAAATGAAAAATCTCAACCCATCTCCCTGCAGACCTGTACTGCAATGGAATGGCACATTAGTGGCAGTAAATTATTGCTACAGCTGTGAGAGATACAGAGATTTTAAAAATCAATTCTGCTACTGGGAAGATTTTTTTAAATTTTCCCTCAGAGGCTGTCACATGCTGCAATGAGGCTTTGCTTAATAAAGGCCTTTCTGGTTAAGAAGATAGTGCCTAGATCTACCCTTTAAAAGAAGAGAAGCTCTTGCTCTTAAGTTCAAAAAAAAGGATTTTAAGACACAGATTTTTGAGATCATAAGGCAAAGGTACCTTTGAAGATAAATCAAGTTCCATACAGTCCATTTTTAAGGTGTTTTTAAATTCATATTTATTTCATTACATTTTATCTCATACTGACTTACTCGTTTATATTTTTTAAAGAAAGTTCACAGCAATACAAAATCACTCTGTTTAGAGTCTTTCCACTAACTTAGTTCACTTTACAGAGCTTACTGACAGAACTGTAGGGGTACATCATAGCTGTGGAAAAGAAGCATTTCAGACTTTCCTGGAGAAACAGATATTTCCTTAGCTAATGTTTGATGGGAAGTACTAAGCTAATGAGACAGAGACAGAAGAAAAACTATTTAAAATATGGCATTTGCACTGCTAGTTGGATGATGTATTAAACAACCAAATGGCATGTTATCCTACAAGGCCAGAGGTGTCAACAGTAGAGATGGACACAGGGAAAATGTTTGGATATTTTTGTCATGGGTTTGAGACAGGACCCTGCCAGGAGGACGCACGAAAAAGGGCAAACAGGCTTCAAGCTTAAAGTTGCAAAAAGTGTTTAATTACCTAACAGAGTTGGAGGATAAATGCAGGCAAAAATAAACTTCTCATACAGTTTTGGTTCACTCCCCCCTCCCTCTTACGAACCTACAGTATTCACCCCCTTTCCTCCTTTACAGTCAACAAGCCGGGGGGGGGGGGGGGGGGCAGGGTGTGGGGTCTCTTTTCAGTCCACAGAGCAGATTCTCAAATTTACTCATCACCACAATTCTTCTACTACAAATACTCTTTATCTCTACTTGTTTCTCTCTCTCTCCAGACAGTTTTCTGCTCTCACCCCCACCCTCTTAAGAAGCAGTCTCTGCACTCACCCCCCCCCTTTCCCTCTTTCCAAACCAGCAACACAGACAGGGGCAGGTTGAGGGGTCCTCTGGTCAGTCCAATCAGGAAAAGAGGTTCTCTACTTAGCCAGGGGTCCTTCCCACGAGAGACAGTCCTCTGGGAACTTCTTTGGCGTGGGTCCAATCTCATGAGCAACATCCCGCCCGAATTTTTGCTGCAACATGAGTCTTTTGTCCATAAGGTGCTGTGCAGACTCTCCCGAGCTGAGGCCAGGCTGCTTCCATGCCAGGAGCAAGGCCTTTCTCTCCCAGTCAAGGCCTTTTGCAGTTATAACTCTTAGATGAGACTCCCACTGGTTCACAGTCTTTTCCAGGCATCCACCTCCTCCTCTGGAGTGAGCTGTGGGTGGATTTCTGCATCCTTATGGACTCCATGGGCTGCAGGAGAAACTTCTTGCTCCCACCATAGCTTTCCTCACAGCTAGCAGAAAGTTTCAGCTCTGGTGCCGGAAGCACTGGAGCACCTCTTTCTCCCCCCTTCTTCACTGACCTTGGCAATCTCCATGCTGTTCTCCCTCACATATTTTCACCTCCACCTCCTCCTCCTCCAACTACAAAGTGAAAGAAGTGCGCGCCTGCTTTGTTTTGAATTTTTCTTAAATATGTTTTCACAGAGGCATAACCAGCACCTCCAATTGGCCCAAACTTGGCTGATAGCATGTCCATCACCTTCAGAGCCATCAGAGATTGGCTCTGCTGGACTTGATGTAAAAACTTCCAGAACTTGCACTCAGGACACACAGGAGCCATCTTTGTGCCACACCCCACCCCTCAGACACCTCCCCAGGCCTACCACAACAGCTTCTGAGGGGCCCAAATTTCTCCTAGATGTTAGAAACACTTCACTGATGTTTTGGGCCAATCAAAACCACCACAATGTATTAAAATTATTTAAACACTACACACTTGTGAACCACGTGCTTTGGTCAATCTATAGAGTTAAAGCAGATTCATTTCAAAGGTGGTTTGAAACTCCTATTTACACTATTTCCGTTTAGTGCAATCCAGCACTTTATGTGCTATAGCAGCTTTCATGTTGCTGAAGAAATATTAATTAATCTTCACACACAGCCCTTGATAGAGGGACACAAGGGTCAAAATTTATTTGATATAATGTTGACACATACATGGAAACTCCACAGGTCCACAGTAATTGTCCCTCTCTGACATCTCTGAGTTTCCCCAGCTCTCTGAGATGTCTGGCAGTCTCTGGGCTGTCTGGGCAGCATTCTTGGTGCTGGGAATCACTCTGCCCCAGCTGACTGATGGGTGAGAGTCATCACCTACATGCAGGGAAAGCTGTCAGCAAACTGAAGACTTCAACCTTACTCTCCTTAAACCACATTTTCATGATTTTTCACCCACAGATATTTCTAGAATTTGATTTTTTTTTCTGTCTGGGTTGCTCTATTTGGTTTTTTAAACATTGAGCATTTTGCATATCCTTTTACCTGTCAGCACTAATGCAAGTCAGGCAGACAATTTCAGTTTCTCACTTTCTGCATCTATTCTGCTCTATAAAAGTGCCATCAATTTTGTCTTGCATTTACCCTGGCTTAGAAGAAAGGTGCATCTAGCCATGTGTCCTTCCTGTGACAAGTGTCCTTTCTGTGGCTCTGGTTAGCAGCAGATGTTTAGGGAACATATAGGAACAGGGCACATATGGTCTGATCCTCTCCCCGCTGTTCACCACAACCTTCTTCAAAGACAGCGGCCTTGATCAGTCCCTAAATAAATCACCCACTAAATTGCATTGCTGTTTCCATGTTGGAAGTGAAAAATATGGGAAGTTCCTACAGCTTGTAAATGAGGCTATGAAATATTAAAAATTCTAAGAATTAGCCCAGGCAAAAAAACTTGTTGATGAATATTTCATACTATCTTGTACACATCGAGTGAAAGAAAAACATCTCTTCAGTCACAGACGTTTGTTTGTTCACTTTCTTGCTTGTTTGTTTTTCCACAACTCCCTGGCATGTCAGAATAATAATAAAAAGAACTTCTTTTCGGTCCCTGTTCTGTCATTCTGTAAAACTCAATTCATTTTAATGCCATGGGTTTTGTATAAGCAAATGCTAAATGACAGCGTAATTTATACTTCAGGCTTTTCTGACAAAATGTGTAGCTTCGATAGATGTTTCTATTGAAATCAAAAGCATTTCACTCTTTATGTTTCATTTACCCATCACAGCCATCTATATGGCTGCTTTACCACATTCTCTGAGCACTTCACAATACCTTCTTTGAGTATTCTTATTTTACCATTAGGGAAACTGGACACTGATTCGGAGAAATATTCACGCCATCTATATCAGCCCTTTTTTCTCATCTAATGTAAATGCTCAGAATTATTCCTTTCCCACAGGCAATTTTAGCTCTCTCCATTACTCTCCAGGGAGTTTAGATTTCTCAGAGAATATCTGCATTGCACCTAATTTGTCTTCTCAAAATATGAACAAAAGAAAGCCCTCTCTACTGAAATCCTGTGGCTACACCAGGGGTGCCCACACTGCCTAAGGATGGCTGAGCCACCCAACACACTGTTGTTCCCAAATCCCTTTCAAGTGATTCAGGATTTCTTCAGTGTTGCTGCATGATTCTGAAGAATATCTACTGAAATTGTACATAGCTTGAGCATCTCTGTACCATCCATTTTTATCCACTACAGAAAATGCTCTCAGACACCAAAGTCTGTCATTTTATACAGTATATGTATTTAAAATTCTTGATATGCCCAAAAGTGATAAATATGGTCTAAGCTCCCTTGTCTGAACATATTTTATACTTCCATCCTTCTGAGTAGATGTAATCATAGGTAATTTAGTTTGAAGAAGATCATTCTGATACTGCATGCCCAACCCCCCTCTCAAAACATGGTCAGCTTCAAAACTACTTCAATTTGCTCAGGACCTTGTCCACGTGAGTTTCTAGCATCTCCCAAAATTTCAGAATCTCTGCACTGCCTTCACCAAGGCTCACCCTCTCCCTGGTGAGATTCTGTTCTCTCCCACATGTTCAGAGCAGCTTCACTCATGTTGAACTGATCCCCACACATTGCAAATGTAGGCATGGTCCAGTGCAGTTCCTTATTCCTGCATGGTTTGTTTTATCAAGGACTGGCTTTTCAGAGAAGTTCTTGTCATGTTTTCTGTGGATTTCTCTCTTGGAAGAGTGGGATTTGCTCCTCCTTTCTACAGTGGAAACAAGAGTTGACCTTGTTCATCTGCCTTGTTAAGGACAGGGTTTGTTGTTTTTTGGAGACTTTTCTTCCCCTGAAGTGGAACAGGATAAAGGGAAGAGAATATTTCAGTTGGAAAGGACCTACAAGGATCATCCAGTCTAAAAGCCTGACCAATTCAGGTCTGAACACAAATTAAAGTGTGTTGTTTAAGGGCAATGTTTCTTAAACACTGACATTGACCAGCTCTCAAGGACGCCTCATCAAATATCTCAGCAAGGCAAGCAAGCAAAATAATATGAGGAAATTTTTGGATCAGCCCATGGTGAACATGACACACAAAGACATGCTTGTTTTTTACAACTTTCCCAGCTACAAAACCTTTTTGTAGGGGCCATTATTCAATATCTTTAAAAAAGAGAGGGAAGATGCCAGGATAACCCATAAACCAGTGAAGGAGTTACTTGGCATTTGTAGCTGTCAGAGACATAAACTGGTGTTTTTACCATTTCTGCCTCAGACTTGTATTTCCTGCACACACATATCTAACACTAACTGGCTTGGCACAATCGTTTGACTCAGGCTTTGAGAATGGTAGGGGTTTATGAGGTTTCAAACTGAGTTTTACGTCCTGAAATGTACAGTTAATTTCTTTAAAATAAGTTCATAGAAATTATTTGCCTAGGGGCAATATTAGAAAAGCAACTGCACTGTGAATTATTTTCTACTACATACAATGTGTCATGGCACAGTTAGGTCTAAGTACATGTAATCTGCTTGAAATTGGTCAGATTACTCAAATGCTAAACAAAATTTGGTTTAGGAGCCTGACTCAAGAGACTGCTAGCTTCACTTTGCCTAAACTTAAGGACATAGTTTTTAAAAAATATTTCCCATCTAAAGTTAATTGCTAAGTAGAAGTGTTCATGGTAATTTAATTTTTTTTTCCTGCAGAATAGAGGAATGTCTGTAAACTTAAGCCAGTATAGGTAGAAAATTGTAGTGCCATGGGGATGGAACAGAGCAATCTGGTTTTCCTGGAAGATTTGGGTTTAGGCTTTTTATTGCCGCAAGACCCGTTGCAAGTTAAGATAGTAAAAGGAAAGGTCCCAGTTTGGCTGCTTAAGTCAGGAATTACACACAGAATGAGGAGTATAATTATAGACAACACCATCAAACTTCTGAACTTCATTCATGGCAGCAGGAACTTATCCTGGTTCCTGGCTTCTCCTAGCTCCTAGCACCATCCAGGAGCAAGCAATCAAAGCACTTTAGTTACTGCACCAGAGCTTCATCTTGTCAGCCTCAGAGCAGCTTAAGGCAAATTCTGTCAATCTTAAAGCTGCTTAGTGTTGTGTTTTCAAAGCGACTTAGCAATTCAAAGTCTAATCTTCATTGAAAGGCTACAAAACCTTGTCTCAGATGTGCTTAATTTACCTTTAAAAATGGGATCCAGGAACTTCTGATGCTACCCTTAATCCTGCTTTTGAGCACACGTGAGCCAGAGCTCCCAGAAAGGAAGGTGGATAATGCAATGGAGTGAATGAGGAGCTGCCAGGGACTCAGTGCAGTGTGAGCCTAATTTTTTGTTTAATGGAGAGAAGCTAAGAATTTTAGCATCACCCTTTTGCAGCTCTGTTTCAAAAATATTAGAATAGATGTTGCTGCTGTTAAAATATTTTGGGTAATAGTGGATGATCAGCATTCTTATATTCAAAGTACATTTCTAAAGAGAATTGACAACCAGACACATAATGAAACCACCAAATCTGACCATTAAGAGGAAGTAACAGTCACATTGTTTTGACACAGATGAGGTGACACCAAAGACTATTATTTTAATTTTTTACTTTTGTTTGTTTGTTTGTGCTTTTGAATATTCTGGCATCTTATTTTTGAGCTTTTTTCTGTGAGGAGCAGACACTAGAGACAATTGGTGTTGAATTATTCATTTCACTCAAGAAGATGAAGGTTTATAGAAAATATCATCTACTAGAAAACATTCAACCCAATCAGAGAATAAAACTTCACAGGATAAGCCTCTTTGTGATAAGTAAGTGTTGACAGATAAGAGTTCAAGGAATCCACAGACCAAATAGAACATCTCTTCTCATAGCTGCTGCTCTTCCAGACAAACTTTCTCTGTTATTTCCATTACAGTTTAGAAGATTTCAGTCAAGTTCAGGTCAGGCCTGTGGCATTGATTTTTGTTGAGTTCCACCTTGTGAATCTGACATGTTTAGAGATTTCATGTTTAGCTTCATGAAGCAGAGGTTATGTAGAGACACCTGACCTTTGTACCATAAAAATTCATCTTTAGACTTCAATTGCATTTGGATTCTTGCAAAATTGCTCTTCTTCAAAAGTCGCCCTTTAAAAGAGACAAAGTCAAACCCAGAAATTAATTGCATTGCTTCCTGTTGAAGTCTATGCTAAAACCCAAAGAAAGGACCCATTCTGTAGGCAACCTCCTGCTGATTGAGTAAATTCTTAATGAGTTCCTCAAGTTTTGACCTAGACACAAAAGGTTTTCATGATTTATCAAACATTTGCATCCAGCAGAGTTTATGGATTTAGTACATTTCTCCACATTAGGCAGGATAATTAATTTCCATAATCATTTTCAGTGATTTTCCACAGTGTAGTTCCCCTTTGTATGGGGCTTCTCATTATTTTAGCAGAACCTACTCAGTCGACACAATAAAAATGAAAATCCAAATTCTGAGTCTTTTGCTGTCAAAGGACAGCATTCAAGGGCAAGCAGAAACCATTACTGAGAAAGAGCTGTTGCAAACAAATATCTTGCTTTTTCCATAATGCCCTGTCTCATCAGAGCAGCCAATATTCTCTCTGGTTAGTATTTTCTCCGAGTTTTGCTTGTCTGCACTTTTTCATAGCTAGAGAACATTTTTACAATAGCAGTTTCTAAGGGTTGGACTGTATAAACAGATTTATTATGACATAAACAAATTATTATGATATATTATGATTCATAATGTTATGAGCGCCTCCATGCTAGGAAAGTCTGTAGAACTCCTCACCTCTTACACCAGAAGTAAGAATATTTAGACTGACAAGACTCCAAAGTTGATTTCTGCAGAGAAAAAAAAAATAAAATCCATTTTGCTGACACAGTTATCTGAATTTTGACTGGTAGGATGTTTTTAGTAGAAGAGGCATTGTGCTTAGTCTGTCTCTTACGACTCTTTTTGTCACCATTATGTTCAAATCATACAAATCATAAATGAGGATCATTTTTCCATAGGAAGGCTTTCTCTTACTTAAGCACTCCAGATGTCTAATATCCTTGTCCAAAAAAAAAAAAAAGAAACCATCATATATCTGGCTGGTAGTAATAATTATGTTACCAGTGGGGTTCTCTTTGTGTGCTGAAAATTTGCTTTTGATTATAAACCAGTGGAAGCACAATGAATTCTGTGGGCAGCCTGGCCACGATGGAATTTTAAAAGCTGCTAACAGATTCGGGTCATGATTAGGTCTAAGAGAAAGTAATTGCAAGCTACAGGGTGTCTGAGACAACTGCCTAAAAAAAACCCATCTACCAAAGCAGATCCTTGAGTTCTATTGTAACAGTTAGAACTACTGTAGACCAATGACTAAAAAATATCTAAATCCAGTGCTTTTTTGCAGTGTATTCTGTAGTAGCAGGAAGACACACTTGGGTGCAGGGAGGTGTGGGGGTGGTCCTAACAGAGTCATAATTTTCCCTTTCAGTTTCATCGTCCTTGAAAGGAACACCTGATTTTATTTTATTTTATTTATATTTCATTGTTTTTTATTTTATTTTTCCCTGGGGAAAAAAACAAAAAAACCCTAAATTAATATTCTCAGACAGCAAATAAGTTACTATGAGAAAGAATGGTTTTTTGTCTCCTGTGTCAATCCATGCAACCTACAGGTTGCAATTTCAGGTAAATTACCCAGTAGTTTAAAGTATCCCTGATTTGACATCCAGTTGCATTTCCTTTCTGGATATGGATAATCTTAAATGTCACAACACAGAAATCTGTGCTGAGAAACTGCACTGATGCCTCAGAAAGAAACCAGAGATGCAGTCAAGCAGCAGCTTCACTTGGTCTATATGGGGAGGGAAAAAATCAAACTAAAGATCAAGACAAATTTCATATCATTTTAATGCCTAATGCCCAGGCCAGGTCGAGGTCAGTCAAAAATTACTACATTTCTTTAGAAAAAACAGCTAGGTACAAACCTGGCCTAAGTTTTGAGTTTGCTGTGAAATGTAGATCTCATGCACAAGTTTTGGGTTTTATTGTGAAATTTCACACACAAATTCAGAGGTGCTGAAGAAGCCTTCCAGACTCAACTACAAATCTCCTCTGGAGTTCGGCAAAATGCCTAAGGCTAAATCTAATTAGTGTTCTGATCCAAGGGAGTCTCCCTGTTTTAAAGCAAACCTCAAAGCTGAGGATGTAGACTACATTGACTCCAATGCAGATGTATTTAAAAGCTTCTGTGTTTATCACAGATGAAAAATCTGGCAGCCAGATTTTCCTGGTCAATAAATTATGATAAGGTAAGCATATGCTCACAGCTTGATACTGGTTTCAGATGTTTGCAAGCAGAAGGGGAAATTCTGTTTGGCTCTTTTATGCCCTGTAAAATGCCAAAGAAACGAAAAGTGTGTTCCTTGAAAGGAATTCCCCTTGTGCCAGCACAAGAGAAAACATCAAGGAACTTCACTTTCTCAAGCCACCTTCCACGTTCTGCTGGAAGGGGGTAAAGCCAGGCAAACCTGGGAGTAATATGAGCTCTGCCTCGTATTTTGCCTCTAACATAGTACATTGTATGCTGTTGCTTAGCAAGACCATGAAAGTGCAATATACTGGTTTGATGCTTCTGAAAATGTTGACTTAAATTTTTCAGTACAAATTTTGCAGAACCCATTTCCTGCACAGAATATGAGTACTTTCTAAAAACTAAAAAAAGCCCATCAGCAACACAGAGATTGGCTCATAAGAGCTGACATTTAACATCATGGTTGGATCTCCAAAATGAGCAGAATACTCCCCGAGGACAAATGGCAGTCCTCTTTCCTAATGTAAACACCATAAAGAAAATATATCCCTCTTCATGAAATTTTTCTGGAACTAATGCTGCTGTCTCCAATCCTTTTTTCATTGAGGTCTGTGGCATAGCTCTATGCCAAATTCCCACTAGCAGGAAAAGAATAAGGAATTACTTGGACTGAATGGAGAAATTGCTGAATGAAGTAAAGAAATAATATGATAGCAAATGGAAAAGGCTTTGATGCAAATGTGCAATGGGATTTGCTGTATTGGAGGTGCCTGAGGAGCAGCTAAGCTAACATCCTAAACTGCACATTGCCTGGGAGCATGCCCCATGGCTCAGTGCCTAAACCTACCCTCTTACAAATTTAAAGCCATTTCTCCTTGTCCTGCTGCTACATGCCCTTGTAAAAAGTCCCACTACAGTCTTCATGTAGTCCCTTATGTACTGGAAGATCATAATAAAGTCTCCTCGGAGCCCTCTCTTCTCCAGGCTGAACAATCACAATTCTCTCAGCCTGTGTTCACAGGAGAGGTGCTCCACACCTAGGATTATCTTCATGGCCTCCTCTGGACTCACTCCAGCAGGTCCACATCCTTCTGCTGGGAGCCCCAGCTGGACACAGCACTCCTCTCCACCTTAGGTGCATCCAAACTGGTGCTGGTAATTGTCCCTGATCAGTGCTAACTTCCAAAGGGAACACAGCAAGCATGTTGCAGTGCCCGGCATGACTGATTTTGGTAACACAAACAGCTAACACTCCCTCTCAGCCTGACAACCTTGAGGGGACTGGCTTCATGAAGAGTCACAGCATCATTAAGACAGGGGGGAAAAAAGGGGAAAAAAAAGAAAAGAGGGGGGGGGAAATTGAAAGTAAAAGAAGCAAAAAAAATAAGGCAAGGAAAAGGAAAAAGCAGGACTTGTGGTATCAATGAGCGATAGGTCAAATATTCATACTTTTTTTGTCAAAACTACATTGTTGTAGTATACTCCTGATAAAAGCTGTTGTTCCCAAGAGTCCCCCCTCCCACGCTTTCTGCAGAGGTGACAATGTATGACAGAATCATCCTGTGCACAGGGCCTATTCCAGCAGCCTCCAGTCTCAGCAAGCAGCGCCTCAGAGCTTCCCAAACCTCCCAGGGAGAGAGAAACCTTTTATGCATGCTTTACACGTAGGATTTACCAGTACAGATTCTCCAGATGGAAACAAAGCTGGGAGGAGAAGTTGAAAGTCTTTATTGACTTGCCAGTATGTGAAAATTTAACCCTTTTAATAGCATCTTAATTACCTTGCAATGGCTGCTTCTATCAGAGAGCTGCTGTGCTCTCTGTTGTAGCTATAGCAATGAATTACATTAGCGTTTCTTTCATCTTCTAATTTTTTCTTCAAGCTGAGCCTGCAAGTGGGTGGAAATACATTTATTACTGAGTGCAGAAAATACAGCTATGAAACTTGGGGTCTGATTCTGGCTATGATGCTGAATTGCTCTCTAAAACGAGGCAAATGGTTAAACCTCTGAGCACTAGATTTCCCCATCTGTAAAAAAACAATAGGGCAGGGGGTAGGTAGATGTGGTACACAAGGAAAATAACATATATCTCCCTTAGGATGATGCTATAAAACCTGATGTCTGAGAATCTCTGTTCAATAAATGTTCAGAGAAGAGAATATCCTTCAGTGGTGCATATGCAGATATGCTGGCAGATCGCAGGAGAGTTAGGACTATTTACAGCAGCTGAAGCTCTGTCTTGCTAAATGTTGTTGTCGTTTCATAATCAAGTGAATAGCAAAGAGCAGTCTGTAAATGTATGTGCAAACTCCCATCTGTGCCAGAAGAAAAAGTAATTTCAGAGATGCAAATAAAGCTGCCACGCAGCACCTGAACTGTGTCAAATTACTGGCTATTGATACGGGAGTGGAACATTTTGGGATTTTGCACTGAACATACAGAAGCATTCAGTAAAATATATTCCTGTGTTGTAAATGTAGTAATATCCCTTGCTTTGTCAGGAAGATTATGAAGACTGCTAACGATGGTGTTTACAGCATTAGTTGAGGAAGCTAAGAGGTTTCTCTGTTAAATTCCCTTTTCTGCTAAGGGCTCAGCAAGATCACTTAGTCTTTCTGTACCTTATGTTTCATGTTACAAATGCTAGTAACAAAGTACACATCGTGGATGTCAATAGGTTGTAATATATGGAATTGCACAATGAATTGTTTTTGTATTTTGTTACAGCTAATACATGTTCTATGTCAAACATTTATTCCTCTAGCTGCGAGAATAGGTGTCATTAGAAACAGAAATTTACTGCACAAGGCAACATAGCTTTTGGAAATGCCTCAAGTAATGAAGTATCTATGATAAGTGGAAGAAAAAAAGATATCCCTATTTTAGTGGCCTTCATGCCGTGTGGACACCTCACTGCGTGATGGGCAGTATATTGCAGCATGGTAAAATCAGTATTTTAATTTCAAACAATTTTTGAGCAATGATTTGAATACTGTTGTGAAATGCTTGCCTCATGTTTTACGCTGATGTGGCTTCCTAAAAATGATTAAGAAGCACCCAAGCACAAAAATAAAACCTGTTAGGTTCTGTCCAAATTGCTGCTGGGATTAGTCTAGTGTAATGATCACTTCTGAAGTCTGGAATACTATCAGGGAAGCAAGCCTCACATATTCTTAAATATTTGTGATAGCCAGCTTCTTCTAAATGTTTGAACCTCCTGCTTCACTTCTCAGGACAGTGTCTTTATTTTCTACAAACAGGAGCGTTTCACCAAGAACAGAGCACTACTTGGTATTTGAATGACATTTTTCACTTTCAAAATATTGTACAGATATTAAACAGTTTTCCCTAACTCAGACAAGAACTGGGAACTGAGGGGAAAAAAAACTTACGTGTTAATGGAAGTTTGATGCATCTACCTTATGCCTTTGGTAATCACACCCACTCCTGTTGCTGTTTTTCTAATAAGGGAACTAAGCTGACCAAATCATGATTTCACCACATCTGTTTAACTGGGTAGTAGCAAGCTCTGTTCCCTATTCCTGTATTTTTTCCACATCTCATAGTAGTCACTGGGTTCACAGTATTTGTAACCTCTAAATGCATTATCTATCCTGTGTAACCCAGGTTGGTATTTGTGAAATGCATTGTCTAGAAGATACTGAACAGTAGGTTTCTGATGCTGGTGTGATCATAACATTGCTGACAGACCTAAAGTGGAAGTTAAATAATTCAAACTGATTTCCTTCATTATAAAATATTGACTACCCCAAACCAAAAGCAGACCTAGTTAGCTGACTTGAGAAAAAAGCCTTACTGACACAGAGAAAGCCTTGCCGAGATCTTGGTTCTGTCCTATCGGATCAAAAAAGTAAAAGGCTGAGGATTGGGTGCAAGCAGCTAACTGAGCATATAAAACACCTGAAAGAGTAGTGCTTTAAGATGCTCTTTTATAAGTTGTGGAGAAAAAAAGAAGCTGTTAGTGTTCAAGACTATTAGATAAATGTCATTAAAATGTTGTAAGGTTATTGAGATTATTATTCTTTAATACGGCAGTAAAAGACACTAAAAATGATTTACAGCTCAGTGCCATGAAGAACTGCCCAAGCAACCCATGAATAAGCAGACTCAGAGAGATGAAAGCAGACAGTCATATTAGCAAGCTCAGAAAGCTCACTAGTTCTGCTGAGCAGCCTCTCCACTATCTGCACCATTGTGCTTGTGCTCTGGGGAGACACCTCTAATTCATCACAGAGAGAGAGAGGCACTGGGACATGTCTTCTTGGTTTAGATCATCTGGATGACTCAAATAATCCTGTTTCTATTAAACATCTCATTTTGGAAGAGTACTTATCTGGTTCTGATCATGCTGAAAGGAAAATATGGTGCTCCTCTCTCAGAGAAGGGTGATGGTGCTCTGTGCTAGGGTGGGTTTCTTTTTGGGCTGCTTTGATTATGTCTTCTTCTCAACACATCATATTCAGCAAAGGTGCTACTATTTCTTAACCTTTCCTTTGATGCTCCCCATGACATGGCAGAACCTATCTAAGGTGTCTCACCTTAGTATGTTATCCTGGTGAAGAAACTTGCGTAGAACAAATAGATTTTGCTGAAAGCTGACCTTGACTCTGATGAAAGTTTCAGTGCTTGCAGATGGTATCCTGTAAGACTTGGATGTCATTTCTGAAACCATGAATGAGCAAAGAAAAAAAGGCATCTTTTTCTGTCTGCTCTGCCGAGTTCCTTTACCAAACAAGAGCTCTGGCTGCATTCATTTTGTATCACTTCACCTGACTCTCAACAGATGCAGAGGTGCTATTTTTATATACATCTGCAAGACTGAGCACAAACAGAACTGGGTGGTGTTCATCAGGTAGAAATTCAGAAATGACATGTCAGTCTATTAAAGAGACTAGATTTGGCAATTGGATGTGTAGAGATCCAAACTGTCTTCACAGCCTGAGGTGGTGGGGATGAGTCTGCCCAGATCTCTGTATTGCCCAAAGTAGTCAACAGTGCTGCAGTGAAGATCTCCCTATACTTTATAGCTGAGCCAACAGCCAGCTATCAAAAGTACGTTTCCCAGAGCCAGAAATGTTGTCAAAGTTATAAACTCAAATACAGCTGTTACCAAGGCCTGGCTCTTGATTTGAAATGTTTAGGAAAGATCACTGAAGTCAGCTCTCCTGTCATTTTCATTTGCTAATGGAGTAATCAACATCTGTAGAGTGTCAGCCGGTAAATCTTCCATTCAATGAAAAGTGTGCTCAAAAATTCTCTTGTCTGAGATCTATAATCTCATTTTAATTAGCAATGCACATGATTACTCCAATCAAAGCAAGTCAGTGGCAAACACTGCCATCTGCATTCACTGTTACCATCAGCCAGCATGATGACAGTCTGAGTTTAAGTCAATATGTGGGCTCTGAGGTGCCAATGTCTGTTCAAGGACAAAGAATATTGTCCTACTTTCTTTCTACTACTGAACTTTTGAATGACAGCCTTCATCTTAGAACTTGCCAAGGATGAAGCATTTCCAGTTTGGCATTAGGGAATGTTTTACACCAGGGATGTTACAGTCTTGCTTATTCTCTGTAACAGAAGATATTGTCCCTTGTTTTGAGTGATTTAATTACGCCTGGAATCAGGATTGCATTACATCTGCCCAGTATCCAGCATGGCCAACCATGTGCTTAGGGATTTTGAGATGTTTACTGGCTTCCCATGGCAAAGTGCACAATTAATCAGTGAATTTTTAAGACAACTTTCAGTACAGCAGTAAAATTCTGCCTGCTGCCAAGGGCAATGCCCAGAGGATAATGTGCCATGTGCCTGTTTGTGTGTGAGCTGCCATCTTCCAGGGATCCAGTGTCATCAGCTGGTTCAGAATAGGTGTCCAATGACACTTAATTGTGTCTGGATTTATAAGCTTCTTCATCAAATGTCCTCAAAGAAAGCTGTATTTGAGAAGCAGCAGATGACCTAGTACCAATAAGAATCCTTTCCGAATGTAAATATTTAATAAGATCTAGTCAGGTTTTTAAAAGAACTTTTCCACTGCTAAGCCATTAAATTTTTTCAAAGGTTACATGCCTTCCAAGAATATTTACCAAAAAAGGCACAATCATAACTAAGATTATGGATTATGTAAAATTCAACAGTCTTCATCCTCAGAGAAGGGAATTATCAAGGCATTTCTGAAGGTGTTAGTAAAAGACTGTAAACTCCTTAAAATAAGACATATTTCAAAGAGCATTTTTCCTCCTTCCAAACCAGATTTGGCGTGCAGAATTGGTGCTTTAAATTATTTTGGTTGCATAGTCACAATTCTGATAACTTCTTTAAGGTTCTCATTATGAGAGGTAGCTTTGAGTGCTTTACATCTACCCATGAAACTGCTATAATAATTCTTTGCAATTACACTAGAATGCACAACAATTAATTACATCAAATCCTTCTCACAAAAGTGTTTACCAGTGAAAAGATTGCCATGGCTTTATTTCTCACAATAAAAGAGTAGGAATTATTAGACACCTCTTGGCATTTTACTGATCTAATATTTCTGCAGCCAGGGTTATGATCATATTATTTTCCCTATAGAAAATAAACATCAGCTCCTGACAGGCAGGATCTTTAAACAATGTTTTTCAGGGGAAAAATATTCCCAAGTATTTTTTCCTGTAAGAAACCAAAATCTGTATTTTTAGCTAGGTAACTCCAATGAGTGACCTGCACTTGCTGGAATTGATGTGCAGGGTTTTACCCTCAGAAAGTGGGATACATCTACCCTGGTGCAGGTGCCAGGCATAGGACTGGAAGGCACAGGCTGAGAGTTGGTGTCAGATTGTATAATTCAGTTTCTCTTAAAGGATAAAAAGCAAACAAAAAGAAGAGGCTTCTGTAAAGCCAAACTTCACAGTGGCAAGTTTTCCTCTGAGTAGGACCTTCCCCTTTGGAGAAGAGAAAGAGTTACCTGTGACATAAAATATGATTAATTGTTCAGAAGTAAATGTACCCAGACTGATCTAGTCACCTCTCTTTGTATCTTTATTTCCTTTCACAGAGCCATGTTTGACTATGACAAGAGCAAAGACAGTGGCCTCCCAAGCCAAGGACTCAGTTTCAAGTATGGAGACATCCTTCACGTCATCAACGCCTCAGACGATGAGTGGTGGCAGGCGAGGAGGGTCACTCTGGAGGGGGACAGTGAGGAGATGGGAGTTATACCCAGCAAGAGGAGGTGAGTGCTGCCTCGTCCTCCTCACCTCCTTGCCCATTATCTTAAAATATTTCCTTTTTTTTAACCAAGACAGGGTGCGTCAATCTACTGAAAAACTGGGGGTAGTAAAGGAAAATCCCACAGGTATTTCAAGGGTTGGAAGACACAATTTTTGCTGTGAGGTTTAAAGCTTTCGGGCTGTTTATAACTGTACTGAAAAGGAGCTCAGAAGGTGGCCAAATTATAAGTAGCATCAAAAAGAAAGGGGAAAAGATCACCATCTACTAAAGAACTTCAGCAAAAAAACAAAAAAAAAAGGAATAACCAGAACCCAAGTCTGGGAATCAGCTCTGAATTTGAAGTGGAGCACATGTTTTAATGTCAGGGTGATTAGCCATTGCATCAAACTGCTGAAGGATGTAATGAATGTCTTGACATTTTCAAATCAAGACGATATGTCTTTCTTTTGAGCGGGTAATAGAATTAAACTTCCCAGCCTGTGTGATGTAAAATATGGTGCTAAATTATATAATGGTCATCTTTGGCTTCGAAATCTGTTAATTTAATCTCTGCCTGGAAAGTGATGGATAATCAATATCACGGTGAATTTTTCATATAATGTAAATGAAGGAACTTTCATCTGCTCTCCAAGCTAAATCTGAACCTTTGTTTGGCTGTGATGGATTCGTGGTGACTGTTGGAGGGAGAGCAGATATGTGAATCTCCCTCATTGTTTGTATTGTTTATTCTGTCTAGGTGCTTTTGTAAAATCAGCCACAAGTCTCTGACAAAATCAGAACTAGCATACAAACTTGTATTACTTCCTGGCTCTGTTGATAGTTGCTATAGAAAGGTCAAGAACTGAAAGGGTAGGAGGAAAATGAAATCTGTCAAAACATATTACATTTCTCTTTTGCAGCAATGCTCTGAGTATAAACTTTCTATTCCTAGCTATTTCAGCTTTAGCACTGGTATAAAAATGATCATGACTATTTTTTATAGTGGGAAAATGGGTGGCTTGAGGCTCTCTAGAGCACCTGCTGCTGTTTCCAGAGAATTGGCCAAGGTACTAATAGAGCTTATGGCACTCATTGTTCTAAATCATGTAAAAGTAAACTAAAAGGCCATCAAATACCTTGTTGACATGAGCCCTAAAAGGATCTTATTTTCTCTAATGATCATGTTTGAATAGCATCCACACCTGGTTTTTCAGTGAAGAGCAATTCTGGAGTTATATAATAGATAGAAATAAAAGGTTAGATTATAAGTTTTAAGATGGAAAAATGTGCGCATTGACCAGATTTAGTCTCTAGATATTGAAAAAGGAATACTTGCTTGCTGTTCATTGCTAAAGTAAATACTGTTTTAATTACATTATTGGATCATACATGGGGAGAGAGGAGAGTTTATTTAATTAATACTAAGGAAAGTATGTGCACAAAGCTCACTCACTCTGTGGTGCCTACTGTGAAAAGGTGCAAAAAGCTGTCATACATAATAAAACAGCTGTAGAGGAAAAAAGGACAAAGCAAAGCAGCTAATTAAGATGTGGAATTGTGTATCCTGCAAAGTGGAAAGGTGATGTGTGCTTAAAGCTTATTGGGTTACCCACACAGTGGTGTTTTCAAGGACAAAAGATAGAGGTTCTCCAGTCAAAGTCAAATGTATTATGAAGCCTAGGAATAAGATGTGGCTTAGGAAACACTGGGAGAAAACAGGGAAAAAAAAAAAAGAGACAATATGAAAATAGGTTGGTTAGAGGCTAAAAATAAGAGTCTTGAATTTTAAAAGATGCAGGTATAGTTACCATGCCCTCCCCTTGTCATCCTTGTTCTTCACTAGTAAATCTGAGAAGCCTGGAAAAATCAATGGCATCTGATTTTCTGTCTGCACTAGTGTAATGACACACCTGAGCTGGGGTGGGAGGAAGTTGCTGTTATTTCATAAAAGGTTTCAGTTGTACAAGGTCATTTTTTCCAATGCACTGCAAAGTGAGTATTGCTTGCTTTCTGTGGATTCTGGATGATTCCTTAGAGCCTGAGACTGATGTGCTCTTGGCAGCATCTTCTGTGGTCATTTACACCACCCAAGGGGAGGATGAGCAGTCAGTGCACACAGGGCTGAGTTACAGAGAATAAAGCTAATCATACTTGCCAGATTGTGCTAATTCAGAGTTAAATTTCCTCTGCAGGTGTGGGTTATTGAGTATAAGAGGATTAATCTAAAACAGAGTAGTCCCCAGAATGCATTTGACCAAATACAGGCAGCAACGACATGGAAATCCTCATTTAAGCTGTTGGCTCTAAGATTCCATGTCTCTTATAGTTTATATGGGATTATTCCTATAGGCATCACTTTTTATATAATTCAGCATATGTAATATCTAGCAGCAAAATATTGTGATAGAAAGAAAGGAAGCAAGAAAAGAACATCTGTAGCTGTTTGTTGGGCTTGTCCTGCAAGCTAAATTGGCCATGATGTTGTAAATTGAAGAGATTTTATATTTCTCTTGTATTTTTCAATCCCCCATTCATTTCTGTTCCTTTTTTTTTTTTTTTTTTAACATCTGGGTGGTTTTGAGGGGTATGCTTGGTGGGGTTTGGTTTTGATGTTGTGCTTGGATTCCTTTTTCTGCCTGTGGAGTGCTGTCCTGTGGTACTGTAACTTCTCTTTTGCACTTTGGGTCAGTGAGCAGCCATACACCTCCAGGGATTATTAGTGCCAGGTTGTGTTTTAGCTGTCTGCTTTACTTCTGTCTTATCTCTACTCACCTTAACTTCTGTTCAGCGCCAGCTAAGATACAATTACTGCATTTCCCATAAGTGAAATCATCATGGAATAGCTCTGAAAACCAGGGACCACTTCAAATTTATATCTATTTTTTTAATTTATATTTATATTTATTTATATTTATGTGTGTGTGTGTAAACATATGCATTTATATAAGCACACAAAGTCCTAATGACTACAATATATTACTTCTTTGAGGTGCTGTGTAATGGTAATTGCTTTCCATGTGTTTAGGTTTTTTGTGTTTTTACAGGAGAGCCCATCATAAAGTGACATTTTAGTATTAACTGATTAGAGGAATTGGGAATGTTTAATCAAGGCTCCTTACTCTTTTCTGCTCCATGACTTATGTGTTATACTAGGAAAAAAAAAATCTAATTTAGAATTGTAGGGGAGCTGCCACTCATTATTCTCTCCAGATTTTTGGATACATTGCCAGACTTCAGCTTAGTGATTTAATAGAGTTTGAAAGCTTTTTTGTCATTAGATTTCAGTGCTGCTGCCAACATGTGGACTTGTGGCCTTGTTTATGGTTAAATTACCAAGTCAGGCTTTAAGAGGGATGTCACTGAACAAAGCAGCACAAAAGAAGTGAAGGTGGCCCCAAATTTCTCCACTGATCTGTGCAAGGACCAAAGCTCATGAACCAGTGAGCTAATAACCTCTGTGATGATAAAAGACAATTAAATTCCAAGTGTCTTGCAGTTCTTAAATATAGTTGCATCCATTGCTACCCCTAAGAACACCATTTTGCCCATTTGTCAGTATGTATTTATTGTCTGATTCTCACTGTTGTTCTCAACCACAGGACTGAGTAGCTAGCTGGGTAGAAACCAAATATAATGGTATACAGGTGGTGTGGTATTACATTATGTTGGTGTTGGGAAGCACAGGACTTCAGCATGAGAGGCTGCAAACCACTTCAGTTGTGGTTTCACCATCACCAAATAGTTATTGTATAGTATTAACCGATGAACATTTCAGGCCAAATTTCTCTTGGTTCCACATCTGCCCAAAAGATTTATCCAAGCTATGTTTGAGGTGACAGCACCATTATATCAGCAGGGTCTCCAAAGTGAGGGGACATAACCACCAGCCCTGTACCAATGTCTCAGGCAGCCTGCAGTATTACCTGGGCACTGTGGTTACCTGTGTGAAGTGTTCCCTTATCATCAAAATTTTTTATTTATACTAGAATTACCAACAGAATCAGATTTCCACTGGATTTTTTTTTTTTTTTTTACATTTGGATATGTATATATGTATAGATTTGGATTAGAGTTCCTACATAATCTGTGCTTTTGATTGTGAGAATTTTTATTTGCCTCATTGCCCTTCTAATTTTCCATATGAAAAAAATCAGCTTCCTATAAAAGGCAGCAGCAAGCTGAGCAGCAGCCATGTCTACAATTCCCTCCCTATGGAAACACTCACATTAGTTAAAGGGAACAAACAAAATGCATGAAACCTATGTGCATAAGTTAGAGTGCATTTAATTCCTAGACAGATGCTCTGATTCAGTAGTAAAGAGATTTTAATTTGCTGTATATACAGCACTGATTTTACACCTCCAGTTCTTTTCACTTTTTCCTTGCTGAGTCTCTGCACAGACACAAGCTCCTACATGGCAAGCCCTCCACAACAGCAACCTCCCACCTCACGAATGTCAAGCCTCAGTATTTTCTATGGAGTGTGTACATCTGCCTGACTTGAGTCCGTGGGTCTGAAATGCAGCCTGAGATTTCACACAGATTGCCCCAGAATGGCTGAGCATAAATTCTCACCACTTTTACTACTGCTCCCACTGCAGCCAACGAGGACTTGGCCTCCAAACACTGAAATAATTACACCAATCTTTCTGTTGTCCTTAAGATGTGCAGTCACAAACCTGCTGTCAGGCTGGACATCATTCTAAGACACCCATTTGGAGGTAGTTTAAGTACATCTGACTGCCAAATGTTATGCAACTTGTATCTCTGTTATTACAAGCTGTAATAATACCAGCCTGATACTTGTGTTCTCAAATAGACAACATTTTCCCCACAAATACATGTAGCTGTGCTCTCCTTTCAGAGCAAAGCGGGGGGAAAAGTACATAAAACCCAATGTTTCACAAACATTTAAGGACAAGGAACAAGAGGTTTTTCCCAGCACAGAAGTCCCTGTGGGCGAAAAGCCAACCTAAATTTGTTATTCTGCTCAGCTTGGCAGAAGGGCATGTTTATCCACTCAAGTGAGTTTTATTTTTAATGGTTTCCTATAAATCGTCTACCTTTCTAAACAACCCTTAACATTTTAATCCTTGGACGATAAAACTTCTTAACATGGCATAATCATGTCAACTTTGTCTAAAATAATTTATCTGTCTGTACTCACTAATCTAATTGGAAAAATTTAATATGGAATGAAATTTGTATGTATGTGTAGGTATAAACCTCTTCCTGTGCTCTTGCAGTGATGTGAAACTTCTGTGCTGAGGGAAAACAGCTGTGATCTTTTAAACCGAATAAGGTTGTGCTACAATTTTATGAGAATTCACTTCCTAATGTCATTACATCTACTCTTTTCATAAATATTGACCAGATGCTGAGCTGCTTTCTATAAGCAAGGCACTGCAGATGGAGAGCTGAACCAGAGCACGTTCTCTCCTTCTGAAAAATACATGGAAAATGCCACTTCAGGAATGCTCAAAAATAATTTTGAGAATGGGGATCTCTTGGTAAGCTCAGATCTCACATCTCTCAGAGGATGGAAGCAATAAAAAGCTATGAACTGAGACCACATCCACTATAAATAGTGTATACAGATTTTCACTTATCTTTCACTTGATAGGCAGGCAAAACAAATATAGTTCAGATGACTTGGAAATGGTGAAGCAAAACAAGACTTAGCAAGGTCTTTCAAGTATCCATTTTACATTGCTTTCTTGTATTTGCCAACTCTCCTCACTACAGTACTCATGCTAAATTTGGAAACAACTTTCATCCTGCAAAGAACCTCTATGCCAAATATGTGCACATTAGGCTACTGTTACTATTTTATTTAATTCTGGAAACCAGTTTGCAATTTGTATCTATATTCTACATCATCAATGAACAGTATTATTGAAGATTAAAGCATTTCTCACTTGATATTCTGCCTCTCCACTGTGAAGACTGATTAGTGCTTTCAGAAAGGCGCTGACAAAACTCCCAGTGGTCCATTAATCTCCAACAGTGGGTGATCGTAGTTCATGTCTTGTTGAGTTATACTTGATTTTTCCTTTTTTGCAGCGCATATGAAGAACTCAAAGTCACATTTTAAAAAATCCCACAGGCCCATTTTCAACAGCTATGTGTGCTCAGAAACACAAAAACAGACAGACATTGCAGTGCAGTGAGTGTTGCATCCCCGTAATAAGTTCCTCAGAAGAGCAGGAAGAGAACAGTATCCTAAAGAGCTGAAATCTTCAACTTACTAGTGGGGGAACACTGAAGGCTGAGGTATATTTTCAATGTACTGCTCCACTTCTAGAGCTTTACATGGGAAGAAGAGAGTGAATCCTGACCCTTTCTGAAAGAAAAAAGGCCAAAAGGTATCTACTACCAGGAATGTTTTTGAGAGAAAGTGAGTATACAGAGTATACTCCAGCTGTCCCAAATCTCAGATGGTCTTAGCTAATTTCCTTGTGCACAGCAGTGTTTCTGCAGGCAGCTGTACTTGGAGAGGAGGTGGGCAGATGGAGGTGAAATCCCCATGAGTTTTGCTAGGGTGAAACTGTCTCTGGAACTGAAAGGACTCAGAGGTTTTCAGCTCATCATGTTTGAATGCTGTATGGAGGTTTCTTTGAACACTTCTTGAAACTTCTTTGAGTTTCATTGACCCCTCGGGCACTTTTGAAAATGGGACTGAGCCATGAACTTTCTTTGGAAATCATATCCATGTTTTCCTTATCCCTTAGGCATAGCTCTGCCAAGCAAATATATAATTAGACAGGGTCATGGCAGCAATGTGTACATCAGGCAAGTCAGGGTTGCAAATCGGGGAGATAAGAGTTCTCCCCCTTTGCTTCGTGATTTTGCACAACTCCCCATAATCCTGCTTTATCTAGCAGTGGTGATAAAAAAACGATCACTAGGTTAAGTGAAACTTTTTTTTTAAAAGAAATTTTTTCAGCAGATTAATCAAAATTAGACATTCACAGTGTCAGCTGCTGCAAATAACCTTTTGGGCCCAAACACCTTTTTTCTTGAGGAAAGAAAGGCAGTCAAGTTTATTTTTCCTTAAATATAGTAATTACAAACCTGCAAAAAGGTCATAAAAGTGTTTGAATTAATTTAAAAAGTGCCTTTTCTAGGAGCTGGATCAACAAATCTAAAAGAATAGAGATTCAGAACTTTGGATACACCTCAATTTAGTTCCCTTTTTAGCTTTGTTTATGGCAAAATAGTCCTGGTAGCTCAGATGAGAAATTCTGAGAACATCCAAGTTCACTGAAGTCCTGAACCCTGACTGTTTCAACGAAGACCAAATCTTTGGAGAACCAAAGCTAAATTCCAAGAGATCTCCAGAGCAGGTAAAACTTAAGCTTTTCAGAAATTTAGGTTCATTCCTTCAGGAAAAAGAGAGGTATATTCCTAACACCAGAGCAATCCACTGCCACAATTCAAATTCCAGACCAAAGACGTGAAGGCAAACAGAGCACCTGAGCTGAAGAACTTTAAGATTATACCATAAATTGGGCAAACACGTTTATTTTGTCCTAGCCTTTTTCTAACAGCTGACCCATTTCACTGACAGTTCAGGCAGTGGCAGTAATGTAATGAGCCTGAGACACAGAACATTTCAGCTTGTAAGTTTACAGTTCAGCTAAGTTATAAGTAACTGAGGACAGCTTTATTGTGGAAGGTGTCACGAAAATTGTAATGGGAGGCAACATTGTGTGCTACCCTTAATACAGTGCCAAATGATGAAATGTTTGGAACATTCAGTAGGCATGCTGAGCATATATGAACATGGTTATTATGTTTGCCTGAAGCATTAATGGCACTTAATGGCATTATTTAAATACTTCTCAAAGCAATGCAGAATGTTTCTGCAGCTCCTCATCTGTCTGCTATGCCTCTAGAAAGCAGCAATGCCTCCATGGCTGCTAATGCAATTATGACAAACTTCATAAATAAGATTCCCTCTTCAGGGTTAATTTCCAAATTTCTTTATGCTGTGAATAAGAAATTAAGTTAAAAGCAGATGTTTTAGGAAGTTAGGCAGGGCTCGAATGAGTTTAAATGTTAACACAGATTAATAAGTAGAATATTGTGTTCATTTGTGCTAATTATTTCCTCAGAAGGCATCCATCCTATTTAGGCAATTACACAGCCTCAATCCTATTTAGGCAATTACACAGCCTCAAGTCTTCATTTCTTACCGGTACTACCAAGGGACTCCATCTGCTAGTTTGAGTTTGAGACTGTTCATGTGTTTTTAATAACATAGATTTAGTTTGAAAGATGCACTTGAGCTGTTTCCATGTGAATATTCCACGCTTACAGAGAAATGCATTTAATCTAAATTTAAACTGTAGCTATAGTAACCAGCATTCACTGTGCTTCAGGAGGGCATATATAAGCCTACTCAGACAGAAGGAAACATGTTGTGTTAATTATCATTCTATCAAAACACTAGAGTTTGTATTTTGAAAAATAATCAGAAAATATGTATTCCTATTCCCCAGGCTTAGAAGGCAAGAGATTTGCAGGAATGTATTCTAATGCCTCTGATAAGCTAGCTTTAAGGGGTTCAATGGAGATTTCCTAGAGCAATTCCCAGTCTCAGACAAATAGGGTTAGTGTTTCAATTTCAGGTAGATGATCAGATTGTTTTACTTGAGCCAGTCAGTGGTAGATTCTGTAGATGATTTTGCAAAGGTAGGAAACATCACTTTTACAGTAATTCCATAATAATCAAGGTGAGTAAGGACATGTCCTTGTTTCATTCTTCTGACCATAGAACTCTAAATGTTGCCTGATTTTTGAGGAGTTTAATTCAGAGAGAGTAAATCTGTCCCTAGCAAGCTTTTCCTACACTCCCATGTCTGTTGAGAGGCAGTGCTGTTCTGCTGGTGCAGGGCAGCCAAGACTCCTCAAACCCAATCCCTCATTTGCCAGAAAACTCCTGCCTGGCTGAAGAAGTGACCTCAGTCTTTTCAATGTATGAAATTTGTTTCAAATGCTTGCTTTATGTATAGTAAGCTGCCAATGGTCTTGGGAGAGCAGGTATCAAACTTTTCATACAAAATGCTGCTATAATCAATATGTGTCTCTCTTTGTTTGTGTGTTCTTTTCTCCAGAGTGGAAAGAAAGGAGCGTGCACGTTTGAAGACGGTGAAGTTCAACGCGAAACCTGGTGTAATTGATGCAAAAGGGGTACGTAAAAATAGTGAAACCTTTTGAAATTGCACTTTACAGTTGTTTTATAAGTTTCAGAGTAGAGGAAATTTTAGCAACAAAAGGAGTATTTAGGTTGCTGCAACCAAGACCTGCAGAATAGTGAAATGTAGATCAGAGATTATTCTTTGAAATGATTAAATATTCTTTTTATAATACTACTGAATGACAGTGTCTCCTAAGGGGAAGATACTAAGAAAATAATGAGCATTCTGTGATAGCTATGATTTTAGTTAAATTATGGATAGAGAAGGAAATACTTTAAAAATGAATGCAGATGGATAGCAGATTAATGAAATAGGGGCAGAAGTGTAAACTCCCTGCCTTCAAAAGCTGTTAAATCACAAACTAAAGGTTGAAAGTTAAGGAGTCCTGGATAGAAAAAATTAGAGTTTGGGTGCTCTGCTATGACAGTTGTGACAGACATTGAACAGAGGTGTGTTTCACACCAGGCAAAATGGCCAAAGCAACACAAAATATGCAAGTTTCCTTCCACCAGTGCTGCCTGGACAAAACAGCATTCCTGCTGCTGCCACTCCACAGGGCTGCTTTATAGTGCCCAAGTCAGCAGTTCTTGTTAGCCTGATGGCTACTATCCTGTATATTGCCATCTGGCTGGCAAGTATTACAGCATGAGAAATGCCCACAGTCCTGGCTGTTAAGGTGTATTTTTCTGCTGAAGCATAGCTTGCAGTTGTAGCAGTAGTGAACACTTGACATTTGCAGGGATTTATTTTTGAAACCCATCCAGTTGGCATGTTTGGAATTTACAACTGAGGGCTTCTGTGAGCAAGCTATGAGACAGAGATTCAGCAACCATCAGGGAAAAGTCCTCTTTGGCTGCAGAAAACACAGGGTAGGGCCAAAACTGTGTGATGAGTGGACACAGTCATGGGTAGGTGCTAGCAAGGGGAAGAACCAAGTGGTTCAGCAGGTCCCTTCCAGACCTGCTGTTCAGTGGTCTTCTGCCTAGTTTGAAATTCTCATTCTTAGTCTCATCTTCCTTCAGTTTCCCCCTGTAATGGTAATACTAATAATTCCCTTATTCCCATTTATTCTGTCCTTTCAGACAGAATAGCAGGGTAAGAAATTCCTCTTGCTATGGACACACATTTCTGAGCACAAGGGGATCCAAGTCTCTACATGCCAGCAAAATAATATTTCAGACATACAAGTACTTCCCTGTTACTATGCTACAGAACAATTCCTGAATTCAATGCAAATGCAGAATTATGGCACTGACTGAAACAAGTTTTCCAGACTTGTAAGGCACATTATAAGGCTGTGCATTATTTGCATACGCAGCTAATTCAGTATAAAATATATAATGAAATGCACTAAGAAAAGCCTGATTCATCTGATTGCATTTCTTCAGAAGTCAGAATTTCATCTTTTAGTTTGAAATGACCACTCTCTGCAACCCTGTAAATTAATGTTGCCACTTAATATGAGAGATAATAAGTTCTATATTGCCAATGAAATCACTTGTTAAATGTCTATTTCCCATATATAATCAAAGCCGCAGGGGAATAATTCATTCCTATAACTAATGGTCCTTTTTCAAGTGATTCTGTCAAGAATTTAATTACCTCTTGATTCCCCAAATTGTTTTTCCATTTTTGTCATCAGTGTAACATTAATCTTCCAGCCACTCAACATCAGTTTGATTCAGTGTTTAGGCATTTGTGTAATTACAGACCAAGACCACTGTACCCTTTTGGGACCAAACCTTCCACATTAAATGAGATATTTGAGTACACATATATGTGTGTGGATTTTAGGTGTCAGTATTTTCATTTGGTCTTTCAGTGTCCAAAAAACAAGTAGTATAAGCTGTCTAAGAGTCCATGCTTTACTTTTTTTACTTTTTTTTTCAATTCTGGAGGAAACTTAGCCCAGGTAAATAGGGCTGCAGGAGGCCCAGAAAAAAGCTTTTTCTTCAAAATCAAGCTAAAATTCAGATGTGAATCAGCTTATGTGTGTTTGTGGCATCTTTGGCTCATACATTCATGACTGTGAGGGCAAGTGGAAATGTATTAGTTGATTCTAAAGATGAAACTGAGAGAAATCTTTTCATGGAATATTTCTAAATTTGGCCAGGAGATGTGCATGGAAGCATTTTAAAAATAATAATAATAATTTTTAAAAAACCTTAAATGAATACAGAGAATCTTTGGGGATTTGAAAAGGTAGAAGTGTACACTTTTACAATTTTACCTGAAGAATCTCACGAGCCCTGACTCATTTCTTCCCTTGTAGCAGCAAAGTTTAAGAACTAATAACCCGCAGCAAAGGTCTCGTGAGAAAATACCAAAATTTCTTTGAGATAACTATGATTTTAAAGTAGAAACTAGTTATTCTATGGGTTTATAAAGTCTTACACATTTTCATCTTTTTATACCTCATTTTTAATCCCAAATCTGGCGATAAGATACAAAGAAAGTGTTACAGATAGGGTGACATTTGTAGTTAAATCAGTTTCTTGTCTCTTGCTGGAAAGGTGTTTAAGAATGCTCAGCCAATACAGTTGACAAACCTGTTTGTAGGGAGAGCTAAAGGATAATCTTTCCAAAGGCCCAAAGTTCCTCTTTTTCGGGCCAAACTTGTATGTTATTTCATCTATAAAATTAGTTCAGCACTTCTTAAAAATGTGATCTAGAATATTTATATGACTTTAGATTTGTTTCACTGGACTTCTCCAGTCCATGCCTTGTGAAATTAAAGTTTACAAAATCAGGATGAATACAGCAACAGGGAATGTGAATCAAAATTAGGGAGCTCCAGGGAAACCTTCTGGTCTCAGGTTTAAATAAGGCAACAGATAGTACCTTTCCATGCAATGCATAATTAAATTCCCATGCTCATTATTACAGGATATTGCATAAAAAATAAATAAGTTAAAAAGGAATTAGGTAAGTCAGCAAGCAATGAAGCTAATGACAACTTTAAAACTTTTGTCATGTAACTCAGAATATATTAATTGTTAATTTCAATAAGAGATGTTATAAAAGGGGAAGGATCATATTACTTCTACTTTTCCTTTTAAATATCTGTAATTGGACAATGTCAAAAAGCTACTGGGCTAACTGTACTTCTGACTTAACCCAATAGAGCTACATTTCTTTCCTGTTCTGTTTATTTTGGCCCAAATAAATTTATTTGTTCAGGTTCAGAGACATCATCAGGATCCAGGCTACATTAACACCTTTAAAGATATCAAACCAGTTAGAGATGTTAACATCTATGTAGTAAAGAAAAGAATACAAATAAGGATATAAACAGCTTCATTTCACCAAGCAAAGACTGTGCTTCTGCTGTGTTGACCAAGTTCAGTCTCTATCTGCACTTATATAATTTTTGCAGTGAACTTCAGCAGCTTTTCCAATTGTTACTGAAGGTGGCTGGCAAATCAAACCCACCAGTCCCCTGCTCTGGTTCCCTATGGCCACTCTGTGCCACCCCAGCAAAGGACAGAGTTTCCAGGACAGTGGAAACATTAAAGCAAAGAGATGAATAAAGATAAGATAGCACAATTATGATTTCCTAAGCATTTGCTTTCTCAGTCTTTGGGGCTCACTGGTCTATGGATTATCAATGGAAAATGGAGCAGCCCAATGGTTTGTGTCTGATATTTTTGCTGGAGAAAGCCAAAGTTATGTAAGCACAAGCTTCATTAATAAATCTAATTACTGCTGTGTCGAACTCAAGATCATATCCCAGATATCTTCTGAGGCTCACCTTGCACCAAAAGGAGCAGGGCATGTGAGTAGCTGTGCGCAGGGTTATGTATCTGCCAAAGCAGCATACTGAATTCTTGGTCACTCTCCCTACCACAGGCTTCAGACTGAGCAAAAGTAGCCTTTCCTTTTCTAGTCCTAAAACCCACAGTTGTTGAGGGCTTTTCAGACTTTTTAGCGAATCAGACAGAGTGTCAAGTGATGAAAATATTGCAGGGGGAAAAGAGATTAGCCAGTAATCTGCTTTTTTCTTAACTTTTGTAATTACAACAGGTTTTTCAGGAGACAAAAATAGTACCTTCTGCTTTTCTCCCTGTTATATCACATACGCTTCCTTGACTGCTTCTTGAAAATATTCTACAGTTGAAATCGTAGCTCTTGGAAAGACTTTTAACAGCATCTCAGTTTTACTAATATTTATGGATGTTGCCTGTTTCCAGAGATGTGTTGAAATATCAAGAAACGTATAGTTAAATCTTAATTTTATAGAGAGAACTGGTGTTTTTATACCACCTGCCTTTTCATTTCACACCTTATCTGGCCAGTGACTCCAGAATATTGTGTTCTGGACAAATACTCTATTTCATTTCTCAATGAAATGAAAGTGATGTCTCTCACAATCTCCATTTTTAATGTGTGTGTCAGGGTGTGGGGAGATATTCAGCCCATGTTCACTGGGAAGCATTTCCAGGTGGGTGCCTGCCCTAGTGAGACTGCTCAGCAGGGTGCTGAACAGGGATGGGGTGTCTGCCAAGAAAAGGAACAGCCCCATCCCTCTAAAATCCCTCCCAGCTCTGCTGCTCATCAGCAGGGCAGGTCCTGGGCTGTGAGCCACACCAGACTGCTCCATCACTACCTATTAGGGTTTTTTCTATTCACTCAGCTTGTCATCCACAGTTCTTTTCAGATTCCAGTCAGATCACCTACATCACACTCAGCCAGCCTCTTCAATTGCCTCTGAATGAATTTATTAGGACAGTCAGAACCTTGATACCATTTAATAATATTTCTTATGTGCAGATTTTCTTTAGAGATCCCACAGCCCTGCCTGAAATGTAAGGTCATCCTCTTGCTTTATTGTCATTTTAGCAACACTGCACTGAGGCATGAAAGGAAAAAGCAAAACCTGACTGAGATAGTAAATTCGATATTGTGGGGTAAACAAAACCCTCTGCATACTTAATGCACCTCTCCTCCAAGTGTCAAAATTCAGTGACTGGCAGGACTTGATACACAAGACACCTTTTGACAGTTTATTAAGTATTTGAAGAGGGGGAGGAGGGAAAGCCAGACATATAAACCCACATATTTCCAAACCATTTATGCTCTAGAAATCATTATATTTTCAGCCCTAGTCATCAAATCAGAGCAAAACTGGTCTTTAGGAACCTCAGGTGGTCACCTCTGCCCTGAGGGTGTCGTCTGTAACTTCCTCCTGTCTCTCAGACTTGTCTAATCTCTCCTTAAAGACCTGCCATAAAAGATATTTCATACTCTTCCCAAACAGCCTACTTCAGTGTTTCACTCTCCTCATCATTATAAATGGCTGAACTGCTGCAGTTTAACCATTTTTATTTCTTCTTCTATGAATGTCTCTGGAGATCGGATTATTTGTCCTCATCATCACAAAGCAGAAGCTTCAGTCACACCTGCCCTGGTCTCAGGTACAGCATCTTGTGCTAGTGGTTCACCAGGGCAGATCTGGGTGTATCAATGCAGAGAAAAAGGCAATTATCTCAACTGAATCCCTGATTCTCAGAAAAAAAGCTGTGTATTAGGCTGTCTGTGCCCTCTCTCTGCCTAATGAATATTTTTTTCTAACATTGGGGCTTTACTAGGCTTCCATTTTCTAAGTATAAAGGTTCACTACTTTTAGGGAAAAGCAGTTCTAAAAGTAGTCCTAATCTGAAAGTTTTCCACATTGTGCAGTGGATTTTGACCAACTTTTCTTTGGACTTCTTTTCTAAAGACCTTTGACACAATGAATAGATTTCCTAAAATGATTGGTACTGAGCCAAATATAGAAGTAGAGGAAAATCCACAGACTGAGTACATTCAACAAGCTGCTAATATGGGGAGCTTGTGAACACTCAGTCTGTAGTTTACAGGGCCATCATTCCCAGAAAGGCAAAGGGGAATATCCTTTGCAGGCACAAGGGGAAGCAGAGGGCCAGGCACTGATCTCTTGTCTGTGGTGACAGTGACAGGACCAGAGGGAATGGCCTGACATTGAGTCAGGGGAGGTTTAGGTTAGATATTGGGGAAACCTTCTTCACCCAGAGGGTGGTTGGGCACTGGAACAGGCTCTCCAGTGAGGTGGTCACAGCATCAAGCCTGGCAGAGCTCAAGAAGTGTTTGTACAATGCTTTCGGGGACACGGTGTGACTCATGGGGATGGTGCTGTGCAGGACTGGGAGTTGGACTCAGTGATCCTTGTGGGTCCCTTCCAACTCAGGATATTCTATGATTCCATGGTTTTCTCTCTGTTGGATTTAAGTTCTGTCAAAGGCTGTAAGACCTCCAAAATGGGGTAACATTGGATGTCACGGAAGAATCAGATCAGTTCTGCAAACAGGAACACAAACAGTTCCTGTTTGTGGAACAACTTGGTCCAGTTAGGTGATGACTTCTTCCCACATAGGAGTGTGGTGGTTTTCACACCAGCAGGAAATTTAACTCCAAATAAGCCACTCCCTCTGGCTGATTTCCAGTAAAGGGTGCCCAGCTTTTCCTGCTGAATCCACACACCCCAGGGATGATATGTGTGGTGTAGAATAATAGCTTGGTCACAGGCACACAGCGCTAAACTCCACCCCCCCTCTGTAGCCAGGACAAGGAGGAAAATCTGAATCTCATTTGTCCAACTGCCCTTGTTCTTTCATGAATTTTCACATCCTCCACAGCTCTGTCTTCACACTTCATGATAGCTGGAGCTGGTGCCAGGCTGTGGATGCTGGCTGTACTTTTGGATTGACCTGAGCCTGCAATATTGGGCTGCCCTGACCATTCCCCTTGAGCTGAACACTTTTTGCTCAGCATTTCTCCAAGCTACATTAGAAATACTGCTGTCATCAGCATCTGCTTCACTCATGTGCTGAAGTAATCAAATGAAATTCAAATGATAAAACAGCAGGTAGCCAGAAAAATTTAACTGTGCAGATTCTTGTTGCTCCAGGTTATCTTCAGGTACTCCACAAACACATGGGGTAATTTAATAATAATACCTGTGGGGCCCAGGTACAGTCAAAAATAAAGGGAAACAAGTGAGTCTTCAGTTTCATGTCATGGTAGCAATGTGACTCTGGCAGGGAATTGGTATGCCTTAAAGAATCTGGGTTTTTAAGAAGATGATTCAGTTCTAAAAATTGTGAAAAAATAACCATCAGGTGAAATTTGTGGCTTTCACCCAGCTGAAGTGAACAAATATGTTTCCATGGCTTTCTTTTAAAAATCCAGTAGAATTAGAGTATTTGAAAGAATTTCTTTCAAATTGAAAGAAAATATTAAAGTAAAAAATCTTTGGGTCTGTTTTCCATACTTCATTTTATCAAGAAGTGCAAATTCTAAATATCAGCCAGGAATTTGTAAGCATAATGGATTGGAGTAAACAAAAATGAGAAATAAAGGATTTGTCATTGAATTTATCCAGATGATGAAAAATATTTCTGCCTAGTGGCATCTTGACAGTCAAAGAAAATACTAAAATAGTATTTTTTTTCAGTTATTGAGCAATATAAATACATGTATTTTATAGATTTTTCAGGGTTTTTTCTGTAATCTTTCTGTAATCCTGATAATTGTGTAGAGTTTTATTTCTAGTATTGTTTCTTAGGTCACAATAATGTTAGGGACTATGATATCTGTACTATCTATCCCACAGTAAGTTTGTGCCATCTCTGCTTAGGTAAGAGAAATTTTTAGGACAGTCACTGACATAAACATACATAGCACAATGTTTAAATCAGTCACAGATTAAATATAACACAGTGAAAATTTGCTAGGACAGGTAAAATACCAAAGTTTATGGCTGAGAGTTAATTGTTTTTCTTCTAAGCTGTTCCAGCAGAAATTTGTGCTAAGTTGAACTTCATGTGTGGTCTATTTTTATAACTTGCTGTCTAATATCCTGAATTAAATAGCAGGAAGTTTGTATGTATGTCTAGATAATGCCAGATTTAATTGGATTTTCTTCTAAAAATTCAGTTGAAAAGAAAAAATTATACTATTGGCAATAGATATTGTCAGAGAATTAGAGATCAAAGTTTTCTCTTAGTAAGACATCACACAAAAATCCAGAAGTGTGGAGTTAAGCATCAACACTCATCCAGAAGAGACATGCTCTGTATTTCACTTCTTTATTTCTGTGCAATTTAAGCACCTCAGTGGTGATTGCCTTAGTGACTCAGAGACCACTTGGAAGGTTATAGGGACACAGGAACTGCCACCTGGGTCAAAGCCACAGTCCATCTAACTTGATGTCCTGCCTGTGAGATGCATTACTGGAAGATGTAGGAACTTCACCTCCTACACAAACCTAAAATCAATCTCTTAGAGATTGACCTTGGGGGTTTTTTTCCCACACCTTTATTTATTATAACTTTAACTATAAGGCCTAAAGAAATCAGTGTTTTAAAGTAAACCATGAGCCTGGTATGACTTATGTTTCCTGAGTCAGACCTTTGCCATAATTCAGCCTGCTACACCTGTCACTCTTCCTTTAACTCAAAAGGGAACTTCAGAAGATTATCTTGTCCAACTGTCTTTCCATAAGTATAGTTTGAAGGCATATAGGTATTGTAAATCTTTCTCCACTGCTCCATCACAAGAGTAACAAAGGTCTTTATCTAACTTATTTTTATGCAATGTCCATTTAATGCAGTAGTTTGCACTTGTACAAGTGGACAGCACTTGATTCCATTAATGTTTCCACAATATATAGTTATAAAGGAGCAAGTTGGTGTTTTTTTTAATAATATGGATAACCAACACCTTTTGTAGCTTTATTTAATAGCGAAACTAATTCAAAAGGCTGCATAGAGAGCAAAATACTTAATTTCATTTTAAAACCTAAAGAAGCACCAGCAGTCAACTGGGAAAACCTGTGGGTCTGGTTGATCAGATAATCCCAAAACTTTGCCAAGTGTACAGCAATGCTACCTTTGATCTCTGGGCTGTTTTGACATCGTTGTTGCACAAAGGCTGCTGAGACAGGCTCACATGTGCAAAGCAGGATCAGTAGCTGATGACATACATAAGCTCGAAGTGGGAAAGTGCCTTTTTGGAAAAAAATATTTACCAGAGTAGAGAACATTTAAGACAACGTTGCCAAGCATCAAATACTCTTTCTGACTCCAGCTGGAGACTTGAGGAAGGAGAGGAAGACCTTCACACTGCCCAAATGGCTGCAGTGAGCTGGGCTAGGTCCAAGCCCATGCTGGACCACAGCACAGCTCTGAGATGCTGGGTCTGTGAGCATCTCATCACAGAAACACAGATGTTGGAGCTGGGAGAGGCTTGTTGTTTAGCTTTTTTCCTTTCACCACCCCCTTCTCTCCAGGCACTGCAGTGTTATTCCCCACAGTACTTAAGATTAGCAGATTTGTTTTAAATGTGAAAAAATTATCTAGGCTTTTCCACTTCCCTTGGGGCAGATTATTCTACATCCAAATTGATTTCACTGTCAAGGAGCTTTGCCCTTTCTTATTTTCACACCATCAATTCCAGTGCTGCTGTTTGAACAATTCCTTCCCACTATCTTGGTGTACAACCTTCAAATACACATAAATTACCTTGGCTGTCACATAAGCAAGATTTTATGTTGGTGTTTCATCTTGCTAACAAAGTTACCATGCAAACACAGAAAAGCACTCCCTTCATACCTTGCACCAAGTTAAATACAGGTTTGCAAAATTGGAAATACTGGTTTTGCATATTTTCTTGAAAATCTATTAGTCTTTCTTCTCCCCTGGTAGTTTATGTTGGGTTTAACTGTTGTTTTGTTCAGAATTAAAAATGAGTTGCTGGCAGACAAGTAGCAATAAGTCAGTCTTTAGAAAAAAAGATTATTAGCATTTCATACTCATGAATACTAAGCCACACTACCCTTATCTGGAGAAGCTAGGCAGCATGAACTTTTTAAATCAGGCTTTTACTTTTTTCTCTTGGATTGCAAACACCCAAATCTCCCTACAACTTCATGGTAAAACAAAGCAAGCAGAGTTATTTCCATCTACGCTTCTTCTCACCCAGTTGATTCTCACGTATCAAAACAGGTCATGGTGCAAAATTTCAGTAAGGAATGACTGTAGCCAAGACTTGAAGTATCTAAGAAAACTAAAGGCTGAACTTAACAGAATAGGGAAGTCCTTCCCCTCCCATCTCATAAAACATCATAGGGACGTTGGCAAGTGCTGCTTGCCAGCATGTAATTGTGTGTGCAGACTGAGAATGAAAGATATGCATCTCAAAGAATACACTCTGTGATCTCAACCAGGCTTACAGTGCCACTAACCACTCCTCAGCTTATCTTTTGCACAGACATCATGAAGTGCTTTCTGTGTGTGTGAACACAGCCATGGCCAAGTTCAGGGTTACTCCAGAAAAGCAAGGATGGCTCAGTATCCTCTGTCAATCCTCTAGCCTTGTTCAAGGAGACCAAGGAGACCCGGAGACTTCAAATTCATCATGGCTTGGGATTGCCAGGTGAAAAACAAGTGAGGTTATACATATGCCTTTTAATAGAAATAACACTGAGTATATACTACAGTCCAAAAATTTTCTTTCTGGTGTTAGTGCAAATTTTTGGTATGATAGGAGATATTTAAAATATATAATACAGAGAGTTGTAAAATTAAAATATTTAAATATAGGGACTTAACACTGTTTGAGTGTCCAAACCTTTATTAAAGTCAGTGTTCAAATGAGTAAATGAATCTCCCTAATACAAAAAGTGTCAATTAAATATAGAGAAAAGGATTGCAGAGACATAATGTTAATAAATTTTGTAGATTTTTGTAGATGGCTGTGTACGTGAGAGATTTTTATTTAGCTTGGGCCAAAACCAGTTATTAAAGGAGAAGAATAAGAAAACTACATGGCAGATGAGAAGCAGTAAAATTAATTTCTCATATATGCTGCTAGACCAATCTGAGACCAAAACTGACATACATAATCATATAGCATAAAAACTAGGTTAAAGCATAGCTCAAACCTGCCTAAAATTAGATGATATGTGGAATTCATCTGCACCTTGTAAAAAAGAATTTCACAGCCAATTCTCTGGAACAGCTTTCTCTCAGGTGATCCCTGCACACTGGTTCCCAACTCATGGCTGAGGATTAACATTTGTTGAATGAAATAGCAAAAGAAAGCATTCCCAAAGTAGTTGGGAGTTTATTAGCTTTGAGGAGATAGAGCTGTTAGAGTACCATGAAAAATCTTTCCCCAACATATTAAGATCTTCTGCAAAGCATAAAGAGGACAACCTCTTTCAAGAGCACATCTGCACTAAGTACTATGGGTTGAATCACCTATATAGGTAATAAAAAAATGTGGGAAGAAGCTCAAAGTAAACAACAATATAGTTGCCTATTGCAGTATGGTGCACCTATCAAATTACTGAGACTGTTTTTTGTGATGTTTACCACTATAAAGCAAATTTTGAAATTGGATTGTTCATTTAATGTTACATGAAAATTCCCCTTGAAAACCACTACCCCATTAGCTGATGAGTAACGTATATATGGCTGCTGAGCCTAAGGAAAAACATTTTAAATACAAAACTGATGTTGACACAAAAAAGTACCAAAGCGAGATCTCGAGAAGAGGAAACACACAGCGGTTTAATGTCTGTCACAACCAGGGAAGGTTGGTATGTGTAACCCAGGCTTGCATAACTGGGGAATCTGGGGATACTTGGTCAAGCAAGAGTGCACAGTGCACATCACAATTATTTTTCGTGGCTTCTTCAAAACACAGTCTATACTTAAGCAGTATCAAACAAGTATTCAAGCCAGAACAGCAGTGAAAGCTTTCCTCCACTTTTTTTTTCCTGAGAAGAGACTCTTTTCCATCACAGATCCAATGATGTGAATGATGTCACTGTTCTGTTGTCAAACAAGTTGAATTTTTCATTTTCCTTTTAGTCTTAGGCACTTGTCTGTTTAAAGCACCTACTATTGCCATTTCCTAGGTTAGTGGTAATCTGTGTGAAGTGATGGCAGTGACAGATACAAGTAATCTATTGTACAGGTTTTCCACTGCAACTGAAATGCCTGTGTTATTTGAGATTACAGGTTTTTACATTATCATGGCAATTACAATGAATCCATTTTCAGGCAATTTTTCACTGACTTTCAGAAACTCTGCCTGCATAAATGCTGTTGAATCAGGCTGAGCTTGTTATCACAATTGCAATTCCAGTTGTATGCAACTTTTTGTATCAGGCAGAGAGATGCAGGGAAATACCTCTGCCTCATTTATCCTACATCTATTCCACAGCTTTCCAGAAACATAGGGAGCCAATGGCTCCAGAATATTTGACAGATCCAAAGTTTCCATTGTACAGAAATAAAATTTCTCAAATATACATCTGAGTTTTGCAGTTTAGCCTTGCCACAGAGCCTCATATGCATGATCCTTTCTTAAAAAAGAAAATGCACACTCAATGTTGGTCTCTACTCTTCCACCAGTGGAGCAAAATCTGGAATTAACTTTGGAGCAAAATCTGGAATTAACAAGGTGTATCAATAGAAACATGATTTTATTCTGTGTGAGTCTCTCTCTTCACTCTTTGCTAAGCCCCTTGTCTCTACCCATTAGAGATATAAATCATGATATCTGTAAAAAGCATTTTCTGGGTGTCAGCAGGATTTCACATCCTTAAAGTGGAGACCATCAGAGTTTAATCCCATTCATATTGGATACAAAACCAAAATCAAGGCTCTTGTATTTAATTTCTTGTGAAGAAATATGAACTTAATTTCAGAGAATAAACACTTGGTAAGCTCATTCAGTTAATATCAAGGATTAATTATTTCTGTAAGTTTGCAGAGTCAGACCCATTTTATTGTTTTATAATATTCTACAGTTTCTTTGTTATTCTAAATATAAACCTTCTGACTACACCACGATAGTTTATATGGTCATTAACATGAAGATACACATTGATTAATATATAGAAATATCATCACATGCATAAACATACTTGGTTATGGATATTAATATAACTAGATCAGCTTTATTTTAGGAACAAAGCTTTTTAATGGTGTAAATGCAGTGACATAGTTGCACATGATAGTCATCTGCAACGAATTGTCAGATTTTGATCACCCAAATTGAAGTGGAACAGTATCTTATTAAAAAAGGAACCCAGTACTTGAAGCTGCAAAAGGAGAAAAATTTTATATAACACTATAGAATATCTGTTTAGTTTGGTGTATACTGTTAGATCATGCATAAGTGTGAAAATAATATATGCTTTTCTGGTGAAAATTTGCTTTCTGAAGTTTTTCCTCTTGACTGTTGGGGGAAAAAATTGAAACTATATATATAAGTGTTATTTCTCATATAATTTCTGTGAAACACCACATATTTATTTATTAGCTTGATAACATTCTCTTGAATTCCAAAGTGAAATGGCGTTCTGTAATGAAGTGGTTGCAATTTTAAAACCCCCTTGCTTTTTGAGGCGTTACTGTTTATATATTTTTTTCCTTTTAAAAGTGTAATGCCAATAGCATTACTATGTCAAATACAGATAAATCATGACAAACAACATTTTCACAAACAGAAATGTTAACATGCTACATTCCTTTCTTTGGAAAAGTAAAAGAAATTATCACAGAAAACACATTTTAATTTAATTATATCCATTAGGTCATTCAAGTGATGTAATGTGCATGTCAGTCCTCCTTTCATCCATAGATTACTTTAATCCTTCATGTGCTCTTTTTTTTTTTCCTCTGGCTTTCTTTCATACTTGCTTTGTTTTGAAATTGCATGCTGTCTGGATTATTTGTGCATGACCTCCACATTACTTTCACATTTAATGTTTACATACTCTGAGAGATTTTCATGGATCATTTATTCTACATGTGCATTTTTTTTTCTTTGTTTTCAGTTACTAAACTTAAATTATGCTTGAAATGTAAAAGTGGCATGAAACTTTCGTGACACGAGTTTCCAACTATTTTAACAGAGTTTTTTAGTATGCGTCTTTCAGAAATACGTATTCTAAACCACATTTTATACCATGATTTCAAAATGTAAGAAAATTCATTATGTTCTGAGACTTTAAATATATTCCATTGCAAAACTGGAGCCTAATGCTGGTTATATTCAATTTGAGCAATGACAAATGCATGAGATTGGTCCTTTAAATGACTTGAGAAGGTCTCTGCTCTCTTGGAGGTCATCACTTGCAAAGTCCTGTGTCTGAATATGTTCAGTGTAAGAGACATTATAGGTCATTGTCTGACTCACAGCACAGATCACTTCAGACACACCCTGTCTGCAGCTCTGTGTAGGTGCCCTGTAGAAATGCCAGCTTCTTTCAATTGACTATATAGGGACCCTATTTATTTATGTAGTATCTGAAATTAATGTTCCAAGTAGGCATGTCCTGCGTTTTCACAGTATGGTGCTGTGAGTCCTTGTGACTCTCTATGAAATCAAAGGTTTTAACATGTAAGAAACCCCAATTTCTTCTATATTAATTTCTGACTTGAAGAATTACGGCAAAATACATTGCTCAGCATGCAATGAAAGACTGCTTATCAGCAGAATTCTATTTCTAAATCACATAGGACTAAAAGTATATCCCAAGAAACCTAACGAATAAACATATCTCTATAAAACAAAACAAAGTATTTATTCTCATTATGCCAAAAAAAAAAGTTAAAACATACTTAAGAAATTGTTGATAAAGAGGCCAAATAAAAAAGTATAAAATCAACAGCACCTACCAGTAAAAAATTTTTCATTTTAATTGACACAGGGCTGAATCCACATCCTGCAAGTAAATCAAGGGCTTCCACTTTCCACATTACAGCCTATTCTTTTCAGACAGCAAATTAATTCTGTGCACAGTCTGCTATGATTAAAGATGGATGGCTTGATCTCAAAGCATGCTGAACCATCTGTAGCCCTTCATCCAAACAAGCCAAACACAACACTTTCCAAGTAAGGAGCTGAACATTGTGACTTAAAACCTCTGGAATCAAATTGATCCAGTCTCCAGGAGCTTTGCCTTCAACCTTCAGACCTCACCGCAGCTACCTCTGATTCTTTGCAGGCACTTGGTTTGTGCTGATTTGAGTCACTACAGTTCTCTCCACTTTTACAAACTAGTTGTTTTGTCAGCATGAGTGTGACAACAATTAGACGTCCCTGTTTTTGCCCCATGCCTTTTCTCCTTCACAGTCATTCAATGACAAGCGTAAAAAGAACTTCATCTTTTCACGAAAATTCCCATTCTACAAGAGCAAGGAGCAGAGTGAGCAGGAAACAAGTGATCCAGAACGTAAGTAACCTCTTGGAGACGATGTCACATGCAGCAGCACAACAAATGGGTGACACGCATGATGCCAGTATCCCACACATCTAGGCAAATATCTGTCATAGGCAGGCAGGAGAGGTATTACTACTGTGACCAATGTATGACTGCAGTTTGGATCCAGCTTCTCCTTCCATCTCTGGAAATACTATTTTCAGAAAAATAAAGCAGTGACCTTAACTTTTGGAAGCACAAATATGGCTCCTCAAAGTTGTTGTGACACCTGTCATAAATCCAAAGTTGTCTCTCGGAAATATTCCCAGAGCAGAATTGGCTCAAAAGAAGGCAAATGTGTGATTTCTTTCACAAAAAACCAATTACGTTTTAAAATATCTCTTCTAATCTTTTTTTGCCTTTGACTTTCACCAAGTTGATTTCCATGGGCAGCTTCACTGAAGTTTAGCAATTAAATGAAGCAACCATGTTAACAGCTTAAAGAACTAAATTGGATCTTAGAATGTGTACCACCACCATAAGCATTTATTGCTTGCTTAAATTATATAGGGAACCAGCATTATTAAAAATATTTGCTAGTTCCAAGCCCAAATATTCACTTTTTTTCTTAATAATTCCATCCTAAATTTATCCACTGAGGACAGTTTTTGGAACTTTATTTATCTGGTTGTTCCTTCTTCCTCACAGCTCCAAAAGGCACATTTCACAGTCACTGCCTCTTTCTTTGGCTGAATTCCCATAGAATATGGGTCTAAATTTGTTTCAGAAAGAAAAGGCAGGGATCCAGATTGCTCAATCAACATGGTCAGTCATGGTAGTATCCATTTCAACTCCACTGACTTCTTCCTTCCTCTTCTGCGGCTGTTCTTCCTTTCTCATTGCTCTCTCTGGGGACTTCCGTGCAGGACATCCCCGGATTAGGTGACGACGGTTATGGAACAAAGACTCTGAGTAAGTTCCCAGGAATGGTCACTGTAAACCCTTTTTTGTTTTGTTTTGTTTTGGCTTCTGTTCCTTCTCTGAGGACCCTCCACTCCTAGCATGCACAAGATAGAGTTTTATTTGTTACCCAGCTGTGAATGCATTACAAATGTTTCAATCGTTCTGTTCTGCATGACTGGTATTAAATAACATACAGTGTATCAAGCAGACACTTTCACTTCTTTTGTAATAACACCTTTTGTTTCTGACAGTATGTTATTGTTCCCATCATGGCAGTTCTGTAGAGTAGCATACCTAGAACGCGTTTTGCTGCCTAGACTGCTCTTTTCAGCAACAATCCCTCCCTCTCCATCTAAAGGGAAACTTAAACATTTTAACATGATCACATCCTGAGGAGATCAGTAGAAAATTAGTTTACGCTGTTGCTTCTGCATTTTCAGCTTTTTGCATGGGAGTGTTTGTTACTTTGCTGGATTTTAGACTAGTATTTGTCATTAATGGAAGAAGTCATTTGCAGGCTAGAGAAGACCATGCATTCTCCAAAGCTAATTTTGGACTGATTTTCACCATTAGTAACCTATTCTTTGTCACACAACCTTAATCAATTTTTTTTCTGATGCAGCAATCCTGTCTCAAGACTTGGCATTGCAGAGTGTGTAATGTGTCAGATCATTGCTCAGAAACAATTTTTCTTCCTCAAAGTTTAGACCAGAAAAACTGTATAGAATGAAATATTTGCTGCTGATTTCTACTATATATAGCTACATTAAATTCTGTGTCCAGAGCTAAATAATTTAAACAAAATGCCACTTGCATGTGTTTGGCTACTTCTTCCTCAGTTCTTATTCCTTTTCTTAAGCACCAAGTAATTTGAGCAAAATGTGTGTTAATGCTGCATTGCCTACTGTTTTGTATGTGCTTTTTAATTGCAGGAATGCACATCCATGCACACAGTCTTGGAGATCATTCTGTTTCTGACTGATTTGTTGAAGAGACATTTTAATGGTTTACCTTTAAGCCATGCAGTGGCTCACAATTCAAAGATGAAAGCTTTATCTCTTCTACAAGGAAGAATGGTTCTGCAAGACTGGTTTTGTCAGTGATAGACAGCAAATGTCACTGCCACCTGAATTTTTACCATTCTGTGATCATTTAAATGTCATAGCAGCTCATTAGCAACAAATGCAGATCCTTCCCTGCCAGAGAAGAGTAAAATACTTTAGATCTGATAACCTTACCGAATACTTGTGTCCTTACAAAGACAATTCCTCATAACATCCAGGCATTGGAAAGGTAACTGAATTCTGCAAATTCATATGGAACAAAGTAGCACAGAGGTATTATATAGACTGTAGTGCTTCTATTAATATTGCACCTAGTTTAAAATTACTGGCACGCCTGTAGACATTCCTACCATCCAAATTTTGTTAATTCTCAACCTAGACATGCTTTTTAATGACATTTCTTACTATAAAGGATATATGCTATTTTTAAATAAAGTTGTTCAGGGTCCTGTATAGCACATTATCCTGAGATAACCCTTGTTAACTTGCTATGAAATGTCTGAAAGTCATTATGCTGTTTTCTTCTAAATATAAGTTGAATTTTTTAAAGCTTCTTCCTAAGTCCAAGAACAAGGTTTCCCATTACTGTTTTTATCAGCTATCATCCCCTCTCATTTCTGCTGCTCCAGTAGCCCCATCATTCCCAGTCTATGAACCCTAAGCCATGGCACATGGAGGAAAAGCAGCACCTTGCAGACAATAGGTGATCTTGGCACTGCTCCTGTCTTTCTCATTAACCCAGGGTGCTCCCAACTATACAGCCATTATGCCATTGGCTTCTAAATGTCCTGGATCAGTTGAAAAGTTTCAGCTGCCAAATGATCTTTCATGTGGAAAGTAATCAGCATTTCTACCAGAGAAACCACTGTTTCATATGATCCTGCAGACCTCCTGGAGAGCTGACTACTTATTAATTTTGGAGCGTAAATAGTGTGCTGACTACTTATTAATTTTGGAGCAGCAATATTCTGTGATATAGATTGCACCTTCTTTTTAAGAATATGATAATAGAAACATGACAGCTGAGTTGACAAACCATGAGACTGACCCATCATGATAGTTCTTATATTCCTGTTCACCCATCCAGACTGGTCTGGTAAAAGTTTTCAAACTCCAGCTTAAATCCTAAGGCTAGACAATGTCTGGAAATAGACTTTTTTTTTTCCCCTTAGTCTTTTCATTGGCTTTGTCTTCTTTATTTTTTCCCCTTTTGGACAGGCTAGAAGAGATACAGTTACAATATTTGACATCAAAATAACTTTCATGTTAATCTGTTAACCCATTGAGATAGTGCACAGTGATTGAAGATGGACACAGGTTAGAAGTTTAGCAGGAATAGTTCCAATTCATTAATGATGCACATCACCAATAGTGCAGAATATGAGCAGACACTTGGATTTCAAGAAATTGCTCAAGACATTGAGTGAGATCCAAGTTGACCATAATATCCATTGAAATGAAGTTATCTGAGATGTCATTTACTGTCTATCACAAAAAGACATGGTTTTGCCATGGCACATATCACTAATACATACAATTTCTTTCTGAAATGCCACAAGAGACAAAGCTTTCATTTCACCACTGTAAAATATCTGAGCATTTTCAGGTGATGTCACTGCACAGTTTTTTTATTTCTGCTCTGCATAACTACCTTTGCATGACTGTGGCAGTTCTTTTAAGTTTCTGCAGCTCTGTGGTGCTTGGTTTTGTTCTTTAATTTGCTGTACTGTTCTTGCAGAACATGTTTCTTCTAATGCCAGCGATAGTGAAAGTAGCTACAGTAAGTTACTGCTTTCATTAGAGTCCTTTTACTTTGCATTGCTTGTTCTGTTTGTTTCTTTTATTTTGTTTCTCTCCTTGCTACTCTTTTGTTAATGTTAAAAAGGTCGTTGGAGCAAATGGCTTGGAATTCAAATTCATGACCATGTCTTGAGTACAAAGCTATAAAAGAAAACTGGCAAACTTTATCAGAGAAGAGAGAAAGGTTGTTATTTGTGATGTATTAGGGATGTAAAACTGAACTTAGTGTTGGGTAGCCTATGCAAGTCAGGATTATTTGGTTTAGTGACAAAAGTTTATTTCAGTGGGGGAGGGAAAAGTTTTTTTATTATCTTCTAAGAGTAAAGTTACTGCACAGCCATTGTCAAATCTGCAAGAGGTATCCTTTTTACAAGGTCACAATTTTTACTTGCATTTCTGCATGCCTGTGTGGAGGGCTAAGAAATAGTCCCAGGAATTTTGTTGATCCCTTAGTTTTGACAATACAGATTTCATAATTCATATTGCAGTCTTAAAAAAAAAGTAAGCTGGACCCTTATTGTTTAGGCACTGCCACTGAATGTCACTGATACTATGTAGGTGGAGGTCCCAGCCCTGCAACATGATTTGATTGGATTTACAGACTCCATGTGATCATATAACCAAGAGGCAGGTTGTATGTTCTGGTAATTCTTAGTAATGCCCACAAATTTGACCAATATCACTATTTTTTGGAAGTTCTGAAAAGCAGGAAAAAAACCCAAGGCAATAAATAAATTATTATAAATGTAATAAAAGAATGAAAATGACAGAGTGCTTGCTAGATCACCTAGTTGTTTCTTTCATTCAAGCCATTTGCTTAACAAATCAAGCTTTCCACCAGTCACTCAGCACTTGTGCTAAGCACCCACATACATCCAGGTAATCAATGGTATCATACCTCATATTTACTAGTCCTGATATAGCACATAGCAGTTGAGCTCTGTTGATAAACACTGGTTTGTTTCAGCTAAACAGCTAACCTTATCCTATTCAGAAATGGTAAATTAGTTTGTATTCTCTTGTATTTAAAAGGTTTCCTTGGAAAGCAATTGCCAGAGATACAAGAAAACAGTATGCACTCTTAAATTGTCAAGATCCAATTCTGAACTGTTTTATTTTTAATGTGCCCTCCACTTGGGAGGAGAGGAGGATTTTATGCTTGAAATATAAGGTGCTCTTTCCCCAGACTGACTTTACAATCAGAAATTAATCAAATGCTTAAATTTTCAAAAGTTTGCACAGGTCAAATCTCATCCAGGTCTGTACATTTCAGGGAGAGCTCAGGGTAAAAGCCCAGAGGAGAACCTAGGCTGATGAGCTGCCCCAAACAGCAGACTTTGTAGGAGTGCCCAGTTGCAGCCAAATATTTGGGTCATGTCTGCAAAAGCCTGTTACCAAATTTGATCATAAGACAAGCCAAGTTGCCAGTTCTTCATTGGCTGTGTAATAGCTTAAAATAAAGTGTGTGTTTTGATGTGAAAGAAAGGTAATAGAAATTATTAGGGAAAGTTAGTTGGGACATGGGTTCTTGGAAAGAAAAATAGTGTTGGGGAAACAACTGCCCATGGCAGTCACTCTCGTCTAGAGTGGTTTCCATCTGAACAAGCTCTGGTCTCAATCCAGCAGCATCCAGTCTACATCCTGTTGGCTGGATTTCCCCACACATTACTGGTATGTCCAACAACTTCTGCATGGTGGAGAAGATATTAGCAGGGATTTCTTCTCTGCCCTCAGGATAGCTATGCCATTAAGAAGCACAGGAAGCATACCTTAGATTATGCCAAATGAAAGAAGCTTTAAAATATAGAACCTGGTGCCCAAAGGGCCTGATTTCGTTACATTTGAAGGCACGACCTTGAGGAATTAGCAATTTCTTTCCCAGCTGGAAATTACTTTTTCAGATGGCCCTAGTCGCACGTGAAGTCCAACCTGACTGTGTTCAATTACTACCTGGCCATGTACATCAGCATATCTCCTGTGGAGACATAAAGCTCTCCTGAGTGCAGATGATTAGTCTTAGAATCTTCAGGCAAAGAGATCTGAGATCTGCTGTGTTGACAGTACATCCAATTGCACAACTCATCACAGCAAATCTCCTCTAGAAAAATTAATGTCAGGAACCAGGAAGAATCAGATGAGAGTGGTCAGCGAGGGAAGTCAACAATTTGTGAGGGATGGAGATAAGAGATGAGGCCTGTCAGAGGAAGTGCTCATACTTCACTACAGTTCTCACTTTGTGGGACTGTTGAGAAAGGAAGCCACACTTTAAAAGTCTATCAATATCTCTGATGTGGGAAGAGTAATTACCAGACATAGTCCTAGAAGATTTCCTAAAGTATTCCTCACTGCCTCCTGATTTATTTATTCCTAATGAAAGGGGAAAAAAAAAAGGTAATGAGTGCTCAGAGTAACATTCCTGGCAGAAGAGAGCATGCAGTTACTATTTCTGCTATTCCTGTTTGCATCTGGGTAGCTGGGAATGGAGTCCAGCATCAGCCACTACCACAGAACCAAATTTGTATTAACTCCATTTGGACCTAGACGTGGTGCAGAGTTGTTCTTCAGTGTGATGTAGTGTCACTTTGAGGGGAGTTTGTGTGTTCAAGGTGAGACACTACAAGTTATTTTACAAGGACACCATGTATGTTGACTTGCAATCTCATCTAGTCCTCAATCTGTGCACTGGTGACATGGAGCATGCTGAGAGGACAAAAAAAGCTGGAAAATACATGGGGAGCAGATAGAAACCTGCTGGAGGAATCAGGGGGTTTGCATGGCGTTATGACCCTGTCCCTGTTCCTCTTTTCTGTTTCCCCAGCAAATTAGCAGGAATAAAGGGGTTGCCTGCCCCACTGCTTTCTGAATTGTGGGAAGTTGGGGCAGAGTAGCTGGAAAGCTGCCAGGCAGAAAAGGACTTGGGGGTGCTGGTCAACAGCAGCTGAATGTGAGCCAGCAGTGCACCCAGGTGGCCAAGAAGGCCAGTGGCATCCTGGCCTGGATCAGCAACAGTGTGGCCAGCAGGACCAGGGCAGGGATTGTCCCCCTGCACTCAGCACTGCTGAGGCCACACCTCAAATCCTGTGCTCAGTTCTGGGCCCCTCACTGCCAGAAAGACATCGAGGGGCTGGAGAATGTCCAGAGAAGGGCAGCAGAGCTGCGGAAGGGTCTGGAGCACAAGTCTGATGAGGAGCAGATGTTGTAGTGAGGTTGTAGTGAGGTGGGGTTAGTCTCTTCTCCCAGTTAACAAGCAACAGGAAGAAGAAATAGCCTCAAGCTGCACCAGGGAAGATTTAGATTAGATAGTAGACAAAATTTCTCTACTGAAAGTGCTATCAAGCACTAGAGCAGGCTGCCCATGGATGTGGTTAAGTCACCATCCCTAGAGGAATTAAAATGACATGCTCAGGGACATGGTTTTTGGGACTTGGCAGAGTTGGACTTGTTTTTTCCAACCTAAATGATTCTATGCTCCTATGATTCTATGAAATCAGCAATTCACACCTTGGTCAGCACAAAGACAATGTGTGGGTAAGAAATGACTGGCAAGTGCAGGGTGTTCTGCAGACCTTCTTACATAAATCCCTATAAAAACAGGTCAGTTGGAGTGACCAGAGCGAAGCGTTCTACATTTTTTCTAGTGGGTCTCTGGCAATTGTTTTAACACATTTCTCTAACTTTTGCTTCTCATGATGAGCATTTAGTGAAAAGTAGCTAGTGTCAAAACCTTGATCATTCCTAGAACCATTCCAAACCAGCAATATTGAAGGCTTCAGAGAAATGTCCAGGCTGTGACCTGGACAGTGAGGAATCACAGTGAGGGTTACAAATCAACCGGGCTTTTTTCTAAGAGAAATTCTGATGTGTTCATTATTTTTTAGAAAAGCATATTGCTTAAAAATACGAGTATTTGGCTAAAGTATTGCTTATGTGTCCAGGGTTAAGAAACCAGCTTTTTGACAGAAGTCAGATATTTTTTATTTCAAAAATATAATTTGAAGTCCTCCAATGTGGTCTCAAGAGAAAATTCTTTGACCACTTCTAAGCAACAAGAAGTTGCAAAAAGTAAACCAGATTTCTTCCACCAGTGCCCTCAACACTTGGTTTATTATGAACAATAGGGCCAGAGCCAACAGTGGGATGTTCTGTATCCCAGCAAATAACCTTCAGGTCCATTGATTTCAGGGGGAACCATTGACACATTTGAGAGCAGAATCTAACCCTTTATGAATAAGAATAGTATTTTGGGGCCAGGAACAAATGCTGGCTTGATCTTAAAGCGGCTGAGTTGCTACACAGCAGCTGCTGAATCCCACGGCCATGCTATGACAAAGTCTATGTTGGTTTATTTGTTCCTGTTCTCAGCCGCAAAGCCAAGTTTGCAGAGTGGTTTATGAAGTCCTGGTCCAACAGAAAGTTGCTCTTTTTGTGATAAGAACACATAAAGCCAATTTTGACTTATCCCTGGACCAGTTAATCAAACTATGATTGAAAGTTTATTTTGAGCTCCGTAATTAAAATGTTCTGATTTCTCTTTCAAACCAAGCTTGTAAGGGCAGATTTTTTCACCATGGACGCATCAGTTTTTATTTTGTGAGACATGATTTTCATAATGGGCATGAATTTCAAGTCTCTCTCCTGCGTGTGTGTTGTAACACTCTTACACGTAGTTCAGTGAAGGTTTTTACAGCTGTCATCAGAATTACACGCACATTGTGACATCTGTTTAGTCTAATTACATACCTGGTAGTGATTGCACCAATTACCTAGAGTGGCAATACGTTACTAACAGTTAAAACTGAGAAAAAGTGCTAGAAAAAAATTTTTTACCCTCTGTCAGCAAATCAGCAGGTCACTCTTCTAAAGAGATTTGAAGATTCAGAACAAGGTTAAAGTTATGCTGATTATTACAATAGGCTACTGATTAATGAGGACACTTGCATTGGCTCCCCAGATTTACTCTATTATTCAGGTATACTCAAATTGGCACAAATATTGAAGTCTCATTTTATACCCACACAGCTGTATTGTTCTTTGCCCGGAGAGAACTTTTTAGTCATAATTTTATGCTCAGACTACTCATAATCTTTTTACACATTGGATTTCCAGCCTTTCATAGCTACCAATATATTTCCAAAAATCGTGTGTTCATTTACATAAATAGGGGCCCAGCAAAGGGACTTTGAACCAAATAGGGGCTGGAATAATGATTGTCCAGTGCAATCTGTGCAGGAGAAACAAAGCAAAAAATTGATTACTCCAAGATCTTGCAAATACGACGCGGGTAATTCATATGTTAGCCCAAAACCTAAATGGATGGTGACACTAAAATAAGCCTTCTTTGATTTTAGATACAGCTGAGCAACAAAATTCAGACAAGAGCTTGAAAATTAAATTAATTTGGCTCATCTACAGGAATTTCACATATGTATTGATGGTAACCACCACCATTAGTCCAAAACTTTTAGTGAACCCAAAAATTCTCTTTGATTTTTTAAAAATCATAAATAACTCTTAGCTGTCTTCACTAGGACTACCTTTTTTTAATTCACCTACTTAGATCTCTTTTCAGAGTTTTTCATTCACAGACATAAATAGGATGCTGAAATCTGTTTCCACTGCTTGAGTTGCTGGGTGGGAGAGTGTTTGTTTCCATGGTGGCTGCCCCTGACAGCTCCCAGCAGCTCTCCTGCCCCATTACCCACATGATGGATACAGGTACACCAGATCTATGGAAGCCCTGGATGCTCTGGCAAAGCAGTAGGAAATGGGGCCTTTTTATGGGTTACATGAAAAATGCCTGACATCTGCCAGCTCTACAATGAAACTGAGTTTGAGTCTTTCACAGGCTCTCTGCTGTCTAACCAGAAAGGGAAAACAGAGGCATCACACTAAATCCAGTTCAGGGCTACCCATCTGAAACCCTATAAAATCCTGTAAAAAGATTAAATTAGTACTCCTTATGAAATTTACCTGGCAGCACAGGACCTCACTGCCCAGTTTATAGATGTTATGAGTTATTACAAACTCCAGGTTATTCTTCTCTTCTCAAGCATGAGAAAACACCAACAGGCAAACCAAGAACACAGGGAAGCAGGGAGTGGTCCTGAGAAAGTGAAAGTTCTCCAATAATTTTATCCATAAGTATATTTATTCTGTTTCCGTATTTTATTTATTTTCTTGTCCTTCTGACTTGATGGAATTTTACTGAAGAATGGGGAACATACCAAAATCCTACAGAAAAGTCTTCTTTTTTTTTTTTTTCCTCTTTTTATCTGTTAAATGCCACAGAGACTTTCCAGATCAATACAGCTAACCTGTGCTAATTAAGCTGTTAATGTGGGTGGTAGATGAGGCTTAGGCAAATGATAAATAAGAGTGTGTGTCCTGATGGATTTCACACTGTGTCTTACACCTCAAAGCCTTCACAAGGTTACAGCAATGTGATTATTGATTGACTCTAGAGCTCTTCATTATACTTAATACTTTATGGACTACTTCAAAACCATGCAGTACTGACCAAGTAGAGATCATTAAAGAGTACCATCTGCTATAGTTTACATGCAAAGTAGCCTCTGAGGACCAACAGGATTTTATCTGGACAGTAGGTGGCAGGATTTTATTCATTTAGAGATTTAAGCTTCCTGAGTCCTTTTTCCAGAAAAAAAAGTAGTGGAAATGGTGCAGCTTTCCCCCACACTCACAGTCCATGTTGAGTCTGGAGCTGAGGGCTGAAGATTCTTCCCTCTGGAAGATGTCTATCTTTAAGTTCCTGTATATCACAGTCAGCATCAAAGTTTCTCCTGACTTACTGCAGCCCTTTCCAATGGCTTAAACTTCAGCACAATTTGAGTGGGCTGGAGAATTTTCTTTGCCTTCAACCTGGCCCATACCAGAATGAGAGTGTGGATGTACCAAAAGCCCTAGCAGGGGGACATGTCTGCCAGAGACTGGGCAAAAAAGAAAGTAAAATCTCTGCTGGCTTGTCAGAGCTGGTTATAAATCTGTGCCCAAGCTAAGTATTAGTCCACAGGAAGGAAAAAAAAAAAAAAAAGAACAATAGTTTCAGAGTTATTGTCTGTTTTCTTTCAGTTGCTATTGACACTGTCACTCCCATGAGATTCTGCTGTTTAACTGCAGATATCTGCATCTGACATTGCTGTTTAAAGTGGTTATGGGACAATGGAGTTATGGGACAAACTCACCCTTCTGACATTTTCTCTCCTCACAAAGTAGACATGTAAAATAGGTCAGATGACTCATGTCTTAGAATAAGCACTTGCCTATTTGTAGGCAGCCAGTGGTTCCAAAAGGTGTCTAGGGACTAGCTGAGACATAAGCACTCAAGCCTCAGATTTCTGGAATTAGCTGAAATGAAACCCCTGCTGTGGATCTGTTTGCCATTGAAACAAATACTTTCAAGTTTAAGATTGTATTTGTACCAACAGGCACCCCTCCACTTCGTTGGTATATGATGGCTTCATTGCCACCCCAATATTGACTTTCTCAGGCTGTTTAAAATATAGCCTTGGCTCCTGTGGGATAGAGGGCAGACAGTGCAGCAGCATCCTTGTCCTACCTGGAGAGTGAATTTTTTCATCTCCAGAGAAATGGGACATCCTGAGTTTTACATCACCCCTAAAGTTTACTGAGAAACTTAAGGGAAAACAATACATCTGATACATAAAACCTAGTGTAACAATAATTGTAGGTTTCCAGCTTTGCAAAAAGCCAAAGATAAGTGATCACTTTTATCAGGCATTTGCAAACAGAAAATAAAATCCCTTGTCCACATTCCTTACATGTTATGTGGCCTTGTCCTCAAATGCTGTCTAATCTCTTCCTTTTATTAAAAATAATGTTCTCTCCTTTACTTCTTCAGCACCATTGTTAGGCTGGAGTTGGCCCTGTCAGTTTTCCCTCTCTCCTAGCACATCAGTAGTTTTTTATTTGCTGTTTCTGTCATTGTCAATAATTACAACATTTTTTTACTTTGCATTTGTCACTGCTGCCTAGATACAATATTACCAAAAAAAAATCTACCAACATAGTGGATTCATGGGGTGGGAGTCAGCTTAAGATTTAACCACAAGAAATTTTTTACCTTCTTGGGAGCTAGGCATTGCATCCAACACAAAGCTTGTTAATACAGTTAATGGAGCCTCAAGGGCAACTCAGACAGCAGTGAGACTACTTCTGGGTGAGGTGGTCCCCCCTCTAAATCCTATATGTATTTCCATCAGGCAAGGCAGCAGTCTGCCCCTGCATGTGCACACCTTGGTTTGGTAGGAAGCCACCAGAATAATATAACTCAAGCTCACATGCATGCAAGCAGATGAAACAAACCCTGTTTTATAAAGCACTGATGTGCCTTATGATGCTCTTTCTTCTGTAGTATCTAAATTAGTTGCAAAATCCCATCTGTGGATCTTCTCAGAGACAAACCCTGAACTGAGCAAAAATAAAATCATCATTTTAAACTTTGCTAGGCTGTATTTAGGACCTGCCAGAACCCTCATGTGGTACCAAGTATGTGACAGTGACCCAGAAAGAGAAATGAGCAAGAATTATTCATGCTTTAGGTGAAGAATCCTCCTCCCTCTCCCCTTGCACTCCCTTGGATGGGAGGACAGCGATGCATTGGGACTGCACACCTGCACCCCAGTCATGGTCCATATAATGCCACCTGTTTCTCGTGGCCAGTTTCTCTGCTTTAGTCCCCTAAATGTCACCATGAGGAAAGAGCACTGTCCTAACAGGGCAGAGGGAGGACAAATGTATAAATATGATGCTGGTAGACCTTAGCTGAAGATACTCAAAACCTGCCTAGACATGATCCTATACAACTTGTTTTAGGTCCTTTAGCAGGTGGGATGGGACTAGATGATCTCCAGAAGCTGAAAGTTTTAGCCCCAACCATTCTGTGAGTCTGTGATTTGTGTCCAGGGAAAGGGATAAGTATCAGAAAACAGCTCATAGCTAAATGTTAGGCTGTGAATGCACTAGACTATGGAGGCTGTGCACTGAACAATCACCAAAAAATATATATATTCTGTGGATAAAAATTGTTCTGTCTGGGTAGCCTGTTGATTTACTCTGCAGCAACATGCATACAGCCTTAACAATAATAAGCATGCATTAACATATATAAGCATGCATATTTGACAAAAATAAGCATGCAGCCTTAACAATAGGAAAAGAAAAAACAAACATTGCTGCACTATCATTGTAAACAGCCTTGCTATCAAGTCACAAATAAAGGCTCGTTGGCTATCAATAAAAAAGCCAAATTTCAGTAAATAGAATAGGAACACATGGAAGGGGAGGGCGGGGAAGGAAAAAACTGTCTCCATACCTGGAAGTTATGATGGACTTTGGAATGGTTCAGGTGAGAGGCTTATCAAGAGAGAAGTGTGGAACCTGCTCCGTCTCTATGTGAAGCATTTTGTCAAACTTAAGTACATGTTGCTCATCAGCTTTAATCTCTTCTCTTTCTTCTCTCATCAGGAGGCCAAGAAGACTGCATCCTTTCTTATGAACCTGTCACAAGACAGGAAAGTAAGTTTCATCTTCTTTTCTATCCCTGTTCCTTATATTTTTTATTTCAGAGTTTGGGGGCCAGCGGAGCAGTAAGCCTTGCTGTGCCAGTCCCAGATTCTCTGTGGCTTCTTTTTCTTGGACACTCAGTCTATTTTAATATGAAAAAAATTATGTTATGGTAGTCCTGGGAAGCCCCCACTTCCTAACATTCCCAGGACTCTCCCCAGTACATTCTCATGGGCTTACTAGGACAGTACATTAGTCAGTCTACAAAATATTGATGTAGATTTTCAAGATTTACTGCAATATTGTTACATGGGAAGCCTTTATTATTTTGCTTCTCATGTGATATGTGCCACTGTCCAGGGCAGATGAACACAGGGAAAGGCAACTTAAAATGGGAGCACATCCATATAATGGATCCCATGGGGGATGCACTCATATAATTTGAGGAGAAAAAATTCTTTAACAGCTTTCCCATGCCTCATGGAAGAGTCCATCTGCAAGAATTTGGGAGTGGCCTTGTATAAAAGCAAATATATCTATGCTTCTACATGGTCATTTGACTTGTGCATGGACCATCACAGAGCTCTCCAGTGGTACTGATTCCATTCCCTTTTTTCATGTCAATAAATAAAGTATTTATCAATAAAATATGCACCTAAGTTTTCACTTCATACATAAAGACAACAACTCTCATTAGTGCATATTTGGTTAAATTCATTTATTATTGCCAGTAAGATCACCAAAATGTGCCTTTCTTTTTGTTTTTCAGTTAATTACACCAGGCCAGTTATTATTCTGGGTCCTATGAAAGATCGGATCAACGATGATTTGATATCTGAATTCCCTGATAAGTTTGGGTCATGTGTACCACGTAAGTATGATTTTACTCCTAGTTCTGCAGCTGAGTGAACTGTATCCCTTGGTGCCACACATTCAGTAAATTTCTGTGAAAGCAGCGTCCATGAACTATACATAGTGGAGTTTCTCAAAAGTCATTTTTTCATCAGACAGAAAAGGGGGAAAGAACAAATGAATTAATTTTTTTTTTTTTTAAAGAAAAAAGATTGTGAAGGTCTGGAAAAAATTCTCAAAAGAATTGTCTCAAAAGCTCTAGGACTTCTTTAAACAAGTAACCTTCTAGTCACTAACTCAGTTTAGAAATTAATCAATCTATGATTTCTTAAATAAGATAAAAGTTTGTAATGTAATGTAATGTAAATGTTAAAATGTAAAATGTTTCAACTCAGTTGCACAGAATCCACCAATAAAAATACGGAATAATCTGTGATTTATGTGAGACACAGACTGTTGAATCAGAAAACAATGTTGGACCCTGAATTAAAGAGAGCATTTCTATCTTGGCCCATTAGAGTTTGCTGTTTATTTCAGGTCCTGATTGCAGCTGCACTTCATTTTAAATGGTTGTCTCTGGCAATACACTAACTTAAAACTACCAGAGATGAGAACAGAAGCAGGCTTATAAATAAGGCTAAATTGAGTTGATGAGATCACAATTCATTTTATCACCCTAATAACATTAAATTTAAAGTCTGATATGCATTTTATATTTGAGGTTTGTGTGTGATTCTGCTGAAAAAAGTGGAATCCTGGTAAATCTTATTTTAGCCTGCATTGCTTGGAGGTAAGCATCAGAAGGTATTACTACAAAAGGACAGCTTTATTGTCAGAGCTCCACTGAAAACAGTATGCACTAGACAAAGATCTGATCTCAGCTGTGAAGTGCTTTCACTTAGGGCAGACCCAGCATTGCCCACTGAGCAAGCCATGGCTGCATTTTTTGCATTAAATGTTTTTGCAGACTTCTTGATCTGTCTTTTGTTTCATGCAGATACCACACGGCCAAAGCGTGACTATGAAGTGGATGGGAGAGATTATCATTTTGTCATTTCAAGAGAACAAATGGAAAAAGATATCCAAGAGCACAAATTTATAGAAGCTGGGCAGTACAATGATAATTTATATGGAACTAGTGTCCAGTCTGTGAGATTTGTGGCAGAAAGGGTAGGTTGACAGTAATTTTATTGCTAATGCAACATGATCTGCTTTGTTTCTACACTGTGTCTCACACATGTTCTCTGCCAAAAATATAAAATAGCTGCAAAACAGCATACTAATATTTGTAGCCTTTATAATGGCTCCACAAATAGAGTCTCTGACTTTGAATGACATCATTCTTGGCACTCTCTGTGTTTGGATGTAGTGCTATGGATTCAGGGCTCTAACACACTACCTCAAGTACTCCCCAAAACATCCTCTGCTCTTCCCTCTGTAAGAAAGGTAGATAAACTAAATCACTTTCACAGAGGCAAAAGAATGAACCACAGAAAGATTAAATTATTTGCCTCAGGTGACACAGGGAGTCCTTGACATAAACAAGAACTGCATTAATCACTAAAAACATGGACATCCTATGACTTTTATGAACCGATTTTCCTCATATCAAGAAAATCCTCATGCCCCTGCAAATTTTACCCCAGTGAAAAATAAAACCCAAGTTAGTTCCCATATCACCAGTGTATATTTATACTGGCACCAAAGCAAAGGCAAGATTGCAGAGTAGTGGAGCGCATGCCTTGGGCTCCCCCTTCCCTGGTGTGCCAGTGATGGCTCCATTCCAGGGCACTGCATCCCAGATTTGTTTCCTGTCTTTTGGCTGATCTGCAGCAAAGTCTGCAAAAATAAACACATCCTCATCTGTTTCCAACAGGGCAAGCACTGTATACTTGATGTGTCAGGAAATGCTATCAAACGACTACAAGTTGCACAACTCTATCCTATTGCTATCTTCATTAAGCCCAAATCATGGGAGCCTCTGATGTGAGTATAAACTTCTTCAAGCATTTTATTTTTTTGGGTACAGCCTCAAGTAGCACCACACAGATCTTGAGTCTACATTTTGCTTGTTCTCAAAAATTAGTAATAATGAGAGAATGTGGGAAGAGTGCCTTCAGAGCCTGTCATCCACTGTATCCTGATTTCTCAAGGAACAAGCCAGAGCTGCCTTTGACCCTTTCAGACTGGGACATATGAGACTATGTGCTGGACCATGAAAGACTCCCTGCCAGTGCTTGGTGTACTTGCTCCAATCTGTGCAGCAAGTTCACCAGGGACTCACTCACAGCTTGGCTTGTCCCATCCATTTTCAGGTGCTCTTGGGGTTTAGACTCTGGTCAAGGGCACAAACAGGGGGCTAAACCTGTGTCAGACTTGAATTGTGTTCCTCTTCATCAGCCCTTCATTTACCTGAAGGTCAGTCAGAGGATAGGCAAGGAGCCATGGGACTGCAGAGGGGCAAACAAAACACTTAAAAGAATGAAAGAGAAGGCACCAGCTTCGTGCTGCCAAGGCTCTCTGAGGTGGCACACACTTTGCGGGGTAAGAGCAAAACTCAGCGGAAGATCAGTACGATGAAATTCAGCACAAAGGAGAGAAAATGAAATGCATGAGTACAAGCAGCGAATAATTTAGCTATAGCACTGCAGATAAGCATCTGGCAGTTGGCGTGGATCACACAGGAATATGAATGGATGGGTAATGTGGTTGCAAAAAAGGAAACTGCCACTGTAGGCTGTATTCATATCAGTGTTGTGTGAGGACACAATAGACAACTGTTTTGTTTTACAGGGTATGGATGAGGTCTCAGCTGGAGTGCTGGCCTCATTCTGGGTTCCACCCTGCTGGTGGAGGAGGAAAAGGCATTATCTAGTGTCACAGAGAGAAGGCTGAGAGGAAATATGGAATTGATCCTCATCCTGAGTTAAAGCTCAGGATAAAATACATGGTTATCAAGTTGTTTTTCACGTACACTTACAGTTATGTAAGAGCTATCCACTTAATTTGCTGTGATAGGGGTGAAATTTTGAACTCCTTGCCTTCCCTTCCCCCAAGGCTCTGCAAATACCAGGTAGTGCAAATAGGAATGTGTTTGACAGCTAAAATGCAGGCACTCTCCGCCTGTGACAGATGCATGTCTGGTGATGGTAGCACTGTGCCCACAGCCATTGGTCACAGAGCCAGAGAATGCCAACATGACCCATCCCAGGAATGTGCATTCTTCTGGGCCCTACCTTTTGGCAGTGAGGTTGCTCTGTGTCCAGACACATTGCAAGGAATGATGAACAATATATGGGACTTGCACAGCACCATCCTGCGTTCCTGACTTCTCTTCCAGCCCTACAATTCAATTGTATTCTGATTTTGTTGCTGTATAGAAGGGGAAGGGTAGTCTGATAGCCTACTTTCTGCATTGATTGTTTTAACAGAGACCCTAATGTACTGTTTTGCCATTCATAAAATATTTCCATTTTTTGTTTAATGTTGGCATTGCCTCTGGAGTGACTTAAAAAAAAAGCAAATAAAAGTGGCCCTTACTCTGAAAAATACATCAGGCAGAACCAGAAAAATGGCAATAACATAAAGGCTTCATTGATTTGATGTTAGAAGAGCAAATCCTTGAATAGACTGATGGAATGGTGTTATGAAGATGCAAAATATTATTACAATCATTCTGTTATTGAACCAAAGCAGTGCTAATACTTCATTTAGGGCAATAAAACAAGTGTGCTCTTCAAAAAACACCTGGACGTGGCACTTAGTGCTATGATGTAGTTAACCAGGTGATCAGTCAAAGATTGGACTCAACTATCTTGAAGGTCTTTTCCAACCTAAATGATTCTGTGATTCTGTGATTCAGTCTTTTTTAGGTATGTAACTACTGCAACACAAAAAAATATAGATTTGTCCGACATAACTATTAGTCCTGTTTATACAAATGAGTTGAAAGTTACTGTAATAACAAAGTCAAAACACAAAAAAATTATAATCACAAGACACAGAGAACCAAAGACAAAAGATTTATCTTTCATCAAAATTAGCACAGAATGTTGTAGTCTCTCATTTATGCATGTACTCATTTGCACCCATGTGACACTGGAGGTAAGAAGAGTGAAGGGAGCATAAATCAAGTTTGCACCTGCACTTGAAACTTGGTTATTGCAGGTTTTCTGGAAATACCCTACTAACATTTATCACCACAGCAGTGAACAACTGTAAGGAGCTATTGGATGTAAAAGCAATCAGAATACGTGGCCATTGCTGTATACAAATGATAGTGCTTTGTCACCCCTTCCTTCCTTCCTTCCTTCCTGCCTGCCTTCCTGCCTGCCTTCCTTCCTGCCTTACTTCCTGCCTTCCTGCCTTCCTGCCTTTCCTGCCTTCCTGCCTTCCTTCCTGCCTTCCTGCCTTCCTGCCTTTCCTGCCTTCCTTCCTCCCTCCCTCCCTTCCTCCGTCCCTCCCTCCCTCACTCTTCCTTCCCCTCTTCCCACTCCTACATGACTCCACCTGGTTTATTCCCAGAGGCATCCTTGTTCATACCCTTCAATCAGCCTCTCTCTCTAGAGGAAGGAGGAGGTCAGTGGTGAGATCATGGGGATGAGAAATGGAAGTAAGAAAGAACATGTCTGGGAGAGCTTTTCACTGAAAGAGGAGGAAGACCCTGGAAAATATGCAATATATTTTGAATTCACCAACTATGCAGGTCCCCAGCTAAGAAATAAGAAATAGAAGGGACTGCAGTATGACAGGACTTTTAATTCATCATGAAGAATGGATGTCATGGTCCTCCCCTTCTCCATCCTCTCTTCTGAAGTCACAGAATAGGCAGAGTCAGGAATGCAACTAGCACAGTTTTATACCCAGGCAAATCTACAACCTGAAAGTGTAACAAAAATTTCTACCTGTTTTAACGTACTTCCTATTTTAAACATTTGTTTATATTTTTATTTGTATCACATTTTCTGCTATTCAAAGACCTTGAGGAAGACTTCTCAAAAATTTACCAGAAATAGATCTGAAAGGAGGATGTTGTTAGCATTACAATATTGGTTAAATGCCTGTAAGATGAAAATGTAAAGTTTGCCTAAGAATTTGCAGTTCAAGACAGAGTTTTGGTACAGTCACCAAAAGATGTGTTCAAGTAGGTGTCGCTGATGTGAAGTCCACCTGAACATGATTAGACAGCAATCTTTCCAATAAATAGAATTAGTAGTATTACAAATTTAGCAGGACAACCACAGATTATATTAAACCTATTTTTATAATCTACAAATAACTGACATCAATTTTAAAATAAATGTTTCTTAGCCTTCATTATATAAACCTGCTTTCTCCATGGCATTAGTACTCCTAAAGATTTTTCTATGCAGTGTTTCCAGTTATATGGTTATTTATATAGGTAGACAGCTTTAAGCCATTTCTAGAAATACCTTTTTGCATCCTGGACATCTTCCAGAGTGTTTTTCAGAAGCCAAGTAGGAGTTAGCTGTAGCAGGTTCATATTTTTGTGCACTTTATAGATTTTTTTTTTTTTTTGCACCATCATGTCCATAATTCCCCACATGCATCATCCATGGCATACTGTATACAGTCCATTACCACAGAATCATATGATTCAGTGCAAGGCATTAAATCAGATTTATGCAGAACACAGAATGCTCCCTTTGCTTGCTTTCCTAGTTGCCTCAGAAAATTTCTGTCATGTTTTAAGAAAACATGACATTCTTTTCCATGCTGGGAAAGAATGCTAGAACAAGCAAACTCTATTTATTATTGATAATTTGAACATCTACAGGGAAATGAGTAAGGGAGTGAATAAGCATGAGCTTGATTCATTGCAAGTATACTGGGGTATAAATACCTGAGCATGCACAGGCAAGACAACTCATTTCTTAAAGTTGTTAAATAATGCTTCTGTTGAAACAGAAATGCTCCATCAAATAACAAAACACTGAAAAAACCCAGAATGTTACTGTCTGTCTTTGTTTTTATATTTATTGGCACCCAATAAGCAGTCTAGGAGGTACAGAGGTTCCTGAAGGAGCTTCAGGCAGGAGTGCTGAGTGCACAGACAGTGGGACATCACAGACCTACCTATGGGTTCCTGATGTTTCAAGTCTATCTCAGTTAGCAGCTGCCAGACTCAGGCCTTGTATTTTGTTTGAGAATATCGAGTAGTAAACCCAAGATAAAAATTTGGTGGAGAAATGTGAAATGGAAAATAGTCTGAATAAGTAGTTTTGTACTACATAAGAATAAAATTAAATTGAAAATATTGAAGCTGTCCATGAACTGATGGAAGAATTTCAGCATTTTATCCTTGTACCAATCTCAATTCATCTGTGATTCAGTTGAACATGACTCTTGAAAGCTGTTCCAGCAAGAATCTGAATTTTTTGATTACTTCTCCTCCTTCCTTCTGTGTTTCTAGGGAAATGAATAAACGTCTTACAGAGGAGCAAGCAAAGAAAACCTACGATCGAGCAATTAAATTAGAACAAGAATTTGGAGAATATTTCACAGGTATGTTTTTATTAATACCATTTTATTTTTCCCAAGATATAGTCTTTTATTGCAAAACAACTCTGTCTTTGACCCAGAGTACCTATCAGTATAGTGAGCCCAGAGAAAGGACTTCTGGCTTGAGAGTATTGTTTGCGTGAAATTCAAGAGCACTTGAGGCACTTGATTCCTCAAAAGTTTCATGTCCTGACGGAATATCTATGCCAAGGCAAATTAAGGGGCAAACCACTGGGCTTTGTGTTGTAATTGTTTCACCTTCTGCCAGCTTGGGTCTGATCTGGTTAACTTCAGCAGCCAAGAGTGAACTCATTATAACCAGGTCAGAAAGGCTGCAAATCTGCTGCTGCCCACTGCTGAAGTGGGTTCTAAATCAAAGGAAATGTAAAGCTTGACCTCTTGTGCTGCCTTCCCCAGGACAGAACTGCTAGTTCTCTGAACTAACCTGCCTCAGTCATCTCAGTACAAGCAGTGGGATAGGTCTCTGTCATAGGCAGGTGCCATTGATTTGAATTTAGTTGTCACCTGCAGGGGTATGACTTTTCCATAATTAACATCTCAGTATGCCAGTATTCCTTCTCATTCCATCAGTATCTATGAGCATGCTAAAAATCTGCCAACACTGGATGCTGTATCTATCGATTGAATGAAATATTGATATGTTTTCTCTACTGCAGCTATTGTCCAAGGAGATAGCTTAGAAGATATATATAATCAATGCAAAATTGTAATTGAAGAACAATCTGGGCCTTTCATCTGGATTCCTTCAAAGGAAAAATTATAAATTAGCCACTGCACCTCGGATTACAACAGGAGAATATTTAGAAGAAAACTATAATATACTATTTGGAGGCTTTCCTGTTTTTGTTGCATTTATGTTCTTTGCAGTCAATGTGAATTTTGATGAATGTACAACACAAAGTGTTTGAAGCCATGAAGGACACTGATGGGTCAAAGGGTAGGAACAAAAAGACTTCTACCATATAAAGCAAATCTGTTGTGTGCTCAGAGCACGAGTTGTAGGTATAAACTTTTGACATGGAGACCCTCTGTCAAGGGGAGCTAAGCCACCTCCTGTGCCCACGCGGACATTTTGATCAATTTCAATGGCTGAGCTCAGTGTGTTGATTGCTTTAGAGAAGTTCCCAGCTCTTGAACCTCATATAGGGCTTGATCCTGCAAGGCGCTCAGCACTTGACCCCAATTCCTACACATGAGTAGCCTGTTGACTTGGAGTCACTTGTGATCCTTCCCTATGCCGTTCAGTTCCACCAATTCCAGTAGGATTATTCATGTGCTCAAAGCTAAGCACAGGCTTAAGCATTTTTGCTAGATCAGGGCCACATGGCACCTTGCAAAATCAAGCTCAGAGTATTTGGTCCACTTCCTACTGAGGTCACTGTTAGGACACTCTGTGACTTGACTGGGACGTGGGTTCTAGGCTTGTCATTGCACATTTGTAGTTGGTACACCTCGACTTTGGTAACTATGCACATCTTTTGATTTCTGGAAACCAAGTCAAGCATTTCCTTTTTCCCCTTTGGAAGCACTATTGCATCAAGAACTTCCAACAATATGGTTTATTTTGATGGCATTTAGGGGTGGGAGAGGATGGAAGCATTTCACATCACACACACGTGCACACGAGCACATTCCCATGCGGACACACACATGTATGAGGATTCACAGCACCTATGTTAACAAGGAGGGATACAACTGGGAAAAGCTTTAAAATTTTTGATTGTCTATTTTATCATTTATATTGATAGAAGGCACTTAAAGATGGAATAATTTATAAAAATAAAAATATATTGATGTATAGAAACTAATTTCTATAGGTAAAATGTTTTTGTGAAGATATTTTGTAAAGATTAATTAATTGAAAGATTAAATATTTACACCCTTGTGCGACTGTCAAATGTAAAGAGGACCATCAAGTTGCATTATATTTCTTCCATAAGAGATTCTCTATTATTAACGGCAAGCAAGATAATTCCTTAACTTGTAGTTGTCATCTTGTTTTTCTTTCAATTTAATCCTCTCCCTTGCCTGTGTTTAATCATGATGAACTCCTGTGGAAAGATCTCTTGAACTGACTGCCCTGTAGGACTTTTCTGAATACAAAAAGATAATGCAACTTTAAATTGAGATGGACAACTCTCCAGAAGCAAAATGTCAGTGCTTAAATGCAGTTAATAATTTCTCTCTTAGGAGGGAGGCACCCTTAACCCCCAATTGTTTTATGATTCTTCCTGTTTCCTTCAGGGAAATAACAAAAGCATTTGATCTTTCCTCTCTTTTCAGGCAGGTCACCAACTAACTTGTATCTTCATTCATTTCACAGTCAACAAGGGTCTTAAAAGGCAATAGACATTTGTGAGGGATTTGGGGAAAGTCTGTGGAATTGCAGTTTGGGGCGCATGGAAGGGGAGAAGGAGGTTTTTTTTTTCTCATTTCACATTGCCCTTCTTCTGTATACTGATGACATTCTTCACTGACTCACAAGGGGACAACTGCAACAGATGCTATGACAGTAAAACTGAATTGCCTTTGCTGCTGCTGGACCATGTTCTCTACAAAACCCACACTCCTGCCTCTGCTGCACTGCCGGAGTGCAATGCTTATAGCTGGTGGCTACAGCAACCCTAACTCTTACAGATGTCTTCAGGGCAAACGCTAAATAGACTCCTCTGGTACTTGTCTATTTGAAGCTTACATTTCTACAGCCTGTCCAGCTGACAGGTCTACCCAGCCAAATTCCGCGGACACCGCGACGGGCTGGATGTTTGCAAAAGCCACCAGCAGTGACAGGGTTAAAAATACGGGCACTTCAGCAGCCCTCAGGGGCCTCTCATGCTTATTGCCCAGCTATGGTAACTTTGAGAAGTTCACACTTCTTTAACTATTTTTCTTGCCTGGTCAGCGCAGATTTATAAACAAGGGTTTCAGTTAAGTCTCCAGCAGAGTTTTGTAACCAGAAGGGCTAGAAACATTTTTTTTTTTTAATATAAATTAATGAATGCTTTGATTTTGGATAATTCTGCAGAAATCCACAGAGTGACCCCAGATCTTTGGGAGCCATGGATTTTTCCATGCCAGCAAAATACTATTGCCCCAGGTTGGGAAATAGCCTGCCAGACCTGAAAAACCAAGTATCCTAAAGCAGGAACTTCATTCTAATTTTCAGCTCTGTTTTTAAGCAATCAATCACATCTGCTTCTTTGTTTCTTAGTTCAGCATGCAGCCTTTTATGGTACTATCCTACTAGTAACTGTTTTGCTTTGTCATGTGCTGTGCTTTACAGTGAACAGTAACACTATGGCTGAGTACAATCAATTTTTCCATCAGTCCTTGGTTACTGTAGTAACATTATTTATTTTTCCCTGTCTGTTGTTTGTGCTTTCATTTTAGAGCTGACATTGCACTTCCTTTTTTTTTCTTTTTTTTTTCTTTTTTTCTTTTTTTTCTTTTTTTTCTTTTTTTTCTTTTTTTTCTTTTTTTTCTTTTTTTTCTTTTTTTCTTTTTTTTTTTTTTAATAAAACATATATTTAAAAACAAATCGTCAAGAGAAGCAGTGAGAGGTCTTATTTCCTTTAGGGCTTGTACTCCCATTTGTTTTGTGTGTTGACGTTTTGCGTTCCATGTTGCAGCATCCTCAGAGCTGCAGTCCATTTTTGCATTGCAGCTGTTCAGATCATACTGGGTGGTAGTGGGAGGAGGAAGAAAAACATAAGACTCATGCAAAATTACATCTGGTGTAAAAGTTGAAACTCACAACCCACAGCAATTGGCGCCTGACTCCATATTGGTGCTAACACAGCTTAGCATAACCAGATTCCTTTTCTGTCCATGTAAAAGACTTGGGAGTGTCTAAACATGAGACAAATGCAGATGCTGGACCCTTTAGGAAAAGTGCCAGATCACACCCCTGGTGCTATATCTCATGTTCTGGCACAGTGTGTAGCACCATAGGGTCTAAGCAGAAGCAAAATTATCACAGCTTTTTGTCCACCCATGAATGATCACAATAACATCTTGCTAGCTTTGTGCAGATGTGCAATATTACAACTTAATTATTTTTCCTTGCCACAAACAAAAAAACATAAAAATCTTCCATGCACTGACTCATTGAGAGCTTGCTAACAGGGCTCAGTGGAACGGCACTTCTTCACTGGTTTTACAGTCTGGCCATCAGCCAGTGAAAGAGCCTCTTTCTTGCTTAATCCCCCTTCCTACAGAGGTACCCTGTCCATGCTAGCGCTTTGTAATTTCTTTGGTAGTAAAGGCTGTTTCTAGATCAATATTCTGTGATGTAATTGTGTTTGTAGCTAGCATGGTTTGATGCTCCGGTGTGGATAGGGTCCTAGGAACCACTCGGTGAAAGTCAAGGATAAGAAATCTCTCCGTTGCACTGAAATTACAAATCCTCATCCTGGAGAGCAGTGTGGGACCTGAGCTAATAACCACTATGAGCCAGCGACAGTGTCCTAGGTATACAACATCCACCTACCTATTTACATTAGTTTTCTATGGAGAAATTGTTGGCATTACACCTTCACTGTTACTTGCTCATCAGCACTCAAATTGTATTTTTGTTTTGGTTTTTTTTGTTTTTTTGTTTTTGTTTTTGTTTTTCAAATTGTACCCCTGACCAGAGGATTCAGTGAGTGAAAACACATGAGGATATTTGTAGGAAAAACAGTGTTGATGAAAAAGTATCAACTTTCTTTTTCAGCTGCAGATTTAAAGCCATAATATCTGCCATGTTCACAGAAAGTGGTCTTTTATCCTTCACAGCTTTTAATCTCTATATTTTCCCTCTTGAACATTGTGCCTGACATGTTATGCATGTGGTTCACTGTGCAACTGCATTCAAGTGCGCAAGCCCATTCCTTGGTGGAATAAACATTTTTCTTTTCCATTAAAAATCAGACATTTTGTCAATTGGTTCAGAAATAAGAATGAGGTCATTATGCTAAAAAAAGTTCTAGGGCACAAATCAGCATCAAAGCTAACAACAGATAACATCTAAAATTTATCCAGCATATAGCTAGCCTAGATCCTCAGTCGGTGGAAATCACAGTCACTCCTCTGATTTCAGTGGAGCTCATCCCATTTACATCACCTGAAGTTAAACGTCCATCCTCCTCATGACACAGATTTTTTTTGCATCACTGCAAAACACCAAGGCCACCCAATTAAAGAGCAGCTCAGCACTTTCCATCATTATTTACTGCTTATTTTACTGTAGCACCCAGAGGGCCAAGTCATGGACCAAGATCCTTTTGAGGCCAGTGCTGTAAAATTGCTGAACAAAAAGATACCCCAAGGGCCAAATGGATTTTCAGAAGGTTTCAGCTGCATTGACATCTCACCAAGAGCTATAGGAACCACCACCCCATTGGGGCATTCGAGAGTCTATCTTTAAGGTGAAGAGCACGAGAGGCAATCCATCCTCTCTCACACCACACTAGCAGCTTACACCTTCTGGCCCTGCAGCACAGGCAACTTGTCCTGATGTAAAACAGCATTTCTGGGGATGGGCGGAAGCCAGCATCCTAGGCAAGATCTTTGGGGAGGAGAGGCAGAAGCAGAAAAAAACCACAAAAAACATGGCAACACTGTTGGCTCTTAGTGGAATAGCAACCTTTTAATTTCTGGATTTGTGCTCCTAAATTTGAATTGCCAGTTTGAATTTCTGAGTGCAGCAGCCTGAACGCACCAAGCTGCTCCCTCCGGCACAGTGTCCGGCGCGCGTCTCTTTAGCAGGATGTTTCTCAGCCCAGCTGTAGTGTGGGGTACTCAGAATCTGAACTGGAGTTTACAAAACACCCTGTCCAGCTTACACTCCTGTTATGTGTAAATACTCTGCGCATCCGTTCCATTTGCGTAAAGAATAAAGCACACACAATTATAAAAATTAAGCTGTATATTTCATACTAGCTGTGTCCTTGCTTATTTATTCCGGTCCAAGCTCTCAGCTGTGGTTCAGTTGTAAATGCTTGATAGAGTGTTTATAAATATGTCATGAATTTTATTATAAAATATTAATATTAAAGCATTTTTACACTTTATAGCAAATGGTTTCTTCACAGGGCATAATTTGTCTTTTTTCCTTGGAGCAGAATAGTAAAAGAGAAATATTATGCTTTTATTTTGTCTTGAGACATCATCACATCTATCACACGAGACAGACACAAGTCTAGAATTAGGAGGATGGTTTCGAAAATGACTTAGAACACAGAAACATTTTTCCTTCTTGCACTTTTTTCTTCTTTATGACTTTACATGGATATGGAAGTTGCCACCAAGAAGATTCACTGTGGTAAAGTACAGCCACTTTCTCCTTACCATGGTTCTGCTGTGAATTGGGTGTCGTCAGCATCTTGGTGAATAATTATCAGAATATTCTTTTAATAATTAAATAATCATTCCATGTCTATGACATCAATGCACAGCCACAGGGATAAGCGCTGTAATAATTACATTATAGCTGTTTGTGAGCAGCTTAGTGGAGCATGAACTCAATTGTGCTATGGGATCCCAACAGCTCAAGAACCTTGGGGTTTGGCCATTCCAGGAATGTCTTTGCAGATGGTTTATGGGCTCCAGGGAGGCCATGTCAACATTGTCAGTCCCCAGCAGAGGCAGTAACATGACAGAGACACTGCTTTTGACACACAGACGGTGCTATATGCAGAGAACCACAAAGCCTCCATATGGCTCTGGGAGCTACAACTGAGACTAGAGGGAAAAAAAAACTCTGTCCACAGGGTTTTACATGCATGATCAGAAGGATGGTTAATCATCTAAACAATTACTGTGATGCTTTAGATTTCTCCTGTATTTCAGAAGAGAGAGAGAATCCAAACAGGGTCTCTTATTACTTTCTTCTTCATCCTATCTTTAGGCCAACCTGAGTCAATTCCCCAGACTATATTCTGCAGGAGCAAGAGAAACTTAGAAAATAGTCTTTATAAAATTCAATGAAGACTGAAAATACTTAAAACTGCAGGAAGCTAGACTAATGTTGTGACCATCAGTTCAGGCAGTGGTGGCAAACTTTGCCAGCCTTTTGCATTAGCCAGGCATAATGTCCCTAATGGTCACATTTTCTCATTTGTCCCACTGCCTTTTAATGGTCCCTTCACACAGACAGCCAAGTATCTGGACTCGGTTGTCCATTCACAGCCTGTGGCTTGGAAGACACTATCTCCCAGTCTGAAAAATTATTTGGGACCAGAGCTACAAGGTAGGTGAGCAGTACTTCTGCTGTACAGATACCTCTAAGTGCCAAATCTATCTTAAGGAAGTCATTTCACCATGATTTTCAGAAGAATTTAAGTGTCTATCTGGCATAAGCAAGTTGCTCATCTCACTATAATCAGAGTACTTTACAGCTGGCACAAATCAAGGCAATGACACCTAAAGCACCTGTGGGAAAGCAGGAAAATGGTGATACAGTTCCAAAACATCTGGGCACTGAGCAGATCCTCTTCCCCATGAGCAATCCATACAGCAATCTTTATGATCAAAAATTCCATCCGTGGAAGTCTTCAAGGCCAGGATGGAGGGAGCGCTGAATAACCTAGTCTTGTGGAAGGTGTCCCAGCCCATGGCAGGGGGGTTGGAACTAGATGATCTTAAATGTCCCTTCCATTCCAAACCATTCCATGATTCTATGATCTTGGACAACTCAGGAAGTACTACCATAATGGCCCTACCAGAGCAGGACTCACAAAAAGCACCATTACAAAGCCCACCACTGCTAGGAAGGTGACACCACGGCTGCAGAGCATGGACTGCTTGGGTTGGCTGGCTGGGCATGTCACCAGTAAAAGAGACACAGCTGAACTGGTCCAGTGTGGAAAGCTGTGGACAAAAGCACAGCTCCCCTGTTCAGTGGAGGAGGGCAGTTCTGGACAGCACCCACTGCCACACTCTCCTACTGATGGAGATAGATCCTGCCTGACACAATGGAGAGCTAATGATGCCAGATATCCCGGGGAGGAGGAGCATGGTGCCCAGAAGAAATAAGTAATTTTAGTATGCGAAGAAATAGAACTGCTTGCTGCAGAAGCTCATTAGCTACTGTCAACTACTCATTAGTGCTTGATCTAAGCAGAAGCAGGTGGTGGCAACCAGGGAAAATTAATTAGGTCTAACAGTTATAACAGTGATAGGGTTGTTACAGCATCAGTAGAAGGCCAATACACAGCTGGCCCCTACACCACACCAACTGATTAACTAATATCTCAGGGCAAGCAGCTAGCCTCAGGGCTTGCTCTGGAATGTATGGACACAGAGCTTTCACTGCAGCCTCTTCTGGCTTCCCTTCCAACAGGGACTCCCTGACACTGCCAAAGACTTTGCCTTGCAGCAGAATACAGAAATTCAATGGGGCGTCAGTTATAAATGGCAATTTTTGAAGATGTCTTTAAGCCGCAAAACTCTGGGATGGGCTTTAAATATGTAAGAGGAATATAAAGATGCTGGGAATCTGGAGTAAAATCCATTCCTAACAGCTCATGTGAAGTCCCAGTCTGAAGCAGAAACTCATCAATGGCACCACCAAATCTTGTTTGACCTCTGCCTGATTCACCTGCTCCAACAGATTGTTGCGAGCAAAATTCATGCCAGACTCCAAGAAACATTTTCTTTAAGGTCTTCTTGCTGCCTTCTCCCTTTTTCCCAAGAAAGGGTGTTGCCACTCTACCATCTGCAGTTAAAGCTGGTTAGGGGTTGTTCATTACCCTCAAATCAAAGTAGAGGGCAAAATTTTCACAGTCATCACCATGTTTAAGTACTGCAAGTGTCAAACCTATGTCAAACTCCTATTTCTTTCTCTATTTTTTAACAAAAAGTGTTTTGAACACTGTCAACCTGATGACTCACAGAGCAAATCTGAAGGGTCTGAGGGCAAATGCTTGTCTTATCCTCCTGTCATCTGAAATAGAGGTTTAGGACAGGCATTGTAGGATGCAGAAGTCACTAAAGCACCTTTTTTTTCTCCCCTGAGGGTGCATTTATTGGCTGTACTCTGCACGCCTGGATGTGATTTGCTATGAGTCAGTTGCTCATTAATGGCAATACATCTCCAGTAAAATATTAGGCAAATATTGTCTAAGCTATTAACTCCTCATCTGTATATAATCCTTCTTTAATAGCACTGGCATTTGCTTAAGGTAAGTATGCTCATCAGCTTACAGTGAAATCTCACAGGCAGCATATCCAGAGCCTCTTTTCTCAACAGACACCACATCGTCCTGTTTTAGAGATACCAAATGAGAAGGAAAACACTATTCTGAGGCTGTGTCTGCTAAATAGGGAAAAGCCCTCCTGATCCCCAGCTCCAGGGGAATTGGCAGAAGGCCCATTTCAAACTAAATGAGCTTAGATGTTTGCCTGATGTTTTCCATGGGGTAACTGGATTTGGGAAAAAGATACAATATATGGATGTGAGGCAAGTGGATCATGCTTTACTCGGCTGGCTGGATTAGGGCTGGAAAAGGGGTGGTCATCGTGTCAGTTGTGTAAGTGAGGCCATGAGCCCCAGACAGAGCTAATGGAGGGATGTGGGAGTGGGAAGGTCTCATGTTGTTTAGTGCCTGCTTCACCCCATTAACCAGCAGAGTTACAGATGGAGGCTAACAGGTCTCTGAGCATAAAGTTACACAGGGCAAATACCAATTTCAATCCATTAAAGAGCCTGGAGTAAAACACTAGGGACTAGTAAAACACTAGTAATTCATAGTCCTGTAGAAGAAGCCAGTTGTTAATTGAGCCTTCACTCATGGAGACAAATCCCCAGTGACCACAAATTTCTGCCATAAATATAGCAACTGCCTTCCTTTAAGCAAGAATTGAGGCACCACGGAACAGTGAGTACCTGAGAGAGACCCACACAGCCAAGGCATCACCTCACTGCCCACAAATGCTTTCTGAAGGGCCCCTCCACATGCATGTCTCAACCCATCACCTTAAGCCAGCTCTGCTGGCTCTGCAGAACAGCTGCAGACATTTTCTTCCCCACATGTGCACAGACAGAGCATCCAGGGACACAAATCACTGACCTGAGCAGTCATAGTGTCTCAGCAGCAGAGGAGCTGCTGTGGCAAGCACTGAGGCAGCAGTGCTGTATGTCTCTCCCTGGACTGCAAGCACTGCATTCCCACCTTCAAATCCCTGTGCAGAGCCCTAAAACTCTGCAATATTTCGACTCTGATGCTATCACTTAAGAGGTTAAAGTTAAGAGGTTAAACAGGGCAGCCCTTCAAGGTCTCTTACATAGGTATTTGGACAGTATGCACCTATCACAGCCCAGCTATGGCAAGGAATGCATAAAGTGGATTTTCCATATAGCTGTCTTGAGATTCAGTGAGATGAAGCCAGAATTGCCCAGCCTGACTGGAAAGCTTTAGGGCAGAAAAGGAATCACACACACACTCCATTTCGTGGAGGGTTTGACACCTTGGCTGGAACAGTGTCACTGAAGTGCTGGAGGTACAGGTTATTAGAAATTAATTCTCTTTAGAAAAGCTAGAGCTAAGTCTTCACATATTTCCCACAGAAACATAGCCAAATGTTTATATTTGCCTTCTGTGACAATTTCTACCCATTTGGTATATGACTAGGGAATTCTCCATATGATGTGTGCCCAGGTGCAGGGAACTCTTAATGTCACCTCACACTAACACACTGTCTGCACATTCTCTGTTGTGCAAGGACCATGTAAGCAAGAAATAATTTAAACTACAGCATATTTATTGCTATTTTTTAGCCAATGGTGCAAGAAGAACAGGCAGAGAACAAAAAAAAAGAAAAAAGACAGTATAGTGATGTTTAACTGCAAAGGCCAGAAGAAATACCTTATTCTGAGGATGGGTAGAAAATATTTAAGAAATAATATGAAGTAGCAGGTGACAAAGGAAGGGCTTGGCCATACACAAAGAGGGAGGAAGGGGGTTGTGAAGCCAACAGTCTATACTGATATGAAGAGGAGAAGGCTGGTCTCTTCTCCCAGGTAGCAAGTAACAGGACAAGACGAAATGGCCTCTAGTTGCACCAAGAGAGGCTCAGATTAGATATTAGGAAAAATTTTGTCATTGAAAGAGTCATCAGACATTGGAAAAGGCCCAGGGGTGTGGTGAAATCACCATCCCTGGAAGTATTCAAAAAAAAGGAGTAGATGTGGTACTCAGGGACATGGTTTAGTGGTGAACATGGTGGTGCTGGGTTAATGGTTGGACAGGCAGTGACCTGATCATGGTGATGGCACCAGTTGCCACCAGGCAGGAAGGGTGATAATGAATAGCTGCACAGCATTGAGTCCCTTATATATCATATATCCAAACAACAGACAATGTTATGGAAGCTGGAGAAAAAAAAGAAGGAAAAACAACCAACATATCTTGCCCAATTTTGGCCTATCCTAGCATTCTTGAGCTGGAATGCTGAAAACTCTTTGAAAATAATTCAGCCTCCATTTTACATGAGTAAAGTTTACAGGCACTACATGAACACATTAAATTACAGTCAGGCCAGAATTTGGCTGAGACAGTGTGCTAAGCACATCTACTCTTTCTAACTCTGTCAAGAGACCTACCTTCTTCACCAACTTGTACTCCTTGGCACTTCATGCTGTTTCCATAGGTTTACAGGGTACAGCGCCAAGGTGGGTCTTCCTACATTAAAGTTGCCCTGATCAGTCAGGATGAGAGCAGAAGAGGAAAAGTAGTACAAAAAGTTGAAGGGTTGGTAGGGCTATGAAAAGCTGACTTAATAACAGCATCAAGGCTGCAACCAGACATCCTAAATCCACACCTTTCCCATAACTTACAGAAATTGTGTCTTTACTGATGCTGCTGGTCCTGGGGCAAGTGTGAGAACTAAATTACACAGAATTAAACAGGAGGAGGATTATGATAATAACAACAGCAACAATAACAAGAAGAAAAATAAAGATTTTCTGCTCAGTTTGAAATTTCATGGGTTTGGCTGCATGGCAAAAAGAGATGGATAGTTGGATGTACTTGAACTTGCCATGAAGAAATAATGCCCCCAAAATGTCAGTTCAAAAATATAATGTATTTTGACATTCAGGACTCAGAACAGATCATTTCAGACTGACAGATGGCATCAAACCCATACTAGCTGGTAGTTACATTTTTTTTTTTTTATAAAAACAACTTTTAAAATATCTGTCTTTTGGTCCAGCTAAGATTCTCTGGGATAAACTAGGAGAAAAAAAAATTTTTTCTGTCTAAGGAGAAAAAAAAAATTATTCCAGACAGTGTGACCAGCTTTGCTCAGACCTTTGAGACACTTCCACAGTGGAAATTAATTTTATTATGTGATATGGGCACTCACCTGACAGAGAGAGAGATTTGTGAGCCATTAATGAGAGACCATATCATACACTTAAACAGATCAATTCCCATCCAACAGTGACAGAAGAAGACAAATGAAAGATGTGTTATATAGCAGACTTTGACCACTACAATCATATAATGTTTATTAGAGAAGTGAGCTGGAACCAAGTATATCTGACAAATACCAAGCACCCCAAAATCAAACACATATTGAAGGTTTTTTCTACTATGTATATTTTCAAAGAATCTACATTTATACCAGAAAACAATAAATCCTTCAGAACCAGAAATGAAGATAACTCAGATAAAAATGTTTGGATATGCAGGAAAACAGATTTAAGGTGACAAAACAGAGGAACTTACAGAAACCAACCATCCATGGTGATTGCCCATGTGAGACATGCACAAAGAATTATGAGACAGCAAACAGCAGTCAGATTAGGGGAGAAAAACAGTAAAATAAAATCTGTAAAATAGGTCTTGTGGTTAATTTGTTAGCAACCAGCACAGTCAAAAGAGGAAGGGATAGCAGTAGAGAATGAGGCTGCCTAGAAATGGGTCTGTTTGAAGTATAACCCCTAGGAAAAGACAACCAAAAGCTTGATGGGCTGAGAGGACTGGCACTCTTCCACTACATCATGCTATGAATGCAATCAGTGCCTTCAAAACCTTCAGAGGATACCATACCTGAGTGCCCTGCTGTCTAGCAAATAGCTCAAAAATCGTTTCAGAGCTATGAATCTTCACTTGCCAATTTTTTTTTTCCGCTCAGGAATCCAGCAGACCTTCCCACAGGCCTAATCCAGCAGGCAATAAGCCTAATATCTTGCTATGGATACCACAGTGTGACCCACTTGAAGATACTTAAAGCAGCCAAATCTCATTGTTTTGCCTCTGCCTCTTTCCAGCTGAGCCTCTGGCTTCTTACTAATCCTGCCATTTGCATATCTAGCCTAAAGCCAAAATTTCTTCCAAAATGGGTAAAGGAGCTGTACAATGGATGCCAACCTGTATTTGAAATATTCAACCCTACTAATTCAACCATTACGAATGACCACTAGCACTAAGCATTAATCACCAATAACTAAATCAAGGGATATATTTTTCCATCCATGGTCAAAGCAAGCACCACAGGCCCAGTCTCTGCCCTGTCCCATGGCACAAGCCCAGGTTGCCACCACAGAGCAATGCTGACTGTGTGAAGGACTATGGCCCAACAACTCATCCCAAGAGACTTTAATACAAATGCCTTTTGTTGGAGAAGGGAACTCAGTGCACTTCCCCTCACCCATCACTGTCTCTTAATTTAGCAGTAAGCTGTCCTTCTTACATATGAGAGATGTTTCTCCCTACTCAGCAAAGATTACCCATGGGATTTCCTGTCTCTGACTTAAAATCCCATAACTTAAAGACAACACTGCAAAATGGTTCACATTTGCATGACAGCTCTAACACGAGCAAATCTGCCTTCCCACACCAAATCCAGGCATGTTTTCTTGGCTGTTTTTTCTTACTCTTGTATTACAGTCATAATGAATAAGAAAAAAATAATTAGGAAGACACCCTAAAAAAATCTTATTTCTAACTCTTCATCTGAGGTCATCAAGGGGCAATACCATAAACTTTGACTTCATCATTTTCCAGACATAAAGACTGGTGAAAGAATTGTAGAGGACAACATTATACTGATACTGTCAGTCAAGCCCTGTAGACTATGAGAGTATGAGAGATGCTGATGGGATTTCAGAAGCTTGAAAAAACTATCAAAAAATGTCAGCAAGATGTTTTGAAAAGGAAGAAATTGAAGATGACAGGCATAAAAATCTAGCAAAATAAATATCTGTTGAAATATAAGGTGCCATTTTTCATCAGAGATCAAGTGAATCTTAGTCTGCATGTGTTTTTCTCACACCAGTACCCTTTTACTTTTTCTCACTTGGTTTGCAAGTGTAATAGTAAGCTCTTGTTGTATTTTGCCAAAAATTGTCTGGCAAGCTGCTTTTCCAGCTTGGGAATGCAGCAAAAAGCTGCTGTTTACCTATCACACATTTTTAAGATGTGGAATTTTTCAACTGATAATAAAAAGTGTCAATCATATTTTTAGCTGAGGAAACATGGTCCTGACTGCATTCAGGTTATGTCTTTTGTCAGTTACTGCTCGCCATCAGTGACATATTAGTGCCAGAGCTGTGGGCAGATTTCAAGTTCATTTAAGTTCACCAGTGAAACTTAAGACTAAAAATGGTTGAAAGTCTAGTTGCAGGCTAAAAACTCAGGAAAACAGTTCTTTTCCTAATTAAATAACTCATTTGTTTAAAGGCAATACCACTTCAAAAAGCCCTTATACTCCAGTTTGATGTGTGATATCTAAACTCAGTGGGCAGAAGGAAAGGACTCTTCCAGCCATTCATCATGGACTGATCCTGGTAGGGCAATTCAAGGTAATTCTGTTGATGTTTCTCTCTTGCTTGCTCTTAAAAACATCCACTCCTAATGAAAAGTCACAAAACACTGGTCAGGTGATGCTGTCACCAGAAAACAAGAGAGGAAAAGTATATACTGACATGGTAGTGCCTGAAACTCTTCCAGGGATTTATTTGCTCTAGACACTGGCAGTGCTGTGTAGTCCAGAAGAATCAATAAACTCAGGGAACAGGAGTCTGCTGGAACCCCTGGCAGCAATGAGAGGTTCAGACTTTACCCAGGAGTGTCAAGGCTGCTGTACACAGAAATACACACTCCCCTGAGGAACCAGAGCACACTCAGAGGGATTTTGCAGATACCTGCCAGGCAGCCACATGAGCCAGTCTGACCCCACACTTCTGAATATACTGCTGGGCTTGGGACTTCCAGACACTGCTGCAACCACTCAGCTATTAGTGAGGGTCTAATAACCACATGGTTAATTAATTCACAATGTGAATTAATTCTCTTCTATTATTCATTACAGACTGATTCTGTTAACAACAAAACAGGTTATTCCTAAAATATAATTGTGATCTGTGTCTCCTCAAAATATCAACCCAGCAGTGAAGATCACCAAACTCAGAGCATCCAACATTTATGACTCATTTCCTTCCCTGGGACCCAGACACACACCCAAACCATTTTTTTTTTCTTTTTTTTTTTTTTTTGCAGAAGCAAAACATCTGCCCAGAACTCTGTGGCTCTCACCAAAAGCATTTAATCTGCTGTTGAGCTCCAAAAAGTATGAAGATTTACAAACTACCTCTAGATGCCCATCTGTGCTTGAACACGAAATAAAACAGTTCATCTACCAATGACTAACAAAAGATCTTCTTTGGGGCTGAGATGGGAATTGAGTCCCATCTGCAGTACCTGATCTTGCAGTTTGGCCAGGACAGACATCCTTCTGTCTGAGATTAAAGGATAAAGGAAGCTGACCTGACTTCTTGTAAATATTCTTTTCCCTCCATTTCCTGAAGAAGATTAGAAACACCCATTAGGCCTGTGTTTTCCTACCTGTGAAGATTTAAGAGAGAAGTGAAAACTCTGCCATCTACAAGTTTTTCAATTTATAGGCCACAGGGATATGGGAGAAGAAGAAGCATCTAGTCAGAATGAGGAAAAGACATTATACCTACATGTAAATCAACAACAACAACCACAAAACAGCATATACAAAGAAACTTACTGATGTTTTTGCATGAAATTTCAATATTCCTTCTAACCTCAAAAAATCTCATTGAATTACATTACACTTGCCAAGGCTGACTGCTTTTAAAGTCTCTAAAAACCTAATACCTGGTACCTCTATAGGGAGAAAAAACATTTAAAATTAAAGAATGGGTCACAGTATGCATCTATATCCTGACTCTGAAAGACATTTTCGTGCAGTTTTACACTGATACAAGTGCTCCTGTAACTTTAGATCCTTGCATTCAAGCCTATAGACCTTCCTGGTCTCTTGTTTTCCTAGGACCAGAGGGGCTCTTCCTGTGACAGGGTATCTCTTACTGGGTGTTTTCACAAGATCAAGACCAACTTCATTTCCCACTGATCTCAACAGCTTCTGGCATATCAGGGACTAGCAGTCTTTGCAGTCAAGCTGCTGCTTCAACCCATCTTTGCAGCAAAGATGCAATTGTGTCCAGCAGGAAATGCATCAGGTATCACCTTGGTAGGCATGACTCAAAATGCAGAACAGAGGTGCTCAGGAAAATAAACGTGCTGGAGGTGCTGGAGAAGCATTCCCAGTATGCACAGTGTGCTGCAGGCTGCAGCACTGGGATGACAGGACATGGAACAAGGAAATACAGAGGCATTTTAGGGATCTTGATGAGTACCACTGCTTCACAATAATCTTGATTTCATAAAGATATACAAATACAAATCTTCTCAGCAATTAAGAAATTGCACTTGCTATTTCTTAATTCACACAGGTCCTGGCCATTGAAAATTCACAGGCATCTTGTCATTGACCTCTCTGGAAGCAGAGCTGATCTGCAGATAGACCATCCAGTGACCAAACCACATTTAATATTAAATCAGCAGAGGTGCCTAAGGTCAAAGAGGAGGTCAAGGAGGAGGCGAGCACTGGTCTGGCCTGCCCAGCCCTAGCTGTGCAGTTGTCTGTCATCCCTGGTTCACCACAAAACTAACAAGCAGCCTGAAGATGGAAAAGATTCTGTATCAGTGACCCTAACTCATGAATGTGTCCAAGAATGTGTCAAGGTAGGATTTTATTTGTCTACTGCTGAGCAGTACAGTCAGAAAGCAAGGATTTCTTAGCTTTACAGAGCTAATTTTAAAACTGATTAACACAATGCTTCCTGTATTCAGGAGTATTCGGGTTGTTGCTTATATTTGTTTGTTTCACCCAGCACCCAGAGAATGATGTATCTCTTCTTGGGTGTTTTGGGAACCATTTCTTGTCTCTTGCCTCTGGACATCAATGAGCTAATGTTGTTTCCAGCACTGAGTTCTCTTGCTATTAAAAAAGTCCTCTGCCTGACCTGCCTGCTTTCTCCCTGTGCTGCTGAAGACTTAGAGGAGCTAAACCCTCAATCTCCTTTGGCAAATGATAAATTGAAACTCAGAAAGTCTTGATTCCATTCTAGCTTCTTTCCACGTCTCATGTTCCCCACTGATATGTGACATAGACAAAAGCAAATTCAAAATTATTTCTGGCGTTATTCAGAAGGCAGCATGAACTTCAAATTCACAGTTGTGTAAGATTAAGCTGAGTAAGGAGAGACAGTGATTTCTTACCTTTCCTTGACATGTGTGCCAGACCACATGTCCCAGTGCAATGCCCTTGAATGAATCTAAACCTGAGTTGCATTTGGTCTCAGTAGTATTCAGGTTTTTATCAAGCACAGAGAAGAGGGTTTCTGGCTGTCAAAGACTTGTTTGTTATCCCTCCATGGAGCCATTAAATTACAAAACTAACTTCCATGAAAGAAAAGTTTCAGTCTTCAAACACTGAGCATGTTCTTTCAGTATTTATTGGGCAAGCCAACTCAATTACAATAGATTTGAAATATAATTAACTATCACCATATGTAAAAATTTTTTTCATTTCAGCATCATCTAAAAAAATAAGAAAATTCTGTCCTTGAAATATTCTGTCTTTGAATATCAAAAAATGTGAGCAAAAGCATATGCAAACTAATCCAATCAATGATAACTCTTCTGCTCAGTATGAGCAGAAGGGGTCACCTCAGCAAATGCGTGGCATGGTTTTAGAAAGTAAAAACCTGATCTGAACAGCCAAATAGTTGTTGCAATTGAAGATGAATTATTAAACAGGTTAACACTCACAACAGTGAACTTGCTGAAGTACAGACACTGAGCAAATAGGCACTTTGCATATTTTGGGATGCAGAGCAGAAAAAAACCAAGAGATCTTGGGGAAAATTCTCAAGAGCTGAGTCAGCTGGAAATTTCCTGCAGCTTTCTCTCAAAAACATTTTTTTCCCCAAGGAATATACACAAAGGGGGAAAATAGAAAAGAAATGTGGGAGGGTGTAATACAGCACTGCCATTCAAGAACTGCTGTGACGTTTTTCTTTATTTGCCAAAGTCCTTATAGAAAAGTTCATGAGAGCTATGTACACTGAGATTGACAGATGATTCAGAACTCTGACTTCACTTAACTAGTTGGGTGCTCATGCTAATTGTACGCTTTGGCTCTCATGTTCATCTGCCCTTGCTGCATTGCATTAAGGGAAGCCAAGAGTACATTGTGTATCCAAGTCCAACGGCTTCCAGCCTTGGAAGAGCAATGGGTATTGCTGTCCCTGTTGGCTGGTGAGCAGGGTGAGCAATGCAGATGTTTCTGCAGCCTGCCAGCATCTCCTCCCAGGGTGCCCTTGAGGGTCTGTGACTGGGTGGCCAAGGCCCTTTCTGCACTCAGTTTTCACAGCACATTGGACACTGCCCATAAGGCTATATATTTATCCAGGTTTGGAAACAAACGTGCTGGAGAAGCATTCCCAGTATGCACAGTGTGCTGCAGGCTGCAGCACTGGGATGACAGGACATGGGACAAGGAAATAACAGTAAGGAAGAGGGACAGACCCCCTCCAAAAAAGCTATCTTCCCATCATTAGGTGTCTATTTTATTTCCATTGTCCAAAGCCCTGCAGAGACTGAAGTGAGTGGAGAAGTAGGAGTTACCTGGTCATACCTGGGCTCCATTTGCGTTGGCCTCAGGCAGGAAGTGCCCACAAACTGCCACTGTCTCTCTAAGAATGAGATCGACCCTTCAAACTCCTTTCCAACCCAGACCATTTGGTGATGAGGATGATGATGATGGTGACAGTTTGAACCCAGACACAGTCAGGGATGATAAGGCAATGAGGATAACTTCTTGCTATCCCAGAAGCCATTTACAAGCATGGGAGAAGGACTGAGTTAAGAGTTTTATAACCCACAATATCATGAGATAGCAGTAACAGCCTCACTGCTGATTTATTATTCCTGTTGAGTACCTTTGTGCTTTCTCAGGTATTGATGTGAATCTTGCAGGACTATCACTCAGATACATGAGTATAATGAGCAGCAATCAATGCTTGCCAAAAGTATCTGACAGGAAGGTTACAACTATTTTCCAGTACTAATCTTCTGTGTGCTGTACTGCTTCTAGGTGCTGTAATTTCTATTGATTGCTACCTCATTAGTAGGAGACAAGCCAGGAGATGAGCAAGTAGTCATAACTGGAAAATGGTTCTGTTCGCTGGTTCTGAATTATCTATCTGTAATTCTGCTGCACATCCTGGAGATCTGATCCTTTACAGGAATATTTTCAATATTTGTACCTCCCATTTCAACGTCTAGTTGGTTACACATATGAAAGCTCAAAATACTATAAGTATAATGTGACATTTTTGGTTTAAAGTGTGATTTCTGTAATTTCATACCACAGTTATTTATCACTTATTTATATTTCTTATACAGGTAAAACTTTGTGCATTTAATCCAATGTCACTGATCTTTTTTTTGAAACAAATCATGACTCGCCTATCTTCCCCTGGGTCTTGCTCTTCATCATTGCCCACCAATGTGTGGCCATCAGTCTTGTTGTATTTTGTTTCCAAGATGGAGTTTAGGGGGCTTTAGGACATTTGGAAACATTGTCTGTGCTTTATTTCCTCCACCTCTTCCCTATAAAATGATGACAGCCATACTAACTTTCCTCATATCTTTAGTTTTCTTATATAAGTGCACAAACACAGTGAAATAGAGACAGACCTTTAGCACATGTTTTTGTAGCTCCAAGCAGATGCAGCCGTGATCTCTACTGGGGCCAGGAGACACTGCTGTTACAGAAATGATAATGTTAATGCACTGCCTGTGGGAGTGTTATCTCTCACTGAGAGAGGAAAAGGCTTATGAAAACTGGCTGAATTATTGTTGCTTTCTTTACATGTTACAGCACTACCTCTATGCTTTGCATAAATGCGATGGAACATATCCAGGCAGAAAAATTACACTGATTTGTTAACCTCAGATCTGCATCTATGCTTATCTTCTCAATATTTGTCATTCCTAAAGATTTTGTTGGGGACCTGCTTCTCTCAAAGCAATTCCCACTTTGTCCACCTCTGATTAAACCCATGCTGCTGCACTCCTGTGAAGCAGGGAAATTGGTGATAGCAGGGAAGCAACAAGAGGAAATTTGAGCTGTACAGTGAGTTTCTTTGAGTTGATTCAGTTTTCACAGTAATGCTGTAGATCAATTGCTTGATTTATTTAAGTGGATTGGATAAAGTAGTGGCAAACGTATCAGAAAATAATTCTGTTCCTGGAGGATAGACTCGGGAAACTATGAACCTTGCTTGAACTCTGACTCCTTCTGTTCATTTTCTTACCTTCTTATCTATCTAAGTAGGGCACTATTGCTGCACTTCTTCAGATGAAGATTAAGAGTGAAGAACATGTAAGAAGCAGTGAAATCTCTTTTTACTCCAATAATAAAAGCTTCCTAGTGAGCAACCTGCAAAAAAAAAGTAGTTTCTGAGTGACATGAACAATAGTAAGATCGTATCTGCTGGCCTCATCTAGCACATTTACCTAGTTCTGATTCCCCTGCTGTCATGGAGTTATTCCTGATTTAATTCCAGCATAACTAAAATGGCTCAGAAATATCTTGAACGCTTCTTTTACTTGCTCAGAATCTAGATGTCACTTTTTATTACCATTGCTCATACTTGGCAATATGCATAAAACCAGTGAGGGGATTACAGACTGGACTCTATTTAAAAAGAAGTACTTGTATTCCTACACTGATGTCTTTGTCTGGTGACACAAATTAAGTCACCTTTTCAGAGTCTGATAGGCTGTTCAACACAAGCAGGAAGAAAGAAGCTTTCCAAAGCAGTTAGTCTGCTATGCAAATTGACCTGTGCTGCTCCTCATCTGAAGACCAGTGAGGTCGCTGTGGTGACTTTGCAGGTATGGTGACAGCCCCACTCAGGTAGTAGCTCCAGAGAAGCACAAGGGCCAAGCAAGCTCCCTGTTCCCTGGTATATTCTATAGTGCACCTCTGGGAGGAAGGGGTTAGTTGGATCACAGAATCGTAGAATAGTTTAGTTTGGAAGATACTTTTAAAAGTCATCTATTCCAATCCTCCTACCATGGGCAGGAACATCTTCAACTAGACCAGGTTGCTCAGAGCCACATCCAACCTTGCCTTGAATGTTTCCAGGGTTGGATCATCCACAGCTTCTCTGAGTAACCCATGGCAGTGTTTCACCACATTTATCATAAACAATTTTTCTTATATCTAGTCTGAATCTACCCTCTTTTAGTTTATAACCATTGCCCTGTGTCCTATACAAAAAGCCCTACCAAACAGTCTGTCCCCATCTTTTTTTTATGCCCCATTTAGGTACTAGAAAGTGCTAAAAGGCCTTCTCAGAGCCTCCTATTCTCCATGCTGAACAGCTGCAGACTTCTCAGCCTTTCCTCATAGAAGAGGTGCTCCATCCCTCTGGTGACTTTTGTGGCCCTGCTTGGACCCACTCCAACAGATCCGTGTCTTTCCCGTACTGAGGAAATGAGACCTCATTCACCTAACTAAAGCTTTACTCAGCTCAGGCATATTGCTTAGGCATTAGTTCAGCTGCAAACACACGTTAGGGTTTTGCAGTAATGCAAACAAAGAACTTTTAACTGGTGCCAAGGAGAGCTGGAGTGAAGAAGGCGCCTAATCCAAAGCAAGACTTACTTCCCTTTAGGTACCAGAGAAGGGAGAGTTTGAAAGGGGCAGGGCATAAGTTTTCACTTCTCTCTGAAATGAAATCCTGTAAATTAGAGTTTGTCCTCTTACAGCCATGGAGCATGGCAAAGATTTTACCCATGCAGCTCTGCAGTGCTTCTCACATGTGGGTGGAAAAGGAAGTTCCTGCTCCTATCACGAGCTCAGAATGACAACTACAGTTCTCGACCTTCAGTTTGTGGATGAGAAGTGAAAAGGAGGTGACAATAAGCAGAATTGGCTGTCAACCCCTTGTACAAGGACGTTTCCTTAAATAGGATTTCTTTTCAGAAATAAAAGGTTCCTCAGAAAGCAGAAAGCTTTTGTTCGAAGACACTTTGAATATCACTAAAGCTGCAAGGAAAAATGCCTTGAGGGTGGAAAAGACCAATATTTTTTGATTTAGCAAACAGAAGTAATTCTGTTCTTACAGATCTTACTGCTGTCTCCAGCTACCTAATAGAAGATTAGAGAAGATGGAGACAGGCTCTTCCAGGAGATGCACAATGATATGTAAAAAGGCAATGGACACAAGTTGCATCACAGGAATCTCCAATTAAATATTTGAATTTTTTTAGCACAAGGGTGGTCAAACACTGGAACTGGGACACAAATAAGACTGGATTTGACAAAGTTACCTACTCCTCAGGGACCCTTTCTATGCAGTAGGTCAAACCATATGACATCCAGAGCTCCTTTCCCACCTAAATTTTTCCATGATCCTGTGATTCTTAAAATCACATATATTGAATCTATGGGTTTAATTTATATTTTTTTCTTACAGCAACGTAACATGAGTTTCTTGGTTTGCAACTCAAAATTTAAATTTTGTATCTACCTTTTTCAAGAAACTGTGAAAGCACCTACTTAATCTCTATTGGAGCACTACTTATTTATGTGCATCATTACAGGACAGTTCTGTTCTGTATTGCTGTGTAAAGTCTGGGTAAGTACATTTCCACCCCGAATTACTCCTGTTTTAAATAGAGAAAGATAACAAGGAAGAGCCAAAGTAAATTCTCTGTAAGATGCAGTGTGCAAATGGGGCTACGATCTCAATGTATAATGTCTGCCAGACGAGATCCAGTCCTCTCTGCTTGGCAGCAGAGGAGGACCTGAATCACCACACCCACCTCAAGGAGCCAACACAGCTGCCTGTTTTGACTTTTAAAGCCTGAGGTTGCCCAGAACAAGACCATCAGCTCCAGAGTGAGACTTTGGTAAGACTGGCTCCTAGGCAATGGGCAACAGCATCAACTAAGGGATAGACATGGATCCCAATCCATTATACCACTTTTATTTTTCTGGCATCCATGTGAGGACTGGGAATGCTGAATGGTATTCAGACTATCTACATTGGTTTCTAAGATTTAGGTGGAATTTATTGCCTAAATCCAAGAGCACTTTTTAAACTAATGGCTGCCTGGAGCCCTTTAAAATTGTACGGCACATAAAAGTCTAATGGCACCCTGGTGTTAATGCAGCACTCATGAAGCACCTAAAGACACCTAGTCAGCTAAATGGGAACCTCCCACCCAGATTCTGCAGCTTCTCAGAGAAAGAAGGAAACCCCTGAGGTCCTTAATCCATTTAGTACATCCAAGGAACTCTTGGTGCACTTGAGCAGCATTGTCCAAAGGAGGTCACCTCTCCCACAGCAGCTGAAGGACAAAAATCATTGATGGGGTTTGAGCCTCCAACAAATCAAAGACATGCTGAAGAAAACGAGTCTTTTTATAAACACAAATGCACTTGTTCATTGTCAATCACAATAGTAAATTAGGAGAATGAGAAGATTTGTACCTATTAACTGTGAAAAGTATTTATGAAAACCCTTCTTTACTTTACTGTCTTGTTATGAAAAGTTCAGCTAGATAAGGAGAAATCTGTTGCTGGCAGCTTAGCTTCCTTTAGGAAGCCCTTAGGATGGGTCAGGGTATTCCCCAGTGTTTGTTCCATCAAGAACACAGCTCTGCAGATGCATGGAATTGTATAACTTAGTGGTACTAATAACTCAGATGGTAAAAGTTTACTACAGAACATTTCTGATTAATAATTAAATCATACAGATTAAAAATTATATAATTAGAAGACCTTTAATATCACACTGGGGACTTAGGACTAGGCTGAGCAACAGCAAAATTGTTGATTCTGACACCCTAGTACTGCTCCATCTGAAATTAGTTAAAAATTTTGCCTCTGGCTTTCCACGGAACAGAGCAGGTTAAAGATATTGTCACATGCTACTCTTCTTGACAACATAGAAAATGCAGCTGCTTATCAGCTTCTGGCAAAAAGAACATTTAATTCATAATGGTCAGGAATCAGTTCTGGGAAATGCTCCAGCCCTATCTTATGCTTGCTTCCAGAACCTGATTTTTGAAAGGGCTGGGGAACTTTCTGACCAGTAATGTTTAATATGTGGTAAGATAAAGACAGTCAAATCTCTTTCTTCAGGCTATTTGTCCTGGAATCAGGAAAAAAACTCTTCCCACTTATCACTGTACAGCTGACACTTTAAGGATATTTTCCAGTATTTAGAAGCATCATCTACTGCCAGGTTTGATGAACTAGTAAAGGACACCAAATGTATTCTCCCATTCATCAGCATATACTGCTGGTAAGAGGTGCAAGAATGTTTTTGTACTGGTAGGTAAGAAAAGTTAAGAAAATAAGACAGCCCTACAAGGAAAGGCAGCCCTGGCATCTCCTCCTAAGGGATAGGCCCTCATTTTGTCCAGATGATGCAAAAATTCATCTTATCCCTTGTAAACAGAGATTGCAGAGATGCCTGCTGGCAGCACACAGCAAAGCATTGCAATCACCTGTGTCGTTCAGAAGGAAAAGAATCTGACTGGCAGCAAAGGAAGTCTTCTTTGTCTACTAATGAAACATTCTGCCATGATATTAGCAGTGGGTTGCTGTATTATAAAAGTAAAAATTAGTTCCTACACATTGTTAACAAAATAGCACACCTTTTATTTTGCTTACAAACTGCCAATTACATGATTCACAAGGAATTTTTGTATATTGCAGTGTCTTTCCATTCTGTATAAAAATAGACTTTCATTCAGTGCTTCTTTCTAGATTCCACATGTTGTGACTGTGTCTGCCACCAGATCACAGGATCACAGAATCATCAAGGCTGGCAAAGACCCCTGAGATCACCAGATCCAACCTTTGACCCATCACCACTTTGTCAACTAGACCATGGCACTAAATGCCATATCCAGTTATTTCTTCAACACCTTCAAGGATGGTGACTCCACCATCTCCCTGGACAGTCCACTCCAACATTTAACAACCAGTCCCATGAATAAATTCCTGCTGATGTCCAATATTCCCCAATGCTGGGGAATCCTATGCAATGACCTACAAGCCCTCTGTTTTACTGTGTCCTAAAATGCACTTATAATTTGAACAAAATTTGAAATTTAGTGTCTCAGCAACTTGTGCAACAGAGTTAGAGTAGAAATCTGTCCTTGACCTCCTCTGGTAACATGGAGATTTCCACACACACTATTGTCACATTTTTGCCTCTGAGCACTCTGGGCTGTACAGGACTTAGAGCTGAACCTACTTTGCCAAAAGGAGATTGGGACAGGTGAGGCAGAAGTTTTAGTACCCAGATGGGGGGGGAGAAAAGAAAAGGTGACATTTAAATCAACTACTTAGAGCAAAATTTAGGACTCCTTGTTAACAGAAAACCAAAAAATTTCACAAAAGCTCTATACCATAGGAAACATAGTAAAAATGCTCTAGCAGGGCAATATTTACAGTGAAATCGACACTGGCGCTGAATTCCATCATTGGTATGTTAACATTGTTTGCAGTTTCCACACCACTGTAACTCTTCTTCTCAGGAGAGCAGTAGGGAATTTCCATCAAAATATTTTTGATGAAGAAAAAAATCAGTTTCTCTATAATCTTAGTTTCTGGTGAGATGTTCTTTTGTCACTGGGACCACTAATATTGAACAAGTTTAAAAATCTTTGCCTGCCTGAGCTGCTGCAGTATCTCTTACAAGACACAGTGCAGCTGATTTACCCTGTGGGCTCGATTGGAGCATTCATAATTCAGCAATGCCTCAGCTCATGTTGGAGCACGATAGCACATCCCAGGACATGGATCTAACAGAATCAAAACTCTCTACAACCACCTTTTCTCCCATGAAAAGTCCCCATCTGTTGAAAACCAGTGAAAGCAAATGTTAAATAACCAAATATTGATGTCAATAACAAAATCTGAGATACAAATATAAAATTATTTGCATTTCCAATTAATAACAAAGTCAATTGACTAAAACCTTAAAATCAGAGTTGGGATTTTCTGAGGGACCAAACCAAACAAAAGCAGGTTAAAATGCTACAAATATTTTAACAAACTGTTTCAGTTTGTTCAAATATTTGAAAATGAACATTATGGCCAGGTGTAGATTTTTCACCAAAATTACTGCACCAGAGAATGAGATGTCATGGGTGAGTGGAATATTACAAAGCTAATATAGCCGAGGAGAGACTGAGGCAGCCACTTCCTTCTTCAGTATCAAAGCTGTGATCAGAGACTTTTCCTTGGAAGGTGATGAAATAAAATTGAATGAGTCTGAAAGAAGGAAGAAAGTTGGCAGATTGGCAACAAATCAAGACTGGGCAATAATTAAAAATGGTCACAGGAAATAATGCAGACACAGTGAGCTCTACCCCCATCCAAGCAGATGTTTGATATATTGTCTCCACTTCTGACAGACCCAAGGGTGTTTTCTTTGTACTTTGAACTTTTGTCACTAACATCTCAAAAAAATATAAATGAGTTGGCAAGAACTGAATCTTTCCAACTTCCCTCATGAACCATCCTTACATTATATTGGTCATATTTATTTTTGGAAACTTTATTGGTTCGAGCCACAGAACAAACCACAGGGAAAACAGTAAATATTTCTGCTTTCATTCCACAAGGGAGTAACTAGGGTTGAGAGCAGGACGATCGATGTTTTCCAGCTACAGTGGTTGTAAGGGAATTTGAACAGCCTCTGGGTGGGTTTTAGACAGCAGAAGTCAGCTAAGATGAATCTCACTCCATGGAAATAATAGTGCTTTAACTGCAACCCTGAGGATACGCAGAAAGTTTTCTCTCCTGGGATGAAACACAAATATGCAAGGAAGTTAGGGCTCTAGCAGCTGAGGCACAGGTTCTCCATATATCTAAAATGTTTAAAACCAAAATAGTGTGGGGGTTTTTTTCGGTTGTACAAACAATTGTGTGTCTGAAAGTTCCTATATCAAATTAATCCATGCTCACTCGTTGCTCATATAAAAATGCTGCACACCTCTGTATGTAACTGTACTGACATCTGAAGTTAATTGAGTCTTCCTTAGTGGTGGCTGAGGAGGCCCAGCACGCTTAGGTAATTTTGGAAAGGCATTTCCACACTGAGAAGTATGGCGCAGAATTTGGCAAATACCCATCAAAGCGGACTGCCTCCACTGTGGTATTATCTTTCTCTTGCTATCTTCAGTATCATGAGGCTGCAAGGCCTCAGTGAGGAACAAGTTTGTCACTAGGTTGAGCATCACATAAAGGAAGCCCAGTAGAAGTAAGGAAAGAACAGTGTGATTTGTTTCATCTGTCTTTGAGAAAAGGATTTAATTAGACAGCCATCTCCACTTAGCTGGCTATACTTTTGCTGTTACTCACAGATAGGTGTCTAGAGTCATTTGAGAATTAACTATGGTACCTTACCTGCTGACTACTTTCAGCTGCTGGTTCAGAAGGGCACAGCTCTTCCATATGCTTTCTGTCATATTATCCAGCTCCATGCAGATGTCTCAGTTGCCCTAGAGCCCCTCAGAGACCAGCAGTATCTATGGGTGGGCAACTGAACTGAGATCTTTAAATTCCCTGGCAATCAATGAGCAGTGATTCCATATTGTCAACTGCCTCTGAAGAGTGATTCAGATGACCAGATACTGAGTATCTGCTTTGAGGTGAGATGATTCCTTCCTAGGATCCACTGACTGCTTTAACCAGGGCCAGGGTTCAATTAATCAGGGTGTCCTCTGTCACTTGATACACCTTAGGGTGTCTGAGACATGCAGTGATATAATGCAGCATTTACACATTTTTAGAACAGCAGATGGAAACCAGGTGGGAACTAGTGGGACATCTCAAATGATACTTCATAGCTATGTCTGAGCTGCTGCAATGAGCTCTTATCACAGAATCATAGAACACTTTGGGTTCAAAGGGACTTTAAAGATCATTTAGTTCCAACCCCCACTGCCATAGGCAGGAACACCTTCCACTAGACCAAGCTGCTCGAAAATTTTTAAAGGCTTTTTAACCTGGCCTTTCACACTTTCAATGATGGAGCATGTACTTTTCTGGGAAACTTGTTCCAGGGCCTCTCCACTCTCATAATGAAGAATTTCTTTCTAATACCGACTCTACTTTCCTCCAGTTTAAAGCCATTAACCTATCACTACATGCTCTTGTGAAAATTCCCTCTCCAGCTCTCTTGTAGGCCACTTTAGGTATTGGAAGGCTGCTCTAAGGTTGCCCTGGAGCCTTCTCTTCTGCAGGCTGAATAACCCCAGTTATCTCAGCCTGTCTTCCCAGAAAAGTTGCTCCAAGCCTCTCATCATCTTTGTGACCCTCCTCTGGTCACACTCCAGCAGGTCCATGTCCTTACACTGGGGATCACAGAGCTGAACTCTGTAATAATTCACCCTGAGTGCTTAGAGACTGAGTCTATGTGCACTTACCTGAAGACTCAGAAGTGCCTTAGGCTGGAGCTGTACCCCACCCAAAGGGCCTTATTCAGTTTCCAGCGATCAGCATTTTTTGCCATTTGAGACACTCTCTGCAACCTGGCTTCCAGCTGCCACTCTTGAAAGACATGTGTCCCCTCCCAGCCTCATGTCGCACCTGCCAACCCCATGCAGATGTCTCAGGTCCCTGGAGCATCTCAATTTACACTAAAAGCTCCCATCTGGTTAACTGACCCCTGGAAATGTCTGTAATAGAGTTGCCTATACTAACTAAGCTAGTGATTAAAGATTTCCTTTAGAACCAGGAGGAAAATTAGCATTTAGGATAGATTTCAGGTGGCCTATTTTAGGGATTTACTTTAGAATGAGATATACTGTATCCAGGGGAGCTGATTTCTCTCCATTCTTAATAAACAGAAGGATGCCAGCTCAGAGGCAGACATTTATAGTCAGGCAGCTGAATCTCAGCTCTCAGGAGTGACCCAGACCACAAAGGGAGGTCAACATGAATTCATCCACAGCAGAGACACAGACAAGTCACCAAGGTTTGATGGACCACTGTGACCTCGGTCAAGCAGGCATTAGTTATGAGGCAAGTTCAGGTTAAAGTCTCAGTACAAGAAGTTTAAGATGACAAGTTTTAACATGCATTTGTGATGGAGAAAGAAAACAAACACAGCCATGCACACTTGAGCACGCAGTCAGCTGAGGTGCAGCCACTGTGTGCCTGAGCCCAGAGCTGCAATTCTTGCTTTAACCCTCCACTGCTGTTTTTCTGCTAATATTGCTAAGCTTCTCCAAGAGGTGCCATGGTAACAGGCACCTTGGAACCGCTTCCCAGATTATACAGCATGTTATGCAAAGTGGCCTGGCAGGTTTTCTGCTTTCAATATTCAAAAGATTACCTTTGAGGTGGCCCATATATTTTCAAATCCCTAAATCCCTTGACACCTGGACACTTTGCATGTAGCTCTGAACATAGCACAGTTTTGCTCCCAGACTTCAGAAAATCATTTAAAAGTAGAGCAAGCATGAACAGCATGAGGCACTTACATCAATTCCTTTGACAGAAAGATGGCAAGACAAAACAAATGAAGACACAGGCAGGAAAATAAGCCATACCTACCCAAGAGAAAGGGTCTGGCTAAAGTAAGGCATCAAGCCAGCAAAAGAAAATTAGTCTCATGGTTTCATATGAGGATAAAGAATGCTCTTTCTAGCTAAGCTTGCCACTGGCCAGCCTCACGTTTCATTCAGGTAGGATTAAAGGCTTGTGCCATGCATTCAAAGGGACCATTCCCCACCTCCCCATCATACCCTTTCCTCCTTTTGCATCCTTATCATGCTGCTTGTCACCACTCACATCCACTGAGCTTTGTGCAGGAGATGGGCACTAAACTGGTCCCATCATGCCACATTTCCCCAAAACCCTTGGGCCACAAAGTGCCACAGCCCAGGAGGGAGGACAGAGCAGGCAGTGTTCCTCAGCTCTCCCCACTGCAGGACAGGATATCACACCTCACCCAAGTCAGACACACTCACAGCTCTTCCTCTGCAGCCCTGCCCTGGGCTGGGATGCTCCAGAGGGCAGCAGGGACTACTGGAGCACAGCACAGGCCTGCCAGCCTGCTCCTGCCCACCCGGTGTTACTATCTCTATGGGAGTGGATCCCAGCAAATTAGACAAAACTTCCCTCAGGGGGCTGTAACAAAAGCCCTGATTTATGCAGTCCTAGCAAATAGGCACTTGTATACCATGGTAATTAGCACTGTGAGAAGAAAAAAAACCCACAAAACCCAAAAGCTTTTCCTCTTTTTTATCTGTTTTGTGAATTCTCTAGGGAATGTGGTTTTTTGCATATGCATGTACTACATGGAGAGGAAAGGGCAGAGGCATGGTCTTTCTGAAATCCCTGATGCTCACCTGAATTATGAGCAGTATGGAAATTCAGAATAAACTCAGCCAGTTTCACTTCAATTAAATGTCACAAACACAATTCTTGAGTGACAGGCAGATTTTGTGCACCAAATGCATTCAGTTGCCCAGACCTGCAAGAACAAATACTCTAAGAGTAAATACTCTGTTGAGCCTTCTGTCACTGTCTTTTCCCACAGCCCTGACAATGACATTATCCTCACCATTACCTCATTGCCTTCTCTCCCCACAATCACTTGACCTACCTATCCTGCTGCATCAGCAGCTTGGAATCACCTTCCAGATCATCTTGTCTACCCTCCACACCTCTGCTACTTAAATCCCTCCCAAGGAAGCAGCTTGGCCATCTTCTACCTATAAAACTTAAGCTGTTTGCATTCAAACTCCAAGAGAGTACCCACAGACCTTTGCTCCAGGATTGGATTTTCCTATCCTAAGAGTGCTCATGGAGAGAGTGAAAACAGCTTCAGTGGCCTGACTTTGCCTCTGCATGGAGCCTCTTTCCTTCCCCTTTCCTCACACTTTTTCAATAGGGGACTCTGGGTTGTTTATGTGTTTGGACTGTATTTGGTAGGCACAGAGAGCAGATTACAACAGTGTTAGTTGCAAACCACCCATACAGTGTCTTGTCCATGTAGAGAGAACACATTTGCAAGGTGTATCTGCACAAAGCCCTGGATTCTAAAAGGTGAAAACCTGTGGGTCAGAACAGGATATATGAGAAGGGCTGGCTGAAAAGGCTGTCCAGGGCAGTGGTCACAGCACTAAGCCTGCCAGAATCCAAGTTCAGTTCTCTCAGGCACATGGTGTGCTTCTTGGGGTTGTGCTGTGCAGGGACAGGAGATGGACTTGGATGATCCTTGTGGGTCCTTTCCAACTCAAAATATCCTACAATTCTGTGATCACACCTGAATTGCTGCAATGCTCCTGCTCTCCCCAAAACAGAGACAACACATCTCAGGGAGCTGAATGAAGAGCCCATTCCTGACTGAGACTGACAAACATGAAACTCTTGGGGCAATTAGCACATGAAATAGTCAAGTGATAAATAATCAAGGAAAAACCATGATGTTTCAATGTGTTGCCTAATAGCAAAAGACAAAAACCTTGCAACAGTGTTAAAATAGTAAACTAAAAAGCAGACCTTTATTGGAAGCTCCCAGGTGTCCTGGTGGTCATGGCCATGTCAGGCATCAGATGTCTATGATTTTTATAAGTTTAAAAAATTAGCATATCTAATAAATATTGTCCAATCTGAAGACTAGTTGGTTAGGTAATTTTCCCTGGGTTCTGCCCCTTTGGAGTTGTTCCAGGGGCTTCTTTGCCCCATTTCTTGCTGTGTCTTCTCAGATTCTGGTTAGAAAGCAAAATGTCCTTGTCAGGCTTCTCTTCTTGAAAATGAGATGAAACAGTATTTCAGAAATGTGTTAGAAGGTTAGCTTATTATTGTAAAATCTAAGAGAAAGGATAGGAAAAATACCAGGAGCTATATTACTATGTAATAGCACTCTACAGAGCTACGAATATATGAAAAATATATAAAAAGCAAAATCTTTAAGCATCAAATGGATGTAATTTTTTTAATCCTTAGGGAAAACTGCTTTGGAAAAGAAGAATGAGCAGGTGAATTTCACCAGATGGGACTGTGAGATCTGAGAAAGGAAAATGAACATGGAGATAAACAAGATATTTTGATGATGATAGTCACTCTTTTTTTCTGGGACTCTACACCTCTTAGCTATTGCTCCACATCCTTATCTTCCCAGGCAACTCTAAATCTTGGTCCCTATTTTAGACCAAGCCTAAAAACTGCCCACAGCTGATGAACTGTCTTGAAGCTGTTAGCCTATTCTGCCTGTCATACAACAAGGTAACAGTAAGTGTTGAACAGAATCACAGAACCATAGAATTACTGAAATTGGAAAAGACCACTGGGATCATCAAATCCAACCACTGACACAGCTCTGACAGGCACACCATTAAACCATGTTCCTAAACACCACATTTTTTGAATAAAGACAAAGACATCTTGCAGGATAGATGGGTTGAATTCAAATGCTTTGTCTTGCAGCAGATTTTGATTTCTTCATGTCCATCTTCTACCTGTAAGTATTCTTCCTAGGCATGACTTCAGTTTTCACAGGGTTGATAAGCAGTTTCTCAAACTCCATATTTTGCACAGTCCATGCACAAATTATTCTGGAAATAGCAAAGGGGTTATATAAAAATGTAAAAGACTGAGTAAACAAGTAGCTCCTGGTTAAAAATCTGAAATTCTCTTTGGTTTTACTGCAAACATTTCCCCTCAAATGTGCATCCAATTGACTCATTTGCTTTTCTGTGGAAGCGGTTTTTTACAGTGAAATGGTCCTCAAAACCACAAAACTAGACAGTGATTTAGAGATGCATGCATGTGTATCTATTCTGCCATTGCCTGTGCAGATTCACTTGCTGGCGATAGAACCAGAGCAGCTCCACAGGTCATTTCCAGATGTGTTTTTCTGTGAGAAGAGGGCAATTAGGAACCAACTTTGGACAAACTGTGTATCTCCTGCTGCCACTCCAAAAATGGCTTGCTTAAAATCAACTTCTCTGAAAATCCTGGTCTTTAGGTTTATCTCCCCCATGAGAAGTGAAATGGTTTATATAAAGGCCATTTAAAAACAATTTCATGTTCTTATTTTTTGCTAAGCAGTGGGCTATATGGTTTTAATTGGAGTTAGCAAGGATTTGACTTAAATCAGCTGAGCTGTTCTACTGTACAAAGAGTTCATTCCAAAAAAAAACATGGCTTTATTAGGTTTATGGATGTTTCTTATATAAATCAGACCTCAGAGCCTCTAAAGGGCTCTAAGATGCACAAAGGAAATATAATGTTTATCTTTATTTTTACCTTTTTCTGCACTAAGCTACCCAAAACCACACTGACCTATCTTACATAGTGCTATTTATTCATTCTTTGGGCATCTCTCAATTTACCCAGGAAGCAGAGAACAATTTTCTTCCCAATTTACCTACAAGAAAGTGTGCTGGAGAGCAGCCCTAAGCTCTAACCATACATGAGTGGGATCCTGAATTCAGCTCACCAGGCACTAATCCATTAACTGCTCTTCTCCTTTTACCCTATAGCTCTATACTATATATAAATATATATTTTTTACCCTGTTCCTATAATGTACCTGGCTTAGTGCTAAAGATAACACAAAGTCTCTAACAAAACCATAGGGCCAGGACAACCACATATCTCATCCTTCCCAAGACTGAGGACAGACCAAAGCATCTCCTACTTCCTCCATCCACCAGCATTTTCTTCCAAAGTAAAGAGATATGGCATCCCTGGGCCTTAGCCTGACTTTCAGTTTAGAAATCACCCAAGGACCCTGAAGCAGGAAAGTGCTCTTGGGCACTGACAGCTTAAATATAATTTAGAACCACTTGCAAAAACCTATTTTTGGCAAACAGCTTCCCCCCTGTTTGTTCAATGTGCTTCATTAAGTCAGATGTAGTGGTTGATGTTTTAAGGGCCCTAAGTGCCAACACAGTCTGAGCTGTGAGAATTTCTCCTGTGGCTGCCAAAGAGGTTATGTGAAAAATCATCACAGCAGAAGAAATACATTGAGAGCAGCAGGGAGCAGGAAAGACTAATATGGACCTGAAGAAGAGAGGAAATGCTCCAGTGCCAGATTTTATACTGCACACCATGGTATTTGCTCTCCTTCTTTCTTAGGCAAAACTAAAAAAGAGCTGTAGTGCTGGTGTTTCAGGAAGCCTTGAAAAGAGAATTGGTGGTATAGGTGTTCAGCAATCTGATCTCCTTTCCTTTTGCTAGGACTGGAGACTTTCTTGAAAAAAATCACACTTGACTTTTTATGAAGAAAGTTGTTATACAAGAAAGGAGGTATGACCCACCTGATTTTATAAACTTCCAAAGCCATACATAATTTATATATGCACTGTATGTTAATGAGACCTCTTGCTGGCAGAAAAAAAGCCCTGTAATAATGTGAAGCACTAAAGCTCTCATCTGGAGAGAAAATGAAGAGAGGGAATCTGTAGGCAGATTTTTGACAAAAACTACTGGTTATATCCAGGCGAGGCTAGGAGATGAGTGCCAAGATTCCTGCAAGTTTTTTTCAAACTTGGTGCCTGCAGTATGACTCCCATACCCATAATTTGGCACCTCTTTGGAAGTGCAGAGTGCCCTGGCCACTGTCCTCAGGATGTGCAGGGATGCAGCATGCTGACACTGCTGGCTCTGTGCTGCAAACATCACCAGCCCTGCACATCCCTCTGCTGCTGTCTAACACAGGTGTGTTTTGTTTGGAAGTGGGGGCAGATGGCATGAATTCATTTATTTCAACTGCACAAACACAAAACAAAAACTAAAACAGAAGGTGTAAGAAGAGGCTGTACTCTGCGTCCTGATCCCAATATCCTCGCAAATACAGCTCAGTTCTGCAGGATGCTACCAGATGGAGACTATGGTAATTTTACAGAAAAAAAAAATACAAATACCATTTTGCAAGGTGGGGGCTGTACATTGAAGTTTGCATTTGGCAGAGCAACAGACTTTATCTGTCTTAAATACACCACTTAGAGTGGCACTCCACAAAAATAAGCCTTTGCTTCTACCGCCCCCACTGCCCACTCCTTTACTGGAGCTCAGAGCTTGTGTAGGGTTTTGGGCAGTGGAGCCAACCCCCTCCTGTAGCATCCAGAAGAGAAGAGCAATTTTTCTGGCAGAAAGAGGAAATTCAAGGAGGTTGACAGGAACACAGGCGCAGCACTGAGCTCCCAACATCCATCATTTTATGAAAAAGACCAAAGATCAGTCAATCACTGCTGGTGGGTGGGACAACACTTTTAAGCCACATTTTAAAGCAAATGCCTGACTTCACCCTGGCCCTGTGCAGGACTTACAACTCCATGCCACAATCCCACACAGTGTTTTCTTTGGTTGTCCCACCCCAATGCTGACAAGCCCTGGAACTATTCAACCACTCATAATATCTTGGTCCATCTAAAATAGAAGGCAATGCTCTCCTGTAACTAGTTTTTCCTGACTAAGTTTTCACAGTGGACCGTATCCATATAGACACTCATTTCTGATTCTAATACAGGGATTTTTTTCCCAAAGGCTAAAAAGTCATAAACCAAAACAGCATGATGAAAGATTATTTCTATTACCTGACACTCAGGAGTGCCTCATGTGGTACATTCAGTATCTGGAGAGATGTGGAGCCTGCAGCTGAAGTTGTGCTGATGCCACTCCCATGGCAATGACTGCAAGCTCAAATTCCTTGGCTATTTTCACTGCTTGGCTCTTGGGTCCAGCTGTGCCACCAAGGGAAGTAACAGCAATGGTCATTCTTACCTGACCAATCCCTGAACAGAGACAGACAGTGCCAGATCACAGCCTGTACCCCACGTCCTCACCTCACAGCCCCCACAAAGCTCCTCCTCAGAGCTGCAGGATGCTCAGCCCTCTGACACAGAGGATGGTGTCACCACTGCAACCCATGGTTTGCCAGCTCTGGGGCAATTGTGCACTTCTGTGTATGGACTGAGAGGTTGTGCAGAGTCCCATTCAGGCAGACCACTGCCAATAGTCACATGGGTAAAGGCACTGCAGGTTTGATAGGTTATATAGTCCAGAACTGAAGGAGCAATCACAAGGGATCAGGGGCAGTGGGGTGTGAAAGAGAAAAAGCATCACTGCCTTGAGCAGGAGATGATTCAAGGAGTCCTCAGCAGTGAGGCTTGATGCAGTTTTGCTTGGCCAAGCTTAGTTTCTTCCCTTGAGAAAACAATGTCAATTCTTACTAGGAAAACTAAAGAGAAGGAGCAGAGACTCTGTGCTCAGGGATACCCCACACTGGTCACAAGCTCCAACAATGCTGCTTATCCACACAACTGTCTTCCAGACAGCAATTCCTACACAGCACTGGACAGGGATGGATGTGCCATGATTCCAGAGATAGCATCAGCACCAACTTCAAACTGCAGGAAACAAAGATGACTTTTCCCATGGGACAGTATGTGGCATGCACGACTAAGTTATCCAGCCTTGCCTGAAGCAGCAGCCTTCCTCCTTCTCAGAGCTATGACTCTGAGGTGGCTCCTGCTCCCTGTGTCACCCATCCCACAACCTGAGCTCTTATCCCTCACTGGCTCAGGGAGTTCATTCCAAATGCCCTCACAGGGCTCAGCTCTTGGACGCTGCTGAGGACAGTGAAGATGTGGTCACACAGATCAACAGCAAAGCAAAAACTGTAGCCTCACCTCATTGTCAAAAGGCAACAGCAGAAGAGAAACTAATCTTATCAGCCTGGTTAGGAAATACAAAACATGACACAGTAAAATGAGCGGCTGACATAAGAGAATGGGGGAGGGTGGGAAGTTACTCAGAGACTGGAATAAACTAAATATAGACAAGAGATGTTCTTCCTTGGGTCTTAGTGCAGCATCTGCCTATATGTCAAAAAAGGTTGGAGTCCTGAACTCTGTACTGCAATATCTGTAACCTTCCACTGCTCTGGGCAATAAAAGATCACAACAGCTCATGTCACAACTAGTTCTTTCCAGGGCACCCAGATGTCTGCAGGAGACCTACACTGACCTGAAAATTATCACACCTGAGCACCACAGAGCCCCCATCACTCTAAACCCCATTAGCCCCACACTCCCTGTCCAGAAACAAGTTTGTACTGTCAATTTTACACTTTGTGCCCAGTATGGCAGTCATGTGGCTGGGTCTATCTGACAGACTGTACTGCACTTTTCACTGTATTTAGCATTAATCCAGACCTCTGACTGTACCTGGAGATAAAAGGCATGACAAAGGGTGTTGCCTGCATGTGTGCCCCCAGCCAGCTTCTGCATCTTTCTGAGAATAGAAGGTAGTATTTCTGCCTTCAAACAGGAAATTATCCAACATCTGACCTTGGGTCTCTAGTGTTATGATTGTACAGGGTTACATTATGATCCAAAGTGTAAAGAGACTCAATTCAATGATTTTTCCAGCTTAGCTGAGAAATGCTGAGGTGCCTTCATTCATTCAGGATGCTTCATAGTAAGACAGAGAGGAGCTGGGGGGTTGATATGGCAACAGTGAAAAGCTCTTCCCTGTCAGTGACTCCACAGAGTCCACAGCCTCTTCTTTCTTCCTGCCCTACATTAGGAACCTTCTATGAGGTAGTAAGGGCATTACACCAGTGTTGTGGAAGACAGATACTTTGAGCTGCATGGTTTTCAGGGGGGATGCAGAAACCCAGCTGCCTGAACAGGGGAGGTTTGCAAAGCTGGGATCTGCAGAAATAATCTGCCTAATAACACAAAGATTGTGGGTTCAGTCCCTGCATGGGCCATTCACTTAAGAGCTGGACTTCATGATCTTTGTGGGTCCCTTCCAACTCAGAATATTGTGTCATTCTGTGATTTGTGGAGCACCTTGGAGAATGAGATAAAAAAGGTGTTATCAGACTAAAACAAAAGCAATCTCACCGTGGGATGTCTCACTTTCTTCACTGGGTCCCCCCCATTTCACCTTGTCCCCAAGCACCACAGCAGGTCCCCGCTGTGTGCTTGGGTCTTCTGCAAAGCCCTCTGGGCAGGTAATGGGGTCTTACCAAAAAGAGGTGATTTTGCTGAACAAGATCACAAAGAACTGTCCTATTTACTATGTGTGTAGAAGAAATGTTATGATCCGTCACACAAACGGGAACAGCAGAGTTCATTCAGATTTTTCTTTTTTTTTTCTCGAAGTATGACGTTGTTCTTGTATGTGGTTACCAGGGAGAAAATTAGCTGCTAAACTGTGAGCTGATGAGACTGTGAGATGATAATGAAGCTGTACTGGCTAACAGCACTTCAAAATGCATTTCCTGTTGCTGGTGCTGACTTTTTGGCTGCTGCTTTCTCATGGATGTCTTCACCAAATGCTACACTTTTAGACAGCTTGTGCCAAAATATCTTATTTTCTTCCTATATGTTGGTTCCTTCCATTATATTTCTGTGCTCTAAATTAAGCTGTCTTACACATTTTAAAAGCAGTAAATAATCTCAAAAAGAGGTAGCTGTGTCTTCCATATCCATCTCCAGCTTTTCTCTCTGACCTGCTTGCCCTTGCCTCCACTGCTAATATTCACTCTTATTTTCCTCCTCAATTGGGAGAAAAACCTCATTTTGTTGCTATTAGTCTCACTTCAAGTAGGGCAGAAGATCTATGTGTGTCTGTATTTTCTGTGTTCATCTAAGTGCAGTCAAGGAGTGCCTTGTCTTTTGCTTAAGGACTCAGACAGCAAACTGACTCCTTCAGTTAATAGTTTAAAGCTCACAGCAGAGGAGATGCCACAAAGCTTCTCCCTCTATAATGAAATCAGAATCTCTCTGCAGAAGAAGAAACTTTTTTTAAGAGTCAAAAGTACTTTCTTTTGCCATTTTTTGAAAGTAGATGTATTTTTCTGCCATTTTTGTCCACTTGTATTATATTATTGTAATTCTTGAAGCTTTGTAGCTTACCAAGTCTAGGAGTCCCCTTTTTGGCTCTGCATGAAAACAGCTATAGACATGGACAGTTCTAAAGTAGTGTTTCTGTGTTAATGCTTTCACCTACCCATTTTCCACCCCAGAGGAAAATGTTTCTAAGCAAAGAGTGTTACAGCATGAGACACAAGCTGTGATCTCTGGAATGAAATGTTACATTTTATTAACCTCAAATGTAAAGCCTCTCTGTTCTGGCAAAGAAACTGTACTGTTCTAAGCAAATTTTTTTTAATAATTATTGTCAGAGAGCCAGTAGCTGTGGAAGGTGAAATTACCTCCCAGTAAAACCCTAGTGGTGTTAACAAATCGTAAATTAGATGCTGTGAGCACCTGCCCACTGCTATAAATTGTTTGCTTTTGAAAGAGTCTGAATCTTCTTCTTCTTCTGTGTAAAAGGATACTGTAACTTGATGTTCCAGTCTCATTACAAGAAAAGAAGAAGGATCTAATGGAAAATTGCATGTAACTGAAGATAAACGTCATGGCAATAGCCATGAGGTGAGAATGTAGAAGGTGCTGTCAGTGGTTATGGGTCACCTTCAGTCTTCTGTAAGAAAAGGCCATATGGTTTGTAGATGTGACCCTACAATGGGATGAAATTAAGCTCTTCAACCCAGTGGAGGGTGGCAGCTGACAGCAAACTGTTCATACAGAGAAAGGGGAGAGCACAAGGACTCCCACCAGATGTGGGGGACAGGCTTGGGGACAGGAAGCAGAAGGCCAAGGAGGAAAGACTCATTGAACCACAGAATGGTTTTGTTTAGAAATGACCTTAAAGTTCATCTAGTTTCAATCCCCCTGCCATGGGCAGGGACACCTTGCACCAGGCCAGGCTGCTCAGAGCTTCATCCAACCTAGCCTTGAAAAATTTCAGGGATGTACGTTCACTTGCTCTCTGGGCAACCTGTGCCACTGGCTCATCACCCTCCCAGTCAAAAATTTCTTCCTAATAGCCACTCTAACATCTTTAAACTCTCTCAGTTATACCTTATCCTATCCCTCCATGTCGTTGAGAAAAGTCCCTCCCCAGCCCTCTTATAGAACATTTAGGTACTGGAAGGTGCTCTAAGGTCTCTCTGAAACCTGCTCTTCTCCAGGCTGAACAGCATCGGCTCTCTCAGCCTGTTGTCATAACAGAGGTGTTCCAGCCCTCTGATCATCATTATGGCCCTCCTCTGGACTTATTCCAACTCATTCCAGGTCTGTGTCTTTCCTGTTCTGAGGGCTCCAGTGGTGAATGCAGTGTTCCAGGTAGGGCCTCATGAGAGCAGAGCAGCAGAATCCCCTCCCTTGCCCTGCTGCCCACGCTGCTTAACATGCAGCCCAGGGCATAGTTGGCTTTATGGGCTGCAAGTGCACATTGCCAGGACATGGTGAGCTTCCCATCATTTAAAATTCCCAAGTCTTTCACATCCTGCTGAATGGACAGACAGGGAGTGCTGAGAACAGGCAAAAGGCAATGCTAACAAAGGTCAGGGGCTTTACAAGCAGGTAAGTGCTGCTGGGTTATTACTTTGCCATGTTTTCAGTTTCGCTTGAAAGTACATCATTGCTGCAGTTGCTTTGCCTAGTGCCTTGCAGTAGTCAAAAAAAAAAAAAAAAAGAAAGAAAACAGAAAAGAAAAGGCCATCAAATATTCAGCTTAAAAAAATAATAGGAGAAAACCATGTAAGTTCCCTTTTATTCCTCACATGAAACACTCTGTTCTTGTCTGGTTTTTGCAGCTATTGCAGAGAATGCAGTGGAAAGCAGAGCAATTGGGGATAATCAGTGCAAATACTTAATGTCATGTAGGAAGAGCTGAGAAGACTGGGATGGTTGGGTTTGGGAGAAGACAGTTTGTACACAACATGATAGAGTTGAAAGGATGACTCAGACTTCAGCAGGTAAATTTATCTCCATGAGTGTCATAAACTGGAACAAGGGAATATCTGATGACATTTGTGGAGCACATCTGAGGAATGGGCTGTTAGTGGCACAAAGCAAAATTAGTTAAAGCTAAAGATCTCAAGAGAAGCAGCTCATCAGGACTTTTATATGCCATCAGTCACAATATTCACACTTATATTAAATTACAAATAGGCTAGAAGTTAGAAATAGAAATTATTGAAATATAATTAAAAGTTAAAATAGATCATAAAAATAGAAGATAAAAATTCTTACCCAATTAGGGTACAAGTGTCTGTCAGGATGAAAAGATCAGGTAGAAATCAGGGTCTCAAGCAATTATTTTCATGCTTTCTAATAATGGGTTTCAGTGATAAACTTAAGAACTTTTCTTCCAGAAGAAAGTAATTACAATGCACAGGGCTAGTACTATCAAAATAGACCATCAAACCTGTCTGCGGAAGACAAAGCTGGGTAGTCAGCTGTGGTGCCATTTGATATGTGGCCATTGGTATATCCAAGTGCAAGCAGCCACACTCACCAAAGCAAAAGCAATCAAGACTCATGCCTAAGGAGCTGCTGCTCATGATTCAGCTAAAGGATGATGGAGACTCTCAGCCCCTTAAAAAATATGAAGTTAGAAGTGGTTGTTTCAATCCCCCTAAAAGTGTTTTGTTACATAAAAGTAGATTTGTGCTAATGGAATTTATTTCACATTCGCAATGGCCTGAGAATACATATTTTCTGCAGCTGAGCAAAATCTTGGCAAGTCTGTCACCCAGAGATTTGTTACTGTTCAGGCACACTGTACAGATCCTGACTTGGCTCTTGGTTTTGGACATCACAAAGTCCCTTGAAGGCTCACTCTATATTTTAACACTACTTCCAACCCAGAATCAAGCAGAACTAAATTCTGATTTGCACTAACACTCCTCTCCTATCGCCTTTGGAGATGTTCAGATCCAGGGTTTTGCTTCAGCCCCATTTAGGAGAAAACATAAGGAAGAATTTATGTAGAGCTTTATTAGAGGAGCTGGCAGCAAGACTGGCAGGATCCTTCTACTGTCACTAGGCTTTGACAAGCTGGTAGGAAGCAAGCGTAGCTGTGATCAAATGACAAAACACAGAACTCTCTCATTTCTTTTAATTGCTAAATTTCATTTTGGGTGCCTGAAAAGCACCCAAAAAACAGTTTCTCTCTGAAGCACACTGCTTCACTGGACCATGCAGCCCTGTGCCAGCAGAGGCTGCAGTGGGTAGAAAAGTCCCATCCTAACAGCCTTGTGTCCAGTGCCACAGGGCTTCCAGGAATGGAGGGTGCATGAATGTTTGGAGGTCAACCACCTTGGCCATAAACCCCAAACCTGGTCTTTCTGAGACAGGGCAAGCAAAGGGTAAGAAAAGGAGTAACCTGTTCTGTTAAATAAATGGCATCTGCCTGTCAGCATCAGTTGCAGAATGCACAGATTTATGAGTTACATTAATTTGTCTATTTCTTCAAAGTTAGTCACTCTCTGTGCAAAAAGGTAGCTCAGAATACATTATTTTTTAAGAAAATTCTTATAATTGGATTATTCCCAATATGAATTCCTCACTAAAAGGTTCCCTCCCTTCCATGAGAGTAAATTTTTCTTCTGCTTGCTGCCAACAAATAAGCCTCGGGAAAATATATGACTCTTAAAGGGAGTGAAGGAAAATGTAAAAGCTCTAGCCAGCTAGTTTGGATCCAGACTTGAAACAGCCTGAAATGCAAGCATGTTTAAATTCAAGATTTTGTGCCTAGCCACCATAGGCAGTCTTATTTGAAAGAGAATAGAAGCAATTTGAACTAGAAAAAAAAGCCTTCTTGAAAACTATTTTTAAAATTACCCCTAAGGAAGAGTGAATTCATGCTGTGCAATTTACAAGATAAGTGCATTTGGAGCAATTCACTGATAAAACAGCATGATGAAAGGTGGCAGGGAGTGATTGACTTCACACTAGCCTGCACGGGTAGCAGCAGCTCAGGTAACAATAAATATATTATTCTAGAAAAATAAATATAAGAGAGAATTAATTTGTAGAGACACCATTGTTTCTCCAATTGCATACAGGCACACATAGCTGAGAAACACTGGAAACAAAGAATCAGAAGACAAGAACTCCCCCAAGGAGTGTTCCAAAAACCTTGCCCAAGCCATCTTGCCATGGGCAAGGTCAGAGCAGTCAATGAAGAGATCACAGGAAACCAACCAAAAAAAAGGTTGGGGCTTTGGCTTCACATGTTCCAGCTCACTACAACACTACCATGGGTGGGCTCCAGCCACACAGCAGCACTTGCAACAGGGCAGCTTCACACCTGGACAGGTGGCACTGGGTACAAGTGGGATCAAAAATAGTCCAAGGTTTACTGATCATGTCTCCTGTGTAGGAAACTGGTGGACTCCACTCGTGGAAGATTTCTGTGAGCAGAGCCATTGCTACTTCCCTCTGACAGAGAGGGAGTGCTGCTGCTGTCCGGCTGCTGCAGCTGGGATAACACCAAAACAGGAGGAGACCAACTCATGACACTCATTTAAAACCAGAAAGCCACTTGTTTAAATACAAATTTCAGTGGGGAGTGACTCCACCTATTTGGGGATTTGTTTAGCCGTATACCACTTGCCAGGTGAGTTCCTTTAAGTGTTAACCATGCCATGATCTGCGGAGATGTCCCAGCACATAACTCAGATCTAAAAAGCTGGGACACAGGATGGTCATCTTTCACAGATGGAAGCTGAGGCTACAACTTGTCTGCTGTTGTATAAGACCAGGATTTGATGTGCTTAGCTTTGATGCCTTGCTCTCAAGGTCACTGTTTCTTCTGACTCAGTGAATTTCTGGAGCAAATTGATTTTTCTAAAGTGCAGCCTTGCACTAAGTAGTGGTAAGATTTTGTTTATTTGGGACATCTTTTCCTATCTGGGGAGTTGCATCCATTCAAGCTGCATCCTGGTGAGATTTAAAACCCCACATGCTATACAGAATGAGATGGTTGTTTTTCATCTCAATGCCTTTGTGAGACAATCCCAGGTCATTTTTAAACTCAGTGTCATTGCAGTTCTGTGCACAGTCTGCCCCTGACTGCTCATTCATGCCTGCAAGACACCCCTTCATTTGTGTCAATACACAAAGTATGGGCTGGATGGGAAACCCAGCCAGTGAGCTGAACTTTTACCACCGAAGTTTTGTGGCAGCAAAAATATCTGCCAGCATGATGCAGGGGTAAGGCCAAGGGAAAGAGCTCTTCCAGCCTGCATGGCAGCTCAGAAATCTGTAGTAGCAATAGACCCTGGGAGATCAAAAGCCCTTTCCATGCTTTGCAGGAAGACTATTACACACTGTACTTTTTATGCCACACCTAAATGTAACACTAAAATCAAGCAGTTGGACCCTACTGAACTTAAATTTTTAATCCACCAAGAGGTAGCTGAGTTACCATATTATTAAGTCCAAAGTGTTTGTCAGATTTCAGTCTTGGCAGAGAGATTATCAAATTTCAATTCCTTGGAGTTTCAGCCCAACACAGGAGGTATGAGGGCAACAGACAGCCCTGTGCATCAAGTAGAGCTGTGCAGTATGCCACAGACATGGGGAAAAAATCCCACATGTCAAAAAGATTAAAGAAGGTCTATGCAGACAGTCCCAAAGTTGTCATACAACTTAGAAGAACCTTTCTATTTGACTCATTTCCAGAATTAGTGAGAAAAACTCTGATTCCACCCTGCAGGATTTGTTCAAAAGACAAAGAATGTCAAAATCAAACTGATTTACTGGATAAGAGATTAATGAGCAAAGACCACAGATAAAGATAGGGGAGAACATTGATCAGACAAGGGGAAAGAATACACTGCTAAAGGAATCCTTTCTAGTGCTCAGGACAGGAAGAAAGACAGACCTTGCAGCTATTATTCTTTCCTTTAAGTACAAATACTTCAGTGTCAAGATATGTGAGCAGGGTATTTTTTTAGCCGTGGGCCTCTCCAGAGAGCTGAAAGCAGTTGTTAGGAGATGACTCTCAGGCTCCTCCTTGGCTTTATCTAACAGAACAGAAGACAGAACAAATAGAGCTGTGTAAATTTAAACAGGAGAGTAACTATATATAGCACCTTATAGCCCCACGTGTGCATCAGCAAATTTTCTCTTACAAATTCCTACTTTCAAACTCTTTCAGTGACTATTTCGTATTTTTTACTACCTATGCTTTGCAGATTGGTGTATGCTGATTCCCCCTTATGTGTATGCACATGTTTATATGTATGAACAAATATTTATAGATGAAAACTTCATATTTATCATGCATGTACTTGTGATGGAATAGTAACAAATGCATCATATTCCTGGAAACCACTTCCAAATACATTTATGAATGAAAATGTGATTATAGGAGTAGTCAGCCTGGATTTAGGAAGAGAAAATCATGCTTTGCAAATCTGACAGCCTTATTTGATGGAATTACTATCTTGGTGAATGGGGTAAAGAAGCTGACACTGTTTGATATTGACTTTAGTTAGACTTTCCACTATGACCCTCATAGTATCTTCATAGACAAACCAGTGAAGCACAGGCTGGATAAACTGGCAGTGATGTGAGCTGAAAACTGGCTGAATTGGGCTTAGATGGTTCTGACAAGCATCACAATGTCCAGCTGGAGAGCAGTGACTAGTGGTGTACCTCAGGGATGGATACTGGGGATAATGCTGTTTAACATGCTCATCACTGACCTGGATGATGGGACAGGCTGCACCCTGAGCAACTTGCAGATCATAAAGTGGTAGGAGTTGCTGATAACTCCTGCAGCTGCACTGCCATTCATAGAGAGACCTTGACAGGCTGGGGAAATGGGAAAACAGAAACCCCTTAAAGTTTAACAAAAAGAAACAGTAAGTCCTGTCCCTGGGGTGGGATAATCCCAGGCTCCAGTACATCTTGTGGGCCACCTTGCTGGAAAGCACAACCCTCCTGAAAGGTGACTAAATATTATGCCCATAGAAAAGACGGAAAAGCTGAAGCACAGCAAGGACAGCAAAAGGGGACCTGGAGACTCCAAAACAGGATGAGTACTGCTTTAATACAGAGGCAATTTCCCTCCATTCATTGGATATCAAACAGAATTCTATGACAATGACTACTTAAAAATTCTAAAACAGACTGGTAGGAAAGAGAGGGTGACTTCTGCTGAAACTGTTGGTCTCTCAAAGGGCCTTAATTCAGTATTGCCTCTTTTGTTATTAATTGGACTTTTGCTAGCAACTCTGTTCTGACCAGGCCACTTTAATTAGGAAAGCAATCTGTTCTTCTTTCTCTTCCCATAGACAAAGACTGGGACATATAAAAAAAGATATTTCACAAGTATATGAAAAGCATTCAAATTAATTTTTTTTTGTTGTTGAGAATAACTGCTTTTGAACTGGACCAGAGTAATATACAAGTGTGATCTGAAAGCATTTGGGTTTGCTTGTTATGGTATTGAGTTGTTTAGGAGATTGCAGTTATGGCTTAGATTAGAGAAACATTAACAAAGCTGAAACAGCCCAAATGCCTGATTTGGTTTTGATATAACAACTGATATTTCTTGAACTTTCAATAATCCAGTTGTAACTTGCATGTTGCTAATATTATTTGCATCTCAGAGGGAACTGAGATGAGGAGATCTCTGAGGAGTTTGCCAGATGGAAGTCTTTCTTAGACATGAAAATCAGCACAGAAAACTTTCCAAGAGATAAAATACACACAAATGCAAACACTTCACTTTTACATGTGGAGGGACTGATACAATAAAGTGGTTTTGAAAATTTCTCAGAAGTTGGTATATTTGCTGGTGTAAACCCAAAATTAATGGGGTGTCTTCTATTTGCTGCATATTTGAGAGGGCACCATGAGCAAGAGGCAGAATACTAACCTTCAAAGATGGCTTTAACAACTCTCCTGTTGGGTCCTCTGAGATTTGTTTGTTATGATTCTGCATGCTTTCCCATTTTCATTGCTCTCTAAGTTCCACATTCCTCTATGAAAAAGCACAATGCTTGGGCACTAGAGCCAGGGGCAATGCTAAGTTAGCACTTCCATTCACGTCTTTGCCAGAATATGGAATTTACTGGTTTGTATAACTCTTCCCCTGAAGCCCTTGCAGTCTGATGCTGCACTGAATCAGAGAGCTTGGCAGGCACTGAAGGGCTGGCTTCACTAACTCAGCCTTTGGACCACAGCACTCAAGAGGTCTTTCAAGCCATGAATGAAGCAGATGTTTAAGAATGAGGTGATGGAAGAAGCAGTATTTACCCAAGCAAGTCAGAAGTTCTTCCTCTACAAAGGACGGCATGACCAAGTCAGACCTGGCTGCCAAGTGTTACAAATGGAGGCACTGGTTTTCTATAGATCTTCAGATCATCCAACATTTTGGTTACTGGTCTGACTGAGATTTTCATGATCATAAAATGGTGTAGTTGTTTGTAGTGTAAGAATTAGGATGAACATGTCACTGCATTAAATTTTACTGTATTCCTACATCTTTCTATTTTGGATGCAACTGAAGTGTGAAAAGGCCTTAAGAGTCCTCTAGTGCCTTACCCTTGTTCGTTTTGCAGAGAAATACAATGAGAGATTTCATGCCACTCTTTTGAATGCAGCTTTTTCTCAATAATGTGATATGGTCAATTAATTTTTAAAGCAGCCACTAATAGAGCTTGCCTGTAAGCTAGATATTAGTCGTAGGGAAATAAATAGTGACAGATTTTTTTCAATTAACCCGAGAGCAGCACAGCAATTAGTGTATCAGTATTTGTTGTTGTACTGGGCATCCTCTGATGTCTGAATCACTCTGCTGTTTTTTAGTTTGGATGTCTGCAAAAGATCTCCAGCATGCACTGCTCTAGATAATAAACAGAATATTAGCTTGGAAGGAAAAATTGGATTTTATTCGAAGTCCCATGTCTGTTCTGTTGTGTTGTGAGGCTGTTATTTCAGTTTTCAAATACATAATTCACCCATGGACATTATTATCTGCTGGCATTTCTGACTAAGAACTTTTTCATATAAAAGGGTTATTACAGTAAGTTCAGGAAAGTATATTTATTGACATAAGTTTCAGAAGATCCAAGAATGAGGGTGCTGGTAAGAAAACTACTGAGTAATTTAACTAATCTTCAATACTATTCCTACCAGTGTTACTGCAAAACAACTTGTCCAATTAGGGGTCTATCTGTTCAAAAGAAATAAAAAGAGCAGAATTTTGATCTTGAACATACAAATTTGTACTGACATAATTCTTCCAATTGCATTCTTGTTACCCCTTACTTAGTGTATACCACCACCAGGCAAATTATGAGGAGAATGTCATCTGCCATGTCTCATGTTGTTTTGTGAATACTTCTGAATAACAAAGATGGTGAAGAAAGTATGTCTACAGACACCATTTAGCCTCAGCTGCAAGCACTGCAATGAATATAGTAGATATTATAGGGACTGCATGGTGGAGAGGTTAATTAAAGCCGTTATAGCCATTAGTATAGTGGTACTATGCAACTTTTGTGCTCAAAGTATTTTAAACTCTTTTGCCTCCCTTTAAGAAAAGTTCATGACCACAATTTCAGACCACATAACAAAAACATAAAAAGAAACCTAGCAATAAATCTCAGTTCCAAAGCTCTTGCTGAAGGCTGCCAGACCAGGTCCAAGGATCTTAATCTAGCCTGAAACATCCATAGTATCAATATCTGTATCTGAAACACTCCCCATTGACTCTCTTTCACATGTAAGTTGTGACACATCTGGCATATTTTCAATATCTATTTTGGAATGAGCTGAAGTGCCCAATACTCTCCCATTGATTACTGAATTAGATGAGATGATGAGATCATCTATGTAGGTGTTTCCATTTGGTCAGACAAGGCTTACCTTTTAAAAGTATTTTTGAAAGGGGAGTGTGGGGACATAATGGCACCAAACTTTTTTGAAACTAAGCACTGAGTAACTCATTAGCATGGGGATCAGTCTAAGTTGTCCTTCACCAGGGAGTATCAATCAAAACATTTCTCTGTACAAATTCAAGAAGTTTTGAACAATCTGTTCCAGCAACCCACCATTTAATTTCTCCAGGCATACGTATCTCACTTCTCACCTCTAAAATACAGCTGGCAAAATGCTAATAGGAGATCCAAGGGAGGTTTGCTGCCTCCTCCTCTGTTCCATTCCAGGAACTGTCCAAGAATAGTCAAGACTGAAGAATTACAAATCCTAAAACAGTTCAGAAATGTAATTAAGTTGATAAGAGTCAGTGTAGCTTCAGGTACTTCAGCTTCAGGCACATAGCTTCAGATACTTTCAATGCATCCAAAAACACTCCCTTGGGATTTTGATGGTCACTATACAAACTGCTGAGTAGCCTCAAACATCCAGCCCAACCACCTCTTCCACTGATCCAGAAATAATGATGTAGGGAAAAGTCCTGCATCAGTGACAACATAAGGTTGTGGTTGTACTGGACTAGAAAAATGAGATTTCACCTCTCCAACAAGGAACTGATTGAATTCTTCTAACATTTTGACACTAAAAAGAGAGCATTGTAGATGGAATTTCTATTTCAGGTCATTTGTCATGGGTTTCTAAAATGTGTTAGTTATAAATTTTCACTCCCTGAAGGGCTTGCACAGCTAGACCAAGGGTGGTTAAAGGCAATTGTATCACCAGCAGAGGACAAAATCTTTCAACTCTAAGAAAATTTCCGTAGGGGTTCCCTGTTCAAATATATGGCACAGTGTGGCATGTTCAGAGTGATCCCAGAGTTTCATCTCTTCTCCTTTCTCTCCAGCTAAGAGCTGCTACAGATGAAAAAGGACAAGGGAAAACTCACCCCAGCCTGGCCCTTGCAGTGCTGTGGAAGAGCATCCAGCAAACCCAAAGAGTGGTAAGCTCAACACACCCAGAGCAGTCCCACTCTTGCTAACAATGTCAACCTCTTGCTGGGAATGGTGCTCCCTTATTTTAACCAGGTACCTATGTTTTATTCAGAGATGACTTAGGGTAAAAGAATACATCTTGTTCTATTAATCAAAATATTAAAATGGGATAAAATGGTGCTAATTGGAAGAGTTATACAGGAAAACTCCTGTGCGACCTACATGGAAGGTTCTCACACATTTTGCTTTTGCTGTCTTTTGGATCTCCCTTATCCTGAGGTACTGTGGAGGTAGAGACCAAGATTTCCGACTGCTTGTCTTGGCAGAGGCCTCACACTTCAATAATTTTTCCTTTCTAACATTTCCTAACTATTGTTTTTCCTAAGAAGATACAACATGGGAGCAAGTATTGTGGGAGATTACTTCTCTACCTCACCTAAAGTTTTTGGTTTGGGTTTTTTTTCGAGGGGTTTTCTGTTTTGGTTTGGTTTTTTTCAGACACTTCATGAGGAAAAAGTGGTACAAATTTGCATTCCAAGGAATATATCTGTATATACATACCTGAAGCTGGAAATGAAATGCTTTTGTTCAGTCCCAGTTCCTACCTTCATCTCCCTCTAGTGCATAATTAACCCAAGGGTGGGAGGGAAGATTGAGAATAATATGGAGCTGATTCACCTTCTACACTCACTAGCAAAAATAGAGATATTACTGCATGCATCAGTGGAATTGAAGAAGAAATTAGTCTGAGATCACTTGTAAACAGATCCAGTCAGACATGACTGTTGCATGAATGGGAATGCATAAATTAAGCTTTGCCAAAGGTTACAAGTAATTTATAGTTTTGGCTTTCAGGAAGCTCCAAGCATGACGCTATTTACTTGCATTGTTTATTGAACAAGTATATTTACCAGGGAAGTCACAGCATCTAAATGCTACCTTGTCCCTTGAGGATAGCTTGCTTGATGAACAAGTCTGTGATGTCATAGGCCAAACACTGCCTTTGAAGTTGGAAAACATCAGTTGATTGATGCTTGTCTGAAGAGCTGTCACAGGGAACATGGAAGAAAGAAGAATTGTCATAACATGCCTAATACTGAAAATTGATGTGTCTCTTTCTCATAATTTCCAAACCAGTAAACTGAAAGCTGCTTGATGACAAAGCATTTAAATATGGGGTTTTTTCAACACATGTGTGGAAATAACTGATGACTTTGATTTAAAGAATAATGTTAATAAGTAAAATAACTAAAAGAAGTGCAAAATAAATATATTTGGATCCCTTTGATCCCTGGCACTCAATGGCAAATTCCACAATTCAGACCTGTGGGGGGTGTTGATTAAGAGCATACCTCAAATTATTCCTTGGATATGAAGCCATATCAGGGGATGGACAGAAGACCTAGCTAGTGGAAGCAGTAGTTTAGATTAAAAAGATAGTATTCTTCCCTCACACCTCACAGCTTTATGCTTAAGAGATCTTGTGCTTTCTTATACATAGGGAGAAACAAATTGTGATCATGTGTTAACCCCACCAAGTAATCATGGCTAGCACTCTTCACCTTTGAGCAATTACACTGACCAGATTTCAGCAAGATGTGAAGTCTGTCTCTGAATTTCCCCTCTGATCTCCATTTCTTGTCTTCGGACCCCTCCTTCCTGCCCCCCATTTGCCATATTCTTGACTTGATGGTCTTCAAGCCATAAGGTTGGCTGCCTCATTATTTGCTTTGACTTCACTTAGTTATGAACTCCACTGATAGAGTTGAGTTTGCACTGAACTCTCACCATCCTTATTTTCTGACTCCTGTAACACTACATTTAAATACTTTCTCCTTATCTGCAGTCACAGTTAGGCAAAAATTGGTTCTCTACTGCAGTGATCTCATCTCCTATCTGGAACAGGGGGTTTACATTTCATGTGCAGCTGAAAAGACCCATGCATGAAGTCAGTTAACTTGCAGTTCTCTGGTGCAGGGAGCAAGATGAAGGAGAGCATCAGTTAGCCATTGTGGGGCAGCACAAGGAAAAGCACAAGGGAGATACGCTGGCAAAGCAGATCCCATTGTCAAAGTAAATGAAGCTCCTTCACACAAGTGAGAGGAAGGAGACCTGGCAGTAGGCCAACTGTGTGGAAGTCCCTTGTCTATGCAGCCAAATTAAACCCTGTAAGTAAGGTTTTCTAGAGCATAACTTTTTGCCTAAAGAGACTGCGTGTCCATTATGTCACAGCATCTCTGCAGCACTTGCCAGCACTGACTGGAGGTTACAGGTCAGGAACCTTCACTGCTCCTGTCGCAGCTGCTGCCACATTACAGAACACATCAGCAGCAAATGGAAGACAAAAATTATGTGCTGCTTTACGTAAAGTCTGTTGCCTTGTGCTAGATGAGGCCATGCTTTTTATGTGCTCATCCTCTCTGTCTCTTCTTTAATAGCAGAAGAAACATGCTGCTGGAAACATTGTCATAAATCTTACTGCAGTCATTGAGGAATGAGAGCTGATGTCATGTTGAGCTGAATGTTTACAGTCACATAAACAACAGGAGGAAAACTTATCTCAGGGCAATGAATTGAATTCATCCCTGAAAAATACAGCGGCAACTCAATTAATGAGTTTTTAAGGTATTTAGCTAGTGACAGATGGATAGACACAATTTCTACTATACTCAGCACTGAGCTGGGTCCTTGAGAACCCTATCTGACATGAGTCTACACATGTAGAGTGATGGAGAGACTACATCTGTGGACAGTAGAAGAGCTACAGACATCACCTCTCTGGACTTCTGTAAGGCCTTTGACAACATTCTTTCTCTCTAAATTGGAGGGACATGGATTTGATGGGTGGACTTTTGGGTGGGTGAGGGTAATGGTCAACACCTCAGAGTCTCAATGGACATCAGTCCCTCAAGGGTCTGTACTGGGACCTGGGACCAGTCTTCACTGTCTTCATCACTGACATAGACTGTGGGATCTGGTGCACCCTTAGCAAGTCTGCAGACAACACCAAGCTGAGTGGTGAGGCTGGCACGCCTGAGGGATAAGATGCCATTCAGAGGGATCTGGACAAGTTTGAGATGTGGACCCATGGGATCCTCATGAGGTTCAACACAGTGAATTGCATGATCTGGCATTCACTGGGCTGTGCTGAAATCAGCAGACTGTGAAGTACAGTGAGGCACAGGCTGGCTACCAGCATTCATGACATCAGGTGCACTGTGGCTGGTACAATAAATGAAGGGAATTAGGAGAAGCAGAAATGACGGCTGCATGATGTTATCTGCAAGAGAGCTGGGGAAGCAGACGCAGTGCAGCATGCAACACTGCCATGCTGCAGCCCCAATCTATTCACTTGAACCTTCTTCCTCACTTGTCATTGCTTTGCTCACCCAGCAGCTCCCTGAAAGCATGGATGACCACAGACTCTGGACAAGAGGCAACTGATTCAGTTCATGTGGTGTGTATTACAAGTTTCTGGTGCTGTTATTCTGAGTCTGCTCTGCAGGAGCAAGCTCAGGTAAACCATACATGATCCAAGACCCTCAAAATAAAATTTGAGGTTTGCATGTTGTCCTGGACTTTGTCACTGCGATGACTCTTATTTTTAATAAGTTGGCAAGCCTACAAGTCAGGTATTATTGACTGATTTGTACCGTGTATGGACAAGGAGTGTGTGTGCGAGGGAAATGGGAAAAAATGGAGGCAGGGAGGCTAGGAAGAGTTCAAGGGAAAATAATTGCCTCTACTTCACATGCCATGTCATCAACCTGGCATCAGCGAAGTTGCTTAGACAGGAGGCATGTCCTGGCCTCTTAAAAAGAATTGAAATGTTGCCTTATCTTTCCTTCTTTATTATTTAAAAAGCCAGAAACGTTCATTTCTTCCACCTCGGAGGTGTCCGCAAGCCTCCCCTCAGCTGGTTTCTCAGTGCACAAAAGGATGCAAAATAACAGCTCAGAGAGCCGCTGGGAGGAGCTTCTTTCTCAATGGTTTTTGACTGTTCCAAAAATAGCAGCCGCAAGCTGTGTATTCTCCCGGGAGGCATTCCTGCCCGCGCTCCACTCACTGCGGCAACACAGGGCAGCTCGGGAGCCTCAAAGCACAGTTTCTAAAATGAAGCTTTTCCTGCAGTTTTCCCAGCACACCTTGGTGCCCACAAGGAGTGTGTGCAAGGTGAGCTCTCACTGCCAGCAAACTCCACTTCTTCATCCTGTGCAAGAGGCAGAAAGGGCAGAGCCCTGACCCTCTCTCGGGGGACTTTGTCTTTCATTGGCCTCTTCCCTCTAACCAGATCAGAGCTGTACAAAACTGCAAAAAACTGATTTTAAGCCTGACCATGAAGTCTCAGCCCATCTGAAGGGAAGGGAAAGTAACAGAAAATGTGAAATCAGGGGGCTATTTATCTGTAGCATTTTGATAGTCAGTTTTGATCACAGATGACACATGCCCACTGACATGGATCTTTCCCACTGTGGCCAAGATTCAGAGGACTCTGCCACAACCTTTAAATTAAATGCAGTTTTTTATACTGGAACACAATTATCCTATTAAATGCATCCAATGAAAGAATAAACCAACCACATGCCATACACATCTGTTTAAATTCTCATCCATCAGTCTCATCCAAGAGGCACAATGAGCACTTTGCCAGCTAATTAGAGACCAAATATCATTCTGGAATTACCCATCTATGGATTTTAAGTACTGAATGAACTCTGAGAAAATGGTTAACAACCAGCACCTAAAACCAATAAAGTCCACTGATAAATCATTCGCTATTAGTTTCTTGCTCAGCATTATTATAGGGCCAGGGACAAGGAGTTGGGAAATGGAAATAATTACTAGACAAATTTTACAATAAAATATTTTTTACCTGAAACCTATTTTGGAATGTCTTAACGATGGGTCTATCCAGGGAGTAGATTTTGCTAAGTACACTCTGTGAGAACTTTGATTTTTATGGCATTCTAATGTGACTTTAAAGCTCATTAAAGCAGATCCTTTTGTGCTGCCAGCAACAAATGCCTTGATGTTAAGTGTCCCCTGGAGTCCACAGTTCAGATAAGTGCTGTTGTTTTTCACTAAACTCAGCCTCTTGAGCTACCAGCTCCCAGAATAAAACAGAAGCTTGCACCCAGCAGTAACCCAGAAGCCAGATTTCTAGATAATGTGCTTGCAGCAAAGACATGGTCCTTTTCGAGCAAAAATGCTTTAGAAATTAATGGCAGAAAATAAGCATCTGTGTTGCCTGCTGCCCAGACTGTAACACAGAATATGTGCAGGGCATTTCTTAAAATCATTTCTTCCCTCCTTTATTTACCAAGAATTCAAGGGAGAAATATCCAGGTAGTTATAGTTGCTTGTTTATTTACAGTGCAGTGATGACTGCATGTTTAAAAAATCACTATTAAATTTGAAATATAATTCCTCTCTTAAAAAAGCCCAAGTCTTGGAGTCTCTGTACTTGATCAATGACTCCACATCAAATCTGTCCAATTTGCAAGTAAAATCGATTTGGTCTTATTGCTAACTGACAGAATATTCAGCAGAGGATTGCGAAGTCAAGTTGGTTGGGTTTTATTGACCTGTAAAGCATCTACTAGTAAAAACAATTTTGGGTACAAAAGCTAGAATAGATTGCAATGCATTCTCCTGTAGCATATGAATTTTCTATGGAAATTAACAGAATTAAACTTCAGGAGCTGCTTTACCAATTTGAAATATGTCAATATAGGTAGGCAGATCAGTTGAGTCAGCAAGGATGTTAGGGTTTCTCTATCCATAACTGCACTAGAATAATTGCAAATTTGATTATTGTATAAACTGCTATCCAAATAAGGATTTTTCATTTTAGTTAAAACATTGTGAATGCCTGAAAAATAATTTCAGCCAACATTTATAGAGAAAATTTTCACAGGTGAAGTTGTAAACTCCAACAGCTCTCAATCTCAATGAAAATTAGATATCTGCACCGATTTACCCTGTAATTCTGTAAAACATTTCATCTTGCCCTTACTATTAAATCTGGCAGCCAGTACTACTCTTTTAACCTTTGTAGGTGCAAAGGACTGCTTGAGTCAGCAAAAACCTTTAATGGGAGCAACAAGACCTTTCTTTCATTGCACATACTGCAAAATGGAAAAGGTGCCCTCCCTCCAAAAGTGGGAGTTATTTTAGCTTTCACCTCAGGCAAACAGTGGTGTAAGCATCTCTCTGATGTGCAGACAACTTGGCTACCTTCGCAGGGTTATTCATGCTGTGTGGGCTCTGGTGTGGTCCCAGAGTCAGGACTCTGCTCATCTTTAGGTGTTCTGCATAGGGAAAGACCACATAGGCTGTGGGCAATGCAATGACACCACCAGCACATGTTGGCACAGCTCTGGGCTTGCTTTTGGCCGTAGCCAGCTAGCCACATTTAAAGAGATGTTCTCATGAAGTTTCTTGATCATTTCATAGAAGAGAAATCACTTTGGATTTTATCTTAGAAAGGGAGCACACAGGAGACAACACATTAATCATATTTAGAAGGTACCCAGCTAAGGTCTGGCCACTGGTGTGGAAAATATCTTTAGCAGCATTTCCCCTAAAAAGTTAGTGAACCTCTTCAGGAAATGAATAGTTGGAGAAAGCTGTGATGATTTATGGGCTGTGCACAGCCGTGAGAAGATATTTCAGTTTGAAGAATAGTTTTGGAGTGTCCATTCCCATCCATCATACCAGATTCCCTTAATTTATAAGTGACTCTGAAGACTATAATGCTGTGGGATCCTAGACATCTGAGTGACTCTGTCCATGCAGGCATGTGTCAAAACAACCCTCATATCCTCTGACTGCATGCTGTGCTACCAGGCAACCCCCAGCAGCTGGATTTGGGAGCTCCCTGTCACCAGAGCCACCCCAAGGTGTAACTCCTAGTCTTTAACAGGCATTTGGAGCACAGTGCAACAGCATGGATGTTTTCCCTTCTCAGGATTGCTCTTGACATCTCTGGAAGTGTTCAGAGCAGACCAAGACATGCCTTTTTCCATTGGACAATAAAGCTGCTCTTGCTCCCTGGTCACCCTTCACAGTTATGGTCCTGAATGTTGACTAGAAGCATTTAGATGTCTTCCAAGTGAAGAGATATTCCAGTGGAATTTCAAAAATGCAAATGCCAATGCTCCTGTAGTAAGCAATATTGCACAATGACTATCCCCACTGTAAAGCTAAAATGAGAAATAGTTTACAACCAGCTTTAAGTACTGCCTTTCCCAAAATCATCTTACAATTGCCAACAGGGCAGCTCTTGTTATGGCTGTATTGCAGAGATGCAGCTCACCTGGTCTGTTTGGATTGTGAAGTTCCCCAGCTGCACAGAATTCTGCATATTCCCCATCTCAGTACTTTGGCACGTGTTCCTACTCAAGTCAGACACAAAAATTAAGCAAAGGAGCACACAGACCCCTGAGAGGCCTGATCAGATCAGCACATTCTCTCACAGAGTGCCTAAGGGGCCAACAGCCTGCTCACAAAGTGCAGGTGTAAGTGCTTAAAACACACAGGGAAAGAGAGACATGGCAGTCTATCACATTTTATGCAGAAGACTCATGTGAGAGACCCCAATGTGCCTGCCCTGATTAGGCTGTGAAAACCATTCTCTCCTGAAGTATGTTTTGGGAGTCCCTTTGGCTGACCTGAACACAGACCTCCTGCAACCTCATTAACCCTTCAGCTATGCTAAAAAAAATCATCACTATCTCTTCAAGAACAAGACTTGTTATTTTCCCACTACTGATTATAGGGGGATACATCACACACACAAAACTTCAGCAGAACAGAAATAAATGTAAGACCTTGAACATAAGGGCAGAATGAGAAAACATATATTTTTCTTAATTGAATAATAGGACCATTAGCATTAAAACAGCATTACTGTAGACATTAATACATTAGGGTTTAAAATGTCTCTGTAATAAATCACAAGGGTATTTTAGATTAAGATGTGCTTGCAGACAGTAAATCTTAGAACTACTTGCTCTTGTGACTGGTACTATGGATCATACAAAAGGGTAAATTTAAATGTGCTAATAACTCTTGCAATACAATAGTCAGAGAACAGACTACAATACAGGGTATTACTATTGGCTGTAACCTACAAATTCATATGGAAAGCGTATGGTTCAGTGACAAAAACATTATTCCTAAAAGCTAAGAAAGAGAGAATATAAGACCCTTAATTTTTCTTTTTAAATCACAAACACAGAATCCTGCTCCTTGAAGGATGAGTTTGGAGCCCTGCCAAGTGGGTATTCACGAACTGGAATGGGAAGGAGGAAGGGAGCATGGAGGAAGCAGAGTTACCAGAGGCCTGGGAGAGCATGGCTGCCTAGAGAAGGACTAGAAAGCAGTGGGACTGGATTCTGTGGAAGGGGAGGAATGCTGGGTTCTTTCTGTCACTATAACATGTCCACAAAATGTTTGCTTCACGCACTTCAGTTTTCTGGTGTGCTGGGTAAGCTTCAGCCCTACAGGCCTGGCTGGAGGGATGTGCTGCTCTCTCTCTCTCTCTCAAGAAAAAAAAAGAAAAAAGCTTTACCGGGGAAAAAGGTTTGGATTGGATATTAGGAAAAATTCTTTAGTGTAAGAGTGGTCAGGCATTGGAACAGACATCTCAGGGAAAGTGGTGGCATCACCATCCTTGGAAATGTTCAAAAGGCATGTGGATGTGGCACCTGGGGACATGGTTTAGTGGTAATCACAAAAGTGCTGGGTTAACGGTTGGACTCGATTATCTTAAAGGTCTTTACCAACCATAATGATTCTGATTGTTGTTGCTGGACTTTTTTTATGGTTTTTTTTTCCCCACCTCTTCTTCCCCATCCCAATTTCGAACTGAACTATACAGTATCAACCATCTAGTGAAGCAAATTTGTTTTACATCTATACACTTTATCAAAAGTCAAAGAATAATTTGAATGGTAATACAATGCTTATTCATAAATAAATGCACTATCTGACATTATGTCTAACTATGTATATGTACAGGTATTTCAATTATGCAGCAAATATAATTTGAACCTCTTTTGTGTGTGTGTGCGTATCAACTCATCAATTCAGTGGTCTTTAGCATGGATGCTTCCAGTTTATGAGCAATATACACATTTGCAAGGGAATAGTTACAACCACAATTATAAGTTATGGATGGTAGATGAACCATAGTTATTCTTGCACTGATTCCCCACATAAACAGTATTAGCAACATTTCAAATAGTGGTTGCGCAGAATGTATCCTTCTCTTCTTTATTTGCATTTAATCAGCATTCCTAAGGCTGATTTAAATCATGTCACACTTACAACTTCATAATGTGGGGAGGGGGGAAAACCTAGCTTTTATATTTAATGATAACACATTATTTTACATTCTTCCCTGCAAGGATGAAGAAACATTCCTGTCAATGGTTGCAGAGGCTGCTGAGATGCTCCTGCTGAAAACTGCTGGGTGAGCTAATGAGGAAATCAGCTGATCTAAAGAGTTGCTCCTTGAAAGCCCTTGATGCAATCAGTACAAAGGCCTAAGCTGTGCTTCACTCTGCATTATCCAGCAGTGCTGATGGCCACAAGCTGCACCTACAGTCAATAAGCAGAAACTATATGTGTGCTGTCATTTCACCTCCACAGGCTCAAAGGAGGCAGAGGGAGCCCCCAGACCCAATCTTCACCTTGATTCTGAGAGCACACTATAAAAATGGTATAACTTTCTCTTTTGTAATCCTACAGTTATGGACCAGATGTGCACCCAGCTAATTTACTGAAGGCTGAAAATGCCTATAAATCACAGCATCCAGTAGCTTCACCAGAAGCTAATCCAGGAGGGAGTACTGGGATTCAGGGAGCACAGCCGTGCAGCAGAAGCCAGGCTGTTGTGCTGGGATGTGAGGATAGCCTGGTTATCCTTTCTGATGCATAACCAGTGTTGGCAACTCAGAGCTAGACACACCAGTCCTATGTTCAAGTCTTCTGAGAAGAGTATTCTACATTAAAAGGTATGGTTTACTCTGTGCAGATCTATTCAGAAATAATTCCAAGTGTTCTAAGCAGCCAAATATTCAAAGTACCTGAGCCTGCCTGTCCCTTTTGAATTCTAAGAATTTACATTTGGTTATTTACCTTGATAAAAGTAGGTCTGAGAAAACTAGGCTCATGGGAATAGGGAAGAGCTCTTGTTTGGTAACACTGTCTTCCAATAGAAAGAAGCAGATCTGTTCAAGGAGCGTGGCATTTTCTCCTCTCATTTGCAGTAACACCTGCATTGGAACTCATTGTGGATGGATATTACTGATTCTTATCAAGTTGCCACTCATTTGTCACAGAGTGATGGCATTGGAAAAAAGATGCAACACATTGCCTACTTCAAAATGCCAGTCTTTCCCATCTTAGGAGCTGAACACTGTTATGCCATAATTTATCTCATCAAGTGTGACTGAGTTCCATTCGTTCTGGACAGCACCCATTTCATAGCCAGTTTGGAGCAGCCACTGCTCAAGTTCAGACATCCCAACAGTGAGATGATTAGTAGGCAGCAGCATAACTTCATGGAAGAGCAATTGCATGCTTGCATTAGGCTGTTAAAATTAGCCAGATTTTGGCTTGCTTTCACCTGAATTACATTTTTTTAGTAAATGCTTCTTAATTTCGTCCCCAAAAGAACAAAATCAGCTCAAGGAAAAAAAGGGAGAAGCAGAAACAACATAATCTCTATTTCTTCATCTGCCTTCTCTTTTCACCCCACTGTGGACAAAATTAAAATGAAGCAGGACTGCTGTTCTGGGGGACCTAGACAGCTTGGAGGAAGGCAACAAGGGCAACATCCTGAAATGCAACAAGGACAAATACAAGTCCTGCTCATTGGAAAGAAGAGACCTTGTCAACCACACAGGCAGAGGGCTGGCAGGCTGGCAGACTCCTCCATTACAGTCACCTGACTCATGGTAGGAGTTCATGCAGCACCACACATGCTGGACATGCAGCACAGCACAAGCCATAGCCCTGCACACCCAGGAGAGCCCTGCATTCACATCAGCTCACTTTAAACACACAGGCAAAACCTGACAACCCTGGCACAGACTCTCTCTCCATGACTCCCCACGACACAAGGAGAGCACCACACTGCCACTGCTCCTTCATCTTTTATAGGCCTGTCACCTTTGTACTGCAGCTTCCACTTACAAGGACATTCTTTTTTTGTCGTGTGACGTGGATGGATTGTTTAGCAGTGCCTGCTCTGACATACAGAAACCTGTCCCTGTGCAGCTTGTAGCTCCACTACAGACTTCCTTGAGCAGAGTGGCATGAAATGCTGTGATCAGACAAGTTTGTCACAAATTAAAAATTCAGATGCTCTCAGCAACTAGAAGTGTCAAATCCTCTTTCCACTTTCTTTTTTAATGGAACACTTGGAATTTTTTTTACAGAAACAAAGTTTCTGAGCCCATCTCTAAATATATTTTCTCAACTGTTGAAAAAGATACTTAACTGCTCCTATTGATATGAAAGCTGTTTTTACTGTTAGGTTGTTTGTCTTTTTGCTTTTGATCAAACCCATATAAATTAATTTTAGTGATTTTTCACTTAGGCCGTGAATACAAAAAATGAGCTGTTTCCACAATTCTGCCCCTCGGGAAAACAACAGCAGTTTCCTTCTATAGCAGGAATTGACCACCAAATTTTCACACTCCAGTTAACTCCCACCAGAGTTAAATGAAAATTGATTTTTCTCTCGCTCCACTGCCTTGCCATGTTACCTTCCTGGATTTGCTTGGCAGCATAAAGAAGCTGTTCAAATTTAGTTGCAATCGGTGACTTAGGAAATTGCTTTATGATGCAACACTTACAGTTCCCCTATTCAAGCTAGTTACCTACCTGGACTTCATATCTGCAAAGCCCAAACATTCATAACTGCTCTTTGGTTGATATAAATTGAAATAACTTTAGGTCTGTCTGTCAAGCAGATAGGGCTCTGCTGATGTACTGCGCTCAGAGACCAGAAGGTACCAGGAACTCCTTGGCTAGGAAACACTTCAGAAAGGGTTTCCTGACAGATTCATGGGGAAATTGAAGTTCTTAACCAGTTTTGCCCATGTTACATCTACTATCCAAAGCTATTATCTCTGCTTAACACAGGAGTGGATGAAGAAATGTTTGACTCTACATCCTTTTGAATTGCTCACTGTCTCCCAAAGCTGCCTCCTTGCTGCTGCTGATCCCAGTCAGAACTGACCTCTTTGCATGGCTGACCTGTCCAAGGACAAGGCAGTGGCCATCATGTCCAGCCTTACAAATGCATTCCTAAAACCAATGTCCACGTGTCTGTCCTGGTGTCCCCGGTGTGAAAAGGCTTCCTGAAGAAGGCAGATGATAATTTCAGCCTATAAAAGGAGAGGTCCTTCATTTCCTCACAAAAAAAAGAAAGAAAGTAGAGAACGAGGAAGCTATAGCTGTTTTTATGCTATGCTCCTTCGCATCACCAACCCAATGTCAGGGAAACACAAAATCATGGCTTTAAGCTAATAAAAACTGTAGTAGGTTCAACTCATACACCTGCCATTGAATAACGTGATTCTTGGCCCTGCTGAATAAAATCCCACTTATTCAAAAGGGAAATGGGATCACTGGTTAAGATATTGGTCTTAAGAGATTTCAGTAAAAGCCACATAACCATCCTATCTGCGCCTTACTGATCACCTCAACCAACACTCTCCTGAAATCCAAACTGCATCAATATGAAATTCACTCCCAGGCATCAGTTTTGAGCACATTCTGAAAAAAAAATGTTTAGCCTGATCTGCTTATGAGTGGAGCCCCATAGTCATCCTTCCTCATCATTTAGGTGCCCAGAAGTGTCCCAGGCTTTATGTAGGATGCAGGCTGCTGACTCACCCATTAGGCAAAGCAGACAGTATGGTAAGTGAGGATGTACCCTGTATTTTATCTAGCTCTCAGGCATTTCTGAGAACAAAAGGAAGTCTGCAAGCCCAGTCTTTAGCTCCCCTATGGATAGAGTTGGCAGACAGGAGGGAAATATCCCATGTACTGCCAGATGGGTATAATTCTGATTTAGAACTCACAATCCTAGACCCATATTAACCTTTTTCTGAGTAAGTATTTTGTCAGCCATAGGAACTTCTGTAATAGAAGTAGTAACAAAACACTATCTCTCAGGAATATGAGAACAGCCAGTTTTAAAGTCTTTAAAAGACTTTTCAGCTGAATCATCCGCACACATGTACCTTTCCTGGTTTTCAAGGAAGCAACATGCAAATTACTAAAGGTATTACAAAGGCATTGAATATGAGTTAAAAGGATTTGCCTTAGTTGAAAACAGGTTTACAGAATAGTCTGAAATACTTAGGAGTCTAGGACCTTCTCCTTTGCAAATGTGAGTGATTCACATGAACACTGAGACTATGCTTTGCTCCAACCTCTTTATCAACTCATGATCACTTTGTTCAGAGTCAACAACAGGAGAAGTCCACCTTTTCTCCAGGGGGGCAATTTATAAAAGTAAACTTGCAAAAGTTTTTGCTCTTCTTAATTGTTTTTTTCACGCTAAATTACATGAGCCTGCAAAGAAGATAGTAATCATTAAAACTCTGAGATGGAGAAGAGGCATTAGATTTAATCCCTTCTCATATCAAATTTCTGTACTGTATATTTCCTAAGTGATTCAGTGCCAGGTGATAAGCTTTACTTGTCAGGTTGAGTCTCATCATCAGGAAATTTATTATAGAAGCTTCATTTTCCATTCCTTAACTTAATCCTATTACTCCTTAATTTAATCCTATTACAAGCAGGATTGTTGCTGCTAGCCATGTCCACATATCAGCACTGAGATGAAGAGTTACTTTAGAAACTCAAATAATTTTATTACAAGCCTCAGAGCAGCACAATTTCTAGGTTGTGTCTGTTCCAGGGGGTGATTCATCTCATGCATGGAGAGCTTGGCACACTAATGCTAGTTTACCTATGCCTGTTAATTGGTGTTCATCAATTAGGATTGTTTAAGTAAATTTTCTGACCCTACAGGAGGGACCAGACCTGGCACAGAACATCTACAATCATAGCAAAATAAAGCAAAATTGCTTCTTTGCACTCCTTTAGAACATTTCAGAAATTCCCAATGGGCTTGCTCTAGCTCTGAGGTATGATCTTCGGTTAATAGCTTTGATTAAGGCAAAGGAGGAAAAGGAAAGAGAAATCAGAACAGAAATAATATCTGGGATCAAAACAATCCTCTCTGCAGCTTTATTTCACTGTTCTGTGTAATTTCCAGTTGCTCCTGAGAGGCTGGCTGCTTTTCCATAACAAAGCTTAAACACATATATTGTGTATATAGACACAGATACAGATAAATATATATTACACACAGGCTATTAAAATTGCAGATCTGAGCATATGCAAGTACCATAATGCCAGATTTAAGGTTACCCTGCTCATGCTGTGCCTGTGCTATGACTCAGCTCCAAACGACAAGATCACATGGTATTTTCCTACAGACCTCTGCTCATTCAGTGCTTAAGTCTGTATCTCCATGGTTCACCAAAGCGTGGGTTAACCCCTCCACTTGCAGAGCTGTGATGAACTTGTAGATTCTTCGAAATTCCTTGTTATAAAATATAAAGGAGAAAGCGAAGGATTTGACCCAAGTATATGCGCTGCCAAAATTCCTATGTTGTTTCAAGGTGTGGGAGTACCAGAGCTGCCTGCTCAGAAAGATCTGAACCATTCTGCCTTAAGTTTTCAAATTCAGCCATGAACAGATTTTCCAACTTGGAATACTTCAGCCCAAAGGATTAAGTTGTAGTAAGGAAAGAGATATTATACCATGAAGTGATCAGACCCTGGCACAGGCCACAGAAGGGTGCTGTGCTACTCTCATCTTTGCTGCAGAGCAACTACAGACTTCTGACCAGTGTCATGCCCTTGTTTCATCAGTTCCTCTCTCTGTAAATGGTACAAGCAGGCAGCGTTTCCGCTCTGCTCCTGACAAAAGACCTCCTCTGTTTTACAGAGCCACGCCCAAAGCTCTGGTTTTATGGAAAGGAGTCTGAACTCAAGCCTGCCCCAAATCAGTTTTCTCTTGGCATCCCCTTATACAATCTTCTTCACTTTTGATCTTGAGCATCAGATTCTCTCTCACAGATGTAGGCTAGAACTGAAAATCTACCAAACATTTATTCAGAAATAATTCTCTTGCCACATCAAACCTGGGAGGTTTATCATTGAATCCTAAAATGGTTTCAGTTCAAAGACACCTTTAAAGATCACTAATCCAACTGCCCTGCCAAGGGCAGGGACACTTTTCATTAGACCAGGTTGCTCAAAACACCATCCAGCCTCAACTCCAATATTTCCAGTGATGAACACCTTGAACATCTTATGTAAGTCTTAACTAGAATGGTCCATTGGGGTCAGAGAGAGTTCACTTTTGCATATTACCTGTAGCTACTGAGAAACATTTCATTTCTGAGAAAGGGAAAAGAGATATCCTAAGGGAGTCTGAAACTCTGATGCAGCTCTGACCTTGAACTGGTGGCTGAGAGGCCATTTCTTCATGGTTGGATGTGCTCCTCATATCCTTGGCCATACATAAGTGGTGTTGATAGGAATTAGTTGTGCACCTCTCTCAGAATAACTTTTTCATGTACCCTGTAAATTGAGACAGCAGTTACTAGGTGCTTCATAGCTTCAAGCTCTTCAAAAACCTGTATTTTTTTCGTTTTAGGAGTTGAGATTGCAAACCAGAAAGGGCAGGTGACTGTACATTTGAATTTTTAATACTCAAATTTCCATTTGGCTTGGACAGGGAAGCTGAAATAGCCAAAACCTGGTTATTTAAAAGACTTACAACTTCCTCCTATAAATCTTATCCTTTGTTGGGACAAACCTATTGCCCTTAGCTTGAGAAACAGCGTAACAACCTTGTCAGGAAAATCAATTTCATATTCTGCACAGCTGTTACCTAAAGCTAGTAAAACTGTTGAAAAGGTTTAAATTTGATTGATTGCTGAGGAATCAGCATAACATTGGAGAGAGGAACTTCTGCTCCTTTGGTAGAATAAAACCCAAATCCGTAGCATTTGCTTATTCATCCCCATTTACAATCCCTGTATCAAACCAGCCTGGAGGTCACCAATGTACAAAGCCTTTGTTCACCTGGTTTATGAGATTGTGGCCAGGAACAAAACAATTTTTATTCATGAACGGTAACAACAGAGGGGAGAAATTTCCTCTTGGGGAAAACCATCAAAACTTGAATGATATCAGCAGAGATTTGGTTTGATCTGAATTTCAACTAGCATAAAGCACTTTGGAGGTTGCTGCCAAATGAGTCTGATAGTTTTGCAGTAAACCCACTCTTAATTTATAGCCTTGCTAATGGGAACTGAATTTACCTAAATGTGTGTTTGTTTGTGTCATAAAGTCAGAAACTCTGTCATTCAGCTATCTACTGAGCAAAAGTGACTCCTGGGGACTGAAGGTCAGGCGTGGGCTCTCTTACTCTGGCAGTTTAGACATTTCCTGTTTAATTAAGTTTTGTGTGAGATGACAGAGCTCCTCAGTGTAAACTTCAGTACCTGGAACAGGGAGAAAAAATGACCTCATCTAACTCCATTATGCAATGGCCCATATGACTCTCTGCAGTCATTTCTGACGGTCTGTGGCATTTAGCAGTTGGCTGCAGCATGTCTAACCATTACAGAATTGCTGAGAAGACAAATGTCCTTACAGGCAAATGTAGTTAACAGCACGATGGGTTGCAGGGCAGATGGATGAAATGAGCATCTAGAAATGAGCAGCTGCTACAGTGACATGTCTCCCTTGACACAACCTCACCAAACCAGGATGACTGTACCCTCTGCATGTGAGGGAGCTCTAAGTGGAGATGTTGCCATGTCTCCACTTGTCTTGAAGCAAGCAGTGTACCCTTCTGAAGCTCATCTGTTAAATTTTTTAAGATCCCAGCTGGATTTACATTAACTTGCAAAGAAATATATTTGCTCTGTTTCCTGGCTTATAAACATTTGACCACTTTGTGAAAAGCTCTTAGTTCTGGAATAACTTATTCAAGCAAGGTCTGTGCAAACAGTGGTCTGCAAGCTGTTCCTGTGATACAGAGCACTGGGGTTGAGTGGGTGCTGTTCGTGCCTACATGGCAGTGCATCAATGGTCTATGTGGTCTCAAAACACTAAAACCCCACTGTGTAATCTAAGGCAAAGTATTTTGGACTCCATCAGAATTTCTGAGCAACATCAGGAGACTTGAAAAACTGTCTTCCTGGGAGCTGTCAGCCATTTCCATAATAAGTCATAAAAAAGATCACAGTGACTATTATGAAGTTGTTTGTGATGTTGTGCCAGCTTCTCTGGAACATCTGTGTCCTGCAGGATCTTTGCTAGACAAGATGGGCTGGGATGGAGCTCCCTTTTTTTCCTTACAGCCTGTGTGGAGCTATGCTTTATAGCTGTGGTTGAAATGTTGTTGATAACCCAACAATGTTTTGGCTATTCCTGAGCAGAGCTTACAAAGCATCTGTGGTTTTCTTTCTTTCCTCCTCTGCCCACCTCACCCAGCAAGTTGGCTGGGGATTGGCAAGGGGTTGGGAGGGAACCCAGCCAGGACAGTTAATTCTAGCTGACAACAGGGGTATTCCTTACCATATGGCATCATGCTTAGCAATAAAAGCTCAGAGGAATGAGGAAGAAGGGGGCATGTTAAGAATAAATTCTTCATTGTGAGGGTGGTGAGGCACTGGAACAGGTTGCCTCATCCCTGGAAGTGTTCAAGGCCAGGTTGGATGGGGCTCTGAGTAACCTGATCTAGTGCAAGGTGTCCCTGCCCATGGCAGTGTGTTGGAGCTAGATGGTCTTTAAGTCCCTTCCAACCCAAGCCAGTCTGTGGTTCTGTGATTCTGTGATGCTATATTTGTGGTAATGGCATTTGTCTTCTCAGCTAAAGCTGAGGTCCTCCTTGCTAAGAAGTAGCAAAACATTTGCCCACCAGTGGGAAGTAGTAATAAATTTTTTTTCGTGCTTTGCCTGTGTATGCAGCTTTTGCTCTCCCCATTGAACTATCGCTAGCTCAAACCACAAATCTCTTCACCTTCTTTCTGTTTTCTCCCCATCCCACGAGGGAGGGGAGTGAGCAAGCAACTGGGTAGGTGTCTAGCTGTTAGCCAGGGTCAGCCCACAACAATCTGTTCCAAGCACAGCATGGGGCGCGAGATACCAGCTTTGATTTGAGTATACTACCAGCAGTTAGAGTTGTTAACTGGCAGGTCCTGTGCTGGCCATGGAGCTGGTGTTCTTCACTGTATATTAGAGTCTGAGGCTGCTTCTGCTGTTTGCTGTGGTGCTTTACTTCCCTATGCCTGGACACCTTTTGATAAAGGCAATGGCCATGTGCCGGGTCTGGCGTAGGGGCCGGGCATTGATGCTCCTCTTGTACTGTGTGAGCTCCCTTGCAGGAAGCATTAGGGATTTCACCTCCCTCTGCTCCTCTGGGATGGATGTGTCCAGCTCTTCCTCATGGGCTCCCAAGTTCCTTGTTGCTATTAGATCATGTTCTCTAGCATCGTTGCCCTGCTGCTGGGTGTGTGGAACCTGGCCTGGTCCTGGCACAAGAGTGAACGACTTGTCTGTGAGGTGACAAAGAAATGTGCACCAAGGTAGCCAGTCGGTGCTGGCAGGGCTTGTGGGAGGATTTGGGAAGGTGCCTAGAGAAGTTATCACCTTCAATAGCCTGAGATTTTATGCTTGAACAGGCACATTAACCTGTTGCATTGGCGCATCACTTGAAGCAAGGTGCCTTGCCTAACCCAGAGAGACCCAATCACACAGGCAGTAGATGGCAGTTCTATGAAGGGCAGAGAGAGGGTAATTCAGAAAGATGGGCAAGAGAGCATCAGGCAACACAGCACTGAAATCTCTTTTCCATAACTAATTTCTACACTGGAATTGTATTGCCTTTGTCTGCATGCAGAATCTACATACTGAGATTTCACAATGGTGAGATGCTGACACAGGGTTTGGGTTTCTCAGTACTACAAGATTCCAAAGAACAAGCAGTGGCTTCTACTAATACGAGTCAGCATGGTTGCATCGACTGCAGCCACCTCACTGACTTAGACAAGACTTAATCAAATATATCTGTGATCACTCTCCTATTATTCCTTCCCACTGTGATCTCAGTGCTATTCAAGACACCGACAAGGATGAAAATCAACATTGTGTCAACCACAGCTTCAAAGTCTGGCTGTCCACAGACCATACTCCATCCAAATTTAATTTGGTAAGATTTATCTGAGCCTGATGTAAGTAAATTAATCATGCAGCGCACTGATCTATCCTACCCCAGGCTCCTGTGCCCCACCCTGCATGTTTATTTGGAAGGTAATCTAATTTGCTGCAAATGTGCTTGTCTAGCTGCAAAGCAAACTGTGATATGTACCTGAGAAGGAAGAAAGCTTTCCAGAATGCATGGGCTCAGTGAATGCTTTTGCATGAGGAATACAGAATCTCTTGTATTGTTGTTGTTGATCTGCCCTGGAATTATTCGCCTGCTCCCTTCTCTTTGTCTCAATATATTTGTGAAGCACAGTTAAGCTTGTAAGCTCCAGTCAGTTCAGAACTGGGTAGAATGCACCAGCCCTTTCCCCTGGGCTTCCTATAAAGAGCTTAAGCAACTCTGAAGAGCTGCTGGGTAGCAACCTGCAAGGTGCCTTTGGCAAATGAGACTGAAATCCTGAGAGGTGTTTGCTAGCATAATGCTGAAGCACAAAAGCCCACTGAGTAGCCAGCAGTGGTGTAGCCCGGCTTTGTCACACAGAAGAGAGTCAGAGCACAACACATTGACTGGAGTAGTGATGGGAAAAGAGGTCTCATGTTCCTAAATATATACAATCCCAACCAGTGCTGACACAATTGGAGGACAAAACTACGATTATTAGCAACTATCCTCTAGACACAACCTGTGTTGGACCTCACTCACCTTTGCCTCCCAAGCTGTATCTTGCACTTAGGCTTGGTCTCACCAGTGTGGTAAGAGAGGGATCAGAGACAGTCCTGCTTCCCAGCAATACTCCCCTCTTACCCCATGAGGTGAAGAACAGAGCTGGGAGGGAGGCATGCTCAGAGGGGGCAGGGATGATAGATGGATGGTCTCAACACCAGGCAGAGGATGGGTCTTGTTATTTGCCCTTTTTCCAACTGTCTTATTGGTTTCAACACTTTTCTCTTGGGGGTCCACATCCACTAGCCTTCGCAGTTTTCATCTGTTTCAGAGGTGAGCCTTCTACCCTGCAGCATACTTGCAGAGTATGGCAGGGTGAAGTAATCCCTGCTGCAGACCCTGACCCAGAGAAATGGACTGACAATATAGAGATGTGTGCCTTGTGTGCGTGCAAAAGCTGTAGAATGGTCGGCTGAGAGCATATGAATAGCTGTCCTCCACTGAATGTGTGCAAATGAGAATAAAATAGAGCAGAAGGGTGAGCTGATGAGAATAGCCAGTCCCGTCGCCAGCCCGTCCGGCTGTAGGGTGCTGCCCTCCTATGGCAAACTGGGACAGCAGCCCTGATCTCCAGAGCAGCTCTCTGTACTGCTGAAACCTACCGAGCTCGGCTGCTGGCTCGGCTGACACAAATTACAGCTTCCAAACACCCAGCTTGCCATCTCGCTGTTTGTCTGAAGTAGAAAATCAGCACCCTGGGGCATTTAGCCTCTCCGCCCCGCCAGGGAAGCCTCTGTGGATGGAAAGGACTGTGCTGCTCAAGGAGCTTTTGCCATCCTGAGCCTGCGTGTGACACTGTCAGCGTTGAATAATAACATCCCTGCCGAGAGGGCGCGGATCTGCGGCTCCTCTCCCTTAGTGAAAGCTCTTTATCGCTATTGCTGGGCTTTGTTTCTAGTGTCTGTATCTTGGCAACACAGCAATTGCTGGCTCGTGGTATCACGAGAACCTCATGAAGTGCAAGTGCATGGGGCTGCATCTGGTGCGGGCAATCCCAAACATGAGCACAGACTGGGAGAGGAACTCACTGAGAGCAGCTCTGAGGAGAAGGACTTGGGGGCTCTCACTTAGGAAAAGCTGGACACAACCTGGCAATGTGTGCTCACAGCCCGGAGATCCAACCGTGTCCAGCAAAAGCAGCGAGACCAGCAGGGCGAGGGAGGGGATTCTGCCCCTCTGCTCTGCCCTTGTGAGACCTCACCCGGAGTGCTGTGGCCAGCTGTGGAGTCCTGAGCACAAGAAGGATGTAGATCTGTTGGAGCAAGTCCAGGAGAGGCCACAAAGGTGATCAAAGGGGTGCAGCACCTCTCCTAAAACAGACGGGCTGAGGGAGCTGGAGAAGGCTTCAGATATAATCCCACTGTGGCCTTCCAGCACCTTGATGGGGCTTATGAAAAAAAGGACAGAGACTTTTTGAACGGGCCAATAGTGACAGGACACGGGGCAATGCTTTTAAACTGAGAGAGGGTAGGTTTAGATTAGATATTAAGAAGAAATTCTTTACCCTGAGGGGGGTGGGTCATTGGCACAGGTTGCCCAGAGAAGCTGTGGATGTCCCATCCCTGGAAATGCTCAAGACCAGGTTGAATGGGGCTTGGAGCAGCCTGGTCTAGTGGAAGCTGTCTCTGCCCATGGAACTAGGTGATGTTTAAGGTGGTTTCCCGGCGCATCACGGAACGCAGCGGCTCCCGCTGCGCGGCGCCGGCTGAGGCTCCTCCCAGCCGCAAGGGGGCGCTGCGCCGCCGCCTCCGGCCGGGCCTGCAGGGAAACCGCGGACTACAGTACCCAGCGTGTCCCGCGGGGCCGGCCGGAAGCGGAAGGCAGCGCGCGGAAGCGGCGGGCTGGGGCGCTATGAGGGGCGCCGGGAGCAGCGCGGCGCTCCGCGCCTGGGCCGGCCCGCTCCTGCTCCCCATCCCGGCCTGGCTGCCCCCGGCTCCGCGCAGAGGTGAGAGGCGCCGCAGCGCCGTGCTCGGTCCCGCGGCCCCCAGGCGGCCCCTCGGGGTGGGCGGCTGCCGGGGTTGGGTGACGCCGGCCCGGCTGTGTGAGCGGCGCTGGGGCTGCGCAGGGCGCTGGCCGCACTCGGTGTCTGGAAGCGGCCGCGGGTGCCGTGTGAGGGAGCGCTGAGCGCCTTCCCTCGGGGCTGTGACCCTTAAGGGGTGAGTTCCACGGGCGGCAGCAGCCGGGTGAGCGGCGTGCGGGGCTGGCAGGGGTGCTGGGGACGGGAGGAGCGGTAGGAGTTACCGAGGGGGGCAGAAGGGTGTCACCGAAAGGAGTCTCAGGTTTTGTGGAGTGATTTTCTCAGCCCCGGGCTGGAGAGGAGCATTCAGTCGAGACTGCCGGAGTGGAGCAGTAGGGACAAGAGCAGCGTGGCGAGGCAACCAGAACTGTAACATCAGGTTTCCTGAGACAGCGTCTCTGCGATGAAGTTGTTCAACCCTCTGAAAAAATCCACCCGTGCGTTTAGAAGAAAAGAGCTGTGCGTTTGAAAGCTGGTACAGCTCCATGAAAACGAGTTGGCTTTCATTATGTGTGTAGTCTTCGGTGCTTCTTAGCTCTAATACAGTTATTAATTTGGATGCTGTGGCTAGTTTAGTTATGGCCAGATCTTTATAGTACTTGTAAGCCAGCACGTAACTTGATTTGTCTAGTAGTGGCACAGTATAAATTCCCTGCTGTTTAAATGATACAAAGCTTTTGAGTAGCAGTCTGGATAAGACACAGAACAAATTGGTTAAGGCAGAGAGCCAGCAGTGCATAAGGTTTCAAATAAACATGGATTAAGAAGTAACAGGGCTGCTTAGGTAAAAAAGAATTAACCAGAATCTGTAATATGCAAAGCCACATAAACATAAGGTGAAGAGGAACATATGCTTGAAATAAAAGTAGAAGAAGCAGTGAAACGTTTGTGGGAAGGCACTCACATTATAAATAGAGTAGATCTTTAACAAAAACTGAGGTTAACTGATACCTATTTAGAGATTAGGTGTACCCAGTCTCTGAGGTATTAGATGCAAACATATCCCTTTACTGCCCAGTTACTTTACTAGTGAACCAATAAATTAATTCATCATGAAAATTGGACTTGCATATATTTCTAAAAAAACCTTGTAGCTTTATGTTCACAGAAGCCACTCTCCTTGCTGAAAAGCATAGTGATAGAAGAATATGTAAAAAGAATGTGATTGAGGAATTCTCTGAAAATGAGAGGTTTGAATTAGATATAAGGAAGAAATTCTTTGCTGTGATGGTGCTGAGGCACTGGCACAGCTTGCCCAGAGAAGCTGTGGATGCCCCAGCCCTGGAAGTTTTCAAGGCCAGGCTGGATGGGGCATGGAGCAACCTGGTTTAGTGGAAGGTGTCTCTGCCCATGGCAGGGGGGTTGGAATGAGATGATCTTTATGGCCCCTTCCAACTCAAGCCATCCTGTGATTCTGTGGCAAAATAAAAAGCTGTTGGAATTAAGGTTCAGCAGTTTAAGTAAAATAGCACAGAATGGTTATTTGCATGAAGTCGTTCAGTGTTTTGCTAGTAAGAAAATTATTTAAGCGGTGTTTCCAAATTATAAAACAATTGGCTGTGGTGGTTTATTTGTGTTGTATCAGGATGCTTGTCTGTATGCACAGTTACATGAATGCACTTAGGATAGATCTGTGAGTCCCAGTTGGTGTAAACTTCCTGTGCAAAAGGGATTGGTGGTTTCTGGTGAGTGCTGTAACACAGCTTTTTGTTGCAACATCCATGCAGCTTTTCTGTGATGAAAGAAATTAGTGTATTGCATGATAAGCCAATTGGGTTAAAATTAAGGCATGTTTTGTTACTTCCAGGTTTTGCTGCCACATTCATTAGGAAGTCATATGATGTCAGAAGAGTGGACATCACTCCCCTGGAGCAGAGGAAGGTGACTTTTGATACCCATGCTTTAGTGCAAGATCTGGAAGCCCATGGTAAGTGATATCTGATAAATAATTCAAAGGAAAACTTTTAATATTAAGTACTGTAACTTTGAGTGCTATCAGCTCCCCTGGAGTACCAGTACTTGGTGGTATAAAATGTTTTGGCAGCCTCTTGAGGAGGCTGGTGAAAGAGAGGCATCTGATGCTGTGCCATACAAGTAACTACTACATTGTATTTACCTCATTTGTAGCTGTAGGCAGATTTATGTAGTGTCTGCAGCTGAGGAACACAATACAGTTAACAATTGTAAAGTAACAGCTAAAGACTTTCATAGCAAAAATGAAGCTTTTAAAGAAAATCCTTCTACTAGCCTGCTAATAGTAAGTGAAGGAGTTTTTTTCCTTGTTAGAAATATTTTCAGCAGCATGGTGCTGTGATACAATCTTACTGCCTGCACTTCTGTTGTGAGTGACACTGGCTGAAGTCAGGTGAAGGGTCCATCCAGCCCTGGGTTCTGTCTCCTTACAGCAGCTGAGTCAAGAGCTGCAGAGCAGTGTTAAAACAGGGCACATGTATGTCACACATCCTCTTGTCCTTTCCAAGTCTCCAATTTCTGTCACCCTGGAGGTATTTTGAGTCAGGTGTGAGTTTTAGTAACCTTCAATGGATATCTTTTTACAAGTTTATTTAGTCCCTGATCCACTACAAACTGATCAGTACCCAAAACATCCTTTCTCATGGAATTTCAGGCATCCACATCATTTGTTTATGCAGAATCTGGTGTCCATGAGGTGAATTTGATGCCCTCAGCTCTTTAGTGAGAAGTGAACATTTAATCTCTCCAAATACAAAAATCATAACTTGTTGCATTTCTCCTAAAGCAGTAGCTTTTCCATATTTTTGATTATTCATTCTGCCCCTCTGTTAATATTTTCTGATCCTGTCACATTCCATTCCATTTCATGTCTTCAGGGAACAATGCTGGCATTACTTGACAACTGAATGTCCTATGGATTTGAATAGTAATGTCATGTTGTGTCTGTTTTGTTCTCTGATCCTTTTCCTAGTAATTCCAAAGGGTTTGGTTTGCTTTAATGATCCCTGATAAGCATTGAGCTGATGTCTTCATCAGACTAGCAACTATCTTTCAAAATCCCAAGTGACAATAGGAACTATATACAGTCAGAGGTTAGGATTGTTTCCACCATTTAGTTATAATACTAATAATATGTTTTAGTAGGTAAAAGATTCCCAATAGTCTGCTAACAATGCTTTTTTTTTTTCATGCTTGTCAGACTTGACAACCCTTACTTCCCTACATCTCTTTAGAACTGTGTTTAAAAAGTGGCATTGTTATTTTCCAGTCCACAGATGACCAGGGTGGGCTGTGAAATGTTGCTTATCCCAAGGATTGATTCAGCTATTTCTTCTTTGAGCTCCTTTAGAACTTGTGGGGTGAAGTCTGTCTGGTGCTGGTTGTTACTCAGTTTAATTTGTTCCATAACTTCTACAGATACTTCAGTACCACAGTGACAGGTCTTTATAGGCCAAACCACAAAAGTAAGAGAGGCATTTTAGTTTTTCCAAAGCTTTAGGCAGTTTTCAGGCTCCAGTCCCTTGCTCATATAAATTTTTCCACATTCTCTAAACTTTTACAAACCACAGACATTTCTTGCTATATGGAGGAAGAGCAAAATAAGGTATTGGCAAGAGCTTAAGTAAACCCTGAAAATGCAGAGAAACTGAAGCAATACTATGACACTTCTTACTGAAAGGAAGATAAAACATGTGTAGCTTTTTTAGACGTGTAAGCCAATAATGCAGCTTGACAGTATCGGTATTTTGGAAGGGAGCAGTGGCATAGTTCTCTAAATAACTTGTCTTGAAAGTATTTTTCAATGTTGATTTATACCAGCTTATACAATGGAGTAGTTGAAACACAACATATCAGATTGTTGGACATAAATCCAGAAGTTCAGCATTTGACCAGATATGGCTAAAATGAGAGCAATTTTTTTTTCCCTTTATTCACCACACATCATCTTTAACATTTCAAAATCACACCAAGCTATGGACAAAGTGTACTTTTTATCATCAGAAAGCAAAAATCCCAGTTTGAGTTCATTCTGCAGGCAATGGATGCAGCAGTTCAAAAATCAGGTTTGCATGTGTTCATATCTGTGCAGGACAATTTCAATACATGCAGAATTACTTCTTATTAGTCTATAAAACACATGCTTTGTAGTTCGAGGTAAGTTTGGTTTTAACAGAAAGCTAAAGTTCATTAAGAAGTAAAGTTTTGCTAAATTATTTTTATAACACTTGAACATGAATCTTGTATTTGGAAGAAATTTGGTCTTTCTGTCAGCTGCATGTATAGACTTTCATATATTAAAAGTTACTGTGCTTCAGATTTTTGCAGCATTAAGTCTGTGATTTTTCTAGTTAAAGTCACAGTGACTGGCTCCTGGCTGAGAGTTTTCAGTCACTGTGTGAATGTCCATGTGCCACTGTGGTTAGGTGTGGCACTTGAGTGTCTCAGGTTATTATGCACCTCTTGCTCTTCATCCAGGCTTTTAATATCACCTTCTTTTGTCATCCTTCAATTGTGCCCCAGGCTTTGGGAAGGAGCAAGCACAGACCATCGTGTCGGCGCTGATAACTCTGTCCAATGTCAGCTTAGACACCGTCTACAAGGACATGGTTACCCAGGCCCAGCAGGTAAAAACTCATCTGTGCTGTGTAGCTAGAACGGCTCGTGTTTGCATCTTTAAAACACAAGTGAGCAGCTCTCTCTAGTGCCATAAACACCTCACTGTGCCAGGTTTTCCTAAGTTTCACTTGGGATTTTAAAAAATAGTTGTAGGCCCTGACCAGCTTCCACTGAAGTCTGACTACTTCATTGAACACAAGGACCTTTTTACAGTTCCTGGGAAAACTTTGATTGCATTTACATTAAGCAGCTAATGTGCCTCATACCATCTTAAAATACTCATTATCAACACTGACTACACTATAAAAAGCAATGTTTCTGCCTAATACAATTCCATGCAAATTCTGTTTGGGACTTTCTTTGCATATAACAGGATTTAAAAAAAAAATGCTTTCATTTTGATAAAAAAAAACCACACAGAGGCAGAAATTCTTGTCTTCTTCTGAGAATTAGAGGAAAAAAAAAGTTAGATGACTTTTATTACAAGTAAATGCCAGTAAGATAAAAATCTTCTAGAAGAAAGGCTCAGCAGTTCAAATAAAATAGCTATGAATGCTTAATTTCTTTAATTGAAGAAGAATGGCACATAATTTCAGCCTGCACAGCCTTCTGGAGTAATGATCAAAACCATCACTGTGCATCAGAGAATCCCACAGCAATGTGTCATTTTCCATGCTAAATAGTAAGGTAACTTCCTTATGCTGGGTGAAGGAGTATTGCTTTCAACATTTTAAAATACTGAGTTTCTTCCTTTATTTTCTATGGGGTTTTTTTCTGCATTTATGCATAGTGGTTGAATTCTGAACTTATTAGTTCAAACCCCAGGAAGGCTTTTTTCAGTGATTTTTAGCACTATTTTACTTGTGGCCATCAGACTTTGATGCTGAGAGAACAGTATGATACTCATAAAGTCTTTGGCTTTCGATGAGTATGTAGGCAGTAAATGGAAGTGCTTTTTAGGAGCTGCATTCAGACCAACCATTAGTGCTTCTGAGGCTACTGAACATTGATTGAAAGTGGAAGAAACTGCAGGACTGACCTGTAGTTTCAGGTCTGTTTCATTTCATAGCTACTTAGACTAATACCTATGGCCTTTTTGCTTAAATTCAGAGCTGTTGTATTAAAGCAACAGAAAAAGCACAAACCTCTTGACTCTTTCAAACAAACTGCTGGTATAATATAGTCTGTTTCTGTCACTTTCGTGTTTGAGAGACTCCCCACTTTTGAGCTTTGTAGTAGTTAATTTCGTACTTTCAGACCTAAAAATCTTGCCAGAAAGTGTGCAGCTTAATCGATGGCATGTTTTACTGTTTCACAGGAAATAACTTTACAGCAGATAATGGCACATTTGGATTCCATTCGAAAAGATATGGTCATCCTGGAGAAAAGTGAATTTGCAAACCTGAGAGCAGAGAATGAGGTACTAATACATTTTTTCCTTAAGCAGTTTAATTGCAGTATTTGTTGCCTTCTATCTGTTGCACATTTTTGTGGAACAAAATATGAGTGTAATAGTAATTCTGGATACTTTTATCAATATTGAAGAGTCTGTATGTTTGAACTTCAGAGATAAAAATATATTTCACATGCTAAGACCTGCTCAGATCCTCTGAAAAGTATTCTAAGATATGCACATTCATTTCATTTTCTGTAATTTTATTTAAGAGCAACTGGTAGTTTCTGGCTATTAACCATATAGTGCAGGGAGAGGAGTCAGCCATTCCTTCACAACAATTTAATTAATTTCATGATTGAGACATGTTTCACTCTTACTTGATGGCATTTTGGTATTTTTCTGCTGTCTTTAGTCTCAGAATAACAAGATCATCATTGTTACAAAATAATTGCTTCATTTTGAGCAAAATTCCCAGCAGATTGTATATGGCTGTACATTTGAATACATTAGCTAGCATATTTAATCAAGAACAAATTGCCCCATTGGGAGGAAAAATGAGGGAAGAATAATTGCATGGATGCGGTGGTAACACTTACATGACTGATTAATTTGGTTAACAGTTTCCTGAATTTGTAAAAATTTTTTTTTTCTCCTCTGCACTTAGAAAATGAAAATTGAATTAGATCAAGTTAAACAGCATTTAATGGTAAGTAAACAGCAAGTATCTACACATTCCCATTAGGGAGAATAAATAGCTACTTTCATAATCTTCATTTATTTTAAAGACTGAAACCGGTAAAATCCGAGCTGACAGCAAGCTAGACATAAACCTGGAAAGGAGCAGGGTGACAGATATGGTAAGTTGGTCTGTGAAGATACCCTTATTAGCTCTGTGTTGTGCTCCTGCTGCAACAGTTGTGCTTCATCTTTTCTCCACAGTTTACAGATCAGGAGAGGAAACTGATGGAAGCAACTACAGAGTTTCACAAAAAAGTAAGTATTGAACAAAGCAAGATACAGTTACACATTGTGTGTTAATGTAAACCCCAAACTTTGGTGAAAGCCAAAGCCATGTTTTTGGCTATGGTAAAGCAAAAGGCCAGGCTGTATCACTCAGGGCTGTTGTAGGTGTTTCTTGGCTGTGGGATTCACACTAAACTCCAGTGAGCAGAGGGAGGCATGCAAGCCTTGTCCCTCACTTCCCAAGTGCCTTGTCACAGGCTGGCACAGGTGGAATGTGAGCTATCATGCTGCCCTTTTCCCAGTGTTAACTGATGAGCTGTACTACAGGAATGGTGCAGGTGCCTACAGCCAAGCAATTCAAAGACTGGAAGTCCTCAGAGCTTCTAGAGGACACTGAAGTCTAAGAGGCTGAAGAGGGACAATGTCCCATCTTGAGCATATCCTTCCTTTTTGGGATATGCCTTGTGAATGCTTAAACCTTTGTTCTTCAAAAATGTAGCGATACTGTTCTATGTGCTGTAGAATATCTTTAAGAGGCATTGGCACATCAGAGACAAAAGTCCATGTCATGAGGGTGGTGAAGCACTGGCAGAAGTTGCCCAGAATTTGTGGACTCTCCATCTGTGGCAGTGTTCAAGGCCAGACTTGAAGGGGCTCTGAGTAACCTGGTGTAGGGAAGGTGTCTCTGCCCATGGTAGGGGGGTTGGAACTAGATGGTCCTTAAGGTCCCTTCCAACCCAAGCCAGTCTGTGATTCTACGATCGTTAGAATTTTCTCTTTTTTTGTGTCTATCGCTTCAGTATTCTTCCTGGATTGTATGAAGCAATGTTCTGTGTCTTCTAACGTCTCTTAGCAGTGATAGGGTAGAAATTTGTTTCTTGTTTCTAGTAGCATGGTATTTTAGTTCAGCTTTGGAAAGTTGAAGGGGTTAGAGACCATTGTCAAATATATGTTGTCTTTTAATATTTCAGGATTCAAATACCAACAGCATTATCTCAGAAATCAGTAATAAAATTGACACTGAAATAGCTTCCTTAAAAACACTCATGGAATCGAATAAACTTGACACCATTCGCTATTTAGCAGGTATGTGATAGGCAAGGAGGTGAGTACCAGTATTGTATCGTGGATGTATAAAATTCTCTTAAGGAGTATATGCTAAAAGAGGTCAGCTGTAGCAGTAGACAACTGGGATTGGGTGGAAGAGATCTTCCTTCCCCCCTCCAGCTGGAAGAAATGCGACAGAGAACACAGAAGAGGTGGGAGCATGCCACAGTAGGACTAGGATTGTGCCCAGAACTGGGATTAGGACAAATATGGACATGGTTGAAAAAAAATTAGAAGCCTAAACACCTTAGCCAGTTTGACAGTACCTCTGCTTGCTGCAGCAGCTGTTGCTGCAATGGAGTTGCTACAGAAGTTCTGCTGAGGTCATTTGTAGTACCCTGAAAGTTTGCTGTCATTCAGGACTGGTCTGAGAGTGAGTGACCAGTTCTGCCTCCCATTCAGCCTCCATAGACACACAGTTTCAGTGTGGCAGCACTTGCACTTTCCCCTAGCGAGCAAAACAACTTTCAGTCTGATTTGACATTTGTCTTCTCAATATATACATAACCAGTGACATTTTTATTGTGTAGGAGCTGGATAAAGAGAGAGCACTGCATTATATCGGAAGTGCGAATAAGTTCAAAGGGAAATGTAATTAGCTTTATTCTAACAGTAATTGAAACAGCAGCGTAACAAATCCAAAGGACTACTCATCCAGCTCCAGGAGTGCTGCCTGGATATCTTGGTGGTGTGTCAGATACGTGTATGAGAGTTCATTGTCAAGTTCATTGTCATTTTGGTTCCATGGGAAACCTATGATGCCTAATGCCAGCCCTAGTACAGCCACCTCTCCTGCAATGCAGTTTCCAGTAGCTGGGTGACAGTACTAAAAGCCCCTGTAGCCTGTGGTGCTCTGTAATATCCAGCATAGCTCTTGGGATATGTCCCTGCAAACATGGTTCCTGAGGCTGCTGCACTGGGCCTCCCATCTCAGCTCTGTGGGTGTGCTGCTGTGCAGGGTGTGGCATCCCAGACCAGGCATTCGCTTCTGGAATTGTTCTGTTGCACCTGCAGCAGGCTGGGAGGTTTAGGAGGCTCTGCTCTAGAGTCATTATCGTTCTTCCATCTGTTTGCAGCTGATTTCCTCTATGGATAAAGTGGTACAACAGCGTTCAGCTAATTAGCTCCTTTCTTTGTTGGTTTTTTTTTAACAGCTTCAGTGTTCACTTGCCTAGCAATAGCACTGGGATTTTACAGGTTCTGGAAATAGATCTACGTGGAATGACTGCACTAAATACAGACAGAAAAAGCCACCCAGGCAACACCACTTTGATCATGTTTGCACTGTAGATAACCTTGGTACCTTTTTGTTTTGATATTCTTAGTGTATAATAAAAATGTTTTCTGAATAGGAAATATAAAGATCAAAATAACTGGGGGGAAGTAGCCAGATAGTAATAATCCATTGTCTCCTATTCCATACTGCACTAATTTCAAAGTATTTCTTACGCTATACCAGAAAGTGTTTCCTAATACTTTTTAGAAGTAAATTTGTTTTCCTTTTGGAAAATTCTCACTCTCAGCTCCTTTCAAAATGGAAATATTTTACATGCCCTTGAAACGGAAATACAATTCCCAAATTAGAGTTCCCAGTATGGGGATGCTAATACCAGACTCCAACATAACTTTTCTGATCCAAGTAAATTATTCTTAAATGTAGCTTCTGGATTTTGCCTTCAGTCTGTTCCTCACTTTTTTGATGAACTGAAGACTGGCCCTTTAGTTTATTATCTACATGTATAAAAACACACTCCAAGGCCTTTAATAAAGAATCTTTAGTTTTCTTTATGACTGGTTTACCTAAATTTAAAATCTCATGTATGACTAAAATGGCTCCATAGATTTATTTTCTTTAGTATCTCTTGGAATTTCCATAAGCCCAGATGTCAGCAGAATGGGAGAACTTCTTTGTCTTTGCCTTTCCAAGGGCAAAAATCTCCACTCTCAGGAACTGTGTACAGCCCTGGGGCAGATAAGTGCTCTTAACTTCCCCCCATCAAGTAGCGCAGAGTATTTCCAAGAAGCCTGCACTTACTTTCTGGGCATAGCATCTGGCCTTTAACATGGAAATGCTCAGCACCTCAGTGGTGCCAGTGTGGTGGTGGTGGTGATCCTCTTCCCATCTCCAGATGGGAGGACACTCCTCCAGACTATTATGTAATTCTGTGGAACACACTGACCCTCCTGACCACTCTGCCTTCTACAAGGACTTGACAACTTTTGTTGCAGAGTTGCAACATAGGTGGATGCCTTCCAAACCTGAAGCAGTTCCATCTTGTTGAGTACAAAGGTGTATGCTTGGTTTGATTCTTTTAGTAAAATAATAATTTTTAAAAGTCTTTCTGGATGAACTTTGAAGTAAGAATAGGCCTTTTATGGGCTAAGGACTATGTAGTACTGACTAGTGGCAATATTTTTTATTGCTGTTTTTTTCTGTTTACAGTTGAACTTGCTGGTATTCTGCCAATTCTTACATTCTCTGCATTAAATTATTTATCATCTTCATTCAAGAAAATAAAATTAATTTCTTTTTTTTGTGTGGCTATCTGAAAGTTCCTACATGAAAGTTTAGCAGCAATGGTGATGCAGGAAATAGCTCATCTGCACCTTCTCACCACCATCATTTCACACACCTTGAACTGGGCTCTTGATACAAGGCTTGTGCTGTTAGTCAGCGTACCTCTCCTTCACTGTGCACACAAAACCAGGGATTGTTATTTTTCAGTACCTTTGAAACTCTCAGAGATTAAGTCTTCTTCAGTACTAAGGAGAAGACAGATCAGGACTAAAGCCCTAAAATAATTAAGTCTCAAAATGAGGGTCCCAGAGGGAAAATAATTTCATGAAGAAAAACTTTCATATGTGGAGCCATCAAATTATTTTTAGGTGTGGAGGAGAGGTCAGGGTTGCCATTTCTGACCACAAGCTGCCTCATAACTTAGTAAAGGCTTCAGCCCTGAGTTAGAGACCTGCTGCTGCAGGTCATCTGGCACCTCACAAAGGAGCCGCTTCCTGCCTTTAGGAATGACTAAAGATGAAAATCACAGGCCCTGGCACCTCTCTGCAGCTGAGAAGTAGTTCTCCCAGACACTATTCAGCTTCCACACTGAATATTCTGGGAGGTAAGGTGCACTTTTTCTATCCTAAGGTAGTAGTACAAAATAGATCAGTGGATGGAGATACTTCTCTCAGAACTATGAGGGCCTGTGACTTTGCTGTTGTTATGCCACAGAACTAGAGAACTAAAAACATAGTTCAAGTGAAAGGCAGAGAACCACAACTCATCAGTGAAGCTGGGCTGTGCAAACACTTTGCATTATCTGGAATATTGCTTTTTTACCTCCACAGTCTGCTGCCGCTCCTTTGAGCGCAGTCTCACGAACACTCCTCCTGGGCTGCAGGCTGGCTGCTGCTTTATTTTCTTACTGTCTTTGCAAGACTTGGCCATTGTCTCAGCTTTCTGAAACAAAGAATACTGCAGCCATTAAACAGCAACCACTGAAAGTATTTAAAAAATCTGGCTGGGAGTAACCACAGAATACTGTGTTCAGACTGAAGCTGAGGGCAGAGCACAGTCCCAGGGCGTGGGATGGCAGTGCAGCAGTGTGAGGGTTGAAGGCCCTTTGGCTCAGAGTAGTTCTTGAAAACAGATCTCCCTCAGTAATTGTCTCCAGTCCCAGCCACTAAGCCTAAAGCCCAACTAGACTGCTTCAGGCTGCTGTGATTAAAAAAACACTACTACTACAAATGGTGTGGGGACTGACACATCAGGTTGACATGTGATGTGAACAGGCAGAAAGGCAGCTTGGTTAGAAGGGGAAAATTACCAGAAAAAAAAACATGCCTAATTAAAAATACTGACTAAATATTTGCCAGCCTAGGAATTGTGAGGCTGAGAAGCAGAAGCATCCTTGAAAAGTGCAGCTGGCCTCTCTGAAGTACAGCTGTGGCATCTAGCATTCAGAACCTTACTCAGATACCACCAAGAAGTGCAAAAAACAAGGTACTGCAGAGGCAATTGACTGTCTGAAGAGGTGGAAAATAGTCTGGGAAATAAAAACTTGTCTGAAAGAACAGAAGCATCATCATCTATTGCCTGTCCTGGTGAAAAGTAAAAAATCAGAAACACCAGCATCTATTGGATGCTTGCAGTGGTGGTGTCCTCTTCCCTCCTAGGTCTCTGTCAAATAAAGGTTTAATTTTTAATTCAAAATGGAACCTCTCTGTCTGAGAACTTCTAGTGCTGCATGTACTTTTCCTTTCCCAAACAGACTGAATTCTCTGCATGAACTTCCTATGAGATCTTGGACTCTCGTTCAGTATGCCTGATTGACTCCAGGTTCTGACATGGATTGAGACCCTGTTACTGAATTTGTCCCCCTCTGGGGACCCATGGTTGTGATCTCTACATCCATGGAGGCTGGGTAGCCCCTTGGTGGTGACGACACCTCTCCTGGAGCACCAGTCCAGTGTCAGACAACAGGTACTAGCCAGGGGGAACTGCCAGTCACTGGACATGCAGTGTGGAAGTACTCAGGGATCAGCCCACTCCTGTTAATATGAAATACTGGTGCTTCTCTGACAGTGTACAGAAAGAAACTGATACCATTTCATAGCAGAGACACTGTCAAGGACAGACAAAGGCTCCTGCTCACTTCAGTGTCCCAAGCTGAAAGCTGTAGCACATTTTCTCTAGTATCTCCTCGCACTGTGCCTGGGAATCTTAGAGGCAACAAACATGCCTCAGCAACAGGCAGTAGCCTCTGTCCCATGCCTAGGGGAGCTGCAGTGGCACTCACCATGGAGGCAGCAGAGGGAGTGCGGGTTTTCCCCCGGCTCTCCCTGAGCTGGCTTATCTCAGCACGGTAGTCATCCAGCTGGCTCTCCAGCTTCTCCCGCCTGACTCGCTCGTATTCCAGCTGAGCCTCCAGCTCCCTCACAGCCCTGCCAGAAGCAAACGAGACAAGCAGAGCATAAAGTACATCCAAACCTGCCCTGGCTACGCCACGCGGTGCCGTGCCTCAGCCAGGGAACAGGCCGGTCACGCAGAAAGCAGCACAGCACGCCTCAAGCCAGCTGCGCTCACGCTCCGGAGCCTTGGTGGCAGCTCTGAACAGCTTTCCCTTGTGGGCTGCCAGCAGCGCTCAGCGCAGCGTGACCACGAGGTGGAGCCTGCTGCCCACACACCAGCCAGGGCTCCGGTGCCGGGGCTGACCGGGTCAGGCTCCAGCTGCGGGGGAGGGAGAAGTGCCTAAGCAGCAACTAAGGTATTATGAAACAGAGAAAAAGCACAAAGCCGGTATTCTGGAAAGGTCAGGGGCAGCCTTTTCATTCACATCTGGTGCTTTTACATCCTACCTACTGATTGGTTTAGGCACGCATGAGGAAAACTCAGAAGACAGTTTGCATGACTGGCTTATCCACAGTTGCGCAAGATCTCATTGGTCACACCCTAAAACGGCTCCTAAATTACTTGAGATTCCTGGAACTGTTTAGCTGAGACATAATACATAAGTCTCTGGAGTTGAGCTTGCTCTCTCCTTTATCAGGATGAATCATCACCTACAAAGATGTAAGATCAGTAAAAGGAAAGGGAAGATATCTGCCCTGTGCATTCAAACAGCACCGCAGGAAAGCTCTGAACAAGACCTACTGTGTTTCCCTGTTTCCTGGAGTGAAGAATTCCTGACTCAGGCCTTTGAGTTACCAATCAGCCTTACTGACACTGAAAGAATGGCCTGTGTTCAGGGGACAGCTGACTTCTTCCATACTTCAAATTAAAGAGGCACAGCTCCGAAACTGTGTGGAACACACTCATGGTGGCAATTTCCTGCAATGAACCCTGGTTAAAGGACTGTGAAGTGGTTCACACCAGGCCTCTTACAGCCAAAAAACCTTGACTAAAGCAGAAATTTTCAAAATCTGCTACAGTGGCTTTCCCAAGTGGCAACTCCTGCTTTTCATCTAGCAAAATAGTGTTGTCATTCAGTATCTTATCAACAATGAGGTTTTCTGGCCTATGATACAAGCATCTTGGGGTTTATCCACAGAGAGGTACCCTGAGAAGGGTAGGTAGGTATGCTGAGAAGCCCTGTTTCCTTTTCAAAAGGGTAGTTTGGGGCTAGAGATGCTTTCTAGCCTTCACAGGTAAGAGACACCCTTCAGAGAGCCTCACAGTTTTTCTAGTTTAGCCACATATGACACAGAAAGGAATACCCCTTCAAGAGCCCCACCAAAGCCCTCTAATAGGCACTGCTAGCTTTTGAGCACCTGCTCTACACAAAATTAACTTTCGTGTCTGTCACAAGTTAACAGTGATTTTTTCATCATTAAAACCAGATTGCTCTGACCTTTCAATGTAGGCATCAACACCTGAGCTGATCACCCTCTTCCTTTAAAACCACGACATTCCTAGAAGTGATATATGTCATCTTGAAGTAAATGTTTAGTTATGGCCTGGAAGTGCCTACACCTCTCCAAGAGGTTGAAAAAGGAGTTCAAGGTAACTAACTCAGATGCAGGTATCTGTTACCTGTAATAGACATATCAAGTTAAGGAAGATGGACTGCCAGCATAAGCTGAGTCAAAGGGTGATCTGAAACCAAAAGAAATCCTGACTTAAGTTTCCTGGCTCAGATACGGCTGTAAAACAAAGTACCTAATTGCAATCTGTGACACCTATTACCTGCTCCAGGTCCACACAGACTGGTAAGTCTGCTGTCTTCATGATAGCATAAAAGCCCTCCAGACAGCCTCTTCTCAGTGACCAACCACATACAGAAGTTTGGGGTGGCCCAAACACATTACAGAGGTGGTTATCTACAGAGACTGAGAACAGAGGATAGCCAAATGTTTGACTGGCAGAGGTGGAGACAGACCTGTCTTTGGATGCTGCATTACTGTTTAATCTCTAAATCTTTGACAGACTTTTCTTTGAAATGTAGACAAATCACCTGACCAATCTAACAGAACCATTTGATTTAATGGAGACTGAGAATTAGACAGATATTATGAGCAATGCTTCACATGCAAGGGCAGGTTTGCTGATAGTTTTTTTCCTGTGGTATGGATACAAGCTAATGCTTTCATGAATGTAGAAATATATTGCCAATGAACAGAAATGTTAGCAGGTCACTGAAGAAATATTAGCAGGTCACTCAATAATCTCTGCTGTATATGCACTTCCATCCAAGCCATGCTAAGACAATTGCCTTTTTTCAGATGTATTAAAGGACATACATGTCTTTGGCATCCTCACCACAAACAAAAGAGCCAGAACCTATCAGACCTACTGCACACATCTGCAGAAAAACCTAAAGGCCAAACAGATGATCTTGCACAAGAATCAGGGACCTATCAAGCACTTGTGTTGTGGGGCTGATCCTGGTGGTAGAAGTTTAGAAATGGCCAGACAAATTGCTGCAGTCCATTTCTTCTTGTCCTGGTTGAAGTCAGTAAGTGGAAAAGACAGAATGGCCAAAGCAAATTTCAGTGTAAGTATGCTTTAAAGGAGGATTTAAAATGGGTCCCACAGAGTTAAACATTAGCAAAGCAAAATGACCTTACTTCTCAACTTTCCTTTCTTCTATTTTTGTCTTCTTCTCCTCTTCAGTTATTCCTCCCAGCTGTCTGTAGTTGCTGTAGGCAACTTCTAGAAGTCGCTGAAGTTCTTTAATCTTGTGATAGGCCCTTACTGCAAGACAGAGTTCTCCAGGTAGGTAACACGCATGGAGAAGACAATAATGCTGGAAACCAACAGTCAGGAAAATAGTCTCACGAACACAAGAGCAGAAATCACACTGCTCAGCAAACTGAGCTACACCTGACACCCACACAGCAAGCAGATCTCAAAAAAAAAAAAAAATCAATCCAATACTGTTGCACCAACATGGATTAAAATGGTGTAACAATTATGATCTGATTGCCCTCTGCTTGCTTTCTAATTTTCCACAATTTGTTTGAATGTTCAGTATTACAAATATCCTGTCAACTATCTCATCTTACAACAAAAAGATCAGAGCAGTTGGCAGGAACTGTCCTAGTTAGGACTATGCCTTGATACCAACTTCTTCAAAGAGGGAATGATGGAAATAGAGTGCTTACTGCGTGCATTCTTTTTCTCTGCTTTATCCAGGGTTAAATCTGCTTTGCTATCTGTACTCCCTTCCACACCATGAGTTTCAAAGAACTTTACATTGTTTGCATCTAGTTCTTCATCACTAGAGTTGTCTCCAGTTCTTGGTGTCAAAAGTGCCACAGCTGCCAGATGGGGAAATCTGCACAGAGAACAGTTAAAATATGGAAAAACACGTGTGGTAGAAGCTCTCTGAAACTGTCCATGTTCCCATTTACCAGAGGAATTTCAGGATTAAAGGAAGCACCAGTACACACACTGAACAATTATCCATCTACTTTCTGTAGTATTCTTATGGCATGAGCTCTGCCTCAACAGAATCTTATGGCAATGGCTCCTATATCAGAGGCATCGTTTTCCTTTGCAGGATTTCTTAATTGAATCTCATTAGAAACCACAGTATTTTTATTAATGCAAAAATCAGCTGGCCTCTGCTACTTCTCATTTACTTTGTACAGCAAACTGTGAGCATACTGGCTCACAACTGTCCTTTTGCAAATGAGCTAGTTTTCCCCTTTTGTGTCTGACCTAGCTAAAAAGAAAATGAAATTAAGTGAAAATTAAAACCTTTTATAGCTACAATATTATAGCTACAATACAGTTTTGCTTATTACTCCAAACTGGAATTTATGGGCCTGATCTCCATCATCGAAAATTAGAATTAATTCCAACAAAGCTGACATGATATCGATACACAAGTATTAAGTAAGTAAGTTTCAGAGCTACAGGATAAGTACTGCTACCTCTTGGCTACATCCTTTGGAGTCTCTCCAGCATCATTTGTAATGTCACAGTCAGCTCCCATTTCAACCAACCACTGCAAGCAATGGATATGCCCCTGTTCAGCAGCTAAGGGAAGGAAGGTGCACACGAGTCAGTTACATATAACTGAGGTGTTTCAAACCTAAAATTACTTCCTTTTGCCATTACCTGGCCTGCCAGAGACTGGGTTCACTAAGGCACCACAAGGGAGAAGCCTGTGTGTCAAGATGCTCAAATCACTGGGGTACCCACAGTTTTGGGGAAGATGATGCACTATGGTTTGGTGATTCTTTCTAGTTCTAAAAATGTACTGGCAGCTCTTCCTGGACACAAGTTGAGCTAAACTTGCCCAGTCTCATGTGCTGAGCATAAGACACGCAAGTAACTGCTGCCTTAGCAGGAAAGGCCTGTATGTCACAGTTTGGCAGCAAAGTGCTGCCACCTCTCCCTGGCTTTGGGCTCCCAGGTGTCAGACACAGCTGGCTGCCCAAATGTGTGGTGTGTGCTGCTGTCTCAGAAGAGGGAAGCAGGGCTTTGTGCTGGAGCTAAAGGCACATCATTTTTGGGGTAGACACTCAAGGCAGCACCTCTCAGCAGCATCTTAACACAACCCTACACATATGATCTGGCATGGCCATTGCTCCCACCACATGGTGCCATGAACAACGCCTCACATAGGGAAGATAGTATTTGGCAGTACAGCTGAAACTGTGTGTTGTTTTTCTCATGGAAGAACAAATCCATATCATGACAGCACTCCCTTTTGGATATTTGTTATATTTGTTTTCTTTCTGAGATAAGGAAATGAAATTACAACATCAGCATGTAAACACCGGGGTTAAAACAACTGTAAGTCAGCATCATTACAAGAAAAGGAAGTGGGATTTTAAAATCACTACATATCAGTTATTTTAATGAGAACTTCAATTATGTTTTTAAAAATTCTACCACTTACATCTAGTCAAAAAGAAATGTGGGAAATGTGTTAAAAGCGTATTGCAAAAATGCTTCCTATTTTCTTCTTCCGTTTCTTCTTTCAGACAACACTGTGAAACCCGAAACACAAGAGGACCATTTTTTCTGTAGTTCTAACAGTCCACTACACGTCAAGGTGTCAAAGAGAAGTTTACCTTTCTTCACAGCATCCTACAAAATGACTTTGTTGTGGTTTTTACAATATTTCCCCATATGTTCAGTAAATAAAGGCCCAGGCCACAATACAGATCATTCTTATACCTAAGCAGCAGATGCTTCTAAAACCCACAGCTTGCCCAATTAAAAAAAAACAAAAAAACCCCCAAAAAAACCAAAAAAAAACCCCCTACTTGGTTAGATTAAATTAAGTGAAAATTAAAATGTTTTTATAGCTACAATACAGCTTTGCTTATCACTCAAAGCTGGAATTCATGTGCCTGATCTCTTTCTCCATCACTGAAAATCAGGACTAATTCCAACTAAGCTGACATGATATTGATATACAAACAGGAAGTAAATAAACATCAGAGCTATTTAGTTTTCAGTTTAGCTGCTGATTTCTCTTTATTGTAAGCTTTTTTTTCTTAAGATTGGTTATATTGTTTTTCAAGTGACAACCACACACACATACATTACATAATATGGGGTTTGGGGTTGCTTTTCCAAGCCCTCAAGAAATGAAATGCTGTTTTTCATTATCTGATAAGCAGCTACTTGAGAAACAAAGTAAATAAATCATCAACAAACAGTAACAAACTGAAACACAGATCATATTTACTGACCTTTGTGCAGGAGAGTGGATCCCTTATCATCCCGCTCATTAATATTGATTACTCCGCTTCCCACTAGTCCTCTAAGCAGTAACAAGTCCCCTTTGAAAGCAGCATCATGAGCTGGGAAAGCTAAAACTGAAAATGAAATGCACATGTTTCCAAGCAGATGCCAGTAGTTCTACTGAATGTGCTGTATTTGTGTCTCATGGCTTGCCTTTCTCATAGCAACTCAGGTATGGACACTTCAGAGTTCTTGCTAACTCAAGGCAACTCAATCAGCTAAAATGCAGCTGTGCACCAGCAATGCTCACCACACACTTGACTAAACATGTCCTAGTTATGGCTACAGGCATCTCATACAGTTAAGAGATTAATTTCACAGACCTGAAATGACAAGTACACCTTCGGGTACTTCTACTGAAGTATACATAATGCCTTTTTTAACTGTAGTTTGATCCATACTCACCTTCCTGTGTCTCTGGATGCTCACCCTCTTTTTCCACACCATCAATATATTGCAGAATATTATCTTTATAGAAGCGTTCAGCCAAGTCCCTTGGAGTCTCTCCATGGTCATTCCTGGCTTTCAGTGTGTGCACAACACCAGCCATTTTCCCAACCAAGAACTTAAAGCAATGCAAGTGTCCTTCCACTGCTGCCAGATGGGCTGCAGAACAAGGTGAAATAAAGGGTGTTAGAGCAGAGCCTTGCTGCCTGCCACAGGTTAGATCTGGGTTATCTGCCAGCACGTGAGACATCCAACACTGCACAGGGGGAAGAGCAGCCTCAGCTGAACTGGGGATGTGCAGCTCCCACCCAGGACAGAGTTCAGCTCTAAGCAAAGAAGGTAAAGCTGTCAAGGACAGGATCTGCAAAGGTGATTCCCTAGCAGAGGTGACTGCAGGAGACAAAACAGGCTCCCAACAAAGCACCAAGAGTGCACTGCTGGGGTCTCACCTCCCCCATGAACATGGATCTCTGCCTTCAGCAGCTGCCTGACCTCGCTGTCCCACGGATACTCCTTACAAGGGGACAGCAGTGTCCTTCATTAGGAGCTAAGGCCATTTCTGTTTTAGGCTCTACTGTGCCACCATGAACATGTCACATCACACCCTCACCTGTGTGGTAGGCACTTCACTGGACAAAACATTTGAATGTATATTCCTCACCTGACCTTTAGGCTATGCAGAGGTTTACTTATTTAATACAGCTACAGTGCTGGGCCTGTAACAAAATTTAGAGGTACCAAACACATGCTGATTAGTTTGACGTGAATAATATTCACTAGCCCCATTAATTGGAAGAACATGCCTCTTATTGTTATTATTGTTGTTACTATGTGCTATCACTCCATGAAAATGCTCTGTAAAAGCTGGCTGATATTCTAGAGGCAAAAGGATTAGTTTGTCTCCAAGTAAGAATCTTGCAATCTTCATAATCAACAAACAATGTACCCAGGACCCAAAAACACCCGTGTCACTTCAGTTTTGGCACACACAGGTTTTCTGTAGCAAACCATCCACAGCTTCCCAGAGCATAATTGCTCTAAAAGGTTATGGATATTGGTTTTACAGAAAGATGATGATACCTCAGATGGGAGACTAAAGACAGAGGGTACTGTGATGTTAACATAGTAACATCAAAATGTGCAGCTGAGTGCCAATAACTGAAAAACCTTGTCTCAGGCATAAATAGGTAGTGGTAGTTGGTGTTGGTATCCCAAATTCTCTGTGTTTCATCTTGTCTTTTATAAAATCAGACTAATGCTTTTCACTCTTCTCAAAGCCACAAGTCAAAAAATAGTGTCTGAAAAACATTTAGGATAGGTTTCACTCGTGAGCAATAAAAGCATGTATGAATACAGAGAGAAAAAAAAATATTAAATTAATAAGCACAGCCCATTCTGTACATTGAATGAGCCAGAAATTTTTTTTCTTCCAAAAAATTAGCATGCAAATTAGCAAAGGCAGTTTGACCCTTTGCTGTAACACACATATGCAAAAGATGCAGCCAGTTTTTAAGTTTTAGATGCCTGGCACTGCAACCTCAGAAAACTTCCTCCAGTATTCTCTTAGGAAAAATTACAGCACTGTTCAGCTAATCTGGAAGCTGAAGTATGTAAAGATAATTTAAGTTCCCTTCTCTTACACAAGCAGATGACAAGCTGGTTTGCACAGCACTTCTACTAATCTGTTACTAGCCATGTTCCAAAATACTCTCTTTCCTTTGGAAGATAACATGATCAAATCAAATAGAACAAAGCCTGGAAGATCAAGCTTCTGTAGATGTCAAAATACAATAAAAACAATTTTCTACTAACTATTTTATACAGAGCATTTAAGTAGAACTGTGCTGACATCTGCTCTCTCCACAGAAGTCTGTTATCAGGGAAGTGTTCCCAAAAGCAAATAAAGCTGCTTTCCATGCTGCCACCAGGGTGCCTAACATCATGACCCCTTATTGCTAATGCACCAGATCTCCTGCTGGGATGCAGGAGCCTCACATCCTTTAACAAGACACAGGTTTGCAAAACACAGCATAGCTATCAATTTCCTAGGGAAGTAGCCCTTAATAGAGGGTAAAAGATTATAAGAAGGGGTTTAAACAGATAATTCTATACAAGTTGTAGAGGAAAAAAATATGCTCTTTGGAACAAATAATGTGACAAACCATAAGAAGGAAAATACTAAAAGGGAGAGGATGCAAGGAGGACCCATGACAGGAACAATACCATTGACCTTACAGAGGGTATTGAGGCAGTGGCATGATAGGGAGAGGGATGCTGGAGAAAATATGAAAAGCAAGAATGATCACTGCCAAATTTTTGTTCTAAAGTGAATACAGTGATAATTACGAAATTACAGATAATCCAGGCAAAACATTATTCCAGAAATCAAGACGGAGAAATCACAGGAAAACGAGAACAAGTGTTTTACAAAATCAGTGACAAAACAGTGGGATACCAGAACCTTATAACACTGGCACAAATTCAAAAAGTAGCACACAGCAGTTGAAACTGCCTCCCCCTCTATCTACCCTTCTCCTCTGACCTCCACTGGCACAGGAGCTCCATCTCACGCACAGGAGATGCTGCTCACCTGCTCCCAGCCAGGCTCAGCCTGCTCCCCATCCCAGCACTCACGAGCTCTCATCCTTGCTAGCAGCTGCAGGAGGTGAATGGAATACCAACAGGGCAATACTTTGGATTTTATAAATCCTCCCATCATTACAAAAATGGACAACATACGCTGATTGCATGGAATCAAATAGCAAATGCTGCTGCTATGCACTACTTATAATTTGCTCAATTATCACTTTTCACAACAACTGTACACGAAAGGTTTAAAAACATATGATCTATCCTGATATACCTGGAAGGTTTCCATTGTTATCCACATCATCTACACATGCTCCCCATCGAACAAGAAGCTGCAAACACCCCAAGCGACCATGAAAAGCCGCATAATGAACAGGTTTCCAGTCATTCCTGTCTGAAACATTCACATCCTAAAATGAAAGCAGCAGGGAAATTCATTCACTTCTGAACCTTAGACACAAGACAAACTTTATATATGGGAATCAGCTGTTCATTGTGTTAAGTTATTTAAACCAAACCAAATAATGTTTTCAAAGTTCACGCATTATATGCAGTTCCCGTTCCAAGAGAGCTACTTTTCACTGGTTCTCGTTTTTACTTAATACACCTATAAAAGGTGCAACTTAGACGTGTTTTTATCATCATAATGACCTGCACTGCTCATTATTCCTTAAATATGCATCTGGATTCATTTTCTTTTTTTAAGGTTATGTCTCCTTTACTACAGAACATTTGTAGAACTGCAAAAAATTACCACCACCCCAGTACCTGATCTTCATTTAATGACATCCTCAGTGGCATGTGATTTACTCACATTATTGATTCTCTCTAGATTTTTATAATTTCTCTAAATGTATATCACAATTTAAAAACTGGAAATTTACCTAGAAATAAATTCACCGACAACAATTAATCTGCCACCCTAAATCTCAGTTTAAGCTAGGGAGAGTTTTGCTTGGGAAAAGCTGCAGGGCTGTGTCTCACCGCCCCTGCCCGCAGCAAGGTCTGCAGGGTGTAGGAGTGCCCGTGGGCTGCAGCCAGGTGGGAGGCTGTGCACCCGCGGTCGTCCCGAGCTGCTGCGTCCACTCCGTTCCGTAACAAAGCCTGGAAGAAACGCAAAGCACAAGATCATTTCACAAGCTGAAAAGGCAAACATTTCCTAGCAGGATGGCTTATGATGACCAGCAGGGTAACTCTGGGCTGACCTCAGGGGCCTGGTGTTGCACAAAATGGATGTTTGCACTGACAGCGCAAATGAGTGCTCTGGTTTGAAAATGGCTGATTTAATCCCAGATGTCAAGACATCAAGACAAGCTATTCACAGCTCCCTTAGGAGCTCCCTCAGCTGATCTTCATAATGAATTTGTCCACAATTAATGTCTGCCCTACTAACTCTTGCTTGAGAGTGAGTATTTACAGTACCTGCATGCAAGCATCCTGCCCTCGGATGGCCGCGAGGTGAGCTGCTGTCCAACCTCTGACTGTCACTCGTGTGGTGTCAGCTCCATGCCAGAGCAACCAGTGAAGGCACTGCTCAACAAAACCAAAGTGCTTTTTATTTAACTGCTCCTCATGTCTCTGAGGCACATTTCAACTAGAATTTATCCATCGAAGTTACATTTCAAAACAGTATTGGAATATTTCCTTATGGAAATATGAGACCTCAGAGCATGCCTTAAACAGGTATTTGTGCATTTGGAAGTTATGGGTAAGTTACACTTTCCAGGTTTCACACAAGGTACAAAATGTGCAAATGGCCCACTAATTCAGATCCTAGCATCGATGTTACAGTATGACTTCCTCATTTTACTCTTCCAGATTTAAAATTTAATCTGTGAGAGTGTTCACATGGCATGAGGTAAAAGCATTGGAAAAAACAATGCCAACATGGTCACATGAATTCCAGCTAAAATTACTGGCAGGAAAAATATCATGTACTAAATTTAAAGCCTCATTTCATTTATTAGGCTTCTTAGGCGTATATAATCCCATCTCTCTTCTCATCCTTCCATGGCCTAGTTTTGTTTTATTCACCTTTTTCCAACAGATATCATTGCTTGCAATGGAAAGCTTTATGAACTATCCAAAGACAGCTAGAGGCACAGTTAGAACTTTTTATTATATATTACTATGATTTATTATCTTTTTTCAGGTCATCTTACAGCTCTGGTTCCTCCACTATTTCTGCCAAGGAGCTTAGTGACTAATAGGTGACAGATAATTCAATAAAGTCTAACACACTGATGGCAAAGTAGGAGAGTCAAATGAAAAATGGCAGAACTTATAGAGGCAAAAAAGGGTAGGTAAGCAATCTGGTTTTGGGGCTGACATGATGATTAGCATTTTCTTGACAGTGTCTCTACATTCCAGAAGCAGCACTGCACTTAGCAATTCTTGAGTTTAGCAAGAATTTCACGTATTTTCTTTTGGGACCTGAATGGCCTTGCTGCTTCAAGGTTAGATTGCCATGAACAGTGAACAAGGAGGCTGCAAGAAGAAGGTGAATGTTGTGCTGAAGACAGAGTTCAGTCCTTCTGGAAGTTCAAAACACTGATGCACACACCTGCTGATTTCTACATCATTATTCAACATTTTCATTTATTAAAATAAATGTAGGACTACTTCTATAGAGAATGAGGCATGGGACACTGGTAAGAAGAATGAACATATTTTCATGTCACCTCTCACCTGTTTCAGTCACCTTCAGAATATTTTACACATCCTACAGGATTTTCTAGGTGTCTCAAGAGAAGGGGGAAACACAATACAGACAAAAGAAGGTCATGAATCTGAAATGGCACATTTTGCTCAGAGTAAGAAAATCAATGATTTTGTAAAATATGGCAAAGTTCATTAGGTAAATTGCCCAGGGCTTCAGAAAGAAAAAATTAAAATCTAAAATCCTGTACTTCTACTCTTGGTGAATACATTTAACAAGAAAAACAGATCATTGATTATTGATTCAGTCTATCCAAGCAATATTGTGTTCAGCCTCTCCCAAAGAAGGAAATATGGATTTACAAAAGCCCAGCTATGTCTATACACTAAGATAGTATTTTACCTCCAGACTTCCAGAGTGAGCAGCACACTGCAAGGGTGTGAACTGGTGGACTACATCCACCTCATTAATACTGGCTCCCCTTTTTATCATTGATGCAAGCTGCTCTACATCCCCAGCTTTCACGGCTTCATGCACATTAGTGTAATTTTGCTTCTTCTTGACAGCTAGTGAGGAGTAATAAAAGGGCATTAGTCCACTGCTTAAATCAGGAACATTTAAGACATAGAAAGGATGTGATGAATCAAAGAAATATCATAGTTGACATCCATGGCACAGAATCAAACTCTAAATGTAGAAGCAGTAGGGAAAAAAAAAATCTTCTGTCACCAAGCCATGTGATCAAATAACCCATGTCCTCCCTTAAGGCCTTTCCACTGATTAACTACATGACTGGAAACAATGAGAATTACATACCCAAGCCCCTTGCAACATCTTGGTATCTTGACAAAACTTATAAACAGAAATATGAGATGTAAGTAGATCTAATGGCTGAGGGAACTAACTTCAGACAACCAAGAATGAAATTAATCTAAGCCAATTAATAGTCACCTTCTACAGCAGTCATCATTCTGGTACCAAAATGCACTAACACTCTGGTAACAATTCACACTGTTAGAAGTCCTGAAGAGTTGGGCTACTGTTTAGCAAGTCAAGAAAGCATAAAACTGAAGGTCTCAAGGTATTAGTGCCTCAGCTCCTCCACCTGTGGAGAAGAAATGGTAGTAGCAGTTAACACTGTTACACAATTCAAGGTAAAAAAATACTAAAGAATATAAAAGAGATATTGCATTAACATGTTTGTGATATTTGTAAAAAAACACTAGATACAATTAAAAACAGCCTCTGCAGTTTACCAGTGCCCATTTTCATGTAATCTGTAGTGTGGTAGAGCTCAGGCAGATTTGGGGGTGCTCCACAGAGGAGCAGAGGGCTGAAGTTGTCTCAGCACTCCAGGCTGACAGTAACACACCCTGTGCGTGCTGTAACACACCACTGGATCTTGTGCCAGTGCCTCACCCCACCTCCACCTCCCCAGCTCAGAAGGTTGCATCACTGCCCTGCACAAAGCCTAGAAAACTTAAAAACCAGGACTCCATCCTGCAAAAAATTGTTCAAACAAACAGCAGCAGCACAGAAACACAGAATAATTCGGGTTGCAAGGGGCCTCAGGATGTCGTCTAGTTCATATTTCAGAATAATATTTCTGAAACATTTAAGTATGTTTTGAGGTCTGTGTTGTTTAGTTTATTTTACACACTACCAGGACATAATTTTCCCTGAAGAGGTAATTCCTCTTTATACCAAGTGAGGGTTACAGACTTCAGCCCAGTTACACAACATCACAGGCAGGCCTGGCTGATTACTCTACTTGGCAAAGTGCTAATGTGTTTAACACAATGTTTCAGTACAGCAAGTTCAAGGTAATTTTTTTTTCTTAATCCAGAGAAAAGGCAAACAACAAGGCCCACCAGCAGAAAGAATTTTGTCTCCCCTCTCCCTTTGTATACCTACTACTGCATGGAGACAAATGCCAAGGGTGGGTGGTCACATTGGCTTCTTGGCACAAGACAAAGGCCTGGGACTGAAGTTCAGGAAAAAACTGTTAGCAACAATTCTGTAAAAAAATACACTTACGTTCAAAGCAAAGGACAGGCTCCATAATATTAATGCAATTTTTTTAACCAAAAACTGTTATCCAATGCTCGTTCTATTTTCTGGGAGAAAACTTCGAGAAAAGAATTCAGTATGCACTTTCAGATCCGTGCCCACCCAAAACTAACTTTAAGAGATTAAGTGAGGAAGGGTATAGCTCGGAACAAGGGAAAGACACAAATTAGGTGTTCTGGTGTTCCTTTAACACATAAACCCAATCCCGCCCAGCTCCGCTTTGGCAATAGCGCGAGGTCCGCGGGCCCATGCAGGGCCATCCCGCCAGGGAGAGGGCAGAGGTGCCAGGGACAGGACAGGACAGGACCAGGACAGGACAGGACAGGACAGGACAGGGGCAGGGCCAGGGCCAGGGGCAGGGCCAGGGGCAGGGCCAGGACAGGGGCAGGACAGGGGCAGGGCCAGGACCGGGGCAGGGCCAGGCCGGCCAGAGGCGGCTCGCCTCCTTTCCCCGTGCATCTGCTGGATAAGGAGATCCTCATTGCTCGGGGTGGATCCCGGCACGGCCCCAGGCCACAGTACCGGGACGTAGGCACAGCCCTAAGCCTAGTCCTAGTTAATGGCCCGAGAAAACCACCAAACTGGGTTCTCCAAATCACAAAGACGTGAGACAAGCAAAGCTGAGGCCTTATTGCGATCGTATTGGCAGGCCCTTTGAAACGCCAGCGTGCCTGCAGCGCCAGGCTCTTTAGATCTCTCAACCCTAACCCTAGCCCTAGTTAATTACCCAAGACCAACATCTGGCTACTCCAGCTCAAAGACATTTGGGAGTAGCAACGCTGAGGCGTTGGCTGCCATCATATTGGCAAGCGCTTTCAAAAGCCCGTGAGCCTGGAGCTCTAGGCTTTTCAGATCTCTTAACCCTAAGCCTAGGTGTAACCCTAACCCTAGCCCTAGTGAATTACCGGAGACCAACATCTGTCTTCTCCAGCTCAGAAAGAGAAAGCAGAACCAGTGTTCAGGCCTTGCCGCGATCATACCGACAGGCCATTCCCAGCGCCCGTGACCCGGCCCGTCCCGCGCCTCAGGGCCGCTCCCCGCCCCCGGGCACGGGAAGGAGCGGGCGGAGGAGGGGCGGGCGTTGCAGACTCACCGCCCGTGGCGGGTCGCGGCGGTCCTTCGCAGCACAGGCGACCGAGAGCAGGCCTCTGACGCGGAAGCAGCTCCCTGCCGGGCCTGCTCCTGCTCCTGCTCCCCGAGCCGGCGTTGCCATGGCCCCGGGCTCGCCCTGGCCGCGGGAGGAAGATGGCGGGCGCGAGCAGGGAGCGGGAGGCTCCGGCCGCCCGAGCTGCTGCCGCTGCCCCTGGCTGTGTGCACCTTGGCGCAGCCCTGCGCCACAGCCTCACGGCCTTTCCCAGAACGAATGTTCCAAGTGCCACTGCTCATCTCTGAACCCCCCGGTGATACCCTGACCGAGATGTTGAACCAGCTTGTCCTCTGCGACATCGGATTGCGCTGTGTGAATCTTTAACCCTCTGTTCTTTCCTGCAGTGACGTGGACCTGCTCCTCAGTTTCCTTAGTCAAAACCAGCTAGTGCCCTGGGGATAAGCCACGTTCTTTGATGGGGAAAGAAAAAGGGACTCTGCATTTCCAGAATCCTGCTTCTAGGCAGGATGAATCCTTCCCAGTCAGATTTACAGGTGTGAGTGATAATCACATGGACCAAGTGAGTTTAATGGCCCATTTAGAGCCTAATTATCCTTGTCATTCGAGAGCTGTCATAAAGCCTATTTCTGCAACTTAAAGGTCTCTTTTTGTTCTTTCTCCAGCAGACAGAATAATTTGTTCCCTTTTCCTAACAGCCTTCTTCATATTTAAAGACATCACATCTCTGCTTAGTCTCCTCTGAACTTCAGTTGGTGTAGTTTAGAAGTTTACAGTATTCCAGGACACACAGCATCATATTTGGGCCAGGAGACCAGGCTACATCCCTGCTCCAAGAAGAGGTTGCAATAACAAACACAGGAATAACACCCCACAGCACAGCCAGCAGCCATGCACACCTCCGTATGGACTGACACCACCCTGATCCATCTTGTATTTTTGTTCCTCTGGACTGTCTCTAATTAAACAGCATTTTTAAGGCTGATATCTAGAACAGGGCAAGCTCACGACTACTGCTACAACCCTAATAAAAGAAATTATTATTTGCATCTTAAAAACTGCAAGAAGGCTGGGTGTCAACATGGGAAGAAGTTTTTGCAGCCAACATCTGCACTGCTGATTACTTCTACTCACACATTAAGCATGAATTGTGAGGCCCAAGTATCCCCACTGTGGGAGTAACACACTAGGACTGAGACACTGCTTTCTTTTAGTACTTGCCTTGCTCCCAACAAGTTAAACACACTCTAAGTAGCAGAGTGAATGAAACAGCAAATGCATACTGTCCTAAAACACACCATTTTATTTCCAATCCCACAAACGTACCAGCCACACAGACCCATTACTGAAAGGAAGAGACTCACACTCAAATATATGCTTAGTTTTATTTATAACATTTAAGAAATATTAACATCTCAGGATATCTGGTTTACCATCTAAATCCAGTCATAAGCAACAGAAAGGAAAACGTTAACCATGTTTCAAATGAGCATTCTTACATTCATTCCCCCCCCTGTAAAGAAAATTCAGCTTTATTAAATTTGTGTTTGACTAATGGAAAAAAAATTCATTAAAAATGTCTTAACTACCAGGCATCCTGGTTTGTTAATTTTTGTTGTTGGCACTTGTGTTCACCACAATCAAGCACTCCGGTTGGTTTGTTGAATTTTCCCCTTCTACCCAGAACTGTCTTTTTGTGAGGTTTTTTTGTGGATTTTTTTTTCTTGTTGTAATTTTTTTAAGCATCTGGATATGTAAGTTTGTTCAAATAACTTTTAAAAGACAAGAAATCTAGGCCTGTCTAAGAAGCTCCTTCCCTTGATAACCCACCTATGGGATAACTGAAGGAAGAGACTCACTTCCATTTTTCTGAATCTTATTAAGCAAAAATTCATTTTAAACTGAAAAAAGTACAGAAACACTGTATTTATTTGATGGTGTGCATAAACATTACACTCCATATATAGCAAAAATATCTTTTATTTATAATTTACATTTCAACAAGTGAAAATTTTACATTTTTACATATACCATTAAATTTTCACGCATCTACAGAACTTTCACACAATGACACCTGAAACTGTGCAGGCAATAAGAAATTTCAAATACAAAAATGTATTTATTAACCAAACAGTAGTTGAGGCCCTGCCTCAGTTGGACATTTTAATTCTTATAAAAAGTATTTGCCTTCCAGAATTAACACAGCAGCTCTTCTGTAAAAAAAAAAAATCAAAATCATACCACAGTTTATTTTAAACAGACTCCTCAGGTTCTGTTTTTATTTCTGTAGATGCAGGTGTGCTCTCTTCTGCACAGGCAGGAGGGGTGTCATCAGGTTCTTCTTTGATTTTAGGTGAGTCACAAGACTCTTCTGTTTCTTGTTTTACAATGTCCAACATTGTATTTAATGGATTTTCTGAAGGAGTCTTGCTGGGAGATGGTGTGCAATCGAATGATGATGTCTGCAAAGTAGAAGTCAATGTAGCATTAACACACTAAAATAACCATTTTTAGTGTCTTACTCCTTTTGCTCTTTTTCAAAACGCAAGTATGTTGATGGTCAGGCACTCAAAATCCAAACTTCTACTTAGTCAAACTTGGAAGAAAACAAATTCATTTTTTAATAGCATTACTTTTTTTCAATTCCTTTGAAAAGTTATCACCAAGCAGTGATGAAATGCTTAATACAGTTCCATGAATTGTTCCCTACTATCCACCCTCAGGGCAATTGTAACTCCCAAAGCATTAAAAATGTCAAACACACCAATACCTATCTACTCCATTGTTACAAATTCCTAAGATTACATGTTACTCACAATAAATCCATCAAACCATGGTTTTGCTTTATGGCACACAAGCTGTCATGGTGCATCACAACCAGAAATTCATCTCAGCTAATTCTGTATTATAAACTTGCCATGCCCAAAGCCTTCCAAGTCTTAGGCAAGAGAAATGGGCAGCACATTCTGAACACATCTGCTCCCTGCAAGGTCAAGAGATCAAGCAAACAAAGTGAAAGCAAAATGCTTCAAAAAATATGAAAGATCCACTTACATTTTGGTAATCTTCGTAACAAGATGGATGGTAAATCTGAAAAAAAAAGGTTATACATTTAAATATGTAAGAATAAATTATAGCAGGATCACTGACAATGAACTGAACAGCGTCAATTACACATTAGCACACAATTCAGCTAGAAAAACTATGGTCTGAGCAGGCTAAGCATGGTGTCAAATATACCTGAGAAACAATGCTGCGATGTTTATTTAGGAAACCTTATCATACAGCAGGCTAGCAAGAGCTGTGCATTAGAGAAGCCTGGTGAGTGCTCAGAATTATCTGTGCACAGCTGCATACAGAAATAATTGGACCAATACCTACACCCATACACAGGGACATCCATTTTTCTTTGAGCACTGCAGTGTTGTAAGGGAACACTAGGGAGCCCATACCAATGACACCAGGATTTCAGACACTTCCAAAGGCAGAGATATTTATGTATTGGGAAGCCAGGAAAACTACAAGAGGAATCCTCCAGGAGAAAAAGAGCACTTGCCACCTCCCCCTGGGTTTTCTTCTTCAGGGGTTTTACTACAAATTAGTATCACATGTAAGTAAAATCGGATTACCTTTTCATCTACCCTGATAGCATTCTTCAGGTGCCACTCTTCCTCTTCCTCATCCCAATACTGTTCAAATTGTTCTTGGCAAATTTCACAGCTCTGAAAAGTTATTGGAGTAACAGAGATTAATGATGTTATTGCAATTTACTGAACACATCAACTTCAAGAATCTAGTAGAAGTCAAATAAGGTTCTTTTAAATTAAGATAAATACATTAAGCCTAGAACATGATCTCTCCTCCACACTTTAAAACTCACTTTAATAATTAGTAAACCGTAATTAAAAATTGAGTATGGCTTGCAGACAGAGAAAGGATCACCTTCTGGCCCTGAATACTCTTTGTCACTTGAGAAAGGTAAGCTTTGCCCTTTCAGTTAGTAAGTCAGCAAAGCACTTTGTAACAATGTAATGCTGTGTGTTACTGTCATGTAAGACAATCCATTAGAGCGATTTAACTAATTTTATTTATGGCATTATCTTCATTCTTCCCCCTTAACCTGCAATTTTAAGTCAAAAAAGGCAGAACTTTTAGATGGGAGTACTAACATTTTTAGTACTTCTGTGAAAAATTATCAACTCAGAGAACAAAGCACAAAAGGTACTTCCTAAAATTTGGAAAAAAGGCCTGTGTAGTTTCATAGCGAGTTTCTTAGAGACTTAGAATGAAAAAATAAATTGTAATTCTAACAATATTTGTATTTGACTACTACACCAATTCATCTACCAAAACACAGCTCTAGTGGTTACTTTCAGATTGTCACATTTCTTTCTTCTAATGCCTATCTGCTACCAAAAAAGAAATTTTTGTGTTTGAAAGTACCAAAACCCCAGTAAACCCACTAGTTATTTGAATGACAAAGGACCATCAAAGGACAAATTGCTTACTCTACTTACTCTCACTGGGTAAACATTCAGCAAATTAATACACTTTGCCCTTTTCAATTCTGCCAGAATACCAATGGGTGTACATTTTTTTTAACTACAGGTGGTTTATACTACTCTCTGCCCCTGGGAAGCAACCATTACATACACGACCTATGGACGGGCTGTGCTAAGGCCCCAGTACAAGACTCCAGTCTACATATAGTAAGAAGAATACAGTACAAGCCTTTGAAGGACTAGATTCTTGCGATCTGGGCTGATAACTGGATTCTTGTTATCTGGCAAGCTGAAACTTACCTCGACCGCTCCAGCTGGTCCAGCTGGGACACTCTGAAACTCCTTCTCTTTTGCAGCTTCCTGCGTCTTCAACACAACCTCTTCATGAGCTTTTTCAAAGAACTGGCTTTTAGCACGCTCCTCTAGATCTGCTATTTCTTCAAATTCAATCCAGTCCTAAGAAAAAAGTTTTCATGCTCACTCAGACATCCCAAAGTATCATATTTAATAAATTTACCTTTGTTAAAACTGAAATACTCCTCACATGCAGCATTAGCACAGCGTACTCTTTCCCACAATGCTACACTTCAAAAGCACTTCTTCAAAAAAAATCACTCTCCTTCAAATCCCATTCTCAGTGGAATGAAAACAGTGCAATAAGCAGCTTTAAACTGCTTATTGTTCATCATACAATTGCCTTTTGTATGCTGACAGGCATTTGTGGACTACTTGAAGTATCTAAGACATCACTGTTTATCACAGCAAACTCGTGAGGTGATGCAAATTTCAGCTGCAATCCTACAGCACATGAGTAAAACACAGAATCCAGTCTGTAATTTATAAACACAAATACTGCATTACTTACTGTTAAACTGTAGTACCATCTCCTGTGTGTAATTTTTCTGCTAACATCTTTTTCTGTCCGGTTCTGGCGATAATGCCAATCTAAATGATCTGCATAAACATCCGTCTGTGAAGTAGTGAATCTCATTCCACAAGAGTAACACTGAATTCCAGTGTACAGTCGATTTATAACACTATCATAACGCCTACAAAAAGAGATTGAAAAAAATCTTAATGCTTCTTCAAAAAGAGACAGCAAGAATCTTCTCAGTAAGTTGCTTCATTTGCCTACAATAGCAGGGGAAAATCATGAATCTGCTGCAAGTTAAAAGTACACAATATGACTAATTTCATCCTGATTTTCATAGCACAATCAATTTAAACAAACAAAATGGGCTCTTATTAACAACTCATGAGAAACATGTTAGTGTTGTGTCTCATTCCTACCAGCTTTTCCCATCTAATAACGTTCAAATAGCAATGCCTTCATTTGGCCCAGCTTTACAAGCTACCACCGAAGTGGTAAAATTAAAATAATAAAATGGTTTGGGTTGAAATGGATCTTAAAAGACCATCTAGTTCCAACACTCCTCCTGCCCCCACCATGGGCAGCGACACCTGCCACCAGGTTGCTCAGGGCCCCACCCAATCTGGCCTTGAACACTTCCAGGGCTGGGGCATCCATGGCTTCTCTGGGCAACCTATTCCAGTACCTCATCACCCTCTCAGTGAAGAACTTCTTTCTACTATCTACAGGAAATCTGTTCTTCAGTGTAAAGCCATTTGCCCTTAGCCTTGTCCTATCATTACATGGCCTTCTGAAACATCCCTTTCCAGCTGTTCTTGTAGTCCCCTTTAGGTACTGGAAGGCTGCAATGAGGACTCCCTGGAGCCCTCTCTTCTCCAGGCTGAACCACATTAACTCTCTTAGCCTGTCTCCATAGCAGAGGTGCTCCAGCCCTCTCATCATCTATATGGCCTCCCCTGGACTCACTCCCAACAGGTCCACGTCGTTCTTGTGCTGGGGCCCCAGAGCAGCACTCAAGGTGGGGTCTCACCAGAGCAGAGGGGGAGAATCACCTCCCTTGAGCTCTTTGTCACACAGCTTTGGATGCAGCCCAGGATTGGGCTTCACTACCCATCACACCCTTAGTGCTTAAGTAACAATGTGCACCTCTGCATAAAGCTAAGTTTTCCCATGTTAATCTTCCATCTTTTTCATTTCTCAAATTCAATAAGGCTGACATCAAACAATGGAAGTGTCTTATGATTAAGATGACTCTTAATCATAAAGTGAGAGATAATCTTTCAAAAGCTTTTAACTGCCTTGGATTAACTATCTGGCTACTGCCATGTAGTTATTCCTACTGTAAACCCATTCTACTATACTCACTGTCTAAGTTCTTCAACTATGAAGTTAGTGAGGTCTGGAACATTTTGATCTTCATTCTGATCATCATCTTCTTCTTCAGCAGTCGGCTGGGCTGATGTTTCATTTGCTTCTAGAAACCATTAAGATATTATTTTACCAAAATTTCAGTACATCATCAGAAAGAAATTATATGCTCCTGGAAGTTATTTTTTTTCCAAATACTAAAAATACAATCTGACTGTGGTAAAGCACAAGTGGGCATCCTCTAACACCATTTAAAAAAGCATAAAAGAAACTAAACAAGAATTTCTATTGAGGAAAACAGTATTTCACCTCAGTGTTTGGCATTAAAATTCAGTCTTCACAGATACAGAAATATTTCAGAAGCTGCAAAGAACCTGATTATGACCAAGAACAAATTACTGAAGTATGGCACCAAAGACAAAACTGACTGATTTGAATAGGTGAAGTGTAAATTAAACAAGACACTAAGAATTTACTCAACCACATGTACTGAATTCCTTCCACAAAATAAAGTTCAATTAAAAAAAAACCAAAAACAATACAGGAGTTCACAGAAGTTTGTATACTCAGATTTACAGTTGAGCTGTGGATAAACTGAATAGTTAGAACATAATTAATCCACATACGTGCTGAAGTGGAATCAGTTTTAGACAATTTGAGGATTCCTGTTTTCAGCAGTTTAGCAAATAATTCATTCACATCAACTTGTCCAAGGTGGTTATCAGGATATGAATGTGGAAGGGCTCCTGAGGAAAAACACAGACATTCAGGATGGCAAAAAGTTAGCATCAGAAATTGACTTCACTTTTATCAGTGTATTTCACAACACAATTTTCCTGTTGCCTGCCATTTCTTTAATTTTTTGTTCCAAATTATTTACCAACTCTCTGCTTTATCTAGTGTTTGGTTAATTTTTTCCCTTGCAACAGCTTCTTTCATTTTGTACTCAGAAGTGCTATCTAAGCTGGTTGCCCATACACAGATCTCCTCTGGATGGTGGTTACTGAAATGCAGTATTGTCCTTGATTCCTATTTACATATTTCACCACAATCAATCTACTGCATCGCCTGGTTTAACCTTTTATGATGTTTTTGAAGTTTTTCACTACTAACCACTCATACACAGGAAATGTCTGCACACTCCAGCAAAGCAAGCTAGACATACAGATTGGTGCCTTCCAAAGAAACGGATCAAAACTAATTTTTGGTTTTTTCAGCACAACTTTATACCAAAACCACATGGTTAATGAAAACTAACAAAAGCTTTCAGTGTTTGAGAGAAGTTCCTAAAGAGATTAAGGTGCTACAGAAACCACATCTACAGCCACCTCCTAAGGAGACTTCCCTTAATCCACACAGACCAAGTAAATCAGGACATTAATAAAGGTAATTTTTGTGGCCACCACCAAACAAATAATCCAAAAGAAATAAAAGGAACTCTACTGTTACACACCTGTAGGGTTCTGGACAAAATTTCCAGGATTTGTCAAGTACTGCTGACCTTGGCCATAATGTCCTGCTTGAGCAGACATGAGAGAAACCTGTGAAAGTAAACATTCAAGTATTCTTTGTGTAATAATGCAATTACAAACTCGGCACATTTCATTATTAACTTCTAGATGTTTCTCAATAATTTCACGTATATTAAACTCTTCCTGGGAGTGAACCATGTCAGTTTGGTATTGAAAAGGACACCAAATGACTATATGATCTTTTCCCCATTTTCATTTTCCACTAGGAAAATTCAGAACACATCCTCATTTTGCCTAACATTAAAAAAAAACAAAGAAACCAAAACCAACAAACAAAAAACCAAACCCCAACACCTTTCCTTCTGCTTAGCAATCTCATTTTCCAAACACAGTACTTCCTTTTAAATTGCTCCTGTTCATCAAAACAGAGCTCCTCCAAGAAATTCAAGGAACTGGTAAATGTCTATTAACAAATATCAGGATTAATTCTATCTAAGAACTGAACCAGCATTCACTACAGACACAAAACTTGAAAACAAGACTTTTCAGCACATCAGCTACAGTAAGCTTTAAGTAAAAAAACCGTTTTCACAACAGTTGTAATAAAAATGTTTGGGGTTTTTTTTTCCTAACTGGCTGCTTTCTGGATTTACAGTTTAAAATTTTATCCCGTTAGAGGTCTGCACGACACATTACCTTGCTTTAATACAACCAGTTAACTCTTCACATTCAATTTTAATCCCCTAAACAAAAAATACTTTTTAAAATCTCTAAACTACTGAGAAAGAAATCACATCAGTTTTACTAATGTAAAGTATCATTTTCCTCCTTTTGAAGAGAGCATTTCCAAGAGGCAACAGCAAAGACAACTAACCTGTCATGGCAAGATGGTGCCAAGAATATTTCAAAAGACAAAATGCAGTTGAGTTAGAAAGTTCAACAATGGCCCTATCTTTCTCAATTCCTCCAAGTTATGAGTATCTCTTTAAAACTGGCTTATCACCAGTACTAACAGCTGCAAAAATGCAACAATAATTTTGATCCAGTCCAACTTCACACCTTTTAGAAAAATTAATCATGTACATTCACTTACATTATCTTTCATGCTTTATACAGAATTAACTTCTGTTAAAATTTAATGAAAATACCAAATGCATCCTATTACCTGGTTTTGTTCTGTTATAAATAATGACTTCACAGATGTATTCTGAACTATGAAGTGATTACAAAGATCCACTATTTTGTCTAATTCTTAAAAAAAGGTTCTTGAAACATAGCAATGCATGTCCTTCTTAAACTATCTAGTCATTTTTTGGCTTGAAACCAACTCTAAGCCTCCCAACTCTTCAGAAAAAGATTCAATTTTACAGAAGCAAAACTGCTAATTCTCTACACAAAAACACTTCTGCAAGCAAACTATTTGATGCAATCAGCTCTTACCTGATTACTTCCCATTGGCATATTACTGAAATTTCCATACTGAGGACCTTGAAGACCCTTTTCTTCGAAGTAATGTCCAGCTGCTCTCAGTGGGAAGTTCTGTGCTCCTGGGCCAGCTGGCCCATTGAAATTTGGTCCGGGCGAACCATCAAACATATCAGGTCTCTGGAACTGCATTCCATGAGCTGGTCCATTGTAGCCCTGGCCAGGATGTTCAACAAACGGACCACCTTGTCCATATGGTGACATTTCTAGTCTTGAGGCAGGATGGTTAGCTACATTTTCAAAACGTGAGCCCTGAAGGCCAAGGGGCAAATCAAACCTAGAGGCTGGCTGGTGAGGTCCATCAAATCTTTGAGGTATGGCTGTTTCAAATCTTGCTTGTGCCTGCTGTCCAGGTGCCAACCTTGGACCAGGCTGTCCATGAATTCCATCAAATCTTTGCAGGAGAGACAGCTGTCCAGGCTGACCGTCAAATCCAGCTCCATGACATCCATCAAATCTCGGACCAGCCCGACCAAGAGGACCATCAAATCTAAGTCCACCAGCTCCCTGGTGTACTGGTCCATCAATCAACCTAGGACCCAGACCTGGCTGACCCCGTGGTCCTTCCAATCTCAGCCCACCACCTGATGGTCCATGTGGCCCCTCAAACCTGAGCCCACCACTTGATGGTCCATGTGGCCCCATGGGCTGACCATGTGGCCCCTCAAATCTGAGGCCACCTCCAGGTTGTCCATGGGGCCCCAATGGCTGTAAATGTGGCCCCTCAAACCTGAGGCCACCCCCTGGTTGACCATGAGGCCCCAAGGGCTGACCATGGGGTCCCTCAAACCTGAGACCACCCCCTGGTTGACCCCGAGGCCCCATAGGTTGACCATGAGGTCCCTCAAACCTGAGACCACCTGAGGGTTGACCATGAGGACCCTCAAACCTGAGACCAACTCCAGGTCCTTCAAATCTAGGACCACCTACAGGCTGCCCTGCAGGCCCCTCAAACCGCAAAGGCCCAAGAGGTCCCTCAAACCGCAGTGGACCTCCTCCACCAACCTGGCCTGGGGGTCCTTCAAATCTCAGGGACCCTGCCAGCTGCCCTGGTCCATCAAATCTTAGGGCTCCAGCTCCCCCTGCTCCTGCCAGTGGTCCATCAAACTGAGATCCACCTGCCCCCACCAAAGGCCCCTCAAATCTCAGAGAAGCCTGTCCAGCTGGCCCATCAATTCTGGAACTTGAACCAGCAGCAGGACCATCAACAAAAGGACTTCCTTGTCCATCTACCCCGACCCTTGCAGCAGTCGGTCTAGGTGAGCCATCAAACAGAGGTCTGTCTTCCATCAGGGCACTTATCCTCTGCTTTGCTTCAATACCTCCAAATCTTGATCCTGGACTTTCTGGAAATGGTGCTTTCTCTGGATCTTCATACCTAGCTCTTTTGAAACGTTCACTGAATGGGGACCTTGGTTCTTCTCGAACACCTAAAAAAACCAGAACAAATCAGATAACCACTCGCTAATATATTGTCAGTTACTCAACAGACATTAAATAAGGTAAAATCACATACCACCTTGCCCAAGAAGCTGTCTTTCTTCACGATTATCAAACCTGCAGAGTGCATCACCATCTATTTTCTGGAATTCTGCTGTGCTTTTCCCCTGTTGTCTGAGAGCATCTCTAAATTCCTCCGATTCTCCCCAGCTGTCATAAGGATCAGAACTTCTTGCTCCTTTAGCAGCACGCTGTTCTTCAAGTCTTCGTCTACTCTCAAGTGGTGACAGGTTTTCGGCAAAAGGTCTTGTAGTGCCACTAACAGGAGAGTGTCTCCTTGACCTTTCTGCAAATGGTTCTTTTCTGTCAAACTGTACACCACGCTTGGCTTTTGCTTGCTCACATTCTATTCCAGAAAGTAATGCATCAGGTAGAGGATAATCCAAAATATCATCAGGATCCAACAGATCAAGCCTTGACAATGAATGCTGAACTTGTGTCCTTTTTAGTTTAGCTTTATGTTCATAATACGTTAGTTCTGCATCCGATAGAAGAGGTTTCTTTTTCAAACCACATTTCTCCTCTGTAGGGCTATCCCAGACATTGCATCTGTGCTTTCCTTCCTGATACTGGAAGAGCTGTCGGATCTGATGAGCAACCATGAGGAACTCATCTTGTGTTATTTCACCAGATGCGAAGCGGTCATTAGCCTATAATATAAAGTTTAAATTTAGACTTCCAAAAAGAGAAGAGAATACCCCATACCTGGGATATTTCTATGAAGACAGATTTATTAGTATTACCTTCTTAAGTAATTCTCTTTTGCTTGCAGATGTCAATTCTTTGGGAATCTGTAAATTGGCATCCACACTTAACCGGTGCTGCTGCTTTGGTGCTCGGGGTGATAAAATTCCTTTACCAGCAGGCCAGTTTTCCCGGTGTCTTTGGTGAGGGGATTTAACAAGTGCTTGGTGTTCATCATTCTGCTGTGAGCTGAAAGCAAGGATATTTGTAAAATATAGATTATTTTGTTATTCAGGACATAATGGTTATGCTCCTACTAGAACTGATCATGGCAAAACATCACTACCACATTAGAATCTAAGTATGCATCGTTTCTGTATTTCACTAGTAGAAACAACTTCAACCTATCAGCTTTAACAATCTGAACACTGCTTCCCAAAATCAACTATACTGAAGCCAACAGGAGAACTTTCACTGACTTCACACAGAAATTATTTAAAAGATAGTAACTTACTTTTTACTTTCTTCCCAACCAGATTTCCACCTCTTGCCTGATTTGGATCCTTGCCAGTTTTCTGCGTTCTCCTTTGGATCTGGAGAAGCTTTTGCAGAATGTTGGGTCGCTGTCTCTTGGGGTCTTTCCTCTTGGGCTTTTTTCAATCTCCTTGGATCACGCACCTCTTGTTTAACATTTCTCTTATTAGAATTTCTTTCATCTCTTGCTGCTTGTGTGCCTTCTTCAACATGAGACTGCTTAGGGCCTATCTGACGTATCTTTCCAATTTTAGGAGTTGATGAAGTAGGAGATAAACTCCTAAGTCTTCTTTTAGGTGATCTCCTCTCTCTTCTTTTTGGAGAATGTGTAGATGGTGACCTTGCTTTAGGAGAGCGTGATCGTGACCGTTTCCTGCTACTTGATCTCCCTTGTTTTCCACCCTGTTTTTCTGACTCCTCTGTAGTTGTGTCTTGTTTCTGAACAGCACCATTAATCACCTTATTTCTGCTCCCCACTGGCCTATGTTCACATGTCTTATGCTCCTCTTTTTCTTTCTTCTCTGTACTTCTCCTCTTTTCTTTGACCTCCTCTTCCTTCCCCTCCGACTTATCCTGAAGATGTCTTTTCAGTCTTGGATCCCGCTTACTGATGTCAGATACCTTAGTGCTTTCACATTCCTGGCTTTTACTATCTTTAGTATCGGGCAGCTTATTTTTCAAAGGGGATGGCGATTTAGATTTTGCTTTGGACTGTTCAAGTTCTTTCTTCTGTGTTTTTTCACTTGCTTTTGATTTTTCTGACTTTGTTGAGTTCTGTTTTTCAGCCTGTGCTGTTTTGTTTGCCTTGGTCTCAGACTGACTGGTCACACTTGGTGAAAATTCTTTCCTGTGAGACTGATCTTTAGTATGAGAAGAATGTTGACCCATCCTATTAAGCCGAGGATCCCTGTTTACTATTTTGATATCATGGAGTGGAGGACTTGGGGATGGTTTGTTTTTTTCAGATTGCACAACAGTCTGATGAGGTGGTTTAACTGTCATATGAGGTGTGGGAGACATGTGTTGCTTGGAAGGTGCTGGAACTGAAGCTATACTAGATGATCCCTGCTGAACACTAAGGGATACAGCCTGAAATTGAAAAAAATCCAGCATTAATCTGTATGCCACAACTCCTGCCCAGAGGTGCTAATATTCCTTCTCAAAAACAAAATACTAATAGCCATGTCTTGAAAGTTATGAGCTTCAGCCACTTAACTGAACTTGACCACTGACTGCTAATTACAAGTAGTAAAATAACGCAGTACCATTACAAAATATCAAATTCAAGCACAGTGCACCACCAGTATATAAATTCAATATTGCAAAACACGTAACTTCGGCACACATTCCAATCACAGTGCTAGCTTTCCTACATATTTCACATTCTCTAGGCAACTCAACTCATAATAGGTTAGTTCTGCATCCGATAGAAGAGGTTTCTTTTTCAAACCACACTTCTCCTCTGTAGGGCTATCCCAGACAAGTATCCTATCTGCACACTTCAATTCAAAGATGCTTTGATATTGTCAACTGCCAATATATCAAGACTTCCAACTACTGCAGCAAAGCCCAACAGCAGCATCAAACCAAGAAACTTTGTTTACAAACAATCAGGCTCCTGTATTCCTTAGGAACAAACATATTTGAAATAGCCCAGCATGCTGTCAGCTGAAAGAGGTGAAAGATGAGGATCACAGTCAGGTATCATTTTGAAGAGAAATTAAAACCAAACAAGAACTTCACCTTTTTTTTCCATCTCTAAGTGTAATACTTGAGGTTTTACGGTAATAAAAACTGTTCAGGAACCCCAGATCACCTTGTATTGCTCTAGTAATCCTAAAATAGCTACTTTCCTAACAGGAGGAAAAAGCAATGTACTGTACTTACCAGTACAGCCAAGTATTCTCCGAAAGAGAAACCCAACTATGAAAGTTTTATCAACTATCCTACTCACCAACTGTGCTTTAGTCTGTTCCAGCTCCAGCTCTAGTTTTTTTTGCTGAAGTTCTAACAACTGCTTTTGCTTTGCAAGCAATTGCTGCCTTATCAGTTGCTCCTGTGTCAAATTCTTTTGTATTTCAGGAACAGCTGGAGGAGTAGAGGCACCAGAAGTGACAGCAGAGGTAGGTGCATTAGATTCCTCTGGCTAAAAACAAAGTGGAAAAAAAAAAGTTACATTTAAAATCGTAATGGCATCGACTAAATTCATCTCCTTTCAGTGTTATCATGATCCAATACCGGGACTTAGTTCATACAGCAGTTATAAACTGCATTTCTTTGGCCCCACTACAATTTGCCTGCTTTGACAAGTGTAGGTCATTCAACATTAACTCATCAATGTTCCAAAACCTAGAATCTTATTTTTAAATTTAAAAAAAAACTAACCCCTTAAAATATTCTGAATTTGTAGATTTCTCTTACCTGTTTACAAAGGTCAGATACTTCATTCTTAATATTCTAAATTGTCAAAAAGCAGCATACAAACAATGAAAACTACATGTATTACCATCTGTTCTTACACAAGGCAGAAAAACTTACCGATTTATTTAAAAACTTAGGATTCACATGGATGCTAGAAGTATTCACATTTGGGGGCAGAGGTTTAATTGGCCAGGCAGGATCTAATGAGTTGACTCTGACATCAAGTGCATACAGTTTCTTCAAAGGAAAAATATCATCCCATGTGGAGCGTAATTTAAATAAACTTTTCCTAGTATTTTCATCCACCTAAAACAATAAAACAATTCTATGGCTTGTTAAGTTAATATAGAACAATTTCTTAAACTTTTCTGTAGTACTTAAGATTTCATTCATTTCCTATTTCTATCTTGCCATTTTAACATACTAAACTTGCTACACAAAATTTATACACAGTGCAGACCACACATCTTTATCAACAGGACCAGTAACGGAAGATCAAATGTCAAATTGTTGTTTCAAGGCCATTTGAAGATTTTATTGTGTTTTACCATGCTCTGAGAATTTTCTTTCAACTTTTCCATTAGCAAAATTCTCATTTTACTGGCCCAATTTCTGTGGAAAAAAATACAGTAACAAAAGTATTGAAAGGCAACAGCCTCTGAGACAATACATTATTCAAGTGTTTGTGCTGGAGCGTAACAATGACAAACAAATCAAGAAAAACCAAACTCTGAACAGAAAAAAGGTGTTTTGCTCAGCTGTCTAGTCACTGAAGGATTTTTTCCCAAAAAATGCAATAAAAGGGGTATTAGCTAAAATGAAGTCAGTTATTTCAGTTCAGCTGCAAAATTAGACCCCTCTATGTATGAGTCACAGATCATGTACTTGTAGGACCAGAGGCCCATCTTCTCTTTACAAACAATTGTTTTAGATTATCTCATGGCAGCAGAATTAGAAATTTACAGTAAAGCAAAATTTAGTTCATCTCGTAACTTGAGTGGCTCAATTAAACAATTAACTGAAAAACATTAAAGGAAAAAATACATGCAGCTGCCCTTATGTCAACATTCCAATCATTAAATATTGCCCATGTAGATGACTTCTGCTGCCATTTTAAACTGTTACAGCTACACATAGAATATTCTGCAAAGTTTGGAGGTTCTTTTTGTGTAAGAGCAGGAGTTTCAATAAAAGTAATTCATACTTGGTAACTGGGGGATGCCTCTATACAATTTTCCATGAGAGGGTTCACTGAAGTTCACTGCAAAAATGTGCAGAAATGACTGAGCAAAGTTTCTGACTTCAAGTGTCTAAAGATACCTTAGTGACCATTACTGATAAAACCAAATTTCTAACAATGTTTGTGCTGGAATTCTACACACATCTTTTAACATGACCAACTAAACTATGAGAAACAACTGCCACTTTTAATTTAATTAGTACATGTTTATAGCTCTAGTTAGCTAAGTAGCAAGTTAACATGTAAAACTCTGAAGATTACTTATTATCCAGAGCTTCACTCAGCTACAACCTTAAACTCAACTAAGTAGAAGAGCACTCACAATTTAATACCAAAAAACCCACGTAAATCTATCGCTATCTGCTCTGTACATGGGAGTTGAGGTCTTCTACAGTCATGATAACGATCTATCCCTTACTTCATCATGCATTTTACATCTGAAAACCATATATAAAGCAAACTGGGATTTCAGATCATTGCTGATATGTAATGGTAAATATGCAAAAGCTTCATTCATCTCATTCTTATAAAATGCCACTTTCTTATACAGGAAACCACTGAATTTTTTTCTGATTCAATTTAAACCCATTCAAGTCCACCCTTTCAAAACGTGGACTTTAATGTGCTTTTCTCACTGAGGAATAAGCACATAAGTACTTCACTGGGTTTCAAGATTAAGAGTCAAAATTGAAAGATATGGCAGCAGCTTTCAATGTTGAATGAAATCAAAACACTTATTTGTAATATGATGTTGTCATGCTTCCCCAACACAGCTGCAGCATTTTTTTCAGCTGCCAGACCACCAAGAGAGAACCAAGTGTCAGTGCTACTCACTCTTGAGTTTCAGCACTCATTCTGCACAATGTGAATTACGTAAATCAGACAAATCTAACTACAGGAGAGACTTTGAAAAATCCACAGGAAACCAACTCTCAGTCTATTCTTGGCATAAGGACTACTAATTCTCTTAAAAATAAACCAACGAGTCATAATCAATTGGTCTATACATTACAAGAAGTCCATCCAGCTAAGCCACCAATAATCAAAATACTGTTAGTAAAATCTTGCCTGGACAGGAAAGCTACTGATGTTTATACACCAAATTAAGTAATACTTTGCATCTTTCAGCTAGCCTACATGCTTGATTGCAGAAGAAATAATCTTTCACAGTATAGATATTGAGATTTATAAAAACCAATCAATTTGTATAGTTCACCACCCAAGAAAACCCAAACCTGAAAGCACGTACTTATTTTACCAGGAACAAATTTTGCTTAGAATACTTTTCTGAAAGTGTATATACCTTTTCAAATACACAAATAAATGTTGCAACTAGGTTTTTAGTAAATGCAGTGAGATACTCTCTTCCCACATTCTTGACAATGGAATCCATTAGGTACATAACGGGTAACTTCTCTGATGCAGGAGCCTGGAGCAATAAGAAGAAACTGAGAAGTTTAGTACAACAAAAACATACTTCATCCTCTTCAAATAAAGGGATTACCAATCCCAGAAATACAGACCTCTCTTTTTGGTTGCCACTATAAATACCAAGGGATTTGGATTGGGATTTTTTGTTTATACAAAAACTTAATCTGAAAAATGAACTCAGTTCAAAGTAAAATGCAGTGGGTCTATCACAAAAAAAAATTTAAAAAGGAACACCTTAGTTTAATTTTTTGTGTATCAAAGCCATGGAAAAAGGGGTGAAAAAAAGAGGAAAAAAGAAGCCCACAAGACAGTACTGCCTCTAGTGTACCGAGTGTAACCTTTCCCTTGAGAAAGTAACTTAGCAGGAAATCACCATCAGCACTTCAAGGAACTTCTAAAAATCTTTTATAATTCAAACCTCTTGGATGCATTTTTCTGTATTTCACAGAACACAAATTAGACTTCTGGCAAATAGCCCAAGTTAGTGAACTTCCATAACTGTAAATTATACGTTGATTATCACAGTCTCTCATCAATTACACGCAGAATAGGTTGCAATTATTTCACTGTAATCCAAATGGACAGATCAAGGAGTCCCATTCTCTCTTGGCACTTGTAGATGGCGACAGTTCAGATTTCCAGAATGCATGCAAAAATGCAGTCAGAACAGAGTTCAAAATCCAGTCAAAACTCAATCATCTGGTCAAGTGGGTAAATGCAGAGACAAGCTCAGGAACTGCAACCATCATTTTCACAGAAGGTTGTCTTCAAACTCTGGACACAGCTTTGCTACAAGACGCTTGGGTTTTGTTGTTTGGTTTTGGTTGGGGTTTTTTTAAAGTCCTTTTTCAAAACTCAGAGCACGTTTGTGCGAGGAAAGTGTGGTAACCCTGGACCGCTTCAGCAACTTCCAATTTACAGAAAGCAGTACTGGACCAATGAAAGTGTTTTTAATACCTGGCAGTGGCTTTCAAAAAGCAGAAGCCACAGCAAAGTTCCAAAAAGCACCAGCAAGTCCACAGACTTGTTGAAGAGGACATGAAAGGCAACACAAGCAGTGTGTGTTGACCATTATCCCCTTGGAAGAGCATCCACTAGTAATACTTCAAGTCCCATTCACCATCTGGTAAACTTGGGATAAAACCAGAGTAACTCCACTCATTGCTCACTATAAACAGAATAGGCTACTAGGTTAATAAACGACACCCTACAGTGCAGACCCATTATCCAGAAAAGTGTGTGAAGTGCTATTGCTTCACCATTTTAAATTCAATTTCTTCCCCGTTAAGGTGGTTCACAGAAGGGCACCCACTCTGAAGGTAAACAGTATTTGTACATGGGCAATCACAGTTGTTTCCTCACCCTTAATGTGTATTAATTTACCATGACCTGAAACTTATTATTGAAGAGGGCAGAACTCCTTGTTAGTTTGGGGCAGGAGGGTGTCACTGCCTTCGAATGCATTGGAAAAAGGCAGAAACAGGGAGGTGACGTATTTTGTAAATAAAAACAAAAAAATCAGCTAGGTTAGCTAAAACTAATTGCAGCTCATTAGAAGCCAAACTTACACTATAACATAATACTGAACTGTAAACAGCCTAATGTGCAAGTGTTAGAAAAAAGCATCGCTTAAGTCTCAGACATCAGACTGTGGGTCTGCAGCTATTTAAAATGTCTGTGGAATACTGGCTGCTTCTTTGAAGCAATCTGCACAATGGCACATTAAAAACACTCCAGTTCTGAGTGCCTTCCTTTATACAAAAATGACAGCACACCATTTCTGACTTTTAGTCAGCAGTGTTAGGGACAAAAAGAGCTGCCTGAGAAGTACCTATGCCCGAGAGCTACTCCCCGAGTAGCTTATAGTCTTCCATTTCATCAATGGGGAAAGTAGCGCACCATACTCAGCTAAGCTGGATGCTGGGGAACCATTAGTAGCAAAAGCACTGTAAAAAAGGTAAACTCTCACTTTCATCATGCACCAGACTGTTAACAGCAATCATACATGGAAACACCCTAATCTAGGTAAGGAAGCCTACTTCAAACTATGGAGCACAATTAGCAGCTGAGCAGCGTACCCTGCTTCAAATATAAGCTATTCAGGTGTCGCGTTTTAATAAACGTGACTTAAATATGGTTGGAATATTTAAGTCTTCTCTTCTGGAAGTGTTTATTATGTCAAGGTATCTAGCACATATTCCCATAACCAGGCAAGGGAATCCCAGACCGGAATGCGTTTTGGTTACAGGTCTCAGCAATACCCCCAAGCAAGGAAGATGCCCGCACGGCACTAATCAAAAGGCAGGGAGGCGCCGCATAATCACCAGAACGCAGAAGAACACTAACTCTGAGCTCATCAGCATAATATTGAAGACTTCTTTACAAAACTCCCACTGTTCCTTCAAATAACGTAGGAAAGTTATTGTTGGAAATGTGTGGCTCTTTTTTATTAGTTTCCTAAAAGATTTCAAGTTAAAAATAATATCTGGCAATTGAACCCCAAGTCACAAACTTGTGAAAAAAATTGTTTTTAAAAAAGCAACCTTGTATATGAAATGGGTCTTGGAAACAAATTCTGCACTATACAATGGTAAATAAAAAGACAAATACATATTTCACACTTTTTATTTACAAATTTTATAATACCAGTCACACATTTCAGAACCATTTATTAAATTGTAAAGCAGACCACTCAAGTTTTACACTAAACAGTCTGTCTCCAGGCAACACTTTTAAAAAGTGGCTTAGTAAAGGAGATCACTTTCCCAGAAATAACTAAAAACTTGCCTTGAATAAACTACAGTCATAAACAGTAACTAGGCAAAACTAACCATTGATACAGGATTTAAGACATCTTTTTTAAAAAAAAACCCACACTTCAGGGCAGGTTCTAAACCACCCAGAAATGAAGGAAAAAAAAAAACCAAAACCGGACAGCATTGTTATTCATCACAAATCATTTTATACACATCCACTGCCCTTTAGGAGATATAATGGTGAGAGCTATTAGATTATGAGGTCACCTCCCCAAGGAATGGCAAAACTCAGCCACTGGCAGCATTTAAAACTAGACTGGCAGAGGACTGTGGCACACTAAAAAGACATCCTGCATTGATAGAAAGATAGATTAAGTAACTTAAAAGATCCTTCCCACCCCCATCATTAGACAGTACAATTCTCACCATTATAAACCACGACTTAAAGCCAAAGGAAAAAAGCCTTTTAACACCTGATAACAGAGGGAGCAAGGGAAACAACGGGGGAGGGGTGGCTAGCACGAATACGGAGGGGGATTGAAAGAATAACCCTTTTCTTCTAAAATACTCGCTAAAGAGGTGCTGCAAACCCCCATGCATGTGCAGTGGCTGACTGATGTCAGCAACTGCCTGGGTTGGGCTCAGAGGGAGCCTCCTCTTTCCCTTTTTATATCATGTGCCTTTCAGACGCCATGTTAGGATCCTACAGGCTGCTGCAGTTTCTACAGGCAGGGAGAATTTTTTCTTCCACATCCTCAACCAGTAAACTCCTCTAGCCAAAATAAATACACACACAACACTAGTCTTACTGGGGGCACAGAGCACCTGAAATCCAAATAGATTATCTCAAACCCACAGAATTTTCTCTAATGAGGCATAGCAACACAACCCCCATCATCACGACACACACTTCTCTAACCGAAGGAGACAATCACCTTTCACCCACAAACTTTTTTACGAGATAAGGGACTCCCCCACCCCTCAATTAATCTCTCACAGGGACCGCACTGGGGAAGCTGCTTTAACTTATACTTGGACATCATTATACTTAGCCCTTGCGAGGAGGGCAATTTGCGTTCTAGAAACTTAACCTGATTTCCCTTTTAGACTACGCCCCAAGAAAACCCCAACTCTCCACGAGATCTCCCTACTCAGGTCCTCTCTAATGACTTCACTATTCACCTACAGTCGAAATCGCCTAAATCGAAGGGTTGAGACACCAGATTCGGACCCCGAATCCTGGCTCCACGTCGGGGGAAAGCCCAGCTCCAAGGGCGAGGAAGTGAGCTGCCCAGTCACGGCCGGGCCGCCATGTTGTGCCTGCTATTTACACGGGGCGCACAGCGCAAGCCGCGCTGCCCTCCTCCCTCAGCTCTCCTGGGCCGAGTCCCAAACCCTTCCCTACTCCCAGCGGGGTGCTGTGGGGGCTGCTCCCCTCCCTCGAGTCCCCTGCTCCCTATGCGGTGGGGGTTCAAATAGCAGCAGCAGCCTTAAGCTTCGCGATGGAAGGAAAAGCCCCCGCCCGCCGCCTCGCCCCTCTGCTCCCTGATCCCACTTGAGACACGCTTCCCTCTTCCAGCTTGTTTACCCCACGGCGACCCCCAGATTCCTATACCCCTCGGAGCCCCCGTCCTCCCCGAACTCCGTCCTAATCCTGCTCTCTCTGCTCGCCCCCTCACTACCAACACCCCCCCGGCACTACCTCCTAAGCCCCCTCGCCGCCCCAGCCCAGCCATGCCCACCTCGCCCGGCCTCCACCCGAGCCTTTCCCTCTCTCTCTCTCCCCACTTCCCATCCTTCGGGCCCCGGCTCGCTGAGTCCCCCTGACACCCCTCCGCCTCTCGGCTCCCCCCGCGCCTCTCCTGCGGGCTCCCAGGCCGCCCTACCCCGCTGCCCCGGCCGGTCCCCCCAGCAGTATAGGTAGGAGTAGTAGTCGGTGGAATATAAAAACCTTGGCGATTTGCGCCTCGATCAGGGAGACGATGTCCTTGGCGAAGGGCACGTTCTCCTCGGCCAGGATGGTCAGCATGTTGATGTGCGGCTTGCTGTTGAACGTCAGGTCCTCCAGCGACGACTGGTAGTCGCGGCACGCGTCCTCCCGGGCCTCGCTGCTGCCAGCGCTGCTCTCCGGGGCCGACATGCTGCTCCGACCAGGACCCGACCCACCGACCGACAGCCCCCTCCCCGCGATCCCCCGCCGCCGCCGCCGAGCGATGCCGATGCCGCCCCCCCGCCGCTGCCGCTGGGCTCCTCTACCGCATCCTCCACGCCGCGGCTCCCGCTGGCTGCGCTGCCGGTGCCGCCGCTCCTCGGGCCGCCGCCGGCTCAGTCTCGGCGCTCACAAAATGGCGGCGGCGGGCACGGCTCGCGAACCGCTTCCCGCAGCCGTTGCGTCATGTGAAATTGTGCTCGGGAGAAGGGCCGGCGCCTTGGAGAGCCCCTTTTGTTCGCCGGACGCGCCCTGATTGGCTGGCGCCCCGCCTGCGCGGCTCGCCATTGGCTCATGCGTTAGCACGGCGGCCCCCGATTGGCCGGCACCGCCCTTCCTCCGCGCTGACGGGCTCTTGCGCCCAAGTCCCGCTCTCGCACGCGCGTCCCGACTCGCCATTGGCCGCGTCTCCCGTCCCGCCCTGCCGCTTCCTCCCGCCTTCCCGCGCTGCCCCGAGCGCTGATTGGTGCCCGCCGCAGCCCCGCCTCCCTCCGCGCCCGCCCCGCCCGGCATTGGCTCAGCCCGCAGCCCTCAGCGCCGGAGCGGCCGCTCCCAGCTGCTCGGGGCTTTCCCTGCTGGCTGGGGAGCCGCTGGGCGAGGAGCAGGGGCCGTAAACTGAAACACGAGAAGTTACACCTCAGCATGAGGAAGGACTTCTTTTACCTTGAGGGTGCCAGGCTGCCCTGAGAGGTTTCTGAAGTCTCCGTCTCTGGAAATCCCAAACCCACCTGGACGCGTTCCTGTGTCACCTGCTGCAGGTGGCCCTGCCTTGGTGCGGGGCTTGGAACAGATAGTCTCCAGAGGTCCTTTCCAGCCCTGACAATGTGTGATTCTGTGGCTCGCTCGCCTCAGCAAGCGCCCCTGCCCTGCACGTTTCTCTGATGCCATCCCTTGAACAAGTCACCTCTCGCAGCAGTGTTTCCAGGTCTGCACAGCGCCAGGAGCCGCAGGAGAGACCTAGCTGTGGGGGAGAGCGAGAGAGAAAAGTAACAAAACCTGCCTTGCCTTGCTCGTGAGGTTTGCCCAAAGGTACCTCTTGGGAGCGAGCTTGCTTGCAAAGCGTTTTCAGGTGTAGTCATTCCTTTCCCCCACTTCATATTCCTTGGTAACCGGAGAACTGGCGGCATTTGAAACCAGGCAAAGGGTGAATGCTTCATTAAAATACACTGCAAAAAACTCATCATGTGTGATCATGTTTAAAGTGCAAATTAGATACATTTACACACACACATATATATATTCTGTAAATGTAGCAGAAAGATAGTAAAAACTTAAACCTGGCACATTTCTGGCAAGAGTTGCTACTTGTTTTTTTATCTGGCTAAAAATGTATATTAGTTTCTGTTTTCATGTTTGTATCCCCTTTATGAAAAAGAGGGAAGGAGGGAACAGGAAATGCAACAGCATCTTCTATTTGCCTGTTGAATTGCATGTTCATGTTTGTTCCTGTAAGCCCCAAAATGCTGTACTTTGAACACACCACTTCGCCTTTACAGTCACCACAAGATAAGAAAATAAAACTGAAGTTTCCGTCTCTGGCTGACCAAAGCCGGGATTGCAAGACCTTTTCTCAGTGTAAATATTAGACAGCTGTTTAAAGACACACTGTCTATGAAGAATATTAATTATGTACCAGGAATCAAGCCATAATGTATACCCAGTTTATTTGGCAAAAACAGAACACGCTGTTCTGCTGCTAGGGGAAAAATGTGGGGGTGGGGAAATCTAGCTCCTCCTCCACAGTCCGTGTTTGTAAGTTAGAATGCTCGTTCCTATTAATTACAGGAGCAAAACCAATAATAGAAGCAAAACAGCCTTGATGAGGATGCCATGTGGTCCAAGGCCACCCTCAAAACAAGATTTGCTGTTTACTAATCAGGAAAGGACTGAGCCTGATGCGAGGCGAAGCAGTTTTCTACCTCCAGAACAGACAGTTTTCCTGAGCCTTAGTGCACCCAACGTGCCCAAGCAGATCTCATGTTTTAGTGTAATGTTAGTTTGCCTTTACCAGTCTTCATGTGAAGCCAGTGGTAGCTCAGCAAGGTCACCAGGTTGGTTGAGAGAAGTTGATTGTGAAGCCCCTGTGTGCTGATGAGTTGTGGAAATACTCTGTGCTCTAAGCAATTTTTGAAACAGCTCATTAAAAGTGGCACAGGAATGCCCATTGAGTCTATCCTCGGGCTCTTTAATGAAAAGTTGTTCATTATTATGGAATTGTTTATTATTTATGTTATTTATGTTTATTATTACAGGAATGGTGTTGTACCAGCAATGTTTGCAGAGTGTGGATTTATCTGTGCTTACAAAAGCACACTTCATGCATGTGTTCTTGAACCTCCTATCAAAAGCATAGCTTGGCTGTAAGCATCACCTAGAAATGCCTCTGTATTCCACTGCTTCTTATCACACTTGACGTAGCTGTCAGATAAAGTTTGGATATTTGGGTCGTTTCAGGGTTTTTTATAGATGCAGCTATGGGTTTTGCTGGCATAAAACCCGCTAAAAACCTCTCAACTAGACCCACATATAGCACACTTGACTTGAGAATCACCAGCAATTGATAATTAAGGAAGTTTCACTGGATAGTCAGCACATTATAGTACTACATAACAAAACATATCAAGGTAAGACTCCTTCCAAGAATTTATTACATTTCAAAACATCTGTAGTTGAAAATACTCATGCTTGTGTTTATGTGTTTATGCTATGAGATGAATTTTTCTCGGGAAGTTTAATTCAATTGCTCTAAACTGTTTTATAGCTATACAAGGATGGAGGGCGGGGGGTGAGGATTGCTTGTCATCCAGAAATGTTCTTGCTGCTTTTCATTCTGGAAAAGTGAAAAAGAACCAACTAATTGAAAATGCATCCTTTTTGACATGCCTGGAAGAGGAAAACACAGACACTAGAGAAACAAACACAGCGCAGATTTTAAAATATTGTTTTAATGAGATGTAAATCACCCCTCTGCATATGAGCTGAAGTCCTTTGTTCTCCAGCTGAGATTCTTTTAAGGAAGCAGACTGTGTTTCTCGGTGGGCCTCCCAGAGCGTGCAAAGCTTTATGCTCTCCTCAAGCCTCCAAAGCAGCTCCGCTGTCGTCAGCCTCGCTCTCTCTAGCAGCTGATTTCTGGAACAGCCTTGACTAGAAAGTTTGCCAGTGTAGCTACAGCAGAAGACCTGGTAAACCTTCCTAGAGCTGGGATCCAATTTAAATAGCTTTAGTAACTCTCTTGCTTATACCAGAACTGTAAAGGATGTTTTCCTGTTGAAACCACGCCTGCAGGTTTTTGCCAGCAAAGCTGTATTGCTTAGCAAGTGTCACTAAAGTCCTGCTATTGCTTAAATCAGCAAAACTTTTCAATACAAACCAAGCCCCTGTTGTCTGCCAGCCAGATTACTCCTTGTCTAGGTTACACAGGTGTCAGGCAGCTTCCCTCACTTTTATTCACCTTTAGAGTTGTACCTTGGTGACCTCTGTCCAAATAACCACAAGCTTTTTATAACTGGATTATCTCCTGTTTAGAGTTAAGCACCTGGATTGTTCTGAATGCAGAGAGCCTGGTTTTGTTCATAAGGTCAAAATGTAGCAAACATTGGAATTGTGGATCTGTGGAAGCACAAAAAATTGCTGTTTATTTTTCTGGTGTCTGAAGACATGAATTGGAGATGCATGATGAAGGAATCATCTACTAACATTTCTCTACTTACAAAATCCTGGATATTGTAACTTTTCTATTATGGTTTGAGTTTTATAGCCTCAGAAATTCTGAAGACATGATAAATATATTTAGTAAAAGATCACTTGCTGGGTTGATAATTAGTTAAAATTCAAATATGGACGTAGTAAAAAATACGTTTAGTATGTCTAGACAAATGTGCTAACCTTTCATGTGCTAACCTTTCATGTGCTAACCTGTATTGCCTTTCAAAACTTTGCAAGATAGTCCTGGCACCTTGTAATCTCTGTAACATTTTCATTGTGATGGGTTCATCTTTGCAGGAAAGCAGACAGACATCAAGCAGCAATGAGCCAAGATCAAAGACTAAGCATAGATAGAAAAGAAACTGTTGAATCTACTATCTTAGGTTACATGGAAGATGTAACCAAAAAGTATGTATTCTGTCACCATCTTCATAAGCTGTTAAAGGCAAGTGGGCAGTGCTCTTTATCTTCAGCATGACTCAGCCCTGATAACACCCTCCGGGGGACTATCTTCATAATGGGTCATCAAGGTCTCCAGGAATGACTCATAGAATTAAACATCCCATTGTGAGATGCCCCACCCAGAGGGGAGGAACTGACCATTCCTACCTGTATATAAGCTGAGCCTTGGAGCACCACTACCACTGGCTTCCCAGAGGAGAGCTTGAGAGTTACCTCTGGACCTCCAGAGAAGACCCAGGATTGTCACTTGAACCAGATCACATCCATTACTGCAAGGGACTACAGCCACCATTTAACTGGAGTGCAATCACCACCCTGACCAACAGGGTGGCAGGTTGTATTCTGACTCTGTCAGTTTAAGCTGGTGTTTCTGTATTATTGCCTTTAATTTTTCCTAGTAAATTATAGTTCTGACTTGGAATCTCTCACAGTATATTTGTGTGGGGTTAATTCCTCCACTGATTTGTTTTCAAACTAACACGTCTACATATTTCTGTCTTTGTCAATCTACACTAAGTACCATGGCAATTAAAAAAAAAACCACCAAAACCAAACAAAAAAACGACAACAAAAAATCCACAGCAACAACAAAAGAAGTAGATCTCTGAAATATTTTGGACAGTATTATCAAACACAGTATTTGGTATGTGGACATTACACCCAAAGGTGCCAAAGTAAGTTTTGTGAAGCTCATCTTTATTTACACTGACTTTGACTACCTGGGCTACCATTAAAAGCCTGACCCCAGCACCCTGTGTTTCTGGTGCTAAAGACTTGCTGTGTTCCCAGGAAGGTTTGTGTAATCTTTGGAAACCCTGTGTTGTCACAGCTAAGTTGTTACTGGTACCAGAGTTGACATGCCAGCAGCACACCTTCTGAAATGACATCTTGGTGGGTCTTGAGAGACTGGAGGACTCAAAACCCAGATATATTTTACTCTGGCACATCTGTGTCATCTTCAGCTGCCCAGACAGATATTTATTACTGTTCTCTGTTAGCTGGGTGACATTTTGCTGGGCAAGGTTCTGGGTTGCTACAGAAACTGTCTCTGCAGATCCATTCAATCAAGTAAGGCTCTAGTGACAAGACTAATGCTTTCAGCAAGAACATAAATAATTCACTTTTTTGCTGGCCAGCTCTCTGTGCCTTCCCTACAAACAGGCTGGCAGCTCCAAGGAAAGCAGCTGTGATTAGCTGGAACTAATTCCTAGAGAGGTAAAGGCATGTTTACTAAAGTGTATTGTATTTTGGAAACATTTTGCTTCACAGTTGTATTGGTTTTTTGGTGGTTTTATTTGTTTTGGGTTTTTTTTTTAGAAGGGCAACCCCAGCAGGCATCTCTGACAACTGTTTTTCAGAAAGATAATGGGAAAGACTCCTCGTTTAACTCAACCTGCTCCTATCACATCACATCACACTCCCCCAGCTATCCCTCGTGCCGTGCAGCCGCCAAGGAGGCAGCTGGCTTTCTCACTGATAGCGCAGGCAGTCACGTAACACCATGGAATTAACCTGGAAAGGATTCCCTGGGGTTTCAGATCTGCCTGGCTGTCCCTGCCCACGGGCAGCCGTTGGCACAGATAGCACTGGCTACCCACAGCAGTGAGGGACTCACAACGCTGAGGTTCTGTTTACTCACGATCACACAAGTGCTCGTTAAAACTCAGTGTTAAGCTGATTAACTACTGAAATGCTCCTTCTACACACAAATCCAAGAGGATTCCCTCTGTACAAGTTGGAAAACCTTATCGTTCTGACTTCTCCCATCTCTGTAAGGTATCTATCCAATGCACCCGATTTTCCTGGGTTCCTTTTTAGAGCTATTCCTAGTCTGTCAATTCTGTGGAATAAACTATGAAGAGACTGGAAAGCACTAGACATCTGGTTGTGGTTTCTAGTCCAAACAGCGACAGCTCACAGATCCACATGAGAGTAAAGACCTAATCCAGTCATATTCATGCAACTGATACTTCTGCCAGAGACAACAGTTGCAAAGTATGACAGATGATGGAAGGTGTGTTGTGATTCATTTTGCTTCATAGACTCTGTTGGGAAAACCAACTGCTCACCAGCTCCTACTCAGCCTATATCTGTGTCTAATCGTTCATGCCTTAGTGTCTGACTTTGTGCTGGTCCCCACTGAATTGCAGTCCACATATCTGATTATATCTACCTTTTTTTTGCTTATTTGTGAGTCTTGTTAGTCTATCATAGAATGAAATTTGATTGCAATTTCTACTAGATGTAATTTATACCTGATGAATCCATGGTAGCTGCTACTCCTCCCTTTGTTCTTTTCCAAGTGCTTACAAATAACTCTTTATTTGCTACAAATTGAAGGAACTGAAGATGGCTGGTCTTTAATTTGTTAGTTCCAAAGACCAAACCCATCAGATCCTACTTCTTATTGATGTTATTGACGTTACATGCCTTACAGTAAGCCACTAGAAATGCTGGAATTGATTTATCTAATGAATTTACAGCCTGCACCACTGCGTGCTCACAGCAAGCAAGGACTTGACTAACAGAAGAGCATCTGATCTTTGCACTAACACTGTAAAAATCAATTTGGAATTAAAAAGGCAGTGTAAACATCAAGCTCTGAAGAGGAAGAGCTATTCCCTTATGTCTTTATGGAAGCAGAGCTGAGATGGGTGCCTGCAGGTGCACATCACTCTGTTCTGAGAGTGAATCACTGATAAATATTTTCTGAGTACAGTTACACAACCAGTTTTGCACCCCTTTAGAAGATGTAGCTGCTTTGCTTATGGAACTGTTATGTGAGGCAAAAGCCCTACTCAAGTGGACATTTTCAGTGCTTTTTCCCTCTCCAAGAATCTGCGTACCCATGCAAGGTTTGCCATTGGTTTGATAAGATTTTTTTAAGGTGAATCAACGTTACCAATTACTAATATCTTTGTTATCTGTTGGGAAAAAAAAAAGACATTGAAATGGTGGCAAAGATTTGCAAGACATTTTAAAAAAGATATGTTTATGGGGTTTTTGTTTGGTTGGTGTTTTTTAATTAAAAACAAAGCTCCAATTTCTCTTTTAAGAAAAGAACCCTGTCCATCAGAAAATGCAGTTTGGCAGTGAGGTGCAAAGTAGTTTTCCCAAAATCAATAGATAAGGAAGGTGGTGTCTTTCTTTTTAGCCCTTCATTTAGATTAGAAGCAAGCACCTTCTAATTGAATTGAATTTTATACTGCTCCTCGGGGCATTTTTCGAGGAAGAAGTCTTGTGATTCTAGGCTAAAAATCTCCTCTCATTTGCCTGAAAGTGTCCATTTTTGGGGTTCAGCTTACACTTCTAGCCCAATTATAGCTTTGTATTGTGCTGAAAAATCTTTTTGTGTGTATTGTGTTGTAGAAGGTTCCCAGCATTTCTCTTGAGAAGTGCAAATCTGGTCTCCGGATGGTGTTTTAACTCTTACTTAACACAGCTGTAGTTCCAGCAACATTAACACCCACAGAACCTTGAGTAGGAGGCAAATCAGGCACCCTCTCTTTTCCCACTCCCATGCTGGATGGCTTGCACTGTTATTTATCTCACTACCCTCTCTTCCCTCTCTAATTTTCAGCCTGGACAAGAAAACCCATGCATGGATCAGAAAGCAAATTACTCTTCCAGTGCCCCAAGCTCGTGTTCATAAAAATACAATTGTTGCTAGCTCAACCGCAGAAACACTTAGAAACTTTTCTCTTCTTATCCCACCCTGGACAACCCCTGAAAAATATCAAACCACATTGGGTTGGACTCTGCTGCCTGTCAGGGTAACCGCAGAGAGGGTGGGGGGACTGCAGCATTATCAGCACTTTATCTCTTGTTATCCAGACTAGGCGCTTCCCTGATTCTTCAAACAGGATTTTCCTGTTACTGTGTGTGGGCTGGGAGGTTTAACTACATTGTGACTCTTCCTATGCTATGCATGCAATTGTCTCCCAGAAATCTGTATGGAAACCTTTATGCAAGGAGGCATAAACCTGCTCGGGGCAGTGGTATCAGCACTCAACAAACCCAATCCTTCTAGGGGACAGCTGTCATCATCACGAAACAGCCAAGCAAGCAACTGCCCCCCTCAACCCTTTACATTAAGGAACAGTTTTTGACTTAAGCCTATTTTGTATCTTGTAAGAAGATTAAAAGAATTAAAGAGAAACCAAGTGACCTGTTCAGTCCACTTAATATTAAGCATATGACACATAGCTTCATCTTGTCCAGGGTCAGAATAAACAGAAGGACATAATGACTATACATATTTTATGCTGGTCTTGAGGACTTCTAAGCTGGAATACCCTGCCTACATCCATCTCTAGAGAATCCCCAGAGCTTTGTAGCTGCATACAGATGCCAGCCACAGCTCTTGGAAAAACCATCCTATTTTGGTTATAGCAGAATAAGCACTTCAGTATATGGAAGAGGAAAGCTCCCTTGGTTGTGCTGCAAAGGTTTTGAGGAGGTGGAAACTGGCTGGCGGTGGGTGGGATGGGGCTAAAGCTGTGGCACTCTTGCAGACCCTGCCCAAGAGGTCCCACACATGAATCAGGTCCCCATGAATCAGCACTTCTGAGTAGACCTTGCCTATCAAACACATCAGTCCAATAGTGGCATATTGGTGTGGGGGACATTGTGGGGACAGAGAATATGGCCTATTTGCAGCAGATCTGTGCCTGACAGCCCATTCCCCAGGACTGCAAGACTGTGGTACAACCACGATTACTTCTTCCCATACTAGCCATGCCTAAAACCCCTGCCTGTCCCTCAGTAAATGCCAAGCTAAGTGTAATCTTTTTAAGGACTCCATATACTCTACAGTAAAACAATTCACTGGCTGACCTAAATGGAATGATTGCAGAAGTACTCATGATGTACTTCTCCACAACCATCATAAAAGTCCTGGGCTAATTCCCAACGGCTTTTACAATCTGTTTGTCTGAGTTGGTAGCAGTAAAAAACCTCCAGCTACAGTTTATTTGCAAGGGGTAGGAACATACCGCTGCCTAATATCCCTATTTATTTACAGCACTGTGTTAGTTCAAAATACAGTAAATATTGTCAATCATAAACAATTAATAATGAACTAACAAACTGTTGTCTTTACACTGGGAGCAACTGGTATATTGGGATATGCCATGAGAATCAGCATTTGGAGATGTGCCAAGTGAGATAGAACTGGGACAGGTTACTGGTCTCATCACAGCCAGTTCTTGCTTTGAGCTGCATTTGTTTATATGTGATAATACCGTGTTTGGGTATCTTAGCATATTTTTAAACATTCGCATAAAAAGGGTAAAAAGTTATGTGTTTCTGTGTCTAATTAACCATTGTGAAAGAAGACAGAATCTAGCCCCATAATAAAACTAACCCACAATAATCCATATACGTATATATTCCACATTTTATATTATTTAGGCTGCAATTTCAGTTCAGTCAATAAATTTGCAGATTTGAATTATCCAGTCACCAAGTAAATACAGCAAATAAGCGGAATATATACACACTGATGAGCTGGTGATTTACAGCAGAACTCATTAGCAAGCAGACACATTAGTAGGTTGCTCAAATAAAATCTTTTTAGATTTTCTCTATCTGCATTTTCTTCCTGACAGCAGAAATTTTGGCTTCTCCTTTTGCCCTTCCCCCCTGCTGCTTCTATCAGGAATAAGGAAGTATAAAGGTACCTACTTGTTTTGTTCACACTATGTGAAACACTGCAAACTGTACACATTAGCTCACAGATGGGTAGAGGAGCTGCAAATATGCTTTGTTCACATTCTGCATCTGTTATAAAGGGCCCCATGGTGTAAAGTGTGCAAAGACACAAGCATTTAAAAGGGCAAAACTCAGATTGATTAATCCAACGGTCCAACAGGGTAGCTCTGATGAGGTGCTTTATGAGTCCTTCTCTTTTGCCTTGCCCTTTTATTGCTCTTTACCTCTGTACTCACCTTCTGTACACGTGAATGATCAGAAGAACAACTTGCTGCTTCCAGGCCAAAGTTTAGCAATGGGTTTACATTCAAATCTTTGTGTTGTGCAATTTGCTCTTGTCATGTAAGCATGTAAATCTACTAAGTGCAAATCCACTAAGCACAGGGCAGAGGAACATCATTCTGGCAATTAACTAAAGAATTCATATTATAATCCTGCAAGACATCTTAAGGCAGGCACCTCCTCATTTTGGAGGTAATAAACATGTATAATTATATTAGCACTCTGGTGGAGTCAGCAGATCTTTGAGGTGGACCTACCTCTAGTTTTCCTTTAAAACAAACATCCTAAAACACAAAGCTCTTAACTTCAGAAATCAGATTCTGTTAAACATAAAGGAATACTTTTGAAAAAACACACAACCATAGAGAACACTTCAAGTTAGGCAGAAGAGAAAGTTTCTAAATTAATTCCTTGTCAGGCAGGTTCTTTCTTTCAAACACTTCTCTCTGTCCATACTATCCTTAAAGTGGTTCACTCAACTCATCATGCTTAACTGCACCAAAGAAAAGCATCTTGCTCCCTTTTCAGAGTTCCAGCCACAGCTGCAGCATCCAAGACAGAAGCAGCATCTTTCCTGTTGCAAAAACAACAGCCTACATGCTTTATTACATGCCATGTTCCAGGGAACACAATAGATGTTAAACATGAAGAGAACAGGTACTCCCCCTGCAAGCTACAGAAGGAGGCCTGGGGGCTGTGGCTGCTTTGCTCTGCAGCAGTTGGTTTAGATGCTCTGTCATTACCTGCTTTGTCCTGTTCCAAACCAGCTATGTGTCTAGGTAGGTGTTCATTAGAGGTGAAGATATTTGGCAATTTTGTGTCTTGTGTTGACTTATGCAGGTAAATGAAGGCATGTTGGCAAATGCAGGGTGCATAAGCATTTTTACAGTCTATATAAACAACCGCATTGTCAGCATTGCAAGATAGGTATCTCTTGTGGTCACTTTACTGGGGACGTAGAGCCTGTGTAATGTAAAGGATGTAGGTAGTCACTTTGGAGATGGGTGCAAGAGGCTGGTGAATTCACCCCAGAGCTGGATGCCCTCACAGACTGTGACCAGGTCATGGGCTGATGAAGTAAACACATCTCATATCCCATGTATGCATGAGTCTCACAAAGCACATTTACTTAATTTACTTAAAATTTCAACAGACTGATGAAAAACAAAGCAATGATCTATATTTTAGATGATTTAGGCCGTGTTTTCAGTTAAGCCAATAAATTAGCAGATCCTAATTATCCAGTCACCAAGTCACCACAGCAGATAACCAGGTCACATAATGAAAAAAGTAACTTTTTAAAAGCTTATATTGGAATATAATGAAGGTCTAGTTTTCTTTTAACCAGAAAAATGCAGCTACTATTTAGCTAATATTTTATTGACACAGTTAACATGTTACTGGAGGACCTTGTCATTACTGGGCATGGGTGGCTGTGGAATATTAAGTTTATATTTTGGTCTTTGGCCAGTTAAATGATCCAAGCAGACAAGAAATGTACCTGAGCTCAGTTCAACAAGCTGAACTGAGTTCAACAAGTTCAACAAGTGCAGTTATACAAATGCTTGTGACACATCCTTAAGTCTCCCTGGTTTTATATGTTAGCAGCTTTACATTGTTTTTGCCATCTGTATGCAGTTACAGAGTATTTTGAAGATTTAACATGTAGGCAGATGATGGTTGAACCATCTGCAACAGAAGTTTTCACATAACACTGGCTTTTTCACTGAGAAGAACATATCAGTGGCAGTGTTTTCCATTTTTAGCAACTGTTAAGAGACACAGTTCACCCTCCTTCTCTCTGGCCATGGCTTAATGGCACAATAAATCCAACATTAGGGCCCTTGGCATTGGACAAGATATAGGAAAACCTGCTACCCAAGGTGCAGATCCAGCTTTCACTCATGCTGTCGGTTAAAATCTCTTTAAAAGTTTGCTGATTTTTTACTGACACACTTAATGTGATGACAACTACTGCTATCTCTGTGCCATTGTCACTTTATATCAGATTAGATATCAGCTACCAGCTGTTATAAATCTCATATGAACTCCATACCACAGATACTTAATTCAATGGCAATGTGGTCATGTGCCCATACTGAACTGGAACCAAACCCATACACTTGGGCATCCATCAGTGCCCACATCCAGTAATAAAAATTATGGAAACAGCCTCATACAGGCACTGCACACACTAAAATTAAGACATGCTTTCACTGAGGAAAAGTTAAAATGTGAATTGTTCAAGCAGCTGTTTAATTTCTTAGGATGTCTCTCCTTAAAGTCACTCTGGGATTTTACCAGATTAGATGTTCCTTCATAAGGGTGCAAGGCAGAGTGTGTAAGTGTCATGGCTGAGAAAACAGCCCTGGCTCCTAGTTCAAACTGAAAATGCAGGACCTGCACCAATATAAATTTTGTTTTACAAAAGTAATTAAAATTTCTTCATCACAGTTATCTCCATACATTCCTTCTTTTCTTGTCAATCACTGTCATGCTCTCAGCATTTTTAAAGCACTCCAGATTCTTACTGTGAAGGAACAGAAGAAGTAATAAGAGCTCACAGTTCAACTTGTTAGCTTTTGGCCTGAAAAACACTAGGCTGTTTGGCATTTTGTAAGAGGACATTCCACTCATAGCTAAACAGTTTTCTTGTACCAGTTGTAAAGAGGATTTTAAAAAGCTTCCCATGTTCTTCTCGATGTACGAGTGAACATTGATGCTTGGGAAGACATGGTGTGCTGTTGGTTTTGGTTGTAGTGTTTCAGGGAATGGTGAGGAGAAAAATGGAGAAATAGTGGCATCATTGCTGTTTTAAGTTAATTCTTGAACTCCTGGCTACTGTTGCTTTGTTAGATTTCTGAAAGATAAAAGTTCTCTGGGCACTGCTTCACATTTTCCACTGCTTGAAGTTTGATCTTTGGGTATTAAAAATGGCATTTTTTAACCACATGAGTTATGCACTGTGGATTTCTCTCAGGAGACTGACAAGTCTGCCCCATTTCACCCATGACCAGACAGCAGGGTGATATTTTCCTGTACTGTTGTACCACTATGTACGTCTTTCCTTTGCCACAGAAGCTGCAGCATGCACTGATTCAGTAGAAAAACACAGCCTGTAATAATTGTGAAGACTTCTAATCCTTACTGTCTCAGCTTGTTTTAATGCTTGTCTTAGCTCAACTCAATAGAATGACTGGAGTTGCAATAGCATCTGCAATGTTCTTCAGTAAATCTCTTTCCCTTGGCTTTTCACAAGATGAAAAATCTTCTTAGCATTGTTGCAAAGCAGGGACAAGACACATGCAGGAAAGAGTAGAGCCTGTTTTGCTGATATGAAACTGCTTCTTGAAAGAGATGTAGACCCTCCTCTTTGCGTGCGTTCTCTTCAAACACGTCACAACCTCCCTGTTTCTAAAGTCTGTCCTGTCAATTCCTTCCTTGTTGATTTTGGCAGGAAGTTCAGACAAATCAATTAACTGGTGACAAATCTCTGCTCTAAGAAAATAAGATCCTGCTGGGAAAGCCAAGAATAGCCATTAAAATGTTCCACAAGAAAATGTATCATGTTGCATCTGTATTTAACTTGTCAAAGACTTTGCAAAATTCTGTGCCTTGATGAAGCAACTGTCAGCTGTCAATATCTAAAGGCATTGCATTTCAATCTGGAAAACTGTTGGCTCTTTCTACCCCACCCATGTAATTTGGCTTGTTCCACCTTCTTTGCTCCTTCTTTGTAGGATAATGAGCTGCTTCTACGAAGGCATGATGGCTGTACACTGGCATATAAATTATGTGTGAGTTCATACCAGGTCCAGCTATGGGCAAGACCAATAAATGACTTATGACACTGTCCCAGAGATGAACAGGAATGTCTCTCTGCCAGAAAGGAATTAACAACAACAGCATAGCCCTGCAATCTCCAGCTATTTGGCAGCACACCCAGGAGGCTGCACAGCCACTAGAAATGCAGCTCTTCAGCCAAGACGTTATGTCAAAGTTAAACTAAACTTAGCCACCTTTAGGGCCATTCAACCTAATCCACCTAAGCCTTTGCTTTATTCTGTAGAGAAAGGACAAAATACCTAAAAAATACATCACAAAAGATTTTGTGTTATGTTTTCGGTCACATACTCTATTTCATCCCTTGAAGGGTCAGATGTCATATTGCTGAGATTTCACTGGCATTAAGGCCTCATTCCAAAAGGCAGTGAAATATAATCTGGTGGAGCATTGCAGTATGTACTTTCCATCTGAATCCTCAACTTCGTGGACCCCTGGACTCATTACTCTATGGGAGGACAGTTAGGTACATACAGTATATTCAAGTAATTAATCCCCCAAATCAAGAATTCATTCATTTAAACCTAACTACACACAGGTGATTTTCCACTGAGTTATTATAATTCAAATCAGCAGTAATATGGATCAAATCTTTTCCCTAGGAAAGAGCAGTAATTCATCCAAAACTGGTAATACTGGGAGCAGTTCAAGTGAAAACAGTTGTCCATTATCATTAATCCAAATCCCAGGGGACAGGTTGCAAGCAACAAAGAACTTGTACAGGGAAGGCTCAGGAGTTAGAGGTGACTCAATATTTGACTGCATCATTGCAAACAGGAAGAGGCTATTTCATAAGTCACAGGTCATTTCCATAACTTGAAAGCCCATCTGTATACAAACAGGTCATTACAGCAAGGAATCACACACAGGATTTTCCATGTTATTAACCTCGAGCAGAGCTCAAGTGCTGGGCACGCTTAAATCCTGCAGGAAGCTCTGTATAGTCTTGTGTAGACTGGCAACTTCCAGAAGAACCACTTGTATGCTGGTGTCATGAATACACCCTTGTGTCTGCAATAACCTTCTCTTATCCTCCCGACCCTTCTCCTAACTAATCCCTTAATAATTGTTGTGGCATTTCTCTGGGTTTAAATGCTTTAAACACACTTCTTGCACCATGGACATGGTTTGGGAAACAGGTTCAAAAGGCTTGATACCTGCACACGAGGAGGATGTGAAACCTGTTTGTGTTTGGTATTGTCTGTCTTTTGTGGAAGAGAAAGCCAGAGGTCATCTGTTGTTTGTAGCCTTTGTGAAGATGCCTCTTCAATTTTTTGCTTGAGTTGGTTACTAGGTTGCTCTATTTCTGTAAACAGATAGGAATTTTACCTATTCGAGTAAATACTAAGGCCTCATCTGTGCTATACTTCTGCAATAGTTAAAAATTGCTGCTACTCAGGTATTTCTGTTTTTTAATTAAAGAAATTTAGATAGGAATTCAATTTTGAAAATAATTTCTGAATGGTAAATAAACTGAAATCAAGAACAGAAATGTTTGAATTTTTGTTCAAACCTTTTAAAACTACTTAAAGGTATGTAAGAAAATTCTGAACACAACATCTAATTCAGAATATAAATCACTATGTTAGAACACGATACAGTTTCCTTCATCATTTACTACTACCTTTTATTTCGTAAAGTTTCTCAACAGGTCTCCAGTGAACAACAGGCTGAACTACTTATACTCGTGCACATGGTCCCATGTGGAATTCCACTGATTTCAGAAAAGCTAACGACTATCTACTAATTACATGGCTTTAACTGTCACACTTAATTCCCTTAGATGTGAAATCAGATCCATATAATCTATGAAGTGCCTGCAGACCTTCAAAGACGAGGCAGAGTATTACTCAATGTTAGTAGCAGCAGCCTGCAGGCACAGCGGCTGAGCTGTATCTCAGCTAGATATGGAGGTCAGATATCTAACTTTGAGCTAGTCTAACCTCTGCTTCCTCTGTGGTCAACGGAAAACAACATCTCAAGAGACAAATTAGTCTCCCGGCAACACAGGCACAAGAATGGAGCCCATTCCTACATAAGCTACTCACATAATTAACCATCTAGCCACTAACTGTCGCACATAGTGGGGCTCCACGTGAGAATAATTATACATGCACAAATGCTGTTTGGGCTCAGGCTCCTGCTAGCTTGTGTCCTCTAAACCGAGATTCTTCAATGAGGCTAAGAGGTGCTGAAATCAACCCTGGGATGTGTGCAGTCCTCTCCAGAGAGTGCAAGGAAAGCCCAAGTACACACTGGGCACCTACTAGGTGTCTGAACTTCAGGGAGATGACTTCCATTCACTACTAGTGTCTGATGTTTCAGTCCCTAATAAATGCTAAAGCACTGACAACTTATTCAGTTATTTATTTCAAATACTTTGGTCCCAGGCAAAAGCAGTTCCCAATCAACACCAACATTATTTCAAAGCTGTTTTCCTAAATTTAACTATATTTGGTTACTCTCACCTGGAAGAATAATGCCAAAGCAAAAAAAAACCATAAACAAAACAATGAGGAAAAGCTGAAATGAAAATCTTTGCTAGATATGTCTTTCTTGTAATTATTAACTAGAGATGAAGTATTAGGAAATAAAGGAAGCACTAAGGCCATCACTCTCAATATTCACCCTGTTGAGTGTTTAAACATTAAAGCAATACATAAACGGTCTTAGAGCCACCCTCTGCTGGTGGACACCCACCGGTACAGTGGGCCAGCAGCTACAGCAGCCTCTCGTTTCAGAGCCAGCGGAGATCAACGCCCCTGGCGGGCATTTTGCCCACGTAGCATTTGGCTACCCTGAAGACTTGAGCAGAGTGACCCGAGAGGAGCTGGGAGAGGGAGGGACCGAGGGAGGCACTCTCCGTGCCCGTTCGCATTACAGAGTGCCACGGCTTCTTCAAGTGGGAGCTCTGCCATTGCCTAGCTCCCCTTACATCTGCATCCAGACCGGGTCTCAGCTTACAGCATGGCCCTAGGAGTCTGCCGTGGGGGAGAAGGTATGAACACGATCTGTGACAGCTAACACAAACCGTATTCTCTTTGCAGCTGGGCTAGGAAACCACAAACCCTGCCTGAACAAACCCGGTACTGACTTGTGCAACCACCTGCATGCATTCAGATAATTAAAACCAAAAATCTGATGGTTCTGTTTTGAAGACAGGGCTTCTCTTACGACTTTTACTGTTTTCTAAAGAAATAACACAAAGCCACCTTGTATCTTGGACTCAGAAATGTGCCCCAGATTCAAGGAGGAGGACTCTTTCCTCCAAGCTTACCTTTTTCTTTATAATGATGGGATGCCACAGGTGGAATTCTGCGGCCACCAGAATAACGATCTCCACACAGCTGACAGATTATTACTATAGGGAATGATCCTAGGGTTTCTCACACACTAAACACTAAGTGTAATGTATTACGTATGGGTGACAAGGAAACAGTAGGAAAAAAAGAAAAAAATGGAAGTTTGGAAAACCTGTGTGTTGACACACACCTACATATGAGCTAGAAACAAAATGGTGACAAAACCAAATGACATTTGTGGATGGTGGACATGAGCAAAATAATGCCTTGCCTTGCCTGCTATGTCACTGACTGCTAAGCAGAAAATTCAGAAAAGACTGGGATAGCTATCCTCGTACATCTATGGAGGTGATCATTAGCTGAAGGTGGCACACAAAAAGCACTGCCAGCGCACTGGGAAAGTTCAGGGCACATTTCCTTTGGGAGGAATAAGATGGTAAATTGACAGTGAGCAATAGGCAGAGCCACTCATACCGGAATGAGTGAGGCAGGCATGTTCCAAACCCAGGATCTTGGCTGATGTCATTTGTAGCTAAATTTACCTTCAGCAAACAGAGAACTGACTATAGCAAAAGGCTGGGATGTCCAAGATACCATCAAACTCATGTGAATAAGGCTGCAATGCCACTCAGAATGAATGGCAGCAATGCTACCCATCCTGTAGAGCTACATCACTCAAATGCTGACAGAAATTTGTGAGAGACCCCTCACATCCTTGCTTTCATAGCCAAGCATGTCACATGTCTGGGTACTCATCACAGGGTTAACCCACCTTCTCAAGGATGAGAGTTTAAAAGACAGATGTGAGTAGACATTTTAACAATTCACACAAACTGTATCTGTTGGGGACCAGACATTTGCACTCCGTTTGTTCTCAAGAGGGAATAGCTTCTCCATCCCAGAAGTCTGTCAAAAGCCCAAAGCTCCTCTCCTTTTCCATGATTCTCCCAACTTACTAATTTATCTATTTGCAAGTGTTAAATTATGAATTAATAATATATAAAACCAATGTATACAAATGTATTTAAATATATACATTTAATATACATTTTATATACGTATATGCCTAGATTTCCAGAAAGCTATTTATAAATAATTTACACTATAAAAATACTTAATTATTATTATTGTATAAATATTTATAATTAAGAATATTCATTTTCATTGGACCTACTAAAATAAACTCCATTTCATCACCCACGGATTTCCAGGAGGTAGCACTGGGACAGCAGTTGCTCCAGTCACAATCTACCCTGAAGATGAGAGCTTTTGGTGGGCAGGAGGCCAAATGGACCTCACTGCTATGAGCTAGTAAAGTGTGACTGCCCCTCATCCCTCAAGAGACACTAGGAGTCTGCCTACACTTGGCTATGCAACACTCTCCTGCCAATTCTTGTGAGGATTGCACCTGTCTCTACCTCGTGTTTGTTTCTCCAGAAAGGTTAACAGCAGCAAAAATCTAACTCTTGGGGGATGCAATTACTCTCTTAGCTGATATCCACTGAGGCAGAGCATGCACAGTGAAGCCACTGCACATCTCTCTGGAACAGCTGCTGCCACATTGTCCTCGTCAGAAGGCAACATTCACCATTATCACAACAGAGAAAGGAAATCATATTTACATAGCAAAAGTTCATAGCAGAGCAGCCTTCACTGGTAGCGGGAGCACTGCAAAAGTGTTGATAAGTAAAACAGGGATTACCTTTCCATCTATAATACGGGAAACATTTTAGTACCTAATACTCTCTTTTGCCCATCTATTCTGCCATTAAATATAAAATTATACTTGGCTATATGTCCAGGAGTAACATAGAACTCACTATACATAAGAATTAGTTCCATCAAAGGAAAATATATTGGTAGTCTCAGTAACAAAAAAAGCCCCCAAATTTAGGAGAAAACTGTTCCACATCTTATGCCAGCTCTCTGTTTGCACTAGGATTGGTCTGGACTACATTGAACAATCTCTAGTGCTGTTTACAGACAGCAGGGTCTCGAGTTGCTGCTCCCTGATCACAAGGCTACACACAGCAAAACCACAAAAGGCTGTGGCATGAGACCAAACACAGAAAAACATGGTTAACAAAAGCACCCATGTGCACAAGGGACACTGCTGCTCCTCCTCCATAATGTAAATTGCATCCTTAGATGCATGATTTAATAAGCCAGAGACTTCAGCAACAAGCCCAAGGACTTCTGACATGCACCCGGCCACCTGGTTTTTGTGCCACAGTGCAAATGCTCTACACCAGCTGACAAACCCAATTCAGGTTTTAAAAAGCCACAGAACTGCAAACCTCCTCCACTTCTACCACGACCCACAAAAATGCATTCCCAGGGCAGGGAATGTGTGTAAACACCCTGACAGCTCAGTATGCCACTCAAAGTAGTTGCATTGGCACAAAAGGGAATGGTGTATCACAGCATGGGAAGGCAAGGGGCAGAAGGTAAAACCAAACTCCTTAAACTGGCAATGCCACTGCTGCCTCTGCTTCGTGCAACTGCATTTTTCGAGAGCTGAAACCAGGGAGCTCAATATAACACCTGAGAAATGCATGCCCAAAGAGGCCCCACTAGGAACAAAACAACTCTGATATGAAACTCACAAAACCAGAACCTGAAGGTAAGACTACCTTGAGCAAGGTAGCTTAAGTTATCAGCTATACATCTCTATGCTGGTTTTGAAAAACCTTTTCTGTATTGCAGCACATCAGACCTGTTAAGACACAAAGAATGTATCCTTCTCACCTTACAAGCCCTAGGCATTGTGCATACAGAACAAAGTTCAGAAATAATTCTGGGTCACGCAACTCATTGGGTAGTATGACCAACCCTAGTGTGTCCACTTTAAATCCCTGCAAGAGCAGTGAAACATCATCTTTTTCATAAAGCTGTGGATCAGGAAACCAAGGGCTGCAAGAGTAGCCACTGAATTCACATGGAAGCAGGTTTGTGTAAACCTGACCTATGTGGATTGCAGCCATGACATGAAGGTTAGCTGCTCACTAGCAGTCCACTGCATGTAAATAACTTGACAGAGTGGAGCAAGTGAAACCATATGAGTGGAAACTTGGCCAGGAACCTGAGATACCTACTGTCACTGCCAGTTTTCCAGAAAGAGGCATTTGCAAAGGATGGCCAAAAAACCCACCCAAAAATAAGCCAACCAGTGGTAATGTACAGAAAACTAGAAGTTTCGGTGAAGAGTCCAAGTCAAGGAAGAGAACAAACCCAGTGAATTGTGGCACAGGCAACATGATCAAATGATGCTGTCCAGAGCTGCATGCTTCTTCACAGTGCAGCATTACGTACCCAGAAGGAAATGGTTTGTGTGCACTGAGGAATGCTCTGACTGCAATACTGTTATTTAGGTACTCACACTGCCCAAGTTTGTATTCTAAGCTGAATCATATAGGAAGCAATGTGTAATTTTGCACCACTGCACTCAAATACCTGAAGAATCCAACGACACTTCCACACGTGATCAGGGATTCCAGCATATCAATTCAGGTGCAGGACCCTCACAAAGAAAGGGTCAAAGAACAGTGTTGGAAACTTGCCATAACCAGAGGCTCATACTGCCCTTGTCAAAGGATGTAATTTCTCAAAATATATTCTTCCCATGAAGATATTCTTAGTGAGCTTTTAATTTCAGTAGAATTTATATGACCCTTAAAAATCCTCTGCTCTTTTCCTTCCCATCTTTTTTTTTTTTTTTATGTTGAAAGAAGTAAAAGCTAGTACCATGCTTGAGTATTTGCCAGCTCATGGACTGCTCCCTTGGCACAAACAAGCACATCAGCTGAACAGTATCAGTTACCAACTCAGCTTTACCACAGCACAACAAAAATAGACCTTCCCAGGATTAGTGGCAACTGAGTCAGGTCCACACCACGCATGATCTCAGTGCAACACCTCCACCTGCTTTATGTAATACAGGGTTTTATAAAGCTTTGTGCTGAAGAGGGCAGTGCACACAAAAGCACATGCAGAAATGCACTCCCAAGTGTTTCTTGTTCCACATGGAAGTGCTCAGGGCACCCACTGAGTATACTAAAGCCAGAACAGCAGCAGCCAAGGGATTTACGCTCAGCCCTGGAGCCCATCTGAGCCACGTCTGCGTGCCATTCTCTAACAATCCAGGTGTGGGGAAGGTTTATCTTCAGTGCAGAGCTGCAGCCAGCTGGCTCTGCAGGAGTTAGGTGGACCAAGAGAAGCTGTTATTCCAGGAACTGAGAGTATTTGACAAAAACTGAAGCTGCCTGGGGGGTTCTGAACTGGGTAGTGACATATATCCCTTTAGGAGAAATGTGGTCTGCCTACAGCCTTATGGTCTTCAGTGGTCATGTCAGGCCATCCCACCCTCAGAGATATATTCATGTGCGGCTAACAGCTACATTTTTGATTCTCCTTGAGTTTAGCAAGTTTTCCCCACTGCTAATGTGCCTTCCCAAAAGGGAGCTTCCCACAACTAGAGTCTTGGAGTGTCTTGTACTTGAGCTACTTGCAGTTTTTCAGTGTCCTGACTAACACTCCTAAGTACTGCATATTGTGATTACCTCCCCCAGTATCTAAAATAAAATCAATTTCCTGTTTCAGTATTAGATGAGCTCTCCTTTCAACTCTCAGTTTGAAGCTGTGGAAGCAACTACCGTTTTCTCTCTACTGACTTCTTTCAGCTACCCGATCTTAGGAACCCTGGGACTTGCAGCAGCTGACACACCCTTTTGTGTTGTGTAACTGCTATTGAACTGCTGCCATGTTTCAGCTGAAGAACATGCCCATGTTAACTTGACTCTTGACTGCTCTCAGAGGACTCTTCTTTTTGCTGAAAGACAAAAAAAAAAAAAGGGTAACACTTTATAATTAGTCATTAGATATATTTCCAGAGCAGCTTTATACTCTTTTGGCTATACACAAACACCAGGCTCTTCCAAATACTGGTTTAACAGCTGCTTCCCTGCAATTTCATTGAGAACACTTAAAAAAGTCACCAAAACATTCTACTCTTTCTTCTTTTTCCATGCTCCCCCATCAAAGTAGACTACACAATGTATTCTTACAGTAATCATGAAGATACTTGGAAACAGTAACATGATACACAAGTACTTACCTGTTCTACCCAGCTGAACTCATCATCTCACCTTTCTCCTTGCAGCTTCAGAAACTTTTTAGCAAACAGCTCCACGAGAAGCAATTAAAATCAACCAACCTTCATCACAGCTTCTTCTTCCACTATCATCCAAGCAGCAACTTTAACGTGAAAGAGTTTACACCCTTCCTCTATAGGCTTTGAAATAAGCAGTCAGTCAGTGACACTTCCACTCTCCTTCCTCCAAGGAGACTGCAGACAACTAGGTTTTATAGCTGGGATAATTAAGAGAACAGGATCTAAAGACAAAATCTATGTGCCAAGACAAGCATAGATGGTTATCAATCACCCTTAGAAACCATATTCTACTTTCTGTTTGAGTGCACATGTGAATCTTTCCATCCAGTTCATTTGCATACCAGGAACAACATTAGGCCTGACCATCATTTCCAAGAACTGAGGACAACCCCAACAGTTCTCTGGGCTGAACTGACATGGATGTTGACAGTGACAGTAGACCTAGACCACCACACATCTTTAAAATTATGGCATGATGTATTTCTACACTTCATCTTGGAATCTGTGTTTCCCATGCAGCCTGGCTTTGTATACTACCCGGTGAATACAGCACCCAAATGCTTCATGTTTCTTTAAGAGCAAACTTGTCAGAATGAAAGCTCAGCCATGAAGACAGGTTTCTACGTATGAACTTAGGTTAAACTTTGGGCATGTTTTTCTTTGAGCGAAGTCATAACACATTCCTACTTCTCTTCCTCGTCCCTCCTTCATGATCTTCTGACTGATTCTCCAGGTCAGGAAACAGGGTGGTTGCTTGCAGGAGTCCAGTGACCAAAATGAATTCAGTAACAAAGACAACCCATAGATTTTGCAGTGTAGGATGCCAGCATAGTAAAGTACACACACACACCTATCAGCATCATAGGCTGAGGACCAGACAGACACTGGAGTAAGTTTTAAGAGCACAGCAATGCTTAAGAAATGCCCAAAGCAGGTTTTCAGTTCTACCGTCACCTTGTATCTTTTCATTTGAAATGCAGACACACCACTTATTTCTGCAATAGAACTATCAGCTTCTCACACATATTGCAATTAAGACCTGTTGGGTTGGCATAGATTTGGACATTAGCACCTTCAGGTGAACAGATTATCCAACTCTGAGACAACATTAACATCTCAGACAAGTTGTCATCAATGAGATCCATACACTGGCAAGTATCAAATCCCCCCAAACAGATAAAAATGAACAACACACAGAGAGAAAACTGTTTTACTTGTCTCTTGCATCAGGCGTTCATTTGGTTAGTTTCTAAAGTAATTTCCTTTTTCCTACCTTAGCTGAGACATCAGTGGCATCTACAGATAAAGAAGTAAGACATAAAAAACGAAATACAATTATCTGTAAAGTGGGGTGCACAGCATCCTCCTCAGAGCAGCAGCACCGAGTGCAGGGGGATGGGGAGAGAGAGAAGGGAACCACTGCAGGTAAAACCAATTGTTCCTAGACCAGTTTAACAAAACATACTCTCATTAGGCCAGCAGACCATCTTGGGTGAAGATTTCACATGCACTTTTTCTGACAGTTATAGGGAAGACAACCAAGCTTGACTCAACTATTCCACTGCAATACTTACCATCATTAACAGGTACCAGCTGCAGAGACAAAAGCATAGGCCTAAAGTCTACAGTTGACAACTGCTGTGACAGAAGTCATTGTGCCAGTGCCCTTTATTTCACCCACAGTTCACCTAATCTAAAGGTATCTGCATAGAGAAGAAACAGAGTTAGAAAAGAAATAAAAGGGGCTGTACTTGTAATTCAGAATTCTCCAGATATATGGAACCACTGATGCTACAAATTTCATTAACACACCCACCACTCCTTTTCTTCAGTGAGGAATATAAAACAGGAGAACCTGGCTGTGGGGAGAAGCACTCAAGACACTGGACTTTTTGTAGGACAGCACGCAACTGGTTCAGCTTCTTAAACTAGAGGCAGCTGCGCCAAAAATGACCAAAAGAATTGCACACATTGCTGTAGTACCAGCAAATTTTGAAAGGCTGCAATGTTCAGGTGAAGTAACTGCACCACAGAACATCTCACAGCATCCTTCCTCCAAAACTCCAGTGTATCCTGGGGCTAACACACCATCTGTGTAGTTAATGTGTGGCAATACCCTGAGCAATGCATTGTACTTACCTCCAGGAGGAGCCAAAGTATGAAATAAACCCTTGCAACTCCATTTTACCTGAGCTGTACCCAATATTGGACTTCAGCCAAAACTTCAAGCAAGCCTGCAAAAATCTTCACAATTCTTTTCAATTAAGTATCTTCTTGGCAAAATAAAATGCTTTATTTCACAGGAATCAGCTGTAACTAGAAATGGTATTATTTCATAAGCCAGGCAATACTTTGAGCATCCTCCAGTTTCAAGCACAGGCCTTCCACACCTGGTTTCAGGGAACTCCAGTGCCCTTAAGCCTCAGAGATTTTATTACTCTCTCATTTGGTGAACATATATTCCCCATTTCCCAACACAAAAGACTAGCACAAGTAGGGATGATGCTCAGTACAAGAAAGCCTAAAACCACTGCTCAAAATCCCAGGCTACCTCCTGCATGCCAGCCAGAGGGCTGAAACTAAGACAGTACCTAGTCAGCTGGCTAAGCCATGCCAACACTAGGCAGCAAGCACAGGTAAAATAATGGGGCAGCAAGTCAGGCTGCTCCTATACCATGCTGAGATGTCTTATACCATCTCATCTGCTCTCTCAGCTTTTTCAAACTTGATTTATGCGTCCATGGACATAGAATTATGCATTTGGGCTGGAAACTACCTCAAAGATCATCTGGTTCCAACCCTCCCCTGCCATGGGCAGGCACACCTTTAAGTAAACCAGTTGCCCAGTGCCTCATTCAGCCTGGCCTTGAACACTTCCAGGAACAGGATGTCCACAACTTCTCTGGCCAACTGTGATGGTGCCTCACCATCCTCAAGTAAAGAATTTCTGCCGTATAGCTAATCTAAACCTACCCTCTTCCACACATACTGAGGACTTTATAAGGAAGCAAAGCTCCTCCTGCTGGTCGCACCAAGTCGTATGTCTCTGACAGCCAAACACCATTAGTGCAATTATAAGACCTCAGACAGAGCCACAACTCTTAAAAAACCTCTTCAAACCAGCGACGCGCAGGCTGTCACCTGGCGTGTGACAAGGGCATGTCCTAATCTGCTCCCTGCTGACGGCCTCCCACACCAAGGCCAGCCCTGCTCTTTAACCCACAGTCCGTACTTCGCCCAAGGGCCAAACACGGCGGCTGGTAGCCCCGCACGGGCCCCTCTGCCCGAAAGGCGCGGGAGCAGTCCCGGGAGCCAGCGGACCCGCCCTGGCTCCTGCGCCACACGCAGCGGCCTGCCCGCCCGCGACCAGCCCCGCGCCAGCGCCACACGCCGTGACCGGCCGCCGCTCCACCGCCACCCCCGCGCCTGCCGCACACCCCCCGCCGCTGCACGAGCCCCTCCACGCCCCGGGACACACTCCCACCTCACGGCCCCGCTCCCACCATAGAGAGGCGCTGCCCCACCCAGAGCCGGCAGTCACCGGGCGACAATCGGCCGTGTCCTTCAGGGTCCCCTTCCCACCCGCCGCGCCCCTCCGGCCATTCCTCAGCTTCCCCTTTCTTTCTCGACCGCTCGCACAAGCTCTTTCTTGCCGCTTAAACCAAGACAGGACTCCCACCCTTCCCCCTTTTCCGACATCTTAACCCGGCTCCCCGACCGCTCCTCCCGAGCTAAGCGTCCCACGCCATCAACATGGCGGACACCACCGCCTCCTTCCCCATCCCGTTCCCTAACGCGGCCGCGCGGCGCGAGGCTTGCCGGGAAACCGAGTCCACATCATGCTCGCTGTCGCGCTGTGGGGCTCTAAAGAAACTACAAGCCCCAGAAGCCCCCGCTGCCGGAGGGAGCCAGCCAATGGCGAGGCGGCGGCGCGGGCAGTGGCCCCGCCCCGGCGGGCGAGAGGGGTGATGTCATTGCCCAGCGGGGGCCGCGGGGGCGCGCCGCGCGCCGCCGCTCATTGTGCTCGGCCGGTGCCGCCTCCGCTCCGGACACGGCGGGGGGGCCGCGCTCCCGCTCCTGCGCTGCCTGGGGCGGCCGGCCCTGCTCGCATCCCCGCACACGGCTGCCTTGCGCCGAGCCCCGCTGCTCCTGTCCCGGGCGTCCTGGCCGCAGGGTGGCTCGGCGCCGTTCCGGAGGGCTGCGCTGCACGGGCAGTGGGGACTGAGCACCCATCCCCGAGCGGGACTGCCTTGCGCCCAGCCCCGCTGCACCCATCCCGGGGAGCTGCCCTGCGCCGGGAGGGTGGCCAGCACCCATCCCCGTGGGAAAAGGCTGCCTTGCGCTCATCTCCGGGTCTGCGCTTCCCCCGGGCGTGCGGGGCTGCAGTGCCGAGCCCCGCTATCCCCAGCGTGGGGCGGCCCGGGGCTGCCGCTTCTTCCCATCGCCGGGGACCGGCTCCTGGCTCCCGCCTCGTTTTATGGTCGTGGAGAGGGAGGAAAAATCCCAAACCAGGTGAGTTCCGCGCTCCTCTTCGCTTTTCGTGTGCTTTTCCTTGTCCTGTTAACCCTCTCCCTCGCAGGCCCCCATCTCCCGCTGCCCTTCCCCGCACTGTGTGTTGCTCAGCGGGGAGCAGCGCTGCCGAGCGGGACTGCGCTGTCGTTCCCTGGTCCTGCTGGAAAAGGAGGGGCGGAGGGACGGAGGAAGGGGGAAAAAGCCCTAAGCCCCTAAATGGTCTCATCCCGCGGAGCTGAGTCCCCATCGCCGCCGTTCGGCACCTCCGCGGCCGCGCTGCGCGTCCCGCAGCCCCGGGAAACTCCCGCAACTCCGGGATGCTCCGGGCGCCCTGGAGCTGCGCGCTCCCAAGCCGGCAGGGAGCCCTGTCTCGTTTGTCTGCCTCGCTGGATAAGAGTGGAAAATAAGATGGATTTTTGAATTGCTGTCGTTAAGCGCTGCAGAGCCTGCGAGACCTGGGCTGCTGAGGACAACATTAATACGGGGTGTGTTTCAGGATGGTTTTTGGGGCGTTGGTGTGCTGTCGTGCGGCTTCGTTGTTTTGACACCGCTATTCCTTCTTCCCGTTCAGGGAAACGTGGGAGATTTGAATCCAGCTGGCTTTCAGTCCTGGCTGTGTGCAGTTGGTTCAGGTTTCTTTTCCAAGTCACATCATGAGTTAGTGTCTTAAAAATTATTGGTTGGACAGCCTGATGTTTTATTTCAACTTCCAAGCTACTCCTCTGAGCTCTTTCCCTTTTATCATAAATACAAGAAGTGCCTATATCTTAAACTTTGAAGAAACTTTGTGGTCCAGCAGCTTCATTTTAGTGTGGCTTTTTATTTGTTTCCCTGTTCCCTGCTGTTTGTGAGGTGCAGTCCAGATCTTTACTTGAACAGTGCTAAGATATTAGTGCAATATACTAGATATATTTTCATTGGTATATTAACATCAGAAGGTTTTATTGCCTTTTATAGGTAAATAACTTCTGCAATTGCTAGTGGACCCCAGGCATCTCATTTTTTTGCTGGTGGCAATGAAATGTGTGCACACAGAGGGGTCCTGCTCACTTCAAATCTGTCAGTATCTTTCAGTGCCCTTTAAAGTTAATCCTCACCAAAGCCTGACTTGGAGGCTGTTCTGAGAGCAGCAAGAGAGTGTGCAGCTGAGCTGATATTTTTAATTTTTTTCCTCCCCTCTGCTGCATATTTGCTTCTGCGCTTCTCTTGTGTAACTGGCACTGTGTGTCCTCTGGCAGGGCTCTCCCTGGAATTGCAATGCTGGGGAGCGGGTGACATGAGTGCCGTGGGGACAATGAAATTCCCTGTTTGGCTTGCTTGAAGTGTTTGTAAACACCCAGGCAGTGTTGGGGTGTCCGTATGCAAGAGATAGTGTTTTACAGCTTCTCCTCCTCAAGTGGGATAAACACGCTGCATCCACACCTCCTTGCTTTTATTTTATCTGTGTTTTTTTCCTTCCTTCCTCTTTATTACTGACTCAAAGGGGGAGGACAACAGTGCATGCAGGCGTTGCCTTTGGTTGGTCTTTTTTAAACATTTTTATTTCCTGAAATGGCGTTTTCCTCTTTATTTTACAATGGAGGGAACAGGTAATCTAATAGAGGTTTTCCCATCTTGGCTGCAAAAGGAGAAGTTTTATAGCAGTATTTTTGTTAGCCTGGGATAGAAGGCACTGGATATGAAGTAATAATTTGAAAGTATAGCTTGGGAATTGTTCTGGGAAATACTAATATAGAAGTTGGTGAGAACAAGCAAAGAATCTGTGGCCAGAGATTTTGCATTTAAGTAATGCAATTTTTGTGATGTCCTTATTTTTTTATTGTTTTCATCTTTTTACATGTATATATCTTTAACAAAACAAGTATGAATAGCAATACATATCTGTATATTTTTTAAAATTTATTACATTTGTTTGATTTAGAAAGACTTGTGACAAAGCATGCTAGCATTTTCAAGCTATATTATACTGTATCAGGAGGTGGATTAAAAATGTACCTCAGAAATGTGCACTATTATATTAATCAGATGAAATTTTGCCTTTCAGCAGCTGAAATACAGGCACATGAAAAGGGACCAAAACCAGAAAATCACTCAGGAGATAAATGATTGCTGTGAAAAAGCCCAGATGAGCTGGGGGACCCTTCCTCTTACCCTGCAAAGACCTAAATCCAGTGTATGTGTTTACTCTGATTCAAGAATTCTCCAAAATGCCAGATGCTGGAAGCAGAGAGAAAATCCCAGGAAGGCAGCACTCAATATTTCCTCCAGTCTTTTACTTTTTTCCCAGTTTCTTACTAGTGTCCAGTTTCTGAAGGGTAATTCAGAGTTAGGTGGTCTCATAGTCATACTTTGAAGAGTTTTCTTGTTTTTCAGTCCTGTTCCTCATGAAATTGAGTATGATGCCAATTATTGGCTTCTTAGTAAAGCCAGAAATCACATCCTTGCAAAGTGGTTTTATCAGAACCACCTACTGTGGTGGTCAGTGCCCTGAACTGTGTTAAATTTCCCATCCCAGAACTATTGCTCCCCCGGGATGTTTGGGTGTCACCCAGCCTCATGTGCAGGGGAACCCCAAGAATGGTGAGATGAGGGGAGCTGCAAAGAGCCAGAGCTGTGCCAGCCTTGCTGGCTTTTAAGCTTAACTTTCCTCTTTGCTCCAGGCATGGGCTATGAGAGGACAGTGGTTTCTGTAGCCTGGAATTGGAATTGGGTGAAACAGCTGAGTTCCCAAAGCAGGAGGTGGATGGATGAAGGTGACCCTTCAGGGAGGAACTGAGCAGGCCAGGGGAGAAAAGTGTCTGCAAGCAACCAACCTCCATTCCTATCCTTGCTGAGGAAGAGCTTTCTGCTCTTGGCCAACCTGTGCTATGCTCCCCATCTTCCCAGACCCAGCTGCAGGTGGTAGGTGTTGCTCGCAGCCTGAGCTGGAGTGTGGTGGCTCTCTAGTGCAAGCTGTAGAGAGCTTCTGGTTTCAGCATTGGAGCTGCCTTTGTTTGCTCCTCACTGGGACAGCCAAGCTGGCATCCATCAACTGGCAAATTGGGGCACTTGCTCTGAGTTTTTTGGTGTGTCCCAGAGAGGTGTATTTGCAGCTGGGTTTTTTTGTGGGTGGTGTAGTTGTGTTGGCATTTTCTTATTTTTACATAAAACGTAGCCAAACAAGAAATTATAATAGCTGGGAACTCGATCAATTTCATTTCTCATTTTGAAGCTTTTTGCCTTTTTTTAAGGACAGGACCGGCAGTTTGAGTGCAAGCCTTGCTCTTCATGTCTACAGAAGGAGGAGTGGGGAATGTGCTAGGTGCTAGTCCGTGCATGTTGTCAAATAACCACCCAGGCAGTGAGAAAATTAGAGATTCATTGCAATTGTGTGGCTGGCATGGCAGCAGTGTGGAAAGTAGCACAAGATGGGCATACCTTGCAGTGATGAAGCTGTTTAGGTACTGATGCTTGTATGGATGTTTGCAAAACTTTGTAACAGGAGGTTTTGGAGGCCTCATTTTCTATGTTACAGATGGGTTTCTGACACCAAAAACATCAGCCCAGTTGGAGAGGTCTTGGGGCAGAGATGCTCAACAACAGCACTGCTTTGGCTGGAGGACAGATGAGATGACCTGAGGCAGTGTTTGGATTGACTTTCTAGTTTCCGCAATTTCATTTTGCAGCAAGCCATTTAGCTTCCTGCTCCCTCCCAGTGCTTCTGTCAATAACTAACTAAATTCTCATTTTATTTTTAATGGCTCTCTCATAGTGGGAAAGAAGTGATCTGTCATGTTTGTCATATAATCCTGGTTGGCCTGTGCATAAATCATGAATTTAAAGTGGCGGGAGGGAAGGGGTTGAGTCAAATATTCCTCAGGTGCTAATATGTTGAAATAATTAGGGCAGAACAAGGATAAACTTGTCCCTTAAAATCATTGTCAGCATTTAAAGAGAGTCAAGACCACACTGAAGTCTGTTGCTATTGCAGTAGTTTCGTAACTAATCTGTGCTATTAAACATTGGCCTTGCATAAGGTATTAGTGAGATTTGTGTTGTAATGTCATTTGATTTCACCTTGCATAAATAAAAATAATTAGAGAGCTTTGTTGCTTTGAGCTGGGGAGAGATATTTAGGTTGTGAGCAGCTTGAGACTCACTTGCTATTTGTCATCTTGCCTCTCCTGGAGTTATTGCTCTCACTACGCTACAGAGGTGCACTCTTTCCTAATATACTTAAGGCAAAATTTAAACCTATTTAAAACCTATTTAACCTAGCTATTAGTTTCCTGAGATAATTAGGGAATACTTGTACAAACAGAGGAGAAAGCCTTCAATAAGGTCTCACAGAAATCTGCTGCTGTCCTTTTAAAAATCACAGGATACCCTGTTTATTTTCTTTCCCTTTAGCAGAAATACTGTCTTTTAAGTACTGCTGAACTAAAAGTTAACTGTAACCTTTAAGTGTCTGAATAGTGTTTTCTTTCAGACCTTGAAAAGAGTAATGAGAAAAGGCAAGAGAGAAGAGGAAGGGGAGGAAAGGCTGTGCTGGCATGAAAAAAGATGAGCTTGTGCATGGTTTCTCAAAAGACTGTGTCCTGCAGGCTGAATTTAAAAGGGAAAAAAAAAAAGATGTTAGAGATGCCAAAGTACAGAAGTCAAGCAGTGCTTGGGTTACTGTGTTCTGCTAAAGATTCCCTCCATAAAGAGAGGGACTTCATGCAGAGCCCCAGCAGCCCAACCCACTGCTTCTCCTCTGCAATGAAGGTTCCAAAAACTAAACTCTGCTTTTTTTTTCTTTTTGATTAAGCAAAAACTCAGTTACTCAGAGGGCAGCATGTGTGCATTTAAAGTGGGAGTATTTCTTGATATAAATCCAGGCTGTTGTTTGCAAAAGAGAATGGTCATGGAACTACCATTCTGTAGGCTGGTGCTGAGCCTTGATGCCAGTTTTTTTGGAACAGTGCAGAAAATGAATCCGACCACATATGAGAGTCTCGCATCCTCCACAGTAACAGTCATTTGCATGTGCTTTCCTCAATGTTTTGGATCAAAATCCTTGCAGCCAAAAAAAAAACAAAGAAAAAAATGGAGCTTTTATTGCTTTGCCGGAAGGGTTTATCCTGTCACCTGGCTGTGGAAGGATGGGACCCCTCTCCAGAGTAATCAAGCAGTTAGAATTGAATATTTTTAGTTGGAAGGGATCTACAAGGATCAACTAGTCCAACTGCCTGAACAATTCAAATGTCTCTTGAGCACTGACAGGCTGGGGTATTGACCACCTCTCTAGGAAGCCTGTTGAGGTGTTTCACCATGCTCTTGGTAAAGAAATACTTCTTCATGTCCAGTCTGAATGTCCTCTGGTGCAGCTTTGAACCATTCCTATGCATCCTATCGCTGGATACCAGGGGGAAGAGATCAGCACCTCTCTGTTCACTTCCATTCCTCAGGAAGCTGCAGGGAGCAATGAGGTCACCCCTTTTCTCCAAAAGAAACAAGCCCGAAGCCTTTGCTGCTCTCCACAGTGCTCTTCCAGCCCTGACAAAGCTGCGTGGGGCTGTACAGGATGTTTCACTACTCAGTGGGGCATTGCTAAAGAGACAGCACCAGCTCCAGGGGAACTGCTAATGTCCTTGTTCCCACCTGCTTTCTGCCTGCTTGTTTTCCATCTGCTTGAGCTTCTGGCTCCAATGCAGCCACTTCAGCTGCACCTTTAGGAGCTTGGATACTCCCAGACTAGAAAGAAATTGTAGGAGTAGGTATCAATGGAGACTCTTAGCTGAAGGAGACGTGATGCCTATAAGAAAGAAATTATTAAAGATGGTAAGTAGAATAATTTGTCTGGTTAGTAGATCACCCTACATGTGCTCCTCCCTGAAACACATGAAACTTAAGGTGTGGAAACTTGTCAAATCTTCCTGTCTTTTCAATGGTCATCTTTTGCTCCAAATAGTCATTTATCCATAAGTATAAGCATGATGAGAGATCCAGAAAAATCTGTGCTCCAGAAAAATCCCAGATCCATGCTTGGGATGTAGATCATTAGTTGAGACATGAACACCAGCATTCAGATTTACAGCCAATCAAAGAGCAACTTAAAGGGATTACCAGGATTAGAAATGAGATTTTGGGTTTGCTGTGTTGCAAAGAATGCTTTCAGTAATGAAAAGCGGACTTGAAAAGTAATCATTAGCACTTCTCTGTGATTTAAATTTCATTGCCTGAACTCAGAGAAATGGAAAATAGATCAGTCAAGGCTTTTCATCTAACAAGTTTTTAAAGCAAGCCAGATTCATGCCTAATTAGTGAGAATTTCTTCATGGTGCTTCTAGGGCCTAAAGCATGGTGTTTTCATGATAGTTGTGGCTGTATGGGAATATTTACTGAAAATAACATCCTTACTTAAAGATGTAGTAAGACTACCTTGTATAACCTGAATTGACATCAAGAAATCCACAAAGGCATCTCCATATGGTGTGGTCTTATTTTCCTGTTCTTTCTGATGGTAGAAGGGAGTTTTAAATTCTATCTTCTCCAGCACTGGAGACTGAAACTTTATCATAATAGCTACAGAACTTGGTTAACTGAGAGAGGGGACAACTGCCACTTGGAAAAGTAATACTTTTTCTGTTGTTCTTGCTCTATAACTATTAATGCAAGTACCTGAAAAGTAAATGTAGGCTTGAAAAAGCTTTTCTGGCTCATTTGGTATCCCTGCTAGTCCCCTGGAGACATCAGATTATTCTATCCTGAGACAAGTAATCTTTAGAGGTGAGAATCAGGTAGCCTGAAATTGCTGTGGGGGTGTCAGTTCATTTTTGCATATTGAGAAGGTGGTTAAGAAAAATTACTTTAGCCTTTTTATTCTTGCATCCCGCCTGAAGTTCATGGTGCAACATGTCCTGTAGAGGAAAGGTATTAACTCAGATAAACCTGTGGCAATGAGTTTAATTAAACCCCAGCAAAAACTGGGGAAATCTCTAGCTTTCACAAAAAGGTGGGGGGCAGGTTTGGGATTTCCATGTGTCTGTGGACTGCTGAGGACCTCAGAAAAGTCAGTGTCAGGTTCTTCATCTGGATCACTGGAGATGTAGCAGCAGGTTCTACCTGTGTGATAATGGCTTTGGGCTCTACTGTTCTTCTCTGTAATCCCCTTTGCTGTGGCATAATTACAGAAAGTGCTTTTACTCTGAAGAGAATGTTTTGACAGAGTTTGCAGCAGATTCCGTGTTTTCTATCTCAAATATACTCAAGTGCAGCGAGTATCTGCACCACTGCAGTTACTCCAGCCTCATTGGCAGTAGCTCTCATCTGTCTGTAGCCAACAGAAGATTATGGCATCCTCTAATTTCTCACATATAAAAATATGAAAATCCTCACTGTAAATATTTGCTCTAGAAAGCATTAGGTAGTTATGGGGGGATTCTTGAACAATGTTTGGTCTATTGAAAAAACCAAACATATAAAGACTGCATCAGAGTTTCATGTACCAGTGGCTTGAAAGTGTAGCAGCAGAGTCAGTGCCTGATTTCTCTATTGCATTTGTCCTTGTTCTGAACAATTTGTTCCTTCTAAAAAGGGAACTGTGCCCATTCCCTTCAAGTCAGCAGTATTCACATTTCTAAAATGTGGTAGTAGCATTTTGCTTGGATTGATGTGTTTGTGCACACATAGAAACACCCCACACAAACACAGGTTTCTGTTAACTCTTTAATTTCAGCAGGCAAACGGGGAGTCCAAAGTTGAGCTCTTTACTCCAGGCTAATGGATTTCTACTTGGCCTATTTAGGAGAGGGAGGCATGAGTTTGGGACTCAGGTGGAAAGTGCTTTGTGGGATCTGTAGGAATGAAGTCTCTTCTTGTGTTGTGACCTGCTGTTGGCATGCCCTGAACACCTCCTGCAGGGATCTAGTGTATGTTCAGTCCTGAAACAATCAGTGTCTTTTAGCAGCCACTAACTCCAAATTCTGTCTCTTTTGCTTACCACCCAAAACTGGAAAACAAATTTAAATATATCCATATCCTGAGGTACTTGGCAGTATTTCTGTTATGTTTGTAAATGACTGTTACTAATGTAGAGTGTTTCCCTCTGGTAGGAAATCCTTTTTTTTTTTTTTTTTTTAAGTAGCTGCTCTGTTGTCAGAGTTCTGCAGGACAGCTGGGTCTTGGTGCCCTTGACTTAGCTGTGCAGGTCCCTATGTGTCACCAGGAAGCACTGATAAAAAGGTCTTCAAAAGCATGGCTTGTAAGAAGTGTCTGCTGGGTCGCACTGGGCATCTCAGTGCTGGAGATGGTTGAGATTCCCCTGTCCTCTGCCATTATACATGGTTATTATGGACCATTCCTGAATTTGCTGCTGCAGATGTGAATGTAGTATGGGGAGGTTGTAAAGCTCCTTCTGCAGCTACTGCATGGCCTTCATACTTGTTTCTATCATTAGTAATTTCACCTTGCTCATTGTAAACGTTTAATCTTTTGTCAAGAGCCATCACATTTGTATCAGCATTGTCTCTAATCTGTTGTGCCTCTGGATTGGGTAACTGCTTGGATAAGTCAGTGTTAAAATTAATCTTTTTTGCTAGGTTAACTTTTTGGGATAGTGTCCTCAGGCTGATTAATTTTGTAGCCATGTGGGTGGTTAGCTGGTATTTAATAATAATAAATAAAGGCATGTTTAAAACAAATCCCCCCTAGTTAAGAATTTGCAACTGAAGAAATTCAGAATAAATTGAGTATTGATTTGGACAATGAAATAACCAAGGAAAACATTCATTGTGGGCTGGAGCTATTCTGTTAGAATAAAGGAGGCTGATTGTGAAATATTAAATAAAGTATCTCATTAAGTTGCGCAGTTTTGCAAAAGCTGTCGCCACGGGGAGGAAGAACCTGGCGTGAATGATTGTTTGTTTACTGCAGCTGTCAGTCATTGCAGGGGTGAGCGTGTTCATCAATTTGTGCAGTAGCCACTAGTAACCAGGTCATCCTACTTAAATGTCAGACTTCTTGCTCGAAAATGTGTGAAACTACATAAAAATTCTTTCCATCTTGTTAGCACATCTCTCACAATATTTCTCATTTTGCTTGATGACATCAGTTCTTGGAGATACAGGGGAAGGTTTTAAAAAAATCTCCTGGGCAATGCTGGGTGGTGCTTAGCTAATGAATTTATTGATGTCTGTCTGATACTCCAGAGGGTTGGTGCATTTCTCGTTCTTCCTCTGATGCAGTTTTTGAGTCATTAATCTCTTTATGACTGCTCCTGTATTTTGTGTATAGATTGGGTTTTATTATTCATGATAATAAAGACAGAACTTCTGTCTGTTAGTCCCCATTTTCTACAGTGAAAAATCTGCAGTTCTCTGCAGTCTGTAGGTGTTACTGTAATGTGAGTAACCAGTGCTGTAACTTGGGTGGGATTAGCCATTAGGGGTTTTGGGGAAAGACAGTCTCCTTAATTTCATTGCAAATCAATTTATATAATTCACAGTTTCCTCTAGAAATTACATACTTTGTACTTTGAAGGCAAGACAATTGAATTCTGCATCTCTCTTGTGTTTATAGGCAAGTTCCTTCTAAACTTTGTTTCTTGGTTGCCTCCATGCATAAAATCGAGATAACCTCAGAGGGATGCCTTGAATATTCATCAGCGATTTATTGTATGCCACGGAAGAAAAGTGTTACCAGCAATGCTAATGAAGTTTATTACTCAGACCTTCTGCTGCACATTGACTGGTATTTCAGAGATCTGCAGTCTCCACAGTGAGCTCTAGCAAAATCTTGACTGGACTTAGCCTGTAGATGACACTAATAACTTCGATTTATGTGGGGCTTTCCCTTTGGAAGAGCTCCAAAGGATTTTATAAACTGCAATGCAAGCCATAGTGTAAATATTGCCTTAGGAGCCACCAGCTATCAGGGAGGTGCTGCGTGATGGATATTGCAGTGCAACTGGCAGCTGGATGTGAGGGGATAGCAAGGAAGGAATTCTGCAAGTGTTGGAGGTGACACAGGGAGAGAAGTAAGAAAACAAGCAGGCACTGCCTGAATCCTGTTTTTTACCTTTGATGTGATTGATTCTTATAGATCAAGTGACTCTTATGTGAAACATGGCATTTTTGTCGCAGCCTCATGGTGCTCTGGTACTGGTGCAGTTCAAGTTGAGCAGAAAGAGCCCTGCTAGCAGCCAGGTTTTTATTTTCATGCAGAGTATGTTTGTGGATGTCTTAATTTAAATACTGGGGTGCAGCAATGTGATTTCAGTGGTTCCTCAGGCTGGTGTGGCTGGCACTGTACTGTCCTCCTCTTGCAGAGGCAAAAGGCACAGATTTGAAAGTATACCCTCTTACTCTTAAGCTGATGTCCCATTAACCCTAAATCCGTTTAAAATGTGCAAATAGCTTTGTAAAGATGTTGTCTTTGAATTTGTTGCATTGAGAGGTGTTTGTTTGCTGAATGGTGGAGCCTTGGCTTCTGTCCTGAATCATAGGTACCCAAGTTGCATTGTCTGAATACCATAGCAGTAGACAGAGGCCCAGAAACTGGATAGCACAAATCAATAGCTAGAATTGGAAGCTGTGATAGGAGCATTTGGAGAAGAAATGCATGGCTGGTAAGTATGCTCTTGGGTTGACAGGCATCAGCGTCCTGAACAACCAACCAGCTGCAGCCAAACAAAAAACGGCAAGAGCAGAGGTCAGCCCAAGAGTAACAGTGTGGATGCTGATTTTGGGCTCATCCCAGCCACCTGGGGATCAAAAGAATTGTAGAAATTATAATGTTCTTTGTAATTTTGCCAAAACACTCTTTTCTTCAGTAACTTTTGAGCCTGTTGGCCATGTTAGATGATTGCAAAAGCTTGTTTTCCTTAGAAAACAGGGCTAAAGTGTGTATAAGGCTTTGAGGAGTAGGGAGCTTGTTGAATTCGGATGCTTGTTTGGCAGTGCTCATCTGAAGCTTGCCTGGCATGGAGAAGAGATTGCATTGTATCATGTTTAGGCTTGGTCTGGGCAAATGAGTATTTCTGTTGGAGCACCTAATGGAGACCTCAGCAGTCAATAGAGCACAGTTTGTGGCTTGGCTTTCTGCCTGGCTATAGGCTTCCACCAATGTTTACAACAAACACAAAACAGAAAGTGTAATTATAGCCTGATGGATGAATTCATACTTTTGGTACATTCTGTTGCTGAGTCTATTTTAAAGCCTCAGTGTCCAGGATTCTGGTCTTTCTAAACATTTAGAACCTCATCAGCTTTGTATTTTGATAGGCCATATGTTCCATTAAATATATATACATTGATAACAGTCAATGAGTGCATTAATGTTTAATTCAGTACATTTTTCAGTTTTAGGATCCCATTCATCCATATTGCTGTAATCGATTCCTCCTGGAAATGCTGTGGTAATTAGAGGAGAGAATGATTTGCAAGCAGTACTGTGACATGTGTAACCAACCTGTCTTGTTTTGAGCCTTTCATTACCTTAGCTTATGACTATAATTGTGTACCATCTCAAGGAGGAGTGTGAACTTTTCATTTGCATGTTAATGGCACTTTGTCTGTGAAGGTGCTACAGGGATTCAAGCAGTGCTATGCAGAAAAAAATAATGTGTCCAGTAACCAAACAATTTTGATGGTTAGTGGTTCAGACGTTGGTAATAATAAGAGTTTTTTTTCTTATATAGCAAATGCATCTTTCAAATGGGCAAGGTAATTGGTATAGTTTAGGAAGAAAATTGTTATGGAGAACTCCTTCCTGCCTGTAATCAGCATCTGTCTCTTCTTGGGAAAGAAGGAAGTGTTTAACTTGTGTGCCCTTTTGGAAGGGAGAATGTATTAATTGAGTGTCAGTATGTGTTGTGATACATAGAGGTACATTGGGAAAAGCTGTATGCTGAAACTCACTGGCTTTCTCTTGTGCCAGAGATGGGTGTTGGCTGAGAGTGTGGGCTGTTCTCAGGAGCTGAAGGACTGCTACACAGGGTATTTTGTGAAGCTTGTTTGGCATTTGAAGGCTTTGTCCAAGGCTCTGACATTTTACTCTCCAACTTCTACTTTTAAAAAGGAACATCTATGATTTTATCCTGAGCCAGTGTGCCTCAGTGTGTGATTGAGGTTGTTTGTCGTCTTGCAAAGAACAGACTCATAATGGCTATTTTGGCTGTTCTGGGAAAGAAGACTCTCCATCACACTTCTGCTTTTGCGTGGGAAGGGCTCCCTCTGAATAGTCACAGAAATCCCTGTAAATATCAAAAATGCATCTTGTGTCACATTTCAAATCCTTCATAATTCCCTACTCTCCTGCTGTTTCCAAGAAACCTGAGCCACATGCTTTCATCTCACCATCGCCTCTCAGCCTGATGGATCCAGGAGGAATTGCCATTCTCTGTAGGTCAGACCTGGAGGAAAATGAGTAACATGGGTGTTAACAGCCTAACATTTCCATTTAGGAACAGTTGGATAAGCCTCAAGAGGGGACACCTGCTGGTTTAAATTAAGAGTGACCACTCAAGCAAGGTTCCTTCTGCCTCCTGCCGTTGTGCATTGCTGCAGCATCCCATGGTCCATCGTTGCATCCTGAGTAACTGTCAATGGCAAAATGCAGTTTCCACCTGGCAGAGCTCAGCACTTTCTGGTGGGTGACTACAGGTTGTGATCACTAACAGGTGGGGAAAGGCCAGTTAACAGCAGTATTTTTGAGCAGGGGAAAGCTCAGTGAGTGTTTTCAAGGAGATCCGACCAGCTGTGAGGGAGGGCATGGTTGACAGGGCTGCTTTTGCTTTCAGGATAATTAGTGTGATGTAGGCTAGGCTGTAAAATGAATGTGAAAAGTAATAACAAGGAGTTGGAACCATAGAAAGAGGAGAAACTGGAAACCCTGAAGATACAAATTGGGCAAATTGTGGTTTAACAGGATCTTTTTTTTTGGGTAGGGATGCCAGTGATCCAAGATGAGATCTGTCAAGGCTAGAGAGGTACAATCGCTATAACTGAGATGTGAGTAGATGCTGGGTTGGATTAATCCTGATGGGACATTTCTCTTTGTAGAAGGCTTCACTGCTGTATGTCTGCAGTGAAAATCTTTTTAATCTCTATTGCCAGCGGAGATTAAACCATTCCTTCACATAAACAACCTGTGTGAACAGGGAAGGTGCAGGTTGGCAAGGCTTTGGTTGGGAAGGGAAAGGCTGTTCTGTGAGCAAAGTGAGGAGAGGGTTTAAGAGAAGGTGGGTGTTGTCTGTTTTAAGCTGGAAATCTGAGATCTTCTTAGGTAAGTATCAGCTACTTTGATAACTGTATCAACCAGTTCAGCTGCTGCATGTAGAACATTAAATTAGGGTAGAAAGCATTTCTATTGGCGTCTGGAAACAGGTGGCACTAAGGCACTAGTGGCTAGAAGAGAATTTGGACAGTTACAGAGCAATGGGATGTGGCCTGTCTGCATGGAGAAATGGTGAAGACCCCAGGAGAGGCTGAGCCATCATGGATGGCCTGTCCTCCAGCACCTAGGTTGAGTGAGAAGAGAAGGTAGAAGAAAGGATTCTTTTCTCTATTGTGGTGCCTATAGCTTTTATACAAAACTTAGTTAAAATGGTAAATTTCCTGAATATGGCATAAAATAGTTCCTATAGAAAAATACCAGCCCTATTACAACTTTCTTGGCAGACAAAGACAAAAATGCACATAGAGAGCATGATACCAGGACAGAGGAAGGTGGATGTTGAGACTGCAGAATGAAAAGATAATCATCAATGATAGTAGAGAAAAGCAAAGCAGAGTTGGCGATGTCATCAGGGAAAGAGGCTGGAGAGGTAAAATAGTTCAACACAGATAATACGAGGCATAGGTCTGGTTTATATGGGGTTTCTCCTGAGTTCCTCACTTTGGGCAAGTCACTTGATCTGTTGCTTTTTCCCCATTTTGCCTCTGTGTGCAGAGTGCTCAGAGATGGACAATAATTCTTAGTAAGTGATTTTTCTATAGCACAGAGTGTGTAGAAATTGAATTCAGCCTGCCTTGAATTCAAGTTTTATCATGATCCAGGGTTGAAGTTACTGTTGATGAGGAAAGGGGAAATATGTACATACTGTTTACATACTACTTGCTCTGCCTTTAAAATTTGAAGGATGTACAAGGGGGAACATGTGAGGTGGAAAGTGTGCCCTCAATAGTAAAATGTTGAGTGAAGCTTTTGAGTTCTAGCTCCAACCTTTTAAAAATGCTCCAGGCTACTTTCAGCGTGATAGACCAAAAAATGTAATATATTCTCTCAAAGCAAGACTCACATGTATGTTTTTGGAGTCTGTACAACTGTGTATAAAGCAAACTTGTGTCATGCATGCTGGGGTATCAACAGAGAGCAAATAGCAAAAGGGAAGAATCTAAGAAGTGTGTCAAGCAGAGACACCACACATACAGTGTCTGTTCCTCTGGTGCTCTTAAATAACCTAGATGATGTTTGACTTAGTTTCACGTTCAAAGTGTTGGTGGTTGTAATGAATGAAGGAATAATTTACCTTTATTCTATATTACATATTTAATTGTGGCTTCATAATTCCTATATGCGTATCACAGCTGGGCTCTGGATCTGTCCAAGAGTGTATTTGTGTTGAGGGTGAAGGGGATGATGTTTGTAACCATGCTGAGACTTTATTTTACTGGCTTTGGGGCAGACACGAGTGGACACAGACCTGCTCCAAAAAGCACACGCTGTCTTCACTGGCTGCTTAAATGTAATAAATATACAAAAAAAGCAAACACAGTGCTTTCTGTGTGACCCCCATTATCTGCAACTCTTGTGTTGTACCTGGCAAGTCTCTCTTGGTGCTTGCCCAATTTTGTGGGAAGGGAGAGGTTATTAGTTGTCAAGAAAAGAGACCCAAATCAATTTTGAGGAGCACTAGGAGCTGCCAGCTGTAACTTCAGGCAGTACATGAGGCTCCTGCAGAGCATCAATAGAGCTGTGAACCAAAGCATGGGGTTAGCAAGCCCGCAGCGAAAACTTGTCTCTCTCCACTAGAGGTGAAGTTCTTCACTCCAAATGCTACATAGACTTTTTTTGGATGTGGAACACTTGCCTTTGCCACAAGCCCACCTACATCTCTATGCTAAAATGATAGTCAAACTTATCCCCTTGCACTGTACCGCAAATGGAAAACTTGACCTTTAATGCCTTATATTCCCCGATTGTCTTGGGTTGTTTGGTGCTTTTGACAGTGAACCAAAAGCCTATTTGTGACTTCCAAATGCATGTTCTGTTACAGATGGATGTGTTAGCTGGGGCTGTAGTGACTGTTCAGGCTGGCACTGAGATTTGCATTGGAACCTGATTTGTGCTCAGGGTTTGAATTCAGATTCCCAGATCCAACACCCAGTCTTGCCAGGATATGCTACTCCTTTGCAATTTTAAAAACACTAAGGTGTTCTAACTTTTAGAAGAGGTAACCCCATGACTTTTATCTCTGTAGGTACCTGGCAGGTGTCATTCCAGTGTTAGGCATAGTTTTCTGCCATTTGTCCTTCCCATCTTCCCCTGTGGGCAGCATTTTTCCTGCCCTTTTTTGCTGTGCTGGGCAGGGATGCTCCTCTCTGTGGTGCGGCTGGCTGGGCTCATGCCTTGGTGCTCCAGCAGCATCTGCCTAGACATCCCTAGCCCAGATTCATCCCATATTCTTCTGTTCTTCCTGTTTCCCCTGTCTTTTCAGCCTATAAATTTTATTTCTTCCTTTTTATAATTATAATGTAAAAGTGCCCCATGGTTTCTTTAAACCACCTTTTTTCCCCCCCTTTAAACCTAGATTTTTACAGCTGTAACATGTTTCCTTTTGCCCTCATCTGTAGCAATTGAAAGTACTGCCAGCTAAGCAAATATCCCAGTCCAGTTTTACAAGCCTTGTTACCCTGCCTAGGTTCTTTACCACCACAGCAGCTTCTCTTTTGCTTTTTATCATACTTGCATCCAGTAGTTCAAGTTGCCTCAATTTAAGTTGTTCTGCACATGACTATTGCAGAGACACTGAGGTGCTTTGGCTCCAAGGGAGCAGCAGCCCATATTAAGAGGGAAGGGTTTTCTTCCTGTGGAGAAAAGCTAAATAGGATGGAAGACAGTAGTTTGAAAAGGTGGTTCAGAGCTGGAATTCTTATTTTCTTGCTGGAGTTAGCTGACTGCAATAAAATTGTGCAAGTCATTGTAAACCCTCTGTTTTCAGAGAGAAAAACAGTGACTTTTTATAAATCTGCTTTTAAAGTTAAGACTTAAGATAATGCTTTTATACAAGTTCCTTGCACGGAGCTTTGCAGGATGGGTGGATTTGGGCTTGCAGAGCCACTTCAGGGCAGTGCTGATGACTGTTGCCTCGGAAAGAATAAAATCTAAAGTGCCATATAGGACCTGTCCTGAGAGCAGTCATCAGCAGAGCCAAAAATCTTCTTATATTCTGACTTGTGGTTTTGGTCTTCACCTCTTTTACCTGCTAAGAGGATAAATACAAACCAAAAAAAAAAAAAAAAAATCTATCTGTTCCCTGGATATCCAATTTCAGTCACATGTGGTATAGAAATACATACAGGAAATGGAAATAAATGTAGAGCTTCCTACAGAAGTGTTGTGTTTGCTTTACACAAGCTCTGTTAGACATGAAACCTCTTTATAACTTATGATAATTTGCTGTGCTGTAGGAGCTGCTGTTCATGCATTGCCTTATACTTGATGGGAGTGTGCTGTGCTGGGGGGCAGCAAGGCTGTGCTTGTGTTTGAGGGGATAAATGGCAAACAGAAACACGATGTGAGGGAATTCTTTATTTCACTAAATAAAAATGCCTTATGTTGAGTTTTGAATTACAAGTAGTATTTTTGGATAGACTGCCCATTTTGTTAAAGAACAAATGGTGCTAGTCCAAATAGTTTTGTGCAAAATTGGGAAAATGCAAGGGATGAACAAATGTGAAGTGTGCCCTACTCCCATGAGCAGTCTGTCTGGCTCATACCATCTCAGTTGTCAAGCTTTATCCTAAAGGAAGATGTTTAAGTATATATGTATTTGAGAGGCTGAAAATGCAGTCTTTTTTGTGACTGTAAGACTTCTTTTCCAGGATTGTGTGTCAAGATCTTGAACACCTGAGTGTAACCAGCTGTAGTCTTTTCCATCGTAGTTGGGATGGAAAATATTTGCTCTGTCACATCCTTACAGCTAAAAGCAGTGAAACTGTGTGGTGTCCAACAGTGTCAGCCTGCTCTGCTGTAATACCCAAAGAGAATTATTCTTGCTTGGTTTTTGTTTTCTGTCTGTTTCCCTTTTTCTTTCTGAGCCTGCCTTGTAATTCCCCATTGGCTCATGCTCTGTCCCTTGGCCATTCCTTCCCGCATCCACCCTTGTGCACAGCAATCCAGGAGCGCTTTGGACCCTGAACCACGGGGGACTGAGTGTGCAAGCCAGCAACCCTTGCAGGGAGGGGATGCTGCAGGACCAGAGTGATGAGGGGTAGTTGGCTGCAGTCCTCCATGGAAAAATAATGTTTTTTATGCATTTGGCTTATTGGATGGGTGAAAGAACCAAGTTCCTTTGTCCCTTGGCTTGTTATTGCATTCCTAGCAACTTCAGTAACCTGAATGTTGCCATCTCTGTGGTTTGGGTAAGGGTTAATGTTTGAGGCTTGTGATACAATTCACAGTGTTTCAGCTGAAGTTATTGTGGGAATCTATTTAGCTCCTAGTTGATACAAAGTGACCTCCTTTTGGCATGTGCAGGCTGTAAATTAAGGTGTGTGTCTCACACGCAGTCCTACAGGCACAGCCTGGCCAGCGAGGAAGGACAATGATAACTTGCCTTCCTTCTGCCTTATATCCAAAAGATAGGGGATCCAAATTAGTTATCCATATGCTATCTCATTACCTTCAGCTGATTTGTGTGGCCATCCCTGATTATGGATGAGGTTTGTGCAGGAGCATGGTTTTGCTGTTGCATTGAAGACTGCAGTGCAAACTCACTGAGGCTTTGGTAGGATGTGGTCCTCTGTACACAGCCAGTGTTGCAGTGGTGCAGTTTGATACACAGCTGCTTTTTTTGGAAGATAAGGGGCAGAGCTTGTGGCTTTCCTTAGGGAAGGGGCTGCTTTCCAGCCAGCTGCCCATCTGTGGTGGTGCAACTTCTGATCTCTGCACACAATCACAGTGGATGGGGGTGTTGGAAAAAACCTAACCTGCAGAGGAGCACTGCTTGCAACACTGTACAATCAACATTATTCCTTAGGGTCCTGTTGTTCCTTCTAGACAAAAGTCTTGCTCCGAAGCCCAGGAGTGGAGAGTGATTTGCAGGAGGGGAAAGGCTGGAGACAAACCAGTGGACTAAAACCTGGTGGTGAAATCAGTGATGTAAATCTGCTGTGGGGATATCCTCAGCTTCCCAGATTCTTAGCATGCAGCCAAAAACAAAAGGCAGGGTGACTGGAAGGAGCAAGCTCTCTAGGGATCTTTTGAAGTTATAGCCAAATTAACTCCCGCCTATATTTAGAAAATCTGGCATAATGAAAGATGTGTGATGCTGGTCATGCAGGCAGGGTACAAGGTGTGCAAGGTACTTTGGATTGCCCGAGTTGGAGCAAACACTGGGATGTCTTTGCTGCTGTTACTCATCTGTCAGATTAAAACTCACCCAAATATCCATGGCTCTGTCTTGCTTTGAGAACAGATGAGAAGACACCCATTGCTGGATGTGTGGCAAGAAATGGCAGGGTGATGCTGAGTGTGGGCGCAGAGGAAGGGGCTCCTGCTGCTGCCAGCTTCTCCTGGCGGTGCTGTGCTGGCGGCCTTCCCTGGGAGCTGGTGACTGAGCCCTGGTGGAGCTGAGACCCCCCTGGCAGCTAGCTCAGGCTGCCTTTGGCAGGCAAGAAGTCGCCACATGTGAGAGCACATGATTTTCATTATCCGTGCCTGGATGTCTGCTGGGGCTGAATTGCCTGGGTCCCCGAGAGCTGCTCAGTAAGAAACAGCAAACATTTTCCCTGGGAAGGAGCAGCTGTTTATATATAGTGTGCAGTGGGTTTGGGATTGATTATTAGGAAAACATTCCTTTCTAGTCATAAAAAAGGGCATTTTTTATGTCTCCTTTCCTCTAAAACAGGCAAGTTGGAGAGTCCGGGATTTTCATTTGCCATGACAACCATTGAAACTGCCAAGCCATGTGATATCTTTATCCTTCCTATGATGAAATCTTTTTAAAAAAAAAAAATTTAAGGACATGTTGCTAACAGTTGGGAAACATCAGGTGTTATTTGCTTTTCTCATGTAGATTACTCGGGATTTAGTTCACATGTTTTTATTTAAGAGCTGTAGAGAGCTGGGGGATATTGATATTTCCATGATTTATGTATGGTAAGGATGTTATCTTAGTTCAGAATTGCTGTATTGTATTGAAGTCTGCCCTCTCTGCCCCTCTCCCCCTTTGAGACAGGACTACTCAGCAATAGCACTGTCTCCCACACGACAAAAATTATCGTGGGACCCTTCAGTGCTGCTGAACAGTGATGAGGTGCAGAGCCTTGGAGATGTTGGTTTACACAGGATACAAATGGCTTAGAGACTTTATGAGCCAATAAATCTTTTCCTGTTCTTATGCCAGGGCAAGGTTTTGCAAAGGCAGGGAGTGTGAGAGATACGATTCTTGATGCCTGGTCCGTGTGAGGGCTTCCCTTGGCTCCAGGTCTGAGCATTTCACACTGACCAAGAGCCTGGTGGTGGTATTACTGTCAGCAAAGCTGAATGCTGGCATTTATCCTATCTTAAAAATTGCTATATTCTGTTTAGGAATTTCCTCAGGGTGCCAAATATAGATTCAACACACAAAAAAAAAAAGCCCCACAAACCCAAACTCAAAGCCCAACCCCAAAAGCTGCTCTGTTGCTAAGGAATAAAAACAGATGGTCACAAACACAGTGCTGACGTGCCAGGCTGTGTCCCCATGACCGTGCGGCTGTGAGTGCGAAGGTCCCTGTCCCAGTGGCAGCACTGCCTGGGCTGCACACGTCATGTTGGCATCACTGGCTACCAAGGACTGGCTGCTGCTTGCTTTAAGTAAACAACAGGAAGTAATTTTCTGTTTCCTAATCTTAGTCCCAAAGAGATGAAAGCTTCAGAGGGCTGCTGCCAGGAGATAGCATACGTGTTTCATGTATACAGAAAAACATGTGTAGTTTTGTGTGCTGTTATCTATAATACAGCCATGTCTATACTGGAAGAGCCCTGAGAGATCATGTTTGTGGTGGGAACATGTTTTTGAACAAAAGCATCATTTTTTGGGAGATCTTGGGCTATGTCACAGAGTTGCTGGTCATGGATGACATCAAAAGGGTGAATATCAGTGCTGCAGAAGCTGTGCTTGTGCCTTCACCTTCTCTCCAAATGCAAATCTCTCTCTGCAGATCTCTGCAATAATTTATTAACCCATGTGGCTAGAGATGGGGAGTAGCTGAGCTGGGTGTGGAGGTGTGCAGGGGTGAAGACATGATTTGTCTGGGCTGGAGAGCTGCTGTGACCAACACCATCTTTTAATGTGCGTGTGCATGCACATGCAATGCTTGGTTTTGTGCCTGCTTAGTCCTCAAGGTACTGCTTGCTGCATCAGCTCTAAACAATAAATCTCAAAGACCCTGGAACACAATTTTTAAAATTATGTTTTCTGATTTTGTTCTTTTAGGTAAGCTGTTTGAGTAATGTCCCTGCAGTGGTAGGAGGCCTGGAGCAGAAAGTTTCTGCTAAAGAGCTGCCTTTTTGTGTTTCAGGATTTGTTTTAGTGCCAAATTTACCCCGTGCTGTTTCTTGAATTGCAGCTGGTCCAAAGCTGAGATGAGGTTTTAACAGCAGATAGTTGCCCTAGAAGACTAGCTGTACTTCTGCAGTGGTTTAGGACAAACCAAAAGTACTGTAACCACCTGAAACTATAAGGGGAACTGAAAATAGGCTATGCATTAGTGTGTGAGCCAAAATGTACCCAGAGTATGAATATTATTACTCACCTTTTGAAGAGACCTGTGATATCCTTATAAAAATCTTACTTGGGAGCCACGATATGAAATTACCATTATTGAGATCCTCAAGATAGTAAACATACATCTTTATAAAATTAAATCCTGTAACCCAGGCTGTAAAGTCTAGTTCTGCTGTCCCACCCTCAGGGCTTTTTTTCCCATCTGGATTGGGTCCCTCCTGCAGCTGTCTGGAGCAGGCAGGGCTGGAAGCCTTCCCTTTGGAGACATCAGCTTAAGCCAGTTCTGAAGCTACACCCAAGTCTCTATTGTTTCTACTTTCTTCCCTCTCTGAACAATTTGTTTTCGTGAAACATCTGCTGCTCTGGCAGATACCCACAGTTAAAGCTGTACCGCAGTGTTTCTTTGCAGAAATGCAAAGAATATTGCCTGCCAGCTCAGTCACTTGCCAGACAGGATGGTTGATCCCAGCTGAGGGGTTTCCATCAGATGAGACCATTTTTAGAGGGGGAAGCTTCTTAGAGGGCAGATAGAAAGGTTGTGCTGGTGGTGTAGCTCCATGAGGAAGCTGAAGCATACATGTGTGTACGAGCCTGACTGTTACAGGTAAAAATGTTCTTCCCATCTGGAAACAGCAGGTGGCAAATTGAGGACCACTGGGGCAACAATCAGCCTAGGAATATCTGAGAACTTATCACCCCAAACCAGACTTTGGTGGCAGAGAAGGGCCCCTGGTTTGGGATTCCAAGCTCATCTTTGGTGGCAATGGGGATCTAGGGAATGAGCTTCTCTGGACTGCCCTCAGGTGCTCCAGCACTTTATCTGTTCCCCTGTAAGGATTTAAATAGCCATTGCCATTGCGTTCCCTCTACCCCCTTAACAAAAGCCTGTAACACTCAACTCTATTTTATTCCTCCATCACTTCATGTTCAAAAATGCTATCACTTCTAGTTAAGAAAACTTCCTTTAAAAGTTATAACAGGCAAAAGTCCTTGCAGAAATGCAAATGTGCTGTGGCAAAGTGCTACCTATTCCTGTTGTGGTGGCCCAGGTGTGGTGCACAGGCTGGCTGATGTTGCATGTGTGCTTGTGAAAAGGGAGCCTCCAGCTGAAACACTGGGTCACTTTATTTCCTCGTGTAAGTTGAAAAATAACCACAACGCAGAACTCCTCTCTTAGCAATCCAACTCTATAGTAGCAGGCTTGCCCTTGAGTTAGGGGGCATTCCTGAAAGTTTTGCCTGGGAGTGACAGCCACCTTCTTGAGTCACCAGGAAGAAGCTGCTCCTGTAACCCAGTGAAAATTACTGAGTGAAAGTGGGTTACTTGAACTTTGCAGATAAATGCCGTGGTAATTTTGTGCTTGTTCCCGGATAAGGTTCCTTTAAGCAGTTGTCTTGAGGAAGCTGCTTCACTGCACTTTGCACTGTAACAAAATGCATGAGAGGTGCTAGTTAGGGATTGAGCTCCTCCAGATGAAGTGTTATTGAAAATCCTAGAATGGTTTGGGTTGGAAGGGACCTTAAAGATCATCTGGTTCCAGGCCTCCTGTTATGGGCAGGAACCTTCCACTGGATCAGGTTACTCAAAGTCTCATCCAACCTGGCCTCAAACACTTCCAGGGATGATTTTCATAGGTCCCTTCCAGCCCAAACTATTGTAAGGATCTATGACTTTTATCCTTCTTATTGCCTCTTCCTTGGCTGCTGGTATTGCTATTACTATTACAAGATTTTAATTACATATTTATAATACATAAAAACTATGTATTATATAAGTGTATTTTGGAATATATTTATATATTTTGTGTTTAGACTTTAGGTATGATATATCTGTCCTGAGCCAAAAGCTTCTTTTTTTTCTTTTTTTTTTTTTCCTTTTTTTTTGTTTTTGATTACTGTTCCAGGATGCTGTTGATTTGGCATGGCCTTTTCCAGAGGCATGGCATGGCAGAGGAGTATCACGGAAAAGGAGCCCACAGCCCAAGCTGTGAGGTACCAAGCACAGCTCAGACCTCAGACAACTGCAAGTGCAATTAGATGAAGTTTAATTACTTATTACTTCTAATAGATTTGATGGAGAAGTGATGTAAATCCCAGTAAATCCCAAGCTTACTTAAGCAGAAGTGAAGAGGTGGAAATAATGGCTTATTTTTTCAATTAAAAAGCATTCTTGCAAAATAAAACCATATTAGAATTTTTTTTTAAATTTTGTTCATACCACAGTCTCTGACACAATGAAAACAAGATGGTCAACAGCAGTTAGACATGTCACTGCAGTCAAAACTCACAAAAATTTTCTTGGATAATCTGGGTTATGAAAGTGTGTCTAAGGCACATACTCGTATTTCACAATACATTTGATTCTTATGTCACTGCTAAATGGCATAGTTACACTTGTGCTAATTCTGCACTTGCAACCTCATTTGAGTCACGATGTTCCTGTAAATTCTTTATTGAAATTCTTTAGTTATGATAGATCTTCTCATGTATTTTCAAAAATGATGGTGTCAAGCTGTCTAATCTTGTACGTTTTCTAGCAGAGACTTGTCACCCAGTTTCAAAACTTCTCCCTGTATGATCGTGATGCCACTCAAACCCATGCCAGCCCAGCAAACTAATGCATCAGGAGACTTCTTTGCCTTTTACATACTTGACATGCGCAAGCTTTTCTTCTAAACTGAGGATTTGTTTCTCCACTGCCTTTGCCTCCTTGTGAGTTGGGCAGCCTGCGCCTCACTGATTGTAGTTTGTCCCCAGAAACCTTGTGGGAGACACCTGGGCTTCAGTCTGACCCTGCACCTGGTTTCTAAAGACAGAAAATCTCACCTAAGTTGCTGATGGGTTTCCCCATTTTAGTGGGTCAGGTCTTGGTGTAGGAGCTTTATATCGCATAGAGAGCTGGACTTGGTAACCTTTCCTGGCTTTTCCATGCAAGATATGTTTCAGTTATTGCTTCACTGCAGTTTAAAAAATAGTTTTGTTGGGTTTTTTTTCCCCCTTTGGGAAGAGGCTGTTGTTTTTGAGTGGATGAAACAGCATTTTTTGGCTGGATTTCTGGCAATGCAGTTTTTTCCACACTTGGAAGTCAGCCTGTCTGCTGTGCTGGCTGAGTCTGTAACTGCTTCTACACACAAAAACATGCTGCTGCAGAGTGTACAGCTTGGTGGTCTCAGGATGTGCTAAAATGTAGCCAAGACCAACGGAGTGTTGTTTTGAGCATGCAGTATTGTCTCCATCTCCAGGCATGTCTTAAAAAGTGTTTATAAAAGCATGTGTTAATATTGCACCAACTTTATTGCATTGAAACCCCAGATTCTGACAGTAAAATGGAGTGTGAGGCTGTTCTCGTGCTCCAAACTAGGTTTCTGAAGTTGGTGTGTGGTTTGGTCAGACACCACTGAGGCATTGTGGCTGTGCATGTCAGCAGTTTTTTTTTAATCCCGAAGAAATTAATGTTCTGTTTATCATTTTGTAACTACAGTGTGTATCTCGTTATTCCTGCGTAACTCAGAAATCTGATTAGTTTATCTACGTGAGGAGAATTATCATTGATTAACAGCTCAATCCTCAGATGTGTTTGATGGAATATAACTTGCTGTCTGCATGCAATATTTAGCACTTCCATGGCTGTTCCCAACGCTGACGTGCACAAATGTCACTGAGTCTCCCTTCCCTCCAGGAGGTGAGAAAGTTAGATGAGGACACTGCACCAGGCAAGCTGTGACTTGCCTGATCTCTCCTGAAGAGTCTTAGGTGGCACTGAGATCCACAAGGATGTGCCCAACCCAAAAGCCATCTTTCTAACATCCAAAAAAAAAAAAGATCAATGATGTATATTAATGATGCTCTTCAAACCACTATTAGCCTTTCCACTGTCAGGGGATGCCAGGAACATATGAAAATCCCAATATTGATCCTGAGTGTGAGATCTAACCTCTAGGGTTATGTCTGGTGTCCAGCCATGGGCTGGGGGAAGGCTGGGATGTCTCATTAAGTGTGGGCATCACAGCAGAGCATCCTGCACCATCCTTGAAGAGGGATGTTTAGGATTGCCGGAGCACAGGCTACTGGATTTAGCTCACCTGAAACGGCAAGTGTGATGGGAGGAGTTGGGGAAATGCCAAGCTCTGCAACCCCAAGTGCCTGCAATATATCTTTCTCCTTTGATTTTGGAAAAGACATTCCTGGAGTTCTATTGTCGTGCTGTGCTGAGAGCATTGATCCCATGTACTTGTGGCTTTGCCACCATCAGCACAGAGGCATGCATGATCCAGACTTTCTTGGGAATTAAGTCCCTCTTAATTTTTCTAGTGTGAATGAAAGTGAAATTAAACCTTGTGGAGATGAGGAGTGGGGGAGGTGGGCAAGGAAGCAGAAGGAAATCCAGGCTGCTCATTTGCAGAGGGCCATGAGCTGGGCTTGTGCTTGCTGAGTGCAGGAGCCTGCTTGGGTTGGCAGGTGCTTTGGAAATGAAAATACTTTATCCTGAGTTACGTAATGCCGCAGCATGTCCAGACCTGAATTCCCTGCAATTTTCTGGCCGGTGAGGAATAATTTTCTGCTTGAAATACTAGCCTTAGCCTTGAATTTTGTGTCTCATAAGGCATATACGATCAGTGTATTATCTGCGTACATAACTGCTGCTGTTTGAACTTGAGATGTTTGGGTAAATTTATTTTTGTTTATAGCTGTTGGATGATGAAGGACAGAAAATACTTGTGTATTAAGAACTGTATAAATACATCAAAACCTGCCCTGACCTACTGGTTAGATCCAGCAGGTGGAAGATGCTTCAGATCCTTCTCTGTGTCTAGTTGCAGCAGCAGATTGTAATGGTGTTTTGAGGTGGGATAGAGCTGAGGTGCAAATTATCAGCATTCCTGGGTTGATATGGTTTTGGTCTTCATCCCTAAATGTGGAGAAACCTTTGCAGCTGTGTATAGTCTGTTTTGTTTTGTTTTTCATCCAGCTCTTTACCTGGAAAAAAACTGGCTGGATGGCTGAGCCCAGAGAGAAGTGGTGAATGGATTTGCATCCATCTGGCAGCTGGTCCCAAATGGTGTTCCCAAGAGCTCAGTTTTGGGGACAGTCCTGTTTCATATCTTTGTCAATGATCTGGAGAGGGGATCAAGAGCACCCTCAGTCAGGTAGCATAACACACCAAGTGGGAATGTTGATCTGCTGGATGGCAGGAAGGCTCTGCAGAGGGATCTGGACAGGCTGGATCTGAGGCAGATGGTATGAGGTTTGGCAGGCCAAGTGCTGGGTTCTGCACTTGGATCACAACAACCCCAGGCCAGCACTACTGGCTTGGGGGGAGAATGTCTGGAAAGCTGCCTGGTGGGAAAGGACCTGGGGGTGCTAGTTGACAGCAGCTGAACATAAGCATGGGGAAAGCAGCCCACAACTTCTGCATTCCCTTTTCAGATGTCTCTGTGGGAGCAGGAGCTTGTTTGTACAAGCTAGGGTGGGAGAAGGAGAGGTGAAAGTCTCTAGTGCCTGTGCTTTTGCTCTGGGTGGATCTCACTAGTCTTTTGGTTGAATTGGAATTAATAATTGAAGAACGCCAAGAGCATTTGTTGCAGTATCTTGCCCAAATGGAGAAACATGGAGGTTCTGGAGCATGTCCTGAGAGGGGCAGTGGAGCTGATGAGGGGTCTGGAGCACAGATCTGATGAGGAGTAGCTGAGGGAGCTGGAGGTCTTTAGCTTGGAGAAAAAGAGGCTGGGGGGAGCTTCTCACCCTATAAGTGCCTGAAAGGAGGGTGTAATGAAGTAGGGGTTGGTCTCTTCTCCCATGCAAAAAGCGATAGGATGAGAGGAAGCATCAAGTTGTGTCAGGGGAGATTTCGATTGGGTATTAGGAAAAACTTCTCCACTATAAAAGGGTGATCAAGCACTGGAATGGGCTGTCCAGGGAAGTGGTGGAGTCACCATCCCTGGAAGTGTTTGAAAAATATATGGATGTGTCACTTAGGGAAATGCTTTAGTGGTGGACTTGTCAGTGCTGAACTTGATGATGATCTTGGAGGTCTTTTCCAACCTTAATGATTCTATGATTCTGTGAAAACTAGCTAAGTCTCAAACATGTCCTGCTGCCCTTCAGCTGCATTCCCACTGATGGACCACCTCTCCAGATGGTTGCCCTGCTTAGATGTACCCCTCCTGGCCTCTTGTTTTGCCCAGAGTGACCATGTGTGGGGTCACATGATGGAGTGGAGCAGAGCAGTGACAAAAATGAAATAAAACCCCACAAAATTGATTCCATGTGAGGCTGGCAAGAACAGCCCATGGAGGCTGGTTGGGATGCCAGCTGCATAAACTGCCTTGGGGAAAAACAACTGTGAAACCAAATTTTCTGCCCTGCTGCCAGCCTTGGGCTCTACTCCTGCTTCATCTCATGACAGGGCATGTCTCTGTGCTGTAGTGTTTGTGATTTAAATGATTGTGGTGAGGGGTGGCTGAGGTGTGGACTGGCATCTCATCCCCTGCCCTCACTGCAGGTCTTGTCTCCTCCAAAGGGTGGGACAAGCAGCTGCATCCTGAAAACTTTAAACCAACGCAGGGAATGCAAGGCAGAGCCCTGCACCTGCAAACATAAGAAAAGAGAGGAGGGTAAAAAAACCCAAACCCACACCAAAAAACCTCAAGAAAACAAAAACAAATAGAAAACTCATGCTCTGCATTTGTTTTGGTTTCTTTTTAAGCATATAACTCAGTGTGCTCTATTGCTGAGATGCACATTCCCCAGCTGTGGCAGTGGGGTAGAGGTTGAGACATATCTTCTCTGGGGAGAGGGAGGGTGGTGTGAGCCTGAGTCAGCAGCAAAGGTCACTTGGCTGTGAGGCTTGGCGTGCAGGAGGAAAGGATTTCGTAACGTGGCCGATGCAGTGTGTGTGTCCAGCACTGCCAGTGTGCTGGGGCAGCATGTGTGCTCAGAGGGGGAAACACCAGCTGGGCTGAGAGGGCAGCAATGAGCAGCTTCACCTGTCCAGTCTGCCTCACTAAGCACTTCTTCCCACCCATGCCCTGACTCCTTGTATATCTTCAGTTCTGGCATTTAATCTCATCATTGCGTGGCTTGTTTTAAGGTCTTGGCTCATCTTTCAGTTCCCGTTTGGGGTCACTATCACATGTGATTAGTCCTAGAGCCTAATGAAGGGCATCAGACATAACTCTAGGGTATGTCTGAGCCATTTAGCATTTCCGACCTCAAAGATCTGCAGAGGAAGTTTATTTTTAAGCTTCCTAAGAAGATAAATTTGAATTTTGGATTGTTTATGGTGCAAGTAATGGAACTGAAATCTCTCTGGGGGGAGCATACCCTCTGGGGAATGAAGAATCCCAGGAATAATTATGTGATGCTGCGTGAGTATCATTAGTCTTGAAATAGCTTTTAGTGGATGATCACGTTTTTCGTCATGGAAGAAGCTAGTGTGAAAGCTTGAAACCTTATATTAACATTTATTCTTCATTTAAGAGCACTGTCAACATGTGTTTAATATGCTGTTGTTATCCAGTCCCACTCTGGGAAAGCCAGTCATGGAGATATGAAGTGATTACACAAAATAAGAACTCTAGAAAATTTAAAAAGGGCCTTTTTTGGCTATTCTTTAAGGTCCCATTCTTTCTTATTGAGAGGGGAGAAGGACCTGTGAGGTCTTGTGTGTTGGAGAACAGTGAAGTCAGAGCATCCTCAGGATACCTCCAGCTGCTACTGTTTGGTGACACTTAGCTGCACTGTGTCCCTGACCCGGGTGAAGTGACAGGTCTGTGCAGTGACTCAGCTGTGTTCCTGCTAACCATCTGCTGATGTGATGCAGCTCATTAGTCACTGATTGGTGTGGTTACCCTTTTTTTAGGCTGTTGGAAAGGTCAAGGGCCGCATAGATGTAGAGTAGCTGAGTCAGTCTTCTACCTCTTTTGCCCTCAGGTCTGCCGAACTCTTGGTGGTGCTTGGAGAGCTGTTTCAATGTGCCCTGCCAGGCAGATCCAGACTGTCACAGCTGTTTTTTTGTATTCTCTGGTTATTTGACTATGAGCCTGTCATGGTTGTTTGGTGGGACTGGAGTCTGTAGCTGCAGCCTTCTGGTATGTGCAAAGGAAAGACCTTTGGAGGCAGAGGAAGACAGCACTCTGACTTTGGACTGAGCATGAGAAGTTGGTTACATCCAAGCTGCATTTGCTCCCTTCATCAGCTCTATAAACATCCTCTAAGCAATCTCAGTATTTACTGAGGATAGCACTTCTATAATACTTTTTCTTTTCCCCCCATTCCCCGCCAACATGCCCCATACTTCTACACTTACCCTCTTTCACTCTATCTCCTCAATAATTACCTAATCTGTAGGTACTGGTGGGTTAGGCACTAATGCTTTGGTTTTGCCTTACATGGTATCTGAATTGGTAGCATGTAAATGTGTCTCTTTACTGATGTCTTTTTTTACTCCAAAGCAGTCTTGAGGATGGGTCTTTGATGATGCCGTTCTTAATGCCTGGATCCTCCTGGACATAGCTGGGTTTAGACACTACCCTTCTGCTGCCTTGTGTCTGGGTTTTTCTTTCTGCCTAAAATTTCCAAGTGGATCTCTTCTGGCTGTTGTTGCTTTCCTGGAAGGTGACAGACCCCTTCTCTGGGCACAGTGTTGGCAGCACCCTGGGAAGCACTGGAGATGGAGATGTGGATTCTCATCTCTCATGACTTGCTCAGTTGCAGAAAACTCTGTATTTGTCTGTTTGGTCCTCCCCATGCTGTGAGTGGCATAGGAAGCCATGTGGATCTTCCCCATGTAGGCAACTGTGCCCATCTCCTGTGATATTGCTGAAATGTCAGTCTCTGAACCAGCCAAGGAGCTTGGACTTAGGGCATGGAATGTGTGCTGGATAGTTGCTAAGGTCCTCTCTGTTCGCTTCCCATTTGAGCAATCTATCCTCACAAAACTAAAGAAAACTATCATAGTGGTAACATTCCTGAGAGCATCTATTACTTTTTGTCTTTTAAAGACCTCTATTAATGTACTTCAGCTAAACTGTTACCCCACTTTCCACCACACTTTTAGCACATGAGCTCTTTCTGGTTTTAAGGCAAACACTGCTACTTTTGTTTAAAAATTAAGTTCCCTCCCAGTTCTGCCCCAATGTGTTCCCAAGCCCTGCTCTGTGTGCACCCAGTGCCCTCCAGGAGGAGTTCATGGTGGTGTTTTGGGTATTGCCCTAACAGGAATAAATTCCATGATCCCCTCAGACAATGTGACAAAGTCCATGCTGTACTTTGGAGCTGCTGTAGTTAACAGCAAAACAAACATTTGGGAACATCTAGCAATCAGTGTGTCAGGTCTGTGGAGCATTGCTTGGAAAGTTGAAACCCAGCATCTATGACTTGTAGGCAGCCAGGTGAGACTGCTTGAGAACCGAAATGGGGCCAAGGTTTCACAGCAGCTGACTCTGACTACGTGGATGCCCCAGCTCAGAGTGGGAAGTGCTCTTCTCCCTTATCTGAGGAGCAATGTGTGTGCCAAGAGACCTTTGTTCTGAATATTTGGAGTTCAGCAGGGATAAAAGGGCATGTCCCCACTGACTTGGTTCACACAGTGTTGTGCTCTCTGTCTCTCTTGCAGCTGCGTAAATGAGTATGGAAGATTATGATTTCCTCTTCAAAATTGTTTTAATCGGCAACGCCGGTGTGGGGAAGACCTGCTTAGTCCGTCGCTTCACTCAGGTAAGGTTGGCCACCTCTTGGATTGGGGAATGTTGGGATGGCACTGAGGGCTCTGCCAGCATTGCAGCTCCAGAGCATTTTGTTGTTCACACCCTTGCTGCATGTGCCATATACAGTGACATACTGGCACAAGCAGTGCTTCTGTGTCTGGTGCTGCACCTGGCCCTGTTCTGGATTTTGTGTTGGAGAAAGCTCATTCCTCTCTGGAGGTAGAAAGTCCCCTCTGAAAGCCACTGGGTCAGCTCCTCTTGTTTTGGTGGCGTTCTGAACCAGTTAAAAGGACCAACACGTCTCCTGTTCTCCTCGCCAACCTTTGCTGCACAAAGCTCTCCCTGTTATTTGTCATTAGTAAATAAATAATCTGGGTCCTGAGCTGTCAGTCCAGTGTCTTTTTCTGTGGTAGAATAGCAGGGAAAGGACCATGCTACTGTGATCCAGGGCAAGGGAAGGCTTTGCATGATGGATTATAAAGTACAAGTTGTGGGGGTTTGGCTGCACTCTCCACTAGGAATTGTCAGCAATTTCTCCTTCACTGTTAATTTTAGTTTTAAAGCTACAGTGATTTTTAGATGCTCTCCAAAAACATCTGGCAACCGGTGACAATCTAGTCAAACCCAAAAGGTTAACAGCAAAAATCTTTGGCCACTTCTGCTGCTTGTTCTTTGTCAGGACATCTACTCTAGGGGATGGATGTGTCCCAAAATCAACATGACTTGGTCAACCAGAAATCAAAAAGCTCTCATTTAATTTGCTGTTGCTCCTTTCTGATGGTGCTGCAATCAAATATCACCAGCATCTCGCTGTCCCTTGCCTTTGCTGTGGGATTTGTGATGTCTGGCTCTATGCTTCACTCCTGAAATGCCATGCAGAGATGTGACCCTGTTGAGAGCTGCCAGAAATGCCTATTGGTGCCATGGGGTGCTGTGGAGGGAAGACAGAAGGCATGGGGTTGCAGGAGCAAAAGGCATCTCATCCCACACAGATGTTCACATGTCTTTCAGTGCATTGTGAAGTAGGATGGAAAAGGTCCTCACTTGCCCTTCCCCTGCCTCTTCCAACTGCACAGAAGTTGAAGGGCTTTCCCCCTCTCTTTTTTCCTCCTTTTCTTTTCCTGTTTTCCTACTTCTGAAGTTAATGGCTTGCTATGCAGCTAGGGATGTATAAGGCAGGGAAAACACATCAGGGCTGAATTATGGTAACCTTCATGCTGGGGAAATGTTGCACTCTAAATGTGATGGAAATAAGTGTCATGGGAAGGGGATGATGGGTGAATAGTTTTGAGGATGGAAAAGGGTGAGGATTGGCACCCAGAGAGAGTTTTGTCTTGCTGTAGAAATAAGTTTAATCAAACTCTTGTTTTCTTCCAGGGGCTTTTCCCACCAGGGCAAGGAGCCACGATTGGGGTTGACTTTATGATTAAAACTGTGGAGATAAACGGTGAAAAAGTAAAGGTAAGAGCCTGATGATTTTAAGTGTAAATTCATGTGGCAGTATCATAGCTGAGGTTTCTTGCTGCAACCATTCCACTGCTGGAAGACACTTGAGGAAGGCCAGGGCTGCCTGGCATGGCTTGGGCAATGCAGGGTCCAACAATCTATATGCCCCTCTCCACCATTACTGTCAGGATTGTAACAGTGAACCTGCTGGAGGGGAGAAGATGGAACAGGGAGATCCTGTAAAACTCCTTGCTTAGGTAAGATTGGGTCTGGCTGGGGTTGAGGAAGCCCAAAGAACCATTTCAGTGCAGCCTCTGCTCACTGTGGTTCTGGTAAGCAGAAATATGTTGTATTCCCACTGGGATGTGCTTGAGGAAAGTCTTCTCTGTGAGCTCCCAAGGTGGTCATTGGGGAGTGCAGGCTCATCTTCCACTTCTGCCAAGTTATTGATTTGGGAGAAGCAGAGATGATCACAGCACTGGTGTTTCAGAAAACAGGTTGAAATCCAAAGGGCAAACCTCTCCATATTATTAACTTTTTCACTCTCAAAAATAGTGTGGTTGCAACCAAACAACTGATGGGAAACTGTCCTTGTCCTTAGCTAACTCCCAAACTGAGCCTGAGCATCACTTGGCAAGAGAGCTCCTTTGCCTGGACCAAAACACACTGGGGACCAATATCATGCATTAATGGGATGCATGGTTGGGTTCCAGAGCCCAGAAATGTTGGCTGCTGCCACTTTGTTCATTAGTAGAGGTTTCACTTGAGCTACTGTGGTGTCTGAGGTGAGAGAAGAGTACAGTCGTTTGAGCCTCTAATATCAAGGTATCCATAGTCCCTGAGCTGCTCCTGGATTTACTCTGCTTGCATGAAATTCAGGGCCATCAAAGTGAAAACCAGCAGTTTTCCCCTTGCTGCCTTTATCAAACCCAAGAGTGAGCAAATGTGAGAGTGGCACCAGTGTGACAGTGTCTGGGTGTGACACTGAGACCTGTTTGCAAGCTTGTGTAAGCAATGGGATGGAAACAGTAGACTTGGGCAGATTTGCAGCCCTGTTTTGAGGTTTGTTTGTTTTTTTTAACCTGTATTTCACACAGAGGGTTTTTAAGAAGAAAATGGGATGTTGTGTTGCTAAGTTTAGGACATATTTTAAGAGCCATAGCCATGTGAGCAGGCTGCCACTCTGCTGTGGGAGGAGCTTACAAACCTATGGGAAGTGGTGGTGCTTCACCAGGAGACTTTCCCACCTGAGCAGCTAAAGGGCATGAGAATCCTTCACCTGATAAGGAGCAAGCTGATACTCAGCACTTGGCTGTGCAAGTGGGCCATGAGCAGCAGGCAGGGAAGCAGTGAGGATCACATGTAGCCCCAGTGGTGCTGGTGCTCAGCTTGGTGGTTGCAATGCCTATTAGCAGGGCTGGCCAGGACATGAATGGTGCTTGTGCCAAGCTCCTCAGACAGCAGAGATGTTTATTCCAGCCAAAAGCAGTCCTAGTGAAGCGACTCAGAGGATCTGGGCTGGTAAATGGTGTAATCACTGCACTGGAGGTGGAATTCTTTTTTTTCTTATATGCGTAGTTTGAACCAGCAGTCTCAAGATTGTCCTGGTCATTAGAGGGAGAAAAGCAGTCCTGCAGAACATGAATCCCATCCACTTCACATACCTCTCCTTTTCAGTCATCTGGTTCTCTGTCAAATTCTGCTGGAGCCTTAAGAACATCCCTTGTATATGAGGTCTGGGGTTTGTACTGGTCAACTTACCCTAAGGATTTGTCTGTGTTTGAAGTGTTGCTCCTGTGATATAATCCTGTTTTAAGACTTATTTGAAAAGAGGGTGCAGACTTCTTAAGAGAATATTGGAAGTAGATGTGCCAATATGGGCTGTCTCAGGGGCAAGGATGGCTCAGGGAAGCTCTGCAAGCTAAATGAAAAGTCACTGCTGACCTGCAAATATCTGATGAATGCACAAGTGTCCTCTCTGAATCACCTTGGGGCAGGATTTTGTGTCACAGAGCCTTAGCAAGTGCTAGCTGGTGTATCAGCTGTATTTCACATGGCAAATACTGTGTTCCTAAAGTCCCAGTCCTGCTCAGTGACCATGCCTTGGTGGGAGTTTAGGATGGTACATTTGGGCATTGGAATGAACCTTCTGGAGTCTGGAAGGCAAACAGATTTCTTTCAGTGGTCTTGTGGCTGAAACTTTTTGAATAAGCAGTGCTTGTGAGAAGAAACATTAAATGAGTGGGAAAAGCAGGAATGAGGCAGAGAACAGAGCTGCTCTGGCTGTTAGCTCATTTAGCAGTGCCTGAGCCATGACTCCTGCCTCTGTGCTGAGCCTCCCCTTCATGTCTGCTGGGATCCAGAATGAGAGAGCAGAGCTGTTTACCAAAAAAGTTTTCAGACTTGAAAATAAATTATGGACTTCTGGGGAAAAATACTTTCCAGCTTTCAAAATTGCATTAGAAAGTCAGTGGAGAGGGACTTGCTGGTATGAAAACTTCTTTGCCAGCTCTTCCAGATATGAGCAGCTACCAGAGCTCACTGCCCAGTGAGCTGAGAGATCACTGTGCAGTTGTGGGGGATTTTCATCTGCCTGGCTTCTTCTCATAAACTCCAAATATGTGTGCAGCACTTGTACCAAGAGGGCCCACAAATTGAAGCAAAGCAGATAGCAGCTACCATGCTGGTCCAAGCTGAGCATCCTCAGTGCTGCAAGCAGAGGGCTGTGCTCTATGGAGCAGTGATCTCATTGTGCTTGGTGGAAAGCTAAATGTGTGTGCAAACCTTGGGAGGGCAGGAGGCATCAGCTGACACCAAGAAAGTAAACATCTAGATTTTCTGCAGGCTGAGTCAGACGCTGTCCTTTGGTTATTCTGGGGAAAAAAACATTGTACAAATAAAATAGTTGCTGTGAAATATTTTATTTGACAGAAATGACCAGTGAGGGAAAGTGTGAGATGTGCATTTTGTGTGCAGGAAGAGTTTATCAGTGACTGTAAGACTGGTGGCTCCTCCCTGCCTTCTGCACCCAGCTCACAGGTAAACTCATGTCTGCTCTCCCCAGCACAATCTCTCCTGCTTTCAATGTCTCTTAGATTAAAGCAATGGAAGAGCATATTCACATCAAGTTTTTATCAGCTTAGAGATCTTCTCAATAAAGGCAGAAGGTATATAAGCTGGAGTTAGCCAATAGACAGTGATTAAATGTTTTTCCTGGGAAACAGCTGAGTAACAACAGAACTATCTGTATCTTTCCATCTGCCAGAGTTTGGAGGCTGGTTTGTTTTAACGAGGACTCACTCATTAACTGGTTTTCATGTGCAAGTAATTTCACGTATGGTTGTGTGTGTCACTTTACAGATACCAGGTTCAGCCATTTAAGTACAACTGTTCCAAGAGATTAAAGCACAAAGGTGCCTAGGAGCTGTGAGCCAGCAACAATTACTTTCTCTGCAAAAAAAAGTGGCTTTTTTTTTTAAAAATAAAAATTATATCCCACATCTGAAAGCTGCTACTGCAAGCTCTCATTTCAAACGAACATATTTATGATGAGTGGCTGGCGTAGCTCAGCTTTGGAACTGGGCAAGAATAAGGTTTTCTGTGTACAGGCTGCTGAATATATGGAAAAAATCTCAAATACTTTACCGTTTTCTTCCCAAAGTACACAGAATTTTGGCTGGAAATCATCATTCCACATATTTAATTCCAGGGAGAAGTGCTTTAAAAAAATAAAAGCTGAAGCAGAGAAATACTCTTTTATCTTGAAGTGTGTTAATAGTGGATGTTTGTTTCTTAGACTTTCTTTTTGAAGAATTGGGGTTTTGATGATCCAGCAAAAACTATCAGATGGTCAAAATATAAAAGCAGTATAATTGTAGTTTTTATTGGGAGATGTATGTTGTCTTCGTGGATCCAGAGGGTTTGGCAAACATTCAGGAGTTTATTGATGGTGGTGAGGCACAGGAGCAGGCTGTCCAGAGAAGCTGTGGATGCCCCAGCCTGGGAAGTGTTCAAGGCCAGGTTGGATGGGGCTTGGAGCAACCTGATCTAGTGGGAGGTGTCCCTTCCTGTGGCAGGGGGGTTGGAATGTGATGATCCCTTCCAACCCAAACCATTTGAGGATTCTGTGATGTAGCTGAGGGCACGTCAGCCAATTGTACATGTTGGGAAGGCAAACAGTGAGCAGCTGGATGAGATGGCTGAACCTGTAGAGAGGAAATGTGTTCCAAACCTTAGATGAGCCTTCAGGTGAGCTCCTTGTTCAGTCCTGTGCTTTCCACCCATTACTGCATTGTCTCTGGATAACTATAACCAGCTCACTGAGCTAGAGGAGAGGCATTCTTATTCCTTCTTGGGAATGGAAGCTGCTTTAGGGACTTCAGGGGTGGGAGAAGCGACTTTCTCCCTCTAGCCCCTCCAGGCTGGCGGCTCTGCCCACTGCAGAGGGAGATGCTGGAAGTTGCATGAAAGCTGACAGACCTGCAGCTTCCAGGGCCGTCGGCTGCAGTGCCAGCTGACTTTGTGCCTTGCATTTCAATCCACAAGTGCAGGAACAGAAACAAATAATGCTGGGGGAAGGGAAGCCAAAGGGAGAAGAGCTCAGTGCTTTCCCAGCACTGGTTTTACGTTGAGGGGGATTTTTTTTCGGGTCAAAATGGTGCTGCTATCAAACAAAAAAAATTAATTAACTTTTTTTTATTTTTCCTTTTCCCACCGTTCCTTGTTGTGGCCAAAGCTGCAGATCTGGGACACGGCCGGCCAGGAGCGCTTCCGCTCCATCACGCAGAGTTACTACCGCAGCGCCAACGCGCTGATCCTGACCTACGACATCACCTGCGAGGAGTCCTTCCGCTGCCTCCCCGAGTGGCTGCGCGAGATCGAGCAGTATGCCAGCAACAAGGTCATCACCGTGCTCGTGGGTAAGTGACCACGGGGTGGCCAGCGGGGTGTGCCTGCCCAGGGCTGGCTGGCAGATGGAGAGGTTAGCAGGAGGAAAAGCTGGCGTCTCTGGGAGCTGCGGGATGCTTGAACTGCGGCGGTGGGTCTTGGTGCCAACCAGGTGTATCTGCAGGTGGGCACAGGGTACAGCCTTGAGCTCAGTGCTTGGACCATTCCTTCTGCAAATAACCCCAGGATGCTGATAGCAGTGTTCAGGATGCCATAGTCACTTCTTGAAGTGTGGTCCACTTTTGGGTCTAAGGCTATTGCATGCAGAGGGGGATGCTTCCCACCAGCTGGTCCCATAAAAGACTGAAGTGGTGATGGCACAGCTGCCAACCAAGCTAAGAATAGAGCAGCTTCCCTTGTGTGACTCCAAGCTCAGATCTCCACAAATGTGAGGATCTGCTCAAGCCAGTGATGTCTGCAGGCTGCTGTATGCCATGGCTGTGGGACAAACCAGCCTTGTCTTAAGCGGTCGGGATCTGGGAATCACATCATGTCCTGATTATAGCATTCATAGGTGGGGCAGAGCTGGAAAACTGGGTATTCTTGCATGGATTTTAGGGAAACTAAAAATAAATAACTGAATGTTATATTAATCTGTAGAGCTTCAATTCAAGGCAAAACAGACCTCAGGCCATCTGTCTGCTACAAGCAAGGGGAAGGTTATTTTGCCTACCAGTGCTTTTCCATGCTCTGCTTTCAGCATCTGATCACTGGGACTTGGCTTTTAAAGGTCCAAGAATATATAAAGAACAGTGGAAAAATAACTTGGGGAAAGCCAAAAAGTTTCATGCTACAGTGTCACCTTTAATAGTTTGCTATTTTAATGAAAAAATCTAGGTCATTGTAAGAGGTGTCTAAAAGTGTATTTAAAGAAAAAAAAAAAAATCTTCTGAGTTTTACGTGCCCCAGTGCTAATTCAAGTGAGCTGTGGGGTTTTTTAGAGCTTCCGTACAAGAAACTCATACTTCATGAGTATGGGCTGGGTACAAATGGTGCAGAAATAATTAATAGATGGCTAACAAATGTATATTAAATTTTTTAGTGAACATTAAGTTAATTGCTAGGATCTACAGCACAATGTATAAATTATATTTTAGTCATAACCCACACTTTGAAGATGGTGACACCCATAAATCACTTGTTTAGAGTGATAATCTATTTAGAAGGGTAACTTCAGTGCATGTAGTGGGTCCAAGAAACTGCTTTGATGGGAAAGGAGGAGATCTCAGATCAGGGAACGGCAATGAGACAAGGTGCCAGTGGAAACACCACCTTTTCCTCCCGGGAGTTCTCACAAAATTTCTGGTAGGAGTGGGACCAGGAGGTGTTTCCTTCTGAACCTGCTAAGTCCATGGACAGAGCTATCTGTTATTGCAGATCCTGGTCTGTTACATTCATTGGAAGATTAATTTATGGCAGAAACATCATGTTTGAAGTTAAGTGGCCAGCAATAGTGTATAATCATATCAGATGCTTGCTTGAGGCTTTAATCAACTCTCTGTTAAACAGATCTCTCTGAGCCAAAGGGTTGGTTTCTCACCCCACCTTGCTCTGCAAGTGCCCCCCAAGCCCATCCCTCTTCCAGCCTCCACAGCCAAATCCTATGCTGGAATATTGAAATAGGGAAACTTCCTTAAATGCCAGACTTTTTTAAAAGCTTGTAACAACATGATGAACATCATGTTTAGTGTCTCATATGCTATAATTGACATTTTAAGTGCTCCTCAGAGCAAGCATAGGAGAATTTTCAATAGATGTTAGAATGGAAATCCTTTCATGTTGGTTGATAGCAGCAAACAGATGCACTGGTGCTAAATAAAAGCAAACTGACTTGGATGTTCACAGGGCATATTTCATTAAATGAGCTTATGCTAAATGGACTTGGGTGTTTCAGGGAATGCATTATTTGGAGAGGAGAGCAAGCATGAAAAGTAACATATCCAAACCACTGTCCATACACATATTGAACACCAAACTATTTATCCCTGATAGACCTCAGTTTCTTTTGGTTTTGAAATCAAATTAACTCCTTTTCTAAAATATTTTATCAATGCAGGTAATAAGATTGATTTAGCTGATAAGAGGGAAGTCTCCCAGCAAAGAGCTGCAGAGTTTTCTGAAGCACAGGACATGTACTATCTGGAAACATCAGCAAAAGAATCGGATAATGTGGAAAAACTCTTCCTGGACTTGGCCTGCCGGTTGATCAGCGAGGCACGACAGAACACCCTTGTGAACAATGTCTCATCCCCCTTACCAGGAGAGGGGAAAAGCATCAGCTACTTGACTTGCTGTAATTTTAATTAAAGAGCTGGCATGTGATTGCCCCTTCTGCCATGGGCCAAGTGGATTTTTTTTTTTTCCATGCTGGGATTTGTCTACTTGAAGGAATTCATTCCAATCTGACCCATCTGGCTTACCCACAGTCAGGTTACAGTCCAGGAAACATAGCAGGCTGATGGCTCCAGCTGCATGATGATGTAGCAGAATACAACAGGGTTTAAATTTCATTTTTCTTGCAGTCTGTGGAGAAGGTCAGAAAAGGAAGAGTTGCACAAGTGCTTCATGTAATGCAGAACATGAGCTGTTTTGTTTCCTTCTGTGGGAGAGCAGACCAGCCTTTCTGGAAGATACTGAAGAGATCCACATCTCTCTTACAGAACAATGTGTTGGATCCTTTTTAAAGTCAAACAAAACAAGAAAAAACGCAACAATGAACGCTGACTTTGGACTACACTGGCAATCTTCTGGGCTGTCAGCGAGCTCTTAGGATGTGTACATAATGTCTGTCCCTGCATCTTCATGGAGGACTCTGGTGTTTGAAATAAGTGTTATGTCTCTCATCTACAGGCACTTCTGTGAATGTGGAATAAACAAAAAAAAGCTACATATAGCAACATTTTTGAGATTGAAGAAGACATGGATACAGCTCGGTTGCTCCCTTTGGTGCTAGCAGTTCAGCAAATATTCCATAGGCCAAATGTAGTCTTACCACATTACTGTCTTCTGAATGTGTAACTTAGACTGGTTAGGAAAAAACACTAATAAGCACTGTTCATACAAATAAAAAAAAAAATCTCATTACCTCTTTTTCTAGGCCTGAACATAGTGGGAAAAGACTGTGTGCTTCTTTGATATCCAACAAAGGATGAAAAGACTTTCCAGAAATAAAAATAAATAAATTAACCATTCCTCCTCTAATTAGTCATGTCCTGATGTAAAAAGTTAGCTTTGGGAAAGCTTATTGGTGGACTTGGAAAAAGTGCACCAGACATGACCAAAGTGTTGTGTGGGCATGGATTGTGTCTAAGGGTTCAAAGGAAGCACAGTCTGAACTGGCAGTCTGCAATATGGTCTGGCTGAAAAACACAGCTTACAGATACAGTTCTTGTTGAAAGGCAGGAGTACAAATTTGTAGAGGGTTTTTTTTATGGTAAGTGGAAATAGCAATGGGTTGCAAGTGGTGTCATTCCATGTCTGACCCATCCAGCTCTCACCTTGTGGAACTGCTCTCAAAGGTGCTCTTGAAGGTCTCTTGTCAGCATCCAGTCTCTCTGCTGGGGTAGCTTTTAGGTTCAGGGCTGTAGAGTCATTTTATTTACTTGATGCTTTGTACCCTTAATCCCAAACTCCAGTGTACATGTAACTGTTCAGGCAACTTCTTCCTACAGAGCCCCTGAAGTGGATGCACCATGGAGTTTGTGATGTTACTCCACCTCTAGTGCCATACAATGCATTGTAAGTTTACACATTGGCATGGAAGTAAATCAGAAGATAGTGAATGCGCACATGATTATATTTAGGAGTCTGAGTTCAGTTTAGCTAATCTGGATAAATCTCTCCTGGTGATTACATGGCTGTGGTATGCTGCAATTTAGAATTAATCAATTTAATATTATTTGGCTTTTACGGAAGATTATAACAGAGCTTTTGTATTGACATAAAAAGCTGCCAGTAAGTACTTCTTGGAAAAAATATCAATTAAAAAAGAGGCATTTTGAAATGCTTTTTTTTATTTCCTGGAAAAGTTTCTTTGGGCTGTATCATGCTGTGCCTTTGATATGTAATGGGGAGTTGACTCTGTGTCAAAGAGAGGGGGGATTGGTTTGTCATATGGCCATTTTTAATATTTTCTTGCTATTTTTAGGTCACTTTTATGGCTAATGGTAAAAGGAGGATGTAGAAGTTGTGCTATGAAGCTTGTTTGTCATTTAGGTAACATTTAGCAAAGAGCTTCTGTAAGTGTGAGATGCTGGGGAACATGTCATCTGCTGCTCTGCTCTGGTCCTTTTCAGTCTCTGCTCATGTTGCAATCCGGAGGATTTGGAAATGTGTGGGACTTGGTGGCTTCTGCTGTGCTGGACCATGTGATACAGCCTGTGCTGAAGAGCAATATCTTTCTTCTTGAGCATTCCCCAAATTGCCAAGTGCAGCTTCATTTGAGCTTGTGAAGAGCACCCAGCTCCAAGACAGCTGATTCTGCACAGCTCTGAGGTAGTTCTTTAGAGCTGGGCTCAGGGTGTTCCATGGCAGGGACCAGTCAAGTCAAAGATCAATACCATGTGTATTTAATTTGTAGCAGCTCTTCTCCCCAGTGCTGGACCAATCAGCATATAACTGATAACAAACAGGGCAGGGCTCTTTGATCAGCTTAATCAAGGAGGAAGGAGACTGCCCAGTAAAACACCTGTGGGTTCCTCAGCCAGGTTTCCAGAAAGATCAAAGCTGGGCAGGTGCTCTTCATCCCTGCTGAGTACCACTATAAATGCATTTTAAAGTGCTCCTTGCATCACTTCTGGAGCTGGAACTCTAATGCATTAACATGACTGAACAAGCTGAGCTGGTCAAATAGCAGAAACCAGTAACTTTATTTTCTTGGATATTTACTTTTGAGTTTTCTAGAAGCCTAAATCTTTTCCCAATGCTTTCCTGATCTGTAGGTCACCTACAGACTATTTTGGAGACTATTTTGGAGACTAGCTGCCTACTAACAACCTCAAAGCCCTGTTTGTTTTTATTGCTAGCAAATCTTTGTGTAAGGACTCCATCTCCAGACAGTGATGTGCTTTTGTGGCAGGATGGAGTGCTGCAGCTGGGCTGATGTTCACGTGAATCACCTGACTTCTCCAATCAAATTTGAACTGGTTCCTTTCAATGTCTATTCTATGTAGTCTTACAAAGTTGAAAGGAAACAGTGATGGTATGTGCAACACTTTTTACAAGGTCATGAACCAAAGCTGTATTTTGAGACTCGCCTCTCTTTCTGCTGTTTGCAAACATGGCTCTTCTTGAAGAAGTGTTTTTTTAATGTGGTAACTCCTTTGCTGGTGTTACTTTTGTACACCTTTGAATATCTCTATAGTGCACACAGCCAAACTTTCCTTGTAGCACTGAGGGTTTATCTTCTTTTCTACTGTCTGGTCCACTGCTGAAGTCTTCCCAGCTGGAAGGAGAAGCTTCGTCAACTAGAAAGTCTTGAAAAATAAAAAAATCCTAATTATGTGATAATCACCTCTCCACCTTGCTAGATTTTTGAGAGAACTGTCCGTAAAAGCATTGTGATGCTTGCTGGCTAAAGTATTCAAAAGCCATGCAGAATTGATATAATGGGGGCCAAATTTGACTGGGAATGTTCTCTGCTATGAAGAGAGCCAAGCTTTTAGTATGGTTGCTGCATTTGAATGTGTTTTGAGGGCAATATATTCACAGCCATGGAATTTCTGGCTGAGTGTTAATTTTTGTAGTAGTCCTGTAATGAGACACTTTCTTGACATTTTTAGCACAATGATTATGTCCAAGCAGAAGCCAATACTGGATGATCAACAGATGTTTGCTTAATCTAGCCTGTTAGCAGAGATTAGTAAAAGCATCTCTGAAAACTGGATGGTCTAACCTGTGATTTCCAGTGGGAGTCACTGATTCAGTCAGGCTGATCTTGAGTAAACCACCAAACATTCAGTGCTTCAGGTCACTGGGTGTGAAGTACTCTCTGCTGTTTGGCATTGGGTGTTGACACTGAAAGTTTGCTGAGACAAGCTGTGACTCCCTTCTGTCCATACTTGTGTTCCCCCATGAAAGTGCTAGGGGGAAGGAAACAAAAAAAGCCAACAAAACCTCTTCAGGTCAAATAAATAAGGTGGAAAAAGTGAAATTACAACCTCTGTAAAGAAGGGAATGCTGGGTGCCTCTTCCTACCTCGACCCCTGAAGTCTTGATTTGACCTCCAGGTAAGCTGTTTGAGCACACAGTCAGGTGTTTGTGCTGAATGCTAAATGGCTGTGTGATCATTATTTAATGAAAACCACACATGAATGACAAATTGTCAGGCAAGATACTTTGTTCTTTGCTGTAGAACACATGAAACAGCCCTTAAAATCTGTCAGCCTGCTGGTGCTGTTTGTGTTTTTTTGGAAAAGGCTGTATTGGTAATAGTTGGCTCCCGCTAGTCTAGGTTTAGCAGCTAATGGCTATTGAATTCCTCCAGCATCAGTAATAACAGCAGCAGACTGAGGCTGACACAGGAGACAGTGATTGGAAAAGAGGGAAAGTCGAAGTTAGTGATGCAGAAGCACGGTGGGTGCACACACGTGGGACAGCAGGCTTTCCAGAGCTTTTGCTGACAAGGGATGCAATTAGTTATAGTCAAATCCACTGGGCTTTGCCTTGTTCGTTATCCCTAAGGACTGCTGTTTGTTCAGCTGCTTTTCCACTTGTCTTCTCTTTTCAGTAGGAAGGACTGTCTGTAAATCAGGCTGAAATGTTGAGCTGGCATGATTCCTGCAAGTCAGAGACTGAATTCAATTGGAAAATAGGTGAAATTCTCCAGCTATTGAAATAGGCTTAGCAAACATGCAGGATATGATGCCCTTTGGGAAGCTGTGGTGCCATCGGGGTCAGATATGGCTGGGGACACTGTCACAGAAACTCTCTCCTGGCTGTGGGGCAGAATGAATGCTACAGCCCTTTGTGCAAGAGAAAGATGACTCGAGTAGAAAAGGCAAGTAAAGAGATGGTTCTGTGTGCTCAGGATTTCTTCCATCCCAACCCTTTTTTAAAATGGCATCTATGAATTAGATTTTGATTGCTCTGGGCTTTCAGAATGGTTTGCTTTGAAATTTAGCCTGAAGTTCTGCATTCTTTTACAATCAAAGCACCCAAAATCCTTATATGGTTGGCTCCTACAAAGAAAGTCCTTTTTGAGTTAATTCAGTTAGAAAAAGGTGTTTCTAGAGGATACTTTGTGAATTCCCAGTGAGCAAGTATGGAAACACTCTGTCCTTTTTTAAATGTCTCTGTACATAAGTGCTCACCAAAAAACCCTCTGGAGCCAAAGAAAATACTCTATTCAATTGTAGTAGTGAAAACCCTGTTATATCAAAATCTTATCTTCCTCTTTTTATAAACTTTGTTACCTCAACAAATTTGGGGTCTGGCATCACCCTTTTTCCTTGCATCTGTTCTATCCTCTTGTTGCTGTGGGTAATAAAAATTGTTGTAGCTGCTGTTCACAAGCATGAAAGGATCATAATTTTGAAGGACAGTCTTGTCTTATCATGATGAGTGGTGGGGAAACAATAGCTTGATTTCTTAAGAGCAAGGAGTGCATTCTAAGCAGAGCAGAGTCAACTGGAACTGGTGGTGTCTTTGAAAAGCAATCATCCACTTGAGCTGTAGTTAAATGTACCATAAATGTTACTGCTCACACATCTGCCTCAGTTTAGGGTTTATCTTGGCTAGGAAAGTAGACAGCAGGGTAATCATGCTGACCATGATGCAGGGCTCCCAAAGTAGCACACTGCCTTCCTCTGACTTACTCCTCTAATCCCCATCTCACTCACCTGACCCAAAGCTGCCTTTGCTGTACTGAACTATATCCAGCTAGGATAGATCACTGGCTGTCAACACTCACAGATGGCATCACAACCTTTCCCCTCATGTGAATGAGCTTTAACTTAAACCAGAAGTAAAAACGATGCCATGTGAGTCATGGGTGTTTGTTTCTTTCTGAGTGGGAGCTGCATATCCAGAAAGAAAGCCTCATCTCTAAAGCTTGCTCCTCCAAATACAGTCAGTGGGATAACTGGGGGAAGATAACCCAGACAGAGCAGAAAATGAGAAGGCAGTGAGTGTAATTTAAGCTTTAAATGTTGCCAGTGAAAAATTAGGCTGGTTTTAAGAGCATAGCCAGTGTTAACAGCTCAGCTCATCTGTCTGGATGAGCAGGAGCTGGGTTTGCAATACTCAGAGATTGTTTTCACATTAATAACTTGCAATTGGGACTTGGTGGATGTGACCACATGTTTTGAACCAGTTATCCTTTTCCAGTAAGCTCAGAAGATAATTTTAGCTGTGGTTAGTCCTACAATTAAAAAGCAGATGCCAGCTTTACATTTGCACCTTTGCTTTTTCCACTTCTTCTTATCTTGGGATAACATTCTGAAGGACATGTACACTCGTGAGTACACTGTGGTGGTGTCCCTGCTGAGCATCTTCTGAAGGCCAGTTCCCTGGTCCTCAGGCAAAAAATGACATGGCCAAAACCTGTGTCAGTCATGATTTTGGCTGTGCATGGTTCTCTGGGGCAGAGGGGATGTTAAAAGTATTCTTAAGCTTTCATGGGCAGCAGTCAAGGGCTCTGGAGTGTCTGGTGTCACATGAATGCAAACCTCAACACTTTTCAAAGCTTGATTCCTCTAGCGCCTCTCATCAATGAATCTGCTCCTCCCTAATTACTGCTCATGCCTCAAGCACTGTGGAGGGATAATCTGACTGCGTGAACCACTGGATCTGACTCCTGCTTTAGTTAGAACGAAGAACATCAGAGGCTCATCTTCTGTGCTGCCTTGAGCTTCTTACCATGGACATAAAATTAATAATTCAATAAGCCCATTCCAGCCAGGGCATCCTGTCGGGAATATTTCCCTTCTTAGGGGACCAATAAAAGAGATTCAGACTTTAAGAACTGATGGGAGTTTGGTGCAAATGAGTTGCTCTCCAGTGGTAGGTGGGTGCTGCTCTCCGTGCAGTGAGACTCTCTGCTCTCCGGGCAGTGTGGAGGAGGAGCTGTGGCTGGGGCACTGCTGGGAATGTCTCCAAGGCCTGAGGCTACATCAGTGGCATGGAGCTTTAGTGAATGTAGTGTCCTGCAGTGTCCCAGCAGCTGAATCTTTACTGAGGGGCAAGCAGAGCAGAGGGAATGCCATTTTTACATTTTAATAGAGGGGGAATAAAATACTTGGTCTATGGTGGGGAGAGCTGCCATGATTTCAGGCATGGCTATTGCCTCAGCTCTTGCAGACTGTTGGGAAGAAAGGGTTACCACTCACCCCACTCACAGCCAGCACTGAAGGGGGAAAAACTAACTTCTAGAGCCAACATTTTAGTGGAGAAAAGGCCCTCTAATGAGAGTATGGAGCAAGCCCAGCGCTTGTTACTATGCTGATTTGGAGTGACAAGTATATCTCTGGATATTAGGGAAGTAGTTTAAAATATGCCATGGTTTTTAGCATAATAAGATTCACTGCAGATATGTCACATCCATTTTATTCTCCACAGCTGTTTACAAAAGGAAAAAAAAGACCCAAAACCCTGAGATTGGAGCAGCTGCAGTCACTCAGCTGTCAATATGGGACAAGGCTCTTTCTGCTCTTTTATTTCCACTTCACTCTATTCTGCTGCACATATTTGGCTGTTCTGTGAATTTGCAGATCATGAGATTTTTTTTCAAACTGCCTTTGATCTATACAGAAAGACTCACCCAGTTCTCATTTGAATTCATTAATACTTTGAGTAGGCATTTTAATTTTATGTTTACTGGCTTGTTTCCCTTTGTAATGTTATCTAACTGACAAGTTTGTCGTGCTCTGCATTACCTTTAGACTTTTGAATCTAAAACATTTCCTCTTTCTTGAAAGCTATGATAATTTTTAGAGATGCTACAAAGGCATCTTCATTTCCTCAGGAGAAAACCTGAATTACCCTCAGCTTTGATTACTATCAAGTCAACATTGAAGCACGTAATTTCTTTTACAGCATGAACAAAGTATGTTTTATTCCATCAGCTGTAGTTTGGATTGTAGTTTAAAAATCTGCTTAAGCACTAACAGCAGCATTTTGTTTGTGATTTCCATGCCAGGGAAGTCACAGCATTAAAAGAATTTCCTGTGTTGGAGTTTTTCCCACAAAAGTCTGCTGTCTTTTCCCCAACAATTGTGAATTTAGCACAATGTACAGAATTTTAGCAAGAACCCTGATTCCTAAACATGTGGCCAGAAGGATGAGGAGAGGATGTGGTTTTTGTTGATCAAGCACAACCATTTCAGTGGAAAATATGCACTACAGCTGATCAGACCATTGATTTGTTGCTGGGGTAGTGCTGTTTTTGGGGAGGGTATAGGTGTTAGGAACTATCACCAAACTGTGAATCATTGACTGTCAGAAGCATTTGGCTTGTCTCTTCTCTAAGTTCTTGTGTCAAGTGTGGTACAGTGGGCTTGAGAAAGGAATGTGTTTTGGATGACCAGGATGATGAATGTATGATGCTTCATGTTTATTTGTAATGTCCTTTTTATACTTAGAAATTGCTTACATGTGTATCTGTATGTAAATAAATGTTTAATCCTTTCCACTTGGTGTTTAAAATGTGAGATTTGTTTGTTTTTTGATTTGGATTGGAAAGCAAAGTTGCCTTAAATACAAGGCATTCAGTTGATATGGTTTGACATCAGACCAGCAAACGAATGGCTGCTAAAGATTTTCTGCTTGAGCTGAGCATACCAAGGCTCTCACAGCATTGAGACCTCACCAGAAGAGCAGAGATTGAGCTGCTGCCCATGGGGGCAATGTCCCTTTGCACTAGAAGAGAAAAAAAAAATATTCAAAGCAGGAGAAATTGTACAGGTTTGAAATGTCAAAGAAACACCAGCATCAGGCACTAGAGGGGGCCTTTGACAGAGGCACCATCCACTCACTGGCCTTGCAAACCTGTGGCAGGTTAAACTCTTGTCCTTGCAAGATGCTGGATTGGTGTAGGATAAATGTTGGATGATAATTGGATGCTTCAGTTGTCTTTTATTCTTTAGCCCAGTCACTTGGGGTTTTTTAATGTTATTCCTTCTGTTCAGCCTTCAACTTGTTTTCATTCTCTTTGAACTCCACTGGAGTTCTCCAATGACCTGCCTCCCTCAAGGCCTAGAATCTTTTTTGGACAAGATCTCCCATTTTAAGCCTTTTGTCTTTTGGTAAATATATAAAGTTTGTGTTCTGACTCATTCTGGGGACCAGGTTTCCTCGCCTGTGCTGTGCTCCACATCAAAGACAACTCCTGCTAACACTTAGACTGAGAAACGAGCTGTGAAGCTTGAAGACACCATGTGTCTTTTATTGCCTCTTCCACTGACCTTGAAGCTCCTTCCTTGGTAAATGTCTGACATGAGGGCTGGACCATCTGCTCTTCCTTCCCCAGGAAGCTGGCAGTTTGAGTCATTGAGAGAACAGCGAGGTACTTGGATAGGGAAAAGTTCCTCTATGCTTCTAGGTAGGAACGAGGCAAAGGGAGAGGAAGAAAACATCCTTTAGATGCTCAGACCGCTTGTGAAGTGAGTATTTAGTGAAAGGGAGGGCTCAAGTGTGTTGCTTTTGGGGGTGAAGGCTGGAGAAAAGAGAAAAGCAAGGGGCAGGTGATGACCAGCAGCTCTTCCTTGCAGGAGCATGAACCAGTGGGGTGTGCAACCTTCTTGTTCAGCAGGTGTAGCAGCAAGGGTACAGCCTGTGCCAGGCTTTGCTGAGGGTGAGAGGAATGTGAGCACACAAAGGCTCCCTGCAAAAGGGAACAAGCTGCCCAGGGGAAGAAATGCAAGGCTGACTGACTAGAGGAGCAAGAGAGCTTTTACTGCCTCTCTTCTATCCTCTCATGGTCAAAGTCTCCCTACTGGGCATGTGAGGAACTCTGCCCAGAAGATGTCATCTTGCTGACAGGGACCTGTCACACAATACTTTTTGCCCTTACTCTGTGTGCAGTCCTCTTGCACAAAGCACAGGAGATCTGAGTGCCCTGCTTTAATTTCAATGGTATGGCACAGACAGTCCTGCCTAATTTAAAATCTAGTCTTGATTTATGGATTTCTATGCATAGGGAATCAATCACAAAACCAGTGTGCATTTTCAGGAGTTTTATTACCTTCAGAATTAAACATGCTGAGCTCTAGTCTTTTTGTACAAGCTTATAATTATAATCACATCAGCCTGCACCAAAGCTATCACTTACCATAGTATGTGAATGAATTGTCTGCTGAATAAAATCACTCATGCTGGACCAAACATTTCATGTCAAGATGCTGTCAGGACTATGATGTAGAAGCTCTGGCAGTGTTTCAGAGCTAGCTGCATCAAGTCTCTGGTGTCTCACTTGGATCAGGTCTAACTCCTGGTGATAGAGTGGGTGTCTGTCCAGTTCATCACAAGGGAGTGCTTAAAGAGCCAGTGATAACTGCAGTATCCTGTAATATGCTGTAGTACAAAAAACTAGTTTCAAGTGTTATGATGCCTTAAAACCTTTTCCATATTGCCTTCCCTATGCTCACTGATTTGGGCATGAGTAATGCTGGTTTTCCTTTCATTTCTTCTGTGTGAGCTATACATGCAGATGTCTAATTTCCAGGCAGGCAACACTTCTTACTCCCTTTCTACATGCCCCTAGGGCTCCTCAAGCAGGATTTTATTTACAATAAATAATTCTTTTCAGCAGACACAGGACTGGTAAATGCAAGCACAAGCCCAGGTCTTTTCACTTGGTCTCATCCTGGAGCCCTGAGCTACCCTGACTGAAGCAGCCCTGATGCAGTTTTGGTGCACTGATTTGCTGGGCTAAAGCTCAGCTGGGCAACTCAGCAGCAGCTTACAAAGTCCCTAGCTTCTGCTATTACCTCATGTCCCTTTGGCTGTGCCAGGAAGCCTTTCACAGGGAGCTGTGTCCCTTACAGCAGAGCCCCTGCTCTGCAACAGTGCTGTCACTGGCACCACACTTAGCAAGTGGCTCCATTCACAGGCAGGTGCTTGCAGTTACCTTGGTCACAGAACCACAGAATGGATTTGGGTTGGAAGCGACTTTAAAGACCTTGTTCCAGTTCCCCTGTCAATGGCAGGGACACCTTCCACTAGACCAGGTGGCTCAGAGCTGCATCAAACCTGGCCTTAAATGCTTCCAGGGATGAGGCATCCACAACTTCTCTGGGCAACCTGTGCCAGTGCCTCACAGTGCATAATTTTTTCTGCATATCTCACCTAAATTTCCCCTCTCTCAGTTTAAAAACATAATCAGCTTATCAATTAAACGTTGCTAAAAACTGTGATGTCTACTTCTGCTCTTTTCCCATCTTTCTTTGCTATAAGATATTCCTTTTTCTTCTGTTTATGTCTAGGGTTCAGGGACTGCAGGGATCTAGGCTTGGACCTGTCAGAAGAAATCTTGCAGCTCTTTCCACTGCTGTCTGCTGTTGCAGGAACCTTAAACACCAGGAAGAACTTTGGTGGTGTGTTGAGTATCTTGCTTGGGACAGCAAGAAGAGATGGTTTGCTGGTTAAGGTCTTTCACTCATCTCCAGAGCTCTGCTGCATGTCCTTTCAATGTCAGGCAAATCTTTGAGCCAGTGCCTAGATTTCAACTGTAAGTAAGGAGTGAAAAAAACAACCAAACCAACCAGTGCTGACTTGGAAAAGTTTCTTTGTAGAGGGAATTCACTTGTCCAGACCTGCTGCATAGCCAAGTGGAACTTTTTCTTGGGTCAGCCTGCAGGAATGCTTGCAGCCTCAGCACATCTGCACCCTTGGCAGGAGAGGCTGTACCTCATTTATACCTTGCACAGCCAAAGGAGAAGCTTGTTCCAAATATTCTTCTCTCTCCCATCTCTCAAAGGGAAATACATTTGATTAGAAGGTGCAGAACTTAGGCTAGAGACTGAAAAACTTAAAAAGTTTACCCATATGTTCTGTAATGGTGATCCATGTTCAAAATCATGGATAAGGAGCAAGGTGGTGAGAGTAAATGCCCTCATTGCTAAGTTTCCTGAAAGTAATGAGCAGGTACATAATTATTTTGTAGAAGATGTATGAAGCCATGCAAAGATTACAGCTCCAATTCCAAAGGTGTGTTTTTTCCATCCATCCCAACCATGGTTTCTGTTGGCTGCCTTAGGAAGGTCCTGCCTGCTGGTCTGAGTGGAAGCTCCACTGAGGCACCTACTGTGGGACCAAGGGACTGAGAGTTAGAGAAGCTTTTGAGTCACACAAGAAGCCCTTCTAGCCCTGACTCCAACCATGATCAATGACATATAGGGACTAAAATGCACAGGAACAAGATCAGCACCAAATGATACATTCCCACGATATTCCTCTAATTTCCAGCAACTTCTGCCTCTCAGGTTTCCTAAGGCAGAAGTGGTGTCTTTATAACCTGAAAGTCCTTTAGACATCAGTATTGATACAATTTGTTCCTTGCATGGTGAGACACAAAACTCTTCTGAACAAAGACTAGGCTTCATAGGTGCTGTAGAAATTATATGAGGCCTCAAATATAGGAAGATTAAAAGCATCCACCTTGCAGCTGAGAAGGAAACAAGTAATCCCTCCCTGTCACGAGTCATAACGTAAATGGTGCACATTCATTTTATACCACAAAAGGAAAAAAAAAAAAAATTACAGCAGGTACTTTAAGGTCTGTTTCTGGTTCTATGAGTGTGGTGGTACATCCCCTCCACCCCCTCAGGCCACACTATGACCTTAAAAACACTCACTCACAACAAAATGTCAGCATTTTCAGGCTGCTCAGATCCTGTGCCACCAGATTGCCATATCCTTCTGCAGGATCTGATACACAAGCTTACAGTAGCAGATCCAAGGTTTCTCTATTCAATGATCCTAAATGCAGCTGTTTTGGGTTGGGGAATATGGAAGATCTTAAAGCAAGGAGAGGAAAGACACTGTCAGGGATCTGCCACTAGCAGTCTTTAACTTGAAAAAGCCTATAGGAAAACTGGAAGCTGCTACCAAGCTCTCAGGATGGCTCCTTTCACCCAACTCAAGGCTGTCACAGGATCCCAAATGGGCTCAGATACAAGGCACCATCAAATCTTGGATGAAAACTTGGCTCTTTCTCCCCAGAGTCATCAGGCAAGAATGTGGAGTGGACATGGACTCCAGTGCTGCTCTTGCGGTAAAAAGAACAGTGAACATTAAAACACTTCACCTACTTGTACTTGATAAAATGAGATCTATTTAATATTCACACATTTGCAAAAGTGTTTCTTGCTCATCCTACATAATTTTTAATAAAATACAGTAACTGCAAATTATGATTTCCCTCATCTCTGTAATACAAAGGCCTCAAAAGAAACATAAGTCCTCTTAGCAACAGATGTATAAACTATTTAACTGTTAAATAGCTCATTTCTTCTACTGGCTCCTTCTCAAAAGTTTAAAAAAATAATACAAAAGAACACAGCATAGAAGTGTATTTGTTTTAGTATTTTGGCTCATTGGAAAAAGGGATCTGTGCATGGAAGAACAGCTCAGGAGACCAGACAGTTGGCCCTTCCAATATAACTCCTGAATAGTTTCCACATGAGAGGCAATTCTTACCTTCTGAAGGGGAGTAAGTTTTCAGGACTGTATCATTTAAAGACAAGGTCTTGGTGACACTGGCAGATACAGGAGTTGTTAGAATCTTGGCTCTATCCCCAGGGCTTAATCTCTCACTTTGGATGACATTTTCATCATTTTCACTGCTCTTTCTGCTTTCAGAAATAGAGTTCCTGCCAGTGTGCCCATAGGTGGATTGCAAGTCAGCAGCCCAGCTAACTGTTTTTAAATTTAAAGACAGTGTTGGTTTCAGCCTTTTGTTTGAAGATGGAGGGATCCACTCCTCCAAGCTGGCAGGCAGTTGGCTGTTAAGGAACTGCTGTGAAGTAGAGCTACCACCTTCTTGGTTTTCCCTGTTGCTTGGCCTCCCCTGTTTCACTAACTTGCCAGTAAGCTGCTGCAGCAGAGTGTTCTGAAAGGAAGACCTAGATCGCTTGCATTTGGCAGAGATTTTAGTGGGATTTTTAGGGGTGAAGATGGTGACAGAAGAGCTCCTTTCCCCAACAGGCCACAGCTTCTGCAGAGGTTTAGCCATAGGAGTTGACTGTGAATAAGGAACAAAGTCCTGAGCACAAACTGAACTGCATTCTGAATCACAAAAGGAGTAAGTTACAGGTGTACTGTGCTTGCTAAAAGCATGAGACCTGTGTAGGGATGAGCTCAGTTTTGAACTGTTACAAGGAACACCTCTAGGAGAGAGGACTGATTCAGCTGTGACCTTCTCTGTCAAAGTATCTTCCTGTATTAAAGAATTACATGATTTATTTAAGAATTCCACAGGTTTTGCTACCGCTCTTACACTTGCATCAAAGAGATCAGCAGAAGCATTGTAGCTGCCTTCAGGGAAGATGTTGTTCCCATGCAGCTCATTCCTGCTAATACTTTTGAAGGTATTATCTGACAGTTCTGCCAATGGTTTTAATTCTCTTTTATATATCCTTCTGGCATTGTTGGGAGTTGGTGGATCAGAGACCCAGGTCCCCGTAAGTGTAAGATCTGTTTTTTGGCTTGGTGTAGAAGAATAATTTTCTTTATTCTCACAACCAGCTAAACAGCTTTCACATGCAGAATGCATACAGGTGGCTATCTTTCTCCTTTTCAAACAGGAGGTTTCTCCAGGCAGCCTAATAAAAGACCAAGATGAATTTGCAGTGTCACTATTTGCTTCTTTGGACTGCACACATCTGCTCTGAGAAGCAGAAGGCTCTGGTGTGACTGGTGAGGATGCTCCACATTCCTTGAGGGTTGAAGATAAATCACTAAGGGAAGACTCACATTGTGACACATCACTTAGAGGGTTTGTATTTGACTGAAGACAAGCAAACACTATATTCTCCCAGCTATCATTCTCTGCTGGTGGCAACAGCCTCCCTGAGATGCTTGCTGCAGGCAAATCATTTGGGGTTTGCCTGGGATATGATTTGTTAAGATTTACACCCAACTTGCTGCTTTCAAGAAGGACATGTTTGCCTGCATCAAGGCTGGGTGATGTTACAACACTCCTGCCATCCTCTATTCTGGCTAACAATTGATTTAGGCTTTCTGAGAATGGGAGCTCTTCCCAAAGCATAGAGTCCATCTGAGACACTTCAGCTACATTTACATGATTAGCAGCTGAGGCATCTCTCTTGCAAACAAGGGAGTTGTGGGATTTTTCTGGGTAACAATAATTTCTACTATTAGTTTTTGGGTAAATGTTTTTTACCTCAGATTCCAAGGGATGTTGTAACAACTTGGAACTGTTTTGATGTGAACATTCAGGGTTTGAAGAGGGTACTCTCTCCAATTTATCAGTTGCAGAGAGACCATCAGTCCGACTAAGCTGTGAACTTGATTCATTATCCTTCTTTTTATCCCCCTCCTTCACAGAAGAGATGAGAAACTGTGAGTCCCAAAGAGTTTGATTGTTGAGGCTTACACTGCACAATTCTGCAGAGACAGGCCTCTCCTCTTGTTCATGCTGTTCACTCACCAGCTTTCCCACTTCCAGAGTGGGAAAGTCTTCCGCTGTTACCCAAGCAACAGATGAAGTCAGACTGAAGGATTGCTGCCAGTACCCTAAAAAACTTTCCCTGCCACTAGACTGAACAAAACAGGAGTTCCTGCTCAGGCTAGACAAGCTGCTGAGCTCACTGAGAGGTTCATCTACGGGAGTTGATGACACATCAGGTAAATATGAGCTGTTATTACAGCTCCTGAATTTTGCCGACTGCAGGAGACGATCTAAGTAGCTGATAACAGTAAAGCCAGTAACAGCAGCACTTGGCAGGAATATCTGGCAAGCTACAAGGTTTTTCGTACTTCTGTTAATTCTGGAACACTTCTGCAAGATGCTGCTGGCAGCAGAATGTCCTCCATCTTCCCTTGCCCACCCCTGGGGGGAAAAAAGAAAACAAAAAAAAACAAGCAACTTAGAGAAAAAAAAAAAATTAACACGTGTCTTTTAAGTCAGGCATAAATTTAGGTCTCACTTTTTGTCAGGATCTGCAGGGAAGAGAATACAAAACAGTCTGTCACACAAGGCAGTCCCTGGGAAATAAGCCCTGGCAAGAGCTATAAAGGGCATCACAGTGAGAGGTTCTTTGCTTGTTGCAGTTACAGAGTTTTGGAGCTGGAAAAACAACCAAGAACTCTGAGAAAGGACTCCACAGAAAATTTCTTCCTCCCTTTAGGGCACTGGATGCTTCCGGGCTTCCTCCTGTGCAGTTCAGTGCAAATGGCTGGCTGCCTCAGGCCAGTGCTTTTCTCTTATCCAGGAGGCACTGGGCAGCACTTGAAGCAAAGAACTGGTACCAGATACTTGACTTGGCAGCTCAGCTACCAAAGCCAGCATGGGACTTTCTGTGCACTACAGAAAGTGAAAGGGAATAAGCTACAACCTTTATCTGCTCAGAATTTTTTAGAGAACAGTGTTTCAAAGGAGCTTCAGCTGCAATTCTTTGTAAAACCCGCTTCTCTCTAAATAGAAGTTACAGGTGAAAAATTACATTAAATAGAGAGGGAATTAGCTAATATTTTAAGAAGTGGATAAACTCTCATCTACCCCTCAAGGTCTGGCAAAGTCAGAGAGGCCAAAATGCAGATATAGTTATCTCCAAAAACCCTCCTCCTCCCTGAGTCTGTGCAAGGATTGAGGCTGAAGGCTGTTAGCCAAGGACAGCAACCCTCTAGATAAGTCTTTAAAAACTATGTCATGCTGATTCTGAGTATTATCTGGGAGGGTACAACTGCATACACAGCTGAACACAACTGTAGAAATGTCTACAGCCAAGGGCTGAACAAACAGTCTTCAAATGTGTGTTCAGCCCTTGTGTGTGCAGGAGCAGCCACAAGGCTGGTGATATCCAGGATTAGTTATGTTTGTCAATGCATCAGGCCAGAAGACCTGGTCAAGGGTTCCAGGTAAGTAAAGTTAATCCATTAAGTCCTCCAGCTTCCATTAAATACATACTGTACATCAGGAAAAATCTCAGTTCAGATACAAACCTCATCATATCTGTGGGAGAGGCAAAACACCTGCCAGGTAGGATTTAGTTCACAGATTTCATAATAAGAATGACTCACACAAGCACCACTTGAAGAGAACCTAGAAGACTGTTTCTGTAGAAATATTTCAAAGAACTAATATCTCGAAGTGTGTTAAACACACAAAAGAGCCACCAGTGCAGATGCTGAACAGCTGTACTTTAACAACATTTTGAAAATACTCTTAAATCCAGGAATATTAAAATACTGCAAGGGGATGTGCAGACATTTCAGACACCAGGAGACTACACAGCATGGGAAAGGTAGGACAGTGCTTGGAAAGAGAGTCTGTTTCTTGCTCCAAACGTACATGGTTTTTTTACAGACTCCAAGCTGTTACTGATATGCACAGGAGCTGGCACTGCTCAGGCTCTCTGAAAAGCACCCCGACAAGCTGTTAAGCTGACTACTGCCATTCAAGATGATTTTTGGATGTGACTCATTAAAAAAAACCCACAGGAGTCTTGGGAAAAAGAAGCAGAATCCTTCTCATTTTAGCATCAAATTTTCTCAAATTCCCAAAAAATGTTGTATGTGAAGCTTTGATAACTCAGTCTATATCTCTAACTGACCACAAAAACTCCTTAAAAGACAGTAATGTGGATTAGAAGTTACCTTCACTCCAAATATAAACCTTTTTCCAATGAAACAGGCTTCTACTGCTTGAGCTAACGCTCTTGTAGATGACTCTGTGTTTGTTTCTCCTGCCAGCTGATTGAAGTCTTGAATATACCTTGAATAAAAACATACAGAAGTATTGGACCCACAGAGGAAGTCTTACATAGCATTTCAGCTGTAGTACAGTGTTAATGAGGACACATGTTAAGGAGAAGATTTTGTGGTAGCTTCAACTAAACATAGAACGAAAACAGGAAGCAGTAAACCTATAATTTCAATTCTTTAGTTCACCTAATTTGTTAGTGAGATAAAGTAAAGAAAAAAACGACCACTCAACAGGTTTAATACACCCATGGCTTTCAGGTGTTCCCTGTGTGGTTGTGATTTTTCTGCCAACACAGTGACTGTGCAGTGCTGTCAATATGCTGCTATCCCTTACACATCCTTCCTGCCCAGGCCTTTACAGCACAGCAGTATCCAGATAAGACATGGAAATGACTGCTCTTCACAGCTGACAGCAGTACAGCAATGTAGGGCAGAATGCCTGTCATGAGCCTGTTATTAATGCTGCTAATATGGCATTAAAAAAGCATTCATCTTTGAGCCAGTGATAACAAGGCATTGGAAAACAACAGACTAGAGAAAGAAGCAGGGAATCTATCTGAATATCCCATCCTAGCAGTTTCACATTTCAGAAAATCTGAAGCCTACAGTGTGGGTGGTCTGTCTCTGAGGACTAACAGACTTTCTTAGAAATTCCTTCTTTCTTCAGGAAAGTTTGGTCATATTGACAAAAAGTCACAAGGTGCATTCAAACTGTTAAAACAGAAAACCCAGAGGCTCTACCTTGAAAAGCCAACTTACATAAACAAAGAAAATTCAATCACCTCAAAAAAAGGAGAAGGGACATGAGCAAGAAGCCAAACCAACCAAATAGTGACAAGTAGTAGCTGCCTTCAATAGACAAGTGGAGGATTTCTTCTTCTACCTGTAAGTAATCCCTCTCAAAACATCAAGATTTCAGAAGAAACAAACTTCAGCATTTTCTCAAGGTGATGGGTACCAAGGAAATGCTGGAAGGGAGCACTTTAGCAGTTACTTCCCACTCATCTTCCCACCATCTAGGCTCATTTCAGTTTTTTTTAGGCTGAATAAATAGCAGCAGCTATATGGTCAGACAATCTATTCCTTACCTCTGCAGATTTTCTGCGGTGACCCCAAAGAATGGATCTAAGCAACTTCCAAAAACAGTGATGTCAAACAAATCATTAGTGTCAGCAATCTTTAGGGACAATCTATATCTGTAGCTTGCATCTTTAGCTTCACCTGTGCAGCCACATTTCAGACAGCTGAACCTGACAAAAGACAGTAAAAGGATAGAAAAGATGAATGCACGAACCTCAGTTAATCAGTGCTGAGGTAAGAACTTATCTGCAGCCGTAAGTATTACCACTATAATGTATCAAATATTCAATAAAAAACAAAATTTTTTTTCTTACTCTTTACTCCTTGAGGCATTAATCTTACCAAAGGCTCAGAGCAAGATGGCTGTATTATGACAGAATGCCTCTGGCTTCTTTTACTGATTTATTAAATGCTAGCCTGTTGTGAAACTAGAAAGGACACTGGGCTTTGAGAGCCTGTTGGGGTGTAATTTTGAATTCCCTGCACCCATTTTTTTCTCATTTCATTCTGTTTTGGGATATTTCTTCCTGCAGCTTGAGTACAAATACCTAGGTTTAAAAAAATAATCAGGAAACAGCACTGTTATCTTGTATTTCAGCATTTGAAACAGCAGATATCCTTGCTTTACAAAGTCAGCTCCTTCCATTTAGTGCTGACATTCATTGATTTCCTGTTCTTCTGTGTGTCAGAGATTTCACCCAACACTGCAATTTAAAAGGAAAGCTCATACATTTCTGGACATGCACTCAGTGAAGAGTCATACAGGACTACCAGGTGCAATACACATATAGAATGAGATGAAAAAAAAGAAAATCAGGATTTGATTTGGAGGGGCTTTCAGACAATGTTTTCCAACTTAGGAACAGCACTGAGGGACTGGGTTGACTGCAGGGGATACACTTAGAAGCTTTAACACACATCATTTATTCTGCTAAACCATTAATTGATACCACAAAGCACTGAGCACAAGAGAACTCTCGAGGCATAACAACCTCCAAACTGCTCCTGGAATACAGAGATCTAAACAGTGATTAGTAACATAAGAGCTGAAATTAGAACTTATTTCTACCATGGCTGGATTTTAACCCTTTTGTTTTTTGTTAAGCTAACAGAGATTCCCAAGTGTATGGAAATCAGTAAATGATTCCCAAAACAGGACATACCTCCTGGAATCCAGTAGCAGCCTAGAAAAGCAGTTTTGACAGGCAGGATAGAAGAAGCAGGAATTCCGGATGGAAATCACAGAGGCAGCCAAGAGTCCCTGTACACTATTCATGTGCTCACAGCATCACCTGAAATGAGTAAGTCAAAATGGTTCAAAGAGTTCACATTTTATGAGATGTTAATATTCACTGCTTTCAGTTGGGTTATTATAACATTTTTAACAGCAATCTTCAGGAAATTATGATCTCTGTCTGAAAACAGAAATTCTATTAATTAACTCTTTAAAAACAAAAAAAAAAGATAAAATTATGTAATAAGAAGGAAGTGCTCATGGCATTTACGCACCACTGCAGATAGATCATGCAAATTCTCACTTGCATTTAGGGAACCTTTATTAGAATTACCCTTGGGCACAGCACTGCAGCAAATTGCTTTCTAATTATTTTCCTTAATTTAGAGTGAAGCCACAACATGGGGTTAAAAACTGAAATGATTCTGCACTTGTAATTCTGCAAACTCCTCAACACCAATGACTTGGGAAGGATGCTCAGAAGATCTTGAGAAAGGCTCACAATAGCAACCATATTTGCACTTACATCACACTCTTTGAGATAAAGAGGCAGCTCCAGGTGTTTATTGCTGATTTCAACAGAGGCTGTATGGATTTGACAAGTAAATGATGAACTAAACATTTAAATAAATAGGAATTAATTTATTTTTATTCAGTATTACTTTCCTGCAGATTTATTTTGCCTTTATTATACCATACTGCCCAAAATATCAAGTTTTAGGAAGCTTCTCTTATTTCAGTCAGTCAACTTTTTTCCCAGCAGATGTTGGAAACACATAGACAACAATCACAGAACTCTAGAATGGTCTGGGGTGGAAAGGATCTTAAAGATCATTTAGTTCCAGCCCCCCTGCCATGGGCAGGGAGACCTTCCCCTAGAGCAAGTTCCTCAGAGCCACATCCAATACCTCAAATCACAGAGCTCCAACTTAAATGATCAAAAGCTCTTTTATCACAGCTGTGGCTAAATATAAATCTCTCTTCGCTATAAACTGCAGGATGAACTCAGAACAGGAAGTGAATTCCACATCTTTATCCCAAAACTCTCTCAGAGAGGCAAAAGATGAAAGAGATAAAGGAAACTTAAGTATGGCTTTTGCAGGTTAAAAAACCCCACATTCAGTGATCAACAATTCTGTTTTGTTCATATTTTGCCACCAGAAAGTTAAACTTCCAGGCTATTTTTTTGCCCTCTGGGACACCTTTCTCAGCATTCTGGTAAAAATAAGATCTATAACGTTGAGTACTAGAAAAATGTGAGTGACTAAACTCATTACCCCGAGTAGTTCAAAGAAAAAAAAAAACAAAAAAGATACGTCAATGTTCCCTACGTTTGGAAAACAGAGAAAGGGAAAGGGAAAAGCTTTAATAAGGGGCCAACCAAAATGGGATAAATACATCTCTTCAGAACACACATATCAACAGAGACTCATTTGACTCAGAACATTAAATGGTGCATGCCTTCAACTCTTGACAAAAGGGAACAATTTAGCTTTAGTCACACTACAAGAAACCAGCAAAAATACGTGGAAAACACATAAATACATATAAAAGGGGTAATAATGTTAAGTCTGACTTTTTATTGCCCAAAAAGGTGGGCTTGGAGAAGCTCGCAGGTGCTTCACATTCCCACCTGTTTTCAACTCAGAAACAAAGTTTACATAGTTTTTGTTACCTGCACTTCAAAAAGACATTAAAAACCACAAACCCGCACAGCCCAGAAAGCACAGCCCACTGCAAGCACTCAGCTGAAATACGGGAGATAAAGCACAGCATCTAATGCTCACACAGGCTCTGGCAAGAGCCAACAGACCCCAGACCCACACCGCTATTTCCCTTAGGAACAAACACAGAATCCGCTATCCGGACGCAGACTGAAAGGGGACTGCATGAACAGACCTGCTTTACTTTGTGTAATAAACGAAACAGCGCAAGCCTCAGCGCCCCGCCGGGGATCCCTCAGCCCTGCAGGCGCCTTTCAGCAGCCCGGCCCGCAGCGCGGCTCCCGGCGGTGCCTGGAGCCCTCTGCCGATCCCGCCGCCTCGCTCGCTCCCTGCGGAAAACCAGAGCACGAGTCGTTAGCACATCCCACAGCCCAGTTTTCAGCCCTGAGCCGCCCCGAGGCCGGCCGCTCCGGACCGCTCCGCTCCGGTCCGACTCACCTGCGGGCGGGCTGCGCTGGGCTGGGCTGGGCTGTGCTGGGCTGGGCTGCGCTGCGCTGGGCTGCGCTGGGCTGGGCTGGGCTGCGCTGCGCTGGGCTGCGCTGGGCTGCGCTGGGCTGCGCTGGGCTGGGCTGGGCTGGGCTGCGCTGGGCTGGGCTGGGCTGGGCTGGGCTGGGCTGCGCTGGGCTGGGCTGGGCTGGGCTGCGCTGGGCTGGGCTGGGCTGGGCTGGGCTGCGCTGGGCTGGGCTGGGCTGCGCTGGGCTGGGCTGCGCTGGGCTGGGCTGGGCTGGGCTGGGCTGGGCTGCGCTGGGCTGCGCTCGGTGCCCTCAGGCCGGGTCGCTCCGGGAGCAGCGGGGCACGGGCGGTCTCGCGGCCTGAGGGCAGCCGGAAGGGCGGAAGTGCGGCTGCCGAGGGCAGCCACGGGGGCGGGACGAAGCGGAGCTCAGCCAATCGCGAGGCACAGCGGAGGGAGCGCGGCCCCGCTCGCCCAATCAGAAAGCGAGAAGGGAGCACGGCACGGAGCGGCGAGACGGGCGTGTCACGTGCTTCGAGCGGCCAATCGCTGCCGTCCCGCGGGAGGCCGCGCGGCCGAAACACCTATAGAAGCGGCCGCAGCCAACCGCGAAGGCGCGCGCGAGCTCAGCCCCGGCCGACAGCCAATCGCAAGGCGCCGCTGCGCAGGCCCCGCCCCTGCACGTGTGGGGCTGGCCCCGCCCCAGGCCCGCAGCGCCCCGGGGCAGCCCGAGCGGGGAGCCGAGCCCCTATAAAGCGGCGGGGCCTCCGCTGCTCCTGCTGCTCCGCCTCTCCTCCCGCTGCTCCTGCTGCCCGCGGCGATGCTGCGGCTCCTCCTGATTCTGCCGCTCCTCGGCGCGGCCAGCGCACTGCCCTCCCCGCTCCGCCGCCGCCTCCGCAGCGCCTCGCCGTCAGTCGGCCCCTACCTGACGCGCTACCTGACCCAGCAGGTAGGAGCCGGGCGGGGAGGGAGGGAGTTTCCGTGGGGAATTGGGGGCATTTCCCGCTGTCATTAGCCTCACTTGAGCCACAGGCGGGACAGGGCTATTCGCAGGTGGGCAAAAACCCCTCAGTGCTGGTTTCCTGTGGCAAAGTGTCCCGAGCCTTGCGCGTTCCAGTGAAGTGCCGCTGTTCGCAGTGTCAGGCAGTTGTGCGCTCTGCCGTGTCCGCGCAGTGTGTCCTGGCCCTGCAGCCCCATGCCCGCTGTGCTGCACGGCGTGCCGGCAGCGAGGGGCTGCGCTCGGCAAAGGCACCCGCGGCGTGCTTGCAAACAGCAGCTGCGGCAGCTTTTTGGTGGTTTGTTTGATCACGGAATGGTTTGGGTTGGAAGGGACCTTAAAGATCATCTAATTCCACCTTCGCCCCAGCCCTGGCAGGGACACTTTCCCCTGCATGGAATATGGAACAGATTTCTGCTACTAACTTGAGCTTTGTCGTACTGTCTCCTCCAGTTTGTGGGCAGGATGTGGCGTGTGGACAGAATGGAGAGCTCTGCAGTGTTGTCTTTAAGTGTTGGTGTAGTTTCCTCGAATAAGACTTGAAATCGCCCCTTGTTCATAGGCTTTCATAAAAACAGTGAACAGTTCCTTTGGTGTGTCAAGCAGTGTCTGCATTGTCACCTGCTCTGTACCTGGGTTTCAAAGGGGAGGCAATGGCTCTTTTTACTGGGAGGCATAGTAAGGAAGAGGATATTTTTCTAGTATTCTCTTGCTTTGTTCAGAATCAGGCTTGTAGCATGCATCTGAATTTCATGTCCTGGTCTACATAGGGAGTGGTGGGAAGAAGAAGGTGTTTAATTCATGGGCATAGAATTATTTAGGTTGGAGAAGAGCTTTAAGATTATCGAGTCCAACCATTAACCCAGTACTGCCAAGTGCACCCCTGAACAATGTCCCCAAATGCCATGTCTACACCTCTTTTAAACACCTCCAGGGTTGTTGATTTGACCACTCCCTGGGCAGCCTTCCAACGCTTGATAACTGTGTCAGTGAGTAATTTTTTGTTAATATCCTGTCTGAACCTCTCTTAGTGCGACTTGTGACTGGGCATCTTGGGTGATATGTGGATTGAATATCTTCTGTTTCAGCTTTTTACAAGGTGAAGTGATGATGGAGTGGTCAAAATGGGAAGATTACACTGACAGACAGAATAGACGTAAAGAAGACAGATAACCCTTGTAAGATTATCCTGAACAGCTACGGAGTAATTTTAGGGTCAAGGTCCCTGTCATTTGAGGTGAGAGATAGATTGGGAATGGTTTTAGTGAGAAATCCATCCACTGAGATTACAGTCTTCCTCAGACAGCGTTACTGGTTTGGGAATGCTCCTGTTCAGGGGTCTCCCTGCATAAATAATGGAATTCCTGTATCTTGAAAACATCTCTGCCTAATGCTCACTCGGGTAATGATTTGAGATTTGTGTCCCTGCATTAGCTCATTTAACAGCCCTGGATCTTATTTTGTGAGCATAGTGCAGATACCATCCGCAGTGTGTGGCCAGCGTTGGCCAGGATAATACTCCTGTGATAGTGGTGTAATTAACTCTAATTGTTGTGGCACACTGGTTGTTACACACTGTTATCATAGTATCAGTGATACTAATTCTGTGCCGTGGTCTGAACCACCCTTTGTCACCATCTGTTACACCTCTGTCCTTATCTCCTCCCAGGGCTGTGGTGTCACCAGGCTTTTCTCCTCAGCTCTCAGCACAGGCAGCCCGGGTGACATCCAGCTGCCAGCAAAGCAGCAGAGCTGCTGTGTAGTTGAGATTTGTGGATTTTGGGATGTACATAGGTGTTGAGGGAAGGGAGGGAAGAGTCACAGTAACATCCTTTTGTATATATTGATACTACATCTTGTTCCCTTCCATCTTTTCCATGCTGTCTTCCTCTCATGCTCCAAGCAAAATCATGTTGGCTGGGAGTGGCTGCTGCAGGAAAGAGGGAGCTCATTCACAGGCCTTGAAATCCTTGCTTTCCTTGTCCAAAGACCTACTAATATTGTTGAACAGAGCGTGAGAGGTGTGTGTATTCATGTATTTTTTGCATTCATCACAGATTTGAACGCTTCTGCCTAGCACTTGAAAGATACAGGAGTAGCACGAGAGGTCTAATCACAGGGAGGGCATAAGACACACTATCAGGAGCACAGTGTGTAGAGCTGATAGCATTCAGCCCTGATGAAACATGCACTCAGTGCTGTTGTCTGGGAATTTGTAATTGCATCATTATTCTGTAGTGCAACATAAAAACTATGATTAACATGTTAAATAGGGGCGGTGAGACTTTGCCACCTCTCAGGATTGTTGAAGTTTAATTACTTACATTATATTTACTTATGACATGAATTATCTGCTTCTGTTCCATGCTGCCAAGCCCTTCATCTCAGCTGAGGTTCCTGTTTCGATTCTTGTTTCTTTCTTTAGTGGTATTCCCCAAAGTTGAAATAATTTATATAAAAGCATTCAATATAAAAAAGCCCTTTATAATATGGCAAAATATTACCGTCACAAAGGAAACATTTTTATACCAATTAATATTAAAATATCTTTAAATAGAGTAAATATTTAATACTTCTACAGAAGAAAACTTTGAAAATATAAATAGATTCCTTACATTATTTGTTGCCTAAAAAGTTACTTCTTGATCACGGAATAATTTATTACTGCTGCACATTGGAACCTCTGGGCATGACAGTCTATAGATATGTAACATTGTTTGAGGGTTTAGTGTCAGCTTTTACTGTAAATCAGTGGCATTTAAGTCTGTTTTCATAAAAATGGAGAAATAACAGGGTCAGAGTTCAGCTCAATGTTCATTTGCATTAAACTTCCTCCTGTTTACCATCTTGAGTGTTAGACATCTATGATGATGGGGCTAAAGTCTAGAATATTGAGAAATCAGTCAAGCAATGCCTTTGTCAGTGTGACTAGCATGTTATCTTGTTTGCTGACCTGTGTATGGATTAAAAAACTTCTATTTCTTCTTGGAGGTGTGATTTTTTTGTTTGTTTGTTTTCCTCTCCCTTCAAAAGTAACTGATGTCTTTCAGCCCTCTACTCCTCCAGTGTATGGGTGAAATAAATAAATTCGTAAAGTAAAAAGGTACCTCATGCAGACCTAGCATAGTACATGGCCCTTGAAGGAGAAGCTCTGCCATCACATACATCTTTACATCCACAAATTTTTATCTATTTAGGGGGTGATGGTCTCCTCTATGGCTTTTCTGATGTGATTAACAAGACTTTTGTTGTAGGCAAGTCTTTGGTAATTTCCTTTCCAACCGCTAAGCGGTTGGTTGTGATTTGTGTTAAATTAATCCATCCAAAATGGAACTTTACAGGGAGAATGGATGTGGTGTCTCTTCACTCAATTTGATAATTGATGGCTGTGTGAAATTTAATGTGCTGGTGGATCCTTCACCTCAGTCACAGTTTGTGAACTGCTATGAGTTTGTCTAAGAAGCAATGTAACAAGTATAAATTAATTTTTGTTCAGCAGCTTACTGAGCCTGGTCCTTCAGTCAGATTCTTTTGAACTAATACATGTCAATTGTGCCACCCCTTTAGAAAGAAGAATTCTGATTGCATTTAATAACTTCCTAGTTTTCACGCCTATGTCAGTATTTCAGAGTAAATTCATATGCAAGTCTTTGTGCTCTGAAACACATCCACACTTCACATTGTGTGTAAAAGGAAGATTTGTTGAAACTTCAAGGTGATGAAGTTTAAGAAGTAATGCAGTTTGATCCTTTCTGGCTTTATTGGGAGTTTTTAATGCACTATTTTGTGTTACAGACTAAAATTTTGAAGTATAGAAAATAAAAGCCTTGACTGAAAATGTGAAAATTATAATGCAAGTTTCAAGCTGGAAGGGAATTTGAGAAGGACTGCAAAGAGGAAGTGAGCAAATAAAAGGGGATCTATTAAGAGGAAGAGAGCAAATAAAAGAATTTTTGTGCTTTACTTGTAAATCAGTACTACATCAAAAACCAATTTGACTTCTGTCAGACTACTTCATGAATGTGCAGGGTAAAGAAATATGTGATGAAGAGCTTGGCTCACCTTTTTATGGTAATGTCTTAATTTATCAAATTAGTAAAAACTTAGGGTGCAGTTTTGCTCTTAAATGTTACATTTCTTATATCACAAGAAGGAGGTTTACATTTATTGAGCAAAATACCTTTAATCCAATTCAGCATTTTTAAGTATTTGAAATTTTTACTGTTGTGTGTAAATGAGCACCACTAAAAACATGTATATAACAGTTATACATAAATGTTTTTTAAACCTAATGAAGTAGTTTTCAATCATGGGTCCAAAACTTGTTTAGGAAGGCATTGAGATGGATTGAGGTTATAATTTTTAATTGTGGTTAGCATCTTATAGTGACTCAGGCTGTGTCTCAGAATAGTAACAGATGCTGGGAATGGTTAAGATGGGTTTGTTTTTCATACCTGGCACCATAATACAATAGCACTTTTGGCTTCTGGTGAAGGAAAAAACAAAGTGCTTTTTACGGAGCCCCTTGGTACCAATTAAAAGTTATGCTGGTGTTTAGAGAAGAAGTGATGCTGATGTTTGTCTCTGAGGTGAATTACTTGGAATATATGTTTTACTCATCAAGTAGTACAGGAGTATTTGGCAGCTCTTACTCTGTGATTTCATAGTGTGATTTAAAATGGGAACTCTAAGCTATACACCAGGTCCATAAGCAGAAACAATAGCTCTTATTCAGTGGACAGGAAAACGGGGAAGTACTTGTTAAAGCTTGTCAGTGAAATTTTATTTTTATGCACTACTTATCTGTGGGGTCACAATGCAGACATCAGCTTCTTAAATTAAGCAGGAAGCAATTTCCTCACAACTTGCAGCCTCTTCCTTCAAGTGTGCAGTTAATACTAGTGACTCAACAAACATCAATGATCACTGCACTCTTATTGAAAGTGAGCTTTTCATATCTCACTAGCTTTAATCATTAAAAGCTGTAATAGGCCACTGAAAGATTTCTGATAGACTGTCTACATTAAAGAAAGTCTAAAGAACAAAACAATACGCAGAACTGCACATGGCTTAAGTAGCCAGCTGTTCACAAGACAGATGTGCATGAGAAGTCCTGTTAACTTCATTGAATTTGACTTGTAACATGAGCTTCTTACCAGCTGAAGCAAAGCCTTAGAGCTGATATTTTTTCTTTTTTTTTTTTTTTTGTGTAGGGGACTGGGTGGTGAGATATGGAGGAAAATTAAGTTCAAAATAAAATGTTACGCTAATGAGTTCCATATCTATTTCTCCATCTGACTTTGAGGAGATCAAGACCAGCCATCAGCATAAGAAATTCTTGTAGATTGTGCAGATAATTTGTAGCATTTTACCAAGTTGGTGAGAGAGCAGAAGTCAGCCTTGATTCATTTTAAGCCTTCAAAAACAGAATACCTAAATTTATTTAATACATTCTGTGATATTTGGAGTTTATATCTTATAAGCTTATAAGAAATTTACTGGGGTAAACCAGGCTGTACTGGGCCATCTTATTTACTTGCCTGTGGTGCAATGGGATAATTTTCTTTTTGTTTTAAATTTCTAGTTGCTGTTTCCTATGCTTTAGTGCAGCTCTAGCATGCATGTAGTATGTTCTGATATTTGTTGCTGTTATAGTGCTACTGTCAGGTGTGCTGTGTGGTTGTTCTCTAAACACACACGGTGAGCAAAGAACAAAACTGCTGATCCTTGTACGTTGTTTCTAACTTTAAATTGATGTAGCAGCTTTTTCCATTATTCACGCCTGCAGCCAAGATACAGTTCACAGACAAGTTCACCCTTGTGTCAGGCTTAAAGCCAAAGTGATTATGTTAAGATTAGCTGGAATGGCTGCTTGTAGAGTGAAATTTGAGACATGTGTCTCTTTCCTGAAGAGGAGATGTTCACTGAGAAGCCAACCTGCATGGGATAGCAGGGAGCTATGAAACTGTGTGATGTCTTTTCCCTCTGATTGCTGATATGGACACACTTGGTGGTGCAGGGGGCCGTGGATGATGTTTCCCTGAATGCTGCTGGTTTCCCCATCATCCTGTCTACCAACATCTTGCAGCCCTGCAAGCAGAAGTTGTTCCTCGGTGTTGCAAGCTTGCCAAAGTAGCATTTGCTACGTGGTATTTTTGCTATTGCATCAGAGCTGTAGAAGTAATTGCTGCTTTGATGCTTTGTTGTCTGAAATTTTCTCTTTCCCCACCTTGATGCTCATCAGAATTGGTGGCAACTAAGTACACAGTGGCACATGTAAAATACTTAGCCTTTTAATACTGATAAACTGCAATCCCTGCACTGAGCTTTTGTCATTTTGTCTGTGCTTTACCTAATTAGAAGATTATCTGGATAGATGACAGGACAGTTTTCCTGTTTGCTGTCACTGTTCATCTCTGCTTCCTTGGATCCTCTGTCTTTTGTAGGATTAGCAATAGAAAATAAAATACAAATAATAGTGGTTGAACTAAGGCTGGGAGAATGATAAAGCAAATTTATTTGTAGTTCTGAAAACAATTTCAAGCTGAATTAAACCTTTTAAAATATTTAGCAAAGAGGACAGTTCTAGACTTTTTTGTGGTAGGGGTAGAGCTGGTTTATATATTTAATTTGAATAAATAAAAATATGTTGGATCCGATATCATTTATGTCGTGTCTTTGTTAAAAAAATAATTGAGGAAGTCTTTCAAATGAAAATTGTGTTCATAAGAGAAGATGAAACTTTGTAAATTCTTTTGTTTAAACAATTAGTCCTACACAGAATTTTAGGACACTCCTAAAAAATCCTGGAATGCTTTTATGCTGCTTAATCTGTGACATATTGACGTTTAACATCCAATTTTTTCCTCTCCTCTGAAGTTAATCCTTTGAATGTGATGGATTTGTAATTCAATCTGTAAGGCACATGGAAAAAATTAGTGGCCTTTGCCTGTTAGGGGTCTGAGAGACCTTGCACGAGGGTAACTTTGTTCTTGTTGGTTTAGTGCATCTGTGTGCTTTTTTCAGCCTTGTGAAATCACACCTTGTGAAGTACAGCTCTGACCTGGTTGTTCCCTATGCCTTGCCCCATCCCTTGCCCTGTGGAAGAATTTCACCAGGAAAATAATACCTTGAATGGAAGCATCAGTGGTGTGAACATTTGGGGTATTTATTGCTATAGTAATTTGTTACAGACTTATGTAGCTGGTGGATTCTGAGCAGCACAAGCCTCTTCTCTGCTCCGAGAAGAACTGGGTGGCAGGGGAATGGAGACTGTGGTTAAGGAGTGTCAGCAGTAAAGCTGATTGAAGAGATTCCTGCCTTGGTCACCCATTCTCACCCTTGTGCTGGAGCTTTGTGGCTCTCAAGTCTGGGACAGAAAATGTTGAGAGTGCCTGTGATTACCTGTCCTTCCAAATGGAGGAATTTTAACAGGGAATAGCATCTTCACTGTCTGCTGGAGGATTTTATACCTAAGTCATTAAAGCCTAAATGTGTTTATTTAGGACTTCATTTTTACATGGTAAGCAGAATTTGGAGTTTCAATTGCAGCACAAAACTATTAATGGTTTGTGGAAGTTGAAATCAATTTGTTTGTGTTCTCATTAGCTGGTTGGGCTTCCGACATAAAAATAACCTTTCATCATGTACTGTTTGTTTCTAACAAGGGCTGACCTGAGTACCCTGGTGCTTTCCTACAGCATATCCTGTGGCTGTTTAAATGTTCTTTGGTCTTTTCCAGTGCCTGTCCAAACTGTGTGACTCAGGGCAGGGGTAGAGTTCCTGTCTGAGGTTTTCCTTGTCCATGTCTTTTAATCATTGAAGAGATAAATCAGTGCTAAAAATCAGACTTCCTTAAACAGCATCACAAGACCAGGTTCTGTGATTCCTGCAGCATTAGAGAAGCTTCAGAAAGATACATAGAGTATAGAATCCTAGATGCATTTAGGCTAGAAAACACTAGGATCATCAAGTTTCATCGGTAATGTGACACTGCCAGGTTTATCACTAACCCTGTGCCTGGTCAAAGGCCAGTGTATTCTCAAGGACACAGTTGCAATAATAGATTCTTTCTGTTACAAGGATCATAAGCCTGCATTTGCTTTGAGGGTATATTGGCTGGAAGCTCATTATGGTCAGGGAAAACTTGCTTTAAGTTGCTCTAGACCATCTCAATAGTTGAATAGAAGTTGGAAACAATAAATAATCAAAAAGCTTATCTTTTGTTATCTGTATGGTTTGGTAAATGTGACACATAAAATGAAATCTGGTAAACAAAACCTCTGCATTATGGAGCTCAAGGAAAATGATAGTCAGTCTTGGCTTGGATGAGTGTACTTTTTGCTGGGTGGAAAACTGGCTGGATAGCTAAGCCCAGAGAGTGGTGATGAGTGGGGTTAAATCCAGCTGCTGGTCTTCTGGAGGGCTGGAAGGCTCAGCAGAGGGATCTGGACAGGCTGAATGTATGACCTGAGGCCAATTGTATGAGGTTCAACAAGGCAAAGTGCTCAGTCCTGACCTTGGGTCACAGCAACCCCAGGCAGTGCTGGGGAAGAATGGCTGGAAAGCTGCCCAGGATAAAAGGATCTGGGAGTTCTGGTCAACAGCAGCTGAGTCAGCAGAGTGCCCAGGTGGCCAAGAAAGCCAATGGCATCCTGGCCTGGATGAGCAATAGTGTGGCCAAGTAACAGGCAACAGAATGAGAAGAAACAGTCTCAAGTTGTAACAGGGGAGGTTTAGATTGGATAATAGGAAATCTTCACTGAAAGGGTTATCAGGCACTGGAACAGGATGCCCAGGGAAATGGTGGAATTGCCATCTCTGGAAGTGTTCAAAGGGTGGATGTGGCTCTTGGGGACATGGTTTAGGAGTGGGCTTTGCAATGCTGGGTTAATGGTTGGACCCTTAAAGGTGTTGTTCCAGCCTAAGCAGTTCTGTTATTCTAATCTACAATCCTATCTCTTAAATTTCTTGTGTTGTTTATGCCTAAGACCTTCCCGTTAGTGGTTACACAGCCTGATGCAAGAAGGTGCAGTTTACATCTATTTCCCTGCTCTTCCACAGAGCACCAAATGGTTCTGCATTTCAACAGAGGGGTGCAAAGCTTCAGTCTCTGCTGTCCCTTGCGCAAGTATCAGCCTTGAAAGCAAGGAAACCCCTCATTCCTTGCATTTACAATTAACAAGATAAAACAAAGCTAACCTTGACTTTCTTTTATTTCTTTTTTTACCCTCCCTTTTCTGCACTAAGTGAGCAGGGACAAATAGAGAATCTTGCAAGATATTGGTGGCATGAAGCCTCAGTCCTGGCAAGCTGTGATACACGCAAATGTATGATGGGAGGAAACAAAGCAACAAGAATAGCATCAGGCAGGGAGACCTGATTTAAAACTGAATTTTATTTAGCATTCATTTCTGATTCTCTGTCTCCCCTGCTATGAAGAACTAAATAGTGAGTAAATTTGTGTTTTCTTAGTGGTACTCTACTGCTGCAGTGGTGTTCATGAGCTTGAATATTTAATTATTTGTAGTAGAACTCAACAAAATCTGCCCCCTCCTCTCCCCCACTGCCCATTTGAACATGGTGTTATACAAAGATGACAAGGAAGTCCCTGCCTTCATGAACTTAATATTTGAATAGAGGAAGCAAAGGTTACAAGAGGAAACAAAACTAACAGGGCCAGCTGACTGAACTGGAGTCCCACAGCCCATCAGGAGTAAAAGCAGGAATAGAAACACATCAGTGAAATCCCAAGGAGGCTAAGGTCCTCATTGCCATTTACACAGGAGGATATCCTCAGGCTATCCTGTATCTTCCTGTCCTCAGGAAATAATTCAGACAGGATGAGCACTCAAAACAACTCCATGGACATGTGGAGAGTAAAGCATGACTCTTTAAAATCCCTTGGCTTCTCACCAGTAAAAACCTGGCTTGATTTCACATGGGATATCCAATTTGGGAAATAAAGCTATCACAGAGGATTGAAATTCAAGGCATCACAGAAAGGCTTTCAGATGCTGACAGTCTTGCCAGAAAGCCAAAAGCATAAAACCATCAGGTGCTGATTTACAGCCTCAAATGGTATTAGAGGCTTTTGGTTAGAAACTGCCCAGTGAATTAGTCTTTTTTGGCAGAGGTTTGACTTTGCTGCCCTGTCTTTGTAGTCACTGATGACCTTAAGGTGCTGCTGAGAAGGAAGTGGATTTTAGCCCACATGTCCTGTTTTGTCTTTGTACTCTACTCACTGCCAGAGTTCCTGAGTATTTCCAGAAGTACATTAAGCACACTAACATCTGTACAATAATTAACATCTGTTGTGCCTTTTTTGTCTCCTCCCCAGGGGAGATGTGTGGTAGAGTGGCTAGTTTTATTTTAGATGGACTTTTAAAATAACAAAAAAACACATTACAAAAAACCCCCACCCTGATATAAGTAATCTCTGAGAGCTCAACAACAGCACATGGTACCTGTGCACATGTAAGGTAAAGATACAGAAAGGTGCTGTATATTTCAAACAGAAGGCACCCAGGTGGGGTTTGGCCCTTCCTCATAGTGTGTTTGTTCAGCAAACCATTCTGGGGAAGGTGCCTCACCCTGAGCTGACGAGCTGCACTTCTCTGTAGAAAGTGTCTCTGAGCTGAAGGATCAAAGCTGCTGATCAGTCTGGTGCTCTCATCAGCCTCGTGGGCTCAGTGCCTTGTGCTGCCCACTGATGTTTGTCATCCAGCCCAGGGAGTGCAGTTCCCAGCAGCAGTGCCTTGGGTGGTGTGTCCAGTCTTCCATCAGAGCTGTCTGCCTCTCAAGCCATCTGCTATATGTATGCTTTTATTTCCCCCAAATGCTTTGTGAGTCTTTGGACTCAAAAGTGTGAAGGGAAATACAAGGTTTTCTTAACTGAACAATGTTTACAAAGGTTTTTGTATGTGCAACTGAAATTTTGTTCCTCACTTTGCCATCCTGCCTGCCTCAGCTGACAAAAGTTTCTCTTAAAAACTTATTCATAACTTATGACTTTCAGTGCTGCTTTTTCTAATTTTATCCTTCCTCTTACTTGTATCTGAATGGCTGTTCTTGTGTCAGTAGATCATGCTTTCATCTGTAAAACATTTCTGTTGCTGGTGATGACTGTGTTATTATTTTTTACCAAACTTGCTGCACAGTTGTCTTTACAGAAGCTTAGAACTTTGGGCTGAGTAACTGGTTTGCATTAATTATAGAAGAGTTTCGTTTGAGAAGGGAACTTTGCACATCATCTCATCAAACCTCCCATTCAAAGCAGGGCCAATTTCAAAATTGTTGGACTGTTCAGGAACTTGTACTTACTGTTGATATCCTGGCCACAGCTGTAATTATGAAAATTTTAATTGGAAAAAACATATCTGCTACTGTACCATTACCATTGTTTTAACCAGCAGTTAAGGCATTTTAAATGTGTACTAAACAGATTTTTTTTTTTCTTTCGTTGTGGTCTATTCCAATCAAGTCTGGTTGCAAAAGTCATTGCTTTTATCTTACTCCTTTTGCATAAGTGTAGGGAAAAAAGCCTTTGTGGTTCAACCTTTTAACATCTGACTTAAGGAAAAAAGCTACAAAAATATCTGGTTCATTTGGGTTGTACAGTATGCTTCACACAGTTGCTGGGGTTTATTACCTGTTTGCATACCTGTGTTGTAAAGAATGGTGAAACGAAGCAGTTGTTTGTGAGACCCAGCAGCTCCAGTGCAGAGCCCTGCATGTTGCTGCAGTGCACTTTGGCTACACGACAGCTCCATCTGCTGTTCCTGAACTGCAGCTTTACCTTCATGTCCAAACCTTTCACTTCACTGGTATTGATTCTTGGGCTTCTTCCTTCTGGCTTGACACATTTTCACACCGTTTTTACTCTTGCGAGAAGATACTCCTTGGGACACCTCCACACTGTGTTTTGATGTTCTGGATTCAGAATTTCTTTGAATTTCTTGGCAATAACCAGCATTTGTGACACTTTCTTCTCTGACTGCTTTATAAACATTAGATTTTGTTTTGGTTTGGATTTTCTTTTTTGTTGTATGCCTTATCCTTGCAAAGACAAGCTACTACAAGATATGAAGCCCCATCATCCAGCAAGAAAGGAATTTCTGCTCTTCAGTTGAGTAATATCTGCTTGGGATTTTGTTTTATTTTTTCCTGGAGAAGTCTGGACTTGTCTGTGCTGCCTGGGATCTTGCACATGTCCATAGCTGGATGTGCTATGAATATGATGAACAGAGGTAATTTAGCTGTTGTGGAGCTATCAAATTTTTACAGATTGAGGGAAGAATAGGAAAGAATAACATGGCCGAGGGCAGTGAGGGAGTGTACAGCATGAGTCAAGACAGAGAATCATGACACTTTGATCAACATGGTTACTGAAACCACCAAAAGAGAACCTTAATTCCTGTATTTTTCTCCTCTTGGTATTGAGAAACTGACTCACAGAGAGCATTGGGATTTTTGGGGTTTGTGGGATTTGTTTTGGGGAAGTAAATTTGCAGATCACATCAGAGGAAAACCACAGTAAATCACATCTCTAAAGAAAACTAGCTATAATTTGGGAAAGTATATGCATATTGGAGTATCATCATCCTAATTTTCTAGCTCCTGTGGAATAGGAACAGTAAGATGGTCTTTAGAATCTATTCTGCCATTGGATAAGACTGGTGTCAATTCTTTTCTGTTTTGTTTGCTTGGGTTTGCTTTGTTTAGTTTTTCCTCTGCACTCTGTTTTTTGTCTGTTGCATGTTAAGCTGCCTGCACTGGTACATATCTTTGTAGTTAGGAAAGTTGAATACTTCCTCAGGTGTAGTCCTCTAGTTGGAGCTCTGGCTTCTGGTAGGAATGATGCAGAATTAGGTTTTAAAACTAAATGTTTAATTTTAGATGAATCCTTAAAGGGCAAACAGGACACATGGGCCTGTTTTTCCTATCTCTGGAAAGCAGTCTAACCAGAAATTTTAAATATAAAAAGATACTTCTCCCCTTTACAAACAGACCTGGAACAAAAGATGTATTAGTTGCACTTTCTAATAGTGTTGGAGTTTGTTAAACTTTACCGTGACTTTTTTGATGTGCCTTAACTGATCCTTCTCTTTAATTCTCCCAAGGTCTTACAACCAATGACTTTATCAGTTGCTGACCTTGTTCTGCCTTTCTACATCTAATCATTCTTAATAGATGAAACTAAAATTAGTGATAACTGTGCAAATGAAAAAGGGGCAGGTGAGTTGTCAGTGTAAACCAAGCCCAGCATGTGTTTGTCAGTACTTGAGTTTAGGGAAAGAGTCCTTAAATATGCAAATGATAACATCACCATGTACTTATGAATAAGGAGTAAATGGCCTCGCTGAGGAAAAGTGTAGAAGTACATAAATTAGTTTTATTTGGGTCTGGAAGCAGTCACTGAAGTTACTTATTGAAGGTGAAGACCATGTCTGTCCACACCATGCCCAGACCTCCCTCTGCTCCTGCTGCTGTAGCAATGAACTGAATGAACTGCAGCATACATATATTCCTACCTGAGTCCAACAGTGAATAACCTTTGAGACAGTTCAGAAAAGACATTTTGCAGCAGACTGTATAACTGAAATAAGTTCTTGCGCTCTCTTTGGCCCAAAGCAAATGTAAGTACATGGTGTGGAGTAGCTGAATCGTGCAGGTCAAGAGTAGTCAGGCTTTTCTGAGCTGCCTAAAGGAGTCTGCCTAGCAGATGTCTTACTGTGATAACAAGTGCATGAATTTGTGTGTGATCTGCTGCTTTTCAGCATTAACTTTCAGATGTTGCCAAAACAGGGAACATGAAAGTTTGGTTCCTGTAGCATCTGAGAGGTATGGCAAGGTTTTGGGTGTAAAGGCAGATGGATGAGCAAACAGAGATCCTCAAGCCAGCAGATGTCAGGCTGTTACCACCAGCAGGGACTATGGAGGCAAAAGGTGAATTGATGTGCTGATGAAAGTCAAAATTGGGAAGCTACAGATCCTCTTCAGCTGATGAATAAAATAGTGAAGAACTGTTAACATATGATAATTAAGTAGCATAGATCTTCTGGAGTTCTGTGGTTTGGTTTGAATTTTTTATATTTCATAGTAAAAGCCTGCATGGGTATTCCAGAATAACATTGTCTATGCAGGTAGTTACTTGTAAAAGCAATGGAAAAACTTACGAGTGTGGATGAATGCTAGGGGAAGGGTCAAGGTGGATAGTGAATACAAAGCAGTGTGAGTAAAAGCTGGAAAAAAATGACCTTAGCAATTGAATTTCTAATGAGGGAATAAATCTAACACTGTGGGGTTTGGGTTAAGGGGTAGGATGTATAGGCCAGCAATATTTGTAAGGCAGTGGAAAACAATCAAAACCCACTTTGTAACAAGAGCCTCTTTAAATTTGATTCTTATGCCAGAAGAAAAGAAGGCATTTTTGTTGGTTTTAGTTTTGGGGTTTTTTAATTTACTTTGCTGTTCTTTTTGGTTTCTTTTGATAACAAGGCTCGAAACATCTTGTGAGTACTCTTTTTACTTGTAGATACAGTTTTATTGCATGAGATGCTTTGTGACCTCTCAGCAGATTTGTCTGACTTCCTAAATATATTTAGAATATCTGATGTTAAGTGTGATACTATAAAAAGGGAATGGATTTTTTTTTTTCTTAATGGCTGAAAATAGTGTTTCTCCTTCAGTATATATACCTGTAATTTTGGCTCTTCTTTTCACAAAGCAGAAGAAAACGTAGGAATATAAATTAATTTAATGACTTTTTTTTCTCTGCAAAGTGTCTGTTGGCACTCCCAGTGGACTCCAGGATGAATTCTAGCTTTCTGAACATGTTGCTGTTCCTTGTTCTTACAGATTGATCACTTTGGATTTGATGAAAATCATACATTCCAGCAGCGGTACCTGGTAGCAGATCAGTACTGGAAGAAGGACAATGGACCAATACTATTTTACACAGGCAATGAAGGAGACATCACGTGGTTCTGCAACAATACAGTATGTGGGAAACAGATTCCTAAACTACAGTCCAACCTTTCAGTTATGGCATGCTGAAAAAGTGAGGAGGAACAAGAAAACAGTCTGGGAAGGTCATTGAAAGAGAAGTTTGTGATTATTGTTGTAGGAGGAAGAGGAAGCTGAACAAAAGCACAGAAAAAATTTAAGGGCGTTCAGGGTCCTATTTGAAGACCAAACACACCAAAGGGATACACTTTAAATTAAAATATGAAATTCCTGGAGCAGTGAAGAAAATTTCTAGAGGAAACACCATAAGGTGCCTTGACCTAAGAATTCAGAATTTTGGACCAAATTAAACTTACCCTAGTATGTTAGATTCCCCAAGTAAAATGGGACATTTTCATGTTTGGTTTTTTTTTCTCTATTAAAAAAATACATGAAGGGAGCTGTAAATCAAAGCTAGATAATTCTTGTTCTCTGCAATACTTGTGGAAGTTTTTACTTCCCTGACTGATAAAAATGCAGAATGGACTGTGTGGGTATTTTTCAGCCATTTCAAAGTCCAGTAACACGACAGGAGGTGGCATGAGCTTAGCTCAAAGCCACCAAGGGCTGCTTACATGCTTTGTGCTGTCAGCAGATGATCTCTGTCTGCCTCTTTCTGTAGCTGATGGTAACAAACTTTTATCAACAAGTAATAACAAGTTATACCTATTTATTACTTGAAAATAATTCTGTTGCAATGCTCTAGATTATTGCTTATTGCCAAACAAGTTTTGTTTTTTCTGTAGCCTAGTCTTAACTCAAATGCATGCTTTTCTCCTTTAGCCTATTATATTGCCTGTGGATTAAGCTCATGCCATAACTCATGTGTTATTTGTGTTTTCTTACTTCAGTGATACTTTAAAACCAAATTTCACTCTGTCTTTCTAGTGGCATTTTGATAGGGATATCTTTCTAATGAAAGAATTGGAATACACTAGACTGAAACTAGAGACTTTTAAACAAGTTGAATTATTTTCATGGTCTGTTTTTCTCCTACTAGGGTTTTATGTGGGATGTGGCTGAAGAGCTTGATGCTATGTTGGTATTTGCTGAGCACAGATATTATGGAGAATCTTTGCCCTTTGGGAATGAGTCTTTCAGTGTAAGTGCCATCTTTTGTCTTCCTAATAAATGCGTTCCATACAGAGATAATTCTGCGTATTTTAATTCTTGCCAGGGCAATGAGTGTTATCTTGAGTAAGATGAAACTTTTTTGTAACTATCAATTCTAGGGTAAAAAAAAAACCTAGAGATTTTTTTTTTTAGTGCTTCATGAGACACCTGCAAAGAATATTTCATTTGTTCTCAGGCACAGATTTAGACCTGTGATTTTAGCTGTAGACCTGATTTTAGCTGTAGCTGCTGCAGGGAATAGAAAGACTGTTGCTGAAAATCACTAATGCTGTCTACATCCTGCCTTCTCTCTCTCAGGATTCCAAGCACCTAAATTACTTGACATCAGAACAAGCTCTGGCAGACTTTGCAGTACTTGTGGAGTATTTAAAGACGACCATTGCAGGAGCCTGGCACAGTCCAGTCATAGCTATAGGAGGATCTTATGGAGGAATGCTTGCAGCCTGGTTTAGGATGAAGTATCCCCATGTGGTGGTTGGGTGAGTGTGCTCATCCTGCTTAAATACAGTAGGCATTTGTTACTTCGGTGCTGCAAGTATTACAGTTCTGGAAGTACCATAATTGAAGCTGGCTTGAATTTGTCAGTGCTGGGAGAAGGAATCAAGTTACTTTGAATTTGGGAAGTGGCACCTAATAAAGGCAACTGTAGGTCAGCAGGTACTGGATGGTGTATTTTGTCAGTTATCTGTTTTTTAGATTTGTGAGAACAGCATGTGAATGCTGGCTTGGCACCTAAATTTTTTTTAGGGTCTCCAGACTTCCTGGTGACTTTAGGCAGGTCTTTAATCTCTTCAATGCTCTAGTTACCTTCTTGGAAACAAGCTAGAGAATATATTTTTGTGGACTGGGGCTCTCTTCATTTGAGTTCACTCAATTCTTAGTGAGAAAGACTTAATTGACAGATAAGAATGAAAAACAATAGAGTAATCAAGTCTGAATTTCTGCTTGTATTTGCTGATATTGTTGTATTCCACAGCATTCAGACTTGTGGAATAATTTTGCAACATTATGGTTAGTTCACCTAGAGCACAGTGTCCAAGCTGAATTATAAATATTGCTTAGATAGGGCTGTGGGGAGGGTATTGACCAGAGGATGGAAATTCACTTTGCAGGAGTTCAGGATCTTTCTATGTCCCTTTGCAGAGCTCTGGCAGCCTCTGCCCCAATCTGGCAGTTTGGTGACTTGGTTCCATGTGGCACATTTTTCAGCATAGTGACCAATGATTTCAAAAAGAGTGGCACAGGCTGCTCAGAGAGCATCCGGAATTCCTGGAATGCTATTAACCACCTTTCCTCAACAGGTAAGACTTCACCAATGCTTTCTCAAAGAATAGCAATTATCAGGATTGTGTTATGACTTTCATCTGCATATGTATTGGATTTTGTGAAACTCTGCTCCTGGTACTGAAAAGTGCCAAGTGAACATAGCGCTACTTCTGAATGCCTGGTTGGTTGTATCACAGACTTCTTTCAGGCCTGGTGGGATGCAGAATCTAGGTCCAAAGATCCCTAAGGTTAGATAAGAGCAGACTTCAGAAGCTTATATTCTTTCTTGACAAAATAGGCCAGATAGTCATTACTATAAGAAAGTACGTTCTTTGCCAGCTGAAGCATTCAGGAAAACAAAAATTAGTGTAATCATTATGATTTCAGTGATAGGGACTCAGTTGGACTTGAGGATGTTGAGGATCTTTTCCAGCCAATGTGATGCTGTGATTATACAACTACCTGAAAAGAGGTTGTAGTGAGGTGCCGACTAAAACTTGATCTGCTGTGCTTGTATGTATGTGGAATAGTTTCACTAAATCAGTTAGGCTAAGTGGAAATATTTTTTAGTAGCAGCACAACTGACCTATGCATTAAAGGTACAATACACTAAGTATTGTTTTATCTATTTATTTTTATTAAAGATGCAGGTCTGCAGTGGCTTTCCAACACATTTCATTTGTGCAACCCTTTAAAAAATCTTCAGGATGCTGCTGTATTGAAAAATTGGCTGAGTGAAACGTGGGTAAATTTGGCTATGGTGAATTATCCCTATAAAGCTGACTTCTTGCAGCCTCTGCCAGCTTGGCCTATACAGGTAATTTAGAACCAATATCTTGTAAAATTGACCATTTGGTTTTACTGTAATTACAGAGGAACTAAATACTATTTATTAAATTGAATCTATTTTATAGTTTGGGAAATTGATTGAAAAATTTGGTGAATAAAACATTAAGGTGGCACTATTTTTTCTTTTTAAATTTAATAAGGAAATATAAAGTTTCAGGTTCCTCACAGTAGCATGCACCACACACATGTAATACTGCTTTTTGTGATAATCAGGATATATAATTTCATAGGCACTTTCTGGAAGTGATCTGACTGTATTTGGAAAAGAAATTAATATCCTACCAGGTATCATGTATTAATATTTAATTCCTATAGATTTAGACTTCTCCTCTCTTCATTGCAGGAAGTCTGCAAGTTCCTGAAGGATCCCAGTCTCTCTGACAAAGAGTTGATGCAGAATGTTTTCCAGGCAGTAAATTTATATTACAATTATACAGGAGAAACCTCATGCTTAGATGTGTCACAGACTGCAACAAAGAGCCTGGGCGAAATGGGTTGGTACTACCAGGTATATTCACACTAATCTTTATAAATTGCAAATCAGTGAGGGCTTTTTGGGCTAGAGCTGATGAGAATTGTCTTTTAGCTGACAATATATTGTGCTAGATGTATTGATGTTCTGATGACAGATGTGGTCACCAACCGAGTATGATTGTAGAGGTGAAGGCAGGGCAGGAAAGACAAGCAGCTTTTCCAGGAGATTTAGGTTGTGTTTTCATAATCTAGCTAATTGTTGAGTTTCAGCTCTTCATATAGAGTGGAAAATTATGTACAGCAGTCAATTGTAAATTATGTACAGCATTTAGTTGTATGAGGTTTAACAAGGCCAAGTGGCAGATCCTGTGCTGGGGTCACAACAACCCTGGGCAGGGCTGCAGGCTGGGGACAGAGAAGCTGGGAAGCTGCTCGGTGAAAAATGACCTGGAGGTGCTGGTGACAGCAGCTGAACACGAGCCAGTGTGTGCCCAGGTGGCCAAGAAGGCCAATGGCATCCTGGCCTGGATCAGCAATAGTGTGGCCAGCAGGAGCAGGGAAATTTTTGTCCCCATGAATTCAGCACTGGTGAGGTCACATTTCAAATCCTGTGTTCAGTTTTGGGCCCCTCACTGCAAGAAGGACATTGAGGGGCTGGAGCGTGTCCAGAGAAAGGCAACAGAGCTGGGGAAGGGTCTGGAGCACAACTCTGCTGAGGACTGGCTGAGGGAGCTGGGAATGTTTATTCTGGAGAAAAGGAGGAGGCTGAGGAAAGACCTTAATGCTCTCTACAGCTCCCTGAAAGGAGATTGTAGGGAGGTAGGTTTCTGTCTCTTAAGTAACAAGTAATAGAATGAGAAGAAATGGCCTCAAGCTGTACCAGGGAAGGTTTAAATTGAATATTAGGAAAAATGTCAAGCACTGAAACAGGCTGCAAAGGGAAATGGTGGAGTCCCCATCCTTGGAGTCTTTTAAAAGGCAGTATTCACTTAGGGCACACAGTTTAGTGGAGGACTTGGCAGTTTTAGGTTATGGTTGGACTCGATCTTAAAAGATCTTTTCCTACCTAAACAATTCTGTAATGGTTTGATAGTAATTACTCATCAAATGCTGTTTGAATTTTCTTTTTTAAATACTGCAGTAACAGCTATTGGATGTTCTCCTGGGAACACTTCATATTGACCTGCCCTTTCTTTCAGGCTTGCACTGAGATGGTAATGCCCTTGTGCACAGATGGTGTCCATGACATGTTTGAGCCTCAGAAATGGGACTTTGATGCACTTTCAGAAGAGTGTTACAGGATGTGGGGAGTGAGGCCTCGCCTCTCTTGGATTCTTTCAATGTATGGAGGAAAAAACATCAGTTCACACAGCAACATCATCTTCAGGTGAGCCTTGCTTCAGCTGATAGTGTAGAGTCTTCCACCAGTTTGGGTTGTCAGTGCAGAGAATCTGCCCCGAGTACGAAAGGAATCTATCTCCAGCACTCCAGCTGAATAAATGATGGGCATACTTTGTGTTCTTCTTGAGAGTAAAATGGTCAGTCTGCAGTGGCCAAAGTAGCCAACTGTTCGGTTACTGCCTGTGTGACCTTAAAAAATGAATCTGGGCTGGGATTCTGCCAAACATCCTCTTCTCTCCATGTGGATTCCATATTATCTTGTGGGCAAAATCCAGGCTTCCCATGTTGGTAAATTCCTACTTTTATGAGCCCAAAGCACTGTCACTTATACATAAAAGGGAAGTCTAAATGAGCTCTAGTTATACCACAGAATCTTGGTCACCAAAATTGCTCTGAGGGATAGCCTTGTGAGGGGGCTGGCATGACATTCCTTTTTCCCTTTGATACAGAAAAGAGAGGGAAGTAACTTTGGGAGTTTTTCTATTACTGCCAACAGCCCTTTTCTTTTAGCGGCATTTAGGCAAGTTTCAATAAACTTGTGTAAGATCCAAATACAGAGGTGTTTCTATTTTGGTAAGGAATACTGGCAATACAACAAAAGTTTGTCTGAAACACCTTTATATATGGACAAAAAGTGAAAGATGTTTCAGTATAGCACAAAAAACTAGTGTATGATGCTTGTGCTCTATTCACTTTCACTTTCCTGATTTTTAAGATTAAACTCTATCTTTAAAGGGAGGTTAATGTAGTTGTACTTCTGCTGTGAGGTGATCCAGGTGAGTGCTTTGTGTCTGTCAGGTTCTTATGTGGGAGGGAGGTGTTCCACACCCACACTGAGTCCTCAGAAGTCCTGAGTTGCTGTACCTATTGCCCACTGTGGGAAGCTCCTGGGTATATATTCCTCTGTGCTCTGGTTAAAATTGTGCAAGGCCTTTTCATAAAAACCCTGCCACTTCTACAAACCAAGCTCAGAATCAGTCTGTTTAGATGTAGTAGATAGGTGTGCGTTTTAAGAGTAGAAAGTTCTTACTTGAATTGGGGATTATTTTCTGGATTGCAGCTGTTAGTGTCAGTCTGTTTGGCTGCAAAGGCCTGTTGCTTTCCTCTTGTTTGCCTCTTGCTGTTTCTGTCCCAGCAGGATATCTACCCTGGAGTGAGAAATTCCACCCTTTTTTGGAGAACTTTTAAATAAAAATTTGTTGGTTTAACTTAGTTTCTGCAGAGTGTTGCTTATTTCCAAGGCTGCACAGCTCTGTACAGTAGAAATCTGCTTTGTAAGCAATCGACAAGCAAACAAATCTAAATAAGTGTTTAAGAATTTATGCCAGCTGAAGGAGCTGGAAATGAGAAAAGCCTGAAAGCAACCAAATGAATGTTAAAGTAGTGCTGTACACACAAAGCTTTTGGATCTCAAGCTGGGATGTTTCTCTTCAAACAAATACATTGTCAACACTGTACATTTTATATAAGAGCCTTTTATCCTCAAACACTGCAGAGTGCTTTACAAAAAACATCCCAGTGTTTACCAGGGGATGTGGCTCCCTGTGGGGAGAAAAGGACTGTGCTTCAAGTGACAGGCAACTTGCACAACAGTGTAGTGCAGGAAGGGAAAAGTACTCCATTTAAAGAGAACCACTGTAGGGTGGATTTATCCAGACGCAGCGAAATTTGGCCAGGATGCTTAAACTGCTGCTGCTGCTTCTCCCTCTGTGAGCAGTACATCACTCTGCACAGTCACACTGTGTTGTTTGTACTGTGTGGTAATAATGCAGGAAATTCCACTGCTCTTCTGGTACCTTCCTGGAGTTATGTAGTGTGTGAGTGCTTACTTAGGCTGTCGGCTGGTGGTACTTGCCTGATGGGCAGCACATCTTTATTTAAACTAGTTTGAGGAAATTGGGGGTTTCAGAACACTGTTTCCCCTTTCTCTTCCAGCCATTTTCACTCCTCTTACTAGAACATGTTGTGTACTTGGGGTGGGAAGTGACACTTCAGCACTGTTCATGCATGTGGTGGCAGAAAGCTTGTAGCAGTTGTAGTATCTCATCAGTGTACTATGGTAGTCAAAATCAGCCCAGGTTGTATCAGACAATATGAAATTTGGTATGTACAGTCTAAAAATGGGTATTTTTCAATCTCAATGAATCACATCTAGGTTGTAGGCTTCTAAGTCAGGGCACCCATATATCCAGTTCTGCACTGGCAGGGGAGAGGCAGAAAGTGAAGGCTCTGTTTTAAGAGATTCTGGTGCTCTGTGCAGAAGGGAGAATTGTGAGCATTAAAGAAGGGAATGGTGGCAAAGAAGAGAAGGTGCAACAATGGTTGAAGAGAAAAGGTGAGGAAAAAATAACAGGAATCATTTTTTCCCCACGATTGTGGAGAGTGGTCATGTTAAAGGATGCACAGACAGTGCTGCTAAGATTGTGTAAAACTGGGCAGGGCTGAGGAGACTAAAGAGAATATAGGAAAGGGAGCTGTGTGCTGTGGGACAGGCAGAACCCTATGTATGCTGTTAAGGAAGTATATGAATTAAAAACAGGACTAGCATGCTGATTTTTGCATTAGTTTTTTTCTGAAGTCCTGCTTGCCTGGCCACTGCTAGAAAGAAATGGGTGACTTTTATTCTTCCTCTTCCTTTGCTTCTTCGGTTTGTACTGGGAAATTCCTGTCCTGTGACATGGGCAACTGAGTACTCACATGCATGCTTAGTTTTAACACATAAATAATTAATTCCAGTTGGAATCATCTTAATCTGCAAAAACTGTTAAGATTTATGATTTTTGTGGTGAGCCCTCCATCCCCCCTCCCTCCAGCAAGTTTCACTTCCCAAACTGCGTCAGTGCCTCTGGTGCCATCCTTTGGCAGGAGATGTAGAAGATGCAGCCAGAAGCTCACAGAAAAGCCTGTGGCATGCTTAGTTTCCACATGACTAGGACCAAAAGATCCAAGTTCATGTGCATCATGGGTCTCTCAGCAACTCATCCCCCTGTTGCCAAGGTGCTCTGCTGATTCAGGTGACCTTTTAAATCCAATGCTTTTGGCTTATTGGGCAGCTCTCTATGCTTTTTGTTTTGAGGTTACAAAATGTTTCTCTTGTCCCAAGTCATATTTAGAATCACTGAAAATAAAGAACTACAGAGTGGGGTTAGTTGGGGTTTTTTGGCTTTTTTTCAGTTAAATATTAGTTCAGACCCCATCAGGTTTTTACTCTTGATTATTTTTTAAAAAAGCTCTTTTTTCATTTGTCATTTTTCTGTTATTGTCTGGTGCCACCATTGTGGTATTTTTCTAGCTGCGTATCTCTCAATGTCCAAGGATGTTTTAACTTTCTAGATCCTTCTAGAAATTTACCTTCCCATACCACAGCCCATCTCTGACATTTCCTTTTGTGGGCAGGTCCAGTGTTTTAAATGAGGAACAGATCTGTGTTTGTGTAGTTCCACAAGTACATGGATGTTGTTTTCTTTGTGCAGAAAGGTGGGCTGCGTGTGGGAAGAGCATTGCAGTAAAGGAAAACAAGATGTAGTAGGGGTCATTGGGTCAAGTCCAAAGCTAGAAATGAGAGATGGAAAGTTCTCTCCCCAGCTGAGCCATTGCTTGCTCCATGGACTGTTCTTTGGAGCCATATCTGTAGTGCAAGGAATTCTTTTAATTAATTTGGGGTGAGGGAGAAGGGGGAGTAAATGGCATTAAATTGTCCTGTCACAGAGGAAGAGTAATTTTAGACAGTTTAAGGGATAAAATCTTGATTTTCATATGGTTGTTATTGAAATCAGCAAACTAACAGACTATCAGAGCATTTCTTTGCAAAACCAGGTTGGCACTCGGCTGAGAAAGTAAAAGGTAGAACTTCCTGAAAATTCAGCCCTAGAGGGTGTGATTTGTTTATGGCAGATTGCAAAGAAGGAAAGTGAAGTGCTTTGATTTGGGAATTTAGACATGTTTTTTTAGAGGGAAACCTGAAACTTTTATGACAATTACAGGTGGCAGCAGATTTCTTTTCAGAGCCTTTGGCACTTTGGCACTTGTTATGGGTTATTATCTGAATTAGCAGATAATTAGTAAGAAGTGTAGCCTTGCTTAAGCTGCTGATAGCTCCGTACCTCTGTCAAAAAGGTGCCTCTTCATAGAGGGTTGGGCACAAGACATTAAGACAAGGCGGAGGTCTGTTTCTGCTGCTGCATATGCAAAACCAGTAGAAGTACTGATGTGAGCTGCAGCCTTGCTGCTGACTGCTGTGCTCATGTACCCTAATGAAGTACTCTTTCCTTATAGCAATGGTGGCCTGGATCCGTGGTCTGCAGGTGGGGTGACCCAAAATATCACCAATTCCCTCGTGGCAGTTGTGATCCCAGATGGAGCACATCACCTGGACCTGCGCAGCCGGAACCCTTTGGACCCCAAGTCTGTACAGCAAGCTCGAGCCTTGGAGATCTGCCTCATGAAGCAGTGGATTGAAGAGGCCAGGCACAGCCACTGAAGTGGTACAGCAACAGCTGTGGCCATTACACCTCTCTTGGCTTTGCTGGGAGCAGGGCCAGGCCTTATGATATGGTCATTGGAGCATTTCCCTCCTGCTTCCTCACCTGCATTGCAGGGGTCGCCACGGCCTGTGTCCGTGAGAGAGGCAGGCAGCAGATGGATGGAGAGCATTCTCAGATGATAAACTCCAGTCAAAGTGCATGGATTGAGCTGCCTGCTCTGGTTTGCTTTCCTCTTCTACGCTTCTCAAAATCTGTACTTTACCACATAGTAATGGGCTGCTCTTCTAGGCTTGCTGCCCTTCTCCTCACTGCACTGAGTGATTGTTCCACTGTTGGCTATACCAGCAGTTGGAATACATGGCAGTGTTGGTGGTGAAACTCCTGCTTCCTCCAGCGTGATTGAATTTCAGACATCCTCTGCTGGTGGAGATGATGAGGGAACCAAAATCACATCTCCACATGTTGGGTGGAGGTGTGGGGAAGGCCTGGGGAAGCTGGCTGTGCTGTTTGTAAAGAAACTAAACAGCCCTTACCTTTTGGAATCAGTGTTGGAAAGGAAATATACAACTTCTTTTTCTACCTAGTTTTCCTGTAGCTTATTAATCAGTGGATTTTTGTATTCTGTGCTGTACTGAATGGTCAGGGCTGGGCCCAGGCTCACTCCACTGATAACTGGCTGAGCATGCACAATCTGCATCAGGATTTTATTTCTTCTTTTGCTGTATGTCCTAACTTTCATCTGTCACTATCTGTGATGATGGTTACTAAAGAAAACTGTGGGTATATTTTGTGTGTGTATGTGTGTGTATCCCATACAAACACTTAGCTTTTTAAAACCAGGAAGCTTTAGAAGCTATTCTCTTGAGCAAATGTGACACTTGTGCTGGCTAGATCTTATGAAGTGACAAATAATTGGGGCTGTGCCTTGTGTGAGTTCTTCCCTCCTCCCCATTCTGTGTATTGTTCAAATTCTGCATGATCTGTTTGCTGATGGCTCTTCAATAAAAGCCTTTTTAAAAAAAATTGTTTGCTGGACAAACTATTGAAAACACAGAATGCAGCTATTCCCTTGGATCAGCCTAAAGCCTGATGCTGAGCTCACCAAGCCAGGTGCACTGGGCTTTCTGTAAGGCTTCCAAACCAGACAAACTGCCCTGATTCATGAGACAGCATATTTGACATTAATAAATGGCTGGGGCAGTCCCCTCATTTTCCAGCTTTGGCTTCATTCACACTGCAGCCCTTCTTCAGAAAGGATTCTTTGCAGTTTAAAGGACAATTCCATTTTAGAATGACTCAGGCAAGTCTTCGTGTCCCCTGACTCTTAAAATTCTATCTCTGTTGAAAAGTTTTCTCAGCTTTGATGATATGCCTGGTAGTTGAGTATTTTCCTAAGATCCCAGGTGGCCTTTTCTGTTTCCAGTCTCCTCCCATCCTCTGGGAACAAAGCAAACCCAACACTGAATTTTTCTCTTTTCTAACACTCCTGTGTATCTTCTTCCAATTGATTGTCTTTTTCCTCATCTAGTGTTAAACATGGCATTCATGTTCAGACTCTGCAATCTGAACCTGTCATGCTTCTGAGCAAGGTAATTTCTTAATGAGACTACAGAGAACAGGGCCAGACAAGAGCTACAGGGCTAAAGGAAGAGCTGTGTAGGATTTGCCTGTCCACTAAAAGGTGTTGATGATCCCCTTTTCCAATAGTTCCAGTTTTTGCTGTAAATATACTCCAGACTCTCTCTCACAGACTTTATAATATGTCCTTGATTCTTTTGAAACAAATAATATTTATTGTTTTTTAATCAATTATGTTACAGCAAAGTTTTTAGAAATACTGTTGTATCTTCTTACACGTTAATTGGTGTGTGGTAATGTCCTGGTTTACTCTAGGGCAAGGAATGAAACCTGTAAGAGTTAATATAAATTGGGGGATTGGAAATGGTTTAATTAAGCAAGCAAGATTCCGGTCCAATTGTTGCTACTGCCCACTGATTTCTCAGGGTGCTACTCCAAGTGAAAAATTTAGGATAAGCATTTCCAAGTTGTATGGATAAAGATGTGGGGACATTCATGTACTGGGCTGTGAACAGTCCAAATAAACAGCTACTATATATTATTAGTCAACTTGTGCCTCCTCTCACTCCCCTGCTAGTGAACTTACTGTCTCAGGAAACAGCTGCTGCTTTGTTTTATGGAAAACACTTTTTAGTTTCAAGCAGCATAAGTAATTTAAACTTTCATTCCTCTTTCTCTTTTCATTCCTTTCATAAGCAGAATGTTACCCTCAATAACACTTAAAACAACGTAGTTTTTAAACTCTAAGTGTTGTAAAATGACACTTAAGACTTTTTCAGAGGGGATTTGTTTGTGTTTTTTGTTTATTTGGTGGGGGTTGTTTAATAATCTTACTGTTTCATTCAGTTTCTGTCTGTGAGACTGATTCAAGTGCACTTTGGATGAGGTTCTTATTGCTTGGACCAGCTTATGAATTCTGTGACTTGTTTTTATGTTATTTCTAATTTATCTTCTTACTTTTTCCCCATCAAGCTGACTAGTTGAAACTTTAGGTCTTATTTATCTCAAACATTCAGACTTCATCTTTAAATCCATGTACACATCCCTGAAGGCTACCAAGGGACTGTCTTGTGGTTTGGCTACCTCATCTAAATGTTGATTCTCCTGTGTGTTTCATACTGGTGAGAACAAGTTGGGCCACAAAAAATGGTTGATTTATCTTTCTGGGCATATGATGATGGGCCATACTTAATCTCAGGCTTATGTAAGTCCTTGGCATGTGTCAGAAATTATTGGAATTCAAAACTGTGTGTTTCCTACTCACTGGGAAAAATGCAGACAGAAGAAGAATCAGTGTTTTCCCCAAAGCATGAATCTTAGTGGTGAACCTGCCATTTGTATGCATAAAAATGCATTAAAATAATGAAATGTTGAATTTCTGGAACTGGATTTTGTTTTGCAGGGACATGAATTTTTATCCTTTGGCAGATTCCAAGTTCTGCAAGTGACATTGTCTTGTTTGTAATTGACTCTTGAGGAACAGGAGGAAAACTGGTTACAGAAATCCTCACACATGGCAGTCAGGATGACAGATGGTGAGTCTGAACTCCTTTGGTAGTTTCTCACTTCAGAGGTTTGGCTGTGGTGAGGAGCAGGTGTATGAGCTGGTTGTTCTCTGTAGGTGACCACGTTAAATGCAATCAAGCTATCTATTATGGGAAAAGTCCATTTTCCCTTTGAAAGCTTTCCCAAGCAAACACACACTTCCCACATGTCACTAATCATGAAGGTTGTGAGGACAGATCTGTAACATCCCCATGACCTGGCAAGGGCAGGTTTTAACCAAGTAGTTAATAGGGCAGAGCTAAGGCTGCAGAGTCTTGGGAAGGAGCTAAATAGGTTCTGCAACTCATTTTGTTTGTAGGATAATTTTAATTTGGAAGATGATAAAGCATTTCATCAACAAGGGGGTGTGTAGAAAGTCCCCCCTGGAGCATGGATTCTAAATCACAGGAAAAGTGAGAAGTTTTGTCTCCCATGCTGTCTGCCCACCAAGGATGTTGCAGAAAAATGTCATTATGCTTTAAATAAGGGGATTTCTTTTTCTACCTCTGCTCTTTAAAAGGGTATTTAGCTGTTGTGAATCAAATCTCTAAGGAATCATGAGGGATCTAAAGACCTTTTTGATGTTAAAGACTGCACATAGACACTTGGATATTTTAGCTCCTTGCAGGACTAATGGAATCATTGTGCCTTTCTGGCAGTCAGGAGGATGCTATGAAACCACTAAACATCAGATGAAAGCATACAGGGGATTGTACACTCCAAGTCTCCATGTTTTGCTCTCCCCTGTTGATTCAGAACATCATTGTTATGCTGTAACTGGCATCTTAATGAATGTTACTGTAGCCTCCACATTTTGGGGGTTTTTTTGGGTTTTTTTTTCCAATAATCTAACCTCTCTGTGTTTTTAAACCAAAGCCTTGGTCTTACAAAGATGACTACAAATCTGTCTTTAAGATTGTCCCTGTTAAAAATCCTAAAATGGTTTGTTTTGGTAGTGCAGGTTAGCAGAAAATGTGCAGTGAAACAGTGGTAAAAGATATGAATGGAAGATATTTGTGGTAAATTAAAAGTGTTTAAGTACTTTTTCATTTCCCCCTTCTATTGTTAAAAAAAAAATCCAGATTTTATCTTTTAAAGATGCTGGGCATTGGGACTTCCGCTGGTCTGTGTGGACTTCTGCTCCTGTATTATTTTGATTCCTTGATTTCACAGCACTGCCTCCAGCTGAAGGAACATAAGCCTTTCTTTTTTTACCCCCCAGCCCAACTCACTTTCCCAGCAAATCTGAGACTGTTTGATCCACATGCTTCAGGGCAGTGTTCTTCTCTGTATCCTTTCAATAACACAAGAATGTTCTTCAATGAAGAAATTGCCTGACAGAACAGTTAGATTGCTGACAGCTGGTTGCATTGCTACTGTGAGCCCTGCTGAGGTAGGGACCTGCTCTGTCCTGGCTGCAGCCCCGTGGTCCTGGGGTGTGATGCAGAGACAGCAATGCCCTCAACACCCGCAGCAGGGAGCAGTGAGGATGTGCTCCTTCAGCATGGAGCACCTCACAGCTGTGCTCTCCAAAGCAGTAATAAGCTCAGCCTCAGCTGTTGCTGATCTTGCAGCTGGGTTTTGGGTGCCAGATATTCAGCAGAGGAAACTCAGCTGTGGGGGAGATTGGAGTGTAACCTGTGGCCATCTCCATATGCAACAAGGTTCTCTCCAAAGTCCTCAGAGCTGTACCCAAGTGTTTCCTCGGTGGGGAGCGAGGGTTTCCCGGGCTGGGTGGGGGCTGCCCAGCCCTCAGGGACTTTTCCCTCCGCTGGTGATTTGAACAATCTTTTGCTTCCATCCCCCAGTTTAGAAAGTAGGGGCAGTGAAACACTGAGACCGGGAATAGCAAATCCCTTCCGTTTGTCTTGTTGTTTTCTAATGTATGCGACCTCTCTGGGTGGTTTAAGCGGTTTAGGTACTTTCTATAAAAGGGATCTTTTAATGACAAAACTAATGTGATTATCTTACCAAGTGTGAGAGGCGTATTCAAGGTTTAAAGAAAATCTGTTAGAATAGCTGAATATATCTGCTTAATCCTTTCTCTAATGTGGGTGGACAATGCTCTGGGAAGCAATTGGTCTTTCTTTCTTAGAGTAAATGCCTGGTCTCCAGAGGTAGGAACTTGTTTGCAGCTTTTTATACCCTTATGCTTCACCTTCTAGAGAATACAAAGGCGCAGGAGAGAGGCAGAGAGCTTTGAGAGGCCAAGTTTTACCTCAAATAGCTGGGGGTGTAACCAATACAGGGCCAATTCCGGCAGGCGGCTGAGCACTCTCCGCTCCCTTTGACTGCCACCTGAATAGAGGGTCCTCCTTTTTGCCCTCCTGCAAAACTGCATTCCCTGCAACATGGAGAGCAAAAACTCTTTCTCCTTTTTGAGTGTGTGGTGAAGTCATCTGTGGTTACTTGGATGACAAGATCCTGTCTGGTTTTGTGCTTTGGGTGAGCAGCCCTACCCATGTGGATCCAGGGCTTTAGACCAAAGGTCCAGTTTTCCATATCAAACCCTTGGAAAGGTTTGGACCTGCTGACATATTATTGCAGGGTGATGCCTGAGCAAGTGAGGGAGGACAGTACCAAGGGGTTATGCAGTGGGATGCAGCTACAGCTGGACCTGGTCTGGTGCCAGCCTGGTGGTGTTCAGCTTTTTTGCTGTTCATAGGCCTGTACTTGTGATTCTTTGATTTGTCCATGTCCATCTCAATGCACAGATCTTAGAAACAATAGGAAATTCTGTTGTTGGGAAAGGTTAGCAAGATAGGTAGAACCCCCCACGTTGCTGAAGTATTTAACGAAGCAAGTAGAGGCTCTGGGACTCTTTAGCCCATGGATTTGGCTTTATAGCAGAGACAAACAGGTTGCATTTTCTAATTTGTTATCCGAGCATCCTCAAAACAGCACATCAGGAGGAAAAGGTTATTGAGCTATTGCCTTTCCCAGCTGAAATTAAATGAAGTCTCCTCTCACCACTCAGTAAAGCAACACAAGAAAGAGAGGTACCTCAACATCAGTGTATCGTCCTTGCGAAGAGAGACCATCAGCTATAGTTCTACATCTCATCTACCTGCCTGGACTGTGGACTTGGTGTTGGGATCTCTGTTTAGGAGAGAGACAGTGTTCAAGAATTTATTGCACCACCTAAAAATCAGTCCCAGATTGTATCAAACTGAGTATTCTGAAGGAGGGAAATGCAGTTTGTACAGCTGAGGCCTTGTCATCTCTCCCATCTCTCCCTGCTGTACAATCAGCAATCATGGTTCAGGCTGAAGAGACCTCAGGAGGTCTCTGGTCCACCCTCCTGCTCACAGCAGGGTCAGACCAAGATGCTCTGAAATCTGTGGATTCAGGAGGTCCTGAAAATTTCCAAGGACAGGGTCTGCACAGCCTCTCTGAGCATTTTGCTCATCTATCCACATGGTGCAAAGGTTTTGCAACTTGTCTGCACCCCTTGTTTAAGTCTACATGTGTTTTTATCCTCCCACCTGGCACCGTTATAAAGAACCCTATTCTGTCTTCATGGTGAGCCCTGTAGGCACTGGAGGCTTCTGTTAGGTGCCACCACAACTGTTCCTTTTCTAGGCTGAACAAGTCCATGTGCCCCATCCTCTCCTCACAGGTCAAATGCTCCAGACCCAGCCATCCACCACCAGTGGTTCTCCACTGAACTTGCTCCAGCTGACCAGTGACTTCTACCAGGGGGCCCCAAACTGGCTGCAATATTTAATTTGTGGTCACCAAGCACCAACTGGAGGGAGATGATCCCTTCACCGGATCTCCTGGCTTTGCTCCTATTCATATGGCACAGGAGGCTGTCAGTCTTTGCTGCCAGGACACAGAGCTTAGCTGGCTTTATGCCCAGTTTGATGCCCAATAGGACCTCCAAGACCTTTTCCACAGAGCTGCTCCACAGAGTGTCAGAGCCCAGCCTGCATCGCTTCAATGAGTCCTTCCTTCCCAAAGGGACAGGAGTTTGTGCTTGCTCTCATTCAATTCCATGAGGTTCTTGTCTCTTTCTTCCAGCACATCTGTCTGAATGGCCACCCTTCCTTCAATTCTTCCCTCCAACTTGGTGTCATCTGCAAAACTAAGAAATTCCAAAGAACTTGAAATCTGAGAACAACATGGCTTCTTCATTGTCTCTTTTGTAGAAGATATGCTTGGGCTAGTTTTGAAAGCACTTGTTCTCTAAAGTTTTTGCAGCTCTGAAAGGCTGACATCTTTCCTGACCACTTTCTTGTTGTCTGCATCCCTACAGCAGTTCTCTCATGGATTCTGCACTGAGATCTGACCAGCTTGCCAGGACAAGGGAGGAAAAGCTTTGGCTGCTCTGAGCTTTAGAAATTATGTTCAGTCCTCACAGCCTCTGTGCTGTGATGAAAACAGGGCTCAGTCATTTCTGAGGGACTGTGAGACAGGTTTAACAGTTAATCACTGTCCAGGCAGCTGGGATGAGGAAGAGGAGCAGTCTGGGCTGTCTCCATATGGAGGGTAAGGGATTTCTTTTGGAGGATGGTTCATAAGGTCAAACAAGTCTGAGAGAATTATACATTGCATCACCAGTGTTTCATTGCAGGTATTGTATAACCATTTTGTAAGTAGGGAATTTGGACCAGAATAAGACCAGTCAGATCTTGACTGTTTTTCTTCAGAAGGAATTATAAATGTTCAATGTTTTAATATGGTATTTCTGTCCAGATCTTGAGCGGTGCTCCAGGGCTGCTCAGCATTCCCAGGGAAGCCATCCAGTACCTCTGGGCAGATGATGAGGAGTCATCAGGAGTGATGGCAGGCACAGCTCAGTGTGTCACTATTTCCAACACTAGCTTCCCAGAGCATCCAGAGCTCTGCTTCCACACCTGCACATGCATCAGTTTGATAGGAAGCAACCCAACTTTTTGCAGTGTCTGATGTCTCTTGGTGTTCCTCCCAGCATCTCACAGATTCACGGGCTGTCCCCAGCTCCTCAGCTAAAGCAGGCTCTGGTGATGTGACCCCCATTCCTTTGGTCCAGGATAGAACGGTGGGCTCCCCTCCACGAAACACGTATCTATGTGAGCACACAGATGAAGGCAGTACTTGCAAGGCAAACGAGACTAATAAATGTCGGGGCAGCAGGAGGTGAGTGCAATCAACTGTGAGAGCCTGAGTTATAGCGGTAACCTGCTGAATTCCTGGGTCACAAAGTAATTTACAGAACAACCCCGATGTCATTCAATAATTACTCCGACAGCCCGTACCCCGGGGGGCTCAGCCTCCTGCCGCGGGTGTTATTAATACCATCAACAAGCAGCAGGATGTTGGTGTGAAGAAAAGAGCCACAACACAAGCGTGTGAACCTAAGGAGCAAATGGAAAATGGTATTAGCAGGATATTGTACCAGACCCTAAAAATTGATCTATCTTGTCCCAGCAAGTCATTCAGCGAGATACGAATGTGTCCCCTGTGGCAGTGGAAAGGGCTGATGGCAGTTTGCACCAGAAGGAGGAAGATCGGTGTGTCAATGGCTGCTCATTTGTATCTCCCAGCCTCTGCGATAGTCCCCATGGAGACTGAACGGGAGCGGGGGGAGGAGGTGGTTTCCAAGCACCCCAGAATAATTTAAATTAATATCCAGTGAACAATGTAAACCTTCCCTTTGACGTGGCGTGGGAATAGGCAGTCACAGCGCTCGGACTGGGTCAGCTGAAAGGGAAGGTAATGCTACAGCCCAGGATTTGATCAGCAGAGTAAGCCAGGGGCTCGACCTCTGCTACCTCAGTTCCTCCCTTCCCTTCCCACCCCCATCCTCCAGAACATGAAGAAATGGCAGCAAAAATACTTTTTTGTGAGTGGAGAATTCCTGGGTAGAAAGGATGTATAGGAAACCTGTGAGGGCAGCACCTTCTGCAATGTGTGTGGACCCTGGCACGTGGGTGCCAGGAGATATAAGTGCCAACAGGGTAGCAGCACTGGCACAGCTGCACTTTTAAATCATTTCACAGCACCACTTTGGGTTTTCTGAACCTTCCTCTCCCAGCTGAAGCTCTGTGTGCTTTAGGTGACTGCAAATACACAATAAGGTACTATGTGAGCAAAGCCTGAAGGGAATCAAGCCTGAAGTAACCTTAAGTTGTTTCTGAGCTGGGAAACAACAGCAGAGGGCTACTTGCTACCTTGCTTTGATCTAGTACACATGGCTACCAAACAGCCAAGCAGAGCTTGGCAGTGATTCTTTTTGTTGCTTAAAAGTACAAAATGAGTAAATCTCCACAAAATTGTGTAGCAAACAGAAGCTGGCCATGTGGAGCTGCCCAGCAGTAGGCAATACCCTGGAGTGGTGTTCTGGTGGACAAGTTCATCCTGCACTGGCATGAGAGGAGTGAACATGGCCAATTCACTGCTTTTTCAGAGCTTACGTATCCAAGCTTAGGTATCAGAGCTTATCTTATCCAGATGGCTGTGTAACTAAATCAGAATTAAGCAGAGATCCAGCAGCTGATAAATGTTCCTCTGACAAGGAGAGGTGCCCAGGAACCTGCAAAACTACCAGGCTGCAGAGAAGCCCAGCAGGCAGGCAATGCAGGGAGGGACAAACCTATAGCTGTGCGAGTGCCTCATCCCTAGAAGTGTTCAAGGTCACATTGGGTGGGGCTTTGACCAATATAGAGAAAGATGCCCCTGCCCATGGCAAGGGGAATGGACTAGATAGCCTTTAAATGTCCCTTCCAACCCAACTCATTTGATCTAAGGAAACATGCAGATGGGATTTCTGGCTGGGAACCAGGGGGAACTAGGATAGATGAGTGTGTCCTACACCCATGGGGAGCAGCCACAGCCTGAGGTTTCAGAAGCAGCTCAGCCATATTACTTGTTTCACTGGCCACAAATGGCTTCCTTCTGTGATCTTTTTCAATGTTTGACCAGTGCCCTTCAGTTTTCAGTTTTGCTTTGCTTTTATGCTGCCAGTGCCCATTGGGCAGACAGGAGGTTCACAGAGCACTGCAGGCATTGATGACAGGAGGTATGGGGGCATTCTGATATTAGTTTTAGACTCTGGGCCCTTCCTTTCATTCACAGTTTAGCAATATATTGCTGGTGACCTCCCCCCCCACCTATAACCTCTCTCCTTGACTTCTACACAGCCACTGCCAGAAGTTACTGTAATTTTGTGCCTGTGCCGCTTCTCTTGATGAGACACAGAAAAAAGGGATGAGAGATGTGTTATTCTGATGTTATCACTGTTACAGCCTAGGAACAGGATTACCAAAATACTTCTATTTCCTCTATTTCTCCTTTTGTGCTCATGCACGGATGTTGCTACTGATATTCCCTGAATTCCCCTGAAAAATAAAGAGTGTTTTATCCGTATTCCCCAAGTGCCCAATACAAATGCAAATCAGCTCTGGGCTGTTGGTTTGTTGTTTTTTTTTCCTGTCTGGCCAGCATTGCTTGGCAGGTCTTTTCTCACTTGTTTCTTTTCCTCCCTTCCCTTCAGCTGGTGTGTCCGAAGAGAGGTCCCCAGGAGGGTCAGAGACCTGCTCCATTCCCACACCTCTGCCCTCCTCTTCCTCCTCCTCCTTTGCTCAACTTGTGTCTTTATTAACCCTTTGTGCAGAAAGATCTGAAGGGCTAAAAATACACCAGGACTCACTCAAATTCCCTAAAATAGTGATCAGGTGGGCCACGCTGGTTCCAGATGAGAACATTTGAGCTCTTTACATTCCTGCTTTGTTGCTGCTCTGCACAATTCATCTCTTTCAAAGAGAGACAAAAATTGAGTTGGGCATCACAGCTATGGGGACCAAAGATCAGAGGGAGGAAGGACTCTGAAATTTCCCATCACTAAACAAGTCAGTGATTTTCAGATAATAAACTACCTAAATGAGTGACTCCCAAATCCCACAAGTGGAATTTGAACAAACAGGATTTTAATTAGTGAGGCTGGTGAGAGTAACCAGTGCTCTAAACCCTCAGGCCAAAGCAGGTACCTACTCACTTAGAAAATTCATGCACAATTTTTTAAAAGGGACAAATTCTAGACTAGGCTGCCAGGTTAAGGCCATGCCCTTTCTTCTTCTGCAGCTGGCACATTTCATCATGTGCTCAAACTTCAGTCTGATGCCAATTTTCTGTGCCCTTACTATCTCTTGCCTATTTAAAAATAAATTACTTTTAGTTGTATTTAAGGCTACAGCTGAACATATTTAGAGGTTATGTTTGATATGTACAGGATTACTACAGGGAGAAGTTAAAAATGAGACACCAGCATCAAAATTCAGCTCCAGCAAAAGGCAGCCTGCAGCTCCTGTGATCCTGAGCTAAGCATCCCTGCCAGGGGCAGCCACAGACTTGGTCAAGAGGCTCGCCTTCCTCCCATGGGTTTCAGATCAACCAAGCACTTAAATACACACTACTGGTGCATGAGTAGCTCCTGCCTACCAAAATGTTCTTGCAATGGGACTAGCCTTTAGGACACCCTTAAACCCCAGCAAAGAGTTGGTGAAGCCCACGTGGGGCTGAGGGATGCAGCTTCCTTCCCTGCTTGGGTCCACCAAGGGGTTCACGAAACCATAGATCTGCTGAGCCTGTGGGCCTGGCTCCCTGTTGTGGTGTTGAGGCCCATGGAGACCAGGAGCTGTCTGCTGGGGGTGAATGAATTTGTGTGGAAAACATGCGGGACCCAATATGTCCCCCTGCATCCCTTTTTGTTGCCAATTTCCCAACTGCCCAGTGCTGATACCCAGCAGTTTGTTCTGCCCTCAGCACTGCAGCTGAGCTTGTTCTTCAAAAACAAAAAACCACAAAAAAAACCCCAAACCAAACCCCAAAACAAAAACAAACAAACAAATAAAAAACCCAAAAAAACCCCAAAAAACAAACAAAAACCCCCCCAAAAACAAACTTCAGAGGGAAAAAAATAATTTGTATGGGTTTCCTTTTTCCTTTTTCATCTTTCCAGCTGCTATTCATTTAGCATGAAATAACCTTCCAAATCAATCCGGAAGAGATCATTTGAAACTGTTGCTGTTTTCCCATTGCTAATTGCTGGTTTGAAATCCCATTCGAATCGCCCTGAATACACAGTCCAATGTTCCTAAGCTAAGTGCCTACCAGGTATTTTTCCTGATGGGCTTTTATTTCCTTGCAAAAAACCCCCACAAACAACCAGTCCTGCATTGCCGGTTGGATTTAATGGGAGAATAGCATCTCCATAGTACATCTTGTTTCCGAAGCAGAGCAGCATTTGGCAGCAACCAACCTCTGCTGAGTTTCACAGGCCTGGCGGTGTGTTTTGGTACTGGCAGAGCCAGAAATGAAGCAGTTAATTGCCCTACTGGGAAGGAGGAAATTTCTTGTAAAAATCCAGAATCTGGTTGAACAATGTGGCCTTTTATTTTTCAGCCTTGGAATCAAGCCTGGCTGCCCTTGTAAACAAAGAAAGGAAAGAATCACTGAACCAACCCAACACATAAAAACTGACCACGTCTGTCTTTGAAGTTCCCTTTATGTTGTTTGGAAAACTTGGGATTATAGAGGTTTTCTCTTTCTCTTTTTTTTTTTTCCCCCTTTTTTTTCCCCCAAGAAAAAGAGGGATGGAAGTTAAGGGAAACTTTTTCTTAAACAGAGCAGAAGTCATTAATTAAGTATCCCATTCATCCCCGAGGTACCGGCTCATCAATCAGATTTCTTATTAGCATTCTGATGACCCGCCTGACCCCGTCTCTGCACTGTCTGCATGACGACACCGAAAAGCAGACCACACACCGAATGGAGGAGGATTATTCGACACTTTTCCTTGCTCCGGGGCGGGGGCACGGAGCTGGGAAGAGGAATGATGATGACGGATGTTGCTGTTTTGGGTTGAGGGGAGTCAGTAAGTGGCTCCTGCAGAAATAGCCCTGAGAGCCTGGAAGGGGGACATAAGAGGTGTCTGCTGTATGCACAGGGCTGCTTTGGGGCTGGCACCTATGGCTTGGTGCTGTCACAGGGTGTCTCTGCTCCCACCGTGGTCACAGGGGGCTTAAATCCCGAGGGAAGGGCAGGATTTTAGCACAGTCACCACTGTGCTCTTACTGCCAGGTAACCCCTGTCAGGAAATGATTGGGTCCTGGAAATGTGCTGGTGGCTTCTGGCTCTGTAAGTAGGCAGTGTCCTCAAGGTGGGTAAGGGTCCCACATTACCAGTCCTCCAGCATTTCTCCTTCCAAGTTATCCCAGTTACAAGTAATTAGCTGATTAAATCTGTACACAACTGCTTTTGGGCAAGTTTTTACATTAAAAAAAAAAAAAAGACAGTGCCAGAAGCAAGTTGTGAGCGTGCACATCTTGAGAGAAAATCAAATGGAAACAGCCCCTTGCTTAGAATGGGAACTTACACATATATACACATGTCAGAGTAGGCAGCCAAGGATAAACTGAAGGAGTGTTGATTTAGATTAGATATAAGAAAGAAGTTCTTTACAATGAGGGTACAGAGACACAGGTTGCCCAGAGAGGTGGTGGATGCCCCATCCTTGGAAACACTCATGGCCAGGTTTCACTCAGCTCTGAGAGATCTGATCTAGTTGTGAAGGTGTCCCTGCTCACTGCAGGGCAGTTGGACCACATGGCCTTTTTAATGGTCTCTTCCAACCCAAACTATTTGATGATTCTGTGATTTTGTGATGCCATGTCCTTGCTGGAGATGTCAGTCTTTGCTGATGGATAGGAGATGGAAAGGATGGAAGTAAAAGTGGGCAGCAGTTTCATCTGTCATGTTAAATACCAAAGCAGCACTGGGAGCAGATACCTGAACCCAGGGCTTCACCCATGCAGGTGCCTTTGGCACGAAGTTACTGGACCTCTTCGGCTCTCTGTCCCAATGGATCCTCAATTTTTGGACACCACTGTGAGGGGTGCAAGTCAACTTCTTCTGTACTGTGTTCTTAAATTAGCATTTTTCTGTGGTTTAACCTCAGCCAGCAGCTCAGCCCCACACAGCCATGCACTCATTCCCCCCACCCCTTCAGCAGCACGGGGAAGAGAACAGGAAGGGTGGAAGTGAGAAAAGCCACGGGCTGAGATAAAGACAATTTAATAGGTGAAGAAAAAGCTGCACATGCAAGCAGAGCAAAAGAAGGAATTCATTCCCCACTTCCTATTGGCCGGCAAGTGTGCAGCCATTCCCAGAGGAAAGCAAATAGTGATGACTTGGAAACTTCCTTAAACAGAGCCATCACTCTGAACATCCCAGGCAGCCCCTGTGGCCCCAGGTGCCCAACTTTGACTAATGTTACAGAGACATAACCATCCCCTCCTTGGCAAGCAACTGTGGACCAAGGCCAGCAGGATCAATGGGGGCAAAGATAAGGGCAAGCCAGATATCAGATACCAGTCAGTATGGCTGGAAACCATTTCCCAGGGCTACCAACACAGATGTATCTTCCATGTGCTCAGAAAGGGATCTGTGTAGCCCAGACACTTTAAAAAAGGCTACATTTTTTTCTTGGTGATAGGAAGAGTGCCTCGACAGACAGCTCTCGATGATGGTGCCTGACCCAGAGCATCCTCCCAAAGCTGCTTCTGGTCTCAGTGCCCTAAAGCATGACACCTTGTTGGGTTATTGCTGGACCTTCCTACACAGCCCTTCATGTCATGGAGCAAATCATGGATGCTGGGCATCAGACTGTGAGGCTCATCTCTCATCTCCATCACAGCTGATTACTGGCGTGTATTCTGCAGCTGGGAAACACAGAAAGGAATTAAACCCATCATTTAGTGAAAAGTTAAGGGGGTGGTTTAGGTATTGACAATGAAGTCTTCTTTTCATGGCCCTTGTTTGTTGCTGTTGAGCAGCTAGCAGAGTAATGAATGCATCAGTTCTCAGTGGCAAGAATGTTTTGATTTCATCACATATATAGAGTTCTCAAAAGTCACCCAGATTGGTCAGTCAGAAGCCTTCCTCCAGGCTTGATTGGCCAGGCCTGCACTGCCCAAGTTCTGGGACACTGTTCCAACAACATCCAAACTTTATCTTTATTTATAAAACACAAGAAAATTTCTCATGGGAAAAACCTGTGCTAACCACACTTGTTAACCACAGCAGTGCTTGATCTAGTTCCTTCCTAAAGTATCAGGTGGGAAGAGACGTCTATGTGGAAGATCAAAAAATGCTGTCACAGAAACACAAAAAACAGAATTGTGAGGAAGAAAGCTCAAACCCCTTCCATCTCTATCTGCAGCAAGCAAGGTGGTGAGTTCAACTGGGTACCAGTTTGGTGGCTGCTGTTCTGGTGCTGGACCATTTGACACAGCAATAATCTATTGTTTGCAAAGATGACATAAATTAAATTCCATGGAAAAAAATTTAAACAGGATTTCTGGTGCCAGCAGCTCCTCTTATCGCTCTGTAGCCTGTTCACATTCCCTGGTAGATAATCACCATGACTAACATTTATCTGACACAGCCAATTTTGCCACCAAAATCTGTTTTCTGACCTTAGCTGACTATTCACACACATGACAGCTCCCCCCACCATAGCATAAATGATAACAAAGCTCTCCTAGGAAATAGATGGGTTTTGTGGGCATGGCAAAATCAAAATAAGATGTAATGAGTGCTCCAGAGAGCTGGAAGGAGGGGCTGGGCTCCTTTTATTTCTTTAACCTAGTGGTAGTTTCCTTCATCTGACTTGTTTATTTTCCTGTTGTAAGTTCAGATACAGAAGACTTGTGCAGTTAGATGGCCATGCTGGAGAATGAGCTGCCTGCCATACTCTTCATGCCAACTTGACTTCTGGGCTTCCTTCCTATGTGCTTTTCTGTATTTCCAAGAGGTCTGTAAGGTAGGAAAAGCTGATACAAGAAGCTGGCAATGCAGTGAAGGGCCCTGGAGATTTTATCAGAGTTCAAGTGAACCTGTCAAGACTGAAAAAGGACAGGTTTATCTTTTAGGTCTCTTAGGCCATGTCTTAGCTCTGCAGTGGTCCAGACCTACTGGTCCCCACCTGAAGATCAGAGATGAAGGCTCCAGGCTGCAGAGATAGCTCAAAGATGGTATCTTGCACAAAAAATATCACCAGATGTACTCCAAACAGGTCTAAAAATAACTTCCTCTGGGCAAAATTGAGTAGACAGGGTTTATATTTCCATACCTTCATGTCTGGCTCTTTGTGAGTGTGTCAGGCTCAGAACTGGCTTGAGTCATTGGCAAAAATGCCCACCTTGTCTGTGTCTGAGGATGTAGTCTGAATCCTCTCATCCCTCAAGGTTTTCCAGTGGATTCTCTTCTTCCTCTTTGTGATGCCACCAGAAGACTGAATTTTGGCAGTATTGGTGAGTCTCCCCACCCAAGCTGAATGGCTGCTCCTTATTCCCATTCAGATCATTCTTAAAAGTCCCTTTCATAGGCCCACAAGAAATAATCAAAAGTTTTTTGGAAGATAATGCCTTTCCACACTTTCATTTTCCTGGGCCTCCAGCCATATGAACAAGGTTTATCACATCTGGCAACTATTTGTTGTAGCAGCTGTACATTCTTGTCATGAGGCTAATTATGGATATTAGATATATTAGTAGACTTGCTAAGCCCAGGAACAGGAATAAGAGGGATTAGATGACTTGGAGATTTTGGAGAAAGAGATGCTCTGTGTTTTTTGCCTTTCCAGCTTTGGTCCCAATCTAGTTTAAACCTTCAATGAACAAAAGCAGTTACTGGATGGGAGCTTCCCTTCTCAAAAAGGAGCATGGTGACCTCTGAGTTTCTAAAACACATTTTCAGGGTATTTTGGGCAACTGCCTGCACTGGTTTGACACTTGTAGCTCCAATGGATGTTGGTACAAGTTGGCAGGTGCCCTGAGTTCTTCAGATCTGGTTGAGATTAATTTGATTAGGTTGATTATGGGGCCCTTTCCAAGGTCAGCAAGAAAACAAGGTCAGTAGCATCACTGCAATAGGGCAGAGAAGTTAATCTGGAGCTGCCTGTTTCTCCCCATGAATAAGAGATTAGGAGTGAGACCATGTAGGGTCCTCTCTGACAACCACAATCAATGGCTTTTGGGTATTTCTTGTTTGGTTGTCAGTGTCTGTTTTTGGCAATCTGCTGGGCAGTGTGGTGTGGTCCTTATGAGGTCCTTGCTGATCACATCACGGCTGTGGGGATGGCTGTGGAGGGTGGGCAGCAAACAAACCCTCCATCCAACCAACCCTCTCCCAGCTGGAGAGCTGGGAAAGGAGAGCCTTAACACAGGAAAAGGGCAAAGCTGGAACCTGGGGATGGAGGCCCAAGCCATGGAGCATGGTGCTGCCAGAGCCCATCCCAGATGGACTCCACAGCCCCCAGCACGCCTGGCGGTCTGGACACGCCAAGCAGGAGCAGCACGTTCCCACCGCCGGGCGCGCCGCGATATGACGGCGTGCCAAAGGATCTTTAGGAGCTGAGGGGGGAATATCCTGGCATAGAATTTAAAATGTGCTCTAACCTTTTCTGCAAACTGAAAGCAAGAAAAATGCTCATAAAACTAGTCTTTGTGCACAGAAAGAAGTCCGTTTTTATACTGTTGCTAAGTTCCTTATTGTTTTCTGGCTGTTTTTTGTGTTTCTGTGGCAGCCTTTTCTGTGGGCCTCTTTCAGTGACTTAGCTATATTGGCCTGCAGATAATTAGATCAGTGCTATCATTTTCACTGTCCTTTTTCCTCTGGAGCTATTTGCATGATAATGGCAGTTTGTGCGACTCTCTCCCTCCGTCTCCCTCTCTCTTTTAACCAGACACCATTTCTAAACATGAAATAATTCAGGGAACAATCTGTGAGTGGCTCTGTTAAGAAAAGACTGAAAACATCTGGTTAAAAAAACATTTCTGGTAACCAAGAATCCGACGTTTATGTTAGCTATAGCTTTAAAAAAAAAGTCTTTTCTTAAAAGCATTTTTAGTCTATACTTTAGTCTATATACAGTATTGGCTGCATGCAAAGCTGCTAGCCATGGTATACTCTGGGTATATATGTGTACACATTGGTTTATTACACATTTATCGAGGCAATTTATAGACAAATAAAATATTAGGATCAAAACTCTTAACTGATCCTATGACAGGTACCATTTAAAAGGCAGCTGTGCCCCACAAACTGATTTTGAACCCCTCCTGCTGCGAACAAAATCTTTCATTCCACAAGATATGCCAAATCTAGGCATGAGGGCAAACCCATTGAAACACAGAGCTTGGCCTGTGTGACTGTCACTGGTGGTGTGTGATTTAGGGTCTGGGGCTTCCCATGGGGGAACATATCATGGCCAGGGTTGGGCCAAGGAAGCTCTTTGTGCAGGAGCAGAGTCTCCTGCCATGCCCAGGTCCTGCAGACCAGAGGCCATCTCAGCCTCCAGGCTGTGCCACTGAGAAGATTATTTTTGCTGTAAGAAAAGGGTCTTGGGACCAATTCCTGCTCCTGATGAGATTAAACTCCCTGCAGACATACCTCAGCAAGGGAGAAAACAAATAGTGAAAAAAAGGAAAGAGTTAGTAAAATTGGTATCTGAAATTCAGATGAAATTAATTTAGGATTTTGATTTCCCTACAGCAGCTCAGGCAAGGAACATCACCTGTCCTACACTTGATAATTTTGCACATGGATCATGATGTCACCCTGGCAAAAGCATATTCCTGGTCTGACTCTGGATCTTGGAGGGCTCCTCAGAGCAACCCAGTGCTGCAGTGGATGGGTGGCAAATCTGGGAATAGAAAATTGTATTTGCCTGTTCAGTTAAGCTTATTAAAAATGGCTTGAAATTTCCTTATAGGCAATTAAAATTTCCACAATTTTATTTCTTTTTATGAGAAAAAGATTCTTTTAAAAAACCCAGGGTTTAACCAGTTTAACTTTATTTTAATTAATTAATTAATTTTATTTAAATACTGCTACATGTTGCTGAACAATATTTTTACGGATGAACCTGTGCTACAAATATCTCATAACAACTGTAACACACCAGAAGAAAATTCTCTTTAGGTAAATAACTGTGAGGACTGGGCTCTGTTGTTGTCTGCCTTGGGGCCATACATAGAAACATAGAATGGTTTCAGTTGGAAGAGACCTTAAAGATAATTTAATTCCAAACCTCTGCCACGTGCAGGGACACCTTCCATTAGACCAGACTGCTCAGGGCCTCATACAACCTGGCTTTGAACACTTCCAGGGTTGGGACATCCACAGCTTCTCTGGGCAATTTGTTCCAGAGCCTCACCACCCTCACAGTAAAGATTTTTTTTCTTATGTCTAATCCAAACCTACCCTCTTTCAGTTTAAAGCCATTCCCTCTTCTCCTGTCACTCCATGCCCTTGTGGAAAGTCCCTCTCCAGCTCCCTTGTAGCTACTTTAGGTACTGGAATGTGCAGTAAAGTCTCCCCAGAGCCTTCTCCTCTCCAGGCTGATCCATCAGCTGAGCTGCGCCAGGTTCATTTGAGAGATATAAAGGAATAAGAAGAGTTGTGACAGCACTGCTGTGGTCACAGGTACCTGAAAGTCACCTCCAAGTCAGCATGGCTAAAGCATCATTTGAGAGCTGCCCAGAGTGGGAGAGAGTGCTGATCCCAGGCCCTGGGAGAGCTGGAAAGACAAGCAGAGTTCAGCTCATGCCTACATGGAGAAAAGATGCCACAAATCATATGAAGATTTTGGCATGGGGTTTCCTGGCTCAGGAATATTGATTATTCACAAGCAGAGGGCAGAGATAGGGAATGGCTTACCAGAGCCATGGGAATTGCAGATGCTCAGCAATTCTGAAAATTAGATCCATTGACTGGAGTTATTTATCGCTTAATGAAATTCAGTGGAAATGGCTTCAATGGAAATTGGACCAGGTCCTTACTTCAGAGCATAAACAGTGAAAGAAAAGACTTCTTTCTGAAACACTGTTGCCCAGCTGTGTATGACCATGATCACACACCAGACAGCACCTGGCCCTGCTGTGCTCTCCCCTGTGATATGGATGGTGCATGGCCACACCTCTGAGGAACACCCAACACCTTTGGTCTCAGTGGCCATTCTGAGATACATGAAGGCTATTTTGCAGTATTTGCTAAATCCTCACTATTTGCATCAGGTAAGGTTTGAGGAGCTCTTGCTCCCCTCAAAGCTGTGCAGCTCCTTCTCAAAGCCATGCAGCACCTCCTCAAAGCCTGTCAGGAACCAGGAGATCAAACAAACTGGTTCCTGACAAGCAAAAAAACATTAGAGGGAATGTAGTTTGCAGCAAACAAGACAGTGCTTGACATGACTTGCTGTTTGATTGCATTTTGGGTTTTATTTCCACCCAGCAAATCTCCTCCAAGCAGCACCCTCCACTACTAGAGAAAATAAAGGAAGGGGTTTGATCCCAACTCCCGCACATTTACTTTCAGAAATGTCTCTGAGTGAAGATGAAACACTGAAAATTTCAAGGAATACACAAGAACTGAGGGGACAATAAAAAAGAAAAAAATATTCTCAATATTTTGAAAAGTGGTTTATTTTCTTATCATTTTTATGTATCTGTAAATGTTTTCTCAATGTATATGACTAGCAGTAGCCAAGTGCCGGATTATGAGCAGGACTTAATGAAACAAAATTACGATTTCAACCCCCAAAACTCTTCCCAGAAGATGCAAGGGGTATTTTTTGCATAGCTCTTGCAATGGTGACAGAGAGTCACCAGCACGAGAGGTGGCTTATCAACTTATCAAATGCACTATTTTTTTGGCAGACAAGTTCATGTTTTTGCAAATTTTGTGGGATTTTGATCTACTCCAGGTAATTTATAACCAAACTTTAAATAATTATGGACAATTTATGTGGAAGACTGATATATTTCAGCTAATTTCAGTATTCTTCTGAATGCTCCATGTTTTCAGAGAGTATGAAAAAATCTTTAAGTCACTGAAGGCAACTTCCGTGAAGAACTGAAAGCCTGCTGCCATCACCTTATACATTATATATAAGATATGAACAAAAATCGCAGTAGTATGAAGAAGATGATCGTTTCTCCAGTCAGGAAGTTTATGTAAAGAAAAAATAGCTACAATGTGAAATGTGAAAGCAACACGAAGTTTTTTAAGCTGGTGCTGAGGTTGCTTTTCAGATGACCTGCCCTAGGAATTAGATTTGGACATGGTCCCTTCCCCATTGCATGTTCTGATCTTCTTGTCCTTAAGCTTCCAGTCTACTTTCACACAGATAGATTCTCTTCACAATATTTAATGTATGAAGTACATAAAAGAGCTGTGGAACAGTATTTACAACTGTCCACATGAAGGAGAGTGAGATGACTCTAATGGAAGAGCTGATTCACTGCTCCAGGTTTACACTGAAATTTCCTCATTGAAATCAGAAATTACACTCTTCTTAAACCAAGAGTTGAGTCAGGCTCAGCTGAAAGATGGACTCTCATATTCATTTGGGAGATTAAATGTAGTCCCCCATGTGTGCCTATTTTTCAGCTGAGTCCTGCATACCTCACATGGGTAAAACAACCACTGCCTTATGAGCAACATGATCCCAGAACTCGGCACTGAAGGACGGGACTGCATAGCCCCCCCACAATTTTAGAAAATATTGGCAAACTGGAAATCAAGTATCTCCCTAATGACTTTAAAATGAACTCAGCCCCAGTGGAAACTTTGCCTAAATAAATTTGATGGGATGAGGGATCTACATACAAACTTTAAATCTACCTTAAGGGGACTAAATTTGGCTTAAGTGGAATATGCCTTTCATATTTTCTGATTTTATTGAGTATTTTATTGCAATTCTTCTTTCTTTGTAAGTGGGAAAGCAAATCAGTATGTTTTAAAATTGTTCACACTGTTGTGAGCATAAACTTCCTGAAGATTTTAGCCTGTTTGCAAGAGATTGAGTAAAATAAAGATTTTTTTTTTTTTAGGTCAACATTTTCTTCTGGCAGACTGAGCCTGAAGTGCACTTTATTTCCCTTTAATTTAACAGCTCCAGCAGCTTTTCCAGTTAAATCGACTGTTCATTATTGAGCCCATTTATGAAGGGCTGTGCAGTGCAGTTTAATGAATCCCTGGCACAAAGCTCCCTTTCAGTGTAGGGAAAGAATAGCAGCCTATTTAGGTCCTGTAGGGCTGTATGTCAAAGGCTGCCTATAATACTTGTCAGGGAAGGGCAGAAATTCCCACTGATATAAGAATGTGCAAGAAATCAACTTTCACAACCAACTCGCCGATTAAGACGCGATCAGGAAATGAGTCTGTAGGTTGGGAGCAGTGACACCTGTTTGGGCAGCCAGATTTTCCCATAACTTGATAACCATATGGGCCATACAACCAGGAAGGAAAAAAAAGTCCTCCCTCCCCTGTTGTAGAGATTTTCTTACTTTCACGCTGCCTTCCTGATGCCATGATGAAAGGAAAATGGGTGCTGGGAATTGTGAGGGCTGGGCTCCGTGCTTGATTTGGATTGCCTTCCCTAGGGGAAGGTTTTGCTAGTGATCATGGAATCATGGACCAGTTTGGGTTGGAAGGGACTGTAAAGATCATCTGGTTCCAACCTCCCTGCAGTGTGCAGGGCATCTTCAAGTAGACCAGGTTGCTCAAAGCCCCATCCAGCCTGGCCTTGAACACTTCCAGGGATGGGGAATCAGCCACCTCTCTGGGCAACCTGTGCCAGTGTTTCACCACTCTCATCATAAAACATTTCTTCCTTACATCAGCCTGAATCTACTTCCTTTTAGTGATGAGGCACAATGTGAAATGGTTCCTTCAGGCTGAATCCCAGTGGGATCCTGCCCCTGCATGGCAGAGGGTTTACCCTGGGGCTGGACACTGAGATGGGTGGCCCCATGAGCATCAGGAGGACAGAGAGAGTTTCTGCAACTAGCTCCAGTGAGGAGCTGCTTCACCTCAGTGCCGGCACTGTAATGTGGCCCTCGACCATGCAAGGCTTCCTTGCTTGTGGAAACTGCTCTCTCCTTTCTGTACTGCTTGATCTGCAAGGATAAAGAACTGTTCTTCTTGTAAAGGGCTTGATCATGTGGGCATGAGCTCAATCTATGGCCAGTGCAAAGCATTAGCGATCACAGCATATCCCTACTCCTTTTGATTCTCACGGTGACTGTGCTGTGGTTCCCTAAAAAAGCCAAGCTTGAAGCCAAGGGCATTGCTCTCAGAAGTCCTGGCTTAATCCACAGAGGTGGTTGAGATGCTGCTGTCTATAATGAGCAAGAAAATTAACAAAACCAGATAAATTTCCTACACAAAAGTTGGCAAGAAAACAGCAGTAGAACCCCTGGAGCCCCTTAGTGAGCACTGAGTGCTCTCCTGTGGGACGAAGGTTTGGTGTGGTGGAAGCAATTCTGCAGCCACTTCATTCACCTCAGTCTGATGTGGGGGAAGTGGAGAGAAAAGGACATCTGGTCCAAAATTTTGCCTGGAGTTGGGGCTATTTTGTGGGTCTAATCCCAGGGCTTCCTGCACATTAGACCCTGCTAGTGAGCTGAGGTGGACAGCTGGTCCTGAGAGTCACCCTGATAGGGCTGAGCATCAGCACCCTGCAAGAGCACAGGCAGAACACAAGCAGGCTCATATAGCTGCTGGAAAGAGAGATGTTTTGCAGGAATAACCAAACTGCTATTTCCTTGGAAAAAAATTAAGTTTCTTTACAAGTTGTTGACATCATGTGGCTTAGCAAATTTCCCTCCAGGCATTGCCCAACTTGGGGTAATCAGCTCTGCCTGAGAGAACACGGAGAATAAGCATGTTTAATGCAATTATGAAGGCTTTCTAAATCTCTAGATCTGGTTGAGAATATGTAAATTCGGCTGCTTAGCACAACTGAATGCAAACTTTCTTTTGCATGCCTGACAATTGTTTTAATACTCTCCAAGTTTTAGGAGGTAATAAAGTCTCCCGCTAAACCGTAGCTGAGCTCTCAAAGCTGTTTAATTGAATGAATTCAGCCTTACAGAAGAGAAGCTGGGGCTTTCAGCTCTTTTTTATCTGAGCCACCGGATATTTAGCCACTCTGCATATAATACCACCCAGACTCATTAACAAACCCTTTAGATAGGCTATGGAATATTGCTGCTACAATGCTGAAGTGGTACTAATGTGAGGACAACTTTGTTGCCACTCTATTTGAATAATTTCGTGTTGCTCAGGGAAGAAAGTCCCAGACTGTCCATACGTCCAGTGGATGGTAGTGACCCCTGTTTTCTAGACCCCTGTGCAGTTTGAAGTGGCCTCACAGTGGACGCAAAATTATCTAGTGGAGCAGACAGGGGATATATATATGTTGTTCTTTACATTACCCCATCAATAAGGGAGCTTGGAGCAGGCTGCAAAGCTTGACAGGACTTGACACGGCCTGAGGGCAACAGCTTGGGTCGCTAATCCCTGTCAGTTGTATTTGAGTTAAGTAGTTTAAATCACCTTCCATGTAGACATACTCATTCTGACATGGAGACATACATAAACTTACCGCAGCCCTCTGCCTACTAGGTTTTTTTTTTGCTTCAGTTACACAGTTGCACTCGGAGCAAGTCTCCAAATAAGGGACTCTGGGAGACTCCAGCTGAGCAAGTTTTGCAAAGGAGACCCGGGCCAGATGTGCCAGCACCAGAGCCAAGGCTGTGCCTGGGACCACGAGGCTGTGCCTGCTGCTGGGACCCTGCTGAGACTGGCTGACATGCTGGTGAGAGATCAAGAAAAACAGCATATTTGTTTTGTAGAGCATATTGAGCCTTCTTTTCCTCTCGTGAAATATGTGTGTTTTTCTCTTTTCTCCTTGCAATACTTGCTTTGCATTCAACAAGTGTTTCAAACCACAGTGAGGTGAATTTGGCTGGTTTTTCCATTTCACCCCTAATTACAGTCCTAGGAGTCTGCTTCACCTTACCTCTAGAGAGTTGTGCTTTCTGGTTTTTTTTTTCTTCCTATACAAAACTCCTGCATTTCTAATGAATTGATGCAGACGACGAATACCCACTTTATTTCATTCAAAATTGATCTTCACTCAAATTTGGGCATATAGAATCACTGAACATAAATATGGTGTTGGGTTGAGCGTTGTTCTGCATCAGTGTAAGAGTTTTCTGAAGGAAAATTAAAATACCTTTTCCCCACAGAAAAGACAAGATAGTTCCTTCAGGGGCTGTTACCAGTACTTTAAGTAGCCACTTCACTAATTTTTCTTCCTTCTGTAGGGAAGATTTATACCGCTGCTTCACTAAATCCATGCAAGACCATAAGCAAAGTGGTCTAGTGGAAGGTGTCCCTGCCCACTGTAGGGGAATTGGAATAGATGATCTTCAAAGTTCCTTCCAATTCAAACTATTCCATGATTCTGTGACTTAACACACCCCAGTAATTTGAAATCTCTCCTGGATCACATCTCTGGATTTCCTTAGGACTTGACTAGGAAGAGCGAATGTGCTATGCAATGTGAATAGCAATGAGCTTGGAAAAAAGCATCCTTTACAAATCAATTTAAGTGTGTGTATCCTGGCGGCTGTCAGAGCAGGAGCATCTCCCCGTGCCCCTGCACCCAGAGCCGTGCAAACGCCGGGCCTGACCCCACACACAGGAACATGTTTTCTGCCAGCAGAGCAGCCGCAGGAGGGAGGACAAGACTGATGGGGTCTGCAGGATGCTGTGCACGTGCTCCGAGGTGACTGTGCGTGTTTGGTCGGAGGATGCCTGTGTTACCTGGTCCCGAGGTACTGTCCCGGAGTGCGTGCGTACACCTGTCCCAAGGGGTGTGTATCTGTCCCAGGGGGTGTGTGTCCAAGTCCCGGGGGTGATGCTCGTCCCGCCCCGCCGCTGCCGATGTTCCCGCCGGGTCGGTGGGTGGGTGGGTGCAGCCAGCCCGGCCCCCGGGCTCCCGGCAGGGAGGCGGGGAGGGCCGGGGCCAGCCCCGCTCTGATCCCTCCTCCTCCTCCTTCCCCGCCCGCCGCCTTTTCCCTGCTGCCGCCGCCGTCACCGCCGCCCGCCCGGCGCATCCCACCGGAGCCCGTCGGAACTCGGGGCGGCGGCGTTCACCGCCGGCCATGGCCGTGCCCGCCGCGCTGCTCAGCCCCCACCACCTCCTGTCCTTCTGCTTCCCCGCCGCCGGCGGGCTCCTGGGCTATGCCGACCTGGAGAAGGGCTACGAGGGCGGCGGTGGCGGCGATGCGGGGGACTTTCGAGAAGCCACCCGGGACCTGCTGAGCTTCATCGACTCGGCTTCCAGCAACATCAAGCTGGCGCTGGACCGGCCGGTGAAGTCTCGGCGGAAGGTGAACCATCGGAAGTACCTGCAGAAGCAGATCAAGCGCTGCACCGGCATCATCGCCGCCGCCCCGCCGCCGCCGCCTCCCGCCGCCTGCCCGCCCGCCGCCTGCCCCGCCCGGCCCCCTCCTCGCCGGGAGCCCGCGCAGGCGGCCGGCAGCAGCCTCCAGAGCAAGAGCCTGGCCGCCCTCTTCGGCTCCCTGCAGCGGGGCCGGGGCGCGGCGAGCGGCGCCGAGGCGAAGGCGGGCGGCGGCGGCGCGGGCGGCGGGGAGAGGGCGGCGGGCGGCCCGCGGAAGGTGCCGCTGCGAGACCGCAACCTGCCGCCCTCCTTCTTCACGGAGCCGGCCTTGCCCGGCCCCGCCGCCCGCGGGCCGCCCGCCAAGGAGCCGGAGAAGGGCGGCGGGGGCGCGGAGGCGACCGAGTTCTTCGAGCTGCTGTGCCCCGACTACGGCGCGCTGCTGCCCGAGCACTCCGCCCCGACCGACGCTTTCGGCGGCCGCCTGCCCGCCGAGCTGGGGCTGGAGCACGGGCTGTACGAGCTGCCGCTGCCCGCCGGGCCGCACCCGCTGCTGGGCGGGCTGCTGTACCCCGAGGCGCCCTGGAGCCCGGCCGCGCCCTGCAGCCCGCCCCGGAAGGCGCCGCCCGAGCCGCTGCGCCCGCTGTACCCCGGCGGCGCCGAGCCCGTGCCCGGCGGCGGCAGCGAGGAGCCCGGCGGGCACCTGCCCGCGGGCTTCGCCCCCTTCTTCCCCGAGTGCCCGCTGCCCCCGCCGCAGCCGCCCTACGACTACGGCGGCGGGTACCACCGCGGGGGCTACCCCGGGCTGTAGGGCGGCCGGGGCTCGGGGCCGCCGGCACGGCGAGGCGGGGAGCGGAGCCCGGAGCCCGGAGCCCGGAGCGCTCCGCGGGGGCGGGCGGACGCTGGGGCGGCGCGGGGGCCGCACGGGGCTCCGCGCACCCCGCTGCGTGTGAGAGCCCCGCAGCCGAGCCCGCGGGCCCCGCAGGATTCACCCGTGTGCACTGCCAGCCTCCTCCTCCTGCGGTTTGGGCGACGCTGCAAATAAAATGTGAAACTTTGGGTTTCTTCAGGTGTTTCTGTAGCGGCCGGTGCCCCCCCTTCATCCTCCTTCCTTAGGGGCCAGGGCTTGGCTGGCTGTAGGCAGACGCCTTGCTGTACCTGTAGGCGACGTGGGGAACAGGCGCTGCGCTCCTTCGAGGCCGCGGGGACCACTCGTCAATGATTTCAGTCTAAACCTAAAGCTCATGTCAGCACTTGACAGTTAAACATTTTTCCCAGGCTCACGTTTGTCACAAGTGCTGGCAGGTGTTCAGCTGAGGACACAAAGGCAAGAAAGTGAAGCAAAGTTAAAAATGCTGCTACCAAACTGGAGAGTCCTGACATTTTAACAGCATCTTGCAGGATCTTGCAAACGGCAATTTACAGCAATTCCTAAGTTAATTGAAGGTGTAAGTTCGGGACAAAAATGTACTGTAGCCACTGTGGCCATCTGATTCCTACAGACTGTTGGATTTCTTCCAGGAATGTGTCAAAGCTCAGAAAGCAATGCGGCTCAGTCTCATTGTGTACAGGAGATTATTTGATAATCATTTAAGTTATGTAAAAGAGTCTATGATAGGTCCTATAAAAATAAAGCAACACAATAGATCCGAGATCTGTGGTTGTTACTGCTGTTGAGACGCGGCGTTCAGGGGGCTTTCACTGTGCCTCCATCCTCTGTAATGGTTTCTTGGCAGGAGTTAAGACAGGCAGTGGGTTTTGTCTGTTCTAAATCTTTTGAAATGCTGTATTTTATCCACAGCGAGCCGTGCTTGTTTTGCCTTCATTTGTACCGGCTGTTTCTGTAACTTAGTAGAAAGAAAGGAGCAATAATACGCTACAAAATCAAGGGATGAAAATTGTTACAGTTATGAAAACAGATCAAAATACTCGGAGGTTTCCTATTGAGATGCAAGTTTTCAAAGGCAATCCCGCAGTCTGGCTCCCTGCCAGCCCCAAGTGGATTGTTTGTTTTTGAAACAGGATCCACATATGGATCAGCGTGGGGCTTTACCCTTGGTGGTGACCAATCCTTGTGCCTTCTGTCTTTTAGAAGATAATGTGAGAGGTAAAGCAATTTTCTTCATTCTTCAACCCAGATTTAACTTTTAAGAGGTTTGGGGTCAACGTGTTGGGAAGTGTGGAGAGGTGAAGCAAAATCTTTTGGAAATAAACTGAGATGATTTGTTTTGGCAAATGTTTTAATTTTACTTTTAAAAGCAAGAGCTGTAACTGCTGCCGCCTTTTTCCTCCCCAAAAGCTGCCCAACATCTCCACAAGCTACATGGAAAGGAACCACCATGGATGAACGTCCACAACACTCCAGCGTCTGATAGGTGAGTGCTGTTGAGGAAATGCACTTTTCAAGAACAATTTTGCAGCAGTTTATTTCACTCAGCTTCTCAAGAGCGTGTATGAGGATCAATGGGCAGCCTGTCCAGCCAAGGTAGCTACAAATTGGGTTAATCCTGCTCTGCTGCTGGTTTTGATGATGGGACAATGTCCTGCTCTGTCCTGCCTTCTTCACTTTGGCAAACCTCCCAGTCTGCATTCGTGAGCTGCACACTGCCAGCTCCCAGCAGAGCTTGCATCTAACTGCATCTGGGACTACCTAGGCAAGGCCAGCTGGGGGATTATTTCAGGTGGAGATGCACTGTATTATTTGTTTGTTTGTTTAGCTCCTTCTTGAAGCATGTGAATTTGCAGCACATTTTGGCAAATTCTCAGAATATTTCAGCTTGATGGTGCTGTGCTAATAATCTCGGTGCCCAGTTTTCTCACCTGAGCTGTGCACCCGAGATTTGTGCTTTCAGGCCAGGCAAATGATGGGAGAGCTGATAATGCAGTGGTCTCTGCTAAGGAGCAAACCCACTTTTTTTAGCATTTTTTTATCTCATGAGCTCAGTAGACAAATATGTGTTAAATGGGCATCTAATCCTGAAGACCTTATAGCCTATCCTGTCATCTGTCTCACAGGTGTCAGTGAGATTTTGCTCAGAAAAAGTAAAAAAGAGGTTTTTCAGGAATTGATTCTGGCATAGACATTGCAAACCTGAATGGTCTGATTGCCTACACACCTCACCCTCTTATTCCAGGTAGCCATGAAGGGCCACAAATCTGATCTGCCAGGGGTATTCATTCATTCGGTGCTCTGCTGCCTTGTAGATGCTGACCTGTGGTGCTCAGAAGCTGAGCATCACTAGCCTTCTTGGGTTAGATCTTGTCTGAAACTGGTGGGAGAAGCAGCTCTGTGGTGCCAGCAGAGCTGGGCTGGCCCAAGGCTGGGGTGGCAGCCCATTCCCAATGCTGCCAGGTTGGGAGGGTTCTTCATGGGCTTGCAAGTTTGGGGCAGGCTCCAGGAATCAGCAGCTGCAGATACCTCTTCAGCTTAGCCTCTGTCCTACAATAGTCCCTTAAATGGGATGTTCAGTTTATAGGAGCTTGCACTGAAAGAAATAAAAGAAATCTAGCATCAGTGTTCTTTTAAAGTATGGCTACATTGCTGCCCGAGGATGTATTTTTGTTTGAGCAGTACCTGGCATGAGAAGTCTGATAAGCCTGGAGAGGAGCTAACAACAGCTTTTCCCACAATGCAGACCAAACAAAGGACTTCTGTGTAACTCCTGAGGAGTGCTGGAGCCCCTCTCCATGCTGTGGAGGCGGTGAGGGCACCCGAGCAGCCCAGGGCTTGCCATCTAGTGAGGCTGCATCTTTGATCTCCTTTGTGCATGTGTGGGCTCTTTTTGTTGGGTTGTTTCCCCCAGCTTGAATAGTGCAGGCACTGAAAACATCACCTAACAGTCTCACTCTGAAACACCCTTGGGAAATTGTTTTCTCCTCTGAAACACTGAAGATCATCATCTTAAGCATCTGCAAGAATAAAGGCTTTTGTAATTGAGAAAGATATTTTGGGGTTTTTTTATGCACTTTTATAAGAAGTCTGTCCCTAAGAACTAAAGCTGATTCTTTTTAGCTTTTCTGTCTTAAAGAAGTGTGCCCCTTTGAAAGGAAATGGGTTCTGTTTGGTTGGATCGAGGTCAGACTACCAAATTATTTCATTTTACAAAGCCTGCACTGAGTTCCTCAGATACATTAAACTCCGTTTTGTAGCTGGTGTATTTTACACATATTGCCTGATGTTACTGGAGATTTTGATGAGGAAGCATACATGTGTTAATAATTTTTCATATATAGTTAAAGATTATAAGGGGGGTTGACAAGAACCCTTGCTTCTTTATTTGAGGGAATCTTACCTTTCCTTAATGGTGATTTACTGACAAATAAGTAACAGTTTACCATGAATAATTACTACTCAGTATTTTGTGAATTAAATGGTCTATTGAAGTCACAAAATTCTATTCCAAAACAGAAAGCAGGAAGATTCCTTTTTTTAAAGTGTTTTGAAACAAGCTCATTAACTATTTCATGACCTGAGCTTGGGAATGCTCTAATACAGCCTGGCCATTGATGATGAGTTATCTTCACTGAGCTTCCCTAGTTGATCAAACAGTGTTAGTAAAAAAGGTACAAAAGTTTATTGTAAACATTTTTTTTTCTGACTTTTAAAATAAACTGCTTTTGGCAACGGAGCAAAAACTGAAGGTCGTTCTGCACTTATTGGCAACAGGAGGAAAAAGGTGGTGGAGCAATTTTGTAGAGATGTGCAAGAAATTCAGATGAGAATGTGAGGATTCAAGCCTACAAACCTGACTATATGAAGTGAGAGCTGGCAATGCTTTTAGGATAGCTTTATGTCAGCCAAAGAGGCTGGTGAACACTTGCTTAAAATCCAATAGTGTTTGTAACACATCTACATAAACAACTAAAAATAGAGTGTATTATAATGAGCACCCTCTCCCCAGTTCCATGTGGGTAAAGATTGGCAGGAGATTGCTGAAAGGTGATGTTATGAAAGATGAAGGTGTTTTATAATATTTTTCAATACCTCACTGTAACCCTGATTATCATCTCCCTTGCTGGTAGAGAACCACTTCACCAGCCTGCAGGTTTTTAGCCTGTTATGATTTTTGCCCCCCTCCATATGAAATGTAAATTTACTGTCAAAGCCTTATTTTTTAGGGTTGTTATGGTTGTAGTCCACTAACTCACAGCTGTCCAGAGATCACAGAGTCAACATGACTGCACTGCTGTCACTGGAAAGTATTTTTAATTGCTTGAATTGACCAGTGTGGGATTTGAAGGACTTGAGGGATAGGCAGCATTTCCCAAATGATTCTTCATCTCTCCTCTGAAATGGGGGAATCATATCTCATTAATACAATGTGTCACGCCCCAGGGGCACCTAAAACTGCACAATTTACCCTGTGCTCCCTCCAGGTATTTCCCAACATCCACAGTGCACATTTCATGTGTTAGGATGTCTCCTGGTGGGCATTTTAGACTACTTCAGCCTCAGCAGCTGATTGTAATTCAGTCTGTGGACTCTGCTGAACAACTTCTGGCAAATCCTGCCACGCCAGAGGCAGAGGTGACTGTCTCCATTTCCTACCCTGTCTCTTTGCAGCAGATGCCATCCCTTAGCTATGTCCTGCAGGGAATTGTACCTGTGCCTCTGTTACTACAACCTGTGATCTGTGCCCAAGGGCAGCTTCTGGAGTGAAGTGGGCTAAGCCTGTTTGGCTTAGCCTGGGAATGGCTGGAGCTCAGCTCAGCTGTTTCAGCCACAGATAAGTGAAGAAAATCTGTCAGACTGGGAAAGGGTTAAACCTGAGACACTGGCTGATACCAGGATCCCTTTACTGGTAGCTGTAAATGGGGAATACAGACCATTCTCTGTTGGAGAAGCTGGGCATAATTGTTACTAATTTTATTTTTGTTCAGCTTCATAAAATGTAGAGGTCGACTGTTTCAACCCTCTGTACCTCCACAGTGGTGAAAGCTCAGTGAATGACTTTTAATTTGATGTTGCCACAATACTCTTCAAACAGAAGAATCCTGCCCGAGAACCTGCTGGACCAAGGATGGTGGCACAGGAGAGGTGGCTGCCTGGATTTTATCTCTTTTTTCTTAATTGCAGAATGTGATACAGGCTCTTCTGTACCACAAGGTAAAGGAGAAATAAGTCTCTTATAGGGACAGGTCCCCATGACTCATTTCAATGCTGTAGCAGACATGACCCTTTCTGTCTCCCAAACCTCATAGGGAAGAGCTTGAGCTTGTGCTGAGTGTGCTCAGGACTCTGGGTTCAGGTGGACACAACACTCCCAGGTGGCATTGAGAGCTATCCTGGACCCTCCCCTAGTATGACATCCTTGTTTCCTTCCCTTCCCATTTCTCTTTGATGTGTTCAGCTCCTAAGCTAGCCAGAATGTTTCTTTGGGTATTAAGGCTGAGCACCCTGAAAGGTGATCGAGGTTCATAGCCAGTGAGATCTCTGTAATCTCAGTGATTTTGCAGACCAGTCTGAAGGAGTTACAGATTAAAATAACATTTATTCCTCTGACTGCTGACTGTGTGAATACAGCCTGGGCTACTATGAGTTGAGCTGGACACTGGCAGATCTCATTTCAGTAATACCAGCCAGTGTTACAGTTGTGTGATCAAATCTCCTCCCATTCCAGCAGTCTCTTCCCTGTCAGTGGTTCATCAGCTAGATTTGTTAGGTCTGGAGTAAACAGCTCAGTTATTCTCAAGATACAGAAAGCAGAGCTCAGAGGGGTAAAATTGGGTATGAAGTTTAAATGAAGAGAAATTCCATCCTTCTACCACCATTTTTCATCAGTAGGTAACTAATAAGGAATTTTTTGCATAGAAACGCCTCACTGTAGAACTGGGCTTCAAAGAACAGCTATAATTGCTTCTGTGCACTCCAATAATTGAATATAAATCAATTACTGCCATTTTAGGTATTTGAACAGCTCGTTCTATGAAGAAAAAAACCTTTCTTTCCTGTTTAATAGCCAGACCTTTAGCTTCTTTGTTTATTCACATATCTGGGACAAATGATTCAAACTCAGTCATTAATTAGGGATTTTATCAAGATTTTCCTTTCAGGACGGAAAGGTCAGCACACCCTTGAAGCACCAGTTAAACAAATGTCTCCCATTTGCACATGAAGTCAGGGCTTGTGAGGAAGAAGCCTCAGAACATGACTTAAAGGGTAGAGGCTTAATTTGGGTGGCTACTTGTAAGAACATGCCTGGTGTTCCTAATACAAATGTGATGGCCAGACATCCTGACTTTTTTCCAACAGTCTGTGATCAATACTTTTTATGGCTTAGATGACCCTTCATGCCTAGAGCCAGCTGACAGAACACCAGGCACAGGGGCTGAAGTAAAAAGTCAGGCCAGAGGAGGATGGCCCTGACTTCAATATAATTTATTTTTATTGTATTGTTCAGAACCGCTGGGGTTGTCAGAGCCACACTCTGGTTCCTGGATGCTGCTGGAGTTGAGCCAGTGCTACAGCCTGTGGCAACTCCGAGCAATGTGCTGCCTTGGCCAAGAGATGGGCCTTGCCAGGGGAGGAAGAACATGTTTTACTACAGGACAAATGCTACCTGGCTAATCCAGACCAACTGGAATTATAAATAAGATGAAATTTTGTTAAATGAGAGACATGAGTAATGAGGCAAAGAGAAGTGAAAGGTTTTTCCCCGGCAGAGGTAAATCAGATATCAGGCAATTACCAGTCTTAGCATCATGTTTGGATGACACAACAATGCTTTCTGAGGTTGAAATGGTTATTAATATTGCCACGTTATTACCTGTATCGATATATTTTTCTTGTGTTTATGCTATTTTTATCACTGGTTTCAAATCGCCTCATTTTTTAAAGGAAGAAAAAAAGAACAATTTAAGAATAGAGCCTTTTCCTGCTGCTGAGAGAAGAACTGGAAGCAGAGAAATCCAAAACGAGCTGCTAGAAATATCCTTGCTTTAAATTAGAAAACAAAACACAGACAGCAGCTAAAAGTCCCACAATATTCAACTTGAGTTTTTCCAACACCAATTTAGTCTTTTCTAGTAGTTCATGTTCCTTGTAGGGCAGGCGCCCAGCAACTCCAATTCCAGTAAGTATTCCCTCCGCGGGAGATTTTTCTTGTACAAGACTGGACAAGAAAAGAATATTCACCGCCACGGCTGAAGTCGCCGGTAAAATGTGAGGTATCACCGACAGGACCTTCTCCGCTGGGGGAAAGCTGCGGATAGAAGTCCTCTGCAGCCCTCAAGTGGTTCCCTTTGGATCCTACACGGTGGGAACACTCGGGTTTTGGCACGGCACTCGGGCATAGCCGTCGCCCCCAGAAAGGCTCCCATCCAGCTTGCTGTGCTCCCCCGAGCCTTCCCTTCCCTTTACCCCATCTGCTCGGGGAGCGTGTGCTGTCTTCGGCAGCTTTTCACCTTCGGGGCGAGCGAAAGCACAGCCCGCGTTTTAGATGGAGGAGCAAGGGAGATCCTCACCCTTGGAGAAGCCAGAGGCGGCTGCTGGGACAAGTGGCTGTCCCCGGCAGCGTGTGCTCCCTCGCAGGTCCGTACGAGTGGCAGGGCGGCAGGGCACCCGAGGGCAGGAGCGTGCAGGCTGTCACACCGCGGGCTTGGCTCTCCGTGGCGGGCTGCTTCTGGAAGGCAATGATGGGCAAGAGCCCCTGGCTCCAGCTGTCCCCGACAGCCCAGGGGCCGTGGGTAAAGCTGCCCCAGAGCCGCTGGCCATGGGTGCCAGCTGGAAGGGGCTGTGCTGCCTGCCGGGGGCCGAGGGCAGGAAGGGGGACAGCTCAAATGACAATGCTGCCTTGCCTCCCCGTGTGAGGAGGCAGCTGGGAAGGAGACAGGAAGCCCTGTAGGAACTCAGACACGAGAGCAGAGCTGTGGAAATCTCGATGGAGGCAGAGAGGAACTGTTCTGGGAGTCTCTTCCCAGTACTAAAAGCCCCTTCTCACCAGTCCCAAGGACTCGGCACTGCCCTCTTGCAGCCATCCGGCTGTGAGCAGAGGAGGGCACCCTGAGTGTTTCTGGGGTGAAATCACATGGCTTAGGAAACAACACAGCTGCTTCCAGCTGGAGAGTTTTGCAATGTATTTGTTTTCAGGAGCTGGAAAAGGAAGATGTATTACCAACCCTGACCCTCTCCCACAGGTTTTTCTATAGAATGAAGCCAATGTGTGGAGTATCACAGTTAAATAATTCCCTGAATGGCCTCTCCTGTTTGCAAAGAAGCCCAGGTGGAGCCTCTATCCTGCTCCAAGCAGCTTTTTATCTTAGCTCAGCAGGCTCTCTTCTTCCTGAGCTGCTCACTGCCCTGCCTCTGTAGCCTGACATCACTCCCTGCGTGTTCTCTTGGCCAAGGACAGAGAGGTCTTGGGGCTTTAGGGAAAGACAAGCCTCTTGTTTTGGAGGTAAACCCATCTTTGTGGCAGGCAGAAGAGGAGCACCAATGGTGGGACCACTTCTTCTCACACCAGATCACTTTCTTTCTTGCACTGTCACCCAACAAGAATTCCCCTAAGGAGCCTACCCCAGGGAGACTTTTTTCACGGACTAGATCCTGTTGTCTTCTTGTTTCCAGGACTGGGCTCTACATAGCACCTAGAAGAGCTGCTGGGAAATGGCCTTTTCAGACTCCCAAAGGTCAGGTGGAAAGAAAAGAAGGGAGAAGCAATATGGAGGAAGAGCTTGAGAACAAGTAATGTGAGCGCCGGCTCCTGGGAATGCCATTGTGTGCAGGTTTTGCTTTACCTATTAATCTGCCTTTCATTTCAGCCCAGGGAATTTCTTACTTTTACCCACTGATCCTCTTTCCCTGCCACTGCCAGGCAGCGAGCAAGCTGTTTTACAGTCTTTAACCAAACAGAGATGGGAAAAGTGGTCTGAGCTGAGGTCATGGCATGGGGAGAGGCCACAGGCTCTGGGGATCACTCCATGTGTGTCTGAGCTTGCTCAGCATCCTGGGCTGTTCCTGGATTCCAATGAGAAATGGCTCAGACACTTACAGGAAAAAGGGTCAAGGTATGGAAGGCACCTTCAGAGATCTCCCCAAAAGCCATTTGCTTCTCCAGGGAATCTGAGGGGTGAAGGTAACCAGGTCCCTGGAGTATCATTGCTTCCAAAGAGCATGCAGGGGCTGCTGGCTCTCTGTCCTTGTCTCAACAAGGCATGATAGATACCAGGCAAATCCAGAGGATAAAAAGAGGCTCTTGCTGTGGCAAGGGCATAGCTTGGTCCTTCTGTTGGAGTCACCATGTGCCGGGTCAAGATGAGGTGGACCAGAACCAGTATTCGGAAGGAAAAACTGCTTCTGCAAGTCTGATTTCTGGAACAGTGGTAGAATTATGACTTTCAAGCTATCTGTCATGAAGTGTTTTGTCTTTGACTTCATAGGTGGAGGCATAAAGCCTTTCTTGCCGGCAGAGTTTGAAGAGCAAGACTGTCAGGTGACTGTCATGAGAACCCACTGTGCACTCCCTGATGCTCCCAGGCTGTTCAGGAAAATGTTCTCACTTCTGAGTTTCACCCAGAAAAGACAGTCTCTTTTTTTATTTTTCCTTCTTTTTTTCATTCTTGCCAAATACTTGAGATGTCAAGTCCAGAAGCTTAACACACAGAAAGGTGAAGCCTTTAGCTAAGCAATGGGGAAGTATACGGGAAGGAGAAGGAAGAAATGAAAAGAAGTTTTATAGACACCTTTCTGAAACAAAAAAAATGGAATTGCCACCCTGCTACCTTCATTCTCAAAAGCAGAATTCTTTCCAGAAACCATGAAAAAGGCAAGGGAGCCTCAGTTTCAAACTCTCTTGCCCAGGAAATGTGAGTATTTGTCAGTGTCTCTCTCTGAACCTGAAATTTGAAAGCCTTCTCTTTCCTTCCTTAGTGTAGGTGAGAAGCCCTATCTACGCAGGGAGAATGAAAAGTAGTGGTATTACAAGCACATGGACACTGGAGAGACTGTGGCACATCATCCAAGGGATGAGGTGCATTTCCTGGTGCTAAAAGCCACTAAAAGGTACTAAATAGAAACTGGTAACCAGCCTCGGCCCTGCTCCGTGTGAGCAGAAAAAACTGGGAAGGAAGAGCTGCCAGCAATCCCTCTGTTCTTTCCCAGTTCTGATCAGGAACACCCATCCTGCTGGGATAATATTCAGTGAGGCATGACAATGTCACAAGGCTGGGGGAGGCCTCTGTGGAACTCTGTGACACAGACAGACTCCCAGGGGGACCCTTGGCTGGTGGCAGTGCTTCCTTAGCAGTGCCCATCAGGAGTTGCACCGACTTGATGGCTGTATGTGGTTTTGGGGGTATCCTGGTCTACAGCTCCACTATCCCCTGTGTGTCCCTTCACTCTTGTTCCCTTGAAGGGCCACCTGAATTGAGGAGGGTAGGGGGTCTGTTGTCCCCATGGGGTTGAGGAAGGTTTCAGTGTTTGTTTCCATGGGGTGTGGCAGATGGCAGTGCCAGGCTGTGTGACCCATGGACCAGTTTGGGTTGGTTCAGACTCCCCAAACATCAGGGACTTTGGAAGCAGAAAAGGGTAGTGCTTTTTCTGCTTTGGAAGCAGAAAGAGGAGTGTGCAGTTCTCCCAGAGCAATGCCCACACTTCCTGTAGCATCCACAGAGCCACAGGCAACATGGGGCTGTCGTGTGAGGCATGGTAATGTGGATTTGAGCTTCCTGTGGGCACTCCCAGCAGGAATGGGATTCTGTGCTTCTGAGGTGGCCCAGGTAGCTCACCCCAAGGCAGCTGAGCTGAGAACAGGCAGTATGTTAAGCAGTCAGCAATGGGCAGTGCTGACGGACTGGGATGGGCTGCAGCCAGTCTGTCTCTCTCCTTGGAGTGTTGCCTGCCCACCCTGGGCTTCATTTTATTCCCTACTAACATGCTTCCCCAGACAAAAGTCAGTGGCAAGTTATAAACACCTTGGATTCGTTTACTTTTATCATTCTGCAAGCCTGGAGGTGCATTTATATCAGCAATGACATGAGCCACAGGAACTGGTGACAAAAATGAGAGAACAGTTCTCACAAAACATTATACATTTTGTGTTTGCATGGCTGCAGGGGGCCACCTGTAATCGTCAAGAACAAATGAATCATAGTCAGCACTATACATGAGCTGTTTCACAAAGGTTTCCTTGTCTGCTGGCTCAGGGTACCAAGAAGCGAGGTCGTGCTTGTAGGCCCAGTCAACAATCTGCAAAAAGATAAGCAAAATGAGCTGCTGAAACAATGCTGGCACGTTATGAAGTTGGAACCAACTACAGTTTGGCCCTGGCTGTATTTTCCCTCTTTCCTCCTCTCAGAATTGTGCCATTTTTAAATTTCTTCTCTTCATGAGTCAGCTGCACTTCACCCTCACTTGGATGAGGGAATGCAAGCTGCCTGCAACCAGTGGCTGGTAAGAAATGCACTACCCTGGCAGAATGGTTGGGGTCTGCAGCTGAAGAAGGAGAGCAGCCCTTTGGCCACCTCTGCTCACACCCTCAGCTATGCTCTGCATCTCTCAGTAACTCTGAGCTGGCCAAGGAGACTCTCAGGGGGTGTCTCTAAATTACAGATCTGATGTATACAGGGCACCAAACCCATAATTAGACAAGCCCACATCTGGAATAGTATTTATGTACTTAGGTTCCTACTAAATACAGGAGGAGAAGTTCCAAAATAGCAATTTGGAACCTAAAATCTTTTGGCAACTTGAGTCATGTTTGAATTTGACTCTAAACCTCACTTTTTGAAGTGCTGAAGACTCACAGCTTCAAGCAATAAAGCAGAGCTTTGTGAGCTGTGAGGCACCCAGAATCAGAATGTATTTTTCACATTTGGATTTTAATGATGGAAGAAATCAAAGCAGCAATTCTGGCCAGAAAAATTCCTGAGAATCATTGTTTTAGACTTTGGAATAAATTGAACTAAAAAAATACAAAGCAAAAATGATGCCAGAGCAATTCCTGCTCTCCCTACAATGAAAAGTGGAAATACAAGTGGAAATACTCACTTTCACAGCAATTTTGAGAGACACATCTCTGATGGTATCCAAGGGGGGATAGAGTCTTCCTTCTGCAAGATTCTGTTCCGTCACCTCGGCAGCAATAGCCTAGAAAGAAGAGAATGGTAGCTTTTAGGGATGGTCTCAAGCACATACCACATTCTCTAGAATTTCATGGCATGTGGCTGAAACCTCAGGAGCATCGGGGCTGGGATTAGTCCTGAGTGGGAACCCATGACATGTCCAAACACATGTGTGTACACATTTCATTACAGACTTCAGGTTGGAGCCAGAGCGGGGGAGGTGCTGAGCTAGGGCAGCAGTTGTAGAGAAGAAGGAGAACCCTGTCATGGCTCCTGCACCACTGTAGATGTAATGGAAGTGTGAGCTTTCCCTGAGCCAGGAGAAGGCTGCAGCTTTTTGCTGAGGATGAGCCATTTCCCCTCCACACATTGTCTGGGCCAGGTTCTTTAAAACACCTTAAGTAGATACATGTACCTCTTATCAGCTTTTTTACAATATTAGTTAAATTATCAGTTGGAAACCTCTGCTGTGATGAGGAAGATTTCATCAGAGATGTGCCGGACCCCGCAGGCAATGACCCCCAGTGCCACTCCTGGGAAGACGTAGGCATTGTTTCCTTGGCCAGGGAAGAAGGTCTGTCCATTGGGCAGCGTTACCTTTGGGAATGGACTCCCACTTGCAAATATTCCCCGGCCCTGATCAAAGAGAGAGAAAGAAGCACTCAGATTTGGAAGACAAGTCTTAGATTTCTGCTGCTCACCATGATCTGTGCTCAGGGAGCACTGGTGACCAAGTGGACAAATCTCAGTCAGCAGAGGCACTTCCACCAGAGCCACCTCCAGCTGACACACTGGGACAACCCAGCCCCCAGTGCCATGGTCAGGGCTATGGAAAGGGCCACCAAGCACTGAGTGTGTTTGTACTGCAAGTGCTCTGATCTTGCTGAGGAGTCTTTCTACCTCTCTATCAGCCATCTATGGGGTGTGAAGAGAGACTCGTGGGATAAAGGTCTGGGGCTGTGTGATTGCTCTGGCCACACAGGTGGTGGAGAGGGCAAAGGAAAGAGTGAGACAAAGGCTCCTCTCTCATGCCAAGTCAATCCACATGACTGTAGTTCTTCAGTGACATTGGGTCTAAGCTGGGTGATGAAAGAGTTACATAAACAACTAGGCTGGCAAAACACAGGGGACAGAAACCAGGGGGACAGAAAACAGGGATCTCAGACAGCTGTGGGTGAAGGAGGCAAGCACTTTCTTTAGAAGATCACAAAATAATTCAGGCTGGTAGGGACCCAAATTCTTGCTCACAGCAAGGTCAGCTATAAAATCAGAACAGGCTGCTCAGGGCTTTGCCCAGTCTGGTCTTGAAAACTTGCGGGGACAGAGACTGCAGGAGCAATCCTGGCCCTGCCCCCCGCTCCACCTCCTGACCCTCCTCACAGTGTGACAGTTTTTCTTTATGACCAGCTTGAATGTCTCTTATTTCAGCCTCTGCAGGCTGCCCCTTGTCTGCCCAGCATGCTGCACTGAGGTGCCCTGGGTGCAGCCCGGCCCAGGGTTCCCGCTGTGAGCCGCGGTACCTGGGTGAGGCGGTAGCACTGCTCCGCCGTGCACTCCGCTTTGCTCGTGGGGTTGCTCAGGGCAAACACGATGGGCCTCTCGTTGAAGGCTGCCATGTCCTTCAGCAGCTTCTCAGTGAAAGCTCCTGCGACAGCCGCCACACCTGGAACAACAACGGCGCAGTGAGGCTGCTTTCCCACTGTCTGACTGCAGCGCACTGGGCTGGTCCCTCTGGGATTGGTAAATAACTGTGGGAGGGAACAGGCTTCCTCTGGGGAGCTGCAGCTGGCAATGTTACATTCTGATATGAGGGTGAGGTTAAAAGCCTGTCTCAAAATAAAGCCCTCTGCTTTTCGGGCAGAGTGAGCACCAGCGTTTTGTCCTGACTCCCAAAGACCTGCCTGAGGCGCCTGTTGTCATCCTCATCCTACCCAGCCTGACAGGGCCACGTTTGTTGCTTGAGAGCCCCAGATCCTGCCTCTCCCAGCACCTCCCTTTACAGCCTTGTCTGGAAGAGCTCCAAGAGGTCCAAAAGTGAGGAAGCCTGTGCCCCACAGTTGAAGAAAAAAGGATATGGAGAATTCAAACAATAAAATGGGGGGGAAAAAAAGCTCATTTTGTTTTGACTAGGAAAACAAAAGGAGATTCTAGAAGAAAGACAGAAAGAAATTCAATTCCCCTAAGAACTGAATTGACATGAACAGGTCATATTAAGTGAACTCCACCTATAACTGCTGTAGGCTTCACTTTCTCCACAACCTCTTCCAGTGTGTCCACACTGGGGTGGTCCTGGGCAAACACTTCCTTTTCATGGTTCAGGTGGCTCCTGCCCTGTGAGGAAAAAGGAGGAGTCAAACTTCGGTCTGTTGGCAAAAGCTGGACACATAACATAGTAACTCATCTTCTTCAGTTCATTTAATCTCTGGCCCTCTACCCTCTACCCTCCTGATGCAGGACCTTAGCATCAGCCAGTCAGGCATCGAGCTGTTGGTGTAATGTCCCACTGGGCTAGTCTCTGCTCCTCTCACCCACCAAAATACCTTCACTGTGTGGAGGAAGGGCCTGGCTGCCATTCACTTGTACACAAAGCACAGCTCTGAGGAGGGACAAGGGCAGAGGCCCTGGGGACACAGGGAGTGCAGAATGGAGCTGGGCCAGGCTGGGTCACCAAGCAGGGCACGATGTTGCCATATGACATGCAAGACTTCCAGCACTGCTTGAGGCCATGGCCAGCAGTTATCCTTCCACTTTAGAAGCCCAAAGCATTGCCTCTAGGGTAGCCAGTGCTGCTGGCACACTGTTGTCACCATGAGATCTAGTCCTCTGAAAGCAGGAGCAATAACGCTGACACCAATAAAACTGCAGCCTTTACTTCAGGGCTGAGCAGGGGTCCAAGGTATCTGCCTGCTCTGGCCTCTCTATGGGGCAGTGGATGGCAGGGGAGTGGAGCTCAGCTCTGGAGACAAATTCACCTTCACAATCAGTCCCTTGGAGTCCACCATCCAAATTTTTTTGATGGCATCCTCTCGTGAAACTCCTTCCTTTTCCATGGCCATGAGGATGAGATGAGCTATGCCCATTGCAGCCTGGAACAGAGTAAATAAACACTTCATTGGGATATCATTATCTTTTGGGGGAAGATTTGAAATGAGAGATGGGTTGGGTCATCTCCCAACACTGCACAAAGGAGGAAGACTTTCTGCTCCAGGGTTGTACACTACCAAGACATGGGACTGAGTTTAGCTCTGTAGGTGCTGCCATAAATGAAAACCCTCACAATCATTCAGCAGAGCAGATTGCAGGTGAGGCTGAAGAAGCAGAGGTGATACCTTGACAAGCAGAGGCTCTCTCCATAATTTAAACCAACTGCTGCAGGGCAGGAAAAGAGGGAGACACTTAAAAAATGCTCGTGGCAATGCCAGGACAGAGGAACTCAAAGCTGAGTGGGACTGCTGGATAGGAAATACAGCCATGAGGAATGTCTTCTCCCATTCCTGCCTGGGAAAGCAGCCCTGGACATGCTGTGTGTCTGTGGTGCTACAGCTGTGCCTGGCCCTCCTGCCCAGATGGGGACTAACAAGGCAGGAAGGGCTCTGTGCCACAGAGATGGGGACCAGCATAGACATGTCTGCCAGCAGGGGTGGAGAGAGAGCAATCTTTGTCTCAGTGAGGGACAGACAAATAGACCTTCCCAAAGTCTCACAGGTGGGAGAGAGCTGAGACAGGTCCTGGACCAACACCTTTAGTCCATGGACCAGGCTTTGGAGGTGTTTTCTTCCTGCTCTCTCTTTGAGCAAGGTGCCATACAGGTGACCTGACTTCTGCCATGGGGCACTATGACTGACTCCAGAAAGCAAAGTTGTGTTCTTAAAGTTCTTTAAGTCTGAAGTCCTTTGGACTCTGCTGCTAAAGAAGTTCTGGTTTACCCTAGGCACCAACCCTGAGTACTCAAACCAGCCTCCTTTATAGTCCTGCAGCATCCTCATGAAGCCAAGCCTTGCAGGAAGTTTTATGGTTGACTTTTCTCTCTCTTAATTTGAAGATGGAGCATATTAAAGTACAAGCTCAGGAATATTCCTACCTCTCCGGCTCCCTGGAAAACAAACTTCTGGTCAGAGAGCTTGTTCTTTGTGATCCTTAAGGCTGCAAAGATGCCAGCGACTGCAACAGATGCTGTGCCTGAAAGAGAGAAACACCATGAGATGAACATGCTGGCAAATGGATTGTCTACCCTGCAGATACACTGTCAGAAACTTTCTGGTAGGAACTGTTCTCTTAGATTCTGTCGCTAAAGGATCAGAGTGCCTTCCCTGTGCTGAAATGTTAACATTCAAATTTGCTGGCAAGGCTGGAGAACACAATTTTTCCTCCATGTAGAGTCAAAGGGACGCCAAATTCTAGAATGTCAGAAGAAGTTTATACCTAACTCCCAAGAGTTTAAGATGCAGGTGACTCTAAGGTCCCATAAGACCTCTGTAGCAGAGCAGTGGTCTGAACTTGGGTCCCCTTGTCACAAAATCCTCTGTGATCATGGAATTACCATCCCCTTCTCCTATTTACCTTCACAGCCCAACATCACCATTTTTTTACTCCAATAACACCATGATACCCTGACTCACAGCCATCACTTTGCTGCTGAACATTAAGGAGTCACAGAGAACAGGAGCTGGTCCCAGATTAGCGAGGAATAATGCAGCAAAATGGAGCAGAGTTCTGCTGTTACAGCCACCGTGATATCTACAGCTTTCCATCTGTTAAGGGGGGCAAATTTCCGACTGAATAACCTGCCTTTACTCCACATAACTCACACATAAATCACAGGCAGCATTCATCAGATGTCCTGTCCCAGGGGAAGGAATATGGTGGAAAGAAATCAAATAAGGCACAAGCTAATAAGGATTCAGGCACTGGCAGAATCTCTGCTCACCTGGGCAAGCTGGATGCAAGCATTAAAGGGGACCTGGGAGACAAGGAGGAAGTTTGGTCACAGAATATGTAAAGTTGGAGGGGACCCATAAGGATCATAAAGTCCATTTATTTTATTCCTTAGCATTTGAAAGAATATCAGTTTGGTTATGCCTCTGTTTTGATCTGTTCCCAGCTCTAGTGCTGGTCTCTCCATTCTCATCTTTACAAGCTTTGGGAGAAATCAGGAATTCCACAAGTAACAAGTCTTGTAGGGGTGGTCATGGTTGAGGCAGGCAATGACCAGTTTTAAGCTAATACACCCTATTTCACCAAATTTCCAGCATTTCCTATTTTCCTGCCCCTGTAATCAGCCAGCGCTTCAGGGTTACAGGTAGCCAGTGCTTCACTGAGGTCCCCTGCAGGTTCCTTAGGGCCTGCGTGCTGCAAGGCATCAGGAACAGCCTGGCTGAGAAACAGCAGCTCCTGAACAGAGATGACCATGAGCAGTGTCACCAGCAGATGGAGCTGCCTCATCTCCCAATGACCCAGAAAACAAAATTGGCTTTACCTGCTTCTTTACTTTGGTGCAAAAGCCACAGGCAAGCTAGCAATCTGCTGGTGTATCACTGGGGAATGATTCACTCTCTTATCATTTTCTAGCAAGCAGAAAACCTACTGGGAGCACAAATACTCTGCCAAAGAAGTAATTTTATTGACAGGACTTGTTTAGGAAACCTGTATAAACTACTCTGACAAAGAAAATCGTCATTGGCCAGACCAGAAGTATTTGTCAGTACAATCTGCTCACCAACATTTTGTCATTATAACTCAGATGACTTTAGTTCTCAAAAAACTAATAATTAGCTTCTCTTCAGAGTGATTCTGGTTTAGCAGCAGTTACAGTGGCGACACTCCTGCAGCAAACATGATGTCCACACTGGCACACCAGTACAGAATGGCAGCATCACTTCACAGAACCACAGAATGGTCTGGGTTGGAAGAGATTTGAAAGACCATCTAGTTACAACTCCCCTGACATGAGCAGGGACACCTTCCACTAGATCAGGTTGTTCCAAGTCCCATCCAACCTGGCTTTGCACACTTCTAGGGATGAGGCATCCACAACTTCATGAGAGCACTGCAAGCATTCATGCCTTAAACACAAAATAGACTAGACTGATGGTTGATTGCTTTGTAAGCTTCTTTCTTGCAATGAAGCACTTGAGACACTTGCTTCAGCATCGAGGATGCTGAAGAATTCCCTTCATTAGCTCACAAGAGTTTGTAGCATTACATTTCCAGATCATTTGAATTCAGTCAGTTTAAAAGGGTTCAGTCAGTTTAAAAGTCTGAGCTGCAAAGAAATAGGAACAGACCAGAGTCCCCCAGCTGTCAGCAATGCCAAGTTTGTGACATGCAGTAGAGAATGAACATCTATGTGTACACTCACATATGTTCACACTCTACTCCAAGGCTTACTTTGCACAGAAATCCCCAAATCTCTGTGTGGTTTGCAGTGGGGAACTGATCAGAGTTAAAAAACCAAAAGTGAAGCCATTACAGTGTGATGGTCACAGTCAGTGCTGTGTCAGATCACAGCATTAGCAGTGATAGATGCCTGGAAAGTACTGAAGAGAAATGTAACTGGAGAAGTATCTTGTTTCTCTTGGTCCTGACCCAGGCAAAACTGCTTTATTGTGATTGTCAAGAAGTCTGATGGGACAAATGCTGGTATCTGCAAACCCATTTAAAAGTGGGAAATGCTCTTAAGAGATTCAACAGAGGGACTCAAGGTACTTTATAAGGATGTCCCTAGCAGGAATTTGACTCGTGGGGTGTATGGAAAGAAAGGGGACATGGATTCAGTCTGCAGAGCAGAGACCTGAGGGACTGGGTGTGCCATTACTCATCCCCTGCACTTGTACTGCAGCTCTGACTAACAGCAGGGCTCTGTTCAGCTCTGCCACTCCTAATCCTCCTCTCTCTTTCCAATGTGTTTCTAATCCCTCCACGTCTCCCAAACTGCATCTCACCCCCATTACTCAAGTAATAAAGTTACTGTACCTTGGCCTTAGCTCAATATTTTTCTTTGGTAATTACAATTTCTGAGCATGAAACAACAGAGCATCTCTGTGAAGAGTTCACAGCTGGTTCATGTAATGAACTGGCTAATCATTGTGCTTCAGTTCTAAAAGAATCACAAAGTCAGACTCGGGCAGGGAACTCCTTGCCATGGCAAGAAAACACCAGCCATCCTTCAACACCTTGGTCTATCTGTTTTTCAAAGAGACTGAGTGCTGCTGTTGTGGATAACTGCTTCCCCAAGTAATTAGCAAGAGCCGGTTTGGCTGGTCTGTATCTGAGGTGAGATATGCAGGGGTACAGAGAGAAGAAAGGAAAGTGCTTGCAAATCATCCTCTCTATCCAAGACTCAAAGTGAGTGCTAAACATGATATCACAAAATAGCAAGCAGACCTCGGGACCTCTCTGGGAAGTCCACAGCAACAGAACCAGTCCAAAAAAGAGGCATTTAAACCTAAGGTACACGTACACTCAGGAACATGGCCATTCCACAGGAATTAATCTCTGACACCTGGGAACATTCAGAGCATTGTAAAACATTAAGGAAAACTCCGTGGGGTTGATGTTCCACTTGTACTATTGCAAGTGAGAACAAGCCCCGGTAGATGTCAGTGGAGGTACACTGCAACATAACCCGAGGAAAGGATCTGCTTCACAGCATGGGATGGGAAAAGCTGCAGCAGAGAGGCTCCCATTCCCAGGGATCTGACCCTTCCTCTGAGAGTGAGAGCGGGCAGAGGGTGAGCAGCTTTGCATATGGAGTTATGGGCAGCATTGCTGAGTCACCAGGGAAATGCTGCCCAGTGCCAAGGCCAAGGCTGTGCTGTGGGTGACAGCAGCAGAGGCTAAGTAGGGGACATAGGGGAAAGTGTGCACCATGTGGCTGCTTTGGGGCAGGAGTCCTGTCATGCTGATGGCTGGCACTGCACTGTCACCTGTCCCAGAGAGCTGACTGAGCTGAGCCAAGCATCACCACCATGCTGAATCCTTCCAACAGCAGCAGCAATGGGAATGTGCAGCCACACCATTGCCTGTTTCTTCACACAACACCTGTGTGGGTGATTCCCCCTTCTCCACAGTACAGTGGTGGAAAAGATGACCAAATTCAGCCTGATCTTTTATTTTTTACTTTTGACCTGCCTGCTTACACTTCACCCTGTCAAAGCCATGCCAATATGAGGGCCCAGGGAACAGCAAACTCTAGTTTAACAGCTCCAGCAAAGGGCAGCCAAGGAAATATATCTCAATTTATGGATGAGGAGGAAGCCTAGGGCTTTTCCAAATTCTGGTTTGCATTAACTCCCTGCAGCAGTTCCGCCCATTACTGGAAAGCAGAGTGGAGCTTGTCTAGATCCACTCCAAATGCATAATCAAAAATCAAACACAACAAAGCTGGAGCAAAAAACTGCCAAAGTGTTTGCAGCTCAAGGTCTTCCCCTCCATGGCTACAAGTGAGGGTTACCCTTCCAGACAGCTTAACACAGAGGTGACCTGTGCTGCTCTTCACTGCAAGGAAGGAGCTGGCAGTGGCATCCAGCGAATGAGAAAAACCGCAAACAAGAAAAGCAGGAGAGGAAAGGGAAACAAATGTCACAATTCCCAAAAATGACAGAAGATATGGGCCTGATCTTTAGAGTGCTGCCCTGATAAGCCCAAGAAACTGAGGCCCATTTACAGCCTGGAGTCCACACTGTTCTGACCTGTCTTGTGAAGCAGTCAGTGTGTGAATTCAACACAAACCCAGGAGGTGGCCCTTACACAGTTAATGCAGCAGCACCCTTTTCTGCGGTGGGGCACAGCAGGTCCAGAGGGACTGATAATGGTGAACCTCTACAGGACTAAGAACACCTCCACAACTATCTCCAGGCTGGGTAAATCCCTAGGCAAAGCACACTGCTCAGGAGCTGCTTGGCAGGACATTGCCTGCTTTGTTACACAGCACAGCATCATCCCGCACTCCCTTCCTATGGTGCTTCCCCCTCCTTAGCTTCCTGTGGTAATTACCGATGCATTTTCCATGCCAGCTGAAACAACAAAGTAAGATACTGTACCATTTTAATCTGCTGAAATTAGTTACTGCTGAGCCAAGAACTCACTTCGCCTGCTTCTCACAGCACATGGAAACGTGCCTGTGAAACAGGCCTCGTTTGCACATGATTGATTTCTAACTTGCCCAAGTGTTTGAAGCTGCTTGGAGCTGTGGCACTGGAGTTAGCCTGTTCCCAGCCTCAGCTGAGATCTGGGGCACTGTTGCTTCAGGCCAGGCACTGCTTCCTGAAGTGTCTTGGGAAGGTTATGGAAAGGTTATCTGCTAGGATAACGAGAAAAGGTGGTTGGTGGGTCAAGGGATATTTTGAGGCTCATCAGTAGTCACACATCCTACAACCAAGGGGAATCATTGCTCCAATGGCTGGGAAAAGACTCAGAAGGGTTCTGTTAAAAGGGAGATCCTGAGCATTGCCTGCCGACTACTTTAGATAACAGACTTCATGCTTTTGTGCACTGTTCTCTTTGCCCTGCCTGTATGTGTGAAAAACTTCTGAATTACATGATCTGACACAATTAATTAAACAATATATCAAAGATTTCTTAATTTTTCTGCAATTCTGACCAAACTTGCAGAACAACTTCTGCTGTTCAGTACTAAGTAAGCATCACAGGAGGCAGCTAAGTTGGTCAAGTATGATTTGCTTTGGGAGATCCATACTGTTCTCATTCACCTTCTTGTTTCTAGGTGAACTTCCAGAAGAATTGCTTTGTAATTCCCAGATACTGAGGTTAGGCCAGCTGGGCTAAAATTCCCTGTATTTTTCTTTTTGCCTTTCTTGAAGATAGGTGTGACATTTGTCTTCTTTTTTTCATGAATTAGTAATCTCCTCAGTTACCATAACCTTTCAAAAAGTGACTTTGTAATGAGGTTGGCCACATACCTCAGATGAATTCTTAGATGCATCTCATCAGGTCTCTTGGACTTTGTCTGTTGAATAATCCCTGATAAATAAGCAGAAGTCTATAGATATCCTGTAATTTTGCATGCCTAAAGTTCTCATCATGGAGCTAGAACTCTGTGTGCTTTCCTTGATCTGCATGAGCCCTTTGAAGTAATCTCCCAAAACATCCTTGTAGCCAAACTGGAGAGGTACAGACGGAACAAGTGGACAATCAAATGAGTGAAAAACTCAAAGGTTTGCAATCAGTGGTACAAAGAGGCCAGTACTATTTAAGTTTTCATAAAGATCTGGACTATAAAACAGAGTGCACTCCCATAAAATTCATGGATGATTACAAATTTGGGATAGTGATTGATACAGTGGTGGTAAGACAGTCATTCAGAGGGATCTCAGCAGGCTGGAGAAATGAGCTCAGGGAAACCTCATGAGGGTCAGCAAAGGCTAATGCAGAGTCCTGCAGCTTTGCAGATGAAAATTTTGGTGTTGCGGTGGGCAGCAAGTGGAAGGCGAGCCAGCAATAAGCCTTTGTGCCACATAAGGCCAACAGCCTGCTAGACTGTGTCAACAGAAGTCTAGGCAGTAGATCAAATAAAGTGAAAATTTTTTTCTATTTCAGCACTTTCGAGGTCATCCCTAAACTAGCATGTCCCATTTGGGGCTTTCAGCACAATGACAAACTGGAGCAAGTCCAGAGGAGGGGCACAAATATCACCAGGGTATACAAAGAGGGCTGAGGAGCCTGGGTTTGAAAGGGCTGGAAAAGACTAAGAGGGCATCTAATTTCTGTTTACAAGCACTGGTTGGAGTGCTTGTAAAGAGGCCAGATTCTTCTCAGAGGTGAACAACAAAAAGATGAGGCACAGTGAACAAAAGCTGCATCTAGCAAAATTCCAATTAGATATTAAGGAAAAAGGTGCATAAGGAAGATGAGAAAAACTTTGCAACAGGTAGCACAAAGAAATTGTGGAGACCCATCCTTGTAGATATTGCAAAGTATTTGGCTGGACAAGGCTCTGAGCAACCTGAACTAATATAAAACTTGGATCTAAGTTTGAAATCACCCTTTATTTGAGTGAGGGCTGGATGACATCCAGGGGTCCCTTCCAAACTAATGTCTTCAATGGCTTTCTGTAATATCTTGAATGAAGGAATCCAGAGATTCCTGCTTCAAGGATTCACCAGACTTGACAACTTTGTAAGACTTTTAAGTTGTCTACATTCTCTTTATCACCATGAAAAATTAAGTGGAGCAAAGTTACAGCAGGAAGAGCAGGAGCTACAGCATTCTCACATCCCTCCAATTTCTTAAGTGCTTCAGAGCCTGCCCTGGTACTTTACAGGGTAAAAAGAAGAAGTGACAATCAATTTTCTCCCTCAGAGCTGTAATTGAAGCTGTTGCCCCTTGCATGAACCCAGACAGAGCTGGGAAAGGACTGATGTCACCACTCCCTTAGAGGAAGGAGAAGCACTCCCTCAATGGGAGCTCCCACGCGCGGGCACTGTGAGCCAGCTCCTGCCTGGATCCCAGGCTAATGGCTTTCAGAACGAGCAGTGGGCACTGAGAGCCAGCTCCTGTGAGCTCCCAGCATAATGGCTTTCAGAATAAGCAACCACCTCGTCCCAGTTTGTGGTACCTGGCAGGCATCCCGCTCAGCATCAGCAGGCTGGCTCCAACTGGAAGGGGTCTGAGTCACTTTCATCCTCTGGGGTTAGGATGGATTTGGAAATACATTAATTTGTGGGACAAAAAAGACAAAAACAAACAAACTCAAAACCCCCGGGATTAATACTTTAATCTGGTTTTTGTTTTGTGTAGGCCCTGGGGCAGCACGAGGGAGGCCTAAAGGAGCTTAAGGGAAGCAATTGATACCTTTTTCCCTCATCTCCTCTGTGTGTGTGTGTGTGTGTGTGTGTTTAGGCACACTGCATCCAGAGTCCCATATAACCAATGGGTTAAAATTAGTATAGCTCAGGCCTGATCTAACTTGCACTGCTTGTGCCTAAGATATGTTTTTAATGCAACATACTTAAAACATTGCCAGCTCAGAAGCTGGAATAATTCAGGCTTCAGGAGGTCTGTTCCTGCCTCACTTGAGTAAAATTAATCATGCCTGCTTAAACAAGGCTTTGTATAATTTTCATCAGTCATTTAAACACCACTTGCATTGAACTTTAACATGTTTTTAAGTAGGTGAGTCATGAAACACCAGCATACTAGAAAAGAGAGACTCTAAGGTAAACCCAAAGAACAGGAGAGTGTAAAGTGAGAAAATGCCACTTCCTACATTTTTCATATCATCTGAGGATACAGAGGGATATATTAGGGTGAGTAAATCAGACCACTCATTCCAAATTCGACTCCATTATCTCTGACATGACTCCAAGACAGAGTTAACTGAGTAGATCCACGTTACTTCAGCAGTCCAAAGGTCCTCAAAACTAATTTCTGACTACAAGCCTAGCTTGGATTTCCCTTTTGTTTCTGACAGCTTCATAAAAAAGCCTAAAACAGTGGCTTGCTTCCTTCGATTCATTGCTTGTTGTGCAAAAGATCAGCAGGATTTCTTTACTCATCTACTACTGAGAAACTACTGCCAACAAAATACTTTATTTGAGAATGCAAAAATGTTTTATTACAAAGAGGTAAAATCCTACTGTTTCAATAGGCAGGACTCAAAAGAATTTTCTGGGGACTTGACATCTCCCATGCACTGTGACATGCATCTAACTGGGGATAAGGTCCATTTTATGACAATACTGTTTTACAGCATCCTCCTGGATGTGGTTTGCTCCTCTAGCAGTCATTACCAGGAACTGTCTGAGGCATTCAGCTGTGACCTATGGCCAAAAGAAAACTATAAAAAATAATCTCCTGCTTCCCACTCAGAATCTTCAATCTAGCTTTAATAGTCTCCTTTTCTTCTCTCTATTATGAAAGAAACCTTTCCAATTCACCAAGAAACCTTTGCCATTCACTCTAGTTCTGTCATGAAAACCTACATCTAGGCCCCTGATGTGTGATTTGCCACATCACCTGGCCTCTTTTTGACTGCTGAGTCCCCTTCCACTCTCAGAGAGAGCATCTAATCCAAAAGAAATCTTTACAACATTGGCTTCTTATTATGGGCTTCATCTGTCCATCTTCAGAAAAGTCTGAGTGCTTGGTTCCTCCATTCAATACTTCAATTCAAAAATGTATCTCCTGGGTTTTCTTTTTCCACGCTTCTCTCTCCACTGAAAGTTTTTTGGGGTGGCAAGAACACCTGATGAGTTATCTTGTACAGGAGTATCCATCTGCCCTTCCCTGAAATGCCTTTAGCTTCTCTGCTTCTAAACCCTCTCCAAAAAATGTCTTTGAGCAGGTCCATGCATCCCATGACACCAATCATACTTCCCCAAACCAGGATGTTACTCCTTGTGTCAGATAGGAAGAAGCTGCTACACACATTGCCAAATATTGTTAGATAAGCAGCAGATGCAGAAATAGCACTGGAAAGTCTGCTCACAAAAGAACCATCATTGTGTGAAAAATAACACTGATGTTTCTTTCAGTCTCTTTCAAGTACAAGTGAGGATAAGCCCAACTGGCTGCAAATAATTAAATCAAACATTGGAAATTTCTGCATGTTTCAAGCAGGACTAGACAAAAGAAGAGATGAAGGAACTCAGAGGAGAACTGGTTGATTGTAGACGCTTGGGAAGATCCTGTGCCTGTCAAATGGGCAAACAGCCCTTCCAATTGTTTAAAGTAAAGTCAGCATCAGACTGGGATGCAGATTGCTTCCCTCTGGGCATTGAGCAATCCTGCTGACTGCTGACCCTCTCAGGGCCTGGAACACATGCAGGTTTTAAGCCCAGCTTTGCTGCTGTCACTTCTCTTTGACACTGGAAGAGTTATGTTAACCATGCTAGGGGAGAACAGATCTGTTCTCAGATTACTGCAGAGCTAGCATCCACGGAGAGAAAAGAAGTTCGTTTACCTTTATTTTTGTGCGTTTAGTAAAGAGTGTAACAATAGAGGGAAAATGCCTGGATCAGCTAATGACCACCTGGCTCATGGAAATGGAAAGCCTTGCATAACTGTTAAAACGTCATCATTGTTTTAGCTAAATTATAGAAAATTATTGGAACTCTCTAAGTTACCTGGATAATCTAAAGCACATGATCTGTTTTCTCCCTTGAACATTTCTACTATGAACATCTAAATTCCTAAAAACAATGGACACTCACTTTTCAATTCAGATGGCTGTCTTTTTTTTGTATATTTTAATGCTTATGTGTAAACTCTAAAATTTTTCAGACATCTGGCTACTGTATAATAAATAGTCGTGTGATATTAACCACCTCTTCTAATGACAAGGTGAAAGTTAAATTTTATTTTTCTAGCAGTACTTACCTTGAATATCATCATTGAATGTACAGTATCTATTGCGGTATTTATCGAGGAGCCGAAAAGCATTAGCATTGGCAAAATCTTCAAACTGGATCAGACAATTCATGCCATACCTGCAAGTTAAAGGGCAATTTAAAATGGATACATATATTTACATCACACAGGACAAGATTTGCACCTTTTACCAAGACAATGTAGCTAGGGACTCTAGTGCAGAAATAAAATACCATCAGAGAAATGCAGCACAGTAACAGCAAATAGGATCACATCCATCCCAAGGTCCACATATACAGAAATGTGGAGTCACCAGGAATAAATTGTATTTATAATTCAAATGGGTTCTTCATAGTATACTTATATACCTATATATATATATATATCTTTGGACTTTTGATATGAGGAATTTTCAGTGGTATATTTGCAGAGGAGCTTCTCAAAGAAAAGGAGATTCTCTTTCTATTGCAACTGCCCCAAAGTAATAAAGCAAATCTGACTGCAAAGGGGACACCACCAAGGGCCCACTTCAAATGTAGGTGGCCAAGAGATGAGAAAAAATCTGCTTGTAGGAACCCATGGTGTGAATGTTTCACAGTGGGACGGAGCGGTTCATGGTGTGATTTCACAGCCACACTTCTGTGCTTTGGGAACGTTTCTCTCCACTGAGTTGTGTAGCAGGAAACCAACAAGCAATGACAGCTAGTGACCTGTAGAGTGAAAAGGCAGGAGATAATTGCAAACTTTCCATAATTGTCCAGTAATTTCAAGCAATTTCAAGGGCAAATATGACCAGAGTATAAACTGGGTAATATTCAGACTGCTCCATATCTATACATATTCAGCAGTTTGTATGACTCTAGGCTGCATTAAAGCTTCGTAAATAAGATCTAAAAGGGCCATAAGTACTCATTTCTCACACATCAATGTGATAGGGCAGTGAGAGAAGCTTAGGGAATGAGCAATGCAACTACCAGCAACCTCTGGGCTGCAGGCAGGTGAAGGGGCTATAAATAGCAGCACTTTGTTAGAGGTAGCATCACCTTACATGTCTCCTATTCAGACTTTCCTCCCTTGCACTGAAATCTGAGGCAGAACACCCCTGCTTTAGCCTAGAAATTGATACTGGATAAAACATGCTTCATTTGAGAACTGTGGCTCCTGTTGTGAAAAGGTCTTTTCATGGCACTCACAGTGTGGGTAGTCAGGCTCTCCTAGAAGGGCCTTGAATTTTTTATTATTATTATTTTCCACTTCAAGTATATCTGTCAGTAAGAAGACAATGATAAGCACATGCATTGTGCTCCTTTGTTTTTCCGTCATGAGAAATTCTTGTTTGATAAATCCCCTGGTCTCAAAAAGGGACAAGGGCTGGCTCTAACACTTGTATCCCATTTTCTGTGTTTCGTTTTAGAAAAGGACCACAATGGGGACAGAGGGGTAATGGTTTTAAACTAAGATGGTAAATTCAAACTACATATAAAGAAAAAGTTTTTATAACGAGAGTGGTTAAAGACTGATGCAGGTTGCCCACAGAGGTGATGGATACCCCATCCCTGGTAACATTCAGTGTAGGGGTAGATGGGGCTTTGACCAACCTGCTCTGGTTAAAGACTGGTTTACTAATGGATGTTCCTCTTATTCATCATTTGAATGTGTAAGGAAAACATGGCTAAGAGGGAGATGACACAGCATCCAGAACATCTGCTAATATCGCACAGCAAATAATTAGCCAATCTTTATGCAACTTCTGTTGCTATAGGAACTATTTCTCTAACACTATTCTTATTTATTGGTGTCACCAAGGAGGTAACATTACTGACTTGCTTAACAAAATCAATGATCTCAGCCAGTGTTAATGTACGTGTGAGCAGCTCTGTGAATTCTTTCCTCACTTCACATTTGTGGTCTGTAGCATGGGACAGTGCACAAGTTACTTCTATTTTTGTCTTTGATCCCTGTTTATTAAGCAGAGCACAAGAGAAGTATGGTGGCCCATAAACACTTCCTTTCTCTTTCTGCACCTCAGTATGACAGGACAGTGCTGCAATGCAAGCTCTTCTCAATAAGGTATTTTTTTAAGTCTGTTTTCTTTCCCCTGCAATATGTCCACCGAGCTTTTTAAAGTGTGAACTCAATTTTTGAGCTTATGTGAGCCTTTGCATAATGTGAGAAGTAAAGTTTTCAATAGTAAAGACCACAAATTGGTCATGGTAAGACCTGATGACTGGGTGCTTTGAATGAAAGAACCAAGTATTTCAGACTCACAGTTAAAGATGGGAATCTCAGATGATGATCTTAGTCCTCCAGGGCTACTCACCTTACTGAGGTTTTGAGAGAAATTTGAAGAACTTGTGCTACTCTAAATCACTGAAATTAAACAGTTAGGCAGCTGATTTACTGAGTTGTCATAGAAATCCTCCAGTTAATCTCACTGCTTTTTCCTGCGATACTTTGGCCACTGTGTGCAATACTCTATCAATCATAGGGTGATCAGAGCAGGCTAAGGATAAACCTAGCAAGGAGTTTGAGCAAAGCATGTGCAGTAAGATCCTTGTAAGCATCAACATGATGCATCAGTTGCACTCTGCCTCCCCCACTGCACAGAACAGCATAGCTTCTTGATATCTGTGTAATTCCTTTCATCCCAAAGGAATTCAGAGCACTGTACAAAGAATGTTTGGGTAGCATCCAAAAGTAAAATATAGTCATCTTGGGACTGGAGCACAGAAGTCTTTTAACGTGCAACAATGCTAAGAAAAAGAACAGGTCAGGTAAGAAGGTGGAGAATACTACTTCTCCACCAAGGGAAAGGGAAAGAGTGTCCTGAGAAGGGGAAAGGGTGTCCTGAGAGCTGCTCTGTGTACTGGAATTCAGCCAATAAAATGTAGTGCAGAATGGATTTCTTCCACTAATTTTACACATCTAAAAGTTGATTGTGTATCTCAGACCACAGACAGAAAGGGCACATCCAACAGCAACTTCTTTGAACTAGTCTAAGTGGAAAATGGAAGTAGCTATCTCTGGAGATGCTTCTTTCTTCACTCTCTGTGAAGACATACTTTAGGACGATCAACTTTAATTTAGATATTTAACTTTAGACACCTAAATTAGGAGAGATAATCTAGTATTATATAATAATCACAATCAGGAAGATCTGGTTGGGAAGATCTTAAATAAATGTCATGCACTGGCTTATCACCCTTCCACTGCAATGCTATGCTTCCCTTCAACGTTTGCAATTTCTTTGCTGACCTCTGCAGAAGTTGCCCTGCTCCATCCCTTGTGTACAGTATCCAAGTGGTCCCCTGTCAGCAAAACTAGAAATACTTGAGGATGAAGTAAATTATACTGGCCAGTCTTCACCCATCATGATGTTTTTAAAATGAAAACTGGATTTTGACAAAACTGATTTTGCAAAATTGTGATTCATTGGAAACATTGTATTTCCCACTAAGAACCCAAAATTAATTAATTCCTTCAGAAGAAACATTTTTAATGAGGTCTGCTTTTGTTGAACCAGGTAAGAAATTTTGCTGTTTAACCTGTGACATCTGATATGAATGCAGTCCCAGTAGGTACTCATATATGTGCTGTCTATAGGTGCAGGATGCCTTTTAGCAGAAAACCTGATTGTAAAGTGAGGATTTGAACAAAGATCTCTGAAGACCCCCTCAGAGACATTTAAATATTCTTAAATTTGCAGCTAGAATTGGTGCTGGTCCTGCAGAGAGATCTTGCAAACTGTTGTGATAGGAGGAGACTCCTGAGGTCAGTCTGCTTGGCTTGTTGTCAGTTCTCATAGATTCCTCCACCGATCCATGTGACTCATCTCCTAACTTTCAGCTGAGAGCCTGAAGGAGATTTGGAAGCCAAGATCAGCAGGTCACATCAGGACTGAATGTTTTCCAGTTCAGGAAAGGCATAGCCAGCTAAGGTTGGCTCTCTCCAGCAATCTCATCCTGACTGTCAATGACTCATCTTCTCTAGGGCATTCTATCATCTCCTCGGCATCTGGGAAATGAGTAGTTAAACAGCCAGGATCTGACTGCCTTCATCTAAAAGAAAAGCTCAAATGTAGACTATCAGGGTTTCACTCTGACAAGGTACATTGAAACATAGCAAGTGCCACTATCCAGTGTAGTTTCTTCCATTCCCCAGTTCTTTCTCTCCTTTTCAAAACAGGAGGATTGTACTTTTTGAATGATTTTGTGTTCAAAGTGTTCCCATTCCTTTTGGGCACACTGCAGTGTGCATTTCATGGGATCTCTGCAGTTCCATGTGTCCTTGTGGAACTGGAGCTTTCCCCTCAGCATGAGTCATTCTTACATTTGTAGGCTGTCAAAAAGGATGCTTGGACAGAGGTGTTTTTGAAACAATTCAGACATGCTGAAACTTGTAACTGGTTACACTAAAAGAGTCATTATTTAATACTGTCACCATGTCTCCTGTTGGCTGCCAGACCACCATCTGGGGATTCTGTTCTCTGCCACCTCTGGAATTAATTTACCCATTTTGTAGAATTGGAAACAAAAAGATATACTTTGTTGGTTCTTTCTTGTCCAAAAAAATTCACTGGTCTTCTGTGGCAAAGATTACATTGCTGTCTCATGAGTTTGCTTATTTTGTGGTTTTGTGCCATAAATAATTATGACCCAAATTCTGGCTCTGATACCTTGTACAAATCTTCTTATGAAAATAGCCTTACTGGGAAATGCTTTAAGAATGGTCCCATGCACTCATTTTAGTCCAATCTCCAGCCTTTGCAGAGCAAATCTTGTACAAACAGTACTTTCAATGAAACAATATACTATTGATTAAAATAATAGTACAGTCACCCTAATGAAGGATGACTCTAGGAGGTAAACACATATAATATTACAAGTATACAAGTCTATTGTAAAAATTATCACCTGAAAATCTTTATTAAGAAGTGATCCAATTTCCTGGGAAACACACAAACATAGGATTCATGCTTTGTTTATTGCTGTGCTGTTGTTCTAGTACTGTTACTATTGACCTGGACCTACACAGAACCCCTGGGATGTGCTAAGAGGAAGGATGCTGTTAGCAAATTCTGGATCCCCTGCAGAGGATGATACACATTTCTCTTGGATGACCACTTGGCACAAGTGGTGGAAGAGAGCATAAATCCCAGAAAAGAAGGCAGATGCTTTCCTGATGACATTGCTTTTAGCTCCTTTCTTCAAGAGACTTCTCAGTTGCCTAAATAATCTCATAATGCAACCTTTTTCTTTCATCCTCATTTGTATGTACCTCTTTGAGTTCATCCAGACTCATTATAAGCCATGAGGTCAGAGAGGAAAAAATTCATGAGGCAGCAGTTATCATTTAAGAAGCATCTGACCAAAACTTCCCAAGTCAGTACTTTAAGGGTGGCCTGAGGACCTGTGCAATGCCTTTGATGACCAGGATCAAAAAGGCATGTTTTTTTGACAATGAGGAGGGAGTAGAATACTTTCCTACATGTATGAAAAAAATGTATTTGCAAGATCCAGTTCCTTTACGGAAAGAATCACAAGAAGGAAGTTCCAGTCTTTGTCTGAATTTAAGATTTTATAGCACTGCTTTGAGCTATTCATGACGCAAGGAATTTGCTTTGAGGAGCTCCAATTCCTTTTCATAGTCTTAGATAAAGCCAGGCAGAGAAGAAACAAATTGTCCTTGCCTGTGTCATCATCTTATTGATGCTTGAAACATCAGCAACCAAAATTCTGATTTCCAATAAAACTAAATTTTCTGTAAAGAAGCCCATCATCAGAAAAATATCATGCTTGGCAAGTGATAGGCATCTAGGACTGGAAAAACAAAGTCCACTCAAGCAAGTAAAACAACACTAGAACCTGAGTCTGTCTGGTGTCCTGAGGCCAATCTTACCATTAAATTGTTAGTATGATACTTGGCAGACTTCTGGTCAGACCAGCAGTACTCTGCCATACAATTCCTGGCCACAGGCTAGTGGAGAAGGACTTGCAGGTATTGCTGGATGGAGAACTGAACATGAGCCAACAGTGTGCTCTCCCAGCCCAGAACGCAACTGTGTGGGCAGCAGGGAGAGGGAGGGGATTCTGTCCCTCATGAGACCCATCTTGGATCCAGCATCCATCTCTGGGGCCTCCAACACAAGAAGGATGTGGATGTGTTGGAGCAGGTCCAGAGGAGGCCATGAAGATGATCAGAGGGCTGGAGAACCTCTCCTGTTGAAGACAGGCTGAGGGAGCTGGGGTTGTTCAGCCTGGAGAAGAGAAGGCTCCAGGGAGACCTTAGAGCCAATACAAAATTAGGAACTCTGGGTCCTGGGTTTAGAAATCCCATGCTAGGGAGCTGCATCACAAACCCAACAGGACCTGCTGCCTGCCTCACCATCATCCTAGGCTACAGACAATTCTTAACATTGGTTAGGAGTCTCACTGGGTTTCTGTCAACATAAGCATAGCTACCACACTCTGAGGCACAGAGCCTGCTGTGGATTCAATGACTGCTGCATCAATAAAAGTGACCTTTGAAGCACACAGATATCAGGAGATCCCAGAATTGTACATTTTTGGAAACTGGGGGATATGCTAAGGATTGCTATTCTCAGTCATATGCCTGGGCATCTGCTATGAGCTACGGTTAGAAACAGGATAAGGGGCAAGATGAAATTAAGACTGATTACAAAGTTCTTGGGAAAAAACTCCCTTGAAAGTTCATAGTCAACTTTCATTATATTCTTTACAGAAGGAAAAAACTCCAAACAACCATTTTGCACATCCTATCTTATGACTTCCAAGCAGTAAGACCAGCACTAATGGCTGCTATGGCCATTCTAGTGCTAGTGTTTTTATGCAAAATGACATCATTCTGCTAGCAGTTGGTTTGATGAAGGGCTGCAGCTGGAGCTACAAGGCTTCTCAGGAGCAGAGCATAAGCAGCAGATGGAACCATATTAGTGCTGACCCTCAGGTGTAGCCTTGAGCTGCCCTCTGGCACACAACCAGGAACAGAGCCTCACCCTGTGCCTTCTGCACAAAAAGAGCTTCTCCAGCTGCATCTTTCTGAATCTGCTGTGGTAAATCTGGCACAGGTGGAAAAGCTCAGACAGAAAGCCTAGAGCAGAGGGCTTTGTGACATCTGTAACTGTGTTACACCAAAGAATTTGAACTCAAGGTAATAAAAGCTAAAGTGATCCTTAGCAGCACATCTGGAGCTCAATCATTCCTCAGCAGCAGAAAATCAAGCTAATGAAACCTAAATATTGTTCCTTGACTTAAAATATCATCCAGTGTCTTAACGCAGATTACAAATGCTGGCTGATGATCTTATCCCACATCAAGCTGGGATATTGCACAGCTGGGGTGGCTCTTCCCATTGCCTTCACTTCTCCCTCATGAATGGTGTCAGAGTCCCTCTGGCCATGGTAACTGGGGCAGATGGGCAAGGAGAATATCCACCTTGTATTCCCATGAGGGCTGGAGCTGTTCTACATGACCAGCCCTGCCAGGGCACTAGTGATGGTGTGCAGGACTCCTAACACACACAGGTGCTGGGGAGTGACTTTGGGTGTTAGCAGTGTATGCAAGGGCTTTTTGAAGCCTATCAATGCCTAGAAACCTAAGTCTTATCTTTCAGGATCAATTAGTCAAGTTAACTAGAGCATGTGAAGAAATAACATGCAGGGACCTGTACTGGTGATTTTGTTTCTGAAAGGTGCTGGTGGATTTGTGATCCATGACCCTGCTGAAACACAGGTGGTTTCTTTTCAAAAAGGTTCTGATTGTTGGAGAGCCTGACTCGGTAATTTTGTGGGTAAAAGCACTGGGAAGGCATTAGGCAAAGAGAAATCAGGTATGGAACAAACACAAGGAAAAATAAACTCAGCAGAGGTACTGTCTTTCTTTTCCCACTTGAGAAATGGAACACTCGATTTCCTGATGCCTTCTGTGCTCTGCCTTATGGCCCAGGCTGACAGAAAGCTCATTCCCCTGGTCACTCTGTTAATAAGCACTGATGGGAAAGGAAAGGGGAGTGAAGTTGTGACAGGTTAATGAGGCTTCTGCGACACGGTTTGCTGGCGTGGGGAACTGCACCTTGTAGAGTCTCAGGCTGCAAGTTCCACATCTGCCAGCCAGTGACTGAGGCTAGAGCTCAAAATGGAGGCTGGAGTTCTGGACAGGCCATCCATTGGTATGTCTGGCCCATTGGAGCCACCAAGCTGTGTTGTAGCTTCATGATGAAAGTTACAGAAGGAGTAATTTGATCAGATAGTCAAGCCCCAGAAATTCAGAGGTTAATTAATATTAATATCAATATAAGTATTAATAATAATAATAAATTATTATTATTATTATTGCAATCATTCTTGGATGCTTTAGGTGAATGCTTATTTCACACTTAAGAAGTGTACCAGGTTAAGACTGACTTGTCCTTTGCCACAGTAACTGAGCAGAGGGAAAACGGAAGCAGTGCATTTTCCCATGTGAAGCATATTGCTGCTCACTGTGAGAAAACAGCAATTTCTCAGGCTGCTTCATTGAGACACAGGTAGGCTCAATGTGCCAAGTTTTGCATGTACTTGCTGGCCAAGAGGAGCAAAAGGCATAGCTTAGAGCTGTTGTTAAAGAGCTTAGTCATTTCACATGTTTTAGGTGGAAGAGTAATGAACGGCGGTTTAGGCAGCAGGAAAACACAGGAATTTATCCAGCTGTTTCAAAAACAGGTTTGCTTTCTAAAGTTGCCCAGGGTGCCCACACTTTATTTCAGAATATTGCAACTGCTAACTCTGAAGCCTCTAGTGCACTCCTCGTTTCATTACTAGGTGGATATTATGAGACCAGAAGCACTTTCTACTGACTGAATGAGTCTCCACCAACAGAAATTTGACATCTGTTTGATATTATTATTCCATTAGAAGATTAAATCTTCACTCCCCTGGCTTTTTTGTGGGCTCTGACACATTCCACTTTAGTGATAAATGTCTCTTGAGCCAGCAGTGATTTGACAGGGTGGGAGGTACTCCTGCAGAGGAACTGGCAAATGGTTTCCATGACAAGCTAAAGGACCCTCAGAAAGTAGACAGAATTTCTGCATGAATATCAAGATTAAAAGGAAACCCTCAAATTGCAAGGAATTTGTGGCAACCCTAAGGTTCCTCCCCAGACTGAATTTGCACATGACATTACAGACTTGCATAAGACATTGCAGCAGCTCATACTCACAGGTTGCCTCATAAGTGGAAGCAGGCTACAATAAAGCAGCATGTTCTTGACCTTCTGAACAATTTCTGCTTCCTTTTGTAATGGAAGTGAGAGCTCCTACTGGGTTGAATCCAATCATTTCAGTGGAAATTTGAGACCGAATGAACCTGTTTTGTATGAGTTTGCCAAACCCAGGCTGATAGCAGGATTATTCACCAGCCCAGAGAGCACAAGGATCACACCCCAACAATGCTTTAGAGTATACTGGTGGTCAGGATGATAATACAGGGTAATGGATCTCCAAGTATTTTACAGATGTGAATGGAGAAGTGAAAAGCAGAATTTCCCAGCCCCACTTTGCTAAGAACTTTCGGGGGGCTTACTGTGTTCAAGGAATTCATCCTGGTTAAGGGAAATAGAAAAGCTGGGACAGGGGCCCCAGGAACTTGATTACCAGTACTTGGATGAAAGCATTAGACATGACTTCATTGCCTCTCAAGATAAGAGTTCATTGTTTCAATGGTCTTCCTTCAACATGGAGATTAGCTAATGCAAGCTAAACACAGGAAAATAACAGCCAATCCTTCCTCTCCAACAGCAAGCACAGAAAAGGCATATTGTCTTTAGTGGGTGCAATGAGCTTTGCATTTAACACCACAAGTGTAAATCAGAGCCAAATTTATGATGGCTGAGACCATCATCTGCATTCTCATTCTATTGTTCCCATTCTATCAACGCCAACACTGCAACACGCCCCCGGTCTTCTGGCCAGAAGAAAGCAGGATAAGGTTTCCCTGAAGGATTAATTAGTGACTACAATCAAAATAAACAAAACCCCCACAAACCACCCTGATGACTGTTAAATCTTTTCTGCTAGTCTCTTGTGATTTCCTAGTTGTATTTTACCAGTTTTCTAGCCTCTAAGAATTTCTTCCCACAGATAATGCACGAAGCATCTAACATAATACTACAATGTAATCAAGTGACATTTCAGTCAAGCTTCTTTATCAAATATAATGAAGGTTGAGCTGTGACTGAATGGTCCTCTGCATTTCTGCCCCTATTTCCTCCACCCACAGCCAGCTGGGCAGTCACACTGTGCAAACACATCCTTCTCAGTGGATGGGTAAGTGCTGTCATCAGACACTGGTCATGGTGCCTCCTACCTCCCGGGAGACAGAGGGAAGTGCGAGTTAATGACACATGTACCACCCACTCCCTCCCATTTGTGCAGGAACACACACACACAGCTGGCTGGAGACACGGACAGAGGGAGGATCAAACATAGCTCCTTCACTGGGAAGAAAAGACAGGCAGCAGCTTGGCAATCAGGCAGAGAGTGCAGCTCTCTGCTGCTCCTTATCAGTATCATCTGTGCCTTTAGGAAAGGCAAAAAAAAAAGCTGCTTAGGAGCTGGGAGTTTTCCAAATATGAGTCTTTTTTTCCTTAACAATTGTCCTCACTTTCCTTCTTATGATAATTTCTCCAGATAGTCATGGAGACTTTAAAATGTTTTCTTTTATTTTTCAGACAGAGGTGCACAGGGCTGAGGTTCTGCTCTTCCCATATTAAACTCCCTGGTACATCAGAGACCCTCTATCCCAGTTAGTGAGTAAGAGATATGCAGTCTGTTCCACTGTTAAAAGGACAATGCTTATAATCCTGGCCTTCTCACTCCACAGAGTTAAATGCCAGCAGGGAAGTTCCTGCTTTTGACAAAGCCATAGAGAGGCAGTCTGCAGACTCTACACCGTGTGAAGTAACATGCCATTTCCATTTAGATGATTTCCTTCACAATGGTGAGAGCTAGAAACTTCCTTTATAAAGTGTAAACAAACCGAAGTTTAGGTTCTGATTATGCTGAATGAGGCTCATAAATGCATGACAGAGGCCAGACACAGCCCACAGGACATATATTTGCCACCTCTGGCCTATGCGGATAGGAAATGCTTATAAATAGTCAGTCCCACTTCAGTTCTTGGGAGACAAATATTTTTGACACGGAGTGCTCAAGCACAAAGAGTCATTTGCAGACCACCCAGGAGACTTGCATTGAAATGACCTTCCTTTGCTTGGATGATCAATTATACTGATGTTTATTTCAGGAGTTGCAACATTTGTTCTTAAATGGAAGCAGCCCAGAGGAGCCACGTATATAACCCCACTTACTTGTTGGTAACTGCCTGCATAAACTCATCAATCAGTTCGTCGTACTGTTTCCCACGAACCCTCTTGTGTTTCAGTCCAATATACAGTGGATCACTCAGGAGAGCCTAGGACACAAAGCAATTCTGTTGACAACTTCTCTTCCGTGGATGGACGGAGATTTACATCCCAGCCTACCAAAAAAGTTTGTCTGATGTGGTCATATTAATTTAACTTACTATGCAGTGAAGGCCAGCTCACACGTCTTTTCCCAAGCAGAAAGGGTTTCCATAGGCTATCTTTCAGCACAAATAAAATCAGAGGGATGTAACAGTTCTTGGCTGCCATAGGAAATGGAGCTCTGCATCCCCAGAACATCTCTACCAAAGGCTCTCTGCCAAGGTGCCTCACTCCTGGTGAATAAAACTAATCTTGTGTGGGGAGTGTTCACTGTGCATTCAGTTCTTAATTTTGCACTGAGGGAAGGACAGCTGTTGACCATAAACAGTGCTTTGTGCAATGAAGATTGCCTGATGTAACTTGAAATGATGTGGCATTTAGGCCTTTTAGATGACAGCACAGAGTTGACCAGCATCAGTGATCAAATGCCAAAAAGCTCTCAAGATCTGCACCTGCCTAGCACTCACTTCAGTTATCTGGCGTGTGTAAAGTCAAGGTATTTTCATCCAACAGATTAATTAATATTTTGATTCCCAACAGGAACATAAAACCAGGCCATTCCTCCAACCAATCCAGCAGGTGTTGAGTCAGGATCCATAAGCCACCTAAAAAGGACTGGGTCAGCATGAAAATAGCATATATTTTGGGGAAAAGTACAGGACAAACACTGGCAGGTGAGAGGTGGACTAACACCTCTGTGAGTCACTGTAAAGGAAGTTTACTTCCCTTCCAATTTCAGGAACTGAACCATCCACATGAGGGGGGGATGAGCCATCTCAAAGCCTATTGTCCTGCAGCCATATGGCCCTAAATATTGGCAGGTATGCTAATATCAGATCTGTTTTTACAGCCACAGCTGTTTTCTCTTAGAAGGAAAGATGAAAGAGGTTTTCCTCTGAGTTTGATTCATTTGGGCTCTTCAGGACTGCAAAACAGAAAGGAGACCCATTTGAATTACTTCACTGATTGCTCCTACAGCACTGTGTGCTCTGCAGCCTGTTCATGGAGTACAAAATTCTGCCACAGACAAGCTGAGAAATGCCAAGCTCTGAGAAAAGATTGATTTGCTGAAAGTGTACATGAAGTATTATGGCCTGTCAGAAAGACAAGCTGGCAACTGATGCTAAAAATATAACATGACTGCTGTATTTACTGCATTTTATATGAGGTTCATGTGTTAGCAACACAGTCACCCTTAGCTCACCAGCTTTTATTAGGCAGAGATGATAATAAACCTCATCTCAATGGGCAGAGATGAACTGGATGAATGCCTATAAGAGGTACCTTATTTATGCACTGATTAATGAGTTTACTTGTGGGGAGGGATGCTCCTAGGTTGTGCTTAGGGTTCATTTAATCTGGGTTTATGCACATGAGAAAGCTATTAAATAAATAAGCAAACAAATTGTTTATATTGTGAGGAAATACACTGTTCATATTGCTGGAAAACAGCAGCTTCTCTTTCTCAATCCTTGATGTGGAAATGGCCTTCACAGAGAGGTTCCTGGACACATAAATTACATCTAATCTTGGGCAGAAAACAAGGGTCAAAGACTGATTCTGTAAGTCCCTTTTTCTGATGCCATCTAACCCTTGGAGAGGCCTAAAAATCATTGGTGCCACTTTGGATTTTAGTGTCCCCTGTCTGCTGAGACAGAAACAGATGGAGATGCATGATCAGAAGCTTGCCATGGGAAGGGAAGCACTTTCACCCGGGTCCCTCTGGGGGAAACTCCAGCTTGGAGGCTCAAAGCACTGGTGGTGTGCAGATCAGCATGGAGAAGGAAGAGGTGAAGGACACAAAGTCAAGTACAATGCTCTGTTGACTGGAAACTGCAAGAAGTGAGAGACTGAGAAGTGAGGCTCCTGCTTTAGCCTCAGTGGGTGCAAACTCAAAGCTCTCCCTTTTCAGGCAAGACCATGAATCAGGCTGAGATGAGCACACCCTATATTCCACAAGTCCATGACAGGCTGCTGTGCAAAAGGGGTAACATAATCCTGGGACCAGAGACCAAAGAGGTAATTGAGACTCTCAGATGTCATCTATGGGCACTGATTTTGCATTCTTTCATTCTTTTCAAGTGCCCAGGGTGGGAGACTTGGGGCAGGACTCAAAAAGGTGCAGAAAATCTAGCTGTCCAATGAGCATCAGCATGTCCTGAAAATGTCAGCATTAATTTATCTTTATACACTGCTCTAATACCCCAGATTTGTTATTTCCCTCAAGAAATGTGTGTTTGCTTTACTTGGGGTCATGTGAAGCACAAGTACATTTTACAAAAATGGACAAACCCAGGCCATCACAAACAGCTATAGGATATTAATTTTAAAAAGACATCCTCACAGATGTCCATTCTGGCATTGCTAAAATATTTCACTTTGGCCTTTCTGAGCCAGAGTCATAAGGCAAAAATCTGCAAACAGATGGAGTCCTCTTGCCTGGTTATCATGTGCAGTAACATGTGCAATCTAACAAAACAGTGATATTAATCATTCCCAAACCACTCACCAGGGATTCTCCATTTCTGGAATACAGTCATCTCTACATAGACACGAATATCTGCCTATTTACTCACAATTACCAGAGGAAGAATAATTCTGGGACTTCCTGTATGAAACCTGTCAACTTACCTTGCCATGCTGAAAGGTGGAGCTGAGCAGTCAGCTCCAACTCTGAGTCTCCTCACCAGGGGACTGTGAGTCTATTTAACATTTGTTTCAGTCCCCTGTAAGAACAAAACATTCTCATGCATCAAACAGGAATTAAACCTTCCCGCTTTCCTGCAGTGCTGGTCTAGCCATCATCTCATCTTGGATGTCTCCAGCTTTGTCTCCACATTTAGGGAACTGGCCTCAGTTAAGCATAAATCTTGATTTCTCTCCCCATGTCAGATTTATGAAAAATTGTCTTACCTCATTGTCTGTGCCAACATCCAGCAGGACAGGGAGACATTGTTGTGGGTGAACTCCACCACAGGCTGTGTACAAAGCAAGCTTTCCAACTGGGATACCCATGCCGTAACTTCCTAGATCTCCTAAACCAAGAATCCTCTCTCCATCTGTCACCACGATAGCCTAGGAGGATCAAAAGAGATTGTTATATGGGGTTGCCAAGGCTCTAGAAGCAAAACCAGCTCCACTGTTTCCACACTGATGCCACTTTCCAGCTGCATTGTGCAACAGATATTTGCTCCTTCTCCATGACACCATGTTAGCTAGCTGTTAAAAACAGAGGGCTGCTCATTTTTGGGGGCAGAGAAAGTGTGGTTGACAGACAGCAGCTCACAGTGTGGGACAATAGCAGCTCTGCCAGAAAATACTTCAGTTCACTGTAGCAGAGCCCAACCAGCATGGCTTTTTGTGCATCCCTAACTGTACTACAAGAAGCAACCCAAATGAGATCCGGCCTTGATTTTTTCATTTCTTTCTCTAGAAGAAAAAAGTGTGTTTAGGAACTTCATCTGTGGAAGAAACAAATTTCAGTGTCCTTTCTTATTCAACATAAACTATGCACATATTTGAACATTTTCCTATTTGCTTTTCCTTCTGAGTCAATGTGAAGTGTTAGCAATGAGAATGTCTCCTTTTGGGTGGGCTCCATCTGGTTTTGGGTGTGCGCTCACTTTGTTACCACACCCAGAGGATGCAATTGGGATTAAAAGGCAGTAAAGGGAATAGGGAAAGCAGTGAGCATATGCACTGCTACAGGTTTATCCTGAAATTATATATATATACATAATTAACTCCTGACAAGGAGTTAATGTTCAAAATATGCAGAGAATATTAAAAAAAAAGTTCTAATGAATCAAGATATTTCTCTGGAGCACTGATCACCTTTCATCCAAACAAATAAGTGTTCTCAGGCAAACCTAAATACCTCTCAACAGCTCTCAGATATTCATCAGAAAGAAAAGTTCTTCAGCCTGAGATTTGCTGCAGCACTCTATAGTTACCAAAGCTCCTCAAGACAACACTGAAAAATGAATCAGAACAGAAAATACAGCATGGGATATTGCTTTTTATAACAGACAGGGGAAACCGGATTAATGTTTGTTTGTGACTCTTTGGATTTGAAAAACACCCCAAAAAAGAGCACAGTTTCTGTGAGCACCTGATACACAAGCACATTAAAGTAATGTTTTTATTCACTCATGTTCATATGATCAGAACTCAAAAAACAGGACACTAATCTCTGGCTGAGCAGGACAGACCCTTCTACCTGAAGGTAGAAAGTTACTGGTTTAACAATTAGGAACCTGTTTTCTACTTCCATCTGTGATAAAAATTTTCTTGATGGCTCTAGTGAAATCAGTGTATAAAGGCTGGGTGTGCAGTTTACGCCAGCCAACTAGATGGTTTCTAAACTTATTTGACACCTGATGGGGAGAGACAGAAACCTCCAGAGTGCATCTGCTCTCTGCAGCAGCTGTTTTGGGAACAGATGAATGGGTTATTTCTCTTTGAAAAGCTCAGTTCCCTCTTCATTGGCACTGCAGAAGTACTCACAATATGAGACTAGGCACCAAGTCCCCTGGCAGCTGGTATTAACTGAGATGACACTGGACCGTAGGCTGTATCCAGTTAACCCGTCCAGGTTTGCAGCAGGGCCTTAGTAGGAGGCATGTGGCCCAGCAGAGCAATTCAGAGCACTATGCTGATCTCCAAGCTGCCAAGGCAATGCAGAGAGGCAAGTTCTGCTTCTGGCATTTCCAGTTCTCTGCACTGACTGCACAAGCTCAGCATCTACAGGATGAACTTATACTCTGCCTTGAGTGCACCAACAAAAAACCCTCCATGGGAAGGATCTTGAACAGCCCTGTACAGCAGTAATCCTGATGGGAATTTAAGATCCTGAGTACACTTCTAGGGCAAGCATCCTACAGAAGGAGGGCGGGAATGCAGGGCGGGGAGGCAGGATGGAAAGCCAGGGCAGTAGCTTGCACAGCAGCACACTTGTCTCAGAATAAAATACATGTTCCTACACCATCCTCACTTTGAGGTGGCTTGAATTCATAGCTGCCAGGATGACACTCATCTTGTATGATTCTTTGCATTCCTTTTGCTTTAGCTGGGCCATCGTGAAGAAAGGAGTACAAGACTAAGGAACCAGAGAGAAAATTGGCAAGGGAAGGTGCTGCTGAGGACAGCAAGCATTTAATCCAATATTTCTTCATGTCAGGATTCATTAGCCATCCTGGAAGAGACACAAAAGCCCCACATTCCCACATAAGTATGCTGAGAAATGTTTTCTTCTCACTTATTCTGCTTCTGGTACTATGATTCTTTCGGGGCAGCCCAACTTTGACAGGAGGGTTGAAGGTGCGGCTCATTAGAGCTTGGCTGAGGATTTGCTAATCTAAGCAGAGCACCAGCACCCTTCCAGGCAGAGGATCCAGGGTTTGGCCCAGATTTCCCATTTCTACAGTAAACACTGTTGCCACAAGGCTCTAATGAGCCAAATCTAATGAGCAAAATGTGGGCAGCATCTCAAGGTATTTCTCCACTGTCTTTAGTGGTTGGTGTTCAAAGGTGGGGATGTTCAGCCTTTAAAAAAACAAATGTGTCCCTCCAGGGACTTAGGTGCAGTCCAGGTGCCTCCCTACTTATCTCAAAATCTTGAGTGTTCCAGTGCCTACTAGTTCAGGCATGGAGAATTGTGTGCACAAAGACACAGAGAACCCTGTGGTCCATGACAGCGATACTGCTAAAATGAGCTGCCTTTGTAGTCTGGCAAACCTGGAAAGTAGATAGTCTGAATCTCTTTCATGGACCATTGCCCTTCCTATGGTCTGTTTTGGGTACCAGAGGGGCTGTTTCAACAACAGTCTCTAATCTTTCTGTGCCAGTTTCCCCATCTGCAAAAACATATCTATTAGCCATAATGAGTTCTGCTCACAGTCCTGAGTCAGAAACAAATGGAAATACTGAGTTTTTTGGACAGAGCAGGGACAAAATACCTAGCCTGCCTCTCTTCTCCATGGTTCCAAACATAAGTTTATATGAATGTGATCACTTTTTCTGAAAACATGTTCAATTTCCTATTTTTTTTTCCCTTAGAATGGAAAACGCTTGTAAGATTTTCTCAGCTGCCAAACCTTTGTTCCTGGAAGAAGCAGATGACTGATAGGGGACCAAAACTCTGTCTATAGCCGTGGAAATTCCCAGGAACATGTACTTTTAGACTGACAGAAGAAGGTGAGGTGACTGACAAGACCTGTCTTAAGTGTTGACTTTATTTCATGCCAGGGACTTGCCCAGCCCCAAGCTCTAGTGAAAAACACTTCACAAGAACACTTTTTGGGTGGGGCATCAGTAATTTCAGCTGCTGGATATCAAACATGATTTGCAGCATTGCCAGTGTTCTTGATGCTGCATGACTCATTGGATTTGGGAAGGAGTCCTACAAGCATGTTGGTTACATAGATATTAAAGAGCTTTTGTACAAGTTAGCCACACAATTCTTCAAAAGATATTTCCTACTTTTCCACTAGAGCCCCTATTCTGTACAAATTTATTATCATGCACTTTTTTTTAGTGACCAAGATCCTGCTACGTCTGAAAAAGTTGCTCTTGATGTATACATACATGACAGAGTCCCAGAAGTCCCACTTTGACTGGAAATTGAAGCTGAAAAATAAGCTGAAATTTTCAGTCCAGCCTGCAAATTCTCTGAGGAAGTTTCCGGAAACATTCTTTGCTTGTCCTTTTAAATAGCCAATTCTGTAAATGATGCCACTAAATATCCAGTTTTGCACCAAACTCCCTGTGATTTCCTAGTCCACAGAAGACATGCCACATACCTTAATATTTTCTTCAGGCCAAGAGTTTAGCATTGTTGCAATATGGCCTTTGTCATGGATGGTGATAAACAATCCCCTAAGAGAGGAAAAGAAAAGGAAAGAAAGAAAGCAGAAAAATAAGCCTTGTAATAAAACTAGTAAGTCCAAGATAAAAGGAAACAGGTGAACTTGAAAATGCAGGGAAATGAACTGCTGAGAACAAAAGCAAGCAACTCACTGATACAAAAATAAGACCTCAAGGGACTGCTAATAGCAACGTAAATTCTCATTTTCAAACCAAAAGGCTCAAGATCCTTAATGGTAACTTCACTTAGCAGCCGTTGGGGTTGCACATTTAGCACCTGTGAAACATCTTTGCTTTGGGGAGCAAACTCTGCCTTAGAGCAAAAGAGTTTTCTACTTAAAGCAATTTTGATAAACTCAGTGGAGGCTGATGGTTTTACCGTAAGCCTTGTCACACATCTTTTCTTGAGGAGCTTATAGCTCCTGGCTATCCAAATACTGAAAGCATGATCCTTCTCACACAGCTACCAGTGTTAATGATGGGGATGGCTACTCCAGAGCTAGATATTTTGGGTCCCCTCTCTAGTCCACAGAACTCCAGTTGGATCCAACTGGATCAATATTTGCCATGGCATTTGCTTTGATCAAACCAAACCTGCCCTTGTAACAGTGGGGTTTTTTTCCCAGGAATATGTGATTGCAGTTTTTGACATTCACCAAATGAAAATAAAGGAAAATTATGAGAAGATTAGAAAGAAACAGAAGATTAAATGCTTGGATGTAACTTCAGTATGAAGTGATTATGTGGACAATAACATAGCTGATTGCACTGAGGTTAATCACTTCTCAATGCAAAGGTCTTCAGGGTTTAAACAAAAGTGCCTTCTTTTTAAATAACATTAGGAGCTGAAAGACATCCTTTTTGAAACATGTTTTAGATTTGTGGCTTATTTTTTTTGCCTCTCTGCTGTTGTTACCAAAATTAGTATTCTTAGCAGGGATTCTTTCAATACTCAGGACAGTATTATTTACATTGACTGATCTCTGCTCTGATACTTTGGGATTTTGTTGAAGTTCCTTTTAGGCTGCACTAACCCCACAAGAAGCAACCTCCTCTATACCTGTCTCAGGGAAAATGGCTTACGTTACTCAGAGTGCTGTCTAATCAGCACAATTCAAGGGCTCTAACTCGAGGACTCCCCTTGGCAGGAGGAGGCACCCATTCTTCTTGCCTTGTTATCTGCTCACAAAAGCAGGAGTCATGCCAGTGATTAGTAACAGTTGGAAAAACGGAGAGATGCGTTTTTGTTGCTCACATCTCCAAACTATTGCTCAGCCCCAGAAAGTCCAGATCCGGTCATGGTTTGGGCTTCTAATGTGAAATATTAGGGAGAAGAAACTTGAAAATAACCTCCATTGTAAGGCTGCCTGAGTGATGGATAATCAAACGTAATTGGGCTACTCACTCTGGCAAGGGCTTATCTCACATGACTCTTCTAGGGGACAGATATCTTCCCACAGTCAACTGTGGGATTCCTAATGAAAATGCCCTTTACTTCGAAAAGAAGAAAAATAAAAGTGCTGACTTAAACACTGATCAAGTCACAATCACACAGACAGATCAGAAAGGCAAAAAAGGAAAATAACGGTTCATTTATTCAGTGTAATTCTTTAACACTGTGCCAATAACCAATGAACTAATCACATACACATGGCTTGCCTCAAAGACAGTATTCACAGATGTCAATCTTCATAAAAAAGGAGTACTGTGCTGCAGCCATCTATATTTACAAAGTAGTTATTAACTGGGAATTGAAAGCACAAATCAGTAATATCACTGCAGATATTTCAGGTTGTGACATGCTTTTAGGAAGAATGCTATTGTTTTAAGGTAACATTTTCCATACATAATAAAGACACCTCTTAAGTGTCTAGCCATGTGCCTCATACATTCACATCTCTTCAGCACTGAAGGGAGTCCACCAGCTATTTAACCCTCAAAAGACATCCTGTGCTCTCAGCAGAAGCTGAAACCCAACTGTCTACCCACTGCTGGTCCTGTGGCTTGATGGAACCGAGAGTTGTTTCCTATAAAAGTGGAGAGAGAGGTCAGCTACCCACTGCCCCCTGACTCTGGCTCTTGTATCAGGAGGGCACCAGGCTGGTTTTCAATCCCAGCTTGGAATTTGACAGTAGAGAGAGTTCAGCTTGGGTCTTCCAAAATCTGATGCCTGCTCTCACTGTGCTCCTTGGGAGTAGGACTTCCACAGCTGTCATTGGGTTGGCTTGGCTTAGATAGCAAAATTGGTGGCTAAGAACCAAGCATGGAGAGACAGCCCTCCCAGAAATTGTGTTTCCTTCCTTTATATTATGTATTTGATGCTAATTACTCCTTTATTCCTGGCAAAATCAGATGGTTTATTTTAGACTAACAAATAACACCCTATTGAAAACACCAGGTTTGCAAGAGAAACCATCAGGAGGAGCAGAAATGGTGATCCATGTGGGGTAAGTGACCTCTCTCAGTGACAACAACCACATCAGGAAGTGGGCATGGATCTAAGCAAGCCTCATATTTCACTAATGCTGAATCTGAGAGCCAAGGGCCCAGTTTCAATAAAACACCTAAATTTCCAATGCCTTTAGGCACCCAGCTGAAGCAAGTTTCTGAACCTGGTTGAGGCTCTGTGGTCTCCCACTGGGATGTTCAAGCATTCAGAAGGGGATCCTGGTAGTAGTGAGCTGCAAGTCCCTTTGCAGATGGAGTACACAATGACCAACTCTGACAAGCAGTTGAGTGAATTCATGGTGTTTTTAAGATGCAAAGGGAAACAGACACATCAGACTTTTGAGTCAGGGGTCACAGATATGTCCTCATTTTGTATGACCCCCAGGAGAGTGGTGCTCTCCCTCCTGACAACAACTTACCCACAGAGATGAGCTGGCCAATAACAGCCAAAATACATGCCCAAAATTGGCAGAGGGTTTATCTGTCCAAAAATCCCTTCTGCAAGACAGGCAGAAGGAACAGACAAGCTCCACAAACTGAACTCAGCAAAAGCTTTCTTGCTGAGTGAACAGGGCAAAGTACCCAGCAGGTTTCTCCAAAGGACACAAAAACTCTTTACGGTGAGGGTGGTGAGGCACTTGAACATGTTGCCCAGAGAAGCTGTGGATGCACCTTCCCTGGAGGTATTCAAGGCCAAGTTGGATGGCCTTGAGCAAGGTGGTCCAGTGGAAGGTGTCCCTGCCCATGGCAAGGGGGTGGACTACATAATCTCTCATTCTTTCCAACCCAAACCATTCTATGATTCCATGATTACAGGAGAGGCAACAGGAGCAAAAGCTTATTTGTGCCTTTGGGAACAGCAAGGTAGAGCTCTGAATACTAAGAGGAACAGGCTGGTCTAGATGCACCAGTAGTACATAAGAAATTTCCAAGTGGCAACAAAATGAATTAACTTGATTTTTCTGTGCAAAAGACGCAGCCCAAGCATTCTGAAGGAGAAATGAAACCTCAGCAACCTTTATCATCTTTATTCTGCCTTTATCATCGTGTCTGCTCCAACTCCCTTGGGATTACAGTTGATAAATTGCTTCAGAGAAACAAAAAGAAATGAGGCAGTTTCCATTTAATCTCCTTGGGACTTGATAACAAGGATTTAATTAAAATGTAAAGCTAAAAATGCAAGTAATTTCGATCAAGTCACGTAACACGGGCATTGTGTGGGGCAGAGACACAATGTTTTTCCAGACCAGAAAACTCACCTGTGCCCGGGAACCTGCCATTCTACATGGGTTCACTCATGCATGGGGACAAAAATACAAGAATTAGAGTTTAGTAAAAATTAACTGCCTCAGCAATTTCAATCCAGAATTTAGATGCTGTACCATTATTTCTGGTTAAATAGTAACCTTCAGAGAGCTGTTAGCTTTGCAGGGGTAATTAAAAGCAGGGAGTGCTTCAACCTGCATTCATTAGGGATTTCAGAGCTGCAGTTTCATATTCAGTCCATTAACGTCACAGGTTTCACTGCAGCTGCCTTTAGTTAAAGTGGAAATCAGACTAGTTTTTACTGTGCCATTGAGCACATCTGTAAGAGTCCAGGAGAGTTACAGCTTCTTAATTTGTCACTGAAGCAGTATTTCTGTCTGGATGTCACCAAGTCCAGTCGAGCTGCCTGAACTGGACTGCAGGACCCAGCAAATTGCAGGTCACTGCAGAATCCATCAAAGGGCTTTAGTATGTTCACCCACACTAAACAAGATCTTTCTCATCCCTAAATCAGGGACATTATTTTTCTTTTCCGGTTTTGTCCTAACTGAGTTCATGGAAGTACTCCAGGAATTATTAAGCTACACAGTGCAACCTGTGAGACCCAGAAAGAATCCTCCTCTGGTCCCCAGTACTGGTTAGGTCTTGGCCATCCTGATGGCATTTTGAAAGTCCCAAAATGAAGACAATCCCTTAACTGCAAGACACATTTTAGAAAAAGTTCAGAGACAAGGAAAACATGGCACACTTGATGCCCAGAGGAAGTGGTACCAGATACTGGTGATGGCTTTTTGGAATAACATTTATATTTTTTACAAGGACATGTAGTGATAGGACAAGGAATAATGGCCGTTTCAAACTGAAAGAGGGCAGGTTGAGATTAGATATTAGGAAGAAATTCTTTCCTGTGAGGGTGGTGAAGCACAGGTTGCCCAGAGATCTGGGGACTTGCCATCCCTAGAAGTGTTCAAGGCCAGGTTGGATGGGGCTTTGAGCAATCTGATGTAGTAGAAGGTGTCCCTGCCCATGGCAGGGGGGGTGGAACTAAATCATCTTTAAGGTCCCTTCTAACCCAAACCATTCTGTGATTTTATGAATCTTTTAGACATTTGGGAAGGAATTAGATTTAACCTGTCTCAGCTATTAGAAAACAGAAATATCCATTAATCCTTTAATTCAATAAATGGTTGCTTCTTTAAAAAGGCTTTCTGACAGTCCTGGTTAGCAATGCTGACTTGTGAGCTATTTCCCATTAGAAAAAACAGTGGAGCCAGCAGTGCTATCTCTAAAGCACTATTGTTTATTTACAGAGAATGTTCATTCCCCAAAGCACAGAGGGGAGGGAAAAACATTATGCAATCTTTCCTCACAGCTCTAAATCTCTCCTCACTTCCCTCCTACCCAAAAGTCTCTCTCCCTCTCCTAATGGCTTTTCCTTGGCAATTACCAATGCTCCTGGGGCTATGTTTGCAACTCCCCTGGTGTCTGCTTCCACTCTTGTCCTGTGCTGTGGGTTTGAGCAGCACTCCTGTGACTTCAGTTACCTGTTTGCATCTGTAAAATTAATGGCCTTTTTACATTTTTCATATATGAGCCAAAGTCAGCAACTATACCCACCAGCATTCACATCACACTGGTCAAAAGCCACAAAAGAGCAGAATAAATGATGGCACTGGATCACTGATATGTACCCTAGCATGAAGAAAAAGGACACCACTCCCTGTTTCACATGAATTTCCCCTGCTAGCTACGACAGGAAATGATTGTATACTTATGATCTGTGAAGGAAAAGAGACACTGTCAGAAGGACCTCAAAAGCTCCTAAGCTGACAGGAGCTGAAAAACACAAACCCTCCTACTCAACTATTACAGCTTCATCCTTCTTCTCCTTGCTCATTCCTCTAAAAGGATTTCTCTCTGAAGAATAAGATACTTTCTCAGTAAGGGAGGAATGTATTTGCACAATGTTATCCAATATTTACTGACACTGCAGTGGTCAGGCTAGCTCAGAGTTTGGTATATAGCAGGAAGAACACAAAAACCCTCAACTGCAAGTTCCACATGCTTTCTGCACAGAGAATCAGTCCATTAACCCCGTTTATTAGATCTCAGAAAAGAGCCCATTCTTTAATGGGCTACCAGGCTTTGCCTTATAAAATTACTTGTTCCTGAGAACACGAACTGATGGAGGGAAGCAGATTAAATGGTAGCTAAGGTCCCTAATTCTCCAGCTACTTCTCATTCAGCCAAGGGTCCTTCCAAGGAGTCCTTACAAGTCTCCTTGTACTTGTGGTGTCATACCAGTGTTCAGTGAATTGCAAGACTAAAGGTAACAAAACTCAGGCTTTGTTTAATTTTCTTTGCACTTCTTAACTTCTAGTCTGGGTGCTATGAGGAGAACTTGCTCCACAAGTGAGGAGATTATAAAAACTGTGTAAGTTAACATTAAGAAAATGCACATGTTCCCAATACAATATCAGACAAGAAGGCATCATGGGTAAGTAATTTTTATCTGGGTAGGAATGGCTCATTCCCGGAATACTAATAAAGGTTAAGTGTCTCCACTTACAACCTGAAGGTGATAGAATTCTACACACACAAAAGTCCTTGAGTGTGTTTACTTAATTTGGCCTGGACTTCCCTTAGAATACATAGGAAGTCCATGGGAAATCATTGCTTAAAAAAGTAACAAACAAAAGAGATGAGTTAGATCTCTGCCAGCATCCCAGTCTGCACCAGGCTGCCGTTGAATAGCCATGAAAAAGTTGTGAGACAGCAGCCAAAAACCTACAGTGAGTTATAAGGTTGGACAGAAAACGGCTCTGACAGGCATGGCACAAGCTGACTTCTGCAGTGATCACAGCCATTGCCTTACACAAAGGCATGACGCTCTCAGAAAACCTGGAGCAAGACTGTCTCAGAGTAACACTGAAATCCACATGTCAGAATTATTTTCACACTCGGGAAACGAAAAACCAAGCTGGCTTGTCACGGTGGAAGGATGCTGACGGCTGCTGCACGCTGCTCTGTGCTCTTGGCAGTCTGGCTGAATTATGCCCCAAGCCCAGATGACTGGTAGGTATTTTGGCTGCCCAAGGCTGCAAAAGGGATACACGCGAGGGAGGGATCAGCTGATGGACTTGGCTTTTGTCGCCTACTAACCACAGAAAACTCTCACTGCTGTGCCAGAGGAACAGGCTGGAGGACTCACTCTGGATTTAAGGCCTAGTCTGTGCTAGAGATGAAATAAAATGTGTTACAGTAAAGGCCTACATTTGGTTTTATTTATTTTCACTTTCAAAACTCATATACAAAATTGACAGGTTGAGCAATATGAGCCTTTAGGGACACTTCCACCAGCTGCACCCCCACTGTTGACTTTTTTTGGTTCTCGTCTCTGCCAGAACAGGACAAAAGGCTTCAGAATAACAAAATAAACTTTGAAATTGCTTGGCTGTTTTAGGGAGCTTGAGATTACAAATGTCTGGGGGCTACAGACTTTGGAGAGAAAGTATGTGCCAGCATGCACTGATTTGTCTAAATACAGTACAATTAATCATCAGATTGGACAAAATCTCTGTGATGATTCATCAGCTATTTTTTTTCAGATTTGTTTATAATAAAAGACAAGAAATTTTCATTGTTTTAGATAATTTTCTTAGTAAATTGTAGGATGCTGAACAGTACCCTGAGGTAATAATGAAAAAATAATAGAAACCAAGCACAATCAACTATTAATGAAATCTACATAAATATTTATAAGGCAATATATCTATAATTTAAGTACAATAAGAGATTTACTTTCAAATGATCTGCAACATAAATAGTTTCATTACTACTATAAATGTCCTTAATACTGTCACTATATTTTAGGTAGGAAAACCAAAATTCAGTGTGAAAGCTATAAGATGCAGGTTCCAATGTACAATAATGAAAGATTCACTGTCCACACAATGCCCCTAAACCCACGTTGGGAAATCTCCATGATCCCAAGGGATGGAAGGCTGCTAAGCTGTAGGAAACTGCCAAAGATCAGGAACAGTGAGATTTGAATGAGTACATATGAGTGCAAGCTGTAGCCCTCCCTGTGCTTTGGCATAGTCCAACCCCTGCCACAGGAAGGAAGGTTCGGATTAGAGCCTAAAGGAAAGCTGTTGGATCCATCTCCTAGGCTGCCAAACTATTAACACCCACCACTATTTTTAGCACAATTTTTTTTCCAGGAAAAGGGCAATTACACTGTGTCCTCTCTTACCTGCTAGCTCATTTAAGCAAATTTATTTGAAAGGCAAAGGTCTCAAAGACATTTGTTCCCACACCCTTTTATGAAAATAACTGTTGAGATTAAAAAAAAAAAAGATAAAGGGGTTCATGTCCTCATCACTCTGGGGAAGGGAACATAGACCTTACTCTGACAATTATTCTGACAGCTGCCCAAAGCCACCGTTTGCAGCTGCACACAACATGCACTGCTTCCCACCTAGAACCTACTAAGCCCTCACTAGCCCAGCCCTAGCAAAGCCTTAGAGCTTTCCTGGGCTGCAGGACTAAGCAGAAGGCAGGGAAAAGGAGGAAAAAAGGTGACGGTAGAGGAAACCAAATGAAAAAACAGAATGGTTAGGGGGCAGGATCAAAAAGGCACAGATAGGAAACCAGAGGGGACAGCAAGCAGAGCACTGAAAGCTGTGCTCACTGCTCCCTGAGGAAGAGGTGAGGGAAGGGGAGTAGCACAAGCTGGTATGGGTGGCTATGGTGAAGCACAGGTGGATTTGGAAAATGGATGAAGGGGATGCGGAAAGGAACATAAGGTTTCACAAATATGAAATATTAGGGGACGGTGGACAGAAACCAGGAGGAATCCTGGATTTATTGGTTCTGCTAGTCAGGAATAAGCTTAAAGAATAAATATCTTTTCTTCCTCTCCAGGGGGAAGGTGATGGAGAAAGACCAGTTCAGTACCTATTATTATTGGTCATTATGCAGCACCGTGAAAATGCAGAGGGTTGGAATCAGGTCCCCAGTGGATCTCTGCTATCCACATTCTAGGATTAAGGGAGGACGCAAGCAGACCCTTGTTGCTCTTGGCTTGTCATGAGCTGCTTTTCCCTGTTGTATTCTCAGGACTGGATTCTCTGGTTGAACCAGAAAACTGCCAAGTCATAGCATAATTCAGGGATTAAATTGTCCTTGTATTTTACAACTTGACAACCCAAAATTCCCCAGTGTCCTTTTCAGCAGTGGAGTTCCAATGTAGTTTAGAAGGACCTCTGAGAAGGTCTGTCTGTATAAAGACTGAGCTGCTGGAGCCAAGGACTGGGTAAGAGCCAAGCAGGTCAGAAATATGGGGCTTGACTCTGGCTTTATCCTAGCACCCCGAGCTCCCTTGTTGCTAATGTGCACGAGGGAGGGGGAAAAACCAGACTGCCTTCTGTCACCCACAAGTAAATTTACAGATGCAGATGGGTAAACACCAGGCATTGAGGTGAGACATAAGTTACCACCATCCAGAGATTCCACCAACCAGCAAGTGGGGGCATTCCCGAAATTCAGTAACCTTTGCTATGTTTAAGCTCATCACGCTTAAGGCCCTTGACATCCTTGGTTCAAAAACAATTTTAAGTGTAGGAAAATCTGACTCAGCCCTGATTTTCCTCTGTGTTTTGGAGGTTCAGCCCTACACCTGACTGTGTGCTGGATCCTGGAAGTCTGTCAATGATTGGAAGATTACAGGATTACAAAGATAAACATGCTGAGATGGTTGATCAGTGCTGTTGCACGCTTGATTTTGACCAAGGAGCCCTTATCTGCTTTCACTGCTAAGCACACAATGCATTCTGTTTTAATTGATAGTGCAAAGGTTAAGGTGGGATCAAAAACCCCTGGGAAGTTAAAGTAAGTCCTACCCTGATTATATTTCCTTCCTGCACTGTGCAAATTCTACCAGGACCCACACCTTCCCTTTTAAAATGCACTGTGTGGAGCCCCAAAAATGAACACAGAATTAGGACAAAGTTTGAAAAAGAAAAGAAAGATTATTTTGACAATATCAGAGAAATCAGCTTCCAGATAAATTAAATATAACTTGGTATACTTTTAGTGAATCCACCTAATAAAAAACCCCACTAACTTTTGCCATAAATTGCAGCAAATACAGAAAATAGCAGCAGCTTTTACATAAATTCTTCCATAATCAGGTCACAGAATCATAGGCTCACAGAACTGTTTGGTCTGAAGGGGACCTTGAAGATAATCTGTCATGTCCCTGCCATGGGCCGGGGACACCTTCCCCTAAACCAGGTTGCTCAGGACCCCATCCAATCTAGCCTTGAACACTTCCAGGGATGGGGTATCCACAGCTTCTCTGGGCAACCTGTGCCAGTGCCTCATCACCCTCACAGTCAAAAACTTCTTATATCTAATCTAAACCTCCCCCCTTTCAGTTTAAATCCACTGCTCCTTATCCTATCACTATGTGCCCTTGTGCAAGCCCCTCTCCAGCTTTAGGTACTGGAAGGTGCTGGAAGGTGTCTCTGGAGCCTTCTGTTCTCCAGGCTGAAAATCCCCAGCTGTCTCAGCCTCTCTTCACAGGACAGGTGCTCCAGCCCTCTGAGCATCTTTGTGGCCATTTCTGAACTCTCTTCAAGAGGTCCATGTCCTTCTTGTATTGGGTACTCCAGAGCTGGACACAGCACTGCTGGTGGGGTCTCACCATAGCAGACAGAGGGAGAATACCTCTCTTGCCCTGCTGGCCACACTGCTTTGAATGCAACCCAGGACATGGCTGGCTTTCTGGGCACAATTCATGGCTGCTCCACAGCCCAATGGATACTGCTGTCCAAGGTTTTCATGACAGTCAGCACCATTTCCCCTCAAATTTACATCCTGGTATTCATTATTCTAAATAATTCATCTCCCTCCTCCCTGTCTTTGGCATTTTTTGTTTGAGGTGGGGTTGTTTCTTGTGGCAGCAGCACAGATTTATGGCAGATCAAAGGCGAACACATTCTCTTGTATTTCCTTCACCAGGTCAACCTCTTTCTTTTGGACAACTCCACCTCTTCCTTCAAGCTTCTCCTGCTAAATCAGGGAATTTCAACAGACTTAAATCTAAATCACCTTTGACAGCAGCGGAAAGCCTGACCTTCATAAATTAACATGAGATTTGCTGTTAAGTTCTGTGGGCCTGACATTTTACCTCATGCCCACAGAAGTTCCTCATGGCTGTTAGAGCCACTGCACACATAGTTTTCTTAGGAAATGTGAGGAAAAGAGAGAGAGAGAGAAGACTGGAGATATGGAATAAGGAGCATTGACTGTTTTTCTAATGAAAAAACTGGAGCTAAGTCCTTTTTCCCTTCCTTTTTCACTCACTGCAAGGTAGTAAGTGTGGTACAGCCTCATAACACCAACAGTGTCCATCCCATTCCCCAGCCTCCATGGAACCTCAGATTAGGACCGACACATGAGCTCTTCCCTCTGTATGCCCACAAGCCAGCCTGTGCTTGTCTCCCCATTCTGAAAAACTCTTCACTGAAGGGGAAACAGAGAAGGGACAAGGACAGGGGTAGAGCATGCTGAAAAGAGTCACCTGAAGCAAGTGGGGAGAGAAGGAGCAGTGGGAACCCCTGAACTACTCTGCCAGCTCTTGGAAGTTCCAAACAGGCTGAGCCATTTTCAGCAGCCTTGGGCTCCCTCTGCATAAACACTTTCTCCTCACCTACTCCAGCCATGGTCTTCTCCTCCTCATTCAATAATGCTGTCCCATAGCAAGGACTGTCTCCCACCTATGCCTCCTGCCAACCTCTTCAGGGCTTCCTGACCACACACAGTCTCTGTGAGGCTTTCCACAGACATTCCCTCCCCTTCAGTCTGCTACAGGACCAGTCTTTGGTCACTTGTGGTGATGTAACCTAAGCACGTTGATAAACACATTCCTCTTCTCATACACTGACTTCAGCTGCCTCCGGAAGAAGGCTGAATCAGACTGGTAGCATCTACAGAAGTTATGACAAACCAACGTTTTTACAAGAAGTTGAGATTGTCTAAAGGGGTTTCAAAACAAATTTTCAGGACAATCATACAAACCCTAGTCTTCTCACTCACTTCCAGTCTCCAATGTTTTATAAAAGAGAGAGTGCAGAGAATTCTGTGGTTAGGGACAAGTCTATGGGATTTACACTTTTGTTCTAATTCTGTTCAATTTGGTCTTAAAGTGTCTAGAAATGGCAGGTAACTTTCCCTCCTTCTGCTCAGATGGCACAACACCACAAAAAAAAGCCATTCAGCAGAGACAGACTTGCTGACAAGACAATTCTGTTGATTGACTGATGTTTCATTTACTCATTTTTCATCAGAGACACAGACCATTATTCTGTCAGACTTAATTTTCACACCATCTGCATCCTGTTAGCTTTCTCCAGGTTCAGCTTAATCCCAACATGTTTTGCATTGTTCTGCAAGCAGTCCTCAAGCATATTTATGTTTGTAGGGGAAAAAAAGTGAACTTAGGCAAGTTTTTTCTGTCCTCATAACGTTTCTCCAGTGGTGATACACCAACCTTTTCCAGTCCTGCTCTCAAGGGATATCAAAAGCTTTGGTGGAGCAGCTGACAACTTTATACTTTCAAATAACAGTATGATTATGAATTAACCAGTGACTTGAGAGACTGTGGTCTTATGCCACTGTAATAAACTATCCTTCATCATCACAGAAAAAATAAAACCCTGACTCCATGCCCTAAGTTTCCTCCTTGCTTTCTCTTTATGAAAAAAATACAGTATCTTTCAAAGATACTGTCACAATTAAAAGAGATCCTCAAAACATACCTTTTAAATAGCATTGCACATGTTCAGTCCTGTGCTGTATAAGGACCCCCAAGATATTCATTAAGTACATTTTGCATTGAAAAGAGCAGAAAAAGGGAAAAAATATTAAAATATTACTATTCACTTTTTTGGTAGGAGATCTGTATCCTTACTCTAAAGCAAAAACTCTCAGCCACAATCTGAAAGCTTACAGGGGTGATAGAAGCATTTCTTGATGAAATGGTGACTCTATCAACAGATAGAGCGGGATCAAAGAACAAAGATTCCTCCTTCCTTCCCTATTTAGTGTCTCAAAGTTGAAAGCCCTGCTCTGTTGCATATCATTCTTTCCTTCTACCAAATTTCTGATGAGGATAAGGGATCCCTGGGCTTTGAAAAGCAAACACTTCCGAGGTCCATGTTCCTTGGTAGCTAGGATAGCCTGTCCTTTGCTTGAAGCTAGCTGTGCTCTCACTGCTGCTGAACATAAGCAAACCTGCCCTCCCCATGCCTTGAGCAGCTTGCTCCTGCTTCAGCATATCAGCACAACTCCTGTCCAGGTGGCAGTGAACTGGCCATTTGGATTACTGCCAGCCTGTCCCAAAATGGACTTTGATCTGCCCAGATTTATCCTTGAACCATCATTACATGGCAGCATGGACAGCTGTGCAGGCACAGGGCCGGTGGGAGGGAAGGGTGAAGGGATGCCAGGGGTGGATTGCAGCAGACAGACTGCAAAGCTGTGCACATGCAGACAGAGGATCTAAAGCTGTACAACTCTGCATGAAATCTCCTTTAAGTCTGGGCCACCCTTGATCATCATAGATATGTTCCTGCAAAAGATATATTCTTTATATGAAACAAGTCTTGTCACCTTGGGACTCTATTTCCAGTCACATCCTTTGGCTTTGACAATGTGCATACATCTGGGTCCTCTCACAACCATTACAGACCTTGTGAGTCAAAGAGAGCAACAGATTTTCACAACAAAACTACAACAAGACACAAAACAAGAAGGAGCACAACCTGAGAAGTCCCCAAGAAGTGAGCTTGTTTGCCTGTCCTAGTCCTGTACTCCTCCTGTTACTGGCCACAGCTGCAGACAGGACCTGTGCTTAGGAAGATTTCTCTTTGGACATGTTACTCTTCTTTTGTGCTTATTTAATGTGGTTTGATCACTGAAGAGAGATTTTGACAGGCTCTTTAATCATTACTGTGAATGAGGTGCTGTTGCTTAGTACTTCAACCTGTACTTACAAATGACATAATTATTTGTATTTTTTATTTAAAAAATTCAAAATACAAAATGAAACTGTACTTTAGCCTGAAGGTTGTAATGCTCATTACATGGCTTTAAATAAACAAATATTAACTCACCAGGGAGCTGGCTGGATAATAAGATAGGAAAAATGTATTCAACACAGACACCTTCCAGCAAAAGCTTGAGAGCTCTCAGGCAACAGTGCCTGGATGTAATTTTTATTAATTTTATGGTTCCACCTCTATTTCAGTCATTCGAAACCTCTGAGGCTTAATCACATAGGAAGAAGTCTGAGGTCAGTGGAAAAAAAATATCCTGCCTGAAGAATTTAAAGCAACTAGTGACAAGAAAGGCAGTAGGAGTTTGGGGAAGGCAGAGAACCTGCTGGGGCATCAGGAGCTATGCCTGGCCCACCAGAAGAAGTGGAGAGACTGTGGGCATCATAGATAAGCATGAGAAGAGCTGAATGCTTGCAAGCGTTTTTGTTCCTAGTAGCTCTTTTATACTGTTAAATATAGAGAGCCTGTGCTTTTAGGTTGCTGGCTTTTAGGTTGCTTCTTCCCTTTTTGAAAGAAAAGAACACAAGGTGTCTGATTCCATTTGAAGCAGACAAACCTGCTAGCAGGGAGTATGCTGGAGCCCTGACCTGGAAGAGGAACTCTGGCCACTGGCCCCATAAAAGTGCGAGTTAGAGGTTTACCCTTTAAGGGTTCATATATAAAGACTAAGAAAAGGAAAAGAGTCACTGAGTCCTGCAATTGCAACAGCATCTGACAAACAAAATCTGCAGCATGAAAACACCGATAAATGTATTCTGGTAAATGATTCTGAGAGAAGCCCTGCTGGACATCATAGGACTGTTTTCAGATGCTGTTGTATGAAAGCTGCTTTGTAAACAAGTTACCTGCACTTTAATCTTTCCAGGCTCAACCTTCAAATATAAAGCCAAGCACTAATGGGGATGAGGAAGACCTCAAGATGGGGAAGAAACTAATTGTGCTCAAAGGTTGCTGCTGCTGTGGCCACAGATAGACTGCATCATATTGTTTAGCCTTCCCTCTGCACCATAAGCTATGCTATATGGGCACATCTATCCATGCTGGAGCACTGTGTGGGGTTTTAAAACTGAGATATGTCATGTCTCCTGCCTGGTTAACAACATTAAATGTGACAGTTTGGATGAAAAGGTAATTACTACAGCAAACATTCAGATCAGCTCTCTGTTGCCCAAAGAGCAGCCTGGGAGGTGCAGCACTCTGGAGGAGAAGTTTAGAAACACTGATTCTCTGGAGTGAATGACCCTTAGCCAAGAGGACACAGCTCACAGCAGGACACAGAGCAAAGAGAAATGCTAAGCACAGCTCTAGAGTGGCATGTACCATATCTGGTGTGGTAGTTGTCTCAAAGAAAAGATTCACAGGCAGAAAGACAAAATGAATTACAGTGACCAGACCCCTCAGGTAATGCCAATAAAGGTGAGGGCCAGCTCGGATGTATTAGCAGAATTAACTGACTGCTCTGACCTCTTGAACGCTGCTAGTTCTCTGTGGCAAAGCAGTGGTCACTCTTCTGTGGTCTTCTTGAAGCCAGACACTCCAGATAGGACACTCCAGGCAGGACACTCCAGAGAAGGAACACCAGGGCAGAGTAGCACAAACTACAGACAAGAAAACCACCAGACTGAACACAATCCCAAGTCTTCTACCATGAAAAGGCTACTGTAGAGAGGGTGATGTTGGCAAAAAACTGGTTATAGACTAGGTGAAAAACTTCATATGAGAGTAAGGTACTGGAATGGGCTATGTAGGGTAACTACATTGCAGATTTAAAATAAAATATGATTAGTTAGTGAACAGGATTAAATGTTGAGGCTTCCTGTGATGGCAGAGCAAAACTGAAGGGCTTGGACATCCTCTCCAGTTACAGGTGCTTGTTTTTCCTAAAGCACCAGAGAAATATATGAGTGCTATTTTGTTTTAAAAACCTTCCAATGCAAAAAAAAAAATAGGTTAGAAGAATCAGCTTTTTGGACTGCCAGTTCAGCTTAGGATAACAGGATGCGAAGAGCTAAAAATTCAGTTTTAGATCTTAATTACTGAGATCCCCAAATCTGCTGGTCCCAATGATTTTAGCAGAAGTATTGACATCCTGACTTGAAGTATGTATCTTTGCAGGCCAGCTCCTAATGTACATAATATACTCCAGGAAAAATTACATACTCCAAGACAGTAAGGGTCAGATTGAGAAAAAAAGCACATATGAACGCTTCCCATTTTAATCTCATCCTTTTACATGATATAACAGCTCTCTTCTTTCCCAATGAAAACATTCTTCTGCTATAACAAACTTGATTACAACCAAATCTGAAGCTAGGCTGAAATTCATTCTGCATCTTCAGGGAAACAAACTCTCCACCAAAGGAAATCCAGTGTACCAAGGACATGGTCATTTGCTCTTTCCTGAAGGAGCCATAGGCTGGAATCCAGATCAGACCCAGCCCAAATTCAGCAGCAAAACTGTCAGACTGTGAGAACAGACATTCCTATCACATGGGTAAAATAATGGGGATTTAAAACATGAGAAAGACATGAGTTACAGGAAGGGGAATTCTCCAACAGCAACAAATGCAGAAAGAGTTCATTATGTGGAAAGATATTCCTGCTTTCCTGAAGATAACAATGGATGGAAAATAAAAGAAGCAAAGCTCCCAAATATTGTTTTAACTTATTGCAAGGTAAAGGCAGCCAGGAGGCAAAGACACAGTGGCTGTACAGCAGGAATTGCTGCATGAATATTGATTAGCTGAGAGCCAGCACTTGCTGCATTAATATTGATTAGCTGAGAACCAGCAGCATGCCTAACAGTGCTCACAGCTCAACACCTGGAGACACAGTCTGGGCTCTCTTATCTCTGCTACCTTTCATTCATGCCCAGAAGAAGTAAGTGTCCTCTCCCTGTACAAAGTGCAGATCCTTCTATGCTTTCCTCATACACACTGAGGAGGAGGAGGAGGAGGGGATGTGATCAAGGCTTGACTAGATGAATGACTTCACCACAGCCCAGCAGATCCACAAGATGCACATCAGGGCACAGAACACAATTACCTGGGATAGAAACATGCCAAAAAGCAATCCTGGGGAGCAGCTCATGTGAAGAAATACAGTGGCTTTATTAGGAATTTTCATGACAAGCAGGAAGCAAGCATGTTTGCCAAGATAATCTTCTACCTAATATGTTATTAATTATCTGTCTACACAGCCCTTACATCTTCGAGGTGTGCCTCAGGGACCCCCGGTGACCTAGACTCAGTTTGTACAACTTGCCTCAGTTGCCCCACCCGTAACACCACTCTCAGCTGAAACTACAGTCAAACCCATGCTTGTGAAATGCTTTGAAAATGGTATTATTACACTCCTTTACTTTGCATATTTATATAGCAGAAGCTAAAATGTTCATCTGACTACTGGTCCATTTGAAGGACAAAAAAAAAAGCCCTAAAAGCTTGCAAAGAAAACTGAACCTTACAATTGAATTTTCAGGCTAGGACTAAAATGTACTTCAGAAAGCTAACAAGGGATTTATCTAAGCATTAATCATTAAAAAGAATTATGCAGAATAGGGCTTTCCTATTCTGGTACAGAGTGTTTAATGTTGCATGAATTTACACAGTGACTGTTCTGAGTAGAGAGGGAGTCACTGATGCAGAGCATCATCTATGAAAATGATTCTATTGGGGTAGTTTGTGGAAGTGCATACAAAAGTTCAAAATCAGCACAGTGTATCCAAACCCCAACAATTACTCAAACAACATTGTACAGGGCACTCAGTGCTCCTGAGACAGCAGATGGGAAGGGGTGCAGCTGTAAGTTCAGAGAGCTGTTTGGGGACTGTACAGTACTGTTTGAGAACAAAACCACTCTGTTCCCTGTTTATAGGAAGAAGTCAGAACTAGTCTCGACTCCCCAACTCATCATCAAATGTACACACATGAAGCTGCTTGCTGGTCCATGTTTTGATGAGGGATTGAGTTTTAGATGTTTTGGGCCACCCACATAAAGATGGTGTTGATACAAAAGAAACATTCACATGAAATTGAAAAAAGGGGCAAACACAATCTCTTCACTCACCGTGGTCTCCTGAAAGCCAAACCATACTGCTGACAAGCCAGGCCAACTGTTGGAGTATAAACTATGGGCATGAATTTCTCGATATCAGAGGTCAGCACTCGGTAAAAAAGCTTCTCATTCCTGTCTTGCAAAGTCATAAGAACAATATACCTTTAAAACAAAATAAAATAATTATGTATCAGTATTTACAGTTGTCCACAGTCTCACAAAAAGCCGTTGTTGGCTCACTCAGCATGCACTCAGTTCTCCCAAGCCCTGACACTCTTTTGTGCTACATCATGAACAGATACTTGGAGCAAAATTTCCCAGAGGGCCTGGCCAGCTCCACCATCCTCAGTGACAGCTCACAAAGACTCAATAGGGTTGGCCATGACACCCATGCACAAACTTTGAATTTTGGAATTTGCTTCAAAAGGCATCATATTTGGCTATCAATGTATAATTTTCAAGATCAACATGGGTATTTCTGACACAGAAAAGGCAATGCAATTGGTCTACAGGGTAAGAGTCTTGTTGCCTCAGTCCCCAGAACAATGGCAGCTGAGAAACATGGAGATGCAAACCCTACTGTCCATCACAGTGGAAATCAAAGACCATCTTCCATCAATAACCCTGAGGAGCAAAACTGGATGCAATGAAAGCTCAGGAACACAAAGATTAGTCAATATACACTATTGCTTCTGTTTTCTTTTTATTTTTTCCTACACACTGGTGTCGCTGTTGAGCCGCTAGCAGAGAAGAAGACCCGGATTCTCAGCATGGCATAGAAAAGAGAGCTTTATTATTTTGATCCCAACTTATATAGACTTTTCAGAGGTCACCCAGATTGGTCAGTCAGAAACCTCCCCCTAGGCCTGATTGGCCAGGCCTGAACTGTCCAAATCTCGAGACATTGTTTTAATAACATCCAAACTTTATCTTTGTTTATAAAACACAGGAGAAAGTTCTCATGGGAAAGACCTGTGCTAGCCACACACTGGCAGTTTTTTCTGCTCTTCCATCCAGTATTTTAGTGAGGGCATTGATGAGCACACAGACAAGGCACATGCAGTGCATGTGTTCACTCAACCTTCAATGCTCTGCGTTTTTTCCTGTACCCAAAGTATACCAGAACTTTCCAGTAATGTAGTGGCAGAAAAAAGTAACATCAGTGGATCTGTTGGAGCAGGTCTAGAGGAGGGTCATGAAGATGCTCAGAGGGCTGGAGAACCTCTCCTATGAAGACAGGCTGAGAGAGCTGGGGTTGTCAGCCTGGACAAGGGAAGGTTCTGGGGACATCTTCTAGCAACTTCCAGTACCTAAAGGGGGCCTAAATAAAAGCTGGAGAAGGACTTTTTACCAGGGCATGTATTGATAAGACAAGGGAGAGCGGCTTCAAACAGAAAGAGGTTTAAATTAGATATTGGGAAGAAATTTTTGAGTATGAGCATGGTGAAGCACTGGCACAGGTAGCCCTGAGAAGCTGTGGATGCCCCAGTCCTGAAAGTGTTCAAGACCAGGTTGGATGGGGCTTTGAGCAATCTGGTTGAGTGGAAGGTGTCCCTGCCCATGGCAAGGGGTTTGGAACTAGATGATCTTTAAGGTCCATTTAAACCCAAACTACTCTATGATTCTGCTGCTGGAGAGTATGGACAGCTGGAAAAAAGTGACTTAGAGAGAAACGTGTACATTGAAGCAGAATCTGCAGTTTTTCCTTGAGGCTTTAAAGAACTGAAAAGTAAAGAAGGGAGAGGAAATAATATGTTTTTGACATACTTGTCGAGATCGCTTGATTTGTTTTCAAAGTTTTTCATCACACGAAGGACTTGAACGTCTTGGCTCAGGAAGCAAGGAGGAAGGAGGCCATGAATTCCCAGCTGCAGCCTTTCTTCAAGTGTAAAAGCCATGCCCTGGGAAGAAAAAAGGAAGACACATTCAAATGGCACGATATGCACTATCAACTAGGATATCCAAGAAGAAAGCAAGCAACAGCATGCAGCCCCTGTGGGCCTGGAGGCAGTCCTGCCTTGCAGGGAGTGTGGGGCTCAGACCACCCAGATCCTGCAGCTTCTGCATTAGCAGTCCCAACAGCAGTAGGGCTTTAATGACTCACACTCTTTTGCCATCTGAGTTTGGTTTATTTCTATAATGTTTTTGACTTTAGAGGACACATATTTTTAGTGTTTCTTTCACTTCATACTCTTTTTATATTACTTCACTAGCTTATGCCTACAAATTTCCATGGCTTTCCTGGAAGCCCAGCAATCATACTCCTTTACAAATCACATAACATGTTTAAAATCATAGAATCTTTTAGATTGGAAAAGACTTTGAAGATCATCAAGTCCAACCATTAAACCAGCACTGCCAAGTCCAGCACTAAATTATGTCCATAAACACCACATCTACGTGGCTTTTAAATACCTCCAGGTATAGTGACTCTACCACTTCCCTGGGCAGCCTGTTCCAATGCATGATAACACTTTACATGAAGAAATTTTTCCTAATATCCAATACAAACCTTTCTTGGTGCAACTTGAGACTGCTCCCTCTCATTCTATCTATCACTTTTTACCTGGGAGGAGAGACTGACCCCCACCTGGCTACAAGCTCCTTTCAGGTGGTTGTAGAGAGCAACAAGGTCCCCCCTGAGCCTCCTTTTCTCCAGGATAAACACCCCCAGCTTCCTGAGCAGCTCCTCATCAGACTTCTGCTCCAGACCCTTCCGCAGCTCTGTTGCCCTTCTCTGGACATGCTCCAGCACCTCAATATCCTTCTTGCAGAAACAGAACACAGGGTTTGAGATGTGGCCTCACCAGTGCTGAATACAGGGGGATAATGACTGCCCTGGTCCTGCTGGCCACACTGTTGCTGATCCAGGCCAGGATGCCATTGGCCTTGCAGGACCCAGCACTTCACTTTGTTGAACCTCATACAATTTGCCTTGGCCCATCAGTCCAGCCAATACAGATCCCTCTGCAGACCCTTCCTACCCTCCAGCAGATCAACACTTCCACCCAACTTCATGTCACCTGCAAACTTAATGAAAGGTCTCTTCACTCCCTTATCTCAATCATCAATAAAGATGTTAAACAAGACTGGCCCCACCACTGAGCCCTGGGGGACACCACAGGTGACCAGCCAGCAACTGGATGTAACTCCATTCACCACCACTGGGCTCAGCCATCCAGACAGCTTTTTACCCAGTGAACAGTGCAGCTGCCCAAGCCATGAGCAGCCAGTTTCTCCACGAGAACGCAGTGCGAAACAGTGTCAAAGGCTTTCCTGAAGTCCAGGTAGACAACATCCACAGCTTTTCATTCATCCACTAACTGGGTCATTCTGTCATAGAAGGAGATCAAGTTGGTCAAGCAGGGGCTGCTTTTCACAAACATGTGCTGCCTGGACCTGATCCCCTGGTTGTCCTGCACATGTCGCATGATTGCTCTCAAGATGACCTAGTCCATGTCCTTGCCCAGCACCAAGCTCATGCTGACAGGTCTGTAGCTCTCTGGATCATCCTCACAGCCCTTCTTGTAGATGGGCTTCACATTTGCTAACCTCCAGATAGCAAAGATTTCTATCTGGATACTGCACAGTATACCCACCTCATCTACTTCAGCTGCCTTCCAGTTTACCACCAGACACAGTTTATTAATGGTGTATTAGCCATGCAGAAGACAAACAGGCCATGTAGAATGCTTTCTCAGGGCTAACCCTTTGTTTTAAATACAAGTAGCACACAGAGTGCCACAAGTATTTTTAAGTAACCGACACTGCCCCACAGCTGGAGCTCAAGGGCTAGATTTTGTAGGATGACCCTGCTCTTCCAGGACAAGTTCACACTTCCTAGGCAGAAGCCTGAGCATGTCTTGTGCCCGTGCATGCAGGGGTTGATGCTCCAGACCACCAGCAGTGCCCTGTGCTGGATTCAACCCGATGAACAGCAATGGCAAATGCATTCTGCAGTCTGTGAAGAAGATTATAACAGTCCTTAATTAATGGTATTTCTGCTATGCTGATAGCAGATTAGACAGAGGGATGGAAGAAAACATTTTCAGGGGTGTTTAAGGAGCTTAAATCCTAATGAAAACTTCACCCATAACTAACCAACTGGTTGTATCTTGATGAGCAGCTGGCAGTAAAATAGTCAAAGTCTGTAATTATTGAACTACATCTACTCAAGCACACAGACACATGTTGGCAAAATATTAATGAGAAGCTTTAAGGCTGCATAGCTGTTAAACTGTTATTTTCATTGATTTAACATATCGCTATGACAAATAACTGTTATTATCATTGCAAGACAAAAACTGAGGCTGTATCTTGATGAACCTGGCTTTGGCAGCCTTCCCTCCCCTCCTGTTGCTTGTTCCCATCCCTGTGCCATCCCAGTGGTTGTGCCAGTACAAGCATGTATGCAGTCATATGGTTAATCAGCAAGAGGAAGTACCTGGCTTAAAAATAACCCGGTCACTCGATCTCAGAGGAGCTCCCCTGGCTGATGATGCCCCATAGATGGCTCTACAGGCATTGGCAAACCTGGGCACAGCCACTGGGGACATACACTGGGAATGAACTGCTGGAAGAGCCATTCACTTTTAAGTGGCAAAAATGTTTGTCAGACTATCAGCAGTGCCAAGGAACCTGTGCCGGAATAGAGGGAAGGGCTGAAACTAATTTTCCTGTTTCCCAGATCCATGCTTTGTATAGTGTGACACTTGTTTCATTAGTAAAATGTGCATTAGCAAAAATTAAAAGGAAAAAAAAAAGGTCTTCATATATTTTAGAAAAGTTATTCAGCCTCCAGGATAGCTGAAAACAATTTTTATCTCACAAGCATTTTTATAGGGGTTTTTTTCTGCTGTGTATCTGGATAGAGCCAAGTATTTTCAAAAATCTTTGCTGTAAGAGCACAGCAGAGAGATACTGTTCCTCTTCCAGCCAGCAGATGAGGAATCACCAGTTGCCTGGGAGGCAGGAGGTGAGGATTCTGCTGCCAGAAACAGCATTGAGGTCTTCATAGTCATTGCTGAATGCTGTACCCAGGACATGGCTGTTGCTGCTGAAATGCGTGATGATTCTGACCCAAATTTCCTTCCTGGACATGAGAAACCTTCCCCCAAATAAGTTTCATAACAAAACATTCCCAGCAGATAAAGTTTGAGTTTTTATAAGTCATCATTTTTTATTTAAAAGAAGCAACATGTTCTCATCAGAAAACTTTCAATCACCTGCATTCTCCAGGCTGGAGACATCTGAAATACTAGACTAAGATCAGCACTGGACATCAGCTCTGTGTCAGTATATGGATTTACATTTCCAATATGGTATCACAGCAGGGAAAATACAGCTACTGGGAATGTCAAAGTTTATCTACAAGGAATGGGCAAAACAGAATACAATTTCAAACCATTTACTTCCTGTGACCTTTGAATATGGAGGACAGATAATAGGAGACAAATATTTGGCAGTAAATACGCAATTTGCTTGTCTAGAAAGAGTCACATCACAGGCTGGCTGATCAGGGTGTCAGACCTGATCCGTGCTCATACCCTAGAACAGAAATTAAGCTCAGTGAACACAGTAAACCAGCAGTGGTTTTTCTTCTGAAAGGGACAGAAAAGGCAGAAACACAGTATCCTATGCATTTCTGCATCCAACCACTGGAAATCTTCTTGTGGTAACTTTTCAATAGGAAATAAAATCCTTTTAGTGATTTTCCACACAATAAAATAGTGAAAAGTTTTAATGTTTCACCAAATGATCAACATCCAATACAAGAAAAAATTTCTGTATTTCACCTCATTTCTATTAAAAATAATAACACAATGCCTTACTGAAGTAACAGCCTGAATGGCCACTATAGTAATCCACTCTTGTTTTCTGGTGGGCTGGGCTCTGCCTGAATGACATCTCCAACCATCCCACGAGACCATGAGCAGCTCAAACTATTTAAACACAACCACAGTTGTGCTGTTAACAGTCCAAGAGCAAGAATGGCAATAGTGACACCCAGCATCTCTAACTCACTGCAGTTCTGCATTTATTGCAGCTCTGTATTTATCTAAATGAGCTATATCAGTATAAGCCTCTTCACACTCTAGCAATCACAAACATGTGTGATGAGGAACTTGCTGCTTTCACAACCAGTTAAATCTCCAAAACACTTTTCAGTACAGAGCTGGTCCATCATCCAGTGCCTCTGTGGAACAGCTGGGAGCAGAACAGAAATTACCAGCTCTAACATTAAGGCTTCTTTCTGAAGTTTCTGTGAAGCTCTAGGAGTAGGACCCCATGGTGAAGTGGTTATATTCACTGAAACAGCACAGCGTGAAATGAATCTGGAAACACATTCTGCCCCAGATCAAAAGCTCACATTCACTGAGGTATTGCTATGTCTAAGATTAAAGCTTTTAGACTTGGATTATTTTTTAAAGACTGCCTGAAAGCCATATTGTACCACTCTTTTCCTGGTCTTGAAAGGTCTAACGATTAGACGATGAGCCACAACCTTGCAGAGCTAAAGCCAGGTGCTCCAATTCAATTTTAAATGTGTTGGAAATGAGTTGGCATGGAGAGGGCAGATGCTATGTCACTAACCAAAAACAAAGGCAAAAATATCAGCTGCCGACAAGGCTTCACACTACATGGGGGCTAAGTGAGGGGTTTTGTTCTGAAAAAGGCTTACTGCAAAGAACTCAAATGCTTCTGTTTTCTTATCACTGACAGCACCAAGTCTGTTATGTGGCAGGTCCCTCTTTGCAGTTCAATCCCATAAAAGCCACATATTTCAGAAACTGAAGGATGAAGCCAATTCACAGATAATAATTAGTTTTATCACTGCCTGCACTTTCCAGCAGTGAGAAGTAGGTGTTTCACTCACGGCTGGATACAAGCAGGACGGTTGCTAGCATGGCTTGGGTTTAGAATTTACTCATTATAGATCAGACTTTTGTAGGTGGGAACAAAGACACAAATGATAGTTCCTATGGTATCAGAAAACTGTTTTTAAGGTAGTGGGTGCCTCATCAAGGGCTGAATTATGCTTTACCTAGTGTACAACATCCAGAGTGCAGTGTGGCTCAGATAATCTCCGGCTCATGAGCATGTTTTTGGAGCAAAGCCTTGGCTTGCTGCATCTATCCATATCCCTGTGCTCTAGAGAGCAATGAGCAACCACAGCACAGGCAGGGCTGTGGGACTTCTTGGATGGCCAGACCAAGGGGTTTATGCAGTTTGTACAGTCCCAGGCCATTGCCCTATGTGATGCTGGGACTCCAGCTGCAGTTCTCAGGACACTTTTGGGACCACATCCCTCATCCATGCAAGTGAAAGCTAGTCTGGCAGTCTCTGAGCTGAGTAAACAAGTGAACATCTCCTTTGGCAACAGTCCCTGGAACTGGGAAGTTCCTAGTCTGATGAGCACAGTGCTGGAAGGGCACATGGGGGGAAATACTGACACACAGGGATCACCACTGCAGGCTGTAAGAGCAGGTGCAGTTAATCTACTTTTCCTTTATAATCAATATGTTAACAGCCAGGATAGGGAAAACCTAAGAGTCATGGAACTCAATAAGCTTATTCTATACAGATTTTTCCTGCAATGTGTTTTCCATAGATATTTACACCTATCCAGTTTTATGGACTATCTGCACACGAAAATTCCTCCCTTAAGGGGTCAGCACCAGAAGCTAAACTAATCTGCACTGAGACTGTACACGGGCTGGGGAGCAGAGAGCAACAGCAGAAAACAGCCATTTTCTACACTGAGAAAGATTTTTCTATAAAGATCAGATCCTACTGTGACCTCCTTGACTCCAACTGACTTGATAAGCTTCTTCAAGTGCTCTTTTTCAGCTACCCAAGCTTCTCTTCCTAGTGTGGATGGACTGACAGGCAGTGCATTCCACCCTGGAAAAGCTGTATTGAAAATATTATTTGCATAACATGAGTGAAGGAGGGACATCAGAGGGGCAATCCTTTAATTTCTCATTTTAAATGTCTTGTGGCTTCATATTACCTTTAATTTGTATGTGTTTGTGCTCTTAAACTTGGGGAAAACCCAAACCTGTGATGCTTTGGGGTATGGGGAAGACATCTCCGAAACCTGGAAAGAAGAATCCTCATCCTGCCTTCTCAGCAGTTATTGCTGGACAAACCTTTTGTTGACTGTGATTTACAGACTCTTCTCACAGTGTCCATTTCTCTTTCTGAGTTCACAGTCACTGGTTGAAAAATCCCTCACTCTCAGCCATCCCCTTTGTTACAAAATGATATAATAGTGGATTTCTAATCCTTTCATATTGTTCTTCCTTCCTCTCCCACAGAGCCTGGGAACACTATTAAAAACTCCAAGACAAAGATAATTAAGCAACTCAACTTTGTGTTTGTTTTAGTTCCTGGGGAGCCATCTTTAATGAGGTCCTCTAATTCAATTACAACATAAGTTGTTCCTATTATTAATGAGGTTTTACCAGTAACTCTTTTGTTTTGTGCAAGTAACTTTTTTTCACTGGATTACATTTCTATTATTCTTCTCAGTGACTTTTGATTTACACCACCCTAAGACTGAGCAGAACTGGAACATGACAAAGTCCCTGTGCCAGAGGGACCTGATCCTGCAGTTTCTCTCACAGAAGTAAATGCTTTCCTGCTGAGGACATTCCTGATGGGTCTGTGATAGGCAAGATGTGACAGGGTCCCAGGCAAGAAGCAACAAAGCCATGCTGTTCCCACATGTTACAGGAGGTTTTCTTCAATAAATAAAACTAGTAAGACAAATTTCTTCAGGGATTTATTCATTAATCCATAGGAAGATCTGCAGTGTTTAGTGTTCAAGCCCTGCACTGTGATTTCAGACTGCGGGGGTACAGCTCTATACCAAAGTTAGTAGAGAACTCATTTTGATTTCCTGCAGTTTGTCAGCCTCCAGGGCAGCAATTTGTTCTCCACATGAAAAAAAAAAAAAAATCTGTATGCTAGAGCCCTTATGTGTTTTTTCTGCAAACAAGATTCTGTTGCATTGAGAAAAGCATATTTTTAAAAGATTAACTAGACAAATTTCCCCAAAGAACAGCTTGTTTGGCACACTTGCTTCCTCCTAACAAAGTTCTAGCCAAGCTAATGGGAATATTTCTTTGGCTCTATGGAGAGACAGGTAAGTCTGACATTTCTTTTGATTTTGACTAGATTCACAAATGTGTTTACATGCATGATGTGTCTAAATACAAGCTTCAGTGAATTTTGGTAAAGCAGAAGAGTAAAATCACTTCATGGAGAACGAGACTGCCATATACAGAAAAATGAGGTGTCATGGGGAAAAAAAGACCCAGAAAATTTCTCAGAAATCCTGAGAAATTGTTAGGAGCAATAGGGCAGCACAGGATCCCAAATGGCGCGGGACACATGGTGCATGTGTACATGCAAACAACAGAGTAAACGACCATTCCTGCCTGGATCAGCCCAAATCATGAAGCACTTGCTCTTTCCCTCCTCATTTGCAGAAAAATATTGAAGACAAGGGTGGCCTGATGGAGTAAGCAGTAATGAGGACATCAGGTTTTGGGCTGCCACCAAGCACATGGGCAGAATCCTGAGGCAAACCTAAAATTCCCAGCCCCCTATCGAAAGTATCCTGTGTGATCCTGGCACACAGATTCTGGTGGATTTGCCCTCCTAACTCCAAAGCAAATGAAGACTCCCCTACTTTATTTGCAGTCTCCCTAAGTAATTTTACATCAGTTTTACACCTACGACTGTCACACCTTTTTATGCCAATTAGTCAGTGAAATGAGCCAGTCCAGGACAGAAATGGGAAGCTCATAGTCCACATGCCTATGTCTCAGCTAAGATACTTATTTCTTCTCATGAGGAAAGGGGGCAGGGTAAAATCAGTTTCTGCAGGCAGTTTGCCAAGCACTAACCCCAGTACTTCTGCCACAGTGTGGCAGTTACTGTGATGTTGGAGACACGTTTTTCTCCCAGAAATAATGTTGCCACTAGACAGGAAGAATTCAGCATAAATGACAATGCTTGCATTCCTAAGACTATGAAAACCAGCCTTCATCATCAATTTGAAAGAGCAAGTATGTCTGAGAGGAAAGATCAAGGCAATTCTAAGGCTTAAATGTGATCCAAAACATTAAGAAAATGCATTTTTAAAAGCCAGTTTTACAATGCCTGGAAACTTCTCCCACTGTAAATGCAGCTGATCATGTGAAGTGTGGTTGCATTCAATTTGTGTCTGGTGCTATTGAGAGCACTAACTTCCTTCTGAGGTCCCAGTAAATGACATAAAACGAGGTTTGTGCTCTTACTGCTTGCACGCAAACTGCACCATGCTGTGGGTCTGGAGGGTGGGAGCCTCTTTGCAATTTGTATCTCGTTAGCTACTGCCACCCCAGCAAATGGGGCTGCTCCAAATGCAGGCTGGAGCTGGATTACAGTTCATGGATGATTGCTGATGCTGTATTTGGTTAAACACCGCTGAAAAGCACTGCCTAGGCCATACAATTAGCTGTTTCACAAGAAAATCGTTTGGATGGAAGCTGTAGCTGAATGAAACCAAGAGTAGTTTTGTCACTGACTTGACCAGAGATCTTTTCTCCACTGTACCATTCCTATGTCCTTGTCACTGTCCTCCTTCACATGCTGCTTCTACCAAAGCTCTGTAGAAAGCAACCATAGCAGCAGCTTCTTGAGCAGTACCAGATGTTCTTTGTGCACCCTTGTCTAATCCAGAACAAGCAGGCTTGGCTCCTGAGCCACAATTTTGATAGCTGTGCAAGGAGATCTAACATATGTCAGCTTCAGAGCATTTGAGATGTTTACAAAGCATTCAGATACCCTCCCAGATAAAGGATTTTAGCAAAAGGCAATGTTTTCTTTTAAAAATTAGGAACACAAGAAATAGACAAGGCTCTAACTTAGAAATCTACCGTCTTAGTAAAACAAATGCACTAGAAAAAACACTCTGAGCTCTCATTTAATGATACAACCTCCACTTGAAGGCAACTAAACATGCAAGTAAACATAGAGCATCCCTAAGGAAATCTATGTGAGCCTCCATTTCCTATCTGAGTAATTTGTATAACTTTTGCTTTCCCTTTGCTGATTCTGTAGCCCTGCATGGCAAGGTCATTGGTGGACTTCAACCCAGGCAGCTTATGGTGGGGCTCAACAGAGAAACTGTCCCCCAGTGCAGTGCCCATTGGCACTGGAACACACCAGAGGCATTCAGCAATCTCATGAGTGTCCTTCACTTCCCTTCAGAGATCTTTATGCAGTCCTCATTTGGCAGCTCACCTCAGAGTTAGCTTGCTCTGTGTCATGGTGATATTTTTCTTCCCACTTCTCAGCCTTCCACAGACTCAACCCTCCAGTGGTTTTGTCTCTCAAGGCATTAAGCAAGTTGCTTCCCTCTACTCCAGCATTTCTATGGCTGCATTTCACAAAAGCCCTTTTGAACACTGACAGGTAGCTAAATCTAAAGCTGTATACATGCACATATGCAAACACATGTGTCTATGTATATATGTATATATATACACATATACACATATACACAAACATTTAGCTGCAAAGCATGTCTCTTTCCAATCCAGCATCCAGCCAGTCCTAAAATGATCTCCGTGCTGACCTCAGGGGCTGTCATTTTGCCAAGCACATGCTTTTCCTACACACGTGTGGATCAGCCATCCAACTGTCCAAACTACTTTTGGCACCACCAGGAGAGTAGCTGGCCTACCATGACTCTCCTCTGACTCCTCCCCTTGTCCTCCTTGTCTGAAACTTTACTTCAAAATTTTTATTCCTTTTAATGCAGAGAGGAAAAAGGAAGATGCACGAAGTGCTCACATACATGCAGTCTGACCCTCTGTGTCTGCAGCTCTCATCACCTTTGTGTGCACTCTCCCTGCTATCTTTGTTTGCTGCCAACTTGAACTGAGCTGTTGCTAAATTCTACGCAGTTGAATGCTCAGCACTCGGCACACTTGGCCCCGACACTGAAGCATCTGGGCTGCAATTTCTACAAAAACACAATAGAAAATGACACATCCTTTCTATCAAACTTCCCCTTCAGGACCTCTAAATATTCTTCCAATTATATAGTCCTTTTATTTTCCACTTTCTTAGCTCCTCAAAATTTCAGTTCTATTGTTTCCATATGGTGTGAGTAGACTATGTCCAAATACTCCAGGTGACAAAATACCACTAATTTCATACAAGGGCTTTAATTTTTATCACTTTTTCAAGACTGAGCTTAACGACTTCAAATTTCAAAAGCATATGCTGCATTGTAAAGATATTTTCACTAAACTATAAATCAAATACCTGTTACAGTTTCTGAGATTTTTTAAAAAAAAAGTTCAAAAATTAAATTCCCATCCTCCTCTTCCAACTGTTTTTAATCAAGGACAGTATGAAATAAGTTATCCAAGATCAGAATGAAAAAAAAAGAAAGCACAATTACTCCAAGATGCAATTTGAAGATTAAAACCCTTTTGATTCCTTGAGCTGTTTGACAAACATTTCTGGTGGACAGCAATTGCAGTAAGATGTTATGAAATATTTATGTCAGTTTGTAACATGCGTGACCACATGTTGGTCAAGACAGCTGAACTGTTCATTATTGCTGGGAAGCTGTAAATCACCCCTCTGGCAAACCTTCACATGAGTTTCGAAATAAATTGGTTTGTTCATGATCCCATTAGATGCTATGGCTTAAAATGCAAATAATATTATTCTTGGCATGGCTGCTGCCTGTCCACCTCAGCACAATTACTGCAGCCTGTCCTAGCTTACACATACATTGTCCGAGGCCAACACAGCAGTTTCCTTCCTCCAGCAGAACATCTATTCCTCTGTACCCAAAACAATTTGGCTAAATGACACAAAGATGAAGCGTGACTGCAGTAAGCATAACAGATAGTCCAGGCTTCTTGGAAACACAAGTGTTATCCCAAAATAATTTAATATATGGATGATGAGGTGAAGGCAATGGCTAAAGCATTGATTTCATGCATGCACCTCTGTCAGGAGACACCAATCAAACCTTCAAACCTGCTATTCAAAGTGGGGTTTTGATTTAATAATACCTGCCTTGCTAAAAAGGGATGTTGCAGTGTGGGGACCATTGGAGGCAGAGCCACAGTCTGCAAATACTGGGAATGCTGACATGATTTTCACTCATGACCTGCCATGAAAGGCCTGTATGCAGGGCATATCTTTGGGAATAGAGCCTCCAAACTCAGGTTTGAGTCCAAGGTTTTGATTCTCCTCTGCCTGGCACCACAGTATTCAGCAACATCAGAGTAAATGAAATGTAAAATTATTTTTATCTTCTCAGTGTTTGAAATAAAGGAAGGCCTGGATAATCAGAGCTGAAAAGTTAGATGGATACCTTATATTGAACTTTAAAAATATAAAGGGCACTTATAGGAAGGATGGGGACAGACTTTTTAGTAGGGCCTGTTGTGACAGGACAAGGGTTAGTGGTTTTAAACTGAAAGAGGGTAGGTTTAGATTGGACATAAGGAAAACTTTTATTTGGAATAACATTAATATTTTTTTACAAGGGCATGTAGTGATGGGACAAGGAGGAATGGCTTCAAAATGAAAGAGGACAGGTTTTGATTAGATACTAGGAAGAAATTATTTCCAGTGAGGGTGGTAAGACACTGTAAGAGGGTGCCCAGAGGAGCTGTGGATGCCCCAGCCCTGAAAATGTTCAAAGTCACCTTGGATGGGGCTTTGAGCAACCTGGTCTGGTGGGTGACATCCTAGCCCATGACAGGGGCTTGGAACCCCCTGAAAATGATCTTTAAGGTCCCATACAACCCAATCCAAGAGTCTATGTTCTGGGGAAAACAAGGCTACAATTCACTATCAGTATGATTTTGGCAGCTGTCTATGGCTATATGGAGTTTTATCATATACAGCACTATCCTCCTGGGCCTGAAACTCAGATATATGAAGTTATCACATTATCTATAAAATCTGAGTGAGGAAGCACTCCTTAAGCTGTAAGTTAGCATTATGCTTAGCATTGAACAAAACCTTAAAAGTCACACTCTGCTTTGTTATTCCTCACAATAAAAGCATGGTTGTCAGAGTATGTGTCCATATGGCATGTCTTTTGTGCATTTACAAAAGCTTTGTCTTCTGTCCCATCAGTACACAGAAGTGCTGACTTTTCCAGGTCAGTCATTAACCAACATCACTTACTTTCTGGCAGAGTGTCTGACTTGCTGCCACACAGCAGCATCCTTTCCAAACCCAGGAGAAGAAGCTTGGCAGATCTGACTGACTAAAGGATGCCCTCAGAGGGAAGTCCTGAAGCTGAGTGGCACCCAAGGAAGCTACTGAAAGTTATTTAAGAATGTGCATACAACTTCATCAGCAGCCTCTTCAGTCAATAAGAGCCACAGACTGGAAAAAAGCCCATGAGCCTGAGAGATGGAATCCCAGTCCTGATACCTTGTTGGCAAACAGAGAGGATTTTTTGGTGCAGCTCTCTAATAGTATGCAATGGTCAGGAGAAAGCCAGTGGGATAGTTCAGCCCCCACAGCAGGGTCATGAGCTGCCCCAGGAGCTGATTTGGTCCCTCCAGAGCTCAAGAGGATTCTCTGAGTGAATCACTTGGGCATGAGCACTTCCAAGCTCAATTGTACTTTGATTCCTAGAGCAGTTTCTACTGTTTTATTACAACAGAGATGTAGCTTGCTTATTTTGTCCTCTCTTTCTTTTCTGATTTTCTTCCACAGAAAATGCACAGAAGTTACGTGGCAGAGGTGACAACAAATGCCAGATTATCTCGTGGCAGTTGCTATTTCCAGGATGTATCACTCAGACCTTTCAAGAATGTCAGTGAACATTTTGTTTGGGCTGCAGTACTGACACACTGTCATCGTATTTCCTCTGATGACTTCCTGAAGCAAGGTTTTTGTTTTTGCTAGCCGATAGTAGATGTGTGCATGCCAGAAGCTGAGGAAATGAATACCATTAGTGCCAAACCTGCAGGATGAACCTGATTGCTGCTTCAGCACACAATAAAAAAAAACTTGCACTAGAAGTTGATGATTTTCAAAGTTATTAGTAATTGTTATTAGTACTTTCATGATAGCATTCTGTGTACAAATAATGTCAGTAGTAAAGAAAGAAGATCCCTCAGCCAGTTCTTAAGACATTTATTGCTCTAGGCTGTGTTCGGCAGCTTGGTGCACACTGATTTAAAGAAGACAAAATCACTCCAGCTGGCACAGAGTGGTGACCTGCTCCTCTTTGGGTAGTGGTTGTTGTGAGTCCACCAGCCTTCTGTTCAAGTGTACACACTGTTTCCCAGCCAATGCTAAACCTTGAGTCTTTCTTTTTAAAGAAATCAATCTTTAAAGTTGCTTCCAACCCAACCCATACTAAGATTCAGTGGACCGATCCCTTGGATACAGATTGAATTTTGACTTAGAGCTTGACCTCTGAACCACTGCAACGTCTGGTGTGCTGAGACAGGGCAGATACCACATCCCAAGGTAAGCTGTGTGCAAGCTTCATACATGTCAAAGATATCTAGCTCTGGAAGAAGCTTTCAGAGATTGTCAAGAAGATCCTGGGTGTGACCTTCTGGAAACAGCCATAAGCCTTTTCCTTCAGCAACAGTATCCCTAACAATTCAAAACAACCTTTTATTCCTAAAGCCCTGTCAGCTCAACTCTTCAAAAACACAAAGCACAGCAGAGAGCCTAACCACAGATGGAGTCTGGACTCCCCAAAGGAAGGAGGGTGGCGTCTCCATGTCTGAGTCCCAGGATGACAATCAGTGATATAAAGTCTAAAGATGAGCAGTTGCTTGTCCAAAGACAAAAGCACCGAGTTAATCATTCTGGTAAATAAACTGTAAAAATTAAATCTTTAAAACCAATTCAGAAGTTTGTCTGAAAGCTATCTCTTCTGCCCAAGGCTTGTAGATTTGTTCTGAGCCTAATGCAGGCCTTCACTCAGCAGCAGGTTAGGATGGAAATTATGAAGCTGACATTTAGGCCTGGAAAAATTAAACCTTATATGTACTGAAATGGACAGCAAAGTGGACTAAAGTTCCTTTGTTCCTTAGCCAGAGAGTTTGGCTTAGCACTCAGCTTAGCCCTTCTTTCCAGCTGAAGAGAAATTGGACTCCAGTGGTAAAACCCTGGTTCCACAGCAACACTCACGTTGAATCCAGAGCAGATCAGATCAGATAAGTCCTTGGAATTTGTTTGCTAGACAAAAACATTAATGCCAACAATGACAATTACTCCATTATTATTAAAAAAATAAAACCTCCTTTAAGTGAAAGTTGAAACAATGGCAAGACATACCAAGGTTTAATTGTACTAAACCTGCAAGGTCCTGGGAGGAGCAGGGAGTCGGACTCAGTGATCCTTATGGGTCACTCCCAACTAGAGATATGATATGATTCTATATTAGAGACTTATGGTTTTTAAAATAAATGTAACTTTTGTAGCAAAAGAAAGGTTGCATTATTAAGCTACATTTCTAGGAAGAAAAATGTAGAATGCTTTTTAATTTATGTAGAATCAACAGAGTCAAAATCCAATATCAGGTACTGGATGGAACAAATGCCAATGAAGTGCACTCTTTCAAAAGTAAATCTTTTAATTTCTGCTACTCTGAAATGCCCTCAACTTAGTGTCTTTGGATTGGAATTTAGATACCAGGTACAATATTTTCTGTCCATTTGGACTAGCAACAGAGTTGGAAAACCAACTCATATTTGACACAGGAGAACTGCTTTTTCTTCTCCATTCTTTTACAAAAAAAAAAAGAGTCAAAATAAAAATGAAATGAAAATAAAATTTTCATTTTCTTAATGAAAACAGAACCATATTTTCCAGGAGTATTTAGGTACTTGTAGATCCATAAATATATCTACTGGGATTATCAGAGATATATTAATAAAATATGTCTCTAATTTGCATTGTGTTCAGATTCCAGAGATTTAATATAGCTCTGCCTAAATACTTCCACAATTCTGACTGAAAAGATAAGAAACAATATATTCTCTATTGGCTGTACTTATTTATTTTATAAATGAGCTTTTCTCATAACATTATTCTGAGAGGCAGAGTACACATACACATGCACACAAAAAAAAAAACCATAAAAATTTATTTAAAAAAGAACTCTAATTTCTAGCCAAATAGCCCTAATATAAAATCAGAGTAAAAGCATCTGGGAAAGGACAAAAGAATCCATATGAATGGATCTAGACAAGCTATCTGGCTGTTCAACTAAAAACAATGTCTTGGGGCTGTCTTCTGATAACAAGAACTTGCTTACAGACAAACACGTGCATAACCATTGCCAGCCAAGGAGAAAGAACTTTAAGGAAAATAAAGAAAAAATACAAATTCAGGTTTCCTGCTTGTTACAGGTCAGACCTCAGCGAGCCAGTACTTCCCTCCAGATCATTTATTCCAGCTGGATGCTGGTTTTGCACCACAATGCTGTAACCAGTGAGTTCCTTCCACTACAGAGGTTCACTTTATTGAGGGGTTTTGTGAGTTTTTCTAGATGTACAGTCTGTGGGACAATCAAGTTCCTCACATTCTGATTTTGACACCTCCTCTGCAATTTCCAAGGCTCAGAACATTCCAGCTTATTAAAAGGATGTGCACATGCATGGCATTGATCATTTTGCTAATGAGTCCAGAATCAGTAAGAGGTTGGCATCCCTAACAAAAGCGCTAAAGGTAAAATGGCATTTTGGGAAAGCCTCTACCAGTTGATTTCTTCTACTTAACCAAAACCAAAAAGAAAAAAAAGTTAAAAGTGAATACACAACACATTTTTCACATGGAGCCGTGTAAATGTGTCTTTTCTATTGATTTTTTTGTTTGCTTGTTTAGAGGAAGAGAAAATAATGATGTGCAGGTATTAAACTGTACCGAGGAGACAACAAACATATTCTGTTAGAGTGGTTTTGTCAGCAAGCACTTGATTACTTGGAGCTTTCTTTAGAGACTGGAGCAGAGCCAGGTGGTGACTAGTGGTGGCACTGAAAGAAGAGGAACACGGTGGAAGTCAGTCACCAGAAGAGACCTTTTTTGCTTGTGCTTTGCCAAGTTGCCTGACAACGTGGCTGATGGAAACAGCTCCTTTTCATGAGCTACAATGTGATTCTTTCAGGCTCTTTCTTAGCTCAGCCTTATTGTTGGCCCTGTACACAGCCCAGTGTGTGGAGTTCTGCAATGAAGTCACCATAGAAATGACATGGTGAGCATGTACTGACCTCCCAACTGTGTTTCCTGGTCCTGAAATAAATTTGAGCTCAGTTATTACGGCGCCTCTGATTTAATAATTGGCTTTTGGGAGACACTCAAATGCTTCAAATGGAATCTTTTCTTAGGGTCAAATCCTGTCCCTATTGTAGCCTACGGGAATTTTGCCACTGGACTTTAATGAGACAACAATTCGGCCATTAATCCATGAAAATTTGCTACTCTAGTTCACACTGCCCTCCCATTTAGGACCCTGTTGTTCAATTCACTCTGAACCAGCTTGTTTTCACTTTCAAGATAATTGTGCAGACTAAAGAGTAATTCAAACAACAAATTCAGCAAGAGCAGGCATTAGCTGCATTAACTGTATGGCTGCTGGCTGGACACTGCTAAACTCCACTGCAGAACCTTCCCAAACCTGCAAACAGTCACTAAGTCACTGAAAAGTCATTTCTCAAAAAGACAATAAAAGCACCACAAACAAGGAATTTTGGTGGTGCACAGCCTGGCAACATGAATGTCTATCACCTTCAAGAGCAGGAGCTGATTCTTTAGGTCAGGAAACACCAAAGATCAAATTCTCTCTAGCTGTATATCAGGACTCACATTAATGGAAGTGTACCTTAGGGCAGACCTTCCAAACTGCCTCTTGCATATTCTAGCTGACTGCTAGAAGCTTCTGTCTATTTTAACATATTTAATTTTTGTAGTCTTGTTTGAGTTGTAGGTCTCTGATAATCTTCAAGCAAGATACAAATGCTATTTCAGAAATGTCTGTATGGTGCTGCTCAGCAGATGAGCACTTGTGTTCCTAACCACTCTTCACAGACATGCTTAGAAGCAATTAATGGACTCCTGGGGCTCACAGATTAATCACCAGTGGTACAGAAAATACAGCAGATTTTCAGAGGTGACCAAGATCACAGTAACTCCCACTAATTTTAAGTCTGTTAGATAAATTTTCCTACCTTGGCAATTTCTCACTGCTCTTGTTCACATTTAATTCTAAGTTATACTCCTGGACTTCATTCCAATGACATTTTGCAGCACCTAGAGAAATACCTTTATCAGTACAATGGCAGATTTCACTGTGTGAAAGAGGGTTAAATAAAAGAATATCCAGTTTTCCATGTCTCTGGTTAATAAAACATAGCACTTCTCTCCTGTTGCCTCTCATCGATCCTGTTTAAGTGGTCTGGCACGCTCTGAAATGCACAAGGGCTCTATTATGTACAGGCAGTAGGTACAGCAGGTTTCACTGGACTGTAACTGATTTGTTTCAGATGAAGGGATGCTGTTAACCACCATTGTGAATATAATTGCTTAGTTGATTTCCACATTCTTGTCATTGTTGGCCTGGCTACTGCAAGAACAAGCTGGTGAGGAATTCCCTAATGCTGGTTAAAAAAAAGGAAAAAACAAAAAGGAAGTCTTCAGGTCAAACCAGGAGTTCATGCAGACATGCCCACACCAGAGGCAACACAAATACACCTTTTCACCACTTCACTGCTTTTCCTTTGCTCCTTCTTTAGACCAGAACCAACTCCAGGAGGAGAGATTCTCCAGGTGAAGAGGAAAAGGGACCTTTGCATATGGTCAAAATACTGAGGTGCCACCTCTGAGTGAGCACTAGGATGAACAAATCTGATTCCTTCTGTGACATGTGGCAGGAAGCTCAGAAGCCTTTAGCAGACTTTCAGTGCTGGCTGTTGCTCACAGTCTGTTCTCACACAAAGCACAACCCTGCTCCTGATATTCCCTATGTAGCATGTCCTGTGCTATTAAGTTTGTGGGAAAGCCCCCAGATTTCAACTGAGACCAGAGCTGGGTGCTTCCACCACAGCATAAAGGAAAGCCACAGTTGGTTTATCACACAGGGTCTTAGTGGTCATGGATTTGGTTCCATCCCCTTTCCCAGGCTCAGAACGGTGTTTCCACTGTGGAGCCTGATGGCACCTGCAGCCTCCAACAAAGACTGATGCTTGCCTGTGCCAAACATTTTACATACATGGGGTACACGGGTTCTGGTCTAAAGGTTGTTGAGCAGCATAGCACTAGGAATGGGTATATTACAGGGAAGGTATTTGCAAAGGTATTACTGGAGAAGTCTGGTAGTCCATGGGTACTGGGTATCCAGGTGACCTTAATGTTTCTCTACTGTTGGTTCCCACTACATTTCTAGTCTAGATTCTTTGGATTTTTTTTTAACTTTGTCTCTCCAATGAAAGACACACCTGCACATCCTTCTGCCTCTGATTTACTCTTTTCAAAACACAAGAAATGAAGGCCTTCTGTTTTTACAGAGGCTTTTGGACATGTTTGTTTCCTCCATTTGACATGTAATGTCAAGTGCACACATAATTCTTCATAGACTGGGAGTCCTGGGCTTGCTTTCTTACCTTTTCACTTATCTCCTTTGTCATTATTATTTAAATATGGGATATACCATATTATTAATTTCTCAGTAAAACTCTTTAGTAAACAGGATGGAAACACTACCATTTATACCATTTTGAACATTTTACTTGGTTTAAGTAATTAACCAACATAAATTCTCCTTATGAAAAAACCAAACCAAACCAAACCACAAAACACTGTGGTGAGACACAGCCCTTTATAGAAACAACCTGGCAGCATTTAGTATTGATAACTATGCTTGCAAGCATTGCTTACTAGCAGCACAGCCACATAAGCTCAATGCACTCCAGGTACCAGGAGGGGACTGTGACTTGCAGGTCGACTGAAAGAACAGCAGCCTATTTCTTTTCAATAAATGCAAAGGTGTTGTTCTGGACTATGAGCAAACCCTCAAAAACATTCATATTAGAATAGCCCTTGTCATGCATCACACACAGCCTTAGGGTCCAAAGCACACTGTAAAAAAAGATACAGGAGATCAAAACATAGCAATGAAAATAGGTGGGCTCTGTCCCAAAGAGACAACTGGTACAGCAGAGGAGCAGTTCTGATTAGCATGATGAGCTTCATCCTCAGCACAAGCCTCGCAGTACTCAGCACGCCCGCTGCCAAGGCACTAAGTCAGCTCAAAAATATTTGTTATGCTAAAGTAATCCTCTGGGCAAGTCGTTTTAGTGCAGGATGACATTCGTCTCGGAGGTAAAACACAAAGGATCTTTGGCTGAATTCTTATTGTGAGTGACACGAAGAAAAACCCCTCGCCATAGGACACCGATTTATTGCCTATGGCCCCATTGAAATGTCTGCATAGAAAATCAGGCTACTCCCATCGAGCTGCACGACACCCAGCTGGGCATGCCGTGCAAATGAGGAGCTCACAGTGCCAGCTTTGGCAGTCACCAGGCCTGCTGAGGACAGACATAGCTAAGCAGGACAATCCTCCTATAGCATAACACAGTCAAGGGATGCTTCCTTGGAAGGACAATACTGAACAGACCCTATGGATCTATACAGCAGAGTGGAAAAGAAAGCACGTTGTTCTTTGTAAAAGCAAGAAAGACCGAGGAAGAGATGCTCCAGATTTCTGTCTTGCTTCACGTAATTGGGATGCATTACCAGCTGCAGGAGGTATGTAACCAGCATAAATTACTGCATCATTAGCTACCTAACAGGCAACTGTTGCTCTCAGAATTAATTGGGTGAGCCAGGAAGGGCAGAATAAAAGTAGACAATGACTCTGAATGAGATGTTTTCCTTCTAATACCATTCAGCAGCAGCATAAGACCACCCCTGTCTGAAGGCTGTAAGGAAAAGTTTTGGGATGGCACTACAGCAATGGGTACAGATGGCTCCTATTAATTTTCCATCATCAGGGACCTGTATTGAGTCCTATTACATTCTTCCACATATTTTGTGAATACATCACTGATCCTACAAATATGACATGTGGTAAATAATAAGTTAAAAGATTAACTCATTTTGCCAATAGCTCACTTCCCATATACATTTCACTGTGAACACAAAGGCATTTCAGCTTTCTGGCACTGCTGCCATGCAAAGTTCACAAGTTGAATTTTGTGGTCTGTGTCTGAAATGTGCAAAATGACTTTTCAGTTTTACTGCATCAAAGGGAATTTTCTCCAGACTGCAGAAGTGCAGTCAAATGTGGATGTTGAGTTTCAGCCTTGCGGGAAGGGCTGAGAAGCACACGCAAAGCATGCTCCTGCCAGCACAGCCCTTCAGGGAGGTCACAGGCAAAAGGTTTACAGCACTTTCCCTAAAACAGGAAAGGAATTAAGTCATTGTTTCTCTACTGGACAAAAAGTTAAAGAAAGACTCAAAGGCCAGGCTCAGTGGTAAGCAGATGGAACCCACCAAATACTTTGTAAACTCCCTTCTCTGCTTGGACTACCATGGCACCTTTGGGAGACATCTCTGCTAGTGAGACCCAGAACAGTGATTGTGGAGGTTGTACCAACAGAGCAAAATCCTGCCCAAACAGACTATAATGGATAGGAAGTCCAGCTTCCAGGTCCAGGCACACAGCAGAGCACAAATGTGTACCTGCAAGACAAGCAATGATTTTGAGAGATGTGGTGCTTAGGGACATGGTTTAGTGATGGACTTGGCAGCGCTGTGTTAATAGCTGGGCTTGATCTTAAAGGTCTATTCCCACCTAAACAATTCTATGATTCTGTATCAGTAGCTGAACTTGGCCAGGTAGTAATTTTTTTAAAAAGCTGGTTGAATGTTTCAGCTTTGGTGATGCTCAAAGGACATTCTTTCTAATCTGGGGAAATGAGAGAAAGAAAGGACTATAAGGGAATGACAGAGGCTCATGTTGCAGACTGCTTTGAATCAGGAGTCAACATTTGACAATAAATAAAAGAAGGCATGCAATGAGAATCACCTGTGAACTGCTCTGACTGCAAATACTGGTGTGATTCATTACAGAGAAGTGAAGAAAGAATAGCAGCACACAGAAAAGCCTGAAACAAAGTGAAAATGCTTCAGGTTAATTCAGATACAGAATTCTAAAAGCCTAGATGAAATGATAGCTGTATGATATTTCAGTATAAGAAAGACTATGCACTGGAGATCTTATGCAAAAAGAAGCTGGAAACATGCAAATATACTAAGTACAACGTTTAGAGAGACAATGAAAGTGCCTGCTTACATTGGGATGGTGGCTGCTGCAGTGAACCAAAAAGGTAAGGAATGAAATACCAAGTTCACCATCCTAGGTACGGAGGGATGAGCTGGTAGCTACATAGCCTTAGGAAAGGTCAGATAAGATTGTATCTGAACTAAGCTAAATTGTAGCTCGGAGACAAAGGACTGCAGTTTGGAAAGAGATTTGCATGTGGAGAAATATAGGATGTATATCAAGCATGGATGATAGTAGTCGCACTTGTAGTTATGATTAAGGTCTCTCGAACATCAAGGGAAAAAAAAGGGACAAATGGCAGGACACCTTCCCCCAGGAAGTCCTCCAGTGAAAAGAAATAAAAAAAGAACAGAGATGTCATGAACTTTGCTGAAGTTGGCAGAGAGTGGGATAGAAAGAAGGGTATAAAATACTGTCTTTGAGGGTTTTTTCCATAAGACAAGGAGATCTTGTCACTTGAAATGTTTCTCTCAGTAGAAATATGCAGTGTGTACCACATAGTTATTTAGGCCGCAGAGAAACGCTGCATTTGAACTTTTATTAAAGAAGCCGAAACTTCCATATCACTAGGGGCTGGTCCACTAACTTCCCATTCCTGGTGTCACACCTGTTCCCTTTGGGGAAAAAAAAAAAAATAACAAAGTGATGCAAAGGATTTATGATTTTCTTAAAGCACAGCTCAGCTGTAAATAGGAGACAGGGAGAAAATTGCATGAAAAGACAGCAAAATCTCAGAAAAGGTGAAGCACACAAAATGGAATGAAAATAATCTGTGAGTGCACGATTCCTGTCTCATGAAAATAGGTTGAGCATCTTCATGCAAAAAGCTTATATCAGCCTTAAAACAGCCATAAGGTACGAAGTCTTGCACTCCTTAGAAATTAAAACCTAGCCTTCAAAAACCTTGCTGAGGAATCCGCCCTGTCCAAAAGCTCCAGCTCTCTACATCCACCTCTACATAGAGCCTATGAAGGAGGCAACACCAGCAGCAGCAGCAATAGTGGGCTACCCCTGGGGGATCTGGAGGAAAGTCTTAAGCTAAGCCAGCAACCTCCTGCAGCCAATATCAGAGTAGAAGGCAGCTGTCAAGATGGAAGATTCCCCACATATCTGTGTCCTTCTCTCTTTCTCTTTTGATTCCTTCTGAATCCTGAGCAGCTCATCAGGGCAATTCTCCGATCCAGAGCCAAAACAATTTGAATGCTTATACCACAGCAGTTATTGAATATTTCCCCCAATAGAATGCACCTCTGTTTATAGTGCCCTTGACTAATGCAGGCCCTTCCCAATTCTGAACCTATAGGGCTGCATATTTTAACAGTGTATTCATTTTGTATTAAAAAAGCATCCCTTAACTGTAGCCAGATGTCCACTGAACTCTGCAAAAAAGCACTTTCTACCAGTGCCACTTGGTTTACTCTTACAGCTGTTGCGTAGCTCAGGAATTAGTAGAATGTAAAACGTTTTATGAATTCCCTCTGCTCTCATTCAGTGTTAATATATTCAACATGTTTTTCTAAAACCACATGCACGTTTTTCCCATTTCTTCTAATTTACTTGCATAACTTAACTCCCAAGGCTGACCTGGAAAATTCACAGAAATTGGAGACAAACCCCATCCACCTATATAAAAGCTTGGTCCATTTCTTGTTCTAGGGAGGATCGTTTCCAAAGGGTGAAATCTGACCTGACTGAAGTTAGGGGCAAAACTTTGAGGGGCTTCATTAAAAGCAAGTTTGGCTCAAAACTACCCCCAGGACTCTTCCCTCACCCCTGTTATTTATGGTTATGATAAACCATCCACTTTATATGAACATGTTTGAGTCAGTGTTCAGAACTTTAAAGCTCCTTGGACTGTGCTCAAGCCTATATACACCATAATAGCATCACAGAATTATTAGCATCTCAGTTTGTTATTTTCCTAGACATTTCTTTTCTGTCTGAGACTGAACTTTCCATCTTATTTTCCCCCTTTTAATCTCAAGAAGCAAGAACTGGTGTCAAATTTGCCAAATAAATCCCAAATCAGCTTGGTCTTATTTTTTTGGAAATGAGCAAGGGAAAAATGACAAACTGTAATTACCATCTTACTCTCTATTGTGCAAAGCCCAAATTGCTTCATATTCAGCATAAATAGAAATTTTGTTCTCTAAAATAAATTCTGAGCTGATTTCAATTTTCTCCTCGGTTAAAAAGATGGTTGATTGTGGCATGGAAAGAGGGAGAAAGCAAGTACCCAGAGTTGCCTATGTGGTGCAGACTTAACAAGTAAGGTTGTGAAAATCAATGAGCAGTAATTTGCTGCTTTGGATTACTGGATTTCCATCATTCTGATTTCAAGCCATGCTCACAGTGCCAACATAAATCCACAGAGAGCAGCAGCCTCTGCACATCTTGTGCTTCCAGCTGAACTTGCTGCTTTAATGGAAGTGAATTCCTGTGTACACTGTTCCCCAGCTGAATGCTTCAAGGGGCAAATCCAGCTCCTCTCTCCTTGCCAATATCCTGCTAACACAGCCCACATAATGACACTGCATGTTGGCACAGGGTAGGAAATACATCTGGAGGAGAATCTATGTGCAATTTTGTAGGTCATGAGCAATTTTTTTTTGCCAAAAGCTTCTTGTCCCTAATAGTTCTTCTGGGGTGGGGAAAGGGAATGTATGATTATTGATCTGCCTGAAGAAGTTACATTCCCCATCAAGTGGCCTGGGGAGAGTTTTCATTTCCTTCCCACTCAGTCAAGCTTCCATGAGAATGTCCCACTTACAATACACCCTTTGGGTCTAAGGTCTGCTCAGGAGCAAAGTTACTGTCTTTTAGTCACAGAATCAGAAAAAAAAAAAGCTGAAGGGAGTTGAAGGGGGCATGAAAGGGTCCTTTGGCTCATTCTTCCACCATACGGCAAGATGAGCTTTTCCTACACCTCTGTAGACAGACCTTTTCTTTAGTCTTAAAAATGTCCCATGCTGGAAGTTCCACATCACCCATTCAGCTCACTCCAGAAAGCTGTCCTGTTGTCCAGGCCTCACTTGCAGGAAGCTCACTACTTCCCATCATGTCTCCCACAGCCACAAAAGCCAATTTATCCCTCTGTGTTACTGCCCCACTTCAGATATTTGAATTCCACTGTCATGTCACCCTCACTCCTTTATGGAATGTACCTCCAGCTTCAGACCAAGGGGTCACATCTCTTTGGAAGTGCTGTGTGCCAGATGGGGTGTAACACCCAGCTCAACAGCACAGGCCAAAGGGAGGAGAAGGTTCACTTAACACATCATGCAAAGAACACCCCAATCTATACATGCTCATATATAGCATGTTTAAAAAACTAATGTTTTTTTTTTCTCCACAACAGTATGAGATTGTTGTCTTGTGTTTGGTTTGACATCCGCCTATCCTCCCAACCCCCCCCTTCGGACTCTTTCCTGCAGATGTGCTCTCTGGCTGGATTTCTCCCCTCCTCTTGTGTTTGCACTGTTGATTATTGCGAATCAACCTCACATATGTATGCTTTTGCACATAATTCCTACACTTTGTGCAAATCATTTTGAATTCTAGTTCTGCCCTCAGATGTGCCCACAGACACTCCATGGCTTGTTGTCATCAGCAAATGTAAATACCGTAATTGCATTGCTCCAAAACCACTGCTAACTCAAACCCTACAATATGCAGAAAGTAGTAAAAAGCACTGAAAACAGAGCCCTCTTTTGTATCACTGCTGGCATCTAAATTTCTAACAGCCAGCCTAAAGGGATGATTTCGTAGTTTCTGTGCTCTGCCATGGCAAAGCTCATGGGCCATGATGGAAGGTTCTTCTGGTTTCAGTAAACTCAGGAAGTGGGAATCGCTGCCCCCAGTGCCAACAGCATTCCCATGATGTCAAGTAGCAGCTGATAAAAGCAGACTGCTCAGGTGTCCTGAGCCCACGAGAACTTGGAGGGAGCAGTGAGTACAGTGAACAGACAAGTAACATTAGCACAGAGTCATTTTACTGTATTGTTTCTTTATCATTTACTATATTGTTTCTATCGAAACCACACAAAGCACAAGCTGTTCAGGTGAACAAAAAGTAAGTATTGCAGCTGCCACTACCAGAAATGTTCACTACACCTCACATTTCAGGAGAAAACTCCTAGACTGGATGCTTCAAAGAGCAGCAGGTTCCCAACAGAATGCATTACTTGGCAGCTACATCCAGAGAACCTCTGCACTGCACTTCTCAGGGGAACCACACAGGACTGGAAAGGCAAAATGTAACAAGCCATTTGTTTAATTTGTGGCCCACGGTTGTTATAAAAGTATTAACAGTCAGGTGGGAAAATGTCTCCAAAATGCAGGCTATGTACATTTTTCTCTGTTTTGTCCTTCTCCTCTCTTGTTTTTCTCCTCTCCTTCATGTTCCTTTAAGCTTAGGCATAGTTGTTACTACATCATAGTGATGAGAATTCTCAAATTATCATTTCTTCACACTACATCACAGCCGAGTGCACAGCATCCAGGCAGCTCACTGCTGTCTGGCATTACTGTCCATCTCCAGACATTGCTCTCAGCTGTGGCTGCAATCAGCTGGGACAGCTCAGGGCTGCAGGCAGAAGTGGCTGCTAGCTCACATCTGGAGCCAGCTGATGGCTGCTTCAGTCAGCTAAAGGACTTGGTTCCCATTGCAGACTTCCAGCAGTGCCACCCACAGCCCATGACTTTTACAGTTCCCCTGCAAATCCTCTGCACTGAAACAGAAAGAGATCCAGCGGTCTTGATACCAGCTTCTCTTTGCACTAAGAAAAAAATTTCTTATCTGCTTTACCTGCCCAGTACACAGGCCTTTTATGATCCTGCATCAGCCAACCTACAGACCAAATACTCAACACAGTATCATTGCATTCATGACTTGCATTGAGGGAGTGAAAACAAAAAATTCCCCATTCCATAACGTACAGCCAGGGAGGATAAACAACATAATTTAGCCTCAGAAGATCTCCTCTTCCAGACTTGGACAACAATCTAGTGGCAGTCAAGGAAAACTTGCAATAAGCAAGAAGGCGTCTCCTGCCTCCCTATGGGAGCAGAATAAGTAAGAATGTTAAGCTGTGCTTTGCCATTTCTCCCAGCCTCTCCAAAGGCCAAACTGAAAAGGGAATAGGAAACAAACAACTTGGTGAAGTGATCCTGCTGCAGTACATCTGTCTTTTCAAAAGCTTGAGTCAGCAGGCTGTGGAGGCTGGAGCATTTGGCTGGGAAGTACATTAACCCCTGGGAAGAGTGCAGCAGCAGCACCAGCTCCCCTCCACTGCAGCACCTTGCTGCACTAGCAAAGTTCAGTGTCTGTGTTTCTGAAAAGCTGGACTATGCAGTGGGGGAACACAAGGGATGGAGGGAGGGCAGGAGGTGCAGGCAAGATGCAGAGCAGCCACAGTGGAACAGCAGTGGTGTCAGACCCAAGCAACCTGTCCAGGAGAGCAGGCTGTGACAACAGCCAGCACCAGCTGCTTGAAAAAGTGGGAAATTATTTGCAAAGATGGCAAGTGGGCATCTGCTTTGCATCCAGTGGGTTTCCATTTGAAGGTCTGGGCTTTTGCCTGAACAGTCTATCTGCACCTCCATTGAACATTGGCTGCGATGTTCATGCACTCAGTTTAAGAGGCTTTGAAAGTAGAAAATAAAGACCTGTATTTTTATTGTGATTCAGTAATGCTCCAAACTTTCGTGTTAGTTCAGTAAATAACAGGAAAATCCAGGGAACTATACCAAGTCTCTTAAATGTCAACCTTTCTGTGTCTCACTTGAAAAACCAGGTGATGCTTTTCACTTCATTGCTTCTTTCCACTTCTCCCTCCATCTCAGAGGGGCTACTGCTGCCTCTTTGGCATCCATCTCAAGCACAGCACAGACCCATCATGCTGGTCTTACTGCCCCAGCTCCATCCCTCCAACATGCATGCAGAGCTCTGCCCTAGGCTATGGCTCAGGCAGAGACTAGTGTACTTCTGCCTGGAGTCAGGGTTTCCAACCCAGTACCTTTACAATCTCATCTTGGGTAACTGTAAATACTATATTAAATGTTAGCTTCAACAATGTCTGGAGTTTGATGGGTTTTATAAGCAATTTTCTTCTTCTTGTAACTATACTATTGAAACTGTGGCATGCTGGGAAGAAAGAAAAAAAAAAGAGGGCAGCCTCAAAAATGTTTAGAAATCTCATGTTATGGTGAAGCACAAAATTATTTTTATTTCACCAAAGCAAGGTATATGGGCTAAAACATTTGAATACTTTAGATTTCTGAGCACAGGAGTAGGAAGAAATTAGCAAACAACTCAGGTACCTACTAAACAAAGAACAGAAACGGGTCAGGGCAGGTCAAACAGCTAAACCCAGCTTTTCAGGCCAAACTGATCTGAATTCAAACCAATGATGTCCAATTCTGTAATTTACAGCTTAGTAGCATCTCCCTGTGGAATGTCAAAATAGCAACTCAATGCATAGTCCAGTGCTTTCACATTTCCCTAATGGAGCTATTCACATGCTGAACAAAGCCTGAAAGAAGCCAGGCTAGGAGGAAAAAAGTATGAATCTCACTAAATATTCAGTATTTAAAATGCAGGTCAGAGAATACAATTGAGTTTAATTAGAAAACTCAAATGGAACCCTGCATGTTAATGCACTTGCTCACTGCTTGGGTTCATTTCAAAGTGTTCCCATTTGATTGTCCTTGGAGACATTTGTGTTTGTGTCTAACAAAGAAGATAAAAAATGACAGGAAATGTTTGTTCTGGGTGTATCTGTGTAAATCTGCTTGCAGCAAAGATGTTATTGCAGCCCTCCACTACAGCACTGAGTTCATGAGATAGGAATGGTTGGACGCTCAGAGCTGCGTGAACCTTCTCCCCTGGAAAACCCTTTACTAAACTGTATCCGTACAAAATGTAGTTTCCAGGGCACTGGGGTTTGACTTTTAGAACTCTGGAAAATTTTGTCAAGAATTAGAGCACTGACACAGATCTGTATCCCAGCCTGCTGAAAGCAGGTTTTCAGTGCCTGGTGGCCAATTCCCAGCAGTAGCGTGCAGGGATGCTGCTTAAATGCACAGATGCAATGATGATGTATTTAGAAAACAAAACTTCACATGCTTTTATTTAGGGTTATAAATAAAATTGCTTCTTGAAATCACTCAATGTGTTAATAAACCCTGGGTGTGTGAAACACACTCCCCACTGAAGCCCATCAACTGTTCCTGTTTGTGTTACTCTAATATGATTATAGTGAAACAAGTTGGGTAGCATTCTTCTACATAAACTTTTCAAACCCTTTTAAGTTTAGCCCTTTACTGTCTGTTTCTCAAAAGTCATCATATAATATAAACCAACAATTTTTATTGCTAGATTTAGTAAATTTCATAGAACCAAAAATGTGTTGTGCTTATGTTTCCTTCAGTTTATGGCTTTTGTGGAAAAAAAAATAGTGTACAAGTTACAGCAGAATCAAACACTATGAAATATATTCAATAAACAGTTTAGACTATTTCAGGCCAGGACTGTCCTGAAGGAAGCTACTAGGGGGTTGGTTATTCCCAGTATCCTTATGAAGGATTGCCCTCCTTCCTTGACTCTAAAGACATTATATAAAGTACAAATATGTACAAGAAAAAAAGAAAATTTAATAGTGACTGGAGATACAGAGTATTTGCAACAGACCTGAACAAACAGCCCAACTGAAATGGTCCAAAAAGTCTGAATGTTTTCAGACTACTCCTATCTTTCTGTTGTGTGTGCAGTCCAAAACTTTCAATGCTGAACTAGGGCACTGGTTCTCAAATTTTCCTCACAGATCTCCTTCAGTGAGGCCTGTGCTAAATAGAAGATATCACATATGTTTGCATGGTGCAGCAAGGGATGGAGGGCTGGAGTCACAGTGAAGGCACACAATGAAGTGAATTGGAATAAAACCAGATTATGAACAGAAGATTAACCTGTGTAGATGCTTGTTTTTCAGCTGAATTAAACGCAACTAATGGCAAGTGGCAGCAAACAGATGCATGTAAACCAAGGTTGTTAGCACCAAATGTAAGATGCAAATCATATTTTTTAAGAAATATTCAAACCCACTTTAAAGCATTATCCACAGATATAGACAAAAGATAACCAAACCAAAACAAAACCTAATCACAATAACATAATGAGGTGAAGATCTGGAGGAATACCCTCTTCTGTTCTTTAGGCCTATCTCAGGCTCAAGAATAAATGCAAAGCTGGAATGGCGACATGGGATTGTCCTGCGTTGTGTGACAGCAACTTGTGGCTAATGTGTGTACTACGGAAAGTCTTATTTTGTGTTGTTTCAGCTGGGAATATGCTGACTGAAGTGGCTGCTTGTGGAAATAACTGAATGTCCAGTTCATGCACTTGGTCAAGAGTGCTGGGCGGGGTTCATGCTCTCTGGTGTGACCCAGGTTCATGGGGCAGGGCCAAGGAGTCCATCCACAGTCCAGTGCTCACCACTGTCCCTCCCACTACCTGCCCGTTGTGGAACCAGCCATGGGGACCTTTCTGAGTCTTAATCTCAGAGGACATATTATCCTAGACAAGGTCTGCTGCTGCTGAAAGCTGTCCCATGAGGGGCATTACCCCTCCACACAGACTGAGTGCACTCAAGACCAGTCTCAACATAAGAGCCAGCAGCTCTCTTCCAGCAGCTGCAAATGGGACTTGACAAAGCCACAACTCCCCATCCCACCTTCTTGTTCTTTTTCTCTCTTGCAGTCAGCAACCAATCCCATGCCCAGTTCAGACTGTAGTCAGTTCAGACTGGAGTCAGTTCAGACTGTAGCATCTCCCCAGTCACCCTCATTTGATGAGCATACACTGCTCTTCAGAGAAGCAAACTGAAACATGGGAGAACTGTTAACCCCCTAATTTGAGTCAAACCTGACCCAAATAAAACCAGAACCTGCTTTTAAATCCCTCACCTCCTAATTTGTGACTGGCTTGAACATGCCTATATGCTTGAATTCTGTCTAATGAGAGATGTTCCCTTTCCTGCCCTCAGTGAAATACCCTTGATTTCACTCTCCAGCAGTGCAACAGGAATTTGAGGGCTGCATTTTTCTTTCCCAAAGGGGAGACAAAAGCTACCAAGCATCTCTACTCCTTTGAACCTTGCAGACAAACAGAAAAAAAAAATCTCATTACTTGGGACATATTTTACCTCCTGCAAAGGGTGAAACAGGCCAAGTGCAGAGATAGTTAAAAAACTAAACCCAGCCACCCTTCCTCCATCCTTGCAAGCTCACTGGAGCCTAAAGCATTTCCAGAGATCTCCCACTGTGGGGAGCTACAGACCACAGTGCCCTCGAATCACCCAGAGAGAAATAAAGTTAAGGGACTTTAATACAGCAGGTAGGAACTGGATGTCAGGGTTTCCTTCTGGAGAATGTGTAATAATTGCTGTGGTACACAAAGAGTCAAAGAGAGGAGTACCCACATGCCAGAACCAAGCCGGTCCCCTGAGCAAAAGGCTGGCAGGTCCCCTTTTGCATGTCCCCATCTAAACTGCAGGTAGCTGATGCCCTGAAGGAATGTGAGCTTTTCCCTCCTTCAGAAATGCTCCTGGCTCTTTGTGTGCTGCTCCTGACTGAGGAATTCCCTTCCCAACCCCCAGCAGGAGATCACTTTAGGCATGTGCACAGACAGACAGCCTGCTATGCCAGCCAAAATAGGCTTTCTTAAATCCTGCACATTGACATCAGGTCATGAGCTGATGTCTACGAAAATTAGTGGAAAAACTCATAGCGGTAAACAAATGGCCCCATTTCACCTAGTAGAGAGCAATGAGAAAAATCAAATAACCGTCAGATGAACACTTGGATGAAGTGAGGCAAATTATTACAAAGATTTCAACATGAGCTAAACGCAGAACTGAGAGCTGAAATCTGACACAAGCTTTTGTGTCCCAGCAAAAAGCCTCACACGGAAAGGAGTGACAGTTCAACACAGAAAGCCATTGCGAAGTGGCAGCCTGTCAGCCATAAGCAGACAAGAAGATGCTGCTCCTTAAGATGGCTGCAGGGCTGCCTTGTATTTTAAGATTTAGCTGGAATACTTACTCACCTACAAGACTCTCGGGTGCACCGAGACACTGACCTCTCAAAAGGTCAAATTCTTAATAAGCATCAGAGTGAAGAAAGCACAAGAAACAGCCTGCTTCTCAAATTCCAGGCAGGACAAATCCACCCCATCAGCTGTGGAGCAGTGTCTGATGATGCCAAATTCAGCCCTGCTTGGGGCTGGATTTCAGCTGCCAGGCTGAATCTGATCCAAGCAGTTAAAAGACAGTTGTTTTGGTTCATCCCTCACACACTCCCAAACTACTACTATTTTTCCACCTTTTAGTCTACTCATACAAAAATAAAGACCTAGTACAAAGAACACAGGCCAGACAAATGAAAGTTGCACCATTTGAAACTGCTAATGAGAGAGGCCTCCCTTTCTGGCAGAGAGACTGAATCAAGTTCACTTACAGGGCTGTTTAAATTGGTTTGTTTAGATTCAGAGCAGAGGCCACAAAAACATTCACAGATACAGCAGTGAAGGCATTATGATCACCATGGTTTATCAAGCTGAACAGGAAAGTACTTTTCTGCAGCAGGTTATGGAGGTATAAGATCCTTCTTCCCTGTATTTTCACCGTATCTGCTGTATTTTCACACCCATAACAGGGGGTAACTTCTTAAAAGCTCAAGACCTGATGATTCAGCAGAAGCATTGCCAATATGCAACACACATAAAATGAGGCTAAATTTCTATCAGTTCCTCCTTTCCATCTGCCTTGTGGCCTCTTCTGACTCCTGCCTACTCCCTGTGCTGTAGACCCTCTCATCTACCTCTCTCTGTGCATCTGATTTTGATAGATTATCTCGAGGCATCAACATCATGTACTTTTAGGAGCTTCAGATTGTACAAATGAAAGAAAAATGGCCCAACAGCAAAGCTGCAATGAAATGTTTGCTTGTTACTTCAGAGAGGGTGGACACCTTCAAGAAAAGAGGTTCATTTGAAAAACTTGCAGAGTCTGGTGGACCACAGTACTGCAGCAGTGCAACACCAGTGCAAAGCCTCCCTCACCCACTGTGGGCTTAGAGTTTTATTGAGTAGGTATAGCCTAAAACAGGATAGCTGCATTCCTGGCAATAACTGAGGAGCTTTTTTTGGGAAAAGTTGATGAAAAGAGACAACGAGCGCCCATTTTAAATCTCTGGGCAGTGCTGCCCGTGTTTATAACATGCTGCAGCAATTCCTTGTTTTTGCTCTCTTCCTCTTCTTTCACAGCTCTGTGTTGAGTTGCCCTGCCTTTATCAGACTCACAGAAGATGCAGTAAGTATTTATACGCAGGACAGCCCCAAAGGCAGACAACACTTGTGTGGAAGCACACACTGATTTCCCATTAACTTCAGCAGAACTGAAATCATGCCGACATGAGGCTGCCGTTTGTCTCACTCTGGTTCTAACTAGTGTAAGTAGTTTTCCTCCCAGAATTGTATACAGGCACATGCACAGCTGCTGAAGTGGATGCTGGTAGGAAATACATTTACTGTGAAACTCTCCGACAGTTAGGAAAATGGTTGCCTAATATTAGTTTTTCTCTCAATGGCAACAGACATTTTACCAACATATATACCTAAGCTGTAAATGAAAAACAGAATTAGAAGATAGAGATATACCACCTTCAGATCTTCTGGCATTAAAGCAGTTAAATTTTCAATGTTTCATACATTGGAACCCTCGTATATATGAAATGTACATAGTCAAAGTGGATGAAAAGCAAAGTGACAACAAATCACAGACAAGACACAGTACAGGCAGCAGCATTCTAGATTTTAAGGTCCCTGCAAGAACTGCCTTTCTGGAGATTTTGAATGCAACTCTGATGTAAATTTAACATTTGCAGTACATGTTGAGCATCTGTATTTTCAGCTTGAAAAGGAAACAAACCTTGGAACATAATCTTCTTATGCCTTAAGGAGAGCACCCTCAGGTGCAACAAAGCACCTGGAAGCACAGGATTCTGTAATAGCAAAACCCTCCAAATAACACAAAGCAAGAGTGGGCAGGTGGGGGGAGTAATTTAGCAAAGCATTCAGTGCCAAATCTGGCATATATATTAGTTTATTTTGTGTGAAGCATTAAATGCTTGCAGCAAGCTCCAGATGGCAAATCCAATGAGATACATGTACATTTAAACACCCTGGGATTTCTGAATGCTGCAAACAGAGAAAATCAGTTTGAAGTCAGAAAAGATATGGCATCTGAGGATCCCAGGATAGTGTTAGTCACACAAGGCCAGGGAAGCAGAGAGAAGTCCAGTCTAGAAGCAGCATGAGGGATCAGTGTTCTCCCAGACAGAAAAGAAAAACATTTTCAACATACATTTAAATAAGTCCTAAAGCAGAATTACTACTGAAAAGCACAAAACAAGAAGCCTAAAAGGACTGAGAAAGGAGGAAACACCATCCCATCTACAGAAGGCCAAACCTCACCCTGAGCCACCACAGGGTCTACAAGGTCGAGTCAGCTCTTTGGCAGGGCAGCCTCAGGTGGCTGGAAGAGGAGGCAGTTGTAGTGAGCCAAGACACTGCTACTGAAAAGGAATGGCATTGGCTAAATACTCCCTAGAAGGACATTTTCTTGTTTTCTTTTGTAGATGCTCTAAGTAGTACAATTGTAGCCTACGATCATCTTTATGAAGATAAAAGTCAAACATAACTCTTTGAGTTATGGCTGGTCCTAAAACAACTTCCCAGTGATCTGACAGCTGTGGGGAAGTTTTGGGAGTAGCAAAGTGAAGTGACAAATTGTCTCAGAAATAAGCTAACTGGTTCTCTAACGTTGGAGATACTCTTTACACCTTCCTCAAAGCACTGATTTAGGGACTGGTGGAACAACAGACAAATTTCTTCAGGTCTCTTTAGTGGGTGAGAATCCACTGCCCGAAGGCAAAGAGCAGGAGTGTAAATCAGCCGCTGACCCTGAAAAGACTGTCTCATTCCAGAAATTAATATGGTTAAACTAAATGTCCTGGGAAGAAATAAGTTATTTGAAAGAGACAGTATAAAACAGATAGTTTGGTCATTAGGGACTTTGGGTTGGTTTTTGAAGTTATTAACTGGGCATCTTGCAAAAATATGCATTTCTGTGACCACACCTGCAACGGTAGTGTGTTATTGAGTCTAAAAGTTGGTACATGCTTCAGAGACCTAAGTCTACCCGAGAGTCTTTATTTGTATCTTAATTACAGATGCATTGCCCTGGGACAAGACAAACATTTCTTTGCCCATTGTGACCAACCTTCACAGCCTGATGGTTACAAAATATCATTTTTTTGCAATGTTCATGGTCTTCAAACACAAGCATTTGCAATTATTGCATTATCTAGATCAACACTTTAATACATAAATTAAAATTACATAGTTAAGCTCACAATCTTGCCTAGCAGCATTTCCTGTTCAGTGATTCGGATCAGCGTGGGCTGATCCTTATTGGAATGCCTGAAACCTTGAATTGTATTGCACGTGAACACAACAGGATTTTATGTTCATGGCAGTGATTTAATGTCCACTCCCCTTTAATGAAGTAAGTCTTTTAACTGATCCACAGAGAAGAAGTTAACAGCTTTAATACTTTGGCTTACAGGAGCCCCTTTACTCATCAGCATAAACCCCAATACTTCTACAAAAAATCTCATAGCAAATAAATGTAAGCAGCAGTTGGTCTGGTTTGGAAATGAGTGCTGCTCTCCTTCTGGCAACAGTTTAAGGGCACAGTTTTTCCTTGAAATAGTGAGCCTAGTTCTCATTAAAAATCTGATCTTGATACCACTTATCAGCAACACCTGGAGCAACTCTACTGGTGTTAATAACATAACAATGGGGTAAAATCAGGCTCAGTGAAAAGAAGGACTAGGGACCACAGGCAATAAAAGTTTTGTGTCTATTTCTATCAGATCCAAGTTTGCCCTGCCTGATCTGACTCTCGTGTATTCATGAGAAACAAGTATGTACCATGCAGCAGAGGTACCAAGTAAAGCTGAAAAAGCACCCACTGGAATATTTTTGTCTGCTTTTAATCTTACCATCTTTTATTTACTCAGTGAATGCTTTTCTCCCCCAATACAGACAAACTCAAAAATTACTTTCCTCTTTTCTTTTTATTCTGGCAAGTCTGTGACATCCTTCAGAAGACTGTGAACAATCTGGGGGCTATACCATATACCTACATGAAAGAGCAGGAATTTACTGTCCTCACATTCCAATCTAAATGAACCCAGAGCCACTCTGCTCTGGAAACAAAGCAGCAGGCCACTTCGGCAGTGACTAATGGGGCCACAGTTTTCTTAAGGGGAACTATGTTATTACTGGCCAGTTTTCTAGCAGAAGCAAGTAAACCCGAGTCTCTCCAGAACCCTTTGCTTAGGTCCAATTTGCATCTTACAAAAATCCCCCAAGCAATACTCAAGAATTTGAAAATTATGACTAATTCTGGGATCTTGTGCTGAAGCACTTTCTGTCTGACTTTTAGATTCCAGGAGAAGACATAACTTTATCAGTATCTGGAGATGGCCAGGGCTTCAGAAACAAAATGAAACCAGAAAGACTGAAACAAATCAAATTAAAATCATCAATTTTGGACCTGAAAAGTTAAGGAAGGCACTAAGAAATGCAGATCGAACTTGTGACGTTTCCAAGTCACTCCTTTAACTCCTGGGGGGTTTCTTTCAAAAGATAACTCATGAAAATTATATTCTACTTTTCATACATGCTGGGAAAACTAAAGTTGTCTTTGTCAATCCTTTGTGTGCCACTCACAATTTTGGAAACCAAATAATCCGAATGTGGTCAACTGTTCCTTATACGAAGCCCTGCTCCATTCTGGGGACTTTTGGCATCCCTTTTGCAGGGCATTTATGAATGAGATGAGAAGGACAGATCTCAGCACAGGTTCTTCTGGGACTGCACTGGCAACTCCATTCACCCCAAGCCTTTGTTTCTTATCTTTAATTACAGATATAGCCATGACAGGATCTTCCCTCTTCTATCACAATTGCTTCACCTCCTAAAAAGCCTTTGGCAAGGGCTGCATCAAAAACTTATCAAAATCCATACAGAAAGTATCAACCAAACCATGTTATCTGTGTATTTGTTGATCCCTTCAGAGATGTACAAAACAAGGTGTTTACAATAGTTCTTAAAGAAGCCTATGGATTTTTCCTCAGCAGACTCGATTGTCCAAGCATCTACTCATTTTATCCCCTATTGAAGTCTCTGCTAATTTGCTGATGTTGCAGCCTGTAGCTCCCCACATTCCCTCAGAATCCTTTGAAGTTGGACATCCATCATCCACCTTGAGGTCTTCACATACTGAGGAAGTTTTAAGCAGTGATACATTTTACTACAAACAATACAGGTACTTCATGTGTGAATTCCCTTAAACTCTCAGGTGAACACCACCATCTTTATTATCTACTGCACCACAACTTCCTTCACAGTAGCCTCAATATTGGACATTCTCTCATGAATTTAGCCAAAAGTAATCTGTCTGTCTCACCTGTTTCTTCCCCAGTGAACAACAATGCAGAAAATTAATTTGGCTTCTCTGCAATGGGGTGTCCATCATCTCCAGCTGCTCAGTTTTAAACTATGATCATATAGTGATCCTACTAAAGTGACCTCATCTGGTCAGCTTTTTGCTTTTGAGGGTTTGAAGAATTAATACTGTTTTTTTGAGTCCTTTAGCTAACTGCTCCTTCTTTTAGCTTTATATTTTTGTATCTTTATATCTCCTTATGGAGATTAGGATCCTTTTCCTTCTAATCCATTGGATGTATTTTGAGCTTTTTAAAAACTGTCTTCCCACCATTTCATAACCTAATTTATTTTGCTGTTGAGCCTGTATCTGCTCCCTTTGACAATTTTCTAAGCCCTTATTAGAGGGTGATATGTACTTATGATTCTGGTGGGGTATCGTTCAGCAACTCCATATCTCCTCTAAGTGTTTAATTCTCTAAAAATCCCTTTTTAACATGCTTTTATAAATCTTTTACATACACACAGGCTTAATCTTATAGAGCTGAGCACAAGTGTGGTGGATATTTAGCCTTTTTATTCCACAGGGATAGTAAATGTAATAGATGTTGCAGTCACTGGTATGAGCTGCACTAAAAATGCAAAATTTTCAGCCAGATCTGGCACCTTACTTAGTGTGCAATCAAGGGTTTGTTTTCCTTTTTTTGTTCTGCACCTTGATTAGCTGCTGCAGGAAACAAAAACTGACACTGTCTGCCCATTTCACCTCTGGGCAAATCTTAGACAAGATGTGAGGCAACAGCTATGGTGGTAACCGGATTTTCCACATACAAGCGTATTTTCTGCCCCTATGACCACTGTGTATGCAGTCAGAGTCCTGGTTCTGGTAGAAGAGACAATAGTTAGGATCTAATGTTATTCTCTCCTTATTGGACATGAAATTTCTACCCAGGTTGCACAGAATTCCTAACAATTCCTGCTACCAAACACAATCACTTTTTTTACTAATCTCAAGCGCTAAAAATTCATGTCCAGATTTGAAACTTATTGTGAATTAAATCTTTCCAGATGGCAGGTGACACTCACACACACTAAACACACAGTTACACACTCTCTCACAGTCACTCACACACACACACGGGTGACACCAAAACATTGGAAGTACAGTTGTTCTGGTCTCTCATTTCCAAAAGAAACCTTAGACAGGTTTTTCTGATGGCCTTTAAAGAAATCTTTAAAAAAAAATAATAGCAAAAAAAGAGAAAGAGTATGAAAAATCATTGCAAAGTATGGATTATTTTTTGTGTGGAACTGTTATTTGTAAGGATTTTATGTCAGTGCCTGTGAGAGATGAGATGAGATTGAGATGAGATGAGATGAGTTGAGATGAGATGAGATGAGATGAGATGAGATGAGATGGCAGCAGCTATCTGTCTGCCTGGCTTTCACATAGACACAGCCGATGCTATTCTCAGAATTATTTTTCCACATCCCTAAAGCACTGTACTGAGCACATGGACTCTCATCTTGAGCAATGGCACAGATATTTCTAGTGGAAAACAAGTCAAGCCCTGGCTTCAAGTTTTAAATGAGCCAGAGACTTTTGTGCAGGAAAACAAGTTGTCCAAGTACTTCTCGCCAGCCAAGAGTGCATTTAAGTAACCTGTGAAGGCCTGCCTGGCAACAGCAATGTCCTTGCTCTTCTCTGCTTCAGAGATGCTGTATAGATGTACAGGCTTTTTTTTGAGAGCTCTATGCTGAGGAATAGGGAAGAAGAAATAAAACAACAGTTCTCTTGGCACAGATTAAAAAAAAATACACCTTCTGCCAAAAGTTGTAGTTTAATTTTGGTCTCACTTGAAAAATAATCTTTAAAGAACATTAAAATTCTACATTTTGGGTCCCTTAGGCAGCAGTAAATTATCAATTAATGTCAAACTGAATAAAAAGAAACAAACTGATTTGTTTTCAATAGCTTGAAATTAATAGCTAAAAATTAAAGTCTTCAATCCCTTAAGCTTCTGGCTTTAATCAGAAGGACAGTGCTACTCTTTTTGTTGTCCTGGTCAGTAGTGGAGGCAAAACTCCAAGGACAAAATTTACTGAAGTACAATCTCCCTCAGTAACATGAGTGTCACACAGTCACAGACAAATTTAGCTAGAAAGGGACCTTCAGAGATGATCTAGTGCTACCCCTGCACAGAGCAGGTCAGCTTGTTCAGGATCATGTCTTCTTACTGGTTTGTAAAAACCAGTTGGGTTTGACAGAGCAAAGAGAACAATGTGACTGGAGCACAACACTGACCTCATGATTTAGAATTTAGAAACTTTTCAGAATAAAAGAGATGAAATCAGTAGAAAAATGAACATGTTTTGGATACCCATAGTAAACCAGGTTTTATTGTGTGGGGTTTTGTTTGTTTGTTTGTTTTAAACAAAATGACCAAGAACCGAGACAAACAAAATATTTCTTTTTGCCCAGGCTTGGCATGCTGTGCAAGGTGACCTGAACAAGGCATGCCAGAGTGTCTCATCCTGCTGAAGTTCTCACTGACAGTCACTGATGGAGCATCTGCATCCTTGTTCATCTGCCTGAAGGAACCAAAGCCAAGTGCCTCTTGGTCTTTAACTGCTGCCTCTCCCATTCCCTGCTCCTCTCATGTGGCAGAGAACAGCAAAACAGTGTTTCTCACTATTTGAATTAACCTAATTAGCACAGTGAGATCTCAGGCCACACATGTTGTACAGACCTAAACAATATAATTACAGGAATACTTTCATGTTAAGAATGTTTCTGTTTGCATATTTCCTTTTTTTCTCATTTTTCCTCAGATGAATTACTGAAAAACTCATCTGATTGTGTTCACTGAGTGCCTGTAGGAGCCTTGGAGGAGGTTGGCTTTTGTTATTCAAACCTTATTTCCTCCTCTTGTGTTCTGTCTTTCTAAAAGAAAATAACTCAGTTCTCTCCTCCTTCCACATTTTAAACTCCTTTTTCATTATTCTAGCTTCTTAAGTTTGAGCTATTAAAAGAAAAGCCCCTGCAATATGGTAATAGGAGGAAGAACGAAAAACAGAAGGTAGGCTTTTATTGTATTTAGCGAAAAAAAGTAAAACTTCTTAAAAAAGGCTGAACTAAAACCAAGAGAGTTTTAATATTTCATTTTTATTAGAAGCTGGAAAACCTCTAACAAAAGCCTTCAGCAAAAAATTTTGAAAGACACTTTTGTAAGGGAAAAAGTTTTTAATGGCAAGTAAATGAAGCCCCAAAGTAAGCTCTCATCTTAGAACTTTGGGGAGAGACCTTTCAGTAGGGCCAGTAGTGACAGAGATAATAGTTTTATATTAAAAGAGGGTAAGTTCAGACTACTTATAAGAACAAATTTTTTTGTAATGAGGGTGGAACTGGAACAGGTTGCCCGGAGAGGTGCTAGATGCCCCATCCCCAGAAATATTCAAGGCCAGGCTGGACAGGGCTGTGAGCAACCCTGATCATGGCAGGGGGCTTGGACTAGATGAACTTTAAAGGTCCCTTCCAACCCAAAATATTCTCTATTTTTATATGTTCCTATTCACAAAACATTGGGTTGACCCCTTGTCAAGGGGGGTCAACTCTCAGCCCTACTGAACAAGTTGACTAATAATTTTCAGCTGATTCAACTTCTAATTAGACTTCAGGACAAAACAGCTCACTACCCTGCACTCTACTGCAAATCAACAGAGACCTGCTAAAAGAATTCCAGGTCAAATTCCCTGGATGCAAGTGAGGTGAATTATGACAACCATAACACAGGCTCCAATAACAGTCTGAAACAAAAAAAGCAAAACACCCCAAACAGAAAACCCAACCACAGGGCTGAACAAATAGCCAGGACAGATGAAACTGCACAGACCCACAGGGCTTCCTGCAGAAGTAACTTGGAAGTAGATGCCAGAAGAGCTGCTTAGGTACCTGGGGCACAAAAGTTGACAAAGCTACAAATGATGTAGTCAGGAAAGAATTTTAGAGCTAAAGTTGAGAGGAGCTCTAGCAGAGTTGCACCCCTCCACAGAGATGAGCCCTCCTGGCCATGCCAGTGCTCCCAGGCCTCTTTAAGGACACACTGTCATTCTGAGGCCAATACAGAAGGCTGAGTCCATAGCTGTTCTGAGTCCCCTCTTCCCCTCAGGTTATCCTCGTGTCATCTCCAGCACTGTAGCAACTGTAGCGCCTCCCAACAGTTTTGAAGAAAGCAACAGGGATTTCCATCTCCATATTTCTCCAAGCAGCAACATTTTTCTTTGGTTCTTGGTTTCAGACTTACTTTCTTTCACATTCTCTGCAGAGCTGAAGCCCAGTGTGAGATCCCCAGCACAGCTCAGGGATACCCCTCAGGGAATCAGTTGGGTGCCCAGTAAGATAAAGCAGATGGGACTCAAAGCATAAATGAGTTTTAGGGTCTGCTCCTGCAGCTCCACAGGGCATCCACAGAGAGTTTCCACTGAGGCTGCAGTGGTGAACCTGCTGGTTTTGCATTTATTCCCTTTCAAGCTAATAATGAACCATCAGAGCCTGCTGAGCAGCAGATGACTTCAAAATATGTGGAAACTTCAAGCCCAACCTGTGACAACATAGGTATTTATTTTAAATTAAAGCCAGGCTCAGAGCAAATTATTACATAAAATGGGCAAGGACTGTTTCCTTAAGAAAATGTATACCTGACAGTTGTTTATTTTGGTTTGTTTTTAAAGAAAATCAACACAAAAAAACTGTTGTAAAGACCGTTAAGGCTTATCCCTACAGCTTTACCACCATAGTGGTGTTTACCCTTTCACAGAGCAATTTGTATTGAAATTCTATCCTACTGATTCATTAAATATGCTTTGAGGCTGTAGAATATGTTCTTATGTGCTGCACTTGAAGTTACAGTTTCAGATTATGGTAGTAATTTTTGTATCAGAGCTGCATTTTAGACATTGCTTTAGTATTCTTATTCTCTTATGAAAAGAGAAAAAATACTTTATATAAATGCACATTTCAAATTAATTTTTTAGCTCTACTCCAACACACGAGGGCTTGTAAAAATCAAGCCTCCATATTTTTTTTGAATTTTGCACACATTCTTCATGAGAATTTTAGCAGCTGGCTGAGAACCAACTACTTTAAAAAAGATGTTATCATTTTTGATAATAATCTTTCATGGTGTTTATTATTATTCATTGTTTGTTATTTTTTAACCTTGGTGAACTCAAAACTAATCTGATTCAAATGGAATTCACATTTCCTGACTCTTAGTATTATTCTCTTCCCTGCACACACTGGAAAAAAACCCCAAAAAACCAATGTTGAGATTGAGGAGGTCATGAACATCTGAGCTTAATAATATACTGTATCAAGCAGAAAACTTGAAAGTAAAGAAGAGAATCCACTCGGTATATGTAGTCCTAGTAACTGGTCCCTAAGACTGAGAAATTGAATTAGACTAGTATATGTTGTCCTACTTCAGAGCCTTCATCCCACCACCTCAAGGCCTTCATTCCATCAGCACCTCAGGCTCTGAGATTCTTTAGAAGTCTCTCTTGAAAAGTTGCTGGAAATCATATTTCTCCTGGAGTTACAAAGAAATCTGTGACTATTCCCAGTCTCTTCCAGGAGAAGGGCAAGAAGACATCAACAATGCTACGAAACTGCAGGTTCAAAATAAATGAAGTATTTCTTTATACAACTCAGTCTTCTTAATCAACTCATTAGCTTGGAGGTTACTTCTTTGAATATGCAGTTTAAATGCATTTAATGAACAGAAGGAAAAAAATTTTGAAGGCTATTTAATGCAATTATTTAAGTTTGTAGGTCCCTGAGACAGATACTACAGGTGGCAGGAAACACTGCTGCTGCTTGCTTGCCTTTCCCTATTTTTCCCTAAGCATTCTGCTGGCCACTGTAAGAACAGGACATTGGCATAAACAGTCTGGTCTAATTAAAGCCAAATAGACACATCCAAGGATTGAAATTATTAAACTACCTGAAATCCAGGAAAAGATAGGATACAAACAGCCATTTGCTTGGCAGAATACAAGGAACCCCAACATTCATTCAAGTTTGTCATGGCTTTTTTTCATACTGTTTCTTGCTGTGGGGTTCTCCACACACATCTTTAGTGATGCTCCAAGTCCAACTCATTGCAGAGCCAAGGTGTGTACCTGGGGATCTTACCACACAGTTTGTGCAGAAAACAAAATTCTGCAACTACCAAGTAGTGGCTTGTAACAAGATCCCATAAAAAGGCAAAAGTATGTTCTAATAGTTTATAAAGCACTGAAAACAGCATTAGGAACAACTCCAGTAGCTGCACATTGTGGAATTGATTCTTAACACCAACACAAGATTGCACTTTCTGAACAGTAAACTTCACACTGAGGTGGTTATAATTCATGGCTGAACTGGATTTCCTCATGACAGAGAACTCAGAATGAAGTAGTGGAACCTCTGAGATTTCTTCACTCTTACATTTTTCCTTTCCAAACTGTGGAACAGGGGAAAACAAATCAGAGGGTGGGTGGAGGGAGAACAGAATAGAGTCAGCTTGACCAGCCAAACCCTGCTCACAGAGCCAAGTATCATCCAGCATCAGTTATTGGCCAAAAAGCCCTACACTGACTATAGGGCTTCTGCAATTGAGGTTCATGTAGTTAGAGCCTCAACAGCCAGGCATAAATGCTGAAATAAACCCTAACACTGTATAGGTAGTGCTACACAAATAGCAACCCTGACGCACTGAAACATATCTGAATGGCTTTAGATGAACAGGCTGTAAAGAAAAAAATGCAAGTGTTTTGTAGTTTGAAACTCTTTGGATGTAACACCACTGTTAATGCAAGGGTATCCAGAAGGAAATTTTATTCTATAGAGAGCAAGAGTAAAAAGAAGCTATATCATCCATAGTTTTTGTTTGGTTTTTTTTTCTATATGTACACACACAGAGAACTCCTAAACGTACCAAGGTGTTTCTCAAACTTCTGCTTGTGGGGCAGCTCTCTGGCCGTGAAAGGCTTTCACAGGAAAGAGGCTAATTATGATCTGTCACTGCAAAGACCAGCAAGGCACAAACATCCTTACATAAACCCCATCACACACTCTCTATTACTAACATGTTTATATGTATCCAGCTGGCAGTACTTAGAGGATGTATGCAGGCTTCCATACAAAAAGGATGTCTTGCAAGTGTGTGAAGTCAGAAACTAAGACGTAGTGCTTCTTGAAAAATGCTAAATATACTTAAAATCCAAATGCCTTTCTGAAGTGCTGAAGCATGGCACAGAAAAAGTGTGTGTTGTTCAGCTAGATCCCATCCCTGTGCCAGATCTGTCTGAAATACCACACTAACACCTGACAATGCTTCAGAACTGAGTCTTGCTCAGCATAACGACAGCAGGCTTTTCTTCCTATTTAATGAATACAAGATCTGTCTGCAAAAAACACTCCCAAAATGTTTTGCCTTTCTCTACAGAAACACAACCTCTATTTGTAGAAAGTAGACTTGACAACACTCTGCAAATGAGAAGAACCCCTTCAAGGCTCACAGGTGCAGCAGACCCTTCCAAAAGCCAAATGCCCACACAGATGGGTTTGTACCACAACACAGACGAGGGTCCTTGGAGGGTCTGTGAACTGCTATGGTGGCAAGGCTTTTTGTTCAAGGCATAAGCACTGGCTGTTGGGTAGAATGCATGTCACAAGGCTCTGAAGACAATTGCTGCAGCAATTTAAGGTCTTTTAGTCTCTGATGGTCCAGTTTGGCTGCTTAGCCCTGCTGAAGTTGATTGCCTCAGTAGTAAGATGAGTAGGAGTCTAGTATGTCCACATAAAGCATGAAGCAACAAGCTTGAACCACTGATGAAAGGTCAGTTGTGAAGTACAACAGACATAAATTTTCAAACTCCCATTGAACTTGGCTCTTTAAATCCAGAGCAAATTACCCGACTACTGAACACCATTCACCCCTTGACTGACAACATTTTTGGAAGGATGATGAACCAGTATTTGAAACACAAGTCATTACTTACTCTGGGGTTGATGAAGTGCTAATTTTTGGAGGTCCATTAGACTACTTGCCTTGTATTTGGGACATCTTCCACACAGGTATCTCTATGAGAAGCCTTTTATATCTACCTTCCAATCCTACCAACCTTACAGGTGTTGCAGTTAGGAGAGCATTTCCTTCAACCTTGGCCAAAAACCCCCAAGAATACTGGCGATCACCAGAAGCTGTGAGGCCTTAAGCAACCCTGTTCCAGAAAACAGATCTTATAAATGGACTCTAGTTCTTCATTACTCTCTAAAACAGCCACCCAATTCAGAGAAGCAACAAGCAAGATACCATGAACTCTTAGTGCAAATCAGCTAAGAACCAAGAGTTAAAAGACATTATTAGAGAATTAAATATTTTAAATAATAACATTTGAAAACTGAAAAGATCAATTCTCCTATGTAAGGTTATCTGCATTTGCTTTTTCAGCTTTCATACTAATTATCATAATGAAAAACTAGTCCAAGAGAAAAGTACCATCCGAGGGCAATGAAAAGCTTTTCAATTAGAAATGCCAGGCAAATGCATTAACCATTCTGCAGTAACCATAAGCTTTGCCGTTCTCAGTTTGAGAATTATGAGCTCCTGGAATATGTCAATCACTGCCATTTAGCTTGGCTATGCAATACAAGTCCAGGATACAAAAGTAATGGACAAGCTTTCAGGGTCACAAATTCTTCTTCAAATACTGGAAATTTTTGTTTACTCTAGGCCACTTAACCAAGCTATAATTTGTGGGTTTAATGCTGCATGATTCACCAACATTGAGGAAGCCCACAAGAAATATAATTTTCAAATAATTTCTTAAAAATGTGGGTGGAAAAATCCCTGTTTGCTGCACAAGAGGTCTTTGACTCTGCTGCGGACTAGTGTAAAAATCCACAAGCAGCAGTCATACAGACCACTCTGGATTCACACTGAAAAGGTGCAGGAAGAGAGGACTAGGCAAGCAGAACTGCACTGACAGACACTCAAAGGTGTCAGTGTCCTTTTCCATATTCTAAGCTTTTAGCCACAACTTTGTAAGTCTTACTAAGGCAAGATGACGTCTCTCTCTCCCTTTCTCTCACACACACACATTTCATAATTTGCATATTTTATCCCAAAGCCCATACACAGAAATAACATTTCAACTGAGGTACATCATCAAGAACAATAAGGCAACGTGGAGTGCTTTGCCTATTTTGCATTTTAATACCAGAATTAGATACAGATTCTGCTTCAAAAAGAAATTCTACTTATATCCAGAAGTTCTTCATTTGGGGATTCATACATCAGTCTCTAAGTACAAAGAATGGAACAAAAGAAATGAAAACCTGGGGTCATCACTGATGTGGAAAGAAAAAGAAGCCCTACAAGCCAAACCAAACAAACACAACACTCACCTCTCCCCAAATAAAACAACAGCATCAATGAAAAGTCTCCATAGCTGAAAAAAAATGAAAGACTGTAAACCCTAGTTCATATTTGGAGATTTAAAGAAAACCGGTAATAAAAACTAAATTGTACTATTGTTAATATCAAAAGTAGAATTGCACTTGCATAACAAATTATATTAAAAACAAGTGTAGGAGATTAATTAAATACATAGCAGCTGCTGTATATTGAAAGCTGGCATTAGCAGTACTGCATTTTACCTGCAAACCCATGATGTTTCCCAATAACAGTAGATGCAAAACCTCTGCAGCACTCAGTCCTATTTATAAGACCATTGATTCCTGGACTGGCCATTTGGGAGTTACAATGGGTCACAGAGCAGACACAGTTTTAAAGACCCACTGTTATGAAGGTTTTAGCAGTGTGTATGCAGACCTTGCAGCTGGCCTCAGTTGCAAAGAATGGTTTTGTGTATGTTTAATTTCTTAGTACAGATACTGCCTACATCTGATGTATGTCATTTGGGGTTTCTAGAGTTTTTACATCATCAGGAATGCAGTACAACACACACTGAAAGCAGACCCATTCACAGAAAGTGTTGACTGACATGTTCCCATGAGACTGGGATGAACTTGAGCTACAAAGCCTGCATTAAGAAACTGTTATCAGATTATAAAAGCAAACATTTAATTCTGTCATTGAAACTAGCTCAGATGACAAAGTGGCTCAAAGTGATTTTATACAAGCATCAGGATGTCCTGATCAATTAGTAGTCCAAAGAAGTCTGCTAGCGATCATAACACAATTGAGAGCTGGCAGATTACCTGGAAGTTGAGAAGGATAATAGATCAGATTTGATTTTGATTGTAGAGGTGAAGCTAGAACCTTTCTGGATATCACACAGAGAAACCTCCAACCACTTTCAAAAAGCTGATGCCACCATCTCCCCAAGAGCTTACTTGCAATACCTACCCTTTAAAATAGCACACCATGATATCACCAAAATCTGATGTCTGATGAAGCACAGGGAAGACAAACAGGTATTTCTAAGGGAAAATCTTAATTTCAATTTTAAATCAGATCTTTTCCTGAAGTGTTTCTAGATGTATCAGAAGGCTCAGCAAACTGTAGGAAATTAATTACATGCTTACATCCAGTGAATGAATTTATTTGTGGCAAAAAGAATCCAGATTGAAAAAATGTTTTGTGCACTCTTCCCTTGGTATCTGACCAAGTTTCCAGAAGAATAGAAAATCTCGTAAATCTTAAACTTGACTGTAAATTGTCAGCACATGTTAAGTACTCAAAGGGCAAGAGAGAGGCATATGTATTCATTTTATCTTTGTTTTCTTGACACATATTGATAAAGTTAAAAAAAAATATTGTCTCCTTGACTTCAGGGTGGTACAAGATACCTGTATCTGTGCTAATGTATTCCAAACTCAGAGAGCTCCTTACACAGAATGAGGAGGCAAAGTGAACTGAACTGCAGTTCACTGCAGCTAAGTGGTATATAGCTGCAGTGGTATATAGGTATACTTTATACCTATAAAGTGCATTATGCAGACTTCACTCCCTTCCCCTCCCCACTGTACAGGGGCCTGGAGTTTTTTTTCAGTCATTTTGAAAGGATTATTTTTACTTAAAGATGCAGAAAAGTTGACTAACTGGGAACAAATATATTTCATACAAGATTTCAGAAATAGGAATACCACCTACTTCTACTATGCTTTTCAAAAAGCCAGGCTCAAGGCCTATTTCACCACTTGCCCATCCTGTTCACCCTCAAAAACCCTCCATGGGACATTATCAGGATGATAAGGCTGCTACCACTAAGATCCCAAGTACAGTCAGTGCTTTACAGTGCACTTGAGCATTTGCCTATCTCCTGTGGGGCAGCAGACCACAGGGAGGCTCAGATATGCCCTCTCATCCATTTTTCAGTTACCTGATGCCAACAGACAGGACCACACATGCTTCTTCCTGAAAAGTTTGGCACAAGAGTTTCGGTTTCATGACCAAGATGAAGCTGAGCTGCTTACCAAGAAAAATGGACAGACAGAACTAGGATCTGGGCTCCTCCAAGCTAGCCCAAATACAGTATAGAGGCAAGACAGGTAAGACATCAAATCACTTTTGTTATTGCTCTTCATTTTATTATCGGGCAGAGATTTTGTTTCTCATCTCCTTTTCTAGCACTCCTGATGATAAAAGCCCCCCAGTTATGTTAAAATTGTTTTCTGACACATCGTATTCAAAATAAGGTTGCATTAACAGCATGAAATGTTTCACACTTTTCTCAAAAGTGTTACAGATTCTCTACAGAAAGCAACTTCAGATTTGAAGTAATGCCTGCATTTCTATTAATGATCTACATCCAAAATTAATAAAAGAAGAGCTCTAAAAAAGACAGCTTGTGTAAGTCTCAAAGGTATTTTTCAAAGCTGTTAGTGCTTCACAGAAATGTTTTTAGTTGTAAAATACAGAGGTACAAAATATGGGTTAATACAAAGTAAATAAGCACATCATTTGTAGACCACAGAACATACAAACTGAAGCTGATGCTCACCTAACAAATTGGTTACATGACAAAACACACTCAGTCTCCTGATTTCATCACTGTTTGGCATAAGGATTTGCCTTTGAACATTCCTAAAAAGTCATCATATGCTGAGAGGTCTGTGGTTCTAGTGTGATGTAGATGCTGATGCTTTGCAGATGGCAGTAGCAATGCCTCTTCCTGTGTAACAATCAGAAGAGAATTTCAGAGAACAGTAAGAGTGAATCAGAACTCAGAATAAAGAGGCCAGATTCTGCCAAAAATCATGGTCTAGGCACATGATTGCTTATGGGGGAAAAAGGAGCAGTTTCAGACAAATTCAATGTAAAGTTCTACTTTGATGAGCATCCACACTATATTTAAGTTGTTCAAATCTTATACTGTTGGGAGTATTCCGTATCTATCACAATCTTACTGCTGACTAGAATGTCATGTTAAGTGCAGAGGGATGCTCCTGCAGTTGCACATTTTAAAGTCACTTCCTATTACATGCAAATGTACAGAATCTCTATTACATTATGCTGGCCTCAGTCAAACTTTCTGCATAAAAGTTGCCTTGATGCTTCTACAAATCTTTTTCTCCTGAGACAAAATAAAGCAGTTCTGCAAAGCTTGAATAACCTGAATAACTTCGAGACATTTAAAAAATAGTTTTTCCTAAAAGCCAACAACTGCTAAGCTATGTTTATGTTGGAACAGCATTGCTAAGACTCAGCAAGAAGCAAACATTCTGGGTTTATTTTTGTCCTCACTGAAAATCTATGCCTTGGAGTATTGTTTGCACAGACCTAGACATCCACATTCAAATTATTCACCAATTTTTCTACCACTGAATTTTTCTCATCAAATTTCAGAATCTGTGCATAATCCTGGACCTACTACATGGTCTAAGTCTTTCTACATGGATAAGGAGATGAGTCCCCTTCCTGACTGTAACCAGCTGTATCTAAGGATCTGCAGGATCAACCCCCCAACATTTACATGATGTTGCTGATCTGTTTTCTTTTCAAGAAATACACTGACTTTTAGCTTGCAAAGTGCCTGATATATAGAAGAGGGACCAAGTTTGCCATGACTATGGGTTTTATTCCTTTTATCATACTTTACAGGCAATCCTCACTATGATCTTTGTTACTGTTACACTTTGCTTTGTTTTCCCTAACTTTCCAAACCTAGGAACAAGAAAGTTGGGACATAGGATTTCTGAACCAAAATAACAAATGTTTCAGAATATGTTCTTTCACACCAAGACAAAGTGAACCAAAATTTAGTGTCTCACTATTTGGGGACAGTGGTTTAGAAAGGCTTGCTCTCCATGGCTTGGAGGCAGATCCTGGCTCCAAACCCCCTAATGTGTCTATTTTATGAGGCATACTTTAATCTTACCTCTCAGTTACTGCATAGTACATGGGAAAGACAGGTCAAACTCCTATACTAGTATTAGACAATCCAGGATCTGAACCCACTGCTAATATAAGGGTCTGTCATACTGCTTCAGGATTTTTCCTTCTATGCATCCACTACACTTCTGCTTTTCCTTTCTTAAAGAAAGAAAGTGATTCAGTAAAAAAATGCCATGTATCCTCAGCTGAGAATGAATTTATACATTCAAAAGTGACTTGTGTTTTACTTCTTAATTATTTAATAAAGCAAATGCCAGCTGGAGACATCATCATATCTGAAGTTCATCCTGCAAGTTCATTTTGGTTTTGCAGTTGATTTTCTTCTGCCTGGTACTCAATAATATAGGTGGATTATTGTTTTGTAGTTGTCCTTCCCTTCTCTGAATGCAGAGCAAAGTGCATCACCATTTGTTTACAACCCAGCTGTGCTCCTATAAAACCACTCCTCAGATAGGCGTTAGCCAGAAGACAGCTGGAGTCTTACAGCAGTGGGATATTAAATCAAAAACCTATGCCTTAGTTCAGCAAAGCACTTTCTTAAACAATATGAAGCCAGTAAGATTATAACTTCACTGCAAAGGGCTGTAAATAGTCATTTGCTTCCCATAAAATCCAATCTGCTTTGGATCTAATCCTAGACATTTGCTGGAAGGTGTAATTAAATAAAATGAGAGGAAAGCTAGGCCAATAATCTCTTGATTTCTAAGAAATCACTGGTTGTTACATCTGTCCCATCAGATACTTAAGCAGCAGTTACAGGGCGACCACACATCACACCCAGATCTCTGGCCCACTAGCTTTAAGTGTAAGTATTTACCCTATTTTGGTTGTCTCTTTGAATTATTATTTCAATTATGCAGACATGGTAATAACCTCAGGTTTACAGGTATTGGCATCTGTAACTTATACACACTGTGACTCCAAGTTTTGAGTTGTTACACAACAAACCCAGAAAATTTAAGTGACTAAATAAAAAAAAATTTAAGTGAGGTCTGGTAAACAGAATTAAAATAATCTCCTATTACAGCTGTGTGCACAGTAACAGTTTGTGCACAGCTTTTTGGAAATGTTTCACAAAATGTTTTTCATTTTATACAACAATGCATATCTGATGGCATGTATGGGATTCGGCAGTTGATACATGATGTGTGTTTCTAGCAGGCTGTGGTGGAGATAATTTTTGGCGCAGATAAGAGATGCTACAATAAGACAACTGAGGAAACAGTTTTGCTGCCTGAAAGGCGAGGAAATTCATTTGGAGAGACTCGTGTTCACTTACAAGTGTCCCATATTAACTTGGGCAAGCTAAATTCACCTCCCCACTGAAGTACTCCAAAACTAAATGTAAATTATGACAACATGATGCCCATAACTTCACGACCCTTTCTTGCATGCATATCAGTGATTCAGAAACTGCCCTCCATAACTGATAAGAAATGGGATGGAGTTCAAAAGTGTTTCATGTAATGCAGCAGTGTGTTAGGGCTCCAATAGCCTGAATGAATCTCATTAATGAAAAGCAGAAACTGAATGATGCATGCCTTGAAAAGTCTCAAGAATTGGGAACAAGAAATAAGCCACAAATATTTCTCCCAGTCACATTGTTTTCTTTTCCTTTTTTTCAAGTTTTGATACTCAAATTCAACAATTCCTACATTTCGCTACAATCTGGAAGCCACAGCTGGGGATTATGTATCTAACCACAGCCTCACTGGACTGAAAAAGTCATCTGTGACTCCATTTTAGGCTCAAGTTGGAGAAAATTCTACTTAAGTGATGCATTCTAGATAATTAAGATATTTCTTAATTTACAGAACAATAAATAAGTACCTTAACAACTTCTAGTATACTTTATCTTCACCTCTCATTTGTCAGGTGGATTAACAAACATGTATAGAGATGCTCTTCCTAAAGAATGAGCTTTGAGATCTGTTCTCTCATGTACAGGTATCTCAAGGCATTCCTCTATTTCTACCCAGATTTTCTGTTGGGGAAAAATCTAAGGGTTTTGGCTGTTGCCCTGTGATTTCTGAAAGTCCAGGAGCTGGCTCAGAGCTTCAGTCTCACATGAGAAGTTAGTCTGCAAGTGGAGAGTAAATCCAATGCATCCCAAATACAATCAGCCTCTGCATATGCACAGATTATATGTAAAAGAGATGCTGTATGCCTACAAATCCCAGATATATGGCCCATCTCATCCAGAATGGAGATGAGGAATATCTACAATGCACAAAGTTAGTCCAGATCACCATGCCCACCATAGATCTGGAAATTCACTTGCAGCTCCTCGGCCCAAGCCCTGAGCCTCACCTCTCCCAGCAGCATTCTTCTGCCTGGATAGCAAAATGCAATGCTGCCCCAAAGTAAAGGCTGAAGCCTCTTTTCAAGAGACATAAAGCACTACCCATAGTATAAAATTACCACAAATCTGAAAGGAAAGAGGCTCACAGGACTTCAAGCCAGTTTGGATTGGGCCCCACATCAGGGTTCACTGCAATCAACTCAGAGCTTGAGAAAAATTTTGCCACACTAGGAAAATTAAAACCAACTACGAACTGCCCAGGTGACTCTTTTATCAACAAGTTTATGCCTCCTACAAGCACACCTGATACAGTACTGCAGTTCAGAGATTACATTATGATGATGCCAATCAAAGACATTGAGAAGGACTCGAGAATGTTTCCAGCTGTTCACTGTGTCCTAGCAGATCTGTAGTCATGTTCACCACTGCTCTTTCCTGCTCCAACACTGTGCAACATTTAAGGTCCTGTGAGATGTTACAGTTATTATCTGACAAAAAACAAACCCCAAAAAGTTAAAAGCATCTACTTTACTGAATTTGTTATTTCTCAGGAAATACTAATTGAAAACTTGTTGCTCTATGTCACAAATTGCAGCACAAATATTATGATTCTGTAAGTCAAAGAAGATTAATATCCCTCTTTCCCTGCAGGAAATCCTAATAAATGCTACAAGGGTTTCCAGCTTTGCAGGAAGTGAAACTGCTGGACTCTCATACTCTTTTATATTTGGCTTCAGTGGGAAACTCATTTTGCAACTCCATCAAATACCAGTTACATTCCTACAAGGAAAACAGTCCAGCTGCCAGTCAATAGGACATTCGACCTTGCAGAGAAACCTGAAAGGCACCACAAAACAACAAGATCTAGTTACAGTTGCACTCTCGCTGCCAATTCCATTAAGGCTTATCTTTAAAATGTAATGAGCTCTTTAAAAGTGGCCAACACTAAACCCATTTTACAGCAGCAGCCAGAGTCTTGCTGCTGCTTTCCAGCACTTTCCCATCACTTCTTTTCAATTTATATGAGAAATTACTTTGTTATCTTATAAATCCAAATACAGTTAACATGCTAAATACAAAACAATTACTTGCCTCTGGGGAGTGTGGCCCAGTTTCAGCAAGCATGAGTCATGCATTCATTTTGCTTTCATAGACCCACCCCATTACCCTTGACCAGTGGACATTTGGGAGGTTACAGTTCAAAGGCACTTCTGTAAATTATGTTAAGCTACAAGAACTCTGCAGGGCAGCTTCAAGCTCTCCAAGGCATCAGACTTAATGCCCTCATTTTTCCTCCAGCAGCTCTTGTGAAGAAATCCAGCTCTTCTTGCCTTCATGCCAGAGGACAGCTTTTGGCTCTGGAAGGGCATCACTGAGTGGGTCACTCTGAAGCTCATGTGGAAGATGAATGAGTTTGAGCAGACAACACTAAAATAAAGAGTACTGACCAGCACTTTTGATTTTTGGGACACACAACCATGGGAATAGCTGGAGCCTTCATGTGATGCTCTATCAGTAGAAATTTATGTTATTGGTAATTTCAATTTTTGCTTTGAGACTTTGGCTTAAACAATCAGTAAGCACTATTTTTCACATATGCTTTCATTTTAATTACCATTTATTAAGAGAGAAAGATGATGGAATTTCATACTATACTACCTTTAATCTTACCATTTTGTAATGAAAATGACCTTGTAACTTGAATGGCGCAGCTGCTTATTTCTAAATTCAAAAATGGCTCAATGTAAAGTTGACTGAAGTCAACAGAAACTTTCACAATGACTTAAGCCTATGCTGCCCCTTAGAAACTGAAGAGCAGGCAGGCCTCTGTGCTAAACTCAGGCAGGCCTCTGTGCTGTTGCAAGCATTTTTTCCCCCTAGACATAAGCCAGTAAAAGCTGCTGGCATCAGCACATGGAGTGAAAGGCATGTCCCACATCTCCTTCAAATAAATACTGCTGCACATCACAACCTGGGCAAGTTACCAAACCTAAGAGGAATCTGCTGCACGTGTGCAATGAGCAACGAGTCACAGTGGTATGTGCACTGAAAATCCTCACAATTTGAGACTAAAAAAAAAAGCTTTTATTTTACTTTTACCTTTGAACAACTATTTCTGTGTTTGAATGGAATTTACTTGACAAGCTTGTGAGACACCAATGGCAGCCAATTCACTAGTGAGTATAAAGTAGAGGAAACTGCAGGACAAGCTTTTCTGCATTGAGACTAGCAATAAATTCCACTTGGAAAGTTTTCTGTAGAGGCACCTACCTGCACATCTATCATTGCTTTTCATGGCTTTCACACATCAAGCCAATGTATGTAGCAGGCACCAGAGGAAGGGTGAAGTTTTCAATTCTTCCCAATATCCTCATCATGTCAAATACTTTGAGATCCTCTCCCACAAACTGTGTCTCTCGCCCAGAAAACACCCAAATTGCTAAACTATACTGGTACAAGTGTTTTTCACACTTCTGCAACCATTGCACAACACTCTTCCCTAAAAGAGTAGTGTCTGCTGGAATTCAGACTTCATGCACACTGCACTACTGCAAATGACTTTCTCTTGCAGCAGTTTTTTTTGCTAGATTTTAAAGAGATTCTGTCAAAAAAAAAAAAATCCAAAACAATAGGAGATATATTTTTTAGATTTTTTTCTTACCCAGTAGTCAGATTTAGCACTTCAACAAATAATTTTTGTTACTTTTCTCATTTTATGGCTTGATCCAGAAACCTTCATACAGTATTAGGGGAAAGAAGGGTGGTGACTCTCCAATGATTGTGATCAAGAAACCTGATTTACAGAGGCAGTTGTTTTATCCCAGAAATTAGCTACAGACACAAATGACATGAAGACATCTAATTCCTTGTGAGGCTGGAAATGGCTGAAAGGGAGAAGTTTTTGGCTTGGGTGAGTGGTTTTGGGTTTTTTTGTTGTTTTTTTGGTTGTTTGTTTATTGGATGAACTAATCTAGCTGGGGATAAGAAAAACTGAGTTGCTAGAAGAAAGGCTATGAACATGAAAATCCCTGGACTTCCTTCTCCCCTTCCGCCCCCCCCAAATAATTTGGCACTATACAACAGATTATCTCTTGCTCCAGCCTCTGCCCTGCTTACATGCTTAGACCATCTTGACACAGAAACAATAATCTGGACACTTCAAAAAATGACAGGATTTGGCACTTCAATCCATTCTCTCCTTTGCAAATAACCACAGCCAAAATCACCCACCAATTTAACACCAAACCATTCAAATGAATATTAAACAGAATTAAATAGTTTCCATAATTAATTTAACTACTAGGCAGAGTGAGAAATCCATTAGTCAAGCCAAAGAGAAAACATTCAAGACATCTTGTCCAGGAGAACATAGCACTGGTTGTTTTTGAAATGACCATTTTCTTCCTATCTTTACAAACACAATGAAGTTTAACTACATGTTTTATGAGGCTGAACACAGCTAATCCATATGGACCTACTAGGAAACAGACTTACCACTTTTTAAGCTAAGCATACAGAACAGAATTCTCTAAGGTGTGGGGCCAATCTTTTATATATATATATATATATATACACACACCAGAGAAATTTACTGAAAATGAGTTTCAGTTCTATGGTTCCACATGTTGAAAAAGGTTACATGTGCAGCAGAGAGCTGCAAAGTGAAGTAGAAAATGTTGATATGGAGAAAACTTTTGCATTGGCCTTATTTTCTTTGTCAGAACCATAGTCTGCTCAGTTCCTGTCTAAGTTTTGTGTTTGGCAGCTGCAGAACTATAAAAAGCTTTGCCATTTAAAACATTTTTAGAAGAATGATATTGTATTAGGCTGACAATACAGAAGTCATTTATCAAAATGTCACATTGTCTGAAGAGACAGATAGCAAGTGTCACCCCTGGGCCTCAAAGAGGAGGTTAAAAAATTAAAAACATGCTCATCATCTCTACTAGGACACATTATAAACTGAAAGTAGTCAAGTTTGCTGTTGAGCTAAGCCTCCTATTGAAAGGGAGGGAATTACAGCAGTGTTTATTCTCCCCCAAGCACCGAGGCCTGTCTGACCTGCTCACAAGAGCTCTATAGCTAAGTCTGTACCAAAGAATTTATTTGGGTGAGTGCTACAATAGGCTGTTCAAGGTTTGGTAGCAGTGCTTTAATTCAGTGAGAAAAAGACAGAAAAATAAGAAACAGAGGAAAAGAAAGAGACAAAGAAAAACCCAAACCAACAAATAAACCTAAAAAAACCCATCAAAATCAGACCATCTATATAAGTGCACGTCATTTAATCAGAGAGAAGCACAGGCAAGGCTTCTCCCATGCAGGGCAGCATCCACCTTTCAGCTACAGCAGGCATGTGCATTGGCAGCTCCCCTATCAAACTCGAGGCCCAAACTCTGCAAGAGGCTCGGTGCTAGAAATGCCAGAGTGCTGCCTGCATGCGGGCACGTGGTGGCAGAGGCTCTCTATGAAGTGAAGAGTAACACACCTAAAGTAAAGGAGAGCTGTCAAAAGGTATGTTTGCACAGCATCTCCTACCAGCCAGGCAAGTGAGGTGGGGCAGGAAGGCAGATCAGCAAATTTTATAGCAAGTCAGAGAAAGAAAACTACCTCAACGCCCTGGAGGAGCCCTAATAACTGTCCCACCTTCAGCAAGAGATATCAAGAGAGCACAATTGTTCATTAAAGAACCACCCTTCTTTTCTCAGCTCTGAATCAAGGTCAGTAACAGCACCTAGTGTTCTTCTGGAGGTGGCTGCTGCAGAAACTAAAGAGGAATTCAATTTACATTCTCTTTATCCAAAACCAAGTCAATGGAATTAGCTCTAGGTCCAGTTTTGTTTAGCAAATGCCAGATCTAACACACCAAAACCAAAAACTCAGGTGTCAAAATCTGCCACATCTGTACTACAAAGCTGCCAGACGCATCTCCAGCAGGTACCTTACTGCATGTCCAATCCATCTGAAACCAAAACCGAGCCACAGACTATAGCTCTTCACTTAATCTTGTGAATCAGCACTGCCCTTCAGCACCTTCACTGGAATCATCACTAATTCTGAGGAGCACTAATGACTCACCTCAACGTAGAGCAGCACAAAGTCTCTAATATCAGTAACATCCTATGTTGTGCTACTTATGTGGGGCAAAGCCTGGAGTCTGAGAAAGTCAGTGGAGTACAGACTGTTTACTGCACACATAATATGCTCAGTCTCCCTGCCAACATCTACAGTGTCTCCAAAGTAACCAGCTAGTAGTTTACCCCACTTTTCACTAGATGCAAGGAATAGGAATGCTGAACAAGCTGTAATATATTCAGCATTAAATCCATTTTAACTGCAACAATATCAATTTTCATACTCTTCACTGAAGAGTTTGTGTTATTTAAGTGAAAATTTTATTCAAGTGCCAGAAAAGCTTAGTCCATCCTATGAAACCAGAGCTACATTCATTCTTGGCTCTGCCCCACCAAAACATGCCTGATGTAAGGATTAAGGCTTATCCAAAAGAAAGGGCATGATAAAAAGAAAGCAACATAAGTAGCTGCCAAACTGATGAATTTCCTCAACTTAAAGGCAATTTTGAAGGTATTTTTACAACGTTTTCAGAAAACAGAAAGAAGCATTTTGTTCCAATACCAATTTATTTTTATTAAAATCTTATACTGAGTGCAATCATAAACTCAGCACTTATAAAAGCTGCCCAACCAATTCTTCCAAGACCTCTCAATTGCATTTATAAGGACTAAAGGGAAAACAAGGACCAACACATTACAGGGTTAGTACAGCACAGAGGCAGGGTCTACATCAGCACCCCTTTCACCCTCATAGCAACAGACATCCTATGCACTTCCAAACTTTTCCATGGATGCTCTACTCCCAAAGCATTAGAAGTACCCCAAAGGAGAGAGTGACAGCAAGAGGTTGTTGTCAATTGGCAAGAGGTTATGCAAACAGACAGGAAGGCAGATGGCCTCCTGGATTGGCTAGGATAAGGGAGAGGAACTTGAATCCAAGCTGGCAGAGCAAAGGCACTTACAGAGGCTAATACCAGAAGTACCAACAGATTTAGTTTGGGCTCAGTCTGCTGACCACACCATAACAACAAGTTCTTTGGCACAAAAACATTAGGAAATGTCCATGCCAAAAGACAGTCTGGACTCAGAAAAATATATGATTGACACTAACACCAAGAAAACAAAAATGAAAGTTCACATGCCCGAATGATGGCCAAAACAAATCTAACTGAGCAGTCATGTTTCCAGAACACCATCACATTTGCCAAAGCATTTGGCCAAAGCTCACCTCCTCCAAGTTTGTTTCCATTGAAGTCAGGGGGGTACATACACTTTGGCTTGACTAATGAAGTACAAACACCAAAAGAGCCTCTGTGCTCTGAACACCATTGAAGGCTCATCCCAATGTACAATGCTCCAGCTCACTCACATTTCAACTCTAGAGCATTTAGAACCTGATTTAACAAAAAGCCTTCTCTCAGCTATAGTTTCACTTGGGTCTAAAGCTGTAGGGTTTGGCCATGGAAGTGTCTTGTTTGATACCCCTAGAAACACAATAGTACCATCAGATCAATTCATGTACCTGAGCATTCTGTCTCCAGTAGCAGCCACCAGCCTTAAAGAGTAAATAAACACAAGTTAATAGGGCACTCTTCCACTGCACTCTCCCATCCTTTCATTGTTTTCAGTTTGGGGACTTTCTAAAGCCAGGTGGGTTTTTTTGAGCATTTACTAACCCCAGTGTAATTTTTTTTTAAATACACTTGTCCAGTCTAAAATTTGTCCCCTAAAACTTGCTCAAATAGTTATGGGCTCCTGAAAAAATATGAGGGGAATCTCTAAACTCTGCCCACCTCTTACTCTGCAAACATGAACAGATGGCAAGTTAACAAATGCTGGAAGGCCCTGCGCATTGCTCAGTAGTTATGTGTCTACTCAGACCTAAAGCTAGCCAACTGAAAACTCCAGCTGCAAAAAAAAACTACAGTTGTAAGAACCCAACCTTGTGGATTTAGAGACTACTTTAAAAACAGAATCCTGCCTTGATTTGATCTTGCCAACTCCCGTTTCAGACACACTATTCCTGTGCTCATTGCTAATTTTGTTAATATCCGATCATTTTACAAATCCACCTAATTTTAGCCCTGTTTCATTTCACCTAATTTTAGCCCTGTTTTAGCCCAAGTGCAGCCGTGTGCAAGATCACACAATTTGTTTCTCAGCTGCAGTGGCAAATTACTGACACTGTTCAAAGAACCCTCAGTTAGCTCCATTCCAATCCCTGCAAAGCTGAAGGACAAACAACCTTTCTGCATTTTAATCATGTATAGAGCAGCACATTCCAAAACTGCTGCAGAAACCTGCTGCAATTCTTTAAGGTTTCATTCTTACAGATCCAGACCAGTAATTTTGTTTTGGTTTTTTTGTTTTTTTGTTTTTTTTTGTAATTCATTATGACATTCCATGAAAAACAATGGAGAGCATGCACATGCTTCAGAAGAGTAAAGAATATTATCCAAATGTACTCAGAGATCACAAATTTGGATCCATGCACTGCACTTGCAGGCAAGTTTAACGTATTATCTCAACCCGTCAAATATGGCAATATCCTGCCACTCTGAAAACAAACTGTGACCTCCAGTGCTGCATCCGTTTTGGATGGCAGATCTCCAAGCAGGCATGATTTATCTCAAAATTAGGACTTCCAGCAAAATGCAAGAAGTGTCATCAACCTTCCAGTCAGATGTCATGAACAAAGTTACAGTCAATTTTGGACAACAAGATTTTTGAGTCTCTTCAGGTGTGTGGTCAGATTGGGAATTGTCAAGCTCAGCCTGTGCTAAAATACAGAAAAGGCATATGAATTTGATGGAGTCCCTGGAAAAACTGGGAATTGTAAGAGGCACACCTGAGATGAGCAGAACTGCACAAATCTTAAGAACTGACAGCAGTGTCAGAGAGAACATGACATGGCCTTGACCACAACAACCACAAGGCAGCTTTAATAAACAAAGTAGTGGGTAAGGGATGCCCCATCTTTCTTCCCAGGGTCTGAGTGTCGAATTAGCCTTTCACAAGGCTGAGGCCTCACAGTAGAACAGACTTATTTCTCAACAAGTCCATCACTGCTGCTGCCCTGCTAACAAGCCACTTACTTACACATGGCCAAAGCATCTAAAAAAAATCAGCTTGGAATCCAGTTCCCACCGGATCCCCAAATCTTACCGGATCTTACCCGTTCTCCATGGTTATCTGACATTGTTAACATTTTTAGGTATTCCAATTTTGCAGTATTCAAAGTCTGAAAAAGAACTATTTCATGAGGCACTTCATAAAACCATGTGACAAGTTCTTCACCCTCCTGTTATTTCTGAGACTCTTCAGTCAACTAAGAACAACTGCTATTGCCTTTTAAAACTGTAAGTACCCCTCAGAAGCATGATGATGTTTTCCGAGTCGTGCCCTTGGATTAAACATGGATTGTCACACTTCGCAACATAAGGAAGAACAGTATTTGAATAGCACAGTAGTAAAAAATGTAGTATGTAGTACACAAAGACCAAAGGAAAGCAACAACTGCAAATTTATTAAATTCATAACTAGTTTTTGTATTTATTTTTCTTCTTCTCCTCAGGCAGCTTTGGAAAGCAGGGGAGCTCCTCAGAGGACAGCCTGCTTTTACTTTTACTAGTATTTAGGGTATTACAGAGGACCTGTCAGCAGCAGCTTTTGAGCCTGCTTCTTCTTCAAAGCACCTTCAACCTAGTAAGCAAGCAAAGACTTGGATCAATAACCTCAGACCATAAATCTGTCTGCAATTCTGCTGAAGTGACAGTATTCTTCATTGAATAAATACCACACACTTCACAGCTTTAGACTGACAGCTTAAACTTCATCCAAAAGCTATAAAACAGCTAGGGCATTGAATAAAGCAGCAAAACACTTGCTGCCCAAAGTCTCACTTCTGAAATTTTTTTTCAGAGGTTCTTGGAGAGATGTAAGGACTACTGCCTGCTGAGCAGCTTTCATTCAGTTGAAAATTTAGATTAAAGTGAGATCCACTGCAGAAAAACAGCAATGACCCCATACCCGCATTTAGTTACCAAAGGGGTAAACAGCAATTGCTGTGTGAGGAGAGTACAACAGCTGAAAACCTACCTAAATTAGGGATCCCTAATTTTGACCTGCACCATTGCAGCACAGTAGACCAGAGGGTCATCAATCACATGCTGACAACATATGAACTGTCTGCAATACACCATTTCAGCTGAGCACAGGTAATTCTTGAGAGGCTACAATGAACTGGTAAGAGCAACAGAGGAATGGAAGGCTGTTTAGAAAAGTCTAGAAAGAGGTCTTGAGTGTTTAGTAATGAGTGGTTACCTAGGTGCATCCACAAGCAGTTCTTATCTCTCACCACAGATGTTAGCCATCACTGTCCTCACTTGGATGCTCCGTAGATGATTATATCGGTGACTGTAAGGCCTGCACTAACTGAGGAACATAACAAAGAGCAAACACCCAGGCTAAAGACCAGCTGGGAAACTTCTCATGGCCAATTAAACATGGCACACCACAATACATTTTTCCTCTAACAGAAGCAGTTCTCTACCCTTCTTTCCACATGGACAAAAATTCCATTTATATGTCAAGAAAAATACTTTATTTCACTGGGAGGAGGGAAAACACTTAAGAAAAGCCTCAATTCTGAAAATTATAAAACAGGACATTAAAAATCTTCTGCATCAGCCAGATCTATTTAAAATATGTGATGGATTCAACTGTTTGTGTGTTATTATTGCATTGCACAGAGGAAAGGTCAAACCATTAATCTTTAAGTTCAAATCAATATATTCAAGAAAATGAGAAACATTAGTTATGTCACTCTTTGTAACTATCATGAAGGACCCATCAAAACCTCTTAATGCTGACAAATGACTGTTATTTATGATACAGTTGGCAGTCCCTCTTCTCTTCAGCCTTACAGACAGGCACTGTATAATGATTAAAACCACACTGCCTACAAATTTGTTGCATATTTAGTAATATAGAGTGTCATCACATGCCTTCGTCTTTTGGGATTCATCTCTATGGATGCTGAAATGGTACCAGAAGATGCAGACCAATGTACAGCATCCTACACAAAGTAAAAGTGTCATCCAAAGGGTCTCCAGTCTGGAAGATGGCACAGGAGGCTCAGGCACCAGACGACTGCACATCAAGCAGATGACAAATAGTCACAGCCTGATCAACTCTCAATACCATGTTTAATTCCTGCTCAATTTAGGTAATTAATGCATTTGCAGTTACTTCTAGTAATTTTGATACAAGATACTGGAACCCACCATTCTTGAATCTGACATATTTGATCCCAAAATTGGCATCCAGATTACATTTTTCCTTTCAAATTACAGAAAAAGAGAGAAAACTTACAGAGTTAACTTACAGAGTCTCATTTTACACACCTTGTAGACTTTGCTGAAAACTTTCTCCAAAAGCATTATTTTTTATTTTTATTATGATAATCTATTATTAATGTTTCTGCAGCAGTGAGAATAAAAACATCTTCAGCCTGGTGAGACGCTGCTTTGGTAGTGGAGCACACACTGCTATGGATATGCTATGGAAGGAAAACTCAAAACAAGAACAACCACACGTTTAACATGAAGGTGTAAATGACCCATTTCACTGCTACACGAGTAAAACTATATATATATCAATAACCCAGGTTGTTTATATATATAAATAACCCAGGTTTTAGTATTGGACTTTAGGAAGAAGCCATGCTTTCGCCATCCCAGTTTTTTTGGTGATTTCAGGCAAACAGCCTCAGTTCCCAGCCAAAGGCACTAGTGCCCTGTGCAGGCTCTCAGTGCCGCCGCGGCAGCAGGACAGCGCTCCGCGGGCAGGCAGGTGCCCGAATCCAGGGAGGCTGCAGCTCCGAGCCAGCAGCTAGCACAGCTCACAGCCCCGTGCTCCGCTCTGCTCAGCCCACGGCCGCTGCCCCTTCCCGGCATTTCTCCCTTCGGGTGACGGACACGGGTGACGCTGCCGCAGCCCCACCGAGCGGGACACCTGCATCCAGGCCCTTCCCCACGCCCGCCGCCCTCCCTGCGGCCGCCCCGCCGCAGGCACCCACCTTGTTGAGGTGCGGGTTCCTGGTGATGTCGTAGCCCCGCTTCTTGACGGCCAGGGCGCGGCCGGGCCCGGTGCCCCCCGGCTGGCAGCTGCGGGCCCGGCTGAGGCCGAGCAGGAGCGGCCCCGGGCCGGCCCGCACCACCCGCAGCAGGCGGCGGCCGCACCCCGCGCCGCTCACCGGCACCATCGCCGCTCCTGCGACACCGAGCCCGGCGGGGCTGGGCGGGCCCGGCCCAGGTGTGCCCTGCCCAGGTGTGCCTTGCCCAGGTGAGCCCGGCGCGGCGGCCCCGGCGAAGCGAAAGGAAACCCAGGAAGCAGATCCCGCCGCAACCCCGCGGCGGCCGCCCCTCGTCCGTTACCTGTCGCGGCTGAGCCGGCGGCGCGGCGCAGGGGGAGCCGGCCCGGGCCCGCCCCCGCCGGGGACAGCGGCACGCCCGCCCCGGAGCCGGCGCTGGGAGCGGGGCTGCCCGGCCGGGCATTGCGCTCCTCGCCCCTTGGGATCCGCATTGTCCCCGTGAGCCGCCACAAAGGGCATCGGCAGAGAGCAGCCTGGGCGCTGCAGCGGCTGGGGACCTTGGACAAGGACACGGGACACCAACGGGACACGGGGAAGGGCAGGGAGCAAAGCTGCTCAGAGGAGTTGGTAGTGCTTTAGGAGCATCTTCAAAGAACTTTTCAGTGCGGGAGTGAGCAGCTGTGGTTGGTTAGGTATTTCAAGCCACATAGAATCCATAAATTCTCGATGTAAAATGTATGTGCACCGTATATTGTATATGTAATATATATACTAATGTATGTAGTTATATAATGTATATAACCTCAATTTCTTTATATTGTAATTATGTATGTACTGAAGAAGGCAGGTCCCTGAACACTTCCCCCCCCTTTTTTTCCTCTTCAAATAAATGAGCTCTCTCATCCTTTAAAATGGTAAAAACATCACCACTGCCATCACCACTACCACTTCTCCTATTAAAAAAACCAGCGCTCTGATTCTTGCCACAAAAGAGCAGAAGGTTCATGTTCAATTCCATCTTCAGATCAACACTGCTCCTGTACCTGCATACCTGTCATGAAGTTCAGGTCTTCTTTGCTAGAGGGATGGTCTCCAGCTTCTCCAGCTTCTCCTTTCATTAGTGTTGTTGTTTGCAGCTGTATTTTTTAATATACTTTAATATATTTATGGATAAATGATACAGTCCATGCAGAAAGGATTAGACTGCAGAGCAGAAGATGACAGCTAGATGGACGTGGTTGTTTTACCTTGGCTTGCCTCTAGCACTCAATAGAATAGTCTAGACTGTTGCAGTTTGGTTCCACAATCTTATGATTTCTCCCCTAAAGAGTATGTGGCTTCATGTATTGCCCTCGGTGTGTTCAGGTTATTTACACTTCTGCTGTAAGCAATGATTATATTCAAATCTCATACTTGAGGACTGTGTCAACTTAAAAACTACTAGAACTGTGGGGGGAAATAAACTCCTGGAAGTGGGGTTGTTTGCCTGGTCTTTGGATCTTCTCCTGAAAAATTGGTCATAAATGTAGACACACTACTAAAGAGACCCATGTGGTGGAGAAAAGGAGTGTGTGCATCACCTGGTATGAGGCCAGGTTGTGATGAGGGAGATTCCTACTGCATAAAAGACACAAGAAGAAATATAAATATACCACTATTCTTTCTCTTTTTTTTTTTTTCTTTTTCATATCTAAAAACTGGAAAGTCTTGAGATTTTGATCTCCTGACCACTAGTTTGCATAAAAGCCAAGTCAATAGCATGCTGGTGTGCAAAACTTTCCTCATCCCATGAGCCAGTTGGTACACCAGCCACTGTGTCAGTACTCTGAGATCTTCATGGCCTCCTCTGGACTTGCTCCAACAGGTGCTCATCCTTCTTACACTGGGGACCTAGAACTAGATGCAGCACTCCGGGTGGGTTCTCATGAGAGTGGAGTGAAGGGGGAGAATCACCTCCCCGACCTGCTGGTCACACTGCTTCTGGTGCAGCAGAATGTAGGCAGGGAATGGAGAAATCGTTTGCCTGAGGCTACACAACAGGTCAAATGGCAAAGGTGGGAATTCCTACACAGCCCTTCTACAATGCACTGGCAAAAAGTGCAAGATGGGGAGTAAGGGGAGTGTTTTACCTGTAGTGTCTCAGTGCTAAAGGGGCTGAAGAAATGGCTGCATATATGGTCTCCCACTATTGACTGCTGAGATTATGGGACAGGGTTATTTTTAACAAGTGCACAGCATTTGGAGCATTTTTGGCTCATGTACACACTGTCACAAGAAGATATATACACATATATGTTATGCTTTTGGCTTTATTGTTACTGTGTAGACTCTCACATACTTGTTTTCCTTAATTTTAAAATTCTAGCTTATATGCTTCTCAGAGAGGGGATGTATTATATATTTCTAAGTGTAAAAAATAAATTTTTCTCTGCAGCCACAAATTGTCTCCCTACTTTTGCACAGCCACTGAATAGTGCCTTGTGGGGGCCATCTCATCTTTTACCTCCTATTGGCTGACAGTAGCTATCAAACTGACTTTTTCATCTTAGTGAGAAATAAATTAGAAATGCTGTGCCTCTAATATTTACCTGGTACTGCAAAATAAAGCTTGAACCTGATTTAAATTCATTATCTCCAAGATGCAGAGTGCTTGCTGTCAGATGCACATGAATGCACTTCATCTAACGTGCAAACCTCTCTTGAATGCAAATTGGATTAAAGAGATGGTCAAATTCTTGATTAAAAACCTAGAAAGAGCATTACAAAAAAAGCCATAAAAGCAATAAAATGCACACTTATATGCATCATTGAGCTCTTAGGATTTTATTTAAACTGTTTTTCAGCAGTAGGAAGGAAACAATGGTTTGTAGAGTGGGAATCTATATACACTTGGGGATTTGAGGGTGGCTACAGAATGAAATTGAAATTACACAGCATGTTACAAGACCAAATTTATTCCTCCAGTAATTTAAGAAAGCTCTTTGTGCTGCGGTTGTGCATTTAACAGTTTGGCATCTAATAGAATGCCAATGAAGCACTCTTTAAATTTACCAGGGAATTAATTTCTGACATATAAAGCAGGATTGTATAGTGTCTATTCTTCTATGGCATTATCTTTCCTCTCAGGAAATGAATTGAGCTGCAGTTATAAAGTTTCATTGTAATGATTTTCAAATCATATACCTTGAGAATTCCCAGCATTGTGCAGCCATGTGTCCCCTGGTGTATTAGATTTTGCACAGACTATATGCTATCCAGACTGTTAATTTAAATTCATTGTGATACAAGAAGCCTAACACAACAGGAGTTGTGGGTTTTGGTTGGGACTCCTCTGTACAACAAACAGTGGCAAGAAAGACTGTAAGTGCTGTAGAAGAGTCTGGAGCCAACTGGATCTCAGATAGAATCACAGAGTCATGTAGATTGAAAAAGACATCTAAGATCATCGAGTCCAACTTTAACCTAACACTGCCAAGTCCATCACTACATCATGTCCCTATGTACTACATTTATAAGACTCAAATACCATCAGGGTTGGTGAGCAAATCACTTCCCTGGACAGCCTGTTCCAGTGCTTGATCACCCTTTTGTTGGAGAAATTTTTCCTAGTTTCCAGTCGGAACCTCCCCTGGTGCAACTTGAGGTCATTTCCTCTAGTCCTGTCACTTGTTACATGGTAGAAGAGTCTGACCCTACTTCACTACAACTCCTTTCAGGCAGTTGTAGAGAGTGATAAGGTCTCCTCTGAGCCTCCTTTCCTCCAGGTTAAACACCCCCAACTCCCTCATCATCAGACTTGTGCTCCAGACCCTTCCCCAACTCCATTTCTCTTTGGATTCACTTCCGCCCCTCAGTGAATCCAAAGAGAAATGGAGTTCTTGTAGTGAGGGTTCTAGAACTGAACACAGGATTTGAGGTGTGGCCTCATCAGTGCCCAGTACAGGGGAATGATCATTGCCCTGGTCATTCTGGAGTCTGAAGACACCACAGGGATCAATGGCCAGCCTTCCCCAAGGGCAAGCAATTATATACTTCGTGTTTAATCCACAAGGACTCACAAAAGTCTGTTTTGGATGCTGCAGCTCCGGAACCATTCTGTTCACCTCTAACCAACACAAGACCCAGTGTCACAGATGATAACATACTGACATAAAATAGCAGATCCCTGCAATGGGAGAACAATCCTCTCTGGTCTTAAAAGTCCTTATTACTGAAGCCTATTCCATGCAGTAAAATCCAAAGTTTTTTGGTTTTTTTTTATATAAGCAGGGTTATTGCCACTGTGCTAAGTCCATATTTTCTCATACACATTACAGATGCAGGGACATGCAGAGGATTCTTGTTCATGGTCACATACTCAGACAGTGATGGAGCTGGGAACAGGATCCATACGTCCTGGCTGTCAGTCCCTTGCTTACTCTGTCTTCTATCACTAGGCTGCCTTTGTCACAGTTAACTTCCTTGACATATGCTCTCACATTGTTATTCTTCAGCAGTGAGAGACTTCACTGTCATCCAGACAAAAAACATCTACAGTTATGCAATTAAGGCCTTAACCAGACTTCTGGAATTCTTTCCTGGCTTTGGCTAATTTTAAGTGATAATGATGATGATTTATACTTAGACCTCTTAAAATGAATAACAATGATGGAGATAAACACATTTCAGTCACTAAATTCTCCCTTTCTCTCTGATAGAAATGCTGTCTTTTTGTTGTTGTTGCTGCTAGAAAACTTTGAGTAGTTGAAAGATTGAATTGACAACATGGATTCACTAAAACGATGCTGAGTGAGACTTTGCAGCTTATGGAAACAAAAAAAAGAGATGTCCCAATAATTCCTTGTGATATAAAAGGAATCAAGGAGGTGATCAAAGACCCAGACACATGAACAGGAGCTGTTATACAAGTTACTGAGGGGTAAAATTACCGTGTCAGCTGGTCCACCCATGCACATCCTCACTCACTGCTGCTGTGAAGGCAGTTTGAGGTGGGTTAACTACAAGTGAAAGTGCACTGTGGTGATCTGTGTTACCTTCAGCCTGACTGAGGTAAACACACAGACAGTTGAGATGTTTCTGAATAGCTCACATTTGTCATGGTATGGAAACATGTACATGTACAGCTGATATGCAGCAAGTTTAACAATTCATGGCCACCAAAGTTTTAACAGTTCTCTCTGCCTTTAAAGCAATGAAATATTTGTCTTCATCCCAGAGTTTGGGCAGAGGAGGTTTAAATAAGAGTTTGCTACCCAAAAAAGTGATCATAACATATTTCTGAACAATCTTTTTAAATTGTGCAAAGTTGCAATTAGCATTTGATTGATTCAATAGTTTCATACTAATACAAGGGAAACATTTTTTTATTATGAGGGTGGTGAAACACAGGAACAGATTGCTGAGAGAGATGGTGGATGCCCCATCCCTGTAAACATTCAAGGTCTGTTTGGACCTGGTTCTGAGGAACCTGACCTAGTTGAAGATGTCCCTGATCACTGCAGGGGTGTTTGTACTAGATGGCTTTTAAAGGTTCCTGGCAATCCAAACTATTCTCTCGTTCTATAATTCTATTTATTTAAGGTCATGTTCTGACATTCCTAAGTCTTCTAGGACCACTTGAATCTATATGATGAAAGGACAAAACAGTGTGAGAAGCTTTTAATGAGAGATGACAGTTTTGCTTCATAAGTGTACGAATGTTAACAATGTGATTTTTAAATGTTTTACTTGTATGTGTGAAAAGGTGAGATTTAAAAATAGCTAATTCTGAACATTGCAAAGTGAGAAAACAATGTCAGGTTGTAAATAAGTGAATGTCATGAAAATACATTCAGAGCCAGGTAAACCTGGATATCACAAAAGAGAAAATGCCATGAAGAAACCTGTGTACATGCATGCAAAGAATATCTTCACTCATCTCTCTAGACCCAGGCAGTTGCCATCCCTTCATTTTTAAAATCTCCTTCCTAGAATACAAGGCTTACTAATGTTAGATGGAGCACTCTCCAAGTGCTATATTTATGTGTTACTCTTTATACTCATCCCTGTCCCAAAGGAAATCTGCCTTAGTGGGCAAGTCTCCAGTAAGAGCTGCAGAAAGAGTAAGAACTGGAAGAATTAATCAGTTGAAGATTTCTCAGGCTCTTAGAGAAACTGGTGCTGGTGTGGTACCAGGCCCTCTTAGAAATCTGCTTTTGTATAATTGTATTAGCTCTGCCATTAACATTCAGGAGCAATCAAGTGAAATTGCAGCCATGGCCTCCTGGTGAAATTATCTCATTAGTGCTGCATCCGAAAGTGTGCCTCCTTTAAACTCTTTGGGAGAGGGAAAACAGCGGCACAAAATTTCTGAGCGATAACCAGTTCACAGAGGGCAGCAGCCTCTCACTGACCTTTGCTGTGCAGCCAGTTACGCACGGCAGAGCTCTTCAGAGCTCTATTGATGAAACACAGGACTGATAAGCAAAGTAAACAGCTGAAAGTGAGAAGTAGCTTGAAAGGTCAGCTGCAGAACAGGTACAGATGTACTCAGCTGCTGGCACGCTCTCCTACCTGGAGCCGAGCTCTCAATCTTGCTGCCATTTAAAAAAATGTGTGTAAAATCAGTTCTGCAGAATCCCATACAACTATAAAATAAACTGTAAAAGAACATGTGACAGGCTTCTAAATCATGTGGCATTAAAACATGCTATTTACATAAGTAAAGCAGAAATGTTTGCTAGTTTTCTCATTAAGTGCTCTATTTTGGCAATACAAAGGTTTTCAAATTTTTTATCTCTTCATCAAGTCTTCAATTGATTCTATAACCTCCAAAACAGTCTTCCAAAAAGATTGGTTCTTTGAGTCTGATTTTAGGAGACTTTGAGTCTTTATGCATCGTAAAATAAATGAGGGCTAATATTTTTGAAGTCAATGGGCCTATATATTTTTACTGATGTAAATCATAATAGGTTTTTTTGACATTCCTCTTATTTGCACACTAGCAGAAGCTTAGCACCCTTGTATCACTGACCTTATCTCCTTGTTCCAAACAAACAGCATTTCTCCTGAATGTTTGTAGTTAGAAGTACCTATTTACTGCAGAGACGAGAAAACCAGAAAGTAGGAAATGAACACTTTAAAAGGCCATTTCATAAAAGTACGGTAAAATTTGCACTGCTAAAAGTCAATCTAGATGGTTCACTGAGAAAAATCAGATACTCTGCTGAGAAGATATGACAGTTTGGGTTATACACTTTATTTCATGGAACCTGCATGCATGAGACAACTATAGAACGGAATTTTAATCAGTGTGTTCATTTTCTAATCAGAGCTGCTGCCCATCATTCAAAGCAGTGGCCTGCCAAGCTCCAGCTGAAGCCCAGCTTTGCACTTTGCACTGGGAGGTGGGCAGACATGGACTTCTGCTGACTGCTCTGAGAAATCAACTTCTGGCAGACGAGGTGGACAACAGCTGGCTCTGCCGATGTTGTAAACTTCTGCAGCAAAAGTTGCCAACCCTATGTGTCAGGGAGGGGTGTTGTCGTTTTTGGTTTGTTTGGTTTGTTTGAAGGGGAAGGAGAAGAGGGCAATTATAACATTGAACCAGGCAGAAATGAGTTTGGGTTGGTTTTGGTTTTTTTTTTTTTGTTTTGGTTTTTTTTATTTGTTTGGTCTGGGGTTTTTTTGTTCATTTGTTTGTTTTGTTTTTGTTTTTTGGGGTTTTTTTTGGTTTTGCAAATAGACATTCTTTAGGTCACAGTGGGGAAATTTGACATTGCACAGAGGGGATGAACGAATTAGTAGGCAAAGTAAGAAGTAGCTGTAATGTACAAATTCTGCCAGCACATCCGTACAGGCTGTTGGATCCATGGAGAAGTCTAGGAGGCTTCCAAAAGCTTTTTAACCCATGGAAAATTCCACATGTGAAGGTTAATGCTTTATGAATTGCCACATAATACAAGGGGAAAACATAGATCATTTCAATTGTGAACTTCGCAAAATGGCTAATTTATGTCATAATGAATCTTAAATGATGAAGTAATTTGTGTTACTTCTAAATTAAGAGGGAAGGATAAAGCAAGCCACGGGCCCATCTCTAGGGAACTCAGAACTAACTGCACTAACACTTATTGGCATGTGCAATGCTGATGAATAAGCTCATTCTCCAAGGCTGAGTGGCGACAATCCATCACTGATACAGAGAAGTCTGCAAGCAGCAAAGATTGCAGTGAGCCATGTCTAAGTGAGGAGTCACTTCCCAGGAATCACAAAAAGCAATTTGATAACAAAATAACTTCATGTCCAAAACTCATATTAAAATCAGTGTAAAACTCTTATGTTTGTTTTTCAATATCACTACAGCAAAGAATAGGAAGGGAGAAAGATAAAGACATTCCAAGTTCAAAGTGCACACACAAATGATAGATAATCTCTAAAATCTGAAGACCTGCTAAAATCCAAACATTTCCATGTGATACATCATGCATCTAGAAGCAATATGTGGGTGGACAGTATGCAGTAGTTCATATTTCACTGAAATGGAGCTAACATGGCCAACTTAGGAGGCAACATGGCCAACTCCTAAGAACCTTCCTCTCTTTGGCACTTGCCTAGCAGAATGTGTAAGAGTTCAGTGCAGGGAGCCCCTGAGGGTTAGTGGGACAGATTCTCAAAACTGAACAACCAGAATAATTAAGAAGAAATTGATACCAATTCTTTATCACAAGACAAACTATCACTTGCACAAGTGTCAAATCGCCAATGCAGTGTAATGAAAAGTTGTGTAACACAACAAAATGAGTGAAGGACCTTTGAAGCCCAAAATCATACAAAATGCTTCTAAGATGTTAGATGCTGCTTAACTGCTGAAAACAGGATGGATAGTCTAAGATAGGTGAGCAGATGATTTTGAGTCTAATCTTGAACAAACAGAAAAAGGTATTTCCAGAGGCCACTTTCTCCCATCCCAAGCTAAGAGCCTAAGAGGCTCTGAATCACCAGCTGGGAAGTGCCTGACTCCTCTCATCCTAAAGAATGGAGGTGTATCCTCAAGCTGCTGTCTAATATTTAAACAGGCAAAACAAATTAGGTTTAACCCTTAGAGACCACCTGTGACAAGCTTGGTTTGTGTGTTTTGTTCACTACAGTTTATAAACTGAGTTACAGTAACAATTATTTTCCTCTCACTGAAGCTGGCTGCCTCTCTTGCTATGCATTCACATCAATATTCCCTGGGAAAAGGTAAGCTTTTCCTGCAAGCAAGAGAAGGGTCTTTACTGACAGCTAACTCCTGGTTAGAGACTGTATCTCTAGCAGTGAGACCTTGTTAACTTAAGGATTATATCTGAAAAGGAAGGTCTACGTGTGTGCTGGAAGGAGGGTGGAAGAGAAGACGAAATACAGAAGTGAAATTCCTGTGGAGTACTAAATGTGCTGGAGCCTCTGGTATGACAAACTGTGTACCAACAGCCAGAGCTAAATTGCAGACGTATCCTTGCAGCCTGCCAGGCTTCTCCCCCGTTCCAGTGCAGGCAGATACAAGAGACCTTCACCCTCCCACTCACATTCTCTAAAACCTGGATGCTTATTGACACTTGGCTGTATTTCAGAGCCTGTGTGAGTCATTGAGCAAGGGTTTATTACTCATTGCTGAGCAATAGCTCAGGAATTAGGAGCTCTGGGGTTCGTGTGTCGGTGGTCACTGTGTATGTGATGATAAATAGGGCAGGTTTGCCTGGGAACCCTCCAAGTCATCCCTGGGAACCCTCCAAGTCATCCCTCTTTTCCCTTTATTTATTTATTTATTTAGTTTTCAACCGGGTTCAAGGACAGGGTGTTCCTGCTTTCTGGGTTATTTTGTTACCCAAGGGTGAGCAAGAAGACAAACTGTGCAAGAAAATGGATTTTATTCATTGTGGGAAAGTCAGTGTATACAGGGGAAAAAAATGTGTTCCACATTCTCTCCACATGATGAATTTAAGATTCATGTGGAGATAAACCAAAAATACCCATGAAACAGCTTTGGTTTTTGCATTTCATTTCCACAGGAGATTCCCAGAGTTTTTTGTTTGAAATAAACAACATAAAAGGAGACCCTCTGCCCACTCTCTGATGTGAAGCAATTAAGGGCTGGATCAGCATTTCCACTCTTAATTCTGCTTTTCATATGGTTTGTTTTAAAAATTTGCTCCAGTCATGAACTTAACATGTAATAATACTTTGCATTTAGAAAAGTCTTTCATCTGAACAGCACATAGTGCTTTGAAAATATTAGTCAATTAAGATTTACAATAACATGAGAAATAAAGCCTTTTTTTTTCCTAGAGATATTGAGGCATTCAGGGTGAGACACCCTAGTGACATTTTGCATACAACAGAATATCAGAAGCCCAGATTTCTGTTCATTAATTCTGATAATCATTTGAACCCATCACTGCTTTGATGTCCTACTTAAAAACAGCCTCTTTCATTTTAACACTGAGAAGAAATTTTAGAGTTACTTCACTAAATTTTTTTCTACATGGCTAGATGCAGTTAGAATATGAGGTAATAATAAATAATAGATTGTAAAAAATATCTTGTATGTATAATTCTCATGAATGATCGTAAGACTTCATTGATGAAACAGAGGAAGTCACCTGCTGTTGATCTGCAGTTATCTTATGGGTGTTGAGCATCAAATATTAACAGCACACTACATCTGCACTGCAGCAGAGTCTGCAACTGGTAATGCAGATGGGAAGAGGAACTGTAAATTATACTTATCTGGGGCAGAAATGACCCTTTGTCTCATGATCATTGAGAGTCTGGATGGGGTTAAGTCTAGGTAATTTAGGCAACTAATTTATGCTCTAAACTTCCAAAACTGAGTGTAACAGTTCCTCTTCATTACAGGCTGTGTGTCCATTTCCAAAGGCACTTCCTTCTTTCCATAAACACACAGACCATGTGGGTTCAGACTTTTAAAATATTACATCCCAGCTGGATAAAATTCAGGGTACCACTCGGTTGCTTCCATTAGGCAGATTGGATGCACCTCTCCTTGTGATGTTCTGCAAAAATTGCAGTGACATCTACAATATTCAAGTGTCCCCTGCTGCCTCCGGCATAATTTCAGCACTTGCTGCAGCATTTAGAGCTTGCTTAAGAGTGCAGCCAAACTACAAGAGAAAATCTTATTTTTACAGCACAAGAAGCAATTCTAAAAATCTTAATATTTTTTTTCATACTGCTTAGGTAGAACAGCTGCTAAGATGTTTTGCACTGTGGCAGAGATTACCCAAGCAAACCCTGAATGATGTGGCACTCAGCCTAAGCCTGTGGGTGCTCTGTGTGTTATGGGAATGACCTTTAAAGAACCAAGTCAGAAATTACCCTTGTCCCTTAAAATCTTGCTCCCTGATTTATGGAACATTGCAGAAATGTTCCATAAATCCTCCTGTATCATGCAATCAGGAGGAACAGAATAAAGAAAAGAAAATTTATAGGAGCCCACAGGATTACATATCTCTATTGAATGCCCAAACAAGCAGTTTCAAGTAAAGTAGTTACAAAAGAGTAAAGTATATGAAGGAGGCATAACATAAATGTAAGGCAGATGAGATGCCTCTCCTGATCACCTGTCCAGCTGCAAACTGGAACATCTTAGCACAAAAATCAGTGGCAGGTGTGGGAAAAGCTGGCCGACAAACTGGAGGAACTGGAGCTGGAGCTGGGCTATTAAGGGCCTAACAATCTCCTGAGCCACAGAATTCACAAAATTAATGTGGACAGTGGTGCTCTGATATCCTGCTTGGTCTGTGACATTCAGTTTGACCTTGATATCCTATTTTGGAAGAAGATAATGTCATTACCTTAGCTGAGAAACAAGAGCCCTGGAAAGAACATTGCAGTAGGCTCCATTTGAGGTACTGCAGAGAGAAACATGAAGGGAGGAGGCAAGTCCTCATTAGTCCTGTTCAACTCTATTTCTCTTTCTGAACATGTGTTTTTCACCAATTACAACTGATCAGTAGTCAAAGACCACCATATCTGCTCCTCTCATGGTCCAATCTCCAAATACAGAGATGAATTACCTATGTTTTACACTTAATGGCATAACTAAGAACAAAAAGTATTAGTGTGTCATTAAATTTCCCTCCAAACAAATAAATTTAAACTTTTTATTAACCATGAAATACCAGGTCGGCAGGGACCTCAAGGATCATCTGCTCCAACCTGTTCAAATCCCCTGAAGACTATAATACCAAAGTCTGCATATAAATTGGTTCCCTGACGTTTATCAGGAGAAAATGGATTTCAGCCTTAACTCTGCAGAAGCAAGAGTGAGGAACTTGTGTGATTGCTAATAATCTATGCAGCACATGATGTGCTGGGAGGATTGCAGAGTCATGCATTACCCTAATGACTCTTAGAGAGAGTGACAGTCCTGCTCCACAGCATATTGATCACCAGAGCAGCTGCCAAACAAAACAGCACTGACACATTAAATATACATTGAACTTGGCTCTATTTACACAGTATCTTGTTCCAGGGTTTGTAACTGAACAGCTTGAGGCATGACATGGTCCTGTTTAACTGTGTGTTCCTTCTGGGGAGCTCTCTGTAACTGTGGTGTCAAAATGTTTCCCATCTTCTGACATCTAGTTCTTGCTCCAGTCTCCTGTGATTCCCATTTTTCAATACAGGATCTGCACCAAAGCTGAACAGGGTCTTTTTTAGGATCACACAGGAAGTGTGTGTCGAAACAGAGGAGTTTCACCTGTCCATCAGAGTGGCCTAAGAGCAAAGCCATCTTTCAATAACTTCTCAGGTATAATCCTTTTTCCTGCCAAAGTGTTACAATGCTGAGTGCCATAGGTCTTCTGATTGCAAGTGCAGTAGATTCTAATAGAAATAATCTTTGTAGCACTAAGCAAGAATTTGGGGAAGCTGCACACAGCAACAAGAGGTGACTTGAAACTGAGGTATGGCACCAAGTGTGGAGGCAGCAAAGGGATTGATGTAGGGATTGTAACAAGAAGGTACATCCCTGCTGCAGACAAGGTTTAGACTTTGGTTTGTGTGGAAGCTTGTTATGTTGCAGCTTCTTTTCTTTTTTCTTTGCTCTTTGTTGATTAATCTAGGGCCATTGTTGGTGGTATAAAATCCATATAACAGATTGCTTAGGGCATGGCCCACTGTGATTAAGGTTAGCACATTCAGTCCCTGCCATTAAGCAGTGCTGCCTTTAAACCCCACAGGTGAATGATGTTACATATTTTTACAACGTAGCAAATGCATCTGGCAACGTTCAGATAAAGGTTATGAGAGCATTTTTTATGGGCACACATGCAAACATATAAAGCTGTTCTGAGCAAGGTCAGAAGAATTCACAAGGCATATTCTGGCTCAGCTTGAGGATCATCTGCAAAACCTGCATGCAGAAAACAGCAGGTGAGACTAATAAAAAATCTAATAGTTCATTATGATTTGGTTTAATAGCCCTTTCAGCTTCTCTTTCCTTGTGCCAATAAACATTTGCCATTACCTGCCCATGAACTTTTGTTTAGCTTGCCATGAACCACACCTCAGAAAAGACACTACAAGAAAGCTTTAGAGGAACTTTCTACCAGGGTATGTAGTGACAGGACAAGGGGGAATGGTTTTAAGTTGAATGAGGTCAGGTTTAGATTAAGCATTGAAAGAAATTCTGTACTGTGAGGGTGGTGAGGCACTGGCACAGGTTGCCCAGAGAAGCTGTGGATGCCCCATCCCTGGAAGTGTTCAAGGGCAGGGTGGATGGGATTTTGAGCAATCTGGTCAAGTGAAGGTGTCCCTGCCCATCTGTAAAGACCTACAGAGCACAGCTGCCTGTCTCAAGCACTGTTAAGGCCACAGAAGGTCTTTGCCATTAGAGAAGGGAGTGACAGGATGGCACTAACTCCAGTCCTGGCAGAGGAGAGATCTGGTTAGCACGTGCTGGCTAATGCATCCTGACAAAAATTCCCACTGTGGCAATCTGTATGAAGAAGTATCTGCTCATACATATGTCACTGGTCAAACAGCATCACTCCAAGTTATGGCACAGATGGCATCTGTAACCACCAATGACCACCAAACCTCCCCTGGACTGCAAATTAAGCTGCCATGGCAGAAACTTGAGATAAAATAAAGGCTGTTCTATTGTCTTGGGTGTTATCACAGACCTAGGAGAAGGTTAAGAAAGCTAGGAGAGAAGAATGTATCACTGATAATGGACACAAGGAATGTAGAACTTACAGGCCACAAGGAAAGCCAGCTCATCTGAAATCAGCTTGTATGGGGTAAAAGGTAATTCTGGCAGGGGGAGATTGCAACCACCAACTCATAGACCACCAACCCAACAAACCCACCGAACTCAAAACAAGAGAAAGACAGAGCATGTGGACTAATTAGCATTAGAAGTGAGAGAATAATTTAACCAATAGAATAAGAGAACTGTGTAGCCAATGAGCATTAATTCTGTTGTTTGCTAAGGTGTGTAAATAGTGAGAAGTTTTGAATGGCCTCGGGACCCCCACCAGCAAGAAATTCAGGGTGAAGAAGGATGAACAGGACAGGAGGCTGATGGGTCCTTGGACTGAGACTATCTTCTGCTTGATCCCTCTGTCTCTTTCTTCTCTCTCTTCTATTTCATTCTCTCTCTCTACCTCACATTTATTGTTAAATAGAATTGTGTTATTGACTTCGACATATGATCTCGTTTGCACCTTCGTTCAGGCAGAGGCATCTCTCACTAGTTGGATCTTAACACCATGGCAGGGAGGTTGGAGCAAGATGGTCTTTAACACCCCAACCCAAAGCCATTGTAAGATTCTATATGTAAAAGATGTTTACATAGACACTCAATGGTCAGGAAGAGCCATGCCAGATCTGGTGTTTTAAGTCCACACCCAGAAAAATTACACTGGAGTAATTTCTTTGTGTCAAAACTTAGTTTCAAAACACAGTCTTATTTATAAACTATTCCTTTTTAAGGCTAATTCCAGAACATTAGATGTCTTTGGGTAGTTTTACCTATTATTTTGTTTGTCCGATAAAAGTCCTACTTGAATATTTGAGATTTATCCTGGGGAGCACAATAACAGGATACGGTCACATCAACATCTGACTGGAAGGTTCACTAGCCGTGAACTTACAAAACCTCAGCTATTTTGTGGAAACAGCCCTTTGCACGCTTCATCCCCAGGCGCCAGGGAACTAGCTGCCTGGATCAGACCACATTTACCTTTTAACTGCTCCAGCAGTTACCGGATGCTCTGTGAACCCACATCCCAATTAACCCCTCAACAGCATGCTCGTGGGCCTAAGCCCAAGACATTTAATCTGCAACATACAATAACAGGGACTCTTCAGCATCAGGTAGAGAATGTTCTTGTCATGTGAGGGATTTTAGTTAATTGAGGGAGAGAGCAACTGCTTTGCCAGTGAGTGGGTTTTGAGACAAGCTTTGGAGGAAGGGAAGGGAGGATTCTTGGAGTGCTGAAAGCCTGAAAAGCTAGGATTTTTTTCCCTCCGAATAACAAACAAAGCTGAGACTACAGAGTCTGCCCATCCTGAGTCCCTGGGATACTGGGGAGAGATGATGAGTGATTAGAAACAGCTGAAATACTGTTTTAAACCTCTATTAATTAATCCTGTAGCAATCCCACTGTCTTCAGAACTTCCTTCAACAGGAAATTTTCCTTCCACTCTCTGAATGCTGGAAATCATTTTTCCCTTATTATTATATGTCAAAAACTTGTTTTGAAATGAATTTTTCAGATTGCCCTGAGTGATGCTGTACCTACCAAGTAACCCTGGAAATGTGAAGAACCACCGCGGAGCATTAAACAGCTCACTCCACCTATAGGAAACAGCCTGTAGTGCATAAGCATCCCCCATGGCACCATCACATCTGCGTTCCCACTGCCAGGTACCCAGCTTGGCAGGTCGCTAACTTCTGGCTTCTAAAAACAAACCTGTGATGGCAGGAGGCTCTCACGGGCTCTCTCCCACAGCCAGTCTTAGTTGTCTTCCAAAACTGGGGCTGAGAAGCAGCTTTTGAAGAGGTGCCAGCAAGGAGAGTTGTCCTAACTCTCCTACAGGGCAAGTCTGCACCTCAGGATGTGTGTATAGGGATCCCATCAGTGTTACTGCACAGGTAGGACAACTAGGAATCCTAAATGCTGAAAACCCCAACAACTCAAAACCCTCATCTGCAACAAAAAGAGGCAGGAACACACATGAAATAGGTGTTAATTGTGTTGTTCTTGCTCTGCACAGCACTGACTCATTCCTTCCATTTTGACAGGCTATATCCGGAAAAACAATGCTCAGTGATGGCTGGTGCTGCCTGCAATCCTGGCAGAGATACAGCAAGACAGATCACACCTCTTTTTATAGGTGTAAAAAGGCCAACGCTGAGAATCAAGATGGAAGAAGTAATTTTTGTTTACTCCACAAATCTGTTTGGGAAGCTGGCATGTGCTGTTCTGTCCTTTCCACCTTTTTTCCTGGGACAGGTCACTGGGACAGGTTCTAATCTCCTCTACATGGAGAGAAAAACATAAGATCAGTGTAACTATCCCAGCCTTGCGTCTGTGAGGTCTGCTTGCACTGAGCTTGTTTTGCTCTTGAGTCTGTCAGCTGCATGTGTGTTGTCTGGGAAAGCCAGAGGATTTCTTTGAGACTCTGACACAAAACTCACATGGGAATAATTCCCTAAAGCAGAGCCACGACCTCATAATGGATCTCTACACAGAGAGGGGAAGAGCACTGGGAAGAAATGTGGTAACTGAAAGATGCAGCTGCTGGCAAGAGAAGGGAAGAAAGTCTCAAGAAGCTTACAAGAGTGAACCTCAGCTATCAAAGCACCTTGCTGCAGTCCTGTTTTGGGGATAATCTAACTCAAAGGCCTGAGATAAGACTTGCAATAGAGGGTGGTGCTGCAAAAATATGCTGCAAGGTCCTCTGAAAGTTTATGGGGTATAAAGTGCAACAGGCAGTGTGTGGGAGAAGGATGCTGTCCCTTCCCATTACACAGTGATTCATCCATGACCATGTAGGAAACTGGGGCAGAGCTGGACCTTGGGCATGGTCTGAGGAGCCCCAGCAGCCACAGCCAGCCAGCCCTGTTTGCAGGTTATAGATGCTGCACTTCTCTCATTGACTGAACAAGGCCTGAACACCACCAATGTCCAAAAGGCAGAAGCGTTAAACCAGTGTTATCTCACAGAGTGGAACAAAAAGAAACACAAACATATAATCATGCAAATCCATGGGCTTAATGACATTTATAAGAAAATAAAAAATAACCCAAAAACCCGAACATGCTCCCACTGGAGCGTGCTTCAGTGTGTTCACCTTTACCCGCAGGGAAGGGATGGGAGAACAAATACCAAATGCCAGATGTTCTATTGCATAATGTATTACTGGTAAATGGAATAAGGATGAATATATAGAAGAGTGGTGAATAATACAAAATAAGTAATAACAAAATTCACTCTCATGCAAGAAGCACTGTAGCTATCTACAGGAACCAGAGGAAACTCCATCCCTTGTCAGAGTTTCAGCTAGACTGGACAGAGTGCACTCATGAGGAGTATGCCTGGGAAACTGATAAATCATATTATCTGGATCACTTTACCATCTCTAAAAAAATATCATACTATAGAAAATTCTGTTTTAATACATTCAATTCACATACAAAAGGGCTGGTTTTTCACTTGGTAAGGTAACTTCGCAGAAGCTGACTGCCTAATTTATTCCCTTGAAGATTTTCCTATGTTAGATAATAATTAAGAAAATACAATTTTTATCTCATTGAAGGAAAAAAATAATTGCTTTAATAGTGACTGCTCCTCTTCTTTCAAAGACTAGAACTTATTGTAAAACAGGCCTGTGATTATCCTTTTGGGGTAAATCTGTGTGCATTTGCTCAGGCCACCAATTCTTACCAGGTGGAACTTAAATTCTGAGTCACAGAGCTCCATGAAACCAGCAGCTAAGAGGGACTCTCCTGTATTTCAGTGGCTGCTTTCTCTGAGCCACATGCTCATTCATGTAGTGAAATTTTAAGTAACAATAGCTTGAAGGCAGCATCTGTTCTGAGAGCCTTCTGAGGGAACAGCAGGTACTGAGATTGCATTTTAACAGATGGTTTCCCAGGTTCATGTGCCACCTACTTCCAAAGAGCAAGGTGCATGGCACGCTTTAAACCCTAAAATATGATTTACACAGAGGCAAACAGCTTGGTCCAGCATAGACTGTCTTTTGTCAGAACTGTTGAAAGCCATTGGTTGTTTTCTTCACCTCTACTTGTCTCCATGCCTTGCTCCTTCTTACCATTTCCTGGCTCAAACATCACTATTTGAATATACCATGGAGCCACACAATGAGCCTGAGGCTATTTCTAGAGACATGCTTGTGATACTTGTTGAGAGAGGTTGTGGCAACAATAGGATGGTGACAGACGCCAGGAAGAAGGCATGGAGAGGGGAAAAAAACCCAAAAGTAAAGGTACAGAAAGTAAATGTCTACGTATTGTCCTGATGAATGCAGTAGAAACACCTTAAAGAGGAGTAGGGCATTGGAGAGGCTGATACAGAGAGCCAATGCAAGCAAGTGGACAAAGACCAGTCAGTTGAGATATATCAAGTAGCTTTGTCCTAATGCTAGTGAAAGAGAAGGAAAAGGGAAGGACAGCCTTAGATAATGATGTTACTAAGGGCTTTGTCATCTGGACATCCTTGCACTGAGGCTAAAGTTCATGGCTTCATGCTGTAGAACAGCACTGAGGCATTGAACCATGGGGTTTAAGAGGAAAAATGGGGTTGCCATTTCAGACACCCCAACCAGAGTGCAGCAATGCAACAAGAGGGCTGTGTTACTGCTTAGTAGCTAAATGAATCACTGCCCATCAGCTGTACACACAAACCTAAAACAACTTCACCTTTCATATCTGCGAGCCAAAATGTGTGAACTGACCCTGAGATGAAGGTGGATCCCTTCCAAGGCACTGTGAGAGGATTTTCAGCAAGCTCATATTGATTGTAACCCAGACAGCCTTAAAACAAACCTGAGGTGCATCTTATCAGACAGATGGCAAAATCACAGTATCCACATTGCTTTTATTCAGACAGTCATATAAATGATCATGGTTTTGGCACTGATGGTCTACAGTCAGTTTTTTCCCCATCTATTTCATGGACTTTCCTTATAAGACATACTGAAAACCTGCCCAAAGTTATTTTTCCTTTCTTGGACTCTGTATTAAAAAGAAATATGAAAATTATAAAACTGCCCTGGGAAAGAGAGAGAGCACTGAGTTTGATACCAATAGCTACAGGGTTTCCTTTTAGGCCAAGCACAGATCACAAGGCATCCCTCGTGTACTATAAAACACTCCATGTAAATAAATCATAAGCCTCTTAGGTGGAGGAGGAGTTAGGAACTGCTAACCTTTCCCTTTAGGGTCTGTGCTCTGAGTAGTTTAGAAAATTCCCTTTTCTTTTTTGTGTGCAGGCAGATGTTTGAGTTCAGCTAAGCTATTCCAGAAAATATTTTCCCAACATTCATGTTCTTTGTGGAAACCCTCCATCCCAAGCAGTCGTTGGCATTGCTGGTGCATGGTGAGATCACTCACCCACTCTGTTAGTAAGGGACTAGTAAAAGTGCAGGGGACATAGCCAAGAAAGCAGCTAAGTGTCACTAGGCCTTTTTTTAACATGTTCATTCAGTTTATGATGCAGAGGTAATTTTAAAAATCATCATTGCATTGTTCCTCAATATAGGGAAGCACCAAAGCTGCAAGATGCCCACTAGTAATCTTTCTTGTGGCTGAATCAAACTTTGTGTTTACATGGCATTTTCTGGTGTGAAAAAGACTCTATCATTTTTTTGTCTGTCTAAGGATTTTGATCCTTATGTATTCAAAAACCAGTGGGTTCCAGTTCAGACTGGGCTGAGGAATAAAAAAGTGAATGTGGCCAAATGCAACAGAGGCCATGTAAACATTGCACACACAGACACACTCACAGATATGTGGGAAATGTATGTGTAAGTAGTGTATCTGAGGGTTATGCCAAAATATGCCTAAATAGTGGGTTTGTGTGCCCTGAATACTTTACACTTGAATGAACTTTCCCTCAGAGCAAAAGTGTAGTTTTCCATCTTGTACTCATAATTTTTCCCCATAAAAATATTTTAATGATTTAAGTCCCGCAAGCCCAAAAGCTCCAGATGCATATTTTAGTTGTTTGTCATAAGAACTATCCAACGTAAAAAATGACCACCCTTTCAGCCAGAATGAGTTTGCACAATGTTTAATATTGGAGTGAAGCAGAAGAGTTTTTCATTATAGTGAAATAAGTCCTTGTAAAAGTGTCATTTGTGAAACTTTAAAACCAGCAGTGGAAAAATAAGATTTTTTTTTGCCATCTGAAAGTCTTCAAAAAGAAATAGAAGGTAAACTCCAATTCCAATCAAAGGCAGCAATAACCTTCCTATTGATTTCAGTGGTGCTTAAATTTTACACAGAGATACAGCTTTTAGCTTTTTCACTTTTTGGCTTTTTGGAGTCTTGTATTATCACCATCATACTGGTGATAACTCTTTTGGGAAGAACTATATACCTACCTTATTAACCAAACTCTCCTGCAGGGGTAAGTAAACAGAAGTCATACATGTTTTTCCTAAGCCATCCTAAGAAATGAATGAAATAAAGCACTGGTTTTCCAGAGGGCTACACAACACACTTCTCACCTGCCTGTAACTGTTGCTGAATCAAGACGAGGCATAGATCTATCTGTCTGGCTTCATATTTCTGCTCCTGGGAACATCCATCCAGTTTGTTGGGGCCTGGATGTGGATGCAACAGAGGAGCCCAACAGAGTTACATGCGTGGATGGAAATGGATGCATGGTGCAGAGCAAACTGGATTTGCACTGATTTCAGGAGGCAAAATTCATTGTCATGTTCTGAGGAGCAGTATTTGAATGCATCTCTTAGGGCATTTTCTTCCAAGCACGCCTATCTCTATCTCTTGGTGGAAAGTGCTTGCAGGGGGACATGCCACAGGGAGCAGACTGCTTCAAGTCAGATGTGGTTAATGAAACATCCACTTCTCATCCCTACATGAGACAGTGTCATCCATTTCCCAATTCTTTTTTCAAACTGCTTATTTTTCACTCTTGGTTAATGATTTTCCTATAAGCAATACTCTTTGTTTCTGGAATTACTTGGGTGATGCCCACTTAATTGCCCTCTGCCCTTTTCACCTTGGGGTGAACTCAGATATGGAGAGTGATTTACCTAAAAGGGAAAGTTTTTGCAGGCTTCAGTTAAATATTTACTTAAGCCTTTTTTGGTGTTCCCAAGTCCTTGGTATTCCCAAGTCCTCTGAGACATCTGTATCAATTCCCACTGACTCTACAGACACTCCCCTCCTCAAGGAGGGTTACTCAATACTGTTCTGGACACATTTTCTGCTACTTAACTTGACTGCAAATATTTTTGTATTTGTGTTACTAAGGTCAACAGAGACCTTGTGGACAATTTCCTCCTGTTCTTAGAAAAGCATGTGCAAGTGTGGTTAGGATGCAGACATTTCAAAGTGGGTTCAGAGTGGACTGCAGGAGACCAGGCTGAAGAGCCTTGTGGCACTCCAAGAGGAGTTCCCTGCCTCTGTGAAAATACCAGTGTGCTGTCAATTTGAAGAGTGCTGCTCAGGGTGGCAGCTGGCCGAGGCATCCAAACCCTCCCATTTGGATACTCGTGTAAAAGCACCTCGGGTTAGAAGGTCTTTGTGTTTGTCTTGAAGATGACTGATCAGATTTAAGACAAGCTGTTTTGAACAAGCCTTGAACATGCCCACAGGGATGGGAGGTATTTGGGAGGGACAGTGCTAAGCCTTCTTTGTGCATGTTTAATCTTAGGTTGCTGATAACGTTTGAAAAGTGTGGCAAAACCCTCGTTGCACAGTATGTACTTTGACACAGCAGCAAGTCCTTGGTGAAAATGTTTTCTTCCCCTAAAGGTGATCAGGCTACTATCTGCATATCATGGGCTTTCTTCAAAAGCTACCCAGTGATGCTTTTCCCAGTTTGCTTGGTGCATGGAGCTTTTTATTAAAATGTCCCACTGGCTGCAGCTGTGCTACTAAATGCAACAGACCAGTGGCTGATGCCAGGCATGAAGCCAAAGGCATGTTATGATTCATACCCACCTGACTAAACTCTTTTACCCCTAAAAACAGGGTGGCCACACCCAGCCTACCTTTTGGGAATGGCCCCAAGAATGTGCTGTTCCCTACACTGTGCTGATAGGAATGTATTTTCTGCTGGCTGGTGCTAGTCTGTGTCAGGGGACCACGAAACAGCACACACAAGCATGGAGCAGTGTCAGAAGTGGTGTCACAGCCCTGTTTCATTTACTGGTCTAGACACAGCCATTAATACCAAGAGTTTAGCAGGATTCTTGGAAGGGCCAATGTATTTATATGGCCAGTGAGAATATCCAGAGGAATGGGAAAAATATTTCAAAAGTAAAAAAAAAAAAACCCAAAACCACAAGATCAGATTTTTGGAACTGGTAAAGTATTAAGTTCTTCTGGGATCAGATTACCCAGAGTTTCTGGTATCCTCCCTAGCAGCATCTGGTGTTGCAGGTTTTTGGGAAGGGGATGCTGGACATGACAGCCCTCTATCCACTCTGCTGTGTCAGTCCTGATGCTAACTGACACACAGTGTTACATTTGTGATAAAATCTATGGGGAAAATGTGAAAATATCTGTCAGGCCCTCTGATTTCCTTGTCTCACTCTGACATGAACAGGGAAAAGCCTGCAGTTGGAGGCTGACTGCTGGCTTCTACCCAGGGCTCCATCAAGATTAGGGGGCCTGAGTGCACCAGCTCTGCTGAGTGAAGCTGTTCTGCTTCACACCTGGGAAGATATATTGAAACAAATGTGGATTTAGTTTGTAAGGCAGTTTTACTACCCAATGTCTTTATATTTGTGGGAAGGATACATCTAAGCTGTGTTTGTCATGATTTTTGCAGTGAATTCTTCAACTGATCCTCAGTTTAAGATTTTTTTTTTTTTTTTTTTTTTTTAAATTTAAACCCATCTAAACAAAGACATTGAGTCTCCCCAATGCACACAAACCATAGCTTGCCTCCTGTATGCCTTCTCTTACCTCCAGGATTCAACTTGGGATCTTGTTCCAAACATGCTTGTGGTGTGATGACTTGGGGAGTTTTAACTTCCAGTTGAGCTTCCTTTTGTGGAAGTCCATGAGAAGCAGCAGCTGTAGAAGAGAGGGCTGAAGCAGCTGTGTAGAAATGGCACCATGGGCAGACCATTCACTCATTCTTACAGCAGCCAACCCACATGATTGCCATAGCTGGAAATTTCAATAGATTGTGGGAAGTTCAGAATAGCCGCAAACATCATCTGCACCCTCTTTCCTGAGGGCAGAATCTGGGACACAAACATAGCCAATATAGAAAAAAATACAGTGATGCCTGAGTGAAGAACCAGTGTGGGCAACTCAGCTGGAGTCCCAGTAGTGCCTGTAGCAGGATCCCAATGGAATTGAATGCACAGGTCAGTTTGCATGGCTGTGGAAAAGGCACAATGCCTCATGGTGTGGGAATGAAGACATGGATTGTGTAGTTCCTATATGGGAGACCCTGAGCCAAAATGACTCATGTCACACTGTTTCCTTCAGGTGAGTGGCACTGTCTTTGATTGGTGATAGTTGGTCTGCAGATATTTCATGTGCAGTGTCTATTTACATTGAAGAAGTATTTTCTTGGATGATATATCTGTATGCCCCTTTCATTACAAAGGCAGGTTGCTGGTATGAGGTGAAATGTAAAGCCACATCCTATCTCTCATGCTGACTCCAAATTCACACCAAAAAAGGGTTGTGGAAATGAAGAATCAGATCCAGGCAAAAATCAAATGCAGTTTGTCCCTGTTCTTTCTTGAGGGTGATATTCCACCCATTACTGAGGCTTAGCACAAAGCATAGCCAACACTTAAACCCTCAGCAGGATGTTAAGTGGTGTCTAGGCTTTGTGCTGGGTCTCTGCACTGGCATGAATTTTTACCAGTGAGGAGAAGGGTTGCTTTGTCCATACTGAAAAGTACACAGCCAGCCTTCTCTGTAGTATGCCTCTTAATTTAGTTTTGATTTAATCCTTTGCATTGAGGGGATGCTGATTGCCTGAAAAGAATAAAAGCTGCTACTCTGAGGCATGTGCCTTTTGCTATCCATGTGATCCAAATAGTTACATTCAAATCAAATCAGAGCACTTCAAGGCCCAAATGCGGAACAGTTTTTCTTACCTGGCATGTAAAGTTTTAGTACATTTTTAAAATATTTTAAGGAAAATTAAAAGCAGTATTCTAAATGCTGAGTATTAAGGACAGTAGCCTCATACATGCAAGTACTCCCACACTTCTTACTTCAAATGATTTTCTTCTGGCAGCTGCTTTTTGGATGCTGCAACATCACATGTGGTCGTGTTTCCTTTGCATCATAGGTTTCTAGTGAAAGACCCAAGGATTTGGGCTGTGAAATAGCCATTAAGTAAAAAGAGGCGATAAAACCTCTGAAAAACAAAATATAAAAACAACGTTTTGGTTCAGTGGCTTGGTAAATATTCCAGGAACTACTCTTCTTTCTATGGAATTAGGGAGGAAATCCTCCCTCCTTTTCCCTGTCTCCTTGTGGAGGCTGATGTATCTGGTCCTCATTAGGGGGTGGTTATAGCAGCAGGATCAAACAAGCTCAGACTATAGTTGTGAGGCACTACAGTCTCCTGGTTCAGGCAGGGGGCTGAGGCTCAGACATCCTGACCTGCATTCCTGGGTTGGACTCACAGTCAGGCTATGGACAAGTCCCAGGTAGCCAGATTTGTTTTCACCTGTATCTCAGGTACATACAGCACTCTCCAGCTGTGTGCAGAGGCTGGGAGATGCATGGGGTCCTCTTGAAGTATTTAGCTTATATGGTCTTGCCCTGACAATTTAGAAGTTGGTCTGTCCCTCTTTCCTGACAAGTAGGGAAAGAGTTAGCCCCGTCCCTCACATAGCTGTGCTGTCCCAGCATATCTCAGCTAACTTCAGAAACTTATCTCACACATCTCAGGGTGTGCCTGCACTAATAAATTAAACAAGCCAGGGAATGCTGCAGGGCATGGGATTTGAGCTGCTGCTGGGCTGTCAGAAGGGCCCTTGACACTGCTGTAGTGGAGGGCACTGGCCATATTCAAATAGTGCCCTGTCATGACCTGGGAGCTCGCCATGACCCTGCACAGACACCCTGATGAGGAGAGCAGGGAGATTTACTGCATGACTTGCAGTTCTGTGGTGCAGTCTGGCCTCAGACCTAGAGCTTGGGCACATTTAACTTCCCAGCACAGATCAAGTCTAGGAACTGGAAAGATGAAGACACTTTCAGAGCCTGAGTCAGCCCAGCCAGGACCTGAATCACTCCTGAAGGTGTCTGTCTGTCTCTCTGCAGTAGAAGACTTTGGTGTTATCTTCTTCAGTAGCTGCCTCAGCTACTGTACAGTCAGGGCAGAGGAATCTGGGCAAGCAAGGGAAGCCAAAATGTATGGGATTAGACCAGAGGAGTGTATTTTCCTGTGTACTCTGCCAGATGATAAATTATTAAATGATTAATACTGGTTTTAATGCTCATATCCTGGTTCTTCAATCACTAATAAAAACATTTGGAGCTCTGAAATCTGGATGGTGTTGGAATATCAGAATTTAATATTTGCATCCACAGAGTTACAGAATGCTTTAATAATTGTAATTCATTTCCATAACATTCTCAAGAGGACTCTGAATAGCAGCGCCTCTGCTCAATGAATGTATAGACTGAGGTACAGAGAGGTGAAAACATTGTTTCTCCATTTCTCCCCCCCTCAACATAGCTAGTCAGAGATGAAGCTGGAAGTGCAGCCCCTGGGACTCAGTTCCTACTCTTCCAAACCTGCCAGCCAAGGAAGTGTCTTGCTTTGTTTTAATAAGGCTCTGTTTGCCATTTCATTTTACAGACTGTTAGCCCAGAATAATGGGAAGTGGATACCCTGATGGATGACAGGAAGCCTTTATAATTTGTCAAAGTGCAATTAATAGCTGGCAAGCTCAAGACCAGCTCTCTGTCAGTAAATACCATTTGGGCCAGAGTCACTTAAAGGTTTCTGTCCTTGTGCCTCCAAGTTGGCAAGGTCAGCTGCAGCTCAGGCTGGAATCTGAATCCCCAAGTGCAGAAGCAATCCTGATCCTGCAGAGCCTTCTTAGGCCTCCAAGATCATGAGTCTTTTCCATCTGGTCAGAATAAAGGCAGAGAGACAGTGAGCAAAGGGCAAGGTCAGATCTGTGCTTTTTAATGGAGTTTTGTCCTCAAGCTCTTCTCTGAGGTGATTTTTCTTGCCAGATATTATCGGCTTCAGTGGTTTGGCTCAGATTTTTGCTCCAGATTCTTTTGTCCTGTTGACTTTTGGATCAACTCTGCACTGGCTCTGTTTTGAAGATTGCTTTACCCATATTAATGTTTAACTTAAACAAGTATTAAATCATAAGTTTGACATGGAAATGTTTTAGTCTCTGGGCAGTTCTTTTCCTTGCTGATTTCACACTGTACATGAGTACAGCTTCACTTGGCAGGATTTCTTCTATTTGGTGTTGGTCTCATGACACTGTTATACTGTGGCCTCAATTCGGAGAAAAACAATTTTAAAAACCCCACTATGGTATTGTAGGCAATACTGTGGGCTCCTGTGAGTCAGAGTGGCCCAAAGAAGGGGCCTTGGGGTGAAGCCTGAAACTAATTTACTTCACATTATATCCATGAGTCTCCACAGACAGTGTTTTGGGGCTGGGAACTTGGTGGTGAATCTAGAGGCTCCATGAGGAAGAAAAATGTCACATATCTCTTTACAACTCATCAATCATGGTTTGATTACTAGATACCACTAACAATAGAAATGGGAGAGAAAAAGAGACATAAGTTGTATCAGGACAGTTATGCTCCTGAAGAGTGTCTTAACTTTCCATGTTGGCGCTACTTTGGGCAGATTTTCCAGGGAACATGGTGATAGAGTTGTTGTGGCTCTCACTGCCCTGAGTTGCTTGCAAGCTCTCACAGAATCACAGAATATGATGAAATGTAAGGGAACCATCAGGATCATTGAGTCCAACTCCTGGCCCTGCACAGGATATCCCCAAGAGTCACACCATGTGCCTGAAAGCATTGTCCAAAAGCTTCTTGAACTCTGTCAGAGTTGGTGCTGTGACTGCCCTGGGGAGCTGTTCCAGTGCCCAACCACCCTCTGGGTTAAGAACCTTTTCCTGATAAACAATCTAAACCTCTCCTGACACAACTTCAGGCCATTCCTCAGGTCCTGTCACTGGTCCTGACAGAGAAGAGAACAGTGCCTGTCCATCCTCTTCCCCTCACAAGGAAGCTGTAGACTATGATGAGGTCTGCCCTCAGTCTCCTCTTCTCCAGGCTGAACAGACAAGTGACCTCAGCCACTCATCATATGGCTTCCCCTCAAGGCCCTTCACTATGCTTGTTGTCCACCTTTGGACACTCCTCAGTAGTTTAATGTGTTTCTTATATTGTGGCACCCAAAACTGCACACAGGACTCGAGGTGAGGCTGCCCACCTTCTGGGGCACAAATGCAGAGCAAGTGCCTAATGTTGCCCATGTTCAGGTGATTTGGGGGACAATCCAAGGGCCCAGAGCTGTGCTTCCCCTCTTGGCATTCCCCAGAGCAGTGAGCAAGCTGCTCATGGCCTGATGGTGCTGGGGCAATGTGGGTTCACCAAGCACTCCTCCTCGTGTTTCAGGTTCTGGGTGGGTATGCTTGTGGTGTTCAATAAGCTTGCAATTTATTGTGTGACATTCTCAAAGCATTTTATAAATCTAATACTTAAAGCAGGCTCTTCTTATCACCAAAATAGTCGCATCTAGGTTAGTGCTGAGCAGAACAGATGCTCAAACAGAGCTGGTATTGCTGCTAAGGTCAGAGAGTGATGGATAAGCATCCTCCTGCTGCTGGCAAAGCTTTGTGGATAAGTACATTTTACTTAGATTGAAATTTGTCTAAGGCTCAGAACCAAAGAGCTTTTTCTTGCAGACAGATTTCAGGGTCTTCAGGGAGCATGGGTGGTTTGGTCTTCAGATGTATGGCCCCTGCTCTCCTGGCAGTACATGGGCCATAATACACAGCAGGATGTTGTCCTGCTGCTCAGTCCAATAAAAGTCACTCTCTGTGATGACTGGGAGAGTCTTTTGGAGCCTGTCTACTCCCTCCTGACTTCTGCTGCTGCTGCTTACAGGAGAGATCCCAGCCTGAGGGTAACTCTGGCATCTCTGCCCTGTTTCATAAAACAGATACCAACAGCATGAGTAAGGCAGGATCCCATGTGACTGTATAACCACTGCTTTCCATGGGAAGATATTTCTCACATTAGAAAGTCCAGTGAGTGGGAGGGGGGAAATCTATAGCAGTGGTTTGGCTTGTGACTCTGGAAAAGATATGTGATGCAAACTAAACTACTGTCCCCTCTCACCTTTCCTTGGCATGGGAATATTTCTTTCCAACCCTTAACTGGCAAAGACTATGCAAATAATAATCTAGTAGAAGTAGCAGTAGTAGTTCTGAGTTCCTCACTGTATTTTGTATTTTGTTAGATGCAAAAACTCAAAAACTTTGGCTTTGTTGTGGCTATAAATAAAAAAGCTGGTCAGAATCATTCCTCCAACAGAGTTCACCGGAAAATGGGGAGGAAGTTCACTCAGTGAAGAGAAAGGGGTGGTAAGTGTAGCTGTGTACATTGTTCCTTGCTCCAAACAGCTTATTGAGACAGCTTGCCAACCTCTCTCATCAATGATAATGTATTCCATTTTTCTCTCCATGACATGTGAAGTTCAAATTTATCCGAGCAGCCAAGAGAGACAGAATCTCTATTGACTGATTTTGGCTGGAAGTATATTTTCTGATTTCCAACCAAATTTTTCATGGAGGTTCAGATTATTTTATGAAACAACCGTGTCTTCCTGCTTTTATGAGAATACAGCTGGATTCTACAAAACAGGTGTGAGACCCTGCCCCTAATGTTTTAGCCTGTATTAAAACAAGGGATTAATTAAAAGTGATTAGATCTATCTGAAACCTCAAATTTCCATTCCACATGAAATGCCAACATTTTAATATCAGTTCTATTATGGTAAGAACAAAGAATGCTATTATGAATTTAGCTTTTGGAAGTATTAATATAATGCAATATAGAACAAAATATGTTTGGAGACAACAAGTTGTTGTGAAATAAAAAGTTCATCAAAGAAGTCAATCCAAAATATCATCAAAGTCAGCACTGTTAGAGAAGAAGTTTTGAATGTGGATTAAACCAGAAAAAATTATGTCAGAATATTTTCAGGCAGTTGTAGATGCTTTAATTGTCATTGCATTATCAGTAGGTAGACAATTATGAAACAAGCGTACAGCTTTTTTGATAGAAACTTCCCACAGTTTCCAGGACAGTGCAAAATGACTTTCAGTAAGGAAAGTCTTCTGCTTTGAGGAGACATCAGCACTGACATATGTGAAGGAGGAAGAAGCTGTCTTTTTCAGTAAGGTTTTACCTGAGGGGGAAGGGGGGCTGTGTGGGGAGCTGCTCTTCTCATCAGCACTTCCCTCAGCTCCAGAGGACATGAGCTGTGTATCTGTGTCCCCACTTGCTATTAGCCAAGTCCAGCCTTATGTCAGGTTCACAGAGGCATGTACATAGGGCATGGGACCAGCTGAGATGCCAGGTTTTGGATCACCTGTTTGCACCAGAGGGATATTTTCAGGCTGCCTGACCCAGAAAAGATAATGTGTCCCTGAGCCGTGGAGCAAGAGAAATGCTGACATTTTAGAACGGTTGGCACAAGCCCCTGCCTGGCCACTGCCTCCTTGTCCTTGAGACATTCAAGTTCACATGAGATTTGGATTTGATTGCTGTATCCCAGTAACTCTTCTTGGCCTCCCAGGGTTCCAATTGCTCACGACACTGCACTGGACCCCTACAGACTCTGTCAAATTGCCTCTCTCAGCTGCAGGTAACTTGCTCTGAATTCCCTTATGGAAGCATTGTGCATCCTTCCTAATTTGTATGGCTTCTTTTCTCCATATAAAGAACTGGATCCCACAGTGGGAAGATCAGAGATTGAAGAAATAAAGTACCAGCACAGTTACATATATATGGCTTGGCTTATCATTTGCTTATTGCCATTCCCTTTCTTCTGCTGGCAGACAGGAGCAGTGTCCAATTCCATAACTCCACAGAGAATTTGAACTTGTCTGCGTTCAGCTTCTCGGAAAAATCTCTTCTGGAAAAACTGTCCTCTGACCACAGAGTAATCACTAAGTGAAAAAGATTTTGCCAATCTGCAGTCATTCCCAGTTCAGCACCAAAGGAACTCTTCCTCAGAAATCATTGGAAAACATAAGTGCAGAATTAAGGCGGCAACTGTCTTCCATTCCAGTCTTCTAACTCCCAAAAAGCTATTTGTGACAGGGTCTAGCAGACTTGGCATCCAAATAATGAGTAGGCTGTAGGAACTATCCAAAGCAGTGAAGCATGGAACTATGTACTTCCTATCCACTGCATTGAAACCACAATCCAATGCAACAATTAACTGCTTTTATCCCTGGACATAAGTTTTCATCCGCTGTAAATTAATATAATTGAATAGGCAAAGTGATTGGTCTGAGTAGTTTCTGCAAGGCTTTAAGAAAAAGGTCAAATATGAGCTTTCAAAATTTCATGAGGTATGTCTTTGTGCTATGGCTCTGATTGTATTATTCCTTCAAATAATACAAAGCTACTTTCAATATGAATTTTTATTCCAGGTTACTATTTGCTGTAACAACAGATAATGATACTGCGTGCAGCTGGGCATGGGAATGGGCAAAAGCTCATTGTTTCTGGGCAGTGTGAGCAAAAGCTCCCTCTTCTGATGGCTTCAGGGCTGAGGGGACAAGGCCAGAGGAAACATGAAGGACAGGGGAAGAGAAAATGTCATCAGGCATTTCAAGGAAGGTCCAATAAAGCAACTTGGAGATGTCAGTACAGATGTAACTCCCATTGTTTATCCCACTCCTCTCTTCTAGTACCTTCTATCCCAACCCATCCTTTCATGAGACCCACAGCTTTAAATTCATCTTGTGACTGCACCCTGACCGATTTTTGGACTTCTAATATTTCAAAGTACTAAAATGTCTACACCTAGTTCAGAAATCCTGTCCTACTTCTACTCCTAGCATTTAACAAATTGCAGTATCTCAGGTTGCCCTGTGTTCCTCTAGAAACCCAATGCTTACAAGAAGCAACTGAATGTGAGACTACAAAATGAGAAATAAATCCTGATCAATATCCCAAGACACAAGTGATTTTTCAGCAGAGGATGTCAGAAACTTGTCTTCTTGGCAGTGTCTTCATAATTCCAGTTTTATCATTAATTTTGGCAAATGACCAAGAGGGGAAAATGTTTTCTAGCAGAATGCAGGGGGAATAAACTGTGCCGAGGGGAAATGGGCAATGTAGGCTGAGCTCCTAATGAGGGATCTATGAGGCTGAGGAATAATCCTCCAAGGAAAATACATGATGGGAAATTGTAGAGAAATTTACTTTGTAAAGGACCTCTGGAGATATCTAGTCATCCTGTACATCAGAGCTCGCCTTGACAATGAGAACAGCCCTCTCTCCATCTTCTCTGTATTTCCTGAAGACTGAGATGTGTGTATTATAGCTCCACTGAGTGCATCTGTGCATTCCAGCCATGCACACATTGCACCATACCTCTGTAACTGCAGGGATGCCACAGCTCGGCAGCTGCACAGTCCTCCAGATCCTCCTAGTTTTTTCCCAGGTGTTATATTCATATTCAGGAACTCCCCAAGATGTCCTCTGCCTGTGGGGAGCATAAGGGCCTCCCCAAAGCCCTGCCTCCTCTGTTAGGGGTATAGCTGAGAAACCCAATTAAATTAGAGCAAGATTACCTTCTGGAAGGGGGTTCTGGGATGCTGACTCTACTCCAGCTTGTGCCAGTAACACTGTGCGCAAACTTAGGCAGATAGACTATTTTTTCCTATCATTATTGCAAAATAGGGCGAGAAAGTATCTTTTAGTTTTCATTTTTATAATGTATAGCACAATGCAGTTCCAAACAGAGTTAAGATTGTGCATTCCAGAGAAATACAAATAATATATGAACCAACACAGTACAATGCTGCTCCTAATCAAACAGAGCTCCCATTTATTTCAGTGGGAATATTGCCTGCAGGATCAGGTTGACAGCTCCTAATCAGGGCTCAGTCAGCTGTCAGCTTTCCCCAACGAGCTGAGTACAAGGGATTCAACTTCCTCTCACCCTCCTTCTGCCACTGCTCTGCCCCCACAACAGAAGCTCCGTATTCACATTCAGAACAAGAGCACTCGCGACACACTGATTCCATTCTGGCCAGGCCTGGCATTTCCCGTCTTTGTTAGCGTCTGCGCCTGCCTCGGTGCCATCCTTTATTGTAAGCCTAATAAGTACATAAAGGCTGAGGAATGGGGATCCCAGCAGACTCCCAGCAATGAGCTTCCAGGAGCTTGTTTGCCCGGGCAGACAGGCTGGGTAAACAATTAGCTCCAGCTCCAACATTCAGGTCCTGTAGAAGAATTGGATGCTTGGCACTGGCCACTCTCCACGACATTCAAAATTTGGCTTTTCTCCAGTCAAATATTTAAACATTTGGGACCGTTTGTCCGGACCCAAAGCTTCGGTTAGGAATTTCTGCTGCATTCTATTTTTGTAAATGGAGATTTGGTGATTATTTACTAAGAACTTAAAAAAAAATGCACTTAGCTTAACAGCAAGGGTGAAAGAGAGTTTGTTTGAAAGTCATATAATGGAACAGGTCAGCACTATCAGGATATACTACCAACACTATAAGCAGTGTACAGTTAGACAAAGTATAACTTGGAGTGTTGCTGTCACAGACCCTTCTGTGTTCATTGCTGGTAGCAAACAGCTGGCTTTCAATGAAACATAATAGAGAATTTGTTATTTTAAAGCTGCCTTTCCATTTATAATCATGCCTGTTGCAGTACAATGGAGAATTGTATCCTTATTCCTTCATGCTGGCAATGCAGGAAATATTTAACAAGTGCTTGTGAAGTATTTATTTCCAAATACGTTAATGATGTGTCTCCAAATCAGTAAAGTCAGTGTACATTGTGTTATGCATGCAGGTTGTACCTTCTGTATCAGGACTTCATGCTTATTATAATCCATGATTTTTAGAGTTCCACATTGATACAGTAAAAGATACACAGTATTATCTAAATTAATCTTCTGCACATCACAAACTCTTACAGTTCACTCTAATTCATTTTATCCAACCCATTTCTCCAATGTGAGTAAGGAACTTGAGTAAGTTCTCAGGGAACTGAACAATCTGTATGCCACAGATCTGTCAAGCCAGCTTTGACATGGTAAATAAATAAATAAAATAGAGTAAACAACATAGGAAATCTTGCAGGAAAATATTTTTGATTAGACATTGGAAGAAAATGAGAATAAAATGTTGCTTGTTTTCATGGCAGGCTGGACATGGGCCGGGAATGTGCGCTTGCTGCTGGAAAGCCAAATGCATCCTGGGCTGCAACAGAAGCAGCGTGGGCAGCAGGTCAAGGTGGGTGATTCCACCCCTCTGCTCTGCCCTCACTGGGCCCCACCTGCACTGTTGTGTCCAGCTTGGGCTCTTAGCACAAGAAAGACACAGATCTATTGGAAAGTCACAAAGATGACTGGAGGGAAGGAACACCTCTCCTATGAGGAAAGGCTGAGAGAGTTGGGGTAGCTTAACCTAGCGAAGAGAAGGCTCTGGAGTTACCTAATTGTGACCTTCAAGAGCCTGAAAGGGGCCTGAAAGAAAGCTGAGGAGGGACTTTTTACAAGGGCATGTAGTGACAGGACAAGGGGGAATGGCTTTATAATGAAAGAGAGAAGGTTTAGATTAGATACAAGGAAGAAATTCTTTACTGTGAGGTGGGCAAGTCACTGGCACAGCTTACCCAGAGAAATTGTGGATGCCCCATCCCTGGCAGTATTCAAGGCCAGGTTGGATGTAGCAGCCTGGTCTAGTAGAAGATGTCTCTGCTCATGGCAGGGAGGTTGGAACTAGATTTTTAAGGTCCCTTGCAACTCAAACCATTTTCCTATTCTATTATTATTTTTCACTTGTCTTTGAGAGCAGAATCAAGCCACTCTTACATATAACCACTAAGCTTGCTGTTAATTGTTTTTTTTTCAGCCATCTACACAGAAGATGCTTAGAAAAGAACAGAAGGTACAGGAAAGATCACTGTGGAAGTCTCAAGCTGTGAGGCTGCACATGTTCCTGTAATGAAGTCACATCCTGTTCAAAGGCAGAGGACGGTCCTTGCTGGTTATTCTGGAGAGAGGGATCTCTCCAGAATAAAAAACAAAAATGGGAATCTAAGGCTCAGCTTTGGGCTTGGTCCTGCTTTGAGCAGGAGGTTGGGCTAACAGACTTCTAGGGGCAACTTAAAGTATTCTGTGCTTCTCTAAATAGATTTAATGTCTGCTGGTGGTGTAGATTAATACTAATGGCAGATCATCCCATGTGTTACTGGGAGTAGAGATCTCAGCAGGGAGCCACTAAAAAGAATGTTTAAGTGATCTGGAAGAACTGGTAAGTGCCAGGCAGAAACTAGGTAAAAGCAAGGTAAATAACTGAAGCTAAAGCTGAGAAATATTCCCTACCTTTCCTAGGGAAATGAACAGCTATATGAGCTCCAAATCAAGGGCAAGGCACATAGAATTCTCTGGGGTCAGGCTGAGGCATTAAGCTGCTAGAAAAAGAGCAGAGTGAGAGTTGAAAGTAAAGCAAAAGCATTCATTAGAAAAAAATTATAATAAAATGAAAGCAAGTAAGAGATTTGTAAGGAAGAAAATATCAAATTTTCTTAAGCCAATAGTCTGGAAAATAAACAAAAATAATTTTCCTGGTCACTAATAAACCTCAATTTGACCTGACTGATATTACAAAATTTAGTGGCAGGATTTCTGTGATCAGACAGTTTAAATCACTTGCTATACCTAAAACAGCAAGTAGGGATCTCAAAATAGCAGAAATTGTATGTCAGAAAGGGCATCAGCTCTTTCTGTCACTGTTAAGGGAAACCATTGATCTCAAATGTTTCTGAACCACAGGATAAGTATCTACTTAAAACATCTCTCTGCACTGTGAAGAGAAAGTGACTTAGGCTGAAAGATCTCTTCTGGATTTCCCACAGTGACAGTGGGACTGTCTAAAAATTACTTAAAACAGTTACCTTGACTAAAAATCAACACAGAAAATATATGTTAGCCTTGCCAGATAACAAAGGTATAGTTTCAAGAATTAAATACTGTTCCTCACAGCTGTTTCTAAAATTAGACATTTTAAAATCAGGAATTTCCAGAAACTTTTCAAGATCTCTGGACCATTACTGTCAATTTTCAATTAGTCCTAAAACAGAAGGAAAACTGTAAAAGTTTGGCAGAAAGTGAGGGTGATATGAGTACTTGAATAGAATATATGGAATTACCCAGATAACTGTGGGCTTTTCCTCTTAATTTCAATCTCAGATCACGTAATCAGATTGACAATACATTTCACAAAGAATCGAAGCAATATAATTAAGATTTATGGAAACACATGTTGTCAAAGTATAATTCAGCTTTTGATGAAAGTTCAAGTTTTAGAATAACAGTATTGATAATATATATATACACATAGATATAGCTATACATACTCTCTATATATATATACTGGACTTGGACTTTTAAGGCCTTTGACCTTAAGATATCTTGCTAAACAGCTGAAGTATAAATAGAAATAACTAGACAATGATGAACCAAAGGCTGTAATGTACACCTACACAGTGATAATTTTTAGCTCAAGACTGACAGTTCTTTAAAATGTCTTTCTAGCTCAAACAAGGTTAGCAACCAGGGGCAGAGAACTCCATGGGTAATGCAGGATGTCAGGCTGGATCTCAGTGCTTCATTCCAGCTATAAAACCCTCTTAATGTGGGTAACTTGACTATCAAGTGAAACACCAAAGTGTTTTGCAGCACCTAAGGTACTTCTGGATGGGGTCTTTCCTCGTTGCCCAGGTCCATTAGTCCAATCAGTAGTTATATGGGATCTTCCTACTAAAAAACTAGGGTGAGGGCAGTTTAAGGACCTTTACTTCTCCTGAGAGCACCTAAACTACCATTCCAGGTGTATCTGTGTTGATGTCTTTGTTGGGTGTGCAGCTCACTCCGTTCCTGTCCCAGGAAGTCTCCTGGCAAGGTGGCCATGGAATGTTGCCATAGAGTTGTTCAGGATACTTCTCAGACTTACTTTCTTAGGCAATTGATAAATGTAGGCAGATACTCTGCTTGTCTTAGTTTATATATTCAATGAGAATTAGAAAGTAATGTGAAATTCTAAACGATATTTACAGGTTTGGTGCACGACTCAGCTTCTGGTGCAGACCTGGTCCCAGACTGGGGTTTGTAGTGTCTGTATCTTTATCTCATTTGTCTTGTGTGAGGCTGCATATATGTCATTAAAAACTAATTTTTTCTATTTAAATCTCCCTTCTTGGTTAGGGAACCCAGGTTAACTGAAATATATTTGACATTTTGGAGAAAGAGAGGAAATATTTACAGGTCACAAGTAAGTACCTGGTATATTGTATGGAGCAGCATAGGGCTCTTTTCATATATTCACCTATGAGCTTGGAAATGCACTCAAAGGCACACTGTGTCACAAGTAAGTTATAAGACTTGCTATAAATACTCCCTGTGGGATATGTCTCTGCAAGACATATCATCAAAAGATTTGCCTATCTTCTGGGCTTTGAACTCTAGATTGTAATAATTAGCGCTGGGAAAGATATATTTGATTGCCTAAACTGCTACATGATATTCAGGATAGTTTCCCCTTCCTAATGTTTTGCCTCACACAGTTTATATATCCGGGGGTAGGGGGCAGAAATCCCCTGGGATGCTATTACACAACCAATTCACATAGTCAGAGATTTTTCTGGCAAGATTTAGTCCAAATATGCCTTTTCTAATCTTACTATCATTATCCTTCTTAGTGCCATGTCAAATAGTTCCTCCCTAGGGTCCTATATACGCTGCACATCAAGTGCAGACTGTTAGATTCATCCTATGATAAACTGTGCAAGTTTTCTTTATTCACCTTTGATGTACTTTTTTTTCTTATTTACCTTCAATTTGCCTATGTCTCACGTGGGTCTAGGTAGCGAGAACTAAATACAGTCCTGCAGCTGCAGTCACAGCTGAGAAGCATAAAATTGCAGTTAGTACCTTGCAAATGAAAGATGTCATCTGTCACATGGGAAGGAAAAGGATCATAGGTTAGAGAAACAGGTTGCCTATTTGGGAGAAAAATCATCATTCTTTTTGTAGTGCTATACACCAGATTTGGAAAACAACCCAAGTTCATCTTGACAAGATGTGAACAAGAGCCACCCAAGAGCAATTCTCTGGCAAGGAGCACTTAACTCTGGATGGTATATTGCCACCTAACTTTGAGAGTCAAATGTCTACTCCACATAAGCTGTCTAGGCTGCCTCTATTGATGCCCAAGAGAAAATAATTCCAGACAAAAATTACATAATAACATGAGCATCTAACGTGGGTGGGCTGGATTGCCTCACCTCCTCTACTTAAAGATGACCTTCCCTAGGCTATAGACATAATTTTTAGATGGCTAAAATTAGCCAAGGCTGCTCTTGCTTACTTGTTCCCAAGCTAATCATAACTGACCTCTCCTGGTTCCACTATGACTCCTCTTCATGTTTCAGACCAGAAGCCCCTTTCAGACAGTCCCATGTGCTGGCTCTGATGGCTAAACAGGCCTCCTGTGTGCCCTGGGACCTCATTCTCACTTCCCTTAGAAGCACTGATCCACAGGAGGTTGTGTGGACTCACAGAAATTCTACCAGCAAAAGCTTATTCAACCAAGAAATTGAAACAGAACCCTCAATAGAACAGTCCCAATTCCTGATTAGTTTTTCTTCTTCTTCACCTCCCTAAGATGGGGAGATAGACCTGATTTTGGTGCCCCACAGGGCCTACATCCATTGCAGAATGATCTTGACAAGAACACCACCTTGTTTGGACCACAGCTAGGACATAATCTAAGATATGATGTGGTCCCTCAGTCACACTACCAACTTCAAGGTGTCTTCATGCTGCTGCAAGATGACCAGGCATCAAAATTAGTATGACCTCAAGCATCTCACTAGAAATGCCACCAATCCTGGCTGTACAATGGGATAGGAATGGTCTTTCCCTGCTCTGCAGGGTGGGCTCTCACTGCAGGAAAAACCTTCTGTTTTGCTGTGTTCACTGAATATGCCATTCTCTTTAAACAAGGTGGGCATGGTGTGAGTATTATCCACAGCAGGAGTTGAAAAGATGTCGACTAATGTCCTCAAAACCTTGTGAGCATACAGTAGCTTAATGGTCACATACAGCACTTGGAAAATGTTACAGATCACTATTCTTAAGTGAGCACATGGTGGATTCAAAACTGCCAGAAGGAGCAGTGACACCACCAGCAGAATCTAAACCCAGCAGATAGACACAGGCTGGCAAGAAAACAAAAATAGTGATGAATTCAATCCGATTTTGCATAACACTGAAGATTCCCTTTTTCAGGAAATTCCTGAAGTTCTCAGGGAATGCAGTTGCAGGGGATGTTTTATTTTTAAGGTGTCATTTTGGGATTACTTCACTGCAGTGATACGCTGTTTACTCAAATGGTGAAGATGCAGTGTCTTAAAAGAATCTCAGTCTTGCTGGAGCAAATCCAGATGCCTGTTTTGTTTCAACAAGTTTTCACTATCATGAAATTAAAGAGGTAGCGTTAGTTTAAATATCACTCATCAGAAATGTTTTCAATAATATGAATAGCAGGAATTCTCTATAGTTAAGAATGTATATAATATATTTAACTGTGAATTTTGAAACATGCTGAATTAAAAATATTAATCCCCTTTTTCTTCTTTCTATGCACTTCATAGTTTGATAAAAACTCTCTAAATAGTATACTCAAGAGGATCTCATGCTATGTCTGACAGATATGGATAATTCCATCAAGCCTTTGAGAATTCTGGTGTGGGGGAAAACAGCTACAAAATTATTTCTAAATGTACTGTATTTTCAGTCCAATGTTACCTCTTGTGTTTCCTGTATAGTGGTAGATTGGTTTTCCAATAGATTTAGAAACTTGTGTAAAGCTTGAGTGTTCCCAGGCAAAACCCTTTATTTGCATGTCTGCAGTAGAAACCTTCCCCTATCTGAGTGAATTGCAATTAGATCCTCAAATATCCCTATTCATCTGGGAAGAAGACAAACACACTGAGTGGGCTTAACTTCATGTACTGTAGGCACCAAAAAGTTAGATTTAACCACTCATGATAGAGAGCAGAACAACGTGAGTGCTTTTAAGAAGTGATTGTCTGGCCTAACTTACATCCCATTTTAGTGTTTAATAAATTGGCCTCTGAGATGGCTCCTTAAGACCTGCAAAAGGAGCCTAGAGTGGTCATGACTAGCTTTTAGTTGTCTTTATTCAGCAGCAGAATCCCCTCCAAGGCTAGAGTCCTCCTCCATGCTGCTCCAGTGTCACTCTTGCTGATGACAGGATTTTTGCCACACAGGAAGGATATTGCATACATTCAGCTGTCAGTTTTCCCACTTGGCAATCTTTTCCATAAACTAAACAACTCAGATTCCCAGTCCTCCCCTTCCTTTCACAGCTGTCAGTAAAAGCATTTTGCTTCTGGGAACTAGGAATAATTATCTCCCCACCACCCTTACATCCACGGCCTTGAAGAACCTGAGGAAGACTTCCTTCTCTCCTAGTGGTATCATCTTGTGGTGCAGCATATCTGAGGTGAATGTCTGGCCTTCCCCTTCCCATCAGCACAGCACCCACTCATGGGAGAGTCACCACTGTCATTATCATCATAACATTTCATTCAGATAGGATATGCTTTCACTCTTGTTGCACAGATTTGGGAACTGTGGCACCAAAGCCTTCCTGAAATCCTGAACTGAAGTAGGGCCAGAGATAAGGCAAGGACTTGCTTCTCCAAAGTCTCAGTCTGCATCACTCTTGCCTTCAAAACAGACTGTTTTTAAAGGGATAGAGAGTGTCCTCACCTTTAACTTTCTCCAATGGTGAAAAAGGCTCTTTAGGAAACATCAGTGAGCAGGGGTCTGTGTCCCAGGGAAGGTAGAGGGAGCTGGCTGGAGAGCTGCCATTGCAGTGGGGAACTCCAAGGACTTTTCTTCTGCATTGCATCAGCAGTGAGCAATAGGGAGACTCATTTGAGCCAACTGTGGGTTGTCATTCTTCCTTCCAGACTCAGTGGCCTCTGAAATCACTTCATTGTCTGCAGAGGAATCTGGCACAGGCCCATAATGCCAGGTTACTTCACTTCCCTGCAGAATAAAAGATTTCTTCAACCATGAGAAATTATCTCCTGACAGTGCCATTCATTAGGGCTCCCACCTGTAGACTGTTTCATTTTCAGCTTACTCACAGGGTGCTGAAAAGTCAGCGTGTGTGTTATCACTTGACAATATAGTACAGCTAATACCTCTTCACCCTTATGTACTTTGTCACTTACTGCTCTTTGCCTCAACAATGGCTCACAGTAACATTCAGATCCTGGACTTCACTCTCTTTTAAAAAAACTTTTGCAGCCCAGTTTCACCAGAGCTCTTGTTTCTTAAGAGTTATACACATAGGGGGGAAAAAACCTACATTTGGTATTTTTTTTTCCCCTCTTTTGAATTAGAAAGTTAAAACATCAGATTTTGTCAACAGATGCTTGATAGAACTGGACAGTAGTTCATTATTTCTTAAGGCAGACATGAAGACAGGCCAGACAAACTGTCCTTTCTGAGCTTATGGTTTAGTGTATACACTAAAAATAATAAAAATCAAAAGTTTTTATGACAACAAAATGTCTCATAACTAAATTTCAAACTAAATATTCTTCTTCACTCCTTTTGTCATAAAAGTTTTGCCCAACACTTTCTTTAAGGCTTCATTCTCAAGAGGGGGCCTGTAGACGACAAGCCTTGTGGTTCTTATTCATTTACATAGAGACACACTTCATGGAATCACACCATCATAGAATGGTTTGGGTTGGAAGTGATCTCTAAGTTCTATTTCGAATTGCCCAGAGTCTGATCAGGCAGGGATCTATGGTTAGTATGGCATTGCAGACAGAGCCTGACTTACCTGCTGCCTGCTGAAACTCTGCATATCTTCCTCACTGTTGCATGGTCATTCCCTCCTGTCCCAAGAGCAGCTGCACTGGTATCACCAGCCCTTCCCCAACACCAGTTGTGTTCTCTAACTGTGTTTCTGCTGGAGGTGTTTGTCCTCTACCAACAGGGACATCTTTCTCACACTGCAGTTCTCTTCTAATCATTCATAGTTGAGAAAGACTTATCTGAGTAGTTAATTTTTTAAATGCAGGATGTGTTTGTTTCATTCATTCGGTAAAACCTTCCCATAGACCCAAATAAGGATGGCACTAGGGCCAAGCAAATGCAAATTAGAAAAGTTACGTCTGAGAATGTAAGGTCCTGTCATATTTCAGCTCTTGACACGTCTGAGGCAGAGGTTTTGCTTTGCTTCAGGCTCTCCTCTTCCTCTGTAAGAGGAACAGCAGGGTGAAGAGGTCAGTAGAAGGCTGCAAATTAATTGATTCCTACGAAATTTATATTTCCTTTCTGGAATAATGGTGGTTAGCTGGGAATTTTGAAAAAACTTTATTTTTGTGGCTTTTTCTTGTGGACTTAAAACACTGCATGATTTTTGCCTTCTTGGCTCTGGGTTCCTCTTTTCTTGCCAGATATCATTATAAGGATTCAAGAAGGATGCGTAATTAAAACCCATGCGAACAATGTGTCGGACAATTAAATTTAAATGTCCGCTTGATGAGGCAACGTGGGTGACTGACCGCAGAGCTCCTGGAGCTGATGCCCTGCGGAGGCAGGAAGGACCCCGGGGGTTCACCCCACTCCTGGGGACCCTCTGAAAAGGGATCTGGAGACCAGACATTGGGGACAAAGAGCCTGTTGGCCTCGGGGCTGCGGAAATGCCACGGGCTGCACCCTGAAATCTCGCACCGGGACGGCAGTTTCTGAGCTGCCCGCAGTGCCAGAACACCGCGGATAAAAACAAGGACGGGGGGAAACCCCTATGTTTTTCCTCGGGCAATAAACGCAAACAGCAGTAAAAGAATAAAAAAAGGAGGTGATGCCGCACAGGGAGCACTGGGGCGGCAGCCCGCGGGGCAAGACAGCGCGGAGGGGAGCCCGGGGCTGGCCGGGGAGGGGCGGCGGCGCGGCGGGGCCCTGCGGGTGGTGATGCCGCCGGGAGAGCCGTGGGGCGGAGCGGGACCCAGCGGCGGGACCCAGCGGCGGGACCCAGCGGCGGGACCCAGCGGCGGGACCCAGCGGCGGGACCCAGCGGCGGGACCCAGCGGCGGGACCCAGCGGCGGATCCACCTGCGGGCGGTGCCGCCCCGCTCCGCCCCGCCCCGCCCCGCCCCGCTCGGAGCGCGCCGCCGAGGGCCGGCGCCCGGCGGGAGGGAGGGGAGGCGCTGCCGAGCCCCGCGGAGGCGGCGGGAGAGATGGGACCGGCACCGGCCCCGCCACCTGCCTGAGCCGCTCCCGGAGCCGCCGCCGCCGCTGCGGGGAGCCGGTAGGTAGCTCCCGGGTCCCGCCGGCCGGGAGAGCGCCGCGGGCTGCGGGTCGCCCAGGGGGGACAAAGGGTCGGCGGGAGGTTGGCGAGCGCCGGGCTGCCCCGGGCCGGTGCTTCACCTGCCGAGGGTGCCCTGCCGTGCGGTGCACGGGCGGCGGGAGCCGCTGTCCTGGCCGGGGGCGAGCGCTCCCTCCGCGCAGGGCTTAATGTTTAACCCGCTCGATCCTCCGGAGCGCCCCGAGCGCCGCCTCCCCGGCCGCGCCGGCCACAAAAGGGCGAACGCGGCTGCTCGCCGCCGTCCCGCTGCCGGTCTGCCGCTGCGGCGGCCGGCGCCGCTGCCGGTGACCAGCTCTGGAAGGGCGGCGGGTGAGGGAACAGCTGAGATAAAATTCGCCTTTGCTGCTTTTTGCGCTTGGGAGGCGTCTGAAGGTAGCGCTCCGCTGCGGTCCCGTACTTGGATTCATCACTGTGTCTGAGAACATCATTATTTTTGGGGTGGTTTTTAAATACGTGACGCGAGCTCTTCAGTGAAGCGGCTGCTGGAGCCTGGGGCGATTGTTTTTTGCTTCCTGCCCCGGGCGAGGTGTGAGGGGTTGGTAAGGTCCCACCGGCACCCAGCCTGTGCAGCTGCCCCGTCACTCAGGTGGTTTGGAAACCCTGGGGATGCAGGTCCTTCCTACAGCTTACCCCGTTATTCAAACTGCATTATTGTAATGCAGTTTGCTCTTGTACCCTGATACCGAAGCTGCTTGACATGCAGGGAAAGAGAAAGAAGAAAAAAAGGAGGGTGAAAGGAGGCAGTCCTAGGAATTGGACAAAATGGAAACACATACTGTGCTCCCTTTTCTCTGTGTGTGCATGTCACTGACACACGTGCCAAAATAGCCTCTGTGCCCGGTGTGTATGTTAATAGACACACCTTTGGCCTGCCAGTATCAAAGTTAGTTGCAGGTTTTCCAACAGCCCTCGGCTGAGCAGGTAAGGCAGTGTAACCCTCACACCACCCTTGGCATCTCTGGCAGGCTAATAGAGTTGTTAGATTTTAATGGCAGTAAGGCTTCTGTAGTTATTAAAGTGCAACTCCATTATTTTTGCTGTGTTTTAACAAGTTCTGTGACCACGAGAAGCAGCAGAGGTATTTTGGCACGGCACTGACAGTGATTTAGTTCTCCTTTATAATTTGGTTTGAGGCAGGTTTTTCTCTCTCGCTGCCTTGGTTTTCTCTCTTCAGTTTTTGTGCTATGTTAATCTTTCTGGCTTCCAGCGCTGTGGAAAAACTTTCTTCATTTCAAAATGTAATGGAGACTGTTTGGTTCATGGACTGTCTTGCTAGATGATCCAAGATTTATTGTTATTTAGCCATCAGTTACAAGAACCACCCCTGAAGTAGTGAACTCTTGCCGAAAAGTTACTTGGTTATTAGAAAATCATTCGTGTCTGTCCTGAACAAGGCAGTTTTCTTTCAGCAGCATCTATCTTGGGGCATGAATGCCCATAGCAAGCAGGAAAATGTCTGTAAAGTATTTTAGCGGCGTGGGGAGCCCCGGGGTAGCTGTCACTGTTTCCATTCTCTAAACGATTTTAATGCCATTAGTGAGTGTGATTATGTACAAACCGCTTCTAGGGGGTTCCTAGGCTGTATGTCAGAGCTGGGCTTTGTGCTGAGTCAAAGGGTGGATTGAGTTTATGACACAGTTTAAATAGAAACAGAAGAGCAGAGCTACAGTAGAGCAGCACGTCATAATTCATTCAGTATTACTCTGATAGCCGTGCAGGGAAGTGCTCATTCCTACCAGTTTGCTCGATTTGAGAACACCTCTCAGGGTCACCCAGGAGTAAGTAGCTGAGGACAGAGAGTTTTAACCCTGGGGTTTTTTTCAGCTTTTTTGTTTTGTTTCAAATGAAAAGGAAAAGAGAAAGTAAAAGGAAAGAAGACCCTTACTGGAAAGTCTCTGTTTAAATGTAGACTGCCTTTTCAATTCCTTCATTTTCGAGAGGAAGGATCTACACAGAAAGAGGTACTATGCACTAATTTGCATCCTGTTATAACTAAGACATATTTATTCTATTTATTGCTGCCCAGATCTGATTTAGTACCAGCTATGTCTCCAGATGGGATATAACTATGAAGACTTTGGTTAATGCCTAGGTTTGTGAGCACTGTTTAGCTTCTACAGTCAGATATAAACTCACCACTGTATTTATTGTTAGTTTTTAAATAACATTTTAAATAATAGAAAAGTTCTGTAACTGATGAAAAAGCTTTTTTAACCCCTAGAGCTGCAATGTGATCACAGCACAGAAGCAGCAGGGGAGGGGGGTGGGAAAGCTTGCTCACAGATGTAAAGTGGAGTAAGTACCGATTTACACAGCACAGCACAGGCACAAATACCATCTTGTGAAGCCTTTTTTTCTGGGACCAGCTCGAGTCCCATCTCCTATCTTGTTCTCTTCATAGGGCGGCTGCCCTCTGCTGTCTAAAGCTGCCTTTCCAGTGCTGGCGGTGCTGTGGCGGTGATGGTGAGGAGATAAGGGAGAGCAGGTTGCAGGGCGAGGCAGGCTCTCTTCTCAGCCCAGATGATAATCTCGGAGGAAGCAGAGGAGCTTTTGGGCACACAATCCCTTCATCGGGTCGCTGTGTTTACAGGCACGAGCGAATCTGGCTGCTAGTGCAAATAACAACTGACAAGATATTTGTAATTTTCCCTTGCCAGCTAAATAAATAAATAAACCAGCCAAAGGCCAGCAGAGGCTCAGTTAGCATGAATGGCTTTTAGCTCCAAGAAGTGGCATGAGTGGTGCAATTTAGAGACATTCCATCTGTCAAGAAAGCTGAGGACAGTGAGGGCAAACTGCATCGAAATATGTGCTCTTAATGATGGGATCGGCTACCTGATGCACAGGCTAACTGTGATTTTTTCTTCTCTCAGCTTCTAACTGTGAAATCAGTAAACACTGCTGCACACTGACACAAGTAGGACAGTTAACAGCTGACTGATGCCAGTGTGTATTGTCTTTGTGGGGATGCAGTGTTATCATTTGTCTGTGATACCTTCTCTTTTTCTGTCTTCCTAATCACTGTTCTACAACAATGTATTTGATAAAACAGCAGGTGTTCCCTGGGCCATCCTTATACTAATGTGAAACTCTCTTATGTCATAGCTTGCAAAATGCAGCCACGTCCAATATTAAAACTTGATGTGGAAGGAGTTGGAGGAGCTGGTGATTTTCCTTGAATATGAAGTATTTTTTGATTTTGGCACATGTAAAATGACGCAATTCTGATTAATGTTTAAAATGGCATGTATTTGCCAGCATGAGTCATCTGTTAAGTATAAAGCATCACATTTGATAGAGCCTAACCTAGAAAAAAAGCATGTTCCTTTAAAGACGTCCTGTTTGTTAATGAAAAAAATACCAACAGAATGTGTGGTCACTTCTGGAAGAGTCAGTACCTGCCTTTGTGTGTATCAGTAGCATCAGTTCTGTTCATCTGTGTCTGTTTTTTGGACTTAAAGTCTTTTGATACCCTGCATGAGTCAATAGATATTTTAAACGTTTTGTGCTTTAATGATAGCCTCCATTCCCTAAGAGAATGGTACCAAAAATCTAAGGATCTAGACCGAATATTTGAGTTGAACACCACCAGACTTCAGCAGCCTGTGGCTTTCATAGTCTTTTTTGGTGCAATTTAGGGATGGAGTATTCCTACAAAATGCATTGGAGAGAAGGATTTTTCTTTTTTATTCTTAGATAGCTGTGGTCATTTCCTGTGTGATTTGCTTTGGTTTACTTGTTTGAGGCATTTCAGGAATGATCCTGCAGTTGTGATCAGTGTAACCTCAGCAGGGTTTTAAATATGTGTAAGCTCAACATAATTGTGAACTTTTGTTTGAATAATCTTTGTGTGAGGGAGATCCTGCCTGCCTTCTTGCCCAGGGCACAGTGCCTCCTGCAGCGATTCAGCTGTATGGCTAATTTTCAGATAAACTGAAGTTACACATTTTTTTGACACAGTACTAGTGCACGCTGTTCTCTGCAGTCTCAGGCACTCTGCCTGCGGTTCATAAACACATTTACAGCCGCATTTGCCTCCCTGTGCTCAGAGGGGGTTGGTTTGCATTTCTAATTAATTGAGTTTATAAAGCAATAAGCCAGTGTGTTAACTGAAAATTCCCTCAAGAATTGTAATCTTCCTTCATTAGCTGCCTGTGTGTAATCATATCACCCTTTCTCATGTAAGCCTCGGGGAGAGCCAGTGCCACGTGGAGCAGAACCTTTGTCTGGAGTGAGTTGCAGGGGGAAGTGAGTCTCCCCTGTGGTTATGTTCTGCAACCCCAGCCCCTGTCAGGTCACTCCTTTTGTCCCCCCACCCCATCCCTGCCATCAGCCTGATGTCTCTGGCTGAGACAGCAAATGGTGTGAAGAGATTTAAGGACGTCTTTCAGCAGAGTCAAAGAGTAGGGAGGAGCTTTCAGAAAATGTTCTAATCTAGCTGAAGACAGACACATCTACTCTTTGCAGGAGGTCTGGTTTCTGAATGAAGGGATTTAAACAGAATCTGAATTTTCTCTAAACCATGTGAAGACTGTACCTTCCCTCTGATGTCAGCTGGGAGTTGGTGGCTCAGTGCACCTGAGGGTTAAATGCCCCATATTTCAGTGTTAACCTGGGACAGTTGTTCCAAGACACAGGCTAAGGCATTAGTTTGACACTTAGAAATCTGAGCTACTTAATGTAAGTTAACTCCATTCAAATCGCTTGACCCTCATTACATTTATACTTGGTTAGCAAGCCATTACTTAGGAAGGTAGGATAATCTTGCAACATGTTTGGGTGAGTAACTGTACTTGCTTTTGCTTTCCACAGACCAGCATTCAGAATGGCAGCCTTGTCCACTTTAATCCTCCTTTTGTGTGCTGCTAAAGATGTGATGCCTTCCAGTCCTCACTGGAAGCCAACTTGGCCGTCTTACAGAGTTCCTGTTATCCTGCCGCAGTCTACCCTGAACTTGGACAAGCCGCAGTTTGATGCTGAAGCCAGACTGGAGGTGGTATCTCCGTGTGGCCCAGCATGCCACAAAAGCTCTCCACTGCCAACTTATGAAGAAGTGAAGAACTACCTGTCCTATGAAACCTTGTACGCTAACGGCAGCCTCACTGAAACTGAAGTGGGCATATATATTCTGAGCAACAGCGGTGATGGCTCTCGAGGCAGATCTCGAACTAAGAGGCAGATCTATGGCTATGACAGCAGGTTTAGCATTTTTGGGAAAGACTTCCTGTTGAATTACCCATTCTCCACATCGGTGAAGCTCTCCACAGGTTGCACAGGGACGTTGGTGGCTGAGAAGCACGTTCTTACTGCCGCTCATTGTATCCATGATGGAAAGAGTTATGTCAAAGGAGCTCAGAAACTGCGGGTGGGGTTCCTAAAGCCCAAACACAAAGATGGCAGCAAAGGGTCCAATATCACCAACTCGGCAATGCCTGAGAAAATGAAATTCCAGTGGATCCGAGTGAAACGGACGCATGTCCCCAAAGGATGGATCAAAGGCAATGCCAATGACATTGGCATGGATTATGACTATGCCCTGCTGGAGCTGAAGAAGCCACATAAAAGAAAGTTTATGAAGATAGGTGTGAGCCCACCAGCAAGACACTTGCCTGGAGGGAGGATTCACTTCTCCGGCTACGACAACGATCGTCCGGGAAACCTGGTTTACCGTTTCTGTGACGTCAAAGATGAAACCTACGACCTGCTGTACCAGCAGTGCGATGCCCAGCCGGGTGCCAGTGGATCTGGGGTGTATGTGAGGATGTGGAAGAGGCAGAATCAAAAATGGGAGCGTAAAATTATTGGTATATTTTCAGGCCATCAGTGGGTGGACATGAATGGCACCCCACAGGATTTCAATGTAGCTGTTCGCATTACACCCCTCAAATACGCTCAGATCTGTTACTGGATCAAAGGCAACTACCTTGACTGCAGGGAAGGATAAAGACAATGAAACTCCTTGAAAGCACTTAATGACTGGTTTTAGTTACTCATCTGAGGAAAGGCTAGACTTGTGCTGCAGATGCATGTGATCATGTAACATTGGGAGGTGATATGTAGCTTTTCAAGCCAGCTACCTTGTTCTTGGGACAGGGACTGTGTGGTGCTATCATTACAGCCTGAAACTGGGGAGAAAGGAACGTCTGCTGGGTGGGGAAGGAGCAGGTGGACTTGCTGAATTCGCAGCTGAGCAACTGAAGATTAATTAGGGGCGGATCAGTAAACAGTATGAAAACAGAACCGTCTCCAAAGAATCTTGTAAAAGGGACGCTGTTGACTATCTCATGCCTACAATGTTTGTTTTAATAAATCCTAGGATTAGTAGAAATGCTTTGATCTGAACTTTTAAAAGAAAATATTTCTATGCTGTTGGGGGCTGAAGAGGGGCATTTAATGGTGTTTGCAACCCAAACATTACAGCTTTGTGTTCCTGCATGAGAAAAGGGAGTGTGAAAAGGGCAAAGCATGCGCCGTGGGAGATGAATGCCACACAAATAGCGTGAAGGGTAAATAACCACATAACACTTCTAACTTCCTTTCAGCCTGAGTGATTTGAGACTTTAGTAGTAATGTAGTTAAGAAAAATGCTTTTTGAGCAAACAGACCTTGATGTTGCAAGGCTTTGACTGTGAAGATGATGTTGGTCATATGATCAGTGCCATTACATCCTGCTTTGGGAAACACAAATTGCACATGGGATTAAATCTTTATAGGAGCTGGGACCTATGAAGGAGCAGAATCCCTATGAATATACTAGAAAGCATGTGGGGAAAGAGGCTTTTCTGTTTATGATCTACTTAGGTCTTTTAAGGAAAATCTCATGTCAGCAACTCAGATTTTCAGAGGGGAAGCCTTTCAGTGGTCTTGCTATCTGTCTGAATTGCTGCCTGCAAAGCAGGTAAAGGAGAGAGCAGGACAAAGGTTCTACCAAGTTTCCCCCTCTATTTGTTGCAGTTCCTTGCTGTTCTACCTAATAAGACACCCTGTAGAGGGACCCTAGACTTAAAAGGGTCTCTCAGCCATATCCCTTTGACAGTGTAATTGGGGCATCTTGACTAATGTTTGTTGTGTTTTTGGAATAGGAATCCTCCTCCCCATTTGTAACTTTGAGTTACAAATAATTCTTGGCAAATGCACAGTTCAGTAATTCTGTAGCTGGGATAGAACCACATTATAGGATGCAGCCTGAGTTTGCTGTGAATTGATCCTCTGCTGTCTCTTACAGATAACAGTGACTTATATTTTAACTGTGGAAGAATTAGAGTTTAAAACAAGAACTGTCTTTTTTAGGTAAAAACAGTGCAGCCGAATACTGTAGTTCAGCAGACAGCATTGGGAAGTCAACATGGTCTTTACAAACAGCCTTTCTCAGATGGATTGTGCCACTGTATTTCAGTAGCATGGTTAATTACATGCTGCCATGCCAAGATTATTTTTTTAAGTAGGAGGATAGACACTGGCTCCAGTTCCAGTTTCTCTTCCATCCATCTCTCACTGTCTCCTGAAGCTTCCCAAGTTGCCCGTGGTGCTTGGTGTTGTGGGGCAAATGCAAAGCCCTGGTGAGAAATATCAAAGCTGGGAAGGAATGAGTCTAAGCAGAACTTTCCTATGCTATACAAATACAAGGAAAATGTTAATTCAGCTAAGCCTTTTTTACACTCTACTAATTACTACGGCATTTGTAAACATATGCCTGATGGTGCTTTATCTTTGTGGTGGCTTTGGCTCTAGTTCTGACAAACATTTTTGCTGGAGCTGCCTATGATTATTATTTTTATAGAAGCAGTGTACAAAAATGTGGACTCTCATGGGGGTTTTTGGTGCACTCAGATACAAGCAATTACTAATGCTTTGAAATATGAATAATCACCATATGTATCTGATGGTCTTTTTCTGATGTTTTATTTTAATTTCCTTTACTCTATGGCTGTTATCTGGAGCACTTTTGTTTGAATGTATCACAGTGAATAAAGAAAAGTTATGGAATTTCAATGCAGACGTTCTTGCATTTGTGCTATATTGGGTTGCACTTTCAATATTGTTTCAGCTACTTATTTGTAAAAACATTCAGATACAGATTTATTAAAATCCTTGTTGCTGTTTATTTTCCTTTAATTTTCTTCTGCTCCCACCTGTTGGAAGTTTTTTGTTTGGTTTAATTTTTTTTGTTTTTTTCAGTAGGCTTAATTACTTTGTGCATTTGGATGCTGATAGTCAATCTTAGTTTTTGTGTGACTCTTGCCGTTCCAAAGCCAGTCATGAGCTCTGATTAGCTAGAGCTGAAAATAACTTATTAGACTGAAAAGCCACATTGTTTTAATGACCTTTAGGGTAAATAAACTATGAAGAAATGTGAACCAGTCAGTGTAAGGTCATAATTGAGGTCGGTCCATCTTCTTTTTCTTTTAGTTGATGCAGTATGGAAAAAGTTCCTTTGAGGCCAACAGTGAGACACGCAGTTTTTAGAGAAACACTGGATGCGGAAAGTTTTTCATTTTGAAATTGCTGTCTGTACAACTTTCCTGACCTCTCAGTGTGCACACTGCGTCATGTGGGCTTGAGAACATCAGTCCTGATTTATTGGATGTATTTCCCATCCACTGGTCCTGTGTCCTCAACTGCTTTGTCAGAGTGTAGGCTAAGAACTTTTCATAAACTCACAGAACCATTTAGGATGGAAAAGATCTTTAAGATCATCAAGGTCAACTGTAAACCTAACAGTGCCAGGTCCACCACTAAGTGGTGTCCCTAAGTGCCACATTTACATGTCTTTTAAAAACCTCAAGGGATGGTGACTCCACTGCTTCCTTGGGCAGCCTGTTCCAGTGCTTCACAACAATTTTGGTGGAGAATTTTTTCCTAATTTCTATCTAAATGGCTGCTGCCACAACTTGAGGCCATTTCCTTTAGAGTAATGTGAGCAAGTGGGTTTTTTTGGTTTTTTGGGGTTTTTTTTCCCCTAAGAATGTATGCAGCAAGTGTAATCAGGAGTGGGAGAGTCTCTTCCCACTGTACACCCTGTGCAAACATTCCAGATTGTTTTGGAAAGAAAAGGAAATCTCAGATAAGGTGGTGCTGAAGTTCAGCACTGTTACACCTGCGCCCACCAGAGTTGGTGGTAATTTTGCCAGTGTAGTCATTTGCAGCAAGGTTGGGCATGCTAAGCAGGTTTGGAAATTGCATCCTGAGCATATTTGCTTTGATGCTGCAAAGAGGGTTCTTTTAAAACCAGAGCTATAAACTGTGAGAAAGATAGCCATGCAGCTGAAATAAGGCTCCTCAAGAAAACACAAGTAACTAAATTATATGCAGGCATGGCACTTGAAATGTCATTGTCCAGCTGATGTCTGCCAATGACCTGCAGAAATGAATGAAGTGCCTCATTATTCTTGTGTTTGAAGGCAAGAAAGTAGATGGGTATAGAGGGACTGTTTTGACTGTGATTGGAAAGGATTAAAATCTGCTCCTGCATCTGTAAGAGGCTGACATGTGAAAAACTTTGCTTCATTTGCTATAAATCTCTTGGAGAACAGGGCTGGAGATGGAAAGTGAGGTCTCAAGAAAACACAGACCCTGCCAATCTCTTCCCCAGCACACACTGAACTTAGCCTACTGAAGACTGCAGAATATCATCAAGTTTCCTTCTCAGAGGAGAAGTATTTTCCTTGCATCTGTAATTGTTTTGCAGCTGAATTCCCAGGCCTGCCTGTTTAGAGGGCAGCCCTCGCCTTAAAGTTGCACACTGAACCCCAAGCAAGTATAATACATGCTTGAAATTCTTTTCCGTGTTTCCACTTAATCTGCCATTTGTTAGCAGGTTTTGGTAGCGTGCCAACGCAATATGCACAGGCCTTGAGAAGAGAAGCTTTCAATGAGTGCATAAAGTATGTTGGGTGGGTAAAAACTTCGTTGCTTTTCTGGAGAAAAAAGGAAGCGAGGACAGAGAAGAGCAGCGGAGAGTGAAAGGGCACACAGAAGGAGGACTCCTAGCAGATCAGTTTCGTGGATGTGCATGTGTGCAGGATTTTTATAAATAATACCATTAGTTTCTATTCCTACTTCTATCAGGTGAAGAAAAACCCAGGAGCTGAAGTAAATGAAGTTTATTCAAATGAGCTCGCTAATGTGCCAGTTTTGAAGCCAGTGTGCAGCACAGATGAGAAGTTTAGGCTGTGACTTTTCTAATAGATACACAAGAGAAGAGTGACAGTGCCCATAAGCATTAGGAACCTGATCTCCTCCTCCCAGAAGATGTTTTTTTCCTGTCTTACATGGTGACTATTAGGTTGCACGTGCTTTGTACCTGCTGGCAAAGGTAGTGTAGGGTTTTATAGGTAAATGATTATACTAGGGAAGAGAAACACCTTAACATGCTCCAGACACTGTTATCAATACTGATTATTCCCAGGATAAAATTATCAGTGGTGTTTTGGGTGTGGATTGATTTTTAACTAAATGGGCATCAGTTGAGTCATGAAGCAGGATTATACTGTTTTTTTAATCTAAAGATCTCAAACTAATTAAGTGCTTGTGGCTCAAGGGTGGATGGTGAATGCTCATCTGCAAACTTTTTATGGACAATGTTTATTTCTTTTTAAAACCAATTCCATTAAAAAAAAATTGTGCATAAGCAGAGATCTACAAGAAGTTAAGCACTTCTATTAGTTCACCAGGCAAATTATCATGATATAAAATACTCCATTTAAATAGCACATGTAATATGTAATAACTGAGACATTTGTTAATGACAGTTGCTTGTTTGCACTCCTTTCAGTTTTGGAAATCACCATTTATACTGATTTGGTGAGCAGAGAGTATTTTTCTAGCAAGCCCGACCAACTCCAATACAAAAAACATGTACAAGAAACACTGACTTGTGATAAGAGTATGAAGATTGTTAGTTTGTATTGGAGTGACAGCAGTAATAAGGTATAATAATTCTTTTCAGCTTATCCTAAACAACTTCTTATAACAGGTTCATGCCACATAATCATAGATTTGGAGGTTGCATACATGAAGAAGTTAATTTAATTATTATTTAGGTCCTGGCTGACATAAAGTTGAACATGAGCCAGCAGTGCCCTGGCAGCTAGGAGGACCAAATGTGTCCTGGGAGCATCAGGCACTGGGCAAATGTGTCCTGGGAGCATCAGCATTGCCAGCAGGCAAGGGAGAGGATCGTCCTGCTCTGCTCTGGGTCAGCCTCACCTCCAGTGCTGGGGGCAGCTTTGGGTGCCACAATAGAATAAACACATTTAACTATTGGAGAGTGTCCAAAGGAGGGCAACAAGGATGTTGAAGGCCCTTAAGGGGAAGCCATATGAGGAGTGGCTGAGGTCACTTGGTCTGTCCAGCCAGGAGGAGACTGAGGGGAGAGCTCATTGCTGTTACAGCTTCCTTCTAAGGGTGAAGAGGAGGGGCAGGCACTGATCTCTTCTCTGTCATGACCAGTGACAGTACCAGAGGGAATGGCCTGAAGTTGTATCAGGAGAGGTTTAGATTGTATATCAGGAAAAGGTTCTGCACCCTGAGGGTGGTTGGGCACTGGAACAGCTCCCCAGGGCAGTGGTCACAGCACCAAGCCTGACAGAGTTCAAGAAGCATTTGGACAATGCTTTCAGGTACATGGTGTGACTCTTGGGGATGTGCTGTGCATGGCCAGGAGTTAGACTTGATGATCCTGATGGATCCCTTCCAAATCAGCATATTCTATGATTCTGTGAATTTTTTGCATCCCTTTACCTTTGAAGCCAGATGTATTTACTGCTATGGACAGGTCAGAAGAGTAGAAAAACATTCACATTTGCAAAATTTTGATAAAGGCTTGTCTAACATAAAGTCCAGCTTCTTAGTTGAAGTTGAGGAAAGGCAAAGTGAATTGGAATTGTTCAGCCTGGAAAAGAGAAGGCTTTGGTGTGATCTTTTTGTGGCCTTCCAGTATCTGAAGGGAGCCTACAGGAAAGGTGGAGAAAGAATACAAGACCATGTAGTTATAGGTTTATATGGGGTAGTTTAAATAGGTAGCTAGAAAATTGTTTCTTTTAGCTGTTTTCCCAGATTTTCAATCCTTTTTCTGTTCCTGCCCATCCTTGGAAAATAAATTGCCCATGATGGAAAAGAGAGCAGGTCCTTAAAAACTAGGGGATCAGGTGCACTTAAGAAAGCCTATTCAGCTGGCATGTTTGTGCTTTCCTGCTGCAAAGAGGGAGCCCACCCAACAGCTTGGCTTTTCTGACTTTTCTGGGGCAGGCAGGTCTCACTTGCTTTGGTCTTGGCCAAAAATTTACACCTGGGTCATAGAACCCTTTCTAATAAAAACTCTTTTGAAATCAGGATGTTTCAAGGAAGCCTTTCAATGAATGGAAATTCATAGAAACCAAACCTATTTTTCTGATGAAGTTCCAGTCACACCCCACTTCAGGTAATTCTTCCTGCTGTGTTCTGGTCCCCATGGGAATGAGGATGACATCCCTGCTTGGAAGACGACATTATGTCTTATCAACAGCATTTAGCAAAATTCTCCTGTCCAAAAGTCATGTTTCCCCTGAATTAATTGCAGTTTTGCTGTCTCTGAATGGAGCATACAGGGTCTGGTTTCATTGTTGGTGGGGCAAGGAGGACCAGAGAAGAGCACCACTGCAGAGAAGGGTCAGAGAAGGCCATGGGACTGAAGCCCACAGAAACAGGTGGAGCCACAGGGGTTTTCTGGCCTCTGCCATCCCACAAAAGCTTCAGTCAGCAAAGAAGCGTGGGGTGGAAGAAAATGTCACACTGGGCTTCATCCTGCACCCACCAAATCTGCTATTGTGTTGGGTGGGAGCAGGATTTGTGTGCAAAGGGATCTGCCACTTGGCTTAAATGTCACCAGTCGTGTGGGAGCACTTCTCTCCAGGCAGCCCTTCTGAGGGATCATTGTGGGCAATGAAAGGGCAGGAAAGACTTTTCCAGAGAGTGTGGGTGGCAGAAAAGCAACCCTTCATGCTGGGAACACATCAGATGTGTGAAAAACTCTGAAATGTTTTTTCCCTGAAGTAAATAGCCAGACTGAGTGAGCTGTGCAGGTGGAAGGAGGACAACTCTGCTCAGCAGGACTCTTCCCCATACCCAGAGGTGGCTCTGGCAACAGCTGAGCAGGAGAGGGATTGCCACACTCTCACCTTTATGGATGAACTACTCAATAGCTGCCACCTGTCTCCTATTTAACAGGGAGAATAACAAAAATCAAGAGAATAACCTGAGAGAAGCTGAGATGTGTTAGGTCCACTGTACCAATTAAATAACTTTGCAAACAGGTACTCAGAAATACTCTTATTTTTTCTAAGTACCTGTGGCCACTGCTGTTGTTGCCAATGCTAAGAACCTTAACTGCATGGGCTGGACTCAAGCTTTTGGGTACTGTGGAGACATCTGCTTTAGAAATTCCCACTTCCCAGGCTTCACCATAAAAACAGACTTTCTGTCTCCTTGTTTTCACCAGACCTCATTCAGGAAACACAATCCCCTTTTAAGTACATGATCTTAAGCTTTGTCTAATGAAATGTCTTCAGGGTATTTCTCAGTAATCAGCTCCCTGAGTTCTTCCTGTGAGACATTCTGCTGCTCTTCCCAGCTTTGTGTCATCAGCAAATTTCATTAATGTGCTCCTGCTTCTTGTGCAAGTGTTGCGGGTGAATATACTTAGTTCAGACTGGCCGAGAGTGATGCTTGAGAAGCTGTGCATGTAGCCCCTCTCTACCCTGTCAGCACCTTTTGTCTCTGCTTCAGCCAGAAACTTTTGTTAATAATTCCCTAAATGGCACCATTTTAATTGCTTTGCTGAAATCCAGTTAGATGAGGTCCACCAAAACCAATTATTATAAATTAAATTATTGTTTGAACAATGCTAAGAATCTGAAATAAATTATGTGCAATATAGATGGCCTATTTCATCATGCTTGCTTTAATCTTTAATGTTCACAAGAAAGAAATCACAGCAACTAAGATTACAGTTTTGGAACATAGATTCAGTGTAATGCTATCAAAATAACTGGAGGTCATATGGGACAAAATTTCAAAATTATCTAGGTTTCAAGCCTAGGAAAAAGTTGTAAATATTCCTTTTTCTTAAACTCTAATCCAGAACATAGACACTGTAATGGTTCTCTTTCTTCATAGAGCTGATTGTTTTAAAAACCACACATAAAGCCTAAGGACACAAAAGGGATTTTTTTATTCCATTGATGCCTTATTTGCATTGTTACTAATCTGAGCAGACACAAGATCTTTAGCATCATTCTGATGATAAAACAGCTCATTCTTTTGATGTCAGATAAAACACAATTTCATATGATCATGAAGCCAAGAATCATAAAATCTGCTGTCATGATATCTTCCCCTACAGTTGAAAGGGCTGTGAGACATCTGGAAATGGAAGAACCTTTTCCTCTGCTTCCATAAAATAGTAGTGTTGCCTTCTTTTTCCTCTCAGTTTTGACTCCTGCAATCTGGAAAGATTACAAAAACAGCCTGTGAAGTCAGTTTATGGAAGGCTTTAGTAGAAATCCTCAGTTTGAGGTATGCAATATTTTGTTTATTTGAGTGGAAGAGCTGAATCAGGAATCAAAGCAAGGATTATCATCACCACTGTGTTACACAATCTTTTACTGTTTCAGAAGTATTGCTGATGAGAGGCTCACAGTTCCCTGCATCCCCACCTTGCCTCTGCCACAGCCTCAGAGGGTTCTCCAGCACACAGAGATGACCTGGCATGAGCCAGAGGCTGCCAGGATCCTTGTTAACCCCACAGCAGGGCAGTGGGAGCAGCCTGGGTCATCCTGGCTTCTTGGCACTGAGCTGGGATTTGTTTTTTCCATACCATCCCAGTGCAACAGCCAGAATCATGTACCCATCTGAAAAAATCCTGTTTGATCACTCTTGGGTTTGACTAAGGTACTTCGAGGGCAGACATTTGGTATCACTGCTCCCAAATTTCCATAATAATGCTTTCTCTTGTGATACAGTAAGAATTGCAGTTTAGGATTTATGTGCAGGGAGGCTTCTTGTTACACTGATACCAAGCATTGGCACCTTCACTTAGTCACTTGCTTTCAAGTGCATTATTTTTTCCAGGAATCCTGTTGCTGAGGCACAAACCACAGGAAACCATATGCCCAGCAGCACATGCTTCTGTGACAGCTCTGTAATTTGAAGGCAAAATGGGAACAGGCTGCAGGATTTAATGAACTGTTTCACACAATCCCTCTGAATTCACACATGTGATGGTTTCAGGTCTCACAATCTTTCACAGGAGACCAAGTACTATAGTTTTTGAGAAACATGGAAAATCACAGTTCGCAAATTCTGAGTTCTGCACATATTTTTGCTGCTTTGTGTATGATATGTGCCTGCCAAATATTCTCACCAAGGTATATTATTCTCACCATGCTATATTACAAGGCATGTCAAAGAGAAAGCATGGCTTGCTTTGATCTTGGGGGTTTTTGCAGGACTTGCCACTGCTCTTCATACACTATATGCAGTTTGTTTGGCTTTCAGTAAAAATGACAGGCAGAATTAATAGCAAGTCTAATATCTCATTGGGGGATGCATTCCAAAAATTTCTATCTACACAGTGAGTTTTTGAAAGCCTATATGGGATCCTTGTCAATAAAATTCTTCTGCTTCACTCAAAGAGGGACTTTTCATTAGTCTGGGAAAATGTTTTCCTCATTACAATGCCTTACTTTTATGAATCCAGAAGGATATTGAAGGTAACTGATAATTACTGAAGAATAAGCCTTTCACACTACTACAGGCCAAGTTTGCCTTTTGTTTCTTGAAAAAATCTTAAAAGAATATTCTTTGTGGCAAAGGATGAACTAAGTTATAATGCCCTGGAACACACTGGAGACAGCACATGGGAGAGTTTAATTAGGATTTATCGATATATGTGAACTTTGACTTAAAGCTGCATGGGCCAAGAAAATGCTCAAATTTCAGAACTTTGGAAGAGTTCAGAGATTGCAAACTTGGACTGTTCTACAGAGATCCATCTGGTACCCACAGTGTCAGCAGTACATGTGGAGCATGGTTTTATGCATACACAGACACTCCACCACTTGAGCAGAAGCTACATCACTAGATGGTTGGGCATTTTGAGGAGGGGCCAGCTGTGTGACCAGGAACAGGAGTTATCTTTGTCCCTATACTTCTCAGACACTTCCTGACAACAAAGGAATGGTAAAACTTAGGACTCTCAGATTCCAATCTCTACCCTAATGAACAGAAATTCCTCTGCATATTTTCTGCCAAGTTTTATCTTGTCTGCTGCACTCCTCATTCTTCCTCATCACTACCATCTGGTGCTGGAGAAATTCCACTTTGTGTTGTCTAAACTGGTTATCAGAGAGTTAATGAGTACCTGGATAATACAGAAGGGAGACATGCTCCATCGTTTCCACACATCCTGTTAGTCAGTGGGATTTCCCCCTCTCCTTGGCTTTATTTGTGATGCAGTAAAAATAGATCAGCAGAGTTCCATGCAATATTGTGAACAGTTTACTTTTAATCAAGCTATGTGGTCTTTTTACAAAATGAGTGACAAAGCTGCTATTAAATACCTTTGAAGTCCTTCATAGCCTCCAACCTCAAATGTTTCTGCAAAACAGATCCATTAAAGCTTTAGCTAAAAGATAAAGAAGGTGAGTAATAGGAGCTTGGAAACAAAGCTGGCTCTGTTTCCTCTGGAGTGCTGAACAGCTCTTAAAATACCAGTGGGCATGAGCAAGCCCAGCCTAGGAAGGGAAGGAAGATAAGAGCATGTTTGGATGCCATCCTTTCTCAAGTTGGGAGAGCAACATTCTCACAAACAGAATCATAGTTTTGTGTCAAACACAGTGTCAAGCCTAAGACTGTCTTTATGTCAAAAATGAAATTATCCACCAGCTGCTGGGTAGTCTGAACACCAGCAAGTTGAAAATGACCTTGATCTCTTAAACCGCATGGGCTTTATGTCTTCTGGGATCTGACTTCTGGAGCATGTCTATCCACAAGGTGATAGGTGAGGTTCAGTCCTTTCTCTTGACTGGTGACTGTCCAAACTAACCAAGAGTTTTCCATAGTAAGGTCAAAGTCAAGAGGAGTGTATGAAAGTGCTAGACGAGGAGGCAGGTAAGAGCTGGCCTCTGCCTGGAGACAGCCTGTCTACCATGGGGAGGAGCTCTTCTGTAAATCAGTAAAAGTCCATCCAGCCAGAAAAAAAGCAAGCATTAGAGATTAAAATCATGAGCTCATGGTTCACAGGTTTGCTGTGAATGTGCCACTCCAGAACCCTTCTCCACCCTGGCACTATTTCAGTGGGAAATACTCCTCCCCTGCCCATGTGAAACATAAACCAATATTAATGCTGGAAGCTTCTTGGAGAAGAAAGTGAATGCAAAGCCTTCATTGTCTTAGGCTCACTCATTGGGCTTCTCAGTCCAGGTCTCATCTCCTATCATAGCCAGGTACCTGTTTACTGACTTTTCCTCCTCTTTTTAAGCTCATCCCTTCACCTGGGCTGGTTTCCATCACAAGTGACCTGAGCTGGCTCCCTATTACTCTACAAAGATAGAAGAGGAGGATATCCTGGCCACACATTCCCTTCTTCAGTCTCTATGTCACCTCTGTTGACTAAAAATCTGCATCCTTCACTACTGTCCCAAACCAGATCCCCCAAGTCACAGTCTCACACAGAAATTTAGATCCTTCTCAACCTCTCTGTCACTTCTACTTCCTAATCCAAAATTTCCAGCTGCTCTGTAATCCTTTCCCTTTTCCTACTTCTATCTCAAACATTTCCATATTGAATTAAAATGCTTCTTTCTCAGTGCTCCTGGGAGCCTGGGTCACCCAGAGCAGCACAGATCCCAGCCCTTGGTTCCAGCACTCTTCATCACTGGGAAAGTCAGTGTTTGTCCCTGCTGTTTTCAACTGGGGCAGTCCCAGAGGTGTGGTGGATTGGATGCCTTTGCAGTCAGGTTAACAACAGGCCCTGGTGAGCATCACACCCTCGTGGGTGTAAACGGTTTGAGCACACAGGATAAAAATCAAAGGTTTGAGCAGCTTTCAAGGTGTGCAGTAGAGACACTCTTCAAAGACAGCACTTATTTGCACAGGAGAAGGCTCTGTAAACACAGTTTTTGGGGTTTTTTCCTGAACACTTAGAGGTTCCTCAGATTTGGGCAGACTTTTAGAAAACTTTTAAGAGAGATAAAACTGCTGCAAACACATTTCTATACCCAAAATGTTGCCATTTTAAGAATTTCTTTTTAACCTGTGCAACAATCTCTTTCATCCCCTCATTTCACTACAGAAATGAGTGAAGTTTCCAAGAATATGCCAACAAAAGGCTGATCAGGAACATCACCATCTCAGAGCTTGAGTTTGCCGAGATCTGAGGACCTTTAATAGGATCTTCTAAAAGAAAGTAGCAGGAAATCTCAATGACAGGCAGAGTCAGTGAGCTTTGAGAGTTTTAGTGGAGGGCTGAAAGGAATTAGGGAACAGAAGATATAAGGCAAGAGTTCAAGAGTTCTACAGCTGCTCAAAGTGTTTTGAAGGCAATGCCAGGAAGAGCTGCATATGGAGTTGGAGGAGCAGAGAAGAAGGAGTGTTAAGGCAGCAAAATGGATGTGAAAGATGGACTGGACATCTGCTCACTCTTTGTGGGAATTGTGGTTCAGTTCCAGGTAGAAGTCTATGGAAAACCCTCTTCTACTTCCCCTGTGAAGATGAATTTCTCCACTACAAGTGGGGAGAAAATTGGAATGGAGGAAAAGAGACATACATGAAGGGAAAAGTAAAATTTTTTTTTCCCAGGGGAATATGATATTTTAATTGAGTTTAAATAGAAATTTACTGAACAAAACTAATAACTGAATGATATCACTACAAATAGATACTATAGACTATTTTCACCCCATTATACAACTTCATCAACTTACAGTAAATGATGACAACGCAAGCAGCTGTAGAGCTTTCTGACAAGATTCAAATGTGAATGTAAATCTGAAGCAAAATAATCAGGAGAGATGTGATTTTAGACAGATTTGGTATGGTGCACATTTGAGAAAGAGTTAGCATTAAGTTTTAAATGATAGACAATTTTGTTCTGAGCAAGAATTCTAACACAGAGGAAACACAGAGGTTTGATCTTTGGGGTATATTTATGTTCTGTTTAACAGAAGAACTCAAACCATATTGGCCTATTTGGAGAATTTAGTTGTAACTGAAATAGAAGCTAAAAACAAACCATTTCTCATTTTATACCAGATCCAGAAGGAAGGTAAGGCCTGGAATTGAGACCTGGATTTACTTCCCCTGCCTGTATAACCATGAACAGATTTGGAAGACATTTCAATGTCAAACTCCAGTGAAATAAAGAGAATTAGTCTGGGCTTTGGTTTCTCTGGATGCAATTTGGGCTGAGTAAATGCAGATGTTCATGATGTGATAAACACTTCTTCACAGTCAATAGAGAGGAGAAGTAATTTTGTAGGTCACGATTTGTTTCCGTGAAGTTGATGTTTAAAATAGGTCAGATGAATCACTGAATAATATTGTTTCTGTCTTTTGTCTCTAAAAGGGGCTGAGGGCTCTTAGCTCAGTTACAGGAGCACGGAACCTTCCTGTTTTGGAAAGGTAGCTGACAGCTAAAACTGTTAAATTTGGAAGGTGCTTAGACGCCGGTCTAGCGACATCGAAGTACTATAGATAGATTTCAAAGGTCAGCCTGGAACACACTTTGTTTCCTCTTAAAATTCAAAGGGATTTGAGTCAGATGTGATCTCCACAACACATTGTTAGGACTTCTGCCTATTTCTGAGAATTGTTTTGATTTTCTGGGGTTGAGGGAAAGCCATTGACGTGAGGGAGGATTGGGAGGTCCTCAAAGGAAAGTGCATGCCCTAGTCACCGAGCAGAGCTGTGATGGGCCCCTGCACAGTCTCCTTGAAGGCACTCACATGGCTGTTCTGTCCTTCTTCCAGTGGTTTGGGGAATTCTGTAAGTTCATAGAATTTCTATATAGGGTGAACTGCACAATGTGCCAGCAGGCCTGACAGTGCCTTTGGCTTTTACAGTTGCTGGATTTTTTGGGTGATTTTTTTTCGACACAAGACTTACACGAATTATTATAAGTTTCTCCTGCTATCATGTCCTTAGCAGCACTCTAATATCAGAGACAGTAATGGCAAAAAAGATTTATTTCACCATCTAATTCATCCCTCTGCTATTGCACAATTATTCCCCAGGGAGCACTTCAGGCTCTCATCCAAGAAGTTTTTATGTTTAGCTTCAATCTCAAAAGCAGCTCTGTGAGCATGATAGTGCAAGGCTCATTGTCAGCCTTTCAGCCATTTCAAAAATTAATTTGCCAAAAGTACAAATAAAAGGTTATTTTATTTCCCCTTCCAGGCAGTCAGACCCATAAACCGTTTGAAACATCAAAGCGAAACTGCATTTCTTCTGGCTCTAACTTCATTAGCCAGAAAGCATCTGCAACTGGAAATGAATCTGCAGCTGTGTTGATGGTTTGCAATCCAGAATTAAAAATCACTTCACTTTCTCATAGCTCTGTTAGTACTTTGTAGCAGGCATGAAGGGTAGGAAAAAAATATTGTAATTAATATGGGTAATAATTTTAGAAGAGTGATCTTTATTGAGTAGTGTTTGTATGTATCAGTATTTCAAGGAACTCCATTTTTAAAAGGCTGATTTGCTCCAACAGTCACTTTAGGTAAGATATGAATGATAATTAATTCCTATCAAGTTTGATTAGATATACTGACTTCATTAGCTGTAAGAGGAAGTAGGGACAGGTGATTAACACAGCTTGGTAAGGCAGCAGACAGATTTCTTCTCTTGAGCTACCATGGGGTGTGAAACTACTTTTTCTTGTCTGTGCCTGTGTGACACTTCTCTGAGGAAATACCATTTACTGATTTCTGGTTTTTGCCTTATAAATGATACAGGCTTCTATGGGGCATAGGTAGGCCCCAAATCCTCATTTTGTTGAATACAGAGAAAATGGATGATACAGGGGCCCACCCTGTCCCTGGAGTATTAGACATTTCATGGGATAGTCCCCCACACTCAGTCACTGGACTAGTATGAGGATTAGTTCATACTTCTTGAATGTATCTTCAAAAGCTTCAGATGTGTAGTGACAAAGCTCACATGGCCAGAAATAGTAAAAACTACTGCAGATGCAATGTGTTTTTCAGACCCTTAAGACAGATTAACCTAGAGATAAATAAATGCCATGTGGAGGCTTTCCCATTGCTTTGATCAAAGAACAGGGTTTTTTATTGCTTAATTAAAACCCGCGGGTCTGTTATTCCCCTCATCCACCCATCATCACACACAGTTCAGCTGAAAAGGCACTGAGCCTGGAAGGCCAGATTTCCCACTTTCCCTCTTTCCATCACTTGCACCCAGAGCTTGCTGCTATGAAGTTGGCTTTGCTCAGAGGGTTTTAAGCTGGGAAAGTCCCTTGTTCAGCTCAAGTTTTGGAGCGTGGTCGGCATGATGAAGCAGGGCTGAGCATTTTTACCAAGGTTAGAAACATTAGCTTCTGTGGTGGGATTGCTCAGAGATGTTCACAATTCCATGGTCTGTTTGCTGTCAGGTGAATGATATAGGCAGTTTGGGAGGCCTGGCTGCATCCTTGGGATACCTGTGTAAAATTTGGGGTGTGGGGCTGCTCTCTCAAGGGTGGTGATTGAGCTGTGGGCTGCAGGCTCAGTGCTGCTCAGGTCCTGATGATGCACGAGATGGGAACCTGGGACTTGAAAAACAATTTTGCTTTAAAACAGTCTGTGCCTCTTGGAATGCAGTCTCTCCTTCTGGGCTGAGCATTTGCAAAATGTTACTTAATAGAGACATAATATAAAATCCCAGCTCCAGACGCATGTGGTTCTTGGTCCAAAAATAATCAAAATCTGAGGCTGGAACCACATGCCAGTTTTGCAACTGGCTCTGTGACAGCAGTTGAACTATAACCACAGAATCGATCTGCCCAGCTCTTTGGGAGGTTGAAATCCAGGCCAGATTTTGAAATCTGGGACCTCTCTTCAGTAATTTACAGAGTACACAAAGAAATTCCATAATGAGCCTGGTCTAGCTTCCCTAAAACCTTTGGGTTAACAAAGAAGCACTTCCACATGTTCAGATCTATTGGGTCCCTCTGCTCCCTTTACAGTGAAATCTTTGCACAAGCATGAAGTGAGACAACTCACTATTTTCCAAACTTTCTTTGCACGGATTTTAAGCTAATTCTCCCTCTTTCTAAGGAGGGGAAGGAGGGATGGGTCCAAAGCAGGGGGGTTTTGATGGGCAAAGAGGCAGCTGTATGCATCGACTGCAGTGACACAGTGGAGTGAGTGGCATTTCTTTGTTGATCTCATTGATGAGCTGTTTCATTCTGGGTTTGTTTTTGCAGCAGTGGATCTCTCCCCTCGCCTGGGACTTCTGGGACCTTTGTCCTGCAAATATTTCAGAACCATAAAAAGTTTGAAAAACAAGAGTGACTGCAGGATATTAAATGCTTGCTGCTTTTAAATAAGCAGATGGTACTTTTACCAAATGTTATCACTTTGGCCGTATTTTTCTTGTGCTGTCATTTTTTGATGGCTTGTTTTTACTGTAGAAAAGGTCTGTGAAGCAGCTGCCAGCAAAGCGATGGTAACTGGATAGTGTCTGTACATTTGAAAACTTGTTAAATGATATGTGAGGGAAGTCTATTAAAGCATGTTTGTCTGGAGTTCAAAGTTATTTCACGCAGGGAATTGTTCTGTTCCAGCCTACATCTGCCTTTTTTATTAAAACACAAAGTGAAATTACTGTTAAAAGGAACACTTGAAATGTTATTGGAACAAATATCACGAGCTCTCACGAGTGATGTGGTGGCTGTGCAGTGAGGCACAGACCTGCCTGCACTGTGCATCTCAGCTCATGGAGAACACGTTCCTTTGAAGCTGCATCTCAGCGCATCAGCTCACGAAGTGAAGCAGTGATGAGCATTTATATCTGTGTGGGATAAAAGTGATGAGAAGGACCAGCTTTTAGAGGTCAAAAAGGCTCCATGTGGAAACACAAAGGATGCCATGTGGAATGTTTCATTTCAGATATTCTTAGCAACTACCAGTTTTCAGCACCACGTGTTTTGTCGCCTGGAGGCAAGAGCTGGGAAGTCCTTCTGCAGCTCCTTTGAGAGGTCATAAATCTTCCTAATGGGAAGAATAACTACTAAGAGTTTCCCACCCATCTTCTGATTGGCACTAGCCCTTTCTCAAATTTTTTAAGCCTTATCAAGTATTCATAATGCTTTGCTATTTGGACACATTTTGAGGTGATAATCTACCTGCACATCATACCTAATGAGTATCAGTCTGAGTTGTAAATGTATTTTGTAAACAATAGTGTGCTAAGACTGACAACATGCCAGAGAAATGGGCCATCACAACTTTACCTAACTGCTGGATACCCTAGGCCTTAGGTGGTATATCCTGATTTCCCAAACCCGAATCTGAGATTGAATGATAAGAATGCCCATGTCCTTTTGTCTGTGATGAGCTAGAAGAAACCATGGTATGGATGTGTTTATATGAAGTTGTTTTCTGACTTTTTTTTTTTTTTAATTTTTATATACCATACAATTTACAATGACATAATGCTCTATTTTAAACCTAATTATATCTATATGTAAACCCACTCTTTCATTTAACTCCTTTCTTCAGAACTTAAAATTGGATGGATTATTGAGTTGGTTGGCCTGGGAACTGAATCCCTTGAAGGTCCTTGCTCTACAGTAGCACTGAGCAGTGGGTGCTGTCATATAAATCTGTGCCTGACCTTCACACCTGCTCTTCTCCTGTGACTTCTAGCCCTGTCATCTTGGCCTGAAATCTCAAAAGCCCTGAGCCAGCGTCCTCGAAAGTAATTTGGATTCTTTCCACTGGCTTCAGTTTTGTTGGAGCCAGCCAGTTCCTGGGACAGGCTTTTCCTGGTCTCCCAGCACTGCTGACGAGTGTGCTGCTTTTTTCATCCACAAGAAAGGCTCTCAGTGGAGAGGTTCAGGACAGGTGGTGGCCAGGAAATTTGCTTGCAAATGTCTGGAGCGACTTCAATTATTAGAAATTAAAACCTCACCATGGACGGAAGGAAACAATTCTATCAGCAAATGCAATAGGGTCTGTTAGCCAGAAAGCACTGCTCTGCTTTTGATTAATTTTTGCTCTTTAATTAATCCTTTCAGTTTGTTATCCTTCTTGGAACGTTTCTGGAATAAGAAAATGACAAATCTAGGCCATCAAGTACGTTTTTGCAGGGCTTAACCTGCATGTGTTTGCATTTGGCTTTCCCTGGCTGCAGGCAGAGCAGTAAAAGCCATGCCTGGAGTCATCAAAGTACTGCCTGCATGCCAGGGACTGCCCTGGGCTGGCCATGCCCCAAGAGAAATGCTCTGCCTTGTGGGAATGATCCACATTCTCCTCTTTGGTCTTCCCATGAGGAGCAGGCTGACCTGTGGCTGGACTGGAGCTGCACCCCATATTTGTAAGGGAGAGGGCTGGGTTTGTAGAGCATCAGTTCCCTTTCCTGCTGGGGTCCTTCACTCAGGAAAGTCCCCTCTCAATCCTTGAGCTCAATAAGTAGAAAGGCCGGGTTTTCTTTAACAGGAAAAAGCCACTTGGCTCTATTTGTCATTCTTCATTAACCTTATCTCAGTCCCTCTTTATCCTCCTTTCTCCTGTGTTGCCTGGTCACTGCAGTTCTTAATACTTCCTCTCTTGATAAAGATGTCTTGTTCAAAGTGTATTTATATCATTAGTTCCAACTGCCTTACATGGCAATGCGACCCTTTGTCATTGGCTTGGTTGCTGTTTTCTCAGGCTCATTCCAGGGGGCAGGGTTATAGAAGTGCCCTGTGCATGTGGTGAGGCCCAATCCTTCCCAGGAAACATCTCCAGCCCTCAGCCTGTGCCTCTGCACATCATCCCTGCGGGATCACATGGGGTCGGTGAGGCTGGGCTGCATGAGGGGAAAGCAATGCCTGGTGCTCAGCTATTCAGCCCTGGCTCCTCAGGAAGCTGGACCCCAGGAATGGCAGAGCCAAGGAGCCCTGACCACCAGTTGTTCCTCCCAACACCCTCATCTTTCATTCATCTTTCTTTCATTTTTCAGGACATTGCCTGGGTGGGCTCTGTTGAACACACTTGTCACAGTTTTTGGTGTCCTCTGCAGTGACGGTGACACTGGCTGTGATGGTGACACTGCCTGCTCTGGCTGTTTTCAGTTACAGGGACAGCCTTGCTCAAGTGTCTCGCTTGCAACATCACTGCAGCCTCTTGCTGGGCTGCAGCAGGCGCCTCACCCTCTGTCAGCATTCCTCACCCTTTCAGATGTTTGACTCTGAGAACTTTGGGGCTGATTTTCCTTCTCTTCCTGTCCTTTGTTATATAGATTAGATATGGCAGAGAGCTTTGTGAACATAAGCCCATGATTTCCAGTGTCACCCTGCAGAGATTTAAAGCTCCATTTAACCAGAGCATGTGGCCAGACTTAATTTTCTACAGAAAACAGGTCGAGAAAAATTAGAAATAAAAATCAAGGAAAAAGAAACAAAACTTGAAGAATTCTTCAAAATATTTGGAGGCTTAGGTCAGTTCTAAGATGTGCCAGGGAGTCTGCAAGGACAGGTAGGACACAGGGTGTTGTATTTTGGTTTCCAAGATTGGCTCTCATGGAAACAGCATGATACAAAACAGTTTTGGTCAGGAATCTCAATACCTATCCCACAGTGCAAAGTAGATAGCCCAGGCTGTCAGTGCTGACTCCAAATTCCCCTGGCTGAAGTCCACACTTCAAGCCTGTTATCTATTGACACAAGGCATGGTAAGGTAAATCTTGCAGCTTGAGGATGGGTTGTGTGTTGCCCATGTGGGCAGAAACGTCTGGTATTTTACTTTGGGCCAGGGTGCTCATTTTGGGTTTGGTTCAAGGGGTATTTTGAGAACCTCAGTTTCCTTGCTGTGAAGAAACAGATGTGCAAAGGCAAGTGTGGTGTGCATTGAGGAGTAACCTCTGTATGGAGTTGTGGCTGCTGAGCCACAGCTGCTTCAGACCTGGCTCCAGGCACCTTGACTGCAGTTACACAGATGGTCCACATTTCAACATCTGGTGTGGGATTTTAACATCAGTTGTGTGCTAAAGCACGTGAGTGCCAGTGTGTACGTGAGGTCTGAGTGCCTGTACTCCCATTATACTTGATAGAGATCCAGGCAATACACACCATGCAGCCTTCAGTATAATTTGGTGCACCCTGAGTCACCTTGGAGTTAGTCAGCTGAGTAATTTCCAGACTCTCTCCACTATAACTTTATTGGAGGCACCATCCATATTTACTGTAAAGAGAGCACAGTCCCTAGTTCACATGCAGACACCTACAAGTGGTGCTTGAACCCCACCCCTGTTTCCTTTGCTGTGTATACCTCCACTGCCTGTTAAATTTTAGAAAGTTTTGCAGATGTCAAAATTGATTAATGACATTATTTTTTACCAAAGCCCCCCAAAACAAAATTATCTTCTAGGCACCTGATTTCAAGGACCTCGACCACTGTTGTTATTCTCAGATTTCACCCTGAGTTAGGTTTGTCTGGTTCTGGATATGGAATAGAAACCTAATACCAAAATATTTCTCCAAGCTTTGCTGGCTTCTCCATGAATATCATAATGTGTGACTCATGCTCTTTGGCAAGGATGAGAAGCTGGATTTAAAATATGGTTTTGTACTTCTTTTGATTTCCAAATAAAACCTAATGGAAAAATATTATTTATCCTTGCACTTTATGTGTTAAACGATACAGTGACTTCGTTGCAATAAAAAACTGTTTAATTTGCTATATCCAAAATACCTCCACAACGTTTTTACCAAGCATTTTTGAGTCTGAAAAATCTGACTAGGTTTCTCATTACAACAACCTTTTCTGATTAGCCCTGGAAGGGGAAAAAAGCTTCTCTGCTGTCCTGGTGTCCTACAGCTAGGCTTGTGCTACCTGAGAGGGTGTTTGGGATGCATCTCACCGGAGATTGGCAGGAGCTATAAAGCTTCTGACCTTTTAAACACCAAAGCAAAATCCAAAATCTCCGCTTGTAAGTATTCACAACTTCAAATCTCTGGCTGTGTCTTTAACCTTGTCTTTAATTAGACACCCGGGTAATATCAGAGCAGAAATAACCTGGTGTGTCAGCCCAGCCTTCAGCAGCAGACGCAGATGCTGTTTGGCAGCCTGGCTTCCTCCAACACTCACATTCCTTCTGTGTGCACTCACCTTCCCTGATGGTGTACAGCACTTCACCCAGGGCTCCAGGGTGGAATAGAAAAAATCCTAATGAAATTTGTGCAGAAAAATGCAGCCTGGTAAAGCTTCAGCCAGCAGAGTCAGAAAGAAAGGGAGATTAATGTTTTGTCTCTATGAAATATTTTCTAAACCCAGGTCAGACAATGTTGTGTTGATCATACTCCAGATTTCCAGAGATTTGCTTGTTGCTCTTCACCCCTGTGCCCTGTTGCCATCCTGTAAATGACCTTAGGGTTGTCACTTAAACACTCTCTCAGTTCTTTCAAACTACAAAATTGTCCCACCTGCTCTTTGCTCTTCCCTCCAGGTTACACCAGCCAGGCAAAAGGACACCACCTCAGCACTGGGATAACCTGGTCAAACAGCCTTTGGCTCAAAGCTGGCTGCCATCTCACCTGCCCTGAGCCCTGGCAAGGGAGCTCATGTCTGCCCAAGGTCTCCTGAGCAGGTTTATCCACAGTGACCTAGCCTGAAGAATGGAAGTCCTTAATCTGTTGCACTGTGCAAGGTAATTTATCCTTCTTTGCTGGAGGAAAATGGAGTGTGAAAAGAGGGCTTTTTGTCCAGCTTTGCTGAGAAGGACATTCGCCTATGAAATACTTCAATCTCTTCAACATTAATCTCCTTGCTATTGTGTGGATTGCCTCCTACTATAAGGACTTTGAACAGTGCTTATCTCAGGGGAATGCTAATCTGAATTACTCTGTATAGCTGCTACTCCAAGAGTGACAATTGTAATGCAAAGCTTTGCTAAGAATAATAACTTAAAATCCCTTGTTCTCCATATTTAATGGCATTCTCTCATTTCCTAGTGTTTAGGGAAGTTGAGGGGTTATTTTTTCTAGTAGTTGATTTTAGCTTTACTTTGGAAGTTAGTAGGTGACATTGTTCCAGAGGAAGGAGTCTTTAGAGCTGTCCGAACAGTGAGTGTTTTGAAAGGAAATAAAAAGCCTTTCTCATTTGCCTTCAGATGGGGAGTGTTCATCAAAAGTAAACTGAAAATATTTTAATCCAGACATGACCTTGCAGCTGAGACAAAAACAACAATTGCTTGCAGTGACAGGGGCTGAGTCACCTTTTGGGAGAACTGATCTGGACCGGAAGGGTTTAACTAATTTCCTAAAGGTGCTCAGGGGATCAATTTGTCCAAGATCCTCTAATAGCCAGGCTCCAGTGAAGAGAAAACAAAACCTCTTCTTTTTTTGTCTCAAGCTTTATCCTAGCTTTTTGTTATTCCCAGGATGGCACCACTATTTCAGAAAACAAAAATGGGCCTGATCACTGCTATGAGAATCTACCTGGGAGCTAGTGGAGACTTCTGTGCTCATGGAGACATGAAGTGGAGACTTCTGTTTTCTTTACATTCAGATTCAAACAGGGAATCACAGCAAGTCAATGGAAGGTATGGAGCCTGGACATTGTGGTGTCCTGATGCACCCTCAGAAAGGGCATGCCAGTCTTAGAAGAGACCACAGCCAACAAAGATTTCTTTTTCATGCCAATAAAGAAGTCCCTATGCTCCTGTCGAAGTATTACATGTTTCCAGTAAGTTTTGCTACACTTATTCTCTGGGGAGACAACTTCCACACACAGCAAAATAAGCAATAAAACTGAAAACCTTAGACTGCAAAGTTTCTGAAGATGTTAGAATAGGTTATTTCCTGGTCCTGGAAGACACACTGCATTCCTAGCTGTGGAAAGAAAAGAAGCATCAGCATAAAGCCACATTGCAGCTCATAAACAGGGATTTATCACACACAGACCAAAGCAAGGCAAAGAAGAAAGAACCACTTTGAAAATGGGAAAGGAAAATGGAAGTAGAAAGGGGAAAAAATGGAAATGGAAAGGAAAATGTAAAATTCTGACAATATTAGTGAGAATTAGATGTACTGAGCCAGCTGAACACACGACCAGGACTGAGCAAACATTTACAATTGCATATCTGGGCAAATTGTGTGTAGCTACTATTCTCTTGAGCCCAAGATGTCAGCTAAAGCTAGGGAATTCTTAATGAGATCAGGATGAAGGCTAGGATCCAGGTGGAGTTTTCCTCATACAAAGGCATTCAGAATTTGGGGATTTTGTATATGGTGGCTATTAAGTGACTATGGAAACCTGTAAACGTGTCTGGCCCTTGCTTATGCAACAGACTGAATTCCTGTGTGTGCACAGGACCTCACCAACTGACTGAGTTGACTAAAATAGACTTGCCCTGCTTCTTCTCCTTGACAGCACTGCAGGGACAGTCCAGGCAGAAGTGGGTTTCTGGTTTATGCATTATAAACACAATATTTTTGTGAGTACAAAGATTGTTGGTGATAGAAAAGTATGACAAAACTAAACATGATTTTCAGATTCAGGTTCAGTTTGTAGACTGCAGTTGGAGTGTTTGGGGTGAAATTCTGAACCCACTAAGTCATGCTATTGGGTTCAGTGAAACCATCCTTGACTTTTTATGAAGTTGCTTCTCTTGCTTCAAAGATAATCAACCCACAGATCACCCTGATTTATTCCTGCCAGTAGCTGTGCAAATGACAGCTGACTTTGCAGATGAAAATTTGTGACTTATTTGAGTTTAAAATGATCAAAATTCATCGGACAGAGAAAAAGATTGTCTTGGTCTCAGCTGTTGAAATTTATAGAGACCAGAGTATATCAGATATGTGACCAAGACAAACAGGAAGCTCCTTTTTTTTTTTTTCTCTTCTCTTCTCTTCTCTTCTCTTCTCTTCTCTTCTCTTCTCTTCTCTTCTCTTCTCTTCTCTTCTCTTCTCTTCTCTTCTCTTCTCTTTCTTTTCCTTTCTTTTCTTTTTTTCTTTTCTTTTTCTTTTTCTTTTTCTTTTTCTTTTTTTCTTTTTCTTTTTCTTTTTCTTTTTCTTTTTCTTTTTTATTTTTCCTTTTTCTTCCTTTCCCCTTTTTTTCTCATAGGGAGCATGTATGGGAATATCCATATCCAGCAAGGCTGTCTAATGCCAGTATCTCATTCTGTAAGGTAGGCCAAAAGGGGTGGTTATATTCTCCAGCATGTTGGCTTTGAGTGTTTTATAACTTGGTGTTATGGTGCCATCTGGAACTAATAAATTTCCCTTTATTTACAGCAATCTCATCTTGGATTGTATTTTGATTTTGATTTTATTAGAAATGACTCTTTTCAAGGACTCATCCCCATGTGACTGCTGGCCCTGCTTCCATCTCAGCCTTCAGCAGTGTTGTGGCTGCCCTGGCTTCTCCACAAACTGCTTTGACTTGTCCCCAGTTTGCACGGCTTTAATTCAGCCCAGTGCTATCCCACACTGGTTTCACTGCAAAGAATTAAATACGTCATTTGTGGCTTCATCGGGATTTTTATTTTCCAGTGCCAGTGATAAAGGGGACAAGGGAGTGGTGGGGGATAAAGGGGAGGGAGTGTTTACTGACAACTGAATGCCTTCCCAGCCTTGTCTTGGCTTTTCCTCACACACACTTTGATTTTGCTAATATTGTCCTTCTAGAAACGTTACTTTTTGGAAGCTGATTTGCCTGTATAGAGCAACACAGATCTCTGTTGGAATGACTGTGGAGCTGGGATATATCTCCTTTTTGGGATGATGGTTTCACACTCCTGTACCATATGCAATTTACTGAGTGAGGATTAGGGTATGTAGAGTAAAAGTGACTACTATAAAATGTAGTTACTGTCAGAGTCCCACAGAACTACCTGAAAAATGCTCTAGACTGGACTTCATGGCATTTTTCCCCAATACTGTTAATACTGACACTGTCTAGTATTGTTATTTTGCTTTGTGCTTTTCCATTGTTGCACAGGGGGTGAGCACTTGCCCTAGGAGTGAGTGCTTGCACTGGCAAGAGGAGGGAAAGGCTATGGAGGCAGCAGGGCTAAGGCAGTGTGTCACTGCAAGGAAGAGTGGTCCCTGCTTTCACCACAGTTTGAGTATCCATTTAACTGCAATACTTCATGCAGCAGGAAAGAAGAAACTGGCTGGTATCCATATTCTCTCCCCACCTCTTTGTGTTCCAGACTCCTGGTGAATACAGCGTGGCTGGCATCAAGAACTACGACCTTCAAGGCTGCTAACAGAAATCCTGGTGTCTTATCTGATGGAGACATGGAGAGGCAGTGCTAATATTTATATTTCTACTAACATTAGTAGTGCTTCAAAAGACTTGCCTTTCACCTAGACTACAAGTGACAGCAGACTAAAAGTGACTGGCAGACAGCATTGAGAACCCTCTTGACATTTTCATTCTTACTGTTTGTCTTTCTGTTAAGAAAATATTTTTAAAATAAATACATTAGATTTGCAAGAGACCCTTTTGATATGATTAAAACAAGCCTCATAGACCTGACCTGCTCATCTCCTATCACAGGACCAAGGCTACCTGCTGTCATCCCAGATGTTTTCTCCAACCCAACAGTGCAAGATGAACTCATTAGTGGCCTCTCATTGTATGGATCAGTGGAGGAGGGTGCCTGACAGCTGGGGCCCAGTTAGCTGACTCCAAAACTGGGGGTGTGCTGGGCAGAGGACATTGCACAGAAGCTCATCAGCCTTGGTTATGGCAAGGCTTGTCAGGGAAGCAATGACACTGATGCCAAGGCAGTGTCTGTGCTGCTCTGCACCCGTGGGTGTACAGGCTCAGTGGGTGCTAAATCATGGACTCCCTGCAGTAATTCCTTGCACCAAAAATCTGAATGCTCAGAGATTAACAAGGACTAACAAGACCTCCATGGTGAGGTAACCACCACTGGGAATTGCCTGGCAGTAGACACCCCTGGGATACCCTTGAAAGAAACGGGAAGAGGGATGGGATGAAAGAGCAATACCTCAGATATCACAGAATCACAGAATGGTCTGGGTTGGAAGGGCACCTTGGAGATCATCTCGTTCCAACCCATGCCTGTAGATGGGAATTCCTTCAACTAGACCAGGTTGCTCAGGGCCCCATCCAGCCTGGCCTTGAACACCTCCAGGGATATGACCAGATCGGAAGCTCCCCATTAAAAAATGGGGAATATTTACACTTCCCAGACAGGGTTAAACCAGCACTAATAGCACAGAAAGTCAAGACTGGCAAAGCAAATGTATGTCTAAAGTAACTGTCCTGCTTTCACCCCTGCTAATGCACTGAACAGCCATCTCCTGCAGTGGCTGAAGTGATTTTCAAGGATAACCTAGGCAGGGCATTTCATGCTAATCTAATCTGCCAGCAAGGGCTATCAGACACTGACACCCCCGTTTGCCAAATTCAGACTGACTAATGCTTCCCTGACCTTGGCTCCTGTTACCATATGAATCCGCACAGTGCAGGAGAATTGGCAGCGTGACAGCAAGACAGGCACTTCATCTTCAAGGCATTTTATTTAGCATTCCTGTGAAAAGTGGGGGTATTAAGATGCCTGGTTTACAGAGAGGGTAGAGGTGACAAAGGACTGTGCCCTGGGCTGGGGGCCGCCTGCTTTTGGGGCTGGAATTCCAGCTCAGGAATGTCCTAAGGCGAAACCCTCTCTGCATCTCCTTCTTGTGGTCACAGAAACAACAGCCTCGTCCTTTTCTAATATTGCAATGCCTTTTTTTTTCTCTCTCATTGGAAAATAATCTCATCAAGGCAGGAATCACCTTCATTTAATGTCTTCTCACAGCTTCTGTGAGCCTTTAGCCAGGAATTGTGTCAAAGCACATAGCTGGGATTAACTCCTTGTGCTCCTTTATCCTATATATAAAGCAGAATTTAGATTGAGATCTCCAGCAGGGTGGAGTTCTTTTTCTTAAATTTCTTTTAGGAACTGTTTGAGACTCTAGGACACCCAGGAGATGCAATTAAAAGGGAAAAAAAATCAAAAGGTCTAAAATGGTATTTTAAATCTGGGATATTTCCACAATGGCTTATTAGCACTGTGATCCTTTGCCTGCTTTCTGGGGCAGAGGGAGGCAAGAATTTGACTTTTTTTTTTTTTTGTAAAGGAATAGTACACACTGTTTTCCTCTGCCGAAAATAGTTTTAACATGAATTGGACAAAAATATCTCAGAAGCAGACTTCATGTTAAACCAGAGATTTATCCTGTATTCCAGATAGAGAGGTGTCATCAAGTTGTTGTTTTTCTCTTTGGCAGAGGGGCCAGGATCCATCCAGAGCAGCTGCCGTTGCTGTGTGTCAGAGGCAGCCTCATCAAAAACTCTTCCTGAGTGGAAGCAGTTGGGTTTGCTTCCAAGGCTTCCTCCCTGGGCCTCCCAGAAACCAGGCTGGCCCTGGCTTAGCTTTCTTTCCAACAAGTGAACCAGTGAGGGAAAAATAAAAGCCGAGGTGTAAACAGAGTCTTTTCCTCATATGATCCTGCAAAGCACTGAGTATTTTGACCCTGCTCTAATAAAACACTCGCTTACTGCCATGCACAGAGCAATTCCTTAGAGTTCACTGAGTATTCACTTAAGATTATTCAGATTTGGGTCAGGACTTTGCTGAATTCAGCCCAGGTTCCTGACCAGCAGCTGCGGGGAGCAGCTTGTATGTCCTGGGGAGTGCACAAGCAGATCTTCTCAGCCTCTGTATAACCATTTATAGCTCAGGCTGGGTTTGATGCATTCATGGAACTCCCTCTGGTGGATACCTTCCTGGGATTTTTTTTGTTGATGGAGCTCCTTTGCTGTGGCCTTCTTCCTAAGGACAGATTGTGAACGGGAAAGGAAGTGTTACATTTTTATTCTTAAAAACCAAGATTAAGGGGTTTTCCCTGTAAGCCACTGAGGCTTTTCAGCACTGGTCCCTAAGTTTTTTGCTAACTTCCCCCAATTTTCCTTCAACCTTCATGATGCTCAGCACTGTTGTCACATGCTGTATAAAAATATTAACAGTAAACCAGACCCATACTTTTCTGGCTGAGCAGGCAGGGGTCCTGGTCTGCTCCCAGCCATGGCTTCTTTTCTGAAGGTTAGTGGCAAATACAGAAGCAAATCCCATGGAATGGGAGCAGTGCCTGTGACTCCTGATGCCCAGGGTGGTACCCTAACCACCAAGCTGTTTCTGTTTCTCCTCTGGTTGACTCATGTTGAATTACTTACCCGGTGGAGGAAAGGATGGAAACTATAGCCAGAGCTGCAGGCTGCTGGTGGTGGATTTGGTGGGAATTGCTGGCATGGCTTCTCTCAAAATGTATTGTGCTGGGCAGGTGTGCAGAGGTCTTGGAAGAACTGCTGTGATGGGTTCACACAGATCTTTGGCAGAGGAAGAAATGCAGGCTGGCTATGTGTCAAAACAAACCTTCCTTCCTGTAAAACCAGGATACCACTTGTGTCTAAAATGGAAGGAACCAACCCAAAGAGTCAATGATCAAGAGGAATCCGAGTTCTGTATTTGCTGTCTTTATTTAGTCACAAACAGTTAAGGTGTGAGAAAACGGTTTAATGAAAATGAAATACAAACCACAAACCACAGGATATTGTATATATATCTTCAAAACTTTTCTGTTGTTTTCACTGTTACAGTAGCTCATTTCATTGATCAATGGACTAAGTTGAAGATGTGCTTTTTAGACACCAGACCTGAAAATTAGGCCAAATTGGTTTAAGAGGTGGGTTATTCTATGTTTCAGCAACTTCAAAATCTTTTGGCTTCTTTTTGACAAGATTACTTCTTGGTGAACTGAGAGCTATAGTTGCAAGAAGCAGAGTTCTGAGGACCTTCATCAGTTATATTTAACTGAGAATTCTTCTTTAATGTGGAAAAAATGGTCTTATATTTAACAAGAAAAGATGGAGAACATTGTATAAATTCCATTTGAAGTAATTTTTGAATGGTTATATAGCTTGTGTTCCAATTCTATAATATTTCTTACAACATTTAGGGAACAATCTTTTCTGGCAGACAGAATTGAAGTTACTCAGAACAGTAATAGAGGTTATGCAGTGGGTCATGAGTAAGGGGAATGTCACAGAAAATATGGAGTTGATTAAAAATATTGAGGCAGGTGAATAATAAGAATGAATGGTCTACACTCTTAGTCTTGGCTGTGATGGGGACTTAGGACCATGGAAGAGGTTGAGAATATCTTTGGAAATGGCTGGAGGAGTCTGTGGAAGAGAGATGAGGAAATGGGAACACTAGGAAGGGAGCAGTTGAGGCTACCTCTGCACCAATTTTGAATGAACATTAATGCACCATGAGCAGGATATCTGATCCCCTCCGTATTTTCACTACTTCTCTCCCCATTCTTTTCTCTCCCCCTTATCCCTTTTGCTATCACTGATGTGGGTACACTTGATAAAATTATTACCTCATTCTGAAACTTTCATTGGTTTAAGAGCCAAAAATCACCTGATTACTGAAAAGAAAATATATCCAAGGAAAAGTTCTGGGATGCACAGCTCTCTCAGAGCTAGCACGTAAGCCACTGGCCTGAAACATATTAAACCTGCTCCATTAAATGCTGGGAACCACAATTTAGATGAAAGTAATATATTAAAAGAAATATTAACACACATGGTCCTAATGAATGCAAGGGATAATTTCTCTCCTGATTTAGGTTTGAAGGTTTTCTAGGTGGCTGAATTTTGAAAAAAGAAAATATCTAAGTGGCTATTGAATACACTGCTATTTTATGTATTTTATAAAATACTAGATTTGCCAAGGACAGTCTTTCATCTGATGGAAGTCAGCTCTTCGTTTAACTTGTGACACAGATACACAGAGCTACTGAAATACATACTTAGGAGGCAAAACACAATATATAGCTTTGACTTGGCAAAACAAACATAGCAGTTTTAATCACAAGTAGTGCTGATCCACTGCGGGTGAGATTTGGCTATGAATAATGGATTTCATTTGGACAATGATATCCAGGTCTGCATGCAGAGCTGCACTGCTTTTTGCTGGCCCTTTCCCAGAATGAAAGTGGTCCTGGCTCTTTTCTTCTTTGCTGTTGGATTAGGAGCATTAGATGCCTAAGGGACACGGATCAGATCCAAAACCTGCCTGGCATGCATTGCTGGCAGCTCCACTCATCAAAAAAATGTGGATTGGCTCGTCCCACACAGCCAGATTTGCAAAAATAAGAGTTTCTCTGTCAAATTTTCCTCATGGGCATTCAAAATATTCCATCTTCAAGTTTTTTTTCTGTAAAAAAAAGACCAGAACTGTTTGGGTTTTGTTTTAAAGGACAAGAGAAGACATTGACATAAAAACAATGTCTGCTGGAGAGGTAAGTTTGTAAGAGGGAAAATAAAACTGCAGTTTTCCTCAGTGAATGTGCCAGTGATAAACAGCACACAAATCAAATACTTGATGCAGGTAGGTCTCTAACAGGCCACCACTGCATGTTTGCCTTTATTTATCTATAATTGTTTTGCTTTGGGAGCTGCAGAGAACACCCCACAACCAGCTAGTCCAGAAAAAGCTTTTCAACTCTTCCCAGTCCAGCTTAAACCAAGATGACCCAAAAAGAGACATTCCACTGATATTTTCTTCTGAACTTCATTTTCTCAGCTGGTCCTAGGAATGACAAAAAATGTCTGCTGTCAGAAAGCTTCAGATTAATTTTTTTCTATTTTATTCAGATCTGGGCTTTTTCCCCCACAGTTAACATGATTCAAACATGGTACACTCACTGACTAAGACATGACTGGGAGAATATCTCTTGCATGGCCAGAATTATAAGAGCTGAGATGTTTTTTTAAACAGTCAATATAGCTGTGGCTCTGACTGATGCCCAACAGCAGCTTGGCTACATGGCAAAAATTAAATGATTTAACAGCAAAGAAAAAGCAACATGTGGACTTGAAAGATCTGTTAGTAACAGAAATGTGGCCACTTTTTGGCATTGAGTTTAAGATTAGAAGGTCAGAAGATCAGTAGATCATCTATTCTGACCTCTGATATGATGCAAGCTGTAGTGTATGGACCGTATGGATTTCTGTGTATAGAGAGAAAAGTCTTGCCTTTGCAGTGCCAAAAGTTGTGTAGTTTGTCTTTACAATTCCAAAAGATAACAAACTGAGACAATTCCCAAGGTCCTTGGCTCTTTCTCACCAGGTGAGAAAGAGGGTAGCCGTGGTGGAGCTCTGGAACCCCAAATCCATTAGCAACTGTGAAAGCACAGAACTGTCAACAAAAATGCAATAAATCAGAAAATAACAGAGAAGACAATAAAAGAAAACTTTGGAAGAAGATTCACTACACTAGAAAAATCAATTAAAGAGACAGAGAGTACAGTATGGCAAAACCCTGATGTTGGATGGGAATCTGCTGCTTGTTATTGTTCTCAGAAGAGCTTGTCTCCTCTGGGATTTCTTCTTGCAGATACTTCTTGTCACAGCTCAGTAGATCCCCTGATGAGGTGAGATTAGACTTGTTCCTCAAACCTGCTGGGATCAAGTGTTCTGTCTGGTCCTACTCGGGTGGCTTTGCAGCATCCAGAGCAGATGTACCTCAGGAAGCACAAGTAAGTGCTCACTGATATGGCAGTGGTGACAATGATGATGACTGTAGCACTAAGAGCTGGTGACACCATATCTTCCAAAATAGAGTAGAGTCCTCCTGCTGTGGGGAAGGAAGGCAACTCTGTGTTCTCACCTAATGATGACAGAACAGTCACAAATCAGAAATTGAATCAGGAATTGAACAAACCCCACGACTCAAAAAGAAAAAAGCACAAAGTAGGACACACTAGCATTTATCTGAGTTAACTTCAGACATTTTCAGTGTACATGGGAACATCTAAGCTAGTATTTCTCAGTTTGCTTGCAAGGAAGAGCAAGAAATATTCTTTTTGAGGGCACAATAATTTGCCTAATTTTTACTGTCTTTAACATGAGACAAAATGTCTCTGCAGACAGTCTAAAGGAAGTTAGGGGGTGACTAGCTTGAAAATAGATGGCTGTATTTACTCAAATGATTCTCACACCTGATGTCTTTCATTCTTGGAAAAAAAAACCACAAACCAGCTATTGAATCTGATTCTGTGGAAATGTCCTTATGGATGGCACAAGAATTAACAAAAAAAAATTAAAAATTATTGCAGTGAATATGAGGATAGGCAGCTATAATATGTGAACTGTGAGGCCCTGAAAATGGTTTTGCAGTAGTTCCATTCTTGAGAGATATTTGACACATTTTGACCTTAATTTAACTCAATTAATTTGGGCTGCCTGTAACAGAGACAATTACCCTTTTCCTGGGGTTAGATACTTGCTACATGCATACAAAATTCTCTAGAACTGTGGACACCCAAGGTGTGTCACTTGGAAATCCACTCCACACAACCGATATTATTAAGCTGGATTTTTGTTCTTGATCAATTTACAAGTTTTTTTGGTTTTTTTTTTTTTTTTTTTTTTTTGAAAACACTGCTCAAAAGCAGCTCATGTGTGTGGCAGCACCAATTGTGTCACTTTTCCACTCTTATCAAAATCAATGCCAGGCACCTCCTGCTTCAGAGCTCTCTGGTACTGTCCCCCACTCTGGGCCTCAGTCAGGAGTGTGCTGAGCATGTTAAGCCCATATGTGATTACCCTGAAATCCTTGTGTGTGCTTGGGTTAATAATATGACCAGATTGCTTTAAAATCTATGTCTGAGCCTACTTTTTCTTTACCTTTCCAGATCCTGGTTTATTGATGTTCCTATGTAATTCACCCCTGCTTTATAAACAAAGCTCACATTGACATTAATTCTCTAAATTATCTGATCAGTCACAAAGCAAGCCCATACTTGATGCAGCATGTTTGCCCCTCTGCCTAAGCAGTGATACATCTGATTTTTGCACAGAAAGCCATACATATTCCCTAAGCAGAGGTGGGATGATTTTGCAAGACCTGACTGCAGAATCCTACTCCCAAAGTAAGAACAGAAATGAGACACATACTACATTTTTTCTAGTTCTTTTTAGCCCAAAGCTTGTTTCCTTTCCTTTGGCAGAGATGATTATTTACTTACATACATATATGAATATATATATTGTGTTCTGCTTACCCATATCTCTCTGTTGACTTTGTTAGCAAAAAGAATACCAAGCCGTTATATTTTCCATGTGGAATTTCATCTAAGTTCAAAGGACAGTACACTGTGCTTTCTTAAGGAGATATCCTTATGTACATTTCCCGAGGGAATCTACCAAAATGAGGAAACAGGAGCTCTAAATAGGGTTCGCCTTTGAAAACTGCATTAAAATCATAATTTTAATCCAAAACTTTTTTTTTTAATTGGGGATAGATTTTTCCATTCATTTTCTTGTGAGTAGAACAGTGATTATGATCAAAATTTTTAGAAGTTTGAAATATGCTGTGGAGTTTATTAGTGTTTCTTTTCTAAGACTTCTTTCTTCAGGGCTCAGGCTACTTTAAATGGGAGGTCTGGAAGTGTAGCCACTATTCCTACTGTGCTGATATCCCACTGATTTCAATATCATACTAATTAGAGGTTCACCTCTGTTATGATGCCAGACAAAACACTCCCCAGCAAAGCCAGGCTGTGAGAATGCCAGCCTTGATTTTCTTCTACAATTAGCATGCTTCTAACTAGGTAAATTTATGTTAATTTCACTGTTTCTTTGTCCTTGTCAAGTATTTTGTTTTTCCTTGCCCTTTTGTCTGTCCTTGTCCATGGGCTGTGAGCTCTGCTGTGAGAGCTCTCATTAAATGGGTGCCCAGTGCCTCAGAACAAGGAGGGTGGGTGGGTGAGTGGGGCTGCTTTTTGCTCCTCAACACAAACAAGCAGCAGCACAAAGGCCAAGTTCAGCCCTCGAGCTCAAGGAACAGGGAAAACGAGGTCGGTGCAGAACACGAAGCTCTGCCAAAGAAGGCAGGCAGTAACACCAGGGTGAGAGGCGTCTGTGAGTGCCACCAAGAGGGCTTTGCCTCTGTGCTGTGCTCAGCTGCTCCCACTACAACTTCATTTTCCCTCTAACTCATCTTTTTGCTTCTGCATCTCAGCCACTGCAGTGACAAACACGTGGCATCATCCCCTGAAGAGGGAAAGCCACTGCCCTGTCATCGTGTCCATCTGGGCTGCTGCTTCACAAAAGCCCTCTCCTGTGCAGGCTTTCTCTGCAGGATTGACTGTTCCCATTAAGTTATGCTGCCTCCAGTTTTAATGGCAGAGTGATTGCCAGCTCAGACAGCCACAGTGCTGGCTCCACCTTTCATTGTCAGACTGATGGGGAGCAAGACTGTGCAGGAGAGAGAAGGAAGTTGACATCTCTGCACCTCAGGCTTCACATCAAACTCCATCTCTGTGTCCTCAAGACCCTCACAGCTCTGCCTGACTGGCCAGCTCTTCTCTCTCTTCAAGTTGCTTCTGATAAAGCCAGATTTATCCTGTATTTGTTTATATTTACACTTTATATTTCAGCCCCAAACTTTCAATCTTTCTATGGAATTCTTCTTAAAGGCCTAATTCTCTCTTCTTTTGTAAGAAATCGGCCAGTACATCCTGGATGGAGTGCAGGACAGCTCTGCTTCATTTAGGGCATTTAAAGTTGAGGAGTACACAAATGTCCTGATTTTCCCATCTTTTAATATAGCTGAATAAAACCAAGCAGCTCTCACACCTTTGAAAAAACAGGATGTTCACATATGTTGAATGATGTGTGCTTTGCCTGTCTCCTTCTCACCTACTCAAAATAACCTTTAAAAATTTTTGGGACAAAATTGCCTTAATGTTTTTGATGTGTTACCATGCAAGGCTACGTGTTTGCAGAGTTTTATGGGACTTTTGCTATTTTTTCTTTTATACAAACAATGCACTAAAAGTAATTTTCCCATGAGTACATGGAGTTACTTGGAAAGAAGTTGAGATCAGCATTTGAAGGCATTTCTGTAAAAAGCCACTGTGAGTACTGCCTACTGTGGGTGGGATCAAAATGTCATTTCCAAGTCTGAGTGCAGCAGAGTCTCACCCTGATTGAGGTTAAGTGCTTGTCCTCTTAAAAGATGTCACTTCTATCAGGGCAAATTGACTTGAATGACCCAAGTCCAGAGGAGCTGAGTACTTGGCTCTTTGAAAAGCAGAAGGGGTCACCTTATGCAGCTGTGCTGGTGGAACACAGCTGCAGGGTGTGCAAACCATTTGGACACCTTAGGATTTTTCTTTTCTCTAGTGGCTTAAAGTACTGGTCTGACCTGATATTTGTATCTTCCTGACCATAAGGAAATGGAAGTCTGCATGTTGTTGGCTCTGTGAGAACTGGATCTTGTTGCTGGGACTTTGCTGAAATAGCCACGTGGTAGCAAACAGAGTTCATACCCCAGCTCTAGGGAAAAGATTCTGGGACATTGTGTTGAAAATAAACTACTGATGAATCACTGCTTAAAATCTGGGTCACTGACACTAGTAAAGTGCTTTTGGGATATAAAAAATACTGGTGTTACCCACATGGGTATAAAAATATTACACATGGGATATAACAAATACTGGTGTTACCCATGGAGTAACATTCAGTAATCATGAAAACCAGAGCTCACCAGCCCTTCTTTCACTCCCTGTAGGTGCCAGGCTGTGTGAAGAGGAGGTGGAGTCCAGGAAAAGACTGCAAATTCATCCTGCAGCATAAAATACAGTATTTGCCCTACACTGTGGAAATGCCAGCTGTTGCTTATCTATTAGATAACATGAGATGAGGCCCTAACTTTGCAAGTATCTTAGTCAGATAATTCAGTTGGATTCATCAGTTCAGAATTTCATTTCTTAAACAATTTTCTTAGTTCTTCATATTGTTAAGATGGGAAAGGGTAAAACAAGGAGAAATGGGGCTAAATACTAAGAACACGTAGATCTGGAAAACCCACCGGACTAATTTTGGAGGTGCATGTCTGGCTTTCAGATTGGAATCATTTCACATGTCAAGAAAACTAGGGAAAAATGGCAATTCATATATAACATTGGTTAAATATACACACAAAGATAGTGTATTTGTGTATATTTTTATGTGTGTGCTTAGCCGAGGAATGTAGATTTTGTAGCTTTTTTTCTGTTTGAGGACAAATGTGCCATGCTTATTGAACATTTCTGTTTGGAAACCTTCTTGTGCAGAAAGGCTATACACAAAGTCTGACTTCACTGTAGAAGCAGACACAAAGACAACCCATTAGCCATTGTTCAAATTAAAGACAATTGAACAAATTTGTTCAAAAATTCAAGCACTCAGCCCACAGGAAGTTTGGCTTTCAGCTGCATGTTAATATCAGATGCATTGCTGGTCCCTTCCTCTGGGCTTTGTTTTTCCTTGGGGACTGCAGAGGAACAAGCACATCATGAACAAGCACACCAGCTGTGTTCATGCCAGCCCTTTCCTTGTGCTGATACTGATACTGCTGGCGCAGACTGGAGCTCTGGATGAGTACCAAGGAATGTACTCAATATATGTACAAGTGCCATATATTACACAACTGCTTTGCCAGGCTCAGGGGTCATTCTGTGAGGACAGGCAGATGTCTTCAGACCTGGACTGTCACCTACTTGAGCCTTACCAGAATCAAAGTTCCAGGTTATCTTCCTAATCAAACAGATAGGTATTGCAGATTTCTGCTCTTCCTCAGACTGGAAGAGGGAAAAGAAATGAAACCCTGTGAGTTGGTAAATGTCGGCAAGGTCTTGCTGTTGTGCAGGACTGAACTAGCAGGCTTGCAAGCCCAGAGGACTGGGTTGTGTGCCAAGTGAAATCTGACAACCACATTTTACTATAAATCATGTGATTTTTTATTACTAAGAAATGAACTTCAGGAGATCTTTAAGAAGGCACAAGGTTAGAATTCCTTTGGTGCCCTGTGGAAACACGGGGTACAGTATGATCTTCACTCAGATGTGATAAAGTGAGGACCAGGATTTCTCCCTCCCTGAATGCAGCAAAAGTATATGAAGGTACATACTGAGGTCATGTGGTTCCCTCTAAGCAGTTCTGGGTGTCTGTAAGCCCTCTTCCCACAGAGAGGACCTACAAGTCTCCCATTTCCTCACACAAGGTGGATTTTATGCTTAGGCATTTTTGGCTGGTAATCAGGCACTGTAATTCCTTCTGTCACAAAGGTGTATGCCAAGAACATCTCAATAGATCAGGCAATTAGCAGTAAAGTCTCCAGCTGTTCTCAAAGGTCTCTGTCTGCAATTTTCTCTCTCCAGCCCTGGAATTCATGCTGCAGCTCGTCAGAGCCAACCACAGACATCCTTCTGTTCATCAAATTCTGCACAGTGGCATGGAACCACTTCTTGGCCTGGGCAAATGGCTGTCTTCAGTCGTTGATAATTTCATGATGCCTGTGATCTGTAAGAATGTACTGGAGGAGCGAAATATGATAAATTCAGGTAGCAGATTGTCCAGAGCTTCTTCATCCCACATGGCTGGCAGAAGAAGGCTCCCTGTGTGTCTCCAGTGGGCATGAGGCATTCTGTATACACACAGGCAGAAAAATAAAGGGTTTTGTCCCAGATGTGAATCAGCTGGGTCTGGGAAAACAAGCTCAGCAAGGAGGAAATCAGGAAATATCACCAAGTTACAGTGGAAACAAAGAAGGGAGTGAACATACTTGAAAAAGAAATACCAAATTCTATTTGAGGAACCAAGATGCAAGCTCAGGGCCCATGTACCATCAGGCTGGTGGTACCAAGAGTAAGGAAATACAAAGGTATTAAGCAGCACTGTACTGCAATTAGTGATCCATATCTAAGCACATTACTGCAGAAGTAGGACATGGCTTCATCACTCCAATTATCACTGAAATGCAAAGGTGGAGCACTCACCCAGAACTGTTCACAAATCTTTTGCCTTTTACTTAAAAGAGCAAAAACCTAAAGTTTTTGTGAAAGCCATTAAACATCTTATCCCAACTTTTTTTTTTGTTATTATTTCTATTGTGCAGTTTTGCATTAGAACCTGGTACCTTATTGGTTTGCAGATCATATTGTAAAAGGCAGACTCTCCACAGCTGCTACAGAAGGAACAGGAAAAATAGAAGCCCCTTCATGTATCTAGCTGAAGTGGAATTTAACCTTAACACTGAATAAGTTACCACAGCTTTATACCCATGAGAAGCACTATTGCATTTTAATGGCTGGTAGGCAAACAGCAAAGATGCCAGGACAAACACTGGGCAGCAGCAGAGATTTTCCTGCCCTTTCTCTGCAGCCATCTGTGACACAAGAGTTCTCAGTCCCATGGAGCTAGTCCAGAATATTTAGAAGCCTAGAAACACAGCTTAATACTTTGTTTTTCAAACCTGAACCAAGAAGAATGTGAAAATCTCAGGAAGTGCCTGTGTTTCTGGCTAAATCTCCATAGATTTCCTGTCTTGAATGATGACCTTCAGCAACTGAAGAAAATAACTTGATGTATCTTCAAATCAAAACTAACTCCCAAAAAATAGCTTTTAAACTCCATATTATTAACTGCAGTTATAATAATTATTAACTAATCTGGCTTCTTTGAAGCAAAAAAAAATCCTTCCAAATAAGAACTGGATTATAAAAAATGGACTGTCCAAAAGGATCTTATTTACTTAAGATATTAATCTAAGAATTCAAAAAAGAACATGGATTTCTGTAAATTAAATGATAATTTGATGTAGGGTGTTGTTGCCACAAAGCACTTGTCTTTGAAGAGTGTGACTTCACTGCTTTTTGCCTTTTGGCTTCATCTTCATCTCTGAGGCCAAATTTACTTATAATAGGATTACTTATGCTCAGAGAAGTTGCAATTGTAGAATAATCATTTCGAGACATTAGTACCAGAGAGATTTGCCAGCTTCAGAAGACCAAGCAGCACCAAGAAAGCCTAAGCATCACAGGGTCCTTCACAAGCCTGTGTAGAAGCACAAACCTGTGGACACAGAAAGTCAGGACTGATTTTCCAGTTTGTATGACCCCACATGCCAACCAAGAGCACTGAAGACAAACAGAGGAATCCTAATCCAAGCTTCCAGTGGTATCTTGCTTTAGTTTGGAGTAAGAGGGTGAGATGTATGGCTACACAGATGAGTAGCAGTAGTCAGTTGTTAGATTATTTATAGCAGTCTTCAAGTCCTTCTAGCACATTCCAGCAACTAAAGGGGATACAAGAGAGACAGAGAAGGACTTGCCTCAAGGGTGAGTAGTGACAGGACAAGAGGGAATGGCTACAAACTGAAGGAGAGTAGGTTTAGATTGGATGTTAGGAAAAGATTCTTTACTGTGAGGGTGCTGAGGCACTGGCACAGGTTGCCCAGAGATGTGGATGCCTCATCCCTGGCAGAGCTCCAAGACCAGGTTGGATGGAGCTTTGAGCAACCTGGTCTGGTGGAAGGTGTCCCTGGCCATGGCAGGGGGGTTGGAACTGGATGGTCTTTAAGGTTCCTTCCAACCCAAACCATTCAATGATTCTATGATTCTATGACAACCAGAAGGCATTTGATAACTACTAGATTTGACACTGTTTTCCTTCCAACACAAAGAAGCTCTTTTTTCATTCTTATTTCCAGGAATGAAGAATTGCCTCAAGAAGAAATTTTGCAGTGTATAAACTTCCCAAAGATGTTTTTCAAGCCTTCTCTTTCCTTCCAGTGTTACTTTTCTTCTCACATCCTGTAGCTAAATTGGTATTAATTTTATAAAATCACACACCATATATTGCAAAATTAGCAGATACCACAACATTTATTTCCACTGAAGTATTCAAACCTCAGGACTGCTTTCAGCTGCTCAGTCTAGTTGCAAATTGCCAAACCTTTCCAATTATCCACTTTGTATAATAATCATTCTGCTTAGCCTAGCACATAAAGCAGTTCACTAATAAAGTTTCTTTTACTTTTTCTACCATTCTGACCTTGTAAACATATGCCTCAAAGCATTCAATATAAGCAAGGAAGAAACTCCCTTTGTGTTGCATTTTTGTGTGGACAAACTGTGCTTCCCCAAATGTGACCCCTCTGTCACTCCAGAGCCACTGGAAATGGGTTCACCAGCACCTGGGTGGGACTAACTCATCTCCCTCATTTTAGCAATTAAAAAGGGTGTTACGAAGTTACAGAGCAGACTAGATTTTTAGATTACTTTTTTTGGATTACCAAATTCAGGTGAGACAAATACCATCTTCAGGCCCATATTTTATGTAAGATAAATCAAAGTGTTACCAAGCAGGAGCATTAAAACTGCAGAGGCTCTCAGGAAATTAAACACCAAGTGAGATATTCACCCCACATTTGTATGTGATTTGTGTTTCCAGCTCTACAGGCTTACTAGCTCCCTCTGCCCTACACTTCAGCTTCAGAGCCACAGAGCTCCCTAAACATATTCCTTACACCAGGAACCCAGAATCACACATTGCTCATCCCCATGAGAACCCACACTCTGTGTGGCCTTACCAAAACTGTCTAGCTCTTTCAATAGAGTAAAAGGGAAACATTATTTTTCCTTGCATGTTTTTCTGTTGCACAGGCTCAAGATAAAGAGAACTTTAAAATTAAATCAGATCAGAAATATCTAAGTGAAAATAACACGAGGTACAAACTGTGGAGAGTTGGGGCCAACAGATGGACAGATTTTAATGGTATACAAATATGTTTCAACAGCAAAAATATTATTGAAGTACTTCCAGTAGAAGTATTCATCAGTGAAATCATCATCTTTTTTTTTTTAGATGCAATTATGATGAAAAGGAGTGGGGCAGGGGGCACACCCACTGCCACAGGCTTCACTGTGTCATGATATCAAAAGGAAATGGTCATGATAGTGTCCAAGAATAAGCAAAATGAGCTCGTGTGGAGCTCAGTCTTCCTAAAAGAAGCAGGTGTCCGCTATCTCCAGCAGATGACAAAATTTGTTTAACTGGAGAAAATCAGTGACTTTGAACATCAGTTCTATTAAAGCAGCAACAGCAACATAAGAAACAAATCAGAATCTGATCCTTTTCAGACTTCATCTGTCCCCCTTCAGACTTCTGCAGCATAGGATGCAGACCTGAATGAATCCATGAGTTTATCCTGCTGGCAAGCAGAGTGATGTATGTACTTTGTCAGGTGGGAGTCACTTCATCCTAGGATGGGTGTTTCTAACACAAGTGATGCAAGTGCAATAGAGTGAGTCTGGATGACTAGCACAGAAATAAACATTTCAGGCAGGGCTGCCTGAAATTAAGTGAGAAAAATTCCATCCTTACTAATACAGAAGTACAAGAGCTAAAAAGTTATTTTACAACAGTAGCAAGAATCGTCATTGAATGATGATTCGAGGGGTTGGAAGGGACCGTAAAGGCCATCTAGTCCAGTGCCTCTGCAATGAGCAGGAACATTTTCAACCAGAACAGGTTGTTCAGAGCACCATAAATGCCTGAGACAGGAACAGGACATGCTCTTTATTCATAGTTATAGCAGAATTTCAAAGATACAATGGAAGAAAAGGTGAAGAGGCACTTTACTCTGGGCTGCTCATGAAAGGGACAAAAAGGAAGGACACCCAGACATACTCTGACAACTGACAACATCAATTACCTTTACCTCTTCTGTCAAGCAGGTGGTCATAAGGGTTGCACATTGAATTGTGGATCTAAAAATAATGCACTTAACTCTATTGCTTTTCCCCAAGTCCGGTCTGCAGAGTAACTCAGAGTACTTATTTCTTGCCTATTATCTCCTCTACACTCTTAACTGAAAAGGATGTTCTGTTTCCTGTGCATGCCTCAATATCAAAATAGAGAGTTTGAAGCGCTGATAGCTGCTTTCTGTTATTTTTCACTTTCCTTTCAAATGTAAAATTCTGCAGAGCCTATTCACTCTGTTCCAATGAAGACTTTGCATCTGGTTCACATTTTAAAAACTTGTGAAGGAAAGAAATGCCATGCAAGAGGAAAGGTAATGATCTCATACTAGGAGACTCAGATGGAGTCTAGGAAGGGGTACAGGTTTAGTTGCCCCTTTTAAATGCAGTATAAACCAACAACGTGTTTGTTGAGAATTGTATGGATTTATGTTGCAGCTTTGTTGCAGCACTGACCCAGTGAGCAGTCCAGGTTAACACAATGCTCATGTGAGTCACAACTGAGCAACAAAAGGCAGTAATGAACTGCCAGAAACAGAGAGTAAACAAGTTATTGATTAAACATTAATGACACAATAATGGTTAATAAAAAAATATTTTTGAAATCTAGCCACATATAATGTAATCTAATGGCAGTACTAGGGGACATAGAAACTGGCTATGTATGCATTACATACACAGAATATGTAATTTTAATATTCAGTGGGACCATGTGCCATGAGGTAAGACCATGAGTAATAGGATGAAGTTATGTAAAGGAAACTTTACAATGAATTGCAGGAAAAATTAATTAACTCCGCTGAGGTAGTTTAGACTCATAGGTTCCCAAAGGAAGCAGGAAAATCACCATTTATTTGTCATCTAAGACCAATGTATTATATATTCTAGACAGTGGATGTTCAGACTAGTCCCTTACTGGTCTCTGGATTACAGTAGATATCTAATAGTTTAATTTAATCCACTCAGCTTTCCACGAGCCTATTTATCTAAAGGCTCAGACTTTATAGCATATCTGCATGCCTAAAGAAACATGAAGCTGCCTGGTGTGATTTTTAAAAGCACCTAAGAAGAAAGATCATGTATCCTATCTGCCTTGTTTTTGGAGTGTAATCTCTAGTGCAACAGTGAAGAGTGTATGAGAGTTATTAAACTAAACTTCCAATGAATAAAATTATTTTGGCACAAACATTGTTAGGGAAATGACAAACAAGACACTGTGGTGGTGCATCTCCACCCCTCCTCAGGTCTGCTCTGTGATCTCAGGGATTCCTGTTGGGCCTTGGCCTTTGTCTAATGAGCTGGGTGTTGAAGTGCCCCTTGATCATATCAGGTACTTCTGATACTTGCTTGAGGTGAAGGACAAGAATGGGAACAATCATTCATTGCTTGACAACCCTGGAATATTCCCCACCTCAGTCATAGTCTCCAGTACCATTGTTAGAGCTAAACCCTTCTGCACCCTCACCCTTTGCATCCTCACATTTTTCATCCCTGATTGCTGTGTAAATGATTCTAAACTGATTCTGGTCCCATTTTCCTTTGCACACTTCACCCATGCAATCAGAAATAGAGTAAGTCTTGACATTGAACTCTCTTAAGTCACACTCCCACAAATTTGTATTAAAACCTGCTTTTGCTAGTGCCTTTGATGGTGATTTTTAAGTGGCCTAAACCACTAATTTGCAACAAATTGGCATTACCAGAATCCTAAATAAGGATTTGTGACAGATACTATACTTCAAATATAAATTTGGAATTGCTGGTAGGACAGTTCATTGCTATCATATAAAATAAAAACAGAACAATTCAACAGAAAAATTCAACAGAAATTGAAAAGACTGTTTTTCACCTTTTCATCTCTCAGGTATATGAGATTAACAAGTAGGCATTTAATACTTTGGAAGTATTTCTGGGGTCATCTCCTTGGTGGTGAGTGATAGAACAGACAATATTTTCCACTGAATTTAAACACTTATAATTATTTGTAAATTATTATTATTTAATTTTCTTTTATTTTTCATGACCAGAGAAAGTTATTGTCATTCTGATGCTGTCAAACATACTGCAGCTGAATTCTGGTTTATTTTTTTGGGGAGCCATTTAGACTGCTCGTAATTAATTTTAATTCCCAGATGATTAAGAATAAAAATTACAAACCAAGACTCTCAAGAATAAGTTCTCCTCTGATCAGCTTTTGTGTAGAGTTCTGTATTATTTCAATTAGGGTATGAAGCTTATGGTATTTAATTCTTCTAACAATAAAAAATAGTGGAATAACTCCTGAAGGAGTGCTGAACACTGCTTATGTTCTGATCTTGATTCTAATTAGGAAAACAAATAAAATATAGGGATAGGCATGATGTCCTTAGCTGGTATAAATCAATGTAATTTTATTGAGTACAGTGGAATTACATCATTTTACGTCAGCTGAGGATCTAACACAAGTTTGCAGGATGATTAACCCTCCTCAAATACTCCAAAGTTGATTCAGATTACATTTTTATGTGTAAGCCCTCCCTTCAGCACCTGCCAGAAAGGTTAACAAATGTTAATGCTCGTGCTATAACTGTGATGTTTCTTTTCCCTGAAACATAAAACATGTGGTGTGATATGTCATTCTTAACATCTGTCAACCATATTTACTAAATTCTAAACAATTTTCCAGTGATCTCTTTTTCTAACTATTTCCTTTCACATGCTTCTTCTAAACTATTCTTTCCAAGTCCAGTTCCAGATAGAAAAGTAAAATTTGCCATACAGGATTCAAGCCACGGCAAGTCAAGGATAACCCCAGAAGGATCCATGCCAATGAAGGCTGCAAAACTGAAACAAAGGGTTTGTTTCCTCCTACAGGAAATCAGTGGAAGCAAAATTTCTGAGCAGCACTATTATCACAGTGAGCACTTCTAGAAACATCTGCTGCTGTGTTGCTCATGTTGTGACCATTTGGATTGTGGTTTCCCACTCTCTGGAGTTTGCATGGGCCTATGTATTCATCTCATTGTCCTGGGTTCAGCTGGGATAGAGTTAATTTTCTTCCTAGTACCTGGCATAGTTCTGTGTTTTGGATTTAGGATGAGAATCTAAATCTGATGAAGCAGAGATTCCCAGTAATTACTTCTTGGAGGTTAGAAATTATAAACAAACAGTAAGGCAGGCTGAGGGTGATCAGAGGCTTTGCAGTTATCTCAAGTTAATCTGTGTAAGGTCATTTGTTGTAAATTTGCTTGTTCAGCTGCAGTCTCTAATGCTGTCTCATACCTGTCTAGTTAGGTTTCTTCCCAGCCAAGAAATGCATCTGCTAGAACACAGCTTCTTTTATTTATTCGGACTTTTTTTTTTTTTTTTGCTAGCTCAGTATTTAGTTTATTTTATAACTTCTTTATCCAAAATGAGATTTTTCCACCCTCCCCAAAAGCAAACTGAAGATGATACTACACCTATGGCTGAGTCTGAATGATTTTATTCTTAAAATATACAAGGAACATAAAAGATAACTTTATGTAATTAATCTGCAATACTTTACAAAAATTTCTGCTATCTTTTCATAGTTTAAAAAGGTTTAATAGATTTTAAACATGCTGAATTTACTCCTGGATCTACAGTGGTCATCAAAATAACCATCAAATATGTCTCTCTGATGAAATCAAGATACACTGCTGCAATTGATTTTCACAGTAAGTGGCAGCTTAGAAGACATTCTTGAAAAGCAAGGATAACACAGGGACAGGACTATCATCTAAGCAGTGTTGCTGACCAAGTGCTCAGTGCCTGAGCCTGAATTCTGGTGCTCCTTTATCCAGGGCTGTTGGTGTACCCTTATACACTGTAAACTTCTAATATGAGCTTGGACATATCACTGAGGAAAGGGGTGTCCAGAGAAGGACAACGAAGCTGCTGAAGGGTCTGGAACACAAATCATTTGAGGAGTGGCTGAGGGAGCTGGGGTGGTTTAGCCTGGAAAAAGGAGGAGGGACCTTATTATTCTCTGCAATACCTGAAAGGAGGGTGTAGCCAGGTGGGGGGTGGTGTTTTCTTCCAGGCAACAAGCAATAGGACAAGAAGAAATTGACTCAACTTGCACCAGGATTGGATATCAGGAAATATTTCTTCATGGAAAGGGTGGTCAAGCACTGAAAGAGGCTGCCAAGGGAAGTCATGAAGTCACCATCCATGGAGGTATTTAAAAGATGTGTAGGTGTTGCATTTAGGGACATAGTTTACTGATGGACTTGGCAGTGCTGGACTAAAAGTTGAATGTAAAAATCTAAAAAATTTTTCAAACTTAAATTATTCCATTATTCTAAAACTCATTGTTTTAGTGGCCCACAGAGCACTATCTTCATCCAGAATAAACTAACTAGTTCATTACATATAGATTACATAATACATAAATACATGAACTTATTTCTGTGAGTCATGCAAATAGGTGAGCAAAAATTTTTTAATAAAGAAAGCTTTGACTGCAAAATTGAGCAGAGCAAACCTCTGTGTGTCATGGAGGGCAGCACAGACCATTTGGCCCTGGCACCAGGATCAGCACAGCTCTGTCACTCTGATGTTGTAACTGAGCTAAGCAGCCTTGTCCTGGGCAGCTAAGCTCTCTCCATGGATGGACTAGTGCCATTTCTACTCAGTGCTTTCTTGGGCAGAGTAGAAATACCACTGAATTATCCTCTGTATTTTCAACTGTACTCACATGTCTGGAAAGAGTCATCCAGTTAACATCTGAGGGCAAAAGCCTGGCCCCAGTGAAATCACTGAACATGTCATCACAGATTTAGAAGATTATAGGAAGCCAGTCTGCTCTGCTCAGATCTCCTACATCAGAATGAATAGCAGTATCCTGGTCTCTTTAACTCCTGGTCAGAAAAAGTGCACTATGGCAGAGAAGTTTGTAATAAAGTATGGACAGGATTTTTTTCTTAAATAGTAAGACCATTTAACCTGCTGCCAGATCAGCATATGATAACTGAGACTCTGGTTCCCTGCATGACTGGAGCCTCCACTCCAGAAAAAATTAGTCCAAAAAGTGATTTATTTCAATGTAGCAAATAGTTTTGTGTAGCACTGAACAGTGGTTCTTTCTCTAAGAGATGCTCTAAATTTCAGCTCTCTGATGATGTGGTACTGACAACACCTGAGCAGTAGGTGCAAGCCCTATGGAAGGGCTTGTGGTGCCCCAACAGTTCTGTACTATTCCCTCGATCAGTTTGATAATCCAAGCTGTGCACACAGCTTCAAGAAAGGATATGTGTCTCTGACACAGGGTCCAAAGGATTTTTCTCTATTTCCCACTCTCCATAAACATTTTCCAAAGTGTGTCACTTGATTTCTTCCTGCTCAAACCACAGTGCTTTGACTGGCCCATTGATACAAAACCCACAAAATTCTACTTTCTTAGAATAGGCATCAGAGAGAGTGGGAAGGATGTTTTCTCTTCCACTGGGTTGACTAAGTGAATGGCACTGAACTGTTAAAATGTCTGCTGAGTTTATGTCCTGGCTGCTGGCTTGGGAGGTTGGTTTGGGAGCCAGGATAGGTTCACCCCATGCTGTGTATGTCCTCATCACCTTATCCCCAGCAGTTTCCCATACTGACTGAGGGAATGAGCAGGGAGGGAGGGCAGCAGGGGCCAGCTGGAAGCACCTGCTCTTACACACATGTATAATTGCAGGGTGTAAATACCTGGTTTATGTATGGCAGAGCCCAACGAGGGAAAAGGGAGAACCAGTGTGAGGCATTGAGCCCGTGCCAAAGAACACACAAGCACTTCCAAACAAAATGTCCAAAGTAAAACTGATTTGCTCCCACCCAAGTTCCTTGTTCAGGCTACTCCAACCAGAAAAGGCTTCAATTTGTTTAAAAAAAAAAAAGCAGGAAAAGAAGGCAAGAAAGAGGGAAAGAGAGAAGGAGAGAGAAGGAAAGAGAAGGAAAGAGAAGGAGGGAGAGAAGGAGGGAGAGAAGGAGGGAGGGAGGGAGGGAGGGAGGGAGGGAAGGAAGGAAGGAAGGAAGGAAGGAAGGAAGGAAGGAAGGAAGGAAGGAAGGAAGGAAGGAAGGAAGGAAGGAAGGAAGGAAGGAAGGAAGGAAGGAAGGAAGGAAGGAAGGAAGGAAGGAAGGAAGGACGCCCTGCTCCCGGTGGGATGGGCTCCGTGCAGTCAATTCCAAGCACTCACCCTCCGGCGCGGGGCCGGGCAGCGCCAGCAGCAGCAGCAGGAGAGGGACCCGTGGAGAGGAGGGAGCTCCGGCGGCCGGGGAAGACGTGTGTGTGTCCCCACGTCCTGAAGGCTCTGGAGAGAGAGTCGTCTCCTCCTGCCCGTGCCCCCCAGCCGTGTGGGGTGCTGTCGCTACTGCTGCTAAGGGGAGGATGCGGGGGTGTCCCCATTCCTGCCCCCAGGCAGAGGGTGATGGGTGGGCTGTCACCTCCAGCCCCGGGGGGAGGGCAGCAGCACGTTCTTGCTGCCATCCAGCTCCCAAAGAGGGGGAGCGATGTTTGCTCCGTCTGTTCCATGCAGTCCCCGATTCGAGTGGCGAGGTAAGGACAATCACATCCTTCTGCTCCCCCTACCCCAGGCTCCCCGGGGCTGTGAGGTCTCTTAGAGCTCCAGAGCTGGAGAGCAGCTGTGCTGATGGAGGAAAGAGAGTGCTCCCTGCAAAGACAGGGTGCCGGGAAAGGTGAGACAGGCTATAATAGCACAGGAAGGATGAGAGTGCACTGCATTCATTCCTGAAGGGCTCCAAAGGCTGATGGATGGGTAAGTCCTTGCAAGAGCAAGTTATGTCTCCACAAGGAGGTCTGTGAAGGCGTTCAGGAATGAAGGGCCTGTATTAACCCATGGCACTAGTGCTGTTGATTTTCACACTGTTTCGGAAAGTGGGAGGGACACTCAAGCTCTAAGAGCAGGTAGCAGGGTAGAATTTACCAGCTTTCTGAGTAGTAGCCATGTAAACAAGGATCTTAATTCCTCCAGAAATTACATGATAGAAACCATCACTTGTAGGGATGGAAGAAGCCAATGGGCAACTGGATCTGAGACCTGATAGCCACCATCAAATGCAAAGCAACTAGAAAGGACTTTACACATGTGAATTTGATAAAGCAAACTTTCAGGGGTTTTAATGTTCCCCCATGTTGCAGATCTTTTTTTCCCCTTTCATTGTATCACATTTAATAGCATGTAATGCACCGGGATGTCATGAATTCCTAACATCTGTGTATGATCACATCCTCAAAAGCCCACCACTGCTTTTGTCATGAACACCTTTTTCTTCAGAGAAAACACTGCAAGCAGTTATAAGCCACTGTCAGTGAAAGTGGAGGGGGGGAAAAAAAGCCTGAAATGTCATAGCAAAGTAACCTGACATTACCTAAGAGTTTTGCAGGCACTTTCAATCCAAGCCAAGAAATCATTGGGGACAGAGAATTACAAATAGCTCTCTTTGCAGCTGGTTCATGTGCTAATGCTTAAAAGCTAACACCCCCAGCCCATCGGGGAAAGTGCAGTCCAGGCCCACAGACACTCCCAAATCACTCCAGCCCGTTCTTGAAAGACCAGGGCTGTGTGGACTTCGCGGAAGAAGCCGAGGAGGTGTTTCCCCCATTGCCAAGGGGCGATCCCCGCTGCTCAGAGTCCCTGCAGCCCCACTCGGGACGCTGCGGGCGCTGGCCATGGTGCTGAACCACCTCCCTCCGGGCTGTGCTGGGTTTGCTGAGCCCCAGGGATGCCCTGCCCTGCCGAGCTGCTGGCTGCTCACAAACAAGAACGAGATCATCTTTCCTAGTGTTTTTCTTTTTTTTTTGCCTCCTCTATTTCATTCCTATGCTTTCTATTTTTCTATTTTAGTTTTTCTATTTTCCAGTAAGACACTGGAACCAGAGAAGCTGTGGATGTCCCATCTCCAGAGGTTATCAAGTCTGGCTTGGATGAGGTTTTAATCTGTCTGGTCTAAAGAAAGGTGTCTCTGCCTATGACAGGGGTGATGGAACTAGATGATTTTCCAGGTTCTTTCCAACCCAAGCCATTCTATGATTCTATTTCAAAATTTTCAGTCTGGAGTGTGGCTTGTTAATTCGGCCCACCTTTCTGTTAATGAGGGCACAGTTTTTATTTTAGTTACTAAAAAGGAAAGCAAATTATGGATTATTTTCTCTAATCACATGATATTAGGTCCATTAGAAAGCATCACTGATGAGATACAGAGATAGAAATGCTCAGATGAAGCCATGCTTCAGAGTCTTCAGAGTGGTCTCCTAAGTGAAATAAATTGCCTCATTCGCTATAAAAATGGGCATTATGTCACCTCTTCCCCTGTGAACCAAGTTCATAACGGGAAAAAGATGAACTCTGAATGTTCCAGTAGTACTTTGTTCATTTAAATGACTTGATGTTGGAGTAAGATAGTAGAGAAAGGTCATCTATATTTTATGGATTTGCCTAGTGTTAGACCATTTTTAACATCTAAGATGACTCAGCTGGGTCTGAGGATGAGGAAAGAATGATCTACCTTGACTTCATCAAATCTTTTGACACAGTCACAGCATCCTTCTTTTCAAGTTGGATTCTTAAGATCTGATTTGGTGGATTACTGTGGGAGGCTGAATAACAAGCTGGGCCATCAGGTTGGAAGAGTCTTAGGGAAGAATTTGTTTGTATTCTTCCTGGAAGCTGGCTACAAGTGGAGATAGCCAGATCTTTGTCTTGGGATGTATCCTTTTTAAAATCTCTATCAAAGAAATGGAAGAGAGGACAGAATGTACCTTATCAACTTTAAAGACCTGGAAGAGAAGACAGAATGTACCTTATCAATTTAGCAGGTACATAAAGCCATGGGAGGATCAGGGGAAGAGCAGTTGGCATGCTTGGGGACAGGAATGTCATTCAGAAAGCCCTGGACAGGTTGGAGGAATGGGTTGACAGGAACCCTATGAAATTGAACAAAGCTGCAAAGTCCTGCCCCTGGGAAGCAAGAACTCATTGCAGAGGTGCAGGCTGGACATGACTGGCTGGGGAACAGCTCTGCTGAAAGGGTCCTAGAAGGCCTTGGTAGACAAGAACATAGATGTAAGTTGGTGGTGTGCCCTGGCAGCAATGAAAACTAGCAAGATATTGCACTGCACTAACCAGAGTGCAGCTAGATACTGGAGTGAAGTGATTATTATTCCTTTCTACCAATCACTTGTTAGATCACACATCCCACAGTTTTTGGGGCCCCAATAAAAGAAAAGAGTGATGAACTTGGGCAAGTCAGCTGGAAGGCCACCAAAAAAAGTCAGGGGCATGGAGCACATATTCTGTGAGGGGAAGCAGATGAAAACAGGCTTGATCAGCCCAGAGAAAAGTAGGTTTTGGGGGCACCTAATAGCAGCCTTTCTATATCTATGTGGAGGTTGTTAGGAAGACAGAACCAGACTGTTCACAATGATTCATGATGGGAGGGCAAGAGACACTGAACACCAGATGAAAATAGGGAGGGATGATCTGGTAGAACATCATTCACATAACATAAATTTTTGGGTTAAGGAATCCTGCTGTTTGGCACCTTCTTTTATTTGGATATGGCATTCTCTTAGTATTTTAAATCAGTATTTCAGTCTAAACAAAGTGTTGCATATAATATCCAAGAAGCAGCACTGGAACATGCAACTTGAATGGGATGCTTTTCTTTCTTTGGTTTTTTGTTGGTTTTTTTTTCCAGAAATAACAAACAAAAGGATAAGCAGTGACTTCAAGAAAAATGTTTTTATATGAGTTCGGACAATTTGGGCAATCAAGTGTAAAATTGTCTTTGTTTCTTGAACAGGATAATTTAAAAAAATCTACTTTTCCAGGCTGGATATTCTGTGCAAAATTGATTATATGCTCACAACATTGACTTCAGCAAAGTGTCTGCAACATGCATTCGATTTCAACCTATTGACTGGTTTCTGATCAGCACTCAAGTTTATTTTCCAGGAGTATACAAACAAATTCTCAGAACACTGATGGAACTTCTGGTGACCTTTTGGTGCTCTTCTTGTGCTGGAGATTTGACCATGCAAAGTACTCAGCATCTGGCCTTAGTTCAGCAAAGCATCTAAGCACCTGTTTAACTTCAGCCGCAGACTCCTGTGCTTTTCTGGATCAGGGCCAAAGGAGTACTGTGCTGAAAATCCATCCCAAAGGTATGCTTTACACAGCTAAATAAAAATTACAGCCTTTTTCTTGGCCCTCCTGACTTCCATTTTCAAAGTAATTTTTAAATAAATAAGTAAATAAATAAAATGAGCCATCCTTCTCCAGCTGTACAGCAAGGGCTTCATGTGATGCTTTCTCTGTATGGACCCAGAGTAAGGCTGTAATCTCACATGGAGAGGGGGTGAAGGGGTACACAGGCATGTGGTAGAGATGTTGCTGGGAGTGTTACACTGAATTTTTCCAGCAGTGTCTCATACCAAGGGGTAACAATTTTATGTGTTGTTAGCAGCCATTTAGTTTTAGTTCAGGTTTTTCTGATACACTTCAGCATTGCTATTTTGTAAGAAAAACCTACAAGTGATGGTTTTGATCAGCTTAGTTCATAGCTTCATTAAAAGACAAGTTTGCAGTAGATTTCCTCCTCCACATAACTATACAAGTTACAACTGTCACCTCTAGCCTGTGAACATAAATACTTCTGTGCAATGCTGATAAATGTCGTGCAGTTGCAAAGAAGTGTTTATGAGAGAGGAGGAGAGTATTTATGAAAGAGCAGGAGTACAAATGCTTCCTGAAAGCACACAGCTGCATCTGCAGCACTTGAACGAGGCAACCTCAGTCTGGAGCCAGAATGATGCACAGGCTGCTGTTTATTCTTATATTTACAGCTAAACACCACTAGATGTCTCCTGCTGCCAGCCCTGCTCGGCAGCCACAGCTGGGCTGCTGCTACAGAGCCTCTCCGAGCAGTTATACCCCTTGCTCTGAAAAAACCCACAACATTACTGCCTGCAGGAGGTTCTAGGGAGACTTTATTATGGCCTTCCAGTACTTCCGGGGGTGTATAGGAAAGATGTGGACAGATGTTTTGATAGACCCTGATGCAAGAGGACAAGGAGTAAGGGTTTTAAGCTAAAAGAGGAGGGGTTGAGTCTAGATATGCAGAAGAAAATTTAGGGTGATGCCTAGACTGGTGGTGGGTGCCCCATCCATGGAAACATTCAGGGTCAGGTTGGATTAGGTTCTGAGTAACCTGATCTAGTTGATGTCCCTGCTTATGGCACAGGGGTTGCACTAGATGGCCTGTTTAGATCCCTAGCAACTCAAAGTGTTCTGTGATTCTATGATTATTTTTGCTTTGTTGACAAACGCTATATGACAAGTTTTAGAAAAGGTGTGATCACAGAATGTCCTGAACACCTGGGCAGAGCTATTGGAAGTTTTCAACTTTTCTTCCATCCTTCTCCTTCACCTTCCTGCTCAGTATTATGTCCTTGGGGACAAGAGAAACTAGTGGATGAAAATTCTGATATTTGGCTCTACACCAGCAAAGGATTGGTCAAGCTCAGATCCTTTCAGATTTCTTTCTTCCTGAACATAATACAATTATAGAGTGGCCTGGGTTGGAAGGGACCTTAAAGACCATCTAGTTCTAACCCCCCCTTCCATGGACAGGGCCACTTTCCACTGGACCAGGCTGCTCAGAGCCCCATCCAATCTGGACCTGAACACTTCTGGGGATGAAGCATCCACAACCTTTCTGGGAAACCTGTGCCAGTGCCTCACCACCCTCATAGTAAAGAATTTTTCCCTAGTATCTAATCTGACCTGTCATGTCTTTTCTTTATACCTGTGAAACTGTTTGGTGTCTTTTGCAAGCTGGAACTTAGCTCAGAACTAGACCAAGCCTGCCAAGGGATTTAAATGGCCTTGTCATTACATGAGCTCACAGTTGGTACAGTAATGAAATCCATACATGTGAATTTATAAAAGGAACTTGCTATATAGTGAGTGGGAGGGGATAGACACATAGTGTGAACAGCTGCTAAGTACCTCTTAAGAGAGGACAAGAGAGCTGTGTGTACAGGTGTTTGTGTTTATAGAGAATAATGTTTGTCTTATTTACTACTACAAAACCTTATTTGCTCAAGTACATCAGAGATGCAAATATTGCCAAATACAATGAAATCTTAGCTAATAACTGCTTTGAAGACACTAGCCTGAATGATACATAAATTACAATTACATTCTTTCACCACATGCCTCCTGCCTTAAAAAAGTGAGCTAGGAAAAAGTTTCCTTATAGTTTGTCTAAACTGCCACTGCTGTTCCCTTTTTCTCTAATCAGTGACTGCATATTAGATAAAGCTTGTCACTATGCCAACACACTTAGAAAGGTCTTGGACAGGAAATGGAGCCAGTGAGGGACAGAAGTTCATGAGAAAGAGTTTCCAGCATTTTTCCATCTGACAGGAAACTACAGTTACTGCAAAGGATTTCTTGACGTATTCACTCCAAAACGTGGGTCAATAGTCAGACATTCAGCTCATGACTCAGGCATGAAAAATGTAAAACATCTGGCTCAAATCTATGCTCTGAACATGCTACAGAGAGATTCATGACTTTAAGTTAAAGGCTCATTGGATCCACTTTTAAAGACAATTAATTTTATTTGAAAGAAACTGTGTTGGAACATTCTGCAGTACTCCAGTTTTTAGGACTGAACCAGTGAAATGCCTTCCTTTCATCAACAGCAAATGGAAGAATTGTAGAATATAGCACTATTCTGCATTACCCAAAAATATAAGATGGTGGTTTTTTTGCATTTTTTAAAGTAAGTCTGAAATGCTGATCATGCAGTCACAAATTGGTGGTACTATCAAAACAAGATCTCAGAAAATAACCACACAAATCCATAGAGATGGATAGAGATCTGGCACAATAAAATCACATCCATCTTATTGATGCTTGGCTAGCTCAGAGCATGGCAAGGCACGCTCACGTCTGCCTGTGTGAGTCTGTGCAGACACGTCCACAAATTCCAGCTTCATGCCTAATTCTCTCACTTGCCATCAAGGGTGATGCAGGAATGTGTTGCTGCTACCATTCCTCACCATCACTCAGACACTAACAGAGGAATGCAATGGAGCAACTTTATTGGCTCCCTGTGTTCAAGGCTGATTCACAGCCACAGAATTGTGATTCTGAGGCATCTGGAGGAACAGCTTGAAAAAATGCCTTTAAAATTTGCCTGCTTCTGGTCAGTCCCTGTCTCCATTTCTTTTTCTGGCCATGCAGCATAGAGATAGATGTCTATAGTGGGGACTGGGATGCAGTGTGGTGTGATTTTTAATTACTGCTGTATTCTTCTACGCATAATCAACTAGCTTTTTCATAATTGATTCTGAATTACTTGAAGAAACATTCATGAAGCACTTCTAGGTAGTGAATTTTATACCACTACTGCAGCCTTTCTTTATATGGTTTTATTTGGAATGTCAAGGTCTTTGGCATATCTCTTAAAGCAAATCCATTTCCCCTTGTTCCTGCTTCTCACTAAACCCCTTGCCACGGGGGACCTCTCCAATGGCTTTCCCAGTCCTGGAGATAGTAATGCCTTTCTTACATTACTTACCTTTAATTTCCTTTAAAACTGGGAGCAGAAGTCTGGGGGGGGCAGAAGGGCTCATGCAGTGTCAGGCTCTGTGCTGGTTAGAGGGCAGCACATAGTGCAAACAACAAATAGGACAAACTCAGGAAGTGGCTTTAAAATGTGTACATTGTTCAGGATGAAAATATTCCCATGGGAACCAGTGCATCAGCTGCTTCCAGCCTGACAGGGAAACATAATTTGGATGGGAACAGGTGGAATTCTTCCCAGTGTGTGAGTCACTTTTTCTCTGGCTTCCCTTACAGACTTTGGTAGAGATCCTAACGCAACACACACTATTCATTTTAGTTCTTTGTTTTGCTCAAAACTCAATCAAATGGGCAACATGCAGGATAAGTAAGCTGGTGAACAGAACTGTGTTTTTCAAGGTTGTTGATTTTGGCTGGAAATCTTGGTTTTGTTTTTTTGCTCTAATAAAATACAGATGGAAAACCTGGGCTGCAGATAACCTGTTCTCTTCCAAAAAAAAGAAAGAAAAAGGATTATTTTATACCTCTATGGATTATGAGTGGTCTTCCTACAGACAGGGAGAAGGAGCAAGTAAAAACAATATTATTCAGTCACTCTTGAGTAGTCAAAATTTGATAAAAAAATGTAAAAATCAGATTACAGTCTGAGTTCATGAGATATTGGGAATGTCTGATTTTTCATTTCAGGTGAATTACTGGCCCTGGAGAGGCAAACAAATCCTGCTAGAGAAATATATTAAAAAAGTTAAGTGTATTATGCTCCTTTGATGTCTCCACCATTGTTCCCCTAATGCTGTTTCTGTCAAGGTCCCATCACTACTACACGGAAACTGGGAATAGTAGAGGTGCTACAGCATAGTAGAGACAAAATTTAATCAAAAATATCCAACACTACAAGACAGCCTGACTGCTAGCTCCAGGAGTCTGTCTTCTGTTGACTAGCTTGGGGCTAGCCCTGCTAAAAACTTGTTTCTTTATTGATTTTTCATACATGGATTTTTCCCCCAGGCAAGAGAAGCAAGCAACATCCTATACTCCAGTATTTCTGAGATAAACAGAGGGGGGAGACCTGCACCATGAAACTCATTATGTTTGTGGCTTCTGCATCTCTCTCCTGCTGTCTGCCTCTGAAATGCAATAGAGCAAAAGCCCTGATTTTTCCTATTTAATGGGTTTTCTCCGAGGTTTGAAGTGAAGTGGCATATGAATGGCAAAACCTCAGAGTGCTGCCAGGTGAGTTCCTTCATTAGGTGGAGCAGGAGGAGCAGGAGGAGCAGTAAGTGCTGGTACCAAGCACACCCTGTACTGAACTCTCCAGGAGCAGAGTCAGGGCTTTCATGGAGTTTCTCTAGACTGAGGTTTTTCACAGAAATTATCATCCCATGAAGGATTTCTCATCTGAGGTTTGTATCACATGCTGCCAGTGCCTTGAGGTTTTTGTGCCAGTCAAGGTTTCCCTCTGCTTCCAAAGGCGTTTGTTTTGCCTGAGTGAGAGATTGGAAACATTTGTGAACTGTGAGTATTTTCACAGAGGGAAGGAAAAAGATTTCCTGGCCAGCTTTAAATATATCCCAAGGCTGGAGGTGACCTTTGTCTCAAAAATCCTCTAGTTTGCAAACATCCAAAGTGGAGTAAACAAGCTATTCTGTCCCAGTATATAGGTGACAGATGCAGATTTTGAAAAACTTACCTGAGATGATGCATCAGTGCAGCATTTCATTAGGCTGCTGGGTGCTTTTGAAGGCTATCCCAAGTTTACATGTAGAACAGCTCAGGAATGTTCCAGCCTATCTGATGGGTAATGCACATGGGCAGCAGGTGGGGAAACTCCTGGGTGCTCTGTGCTTACAGCTGGACCCATATCTGCCCACAAAGCCTAGCATGGATTCTCTGTGACAGTCAGAATTTGAATCTCCAGGTCATTCCTGTATAAATGATATGGATCATGAGCTATATTTAAAATTCAGTAGAAGAAAGTGTTTTCCAACTTAGAAAAATGTTCACAGTTTCATCAATGCTCAGGATGAGACCAACACCTTCAAAGATATGACAGGGATAAATAAAAGCAACTGCCATGGAAAGCCTTGAATTCCCTGGGTATTCTACTGTGTATGTGGGAAATATTTCTTCTTTATTTGAAAAACACATGGGTAAAATATTCATGTGTATGCATTTTTATTTATAAACATAAGTCTTTGTTTGAACACAGCTGAAGTTGCAGTTGCAGGGATGCTGATACTGAAACCTAGGGCATCAGGGATAAAACTAACATCTTCTGGAGTTTGTAATGAAAAATGTGATACAGATCATCAGAATAATCAATAGCTTTGTGACAGAGGCACTTTCCCCAGACTGAATGGAATGACCTAAATTTAAGTTGCCTTTAAAAAACCCAAAAAAACAAAATAAAAGCCTGATTTGGGGAGAGTTAAAGCTTACAAGTTAACCTTCATGTTCCAGATACAAGGTGTGGTCAATCTGTTGTTCTGGGACAAAACTCAGCCAGTTTTGACCAGTGATCCCATGCTGAAGTTGAGGAGAAGTTTAACAAAAATTTTGAGAGGTTTTTTGGATTTGATAGCAGACATGCAAAAAAAGTTCATGCCATAAGGTTTTTCCAATCCTCAGATCAGAACCATGACCATAACTGGGTAATTACTGACTTCTTTGAGTTGTGTCCCTGGGTGCTGCCGAAAAATCAAATAAATCTTTGTTTTATTCATGGATAGGATTTTGCAGACTGCAAATAGCACAGGGACTTGAGTCTGGAAATGATAAAAACTTGTGAAGGTACTGGCTGCCCACAATGGAGTACAACAGCCTGAGGAGAGCTTGAGCATTTGTATGTTGTATTTTTCATTGTCTTTGCTTAATGTGAGGACCAGCTGCCTTCAAATAGCATAATTAATTTCTAAAGATGTAAGGCTGTTCTGGTTAAGTTACATTGTCACAGATTTAATAAACATAGTCTGCATGTAAAACACATTTCTTCCCAAATATTTTGTTGAGTTTTCTTATAGACTAGTATGTTTAACATCATCGGTGGCCACACTTCTGCTTTTTAAATAATTTCTTAAAGCTTCTCACATAAAGAAGTAAAAGTATGACTCATAAGTGAAATGAAGCACATGTATATTTATGTAGCAAAGTTCAACCGACTTCAATTTTAACTGTCAAGTACTCGATATAGAAAGCAACCCTATCCCAGAAGGCTTCCTGCTGCAAGTTTAATTGCAGACTTCTGACAATTTGTTCCCTGAGTGTAGTACAGCAAGTTCTGTTCATTTCTCCTATCCCTTTAACGCTGACTTCTGTGCATTTCCCGTGTGAAGTCATCCAAACAGATTTGCAAACTCTCTTGTCTTCACACAAAGATAGTGCCCTGGGATGCTGGCTCCTGCATGAGACAAACACCCACCAGTGCTTCCAAATCAGAGGAGCTTGTATGCTCTCCATCAGATCACTGGCACACTTGGTGGCCCCAGCTGAGACTGAATCAGGCTCTTTACAAGCAGAAGAAGAAAGTGAGCCTGTCAGATAAAAATGTGGTGGAAAGGTTGAGTGATACTCAAAGGTGCAGTGAGATTAAATGACTGGCTGGTGGTCACCCCTTAACAGGACTGTGAATAACACCCAAACTGGTGTTCCATTCTGTGATAAAGGCAGTAGACCTCCTCTCACAGTCCACCAAAACTCTTGGCAAAATTCCATAAATGCAAGTACAAATTATTGAAGCTGGATGCATTCAGTGTTAGCACTGTGACAGCCTGCTCCCTTCTTTTGTTCCAGAGCTCCTATCCTTGTTTGCCAAATCACAGTGAACCATAGCAGTGAGCCCATTTAGTGACTCTTGAGTGAACATAAAAATGATTTTTCATTTCATGAAATTGTCATAAAAAATGATGTATGTAATTAGAAGACAGAAAATCTGCTAGGCTGCCTGAAGGCTTATGCCAGGATGCAGCCCACTGTGTGCTCCCTGTGCTGACTTCAGTTTTCTGAACATGATCTGATAAGTGAGCAGGCTCAGGAACTCCCTCTGAAATGACAGGAGGATGGGAACAAGTGATACTCAGGCGTGTCAAGCTCATCTGCTATTGTCATCATGATTCCTATGGTGCCAACTCTGTCTGATGTTGGACAATGGAGGCTAAATTCACCCATGATGTAACTCTGCCAAAGGCTGACAGAGCTCTGCCACTGGAGGGATTAGTCCCTCCTAAATCTTTTTCAGAGCGTTGGATGTGGTGCAGCTGATGTGTTAATGACTCCTGACATGTGCTGCAGGACTGTTTTTGCAGAGCAGCTCACAGGGAATCTCTCATACAGCTCAATTGCTACTCATTTACACTACTGGAGGTGGTGTGCATTTCCCACATGTCATCTTGAAAACAGACCCCCAAAAAAAGCTTTACTAATGAAGCAGATCACAATGAGAAGCAGCTGATCCCCACAGCCTCCCAGTGAGGGTAATCCCAGCCCCAGCAGCAGAAAAGTAAACAGAGGGGCTGGCTGAATGTGGGCATGTGGACAGTGCTAAAAGAGAGCAGGAGACCTGCAGGCTGCTTGGTAGCAAGGAAGAGAAAACTTCAGGAATGGAATAAATGAGCTGCCTACTTTCTCATAGACACAGTCTGGCTGTATGAAATCTCCAGCATAACCTGGCTGAACTGCTTGATGATATAAACCTCATAGAGCAATGTTTTAGGGACCATTTCTCAGAAATGTTGGATTTACTGTCTGGGTGGAAATTACAGTATGTAAAGCATTTGTCACTTTTCCTTTTGTGGAGAAGCAGAGTACCATGGTTTAACTCCTGCTGGCAGCTCAGCCCCACACAGTTGCTTGCTCATACTCCCCTGATGGTATGGGGAAGAGAATTAGAAGAGTAAAAGTGAGAAAACTCATGGGTTGAGATAAAGAGAGTGTAATAGGCAAAGAAAAAGCAAAACAAAAATCCATTCACCACTTCCCATGGTCAGGCAGGTGTTCAGCCATTCCCAGGACAGCAGGGTTCCATCACATGTGACATGGGAAGAAAAATGCCATAACTCTGAATGTCCCACACTTTCTTCTTCTCCCCCAGCTTTATCTGCTGAGTGTGATGTCATGTGGTCTGGGTTATGCCTTGGGTCAGCTGTGGTCAGTTGTCCTGGCTGTGTCCTCTTTCAACTCCTTGTGCACCTCCAGTCCCCGCACTGCTGGGTTGGGGTGAGGAGAAAAGGCCTTGGCTCTGTGTGAGCACTGCTCAGCAAGAGCTAAAACATCCCTGAATTATCAACACTTTACAGCACAAATCCAAATCCTAGTCCCATACCAGCAGAAAAAACTATCCCAGCCCAAAGCAGCACACAGTGATTAAACACAAACTGGGGAAGCCCATTTTTGGAAATACCCCACAGGAAGGAAAGAGTATAAGACTTAATTACACCATTGTAGGATATGTGTGAAACTTGATCAGAAGCACCTGCTACAACACCCATTATTTACATGAAAGGAACACTAATTTTCCTGGAGCATGTGCAGAGACTGTACACTGGGACATCTGAAGAATGTGGACCTGGTTTATGACATGGTTTGCCTTGTGAATGCACTTTTTTCAAGTCAATCTGAAAAGTCAGTCCTGCACCTCCCATTCCCTCCCCTCAGTGTGCTGTGCTGAGCCAGCCCTTGGCTCTGGTGACACCCTAAATACTCCCACTTTGTTCTCCTACATGGAGGCAAGGTACAGCCAGGCACGGGCTCTGCCTCCTCCCCCGGGTTTTTATCAGTACTCTGTGGTTTCTGGCTGCTGCCAAGAGCAAGGGACACTGGCTGCTTCCAGGGCTGTGGGACAGGGTGGCTTCTGTGGGACAGCCATGACACCTAGTGGTAAAACACTCAAGAGCCCGGGCAACCAGGAGCTGTTCCACGGCCCTTGGAGACCATCTCAGGTCTTCAGGCCCCAGGAGGTATGAAGCTTTTTGTAAGAGCACCAGTGAGAGCACCAGAACACATTTGCAAAGGATCTCCACATATTTAAAGAAGTTTCACTCTACTCAGATGTGGCTAGCACAGTTTTTCTCATGGGAAGTTTTCTTGTATTTTTGTAAATAAAGATAAAGTTTGGATGTTTTGGAGCAGTGTCCCAGGGCTTGGGCAGTGCAGGCCTGGCCAATCGGGCCTGGGGGAGGGCTTCTGACTGACCAATCTGGGTGACTTTTGAGAACTCTATAAATGTGATGAAATCAAAACAATAAAGGTCATTCCTTCTTGCCACCGAGAACCGATGCATTCATTACTCTGCTAGCTGCTCAACAGCGACACTCAGACTCACTGCCAACCTTTTGAGGAATCCCAGTGTCATCCTCCTGATTCACACTCCAACAGTGTCTATGAGCCAGAAGTCTCTCTTCTGTTGACTAACTTGGGGTTAGCCCCTGCAATAGGCATGTGGCAACCACACAGAAACTCATCTGCACACCTCAAGACCAGTTTACATGATGAACAGGAAAAGCTAAGGGACTTAGACACACCAGTGCTGGGAAATGAAACATTAAACTCCTAGTTTGCAGGCATCCAGAGAGGGTTCTGACCACTGTTTCAGGCCAAATGCTGTGATGATCCCCAGTGATCATGGAATCATGGAAAGCCTTGGGTTGAGAGTGATCTTAAAGATCATCTAGTTCCACTCCCTTTGCCACAGGCAGGGAGAGCTTCTGCTAGACCATGTAGCTCCAAGCCTCATCCAGCCTGGCCTTGAACACTTCCAGGGATGGGGCATCCACAGCTTCTCTGGGCAGCCTATGCCAGTGTCTCGCTACACTCTGAGTAAAGAACTTCTTCCTAATATCTAATCCAAATCTCTCCTCTTTAGTTTGACAGCTGGATGAAGAGCTGCACATGAGCCATGGACAGAGATGAGATGCTCTCTCCAGGTCTCGTTATATTTCTTACCATAGATCTGTTTGGGTCACCACAGCCCCAGGCAGCCCTACAGGCTTGGGGAAGAATGTCTGGAAAGTTGCCCACCACAAAAGGATCTGAGTTGTGCAGGTTGACAGCAGCTGAACATGATCCAGCATATGCCCAGGTAGGCAAGAAGGCCAATGTCACCTGGCCTGTACAGCAATAGTGTGGCCAGCAGGACCAGGGCAGTGATTGTCCCCCTGTACTCAGCCCTGCTGAGGCCACACCTCAAATCCTGTGCTCAGTTCTGGGCCCCTCAATACAAGAGGCTAATATAGGTGCTGGAACATGTCCAGAGAAGAGAAATGGAGCTGGGGAAGGGTCTGGAGCACAAGTCCTGTGAGGAGCATCTGAAGGAACTGGGGGTGTTTAGGCTGGGCGACCAGAGGGGGGACCTTATCACTCTCTACAGCCACCTGAAAGGAGGTTGCAGCCAGGTGAGGGTAAGTCCCTTCTCCCAGGTAAGAAGTGATAGGACACCAGGAAATTATCTCAGGTTGTTCTAAGAGAGTTTTAGATTGGATATGAGGGAAAAAATCTTCTCTGCAAGAATTTCAATCACTGGAACAGGCTGCCCAGGGAAGTGGTGGAGTCACCATTCCTGGGAGTTATTTAAAAAGTGTAGATGTGGTGCTTAGCGACATGGTTTAATGACTTGACAGTGCTGGTTTAATGGTTGGGCCTGATGATCTTAAAGGTCTTTTGCAAGTTGAATGATTCTAAGATTCTGTGATTCTAAATAGGGCACAGTCCCAAAACTGCAGGCCAATGATCTACACTGTTCCATCCACACAAGTTACTGCCCACTTTTCATGTCTGTGTAAAGTGCAAAATGTAAATTCAAAGTTTATGTCCAGAACCTTTCCAATGCAGCCAACTATCTGCTGTACTGAAGGTGAGAAGTGAATGCTGATGCAACCAAGGGCAAGGAGATCTGCATGAGGTAGCAGAAAATCTGGGATGTCTTAACTAGAGCAGAACTGCAAGTGAGCTGTGTATGCCTCAGGGGATACTCAGGGCTCTGCAAGTGCTGGGTAAATAATTTACAGCCAATGGCAGTGTGGTGGAGGAGCTGTAGGGGGAAAGAGACCAATTCGACCATGGGCAATGATTGACTACAGGTGAAGGTCACAAATCTTTGCAAATATAGATTAGAGTTAATGTTGTGAGAGATTTAAAAGGCCTGAGCAGGCATAGGAAGAGGGCTGGGGTTGGCAAATTTTGAACCAATACAGAAGTTGACAGCTATGTATTGGCAAGAGATAAGCAAGCCTGGCAGATCCTCAGTAGCAAAGGAGATAAGGGAGTGACACCTTTGGAAGTCCCAGCTGGGACACTCTGTGGAAATCTTCATGTCACAGATTGTCACAGTCCTGGATAACTTTTAAAGCATCTCCTTTTGTGTCTCTGTGTAGGATGGCCCTGCTAAGGAGGTACCTAAGAACCTTCTCCCAAAAGACCCAGAAACTGCATAAAGTAATATAGTTAAAAAGTATGAGAGCAGAAGGGAGTAAGAACAGCTTGGGAACAAACTTTATAGGGCTTTGTGAAAATGCCAAACTGCCCCATGTGCAGTTGACATGCCAGACTCCTTATCCAAGTTCCCTTATCTGCCCAGAGCTGAGGCTGTGGGTGCATTTGTGCTGCTGGAACAGAACAGGGGGAGGAATACATGTATCTCACCCATCAGTTGGTCCCAGCTGTCAGTGGAGTGGATGGAGGTTTAAGAGTTGAGCACATTTGTGCCTTTGACTGACCAGTAGCCAAGTGAGCTCCTGCATGCCTTGAGCAGGGAATTAGCAGCACAAATCTAAAAATGCTCAGCCCTTAGAGCTAAACCAGGAGAAAATATTCCCAAACCTACCTGGAATCAAGAGATGCCTGTTCTTCAAATACCATCTTCTTTTAGCTGTGTCAAGAGGAATAAAAACTTCTCTAGATAATTTTTAAGACTTAGAAGTCTTAAAAACACACATCAGCACTTACACCTAAATATTTTTACTTCACAGGGGCAGAGAGGATGGCATCTCTGACTAGTCCCTATCTGCTTGCAGACTCCACTCGCACACCCTGAAACCAGGTGAAATTCCAGGCATTCTTACTTTACTGGACAAATTCTTTCCTTCTTCCAAGTGGTTAGGCCTGTGCCTTGTCCTTTCACTCCTGAGGGGCAACCTCTTCAGCTGTTCAACAGAAAAGCTTTCTACACAATCCATCAAACAGAGCATTTACAGCATTTAATAAAGGTCTGAACACCCTAGTTCTTGGAGAAACGCACCTCTTGGTTCCCTCTGTAGAGGGCACAGGATAAGTTGCTGTGTTCCTGCCTGTAGAACAGCACTGCCTATGCATAGCTGTCGCTGTTGACCGCAGAAAAGGTTTATTATTCCTCTTTTTTGGATTATTGTAAGGACAAAAGGATCATGATGGATGTTAACTGGAGCACCAGGTTTAATCCTGTTTTCAGTTTCTAGATCTCCACAGATTTTTAAGAAATGATTCAGGCTGCTGCTGACAGCAGACTTGTTTTCCTGTACTTGGTCTTGCAGACATGGTGGAGGTTACACATGGGATTGAAGCAGCCTGTATCATCCAAGGAAAAGGGGCTGCTCAGGAATGAGAAGCTCCCCTTGAATTTGCAGCTCTTGCTCTCTGATTTGGCGACCATGCTCTCTATCAGCAGGGTGGAAAGAAAATTGACTCGGAATAAGGAGAAAGTCCTGTGTTCATCAGGGGGAAATTCAGTTTTCGAAGTGGAAATGAAAGATTTCTCCTACTATCAGAGCTGCAGACTTCTCTTTGGCAGCCACCACAGGCTTGCAAAATGGTTGAAGTGGAAGAGATCTCTGGATGTCATCTCATCCAACCCCCCTGCACAAGCAGGGCCATCTAGAACTGGTTACCCAGGAGCATGTCCCACTGGATTTTGACTGTCTCCAAGTAAGAAGAGTCCACAGCACTTACGGGCAACCTCTTCCAGTGTTTGGTCATTGATGGAGCGAAAAAACCAAAGAAAAAAAAATGTTTCCTGATATTCAGGTGACACTCCCAGGGTTTAAGTTTATGCCTGTGGCCTCTGGTCCTGGCACTGGACACCACTGGAAAGAACCTTGGTCCGTCCTTCCTCTTTGCACCTTCCCTTCAGATATTTATCTACATTTATGAGATTCTCCCATAGCCTTCTCATCTCCAGTCCCAGCTCACTCAGCCTTTCCTTACAGGAGAGGTGCTCCAGTTTTTTGCATCATCTTTTGCTGGGCTCTTTCCCAATGCAAGGACATACTGGAGAGAGTCCAGGGGTTGATGGCATGGGGCTGCTTTGACTCTGCTGCTGAATGGTGAGAACAGACTTAAAGGGGCTGTTTTCTCCAGACTGATGTTCCCAGAAGGGGAAAAAAATAATTCCTTTCCCTCTCACTGCAACTGCCTCAATGAATGAGCGATGGCAGGTTAGTGGGCAGTGAGGTCTGTCAAGCCCACATGCTGGTTTCTCACGTTTCAGTCAGTTTTTTCACCATTCTGTCAAGTAAAACTAACATATTTCCAAGGGACTTTGAGTCTGGTGATGTGGGAAGAACCACCTGTTAAAAAAACACCAGGGAAGTTCTCCTGCTAATTTGTCAAAGGCAGAATTTTAATCTATCTTTGCAGAAAAAGGACCCCTGAGAACCAGTTCTTTGCTGGGGGGCTTAACATGTGGCAAAAGTTACAGGAGCAGTCAGGAAAGCATGGTGGCTTATTATTAATGAGTGTAGCAGTTCACTAAGGACCCTGTTAAGGTCAGAGATGTTTTTCGCCTCTTTCTCCAAGAGAGTGACATCAGGGATTACAGAGACAAAAAGCTTTCCATGGCCCTGAGACATGTCTGGTGAAAAGATCCATCCCAGACTGGGTAGGCTGGTGTTATTTAGCTTTGTAGGGTGCAGCTGGACAAGCCAGGCTGGAAGGCTTTTACTGCTTTGGGATACCCTTCTCCATCCATGGGCAGGAGGATTCCATCACTGTGTGGGCCTGAGCAGCCCAGTCCCATCACATCCTGGGAGACTCCAACCCACAGCCTAAGCAGTGAGCAGGGTGAAAGTCCTGCCCCCCAAAGGAGCTCAGAGCCTCCTACTTAATTTAACGGAAGAAGCACAACTTCTTTTTGCTTTTTCTCAACTGAAGAAATGGAGAATAGAAAATTGCTGAGCTCCATGGTGGATCTCTAGAACATCCAATGTGCATTATGCTGGTCTTCAGGACCTAAAAATGATTTTTCAGGCCTCACTGTTGAAAGAGACTTTCTGTTTAGAAACAGACAGTGCTCAAAAGTCCCACTCTGGCACTGGTGGGACATCGGTGGGGTGTCAGGTCTCAGCCACTTGTCTGAGGTGGTGATATGACATCCTTGTGTGCTGGCAGACCTCAGGCAGTGTTGCTCAGCCAAGCACCCACAGTTCCCATTGGCACAAAAGCAAGTAGGTCCCCATCCTTGCAGAATGATGTTCCACTACAGCTTTTGCAGTCAGAGGTTTGCTGTCTTTGAAGAGGATATGGAAATTCTGCACAAGGTTATTGTTATGAAAACTCTAAATTAAAACCACAAATATATTTGTATATGTGTGTGTGTGTATGTGTATAAATCTGTACCCTGCACTTGCTACTTACCACCTTAGTGTGTCTGTCCCCAGAAACAGAGGTTTCCATATCCAGCTGTTTCTCATGATAGAGCAAGAAGGTCTGCCTTGTACCATCTTAACCTCATAATCACTATGCAAAAAAAAAAACAAATGCAGAGAAAGTTTTGTGGTGTATGTAAAGCTGAAACTAAAAACAACACATACAAAAAGTACAGGTGTCAGATGCTGGATATCTGGAACATTCTGCTTATTTACACAAATAAAAATTATGTTTCATTGCTTAGTCCAGTGCACGCTTTCTTTTATTTTTTTTGCCAACTCCAAAATCTGTTATGAATGTTCCATGCATATTTCCAATGACACACTAACTGTTGTTTGAATAAACAAAATGCATTTTCCTTCATCCCTCCCTACCCCATTGACTTTGCCTGGAATGCCAATGAGGAACTTTTGTTTGCAAAACTGGTCACAGAAAGATAGCGGTGTGAATTCTGTCCAGCAGTGTTTGCACAAGCACCGGCAGCAGAACTAACATGAACACTCTTGGGAATTTGTTTCTGCAAGGTTCATGTCAGAAATGATTTATTGAGGCCTTCCTCCTGCTCACTAGTCTGGCATCCATCAAGTGAGTAAACATGCTCCCCCCCATCCCCCTCTCCATGATTTCAGAGTGCTTTGAGACTGATCACTGAGCAAACACTTCATTTCAGAATCAACATTTTGGCAGTAATTAATCAAATTGTATCTATTGCCACAAAATTTAGGTTGAAATACTTTGAATCAGAAGTCAAAATCAGAATATTTTGAAGACAAATTGAAGGGGAATCCATTTTTTCCTCGTGATGCACTAAAGTTGTGCAGCAAAGTTGGTGAGATTGTTGATCCAGCTAAATATATTCACATTACATAGAATAATTTTAAAAAGCCCAACTAGTTGTTTTGTTTTGTTTTTCTGTGAAATGACAGAAATGAATATTTCTGTGCTCATGTGTTCCCATTTCAAGAAGAAATAGGATTTGCATGGTGTTGCCACACACTTGTGCTATGGAAATGCTCATTCCAATGTTTTCACCATTAATTGTTGTTCCTGACAGGTAAGTGTCTCTCTTTCTTTTCTTTCCTTTTTTTCCCCTTTCCTTTTCTTTCCTTTTATTCCTTTTCCTTTTCCTTTTCCTTTTCCTTTTCCTTTTCTCTGTTTTCTTTCCAAAGTGTACACTGAGATGAATTCTTCCTTTTCCATCATCAGTGATAATGATGGAAATCTGGATTCATAGGGTCCTCCTGAATTGCCTGTAGAGCTCCCAGAGCTAAGGTAGCCCTCAGAGAATTTAATTTATACATTCTAGTCACAGCCAAAACCACTTTCCCTCACTCTCAGCAGATTTTAGGTCATTTAAAGAATCAAAGGGGAACCTGAGAGAGTGGCATGAAAGTGGCAAGTACATCTATGCCAGTATCAGATTAAGATGCAAAGCCAATTTTGCCGTGTTCAAATGCCAGCTTAAAGTGTTCTTGCTAACATGAGAACATATTAGAACATATTAAGCCATAAAAAATGGGTAAATGATAGGCTTATGGTTGGACTTGATGATCTTAAGGGTCTCTTTCAATCCAAATAATTTCATGATTCTCTGATCAGCTGTGCACAGACATTCACTTGGCAAATATCTGCATTTATTGAAAGACTTCTGCCCTTGGATTTTTGCTCTGCTGGCAGCTACTGACCCGTCAGCTCTGCCAGGACCTGGGTGCTGCCCGTCTCTTTGTGCAGTGTTTCCCAGACCACTTTAAACACCCTGCACCCTGTCGTGTGCTTTCCCTTTACTGGCAGCCCTGGGGGAGTGCTGAGCAGCCACAGCTGGCCTGGGGCATCTTTCCCCCTTTCTGCCACCCAAAAGAGGAGGACTGGGCTGGTGGCTGTGTCTCTCAGACTTGACTTTTCACAGCCAAACTAAGAAAAAGCACCTGATATTCCGAGAAGAGGGGAAAGAAAGGATGAGGCACTGTGCAGTGTCCTGGCGCTTCCCGAAGGTGGCAGGGCTCTGGCAGAAGACGCTGCTCTCTAGAGGGAGGGACCTTGAGAGCTCGAAAAAGTACAATCCAGCTCATCCCATGACAAACAGGGCCGGCTTTGCTGACGCTGACACGGTCAATTACTGCTGTCTCAGAATAAGGTCTGCCTCTTCCCCTGCTCTGGTTATAAAAGCATTCTCTTGGGAGGTGTGGATGGCTCCTCACTTCTTTTGGCTCTGCTCAGGCCGCAGCTGTAGCAACAGGATTGTTTTGTGAGTGAAATGGTATTATTTTTTGTCATAACTTTCATACGCTGGGGCCTCTTCAGCTGATTTTTTTCAGTGTAATATATATATATTCCCTCCTGCTCTGAGAAGCCTTTCCCCATCTGCAGGCCCCTCCCGCACCCCTCCTTTCAAGATGCACAGTTGTGTTGTGGGTCTCCTGCGCGTGACTCTGCAAATGCTTTGTGCTTTCTTCCCGGGGCTGACAGCCCTTCCCACCACTGCCAAATGGCAGCAGAAAGAAGAAAGGCTGTCAGCCCAGGCTGGAGGCTTTTTTTCTGCTGTGGTTCCCCAGGTCTTTTTCTTATAAACATAACTAGTGTGAGGCCAAGGAAGAGATTGTGTTAAGTCTTTCAAATAAACTTTTTGGACTATATGTGCTGCTGGCTTCTGCCAAGAGCAGCTTTCCTCACCAAAAGCAGGGGAGAGATGTCCCACTGGCCCTTCTGCCATGCTACTTTACCAGGTCTTGCTTTTTTCTCCACGAGCACTGTTATCAATCCACCTGTAACCATGCCAGCCTTGAGCCTAGGGCTGAACGAGGAGAGATTAATAGCATCGCAGAGTGGTCGGAGTTAAAGATCATTTAGTTCCATTCTCCCTGCCATAGACAGGGACACGTTCCACTAGACCAGGTTTCTCCAAGCCCATCCAACCTAGCCTTGAACACTCCAGGGATGGGGCATCCACAGTTTTCGGTAACCTGTTCCAGTGTCTCCCCACCCTCACAGTAAAGAATTTCTTCTTACTATCTAATCTAGCATCTTTCAGTTTCTTAAACAGCAGGTGAACTTGTGATTTTCTTAGCTGATGCACTTTGTACAAACAATAATGTATGGCCCAGAGCTGGTAGAATGTGCTGCTGGACAAAGCCTTCATCATCAGTAGCTGAGGTACCTGCCCTGCTTTGCCCTCACCTTTCCATATGGTGATTTGGAGCTTTAATGGAGAGAGGGGATGGATGGTCGTCCTGTTGCTGCACACCATTGCCTCTAAACACCTGTGTAATGCATTCAATATTAGGAACCAGTAAGAAAGTCAGGGTGGGGAGACACTGGTACAGGTTGTCCAGAGAGGTGGTAGATACTTCATTCCTGGAACCATTCAAGGCCAGGTTGGATGTGGCTCTGAGCAACCTGATCTAGGTGAAGATGTCCCTGCTCATTGCAGGGGAGTTGGGACTAGATGGCCTTTAAAGGTCTCTTCCAACCCAAACCATTCTATGATTCTACAAAAGTCTACATGGTGTTGGTTCTACTAAAGAGACACCAGCTTTCCCGGGAGCACTGCAAAGGGAGTTGGGATGCAGTCTGGCAGCTCCAGGGCGTGGGTGGAGGTGAGGAGCCCCACTGTGGCAGCAACTCCCACTTTATGTCCTAGCCCAACAGTGCTATGAAAAGTACATCTGCCTGGGAATGGCAGGACATGAGTGGAGAGCAGGGCTAGGAGAAGCTTCGAGTGCTGGGGCCAGGGAGCAGCTGCCACTAGATGTCAGCCATTCCTTGCTGCAAGGCAGAGGAACTTCAAATGCAAGAAAAATCCCTGAAAAACCAAATTTCTGCTTTTCCGTGGCACTCCGCTTATCATCCCTTACCAAGTACTTGAGTGAGAGTGCCTCTGAGCTGCTTCGGAAGAAAACACTTCATCCATTTAAACATTTACTGTCAGGCTGTTTCTCTGCATTGTAATGTTTTAAAACTTAATATTGTAGAAGCAGAAGCAGACTGCTGAATGATTTTCATCTATTTTGCAAGATGGATGTTTTTCCCTTCCTCAGAGTAAGCTCAGGAAATGAAAGAACCAGACAGGAAACTAGCTAAACACTGATGGATATCAAAGATGAAGATATTTATCTTGCTAGTGTATTGACAAATCATGGGTAATTGTTTGGGGGTTTTGTTTTGGTTATTTTTAGTTTTTTAAACCATCGATTTAAAAATAGACAATATTTAAGTAAAGTATCCCTTTTCTGAGCTCTATAAATGGATCTAATTTATAAGCACTTTCCCTTCTGGAAGGCAACATGACAACAAAATCAAAGTTACAAATTACAGTAAACTTTCTGCTTCAATAATACTTGTCTTTGGAGTTTAACCTGTTTTCTCTAGTGTTGTACCTAACATCTGACACACAAGAGGTCCGTGCTCCCCAAAAACACTAGGAAAAGAGAACAACAGTTTCTCAGTGATACCTTAGCCCATGAGTCCTCGTTTGTTGCCGCTCCCCTCTAAGCCACCTTTGTGCTCTTCCAGTCCCGTGGTGAGCTTGGTAGGCTGTTCCCAGAGCATAAAACAAAACATCTGGTTGCTAACAACACAAAGCTGTTACAACAGCTGGAGCCTGCCAGGATGTGCAGGACCTCTGGTCAGGAATAATTTCCCAGCTGCAGGAAATAGTAGTGATACGAGATCTATTGCACCAGCTCAGCATCAGCTGAGATCTGCCTGACCTGGATCCATCCTCTCATCCATTCCTCTTGGTGAGGTGCAGCAGGGTGGCACAGTGCAGCTCCAGCCAGGACCGTGTTCCGCCTCATTTCTGTTGCAGCCAGTGTTGGCTTTGCAAGCACAAAAAAATGCTTAGCTCTGTACACAAGCTACAGCAGTATTTGGCAGTCTGGTTAAGCCATCCTAGGTTGAGAAAGGAACTGTAAACTCCTGGCCTATATTATGAGCCAATTAGTCCAAGCATGCTGAAAAGGGCACTCTGGAGCATCAGCGGCACAGCTGCTATGGGGCTGTGTAATGGGGCATTCACCTATAGGTGAGCAGTTCACATCTGGACTCAGTCATCCCAGCTAAAGAATTAGGGAGTTACCAACAGCCCTGCTGAGGGCTTTGCTATTTTAATCGGGGCTGGGGAAGCTGGAGGAAGTCAGGTAGTTGTCACTTCGCTCTCACCCTTTCCTACAACCTTGCAGGTGGACACAGCTCTGGCTTGATGGCGATGATGGTGCAAGAGTGCTTGGGAAGCAGCTCTGCAAGATGATGCCTGCACCATACCACAAGTAGTTGTACTGGCAAAGTGAAGGAGGAGCTGAGATTTGGCACCATTATGGGAATGAGCAGCTGAGGACGGAGGAGGTGTGGTAGAAACCACCACTGAACCAGGGAGTAGTGATACTGTACTTTTGCATTACTGGAGCTCAGGCTGCTCCTGACTGCTGGCAGCAAACTGGCATCCTTCTCTACAAACTCCCTAACATTCACCTTCTTTAAAGACAGCTTCAAAAAAAACCAAAAAAAAACCCAAACAAAAAAACCCAAGACAAAACAAACCAAGTAAAAAAACCCAAGCCTAAATATCAAAACAACCACAAAAAGTCCTCATAAAGGATAACTTTTTGTGAGCATTGTGTACAGATAGATACTTCCCTCAACAGGCAAACCTGAGCTGATTTGTCATCTGTGTGGCTTGAGGAGCTTGCTCACCATTCAGAGCCACTCCAGCAATCCACTGTCACTTCATAGGTAGTGCTCTGAGACATCCAATGTGAGGGATGGGTGTGAAGGCAAACACCCGTAAGAGAGACCTGGAGCAGCCAAAACCATCTAGAATGCTAAGCCTGAGGTTTTCAGGTGGTGTGAACAAGAGGGAGGTCCTGTTCCCTTCCCCAGAAGTTTTTTTATGCTTGTTACAGTTAACATCAGCTTTATTAAAGACTCATTAGGAAAAGTTTGAGAGATCTCATTAATCACCAACCTTAGAATATTACATTACAATGATGAGTTGCCAAAGGCATGAGCAAATCACTCATAATTACTAGTTTTAGATGCTGCTCTTCAAAACTTGATTAGCTACAGAGACACAGGTGATAGTTGCTACTCTTCTTTATAGCACACCCTCACTATTATCCACTTTAGTCTGATTTAGATTCTTATTAGAATAACATTCTGCTAATTAAGTAGTCCTACACATAGAATGTTTCATGATGGAGATGATTAAGTGGGATTAGATGATTAATATTGCATACTGTTCTATCAGTGTCAAGAGAAACTGGTGAGGTATGTACACAAAAAGCAACTCCTTGCTGTTCCCATACATCCCAACTGTGAACAGAAATGACAAACAGGAATGAAAAGTAGAGAATTAATAAGCTTAAGTTTTAAGAAAACCATTGCTAGAAAATGTAGACATTAAACTGAATCTCTCCTCTGAAGGGTTGAAATCACTGAGATCACCTAAAGGATAAAAACTCATTTCAAGCAGGTTACTAAGATTAGGATTTTCCCCTTCTAAAAGCCACTAATAGTTCCCATATACTGAACAGACCAGTGGAGACATTGCCCTTCTCCACTATACACCCCAGATCTGAATGCTCAGCACATCTTTGGATGTAAATATCCCATAACACCTGAAATAAAAAGAGCCTTACAGGAGGTGCTGCTCTGCTCAGGAGCCACATCACAGCAGTGCTAGAGAAGCAGCTAGCACATTGTGTTTCCATATTGCCTTCCTGCTGGGATTTGAGGATACACTCACACAACATCAAAACTCCAGGTGCACCCCTAGCCAGCACCCAGGATGTTTGTGCTGTCTTTGAAAGGGTTTCTGTCCACCCCATGTGCAGAAACATGCACATACTTTCACTGCTGCCCAAGGATGTCTCGTTCTCAGTTATGAGATCCAAACCATTCTGGATTAACCCATTCAAAAAATCCTTTCTCCACAGCATGAGCATTTCAGTTGTTCTTTCTTCAGGGGAAAAAAGCACTTCCAACAATGCTAAAGCCCATTTAAGAAACAAACTCACCAAAAATGTGAAGGCTGCCAGGAATTGTTTTGTTATCCACAGAGGTTAAAGTTTTATTTTGATATAAAAATTAAATAGCAAAGTTGTTTTGGTATTTTACAGTGATAAATTAGAAATTTACAGTACATACATTGAAGTAGATATATTTTCTGTACACCCCAAAATAATCAGTGTCTGTTTCCTTAAAATTCAGAGAAAGGAGCTAACTTGTGTGTTTAATGTAAGAGCTAACCTTGTACCTCTCTGGCAGACGCTTCTGAAATCTGCAGTGCCAAGAGCACACACTGAGGGGGGAGATGGGAGCAGGGACTGCGCAATCGGAGGAAACGCCTGTACAGTTTCTGGTTGTATAACCACAGCAACTGCACTTCCGAGACAGGATTAGTCACACCCGTTTTGGCTTTAGGCTCATAACAATGTTGAAATGGGAGAACCCAAGAGTTGCTGATAGCCACTCTTGGAAAGAGCCAGTTTTTAGGCTGTCTGCTGTGACTTGCCACTCACAGAGCCCCAGAGTGGAGCCAGGTAAATGCATGTGGGTGAATAGAGTGATGGAATGGTATAATTGAAGCAACAAGTAATTTCACTTTGGGTCAGTATAGCGTTCCCCCAACTGCTGGGGAAAGATGTTTCTTCAGGAACAGCAGCTGGTATCTCTCCCCAGCCCACCTCTTTTCCATAGCATTTGAATCCCTCACCTTCTTTAATAGAATATCCCCCCAGGTCCCTCATAGGGCTACACAGTGCCATCCTCATCCAGCTCACTTTGTCTCACATCACCGGGGGCATCCCTCTGTCAACAGTTCACAGGGTCACAGGCAGAGATGCAAGGATTTGACAAGAAGGCACTATTTAACATTCACTTCTGTGTACGTAACAAGGTTAAAAATGCCATTTATTGAATCAGTCTGGTCAAACATGGGTCTTAGTGGCCAGGAGAGTATCCAAAGCATTTCAGAATGAAGGACGCCTTAAGTGAACATGACACCTTGGCACAGCCAAATAGTAGGATACAGAAAAAGGGTCATACTGCATCCTTGCTCCTTGATAGGCAATATACAGCTGCTGACTTTACATTCCTCACTGCGCCAGCAGAAGAACTGCACGATGGAGAAGCCCAGCCATCTGAAGATCTCACACTTGCAACACTCCTTGTCCACAAAGGAATAACCAGATCCAAACACAACACTAACAGCAAGAGACTCTATGGAGAGGGTGAAAAGGCCCAGCTGGAATGTGGTGTTGGCCAAGACAGTGCTTGTGTGTCTTGAGCAGAATGTGTCAAGTTGTCACTTGTTCTGCTGGAGAGGGAGCCCAACCGCAAAGACTGCCATTAGGGTTTGTTTGGGGTCTGGCTTTTTGTTTTTAAAAAAAAAAATAGTTCTCTAGCACATGTTTCGACACTGACATTGAAACAATACATGCTTCTGGGACGGATTAGTGCTCACTTCCAGAGCTGGAGTGAACTGTGATTTGGGAAGCACATGGGCACCTGTGTGAAAAGCAAGTACTTGAATAAAGCAGCATCTGTTCTCAGCTGCCCTGAAAGATCTTGGGAGTTGGGGCACCAGGGGGATGCTCTGCAGCTGATCAGGTTGCACACAAACAAAAGAAGCAAAAGCTTGGGGCACACAGTCAAAACCAAAGGCCTTTCAAAGTGTTTTCTTAAGTGTTCTCTCACAGTGTTCTCTTAAGTGTTTCTGGGATATTTGTAGTTGCATCACCTTTCCTACTAGTCAAACAAGCCCTTGACACTACATTCAGCTCCCCATGAGCACAAGCCAATGCCTCCTCAAATAAAAGGATAAGAAAACTCAATGGTTGCTTTGAGACATTATTCACCAAGAAGCTGGATCTCTTGGATCCCTTTACAAAAACTGGAAAGGTCTTTGTTGCTCCTGAGGACTGAATGCCTGCACACATTGTGTGTAAATATACATTTAAAAAGTCTCCATAGCTGTCAGCGAGCAATTGAAGCATCAACGTGAGGCAGTCAGCTGTACTGCAATGTCATGGGCTGAGAATGTTCTTTTAATTGCAACTGACACACTTAATTATACAACTGATCTGTGTGAACATGAGGTTGCCAAGGAACTTAACATTTTGCTTCTCCCCAGACTGGCGTCTACAGAGGAGATACCATCACACTGAATGAAATACATTAAGACTTAATTGTTTCATGCAATGAGTCTCCAGAGGGAGACAAGTAAGTTTGCTTGGAGAAACATGGCATTGTTTGAAGGTACCCTCAACTAATTTTTCTCTTTCCTGCAGGAAGGAACACTGTATTGTTAAGACTTTTTTTTAAAGCTAATAAACACAGCAGAATCAAGTGGTCTGCTAGAAATAGCAGTAACCCCCGAAGGGGCAGGAATGGAGGCAGATGGATAACGATAATAGATGCAGAAAACCATACATAGTTTCCCACTTTGAGCTGATTCCTCTGCTTCTGAGGATGGCCTTGAGTAAAGCTTTTGGAATTTAGAAATATTGACAGAATCACAGAATAATTCAGGTGAGGAGAAACACAGGGAGGTTCAAATTCCCACAAGGCAGAATCAACTCTCCATTCAGACCAGGTTACAAATGGTAAAAAGAATGAGTCGAAATTATTATTAGGGCATTGGATGACTTAAAAGTCATCCTCACTAATACCTCACTAAATCCCACTCATCATGGGTAAGACCTGGAAAGTCCATTTGCCTTTTGTTTCAGGACATGATCCCTGACTGAGTTGTACAGTGTATTGGAACACCAGAATCCCCCAGGGCATAATGACACAATCCTCATCAAGCGCTTCCTTCTCAGTGTTGAACTCAGAAAGAAGACATCTAACTGAGGTCCTGGGTGCTCCATCTTCTGCTAACTTGGTAACTGGACCCTAATTAAGCCCAGAATTTGGCCCTGGACTGCCTTCCTCTGTCAGTCATAAGATGATGAAAGGAAAACATCATCCCACAGCTACGGGCTACAGCACCTCATTTTCTAAAGACTTCAGTATTTCAGTGATTGCATCCTGATTAAAAAAAAAAAAAAATTAAAAAAGGAAGATAAGATGTTTGGGTATTTCACAGCTTTTAAAGCCTCCCTGGGCTCTCCTATTTTGGGCAGCATGGTTTATGGCTATTGTATCTGCAGCATGATCTTTTTGCTCTTTATTCTTTAAAGCTTTTTTTTTTCCCCATCCCCAGAGACAGGTTGTGTAACTGTCTCCCTACTCTACTGCCAACATTTACACGGCAATGCTTACACACGATCAGTCCTTCACAGGAGAGAAGTCAGACCACCAAAGGGGTGCTGTCCTTTTCTCATACCACAGTCTCGTTCCCTTTCCCGGGTTTCACCCAACCATCTGCTCTCTTCTCCCGTTTCACTTTCCCTGAGTTCACCAGTCTGTTGGAGCACTTCTGCCACGTGTGGAGAGTTTTGGCTGACCAGATCCACATACCTGACGTAATACCCACCAGAAGGGACATAAAAATTTTGAGCATCTCCACTGCCATATTGGAATCATCAGCCGAATAGCGGAAAATGGCCCAGTTGGAGATTTCATAGAAATAACAGGCGATGACACATGTTGCTGGGACAGTGTACAGCACTGAAAAGACCCCGATTTTGACCATCAGTCTTTCCAGTTTGTCAGTTTTAGTTCCATCTTTCTGGAGATTAGACCTGATTTTAAATAAGGCCACGAGTCCTGCTGCAATGAATAAAGTCCCAATGACCAGATAGGTAAAAAGTGGAGCCACAACAAAGCCTGTCAGCGCATCCAGGTTTTGGTTCCCAACGTAGCAGAGGCCGGTGAGCTCATCGGCGTCCACAAGTCTCATAATCAAAATGACAATGGTCTTCACTGCCGGGATGGCCCAGGCTGCAATGTGGAAATAGGAGCTGTGCATTTCGATAGCTTCGTGGCCCCACTTGAGTCCCGCAGCCAGAAACCACGTCAGTGTCAGAATAACCCACCAGATGGAGCTAGCCATCCCGAAAAAGTACATCAGCAAGAAAATTATCGCACATCCTGTGTTCTTAAGACCTTCTTGGATAAGAACAGGTTCTGCTGCCTCTTCAAAATCACAGGATATCCTTTCCCGGCCCACAGTTAGCCTCACAATATAAGCAATGCTATAAATATTGTAGCACATGCTCAGAAATATGATTGGCCGCTCCGGGTAGGAAAATCTGGATGAATCAATCAGGAAGGTCAGGACTGTGAAGGCAGTCGAGATGAAGCAAAGACTAGCCCATATGGCCATCCAGATATCTGTGAATTCCTTAGCCGACCTGCTGTACAGACCAGCGTCGTAGCCACATTTCAGGACACAGCTCAAGCTTCTCTTCACCCAAATGTACTGATCCGAGTTAGATCCCATGCCATGGCACTCTTCTCCAGGCTGCAAGGAGGTCTTGCTGTGAAGGGGAACTTCTTCGTCTCCTGGGCCCTCCATGCACATGTGGTTGTGATCATTCTGGGGTGGGAATTTGCTGCAGTTTAGGCTGTCTGGCCAGGCAAACCCAAATTCTTTTAAAACAGGTTCACATCTTCTTTTGACAGAAAGGCACATGCCTCCACAGGGACCTATGGGGATGTTAATCTTCTCTGTGCACATTGGGACATAAACCGAACACAGGAAGAACTGGAAGAGAGAAACAGAAATCACAAGTTCGTTAGGGGTAATGAAACAGGTTGAAATATAACAAGTTTTCTCTTCTTGCCTTTTTAGCAGTAATATTTGATCCTTTGCCTTAAAAAAACAGGAAGCAGCATAAAACAAATACACCAAGAACAATAAAAACAAAAGAGAAGAAAAAATAACAATGTTGTCTTCTTTCAGTTCAAATGTGGTCTGAAGCCAAAGCCTGAACATTTTACTCCCTAGATTAGCTCCATGTAAATTTAGCCCATCAGTTCCAATGAAGCAAGTGGGATTTAGCCAGATTTAAACCTCAAGGGTACAATTTAAGAAAGCAGAAAACCAAATAAAAGTGGTTTAAACAACTACATATATTTGTTCTGAGCATTGCCTGGATATTCCAGTTAAGAAACAAATGGGGGGGGAAAGCATTTATTGAAATACTTTAGTTCACGATCCTCCTAGAAAAATGTATTTCTTTTACAATAAGGTCACGTATGCATTTACAACGGTAATAAAATATTGTAGTTTTCTCGTCTTTTGAATAATCGTAGTTTAGCGACGCGACACCGTGAGAGGAATTGCGTGCTGACTCGGGAACTCTGCCCCGAGAAACAAGCTGGGTTTTGTTTGAGGAAATCCATGCCCGTGGGGAGGACAGGGATCCTGCCATTCGCCTGGGAAAGAAACTTCCGCGGTGAAGCTCCCGGCGGGGTCCCGAGCTGCCGCCGCTCCCCGCGGCCAGCTCCGCTCGCTCCGCACGGAATCGGGCGCGGCACCTGGGGCACGGCCGGGACGAAGGGCAGCGACCGGGAAAGCTCCGGGAGTAGCCGCAGCCTCCGCGGGCGGGCAGGGGGTACCGCGCTCCGGCGGGCGCTCCTCGCCGCGGGCAGCCGGGACACCGCCGGGACACCGCCGGGACACCGCCGGGACACCGCCGGGACACCGCCGGGACACCGCCGGCTCCCCGAACCTCCGCCCAACGTGAGCCGCGCTCTCTCGCCAGCCAGCCAGGAGCGACACTGCGAGGCGGCGGGACTTTCGGGTTGGTTTAGTACTGAGTCGAGGGGATGGGGATGAGGATGGGGATGCTGGGGGACAACAGCCGGCCCGGGGACCGCACGGCACCGCTGTGTGTCGTCCCCAGCTCGCCCACGAACCCAAGCCCCCCGGAGCCCCGACGCACCTGGAGCTGGCTGGAGCAGCCGTACTGGATGAGGGGGGTGAAGGTGGTGAGCTGCAGCTCCGCGTCCGCCTGCAGCTCGTGTCCCACCAGGTTGGGCATCTTGGTGACATTGTAGCCCAGGTTCTGGCACATGGCGATGCGGATGGCGTCGCAGCGCCGCTCCTCCTCGTCGCCGAAGCCCCGCGCCCCGGCGAGCAGCCCCGCCAGCAGCACGGCCAGCAGCCGGGCGCGGCCGGCCGCCCCCCCGCCGCCCCCCGCCATGGCCCGCAGCGGCCCCGGCCCCGGCCGCGCCGTGCCGCACGGGCCGGCTCCAACGGGGCGGGCCGGGGGCGGCTCCGCTATTAAACGGAGCCTCGCCGAGAAACGGCCCAGGGGAGGGACGCGCCTCCCGGCCCGGCCCTCCCGGCGCCACCGCCCCCGCCGCGGGAGCCCGCCCCGCGCAGCGCAGCGCCCCGCCGCGCCTCCGCGCCGGGCAGGGCAGGGCAGGGCGCGGGGTGCTACCTGCACCCTCATCCCGGCACCCACCAGTTCCCTCCGCCCCCGCTCCCTGCGGAGCCCCGACCCTCATCCCCAACCCAGAGGCGCGCACTTCCACCGGCTGCATCCCGCAGCCCCTAGCCAGGGCCCCTTCTCCTTGGTGACCTGTACCCCCCATCCTTCATCCATCAGAAACTCTGGGGATTTCTGTCCGTGTCTCCTCTCCCCACTACAAGTCCCCCCTCCTGTCCTGTCTGTTCCCACCAAGGTGTTGGTCCCAGGGGCTCCCCAAGATCAGCTCCGCAGGGACAGGGTAGGCTGAGCCCCATGCAGATGTGTTGGGGCTCAGCAGATGTGTTCGGGCTAATCGTGCCCCATTCCTCCCCTCACTTCTGATCTTTCTCCAGCCCAAAGTGCTCAGCTCTTCCACTGTTAGGCTAAAATGTCCGGGGTGGCTTTCTAAGCGGCTGCTTTGTCTTCTCAATGGGTTAAACTGTGCCGCTGGGTCACATCTGGGCTGTAGCGTTGTTTGTTTTTTCATTGGGGCCATGAAACCTGTAGGGCACTGCTAGGTACCTCCTGGCATTCGTCTAAATCCCTGTAAAATAAGTATGTGTGGATGAAGCATTTGTGCATTTGGGAGGAAAGGGCTGGATGATTAAGCAGACCTTTAACATGTCAGCAGGAGGAGGGATTAAGAGCAGAGAAATGAGGCTCACACTTAAATTCTCTTGATATTATTTACACCTGTAATAAAATCTGGTTGAGCTGGTTGTGCCTTTAGCAAAAATATGTCATCTATTAATGAATTGTTTGTAAAGCACTTTGAAAATATTTGTAAAGCCCTGGCTAAGCGACCTCTTACTGTGTGCATACAGCATGTGGCATGTGCATGTGCTCCCAGGGGTGTCTGTCTCAGGCAGCTATGCCTCTAAATGCACCTCGGGGCCTTCACTGCTCCCCATCGTTCCCCAGCTCCATTGGTCAACCAAGACTGGGACTAATGGGATAAGCCAACCCCCAGCTATTGCTCCTTACTGAGCACAAGACTGTAAATCACAGCAAAACTCGTGCTATGAAGTGCTCTGTGCTCACTCACTGCGGGTTTTCCCTCTGAAGCTCCATTGCCACTGGGATTTCTTTACCTCTGAAAGAGGGAAAACTGTGTGTAAGCTGTCCTGGGACTTTGTAGGGACTGATAGGCATTAAGTGCTTTCCTTTAGCAAGAGGAAATAGTGCTTTAATTGAGGTTTCATGAGCACAGGTATTTACATCACTCTCATTGCTGTAATACTTTACATCTAGCTTGAATAAACAGTGTCTCTAACCTCACAAAATCTTGTGAGGCAGACAAGTAATATTATCTTAACATTTTAAGCACAGGGGCAGACAGTGCTCCAGTCCCAAGGTCAGGCAAGGAGCTTGCAATGGAGTCAGCAACTCAACCATATCTTGCAAGTTCTGTATTTACCTGCAGGCATTGCTGTCTGTAGCCAGCAGTGTTCAGCTGCTAATCTGGGTGGGTGATAATGCTGTGAACTCACACAGTGTGCTGCATATGTCCACTGAGCTGTTCCCAGCACCGCCGAGTTTACCATCCACAGCGCACAAGCGTGGGGAATGGGTGATGGGCACTCCCCATGCAAACACCTCAAAGCAGGAGGCAGGTTTCCGCAGGAGAAGGTTCAGGTTGGAGCTTTTTAATTTTTTTTTTCCAAATTAGGTAGGAAAGCAAACTAGAGGGAGAATAATAGTGAAAAAACTATGCATCTTTGTCTCATTATATGAAACCTTTTTTTCATTTACAGTCTCCTGAGGTTAGGCACTGAAGCAGAGTTTGCTGCTACCAGAATAAAGCCTTTACCTAATTCCTGTGAAATAAACCACATACTGCATATTCAGAAGTTACAAAGCAAAGTCCTTGGCCCATGGACCTGGTCCTTGGACTAAATAAAAGTGCAGTGCACACAAGTACCTTTGTAGAAGAACTCTCCCCCCAAAAAAAAACTCTGACCAGTATTGACTCTTCGTTGAGAATACAAAATAAATATTAGGAAGTGCTACACTGCTGTGTTTGCTTTGGAAAGTCTTTTAAATAATGGGAATTAGTTTTCAAAACAAGAATGCTGAGAGAGGCTGTGTCAAATCATACGAGAGGCTGGAGTTGGAAAAAATGGTAATTAACCTGCTTTGAACATGATGCATATATTAACAGTGATTCAATGTCACCATGATAAGCATGTAAGTAACACTTTTTTTAGACAGATCAAAATAGGAAACCTCCTGGATAGTAGATTTATAGTAGATAGGATAGTAGATTACTGGGCAGTGTCAGACACTGGCCTGAATCTGGCACAGCAAAATGCATATTCCCTCCTCAATCACTGATTGCCTGATTTACAGCATATTTTTTTAAAATAAATTTGATTTTCATTTTGAGGGTTCTTTAGTTAAAGGATCAGAAGCCACCCTCATAATTTTTTTTGTTGTTGTTGCTGGTAATAATTGCATTTGGTTTCTACTCTGAGTTATCTTCAGCTTCCAGCCACTGCCTTTTGTTCTGTCTTTGCCAGACAGGTTGAGAAGTCATTATTGAGATTATCCCTGTAGGTAATGTCAAGCTGTGTTTATGGAATTTTTGGCCTTATTTTAGTAAGCAAAATAGATTGAACTTCCTGAGTTTTTTATTGTAAGGCATCTTTCCCTATTCTTTAATCATACTTTTGATTTTAAAGGAGCAAGAACCATCCTTTACAGTATAAATAGATGTGTCTGAATTAGTAGTCTAAGCACCCTTGGCCCCTTTAGAGTCAGCTAAAGTCAGGATAGGTAGATGCTTGCAGAAAGCAGCTTGCATAATAGGAATAACATTAATACAAAATCTTACTTATGATTATCCAGTTATTAGTATTTCCCCCTTATGTTTGCATGTATTTTTTCATATTTATTAAAGACATGGGCATATTTTTATTTCATTCTGTGATAATAAATAATGCTTACCAGGATCTCTCAGTCTTCCATTGCCTTGCAGGGTATCTGAGAAGGTTCATAACTCTTCCCTGAACATTTTCAATGCATCAACAGTTGCCTGAATTGTAGTAATTGAGTACAGCTCAGCTTTCCTGTTGGAGGGATACTCATGTCAAAAGCTCAGTCCTACACAAGATGACCTTGCTTAGACCTCCAAGGACATGATCTCCTGATCTCTCCCACAGCATCACAAGGAGAGCCAGGACCAATGCCTTGCAGGCAGATCTGAGAAAGTTTGGGTATCCTGTTGGTTTTCTTAAAAAACCAAAAAAGTGGATTTCTCATTAGGATGTGATTATTTTAGCCAAACATAGATGTCAGCTTTTGGTCAGATGAATTTCATTCTGGAAATGCCTCTACCTCTCAGCTGACTGCAAAAGGAACATAGGATGGCCAACCCAGAGGTGAAAACTCTCAAAGAGGTGTCTGGTGCTGGATGAGAACAGTCCCTGCCTCCCAGCCAGTCTCCTGGGAATTGATGACAGAGAATGTTGATATTGCCTGCCAGGGAGTTCTTTTAAGGATTTTGGACACAAATAATCTAAACAGATAGGGGTTTTAAAATTTATAATTTCTAGAGCAGTTTTGGGACATTGAAATCACTATTATACAACTCATATATATTTTTCAATATACCACAAAAATGACTATTGGACCTCACTGTTACCTGTTTTGCTTACTGACAGTTCCACAACTTCCATGAAGTAACAGACTTCTACAATTAATGACTTTCTTTTAGTCTCAATTTACATAAAAAAATATTGTCTTTGACCATCTGTCCATTAATTTTTTTTTGCTTTGTTTTGTATGTTTTATCCCATTCTTGTAATTCCTTTTGGATTTATATTCATTCAAATCAATGTCTCCTTTAGACTCTGACATTTCTGCTTTTATTAAAGTTTATTAACTTTATAAATTTTATTAAAGATTTTTTTAAAAAATCCATCTGAATTCCAGTAGAATTTTTAAATCAGGACCTTTTTTGTCAAAATCAAGACCTAAATCAATCACCTTTTTTATCTGATGATGTCTTTTCAAGCATCTAGCCATATATTTTAAATGGTTTCCTAATTGCCATTCATAAGCTTAACATCAGTTTTCTCCCTTACTTCTGTACTTTGTGAGGCTGGTGCTTTTAAAGCAGGAAATACATATATTCCCCAATTTGCATTTATGCTGCTCTTTTTATCCATTATCATCATAATTTCAATTGTCCAGTAACAATCAGAAAAAAAGTAGTATTATCATCACACTTCCAGTGAACATGGCTCCACGCAATCTCAGAAAAAAACCAATGCAGTGAGTTGCATTTGTATTTATGCACATGTACGTGTATATATGCAAATGTATACATACACATATATCTGGGGTTTTGGATATCAAGTATTTACAGAATCATTGAAACACTGAAGTAGGAAAAGGCTGTCAAGTGCAAGCACTAATCCAGCACTGCCAAGCCTGCCACTAACCATATCCCTAAGTGCCACATTTACATGGTTTTTGAACACTTCCAGGAGTGGTGATTCCATGACTTCCTTGAGCAGCCTGTTCCAGTGCTTGATCACCTTTTCAGTAAAGCAATTTTTCCTGATATCTAATCTAAACCTCCCCTGGTGCAACTTGAGGCCATTTCCTTTTGTTCTGTTGTTATCTGGGAGAAGAGCCTGCCCCTCACGTGGCTTCAGGCAATTGCAGAGAGCAGATATAATATAGGTAACATCAGTGCACAAGGCAGTGCACATTATGGCACTCATATTCAATGACGTTGAATCAATCAACACTGATCTCAGTGGGGCAGGACTTGTCCCAGACTTTAAAATAAAATGTATATTATGTGCAAATTTACCTGCCACAGTGCCATAGCAGCATCCTTCTGGGCCTGATCCAGTGGGATTTGGCTCCTAATACTGTCAGGATACTCTGTTTAGGTTTCTGCCCTTGGTGTCTCCATGTGAGCAAGCTCTCCATGCAAAGGGAGACCCAGACAATACCAGCAGTGAATCTAGAGCATAAGTCCCCTGACAGGCTGTTTTCATGTAGTCATGACTGTAACTTTCTTTAAAGTACTTTGGTGCAGCTAAACTGTGACACAGATTCCATATCTAGATTCAGATGTGTAATTCCTTGCATGCCAACTTGGGTCAATAGTTGCTCCACGACCCTTAAAAGTCAATATTTGGTTTGCACAGAGACCTCAGAATTCAGTTTTATAGCATCGTAAACAGGAAATTTCAGAGCTACTCAATATGCATAATTTTGAGAAATCCTTTGCATTTAGATAGCATCAAAATATTCAAAAATGTGAGAGGATTTTTCAGATGGTGGGTGGGGTTAGAAATCCAGGTGGCACAGAAGTATCACACACAATATTCCGTGGGGCATAGGGAGCAAAAATTTCATAAGATGAAAGGTGCCCATATAAAGGCCACTTAGGTGACTTCAGCTATGTGGTAATATTTTTTTCACAGAGGTATTTCTCTTTCTAAGTTTAAGAATAACTTTAATTTTTATTTATTTTTAAACAGTTTTCCAAAAACCTGTTTCCTCATATAATTCAGAAGGATATGCCTCTCCAGCCAGATCGGCAGAATAGGCAAGAATCTGTGAGGCAAAGTCACTGTCAGGATCTGATGAAACAAAAACATTTACACAATGAGCTTTTCATAGTGTATGTCCATCTATAAAATGTTGTGCTAAAATAAAAATCCCATCCAAAAAACCCCGCCCTCTTCCCTTGCCTAATTTCAACAAACTTCTCAGGAAAGCTCTGCTGCAGAGATACAGCACAACCAGTTTCAAGAACATATCTTCCCTTTGGGAAAATTAGTAGACTTTTGAAAATCAGAGCCATGGTGGAGGAAATTCAGCATGAACTTTGGAATTAGTGTTTTTGTCTCTCAGATGGACTTTCAGTTTAAACTGCTGCTCACCATTACTTCTATAATGCTCAGAAGCTCACATTTTGGCTTGAAATTTCCCACACTTGACCTTAGCCCAAGTGATTATTTTTTTCAGGAAACTGATGAAGAGTTTTCATCTCAGAAAATAGTTTGGAGGTCCCTTTTTTTTTCTTTAATGCTCAGATAAGTCCGAAACAGCTTGGGTTTGTAACTTCAGATTTGGCATGTGCAGAGTGCAATCATGAAGGAGGAATGCACTTTTTGTCTCGTTTGAAGAAATTTAATTTCGCAATAGCAAATTAGCCTGAAAATTTTGGAAATAATAGACTGATTGCTCATGAGGCATGATTTAGCCATGGTAGAAAATGACAGGCTGAGTTCTCTCTCCCTGAGAGGTCATGAGTCTTACTTTATAAATAAGGCATAGTTTCCTTTTTGCAGAGTCATCTTTCCCACTAAACCTTTCTGCATCCTGTTTTGCTTTAATTCTATGGCAGCATCAGAGGTTATTTCCTGTGTGTTTGCACTCATAAGCAACATTGTGCTTGGCTTTCAGTGTAATTTTGTGCATTCTGTGCAGCCAATTTCAGTGGACTTGATTTAAGAAGGTTTCTTTCTGCCTTACATGAGACGCTGAGATAACTTACTGCTCTTAACTCACCCAGGTTGCACTCAGTCCTGGTCCTCACATCCTGTTGTTACCAGCATCACACAAACATGTTTATGGACACAGGGGGACAGATTTTTTAAAAAATCATCCTACAGTGCATTCTTCTTAAATGTATTACCCAAGAAACAAACAGTGAGATTTAAAACATTTTAATTAATTAACTTATTACCAAAGAAGTAAATATCAACTTTAAAACATGGACATTAATTAATTACATTTTTTGTCTTTGGAAGTTATGTCAGGCTGAGATATAATCCCTCAAAATCAAAACTGAGAAGGTAGGCTTACTGTTATGCTTCAGCTGGTTTGCACTGCTCCAGTAATACCATGACGAGCTGGTTTAATCAATCAGTTATTGCAGGCTGAAAGCTGTTCTGTGTCATTGGAGCAGTGCAGAGCTGTCAGGCGTGTGATGAATCTGGCCACAAATCTTTAAAAGTACAATTTTTTCCCATTAAAAAGCCTATGTGAGCTGATATGCTGTGTTTAGTTACATAACAGCGAGTATTGACTTGCAGAGCACGGCTGGAAAAAACCCTTCTTTGTATTGTGTTAGGCAGGCGGTGGGGTCATTCTCCTGGGAAAAAATTAGACATCTGCCAAGAGGTGAAGTTTGCTGCATTCACATTGCTTTTGTAGTGGCTGTGAATATACAAAGGGGGAGCTGGACACAGGAGTGAAACCTATCCCAGCATGGATATGGGCTGCTGGCGTAGCTCTCAGGAGCTGTGTCACGCACCAGTAACGTGGTTTAAGTTATACACATCACTGCCTCCAGGTCCTTATAGAGCCACAGAGAACTCTAAATAAGCAGTCATACTTGAGTCTTCCAGTTCTAGCTGGACTGCCCAGTTTACAGTGGCACTATTCTTCACTTTGTGGGCCATCTAAAACACAGTCACTGAGTGCTAATTATTTCCAAATTCCTGTCTCCACTGCAATTCTTTTATTTTTTTCCTTTATTTAAAAAAAAAAAGGTTATTTATGGTTATTTTCTATTTTAATGATCACAGTATGCATTCAGTTTGAGAGCTGTATAATTATTTCATTTAAGGAGATGAACTTTTGCTAATATGGCATTGATGTTATGGCAAAAGATAACCCGGCATGGATGTAATTGGAAAAGATATCTGCTTTATTCTACTTTCTCTTCCAGGGTAGTTTATTCCCCTTTCTCATACAGAAAGAGCTGTTCTTCCATAAACCATTTGTATATGACATTCATAGCTTTTCTTTTTCTTCACTTTTCCTATATACTCAAATCTGTGCTATGTTCACGGGAAGACAAACATATAAATGTCATACCAGACAGTGAGAAGGACTGGTTTGGCAAGTCTTTGGCAAACAGGTTTCCTAATTTCTATCCAAGCTGGCAAATTAATCATATGGATTACTGTTACACAAACCAAAGGACTTTCAAAGTAGTCTAAGCATAAATAATGCCATTCTGTCTTGTGCAGAAGGCTTTGCTGCCATTCTACATTTGCTTTGTGCTCCTTGCATGCATACAGGTGATTTTGTGGAGTGCAATCCACCTTACATTTTGTATGTATGTGCTCTTCCTCTGACTCCCTGGCAGGGCAGGGTAGGTGCAGGCACTAACTGTTAGAAAACGAACAAAATAAAGTAAATAGTGCTGTGATGACAAGGAGGGGTGGTGTGACCATGAAAGGAAACAGATCAGCTTAGTTTGGCTTCAACTGTGAGGGAACCACACCCTTATTCTTTTATACTCTGCTGATCACGGTGGTATTTTTGCACTCTACTTAAGTTTTGTTATCAATGGAACTAATGCTGAATTTTATTTTTATTATTGCTGGATCTGGCATTTGAGTATGTACTGATCTTTCATTCTTGGGCAGTGCAATTTATATTTGGAGGCTGACAATTAATCTATTTCCCCACAGACTCATACATAACTTAGAAAATAATGAGAGTTTATGTGAATTCAGTTTTTCTCAGGCATTTTTATTCCTGGGAGAGATTTCCATGGGCCAAATTACTATGAAAAGTAGATTACCATGATATTTCAGTTCCTTACAGTAAAAGTTCATGTCATTCAGTACTGTTGACACTATACACACATCCTTGGGAAACTATGAAAAATATAAAAAGAAAACTCCTAAAAATGTGCATAAAAACATAAGAAAGCTGACATCTAACCTAAATATTCCCCAAGTAAATATAGAGCAAATTATTTCCCAAATATGAAAATTTCAGGTCACAACTGGACATGGTGCTGTATTGAGAGGCAAGGTTATTATTCAGTTTATGACATAAAATCACTTCAGCTATATGAAGAAATTAGTTGGAAAGAAGATCTACACAGAAACAAACCCCTTTGCTCTCATCATAAGGAGTAAAGCAGTGAAGAATCAGGCTCCAAATTTAGACAAAAGCCACCATATTTACTCTTCCAGTGCAGCTGCTTCCTGAGGCTAACAGGTAGATTCACTGTTCCATGTTTTAATCCCGCAGGAAAGACCCTCAAAGGCTCTCTTTGCCACCATGCCAAGATGACTGCAGTGGAAGACAACCACTTCAAAGGCCATCTGATACAGGGATGTAGTTTTTTGATAGGTTTTGCTGTTGCTAGGTTAGTTGCCATTGAATCCTGTGTGGGCAAGGCAGATAGAGAAGGTAATTGAGAGTCCAGTTCAGACCTAATGTAGCTACACTGGAGATGCTTCACTTTCCCTTGACTATCAAAGGAGTTCAGGATGTGTATCTCATTCCTTAGCTGCTTCAGGCAGCTGGGAAAAGGTAAGAGGAACTAACACAGGCTCAAGTTAAATAGGAGGGTGAGGATTAAGGAAGAATTTATGCAAGAACCCTTGGGCAACAGTGCATGACTGTAAGATAAATATTCTTCAGCCTGACTGAGGAGCATTTTAACATCTTTATTGTAAGACTTGCACATAAAATGTAAGACCATTCCGCTCCAGACTTTGAATTATGAAAGGATGAACTGGGTCCCAAGAACATGATTTCTGTAAGTAAATAGCCAACATTTCCAGAGATCATTTGTTAAGTAGACACAAGGGGAAAGAGGATTTCAAAAATCCTTCTGGAAAGTTTTACTGGTAAGAGATGGATTTACTTTCTTCAGCTAAAACAAACTGAGATGCTGGATTTTAAGTGACAATTGTTTTGAGACAATGAGCTTCTGGTAAGACTGAAAACCTGTATATCTCTTTTTTTTGGATCGTCGCTAATTATAACTCCTTCATACATTGGTAAAAGCTGCATACTCTTTCAAACTGGGCTATTTAGTTAACTTAAAATTTCACTTCATCAACTGAAAATATGCTTTTCTGTGCTATTTTTACATCTTTCTCCCTATGCAGAGATGGATGCAGTTCAGTGGGTGTGGGAGTGCCAGGGGAAGGTATAATTTCTTGCATACAGGATGATTTCCCATGTGAAGTTTGCTTAAGTTCTGCTATGAGGGAACTTACTTGAACTATATCATTTGGGTTAATCCTTTTTTTGGCATTGAGACAGAATTTGGAAATCTGTGGACATCAGGTCATTAACCACCCTTACTGCCTTGTTTTTAGGGGTAGCATGTTCTCCCTGCCACGGCTATAATGATTTACTCATGGCTTTTGACTGAAGAGATCTGCATAAAACATTAACATTACATTCCTTATCCAAACAAAGAACCAAGCAAAATTCTTTTATTTTCTATAAATAGGATAAAGAAGGAAGGTGCTTTTCTGGTGTGGGAGGAGAATGTAAAATGATGCCATGTCTGACCATTTACCTCATCTCTATGCACAGGCATATGCACATGCATACTGAGCTCTAGCCAATGCAGTGAGCTTTCTGCTCTCTCTATTCAGAATCCTCCAGTGCTAAAAACCACTATAAAAATATCAAGAGAAACCTTCCGACAGTGATGTATATCAGGCTGCAAAATTACTTCTCCCAGGGACTGGTGAAAGCCTCATAGTTGATTTTCCAAACAATAGTAATTCTTAACACATGATGTGCACAAATCTGGTCATTAAATTATCTGCAAAACTTGCCTTCAAGATGTTACTGCCACACAGAGGCATGGATGGAGTTTTGGGCCTAGAGCCCAGAGAGCAAACCTTTTCTTAATAAAGGATTGACAATCAAGTTCATCTCTTCTAGCTGGGTTCTCAGGTACTAACATAGCTCCACAGCATTTACTTACAACTGGACAAAACACTGGAAAATAGTGCCTGGAAGATAATATAGGTAGGGCCAAAGAAATGACCTATTACTTTATGATGGAATTTTTTTCAGTGCAGTGTTCAACCTGCACTGAAATCCAATGAAATCTGAACATCTTACTCCACGGGGTTCTCTGAAAATACTGACCCCAAAATGTTAGGTTTTTCTCTTGGCCATGCCAGGGTTAGCATAAGGAAAATCTCTGCAAGAGACGTCTGTAAGTGAGATCAGAACTCAACAATAAAACAGTGATAATGTCATCTGGAGCACACAGAGCTGTGGTCAGTGATGAGTATTTAACTTCATTATTTCTGTGTTTATTACATTCTCCCCCCCCCCGTGTTGTTTTTGGTTTATTGGCAGTTTTTATTTTGATTTGTATTTTATTATAATTTACTTTCCTTTGCTAGTTCTCAGTCTATTTACAGAGAACAAAAGAATGCAAAACAGTAGAATAATAGTGTTTATTTTCACAAGTTTGGACTGATCAAATAACTCACAAGTCCCAAAGTGGAACCAGGCTTGAGATAGGTTAGGTCATCTCAAGTGAGGGGAAACAAACAGAAATACCCTATTCTTTGCTATTGTTTATTACATTTATGCCACTTGAGAGTTTTAACAGTACCACATATATAAAACATTTGTTCTTGCTTTCTGCATTATTCAGAGTTTTCTCAAGGCTCTTTGGTACTTTTTTTTTCCTGGGGACACTGCAATGTTTCTGTGCTTTAGTGACTTTCTCAACTGATTTAGCAGAAATGTTAGAAATGGCTTCTAGGAATGAGCCAGAGGTGCTGAAAAGGTGGGTTTGGGTTTTGTTCTCTGAATACTTCTGTGTTTGAAGATGGTTCTTTTGAGAGTTTTAACTAGTTTGCTTCAACTTATTTCCTTGATTCTGGTTCATATACATTCATATACATTCACAGTGCTTGGTCCAGCAGACAGGAACCAACAGCAGAGTCTGATGTTGCAGTCCCATCAAATCCACAACTGGTTTTTACCCTGCCTCGATTTTTGATAGGAGGTCCAAATGTGAATGTCTAAAGCTATGTCTGCCCATCTAAACACAATATTTCAAAAGCTCACAGTAATCATGGGTGTGTTGTTTCTTCAATTTGCAATTTAAAGCACTTTCAAGACAACTGGCAGCAAAGTTGGAAAATAAAGGCAAAGGGAGCAGCTTGCCTCAAAGAGCCTCTTCTGAGCCATTCACTCTGCTCATAGCTTTGGACATCTACAGTCCTGCTGAAGGACAATGCAGTTTATTAACTCAGGATAACCTAAAATCACTGCCTCTCTGCTTGAAAACACAAACCTGAAAAATGAAGTAATTCAGCAGCTGCTACTTAGGCTGTAGCATTTTACTGCTGTGATATCCAAGCGCTGGCAGCACAAGTGACCAGAGTCCTGAGGCTATTTCAACATGAGCATTTGCAAACTACATAGCTGAAATTTACTGTTCATTATTCTTCTGGAGAAAAAAGAAAATCAGGCTTAGATTGAAAGCCTTTTCAAAAGTGTTGATTTCCTAGAAACTATCATTAATTTTCAAATAAGCTCTTGGGTGCTTAATTGCTTTAGAATAATTACATTTCTGTCTGTGGTCCCAGCAGCCCAACTTGATGGACAGACAGTTTTATTACAGAAGCTTTAAGCACACTAGAGACTCCAAAACAGAAAAAAAATGGCACCTTCTGAGTCTTTTCTTAAGGTCAGGACTGAAAAATGCTTGTGTTTGAAGAATAAATAATGCCTCAGTAATGACATCAAAAAGGTTGGGAGTGGCAAACAAAAGTTTTTATTCGAGGATGTCATCATTAATTCCTGACTCATTTTTCTCTCCTATTTTCTGAAAGATCCTTGGCATTGATACTGCTGAAGAACAGCTCACCACTCACTGCTGTTCCTATGAGCAAATGATAATGACTGGCTAGTATCTATCCTACTGAGGGCCAGACCTCTCAATAGCACATTGATCTCAGATATCATTCAAAAGGCCCCAAAAACGTGCCAGAGAGTGAATTAGCTGTCAGGTGTCGCAGACAACAGAGGTGCAGAGCTCTGCTTCACTTCTGGGACCTCTTTAGGAGTGGAGACCCATCTGATACTGCCCCTGACCTCCCTGAGTGCAGCAGCATGCAATCCCAGCCTGCTCCCATCCTTCCCACCCATACTCTTGGAAAGGTGACTATCACCTGCTTGTTTGAAGGCTGCTGCCCCCACCTGGTAGGCAGAAATGAAGGACGTCGAAGCTATGTGGGACAGGTCTTTCCTGACGGCTCAATTGGATAAACGTCAAGACAAGAGGATGGCAGAGGAAGGACATGAACTCCAGAAACAGCACTGTGACTTGCAGAGCATGGGCAGCCATACCTTTTGATAGCACCAGAAAAGATTTTGTTCTGTTTGGGTGGTGTAAGGGTGGGTTGGAGTTATTTCAGCCAAGCAAAGGTAGGGAACCCGAGTTTCAAGCACGGGTGTATGCCGAGGTATCCGGATGATGCAAGACAGGACTTTTGCATTCTTTCCAGAACTACAGAAAGCACTTTCCTGGAAAGCAGGAGAGCAGCAAAGAAGCAGCAAGGTCACAGTTGCTGTTTCAGGCTGCTCTTGGGATGGTTTGTCCACATGTACTGCCTCTCATTCCTTCTGTAGTGAAAGCAGTGGCTTAATTTAGCCTTTAATGACCATGTCACTATCTGTCACCTGATTTAGAAAGAAGAAATCAGTTTCCAGGAACAGCAACACCATAGGCTAAATACAGTTGAAGTACAATTCAACTGATGCCAGTAGCATGAATATGGCTCAATATGTCATCTCTTGGTTTGGCCCACAGAGTCAGTGTGGTGAATGTTATGATTTTGTTTTCTTAATATAATCCTTGGTACCTCTGCAAGAAAGACTGCAACATTTATGTCTGCAAAAAAATCCATATTTGTATAAACACGAGGATATTATTGTGCATATTAAAGCATTCACAGGGTATTATCCCACAGTCCATCCCATATTTAGTTTGGACATTACTACATCTGGAAAATGGGAAAACTTCCAGATAATTCTTTTACCTTGAAATATCAGCAAACATAAGGGTATTTTGAGCTTATCCCATGCTAAAAAATGAACTAGTAGCATTCGTGGTTGCAAGCCAGAAGAGAATCTCTCTTCAAATAATACAAAATGGATTAAGTTAAAAGTATAAGTAGTTTCAGGCACAAGGGTGAAAAGTAGTTCTTAAAGGGCCCTTCTTTCCTTGAAGGAAAGTAAATGCACTTCATTAATGGCCATTCACTCCCATTCAATACAGCCATTTCATGTACTAGTGATGTATGCTACAAGCTCATGGTTTATTTCTAAAGTAATTAGTTATATACTGTAACTACCATTTGTCCTGGATTTTGAGAAGAAATGGAGATTGGAGAAATATCTCCAAGTTCCTATGCAGTTTACTGAAGGAGGTAGATATCTGCATGTACACATTGGCACCATTGACCTGAGGAGAAGAATGAATTTAATTCATAGCTTTTTTCGCAGCAGAATATTTTTCAGTCTGTATTTCATAAACTTTATGGTGAAGGCATGAGACAGTTCCATGGATGGCAGGAGAACAAACTGAGGGATAATAACAATGAGAGTGGAAGAATGGGAAAAGTAGGAAAACAAGTGAGTGCGAAAAAAACCCTACTGGTGGAAAAAGCAGTTCATATCAGACAAGAGAAGTTACTTCCAGAACTGAAGTGCATGCACTGAGAACAGCATGAATAGCAGGGAAAAGTTGGATCCCTTGTCCCAAGGGAGAAAACAAATAGCAAAAAAAAAAAAAAAGCACACAAGTTGAAAAGAAACATGAGGGAATGGAGAGGGCAAAGCATAACATTTCTTCCAAGTTAAAATGTTTCCAGATTGTTCTGATATTTAAAAATATTTAGAAAGAAGACTTCCCAGATCCCAATGCATTTGGAAGCCAAAGCCTCCTGAAATGTCAAGTCCCCTGGTTGGCTTTTTTCCTCAGTTAATCTTTTTCTGCCTGATTTTGTTCTGATTAGTTAAATGCTCTGCCTTGGATTCCCAGCTTGGCCACTTCCGGATAACTGCATCACACTGATAACTGCTCAGTGTGAAGGCAAGAGAAAAATCTTCACACCTCCAGTTACTCTCATGGGATGAGATGTGTAATTTATTTGTAGATACCAGACTTAGCAGATGCTGAAGATAGCAGCAGAGGATGTTCCAAGCTGTGAGACCCACTAAACCTGGAAAGGCAGGGATGACTTTTCTTCATTCAGCAATTGCTACCCAAGCCATCTGACTCCCTAATATAACCAGTCATCATCAGTAAAGGTAAACTAAAGGATTTCAGTGCTGTCCATCAGTTAAGGTACCTTGTTAAAGAGTGAATCTGGCCAGGGACTTGTGCTGGAAGCTGCATTTTGTTAACCCAGCTGCAAATGGGTATGTGGGCAACTGGAACAGTGAGATGCTGCCACATCTCTCCCTTCTGTGACACAAGGCATGGATCCCAGGATATCATTGATGTCCTAGTCTAATGAGGTTCACATTTTTGTCAGCCTACATTTCTATTCAGACACACTGGTATATCTGACTTTGCTACATCAACCAATCAAGGATCAGGGACTAAGATGAGCACTCTCAACTCCCTCACCATTCATGCTGCTTAGTAATTAGCTCTCTCCCTGGCTTTGGTTTTGGGACTACTCTGAGTAGCTCTCTCCAAGACACCTGGATACTACAAGGCAAGCTCTGAACACTGTGTGCCACTTCACTTGTCTTTCACAGGATTCACCACTAGTGTTTTTTTAAATAACATTGTAGACACATCCTGCTATTCCCAGTATAGAGCCTTGTTCATGCAACAAGGAACGTTCCTGAAAACCCTGGGTACTTATTGGGCAAAAGTAAAGGTCCTCAATGTTTAATTTTAACTAATGAGATACCATCCTTTTTTGAGACTTTTTTGTCCCTGTTCCAATCAAGGGTAGGTTTCCCCAGGACAGAGTAGCTTGGAGTGGCATCCAATGCCAATTGGGCCATCAGCAGTATTCCCATGCTGCTACAACCCCAGGGCTTCTTCTCAAGAGTATTGCAACCCCATGGAAAAGGGCCTGGAGCAAGGTCAGGGCTGTGCTGCCTTCTTTATCAGTGCATCATCAGAGTCTTCCACAGATAACCCAGCTGGAGAGATGTAAAACCTCCAGTTCTGAGCAGGCAACTCTTCAGCTAAACCAGGGGTGCTGCACAAATGAACAAAATATCTTGTTGCATCCTTCTCTACCAGTTTTCCCTAACTTGAGCAGGACAAGTTGTCCCAAAATTAGGACTGTCTGCAAAAACGTGTGTCAGATGTGAAATCATTAGATTGTGCAATTGCTACTATTGTACATGCCACAGCTCTCTGCCTACAAATACAAGGCAGCAAGCAAGCCTTAAGCCCAGAGTAGTATCAAGGCCAAAACATTCAAGCAAAAAGAGCCAGAATCCATAACTTAGGCAATAACTGCCTTTTCTGCCCACAAGCAGTTTTTTACAAAGTAATACAAAAACAGCAAGCAAGGCGCTATGTCCAAGTCAAAGTCCAGGCAACGCAGCAGCAGCAGCTTATATTGCCAAGGCTGCTTCTCTATAAGGGTCAGCACACAGCAATATTCACTGCCTTAGGCAGCCACACAGCCACAGCTGCAGGGGAGCTGTACCCCACCACTAAAGCTGAATTTAAAGTTATCTCTAGGGCCTTCTGCTAGATTTTAAATACAAATTGTCATAGACAGAGTTCTACCTAAAGAAGTTTGGTTGGTCAGACATGCCTGACTGAAATCGCATAATTGAACTATTTAGGCCAAAGACCTACTGCAGATTTGTTGGGAGTCTGCAAATAGCCTCTCAGAAGCCCCAAGTTCTGTTAACCATCCAACCTATCCATCTATCAGCTGCTCAAATTGAAATGCAAGTATGTTGTTGCACCCACAGCCAGCTCCTTTGGAAGAACAGTAAAGAGTTTGCAAAACCGGCTCTGTCTTTTTCGTAGCGGTACAGGCTGGTCTCGAGTCTGATCAGCAATGTGAGCTCTACAACAGGACTATATGGAGCCAGGCTCTAAAAGGAAGGAATTTTCCTGCTGTGGATCTGTTTTAAGTCTGCATTTGGCTGCAGGTTACTTTCCTGATCTTCTTATAGACTTCATGATGTATGTCCCACCTAGGTCTTGAAACAATCTTTTCCTGGCTTGACCACAGCACAGGAGATACAGAGCGTACTTGCTTCATGAGGGCAGAGTGTTAGAGAACTCTTACTTAACAAAGACCCAACTGAAATCCTCAGGTCCTGCTACACACAGCCCCTTTAGTCCCTAAATTAGCAAAATTTCAAGCTGGATCCAGATACCAGTTTTGCAATTGAGTTGTAACTGTGTCATCAGTCACTGCCTTCGTGGTTTTGTAAAAACTCGATCGTGTCCAAAGGTGATTAGGGGACAGAAGCATGTTTCACATGAGGAAAGGCTGAGGGAACTGGGGCTGTTTAGCCTGGAGAAAACTGAGAGGCAACCTCGTCCATATGTGTAAGTATGGTGGAGGGAGGGTGTCAAGAGGATGGAGCCAGGCTCTTCTCGATGGTTTTAAGCTAGATGACAGGAGGCAATCGGCAGAAACTGATACACAGAACTGAAGTTCCACCTGAACACGAGGAAGAACTTCTTTATCGTGCTGGGACAGTGCACTGGAACAGCCTGACCAGAGAGGCTGGGGGGTCTTTCTAAATGGAAATATCCAAAAGCTGGCTGGACACAATCCTGAGTGACGTGCTTTAGGGGACCCTGCTTAAGCGGGGAGCTTGGATGAGATGACCTCCAGTCACCTCCACCTTAATTAATCATCCTCCCCTCCCCGCCAGCCACCCTGCCCGCTGCTGCAGCGCTGGGAGCCACTCCCTACACTCGTCCCCTGCGGGGTGACAGGACACAGGGGACACGTGGGACACCGTGTATGTGTGTGTGTGCGCGTCCATTTTTTCGGCTTTCTGGTATCCCTACGTTCGTAACTAAAGAGTTTCTTTTTATGAAGACTTTGTACCTAACGCACAGTTCTGCAGGCGGACCCGTGCAGAGCGCCAAGGTACTTCCCAGCAAGTTTACAAAGCTCTCGAGAGCCAGCCTGCAAACACTCTAACCGCAGCAGTCAGACCTAAGTGCGTGAGGAGGCCACACCAGCAAACAGCGTGTTGGACATTATCCGGCGGCTCAGGAGGAGAGGGATGACATGAAAAACAGAAGGAACAGGGCTGCACGGGTGCAGCGAGCTGAAGGAGATGTCGCTGCTGCCACAGGCTGTGAGGAAACTGCAGGGTGACCTTTAATTCTGAGCTCAGTGTAAACTCCTTGGCCGACACTGAAACCTCTCACCACCACTATGAGAATCAGCCAAGTGGTGCGAGCGGCTCTCACGGCAGACACCCCAAAATCCGTACGGCGGCGATTCTGACCTCCCAAACTACAGAAACATAGCTTCGTACAGGCTATGTACACCAACGGCCGCGCCGCGACGGGTGTGCGACAGGGCACGGGGCACACACGGGGCACACAGGGCACACACGGGGGGCACAGGCGGGACGCAGGTGACACGTTCGGGACAGACGCGGGACACACAAGGGACAAGGGGCACCCACACGGGACAAGGGACACACACACGGGACACAGCGGGGACACCCAAGGGCACGGGGGACACACGCACAGCACAGCCACCCTCAGCGCCGCCGCGCGCTCCCCCCCCACGCGCCGACCTGCCCCCCCCGCCCCGCGGCTCGCGCCACCCCCGCCCCCGGCCGCTCCTCGGCGGCCGCGGATTGGCTGCGGGGCTCACGCGAGCGGCGCGCGCGCGGGGCGGGGGGCGTGGGAAGAGCGGCTGTGCCCGCGAGTAACCCCGGCGCGCGCAGCGCCCCGCGCGACCTCTTCCCCTCCGGCTGCGGCGGTGACGCGGCGGCCGCGCGCGCCCCGCGCCCCCTCCCGTCCCCTCCCCTCCGCGCGCGCTGCAAAGATGGCGGCGCTGAGCAAGTCCATCCCCCACAGCTGCTACGAGATCGGGCACACCTGGCACCCGCGCTGCTCCTGGGCCGTGCTGCACGTCACCCAGAGCGCGCTGGCAGAGTCCCTCCGCATCTACGGCACCCTCTACCTGGTGGGTGTGGGTGTGTATGTGCGGCAGCCCGGCCCAAGGGGGGCCTGGCCTGAGAGCACAGGGGCAGGAGGGTGTCAGAGACGGGGGAGCCTGGCCTTGGTTTTGGGTGGAGGGCCGAGGGATAGCGGGGGGTGGGAGTGGGGGTATAAAGGACATGGTGGGAGCCTGGCTTGACGGGAGGGGGAAGGGCATGGGGGTGCTTGGGGAGAGCATAAGCAGTGTCATGACGAGGGGAGTCTGGCCTGGGGTGGTGGGGAAGGACATAAGGCATATCAAGGGAGGGAGGCTGCTCTGCGGTGGGGGAAGAGGGCTGTGGTCGGAAGAAAAGGCAGGAGACAAGTCAAGGGGCAGCCTGACCCTGGAGTGAACAAGAAGAATTGTAAATAGTATGTTTAGGGGTGTAGTCTGGTGCTGGGGAGGAGGGGCACGATGGCAGGCGTTTTGTTTGACGGCTGGAGGGTTGTCTGGTGGGGAGAACCTGATGTTTGAGGGCGGGAAGGCATGACAGGGAAAGTATGTTCAATCTGGGCCAAGTAGGGCAGAAGAAGGGCATGGGGGGTGGTGGCATCTGGAGGCATAACGTGCTGTGAGAATGTTGATGCTGGTGGGTAGGAGGGCATGGGCATGGCCTGAACATCGTGTTTTTGTCTTCTTCCAATACCTATGATACCTGAATAAAAAGCCTTAGTGTTTGCCTGGGAGGCTAGCATTGTGTCTTTGGCAGTAGCAAGTGTAATGCGTGTGTATCTTGCTGTTGGCGACACCTTGGTAATCAGTGCTTTAAGATCAAGGAGATTCCATTGCATAATGAAGCAAGACTAAAAAAATACATCAAGGTTAAAGGAGTCTGAGTATTCAGAGAGTATCCTACAGGTGAGGTGTCTTAGTGTGCGTGTGCAGTTAGACTTGGTTATATCACCTCAGTTGCAGCTGGCACATTTCCAGCAAATTAGGGTGTAGATAGAAGAGCTGGGATCTGTTTGCATCATCTGTGTAAACATATCCTGAAAGCCGATCTAAGTTGGAATCGCTGCAGGTGAGCACTTCCTTCTGTCCCCACCTCTGTGCTTCTCCTGTTGTGGTACTTGGGGGACTGGGGAGGGAGCTGGTCACTGAGCTACGCCTAGGCTAGCTTGACAGAAAGAAATGCAAGGCATTGAGTTTGCACCAGTGGTGGTGCAGCAAAATTATCGAGCTATGTAATAAAGGGAAGAAAAAGAGTGGGATGGCAGCATCCTGACACAGTTCAGTTAAGCTCTCATTGAAGGGTTTCTTGAGTGAAAATTGTGATGACATTATTTATATGATAAAATTGTGATGACATTATTTATATGATAATTGGTAGCAGTGTGAACCTAAGGAGTTGTCGTGTCTGACAGTGAACATTTTCACTCTGAACTGCCACAGACAGGAATGGCAGCTGTCAGTGGGATCATACAGTGAGCTGTGTCATGAAACTAATACAGAGAAGAACATTCTCTCTTCTCCTCCTTCTTTACCCAGTACTATTTTCTTTGAATCTATTTTCTGATCTAGTTTGCTCCATGGGAGCATAAACACTTGTACAGCAGAACATGGGCCTGAAGTGAGCCATGAGAGGTGTAGTGGTGATCTGTCAGGTCTGTCTAAAGATAAAGCAGCTTAAACCGTTCTGTAATTAAATCAAAATTCCCCAACAGCCAAACCTGGTCAAGAGATTTCCTGCTCATAGCTCTGTTATGCTTCACTCAGTTGTGCAGTCACGGGTTAGGGGGAAAGCTCACACTTTTTATTTCTTTGAAAAGAAAAACAAACCTAAAAACCCAAAATGTTTTCCTGATCTATTTTGCATTGAGGCCCGATAAACAGTTACATCTTGTCCCAAACCCAAAGTGGAGTGGGAGCCTTCTCAACCAATGTCCTGCTGTATTGTAAAACCTCTGCCTCAGTTTTCACACTGTCTTCTTTGCAGTTTAGTTTAATTTAGTTTCTCTTAGGTTTTTGTTGATAGTGTTTAACTTGACTTGCTAGAGTAATCTGAAGCTGAGCTGCTGTCTTAAGAGAGAGGAAGCACTTGCCAGTCTCTGCTCCCAGACACATAACTGTACTCCTTTTCTTTGTGTGATCCTGGACCTCATCTCTCCATGAGCTAACCTAGAAGAGGTTTCTTGCCCTGCTTTTCACTGGGGTATTTTCAGCTACAGTAATGAATTGAATTGTTAAGCAGGATTTGAAGAACACCACAACCAGTGTAAGGTAAAGAGGAAAAGGGTGCAGTGTGGACTACAGAGGAGGAAGCAGAAGCTTTGTACATGAAGTAGTTTGGCAGGGAAAGAATTAAGACAGTCATCACAAAAATTATTCTTTGCTGGACTTACAGCTGTGCTTGAGAACCTTTTAGTCGTAAATGAAATATCATAGTTGGACAGCATAAATGTTCAGACCTTTTCTGTGTTCTGAGGTTCACATAAGGGGATGTGAATATCTTTATAGTTATATCAATGTATGTTCAGAATATTTCTGGTAGTACCTAGTCCTGGTTCTTGGTAGAGCTCAGCAACAAAAAATGCAGTTCATTTCTCTGTGTCAAGCCTGTAAAATGGCTTCTGATTGTTCCTTCTGTTGCCACAAGCTTATAATTAAGGAAAGGAGATGAAAGAGTCTTCTTTCACAAAAGCTTGAATAAATTGCCAGAGGTTGTTCCCTGAGAGAACATGGTTAGGGACAGTTACAATCCAGAGTCCAAACTCATAACAGCTACACCCCACATCTCTTGAATGCTTTGCTTCTCTTCTGTCAGTGGGAGGCTGATGGAGCCAAATTAAGTGGTGTTAGTATTTGATAAGTGAGATGCTGGCTTTCCATAAATGGCTGTATAAAATCTTTGCTTTTAAGTGATGCTGTACTCTTTGTTAACTTACTGTTTTTTTTCCTCTTAATAATTATGCTTGAGTATTTTTTTTTAGTTGGAAAAAATATACCCTTGAGATACCATGATTGCACTGTCTTTATTTTTTCTCCAGTACAAACTGACTGCTTTAGTGAAAATGGGTTTTACATCCAAATTGAATTGTCCCTCTCCATATGAAGTGGCTGACAGGAATGCCTTTAAAAAAAATTCAAATGGCTGAACATCTATACCCCCAGAAGAAACACTAAACAATCTTCCATAAACCTTGTAATTATACTTTTTGAAAGCAATCTGCCTTGATATATTAAAACTTTAATGAAAAGTCCTTCCTCAGAATTTGCTGTACTTTGTTCCATCTATACTTCATTTTTACATTAAGCAAAGATAAACAAAATGTGAAGGTGTAACCTTGTATTTTCAAAGTTGAAGAAGTCTTACTTCTAGAAATTCACAGAGGTGAGCAGAAGAACATTATTTAACAGGGAAATTGCACGAAGCTGGGATAAGGCTGGAATACTGACTTTGAGTTGTCTCAGCGTCCGTTTTCCAAGATTCTGTTGATTTCACATGGGAAAAGTGCTATTCCCAGTGCGTTTGAGCAAAGTCCTCTATTTCCTGGGGATTTGTAAGTTTTAAACATTTGTTTGCTGATAGTGCACATTTTGCAATAGATAAATGTGCTTACTCTTTTTTTTTTTGTAGTGTATCAGAGTCTTTGTAGTGTATCAGAGATAATCTGATCAGGTAACATTTTCACCTAATCTAAATAAGGAAAAAATTGTTTGTTTGCTACTTTGTAGTAGCAATTCCAGAGCTCATTCTTCTAACCTTTGCCTGTGGGATGGCAAGAGTCATTCACGCCATTCACCTTTCCTTTCTCTTAGTCTAATCATTTGCTCTCTTCACCTAATTTAAGACAGGCTTGCTCCCTGACTTTCCAACCTAACTTGTTCTGCCCCTTCTCCTTTCAGACACCAGTTTTCCTCTCCCCACCTACATCTCCTGCCCTTCCTCCCCAGCACCAGCCCCTTCCTACCTTATATCTGCTAGGCTTCCTTCACCTCTGCTGCTGAAGGGCACAGCCCGAGCCCAGCTTGAGCACTGGCCATTTCGTGGTGCAAGTTGACTCTTGGCATACTCCTGGCTTTGATTCCAGACACCTCTCTCACACAGATCTGCTGGCACAGAGGAGAGGAGCAGCAGGCCTAGCACAGTGTGGGTTGCCAGCAGGTCTTTTTCACATGTCCTCTGGACCAAGGGATGGTTCAGCCAGCTCTTTAGAACAGGTGTAACCAGAGTCTGTTACTCCAGTACAGATTTTAATGATCCTTGGCATTGCTCTATTTCATTGATTTTTTTTTTTTTCCTTTCTTAATTTCTTCTCATACTCTTTTCAAATTCATTTTGGTCTTTTAATATTTCTTCATATTTCTGCCATATCTGCTTCTTCCTGTGCCTAGAATAACCTTCAGGTTCTTGGATGCCAATTGTTTCTTTCTCCTTCTGTGTCACAAGGAGTTTTTTGTACTTAGGATTCCAGTGCTGTTGTCTTCCTGAGCTCTGTTTGACCCATCAAGATCTGTATTCTCTATCTTAAGCTGCATTACTTATTTTGTAACTTTGCTAGGAATAGGGTAGCATTGTATGATCATACTGTCAGAGACTCAAATGCTATTAGTTATTGTATGAACATAAGGTGTTTTTTCTTCCTCTGCAATATCAGTGGGAGGGACATGGGTACAAATACAGCATGGGCCAGGGAGCTGCAGTGCAAGCAGCACATGGCAGCTGGCAGGTCACTTCACAGCTAAATCACTGACTGGAAATAACAGCAAGAACAACTTTTATTGTTCTGATGAATTATTTTAAAAACTGTTATAGGTAAGACAGAATCACCAGCCAAAGGTCAAGGTGAACTGTGAGTCTCACATCACGTTCCTGGCTGTACACACATTGCCGCAGGATTGGGCCAGAGGTCGTTCCCAAGGATGGCTAGTGCATGCTGTCCGTGCTGCTGCTGCTTCAGGCTTGCTTTGCATGCACCTTCTCTTGGGAGAGCTGTTTGAACTGCTCCTGAGCAAAGCTGGGGAGCCGGCTAACACTGAAGTGGATCATCTCTTATATGCCAGTGTAGATAGAGTTGTCATGTATCATCTTTCTGAGATGTGCAAAAGGGCTGTACAGATTATATTCTAAAACATTCCAGAACTGCTGAGTGTATTAAAATGTGATTTTTTCCTTGTTTGTGCTGCAAACCATTGTGTATTTGGAAGTAGGGTAGGGAGACTAGGACAGATGTTAGGTTAGCCTGGAATATGCTTCTGTATGCCAGCTTGGATGTCTGGGTTAGGCTGTCAATAATCTCTCTTCTGTCAGGATCCAGTACCTAGAGTTGCTGTGGTGGTGGTGTGTGATTGCCTTCTTTTGGGTGTCTGTTCATCTTAGTACTGTGCAGTGTCCTGTATCTCTCTGCTGTGCTATGAATGACATATAGGTCACTGTTGTCTTGCCTTTAAATTCTTTTGGAAGCTGGGTTAAATATGACTAAAATTAGCCTAAATGTTACTAAAATAAGAACCTTCATTCCAGCTGTGGTAATTCTGCTCTATTCAGGTGGCTTTTGGGTCGTGCTATAAAATTCTTTCCTAAATTGAAAATAAACAAAAATGGTCTTTTGTTGAGATGCTGAAAATTTAAAAAGGATCATAATGAATTTAGGTAAACTGAAGAGTTTATGGTCAAAGATGCAAGGGTTAGCTGGGAGCCTGCATCACAGTGATGTTGGAAATCAGGGAAAGCCTCAGCCGTGACTCACTGTGCAAAGATCTTGGTAAAGATGCTACAAATACTGGGAACTAGCAAAAACTGTTAAAGGGACTGTTTATCAAGGAGGCATAAATCTGTTCTCTTAAGTTGGTACAGCTTTATAGTAGAGTACAAGAATTTCAGGATAGGAGGACAATCCTTGGAAATTATGCTGAATTAGACATTTTAAGGGGAATGAAAAATAACCTTCTACTCATTTCAGTAAAAGGAAAACAAGTAATAAAGATAAGTTCTCATGGAATGAGAGGGATGCCAGGCTTGAAGGTAATTTAGATGTCATTCAAAGAGTATATGAGTACTGTTTGTTTCTTTTTTTAGTTGGTTGAATGATGTGGAAAATTTTAAAAAAGCCAAATCAAAACAACCCTTCCCACTGGGGGTCATCTTTGTATACTGGGGGACTCAGACAGGGGAACTCAGAGAGCGGGAGGCACATTCTCTTCCTCAGAGTGTTACAGGAACTGAGTTATGAAATTAAACAATCTGGAAGCCAGGTTTTGTAATCAGTGAAATCAGGAAGGGATGAGCTAATTAAGGAAAAACAAACCTGAGTCTTTCAGATGACGCATGAGAAACAAATTGCTTATTTGAACAAATGTCTTTCAAAACCTAAGTGTTACCTGAGGGCATTTTGAGATTCAGTTATTCCAAAGCACTTGAAAATAATTTTTATAAAGCAAAGAAATAATGTTCTTGTGAAATTTGTAAAAAATTTCAAATGTTTATAAAAGAACATCTAAATAATTGAATATAATTATGAAAGAAATCTGACATCTATTTGTAGCTGTGCCTGCCATTTGAGTAATCTGAGGTATTAACTGTTCTAAATACTGGGGATCACTTTGCTTTTAGCATGCATTTAACTTAATTTATAAAATTTTCCTTGGATTTTTAGTGACTTGCAGTATATGGATTATATAAACCATGTACACAGTGGTATTGATAATCTCTAAATTTGCATTTTAAAGGTGCCTGAACATGTCAGATGGTTCTGCTTGTAAATGCTGTTGAGCTCTGCTTTCCTGAAGATTTGGTTAAGTGTCTGCATATTTTTGTAGGGTGTTTTTTCTTTTTCTTCTTCTCTTTTCCCTCTTTTTTTTTTTTTTAATAAAAGTTTCTTATGTTGTTGTGAAGGAATGAGAGATGATAGTGTTTGTTTCCATTTTCCATCAGTCAGTGTTGTATGTGTTGTGTAATTCCACTAAATTTTGATGGAGGGGTAGTCCTTAAAGTAATACACTTTGTACAAACTTAAGAAAAGGCTGTTTGTTGGAGGAGGGAGAGACAAAAATGTTGTACACACGACAGCAGAATTGGCAGAAAACCTGTGGTTTTTTTAGCTTGCTATGTAACTTGTCAGACTGTACATTGGTCAGCCAATTAGCACATTCATTAAGTCAAACCATCTTTGGAATCCATAGTTCAGGGATATAGGTGAAGGTTGAGGATACTGGAGGTGAAGCTGAGGTTATTGTGGTTGGATGATGAATACTTGTAGGCACTACATGACACATTATGAAAGTAATCGGGCCTGGCTGGTGCCTCAAATCATGGCAAAGCTTGGGTTTGAGTCTCGTGCTCCTTTTCTGCTGGAACACCAAGAGCCTAGCTCAAATCTTGCAGTAGACTAGGTAGCTGTGGTTAGGGATGGTGTTAGAATTGCATATATTCTTTCCATGGTTAGGACCAAATAAATAAATTCTGATTTGTTTTTAATTCTGGGGGGCTTAACATTTCTGTTTAAAGACTAAATTCTTAAAAGACAAAGAGCTTAGGTAGTGATATTCCACAAACTGTGGTATCCGGAAACTGGTGGACTGATTTTTTTATGGTTACATTTTTGATGTTGGAGAGTCAATACGTAGTTGTTTGAATTTTGTAGTTAATGCTGGAAAATACTTTTTTCTGTCTATTTCTTTATTATTACTGACTAGGCGTTTTTAAAAATGCATCTGTTAGCATCTTCATGGAGATAATTATTTTGCCAAGGAAGCACATGCTGGATGTCCTGATAGCTTCTCCTTCAGTTCTTTCTGTTACTGATGTCTGCTGCTAAGCCTTGAGCAGTGCATTTATTTTAAGAATTTGGTTTTGATCACAATGTCCTCCCAGCTGGCTTGAATGAATTGTGTTCCAGTGGGAGCCATGAACTCTTGCATTCTGACATCAGAGTTCATAATCCTTCGGCACTTTAATAATACTTCTCTGAAATCTGTGGAACTGATGTGGACAGCAAAATGGTATCCAAAAATATCTGGTATTTTTTCCATGTGATCACACCACTGGTGGTAGAAGAGAGGAACTCTATAGTGTGCTCTTGCCTTCTTTCAGCTCTACACAATATTTAGCTTTGTTGATGTCTATAAAGCAGTTAGAAAATGACAAGCTTTTATAAGCTTTCTTGTTTTTTTGGTGGGTGTTCATGAAACTCTCTTGCTCTTATACATACATCTCTTTCAATTAGTATGAGCAATTTTCTTTGGAATGGTTTGTGTGTTATTGTTTCTGATTATTTTCTATTTTTCTCTTGGGAATAGGACAGTAAAAAGAAGGGAAAGCAGAAATTTACATTAATCTAAAACTTGCTGGAGACGTTACAGAAGAATGTTTTGCTTTGCGTTGACATTAATTTATAAGATACCAATCTTTTTGTGTTGTGCTTCCGACACTTTGGTCTGAGGGAGCAAGGCTTCACACATAGGCATATGGACTGTGGTCTTAAAACAAAAAAAATGTTATTTTGTGCCAGGGTTCCTGTCCTTCCTACAATGTGCTAGACAGAGCTGAGTGGGTAGCAACTAGTTATCCAGCATTTAGACTACGTTAAGACTTTCCTTCAATGGAAAGATTATCTGGATTGCATTATTGCCTAATCCATTATGTTTAAAGCAGTCTTGACATTTGATTAAATAATGTGTAAATCTGTTTTCAGAGGTCTGTTCATGCATGTATTTTTTAATCCTCAGTTCAAACTTCATTTTGGAAACAGATTTTGGCAGAACTTTCCTGGTTAGTTTTAGCAGAATCCTCGGCTCATCTCTGGTTCTAAAACGTCTGCTTGCTATTCAGTGGACAGTGCTTCAGAAGAACAGCTCCCTCTCAGCCAAGACTTGGAGATGTGTTGGCAGTATGGATTTGACAGGATGTCTTTCTTTGTTCTCATCAGAACCAGCAGTATGAAGCTCACTCCGTTTGGAGCTTCTCTAAGCATTGACCAAAAACTCCTGCCAGTTTTGAGACTTCCCAGGAGATCAGTGCAGATAAAGATACTAATGCTGTTAGAATAAAAAAATAATAGAATCTGTCTCATGGTGCACCCAAAGTATACTTTCATGGAGTCATAGCAGCATACAGGCAAAGGGACCTTCGGAGGCCCTGTAGTGCCAGTTTCCTGGTCAAAGCAAGGCCAGTTAGGGGAGGTTGCTGGGGACTTTTCTAGTTAAGTTTCAAGGATCTCTAGTGATGGAAGTCCACAATCAACTGTGGGCAACCTGCTCCAACATTCAGCCACCCTCAAATGAAAATTTTTCTTCCTTAGGTCTAAACAGTTTCCCATACTTGAACTTGTCGGTTGCCTCTTGACTTACCCCCTGAGTTATCTCTGAGATAAGCCTGGTTTGCTACATCTTCCCATTGGCTAATTGCAGAATTTCTGTAGACAAAAAAGAGTTTGAGGACCTTCAATGTTTGAGGCTTTAAACAGCTATTCTTTATAATACATGGGACACACATTAAACTGACCACAAAGAATATTTGTTTTTTAGATTGAGCATGTTTTCTGCCATACACAGTTTTTTTAGCTAATACAACAGTTGTATAAAATATGTCAGGAATGTGTAGTTCTTCCAGCAGATGGTGAACATTTTTTGAGGACTTGCAGTAGTTTAATTGGAGTAGAAAACCTTTAAAAATACATCATCACTTCACAGACACTGTGTAAGGCCTGTATTTGGATTACTTTAGTGACGTTCTGACCATGATTACGTGATTGTCCAATTGTCTTGAAGACAAAACTCTGTAGATACATCACATCTTATAAGTTTTGATATCTGGCAGACAATGTTTGTGACAATTATGGCCAATGGTAACAAGGTAATGGAAGTCCTTCTGTACTTCCCATTTCAAATTGCTTGATGTATTTCCTGGTATAAAGATTGTAACGGCTGGAACAAGTTCAAAGGAAATCCTTGTGGTATTGTTCATAAAGTTTAACAAGCTTTGTTTTACTACTTAAGTGGGCATGTCTCATTTTCCATTTTTATTTTTCTTTTTCTTTATGATGTGCAAAAAAGTGCCTAACTGAATTAAAGTTTGTCCCCCGTTTTTTTTCTTCCCTTCTCCCTCAGATTGCAGCTATTCTCAGGAAACGAAAACTTGATTATTATTTGTACAAACTGCTACCCGAGATCTTGCAGTCAACTTCCTTTCTGACAGCAAATGGGACCTTGTATATTGCTTGCTTTTGCATTCTAAGGTTGGTATACCATCTGAAAAGTGAAACATACTCAAGCTATTTTTGTGCAGCTTTTCAATTTGTATAATAATTTGTCTCTTTGTAATAGGCCTGTTTGTAATGTGTTGGAGTAAGAAAAACTACAGCAATCATCTTGATTTCTGGTCTTACCATTTAAATATGAAACTTTGCTTTTTAAAATTTATTATATTCTCGTTTTTGTAATCTTTTAAGTGACTAGGAGATATAAGAGCTATTAAATGACACTTCAGAAAACAATTGATGACATGGTTATCAGAGAAGAAAAATTTTCCAAATTTACTAATGTCCTTTGAAGAACAGGTACATACTTGGTGATCATCCACTTGGTGCATTTTACATGAATTCGCAAGTGCCTTTGATAAGATTTCTTGCTAGGGCTCTTAAACAAGAAATGTCCTCTGTCTTCCAGGAATTAGTAAATTATTAGCAAGTAGTTAATATATATGAAACAAAACAAGGCATAAATAATTGGTTTTCACCAATTAGTGAAGGAGGTTTCTGGTGAAGTAGAAGGAGGTTTCCGGTGAAGTTGCTGTTACGTCCTGTGCTTTGGAAATACCTGAGGAATCCGGAAAAGGGGCTGAAGACTAGTATGAGAGACTGCATGAGATTATTTAGGGTACAGAAATTTAAAACTAAGTCTCATCCATTTCAGAAAGACCTGTTGATTAAAATGACTTACAAAATTTGATAGAGAAAAGTGCAAAGTAATGCATCAGGAAGGAAAAAAGCAGCTCTGTCCTTACTCAGGGATGGGCTTTAAACTAACTGTGATTAATCAGGAAGGTGTTTGAAGATCATCATGGATAGGTTCTTCGAACAAGTCACTTCAGCACTTGAATGTGATCAAGGAGCCTAGTGAGTGTTTGGAGGAAAAATGATAACCAGGAAGCTGAACACCAGGAAGCTGAATGAATGCATGACACCTTTACAAATTGAGTACTGCATGCCTTTTTTAAGAGCTTCTCCTAAGATCATAATGTTGAAAAGTCATTCATTTGGAATGTACTTAATGTCTTGTACTTAATACACTTGTCTTGCAGCTTGAGCCATATAAGCTTGCATCTCTCACCTGCTCTTTGGTGGGTGATGGAAGATGGAAATGTGAGACTTCTTTTTTTTTTAACCAATTTGTGTCTTTAATATTTATATCTTTTAATGTTTTGATTGAAGTTGATTACTCTTTGAATTTATTGCTCTGTGACATAGTGTACTTTCTTCAGTAGCCCCTGAGAGCAAGAGTAAAGGCATGTGATTATCCAGTCCAGAATGTGATTTGGTGTTGTACATTTTAATCCATCAAAGAAATACCAGCACCTCTATTACTGCATAACTGGCCTGAGTATTTCTGGACTTGATTTGAAGCCTTGGAAGGAGATTGTCTGAGATTGTGAGTACTTAGATGCTCTCCATCTGGTTCTAGATAGTGATGAGATATTGGATGTGATAGATTTCTGCAGTAGGATAGATGCTGCAGTTTTTGTATCTGTTTTTGATTGGAAAGTGTATTATAGCAGCAGCAGCAGTAACTCAGAATCAAAATTGTACAGCAAGCCCCACGCAGTTCATTTCTTGTACCCTGCTGGAGTTCTAGACCAAAGCAATGGATTAAAGGGTTTGTAGCTGGACGTACTAACTCATATTTACCTGCACAATTCCTGATTTGAGAAGAGCTACCTCTTTCCTTCTTTTTTTTTCCTTCTTGCCTCTTTCCTTCCACCAAGGAGGAGCTGGGTTGGCAGGTATATAGTGTGTCCTGGATAAAGTGACCATTGATCTGTTCTTACCTTTACCAAAGTCCCAGTGAATCTTCAGTCACTGTGTGTACCAGTGATCCAGTAACAATTGATAGATCTAGCTAGGAAATGTTACTGGCAGTGAGAAGTCTGTCTGGCTTGTGCTAATACATCTTACTGATGCTCTTATAGTAGTGTCTTTCTTTCAGCTAGGGAAAACTACCAAAAATGAGACTGATGCAGATAGTCTCAAGGATGTAAAACTTCAGGCAAGAATGTGGAATTAAAATAATTTCAGGCATTGTTCAATACTCTAATCATTTCACAGGTGGGTAACATTTCAAGAAGATCTATATCCAATGTCAGCAATGACTTAGGCAGTGGATAGGATGTTCTTGTTTTAGAAGGGGTTACCAAGCTAACTTGACTGACTTTTTTAGCTGCTATTTTTTTGGTGTGGTGAATTAGGGTCTATGTACAGCAGGCTGCTCTGTTGGCAGAGCAGTGAGGGTGATGATCTCTGTTACGGATGTGTGACAGTCCAGCTGGAGGTTGTAATCTCTTCCGCTGGTGAGATCCAGAAGACTACATCTGTCTGGGCTTCAGATTGAAGTGCTGGGTTCCTGTGTTGACAGGCATTGCATCTGTTAAATGAAAGGTGTGATTTTTAAGTTTATAGTTTAATTACATGTAAAACCTCATGAAGGTTCTCTTAGTCTAGCAACTAGAGTAATAAGTTTGTCCATGTACAGCTTGTACATTGAGGAATTAGATGCATGACCTGAAAGAACTCCTGGTTCTTATTCCTATTTATATCCATATAACATGTGAAAATAACCATGCAAATAGTAGCAAAACCTCATTTTCATTTACTTAGGAAGAAGTTTAAATGTTTCAGTTAGTGACTGTACATTTTTTTTTTCCACTAGACTTTATTATGTAAAATGTGTTACTCTTGTTTCCGAAATCTTGTCAAACCAAACATGCAAGCATTTGTAAAAGGATTCTAAACCATGCCAAAAGAACAAATTACTGTTTCTTTCCCACAGAAAAGGCATTTGTTCTGTTATTTAACAGGTGTGTCTGGTAAGATGTGTTCATACTTATTAAGATGCTTAAAATGACTTCTCTGAAACTTCATACAGTAATTACTTTCCGAGAGAGTCCTAATAATGAACTTTAGCTCCTGCAGCATTTGGCATTGTCATCCTGAGAAATTATCCTTTTGCAGCCGTGGGAATGAGCAGTGTGTGTAATTGCCATTACATCACTTGCTGCTGATACACTGGCTCTCTTTTCACTTACGAACATAAGCTGGCATTGCTCGCCAGTAATGTTATTTTTGCAGAAGTATGAAATGAGGCTGCTCATGCCTTTGACGGCAAGAATGAAAGTGAGCTAATCAGATGGTGTTGATTAATTATCTTTGTTCTCTCTTCTGTGTTGTCAACACGAAATTTCATCTAAGAAAATACTCTCTTCTATCCTGTGTTTGCAGTTTTGTTTGTTTGTTTTGTTTGCTGTGTTTTCAGAAGGGTAGACTCCATTGTAATGCTTTGTTTTCCCACCAAGAGTTCTTGTCAGCTGAGCAGCATTGGTATAATTGAAGTATGTTTTTTATCATGCTACCAAATGTCATGACTGTCTTCCTATTATTTGCCTCTGTGATCAGCCTGAATAAGTTTGAAGGTGCAGGTCTCCTGAACAGACCAAACATCATGGGTGACATTGTGTCTTACATGCAGTTGGCTTTCTTGCTTTAATAGTGACCAATTTATAGAAAGATTTTCTTAGATATTGTCATTTGTGTAATTTTTTTTTTCCAACTCCTATTGTCGAAGGAATTTTCATAGTTGAAATTGTGTGGACTCTGAAAGAAATCCAGATCTAGCTGCAAGAAATGAGAGCTTTTCCAGCTTAATAGGACTGGGAATTCACTGTTGCTTCCACTTGTAATATACAGTCTGATTCCTTAGCTTACTGTATATCTGTATATGTGGCGTATATTTTTATTATTTGATTTGATTTTTGTCTCACCTGATTGCATCACTACATTCTGAAAGGCAGATCTTCCTGAAGATATGTTTGGACAAGTAGCAAAGAGATGAGTGGCTATACGGTCTTTTAGAAGATTTTTTTCTGTAATTAGTACTTGCAACTTTTCAAAAATATATCTTGGAAGACACTGCTTTCCTGGAAGAAAATTAGTCATTTAAATGAAATGAATACATTAAGTGTTTCAGGTGTTTAATGTTTATGAAGCACTTCAGTAACTCCTCTGAGAATTACCCAATAGTAAAAATATGAGTAGTGTTTGGTAGTAAGTACAGGTTAATGTAGTAAGACAATATTAATTAATAATTTGTAATTTTATTATACAGATAAAATATGGTGTGGTTCATGAATGTTCCATTTGCATGTAATATGTGTACAAATTACTTTTTCAGGAAGATACTTGGAAAATTCTACTTTTGGTCTCCTGGCTTTGGTGCAGCTTTACCTGCTTCTTACATGGCTATTCTCATCGAAAGGAAAAGCAGGTAGGGTTTATGTTTATGGATTTTCAGTTTAATATAGTAATGTTTCCTGTTTTGGTTGTTTGATGATTGACATTTGACAACTCAGTGGTTTTAAGTCAGAGTGCTAGAAATATAGTTGATTAGAAATAGTGTATTTTACAAACTTAAATTTAAATCTAGAAAGCTACAGTGAAAAAACACTGTACAAACATTCAGTTTCACGTTTGTGGTTTGTTTGTCTTGCTTAATGTGCAATTGGGTTGCTCAGGATTGCCTGATAAAGTTTGGTTGCTTAGGGCTTCCTAATGAAACAGTGGGTTTGTTTATGTTTGGTTTTTAAAATTTGAGCAATGTTTGCAATTAGTCACAGAGAAGGAGAATGCTGATGACTTGAGTTAATGTGACATTAGTTGAGGTAGAGGAATTATAGGATGTTGTGGAGAAAACTGGGTGAGCTGAAATATTTGAAGTTGGATGAAATTTAATGGTACAGAAAGCAAAGCCTTTCACTTAAGGAAAGGTGCTGAAGTTCAGCTGTCAATGGTAAGTTCATTATGAAAGTATGAAGAGGGGAAGAAAGCTGAGCAATCCAAGGATAGCCCAAAGCTGCTGTTTGTATCATGGCCATGAGAAGATGGCAGGTGAAATCCTGGCTTGTGAGGTTTTATTGTTTGAAATTCAACTTATGTTGGTAGTTTGTATAAATAGTGACAGTTATAATATTTTCCTTGTTTACTATGGAGTGAGATGCTTTAGTCATCTAGTTAGTGGGTTTAAAGAAGAGAAGGTGACAGAAGGGTGGAGTAAGGGATTACTCTTTTTAAAAAAGGTGATGGAGGTATTAGAGGTGGTGTGAATGCATTTTGATTACTGTGAATTTCTGAAACCTTTTAAGCAGTCATTCAAATATAAGGGCAAATACATATCATTATGTTGTTGGCTCACTGTCAGAACCCATTCCTGAACCTCAGTCATGGAGTAAGCAAATCCCACACCAAGTTTTATATATGTCAAAGTTCTGTCCTTTTAAAAGAATGCATTAGTCATTGTTTTTGAAGATTCTGGATATGTAAGAGGTTCTGGAAATGTGTAAACACTTAACTACAGAAAAAGTAATTGTAATCAAGTTACCAAATAAGTTAATTATATTTTAAATGTCCTTTCTAGATGACTGATTTTCATCTTACTGTAATTACTTCCTAAGATGTTAGATACATTTTAGTAGAACTTTGTCTAGTTACTTAGACTCCAGCACTGCCATTGGCATCAGTTTCATTTTGGGGTGAGAGCAAATGCATTTTCTCCTTTTGATCACTGACTACTCTGGCTTAACCTTTCCTGCAGACTTGTTACAATGTGAGATTTTTCTGTGCCTGACTTCTAATGTTTCTAGAAAGCATTAAAGAGAGAGAAATCAGGGTCATTGTCAATCTGTGAACTTCTTGTAGCTTTCAGAGTATTTATGAGTGGAGAGTTGAAGCTGCTTATGAGCCCAAACCTGTACAAGGTTTTTGTATAACAACAAAACAACTGAGAAAGTTGCAAAGCCTCACTTGTTAAGAGTAACAAAAAGAGTAGGCAAACAAATTGTATATTGTATGGGTTTTTCTAGACTTCTTAGTGGCAATGTGTGAAAGCCCTGATGTGTTAACAGGATTCTATTTATCATCTGAAATTTGAAAGAAATGAAAGTTGAAATAGAGGTATGTGGAAATGATAAAAGTAGATTGGGATAGCACATATGCAATGAATGATGCTGGAATACCTAATTCCTGGAGGGTTATTCCGCTTTCTGTGAGAATCCATGACTTGAGATATTTTGCCTACAAATTCACATTATGTTGGATTTAAACTAAAGAAGGAAATGTTGGTATAGCAGTATAACGCAGGTATGACAATGTGGGGTCATTGTTCTTAATGAAAAATATTTTTAAAGGATGTCAAAAGGTATTTGAAAGTTATGGGTTTCTTTTTAAAATACCTAGTTGTTTGGTATGTTCTCAGATGGCAACTATGTATAATGTGCAAAATGCTGCTGCTGACAGTGAAATACGACTTTCTGATTTCACATCTGTTTGCCTGTTAGCTTCTGTTACAGGCAAAATCAAATTCTAATAGACTCATAGTCCCTTAGGAAACTGTTGTTTCACATGGAGACACAGGGGCATTTTCAGTTATCTGCTGAGCAGCTTAGAACAAATTGTAGTGAAAAATCGGGGAGGTGGGAAAAAGTCCTGATTTGAGTTCATAAACATATCTCTTGCCCTTCAAATTGCTGCTAGCAGCTGGCAGCAACACTGAACATAATCACTTAATCTCTTCCCAAGTGGATACCCTATTTTAAGTACCTCACTGGCATTTGCTTGCACAGCATCCCTGTCAGTTCTGAACTTGGGAACAGCGGGCTTGTAAATCAGATTTTTTTCCGAGTGTTAGTGTTCATGTGTGCCAGCCTTGTACTGTGTAATTCTTATGGAAGAATGGGAAAAAGAGATGGATAGCTGGGCTAGGTGCATTTTAATCCTGAGGAGGGATGTGTTTTCTAATGTCTTAGAGAACTAGTTTGATTGTAGTTTCTATCTGTGTAATTTGTAATAACAGATTTGCATGACACTGGCAATGAGGAGGGGAGGTGACATTGCATGGAAACTTCAAACAGATTCAGGAAATGATCGACACTATATTACGCTCCTACAGTTCTACAGAGATATAAATGGCACATTAATATGTTCATGTGTGTCCTATTTGGTGACTATAAAATGTGGTTGTCCTGTCTATGAAAACTAGTTTATCAGGATCTGTGGAAAGGGCCAAGGAATAAAAACACTTCTTAACTTTTTGTATATGTGTCCATAAATGTTCTGTGAGATTATCAGAAGAGAACTAGTCACATTATTATGATTAAGTAATGTTCTGATAAAAATTATTTCTTAGATAATAATTGGATGTAGATACATAAATATGGAGATTATGGATATGTACATTACAAACATATATTCTGTGCCTTTTGTCCCTTACTCCAGTAGGAGGAACTCAGATTTTTTTCCTTTTTTCTGGTGCTCTCAAGCACTGTGGATTGCGTGCTAGGATTAGGAGGCAGCATCTCTACTGTTTTTTGTTTTGATTAATTGTTAATATTTTAGTTACTCTGTACGCTTATATTGCCATAACAGCTATGGCTATATAATAATAGTTAAGCTTCTAATAGGTGTGCTTGCATGATTATATTTAAAAGAATATAATGTTCTTTGCAATTTCATTTTTTTCACATCTATTAAAGAAAAATGTGCAATTGTTTTGTCAGAGTTCAGTTTTGTAGTGTTAGACATTAAAAGCTATGTTAATGTCTCCTCAAAAATAGAGATATTACTCAGTTCCATTAATTTCATTGAACTTCCTTAGGCAATCTTTGCATTCTTTTTATTAACCTTTGTATGGAGTTGTTTAACCACACACTCCTTGTTAGCTCCTACAGGTGTTGTTTGTAACTGGTGATAAGGAGCAATTTTATTTATAATTTTGAAAAAAGAGTATTTTGCTTACATCTTTTGGCTTCTGTTTGTAATTCCAAGTTACAGTCTCCTGTCAGTTCTTTCAACATCTATTAAATGTTATCACCAAGAACTGAACATATAGTAAGGAGGAGATATGTGGCTTGGACAGACAGACATGGCACTGCCTTGTTCTAGTAGTACCAAGACTATTAGAAAGCAAGGAAGTAACTGAATATACTTGTTAAAATTATTGTAAATCAAGCTGTTGAAATGTGATTTGAGACTTGGCTGAAGCTACCCTGTTACTGGAAATCTGATTAGATCAGTTGTACCTTGCTGACTTCCAAGACAAAGAAGTCTCATAACTTGGTGGAGAGCCTGTATTTAAGAGACCTCTGTGATTACTTTCTAGGGAAAAAAAAAGTGTTCTCAAGTGTTTTGTAAAAGTGCTGGTGTTCCAAACCCATTTAAGTTGTGTTTTGCTAGTAGCTGAATGGCGACTTCATTTTATTGGACCGCCGCTCAAGAAATCATGTATTAATGCATTTCAAGAACTACAAAGCTTTAAGAAGGGACACAATTCCAGTTTTAATGAAATTGTCTTGCTGCCTGGCTGGTTTTTTTTCTTTGCCTTCTGTAACTAATTAAGCCAGAGAAAGTTTAACTACAACCACCTAAAATTTCTGTGGCAGTTGCGAAAGGACACTCCTGGGGTTGCCCCTGCTCCCCCCTTAGGCTGCATTAATGTTTACATTTTGGCTGTTGACATTATAGCGGCGCCTGTCTCGTTGCAACAGTTACAACTGTGTCACTGATGGTATTATAAAACTTGAGATTTAGGGCTTTTATAATTTGGTTGTAAAATCTTGCTCTGGGCAACTATTTGCAATATGTTTTTAGTTGAAAACTGGGTGTTTTTCATAAAAAAAATCAGTGTACTGGACTCTTAGAAAAATATTTAAAGCACAGGCATTTAAAAAGTGAAACAGTGCAACAGTGCATGTTATAGAGGACATCTATATATATACACATATATTTAGTGTTCTTGGAAACAAAAGTATTACTATATATTGCTTGGAAAGGTGACAGAAACATTTGTGTAAGAACAATGTGGAATTTTTAGACTGTATGGTTGTTCTGATTAAACATTCAGTGCTGTTAGGGTTATTTGCTTGCCATAAATGCCATTGGTCTAAATACATTATAAAGGAGGAAAATGGAAGTATAGTAATGGTAAAAAGCATACACTGTAAAGAAATACATTAATTTTGTAAGTTTCTCAATTCAAATACAAATTTGTTGGTATATATTTCTTTAGAGTATGGTATATTTAGACTTAAGGTGACAATTTTCTTTCTCAATAATGTTTTATGGTTATTCAGTTTGACATTGTAGTTTAGGGAAACAGATAAATCACCATTATGGTAGGGTGAGTAATCAAAACAAGTGGACAAACTCTTAACACAGCAAGCGCTTTTGCAAGCTTTAGTCGTACTTGCTGCAGATAAGAAACTGAGAGAGCAAGGAATGTTGAGGGATGATTTTTTGTTTATTTTTTTGTTGTAGTGAAAAAAGTCTCTCAAGTTTGCATCCCTGATAATGGTATTTTGTGGTGTAATCTGGTAAGAAGAGCTAGCAGGGACACAAATTATTTTGGAATTGTACTCTTCCAGAGTGATTATTGCTCTGAAATATGGAGCCAGGCTGTAGAAGTTATTGGGAAAGCTTTTTGTTTCTAAACCTAAATATGTTAAATTCTGTTTTACTTCAGCAACTGCCTTGGAGAGAGCCAGTGTTTGAGGATTTATGTTTTTGTAGTAACAGTACATAAACATTTGAACGTGTTTTGCTGCATGCTTGAGGGCTGCTGCTGAGCTGTGTTTATAGAACCATCTCATAAAATGTGTTGTATTGTAAGAGATCTAAAATAGTATCTAGTTCCAGCACCCCTGCCATGGGCAGGGACACCTTCCCCAAAATCAGACTGTTTTAAGTTATCAGAAGAAGGGAAAACTGTTAATTCAAGGTTGCCTGGGAGTGCAGAAGTGAACTGAGAAAAGCTGTGATGGTGGCAGTATTGTGAATGGCAGGTAGCTGAGGATGGGCAGCTCTTGGGAGTGTTTCTCATGGAAAAACCTGTGATAGCCTGGTAATTGATGGTCTCTCTAAGGTATATATATCCCTGGTAGTCATAACTTTGTTGATATATTCAGAGTTTTCTGTTTTTCACTTACTATGACTGCATTATGCAGTAATTCTAAAAAAAGTTTCTGGAGTTTTTTTAACTGTTCAGTGAATTCAATATCAATAAAGTCAGTTTTTAAGGAATGTCTTTCCTAAGCACGGGAGCAGGCAGTTCCAGTGTGTTGTAAATCAAGCAAGTGGGCCAGAGGACCAGTTTGGCTGAACAGTGAACTCCTTGTGGAGCTCAAGAGGAAAAAGAAACTCTGATCTCTGGAAGTGAGGTCAGGCATCACAGGAAGAGTACAGAGCTGTGGTTTGCATATGCAGAAGATTTGAAAGGCCAAAACTCAATTAGAGTTGAAGCTGGTTAGTGCTGTATCTGACAGCAGGGAAGGGCTTTTAAAAGTACATTAATAGCAAGAGGAAGTCTCAAGAAAACACACTGATACTTGTTGAAGGTGACAAGGATGTAGAAAGAGCAGAAGCTGTTTTTGCTTCCATCTTTAATAACACTGATAGGCCTTGGGCTGCTCAGTTCTTTGATTTGGAGGACCATGTGTCAGTTCAACGACTTTCCATTTGCAGACACTGAAATTGTAAGGAACCAGGTGTATCAGCTGGATGTTCACAAGTTCATGGGGCCTGATGGGATTCATGCCAGAGATCTGAAGGAGCTGTCAGGTGTTGAAACAGGACCCGTCTGTGTTGCTCTGTGTACAGGAAGGGTGTGAGGGAAGACCCAGTAAGCTACAGACCTATTGGTCTAATCTCAGTTCCTGGAAACATTCTGAAGATTATTCTGGATGATACTGAAAGGCATTTAAAGGAACAATATGACCACCAGGTGCAGTTAATATGGGTTCACAAAGAGAAAGTCCTGTTTAACTTACTTGATGTCCTTCTGTGACCAGGTCACCCACCTAGTGGATGAAGGGAAGGCTGTAATTTAAATTGTAGCCATATTGTGAAGCTGTCCTGTGTGAAGGAGAAGGATGTCCTCTGTGGGCCATAAAAAGATGCTGTGTGACTGGCAAGGTGTAAACTGTCTGCTCCATTTGTAAAAGTAGCTGCAGAGTAAAATTTGCTTCCTTTATGTGAACTGTGGAAACCATTTAGTCTATTATGTGAGAAAGATCTTCTCTCCCATATGGTGTTCTTAATCATTCCTATGGTAAGTCTCTCCTTCATCCCTGCCCTTTACTCCTTGTGATTCTGTGTATGCACATAAGGTGCAGGTATAATCCTTATACTTCTGGATAAAAGAAGTGATTACAGTCAACACTTGGACTTTCCTAACTACCTGAAATGTGTGTTTCTGTTTCATACCAGTCATTTCTTTCCAATCAGTTGTGTGATTTCACCATTCTGTGTCTGAGTTACAGTCCAGATAACTGTCTCAAATGAGATTTCATTCACTTGAGATAGCAAAAGTTTGTCAAGGAAAAGTCTGTACTTGTGAACAGAGTAAGAAGTTTTATTGGGAATCAGTGACTACAGTTCCATACATCTGTAGTCAGTCAATCCAGGTTATAAACTAATCAGGATTCTGAAAAACTCTAGTATGTCTGCATAAGTATTCTGCAACCAAATTTAAGATCCTGGCTGCAGCATTTGAATGCTGAAAAAATTTGGTTCAGCTTTCTTGTGTGGTAATTGAAGTCTTGCACAAGATGAAGAGCAGGAGAGCAGCTACAGCTTTATAGTTTACAATCCCATTTCTGGGATAACACAGGCAGTCAGAGTAAGAATACTGGAAGACCACATGTGAAATATATACCTGTGATTCTGGAGACACTGCAGAATGCATTGGAACATCTAGATGAGTTTCCTCTCTGTGTTGATAGAATCAGGGCTGAGATGGATCATGCAGGACAATGTGGTTGCAGTTACTCAGTGGTTTCCAGATCTCTTGAGTTTCAGTAGGATTTACCAGCTTAGGCACAGCACAAGCCATGTGGCTGCTTCATGAATGTGAAGACATCTCGAGCAGCACTCATTAAACTCTGGCACAGTCTATCAGTGCACGTGGGGCCAGCCTGGATGAACAAAGGGCAGTGCTAAGGTCGAGCAGCTAGCTCTGATAGACCCCAGGTGACTGTGCAGATGCCTTCCTCTCTTCCTGTATGGCTCCATGAATAATTGAGACTTGATTATAGTTAAAGACTAATTTTTAAAAATTATTTCAAGGACCACTTTTGGCAAATCCGTTTCTGAAATGTTCACTTTGCAGGCTGAAAACTTAAGTAAAAATTATTTAGCCATCTGCATAGTAATATAATTTTGCATTCTGTTTTTCATCATTAACCAAAAAAATCCCATCAAAATCCCTTGTAAAACTTACAGTCCTGTTGAAATGCTAACAGATAAAGTGTTAAAATTCAGACTGCTGCTGAACATTGGACTGTTCTGTGAGTCTGATTTGGATTCAAATGGCAAAAATAGTGGATTAATTGCTCTGTCCTGTCTGCTCAGCACTAGCCTCCAGGACACACTCATTTGGACTTCCTTGGCTTAAGCAAACACTTAATACATTTTCTGTGTCTGAATGCTTGAGTGTAACATGCAGCTCCCAGAGGGGGAATAATAAATACTCTGCTAGTATAGAATAAGCTTCAGATGCTGTTTAGGTGAGCTGGCTTAAGCACTGACATTTACCTGGCAAGATAACATCCATGCCTAGCATGCCTCTACTGCAATGGCTGGAAGTCTTGCAGGGAACTTTTCAGTGCTGTTTTCCGCAGGTCTCCTTGTAGGATATTGTTTTTAGATACCACAGATGAGAGCAGCTTAAGTATTTGTTTCCATGCGAGCCACACCTATGAACCCTCTGTAAATGAAGTGACTCTTTTCTGTAGCCTCATTGTTCCCGAGGAACTAAGGTCGTTGTTAGCTCCTGCAGCAGGAAAAGTGTGAAGGTAGAGACTTAGAATGGTAATGATTTTCTGTATTTAATCACTCAAAGCTTTTCTATGGCAAAGATTACAGTGGTATACTTAGGTCAAACATCTTGCTTCCTTTTCCTGCCCTCTCCCCTCCACATCCTGGGACAGAAAATGGCATGTTTTTATTTCCTTTGGTAAGGAAATAAAACACTGTGTTGTAGTGTTTCTTGTAATCTGATGACATCCACTTTAGTTTGAATCTTTTTTGATAAAGTGAGTGTATGCTATTAAAACCTTCTCCTAAAGACAGTCTAAGAAGCAGGAACAACGGTGTCCATGGCATTAAAGGCAAGCATTAAACAGCTCTCATGAATTTGGGCCAGTACCTGTCATCACAATCCAGACTGCTCCAGCTTTGGTGAAAGACTGAAACAATATGGACTGTCTGGAAGTACAGCATAATTTGGTCTACGTGAAGGAATTCATATGGGCTCCATCTTGCTGCTTCAGTGATATGTTTTTCTTTTTAAGCTCTTCAGTGTCTGTTATTCATTCCTTGTGAGCAACAGACTGAGGCACTAGCAAAAGTGTTCTAATATCAACCACTGGCAATTTGGAGGTTTGAGCTTAATGCCAGGAAATAATAGGTTCAAACTGGACTTGGCAATAGCTTATTTCTGTCTTTGGTAGGTGAAATGTCTCATTAACGTCTGTTTGTAGTATCTGGCACAGTTCATCACCCAGGTCTGATGTCCTGCCAGAAACTGGCTTCTCAGTCAATAGGGATGTGTTGAAATGACAGTCAAACTTTTAGTATGGTTTGCCTGCCTTTCTAGAGAAGGTTCCCATTGATTTCTGACACTGCTGTTCCATGGGAACCCTTGTGGGGCCCCCATTATGGATGTAGGCACACTCTTAATAGCATTTATCTGTCTTCTGTGAGATTAAATTAATAGCTCCTAACTGGATTTAAAGCCTTTTTTTAATATTACTTAATAGGCTGTCATTAGAAGGTTTAAAAGGAAGGAAAAAAAGCAAATGTCACTGTGTGTTGACTAGTCTAACTCCATACACTACTTCCCTTGGAAGTGCTAGTCCACTGTTTCTGAGTACAAGGGCATTTAGAAGTTAATTACACCATGTGAAAAGCTGCAGTAGTTCCCTGATTGAGTTGGGTTGATTTGTCACATTAGCCTTTTTCTACATGTTGCTTCAGGTGCTGTGTAAACCATGTAATCCAATCACAAATGTAATAATTAAAATATTAGGAGGCTGAGGGGAAAATGAGTTCTAAACATGCGAACACTATAATAGTTACTAGAGTGTGACTAGAAAAAGAATATCAGGTTGCTTAAGTCTTTTGAAATAGGTGAAATAACTGATGATATGAGTACCTTACCAAAAAGCTTGTATTGTGGAATGGGCTGTCTCAAACTGTGCACAGAATATGAATTGGAGAGGGAAAGTCAGCTATTCCAAGGAGCTCCTTGGGAAGCCTCTGGAGCTGCTTCTTGCTGAGTTTCTGTGAGCTGTGTTTTTGGGATAGGGTGTGGCTGAAGGGCTCTTAACTTGAAAAGGGCTGGAGGGTAGAGGTTGAGAACAGGTCAAATACTGGATCAATTTCCACTGGTACTGGGACAATCCCAAGCTGTCAACTGAAGCAGTGACCTTATATGATGAATTTTTTCTCCTCCTTCCTGTCCTCACTCTCAAAATACACTGAGTGTATGTCCAAGCCAGTGAATACTGCACATATTTTCAGCTCTGAGCTTTTTCCATGCCCTGTCCTCCTCCTCTTCCTAGCTTTTATTAACTGTTCTGTCCATAATGTCTTATTTTGCTGTGGAGTGGTAGTGATTGCCAACAGAATACGTTGAAACAATGACCTGCTGCTGCTGAGTCTCCAAAGCAGTTTTGCTCAAAAACAGTCTTATTTGCTTTTGTGCCCCTATGTTCATACCTTCCAGACAGAGTGGCCAAGCAACCCATGCCCAGAAAGAACTGAGTGTTTTCTTTGGGATTGACTGAGCTGATTAAAAACAGTTCCATATTACTATCAACAGTCCAAAGAAATTGTTATTTGGGGCCTTACTTAACACTAGATAGACCTTCTGTACCAAGAATGTGAATAATTTAAAAAATCCCTGGAAATCCTTCATTTCTTTTCCTGAGGTTTGATTAATTTGTTTTTCTTCTGTTATCTCCCAGTCAGCCATTCTATAATACTAATAATCTTTTTGGAACCTTTTTATCTCTTCATGGAATCTTGTGAGGTTAAATCACACTTTAATTAAGAGGTTTTTTTCCCCTCTGTAGGTCAGTGTTTGTTTTTGCTCTTTAGATACCATAGAGAAACTGGGAGAGAAGGAAGAGGGAGGGAATGGTGAAAAGAAAATCTAGATAAAATAGAGCGTAAAGGAGCCTAAAAAAATTAAACTATAGATGTTATCTTGTGTTGCACTAGCTGGAAACTCTCTAAGAATTATTGGTACTAATTTAACTGGAATGTGTTACTGTAGATATATTTCATTTTTGGCTTGTCTCCCTTTCCAGTTTTCTCATACCCTTTCTTTGGCATGTGTTCAAACCATAGAACATGTTGAGTTTATTTTATTTCCTTTTAAGAACAACAAATTCTGAGTGTTTGCATAAAACCATTTTGCTTAACATGTAATATGCTTCAAGCAAGAATTACTGATTTGCAATTTTGAGCAATTTCAATTTCTTCAGCCTCCAAAGTGTTCATTTCCTACCTCAAAAAACCTAGAATTTTGAAAAAGGAAATAACTTTAAAAAAACAGTGGGTCATGAGTCCTTAAACTTTATATTTTTGAGGTGAAGTTCTGATCATTATTTTAGTATGAAAGACTTGCTACTGGTCTGTACTAAGGTAAAAAGTTACCATGTTCCTTTTTGAAAACTTGCTACTTAGGTCTGTTTTCACAATTTTCAGCATTATTTTGAAAGCTTGTCTGCTCCTGCTGATTTTAAGTGAACTTTTGCACCAGGACTTCGCTGCTGACCTCCAGCTGTCAGTAGGAAATTGGTGGGTGTGAGAGATTAACGATACCCTAAACATAATCTGCAGTGCTTGTGTTATTACAGGGATGCAATCACAACTCCACATCTATACTTGCTTTGCTTGTGGTGTCAAGCTGCTGTAAAGCAGAAAAAACCCTACCTCTTACCTCTTCATTTTAACCTCTTTCATTTCAGGAGAGACCTGTGATTTGTGTGTTTGATTTAATTCTGCAGGTTATAAAGTGGTGTGGTTTACAGTGAGGGGGGGAGGCGGTTGAAGCTGAGGGGAGGAATTCTTCCTGTTTTTGCAGACCATGAGTCCTGTCTGGGGAGCCATTACAAACTATTATGTTAGCTTCTTAGTTTATGTTCAGATATTAAAGCCAGAATTAACTCTTCTCGAATATTTTTCTTTTTTTCTTTTAAATTAAAAAAGGACAAATGTTCTCAAGTTTTGCTATTTACTAATATACATAAAAATTATAGTATGTATTTTTATGTATGAGATATGCATAGATATGAAAATATTTATCATAAAAAATACTGTTTTGCTGTACCAAGTCAGTAGAGATTGTTTTGTGCTCTTTATCTTTTAACATTCCAACCCATAATTGCCTTTGAATCCAGTGATTCCTGTAAAAGTAGTGTTGTTTGTGATTTCTTAGACTTGTAAAGAAAAAAAAAAGAATATCAGTTAAAATACAGTGATAAGTGTCAGAATATGCAGCAGATTCAATGAACAGTGGCATTCCTATAAAATTCAAACTTGGTTTTGTAGGAAACTAACATAATGAATTTATGAAAAAAATTGTATAGAAGTCATGTGTGGTTCAGATTTTGTTGTATAGGTCACGAGGAAAGGTGAGTTTGACTTGTTTCATTCTAGTACCTGTTTATTCTTGGATCAAGTCTTGTTGGTTTGACAACACTAAGAATTTTTGGAAAAGCAGATAGCAGGACTTTGAAGATTTGGACTGAGGATGAAGTAAGAAAGCTTTATAGCAAAGCTAAAACTGCTCTTGTCTTAGCAGTGAGTTGGTATTTTTATTTTGTGGGTGTTTTCCCCTCCAGCTGTTTAAATTTATTGCAGATATGGGGAAACATAACCCATCAATTAGATGTTTAATCAGAGAACCTGTTCTCTTACTTGCATGAAGAAAGCTTTTTAACATGGTGCTTTACCCATCTTCAGGCTCCTCTTATCCCCCTGTGCTGCTGGCTGCTGCTGTGTGCTAGATTATGGGAGCTGTCACAGGGAATGGGGCCTGGGGGTACCTGCCCTGGTGTGTCCCTCACCCTGGGGGTGAATTTAGGGGCTCCCTCTCACAGCTCACACCTAGGGCTGTTCTCACTGAAGGAGCTGCCTGTTCAGTCAATTTATGTCAATTTTGTACACAGTGGTATTCACCTTGCTGTAGTTATTTCATGTTACTTCTGGCTTGGTAACTTGTTTCCCCTTCAGTTTTGAACAAGACAAAAAAAAAAGTGATCATGAAAAAGACAATATTGGCAAAAAAGAAATTATAGTAGTTCAAATAAATTTACTTAATTGCAGTGAATGTTTAGATTTCAGGATGTCTGCTCAGAAAGGTTTGTGGTTTAATTGAAACAAGGCAATAGAGAAAACAATTCTTTAAACTTTGTATCACGAAAAAAAGTCTTTGATTAGGAAATTCTAGGAACTGGAGTGCTGCTATTAGACTCAAAATTTGGGCAGGGCAAGGCAAGATATATGAAAGAAATATTCAGAAGGAGGAATGAATATTGAGAAAGGTGCAGCCTAAAAAGGACAGGTCTTATCTCTCCTCTGTTACTGTTTAGAGAAAGAGAAGGTGTTTGTTTTTTGTTGGAGATCCTCTTTGAGGGCTGCTGTGGTTGCAGTAATTAATTAATGGTAAAATTTCCATGAGTATAAGCACTTTCTAAGGGTTCATCCCACCTTCAGGCAAGGTTGGTTAGGGGTTTTTTTTGTGTGTGCTGATGGTGCTGTTGTGTTGGGGGTTTTTTTGGTTGTTTTGTTTTTTTTAGCTTAGCAACAAGTCTGTATTTAAGGGAAACCATAAATACATTGAAGGAAAACCATAAATGAGAGAGAGCTGGCAATGAGTTTTGTAAGAAAAAACAATCTTGGTTGTATTTAAAGATCAGTATTTTGTATGATTTACTATTTTATGAAGCAAAAGCTTATGCCATTTGTGAAAGTAAAGTTATTTTTTGAATTTTATAGCACATCAAGCCAAGCAAGAAAACATTCTTGAGCAAAGTGTTCCACAAACAATATGTTGGCATGAAGATTTGGACAGTTGCTGCTTCTGTTGGCATGAATAGGATTTTTTACTCACGTGCAAGGGAAATTGGACTTTGGCCTTAATCAAATAAGTTTTCCAGAGTTTACAGCACTTAAAAGATATAAATACCTTGTTCACAGGCAAATGCATTCAAAGTCTGAGAGCAGCACTAAGTGATTTTTTTGACTTTGAAATACTTTTGGCTAAACAAAGGATAGGAGAACTTTAATCTGTTTTTTATTTTCTGTATTTTCATTTGAAGTCCTGAGGATGAGTGTTGAAAAACCAGGACAGTTTCAGTAAAGAGCTATAAGTATGATTAAAAACCTAAAGAATATAGTGGAAAAACCAAATGAGTTCAGTTCTTGTTTAAGAATGGTATGGGGGTGACTTGGTTGGAGTTGGTAGAGTTACAGGGAAGGTAAAGATGTACCTGTTTTCAGAGACCAGACCAATTCTTGTCTTAAGGTGCAAATTGTAAAGATAAGTACCCATAGAATAAAATATTAATGATTGTGGTGAGTGGAAATACTTAAAGGACAAATTTGATCTTTTTAAATAAGTGGCTATTTCATTGAAGAAGCGTTCATGTTTTGTATTAGTTGGAAAGACAGATTGTTTATCACTGTAATCTATTCTGATTTTATAATCTGTGAAAAAATTATTTAGGATATTTTCAAGTTGCTTTCCACCTTTTTTTCTGTGGAATAATGGAATTGTTTGGCAGCTTCCTGCTTGGAGCAGGGCTGGCACTGAATTCAATCCAGCCTGCTTGGGGATTTGTCTGGTCAGCCTTGCAAACCTCTGAGGACAGAGGTCCAACATCCCCTCTGAGTCCCTGTTCCAGTGCTGTCCTGTCTTGCTGGAGAAAATGCTGTTTCCTTGGTCAGGTCAAAATCTGCCCAGCTGTGCTGCTGGTCCTCCCTGCCAGCTGATCAATGCCTGCTTGTATTGGGAACCACAACCTGGCACAGGACTCTGTGGTGTAGTGAGTGCCAAGTAAATGGGATTAATCATTTCCCTTGACCTCCTACCTAAACTTCTGGTAATACAGCCCAGTACACTGCTAGGTTTCCTTGTTATTTTTATCCTGTAGCTTTTGGGTTTTTTAGCACTTGTTTTAGAGTCTTTCCTCTGGGCAGTGTGATTACAAAAATATGTGGTTCTCTGTTGAGGTTTACAGGCCATAGTTTAAGAGCTATTGCTGTTGGAATTTGTCTGAATGTTACCAAGGTGTCCAAAAAGCAAATTTTGTCAAGTTAAACTTTTCTTCGCGGAAGGTATAAATGAACAAGAGAATTATCTTCTGGAAGCCTGTGGTCTGTTGTAATTTAAACATTAGATGTGGAATCTGCATGATCGGAGTTATTCAACTGTAGATAATGTGACCTGTGCTGGATAACTAAACTTTGAGACCTTGCTTACTCAGCTCTCTAAAAAACATGTAAGAAAAATTCATTTTAAAGTGTGAATTAGGAAGAAAAAGAAGTAGAAACAAAGTGAAAAGTGTACTAAACACTACTGCTCTTTGATATTTGAAATAAAGGGCAGTTAAAATATGACTCCTTTCATTCAAACCTCATTTTTCAAGTGAAGGAGACCTGTCTTGTTAAGACTTTTTCAGCAAAGTTTTTCTTTGGTTCTTTAATTTAACACAAGAAACTGGCAGGTTTTACCTTGGTCTGCTGGTCATGAATTTTGGGTTACCCCTATCTCATATTTTACCTTCCTGCGTTAAAGATCACAGATATCATTAGAAACAAAGCTGGGTATGGGAGGTACTATCAATTGAAGAGGTGACTTGGAGGCAGTGGGAAGCCACAACGAAAGTCTTTATGAAAGTAGGCACTGGAGGAAAATGGCCTAAGACAGAAGCCACGGAGGAGGAGCAGGCAGTAAGGATTTGTGTGTGTTGGCTTGGGCTTTCCTGTTGGTGACCTTGCCAGGCTCTCACTGCTGTAGCCACCTGCTGACGTTGGTGTTGCCAAGATTAGCATTCAGTGCTGGTTCATGGACTTTAGGAGTGAAATGTAAGCTGTTTATTAGTATCTTTAAACCTCCCCCAAGCATGTGGTTAGACATGGCTGACTAATTATTTTTATTGTTTAATAATTTCCTGCTCTCCTAATGCCATTTCCCAATTATATTCTTCTCTTATTTACCAGCTGCAGTTTTAATACAGTCCTTGGGTTGTACCAGTGGCCCTTTTGCTTGGCCTACTTCCATCTTTCTGTCCTGTTTTTTGTCAGCTGTCATTGCTACAAAATAGTGCAACATATTCTGAACTTCCAAGTGCTGTTTAGCAGCAGAGTTCAGGTTTGGGTTAGGCTTGTTGAATCACATTTGCACGGGGCCAGGAAGAGTGCCCCTTCCCCCTCCCCTTTTTTTCCCTTTTCCCTGGAAGCATGGGGCTATTTAATTTTAAAGCAGTCACAGAATTAATTTGGAGGAAGAAAACTCTTTCTGCTTGGAGCCTCACAGGCTCCAGGGCCTCACGGACGGGCTTGTTGCAGGCAATTGGAGATGACGTCATCTAACAACTTGCTGTGTTTTCGGTTCCGGAAGTTACTTCCTTGCACAAATTTATTGTCTGCACATTTTCCCTCCTCCCAACCACCCACTTCTCACATTGGTCTTGCTGCAGCTGCTCTGCGGCTTCTGATTTCTTTCCTTCCTCTTCTCTAGCACCTTTTCCTTTCTTTGTCTTTGTGGCTGGTGAGTTGCACTTTGCCCCCAAAGGGACAACAATAGAAACTAAAACTCATTTAGTTCTTAGTTTGTTAGTGTTTTTAAAGAAATGAAATAAATTGCAGTGGGAGGCTGAAAGACCCTGCCTGCATGACAGAGACTGTAGGAGAGAATCCACTAGGTAGACTGTGTGCACATGCAATGATCATCCTGTTTTGTGCACACTGTATATACTACAATTGTGAATGCATAGAGTACACTCTGAAAGCTGCATCTGCCACTCAATTGCTGGTGGAGGCTTCTTGCTGGTGTGTTTTACTGAAGGATGTTACTGACATTCTGACATTTTCCAGAATACCCAAAGTGGTTTGAGTTACCACGTTAGCTGTTCTGGGTAGGTTTATTTCTGTGATTCCAAACAGCTGAGTGTTTGGCTTTTTATTGTAAATTTTTAATACTATTACAGGGGTAAAAAAAAGTAATCTAAGAAACATGAAATATCCTGTATTTTTTCTTGAGAACAAATGAAAATAAAATTTACAGTACACAGAACTGTATTAGCTGTCAGTTTGCTTTTCAGGAGGGTTGGGGCACCAATTTTAGTTTATCACTTGAGCTAGTCAGCTGAAAGAGTAGGTGAATGTTTACAGACCGCCTGAGAGTTGAATGTATCTATTGCATCACGTGAATTTTTACCCCTTCCTGTTAAGAAACATCATACAATATTTTGATGCTTTATTGAAAGTTGTAGGGGCTATTTCACTTAAATACTCACAAACCCTATTCCCTGTCTTCTGTCTTATTTCTTGTGTACCTCATCCTGACCAAATCTTTAGAGTCAGGCTTTTATTTTTTTTTAGGTTCACATGCTAGAATCTTGTTTCTAGTATCTGGCACAGGGTAGAGAAGGTATGCAGAGAGCAGATTTGTAACTCTGCTTTTTTAAAAAAAGCAACCACAAAACCAAACTGATTTTGCTAGTTCAAGTTTTGAATCTTCCCTGTGAGTAGAGAGCAACTCGTGGAAGTCAAGATGCTGTGTCATTGCTTCCCACAAATTCAGTGTGATGTGGAAGCAGTAAAGCTTTTAAGTGGAATATAACCCTGTAACTTAAATCTCTGCTGTGAAAAACCTTAATCTGGATGCATAACTTGGCAAAGTTATGGACTTGTAAACATGGGGCTTAGAAAATACTGAATCAACTTTCAGATGGATCAAGCTTGAGAACTGCAATAGGGATTTTTCTATTTCCTGCTATCCGTGCTTTCATTTTGTTCACTTGTTGAACTGAACTGATAGCAAGATGTGTTCTGTTAACACTCTGCTCTCTTAAGCAGTGTATGAATACTTGGAAACTTAAAATGTCATGACAAACTGGAACATACAAGCCTAGGTTAGGCCTTCTGTTATATATTACCTTTTGCAGTAGTAATAGGTAGTAGCAATTTTGTAGTAGCAATATGAAAAAAAAATCCTAAATGACATGAAGACATCCGTGACATGGATTCAGGTTACAAACTCACTTCCATATTGAGAAACTTTAATGGTTGAACGTGTGGTGCCTTCAAAAAAGTTTTCAAGTTTTGTGTGTAAGACCAGTGGGGACAATAAGAAAAATCTTAAGTACTACAAGGCTAATGGTAAACTTAAGAAGAACACCAGTCCAGTAAGAAATACTGAAACTGAGTGTTCCAGCCTTTAGCCACAGTCTCTTAACAAAATCTTTGCAGAAGAGGAGGAATAATTGAGCGTAAAGCAAACCTACAGTGGTAATGTTTTCCACTTTCTCAAGGGCTATGGTGGCTTGTGACTGATACACAGAAAATAACTTTTATTTCATCTGGACCCTGCAGTGCAGTTGGTTGTTGGAGCAGCTCACATCTACATAGCCGACTTCAGTTTTGGTCTTACGCTGCAGTAGAATCAATAAAACTGTGCAAACAGGAGCCCATGTTTACACTTTGCCTAAAGAGCAGTGTGAGCTATGGGCTGAGACACAGGGACAAATCGGAAAATAGAAGGGGAAAGACAAAGTGATAAAGGTTAGAAGAGAAGATGGTGGCCACTGTTCCAGGGCACTGTTGGTACTGACTTTCGACTGGCTGGAGCCAAGATTTGTGCATCATCAGTGTCAGCAGAAAACTTTTCATGATACTGTAAGCAGAAGGTCTAAGGTGCTTCGAGTTATGTAGCACTGATCACAAAACAGAAGTTAACACACAAGCATTTTGCTGCAAATTCACAATTTAACTTAGATCATTGTTTGCATGCTTATGTGACTGGCTGATGTGTAGGTTTATTTTGTGCTAAGTGCTGTGTTTAATTCAAGGTGCCTTGCCCCTTGTTACAGCTTCAGGACTCATGTGGAGTAGCCAGTTACTATATATAACTTGGTTCCTGTAATTTCTCTTTGGACACGGTCCTATCAAGATGCTATTTTTGGATTTGTACTTATTTTTCTATAAGGTGGTAATGATTTATCCTCCATCAATAATATGTTTTTTTTTTAAATTCTCTTCTCTATTAAAATATTATTAATGCTTAAAGTGTTTTTCTTCAGTCTGAAAATATATTTGATTCATTCATTAATTTTATCTTTTCTGTTTATAGGAGAGGTCTTCTCACAATCTACATGGCCAATCAAGTAAGTAGTCCTTCATTTCAAGAATAAAAACATATAAGGTCCATTGGAAATGTCTTGTTTTAAGTTGATGGATGCTGAGATTCATTGCCTTTTTTTAATTGTTGCAGGATTTTTCTTTAAGAATTATGCATTATTAGATAACTAAAACTACAGTAAGAAAAAATTGTGATCAGGCTGAAATGTGGGTCATTGTACTATGCTCAAAATTTCATGTATCATAGCCCCAAGAAGACTGATCATTTTGTATTTGTCCTCTGTAATAGAATGGCATCTGGTACTTAAATGATCATTATTTTTGCAGATGAGAAACCTGATACCATATATTTCAGTTTTAATAGTTTAAAATCAGTAGTTCTTCAAACTTTTATCAGCTGTTGTGCATGCAAACATTTTTGCCACATGGTTGTATCAATTTAGATTGTGTCATGTTTCTTTTACTCTTCTTCAAATAAATAACATTTATCTAAATTATACTTTGTGCATTAGCTTTTTCCAAATATAAAATGCTTCTGTTACTTGATCACACTCCTTTAGGAAAGATGTTATTTTGCCAAAGGAATTATATAGAGTTTTTGTACAGTTTGAGTTGCGTAAATAGTCACAGAAACTATAAAAAAGAAAACAAGTTAAGAATTGTGTTTAGACTACTGGTGCAGTTTGCTGAGGCCTCAGTAAGAGTCATGCATGAGTCCAGCTCTAATGATGATGACAAGATTAGTGTCTGAGAGAGGTGAGACAGAGGCAATGTGTCGTAGTACAGATGAGGGTGATAAAATTGATATGTTCTCTTCTGTCCTTATAAAGTCATTGTTGATGGCTTGTAATTCTGAGTATTTTGTGAGGGCAGAACTTTTGGAAGGAGGTGATACCATGACATGTGTTAGCAGGTAAAGACCGTGGAAAGTCCCTTTATGCATTTGCCAAACCCATTACATAGTTCTCTCTCAAATCGTGGTACTTAAAAATTTGTTTTAGGCAGAATATGTTTCTTGGGTTGTTCTGTATTCATAGACTCTGTCTTTACTGACAGATTCATGAAGGGAACTTACAGACTTCAGAGGAGAATAAATTAATTTTTGCTTTTCACTTTATTATTGTGAAAGTACCATTTTAACTTTCATAGCTTCTTGACTTGTATGCCTCATACTCTGTCCCTTAGGATTCCTTTTCTTTATGAAATTTTTTAACCTAATTTGAAAAGATGACAAATTCTCCTTTTGAAATTTAATTAATTAGATACTCAGACTCCCAGTAATGGATGGGAACAAGGTTTGATTCCTGCAAGGAAATCTTAACCTTGGAAGTTTTCCTTGAATTCAGATGGACATCTGTGTAGAAACTCCTCATTCAGGAAACAGAGGTTATAAGGACAGTAATATTTAGTTGGACATACCATCACTCCTTTGGAATGGACTTTCCAAGAGGAGGGGGCAATAAATGTGCTTAAATAGCAGCACCTCTGTGTATCCCAGTTCTGAGAAAGCTGTCATTGTGTTCATGGCTCTAAGGCTGGAATGACCCACAGTTCACCTGGTGTTGGACGGAGTTGTAAGGGAAAAGTTAAGTCATGCAGTTATATTTTATGGATGCCATTCAGCAGTGGATATTCTCTTTAGCATTATGATTTATTTTAGTCACAAATCTTTGGTGAAGCCAGGGCTGCCAGTGTTTGCTGTGTAAACTGCCTGTGATCATGTCATACTTACCTTGTTAGCAAGCCCTGTAATCATAGTAAATGTTTCCCTATTTGTGTTGCTTATCTTTGGCTTAGAATTTTATATGCTGTGATAAGATTCACTTATAAATTTACTAAGCCTTTAAAAAATTTATTTCTGTCATCTTTAGATTGCAGCCTGCCCCATTTTGAAAGCTGGCACATTTAAATCATTAGTGATGGCAGATAGATTGTGAAATTAGCTTGCATTTCTTGCATTCTGTAAAACTCATGTCAGGACCTGCTACAATGTTAATGGAACTAAATGTATTCCTTTTTTTTTTTTCCACATTTTGTGACACTGTTTTGCAGCCTGAGCAATAATAATGAATGCTTTTTTGTGTGATTCTCCATGTGTGCCTTTACCTAGGCAGGAGGTAACTGTAATTATTGTTGGTTATTATAAGTGATAATCATGACTGTTGCTGCAGTGAATTTTTATAGCCAGGTTAGGGCATTTAAATCAGAAATTTTTATTCCTATTGTCCTGTCGGCAGTATGTGACAATTTGTCCTCAGAGATGAATTTACTTAGTGGAAAGGGGAAAGGTGTGTTAAATCTTTATGCATGGCTGCTGTTTCTCATTTCAGCAAGTGAAATGCAGTAGAACATGAAAGGCAATGGGGTCTAAGGACTCTTGTTTTAAAGGTGACATTTTTATTGTTTTTTTAATCTGGAGCTACTAGAAAGTTGTGAATGGAAACATGTGAATAAGTGTCCTGGTTCATTTTAAATAAGTCAGTGATTATAGATTTATGTGAAGCTGAACTCCCTAGCTGCATTTTCTTGCTACTTACACGACAGATTAAAAATAAGATAAATAAGATGTTTAGGCTATATGTGCTCTATGGAAAAATAGATTAAAAGTGTTTTTTCAGACTAGCTTGCTGCTAAATTGAAGCTATATAAGAATGCATTTTAGGGTTTGGATTTTTTTATTTTTTTTTATAGACAGGAATTGGAAATAAATATAGGACTGAAGCATTTGTGGCTTTAATTTTAATGTGCAGAGGCAAAAATTAACTTCTGAGCTTCTCACTGGATGTCATTTGAAGTTTCTTAGAAGTAAATTAGTATGCCTAAGTCCTAACATTGGTGAACATGTGGGTTTGAGACCTAAAGTTTCTGTAACAGCCCAGAAGACAGTAGTGGTAATCAGTGCTGTGGACACACAGAGCCATGGAGCTTTCAAGTTCTATTTTGGATTGCATGTATTAAAGTCACGAAATTTCTAGGATCATAAGAGATGCATTGGTAGTGAATATATAAGATGATCTTTCATGGATAATTTGAGATCAAAAGCAACCTCAAGATTCCAGCAAAAGGTGGAAAGTGAAATGTAATCTTTCAGTTATTTTTATCTGGAACAGTAGATGATATTAATGACCGTCCATGAAGACGACCTATAGCTCTTACATTTCCAAACAGTTAAGGCATACTTTTTGTTACTTTCACATAGAAGAAACTGTATCTTTGGATTAGGGTTTGGCTTTTCTGGTGTTGAAAACAAAACAAACAAAGGCTGCCTTCAGCATGCAAGGTAGGAAGAGACTAATCTGATCTAGGACTGATTTGATATAAAGCTTTTTTGAGAAACAAAACTAGAAAATTTGCTATGTTGTCATTGAAATGCTACAGCAGAGAGGAGGCAGTTATCCTAGCATGTGCTGAGCTACATGCTATGTTTGAAATTCAATCTGTGCATCACTACATCAAAGTCTTTATTTGTTCTGTACTAGGACTTCTGATGTATGGTGGGCTGCTTACAAAATTGGAAATGTTAATAAGAGGCTCTTGTGGCTCACGGATTAAATGATGAAAAGCTTAAGCATAAGGTGAAGCAGCTGGATGCAAAAGGCAGAGTGATGCTGTTGAGGGCTGTTTCATGAGAGTGATGGAAGGAAGAAGTGTAGGAGTATGTCCCAGCCATAGAGAAAGCATTACTGAGTGGAAAGGTATAAATCTGAAAAGTCATATAAGGAAGATAGGAAGAAAAGGAAGTAGAAAAGCACAATCTATAGGTAAAATCCGAAAATTTATTGTGGCAAGTGACATGAAGCTGGACTGACATAACAGAACTTGGTGTGTGGGAGTGTTAGAGGTAAAACAAGTGGAAGAAAGGTGAGAAAATGCGGAGTTTATTCTATTTAAAGCAGAGTGCAGGTGATAAAGAAAATGATGAGTTTGCCAGGAAAGGATTAAATTAATTTAATAATTAATATAAAAAAATTTAGAAAGAGCCCAGAAAGAGACACAGAGAGATGATATTATTGGTGTCCTGGAAATGGAAGTTGGAGAAATTGACAGCAATTGCATCTGGACAAAATTTACACAGAAATCTGAGGATCCTAATCTCATTTATTCTTATGCTGATGTTGGGTCATCAGTGTGTTTTAATGTAAAACATAAAAAACATCAGTGCTGTTTATGAAATACTGCACACAGCTCCTCATACACAGAGGAAAAGATACTATTGAAACAAATACTGAACGAGTTGATCAGTGGCATTCCACTCTGCTTCTGTATGTGATAACATGGCTGAACACAGTTTTTTGCTGTTTTAAAGTAGTCCAAGCACTTTCACAGTTGAATTGTTTTTCGGTTTCATAAACCAGCTAAATCTGGGTTCATTTTGGCTGTATCATTGTTTATTCCAACTAGTCAAGTGTGAAGGTTGCATGTAAGTTGAGCTCTTTAGACTTGAAATATTTGGTCTAGGAGTGTGCAAAAATGCTGAAACAGGCTCAAAAAGAAATCCCTCAGGATCTAAAATGGAGAAATGAGTATGCAGTGCTCTTCAGTCAACTTTAACTCCAGTGATTTGTATGATTTTTTTTTTTTTTTTTTTTTACAGGGTGGAAGTCATAGTGATTCCAAATATCACAAAATCTTCATGCTGTGCAATATTTAAAAAAATTAGAAGCTATTAGCCTAATTTCAGATATCTGGCACACACAGAGAGCAAAGTATATGCCAAGCTTGGCACAGATATGGCACAATCTAGAACATGGTTCAAATGTTTGAGGCCAAGAGCCCTCCAATATCACTTTCCATATATGCTAAATTTGTTATTGTTTCGTACTTTGTGAGGGTCATGGGTGGATGGATGAAGAGACTTGCTGTGGCAAGAGGAAAAGCAACAACAGAAAGCCACTTCTAATCTGTGCTTTTGCTGATCCTGTAGTTTTAACTTTTTGCTAAAGGCAAAAGTTTTTTTTGCTAAAGGAAGGTACTTGCCTGCAAGAAATGCTCTGACACTAAACATTCCTACGTGATTTTTCTCACCAGCTTATCAAATGCTTTCTGTACAAAATTATTCATGTATCTGAGTTGTTGCAGATGTCTCAAGAAATACCTTGTGCCAGTTGCAATTAAATGAGGGAGGATTCTATGAATAATGTAGGTTGAAGGATGCTTTTGTTTTGTGGGGTTTTTAGAGTAATGTGCAATCATTTGTCATTAACATAACTTGCAGCTCTGAGAAACTATCACCCTGTGCTGCTACATGTTATAAAACATTGTGTACTGATTCAAAAATATCCTTTAAAATGAAAAGAAATCATTGTCACTTCTTCGTTTGTAATTCTGTGGAGTAATAGGTATTTAACACATCCCATTTGTTTCAGCAAAGCATTATATTTGGCTACACAGTTTATTCATTGTAGCACAAAAAAGTGTTTTCTGTTTGAACTTACTAAACTGAAATTTTATAAACAGGACTAGCTGCCACTTTTTCTTCTCCTTTGGGAACAGTTTCATCTTAGTCAAAAGATGGAGGCAATCCAAGATGAAGAAGGACAGGTGGATTTCTCTTTAGCAAATGCACATTTTAAATGTTTTGAACCTTTCAGTTGTAGTAAAATGAATTTGAGCACTCCTCCCTTCTCTTTTTAGATAATAAAAATATTGTTGTGTGCTTTCATGTAATTATTAGTATTTACATTATATAAGGACTGCCAGGATTTGAGAGTTTGGCTATTCTTTTAGTATATTAGCCAAGATAGGAATAATTGGAGTTTTATAAATTTTTCTTGAACATTTCAGAAGTAATCTCCATAACTGAAAGTGCATGAAGTAAATGCTTGAGACACTTGTCTTCCAGGATTGCTTGTCACTGTTACCTGCGCCCCTCTTTTGGTTACAGCAGCAGCTGGCAGGAAGCATGTATTTATTGTCTAAGGGTGTCCAGATTCCTCTTTCATTCCTTGTGTTGCCACCTTTTAAGTTGCTAGCATACTAGTTAAGGTAAAACTGTTGCTTAGTTCCTTCTTGTGAGTGAAAAGCCTCCAGTACTGAACTACTTTTATTGTTAGAATAGTAAGTGGTTTTATTTTCTTGGTTTTATAAGTTATTGTTAGAACAGCAGAAGTACTTTGATATTTGGTTAGGTTGGATACTAGGAAAAATTTTGTTACAGAAAGGGATGTCAGGCACTGGAACAGGCTGCCCTGTTCCAGTGCCTGACTGGTGAGGTGGAGTCACCAGCTCAGGGCGAAGTCAAAAGGTGTGGAGGTGGGGCACCTGGGGACATGCTTTAGTGGTGGACTTGGCATTGCTGGGTTAGTAGTCAGAGCTGATGATTTTAAGGGTCTTTTGCAGACTGAAGAATTCTGTGATTCTCTGCAAATGTCATTTGAAAGCTGAGAGAGAAAGGTTTTCCTTCTTGGAAACTGTACTGAACTGAATGTAAAGTACTTCAGGATTGTAAAGTACTTCCTGCCTTGTGGAGGGCGAAACGCCATTTTGGGACTGTTCTGAAGCAGGTCCTGATCTCCCTAGGGAAGCATCCAGCAACCAGTCATTGCTGCCTGGGTGAGGGAAGAGCAAAAAGGACAGAATTTAGTCCTAACTGGAAAGAAGTCTGAAGTACTCTCTTATGGCAAAATTTCTGTTTTTGCATGGACAAACTGTCTCAGGTGATGTCTTGCCACTTGCTGTAGTTGGTAATTTTTTGTAGTTCTGTCACAAGTTAATCCTTTAATTTTAGTGCTAACAAGAAACAAGTCTTATCTGGTATCAATTTAGACACTGAAATCAACTCAGTAGTGTTTTCCCTGGGGCTACAGTTCTAATATAACACATCTCAAGTTTGAAGCTCAACGGAGAATCCTGAATCCCTGCTTCTAATAATGGCATTGTTGCAACTGTTTTGGCCCACATTGTAGCGTAGGATTTTGTCAAGACTTGTTTGCTTCTTCTTCTGTCAGGTCCTGTGATGTTCCTTGGTAAGTCCTGCTTCCCATTGTTGGGTGGCTTTTTTTCTTCTATTTTGTCATCTGGGTTTAGGAGGAGAGAATCTTCTGTAGCTTCTGCTTCATTACTGCCTGGATCTTAGCGGAAAAGGTAGAAAACAAAGATCTCGCACCTTTCCCATGTCATGGAAGGCATGCTCAGATGGAGCTCATCCAATATTTGTTCTTCAAGTGAGTCCTTCGCCTTTGCACTGCCTCATGGTTTAAAGCCAGACAGAGTCAGCCCCTTGTTCTCAGAGTCACGCTTGGGACATGGCTGGTGTCACAGCATGGACAATCAGGCATCACAGATGCACTTGGTGATAGTGACAGTAATCTGGTTTATGAAACTCAGGAACAAGAACCTTTAGATTTTAAAGAGCAAATCTCATAGAAGAAAGATAATCAGGTTAGTTTACACTTGAAGACACTGTGCTGGAGTGAGAAATGGGGTTTGTTTTTTTCGTGTGATTTCAGTAGGCAGTACATAATGCTCTAAAAATGGCAACAAAAAATACAGTGTTCTTGGACACTGATGGCACTTACATTAATTTGCAAAATAAAGCTTTAAATTATGGAGTTATCTTTTGGAAACATCTCAAAGGAAGGAAATAAATCATAATGAAACAGGATTTACAGAGTGAAAGACGTGCATAACTAGAATATGCTAGTCAATCATTCCAATCTCTCTTTCCTTTGACAGATTGAACTGAGAGTTGAGAACTAGCTTTTACTAATTTTAAGCTCTTATTGATGGTTCTTACTTGCTGTATACCTGTGTGTATATAGGCATATGCATCTGCAGAAACAAAAATTGAAGCCAAGAAATATTTAGAACTAACTAATTCAGTTCTGAATAAGAATCTAAAAAAAGAAATCTTTATTTCTCTTCTCAGAAGACCTGTAACTGTTCTTTAACATTGTTATATGTCTGCTTTTGTCTCATTCTCTCAGCATCCTTGAGGTACAGAACAGTTCAAGAGCTACCAGTTGTACACTAGGGTGGTAAAGTAAAGGCAGTGTAAAAGTAGTAGTAGCAAAAAGCCAAACTTTCAATTAACATGTTAATAAAGTTAATGTAGACTACTTGAAGTATACACAGTTTTCTGAGTAGTTTGGAGGAATATAGTTGCTATTCAAAAGAAATGGGTGCTTTTTATTGCTTGACAGTAATGTTCAGATTTATTTCACAGGCACCTAAACAGAAGAAAAATTTTACCCTTTCATGGAATGTTTGAGTTTATTGTGGTGACTGTGCAGGGAAGCGTATTGTAAGATGAACATTTCCAAACTCTTGGCTTAGAAATTAAATGCAGATGTTTTCAAATAATCAAAGACTTGGACATGCTTTATTCTAGTCGACAAATACTCAAGACACTCTCCAAAAATTTTATTTTGGAATTCAGAATTAGATGCCATAAAGGGGTAAGCTATATACTTTACACATATCATGTTCTGTGGGATAGGCAGTTTGGCAACTGAAACAGGCACTACTGAAATAAATTGCTACTTTTAAATATAAACATTACATAGAATTCGTATGAGGAGGAAAATAAGATGAAGTCTTACTTTCTTTTGAATAGAGCATAATGTAGTCTAATTTGATTAACAGAATGCTTTACATAATTAAATTATGGTTTATCATGGCACTCTGTGAGGATTTTAATAGGTTGAAACTTAAGGTCATTGTCACTGCCCCCACCCTAAATCTAAAAAAGGCAGGTTTTAAAATTAGGAGTCATGTGAACTTAAACATTGCTGATGTCTTCACTTTTAAGTAATACTGTAATAAAGTTAGATCCTGGCAGCTGGCATTCTTGTGGATTGACATGGCTAATTGGCTTTGGCATCTTAGCCTCAGGAAACCTCATCCATCACTTCAGAGGAGGACTTTTGGCAAGAGTCAGAGAAAACATTTAATACTTTGTCTTTTGCTTTCTGTGCAAAGCTGCTTTGCATTTTTGAACTCTCCTGTGCGTCTCATTAGAACTCAATGCAACACTTACCATTATGCTCCTTTAACATGATCTTTTATAATGAATAACTATCCATTTGACTTTCTAGAATTAGCAGAAGTGTCAATATTACAAATCAGTTTTGAGGCTTACCTCTCAGCCATGGCTGATAGCTTATGCAGAATTTCCTATAGGAAATATACTAAGTGCTAAAGAAAGGTAGTTGACTTTTATAGTTAACTCCTTGCTAGTCAGTAGTGGACATGCTTAGCTTCAGATTCTGAAAAGCTCCAGACACCCATCTCTAGTGCTTGTAGCATTTCTGATTATGAGAATTGCTGTGGGCAGTGATTTGATAGATGAGAAAGGTGGGTTCAAGAGAGAATTCAAGACTTCCCAGCAGGGGAAATCCAAGTGGTGTTTCAAGATTGTTGAGAATTTTCCCGGTGGGAGGAAAGGTTTTGCAGAGGTCTTCTGATTAAAGCTTGTGAGAGGAAGAATCTCCTATTTTTTCCATTTCATGGCAATCTTAGCAGTCTCCTTCCCTTCTCTCAGATCTTCACATTGTCAGGCAGTACTATTTTTCTCCTCAAGCCTTTGAGAATCACAGGCATTATTCTCCATTTTCCAGCTTTAGTCACTGTTACCTGGCAGTTTCTGCTGCCCTCTCATGCTTCTGAGTTTGTGAGGTTTTGGAAGAAGGGGAAATGGCCCCGCTCCAGGAGAAGCGGGGAGAAGAAGCAATCTGAGGACTGAAAAAGCTGGGACCTTAAGCAAAACTAATGTTTTCTCATTCTGTACATGGTAAGGTGTAGATACGGAAAATTCTTTGGAAGGGAGGGATTTTTTCCATTTCCAACAGTATTTCCCATTTGCATCTCCATCTCTTCTGAGCAATGCTCAGGGTCCAGGTGTTGCTGCAGGAGGGAATGCTCTGTTCAGTGAAGCAGGTGAAATGCTGCTGCAGGTTTGTCACTCCTGCCCTGACCCAAACCCTGGCGTCCTCTGCTAAAACTTGAAAATCAGAGTCCATTGGACTAGGGCATAACAAGAGCATATTTGAGACAGAGGGTTATTAATGTCTCTGCTTTGTCAAATGGTGAGCTGAGGCATGAAGAATAAAGAAAAAGTTTTTGAATTGGGTTCTCTGCAAGCTCCTGATGGGGAGCAGTTGTAATTACCTAGTGTCAGTTACCAGATTTATCGAGAACACACAAAACTTTATTCAGCTTCCTCTTGTTGGAGCACAGAGGAAATGGGGTAAAGGTGTTTGTGTGCAGTCAGAGATACAGAGGTTGATGGATCTGCAGAACTGCTAACTCAGTGCATTGGCTAAATCTGTAAATGTCCCCTTTGTCTCTGTACCTTCTTTCAACAAAAATGGTAGTGTATAGAATTGTGGGATCTTTATTTTTTTAAGGTTTTGGCAGTCCTACTTAAAATTGTCCAGTTATTGTGTCGATGATAGTTGTTGACAAGTTGCTTCTTTATGTCTTCTCAGATAGTTCAAGTATTATGAAAACTAATCCTGGAGTGCAGATTTCATTTTGTAGAAGAAGAAATCCTCAATATTGTGTTCAAAATATACAGAACAGTTTGCAGACTTAATGTTTATTCTGCTGGTTTGTGATCTGATTTTTTTTTTTTTTAACACAGTGTTAACCTTGCCATAGAAGTGGCCAGTGGAACGAACAGGCATTCTTTCTGATTAACTATATATTAAATTTAATTATTATTTTCTGTGCTCCATATGTTTCAGCTGAATTTAAATCCTTCATATTTTAATTGTCTATATCCATTTGTAGTATATTAGTGCCAGTTCTAGTCTGATATTGTTCCTGATGTCATTTTTAAGGCAATGATAATTAAGCAGAGCAGCAATTTCAGCCCAGAAATCATTTTGCTGCTTTTGAAACTAAGCTGTCAAAATAAAAGTCAGTTGTGTATTTGCATTCCTTAAATAGAGTTCCACAGAAAGTTTTGAAACAAAACCAGTTTGGTCTAAAAATTATAATCAGCTCATCTTTTTCACAAAAATGAGGTGTTTTCGAAAATATTGCAGTTAGCTTCTCCATTTTCATGGGTTCTGTGATGCAAAACAAAAAGCTTTGCATATACAGTCTGAAATAACGTTCTCATTTTTATATCTACATGTTGAAGTATTTTCTGTGTTAACAAGTGTTTCTCATGCTATGTATAAAGTGGTTTGAAAAGTATTTTTGTGAAAGAGTAAATGTTTTTACTTATGTTTATAGTCAGATATAACGGATGTGCTGGTGTATGGCAAATGTTAACCCGTGGCTGCTGAAGTTCTTTACATGATGCTGTTACAGGATACATAGATTTTTAAACAGTGCTGAGACTAAGTTTTTTAATTGTTTAAACAGTCACTGGTTTGGCATTCAGGGGGAGGTGGTTCATTTGAAATCTTGTCTCTGTGATATGCTCCTTATGCCTCTAATAAGGTTAGAAAAGCGGAGGAGGACAACTTCCAGCACAGCTTGTAAATGTCAGTCTGGATGGAAGACAGGTCAGCTTGAAAACCATATTGGTGTTGGAAAATGAAAGGAAAAAATCCTCCCTTGAAGCTGAGCTCTAACGAGGAAACATTGGTAAAGAAAATGTAGAATTTCTTGGTAAAGCAGAAGGAAGTAATTCTAAAGTATCAACCTACATCTGTTAAATGTGAGGAAAGCTGAAGAAAGTATAAGATTTATTTTATCTACATCTAAATCTGACTGGTTTTCCTAAGGCAGATTTTTATCTAGGTTTGAGTCCTGTTCGCATGTGAAACTTGCAAGCTAGTGTCCAGTCTTTAAGACTGGTTCTGTCTTTGGAAGACAAACTGACTTTCATAGAATTTTTAAATGAAAATCCAGCAATGAGTGTGACAGTAGAATCTTTTCTGAATCTGCCATTCTCTCTTTTCTACCCTTTCCACACAATAGATCAGTAAATCAGACCATTAGTGACTGTGGAAATTTCAACAGTGCATCAGTTACCATATCTTACTACAGTATTCTGCTGAATAGGGTTATTTCTGAGGAACTGCATTGTTTGAGATTGATCTCATGTGGTCACTTCTGTGTGAACTATTAATGTTTTTGTAATGTGAGTAGTGTGATTCTTTAAGGAGTTTCTTTCTGGTTCATTAACCTTCCTCTCTCTGCTCAAATGCAATGAGGTGCCTCAGTTGCTGCTGCTCTCCTCAAGTCTCGAGAACTGCAGGAGATTTTTGCAGACTTGACTGAAGTAAGTCTGGAAATGGAAATTCCCTGTTCAGTATTTCTAGGGAGAAGAATTATCTGAAGTGGAAATCAGAATGCCGTCTATTTAAGAACATAAATTTCTCAACTTTAATAGCCGGTTTATGTTGACAGAACATTCAATAAATTGGCACATATGCTAGTGTTTCACAGGTTTCTGAATTTTGTGAAGTATACCTACCATAATTAGGGTTAAAAAAAATGTAGACATTGGTTTCAGTGAGATGTATTGGGTTTAAAATTCATAGAAAGTCATTAACTTCATTAAAAGTGTCCTGAATTTGCTTATATAATTTTTGTTGGTAACCTTGAATAAAGTGTAACTGCTAGCTTCACTCTTACTCAAATTTGCTGGTGCAGTTTCTGAGACAAAATTCTGTTTGTAACATTTTACTTACGTAATTTGATGTGTTTTGCAGATCAATATGTTGAATGTAATTTAAATATCTTTATATTTAATTTAATGGCCTTTAAATATCAGTTACATTACAAAAAATTTCAAAGAGTGGATTGTACAGTTGGATTGGAAATGCACACTTTTTGTATGTTTACGCTTATGCCTCACTCCCTGCTTATAAATACTTTATAAACAATTGTGTATGTTTTGAATATTTGAAAATTTTAAATTCCTCAGATGCTTTTATTGGATTTTTTTTTTTAAGATGTGCAGAAACCTCCCTGCGTCCTGACACACACACATGCATGCATCCATGCATGTACTGTCTTTGTCTCTTTTTTTCTCTTTCTTCCTGTTTTTATTAACCAGCAGGAACTTTACAAATTATGGTCATTCTCCCATATGAAAATATAAAGTTGTATTTGCCGATAACAGTTCTTTTAACTCACTGCAATTCTCTGCTTTCCAAGAAATGACTTCTTGAATGACTCTTTTGCTTTACATTTAAACCCTGATGTTCAGCATGTCTTTTACTTATTCCTGGCCTAATTAAGACTGCTGGGAGCTGAACTAGGTTCCTGAGCACGTGCAAACTGGCCCCTTGAGTTCTGAGCCAGGGCTCTGGTGCACAATAGCAACCATTTTGTGTCGAAATGGATACACTGAACTTGAATATGGGCATTGTTTGCTAATGCTTGCAAATCATAGTAAGTTAGTGGCCTTAAGCAAAGCAAGATGGGAATGTAATGGGAATTTGCTGATGTAAATAACCTTGCTGGAGAACTTTGCCATGGTCATAAATAATGAAGCTCTTGGATACATCCCCCCTTTCCCCAAAAGAAAATCTGTATAGGTTTTCTATGGGATCACCTGACTGCCTGCTTATATGGCATTTATGAACCTGAATATACCAGAAGTTGAAGATGTTTCTGTTCTGACAAATTTTAGAATAAGGCGTCTCGCTGATTTGTTAAGAAAGTTTTACTGATGGGCACAGATGTCTAATTTTTCTCTCAGAATTCCATCTTATGTGCAATGTAGCCTGTATATTGTGCATGTAGAGACTCAAAGAATGTGTGTCAAGCCAGAAGGATTGTATTTGGAACTTTACTGAATGGAGTTGCTGCAATCTGTAGTTTGAGCAGCAGCTCAAGCCAAAGTCAGATTGATTTTTGTTAAAATGTATTCACTCATGTGAAAGGGGGGTTGGAAGGAAGCCTCAGACACAGGTCGGGGGTATGGAAAACCTTAAACCTGTGCAGTGAATTGAAAATACAAAGGTGGTTTGAGCACTATTAGAAAACTCCAGCCACAGGAATTTTGCCACTGGGTGAAGAGGAAGGGCCAGCATAACAGTCTGTTGGTGACCATCATGACCTTCAGCAAAAGTAGATGATTCATTACTTGAGACTTACTGAAAACATAAGATCAAACCAACTGTTGGGTACTAAAATGAAGAAAATTAGTAAGTTAGTGTTTTGCAATACAATAAGAAATAAAACCAGTAGTTTATGCTTGTATTTTTAACATATTTTCCAGTTTGTGGGTCATCTTGTGTGCAAAAGCAACAGATTCACAGAATACTCTGAGTTGGAGGGGACCCACAAGGATCATAGAGTCCAGCTGTTCAGTGACTGGCCCATACAGTCAGGGAATGAACCCACAGCCTTGATGCTATTAACATCATGTTCTGACCAACTGAGCTCATTATATGTGTGGGTCTCACACTATGGACATATCTAAATTAAACCATAAGAACATGTATCTTTTTTTTGGCTGTAGTACAGATGTGGTTCTCTTCAATTCTTTCAACCTGACAAATCTGCTGCACTGGCTTCAGTGCACTGTATTGAAGTATTTGCAAATATTTGCAAATGTAATAATTCTACACTGGTCTGTGGTCACTGTTGTTTTATACTCAGTTGCATACTATTTATCTTGTAGCAGTGTTCAAAACACTGCTTTAAATTTTGACTTGTAATCTCACATGCAGAGAATAAATTAATCTGTTACTTCACTGATACTTACCTGTTGATGAAATAAGAAGAATAAGAAAAACAGAAAGTCTCTCTGATTAGAGATCTTTTTTGTTAATGAAAGCAAGGTAGCTGAGTGCATTTGCATTACCTATAAAACCCGTTAAACTTCCATGGTTTAACCAGGAGTTTACAGGTCACTTGAACAGATGATTTGGAGAAAAAAAAAATACTTGGCAGGTTTGGAAATGGTGTTAGTACTGAATTTTGAGGCCCAAAAAAAGAGTGATAGGGAGCTCCTGGAATATTTTTAAATAATGACCCAACATATATTAGATTAATAAAACAATTAGAGGAAGTTAATCTCACTAAAACACCTAATTCTGACAGCTTTTGTGTCATCTTCTTTTCTTGTGAAGCATTTTTAGCCTAGCTATTAAAATTAGATAGGTGAATGCTTAGGTAATCACATATGATGATCCTTGAGATCAGCATTCAGGTCTTAAGTAGCAGCGTTATTGCTTACAACCATCTGTGACTCAAGATGAACAAGATGCAGCCTGGTGTAAATGTATTCTGAGATTGTGGGTGCTGTTGGAAGTGATGAGGCTGCAAGAAGTGAAGGTGAGTTGCTGTTCTGTGCAAATTGTCACTGAGCAAAACTGGTAGTTGACTCCCTTTTGTTGCTGGATTGGTAAGCAATGGCCTAGGTGATAGAGAAGCAAAAACCAGCAGAAAGAGAAGCCTATGTATTTTCCAATGTATCATGGCAAAGGAAGAAAATAGAAGATGGGGATAAGGGAAAAGGGTAAAGCATATTGTACTTTGTATGCTTATCTCAAAAACTTGCAGCTTTTGTTTAAAAATAAGTATTTAGGAATTTTTAATATGGATAGATTTTCTTTTTATAAAGCAATCTGGAAAGTTTAAAGACTTGTAAGATGTGTCATCAGAAGAAAACTGGGAAAATAGATTGTGAATTATTTCATTCCCCTTTTTTTGACCAAAGAGACTACCAGGATTGGTTGATTAAAGAATTGATAAAATATTCTTGTTCTGCAGGTAAAAAACAAATACAGAGAAATTGCACAGATCTTTATGATGAACTTAAAAGCACAGAATCTTGTATTTTTAAAAATTTCTTCATATTGATAATTTTTATGCATCCATGTTTACTAACTCCATTTTTAGTTCTTTAAATTCAGCCACAGAATTTCAGATTAGCACTGCAAAAGTGAGGATCATGCAGTTATGGCAAAACACTAGGTAATGGGGAAGAGCACCTGCTGTCATTGTCGTAAATGCTCTGGGAAAGAGGAACTGGGAAGACAATTTTTTGCTATTTATAGTTTGTCCAAGATTGTAAAAATGAGAGCTGGTCCTGAAGCTTGCAGAAGCCTCATGACACATTGATGAAGTGGCAGTAATGCAATGCATGTGGGGAAAAGACTCCTCTTTTATATATAGAGTGTTGGAATATGATTTTTCACTCAGACAAGAAGTTGAAAATATGAGGAAAATGTGAGTTCCACATTTTGTAGCTATCAAACACCCCCATTTCCCCTACTCCCTTCAATTTAATATTAAGGATGATTGGGAAAGGAGTAGAGAATAAAACTGAGAAATCATTATCATGCCACTATGTAAATCGTGGGTGTGCTGACAGGTTTACTGCTGTCTGCAGTTCTGGTCCTCTTTAAAGTGTAATAGAAGTAGAGAAAGTAGCTCGTGGAAAAATAAAGATGCAAAGGTGTTGAAGAACATGTGTAAGTGGAGGAGCTGAATTCAGTAAACTTAGCCTGGGGGAGAATGAGTAGGAGACGAGTAATGTGGAATTGTGTTTGTCTGAAGAGGGGGAGTGGTGATGAATTATTTACTTGTTATTTAGGAATGAAGGGATGCCAAAGAAAATTGTTAGCAGTTCAAAACCAACTGATGTACACACATGCAAAGCTACACTGGACAATTAGGATGCCAAAAGCTTTCTTGTGGGCTGCAGGGGAAATTGTGGGAAAAATAATTCATTAGAACAATAAATGTGGAGATCCTATATGCTGTTCTTGCAGCTGTGCCCTGGAATTTGCTTCACTTTTAGCAGGGAAGGTATTTTTCAGGCACTTGTTGCTGCTGGTTTTTCAAAACCAAGAACTGAGCTAGCTGTGTCGTGGACCTCTTCTGGTATGGCCACCTCTGTGCTTTGAGGTGCAATGCAGGTAATTCTCCTTTGGCTTGTGCAGTGGGAAATCGAAGACTTTATACAGCTACATCTGGAGAGATAAGTCTTGCACCTCAGGCCAGTTCAGCTCCAGCAGCAGGAAGGCATTTTGCCGTGTGTGTGAATTGAGGAATGATTCCCACAGTTAGCTGGGTGACCTGCTGGACCTCCAGGGGTCTATTGCAGAGCTTGCTGAAGCACATCCCTCCCCTTCCCACTACCTCTTGGAATGTAGGCTCTTACTTGTATATTATTTTTCATTATCCTAGCTGTCCATGGAAAAATTAATTGAGCCCACATAAGCAGGATTTGCTCTCTATGCTTAATTTTTAATTCTTCTTACTTTATGTTAAAAAAACCAAAACCAGGCAAAACAAGTGCTAAAGAAAACGCAGGGAAGCCACGTGGCATTTGGTACTTAGGAGCATGTGTGATGGGATCCCCGGGCAAACAGTGTGTGTTTGTTGTTAGCACCCAGTTACACAGAGATGGTGCATGCTTGGGGGATGTAGCTTACCTTACCAAATCCTTTGTTAGTGTATAAAATGGGGAAAGTACTCTCTTCAGCTGAGCTTGTGTCCCTGACAAATGTGGGAGTCTCTGTTGCAGTGGATGGACATGGGGGAGTTTTTAGCAGCGTGATTAATAAGACTGCTGTAACACTCATTCCATAGTTTTGCTTTGTTGTGAAATAAAGCAGATCTCTTCCTCTTCCCTTCTCACTATTTTAAAAACACTTGGACTCTTTAATTGTTGTAGGAAATACAGGCAGGAATGATATTCTTTTAAAAAAATATAAAGAAATACTGCATGGTTTTAGAGACAATTATGAGTTCTGCCTGTAACTGTTTATTCTCTGTTATCTAGTTGGAAACAAATCTTCTGGAGAGGTACTTCTTTTTTGCAGGCTGGAAGGATGGAAAGGACGTTGACTTTGTGGCTGAAGAAAGGAGGAGATAGCTTCTTTTACAGTGCTTTTGAGTCTTGGCAGTTTCTTCAGGGTAGTTCTCAGTGGAAAAATAAATATGCTGTATATGGAATTATTGATATAAATATCTGAAAGTGTAGAACATTGTTTAATCATAATAATGTGTATTTCCTAAATAATTCTAACAGGAAATGGAATCATTTGGCAGTTAGGGCTGCTACATCTTTCAGAGGGTTAAGTGCTAACTTTTGCTACAGACCTTTAAGTAAAATAGATTACATTAATGATTCCCTTAAGTGAATGATACATCTTTCTGTGACATATCTGATTAATGTAAAAGTATTAAAAATTCTCTAATTTTAATTGAGAATGGTCAAAATGTTAGGCTTTATAAAGTTTTCTATATAAGAACTTAGAAATAAGGGAGTTCTTTTGGTTTTGATGGGCTTGAGCATCTTTTCCATATGGATTCAATTCACATTTGTATCGGAATGTGGAAGTCATTACTCTGACATCTGAAACTGAGGTAGCAATAAAAAAATTATCACAAACAAGACAGCAGACACAAATGATTTTGTGTTTATTACTGGGTGGCCCTTTTGAAACTTTCCCAAAGTTAATTGGTTCCAGATACTTGAGAATTAAAATTGTATTGTGACAAATTTATTTCTGGTCATATTTAACTTGAGTCTTCTCAGTAAGGCGGCTTAAACAAACAGAAAAGTTGTCAACCCACTCATGTCTGTCTCCAGTTTTTGTTGTAGTAGCTTTAATCCCAGTGATTCAGTTTAATAAAGACCACTGAGAAAACAAACACTGGTGGTGACTGCACTGCTCTTGTAAATTATTTATCGTATCTCTAAGGTTTTACTGTGGTGTAAGTGCTGCTGTGTTATCTTAAATTGTTCACAAATATGTCATGTTGGATTAAATGCCTGTGTAGAGTTTATGTGTGCCTGGGAGCAATGCTTCCTGCTGTCTGGGGTGGGATTGGTGTGTGTGTGTGTGAGGCTGGGGGCACAGAGACCTCTCCCTGCTCTTGTGGTGAGTGAATGACCAGAGCAACCTGAACACAAAACCTGGAGTTTCATGCTCTACTTCCAGTACAGCAGATGCTGACTTACCCAGGGCAGTCTGTCTGAGTGCTTTGTGGTTGTAGATGGTCTGTGAGGTCTTGGGTATGGGTCAGTGATGGGATTGTTTTGCTGCTCACCTCAAGTTAGGTGTGTTGGGAGCCCAGGGGCTTTGTCTGAGGGAGGCAGGAGCCTAGGGCAGGGTGTGCAGTACCTCTGGTTGTTCTACTTATGATTTGGTACAATGTATTTTCTGTACAAAATACATTTTCAAATATTTGCAAATATTAGACAAGTGTGGCTAAGTAGCATCCTAAATGCATATTGCACACATTGTCATATATATGTCATATATATGTCATATGTGCCTTCCTGTGCTGTTGTGTAGTCTACTGCTATTGCTATATTTATTCGGTATGTTTATTGAATATTCATATGCTGATATTGCATAAAAGTGCCTTTTAAGTTTTTCCATTTTGAAACTAAACTTGGGAATGAAAAGCATTACAAAAACCAAAATTACCTTAGTATTTATTGTACCTGTCTTAGCAACATGTACCTCAAACCTTTTTCTGTTGCTATAGGAAATGAGCCTTTTTTCAAATTTCCTAAACTTCTATTACAGGTTTCAAGTTTTTATCTTGAAAGGCTTTTGCCATCTAGGGTTGGAAATGGCTAAAGCTGTTTCTGACAAGTAATGAAAGTCTTGCAGTGGTAAAGTCAAAAGTGGAAATTGGTAAGAGTTAATGAAGTTTCTCTTAAAGAAAGCATCTAATTTGTAGCACGGTATGCCAAGTTCTTGGAAGACGGCCTTTCTTCTCTCAGAGATCATCAGTTATCAGCTGTGACACACTGGTAATAAGAGACACATTCAAACCCCCACATTTGTATGTATATTTAAGCTTTAAAATCACACCTGGTGAAAGGGAAGAGAAAGTCTTTGTCCTTCTGTATGTTTTCCAGAATTAGCAGTAAGTAAAAACGTTAAAAGGAAATGTTAGATTTGTGCAAGCATGGCTTTAATTAATACAAGTCTATGTTCTGTAAGTGTTGTGTTAGTAAAATTTATGAAAGAGCACTAAACTACATTAGGGTAATTTATGGCCCAAATAAATGTCAGTTGCTAAGGTAAACTAGTATAGAAACAGTGTAACTAGGATAAAAAAAGTGAAGAACCAGAGTAAATTGCAAACACTGTAAGAACAGTGATACAATTCTTTCTTTATATTCACCCAAGCAAGTATAAGTTCGTTTACAATATATTTATTAACAGTCTCAGGCTAATAAAACAACACTTACAGAGCAATTTTGGACACTTTCCAGCTCTCTGTATTGTGCAGCGACAAGTTAGGCCAGTGCTTTTTTTTTTCTTTATTAAGAAAAAAAAGAAGGAATCTGTATTCCTGGCTCCTTTATAAGGTTGTTAAATGTGCCATTTGGCATTTCAGAGCACTGCTTTGCATTGTGCTCAATTAGTGCGGACGAAGCAATCACAGCGCCAGTTTCAGAAATGTGCCTAATTACTATAAACCACTGAGGGATCCATTCATTCTGCGTTTGTGGCTCTGTGGGTGCCAGCCACAGAGACTCCAGCAATTTCTGAAGCCTAATCCCAAGTCACTTCTCCATGTTTCTGTGGCACTTGCATTTTGGAACCTGTAATGGGGTCTGGCTGTTTATGATCATGCATTGCTCTGGCTCGCATCTGTAGTATATTCTGGATGTGAGACCTTGGTGCATAGGAAGGGTTTGAGAAAGACCCTTCATCCCTTTTTACACACACACACACTTCCCTTCTGTAAAAGGAGGTGACATTTTATGTTTTATTAGAAATTGTTCTGACTCCTGTCACAGAGAGTCTTTATTAGTTATGAAGGCTATGGATCAGTTTTTGGAATAGGATTTACTTGCAGCCTGTACTAGCCATTATGATTTTCTGGCTAATTTGATGACAACCCTCTTCCAGCTTGATGACAAACCTTTCCCATTAGCCTTTTTTTGACACTTCTGGTTGATAACTTATTTTTGAAGAGCTACTGAGCATTTAAATCCATACTTAACAAAGATGATTGTTGACTACTTACTTTGGTAAGACCTGTATTTGAAACAACAAATCCTCACCTCACTGCTTTAGTTAGTTTTAGTTTTATTTGTAGGCTTTTGTAAAACGGTAATTCATCCTTCTCTCTTTCTACTGAGTGAAAGAGTTGGCTGCTACCAGAAACTGTTCCCATATAGATACTTGTGTGAGCATAAAGTCTGTAACAGAGCTGTCTAGGAGGAACACCTGACTGTTGACATGCTGACAATTTTTCTGATGTTTTGGTTATGCAAGTCCTTCAAATGCCAATGAAGCTCATCCATTTTAGCACCAGATTTTTTTTCTGTAAGTTCTGTCAGTAAAGAGATGAGACTTTAAACATCTGATAGATGAGAGGGAAGAATTTGTAGTGAAGACCTGACCTGATATATGGTAGTTTAACCTATCATGTTGCTAGCAACTCTTAAATGTTTGCATCCTTTTTTTCAGCCATGTTTTGAAAGCTTTCTGAGAGTGAGCCCAACTGAAAGTGTCTTGATTTATGTTCTCATTTGATGTTTCTGCACTTATCAGGATTAATTTGCTCATTTGATGGGGAGCGCAATGTGTTTTAAGCTCAGTTGATTGTCTGCTGTGGTTTCTAAATTGTTTTCAGTATTGCTACATTCGTTACACAATTCCTTGTTCTGTAATTGTGTACTTGTAATTGATGTACTTTTCCTCAAGAAGTATGAGCTATTATTTGCCTGTGCTAATGTACAGGGTGTTCAAATGAACATGCCTATCCACACAATCCAGTTCAGTTTATGGAACAGACCTACTACATGTATTTGGTACCATTAAACTTTGCCTGGAATAACTGTACATTTTGTTCTCAGGCAAAGATCCTTTTCCTTGTTACTTTGTACTTGGTTAAAGTGTTTGCTGTAAATCTTAAACTCTCTATAATTTTTTTTTAAGTTCAATACATGTTTAAAATAAAGAGAATAGGTGAATGTAGAGTGAATAAACTGGTCTGGTGAAAGGACTCTCTGTCTGCCCCTGAGGTGGGAAGCAAGCAAGACTTTGAGCTATATTTGAATTGAACTTTAAGCTGTCTCTCCATTACCTTCCCAATGTTGTGATACAGCTCTACATCATCTGGAGTAGTTTAGGGCCATGCTGCAGTTTCTGGATTTGGTAAATCTAGCAGTAGATGTACTGGTAGTGCCTCGTGTGTGATCTGAATCAGTAGCCTTTAACTGTGTAACCACTGTCTTTTCCTTGGGAACATTGCTCATTCCCAATAAAAGATTATAGATGTCTTGCAGATGAGCAGCTGCTCATTTTAGTAACTATAGCTAGTGGTGCGTTCAAAACTTCAGTAAAATACAGGTTTATTAGTTCCTCCATTGGCTTTTCTCTGATGCTCCTCAGCTGCAGTCTGTGAATACATCACAGGCTCTTAAAATTTATTCTCATGAGTCAACTCTCAGTGGTAAATATGGTAACCATTTTTTGCATGAGAAGTGGAATCACAGACTTATTTATTTGGATGCTGTTTAAAAAGTATTCAAAAACTTGGTGTGACTCAGTGTTAGAAAGCTGAGGCCTTCGTCCTTGACTACTTCTAAATTTCTTGGGTTATATTTTTTTATCATATTGCAATTGTAATTGTTCTGTATGTTCTCAAGGCAATGTATGGAAATAACCAAGTCAATATTCTTTATGACTTTTGGGAGGTAAGTGAAAAGTATTATTCCTCTTTTGGCTGAGGAATTGCCATGGCAGTACCATCAGGAATAGATTTTTAGGATCTCTTGATTGAGGGTCTCCCATCCTTGGGAAAGAAGACCACACTACCTATTTACAGAAGAATTCTCTGTGTTTCAGGTGTCTTCCCTGATGTCAGGTAAGAAGAGCAAAAAGCTAGAATCCAGCCTTCCTTAGTGCACTCTACTTCTTTTCCCAATAATCTCATTGTGTTTCCTTGTGATTTTCCTCCTAAGTTTTAGAGAAAGAGGAGAGGGGTTTTGCAGACCTGGCATTGATTGCCATGTAACTTCATTTCCTTCTTTTACCACTGTCTGTAGCAACCATCTGAATTTTGATGGAAGTCTTATATCCCTTGAGACAACCCACACATGGAAATAAAAACCAAGTTCCATATTTTTTGAGTTAGAGTTGGCTACAGTTTTTTCCCTATACAAAACTGTGCCCAATTATTGTTAGGATGACAAATTTAGTTTGCAGTAATTACCAAATCATTGTACACCAGGCAAGAATATTTCATAGTATTGCAGTCAATTCACTGTAGTAATTTTGGCGACTTCAGTGTTGTTGAGCAGTTCTGGCTGAAAGCCTCTTTGGATCTAATATGCTTGAGGACATGGAGGTTGTAGCCAACTTCATTTCAGGTGGCTTGAGTCTGAGTTTGGCTCATGCCTTGATTTTTAAGGGCATTTGACTAGTCCAGTTTGCTGGAGGTGCTTTCTTCTGCTTTGACATTTGCTGTTTGTGCTCTGGTCCTGTGGCTGGGCTGGGTGTGGTAATTCCTCCCTTGCAGGATCAGGCCAGCAATCTTCCCTTCATGGAAAACATTCAAGAGCAAGAAGGAGAAGTATCCATCTGGCATGAGAAAAACAAAAGTGAGGTGTATTAGACTTACACTGTACATGGGTAAATCCTGCAGATTTGTAAAATTAAAATTCTTTAGCTGCCAAATTAGAGGTGGTGAGTTCTTATATCTTTTATTTGAGCAGATGACAGATTTTACTACTTTTTGCTGTTGTATGTGTGCGCAAATGCTTTAATGATTGTGGGTGGGTGTTACTTCAAACCCTCAATTAACTTTAAAAGCAGGGCTTGTGGAGTACAACTGCACCATGGCTTCTGTCAACAGCCTTAGTATTGAGAGTAGACATGGCCCTTCTGATAGGGTATGTCAAGGAGAAGTGTGGCTTCCTCCTGAGATTGGTCTTGTGACAAAAGTTTCCTGCTTTTCTTAAAAAGAGGAAACAGCATTGCATGCATGGTTCACTATGGGCCTTGCACTGCTTGGTAGAGAAGGGTGATTCTTGGATGTTGGAGGGACTGTTGCCATGTCAGGTTTGAGGAAAAATGCTTGGGAAGAAGAATTCTTGCTCATTCAGTTTGTCTGAAATGGCTTCACTTGCAAACTGTGAGTGTTGTGCAGCTGTAAGTGAGGGTTTCTATTAGTTACTTACTCATGACCAAAATAAGAACACCTTTCTTGGGAGCAGGAAGCGTTTGACCAGTGCTTCCTCTAGTTCTCAAAATATTGTTCTAAGTAATGAAATTCTTAGCTCTCCTTAAAAAAAAAAAAAAAAGGTTGATGAAGATTTAGAGTACTACATTACATTGGTAGTTAATTACCAATAATATATGGCTTTCTGAATTTTCTGGCTGATTATTTTGTATTAAGTGGTTTCACAATCAGCATCTGATTTGGTAAATCGTTTTTACAGGGATGAGCATGTGATTAAAAAAATCACAAGTTTTTTTTAGGTCATCACCAGAACAGACATAGTCTTCATCAAAATTTAGCTGTTGTCTACCATCAGCAAAACTTTCCTAGGCAGTGTAGGGAGGCATTTTTATAAGCTGCACCAAAAATGAAGTAGCGTTAACCTGTGTGTTCTGTTTCTAATTAGTTCTGAAAGATTATGTGACATACACATGTTTAAACAATAAGCTTGGGAAGTGAGTTGAGTGTCTCATTTAAAGTCAATGTAAGCTATAGCACTGTTTACACCATGGTCATGATAAATCACTAGTTTGAAAATGTTTTTTGGATTAGATTTGTATTAGTTTAGCTCATGACACTGTGGGTAAATTACAATACATGGAAACAAAAGAGTTGAAACAAAGAAATTTTTGTTCCATTTGCAAATGCAGAGAGCTACTACTTAAAATTGCTGCCAGTGGGAAATGTAAAAGGTGAGGTAATCCCCTAAAGAAAAAGGGCCCTGGTTGTGAAACACGTTAAGTGTAAATCTTGTAAAACTTGTAGGGAATGTAGTGAAGTACTGAATTGAACCCTCTCAGAGTTCATGCTAACAAGAAATTCTGGTCAATGAAGGCAGATAAAGGAATTGTAAATGACTGTTTAAATTAGTCTGGAATTCCAGAACATGTGCTTGGATAATATGAAATAAAGCTGTCTAAATATGCAGCTCTCATTAATTTACTGGTCATAGTGAATGTCTGTTACAAGACCCAAGGCTGCTGGAATGGCTTGCTGGTGTTTAAATCTCTGCCATTTTTCAGGGCTTAGAGTGGAGAATAGGGATCAAGGATTGTTTGGTTCTGCTCTCTGTTGTCCCAGTAACTCACTAAGGAACTACAGGTGGGCCGTGAAAGCTCACCTCAGTTGTCTTTAACTTTTGTGGCAGAAGAGTTTGGCTTCACTTAGAATAGTTTGGGAATGAATTCTACAGGAACATCCTGGTGCTCATTGTCATGTCACACACCCTGTCTTCTCATCCGTTGGTGTAAGAATTGACTCCGTGGGGTTTAGTTATGGGGATAAAATAGGGACAAGAGATCTCTAAAGATGAGTTTTAGAACATGAAGGTTTATTGCGAAATAGAGTGGGGGTGAGAGGCCTGTGAGCCGCAAGATGTGACTCCAAGCAGGCCAGCAGAAAGGGGAGAGAGAGAGAGAGAGCAGAAAGAAGAGAGCAAAAGAGAGCGATTTGCTGTTTACAATACAATAAATTGTCTTCTCTGTTGAATATTCAACTCTTCTTTAACCAATCTAAGACAAACTACAAGTCCTACAGCATTTACATACAGCCTATAAGAATCGTCCCATTACCATACGGGGTGATGTTTCAAACCTTAAAAAAACCTGCCTTTTGGGATTTCTACCAGGCAGGTAGGGTCTGCTCTGACCCTTGGACCTGCCTGGGCAGAGGGCATTGTTCTATCAAGAGGGGAGATTACCTGCCTTGGCCATACCATTGTTCTCTTAGTTACTCTACAACTTGAACCTTGCTTTCATTCCAATCTCGCTCATATTTTCCATATTCTCAGCATCTTTTCCAGGGTAATCATATCTATAAGGCTTTCCTATTTCATCTTCCCCAACACATTGGCTTTTTTTCACCAGTGGTCTTAAGATGGTAAGGGTAAGGTGCTACAAAATCTCAGCAAAGAGTCAAAATGTATGGACAGGCAAAGATGAAGTAATAAGTGTAGGATGATCAACAAAGCCAAGTGCAAGGTCCTGCACCTTGGTTGGAGCAATCCGAAGCACAATTAAAGACTAAGTGGAGAATGGATTGAGAGCAGCCCTGGAGGAAAGAACTTGGGGCTGTTGGTGGATGAGAAGCTCAACATGAGCTGGGAATATGAGCTTACAGCCCAGAAGGCCAGCTGTGTCCTGGACTGCATCCAAAGCAGTGTGGGCAGCAGGGTGAGGGAGAGAATTTTGCCTCTCTGCTCTGAGACCCCACCTGGAGTGGTGTGTCCAGCTGTGGGGTCCCCAACATAAAAAGGACATGGACATGTTTGATCATGTCCACAAAGATGATGAGAGGGCCTGGAGCACCTCTCTTATGAAGACAGACTGGGAGAGTTGTTGTTCAGCCTGGAGAAGACTCTGGGGAGAACCTCACTGCAGCCTTTCAGGACTTGAAGTGGACTTAAGAGAAAGATCGGGACAGACATTTTACAAGTGTCTGTGGTGACAGAACTAGGGTCAATGGTTTTAAACTGCAAGAGGGCAGGTTTAGGTTAGATACAAGAAAGGAATTCTTTGTTGTGATAGTGGTGAGGCACTGGAACAATTTGTCCTGAGATGTGGCTGCCCCATCCCATGGAAGTCTTTAAGGCCAGGTTGAGCAGCCTGGTCCAGTGGAAGGTGTTCCTGCCCATGGCAGGGGAGTTGAACTAGATGGTCTTTAGAGGTCCTGTCCAACCCAAACCATTCAATGATTCTGTATAATGGAGTTTGTTACAGCTCTGGACTCAGGGCAGTGTTGCCTTTTTGTGCTGAAAACTTGGTGACTACATCAAGCCTGGTCAGACCTGTTGTGCCTGCATGTTGTTTCTCCAGCAGCCTTTGGCGAGGGAGCAGCAAAGTTTTCCATGGATCAGTGTCAAATGGGACAGAGGGAGATGGAGCATGATGGGTGCTCCTTCTCACCATTTTGGAGCTGAAAATCTGAAGATTTCACTGCCTCTGGATCTGGGGTAGACTGACTATGCAAGCAAACGTGCTTATATGTTCCTGGTCTGGCCAGACTGGTCTTTCAGCCACTATCTTTTCTGCTATCTGGCGGTATTACTAATCAAAACCAGGTTTGATGGTTGTCATGTGCTTTCTGCAGGCTGGCTTGTTGCTGTTTGCTGTCCTTCTGCTGTGTGATTGGAAAGAAGGAAGGTTTTAGTTGGCTTCAGTGGATCATTTCTCAGATGCAGAAAACTCTGCTCCATGATGATGGCAGGGCAAGCTTTCTTGGACCTCCTTTCTCAGGCATTTCTGACAAGGCAGAGGAGATTAAATGGCCTATTTCTCCAGTTTCCCGTACTGGCTGCTGGCCTGGTTTGTGGGTAATTCAGTTTGTGAGCATTATACTGCTGGATTTTTTCTTTTCTGGCTTCCTGATACTTAGTTAATTGCAATGTTGAGCCCTTCAATCCTTTGTGCAGAGAAAACTAGAAAAAGGTGAAAGTCAGTTACAGGCTGGGACCAGGAATCCCAATGTAAATACCAAGCATTTTTTGTGAGGGGGCTGGGAGGAAGGCAAGGGTGAAAAACAGGCAGAGGAGAAGTCAGGAGAAGAAAAGCAATTACCATGATCTTGGCAAATGTTACAAATACCACACTGCAGACTACTGGGTTCAGATTAAAATAAATACATAAAAATGCTTTTAGTTCATCCTATTAGCAGCACATATTGTGTGATTATTTTCGTGCTTGGTTCAGTTGTTGAGCATGTGTTCTGCAACTTTAGGTTATAAAGCTCTTTTAAGGAAAGGCTGAGGTTCCGGAGCAGGACTGCAGCAGGGATGAAGATCAGGATAGTTTAGTTAGGTAGAGGGTAAATTAGTTTATAAGGTAGTTTATTAACCCTGAAAGTGCACATTTAGATCAATGAGCAAATGGAATAGAAATTACACTGAACTGTGTGAATATTTGAACTTGTGTTTACTTGAGAAATCTGCAAATGCTCTCATGAATGAGCAAGACTTAAAAAAGTTACTATGCTATTAGTCTTGTTAGTTTTAATGCTGGTATATTTATGCTATATTAGTGATGAGTTTTGCAAATCTCCAAACCCCTAGTTAGGGAATCAACACACATTTATTGTTTAAGAAAGAAGAACATTTCCATATAGTACTTTTCCTTATAAGATACATAACCAGACATATGCTTTGTTTGCACAAATATTAGGTAAGTAACCGGAAGAAAGGGAGATCAAGTATTATGAAATACAAAGGTGGGTGTTTGGTTTGAAAAGCATTCTGAAAGCTGAATTTGGGAAAAAAATGGAGAAGTTTTGGAAAATGCATACAAGGCTTTAATGAACTCTTTAAAAAAAATTTTATCCTGTGGTCTAAATTGTTTAGTCTTTAGAGAGTTCACAGTTAAGTTGCTTTTATTGAAGGCAGAAGTAAGAAATTATTTGATCTATTAATGGGTGACTGGAATGAACTTTTGTCTCATGGTTGTCAAATACAGGCTGATCTACTCACTGTACAAATAAGGTTCCAATAGTTCGGTAATGAAGGCAGAGACATTCAGAGTCATTTAACAAAGTAAAAGATGGAGGTACACAGAATTCACATCTGTACAATAGAATTAATTGAATTTTTTATGATTTTTCAGAGAGTAGGAGTTTACATATCTGTCTCTTTAAAAGCTTCAGCTTCACTGTTGTATTTTAACATATTTTAAAAATATTTAAAATCTGTAAAGTGTATAGAATGGCAGCACATTCTGTATTGGTATTGTGGTAATTTAATCAAAAATTGTGACAATAATTAAGCTCCTCAGGTAAATCTGTCATCTGGAGTAAGGCTTAGATGCAGACAGATGCTTTACACTTGACTTTTTGTGGACAGAATTCAGGAAAAAAAATTCAGAGACTTCTTTGTTTTCCTATTCATTATTGCTGCTGAATCTCTCAAAATCTTTTCTTTATAGCACTAATTTTTGTTTTTAAAAGTTGTGTGATGGTTAGCTAATAAGGGCTATAACAATAGTTCATATATAATCAAGTTGAAAGACTGTTATTGATGATTTCGGATAGAGTGTCAAAACCCTGTTTTCATGTAATTCACTTTTAATGAAGAAGCACAAATTTTACAGGCCAGAGCTGTCAGCTAGCTATTGTATTCAAGATCAGCAAACCTAATAGGAGTGAAAAAATGCCTTTTGTGGTATTCCATCCTTTTTTAATCTTACAAACAATTTGCACCATTTTCATTTTAATTCAGTAGATTTTTGTTCTCTGTGTTTTGAATTAACACACATTTAAAAGTAGATGCCAAAAACTGTCAGGTGATAAAAAGCATGCATTTCTAAATTCATTAATTTGCGTAATCAATCTCTGCACTGCTTACATTTGCAGTTTTAACTTTGGTAAAACAGTAACTATTCTGATGAAGTATTATGTGAGACCATTTTATTTTTGTGAATACCTCGAAAATTCAAAACATCTGGAATCTAATACAGTGTTTCTCTTTCTGTTTTTCCTACCATTTCCATCAATAATGCACAATTATCTTGCACTGTAGTTCTGGTTCATGCAAGTGGTTCCATTTTTTTTTTAACCCACTTGCAAAGAATTTCACCAGAAGCAACTGCTTTGTTGGAGCGGAAACAGTTGGTCATCTTTGTCTGGAGATGCCAGAGCTTGCACATTGTTACAGAGTGGTAGAATATGTTAGGCTGCCATTTCACCTCACATAAAATGAGCAACAATTTTAGGATTCAGTAACAATCATCTTGGCAACACATTTATTTCACACTGAGATCACTAAAACCATGTGTTGATAATTTGCTTTCTTATGTATCTCTGACTCCTATTGCTGAGTAGAAGGCTTATTCACAGTGAATTGAATGCAAATATATCTGAAGTTTTTACAGCTGTCTAAAAAATCTGATTATATTGTAATACTAAGTGAAAAAACCAGCTAAAAATTAGCTAAATTCCTAGTCAACAGTTTCTTTGAGAATCATATTATTTCTTAAATGGACAATTATGCCTTGGGACAGTTTGATTTGTGACAGAGCAGTACTCTGCATATTTTTAGCAGATTTAATACAATGAAATAAACTTGCCATTTCAAATTACTTAATAACTTTTAACACATTATTTTAAATTATTAAAGACATTTGAGTTCAAATCATTTAAACTTGGTATTGAAACAAGTTGTATGTTTGCAACATGAATGTTGACTACTATTATACTGATAACTTTGGTAGATTTGAAATTACCTACCAGGAATATGCCAGGCAAAATGTGTTCAGTAAACTGTATTTTTAGTCAAAGTAGATTTGATGTCCTGTAGGGATCCTTTTGCTCTCAGCAAAACATTATCATATATAGAATTTCAGAAAGTATATGAGATGTGCAAGAATATTGTTATTTTTATATTGCTGTTGTGGGATTCTTCATGCAGCCTTTTTTTCCTCTATTCTTTATGGAGCATTAAGTAGGCTGGAGTTTGTCTCTAACATAAAAAAAAATACTGTACATTTATATTTTATGTTTCTCCACCCGTATGCTTATTCTCCCATATCCAACATGTACAGCTCGATGTTCTGTGTTTTTGGATTTCATTGTGCCTTGGCTTGTCACAACTAGAAGCTGCAGGATAGCCTTCCGCTTGGCTGGCACAAAGCATTTCCATCACTTGGAGAGAATTTGAGGAATTGGACTGTGTTTCTTTGGGATGCAGAAGGAGTTTACAGGTCATCTGTAAATTGCATTTTTTTCATGGACTTCTCACATAAAACACTGTTGTGAAATACTGAAACAGGTTGATCAGAGAGGTTTTGAGACCTCCAAAATTAGAGGTGCTGAAAATGGGCCTAGGCAAGCTGGTGAAAATGGGCCTAGGCAAGCTGGTCCAAGGAAACCTGAGTAGGACCAGACAGAATCATAGAATTGTTTAGGTTGGAAAAAGCCTTTAAGGTCATAGAGTCCGTCTGTTAACCCACTGCTGCCAAGTCCATCACTAAACCATGTCCCCCAAGTGCCACACTGATGCATCTTTTAAACACCTCCAGGGACAGTGACCCAAACACTTCCCAGGGCAGCCTGTGCAAGTGCTTTACAGCCCTTTCCAGGAAGAAATTTTTCCTAATATCCAATCTAAACACCTCCCCCAATGCAACTGGGCTCCATTTCTTCTTGTCCTGTCACTTGTTACCTGGGAGATGAGACTCACCCTCACCTGGCTACAGCCTCCTTTCAGGCAGTTGTAGAGAATGATAAGGTCCCCTCTGAGCCTTTGTTTCCCCAGCTCCCTCAGCTGCTTCTCATAAGACTTGTGTTCCAGACCCTTCCCTAGGTCTGCTGCCCTTCTTTGGACATTGTCCAGTATGATTCTGTTTGTGTTTGCATTTGAGGGGCAGAAGGGAAAAAGATAGAAATTGAAGACAGTGTGAAAGCTTTGAAAAAACAGAAGCATTGCAGATGAATTTAGGTTTTAAGACTGGCAAAATTTTGCTAGCTGGTTTGTTTTATCATTAGTCTGTGTGTTGCTGTAGCCCTGTGAAGGTGTTAAAAAACTGGTTACATCATGATCTTCTTGCTTGTAAGACATAGCTGTATTTGAATCTCCATGTGTTCACACCTAGTTTGCTTTGTCAGAAGGATACAGACCTGAAATATTTAATGCCAGTGTCCACCTCCTTCACCTTAAAGCTTGCACCAACAATAAGGCTGGGCCGATTGCTGTTTTGAAAGATTCACTTCTTTAAGCCTCTTTTTGGATTTTGCATGCTGAAACCCCCGGTAGCTCTTTCTCTGGCCGTGTCATTGTCAGTCAATGGCTATAGGTGGCCTCATCCCCACCATGCAGTTTGTGTGGGAAGCTGTGATTGTAGTGCTAATCTTCTTAGTGAAGGGTAGCCTGCCAGAGGACATCTGTGGTGTTGCGTTTGCTGTTGCTGTGATTTTAACTTGTTTCTGAATGGTTTTGACATCTGGCATTAACGAGGTGAGTTCAAGTGTAAAAGAGAGATCTTTTACTAGTTGATGTGAAAAGGAAGTCACACACACCAGTAGTTTTCAAAAGAAACAAAAGCAGTTTAGCTGTATTGACAGAATGCTCAATTTGGTTGAAACATCCCTAAAAATGTTGGTGAAAGAAGCCAATTTTGTGAAATACAAAAGGTTGTGTGAGGTTTACTTCATCTCTCAGGGAAGAAAGATTAGAGAAGCAGAATCACAGTGGAGCACTGCTCTGCATCCTTGTGCATGCAAATGAAGTAATAGATGTTGCAGCCCAATGTTCCGGAGTGCACACAGTCATTTACAGGTGTGTGGGGAGAACATAAGGTGATTAAAAGATCTTTTATGAAGTTGTTTTCTGCAGAAGATTGTTTGGAAAAAAGTCAACCCCACTTAATCTGTCTCTAGGAAGAATGAGGAATTGATCTCAGGAGATGTCTTCAATATCACATTTATTGAGATACAGCTGTCTTAAGGCAGTGATAGTGGGAACCCAGCATGTCATGCAGTCATGGAAGCACTGAGATGCTTTTTTTTAAAAATCACTCTTTAGAAAGCTGATCAGCTACTGCAAACTGCTTTTATTTATAAACTTTCTAAATGTGGCTGTTTTGTTAGTTTTTTTTTTTTTTTTTTCAAAACAGCCTGCTAACTATGCCTTAACATAGATCCTTAAATGTCAGGGTATTTTTTAAATTAGAACCAGATATTAAAACCATGTTTTTTTACAGTTGAAATTGAAACCAGCTTCACTATTTGCTATGAAACAAGTTCTTAAAACAAATCTGTTCATGTGTACACTGATGTGCCAATCCGTGAATTTATGTAACTTGTGAATCTTTTTAGTGCCTTTTTGCAACCAGCTTGTAGAAATATAGGTGGTGCAGAACCTATTATAGTCTGTATTAAGCCACAAACCTATATTTATATCAGAAGTATGTGGCAATTGTCCCTCTGGATTGAAGAAAGGATGGGCCAACTAACACAGAAAGGTGTTCAACCTAATTTAGGATTAAAGATTTCCCCAAAGTTGTGTGCCATTTGCACATGACAGTGTTGTTTTGTAATCCCACTGCTGCTGAGTTAAGAGGGGCTCAGGTGCTGCTAGTAAAAGTGCTGCATCATACTACTTTCTCATACTCATTTGTTAAGTGTATATTATTAAACAGCAATTTTAAAAATTAGTTTCATGAGTTGTAAAATACCATATAGCTATTTTTTCCATAGTACCTCACTTTTACCTACCAACCTTTGGAGGACAACTATCTGGGGCTGAGCATCTCCTGCTCAAAGAATCTTGTGGAACTGCTGAAGTGTTGCCTGAGGGATCATGTACTGCTTAGATGGTTACTTATGCTGAGACTAAAATCCTCAATGCATGTCTCACCTTGCAATAAACACTTGCCTAAATTGTGCAGATTGTTTTAAAGGAGTTACTGGAGTGATCCAATTGTAAAATAGGTGCTAAAAGGTAGCAGAAGATACAAAAAATGTTACAAATGTTGAAACAAATAATCATGAGCTGTGTTGTCTGTTTTTTAATAATGGATTTGTGTATGTGTTTGTTGATGCAGGCTACAGAAACATTGTTCCGAATGGCAGTAGCAAGAGGAGCTATCACACCTTTAAGACATGGAGAAGTAAGGCTAAATATATCTGGGTTTTGGTTTTTTTTTTGTTTCTTATTTATGTATGATATAATGCTTTATTAATACATTGCTTTATTAATTCCTGGAAGACATACTGTCTTCAGGTAAGTGAGGACAGCTGGACTATATATAACTTGCATACCTATGTTGCAGTATTATTTTTAAAGGAGAACAGGAACAGGTCAGAAACAAAATATTTGTCTAAGAACACTGTTTTTCTCTTTGCTTCAATCATAACTTAGCCGTATGATAGAAGTGACTCAAGAGAATTGCCTTTCAGCTGCTTTGTCAAGGGCTGGGATCCATTTTTTCACTGGATTTTCTCTATTAAAGGTTGTCAAATCTAGAGAAATTCACATGAGGTCAGTATTTGTTACTGGGTAACTGTGGAGAGGTTACTTCATCCTTTGTTTCTTTCAAGAAACAGCGACTTCATGTAATATATGAAGTATTAATACATTAATTACCCCAAAGAGGATAAATGTATTTTAATATTGTGTTGCTCATACATGCTTCTGTTCATGGTGAACATTTTTTTCCTTCTTGGTATGGTTTTATATCAGATAAACACTGTCTTGAATGTCAGTGATAAACATCTCCAATATGAGTTGGTGCAAATAGGTTGAATTTCATTTAGAAAATAAAATGCTACAGTCAGTCATGACACTGCAAATGAGGAATGAAATGGGCATTTATACAGCTGGATGCTACAGTGTGTAGGGTTTGTCAGTGTTAGACATCAATGTTTTTTCATGGTAATATGATTTTGATCAAATTCCTAGTAAGTTTGTGAAAAGTTCTTATCAGAGACACAGCATTTAATCTGGAATCGTGACCTACACTGACCCTGGAATCCCAACTGTGCTGTAAGGTATTTCTGGTGCTGATGAGGTCACCTTAATTTCTCTTTTGTGACAAAGTAGTGTATCTCTGCATCAGTGTCTGAAGATGTACCTGAAATTTCCTGCCCTACCATTCATTGTCTGTAGTTTTAGCTTTCCTGACTATGGGGATCCTCTATGTATTTTATGTACTGCTATTTTCTACAGAAGAATGTAATGTATTCCATTTCCAGAAGTGTTAGTTACTGCATATGTACAGCTCTTCCAAATTCCCTGGTTAGGGTTTTTTTTCAGTGAAGGGTACTTAATTTTCTACGCTTTAATGACGAGGTTGCCCAAAAAGTTTCACCCAGCGAATGGTGTGAATTATGGAAAAATCAATTTTTTTTTTTTTTAAGTGTAACTAATTGTATTGTTTGCAATGCAAAATACTGAGACAATTGCAGATGTAATGATGGCTGTTGTGAATGATATTACTAATTTTTGAATCTGATGCATCTTATGGTGAGTCAGTTCAGCTCACTGATGAGATGATAGAAAAAAATTTACTTTTTTCTTCAGCTATTCCCTCTGATCTGTTATCAGTTAAACTACATCAAGGGCTAGAGAAAACCAGAGGAGAAGCAGCAGAGTAAGTGGTGAGAGGATGTAACCATGGTTAGCAAGAAAGGAGTGGGAGAAAGTGAACTTCATGTGGGTGTATGGTGTCCTGTGACACTTTTTCTGAGGTATTCCTGGGGCCTCAGTGGAAATGCAGTTAAGGCTAAACTAAATAACTTATAGACAAAACATGTAATAATGGTCCACAATCGGCTTTTTCTGTAAGAAGGCACTTGGAGAAACAAAAAAATACCTTTTTTCTGTCTTGTATTTTTATTGGACATTATGCAGGAGAAAATGTTTTCGCTCAAGGGAGGTATTTTCATTAAATTCCATTGTGTAATTATAATTTACTTAGTTTGAAAATGAGAAATTACATTATTTAAATGAAACTAATTTTTCCAGAAGAAACATATAATTACCAAGAGTCATACTAAATTTTTTTTAGCTCTTCCAAGAAATTGCTGGATGTTTGCATAGTTCATAAGTAGAAGAGAAGCCAGAAAAAAAGTTGAGTATGAACTAAAGCTGACTGTATTCTGTTTGAGAAGTGTGAATTTGGCAGTGAAAATCAAAACAGAGAAACTTTTTTAATGGACATTCCAAAATACAGAGGCAGCAGTTCAAATGTGCAAAAGTGCTGTTACTTTCACATCAGAACTTAAAAATGTAACACCATTTAAAATTTGAGAGCGAGTAAAACTGTTCAGTATTAGAAGGCAAAAGTCATACCTTTTTGTTTTAAATCAATAAATGAACAAAATGAAAGTGTTCTGTCTGTACCACTGAACAGATTAATGTGCAAAAATTTCTTCTACAGGCAAAACAGGATGCATGAAAAACTATATGTTATGAGCTAGTTGTCATCACCAGATGGATTTATTATATTGAATGTCTACTATCAGTCCCTTTTATTTCTCCTTTCATCATTTCCTCATTCATTTGGCCTTATCACCTTTATGCATATAGAATTTTAATGTTTTTCCCTTATTATCCTTGAAGAAATTGAAAAATTAGGTTGTAGAGGTTTGGTCTTCCCACTTTTGCATGTGGGTTATAAAATCATTGTTGAGAATTTAGGTAATTGTGCTGCCAAAACTAGTTGTCAAAATCTCCTGCATAGTGCCAAAGATGATTTAACTGTGGAATATTAATCATACAGGTTCCTGAAGAACCTTCTCAGCGGTTCTCTTGCTCCCGGTTGGGTTTAAGTGTAGTAGCATCCATGGGAGGGAATCAAACCCAGAAGCATAATTCATTCTCAGGGTTCAATATGTTATTATTCATGTTAAGTAGTTATTTCTGTCAATTTTGTCGTCGGGGTGGAGCATGAGGCAGAGCCTTATTAATTTCTGCTAGCACTTCTAGCTGATTCCCAAATGATCCAAAAATTGTGGAAACAGATGTGATCCCGCCAAATCCCACGGCTGTGCTTCTGTACAGAAATCTTAGGATGCATTTTATTACTTCCACAAGGTTGAGAGCTGGTGATTGGCACAGCTGAGAGCTGTGCATTTGGGGAGCCCAGACCTGGCAGCACCTAGAGAGCATCTCCAGCTGTTTCTTCTGCTTCTGGTCTTCATACAGGAGGCTCCGATCTGCTGCCATCAGTTCCTCGCAGTGTCCAGTCTTTTCCAGACATGCCTGCTGTCTCTGTGGGTGCTGGCTGATGTGGCAGCAGTGATGGGGTTGAGGAAACGAGCAGCAACAGCCTGCCTGCTGAAAAGATGAGAAGATGAATATGAGGAGGCTTCAGTTTCAGAGCTGACTGTTTGTGCTTTCCAGTTTTGCATTCGCTGGAGCCTCTGCTGCTGTGTGCTGAATCCCCAAGGGAGAGCTGTAAGGAGGAGTAAGGATTGGCAGCAATGGGCTTTGAGAAGTCACCAGGTAGCAGGATGGAAAACGTTTGGCACAAGCTAAGATTAAGTTTGGTGACTATACAGAGAGAGAACTTCCAAAATTTTACTGGATATGACCAATTTTGTTCACATCGCGCCAGTGATATACCAGAACCAGTGTGTCATGAAGGATTTGTATATCCTGTGGAGATACTCAACAAGAAGGAGAGGTCTTATTAGGACAGTGAGCTTACAGGACTGATGTTCTCAGTCTGTGTAGATGAGGGAAATGAATACACACAGAAGAGGAGTAGGGGGATAAACGGAGAGGGTGGAACCCTTAATGGAAAGATATATGAACTATGTAGGCTGACATAGACAGCATATCTAATGGTAGAGTTATGATTCCCAGAGAGCCACAACTGATACCAGCCATGCATCATCACTGTGGCTCTTAGCTGATATTTTTCCAAGATCTTCATGAATTTGTAAACTGCCTTAATCACTTTTCATCTAAAAAATGTTTGTGGCACTTTTTTAAAGATATGTGTCTATAGAATTCCTTAATTGTATTAGGAAAAATAAAACCGTGCTGGCTCAGAACTGAAGAAAAGAAGGGCCATGCTTCATGGACTGTGTTCTACTGCCTGAAGTGTTAAAGTATATGGGAAACCTTTAGTACAATGGGATCCTCAAAATCTTCTTGTATTGGCTTTGTGATGGCAAAGACAGGAAAAATACTCTTTTGCAGAAGAGAACGACTTGCATAGAAGAATAAGGAAAAAAAAAAAGAACTTAGGCTGTATGATGGGATCTCTTTTGTAATGCCTGCAGCAGCTGAGATATTTTGAAGAAATTTCAAATAAAGGAACAGAGTCTTCAGTCTGTAGCATTACAAGTGAATGCCATTATGTAGGATATTTGGTGGGTTTATACCTTGCATTCCCACCCCCCCCCCCGCCCCCAGTTACACAAAAGCCTAAAATGCTTTATGGCCCTGCAGGGGAATACATGCAACTGTATGCATTGCTGTGGCAGTACATACCCACACTTTAAAGTGGACTTCAGTGGAAAAAGACAAGTCTTTATTTCTGTTTAAAGCTATTTTTAAGAGATTTCATCATTCTGTTTGTTTTCTGTAAATTCAGTAATGTGAAGTGTGAAGTTTTATGAATTTTAGCCCAGATATCTGTAAGAAGTAATTTCTGTGGATTTGTGTTCATAGTTAATACCAGTGATGTATTTGCGATAGCATATTTAGCTAAAAGTTAAACAAGAGGAGGAGTAAGGATCTTTAAAATGTGGTTTCTTTAATATTTTTGCAAGTGAATTCATAACAGGGGGAACAGCAATATGAAATGTTCCTTCATGCAGCAGTGCTTTTTGTTCCACAGATGTACTGAAAGAACCTTGGAAAGGAGGGTATATTGTTGAAGTGATATTACTGTGAGCTCAGGTTTTCCTTGCCCTCTTTCTTCCCAGTCCACTATCCCCTTGCAGAGTGCAGTGTAGAGTCCTGGAAGCTCAGCTGTGGAATTAAAGTCATACAGACATGAACCTTTTGTATTATTAACGGTAACTGTAATTACTTTTTTCATGGGGAGGAACTTCTTCATTTTACTTTCTAAAGGAGCAGCTTAAAAGAGATATTATGACACCTGTCATCATATTTAGTTGTGTCATGTGAAGATGACATGGAACTAAGTATTCATTAAATGATGATCGCTTTTCCATATAAAGGGTTGCAACATTTGATTCTTAAATTTTGGGTTTTGTCACAATGATATTTTTACTTGTATTTTTGGCCAGTTTCATTTGTAATACATGAAACCCTGGAATACTTCATAAATGATCATAGTGCAGGTTTTGAAGAAGTACCAAGAATCACTTGAGATTAATTTTCATTTAAATAAAATTCCTTTGGGTGCACAGTTTCCTGTGGTTTCAGCTCAGGGGCATACCGGGAATAATCACAGGCACATTGGAAACCAAATGGCAGTGGGACAATGGACATCTGATCTCCTCACTGTCTTGCTTTCCAAGCACAAAGATGTCTGTATTATCTGGTATTCAAAAGTTCTGCTGTCACAGGCTTCTCCAGCATCTCTGGTTTCCATGCTTTTTTCTTGAGTACTTTGATCCTGTCATGTTAATATGTGAGGAAAGATGTTTTCTCTGACTTACATAAATCCTGTGGCAGAAGAGACACTGTAGTTACACTGCAGTTCTGAAGGTGCTCAACCTTTTAAGATTCTGTCTTTATCCAAGGGCATGTTTAAAAGGCAGTGCTGTTGGGCAAAGTGAGCCTTGTCTGTTCCCACTGCAGGGAGATGATATAATTCCTAGCGAACCAGACTTGATACAAGGAAACTTACATTTTTTTAAGGCCGTGTCACAACTTCCATGGGCTGTTTCTGCCTTCGAAGTAGGATTGTCAGTCTCTTGGATCTTATCCACTGGGTTTTTCCTATCCTGGTTAAGGGTTGCTGGCACACAGAAAACGTGTATTTTTAAAATTTAATATATTGCAAAACAGTTTAAATTTAATTTAACCAAATGATATTTTTGAATGTGGTATAAGATCCAAAGTGCCAGTAGGTTTCAGTATTAATTTCTTTTATAATTACTCACTTATATTTGAAAGGTATTTGCAAAACTAAAAGGAAGGAGCTGCTTGCAGGTAAGTCTGAGTGCCTGTTCATCTAAAGAGAGGTCTCTTCTCTCTGTAAGAAAATAATCTGTCCTTTAATTTTTAGCTTTTTCAAAAGAAATCTGTTTAAAAAAATCAAAAATAAAAAGGTATCCTATAACTGTATTCTGAACCATCAATTAAACTCAAATTGTTATGTATTATTAGCATACATAGTTAAAGCTTTCTCATTAGTGAAATCTATTCTGGAAGTATTATTGAGCCTGTCTTTTATAACTTCTTGTAAAGAAGAAACAAATGGATAAAATGTATCCACAAGAATACAACTGTTTTATAGTCCTCTGGCTTAAGGTTTTGGTTTGGGGCATATGTGTCAGAAGTATTTTAAAATAGTACTGGGATCTGGAAAATCCTTCTGGCAGGTCACAATGGGTAACAGTTCAAAGGTAATTTAATTGCCAAAGACTGGCATACCTTATCTATGTTATCTGGAAGTAAGTCAAAAGTAAATAATTGTTCTGATTAAATGCAGTGAAAACTAAAGCTTGATTGGAAAGAGAGAGAGAAGGAGAGAGCATGCCATTGAGCCCTGGGGAGGGAAACCACAGATTGCCTTTGAGGTATTCCAGTGTACAGTGTTCCAGTGCTGTTTTTGCCATGTATGCAGTTGTGTAAAGGTGTTATTTGTCTAGCTTGCCCTGGGTTATCCATTTTAAGCAGTCTGTAGGTTTTTAATTAGTTTTTAATCATGAAGAGGAAAGAAAAATTGTCACAAAACTAGAGCTGAATATGAAGAATTTTTCTGCTCTTTTAATATGCCATTTGCCTGATGATACTCTGTTTTTTAATAAAAATCATCTCAAGCCTTGATAAAGTATTGACCTGCTCTAAATAATTTTAAGGTGATGTGATGGAATTAATGCGTAAGGGAACATGAAAAATTAATGCACTGTAGGAATCATGTCTGGTGTAAATTTAAGGTAGAAATATCTGAAAGGAGGGTAGTGGCTACATATTTGAGCATATGGTGAGGTACCACTAAAGAAAGATAACACACAAGTTTGGAAACTCAGAGAACTTAACTTTCAAAACAGAAGTAAAACAATATCTAGGTGACTCATGCTTTGTATTTTTCTTTTAAGTATATGGAAAATATAATCTGTCTATTTTTCATGGAGTAGAACAATAGGATTTAGTACTTTAAGTATTTAACATACCATGCTAGGCATTATTGTTATAGTACTTTTCTTTAGTGCAGGTGCATGGTATGTATTTATCTTACAGTAGTCATAAATTCCCTTTATGAAGTGAAACACAAAACTAAAAAGTAAATTAAATTATGCTCAGAGGTATTCACCAAGAGGTACTCAGAGGTGTGTTTCACCAAGAAGGTATTGGCAATGAATAAAGCGAGGAGGGAATTGCCTATTTTAAAGACTTCTCTCTTTTTTTTCCTTAACGCTTTGCCTCTGTATTTCAGATTGCTTATTCTTTTCCATCAGCAAAGTAGTGAGTGCCTGGTAAAAGTAGACAATAAACAATTATGGCAACAAAGCTAAATGTAACGAAGTATATTCAGCTCCCACTCTAGCTTTTTGGTCTTCTATGTCATGGCCTTGGAATGAAGCTGTCATTTTGCTTTGTACTTAAAACCTGCCCCCAAAATTGTCCCCTGCATCTCCATTGTTCTGCCAGAGTAAAGATCATGTGTAGGGAGATTTTTACTCCTGTACACGAGGGAAGGCAGAGTAGGTACTGCTGTAGCTTGGTGCTTTAATAATGCGTCTTTCTCACTTTGGTGGTGTTGATACTGATGTATGTTAATTCATTCATGGAGTTTAAGAAATAGGCAACTGTAAGAGGATATTTAACCTGATAAAGCTAAGAATATGTTCACATTCCTGTAGGCATTTAAGAATGCTGACTGCTACTAAAGCATACACTCAACTGATCTTCAGTTTCTGTGCAAGCTGTTTGATTTGAGTTCTTGGAAGAATAGCTTTGCCCGTGTATGAATGCACACCATTTTTGCTAACACTTTGCAATGTAAATATATGCATTTCAGCTAAATCTCTGCTGTATGTACAGTCACAGAATCACAGAATGGTTTGTGTTGGAAGGGACCTTGAGGAATATCTAGTTCCATCTCCCCCCACCATGGGCAGGGACACCTTCCACTAGACCAGGTTGCTCCAAGCCCTGTCCAAGCTGGCCTTGAACACTTCCAGGGCTGGGGCATCCACAGGTTCTCTGGGCAGCCGGTGCCAGTGCCTCACCACCCTCACAATAAAGAATTTCTTTCTAACCACTAATCCAAATGTACTCTCAATTTGAAGCCATTCCCCCTTGTCCTATCACTACAGTGCCTGATGAAGGAACTCCTCTTGGCTTCCTTGTAGCCCCCCTTCAGATGCCGGATGGTTGCTATGAGGTCTCCATGCAATCTTTTATTCTCCAGGCTGAACAGTTACTTTTGAAGGAGGGGTGTCGTAATTTTTAGTGTAAATGTTGCTTACATTCAATGATTTTCAGCTAATTAAACGTAATACTCCTTTTGGAAAACTGTTCTCATTCAGTTCAAGATATTTTGTGCTTCTTGTCCATATGTTAGACTTTCTAAAGTATTGTTAACACACACAAACAAAAAATAAGTAGTCATCTTTGGTACCTTTTAATTGTCCTTAATTAATAATTAATAATCTTAATAATCTGTGTTAACAGATTGCATAGATCAAAATGCAATTTGAAATGTCTTTTTTTGGGTTTCTGAAAAAAGCATGAATAACCTGCTGTGAGCGAGAAAGCTTTTTCCATTCCATCCAACCTAAACAATTGTGTTTTGATTCTGTGTGCAACTCTTTGTGTTTAAAGACCTACATTTTCAAACATTTTTCTGTAGGTATATAGCTAGAATAATCCTACTTTTATTTGGCATATACTTGATTAATATTATATAAAAGTTAAAATAGACATAATTATTTACATAAATTTCTCTTAAACTGTAGAAAAATGAAATGATGGTAGCTAAGGTAAGCTGTTCCAGCTTGTAAAGGCTAAGGGTTTTATTTTCTTTCCAAAAAGTAAAGGTATGGGGAAATACTGTTGATAGGGAGGTTGACTACTAGAATTGGGAACTGATACCAAAACCAGGATGTGGTATTTCTGGTGTGACATTATTTGGTGTCAGGGGGAAGAGACTCTGGAGCATTTCCATCACAGGACCAGTTCCTTCTTTTAAAGAACTGCAGTGCATTTGCTCTTTGAGGTCAACCCTATACCTAAATAGCAGGACATTTGGGAGAACATTTAGGTACCTTTACAAATGTTAAGCAAGTTGTTATGGGCAAGATCAAATGCTGTTGTTCACTGCTCAGGAGTGAATGTTGTTGGTACTCAAGGATCAGGAATAGCGGATGGTAATGGAACTTAACATTGCTGTGGTTCTGTAGTAACAGTCTGCACTGGTTTGTTGTAATAATTTATTGTAATATTTTTACAGTATTTAATCACTTAGAAATGATTATATTGTCTTTCTTGACTGATACCTCAGTGCAAGATGATTATGGTATGTGAAGATCTGGTGTGGCAGCAGTGGGAATTTTTGGGTGCGTGAACTGCTGGAACAATTCCCCCACTCTGAACCATGAAACCAATCTGTTCCTGTTGGTTACAATTTTATGGAAACTAATTCTTTGTTGATGCAATCAGGTGAAAAATATGTGGTTCTTATTAGCAAACAGTCTGTAGAGTTTCTTGGTCATGGAGAACATTCTTCTGGCCATGTGCATGTGTTCAGATGTGTGTGATTGTACATACTTACGAATCTTCTTATATCAAAAATGATGGGCAGTTTAGTTTTCTAAAATATACTGGTTTGTAAACATTTGTACTAGAATTAATAAAACTATAATTATTAAATACATGTTTATTATGGTAGAATAAATATTCAGTTATATTGTTTCTAAGTTTCAGAAACTCAAGTTTTTAAACCCAGCAACCTTCAAAATAATATTTAGTAGAACTATGTAACAAAATCTCAAATATTGAGCCTTTTTTTGAAGTAGCACTGTTTTCTGTAGGAAATATGTATTATACAAGTGACTGCCTGGATAAAATAATGACCTTTCATTTATAAGTATCCTGCAGAGCTGCAAAAAGTAAACTTGTATCTGCAGTCTGCCTAATGGACTGCTCGCCACATCACTGCATGCAATTAAGCATAAGTGATTTTTCTGCTCAAGACAGGCTGAAGACTGATTTAGCAATGAAACTTAATTACTTCTAGCCCTTAGAGAAAATGGCCCAACAAGGTTGAGGTTGTTGGCAGGGCAGTGTGGGAAAGCTATTGCTACAACTCCCTTCCCCACTTCTGATTTTCTGTTTGCAGTACTTAGAGCACGTTTAACCTTCAGTTGAGCAAATATCCCTACAAAAATGATGCATTTTTAGTTCTTTCTTTTTTACAAGGCTAAAGAAAAAGATAATGAAACATTGCAGTGTTTTAAAAGCAAGCATTCTGATAAAATCCCACTGCTTCAGACTATGGATGAAGTTATTCTGTGCTAATGGAGATGAAAACTTAAAAGTTAGTTCTCAAATGCCTGTCTAAGGGTAAAGTCACCATTCTGGCCAGAGAAATCTCAAGCTAAAAGCTAATGCTAAATGCATTTGTGCTTCTTCACTATTTATATGTTACAGCTAAATTGTTCCTTTATTTTGTACTTAGGTTACAGGAAAAAATGCTTAGGAAATGAAAGTTACCAAAAAAAAAAAAAGCATATTAATAAAATACTTTATACTCAAAAGTGCTTCATTTGAGTTTTTAGGAATGTACTATTTTTCAAGGAAAGAGGAACTTCAATTCTGTGACTCCAAGGAATACATCTGGAATAATAATTCAGAGGGACATATGGCATCAATTGGCTTATATTTTCCTGTATGGGGGTTCTGATTGAAGTAAGAGGGAAAAGTGCTCATTAATTATGTGGGATTAAAAATGCAAATACTAGGTTGTTTTGGATTTATGTGCCCTGTTAAAGAACTGTATGGAAAAGATGTGGAAGTTGAGAAAAAAAATTACTTTTCTGTTAATCAGCTGTGGCAATATCTTACTTTACTTCTGTGGTATATTTTTTCCCCTTAACAGTTTTGACTCCCTTACTCATATCTCTTCATATAGAGAAATCTCTCATTCACCTCTGGGATTGTAATTTACAAAAAGAAGCAATATTGCAGTTGTAATTCGTTTGATAAATTTCCTCATTTCCTTAGTAGTGCTCCAGGTCTTATTTCTGTTAACAGCTATGGAGATGTTTATCAATGAAAATATTCATGGTAACAAAGCTAAACGTGTGCCTAAATATTTGCAAGAGTGTGCAGCATGAGACACTAATTCCCAAGGGCATGTTTAGCACATGCTCTAGTGCTTTCCTCAGTAGGGAGTGAATTTAAGAGTGTGTGTAGGTTCCCTTGATTTCAACAGTGTTTAACCAAACATGGGACTTAAGCTTTTTGCTAGACAGGAAATAATAATTTAAGCATGTACTTGAAGGGGGGGGCGGGAGCACAGTTTGGTGTTTTTTTGTTTTTGTTTTTTTGGGTCAGAACACTGAAAGACATATTGGAGTGAACACTGTCTTATATTTAGAATCCCCGGAATAGTTAGCAGCCCTGTTTTATACATATTCTGTTATACTATGTTATGTTATGTCCCATATATATTTTTTAAATTTAAGCTGCTCACGCTGACATTTTTTGAGGCAATGAGGATGGCACTTCCCATCTTCACTATGCATTGTTAGTTTACCTCTTTTCAGGAAGGAGGCATGAGGTCTTTCACAAAATCCACCACGTGACAAAGTAATGAAAGATGGACCAGGGACCTGAATTACAGTTGCACCAGCAATGTGTATCAGGAACTACGTGAACTTAATAAGGGATGATACCTACCTGGAAGAGTTGACTACTAGAATAAACTTGGGAAAAGGCTGGGAAAAAGCCTAGTATTAACATCTCCTTATTAGGCTTGGGATAGGTTACTGACTCAGAGTCCTACAAATACATGTGAAAAGTAAGCTTTTTCTCTCTTCATTATATGGACAAAATGCCACTGCTTGTTTTGCAATAGGCCATGCAATAGATGTACTTAATTCCTATCAGAAGCTAATTAATGGGGTTATCTGCAGTGAAAGATGGTCTTATAACCCAAGTGGTCTCCTGCAGTTTTAGGTTCTGGTGGAGCTGGGTCCCAGTGGCTTGGCAACATCTGTTCTTTGCAACCATCCAATGATATAAGGTGATGCTCAGGTTGCCCTGAAAACTTCATACTAAAAATTTAGGACTAATAATATTGTTGGGATATAGGATAAATCATGCTATTTGCTTACCTCATGAATTTCACTAAAGTTTGGAAGCTAAGCGTCACTCCTAATTAGAAGAAAACGTTTTATTGGGTTAATAGTAACAGCCTTGCTGCCTCCTTTTGTTCATTGCTGAAGTGTTTATAACACAGGGAGAGATGCACTGTATTCTTTACAAAGCTTCTTTCTGGCAGGTACTTTGAATCCCTTGCACGTGTTGGATTTTAAATCTCCATTAACTTGTCTGTAAGAGGAGTTAAACACTCATTTTTCTTTTACTTCTCTGTATCCGCTCTGAGCTGTGTCATTTTGTGGTCTGTGCAGATTGGAACTGAACAGAGGCAGATGTGGAAATATTTTTTTTCAGTAAGATTATTTTGTACACAATGTACTCCTCTTTGTGGCATTCATTACAGCTCATCGGACTTTGTGTAAATTCAGGACAAAAATGTAGACAAATAAATTTCCCTATGTCATCTGCATGCCCTTGAACTCAGTTTCATTTTGAAATGACTGTGTGAAGAGACCATGAGTAGGTACAATTTTCCAGTCATAAGGAAAGTGGTTGGAATTCCTGACATTTGGAAGTATGCACATATGTTTAATAAAATGTGAGTTTTTTGTGGGTTTTTTTTGTTGGGTTTTTTTTTGTTGTTGTTTGTTTGTTTGTTTTAAAAAGGCTCTTTTAAGTTGCTGAAACTCAGAACTTTTATGTAGTCAGCTCTGACCGTGGAGCTGTTTATCAGACTTAAAGAAAGTGCCCTTCACTGGCCATTTGAATGGTAATTTGAATGGTGATGATATTTAAAGAAAAGATTGACTGATATTTCTTTCTATGTTCTTGGTAGCCACCAAAGATCTTAAAGTTTGTTCACTTGTTTCATCTTGAATAGATGAGAGCCATTTAAAAGTAGCAGTTGATGAGCAGTGTGGTCTGGTAGAGGTGGTGGGTATCAAGAAATAATTTTTGTGTGAGATATCTTGTTTTCCAAAGCATGTTCTTCCAGCAGTGAACTGTACTTGTGAAACTGGCTTAAATGAGTATTTTGTCATACTCCCAATATAAGTTATTTCAGTTCCAGTGTATGCAGTTTCTACAAACAACATTTGGTATTGAGATGCACAAAATATTTTTATTATTTTAATGTGTCAATAATATAATGGGAAATACTGTTCTAGGTATTGGAACTTCATATGCAAAAGACAGAAACAAAGATGTTTGATTTTATTGACTAATAAATATTTTGGCATATATTAAGATACTAGTACATGATTTTAAAGCTATTTAAGTGCTGCTCAACAGTGGGACATGCTGACAAATAGCTGGCTAAGAAAAGGTTCCTTTCTCAGTCCCCTAACTCAAGGCATTTTTCTGCAAAAAAAAAAATTACAATTTGAGGTTGCACTACTAATTCTGAGTGAAAAATGACATCTGTTTAGCATTTCAAATACTGTACTTATGTCTGAAGAAGAGAGAACAGTTTGTGCATTTGAAAGTTATCTTTCCATCTTCACGCTTCCCCATGTCTGTTTTCTCCAGTATTCAACACTTGTTTTTTTTTAAGGTGCTACCAAGACAAAGTCTCTCCTTATAATGAGTAGGAAGAGCCCACCAGATCTCTACTCCTGCAGCTGCATCCCCAAAATGAGAGCTGGGGCAGAGAGATGTGGTTAGAGAGCACGAGCCTTGCTGGAGTGGTACTGGGAGAACTGGGCCAGCCTGTTGAAGGGGAACTTTTTGAATTGTCTCGCGGTCTGATCAGAAGACTGTGGGAAAGGTTGTCTGTGAGTTACAACATAATTTCTGTGTTGCCTGCTATTAAGATGTCTTCAGTCCCACAGTGCCGAATGTGAAAGGTTCCCTAAGTAGGGATTTTAGGAGAGCTAAACTTAGACAAAGCTGCTTTTATTGCTGGAATACCTCATTCAGTCATTTTCCCAGTATAGATGGGAGTTCAGATTTGTCTCTGTTAATTCCCTCAGGGTATCTTAAGGAATTTTATGCAAGATCTCTCAAAAAGAAAGAATTGTGTTTCTGTTTCTGATGTTCTTAACTGGCATTATATTAGACATTTGAAAATATACACATTAAACATTTGAAGATATCGTAATGAACAAGGGTTGCTTCAATTTTTCTTTGATCCATTCCTGTATTGTAGGCAGATTACAGTATCAAAATACTGTAGTAAATCACTTAATAATTAAATTCTTTGTTGCTGTCTCAGGAGTTTGGAATTCCTTTGGGTTTTCCCACCACCACCTTTGAAGATAAGGCCTGATTTGTCATGTGTTACATGATTCTTATGTAGTTTCTGCTCAGGTGACCTAATAAGCAGATAAAAATGGTTCTGTGTTTGGGGGAGAGAAAATACTTTAAAAGTTCTTTCTGTATTTAACCATTTTTTTCTCTACGTTCTATAGCTTTAGCAAAGTTACATCCTTTCAGATCATACAAGAATGTTTATCCAGTTGTGTAAGGCTGTCTTATTATTAATCAAAACCTTTCAGGTGTGAACATTTGTTTTTTAATTGGAAGCAAAAGATCTTTGCAAGAGATTCAGTACTTACTATACGCAAGACCTGAGAAAGCTCCTAATTTTTACATCAAAGGTTTCCAATAGAAGACACATTTTCAAGAGAAACCAGAAGATAACAGGATTCAATTCTCAAGTATTTCTTTTTTTTTTCAATTGTTTAATGTTTCAGTTGTTTAATTTTCTGTCTTGGATTTGTTTCTGCTCAAAAGTATAAGGGACCTCAGGTCAGATTCATAGAGGCTTCTTACATTAAATCTGCTAGTATTAAGCCCTCATTCAGTTTTAATGTGATATGTATGTGTTGTGAGTTTAGTTTCTTGTTTTAAGAAGCCAAATGGCAATAAGGGTCTGTGATTTTCCCCCCAAACAATATTTTTATGTGTGCTTGGTAATAAGCACAATATTGGTCAGTGTTTGAAGAAGCATTTCATTGCCCTGGTAGTGAAGTAGGTGTTCTAGGAATAGTATGAAATGCTGCCAGAAGTTCTGGAAGCAATCTGAGAATTACTTTGATGTTGTGATATTTGTACACGGATACCAAGCTAAGGATATATAATACCTGTACAAGGCTCAGTTTAGTTTCTTGTTTTTGCAGTTTAAAGTAAAGCTATTGAAGCCAAAGGCAGCAACAGAAAACCCCTAACATGTTTTTTGTTAGGGTTTTGTTTGGTTTTTTTCTTGACAAAAGGCAGCTTGTAATTAGGGTTGAAAAGGACTCTTAATGGTGTACTAATTTATTCCTCTTCCTTGTCCTGACAGGTTTAATTATTCCTAAATATCAGTGAATAGACTGATGACTAGCCCAAAATTGACCAGCTCCCTTGATGATGGGACAGTGGAAAACTGTTCTTGCCATTTTGTTTCTTTTTTTTTTTTTTTTTGAGAGTTGCACTAGTGAATTACTCTTCCTCAGGCAACCTGTGTTTTACTTAATTGTAGATAAGTCAATCAGACATTTACTTTGATTCCCGTGGGTGTTTTTTAAATTCCTCAGTCATCATTCTGGCTGCAATTTAGGGGGTTTGAATCAGTTTTACTGACTGTGATATTTCCTCTTAAAGTTAGATTATAACTTTCTTTCCAATACATTTAAAAAAATTAAAGTAAAATGGCCTCCCTCTTGTAATATTTTTTCTTTCTCAGATTCCTGACATTTTTTCTAAACTTAAAATAACTCAGCATGCTGCACTTTTCCATATTGTCTCCATCAATGTCTTCATAGTTATTTCCTTTTTCCCCTTTGCTTCAGGAAAACCATCTTTCATGTCACTCTTGGGCAAGGGAGTAGCTGGTTTATACAGAGACCAAACTGCCTACCAAAATGATCCTGTTTTATAATTTCCACAAAAATTGAACTCTTTTTCCTCCTACCTGTCAACCTTTTGCTGTTGCCTCCTTCAGTGTTTTATATATTAAAAGAACTGTGCTGTTATTATCCCACCACTGAGTGATTCATCTCATCAGATAAATAACTTCTGGTTGTGTACTGCTCTGCTTGGTTATTTCTCAAGGAATGTGGAAAGATGCAGAATATCAGTTTCACTTTCTCCAGGGGCTGAATAGTATAATTCTGCAATAGCATTTGATTTATGGAAAGTGATAAAGAGGTAGGGCACAGAAAATTGAGGAGGGTATATTCCTGGCTAAAAAAAACTAAAACCAAACAAATTTTCTCCTGTATGAGTAGGTAGAGGAAGAAAACTTACATAATAGGAGAACAAACCAGATTACTGTGTGAATCAGAATAGTTAGTGTATTTTAGTGAGCCTTCATGAACTGGTCTCATGGTGAACAGACTTCTGGCCAAGCTCTATTGTCCCTGTAACAGAAGCCACTGAATGACCAAAACAGCATCAGTGTAGCAAATGCGTAAGTTATGCAAGAGGAGAGCCTTGGGTGTGTTCTGAACTCACCTGGTGCTCCAGACTGTGAAACAGGCTGTCTCCCACTTGAAAGCTTTGTCATTACTACAGCTGAAATGGAAAATTACAGTGTTTGGTCTGAAAATAGCACTTTACTCAAAGAAGTGGTGTTTTGATGTTCAGAAAAAAACCCAGAAACCTGATCGAGCACATGGGTGCATGTCAAGTGTGAGAGGAGAAAACACCTCAAAGACACAAACTCATGAATTGAAATAATAGCATGTTATATTCCCCTTGGTTGAATCTCAAATATCTTTTTGTAATGGAAAAGACTGGATGTTATTCAGGCCCTGGGCACTGCACACATTGGATGCAGTCATCAGAAAAGTGGAGTTGAATCACAGAATGATTAAGGTTGGAAAAGACCTCTAACATTGACTCTAACCCAGCACTGCCAGGTCCACCACTAAACCATGTCCCCAAGTGCCACATCCACTCATCTTTTAAATTCTTTCAGGGATGATGACTCCATCACTTTTCTGGGCAGCCTCTTCCAATGCTTGGCAACGCTTCAGGTGAAGAATTTTTTCCTAAAATCTAACCCAAACCTCCCCTGGCTACAGCTTAAGGCAGTTTCTTCTTGTTCAATTGCTTGTTCTGTGGGAGAAGAATCAAACCCTGCTGGGAAAGAAGTTGTTTTTTTAACCTTCCTCCAGAAAGTTTTAAACCTGGAGAGGCTGGTGCTTTTACTTTACTTTATGCCTCTTTTCTGTGTGATTTCCTTTGGGTATCTCAGGACAGTATCATTTCAACAGAGAATGTACCCAGGTCTTACCTGCTTCTATTTTAAATATGTTGAGGGTTTTTTTTCAATATCTCTTTTGTTCTCTATGGGGGCTGAAATTGATACCAAATAGGTAATCTTAAATGTCAAAAACAATAATACCCACTGTTATTATGTGGTAGCATCATTTTGATTGCATGAATAAAGTATCTTAAATTATTATTTGCAAGATGCTTATTTAAAAATACTAATGTGAACATAGTAATTCATTTTTGTCTACCAAAACTATTATATGTATTTTCAAACTTTCAATCAAATATCTATAAAATGAGTAATCTCTTATGTATTAATCTATTAAGTATTGTCCAGATTATTATTTTGTCCATATTGGTATTACTTTTCTAAAAGGTGGTTTTTTTTCAGTAATTTGATAGCTGAAACTATCGGTCCCAGTTTTACACTGGTGTGTACTTACTTGAGTATGTGTAACCTGATCTGTTAGTCTGAATTTTGGCTGTTCTGGGGCATGTGCTGCCTGCTTGACTCCACTCTGCTTTTGTCTCACTGGTTTTTGCTTCTGTAATGATTCCCTGCAGTCCATGAACATTAAGGTTCATGTGAGGTCAACCATACCTTGCAGATAGTGACAACAGTGCAAATAATGACAAATATGGGGGGGTTACCTGGTGTTTCCTGTATTGTATTGAGAAGCTGGTGATTTGTGAGCAGCCTGCAAGAATGCTGCTCAGAGTCTGGTTTGTCTTTAGGTTCAGATTGGAATCCCTGAATATTCTCCTGTTCCTAACCCCCTTTTGTTTTTTGCTTTTAAAAAAAATCCTTGAAATTAAGCATGTTTGGGGATCTTCTGTCTCTGAGTTTGTCTTTTTTCATGTCTTGCATGTATTTTATTTCTTTACTTTAAGTGGTTTTGTGTTGACAAAGCTGTTTCTATTTAACTACCACCTGAATCTGGATAGCATGAAAAGGAAAGTGGTCCAGCTAAGGAATAATTTTAGTCCCTAATGACAGTGAGAGCGCATGGAGGGAGGACAAAATATTTTCTTATGGGTTCTAGAAAGAAGAGATGGCCCTAGGCTAGAAATACCTTTTTCAAAGTAGGAAGTGATATGTATGTGTAAGTCATGTGAAAGCTCAAAGAATTTCTCTGTCCACCAGCTGATGCTAAAAAGTAATTTAATATTACTTGTAATAGTGCTAGAAGGCAGCAAGGCAGGCAAGTTATTAAAAATAATCAACAGCAACAACAAAACTCCCTCTTTTTTTTCAGCTATTTAATAAGCCTATTCTAAGTTGTAAGATTATAGGCTTCTGCTTATACTCTGAATGCACAGCTGTTGTTGGCTGGTGGAATATAAGGAGCTGAGAGCCCTTTGTCCGTGCAAAGGTGAGTGCAGGGGGTTGCGGTGCTAGGTACTGCTGGGCTGTTGTGGCTGCTATTAAGGAAACAAAGATGAAATCCTTTTGCTTCTGCCTTGGATTCAGAGAAATTACTAAAATCTCTGAAATCCCTGGAAACTGTGTGATGTAACAGTTTACTCAAAGATTTCAGGAGTATTTGTGAAAGCTTTTCCTTAAATATGGAGTAATGAAATTTGATGAGCTAACCTGATATATCTTCTTTTACTTCAGTTGCCTTTGTCATTATGTTAGCAGAAAGAAGTCTTTGTTTCAGGATACTTTCACTAGGATATGCTGAGATCTTTTTTTGGTTGATTGATTTGTTCTTTCATGCCCTGTTTGGGAAAAAAAAATCTCATCTTCTATATGTGATGGATACCCTGATATTATGCATCTGTCATTTTATAGAGTAGGATGTGCACTTAAGCTGTTTTACAGGAAAGTCTTTTGAGACTGTTGAGGAAACAGACCAGAAACATAATTACGCCAAAACTGCTGACTTTTAAAAAAGAGTTTCCAGTGATAAAAGGATTTAAACTAAACACAGTTTAATTTCAATTCCATTGCTGCAATTTGCAGGAAAGAAATTTTACCTTGAGTTTAGATTTTTCTGGGTTTGAATTTGTTAACCCCTTGTGTTAACCATAATTGTGACACTTTGTTTAGCTCATATTTTCAGTGTTAATGATATGAAAATGATTAAACTGTAGCTGGAAAGAGAAGTTTTTAGTGTTGTTGCACTGCACTTAGATGTTCTCTTAGCTCATGTACGCTGTTGAGTACAGCTAAGATAACATATTTTGGTGCAGTGGGGAGTTGGCCCCATGATTTGTTCCTAGTCCTGCTTTTACAGAGCTTGTCTGGGAGTAGCTGAGAGGTGAAAAAGGGTTTTCAACTGGTCATCCCTGAACCCAAGGATGTTTGGGTTGTTTGATTTACATTTTAATCATCCATTGTCTTCAAAGTTTAAATAATGGGGTTTTTTATATAATTCCATTTTGATTGCCATTTTATTTCATTAGCTGGCAGTTCATCCACTCACACCTTGGCTTGAGAAATCCAGAGTTTCTCAGTGGCAATTTGGAAAACTTGAGTCAGTTTAATGGAGCAAATATTTCATGACCACCTGTGGGTGTGTTTCACCTTTTGCTGTACTGCTTTCAGAGTGCCTGTCCTATAATCAAAAAGCCTTTAACTGTGGGATCTTAACCAAATCACCTGGTCTTCTGCACCATTTGTGGTGCATCTACAGGTGCAGAAGATGGAGAATTAAATTGTTTCCTGAAGGAGAGATGTGTGGAGCCCTGTAATCTTCACTAGCTAAAGCTCATCCGTGTGCTTCAGAGCGATACTTAATGAGACAGTTCAAAAGGGCAGCAGGTGTGTTCTGGAGAGCAGCATGAAATCACTTGAGCTCTTTGCTGTTGTATTTGAAGATGTTCATGTTGTCATTTTACACAGTTTTACACAATTTTACACAGTTCAGTGAATTGAGTGACTTCATGATGTGCTTTCCTTCACTTTTTCTCATCACAAGAAACCTCTGTAGAGTTCTTGCACTTGTTTTTCCTTCGCTGTCAACCAAACTAGACAGGTCTTTCAGATGTACTTGTATTGTGGCTCTCCAGGCAAGCTAAGGTGAGGTAGACTGGTGACATTTAGGACTAATTTGATGCTGAGAATTATTTGAATGCAGTATTTGGGGAAAAAATCTCATAAGACTTTGAAAATCAGATGTTTTTGAAGTTCAAATCTATAGCATTAGTTTTACAGGAAAGAATATAATTGATGATGTTTTTTAGAGGAGTAATCAACTGTATTGAATGCAGAAGTTTCATTAATGGAAGTATTGAAATAATCTTCTTTTTTCTCCTGTAGGTAAAAATCATACATATGATAAGCCTTTACATTTTAAAAAATAATTTAAATAACTTGCCTTATTTTACCATAAACAAAAATTAATTTCAATTTTTTTAAGCTATTAGTGGAGCAAGACATTTTTCAGATGGAAGTTTTTCTCATGGGATAATTGTTTTGTGCTAAATTGAAATTAGGAACTTGCATATTAGAAAAGAGTTGAACTCACTTGTGCCATGTTGTACTATGTGCTCTGTGTAGACCTGGTACTTTTACTCAATGTTAGCTGTGTTTCTGCAGCAAAATCAAGTGTGAAACACGTAAAAAAACCCCCACAACTAGCAGCAGTTCAAAATTTTGTTTAAACATCTTGCTTGTGGTGTAGTCTCTTTATATTTAGCCATCAGTTCATGTATTTTATATTTGAGAAAGCAGTGATACGCTGCTTGATGGCTCTGTGGTGTGGACTGGAAAATACATGAATGAGAGAAAGTGTTGCAAGAAACATCAGACCTCGGGTTTAGCTGCTGGAAGGTTTTTTTGAACCTGACAGTAACATTTGAACTTGCATCTTTATCACTCTGGTGCTTGCTGAGTCTCCTTACTGAGTAGACAGTCTAGATGAAGGAGAGTTTGAAGTAAATCCTTAGCTCCTTGGCTAACGAGATAAGGTGCCTTCCCTGTCACATAGTACTTTACATTATTTGCGTAAAATAATGAAAAACTTGAAATTTTTGAGTAGCTTCCTAAAATGTGTCCAAAAATTTGAAACAGCTGAGCATGGAGACACCGCAGTGATGTTAAGAGCTCATTGAATTTAACAGTGTGATTGACTGGGTGGCCAGTTACAAATGCAGCTAATTGCCCCATTGTAACTTTTTCAGGTTTCCAGTAATTTTCAGAGTGCAGCACCATAGTCTTGGACAGGGGTGCTGTGTGCAGTTACCTCAGTGGATTGCACGTATATTTTCTAGAATCAAATTTTTATTAATTTTCACAGTAACAATTAATATTTCTAAATTAAAATAATCTTTGCAGAGAAATTGGTTTAGATCTTGATAATCAGCTCTTAGCTAATTATGTGCTTTTAAAGAGTTTAACTGTATTTATCAAGGTGTCTTCTTTCTTTGAGCTTTTTTATGTATAGTTGTGATACTATTTGAGTGTGCCCTCATTTATATTCTAGAAAAGTTAAAAAAACCAACCAAACAAAAACCCCACTGTATTACCAAGTACCACAGTGCTTTTGAAGTTCTTCAGGAGCAGACACAGGAGATTTGGTAAACCAGGTAGTCTCTCCACCTTTTCTTACTGCTCCGATACCATTGTGTGGATGCATTTTGCCATTGGGAATTTTATCCACCATGATGGATGCTGTGAAAGATGTAATTTGCGGTCTGGGACAGCCTTTGTGGCAGCCCTCCTTCCCCAGCTCCTAGCAGGAGAGGCTGTGTACAGACAGCCATCCTACCTTCCCAGAGAATAGCAAAAGGTGAGAGCTGGGGGTGCAGAACAGAATGTGGCAGGGGTGTAATATAAAGGAAACTGTGATGTTTTTAGTTATTTTGAAATGTTGTATTCTGTTTTGTGATCAGCAACAGAGTAATGCTTCTAGGCGTGAATAAACATCCATACCTGCTTTTAAATATCTAAGAGAATATTTAAACAATGACCAAAGGGCATAATCTTATGTTAACCATGTTGAACTTTGCTGATGTTGTTTTAATCTTACTTTTTTCTGTGTTGTGGGAGTAACAGTAGCAGAAGGAATGAAATCTGCCCTCTCATAGTATTCTGTGCCAAGAATTTTTTCCTGGACCTGTAGCTGTTATGTGTGGAAGTCGGTGACAGATCTTATAACATTGAAGTGATTGTTGGTAAAACAAACAAGACAAAATTAAAACTGCTGGGAGAAAGAGGAGTATAATATTATCTAAACCATGTATCCTAATCAAGGTGCAGTAAAGTTCTGTATTGGAGGAAGAATGGATTTTTGCTGGTGTGTGGGCCTTTGCCATGTAATCTTTTAAGATGAAGTACTTCAGTAAAACACCATTATTTTTCCACTTATTTCTCAGTTTTTAGCCTCCATTTCTTAGGTCTGAGAATATTAAAGCTTCATAAAAAGACTGGGAAAGGCACTGTGAATTGAGCTAGGATGGTTTATAATAGTGCTTCTCATAGCTTCCGCTTAGTGTCTTCTCTTTCCACTCAGTCTCTGTGTAGGGGGTGGTTAAAAGGACCAACTGAGGGAGTCTTCAAAGCAAAGCAAGTTGCTCTTATGAGCACAGCCATCACCAGCAGCCTGAGCCCCTTCCCTGGCTTACTGCAGTGATGTGGATGCTGAGCAAGAAGGAGCCTTCAGCAATGGGACAGAGTAGACATCTGTGGTGAGAACTCGAGTCTGTCCTGTCACATGCCACAAAAGTATCTGTACTTTCTCAGGAAAATCCACTGGAAAGTAATTCCATCGCAGCATGAACTCCTCCATTCAACAGATAACACAATCTGTGCTTTCATCCCCTTCCAGTCAGTTCTGATTCTCTTTCCTAACATGCTCACATAAATGTTACTTGTTAAGATCCCTCGCTCCCCTGAGCAGCTGACTGTATCATACGATGACAACCAGTGTCAGCCATGCATTCCTATCTGGGGAAATGTGAGAGGTATTTTAGCTTATCAATGTAGCTATTCCCCTCCTCATGTTCTCAAGGGGACTCTTACTTGCAAAACAATGCTTGTAGTTCACAATGTTAATGAAAAGTCACCAAAATTGTGGAGAGTTACAGGAATACTCATGTTAAATGATATCATATGCAAGGTGCCAGGATTTATGCACAAACATAAATAATTATAATGAATTCTAAATATTTTTCCTCAGTTAGTAAACACCAAAATACTTCTGCATATATATATACATATATAGAAATAGCATTTGTTATAGGTGTCTGCTAGTTGTACAGCATTTTTAAGAAAAGAAATCCACAGTTCCTGAGCACATTCTTTAATATGTATTTCTCCTGGCTGCTCTGTTGGTTTCCTTAGCCTCTTCCTTGCCCTGCTCACTATCTCACCAGCAGAACAGGGGGGAAAGCTATGGGCTTGGGCATGTGGTATGGGAAGCTCTTGAGCTTAAAAGGTAACTGTTTGTCAGTTGTAGTAACTGTTCAACTTATTGTAGTAAATTTAAAATTTTTCCATCTAACGGTCTTTAATTATCAAGTATACCACTTTACATAGTAGTTAAATATTTGCAGTAGTGGGAAAACCCTGCTTTTTATTTCTGAAATATCAAAATAGATAATTTATCTCTGCCTCTTTAACCCTATCCCTTTACTAGCTTTTAATGCTTATCAGAAATTCATCACATTCTGCTACTGTTTAGAAATTTCACCAGTATGAATCATTACAGGATACAGTGGCATTCATGATGCTGCCTTGCAGAGTGTTGTACTTGTAATATTGCTTTAATACATGTGCTTTATAGCAACAAAATTATTTCAACACCTGTAAACTTTTAAAGATGAATAACTTGCAGTTCCTTTTTGGATACTGAGGTAATATCAAACCTTGTAATTCTTCAGTGATTATGAGCTCTGGAAGAAGCAGAGACAGATGAGCAGAAATTCTCATTGGTGAAGATGAAATCTTGGATGATATTTGTAACATGAGCTAAGCAGTTATGTTCAGAAGCCTAATAAAAGACATCTGCACAGACTACTAAGAAAATTTATTGGGTTTTTTGTATTTACTACATTTGTAAAGCTCTTGTAGGATAAGTAACCACATTTAAATTTCAGCTTACATAGAGATTTATTATTTAGAAATGTTAGCATTTTTGTGGTTTCCATTTGTGGTGTTATTTCAGGTATATCACTAATTCTGCCTTTTCAATGTAATTTGAACAATTCACAACTAATTTATGTTTGTTTGTCAAAATTATAATGAAGAGAGGTTCAAATCGTTATCGTTGAATTGACTGTGTTCTATCAGGCCATGATTTGATATGGATGTGGGTTAAGCTGCCTGCCCCTGCCCCTGTTCAGTCCTTGAGAGAGGACAATAGTTGCTTTCAGGTGGGTCACATCTATGATTAGTTTTTCTGTGCATCTCTGTGCCAGCAGGAGACACATGAAGTAATCATAAAAAAAAAGGTGCTGGAGGAGAAGTGATCATGATACCTAAGTTGATGTTGCCTGAAAGTCCTTTGTGTGGTTTCAGCTCGAGCTGTGTACATGGCCCAGCAATGGGCAAACCTGCACAGCAAGATGCGTAGCCATCATGAGGAACATGATGTTGTAGTGGGATCATAGTGACCCAATCTTCGATTTTAAATATGAAGTGTAGTTTTAAATTTAACTCAGTACAGTCCAGTGGTATAATACAAAACTTTTGCTTCTGTTGGTGATGAAACTATGGTTTCATTTGGCAACTGCTTTTTTGTGCTTCAGTCTCTCAAGCCTTGTGCATCCTTGAAAGCAGTGAACTCTCCTCAGGAGCTTTCAGAAGGGATATTCTGTGGCTCCATCACTGTATGTTGTAGCTCTGTTTGCTGTGGCTAACAGAATATGAAAAATGGGGGAAGAGACTTGACAAGTGTTTTTTGAGAAAACAAATGAAGAATGCTGAAATGCTTAATTATAGGTATGTAAATGCTTAATTATAGGTATGTATGTGTGTATATATAATGCATATATATATGTATATATATAATATATATATGTATATCTATATATAATATATATGTGTGTGTATATATATATATGGAATTTCTGAACTAGAAAATCAAGGGCTTAATTTTTTTTTTATTCTTTGCTGGTCTTCTGGGACTTGCAGGTGCTCCCTGTCTTGGCTCAGTTACAGTCTGCATTTGCCAACTGTAATCTTTTAATCATGATCCAACAACCGTGCTTTAACAAGAATCTATATAATCTCTTGTTTAATAACACATACTAGTGTTTCTTTTGATCTTATCAGCCCAGAGATTGCTTCAGACTTGCTGGCAGAAAAAAAATCAGGAGCCTCTAACAGCTGAGTGTTGTAGGTGTAGCTGAACTGGCCCTGTGCCCAATAAGCATCTGACAAATTGTTTTCTGTGTTTTCATAAAGACTATCAATTTTAAAGCAGCAGCAATGTTGCTTCAAAAGTTATTTAATTTCACCTAGAAAGACAGCACTCACCTAGTGAGACAGCACTGGCCTTGGAGAGAGGAGCAAGGTACTCAGAGACACAAAAAGCTGGAGTGTTGAAGCAGAGATAGAACTGCTGCAGGATTTGGGAGTATGTTTTCCCTTCAGTCTTCACTGTGTTTTCCCTGCAGCTTTAATAAGTCATTTGACAGACCTGAAGTATGTATTTTATTCAATATTGAAATTTAAATAAAAGTAACAGATTCAGAAACTTTTGCTAAAGTGTGTACAAATGCATGTTTTAGTATCTGTAATGCTTTTGTTTTAAAGACATGCATCAGTAATACTATTTTTATGAATGCTGATGCCACAGGAGACTAAAATCATCCAGTTGGATACTGATCAATACTGGCCAGTGAATATTACCAAACTGCATCAAGTGTACACAAACCAGTCTAATCACATTTCATTAATTAATCTTGGTGACCAGAGAGAAAGTTACCATTTTACTAGTCTGAGTCTGACAAGATTTCAGGTTCTAGCTGTCATTTGCAGTTTTTTTCTACCAAATTAAGGAATCATTTTTACTCCTGCAGGGTGGCAGTTCAGCCACTTCCCTGTCTTCTGACTAATTGCATCAGGTAGTTGTTTACTGTGTTAACTTCTTGCCTGAGGTATTAAATAATAGTAGACAATAACTATTTATATTAGTAAGAGTAGTCATTAGATTTTAAGAGGCTGAACGTGATGTAATGTAGCTCCTGCTTTCACATACGTTCTTTTAATACAACTTTTCATGTCTTTGGTGTCTTTTTATATGGCTTCTGGTATCTTTTTCTAGATACTCAGAAAGACTGATTTTCATCCCTTTTAACTACTAGAAAATTGCAGAAAATTGTATGAATTTTAAACTAACTATTTTGTTATTGGAAAAGAATAACAAATATTTTATAAAGACAGTTCATTGATTAGGGTGTTATAAAATGTGCAGGTGGAAAAGAGATATTCCATACATAAATATTTCCTAGGTTATGGAGTGCAAAACCATTACATTAATCTGCATGGCTAGTTTCATTATTTTAATTTGTTTTGGTTTGGTTTTGTTAGCAGGGAGTTTGCTTAAGAGATAATCTTAATGATAAGAACTGTAGAAAACATTTTAATAAGGGCTATAACACATCTCAAAATAAAATTAAGGAACTACAAGCGAGTGTAGCTTTGGGGGTTTACTGCTAGTGATTTATTTTTTTTTTAATAGACCAATTAATACGTATGGAAAAAACCAGAATGGCTTTTGGCCACAACAAATCATTCTTTATGTCTGAAGTAGGGGTAAATTTGAGTAATGGATTGTGTTGTCTAGAGTCCCATGGAGCATCTTCTGTGATTCCTGGTAATTATAGCTGATATAATAAAAGATAGTACAACTGCCATGCTGCTGTTCAGCTGTGTGTCTTAAAGGTCAGTGGGGGCTTATAACCTCCAGCAGCAGAGACAGCAGTAAACTCTTCTGTAGATGAATGTCTTGTTTTAAGGAATAAAAAAATATGCAAAATTGTTGGGGTTTTCTGCAACATATATTTCAAGAGTAAAGTTTTGTAACCAACTGTGCAAAGCTCCTAGTTGGATATATCCTAGTTATATATCTTGTAACTTTGGAAGAAATTGGCTCAAGTACTAATTATTGAAGGGGCTTATTTAAACTGGATTTTTAATTTTCCATGGTTTTTACCATTAAACCTTCCCTCAGACAGACTTTAGCTGGCAGTTCAGTTTTCTGTAGCACACAAGCGTAGCTGTAGCCCTTGCATACATTGCAAGGTGGTTGTTTAGGAAGTTGATGGTTTTCAGGCTTTATGAATATACTGTAAGTCAAGTGTTATGTGATAGTGGTTGAAGCTGCCTGGGGTCTTCTGTGAGTAGCACTATCCAGTGTTGAGCTGTAGTTCCAGCACTCTGGGTGCTTCAACCAGCTAATATCACTGATCTGCCCATTTACCTCTTCCTGTCTTCATTAAATAGATTATGTGTATCTTCAGTGCTTTTCCGTTTAATTACAAGGTCTGTGTTACTTTATCACAGATTTCAGTCCTACTCTTTATTCTGACTGTATGGGAGAACCAGCAACCTCCAGTCAGAGACCTTTAGTACCCCAGGAAATCTGACTATAATGGAAATGCTTAAAGAAAATGCACAAAACCTCAGGATTGGGTAATGTGTGGGAAAAGCCTGAATATACAAGATTCAAGTAGTTTTGATAGTTTTAACAGTGTTATTTTTCCTTTCTTTGGGCCAAGATTTTTATCTGTCTGGTGAGGGCAAGTCATTTGTGAGCTGCTGCTGCTGGTGTTACTGGTTCTACTGCTGTCACTAGGGCAAGTGGTGACCACTCCACCCAGAGCCTTTTGTTTTGTGCTCAGTGCTGGGTACTGCCAGATGTCACTTCCTGTTGCTGATTATATGAGGGCTAAACTTTCTTGGAGAAAAATAAATAAATACTGGCTTTGTCAGCCAACAGAGAGCTGGAAAAAAGTACCTCTTCAGTTTTGTCAGCAAATTTCCTTTTTTTTTTTAATTAAGGTTTAGCTTAGTACAGTGAAGTATAATGTAATCAATTAAATTACAGTACTCACATACCAAATATGCTAACCTGTCCTGGAGCATAGGGATTTTCCCTTGTAACCTATGGGCATCTCTTCCTAGATGTTAAAATATTTAGGGTGTATCATTCTCATTAGCAAGATGCAGGTTTTCTGCTTGTATCTGTTTCTGCAGCTGGAAAGTTTCAAGGTCTGTATGTTGCCAAGTACATTATGTTGGTCTTCCATTGTAAATCAAAAAGTGACGGACTCTGCAAGAAAAATCCCAAGTGGGACTTCCTGCTCACTGGATTAAGAGTCTTAATTTAATATTTAGAATTTTATTTCTGTAGGCCTTAGTATTTTTCCTCTTTTCTAAAATAGGATTATTTCAAAACCTAAAATAGGTATTGCATATTGTATTGAGAATGTTACAAAAAATATAGAATGGGAAAAACGTTTTAAAAAAATGCTAATTTTGAAAGTACCTTAGATTTGGAGCATGGTGACCATTTGCCTTCTGCTTCTGCCTTATTTGTGCTATGATAAGGCAGTCTCTGGACTTTCCATGTGGGGCTGTGAACTTCATGTAGAAGAGTCTAGGTTTGGTTTAGCCGCACATCTTGCTGTCCTTCAGTTGGGTAAATGTTGGGGACACTCTTGTCAAACATTCCCAAGGCATTTCTTGGAGATGTTTTCTCTACTGATCCTAAGCATTTTTCCTAAAGGAGATTCCATGATCTCACAGACATCTTGTTCTGGTGTATCACTACCTTGGAGAGAGCTCTTCCTTTTATCTAACCAATACTGTATTTGCTGTAGATTTGACTCTGCCTTCCTCCTTCTGTACTTGATGAGGCAGATTTGTCAGTATGTTATACTTATATGAAAATAGTTGTCATATTCATCACTACCTCTTTTATAAGTTCAGCAGTTTTCCAGCAGTTGTACCCTACATGCCTTTTACTTCCATCATGATCTTCTGGACTGCCTTGTTTTATCTATGTTTTCTTTGCCAGTAGTGCTCCCAACACTGATTTTGCTAGCATCAGGCTGTTAGTGTAACATCTTACCTTTGGTTCTGAAAGAGTCTGTAATATTTTACAGTGCTTTCCACAGCATTGCATTGTATGTATTGTATTGTATGCATTGAATTGTATGTGCCTACTTATTTGTGACCTGTGGAATTTTTATACTCTTGTATACATACTTGTTGTACTCTTGCCTACACAGTTGTTTCTTGGTTTTATGTTTGTGATTTCTCCTGCCTACTACTTCATATTCATTTTAATTGAATTTTGTCTTGTTGACATTGGGCGATTCTATCACTTTCCATCATCTAAATCATTATTGGAGAGGGAGGCAAAACCTCTTTGGTGACTTCACTTAAAATGCCTTTTAGTTTGGTAATAAACTGCTAGGTATGAGAGTTTTCTCCTGCAGTGTTTCTGAGCAGTCCTGTGCACACTTAATTAGCCTAAGCAACTATGACAGTGGTGCATTAAAGTTAGGAAAAATTACACCTGTTCTTTCCCTTAAATCATGTGTCAAAGAAGAAAATTCCAGTGATTTTAATTTACTTCTTCATTGTGCTGGTTGTGTCTTATCTTGTTATCTAGATAGTTATAAGCTGCATGTCAAATAATATATTGTAGTACCATTGTGGATGCTAGAAGTAGTCTGGTTGACAGTCTAATATTCCCTAAAATTCCCTAAAACTTGGTATCAGTTCCCTTTTCCACCTGCCCAAGGTCTTCCTTCCAGATCTTATTTTTTTCAAGGAACGTTTTTAAGTTCTGGACAACATCTGGAAATTATAGACGCTGATTAAGTAAGGCCTTCAAGTGTTTTTAGTTTCTAGATTTTGCTAAATAGAATATTGATTATAGACAAAATGATGATGAGTGTATAATGAGGTGGGTTGAAAATGCTGAACTGAAGTGGCAGGCTTGGAGGGTTGTGGTCAGCAGCACAAAGTCCAGCAGGAGGCTGGTCACTGGTGGTGGACCCCAACAGGTGGTACTGGGGTCAGCAGCATTTTTATTAATGTCCTGGAGGGGTGGACAAGAGGCTTTACCCTCGGCAGCTTTGCAGGTAACACAAAACTGGGAGGGGCTATTGGTGCACTAGGTGGTTGTGCTGCCATCCCAGGGGATCTCCACAGGCTGGAGAAATGGGCGATGGGAACCTCATGAGGTTCAACAAAGGGATGAGTCAAGACGTGCCTGTGGTGAGGAATAGCCCCAGGCACCAGTATATCTTGGAGGTGCTGGAAAGCAGCTTTACAAAGAAGAACTGGGAGTCCTGGTGGGCACCAAGCTGAACACGAGCCAGCAAAGGGCCTTTGCAGCAGAGGAGGTCCTTTGCAGCAAGGGAGGCCCCTGCCAGCAGGTTGAGCAAGGTGATCTTTCCCTTCTACTCAGTGCTGCTGAGACACATCTGTAGTGTTGTGTCCAGTGCTGGATTTCCCAAGCTGGGGAAGCTGGGGTGCTTTAATGTGGAGAAGAAGGAACTCCGAGGGCATCTTAATGATGTGTATAAATACTTGTTTGGTTGTTATCAAACCTATTGGGGGAAAAAAAAGATAAAAAGCAATAAAAGAAAAAAGGGCAAGAAAGACGCTATTTAGAGAAGTGAGTGTTTTTAGTATGCAAAGGCATACTTGATTTTTTATTGTTGGTTTGGTTTTGTTTTGTTTTCTTATCCCCTGCCCCCCACTTCCTCCAGAAAACTGGCTCTTTGCCATTTCTCACTTACTTCCCAATATTGTTGCTCAGGTTGTCAGGCTGCCTTTTCCCTGTGCCTCCAAAATACTCTCCAGAGAATTGATGGTTGTTGTTTGACTGATTAAATACATTTTGAACTTTGGAGGATTAGGGCAGATCTCTACCCAAGAGTAGAACTTGGGTTTAAAAACAGGTCTGCTTTTGCTGCTTGTTTGAAAATGAAATATACCATTGCCCTTATGAAATATACCTTTGCCCTAATGATTTAATATAAAATAACTTCAGATGTTCACATTTCTGATGCAGAATACTAAAATATGATAGTACTGGTGAAGGAAAAACAAAAAATGGGTAGTTTACACAGCAGATGTTATAATGCCTTGTGTGACCTAGTTTTAAGTCTTGGAAGTGGTGTTATTTGTAAGATTTTTTTTTCTCTCTGAAAGTCATTGTAAAGATTTCCTATGCAGATTTTTGTCACACTTTCTGATCTGTATTAACACACAGCAGCCTCCTGTTCTACATGTTTATAACCTAATTTGCACCTCTGCCACCTCTTCCATTTCTTCTCACATAAGGTGTCTGTATCCTCTCATGATCAAAACTTCTTCAACCCTTGAAAATAGGTGCAAATATTTTCTGAAAGACTTGCAATATTTCTGTAAGGATTTTTCCTCTGATGGTGCAAATATGGGCCAGTATATCTAGAACAAAACAATATTTTCTCACTTGTGAGCTGTACCTGGCAAAGATGGGATGGATTAAGGCACGTTTAGTTCAGCATTTGTGAGTGCCTGTGCAGGTGGTAAGGAGGAGGTAACAACTCTAAGCTCCAGCAGAGAGGATGTCAGGAGGAAGTAGGACATTAGGACATTCCCCTCTCTATGCTGGAGAGCTGCTAAGTTTGCTCAATGACTCTTGTATGATCACACTGATAATATAGGGCAAAATAGGATTGTTCCAATTGAGTTTAACACTAAAGTGCAAACTACTAGAAAGGATACTCTTAATTGGGAATAGAATATTTTCCTCTCAAACTTGCTGGAAAGCAGTTCAGCAGAAGCAGCTGTCTGTACAGACATTTTAAACACCATGCCTTTTAAACTGAAACTAGCAATATGATGTTTGAATAAATCACAAAAGCAAAGACTGGCAAAATATAATGTTTGCATTTCAGTTCTAACATTTTATTGTTTAAATTCTGTTGTTTTATAATTATTTTATTCTTGCTCTTTTAATACAGACTATTTTAAGGGGTGCCATTTGCTGTGTCTGTTGTGCTACTGCCCTGGTTTGGATTTAACTTTTTTGGCTTCTACAGGGATCACTGAAAGTCCACTAGAAACTCGGCAATCCTTTTTAGTGGACTCAGACAAGCTCTCATTCTGGCTGTATAAACAGTGTGGCTTTTACAGTAAAAGTTGTAAAATCTGCATGATCAAGAACATGTAGTAGTAGTGTGTTACGTAATAACACTCTTTCTCCTTCTTGTAGGTCCTTTTGTTCTGCATCACAGCTGCTCTGTTCATGTTCTTCTTCAGGTATGTTGCTGGTGTATCTATTTATGTTGTAAAAATAATTTTGAGCAGTGTTTCTTAGAGCTTATTGTTTCCTGGTATTCATCTGTATGTTGTATATTCTTCACTCAAGCTGAATTGAGTGGAGTGCTTCTGTGGCATCACCCAGTGCTGTGAACATAATTGGGCTAAAAAGGGAAATGCTGAGTCTTCTGAACAACTGAAATCTGCTTTTCATGGCTCTTTTCAAGAGCTCATGGCAAGAAAATCACATTTTCTCTTCTGGTAAAAATAGAGGAGAAAAGGAAAATCAAATTTTGTGGTCTTAAATATTATCAAATATTTGACATGTGTGCAGGTGTAAACTACAGTCTTTCAATTTTAGAGTAAATTTGTTTCACATGTTTTCACAAGTTATGAACTGTATTCCTGTTTTAAAACTTACAGCAATGGGAGATGGATGAGACACTCATTTTAATGTGTGTCAGTTTGCAGCATATATATGTATGTCATTTATCTTGTAATTGTTTCCCTTTGACTACCAGACCTCAAATTTTCTTCATTATATCTCAAATTGGAAAGTTGCTTTTTAAAGTAACCTTTGACTACAACCCTTTGACTTAGAATTTTCTGCAGTATGCAGCCATCTATGGTTCTTCATGTTGAATGATCCCCTGGTAATTGCAAAACTCTGGAAGCTGCAGCTTGTTTTTTGTAATTCCATTACTTACAGATATTGGTCAAGAACAGTCTATGGATAGAAGAGGGCTGTTAATTTAGGGGATTCGAAGAAGCATTTCTCCTTTTAACTATAACCCATTAAGAACCTTGCACTGGCAGTCTTCTTGCTTTATTTTCTCCTATGTCCCAGAGCTAAGCCATAATAGCCCCCAAGAATTTGACTTGTGAGGTTGAGGTTAGCCACCTGTCTGCACAAATGCTGATAAAACAAACTCAGAGCACTAAAATTCTGGTCAAAACTATAAATGTTGTATGATCTTGGAGGAAGCTAATTGTCTCCTGTCTATGTGTTTGGTAATGAACCAGTGTTTCAGAGAGAAATTGCAATCACAGGTGTACAGAGAGATCATCAAACATCACAGAATCCTAGAATAGTTTGATCTGAAAGGGAGCTTCACGGTCATCTAGTTCCAGCCCCCTGCCATGAGCAGGGACATCTTCCACTGGAGCAGTGCTCAGAACCCCATCCAGCCTGGCCTTGAGCATTTCCAGGGACAGGCATCCACAGCTTCTCAGGGAAACCTGTTCCAATGACTCACCACTACATGGTATGTCACAGTAAAGAATTTCTTCTTGATATCAAATCTAAGCCAACCCTCTTTTAGTTTGAGGCCAGTATCTCCTGTCCTATCACTACATGCCCTTGTACAAAGTCCCTTTACATCTTTCCTGTAGCCTCTTTAGACATGACAACTGACGCAGAGCCCAGAGGTATTTGGTGAATTTTTCCCTGACCTGACATAGCAATGCTGACTGTTGAATGGGCTCCAAACCACTTTTTCTTCTAAAATAATGACTCCATGCCAAGACTGATGGAATATCCTGTTGAGCAATCATCAGCAACATTTAAGTCCTTTTGTCTTTGTGTTTTAACAGAAGAATTAAAATAAAGGGTCAGGTTTAGTTTAGTTTCTGGGAAAAAAATATAATCGATTTGTAAACACCAAAGAATGTGCTAAGACAAGGTAAATTTGTCAAAAATAATTAGCACAGACTAGTTTTTGAGGTGGGTTTTTTTTTTTGCTTTCTCAGTGTAATCAGTATTGTGAGAAGGACTTCTTCACAGTGTGCTACTTTCCTAGAGAAATCAGGTATAGAGGGGTCTGGGTGAAAATACCTCTGGGTATGCAGAGAGTCTGGTCAACTGCTCAGGGAAAATAGACCACAGAGAGGTCACTTAATGAGGCCTCAGAGTTGTCCATTTGTCTGGATTGGCTGTGACTGTGAGCTGGTCACTGTCTGAACCCATATGTGAATTAACCATTGACCCCCTTCAGTAAGATTTTGGACAGCCCTTGGGAAGATCCTGTGTGGAGTCCCGGGGGAGGCAATCTTCCTGTCTCTATTGTCGTCTAAAGCAGAAAATAATTGGGAAAGTCATGAAATCACATTTCCTATTTAATGACTTAAAATCACTTCAATCTTTTTCTTAATCGTAAATGGATCAAACTGACAAAATCACATTCATAGTTTTGGAATAAACACCTTATTCTAAGTCAGATCTGTTTGGCTTGTGGAAAATACATTCCTACTGACTATAAAACTGTTTACCCTTAACAAGCATTTACTGACCTGAAAACCAGAAAATTCTCTTTTGCATTGTACTTAACTTGTTCCCATGGTAGCTTTCTGTCCTCTCTACCCAACTAAAACATCAACAAAGGTACTGAGAGCAGTAGCAGTCATGGCCACCAAGATAATATATAATTTCTTTCATTACTAAAGATAAAAACTTAGTATCCATATGGTGCAATTTGAAGCTTAAAACTCTTCTAAAAAGAGACTTAATGTAAGTCTGCTTCTATGCTATGAAAGTCTGACTGATGCTTGGGAGTCAAATGTTGCATGGAACAGCAGCAAAGTAGTCTTTATTTTCTGAGTTCATATAAACTGCCTTATCTGAGGTTGTCACGTTCTCTGGTCTTAAAAAATGATTACTGTCCCCAGTGGGTAGCCCTGATTGTCACTGCATTCCTAACAGCTCCAGGTTTAACTAAATTTGGCTGCTATTTCTGCTCTGGGTAGTTTTGAGGTGAATAATTTTCCTTGCACAGCTTGTACTATATTGCACAGTACCTGCCCCAGCACTGAACCAGTGGTGCTGATTGGGCAAGCATGGAAAGCAGAGATGCAACATTCACATGGACTTTGGTAATTTTTAAGTAGCTGCATCCATCATGACTTAAGGTGATCTTTGCTGAACATAGGAGATTAAAAGTTATTTGAGTTGGAAAGTTCAAAACAGTTTTCTTTGTGAAAGAATTGAGGTATGTTCTATACATCACGCAGATTCCAGGGTATCTTTCAGGTTGCCGTGTTAATGGTAGCCTGTAAAGTTGTGTTTTCTTAGTGTTGCTTTTGGAAGGCCAGTGCTCTGGCTGATAGTTGTCCACTAAAAGACAGAAAAATCAATATGGAACATAATTGCAATGTGATCATACCTCTCCCTTAAGGTGGGTGTCTTTCTACCCACTCCTACTGTTACAGGAAATACTGCTGTAACAGATGTGTGAATCTTGGTCTATGGAAATACAGGCATTGTTCTTCTTGATTTATTTGAATATTTCCTTTTCTAGTATAATGATTTTCTTCAGTATTTCATTGTAATGTCTATCTTACAGTATTTTCTAAACAAATTCTGTATTAATAGTCTGTTGATGAGGCAGGTATTTCATACTAGTTGAAAGCTTCACAAAGCAGCCTTGGTGTTTACCACTGGAGTTTCCCCCAAATTCTCTTGGACTGTTCAAACATTATTGCTACAGGACAGCAAGGAAAAGATGGCGCTAAATCTCAGGAATTAAGAAGTGAGGTTACAGAACTGAAATGGTAGAAGGCAAAACCAGGGATAATTACTCCAGAATAGATAAAGTGAGAGGAGAGTCAAAGTGAAAGGTAAATTTAGAGGAGCAATATAGAAAGGAATACAGTAGGGAGGAAGGAGGGAGTGACTGAAGAGGGAAGAAAAAGGTCATGTCTGGAGACAGGAAAAAAATAGAAGAATATACTAGGAAAAAAGCAGCTGAAATGCAGATGATAGGTTTACAGGCAACAGAGTTATATTTACAGACAGAGGAAGCATATTTTAGTGCAGTACTTTTTTATTTCTTCTCTTCCATCCTCGTCTTGTGGTACTTTTCTCCTAACTGTTTTTTCTCAAAATGCTTCTGCTCCGTTCCAGTGGAAGTGATGAAATTAAGATGCATTACTCATTTGTGGATAGCTGTAGTATACACAATATAGCAGAATCTGACATACGTATATTTAATTCACACATATAGGCAACCAGAGTTGAAATAGAATTCTTTCCCCTTCCACCTTGTTTTGCCAAAAAAACTTAGATGCAGAAGTGTGTCTGGGGAGAGGAATTCTCATATCTGTAGGAATTAATTTTTAGGTGATACTGTACTCCACTGGGTCTGAGTGTTCACTGCTTACTCAAAACCACAGTAGTTTGTGGTGACATCTGATGTCATTGTGTCATCTGCTGTATTGTGAGTAGGACTTGTCAGTGTGCTACTTTCCTAAAGAAACCAGGCATAGAGGGGTCTGGGTGAAAATACCTCTGGAAGTGCACAGTCTGGTCAGCTTTAGTTCCCTTCAGGAAGAAGAGAGAGCAGAAAGGTCAGTTGACCAGTCCTCAGAGACAATTCTTAAAGTGTCTTATAATAAAAGTTCACTTTTCTTTAACGCTTTTTTTTTTTTTTTTTAATTGCCGTTTGCATGGAATTAAGGTTGTGGCTGGAAAGGTTTTGATTATACCATGGTTTCATGCCATCTTATTTCAGTTTGAATGATTCATGGTACTGTCCAGAATACTCTTCTAGAGTAATTAGACAGAATGAAATGAAGAAGCAGGAGGGATCCTACAATGTGTAAAATAAACATTTTTAAAACACGATGAAATTGTTGTATTAGTAGCAGTTTTATTTTGAATATTACACAAAGGATTGTTTTTTTTGGAAGGGTGATGCATTGGCTGTGCATTTTTGTGCTTGAAGAAATCCACATAATATAAAAATTCAATCTCAGTACAATAAATGAACACCTACACGTAAATCCTATCCATATAAACTTAAAAAATCCAGCAATTTGGGTTAATATGTGTTGGCAGACTACAGTACTGGTTGCTATAGTAGTTAATCCTCAGACCATATACTACCAGCTCATAATGTGCACATGTTAATTCGTCTGCTCTGAACCTTAGAAAGCAAAGCTCTACCTACGAGCTGAAACCAGCTATTAAGGGAAGCTGGATGTTTCTGATGATTGATTGATCATAACTTGAGGATGAAGGCTGCCTTCTCTAGAGATAAATGCTAAAGTGTTATTTTCTGAAGTTGCTGCTGTGATTTCACAAAGCAGGACATTGTGTTTTTCATAACTGAAGATTCGCATAGCTCACAATGGAAAGCTCTTGATCTCTTAATGTTGTTTATATATTATGTGCTGATTAAAAATGGTTAATGGAAAGAACATCTAAGAAATGAAGATGCAATGTCACATACTGCTACTCAGGTAGAGTACTGAAACTTGTGTAAAGTCACTGAAAACCTTTGAGAAAGGTCCTTTTGTTCGCAGAGCTCTTTATGCTTTCTCATTAAGGAAATTCTAGCCTCCCAAATTACAGCTATTTGCTCTTTTTTCTCTGTGAAACACATATCCTGTAATTTATTCAGTATTTTTGACATGATATTTCAAAGTGCCTTTATTTTCTTTTAAAAATGTGTGGTACCAGTGCCATGTTAGTCTCTTGTTTAATCACCTAAACTGCCTTCTGTGCTGAAGCAACTGCTTGAAAGGTATTTTTGCCTTATAATTCTACTTTTCTTCTACAGTAGAATCAGCAAGCTTAACAGTCGGACTTGCTGTGACATGGGTGTAATATCAAATAATCTTCCCTTTTCTTATAAAAGTTATTTTGGAGTCTTTTCCATTTGCTGTGGAATTACAGGAGTGCATTAAAAGTCCTCTGCTGTGGAATTATTAGTTAATAAATCAGAAGAAAAAAACAGATGAGGATTTTTTCCATGTTTGTATATGTTTTTTACTGTCCTTATATAAACATCTCAAAGTTAGTGATTCAAAGCGTTGTTTTGGTAACTGTCATGAAACTTGATTTCTGAGGTATTTTGGATGACCTGGTGAGTAGATGAAAACATTCAGCCTCCTAAGAAATGCTGTAAATATCAGTTTGCTTTATTTAGTGTGAGCAAAAGTAGAGCACGGATTGTGGAAGGGGGTTGGGGATGAGAAGTTAACCTTCTGGGTTAACTCAGGCACTTCTGGCAGAGACCTGCTGCTGGACTTGCACAGAGTGGGTTCAAGTATAAATATGGGTAAAAGGTGAGGTTATTCATGTTCTGTTTATCTACCAATAGAATAAAAAATGAAAGAGGATATTTCCTTTTTTTTTTTCTTTTCATGAAACATCTTTTTTGTTCTCTCATAGTCTTTTAGCAGACTTGCGCTGCATTTTAGCTTTTCTTTTTTTTTCCTTAGAACTTGCAATGCCATATAGTACTTTTGGGTTTGGTTTGAAGGGAAGTTCTGTGGATTGCTGAGTTGTGCAGAGAGCTCTAGTCTGAGCTCTCTGCTACATTCACAGGAGAGGGAGACAGATCTCCTCAAGCTAATGCTGGGCACACACCTGTAGCTCAGAAATTATAATCAAGATGCATCTTAAGCATATTTTTATAAGTGCAAGAATTCGAGATGTTTAGATTTTAACACAGGTAAGAAGAATATCTGGACCCAGAGGTTTTACAAAGAAAATGTATATTTAGGGTAGAAAATTGCAGTGTCCATCAGGATTAAGGGGAGTGTCTTTAGTTGGTTTGTGAGCCTCTCCTGCAAGAGAGAATGCACATTCATTCTTTGCTATTTCTGTGTTCTTACATTTGCAAAATTACAAATTTCTCATCTGTTCATTTGGGTAGTACTGGAGGAAGAAAGACAACAGTGGTATTCATAAAATTAGAAGAAATCAATTTTGATCCCCGAACTAGCATTAAGGAGAACCTTTCAACAATTAGATCTTTAGCACACCACTAGGGCCTGTTTCCAAGACTCATCTACAGCTTTAGGCATCTATCTGAGTTATTTAAGTTAGGGAATAGTGGGGAATCTCATGTAGGTTTAACTTATGTTGCAGAACTTCCTCTTTCTAACTGATGGCATAAGTGATTGTGCACCAAACTTACTTGCCTAGTTCTAGGGGGAATAAATCTAGGCTAACATTTTTCTTTAAAGTTACTTAGAGAACCTATTAAAATTATTCTGAGGGATGGTAAGTGTTTAGAAATAATTGAAATGCTGAGATGTTATGACTGTATTATTTTTTATAACCTTTTCTGCATATATGACCCATATTATCTTTCCATTTCTTGGATTTAATTAAAGCCGTTTTTTGGCTTTAATATGAAAAAAAAAATTACCTTGTGTTCTGCTAACAAGAGCAAAAAAAGGAAAGGGATGTGTTTATTAACATATTTAAATATTGACTTCTATGGGTTATTGCCAGAGTTTTTGGATGGAAATTACAGGAAAAAGGCATCATAGAATAAACTGCTTTCCTGCTTGGGAAAAAAAGTGTGAAAAATTTTAAAATCTCCTCCTGAGTTCTGAATAAAATTATTTTAATTTTTACAGTACTGTGAAGTTCAAAACTGCAGTAAATTCTCTGATCTCTTTAGATCCTTGTCAAGAGGAAAAAGTGAAAGTATTTATACCTTTCTGGTGTCCTAGAGATAGATCTTTGGAACTGGAGAGGTTTAAATTTGCCATTACTTATTTCTGTCTTTCAAAAAGTACATGCCAATTTGGTAACAGTATTTAAAGTATTGTTTTAAATTGGAGATTTGTCATATGTTAATATTATGAAGTTTTTTTTCTAGTACCTTTTCTTGATAAAGAATGTGTTAACAATATATTAAATTTAGTGATTAGAATGTAGCATTTAATACGCATGTTTGCCTTCTGAATATACTAGTTTGTGATACTGAAATTGTGCTAGAACAGACTTAGTCTTAAGATACCTGGAGTTATTGGACTAATTTCCTGAAAATACCCTGAGAGAAAACTTTTGGCATTTTGATGATGATTGTTGACTGTGTGATTCCTGCTGCATTTACAGTTTCTCCCAAGGAAATGCAAATCACATCACCCTTTAATTCTTGCACTCACTATGTTATGATCAGCTGTGGTGTAGCTGTCACGCCAAGCCAAGCAATGTCACCATGTCCCTGCCTAACCCCAGGAAAAGGTGCAGAGTGCATACACCATAGGAAACTAAACCAAATTGAGAGCCTTTACTGCAAGATTTAGGTGTTCAAAGGGACAAGCATAAATATATTTACAATATTTTAACCACTCCTTCTGGTAGTAAGATCAAAACAACTGTTACCTGGTGCTGAGCCGTGCAAGTGTCATCTCTGCCTCCCCCTGTCCAAGCCAGCAGCTCCGCAGTCTCCTGAAAAGCAGGTGAGAGTGTAGGAAAGGTGAGATAGAGTCACAGTGCCAGTGTTATTATCAGCAGAGACAGATGATTAGTATCGCTTTCCCAGAGTTGTGATCGATTGTGGGCAGTGCTGGTGGGAGCCAAGGGGAGGGAAGGGACTGGGAGGAGGCTCTGTGTGGGGCTGTGTGTGGTGAGAAAACAAATGCTCCTCTTGAGAGCCTTTCAAAATATTTTTTCCTTTGGATACTCTTGAGGATGACTGATGAGTTACACTGGGTTCCAAAACTGGCTGCTTCCTCTTGACCTGCTCCTGTTATCAGATGCACTGCTTGACCAGAAAAGAGAAATGTGAGGAGGAGGGATGGAACAGTATCCACAGTGAAGGAGTAAGAGGCCAAGCAGGACAGGGTTTTGACCAACCATGAACGAGCTGTAATTAAAGGAGTAGGAGAACATGGGTGGTGGCAATATTAGGGCTGTAGTGCAGCTTTTTGTCTTAGGGTTTACCAAAGCTCTTCAGATAAAGTACTTACTTAAAGGCATACTGCATCATCAAAGTAACTAATTTGCAAGTCACCAGGTCACTTTTTTCCGGTTTTTTTTTTGTTTCTGCCTCTTGGTCTAACAAAGAAACATTACATGCTTTTGTAGCATGCTGTCTACAACTCTGTTTTTATATGCCTAAGCAGTACCTAAATATTATCTGTATGAAATGATAACCAAGAATAAAGGTGGTCATTGTCCTTTTGGCTTTTTGAAAAAAGGCAGATACTGCCTCCAATCCCTTGAACCACCTTTCTTGTTACAGGAAGTTTGCCAGTTCCAGTGCATACTACTTTTCACTTTGTCTTTCAAGTTGAAAAGCTAATAGTGGATTGGAATGTGTAGGCAGGTATTTTATTGTTGTGTTATACCCTTGTCTTCAAATTAGCTCAGTTCTTGAAGGCATGAGCTGTGGTTAGGTCAGGTCCAAATGAGGGGTAGTAAAAGTGTGGGCTGAACTTGGGTTAGTGTTCATTTTCCCTATGTTAAATCATGCCGCTCTTGATTCCTGCAGTCTGCAAAAAGGCTGCAGAGTAGGCTTTTTCAGCTGCCAGTGAGGGAAGAAAATCGTGTCCTGTTTAGTTCCTATCTTTCCTATCTTTTTTTGTGGTTGTAGTTTTTCATATTGAGATATGCTGGTACAGCTGTTTAACGGTAATACACAACAAAAGTCAAGAAGATACTTTAAAGCATGTGACTTCTCTTTTGTTGGGATTCACGAAGAAACAACACCCCTTTAAACAAAATTCAGATGCCTTGCTTAATTGCTTCCTGTGGATTAATTAGTACAAATGATTTTACAGCTATAGTGGAAGAAAGGAATAAAATTTGATAAAAGTATCACGGTTTTCTTTGCCACACTGCATGGTACACATGCCAGTTTGCATGCTGGGAAATAACTGAGATAGAGGTTTTAGTACTGTGCATACACTATTAAAAATGTAACTAAATAGCCTACAAAAATAATTTGTTTCTTTAGTAGTTAAAATGGAACACTAGTTATTACAAATAGTTTATTTCATTTGCTACATCAGTAAGTTTACTCTCATGTAGAAAATGCAAACTTTTGAATGTAATGCAAAGAGATTAAATTTAATTTACCATGTTTGGTCACTTTTAGCCATATGATACATAGGCTCCTGGAATGTATTTAAACTTTTTCTTTCCAACAGTAAATCTTGTCCTCGTTTTAACAGATTGCTTTACATGTAGCTGGATCCAGTTGCACAGCCTCCTCAAGAGAGGAAATGCATTGCCTGCAGACAAGCAGTACAAGAATTACGGCCATACAATAGGGAGTATTTTTCCACCATTATCACTTTTCAGTGGAGATTCTTTTTCAGATACGTAACAGTGACTCAATGAACCAGGAAAGTGTTTACCTGCAAGGTGATCTGGTGGTAACAGGAGAAGCTTTTGAGGGCTAAAATTTCAGGCGTCTCTGTCCAGAGCCATCCCCGTGGAAGAAAAAGAGCATCTCCTCCCCTTCTTTCGGTTTTGTCAGTCAATCACAAAGGGCTTTTGTACTGCTAGCATATTGATGTGTCTGGGCTTTGGCTGTTTATCATCTTCCTGTCATCCTTAAATGCAAAATAAAAGAAAGGAAATAGCTTCTGGTTCTCAGGCTTTGAGAATAAACTGCTTGTGGCTGCTCGGGACCTCGCCATCCCAGCTGCCCTGGAATGCCTTCTGTGGGGATGCGATCGCTGGCACTGTCTCACATCACCCCTGTAGCTCCCAGGCACTGGCCAGAACAAGGCTGATATTACAAGTCAGATGATGAAAAAGCAATTGAGGTTCACAGATTCGATTTCTGTCTTTGATCCTGGCATTAAAGTACCAAGCTCTGTGAGTGGAAGTGTAGTTCAGACAAGATTTCTGGTTGCTTTAATCCCACTGCTAAAAAGATCCATTCACAGGATGTAGGCATAGGCTTGTATTTTGCAGGATTTCAAAACTGTTAGATGTATTTTGTCTGTGCTTATTGCCAGCACTACAAGCGGCTAGGTTTTTTTCTTCCTCATTTAAGATTACTTTTCTGCAAGATTTTTCTTATGTGTGTACTGTATAGCAAAGATATGCCAGCTAATTGACTTACCCTTTCACATACATTTAAGGCATTTTACATTTTACATACAGAGTACTAAGGGAGAAGATTTAAGTACCCCTCCGAAGGTCAGAGACAAAATTTGTGTGCCTTTGAGCCGTAGAGTTCCAGTCCAGTTCTTAAATCACAAGGCTATCTCTCCTGCATTCCTGTTGCAGGACATAATTTAACTTTAAAAAGGGGGGCATGGTAGAGAATTGCTGCCAGAGAATTAGATAGGAAGTAGTATATAAACAGCTGTATAGAACCATAGAAAGAGGCAAGAGGCAAGGATATTATGCAGGACAGTGTGGAATTCTTTGCACAGGTCCAGGCCGGTGACATCACTTGATAGTACTTTATCCCCCACCACTGTAACCCCATTGTAAAAGGCCACCAAATTTGTCAGGCACAATTTGCCCTTAGTGAAGCCATGTTGGCTGTTACCAGTCACCTCCTTGTTTTCCATGTGCCTTAGCATAATTTCCTGGAGGATCTGCTCCATGATCTTGCCAGGCACAGAGGCAAGACTGGCTGGCCTGTGTTCCCTGTGTCTTCCTGTTTTTCATTTTTAAAAATGGGAGTTTTGTTTCCCCTTTTCCAGTCACTGGGAATTTCACTGGCCTTCCACAGCTTCTCAGATAGGATGGAAAGTGGCTTAGCCATTTCATCTGCCAGTTCCCCACAGGATCTGTGGATGCATCTCCTCAGGTCCTATGGACTTGTGCACCATCAGGTTCCAAAGATCATCTTTAACTTGATATTTTCCTATACCAGATGGCTCTTCTGTCTCCCAGTCCTTGACTTTGCCTTGTGCAACTCAGGCAGTGTTGCTGGAGCACTTTATGATGAAGACTAAGGCAAAAAGATCACTGAGTACCTCAGCTTTCTCCATGTCTTGGGTAACCATGTCTCTCATTTCCTTCTGGAGAGGGCCCATATTTTCCCTTGTTTTCTTTTTATCACCAGTGAACCTGCAAAAGCTTTTCTTGTTGCCCCTGGTGTCCCTGGCCAGATTTAATTCTGTCAGGCAATCTCTCTCTGTATTTCTTCCAAGCTACCCGTCGTTGCTTCCACTCTCTGTAGGCTTCTTTTTTGTTGCTTGAGTTTGACCAGGAGCACCTTGTTCATCCTTGCAGGCCTCCAGGCATTTTTGCTGAACTTCTCTTTGGGATGCATTACTCCTTAACTTGAAGGGTATGATCCTTGAGTATCAACAAGATTTCTTGAGCCCTTCTCTCCAGGGCTTTGTCCCATGGTGTTGTATCGCGGTCCGGGAGGGTGGCACAGGCTGGCTGCCCCCCGGACCGGGTCTCTGGTTCTTGTAAATCCCACCGGATCCAGGGCGAGCGGCCCCCGAGGTTCTGTGGCATGGCGGCAGTCTTCTAACCGCGTCAATTCAAGCAGGAAAATAGTGATACGAAGGAAGAACTGGACTCCATCTCTGTTCTACTAGGGATGTTTATTTGGGGTAACGGGAAAAGGGGTGCAGGGAAGGAGAAGGGGGAAGGGAGACAAGGCAGGAAGGGGATGCTAGCAGCCCAGAGATGGAAAAGACCACGAGGTGATCTGGACATCGCCTTATAAAGGGAAAGGAAGGGGAGGGACTGTCTCCCCCAGAGCCAGTCCCAGGGAGTCTGAAGGGAAGACAGGCATAGGGAACCCACCAACAGATTTCGGGGTACAGCAGAGCATATTTCAAAATGAACCAATGGTATACAAAGCAGAGGGACAAAGGAGCATATGGGATCCTAACACTCCACGTTGCAACACCATGGTGTTATACCAAACAGATCCCTGAAGAGGCCAAAGTATGCTCTCCTGAAGGTTATTGAGTTTGCTGTGTGTCCTCCTTGCTGCTGTAAGGATCTAGAACCCCCCTACTTCATGGTCACAGCAGCCCAGGCTGCACTTCAGCTTCACATTCCCCACCAGCCCTGTGTTGGTGAGAATAGTGCAGCATAGCTCCTGTCCTCGTTAGCTCCTCTATCACTTGGAGAAGGAAATTATCATCAACACATTCTGTAGCCTTTATTTCTCTTGTTTTCTTTGCTGTCCCAGCTCCTTGGCTTAATTTCTTTTGCTCATCTATTGCCTCTCAGTTCTTCCTGGTTTTGCTGCTGCTGCTCTCTTAGAAATAGTTACCTAGTTTTGTTGAACTGAGAGTCTGTGTAGTTGCTTTTTTATACTAGAAAAGAAAAATACTCTCCTGACTTGAAAGAAAGAAAGGAGAGATCCCTTTGAGAAGCAGTTACAAAAAATTTAAGAATCATCTGTGTATTTATTCATCTATGAAAGAGGAGTCACACCAAGAAATGAGCTATAATTCTTAGAAGATGGATTTAGAGTTCAGAAATCCCTGCTTGTCATTTGAATGTTACCTGTGTCTATTTGATCGCTAAAATCCTTTGTGGTGAAACTGAGCGGTTGCAGACAACAGTGTGGTCATGAAATACAAGTCCTGAACTGGTAACTCACACTCATCACATGTTTCTGATTTGATAGCAGACAGGGCAGAAAATCTCCATTTCATGAAAAGCAGAAGGCAATTACATTACATTAGAGTCTACATGTTTTGGTATGTATTTTTAAAATAAATGGTCTTTATGTAAGTGTTACACATGATCTATTATTTTACATATAACTGCTGTGAAAATTGAATATATATTTGTAGTCTAAAGACTGCCGTCCCAAATATGGCTTTTAACATATGACATTTGTATTTCATTTTAGAAAAAGGCATATTTTTAACTACAGCCATTGGAAATACTTGAAATTCTGTTGCTATGAGCTAATTGCTGACTAGAATAGGAAAATAAGAGCTACTTTGTGGTTAAATGCTTGTGGTCTTTCTTTTGGCTTTTGGCCCTTAGATAAAATGTCAGGGAAAGCACAGTAATGGATAATGGCATCTATCAGTGTAGCCTGGACATAATTTGAAGCCTGTCAAATGTCTGCTACTTTATAAACATTGATTTACATAGTTCTTCTTCGTTCTACCATCTGCTTATTTGGTTGGAAGAGTATAAATTATGTCATAGATGATTTTCACAGACATGCTTCAGTTCGTAGAGTCTCAATTTCACAGAAAAAGAAACTGCTGCAAAAAAGCTCAGTTTCTTCTGTGAAACGGAGACCTTATGGGCCATTTCAAATATTCTGAAGAATGAGACATTCTTTATTCTTTTTCAATGTTTGATATATTGACTAGAAACCATACTGAGTAAAGGTTTCTAGTACTACATTTTTTACCTAAATAAACCCTTTACCATGAACTAACCAGATCTGGTTAATATAATAACAAAATCTAAGTAAGAATCTGCCTCTATTCCTACTCACATTAATATCAAACTGTTGCTATCATCATCAGGTGTAGCTATGGTTCATTTTAACTGATTAATAAAAAAACTTGGATTTCACTTATGGTGTGAATAAGATTATTGTATAAGTAAGTAGTAAGTGAGGACAAACATGAAAAAATTTTAAGTTAGAAGAGTCATATTTGAGTATTTGCTCAAAAGAGTAAGATTAGTGCATTTTAGATTTAAGTCTATGCTTTTTAAAGTAGGTAGAATACCTTAGATATTTTCAATGGTAATTTTCTGATATACCAGAGGTTTTTTTCTCTATAAATTTGAATGAAAGCATATTTAATTTTTTTCAATGAGACATTACAGTTGTGTTTAGCCGAGGATCATGCAAATGTAAAAATTCTGGCATGATTCCTTAAATACACTCTTCAAAGACACTTAGAATGAACAAGGAGGTGATTAACAGTGTGCATAGTTATTGGTGAAGAATGAATTGTATCAAGTCAATCTGGCTTCCCTCTGTGAAGATTAGAGGCTTCGTTGATTCAGAAGTAATAGAGGATATCATATATCTTCAGTAAATCTTTAGACAGACTCTCATGTGACATTCTCATAGGAGAGCCCTGAAAGTACACTGTAGGAAAAAACCCTCTTACATAAAACTGGCTGAAAAACCCGAGTACTGAACTTACCATCAGAGTGGAAGTATCATCCAGGGATAATTGTTTCCATCCACAGATTTAATATCAAGCTCTAAGTAATCATCCTGATCATAATCTAAACGAGACCAAACCTGTCTTCCAAAATTTAATAAATATTTCAGTCAAAATTTGGTAAATTGGAAAATATTCCCAAAATATACAATACAAATTGATGGAAGGTTCTGCACTTTAGAAGAAAGAATCTACTGTACAGATGGAGAAATTGTAACCTCTGTGTGGGCACAGTTCTTCACAGCAGTGCGTAGGACTTAGATGGCAACCTGAACATGAGTCAAAGTACTGGGATGTGGAAAAAAGCAATTGTAATTGGGTGTGTATGGCTGATGGCTGGATAGACACAGCCAGAGAGTTGTGTTCAATGGCTCTGTGTCCAGGTGGAGGCTGGTGATGAGTGGTGTTCCTCACGGCTCTGTCTTGGGACATGGCTCTGTTAGTGCTCTTCAGTGTTTCATCAAAGACACAGACAGGGAGACTGAGTGCACTTCCATCCCTCCAGCCTGGCCCTTGTTCAAGGCCAGGCTGGAGGGGACTTTGAGTGACCTGGTCTAATTAAAGATGTCCCTTCCCATGGCAGTGAGGTTGGAACTAGATGATCTTTAAAGTCCCTTCCAGCCCAAACCATTCTGTGGTTCTATGATATAAATAAGAGTTGAACATGCAAAGGATATGAAATTACCACTGACCTCTCCTTATTGCCAATAATGTCAGCTGCAGTAACAAAATTTATCTATACATGGACACATTGTGCAGAGACCAGAGCAGAATGGGAGGCACTTATAGACCATATTGTATGAGGAACTTGAAATTACTTGAAACGTTTTGTTAAGTCTAGAAAGAGGCTAAACTGTGTAATAGTCTCTCATGTGTGCAGTATTTCTTAAATGAGGACAAAAATACTGAGCTCTCTCTTGGGTAAAATGTAAAAGAAATAATAGTCTAAAATTGCAGGGTATAGACATGAGTTAGAAATAATTATATTTGAGAAACTTTCTAATATTAATACTCACCAAATAATGAGGGATAGTTTGATGACTATGTTGACATGAAGGCTAGAGCTGCAGTCCTTGTTTTTGATGGAGAAGTGACTATTTGAATTTTCTTCTGTAATTTTATGTGATTATTTTATATAACTTGTGGTCTAAGTTCAAGTGTGATTATGATTCTGTCTCTGAGAGTGTTTATTGATTCTGAGCAGTGTACTCAAGTGGGCATGCATTCATACATGGAGGCCAAATGGCTGGTGTTGAACTAACGTGGAAATTTTGGTATTTATATTGGATTTTCAATAAATAATTTATGTTCCCTGCCGGAGCTCTTTCTTTATGAGGAGTGAACCCTCACTGCTAAAAGAGAGTCCATTGGAAAGACTACATTTTGTATGTGTCACCTAGGTGCCAAAGAACAGTAGATTGTACATAGTGGTAGAATTTCTGAGGAAGGACAGCTGGCAAAATAAATATATCACCAAAGCAACAAAGATTAGCTGTAAAGAGGAAGATGAAGTGTTGAGGAGTAGCTGGAACACCTTTTTGACTTAAGGCAATGTAAACATGTGTGGTAGCTGTCATAGGGTGGGTCTCTAGAACATGCTTGTATGCATTTCTTCCAGGAGTGCAAGGTCTCCTGTAGAAGGAAAGAAAAGATACATGATTGTAGCACAGATCTTTATTTAGCAGCTGCTGTAGAAGGCTATTTTGAAATCTTGTCAATCTTGAAATCTCATCAGTTGTATGATGGAAATAACAAGGAGCTTAAGGTTTTTCCAATTATTCATTTCCTGGTTTAGAATATTTTTTCTCTCTCTTGCTCCATGAAGAGGTAATTTCCTATAGCACTTGAGGAAAAGCTAAAGTAATAAAATGCCTGAAACCAGAATGTATAAATAAATGGAAAAGCTTCCTTCTGGAATTTTGTTTCAAGTTCATTCTTCTAATTTGGTAAAGATCAGTTGATAAGATAAGAAAGTGATTTGATTTGTCCCTGTCCTTTTGAAAATTAAGTGTTAGACCCAGCTAAAAGGTAGCACTATTAGGTTTTCAGCATTTGTCATCTTCCAAAGCTGACTCAATGAAATTGGAATTTAACTTACCCTCTGTTGTCACTCTGTAGTAAAGACTGACAGGTTACTGATAATTTTTTGCTGATACACCTCTTCTCACAGGGACAAACAAAGGGTTAGCTTTATGCTGAAAGCTACACTTTCAAAACGTTTAAGAGGTTTGGAGCTTTATTTGTGGCTTCTGATAAGAGTGTGAACCTTTTCACTGTGCTGTGTGTGCTGTGAGTAGGTGACAGGGCAGTGTCAGTTTGAGTTATATCAGCACAACCCGCCCAAGCAGTTCTAGTCTAAAGAGTCATATTAGAAATACAATGTAAATCTGTTGATTAAAATGTGAAACCATTGATTGCTCTGTCAACATTGTTTATCATGTGTTATAAAGTGCTTGAGTTCATTTTAAAGAGTGATGAATGTAACTGGAAAGTGCAGGAATCAATTATTTGCGTTTCATAACAAATACCCATGATTTTCTCTTTGGGAGTATAAGAAACATTTGCTTGCATAACATGTTTGTTAAGCTGAAGCTGTGATCATTTACAGTAGGTTCACTGTTAATCTGCTGTTGGTTTTTGGGAAGCATGGAGTGACTTACCCAGGAGTTAACTCTTGTGATTTAACAAAGCAGTCTGGTGGTTCTTTGTTGCACTCTCAGCCTCTCAGCACATCCTTATTTCAGTCACATTTGATCCACAGGCAGCTACTATTAATTTTAAAACATAAAAGACTAATTTTATGCATAATGCCATGCATATCTCTCTTTAAAGTGCCCTTGCAATCAAATAGCATAGCAGCAATTAATAGAAGTATGTTGAACATGCCACCTGATACTCAGAATTATAGATAACACTGTGACTGATATGCACATTTGCACTCACCTGTATCCGTTGACAAGCAGTTATCTAGGTTTCAATGAGAGGCATTAAAGAAAAATGCAGCATTTCTCAGGAAGGAGAAAATGAATATAAAGTCAATTTTCTTTGGAATATTCTTAAAGCCTCATTAAATAATGTACTCAGAAGTGAAAATGCCTGCACTTTCAGTTCCATTTTAATTCTGATTTTAAAGAAGTTATCTGACATTGGATCTGCAAATGCATTTTAAGGCTTTAATTTGTACTACTATAATAATTTAATATGAAGTAAACAAGACTTTGGAAAACAACCAAAGCTATGATGGTATGTTTTGGGATCTAGGAACTCTTTGGTTGACTGCCTTCCCCTTGATTAAATTTAAAATATGCATTTCTGTTATTTGCCCTCTAATTGGTACCTCTCTATTTCTCCTTGTAAAGTTCAACTTCAGCTGAAACTGTTCTTTGACTTTGAGCAAAAATAGTTTATATATAAATATTATATTTTGTGTGTGTTTATATATATTCAGAAGCCCTCTATTACTTGAAATAACTTAAGATTCCATATTAGGGAAGATCTGGTGCTTTAAATTGTCATTTGCAAATACTTAAGTCCAAGGTCTTTTTTTTTCCAGTCTTTTCCTCTCTGTTCTATATATTACGCGTAAAGAAGTCATCTATTTAGAGGGGCTTTTCTTCTTAGGAAACTGGAAATGTTTAACCCTCAGTTCTGTCCAGGATATCCTAACCTACGCCTATTAGATCAGTCCTGGAGGTTTCCTTTCCCCAGATAAGATGGTCTGCTAGGCTTGTGATTTTTCTGTCATTTTATTTTATTTGCAAAACCAGGGAATGAAGAAAAAACCCACACACTCTTCTTTAGCATTTCAGAAGCTGTCTGATAACGTAGAGATAAAATTATTTCAGGTCTGGAGGGCTTTAAGATGTGTGCAATGTAGGATAATTTCTCACTTCCATAAGCCCTCCTTGTCACACTGTGTGCCCCAGACTGCTGGTAAACTTCAGTGTGGTATTGGAACATACCTCTTACTCTGCCACTGTGTAGAGTGAGCTTTTGGAGAATTTCTCTTTCGGTAGCCATCTGCTCCGTAATAGCCCTTTTTTTTCTTTTTTTTTTTAAACTTTTTATTTTTTTTTCCACATTTCTGGAAAAGATTACCTGGCATACTTGACATTCATCTTAAGAACCAAACACCTTCCCTGTTCTGCTTAGCATCCCTTCTCCTGTGCTTTGCTCTTTTCATCTTATGTCAGATCTAATTTGGTGCAGATATCTTGTTTTAGATATCTTTTTAGGTAGAAGATAGACAACCTCATCTGTGTTTTCATATTGACAAAAGTTTTCCAGAAATCTCCTCTTTACCTAAGAGTTGTCAAATACTGTTATTTTAAAAAGTGCACTCAGATGTCCTTTCTAAATAGCAATTTTAATGTGCTTTATTTCATGCTCTATGAGAATTGCAGCTTAAAAGATAAAGACAGATGAAAGAAAAAGAAAATTTAGTGAACTACATCTGAAGTGCCATTGCATTGGTGCTTCAGAAGGCATTGCCACTTAAGGTTCAATTAGGGTTTTTAAAGAATTAGTAGTAAAGTCTTTTTATTTTTTTTTAATAACAGATGTTGTAGTTCTACAATGACATTTTCTGATTTTTAAGAATTTTTCATTTTGATATTGAGTATGCTGGCAACTAAAAAAAAAGTTTTAGTTTTCTGGGAGGAGAAATAGCAATTAATTTTATTTTTTATTTTTATTAAAGTATTCTTCATTGTTATTTGTTAGAACAATACATAAGTACTTTTTTAGATTTATTGATTTTTAAAGTTCTTTAAGTGGTATATTACCTGAATTATTTTGCCTGCTATGTTAAAAGCAGCACTTGGGAATTGGATATTTGATCTAAAATAATCTCAGATATTTTCTATATGGATATCTAACAAAAAGGTAGAAATTGCCTAGTTTTCCCTGTCAAGTTAGTTGGTAGTTGATGGTGAATGTGTTGGTGCTCCCCAGCTTGAGCAAGACTCAGTAAAACAAAATATTCATTGTTTTCTTTGCATAATTGTGGAATGAATATTTCCCAAGTAACACCCTATAAAACCTCAGGTATTCTTGGATGTATAGAGGAAAGAATTCTTTGCATTGTGTATAGTATTTCCTTAAGCATATGTCTCTATACTAATTGCCAGGGTTGCTTGAGGTGGTACATTAGACGTGAAATGGAGCTGTTAGGATCAAATTGAGCCTAGTATTTAATTTGAGGAAAACCATACTGAAAGTAGGGCTGCAAACTCGGTGTTTTCAGAGCCAGTGAGGTGGCAGGTGGGAAGCAGAGCTGCTCTGGTCCTCAGCCTTGGAGCACCCAACTGTGACGAAGAGGTCAGACACCCCAAGGAGCCTGGAGCTCCTGGTGCTCCAAAGGCCTCACAAGTTACAGCTTTGGAAATCTGTCTGTAATGCTCATTAAGGAAATATGCCCTGAGTCCTGAGCCTGGAAAATGCTGAGGTCTCCACCATATGTGAAGGACATGGGATGGGGATTTTCTCTTGTGCGGAATAACAGGAAATTACTTTAGCTCGTTACATTTTTTTTTTTTTTTTGCATTTGTTTTAAAAAGTGATGTCAGGGCTCCTGGCTGTGCAATGGTAGAGTTATTTGAGCTCTCTGAGCATTGGCAGTTGTACTTATTTTCATTTTTTTTATCACTTTCTGTTTGTGTCTGACCTGCGTGAGCTTGGTTGCGATAGAACTCAGGAAGAATGCTCAAGGACTAGCTGTCTCTCCTGCTACATTTATTTTATTCAGTAACTAAATCAAGTTCTTCTGTGGTCAAGGATTTTATAAGAGTAACGTTGTCTGATACAGTTAATTTATGAACTATTTATCTCACAAAATGTTTAAATTCAGACCTAAATTAAGATCTAAAAGATTACAGTATTTTTTCCTCAAAAATTTTTATTTTTTCTAAAATTTGGGTGTTTTTAGACGTGCAGACATACGCAACAACAATGTAAGTGCACAACTTGAATAAAATTCAGCATTTTAAAGCTGAGCACTGAGCAAGCTAAATGTGTGTTCAAATTTTACATAGATTCTTCCAAGGTTATGAACATACATAGAAATTAGTGTACTGGAACAGATCAATGATTCATCTAGTCCTGCTGAGAAGCACTGGTGAAGCATGCCAAAACATAAATCAAGGACTTGATCAGGATTTCAGGTCTGTCACGCAATGCTTAACCCAGCTGGAGACCTGGCAGCAGAGTGCAAATCATGGGTGACTGATCTCCCCCCACCTCCTTCTTCCTGCCCCACAGGAGGTGTCATTCCTTCATTGAGTTAAAGTCTCAGTGCTAGAAGGTACTTGCAGAAAAATCCATAATGGGGCAGTGATCTTCTGGGAGGCCACTGCTTGTGAGCTCTTGCTCTGTACTTGCAAGGTGGGACTGTGTGGCTGGGGTGCCCATTAGAGCCAGGTCTGCACCACAGGCCTTCTGTGCTGACCTGCTTTCCTTCCCCAGGAGCCAAGGACATAGCTCCTCGTTCTCCTGTCTGTGCAAAGTCCTGTAAGATGGAAAAATGATAGCTTGTGTAGTTGGGGGCAGAGGGACAACATACATCAAACTACTGTTTTGTTAAGTAAGGTCATTATGTGTTTCAGTTCTGCTAATAAACAAGCATTTGTCCCGTTCCTTGGAGGAAGTGGTGACTTCTGAATGGCACAGTATGGCACTTACAGGGTGAAGCATGACTTGTGAAGGTGCAAACCAACCCCTACAGATCTGCTGTAGCCACAAGAAACAGGAACAGTCTTCAGCAGAGTCCCTGTCATGTGTAAACCAGCCTGCTAATGCTTGGTTGTATGGGGTCATGAATTTAGAGCAAGATGTGTGAAGGATCTGCAGTTTGATGTAGCATCTATTCAGATGTGACAGAGAGCAGGCTGCTGAGTAGTCTGTGGTATGAGGGTTCTGAATCCTCTTTTGGGGAATGGAAGAGAAAGAATTTCCCTTTCCCTCTGGGTAGCAATTGGGAGAAAACATAATTAACTTACTTAAAGCCTGACTGTTGGTAGGTTGAGGAAATACAGAGGAAGCCATGTAGAAACCTTCCTGCTGGGCTATGATATTCCTTTTGGGGGTGGGAAATTCGTCAGTATTGAAGAAGTGGGTGTTGTCAGTGGTGGTGATGTGAGTTGAGGTCATGGCATCCAGATAGCCCTCTGTTAGGCTCAGCTGGAGTCCTGCTTCTGCAGCACCTGCCCTACTGTGGTCTCTGGCATGGCACATTTGGTCAATATCCAGCAGAACTGTTGCTGGATGTGTATTGTTAGAGATCTCAGAGCAGATGCTGTTCTGGTTCATTTAAATTGAAGTTGTTTGGGTTTCAAAGCTGCTTGAGAAACATAGGGTGAAGTAACCTGTTAGTGAATGCTGGTGGAAGATGCAGCACAAGTAATATAAATGTTGTTGACATACTTGTAGAAAATACCAGATTTTAGGTTAATTCTCTCCCCATTCTTCCACCAATTACTATTTTTTTACACTAGATGTCTATGACAGTGTTTCTTTAAATGCAGTGTTTGGTATTTGTCAGGCAGCACAGGGTTTTAACGGTTGGATATGGATACTTACCACATAGTTAGAGGTGACATAATGTGGGTTCTGGTCTCAGAAAATTAAGTACTGTATTTGGCAGATTTACTATTGAAATACCAGTAATACAGAAAGATAAAATATTCTCTTAAAGCTTAGTAGGACTTAACAATTGTTTCCTGTGTAAAAATCAGTTTTAATCAGGAACTATGAAATACAAAATAAAAAATTCAAAGCAGTATAATTATAAGACACATAACCAGAGGCGTGGTATGATTTTACAAGAATGGATTGGATGGAATGTTAATTTTGGATTACACTTACGAATTCATGTAGCCTTAAATAAGCCTGAGGTACTGTGAAGATGATTGAAGCCCTATACAGATGTTCAAATTACTGAAAATATGATTTTATGACAGAAAACGTCTTACAGAAAGTAGTAGCTTGATACATTGATTTCTTCAGCAGTTTATGGCGTGACTTCCTTCTACAGCTCTTTTCTGCCTTGTGAGATTTTTCCTGGCTTCAGCAGACTTCTGGCTACACCTTGCACATAGCTAATTTTACAAAGGGAGGACTGCCTTTTTTTTCATTTTCTTAGGGCATTATTGAAAAAAGAAAAAAGCTTTTGATCTGTTTATGAAACTGTACAAAACCAATGCCTTCTGACTTTTTATCTGCTCATCCAGTTGTAATAATAGTTTTACTATTTTTACTATGAAGTGATCCTGCTATTTTAAATTGAAGAGACAGGAGGATGTCAGTGATACACACCCAGCAGTAGATGTGGAGGAATGGTAAGTATTGTTAGACACTACCCCGTGATTTTATTGCAAAAGTAGATATAATTTATTGTTGGAGGAAAAGAAAGCAGAAAAATATTATTTTGATGGTGGGCCAATTCATATATTTTTGGACATTACACAGACCACCCAGATCTGAAGCTATGTTTTATGTCTCTTAAGTCTAAATAGTTTCAACTGAGCATTGAGCTGCCTGCCTGAGGCCAGTGGAATACTTAGGAAAGGAAAATCCACTTTTTAATTTCCCTTTCTTTTCATATCTTCCTTAGTGAAAGGCTTCACAGTGAGTAAGTCTGATGAGTTTCTAGAATAAGGAATAAGAAGATTGGCTTATCAGAAGTGTAGTGTTCCTTGCTGGTAATTAAATTTGCTTACTCTTGGTAATGGGCATGATCATGCAGTATAGTCTCCTTCCAACCATGTCTCTGTGTTGGCACAGGATGGGCACAACATCTAACAAATTGTATCCCTGAGGACAGGTAGCTCTACTAGAGGACAAGACAAAAAATGTGTGTGTCTATATATTATATATGTGTATTGTCAGTGACTTTGTTTCATAAAGGGATTTGACAAAATTCAATAAAATTCCACACCTTTCTGGCAGGCCACGTCTAATGGTAAGGTGGCCCACCAGATGTTCTCCAGTTTAAAATGCTCTATTTAAAAAAAAATCAAAGGAAAAAACCCAAAAATGTAGGTTTCTCTGATACTGGGGACCCCATTTAAAGGTGAGAAAAATGTGAATGTCCCAAATTATAATGCTTTACTGTTTCATTCTGCTCTTATCAGCAAATGACAAATGGTCTTCATAATGTTTGCTTTTATGTTGTGACTGCTACAGTCACTGACAGGCTTTTTCTCAGCTAACCTTGAGAAAAATCCTTTATCCAAATGATACCAAAAAATCAGCATCCAAGAGCAAACATGCCATTCTGTCATATTTTCTGAACTTTTATTGAGACCCATCTTGGAGAAATACATCAGTTTTTGCCAGTAAAGTAAATAATTCTTTTGACGTACAAATGTGAATTTATACTTATAGCCATCCATGTACAAGCTGGTGCAATATTTCAGTTTTTCAGCTAACCCTGGCATCTGAGAAGTAATTTATAATGTACATTATATTTAGTTGATATACACATCCACAGTTAGATTTTTGCATAAATGTATTATGGAGTGTGGGTTATTTCGTAAAGTACTTAGAGCTCAAATAATCTCAATTCATTAAGGCATTGATTAAGAAAATCTGTGGCAAACAAACTGTGGCAGTTTCTTGTGGCTTCATATAATTTTGAGGTGTTTCCTTGAATATTTTGTGAAAGAGGAGACACTGTAGCTGTGGTGTATCTGTTTACAAAAATGACTCAAGTAAGTTTTTAAAATTGCTCATTTAATGACGTTTTTAAGCAAAAAATGGTGTGATTTTCAAACACGCTGTGGATTTAAATTTGAGCTGCTTTGTGCCGGCAGAATGAGACAAACTGAGGGGAAAAAAAGGGTAGAAAAATGATTTATGAGGATCTCCATTTCAAAATATAATGGATTGAATTTAATATATGACTTTTGAAATTCATATTGTGAACATATGTTAATAGAAACTTCCCACAAAAACAGATGACAAGATGTGAAAAAGATAAGAGTCAGGGAACGTTTGTTTTTCTTGAGTGTATCTTTTTCAGGTTAGCCTTTTAACAGACATAATTTCTGTCAGGGGAGATAACTATAAAACCTCGTGTATTATTCCTGTGAAATCCTGACTGTGTTTCTCCTGGTTTTTAAAGGAGGAAGGATGTTTGCCACAGCACTCCCTTGTGTTTCTGCCAGTCTCTTTCCTAAGGAAGCTTTAAAACCTAGAGCCACTTCTGGTCATATTTGTAAAAGCGTAAGGGTCCCAAAGATACAGAAAATTCTGCTTTTTTCATAACACTAGGCAGTTGTGCAGACAAGACAGCTGTGCTGGTGGTCACAGGCTCCTGGATGGGCTCAGTTCTTTGTAGACCTCAGAGAGTGCGTGAGGGTGTTGCGCTCATGGAATACACTTCCTGTGCACAATTCCCAGAAATCAAGCTTCATGGATTTGTTTGCTCCTGGAAGAATTTGTTGGTTTAACTGTTAATGAAAAAACCGAAATTTATGTAACCAAACTGGTTTTAAACAACTTTGCCACTCTCCTGTTGAAGTTGAATGGGGATGATAAAAACCCTGTATAGTCAATAATAAAGGACATTTAAAAGTCTTGGTATTTTTCATTTCCCTCTAAAAGGATAATTGGTTATGTGCACCCTTCTCAGCATAGATTATTTCTTCAAAACTATTAATAGTAAAAAAAGAAAATGGTTATTAAAAAAAAATGGAAGGGAGAGAAGTTCAATAAGATATGGTTTGATGTGCTGGCAAGTTAGGTAAAGTAGCAATGAAAATGCTCACTGTGTGCAGATACTCAAAATCACAGTTGTGTAAGACATGACTTTGATATATCAAAGCAAAAAGTTGATGAATATTGGTTGACAAGAAGCTCACCATGTCCTGGCAATGTGCCCTTAGAGCCCAGAAAGCCAACTGTGTCCTGGGCTGCATCCAAAGCAGCATGGGCAGCAGGGTGAAGGGGGGAAATCTGCATCTCAGTTCTGCCCTAGTGAGACCCCACCTGCAGTGCTGCATCCAGCTCTGGAGTCCCAGCACGGGAAAGGCGTGGACTTGTTGGAGTGAATCCAGAGGAGAGTCATGAAGATGATCAGCTTAAAGAGGTGGAACACCTCTCCTGTGAAGGCAGACTGAGAGATCTGGGGTTGGTCAGCTTGGAAAAGGCTCCAGGGAGACCTTATAGCAACTTCCAGGGACTTTTTACAAGGGCATGTAGTGATAGGACAAGTGGGATGGCTTTATGCTGAAAGAGAATGGATTTAGTTAGATATTGGAAAGAAATCCTTTATTATGAGAGTGCCAGTGAGGCACTGGCACAGGTTTCCCAGGGAAGCCTCATCTCTGGAAGTGTTGAAGGCCAGGTTGAGTGGGGGTTTGAGCAGCCTGGTCTAGTGGATGATGTCCTTGCCCATAATGGAGGAGTAGGTACTAGATAAACTTTAAGGTACCTGCTGATACAAACCATTCTTTAGTTCTATGATTGTTAATTCTTAGTTTAAATTAATTTGGGACACAATTTCAGTGTAACTTTTAAAGTTAAGTTACTGTTTGTAACCATGCAAATTCTGTATTGGTGGAACAACAGAAAAAAGCCGTGTACAAACCTCAAAAAACAAATTGGGTAATATTAATGTCTGGTAAGAGAGTCTGAATCCTCCAGGAGGGCAAGATATCTGAGAAGATAAAAGATGTCTTTTCTTCATCGTCTCTCTCTCTCCAGCGTCAGTATATAAAACACCAGCAGATTTGCATGCACACTTCTCTGTGAAAACCTCTCCTGGCAAGAGGTGCAGCATTACTCTGTCTTTTAATTTGACACTGCCACTACAGAGCGTCTTGCATCTTCATGAGCCTTCCATGTGAGGAAAGGTGTTCTGCAGCCCCCGTTACCCATTTGCAAGGCATAAGAAGGTCTGGGACAGGGTCTAGATCAAATGGTATCATTTTATGTTATCAAGAGAGAGCTAAAATGTATGTGACCAAGGGCTCTGTGGGGCCTCTGTGACTTGACCACATAAATATTCTGAAGCTTCAAGGTATGTGCCACTTTGTCAAGGTTGTAGCTACCGGGTTCATTAGTTGTCTAGATATCAGTGTGGCTTGCCTCTATCAACAAGTCTTAATTCTGGGATATTTGCCCTGATAATAGGCATGCACAACATTTTGGGGGATTACCTTCCAGAGAAGATCCTTTAACTACAGATAATTCTGCCCACATTATAAACAAACACTGAAAAAAACTCTATGGGAACTTTTTCTGAAACACCCCTGAAAGCACTTATGCTATTCCTTGTGTGGATTGCTTGTAATCAACTTTCCTTTGCTGCTTGTATACTAAACTTTCTTGCATGTTTTCTTCTGGCCCAAAGGGATGGATCATGAATATGAAAATGAGACTAGAATTAATGAAGTGCTCTTACTAGGATTTGCCATGAGTAAGACAGGCATTGGTTACTTTGTCCTTTCAAACTACCAGTTTTAGATACATCAGCCTATTCTGCAAGATGTAGCCTTTAAAGAGGACATGTCTCTAGGGCATTTAGACCTTACCATTGTTAGTAGGATTAGCAATGTAGCTAAAATTCTCTTTCTAATGAAGTCCAAACTGATATTCCAGACTGCAGTGTGACCCCCAAAACTCACTTGGCTGCATTCTGCAGGTCAATTTTTCGCAAGCATGTTATGAAACACATTCATCACTGAATGCCATATAATGTTGTTTTGCAAGCTAACAATGCATGTATTTTTATGTATTTTGAAATGTATTTATGAAAGAAATAGTTACTACTTAAAATACAGAACAAATGAGTGAATATAAAAATCCCCAAAACATCCCAAATCTCCAGACTCCACCATAGATTGCTCCATCAGAGATAAATCAACGATGTAAAATTGTTGTTTTTCTCTAGAACAAAAGTTTCACAGCTGCATTTAAAAGTATGTTGATGAAAAGTGATTCATAAGGTGAAGTAATCATTTTTATACAGTGCATTTGGCAGACTAGCCAAATTACACCATAAAAGAAATATTATATTTGACAGCAAACTGTTAGCAATGTGAAATTTGAGAATGAAGACTATCTGAAGACTTACTTATGACTATGCTGCTCTCTGATGGTACCCTGTTTTTCCTACCCAGCTGTGGTCAGTATATGTTTTTCCCATCTTTGTGAATTTAAGCTTTAGATAAATTTCTAATGCTCTTCTGTTGTGAATTAATTCACATTTGTTTGGTTTAGACATAATTGGAGGCTATTATATCTAATTTGTCTACTACAAATTGTTTACTACATAGAATTCTTACAAGCTAAATTTAAAAAAAATTAAACTTAAAAAGTTTTGGGCTGCCTTAAAGGTTTTTAAATTATATCCATTTTGTCTATTGAATTTTAATTTTAAAAGAGCATGTATGATTCACCAAATTGCAATGTACATAATGCTAGATGACTTAAAACTGTAACAAATAATTACAAGGTTTTAACAGAAGGGGATAAACCTCTTCATTCCCCTTGGCATGAGTGACTTGGGAGCAAAAGGTTGCGACCTACAGGGTCAGGAATACTGTGTGGAGTGTTTGAGGGTAGTAGATTTATCAGACAATCCTATTCAGGCTCTGCTTTTCCACTGATGCTGTCCTGATCCTCTGCAATTAGTAGACATCAGTTACCAGGGATGTTAATGCTCCTTCTGGGCTTTGTTTGTTTTGTTGTTTGTATAGAGTACTGATTAGGGCTTTTGAGTGTGGAATTCACTTGCAAGTGATTTATATTGTATCTATAAGATGGGTTCCAGCTGGTTTGATTTGGTTTGGGTTGAGGTTTTTTTCACCCCTGGAAATCGTGGTTTCAGATAGCAGCCAGAGTAGCAAACTTTGAGAAGTTACAACCAATTCTTCTTAATAAATGTTTCTTCTTAGGATGAGAGAATTTAATTTGCTATCTGTCATGAAATTTATTTCTGTTTTTATTACTCTCCTCCAGAAAAGTTTCCAATCTGTTGCTTTTTTAGGAATTAAATGAAATGTTCATCATGTATTTATAAGAACCTATTGAATAAAGTTAGAAGTGAGGATGTCTGTATTCCAGGAAACCCATCTGTGTATTCTAGGAAACCCGTGGGATATTTTACAAAAGAATGTGCCCTTGCTTAAGTGTCTCATTCAGAAATTAAACCCCTATTGATACATGGAAACAGACTCCTATTCATATGTTCCATATGATTTGTAGCATCCTAATCCTTGCTATGAATCCTTTCCTTATTCTCAGCATCGTAGACTGAAACACATCAATTCAAAACATGGCTTCTTCACATTTTTTTTTAAATGTCAGCCCTTGGTTGAATACAGTTCTAATCATCTCTTTTCATGGGTGCTGGGGTTTTCCTAAATCCTGTTGAAGAGTAGTTTGTTTTCAGTTATTTAAAAACTTGTTTTCTGTGAATATAGTAAAATTTACTGTGAATCTGCAAATTAATACAATTACGTAATTTCATAAACCTTCAATTTCTTCCATTTTTATTGGTGCTTATACTTTTGACCTTCAACTATCAGTGTATTTTGGGTGAAGCATGTAAAATACTACTGTTTTTCAACAACGTTGTATTCTAGTAGCCAGGGGAAAATAATGAATTAAATTAAACTTTAGTAAGTAATGGGCAGAATGAAAGACCATGAAGCTGCTACGTACTGCCTGGTTTACATACTTACTAATAACTTACTTGACTTCAATGTAATTTTGTGGTCTTGTGGTTGCCATACTAAAGTAAAACTTTTGCTGTAGTTTCTTGCTGGATTGCAAGTAAAATTCTGACGCCATAATAATCTTTCCTGCAGCTGGCTAGATTTTATGACTTTATTATAAACAATTAAAATTATATAGGTCCAAGAATTACCATCTGCAACATGAAGTTAGGAACACTATTCACATAGTGTTGATGAGTATATTAAAGTAGTAAAAAACCGCCAAGAACATGCCACTAGAACTTGGATTCCTCTCCACCTAATGACTGAAAATTAAAAATTAAGCAGCCTTGTCTAATCTGCTTTCATGGCTTTGCAGTGTCCAGAGCAGTCCATGAGTCAGCATCAGGTGCAGACACATTCTGGCTGGGGAAGAGATAGATGGAGGAATGTAATCCCCTGAAGAAAACAGTCCAAATATCCTGGCTGTTACTCTAAACTTTTTCACTGGAAAGCTGTCAGAGCTGAAGGAATAGATCATGGTGCAAATCTTATGTCTGCTGCTTTTCGTCCTTTCCTGTTAAAATGTGTAGTATTGCCAAGTCAAGTGGGCCAAAGATTTCCTTTGCATATTACACTCTTTCTTCAGTTTGCTGTATTTAGTTCGGTGCTTCTGTTGGTATGAAAGGGACATGTCACTGGCAATTCCTGTTTATTTATTCTTACTAAGGCCCTATAAAGGGAACACATCTCAGAAGCAAGACAGGGACATAAGATCTCTCCTGAAGCAGTCTGTACAAGAAAGCTCACAGGAAAAGGAGAGAAAGGATGGCCAGCTTAACTGGATGGCTACATGCATGGCCCACAGCTTCATGTTGAGTCCTTGGTCTACCAGTCACAGTTGATATTGTTTCTTATAAAATGTTGACTTTCAAAAAAAGTAGCTGGCACAGACCAGTAGAACAGTTAATTCCTGTTGGCTGCACATTTGTATCAAACACAGAAGTAGTGGCAGATGTGTTTTCTGGCCCTTCTACAGCTGTTTTGCAGTTGTGTTCCACAGCCAAGCCAGTTGTGTCGCTTTTCCAGCTGTGGATTGTGTCCATGTGGATTTATTTACCTGGCTGTGCCTCTTCTGTTGGCTGATAACTGAGAAGCACTGGGTAACACCATAACTTTTTCTTCATTGTCCATTAAGCTCCAAAACTGACCTTAACTTTTGGATAACAAACACAATCGAACACCTTCCATTCCCAGGTCTGCTGGGATTGCAGCCACATGAAGGTTTGTTTGCCACACCATTTTTAGATGGCTTAATATTTTCAGCAACAGCAAAGTGCATTGAGCTTGCTTGCTAAATGTAAAATGAGGGCAAGATGAATTTTATTCTAGGAGGACAAATGGTTACATTTGTGACTTGAAGATTAAAAGTGAATGAAAATGTTAATAAGAAAAAGGTGAATTCAAAGTTAAAATCTAATTTTCTTGCTCTTGTTTACTGTTTTTTGAGGGTATTTTCAGCTGAAGGAACCAAGGGGTAACCACAGCCTGATCCCTTCTGGTTCTTCATTCACTGCAGTGATATTTGTTATCAAAGAAATCTTCAGAACAGTTCTGGATGATCTCTGCTTTTCCTTCTCTCTTAATAAGGTTATGCAGTTGGTTTAAATTTTGGATGTGTGAGGACATTAAAGTGTTGGCTCTATTTTTCAGTCTTTTAATGCAGAGTAAAAGGACTTGATGTTATGAGAAATTGTCTTATTTTCTCTCCATTCATGTCAAATATCTGAGTTCTAATTTTTCTTTAAAGTCTTTATTAATGGAGAGTCCATTGCATCCTTAAGCAGTCTGTTTGTAGCCATTTTTTTGGATAAGATTTTTACAGAGTTTTCTTGAATATATCTTGATACAGTTTTGGTCCATTACTTCTTCTCCCATCCACAAATATGAGGAAAACAGATTATTTGCTTCACTTTGTAGCAAACTGTAGTAGCAAAGACTTATCACATACAGCTACATTTTTCTCCTCCTTGTCTCCCTCTATCCTGTTCCCTTTTGTGATGCACAAGACAATTTATTTCAGCTGATAAAGCTTGATAAATATGATAAAGCAAGACAATCAACTCCATGTTTTGTGGGTTGTAGCCTTTCTTCTTCATCCCAAATCAGCTTTTGCTTTTTGATGCTTCACAGTTCTTATCCTGTGTTTGTGTAGTTGATTGTTTCTACATCCATATAATGCACATGCAGTTGATGAATAGCATCCTGTTTTTTTTCTGAGCCAATCTCTTCTACTTCATAAAATCACAGACTCTCAGAATGGTTTGGGTTGGGAAGAGCCTTAAAGATCATCTAGCTCCTGCCCCCCTGCCGTGGGCAGGGACACCTACTAAACCACGTTGCTCAGAGCTCCATCCAGCCTGGCCTTGAACACTTCCAGGGATGCCATATAATGGGGCATCCACAGCTTCTCTGGGCAACCTGTAACAGTGTCTCACCATGCTCACAGAAAAAAATTTTTTCCTAATATCTAATATAAACCTACTCTCAGTTTAAATTCACTACCTCTTATCCTATCCCTGAATGTCTTTATAAAATGTCCTGATGTGGCTCACTTGTAACTCATTTAGGTATTAGGTGATACAGGGTCTCCCAAAAGTCTTCTTCAGGCTGAAAAACCACAGTTTTCTCAGCCTTGGTAGCCCTTGTAGCACTTTTCTGCTCTCTGTTTTCTGCAAATGTAATAGGCATGCACTTTTTTCTCTGTCACCACTCTCACTACTGAAATTACTGAGTAGTATACATCCAGGATTGGTCCTTGTAGAGAACCACTTACTATATCCTTCAAGTTTCTCAGGAAGCCGTGGACAACTGCTCTCTCACTACCCTTGTCTAATCAGTTTTGTGTTCATTCTAGAAGTCTTCCATTAGATTATGCTTCTGTGATTGTTTTTAAAAGAAAATGTCACATGCTCTAGGTCCAAAGCCTGAATTAAGTCAGTAGCATGTGACACACATTGCTTTGCATTCCTAGTCACAAAATGATACCCAGTGTTACAAGGATTTTTTTTTTTTTTGACAAATGGGTGTTTGTTGTTAGTTATGTCCTCATGATTGTCTTCCAGGTGCTTACAGGGTCTGTTTATGTATGACCTTCCTCCTTAGGAAGCCAGTTGAACTGCAGTTTTGTCTAATTTCTCCTTTCCCAGACAGTACGATAGTGTTTAGCACTGTCCTCTCTAAAAATAACTAAACATCCTAAAGTTATGTAGTTTTCTCACTATTGAAGTCACTTTAGTGGCTCACAATGAGTCTGTACCCGGCCTTCTCTAGGAATGAGGGGACTTCCTGCCAGGAAAATTTGGATTATGCTATATACTTGATAGTTGACAACAGTAGATGAGGTATATTTACAAAGTGAAATAGATGTGGGGAGTTTTATTGATCTCTTAAACGATACCAACAGCGGTTAACTTCCCAGCAATAATTTTTGGAAGATTATCTTCATAAATACCGAGTTCTTGTTTAAATTAGTTAGCTGCAGAAAGTGTTCCACGTAACATAATTAATTTTATTTTTCTTCATATTTTTGAGGGAATCTGGTGTTTCATCTTGATGATTATATACATTCTTGGTATAGAGTTATTTTTTTCTTAAAAATTGTTTTTAAAAACATTAAAATTTGAAGGAATACAGATGTTCAGAAGCCACATTTTGTGATTAGTAGAAGAAAGAATAAGGAGTCCATTGCAGAAGTGATACATCCTACCTCTGACTGTGATCTGTAGGCTTGGGCTTTGTGTCAGGTCACTCCAGGTCTCATGACTAATCTCTCAAGTTGATCTTTTTGGTTTGTTTGGGGTTTTTTTGGTGATGCAACTTTCTATTCCAAATACTGCACCTGGATGTGCAGCACTAAAAATATGATCTAACTGACCAGCACTGTAGTAATTTAAAATAAAACTGTTATGTTAGAGTAAAATGTGGTCTCGTGCTAAAGTATAAGCCAGCAAGGAAGTTATTCAGGAGTGAATTTCTGTGGTTGCGCTGAAATTTGGTTTTCAAAATAGTGTTTTCTTGAGGCTGTGCACAAACACTTTATTCACTCTGTGGTTCTTCCAGCACAGATTTTACATTTCAATGTAATTTCTAGACTTCCTATGGTACTTATGAACATCAGAGGCAAACACCACAGTATTCATGCTGGAGATGTGGGTCTAATCTCTAGGTCAGCAGGTAAATCTGCATGGGGCAGTCATCATCACAAAGAAATAGAAGTTGAATTTCAACAAGCTTTGCAACCTGGTCATGCAATTCGTGTATAACAACCAGCTGATGTTGTGCTAATACTTATGGCTAAATACTTGTAACAGTCTTGAGGATTTTGGCAACAGTCTGCGTTATACAGAATTAAGAGGATTTCTGAATAATAGAGTGAAGAGCTTAATTCAAGTCAATGTATTAATAACAAATAACTCACTGTTCTTCACTCTCATCTCAGCAATGGCCTGGACACATTCAGAATGACTGCTAATTTCTTTAAAATATTTTTATAGCTTTTCATTTCGTTACAAATTTATTCTGGTCACATATTTTATTAAATGTCAGAGATGGGGTTAATAAATATAAAAATATAAATGGATTGTCTCCTTTTAATTACATTTTCCCCAAATTGAAACAAAGCAAACAGCCAAACATGTCCCTCAAATCCAATTATGGCATCATTTGGGAAAATCAAATGTTGTATCCATTTATCCTGAATGGTTGAATTAATCATTCAATGAGAGGTTTAGCTCACTGAAATTTTGAATCATCTACAAATAGCATTAAGTATGTTTACAGAAGACATTTCCAACAAGTTTAGTCTCTTTATTTTTTCTTTTCTTTTTATTTTTTTTTCCTTTTTCCTGTCACAGAGAGCCAGTAGAAAAAGCCAGAGGAAAATTTGGCAGTAGATAAATATAGCACAGGTCCCCTTCTAAGATAGAATCACTGCAGGTGCCACCATTATTTAATAATTAGCAAAACCCATTGAGGGTTTAAGATTATTTGTTTTTTAATCTTGTAACAGCATGTCCCTTTAGTGACTGACTCATTGTTCTAACAACAATGAGACAACAGCAGTGCTGCCCTGGCCCCAGAGGTGGACGTGGCTTTGTACACATGTTGAGGTACATTTCTCTCTCCTCATGCCTCTAGAGACAATTTGACTTCCCATCTTCATCTCTCCAGGGTTCTTTTCCATTTCCTATTTTTGTTCTGTGCCTGATTTGGAGAGAGTGTTTGGGTTTTGCTGTAACAGAAGGTTACTGGTTTTTGATAAAACACTTGGAAGAAAAAGGTCAAAATTGGATAGTGGAAAAATTACATCACTTTGCAAAATTCAACAAACCAATTGAACTAAGCAGATAAATCCTTAACTTCATTGTTTAGCCAGCTTTTTTAATTGCTTGGAGAACTGTATTCAGCTCTGGAGTCCTCAGCACAGGAAAGACATGACTTGTTGGACCAGATTCAGAGGAGGCCACAAAGATGATTAGAGGGCTGGAACACCTTTCCTGAGGTAGCAAGCTGAGTTGGGGTTATTCAGCATGGAGAAGAGAGGGCTCCTGGAAGATCTTAGTGTACCTTTCAGTACCTAAAGGGAATTCATAAGAAGAGTGGGGACAGACTTTGTAATAGAACCTGTAGTGACAGGACAAGAGTTAATGGTTTTAAACTAAAAGGATAAATTTAGACTGGATATGGGAAATAAATTTTTTTATTGTAAGGGTGGTGAGACACTGGCAGAAGCTCCCCAGGGAGGTGGTAGATGTCCCATCCTTGAAAGCATTCAAATCCTGGCTGGATGGGGCTCTGAGCAACCTGATCCAGTTGAGGGTGTTCCTGCCCTTGGCGCGGGTGTTGGACTAGAGGATCTTTAAAGGTCCCTTCCTCTCATACTCTTCTGTGGTTCTATGTTGGCTTCTTCTATTGGCTGTGTGAGGCAGGGGCTTTGATGAAGGATTTTGAGATGGGAGTGTGGCCACCTCAGTGATTCAGCTGCTGCTCCTGAGCTCACAGCCCAGCATTGTTGGTACATGAAGATATATATGGAATGTCTGCATCCAGCTAAAATAACAAAGTTTTTTTGGTTGTTTTTAAGATCTTTTAAGAGAAATTCCCCTTACTGAAATTGCAGTTACTTGCACATTTCAGAAAGTGCTAATCTCTGAAGAAATGAGGATGTTGTAAGTAGTAGGATAATTAACATCACTATAAATCTGATTTCAATTTGAGAATAACACAGAAAACTTAATTAACAACCAGATGTGAAGTGTTGATTGATAGCAGCTTTGGTTTACAACCCTGAATCCAGTATTGTAATTTAATTTCAATATAAACAGCTTTCTTTTTAATTGCAGTGTCACATTCTTCACAGAATTGCAGAATTTTTCTTCTAAATTGTAGTTCCCTGGATTTACATGAGAGCTTAATGGGACCATAGTTCAGTGTTAACTACATGGTTAGGTTTGTCATTTCCATGCACCCTTTCTTTCTAACTATTGTAAAAGATGCATTCAATTTAGGTCAAGAAAAAATCATATACATCCTCCATGGTACTAATCTCACCCTTCTCCTTGAATGTTGTCCCTACTTGCTCTTTCTTTGTTCATTTACTTTTTTATAAAATACGGTTTTGTATTCACTGATTGTAATGGTTGCAAAACCACTGCCTTTTCAAAAGATCATTTTATGCTTCAAGCACAGCTAAAAGAAATGCCATGGATACATTCTTTAATGTTTCATTTAAACACGCAGAACTTAAACTATCTGATTTGGAAACACAAGTTATGAGACTTTTGATTAAATTTTGACCTTGGCTACATTTGCACATTTAAAAGTTTGAAGTATAATTTTTATTAACTACAACTCTTCTGATTTCAGTTATTTTTAATGTGATTTCTGACATGTTTCCAAAAACTGCATGTTGTCCATGTAGTACAAGACCAGATTTTTTTGCTTATAATTGCACCTTATAACTTTTTCATAGTTCTGGCTTGTATAGGTAAGACCTGTGTGTAAAGACAGAAAGAAAATATATGTTTAATCCAGAAAAGGGAAAATTCAGAGGAGAGAGAATCTCGGTATGAATATTTTTTTCCCCTTAGATTTGCCTCTGGATTTCCTCTGTGCAAGTTGCAAGTTGTGCTTTGTGATCCTGTTGAGTCTTGGAGGAGGCAGCTCTCGGTGCAGTGGTGGTGCTCTCTGCTTGTAGCCACAGTTGGTTCTCCTGGGGTTATGTGGTCCAGTTATGTGGTGGGGCCTCCTTCCTGACCCTTGGAGGCAGGAGGGGAAGAAAAGGTTTTCCATCAGGTTTTCCATCCCAGTCCTGTCAAAACAGAGGAAGAGAGAAGCAAGGATTATTTCTGCTCCTGCATCATCTGAAAAAAGTTGGGATATGGACACATACCATCAAGGAAGGTATTAAGTTTTATATTGAGAAAAATGTTAACGTTACCAGCAGCTGGTGTGTGGAACAGACTGTTTTTGCTCTCAGCATTTCCAGGTGTCTTGATATGATGAGTGTGTCTAAGACGTGTTTCTGTTTGGATGGACAGACCATAATGTAATGTTTGAAATACAGATACTTTCTTTGGGTTATCTTTGTGAGATATAAAAGTATTAATTTCCTTAATATGATGCAAAAAAAGGTGATTAATTGAAATGACCATTATCACAAAAGTAAAAGCAAAATAATCTTGTTGAATCTTCCTTGTTCAAGCAACCAAGCCATCAGGTGTCCCTACCCATGGCAGAGAGGTTGGAACTAGTTGATTTTAAAGGTCCTTTTCAACCCAAACCATTCTATGATTCTATGGTTTGTTTTAGCTAGAATACTTTTCTTCCTAGTAGCTAGTATAGTTTTGTTTGGAGTTTAGGATTAAAACTGTATTGATAATTCAGGGATATTTTAATTATCAGTGAGTAGCAGTTACACAGTGTGAAGGCCTTTCCTGCTCCTCACCCCATCGACCCCACCAGCAAGGGGGCTGAGGCTGCACAAGGACTTGGGAGGGCACACAGCTGGGACAGCTGACCAGAGGAATATTCCATATCATATGGCATCACGCTCAGCAGATAAATTGAAGGGGAAGGCTGAAGAGAGGCCTCTGCCCAGGGACTGGTTGGGCATTGGTCAGTTGGTGGTGGACAATTGCATTGTTCACCTTTTGGTTTATATATTCTAATCATCACTTGACTAGTATATTCTAATGTATTCTTGATTTTTATTGTTGTTGGTTTTTTTTTTTCCCTTCCTGTCCTATTAAGCTGTCTCTGTCTCAACCCAAGAATTTTACTTTATTTTCAAATTCTCACCCCATCCCACTGTGGGGGGATGAGCAGGCACAGCTGTGTGGTGTGTAGCTGACTACCAGGTTAAACCACAACAGCATCTATGGTGGAAGCTTACTGTGTTTTGATCTCTTTGTCTCTTGTAGATCTAGAAAGGAAGCTTCTTTGTGTTTAGATGCTACTGAACTGCAAATAGTGTTTTTTATCCAAAGGAATTGCATCTAAATACCTCTCTATTTCCCAGGTAGGGTGCTGCAATCTTAGATGTGATGCACTTTATTTCTGATGAGAAAATAAATAAGCAAAGTAGTCTTTCTTTTTAAGATGATGTGAACATCATAAATAATTCCTAAAGTCAGAAGACTCTTGTATAACCATATCTACAGAGATTTTTAGGATCCAGTTTTCCACAGATTTATTTTAATTAGGACCAAAATGTCTTTCTGCATCCTCATCATAAACCACTGACAGCTTGATGGATTTGGACATTGATATTAGCACAATAATCAAATTGTTCTTTGGTTGCTGAAAAGGATCTAGATAGTCTTCAGATAGTTGGAAAGTTCACTGCAACTAAGTAATGACAAGTCAAAGTAGATTTTGTAGTATGTCCAATCATAATGTTTAGAAATAAGATTTTCTACTTAAAAATGAAAATGTGTGTTCTTCCTCTGGGCAAAATACTAGTGGTACACATTTCTGGACAACCTTTGGTTTTGGATATCCTTGTGATACCAGATAGGACTGGATTAGCTCTTATTTTATATCCAGAGATATAAAATACTTAATTTTAAAGTAATATTTTTTATACATAGTTACATCATTGAGGAAAGTCTGACTGGTCCAGAATCCGTCTTGGATCTCAGAGCCTTTTGGTAAACTAGTATTTCCAAAATGTGATTTTACGTTGCAGTTGTCACATAAAAAAATTAGTCTCAAAACTGCTTAGAACAGGGCTTGAACTAATTATTTCATTTCTTTGATTCAGGATGATTAAGCCTGTGTCTTTGAGTCTTGAATTTATTTATAATCCTGTTTTCCAGTGGTGCTTGCTCTGCACTTCCATTCTTGTAGCTACAACCAACTTGATTAGCATGGTGTCATTCCAAGAGGAAGTATTGATGAATTATGTTTTAAAAAACAGAAATGAGCTTTTTAGAATAATATTTAAAGGGCAGTTGGGGGAAAATATGAAAGAGGAGCTTGACTTGTAGGAAGAAAAGGCAAAAGAAAAGGAAGAAGAGAAATGGATATAGAAGACATCTCAGAAAAATGGCACCTGTTGCTGTTTACTTTTAACACTCGGGAGAGGATGAGGAATGAATCATTTAAGATCATGAAGTGCAACTGAAAAACAAAGGGAGGTATAGTACCCTCTCTAAGCAACTTAAAACAGAAAATGGATTATCTTCCAGGGATCAGGATAGGTCACAAAATACCGTAGATAGCCTTTAATTCCTAAAAGCAAGGAATTTATTAGCAAGGAGTATAGCTGGCATGTTCAGATAAAGTCACATTTCATTGATGTGATCCTCCCTCCTCCATGAAGGACACACCTTATTAACTCAGAAACGTGGTCCCCCCAACCAGTCTTTACAGGCAGAAGTGCTGCAGTAATATGCTAACACATGTCCTGTGCTTGAAGTGCTTCCTTCCCACATGGCCATAATGAGAGTTCTGCATATAGGAGTTTCTAATTTACTCTTGCCCTGAAGGATAACATAAGCACTGTGGGGATGTTGTTAAACATGGCATGTTGTTACTACTGTGAGCTGCTTTCTGCTTACCAGTTCCGTAGGTGAAAAGTGATGTTCCCTCAGATTTCTTGTCTTTAGAAGAGCTATGACAAGACATATTAATTAAAAAACCCAACACACAATTGCTGGCATCCAGCCTTTCAGTTCAGTGTGGGAAATTCTTCCCACAGGATGGAGAGAGAGTACAGTTAACTCATGTACAGCACCTCTTTACATATACAAACATAATTACGGTTAGTATGTGTCTTACTGGAAGTATAGTTTGTATCGAGCCTTGGCTCTATTCCACTTTTGCTGTTTTCTTTATGAAAAAATAAATGTGTGTGGCCGTAAGTTAAATTTATCTTATAAATATGCACGATTAAAATCGACCCTATCTGCTCACATGCCAGAATTGTCCCAGCAGGGGAATTTTGAGAATCCAAATTTATTGCTTTGGCTCCTTAACTCTTCTACTCCTTCAGCTCCAACCCGGGCTCTGGCCAAACACGAGCTGGACCAGAGTAGAGCATTTCTGCTTGTGATCAGGTACATGGTGCCAGCAGCGACAGCTGGCAAAGTCACTGGTGCTGTTGGCTTTGTACCAGGGACAGTCCCTCTCTGATGGGAAAATATAATCAAATTGTGCACCATTTAAATTACTGCTTGCTGGGCAAAAAGCAGTGTTGCCCTCCTGCAGCATGGGATTTGGTTCCTGGGACATTCAGGGTGGTGGGAAACATAGAATAGTAGAATGGTTTGGTTTGGCAGGAAACTTAACAATCATCATGGGCTGGGACACTTTCCACTAGATGAGGTTGTTCAAAGACCCATCCAACCTGGTCTTGAACACTTCCAGGGATGAGGCATCCACAGCTTCTCTGGGAAGCCTGTGCTTCATCACCCTTACAGTGAAGAATTTCTTCCTAATATCCAATCTAAACCTGTCCTCTCAGTTTAAAGCCTTTCCCCCTTGTCCTGTCACTACATGCCCTCGCAGAAAGGTAGTTGAGCTACACTGAGTTCCTCTGATGCCATGCAACTCATTTGTTATCTCAGGCTTTGCAAGTTGAATAATGCCCTAAAAAAAGTCCCTTACAATTCACTATTTAGATTTCTCCTGTCCCAGGGGTGTCTGCAGTGCTGGGCACATGTAATGCATTGTGCTAGGCTCATTTGAAGCTTGAATGGCTCATGGGGGTCAGCAGCAGCATGCAGGCTTTTTCACCCCTTGAGCAATGAAGCATTGAGTAAAACTTATTATAACCAATTAGTGGTGGCATTATTATTACCAATTAGTGGCAGTATGAAGCAAATCATTACTCTTAGTTCAGTTATTAGCAGCCAGGTGTTCATGAAACATGCCATGTGCAGCCAGTGTTGTACCTCAGCAGTCACTTTTGAGCCTGGTCACTGAATTTGTTATGTCTCTCTGCAAGGGGGTTGTCGCACACCCCACCCCAGCCCCCCAGAAGAAGTGTGTTTGAAGTCAGTGTGTAGGGTTTTTTTTGGTTGCTGTCAGTGTTGTGTACCTAGTGAGTGAATAAAAAAGATCATTTCCGTCTCCAGACCAGTATTCTGAAATCTTTAATAGTGTGAATTCATGATTCATGGTGTAAAGTAAAAAAATTAGAATTACAGTTCTGTTGTTGGTTGCTCCTTCATTCATAAGAGCAAAATGGCCATGCCAGAGAAGGGGAGTTACAGTACAAATTACTCTTGACTGAAAGTATTGTTTCTTTAGGACTCTGGTTTATAAAATCCTTAATAAGCAATATTTCCACATACCCATTAGTTTTGCAGAATGATTTTACAGAAGACAGTTTAGTCAGCAAGCCACATTAATTAAATGCTATTTAAGAGTTCAATTGCACTTTTAACTTTTTTTAACTTAAAAAATACAGGAAGTTAAGGGGGAAAAAATTCTAATTGTGTCTTTAGCGTCACTTCCTTATTGAACTATATATTTAACTTTGATGCATTTTTCAGGGAGATTCATAGCTGTAACTCTATAAATACACAAAACAACTAAAAAATAACAAAAGTAAGCACAGCTAATAAAATTCCAGTACACTAAATACTTTCTGCGTAGAATTGACTTTTATTTTGTAATTAGAATAGGCATTAGAAATTTTTTTTGTTTCTTTGAGAAAATAAGTAGAAGGTTGGAGTGCTGTTTTCTCTTGGTGTCTTCTGATTTTCAGTATTATTCAAGAAAGGATTTGACATTTTCTTTGAGGTCAGTTTAAAGGAAATGAATTGTAGGATAGCATCCATCAGGGTGCTTTGAGCACAGCTGGGCAGGGACATCTGGTGGTGCAGTAAAGAAATCTTTGAGCACTTGAAACTGGAAGTGTGGTTGCATTGGAATGATTAAATAAAAAATATAATTATGGTCATATTGTGATTACTTTTCTGTTTCAACATTATTCTAGAAACACTTGCATGTTTAGATTGCAGTTTGTGTATGGTTTTATTTTACTTGAAAAGTAGAAACTAAGGCCCTATTCTTGAGCTGGCAGCTTGCAGGCATAATGTGCTGGACACCCTTCACTCAAAGGGCATTTAATCTACAGTCAGCTTCAGGTTTAAAATCAAAGTTATGAAACTGGATTGTGGCTCTCAGGGTGGAGTGGGGTATATGTTAAACCTGTGCATTTGGGCTCTGTACTTCCACCAGTGATTCACTGTTGTCTCTGGGCTAAGCTGATTTCAGTTGTTTCAGTGCATCATTTGATTTTCAGCCTATCTTTGAGTCCATCTTTCTGTAAAAGTGCTGTGATAGTGTTTCGGCTTTTGTATTGTATGTGTGGGTAAAGAATCATAAAAAATAAAATAATTACATACCTTCGGTTTCAAAGTTCTGTGTTAATTAAAGATACAGTGAGCAATTTTATTTGTATGTATTTACCTTGAACCCCTACAGAGCATAAATATGTGACCAATATTTCAACTGCAGTCATTTTAAAAGACAAACTCTTTGCAGTTAATTCTTTGGTGCCGTGTGTAATTGTGCCTGATGCTTACTTAGCACTGTGCACATGCTGACAAAACCAAGTCCTTGGAAATGTGCTGAAGGTCATTCCCTTGGGAAGAGTTTCCCAGGAGTGTTTAGTGCTATCATGTCTGACCAGCTCTGCACCAGGCACTCCCCTGCTAGGACAAAGCAAGACTTTCTTCATGTGTGAACATCTTTGATCTCATTCTGTTTTTTCTGCTGTTCATGTGTATCCAGCCATTGGTAGTACATGTTGACCACACATGGAGTCTTCTGGGAGATGTGTCACCTGCTCTTGGAGGGTGTGGGCACAGTGCTTCCAGGGACAGTATGCTCTCTGCAGGTGGAAGGCAAAGGGCTGTCTTCATTGGCTTCTGTTTTACAAAGCTTTTGTGGCTGTTGTTCCGTCTTCCCTTGGAGTAGATGAGCTCTTGAAATGGTGGTGGTAATAAGTTACTAGTTTGTGCTTTATGTATTGTGTCAGGAATGCATTTTTATCATCATGTATTCCCCATGCAATTCTATAAAAAGAAAAGTGGAAAAAACACAAGTATCTGCTCTCCCCTATGGTACTACCAACATGGTTTTTTCAGGAGGAATCTGTAGCAGCTGCAAGCTTCATCTCCTTTCATTATATCCTGGGCAGAAAAAAGTCAATAACCTTAATTTTACATAGCCAAATATGGGCTCCTTGTTGTGGTCATTTTTCACACAAGGAACCCTATAGTTTAAAGTAAGGAGCTGCAGAGATCAGCACTTTGGAAAGTACAATTTATCTCAAAGTCAGAAAAACTATTCCCTGCAGCTTTTCACAAGAGGATGGGTGTTTCATTGAGATCCAACCCTCTTTCTCTCCTTGCAGTAAAATTTATGGTTTTTTTAAACTAATCATGACTACTTTTCCATAAAGCAACAGTTCTTTGTCATCTTGCATTGTCACCATTGTCAACCATTGCAGGATGGTTCTGTCACCATCCTGTAGAAATTTCTCTTCTCTTGGTTTGGATAATAGCAAGGGAGAAGCACTGGCATTTGATTCTGTATCCTTTGTTTCAGAGATGTCCCAAGGCTGTGGTGACAGCTGGGAATCCAGGATAGTCACAGAGTTGTTTCAAATATGCTGGTTTTTGTTAATGAAAAGCTGTTGTTCCTCTGCAGCCCTTCTATGTGATATTTAATCTGTAACACTTAATACTGCCATCAGCCCATTAAAGAGAAATCTTGGTTTTATCTTTCAGGTGCAAAGATGGCTTGAAAGGATTTACATATTCTGCACTGAAGTAAGTAAAGTTTCTGTGACCACGTAAGACAAGATTTTGAGGAATCATGCACAATGGCAGCTGCACTGTAAGAAAAGAGTATTCCTAAGAAAAATCATGCTGCTCCAAAACTTTTCTAGCTTTCGGGTATACAATATATATTGAAGAAGGCGTAAGAATCATTTAGGTTGGAAAAGACTTCTAAGATCATCCCGTCCAACCTTTAACCCAACACTGCCAGGTCCACCGCTAAACCGTGCCCCCAGGTAGACACATCTACCTGTCTACACGTGAGGTGTGCCACATGTAGACATCTACATGTGTACACAGAGGCACATCTTTTAAATACCTCTAGGGACAGTGACTCCACCACTTCCTGGGCAGCCTGTTCCAATGCCTGACAATCATTTCAGTGAAGAAATATTTCTAATGTCCAATCTAAACCTTCCATGGTGCCGCTTGAGGGCAGTTTTCTCTTGTGTGCTGACAAGAGAGAAATCCCTTCATATTTGGGACTATTATTTGGAAGGAGCTCTAATCTTCTGTATTTCTAAAACTGGGATTCATGATAACCCATATTTTCCTGGAAGCAAATGGCTGCTGTGTTTTTACCTGGAGTTTATTTGCTGCATTACAGAACGAATAAGTTTTTATACCTTCATTACCCTCAGTAAAAATACCAAGGTACAGTGTAACTTGGATTATAGTGCATAGTATTAGGAAATATCTTGCCATTGTGTCCTCCCTTGCCCTTGATACACAGTAATTCTACACCTAAGATGAGCCAATATATTGACAATATCAACTTCTGGGTGAGGAAAGAAGGATGAAGATGAGGCCAAGCAAAACAAAGTTGATGCTTTCAGTGAGAGCAAAAACATTTTGAAGATTTTTGCAAAATAGATATTTTATAAAAATATTGTAGTACTTATCAACCTTTATGTAACCCCATTTTGCTGGAGATAATTGAGATATTTCAAGTGCCTTTTTATGTTCTTATTTAGTGTTCTTCCTTTGTCTGAGAGATGGACTCCCCTATTAATGTTTTTGTTCTTAGTTTTAAAAAATTCCTGGCATCAACTGTGTTCTCTAGCTGAGCTATATCATTAAATATATGTCAGTAGAGTGCTCCTTTCAAAGAAGTACAAGGTTTGGCAGCTGTATCAGATGAGTTCTAACAGACCTGGAAGTCATTTCAATCTAAGACTTCATGGATATTACATGGAAATACAGGACTTCATGTATTTCTTTGAGTTATTTATGTAATTGGTTTGTTCTGTTCTGTTTTTTTCTTTCAGGTTCATTGTAGGGAAAGAAGAAATCCCCACCCATTCTTTTTCACCTGAAGCAGCATTTTCAAAAGTAGATAGAAAAATCAAGCATTGTGAAAAAGTATCACAGCCAATGAACATACTGGCTCTAACAAAAAAGCTCATGGACAAAGTGTGAGTCAAAAACCCAAAAGAAAAACAAACCAAAATGAATCATTGTTATATAGTGCACTTTAATGTCTGTTATGTTGTATTTGACAATGTTTTATAATACTTCTGCTTTGCATTTCAGTGGTTTTCTATTTCTTTTTTACTGTGTAGTTAATAATGCCAAATGATGAACTCTAGCAGAAGCAAAACTTAAGACCTGTATGTCATAGCTATGACTAGCAAAATGCAGTTGTCTAGCAAAGGAGAATAAATTCAGTCCATGATAAGTGCAGGATGGTGACTGCCTTTTCTGCAGTTTTCAGCAAAACCAATTCATTGCATAGTTCTGATGGAACTGGGGGTAATATTAAGGAGAGAAATTGCACAGCAGCAGACGTTACTTACGTCACCATAAGTGACTGTAACATAGTCCTTTGGGGGGACCTACATCCTTGTATTGCATAAAGGAGAACTACCCTGAAAATGGGGTTGATGGCACATGGGCTGCCTCCACTGTCAGGAGATAGGAGATTGCAAAGCAAAGAGTGAATCTAAAACTGTTTTGTACAAGGTCAGATCTAAACATCTGAAGTTAGGCAAGGTAGTTGCCATCCCTGTTTGCAGGATCCATTTAATTGCCTTTTAGTCTGAGTTTAAAGAAGTGAGACCAGTGAGCTTTTCAGTCTGATGTGTTCAGATGATTTACTTCTTCTATGAGTGATTCATCTGCTTCAGGCACGTTGGATACCATGAGGAGTCATTCATTTACAGGGAAGATAGATTGAAAAATGGATTAGGGGTTATGTTCACATGACATCTATGAATCTTCGCTTCCACTGACCTCCTGAAGAGCAGTTTTATGACCAAATCTGTACCTGCTGACACACAGGAAAGAGCCTTCCAAGTGCATTGTATTCTCAAAGCAGTGGCTTATTTTGCTTGCTCAGATGATGAGCAAACATGAAGTGATCCCCATTACATGGTGACTTCCTATGATTTGCTTGGATTTTAGTTGAAAAATATGGGGGAAGTCAGCGTATTTTTCAAGTGGCTTTTCAGGCATGGCTATATCAGGCAGCAAAAGACCTGCAAGGAAAACACAGCTCCATCCATGATCAAATTCTTTTAGCTGAAGTGGTTATGCCTGTTTTGTCTTAAATACCTGTTATTCAGTTTGCTAGAGGTAGTTCATAGCTCTTCTGTTTGTTAAATAAAAGGATTGAAGATGGAGAAGAGCATTTTTTCTTTAAGGTTTTGAAACTCCCAACTCAGACATTCAGAAGACTTTTAATATTGAGGTTTTATGCTCTCACTGGTTTCTCTTCCATATGGTTCTTTTCAATATAATTGAGTCTAAATGCCTGTAACCTGAGCACATTCTCATTACAATTTTTGCTACATAAACTGACCTCACAGATGATTTATGGCCATTAGACTTTATAGTACACGATTCAAAACTTCCAAGATATTTGACATAGTATATAAATTGTATAATTTATTTTACATTAAAGCATAAATACTTGGATATAGCAAAATGTAATGTTCAGACCTACTTATTTTAATTCTGCATAATGCAGGGCTAGAAACAGTACAATCCACTCAAGACAGTCTCTTCTAAATGCTCAAGGTCAAATTCTCAGCCCAAAGGAAGAGCTAAATAAAAATCTACCCTGTACAAGAAATAGCCCAAAAGTGAGAGGCTTGTAATTGAGAGAAGTCTCACAGGGTATTTCTGTGCATTTGTATATTGTACATTGCCCTTCAGTGACCCTTACAGTGGTGTGAAAGATGAAAGGACACAGGTAACAGATGCTTGCTCAAATACCCTTCCAGAACCATGGAGCAGAGACAAACCAGGAAAGGTCACATCACTTCTCCTTGTTGACCACAGCAGAAAATTTGTTCTTTAATTTAGCATTTTATGTGTAGCATGGCAAGAGGTTGGATCCAAATAAGTGTGCAGACACTTTTTTCTTGGTGTATAACTAAAGTATTGTTAGTTTTTATTGCCCTTTTATGGCATCATAAAAGTTCACAGTGCCCTTCAGTGGGTAATGGGGAGAATGAGTGCTGGGCAAACAGCACTTTATGTATTTTTAGGCAAGAAAAATTTATGAAGTCTCCTGTCACTGACGCAGAAAACAGCTATGAGTTAATACGTGTTTCATTATGCTTTTTGCAGGTGCAAACATGGCCCAAGGCATAGATGCTGTAAACACTATGGAGATAATTGCATCTCATACTGTATTAAAGTAAGTGCAGAAAAAGTTCGATTGATGAACTCTGGCAAGGACGGGGCAAAAGTCTGTAGTCAGGAAAAGCATGTGCTTGGGAAGTGAGAAATGAGCCTGTTACTCATTCTTCCTCTATTGAAAATGTGACAAGCCAGAAAACAGATTTTCTCAATTTAGGACGGGGCGGTGGTGGGGTTAAAGTTCTCTGGTCTTTCAGATTAGCTGTAGGGAATGAGTAACATAAAATGTGTGGGAAAAAATGGACTAGCAAGCAAGGAACTTGTTTAACTATGTGATGCACTTCACGGCTGAGCCCACTTGTGACTTCCCCCCTAAATAAAGCACCTGGAATGTGCTGCTGTGGCAGGCGGCCGTGGTTCCCATGCAGCTGCGCGGCTCTTGAACGTCGCTGCCGGGCACTGGCTGCTCTCCTCTGCTCATTTATTTTAAGGGCTTGGGGTAATGAGAGATTGGTCACAGTTGCTATGCCCAGGAAGAGCTGCTTATCTCTGCTGTATAATTCATCCTCCATTATTAATGTGATCAGCGCATTTTTTTTCAGAGAAGTACTGTGCAGAAATTTGTGTTGGCTGGCATAGGGTTGGCACAGGTGGTACCACCTGCTATGCCCATTTTGGCAGTTGGTAAGACTCCAGAAGATCTCAATCCCTTAATAGTTGACCTGTTTTTAAATATAGAACAGCAAAAATGAATTTGAGTGTCTTCAGATGCTTTTAATATGTATTACTTTCAAGAATAACTTTTTAAATTAAAGTTTTATATATTGTTACTATTATATCAGAAAAGCCACACTTAAATTTGGCATCAGAAGAGATCTAGCACAATATTTATTCCTGCATGTTTACTAACAACATCATTTTTGTGTTAACACTTTTTTAGCAGCATGTCATGGTGTAACACAGGTATAAGTTGTGCTAGAGTTGGTAGAATTTCTGATGGTACTTAAGTGTTCTGCTCAATAACGATGAGAACATTCAGTAAAACATTGATGAATAGTTCAGGATAGTTTTTTCACTTTTCATGTGTCACCTATGTTGTTGCTGTGACATATACATAGATGTATAAACCCAGATTAAAATTACACTTTTACAACCTGTCACCACTGTTTCTGTCAACATTATGTTTCATTCATATTCTCTTTTCTTCAAGGCAAAACATCTTTGGCAAAACAGACTTTCCATTTGCTTTGTGCTGTTTCAGTGCTTTGCCCAGTGTGTTTGCTGTTCTGTGCCTCTTGGCTTGCTTTGCCTCCCATCGCCTAGGTGTGCTTATGTTTGGTCAGGTCAACATCCTTTGAGGAGCAAACATTCCCATGCCTCTGTCTGCAGAGTATTTTGTGTTTTTCTCATAGATATCGAGTATCTGGCCTTCAGAATCAATGTTCAAGATTTCAGTAAATACTATGTTCAGAAGAAATATTTAAGTTTAAGCAGAAGTGATTTTATGCAGATTTGATATGTTACACATCCAGATCTCTGCTGATGGCATCATCTCCTGGTGTGCATCTGTTTTTTCATGGGTACTTTGCTGTAACTTAGGTCTGCTGCACTTTTACCTAGTAAAAGTGGTGTCTTTCATTACTTAGGCATATTTTACAGTAATTGCCTCTTAACTACGGTTAGTCCAGACTTGCTTTCAGAGCTTTTTATTAATACCACACAAAATCCTTATGCATCCTGTGCTGCATGCTCAGCATTCAAATCTGTAAGTACTGTCATAACACCATATTCTTTTACAAGCACAGTTAGAACAAACAAGTAAGGATTTCTGTTAAGAGTACTCATCATGGAATTCTTCATCTCCATGGGGAACTCATAGTCTGCTGGAAGAATGATTGTGTGTGTGAGACTTTGTAGGTAGGTGATCTGACCGTTTTGGAATGCAATAAGCTTGAAATAGATTTTAAAACAGAAGGCTGATGAAGAAATAGGAGTTAGTCTTGTTTAATTACTCTAGCTGAAAGACCCAAATCTGATTTCAGGTTATGAGTTTCGCAAATTACAGTAAGCTAGACCCACACTACTCTCTCTGTCCTTTCTTAGGTGATTAAGACATTAATTATTAAAGGAACCTGAGGGTGGGAAGGAAGGTGGCTATTCAGGAGTACTCATCCTCTTCACTTGTTTATTCAACATCTTTTTTTTTTTTTGTGTTTTATATATCCTTAAATGGAATGAGGGGAGACAAAAACCTAACTGATAATATAGCTGAATAAAGTCTTGACCTGACAAAAAATAAATTTTAAAAAGAAATTTTTATAAGGCTGTTCTCTGTAGAGAAGACAATTGTGCATTTGAAATATATTTCATTCTTGGACCGTCTTCTGTAGTATTTTGATGTAAATTATTCTTGACTACAGTACTCTAATGAGGGAGATATTGCTGAAGCGGCAGTCGGGTCTTTTAATTTCTTCTCTTTCCTGTGACTTTATAAAACTAAAATGTGACTGAAAAATTTTATTTTTATGTATTTGGATTTTTAAAGATCCAAAATTCTTAGTTCAGTTCTCTCTATGACTTTTCCTGGAGTTGATCAGTAACAACTGTCATCTGACATGATTTGAGCATGTTTTTACAATTCCTTATTTGTAATGGAGCTTTCAGATCTGATAATGATGTGATGAGCTGCTTATTGCCAAAATCTCCCTCCAGTGCTATTTTCCCTTTCCCTTTTCTTATCTCCTCATTAATACATCTGTCATTAACTGTCATTGCATGCTGTTTTTCTCCTGCTTCACATTTAAATGCACATTAGCTCATTGCCATCATCACAACTTTTATGTAACTTTCGGTAGTGACACACCACCTGAGTTCATTGACTTCCCTTGAGACTTTAAATAGTTGAAATACTTTGTGCTTGTAAATGTCTGAAAAAAAAGCTGTTACAGCAGCAGTGGAACAATATTTTTCCTCTTTTGGATTCCTTTTGTTTATAGCAAGGAGCCATTAGCCGACAGTAGAAGTCCAGTTGTCCGTTTTTTTCTGCTGGTGCTGCAGACAGGACCAGATAACCCTCCAAACCAGATAACCAAACTGGTGACTAGGGTGACCTCAAAGAAGGTCATAGAATAATAGAGTGGTTTTGGGTGGAAGAGACCTTAAAGACCATCTTGTTTCAGCCCCCTGCCATGGGCAGGGACACCTTCCACTAGGCCAGGCTACTCAAAGCCCCATCCAACCGGACCTTGAGCAGTTCCAGGGATGGGGCATCCACAACCTCTCTGAGATTATTTTCTTAGAATTGTAGTCTCAATGTTCTGTCTCATGAAGGAACGTGGGCTACTGTATACCCAGAATAAATATTAAATATTAATAATAAATACCCAGAATAAATATTAATATATTAAATATATTAATTAATTTTAACTATTTTAAAGAATTCTGAATATATTGCAGCAGGTTGACTGAGTTTTTGGTGTGTTTCTGAACTCTGTATATGTGCACATGTGCTTTTCTGAATTTGACTTATAGCAAGTATCTTGAATGCATTACTAAGAATTTTTTTTATCAAAAGCAGAAAAAAGTTTATTCAACAAATTCTGGAGATGCGCTGTTGCACTGTGCTATTACTTCTGGCTGATCTGAACTCCAACTCAAAATCTCTGTGGAGAAATGTCTCTTTGCAGTTTTCTTTGCTCAGTTAGGTTTGTTATAATGTCCTGCATATGCTTTGCTGTATTCTACCTCCAATCTTATTTGAGGTCTTTTTATGGAAGATAAAAGTTAGAATACTGTAAATTGATTATAAGATATAATACTTCTGAAAAACACCTGTAGGTGTGATGTGATTTTACCTGGTTGAAGTAATGAGCTAAACAGAGAGATTTTGTGCAATACTTGCTATTTCATGCACATCAACACTAAACCTTTGGTTCAGCACTTCTAATATGGCTACTAACAGGAATAAAATCAGCAATGTGTTTGAGTGTTTCCAGTTGTAATTTAGATGTTTCCTCACCACACTGAAGTCACCTTTCCTGGGTAAAAACATCAAACACACCATTCTGTTGTTTCTGTTCTTGTTTTGGGCTCTATTTGTAACTGCTGAGTTTAGGACTTCCTTTTATAATGGCATGAAGGAATGGAAATTTTTCATTCAGAAAAATGCTGTTGGATTGTTGGATGACTTATTTTCTTCTACTTGATTCTCATAAACCACTTCTTGAGTAGCAGGAAGAGTAATTGCTTCAGGAAGAGTTTATTACTAGATGTTTAACCACAATAAATTTTTATGAGCTTTATGATGCATTATAAAGTTCTTTAGGAGGCAAAAATGGTTTGAGTTTCTGAGTCTGAAAGGTTGCTCAGTCAAACTCTCTGCCAGATTTCCTTGTCACTGGAATTGTGACCCTGTCACTGTGATTGAGTAACATGCCTGCCTTACTGCGGGATAGTGCAGAGATAGTTTTCACATAAAGCATCTTCCAAACAAAAACTGGGTAAAATTTATTCAGAATTATTTAAAAAGTTCATCCTTAGGGTAAGGATAATGATTGGAAGTATTGGAGGAAGTTAAAAGAAACTGGGGAGAAAAATATGGAAAGAAAAGTCAGTGTGGTTTTGAGTCACGTTAAAAAAAGCATATCTGTACCTATGGTGGAATAGTAAGCAAATTCTTTGGAACCCATTTTATCTTTTCTCAGTAGCTCTGCATGTGAACTCCCTTCCAGTTTTGTCCTTTCCCTTGCTGCAGGCATCCCACAACCTCATGTTTGGCTGAGGCAAAGTCTGTGAGCATGCACCAAGCCACCGGGGTTAACTTCTAATTCTCACACTTTCTGAAATGTATTTTTGGTGGACTTTTTCCTCTTTACTGCTTTCTCCAGACATCTGAGTGTAGAAGTGCTCTTTTTTTCCCACCACATTGCTTTCCTCTATAAACCCATTTGTGGTTAAAAGTTGGTCAGTAACCTGGAAATGAAGTCATCAGGATTATTTCAAAGGACAGAATTTTGGAGTAGAAGAGAAGGCTCTCTCTTGAGACCTTTCAGAAATTCATGGAAATTAAAGCAGAGTCAATTGTCTGTGATCTTACTGCTTTTGCTATTTTACAGGGTAACCAGGAAAAAGAATAATCTTGAGTTTGAAGATGGGGATGCATTTATGCATTTTACGTATTACCTGCAGACTGGGTTTTAAACTATTTGATGTCAAAAATAAGTCCTGAGGAAGAATTTGCTTTTCCTTTTTCAGAATTTGTGGTTTCTTACCACAAAATCTTTCTTTTCTCTAGGGCTTCATTAGGATGTTTAGCATTGGTTACCTGATCCAGTGTTGCCTTCGGATTCCTTCCACCTTCCGGCATCTGTTAACACAACCATCACGGCTACTTTCCCTCTTCTACAATAAGGAAAATTTCCAGCTTGGAGCTTTTCTGGGATCTTTTGTCAGTATATACAAAGTAAGTTTATAGCATACAGAAATGACAAATGCTGTGGTTTTTATTTCACTTTTCAGAATATCACAAAGAGCTAAAAAGTCAGGCTGCTTAGTAGTACTGATACTGTGTGCTACAGCATGTCACTGACAAATTTTAGGCTATTACAGTGATCAAATTATAAACAGAAAGCTATTCTTCCATTCTGTGTGGGTTTTTTTAATTTCCAAATAAACCAGGTGGATTTTGCAGCTTGGTTTCAACATCAGGAGATAGAGAGTACTTCAGAGAAAGTGAATTCAGATGTCAAAGGGATTTGCTGGTACAAAAGTGTTTCAATGCAGACACAAGTAGTGGCTGCAGAAGCATCTGTGTTGCCAGAGAGAAGCCATTTGCAGATTTTGTTGGCTCACATATCTGGAATTCTTACTTGACACTAAATAGCAGGAGACTGCAGAACATACAGTGTGTAGCTGAGGAGTGCACTCACTGCTTGAAAGTCTATCCTTTCTACCCCATTATAAGATGACAGACTGTGAACTGATACACATTCATACAGTGTTGTTGGAATTGATTGACTTATATTTATTTATGCCAAAAGAGCATGTGGCAAAGCACATGCAGAATATGTTGCACAGTGCAACTTTTATATTCTTAATCACGTGGCATTTTTCAACTGGACCATGACAAAAAAGAAAAAAGTTAATTGCGTCATGCATTTTGGATCCAATGGAATATGCAGTTTTACTTTTTTAGATTAATGTGTTTTCCTAGTTCCAGAATTTATTGGATGCATGAAAAAATCTCAGGAGGTTTGGTATGTAGTTGAAAAAAACCCCTTATCATGGGAAAGAGTCTAGACAGGTACAGCAAATGAGAATGACATGAATAAAAAATTAGCTTTGGTATTATATTGGAATTCAAATTAGATTAATCTGCTCTCTGATTTTGAAAGAAATGGCAGCAGTAAATTGTAAATTAAAACACTGTAATGTTTTGGGTACTGTGTCAAAATCTCTGGACTTTAGTACTAGTGCTTCTAAAAAGGTTGTTCTCCAGTTGTGTTGATTTCTTGTGTTTTTGTTGATGTAATTTAGTTTTTCTTGATGTGGTAAAGAAGATTACCTAATCAGACATAACATGTCCCAGTAATGAAAGTTTCTACAACTCTTAAGAAATTACCATGTGATTTTATATTTCCCTTACAAGACTCTTACAATGGGAAAGTTTGCCTCCTCCCATATCAATTAAATTGCCATTTATTATTACAGTCTTACCAAGCAGAAGAATGCATTATCCCTGGCAGTGTTCAAGGCCAGGCTGTATGGTGCTCTGAGCAACCTGGTCTAGTTGAAGGTGTCCCAGCTCCTGACAGGGCTTATGGAATGAGATTATCTTTAAGGTCCCTTCCAGCCCAAACCATTTTATGATTCTATGATTATGGGTATTATTACACTACACTCTTAATTCATGCTGTGTGCTACATTACTAGCTTGTAAGGACTACCTCCAGTCTGTGTGTTATAAAAGAGATAAGTAGGACTAAGCCTGCTTTCTGTTCACCTACAGGGTACAAGTTGCTTCCTGCGTTGGGTCCGAAACCTAGATGATGAGCTTCATGCACTTGTAGCTGGTAAGTCCATTAAAAGTTTATGTTACCTGTGCTGAGACTCTGTTAGTATTCCTCTTGTCTGTCCTCCCATTCCCTTTTCAGACATCTGTGATTAAAACAGGTTGTGTCAAAGTGACAGTGATATTTCAGGTAGTGTCAAAGGAAGAGTTGCAATTAAAATTGTAAGGCAAATTCAAATGGTGTGGACTTTATGGTCAGCTCCACGGACAGTATATTACTGTGTGTACAAATGTAAACTTGTCCTTTAATTTGCAGAGATGTGAGATGCAAATACTGGCTCTTCCATATGTGACAGAATATCCATTGGAAATTTTGGGCTCCACTGGGTCCAAAGAAAGACCCTTTTGGCATGAAATTAGTATGGTGGTGAGGCCCTTCCCTCATGTGCATCTGTCACATGTTGGAACTGCAGAGGTCTCTCATACTACAAAGAACAGAGAAATTTGATACTGTGCTCCTGAACACTGAAGTACAGATTTGTTTCAGCATTTTGAAACTTTCTCTGTTTAGTGATACAAACCATATTTGGATGGGCAGTAAAAGAGCATCACTGAACTGTGTTGTAGCAACAGAAATAAATAGTCCAGTGCAGTGTTTGTTGGCCTGACATACCACAACAGCAACTTTAACAGTGCAAATCACAACCTTAACAACACTTCTCTTTTCTGATTGTTACAGGGTGTCTAGCAGGAATTTCTATGATGTTTTACAAAAGTACAACTATCTCTATGTATCTGGTGTCCAAATTAGTAGAGGTGAGTTATTACCTTTGTAACAGTTCTTCATTTCATCTATTCTTTCAAGGCAGAAGAAAAGAAAATGAACGTCAGAGGCTTTGTGAAGCAATTCCAGTAAAATACAAAGTGGTGTGGTGATGGTGTTTCAGTACATGTGTGCCAAGAGGCAATGCTGCCGTGTGGTCTTACTTCTTTCATACTTTCTTTTCTTTGACTGATTTTAAATGTCCTTTATCCACTGGTCTTCATATATATTTTCCATGATTTTTTTAATCTCCTGACAGCCCTTTGCTTTGTAGTTTTTGCAGATTTTTTAAATCAGAAGGTTCCAAGAATGTCTATTCTGCCAGAAACATAAATCAGACCTAGTCCTTAATTGCAGATTTATTGCCAAAAGCTACAGCTTAACTTCCTGCCTTTGTTCCTTAATTCTGGCATTCAACAATGTAAGATAACTCAAAATAGCTTAGGTTTTGGTCTATAGCTGAAGTTGTTTGTCAGTGTACTTCAACTGATTGAATTCCCAGCTTTGGAACGAACTTTGTTCTAATTAGTATTCTTCAGGCTTGAATTATTTCTCTAAACTTTTTAAAATTAGGAGCCCAGGGAAAAAAATAGCTACAGAGTTTGGGTATGTTTATTATACTTTTCTAAACAGCATTTGATTTCTTACTGTGATTTTTCCATAAAATTGAGACTTAATCATGCTTAATTCCCCAACACCACCACTGGAATGGGTTGATAATGTTCTTGCACTATGCATCATCCCTGAATCCCATATTTCTCCTGCAGACCTCGAGGGCCTTGTTCTCTGGTGATATTTATCCACCTCTATTACCAGAGCAGAATTCATTTTAAAGCAAATAAAAAGAAGGAACGTTTTTTTGTTATGATTAAAATTAAACATAAAAAGGGAAGATACTCTCTGTTCCTACTCTTTGTTATCCCACACCAAGCTCTGAAGGCAGTTCACATATTGGTCATATAAAGGCAAATCTGAGTTATCCATATTGACTTTTAGAACACCAGTTATAAAAAAACAATATTATCTTGTATTGCTGATGGTTTTCTCTGGACTTTGAGACATCATGGCTACAGTGAAATAAGAAAAGTGCTGTGTGTTCTTTCTTTCTTTTTTATTTTTTTTTTTTTTTTTTTACTACTTTTATCATCTTACGCAAGCCAAGGGTAACTGACCAAAGAGGCGTGTGCTGCTTTGCAAGGTCAGGCTGTGCTCAGGAAAATAAACTGTACATGTTTTCTCAGAAAGTAAAGTATGTGATTTCAAGCTGTTTAAGAACAGTGAATATTCACTTGGTTGGAATAGTTATTGCATTGTTCTTTTGCTTTTTTAAAATGAAGAATTTAACAGCAAACTTTCTCTTTTTTATCTTCAGGATTTGTAACACCCAAGCTGTTGCTAGTCCTCTTCTGTGCATTAATAGCCTCTTATTAGATTAATCTTGGATAACTTCTGTAATTTATCTTAATCAATATCACATTTGTGGACATAGAAAGAAATATATCATAATGTTGAAATGCTTTTATTTTAAAAGGTAAAATAAAAAGTAAAAAGATACTTTGATTTTGTTGCATTCAGCATTTTTTTATTTTTACAGACTATATACTTCAAAGGCATTGAAGCAGGGAAGGTTCCCTATTTTCCTCATGCAGACAGCATCATCTATGCCATTTCTACATCAATATGCTTTCAGGCAGTAAGTATGTTCTCTAACAGAACACGAAGTTCTTTAAATCAGATGTTGAATGAAATGAGGAGCACAGGGAGACAGTTCTATGGAAAAGATGGTGAGATGTAATGATTGCAGCAAGATGCTGTGAATCAGGGCTCTGGCATCCTGGTTTTGAGTGTCACTGTGGAAAGGTTATTTCTAGGCCTCAATTTCTCCTATGCTTACAGGTGAATACATTATACAAAGCATTGAATTCTTTGAAAAGCATCTTAAAGTGCATTGACCCAAAGGGTGAGCACTAACATGAACTTCCATAGCCATGTGAAAAGACAGTTTCTAAAGGAGGCAGACAGTACAATATGATATTCTATGGCTTTTTAAATCAAGTGAAAGTTTTAATTTTCAGCTGACTTGAATCAATATTGTCTAGTTGAAAAAATCTGCAAAAAACCAGTAAAAACCCCAGCAATGTTATATTCAAAACAAGCTGTAGTTACCATCTTTTGCACTTCTCAAGTCAGTCACATGCCTTTACCCTTGGTCCTTTTACCATCTGCATCAGCTCACCATTTCTAGACCTGCTGAAACATCCCTTCATGAACTGCATGTTCTCTGGACCTCCATAACTACATATATTTTTTGTGCCCCTCAATAAAGGGAATGTAAAATTACACTAAAGCAATCTTCTGCTGTCTTGTGCTCAACAGGACAATTAAGAGACACTCCTCCTCCTCATTGTTCCCATGCACTTGGGAATATCTCTAAGTCTAGTATCAAAGTGAATTGATATTTTAGTGCTTGGGATGTGCCTGAAGGTCTCCAAAATACTATTGTCGGGGTAGTCTTGTGAGACTAACAGACATAAAGTTCATATGAGAAAAGAAGGAAGGGGGTTTTTTGTTACTTAATAACTGACTGAAAAACGAATTTAAGAAATAAATTGCTAAGTTTAGCAGGAAAAAGGAAGGCGAAATTAGAAAAAGGATTTATGTTGAGATGTTTGTTATTCACTGTATTTTTAAATGACCCAGAAAAGTAATGGAATGAAGAGGAGACAAGGACTGTTGCTACATGACATTATTTAAGATAATGTAACATGAAATACAAATATGACTACAAGAAATGGTAGATCACAAAATGCAGAGTGGATGAGGGATAAAGTAGCAGGTAAATTTGGCATCCACCAGTTCAAAGTCATGTACGATGGAATAATGATTATTGTTGCTTTCTTGATGGAGATGTAAGTTAATTGTCACCTCTGGTAAAAGATTGTATTCTGGGAATATAAGTCTGTGCTGGTCGTGGTCATAGAGAACATTAAATTCTGCAGAGAGCAGTAAAAATGATTTCCATAATAATCCTTTTGCTAATTTTGGCAACATAATGTAGCAGATGAAGCCTTTGCCTGGTCCTGTCAGCTGGCTCTGATAGAATCCTCTCCTTGCAGGCTGTCATGGAAGTTCAGAACCTGAGACCTTCATACTGGAAATTTCTTCTACGACTAACAAAGGGCAGGTATGTAATCAGGGCTGTGTTATGGTTTGTCTAAACCTGTCATTGAGCACACTCAGCTTTCTGTGTCATTCACTGTCAACAACAGAGCCCTAGAAGTACATGAGAGCTAATTTCCTGTGGACTTACTTTGCTTTTCAAGCAGTTTCCAGTACTCTTGAAGTTCTTTGCTACTGAAGTGACATTGCTGGGTTTAGTCTAATGACAGGAGTAAAGACTTAACTCTAGTGAAGCCTATTTAGCAGATGAGTGTTTTACTTAAAGTGATTTTAGTTCACTGGGTGGGTGGGAGGCTTTAAGATTCCATTGGAACATAAAGAATCCAGTAAACAACTATACATGTTGAGGAAACACTTAGTAGGTACAGTGATTGACAACATGGTATTACTATGTGTTTAAATGCATTGCTACAAATGTCAGAATATCTTCTAAGAATACTTGAAAGTTTCAGTACTTTTTAATAACTGCTTCAGTCAGGGAAAGGATTTTTTTTCTCAAAAAGCTAATGAAAAATTTTCACTGATCATAATCATAAATATACACTAATATCTTAACTGGAGTTTTTTTCTATTTGCTGCAGGAATCTAAAAACCTTTTTTTAAAAATAGATTTTGCTGTAACTGACTTATAAAAATACAGTTTAGTGAAGTGTACATTGATATACTGGTGCAGTGTGTGGCAGGAACAAGCCATCCAAATCTTGATGCAGATCAGTTTATGAATGGGATTATAAGAGGTAACATTTGTCGTGACAGCTAGCTCTCCAGGCTGTAAAAATAGAAGTGAAATCAGAGGCCAGTCCCTGGAGCATGTTGAACCTGCACTCTCCATGGCACAGTACACACATGAGGTGATTGAATACATTGCAAGATGTAGTGGGAAGCTTTCCTTGGGGTGCCTGGAGGCAGTCCTCAGGCAACCTCTGAGGCCATACAAACATGATACAGGGAATGATGTCAGTGCAGATGTCCAAGTTTGGCTGCATTTTTCCATTTTGCCTTAATCCTAAGATTGCCTGAGTTGAAAGAGAGGAAGGAAAAGAAATTCTATTCTGCTCATTTATTTTATCTGAAGCAAATCTCTATAACAGTAATTTTGACACTCTCTCCATAAAGGCAATTTCTTTCGACATTTCATACACTTTTCGGTCTATAGTTGTGAAAAACAACAAAATGGAAATAGGTTGTAACACCCATAAAATTGACATCCAGACTTGGGGAGGCAGGGCCAGAGTTTGCTTTGCTGGAGTGAGAGAGAACAGTAGTATACTTTGGTTTGAGTGTTTTTTTTTGTGGAGTTAAAAGTAGAAGGGGACTCTTTCCCCTTTTTCATTAAGTTGCATTATTTGAAGTATCCTAACACAAATACTATTAGCCACATTTTTCAAACATGAAAAATAAGGTTTTTTAAACCTCATTGCCTGAGGTGAAAAACATTCACTCTCTGAATAGTGCAGGCTGAAGACTCTATTTCAGAGATTCTGATAGTCTTTCATGACATGAAATGTTTTTATTTTTTCATAAGTAAATGAATCATGCATTCATGCTTTCTTCTCTTTTCTTTTTCAGGTTTGCTCTCATGAACAGGAAAGTTTTAGATGTATTTGGTACTGAAGCATCTAAGTGCTTTAAGGATTTCACACCTAAGCTTGACCCAAGATACACAGTTGTGCCACCAGAGCTACCGATGGAGCTGTCTTGAACACGACAGCGTGGCTCATCATTGAATGTGATCAACATTTTGTCCTGAAAAGCTAATTAACTTGACAGTCATATATATGGAGGGAGGGCTAGGGCTCCACTTCAGTATTACTTCAATGAGAAATGCTTTTTACCAATCAGAAATACTGAAGCTTTGCAGGGAGGTATGGCTTAGTGATTAAGCCCCTTCCATAGGCAGAAAACATTTCTGGATTACTATAGTTGGTTGACAGTGTGGTAGAATCCTGAATGAATTAAACAAATGAGTAATACATTTAGAGAAGAGAAGTAAAACATAAATATGCCTCATAATTTCAAAAATTCTGTAATTCATACCAGTAGAATATTTCTTGGTAAAACTAAAAGTAATTCTTAATTTAGAAAGGAAGACAATTGGCATAGTTTAGGTCCAAAATTTTACCTGATCATAAAAATACTGCAGTCTGGCGAAAATGCCTCCCTGGTTTTCTAAATTGCATCACTGATTTGTCTCAAAAGAGCCACCACCCCCTCATTAGTTAAAATTAGGGTATTTTTACACAGCTGTGGTTGCAAAATAAGGCATTCCTTAGGAAAAGAAAATGCATATTGATTCAGAAGTCACATTCCAGGGCTGTAAATTCCGCTGATGACACAGATAACAGACAAGGAAAACAAGAAGGCAGCACCAGTGGCTGCTGCAGGCCGAGGAGCAGCGGGTGTGGTGGTCAGCATCTGCCAAGTGGAAAAGGACACAACTGTCAGAGGAAGGAATGAAACGTTCCAGCCTCTGAGATGGTGCTGGAAACAGCAGACAGTTACAAAAATAAAAAAGCCAAGAACAAAACAAACAAAGCAAAACACACACCACCACCCCCCTCCCCTGCTAAAATATGCTGAAGCAAAATATTTATTTTTGAAAGGGTTTGACATTGTCGCCTTAGATGGCATTGTCAGGACCAGCCAGTGTTTTGAGCATTTCTTTGGAAGAGAGCTGACTCCTGAGGTTGGGCTGTTACAAGAGAACAGTTTTGACAATCATATTAAGTCTTTTATCCTTGTAATTGGTGAAGAGTGATTTTCCATTGGGCCATCAGACCCACAACTGGCACAGTTACATTAAATTTGGTATGGTACTCAGTGCAAATAACTACCTACACAAAGTCCATCTCATTTTTACAGTATGTATTTCTGCAGATTTGTGTTCTACAGTGAGACCTTGACATGCTAATTGCTTTTTTTTTTTCCTTTGCTTTTGGGGGCTTTTATAAATTATAATCCATTCAAGTGATTCTGAATGGTGGTCATTACCCTAGAAGTTAATAAAAAGATGAACTATATTCACACTCAACTGAAAAGAGGTGAGATAAGCCAGGGAAATTGCAATAGGTTGCACGTATTTTAAAAATTTTAAAAAAATAAATCAGTGTTTTATTTGAAATCTTTATCAGATAATATGAATTGGACTAATTAGTAGACTCTTTGTCTTGTAACACTGTAATCCTATCCCAGCTATAAGCACATTTTAATTCCAGTTAGCTGAATTTCTTAATACCGAATATAAAATATTTTTTTCAGATTTATTGTCATGGAAATTTTACCAATTCGTGCACAAAATCTGCTTCTTTATCAGCTACACTAACAGTGATGTTTTGTCACTGTTACTAAAGGTGCTTCCTCCTTTTAAACAGTGGTTGTCCAATTTAGTGTGAATAAAGTTCTGCAAGCTAGTTTGTTGTAATATTTTATTACTTGGAATTATATAAAAATTCCTCAAAAGGAAATAAAAGTTAATTCAACAGGAACTTTGAAAAGATTGTAAGAGATTTGTAGTGTTTTTCCACTGGAATATGGTCTAAAATATTTGACCTTGTAAAGTCTGAGAAGTTATATATTTTAGGTGGTATATTAGAACTCACAAACTATATTATGAATACTTTCTAGTGTAACTATATACCATTCTCAAACTTAAAGATATTTTATAGATGCATTAAGTTTCTCCACTGGAATGACAATTGTGATTGTTTCTCTATTTGAGGGGGTTTTTTGGGAAAAAAAATCCAAGAACTACATCTCAGCAGCTGTACAACAGTTTTGTCTATGTTTCTTGCTTCCAAAATTCACAGTCCTTGTTTCAAGTTATTTTCATGTAATATAAAGAGAAATTAAAAGTTTTTAAATTATTTTTATTCAAATTGAATATATGTAAGAGGAAAAAAAATATAAAGTCCTAATGTTCTTCCCAATAATAAACAGTTGCTGCTTGGAAAAGTGACTTCTTTGGCCATGTTGTTAATAAACTCTCTGGAGTCGTAAGTGAAATGGAGTGATAGGATCATACAGTGGATTGAGTTGGAAGGGACTTTTTAAAGGCCATCTAATTCCAAACCTCCCTGCCACGGTCAGGGACACCTTCCACTGGACCAGGTTGCTCAGAGCCACATCCAGCCTGGCCTTGAACACTGCCAGGGATGGGGAATCCACCACCTCTCTGAGCAACCTGTGCCAGTGTCTCACCATCCTCCTTGGAAAAAGCTTGTTTCTAATGTCTAATCTAAGTCGACCCTCCTTCAGTTTGCAGGCATTAGCCCTGGGAGTGATACTTGGTGGTGAATGAATCCTGGGAATGTGACCAAGCATTTAAATTTGCTGCCAAATAAAGTCTTAATGCAATGTCAGTGAAGGGGTAACACCCGAGCAGTTCAGCTGGCAGCCTGAGCTCTGTGTTTCCGTGGGTAGTTAGGTAAAGTGAGTTAATTGTATTGTTTCTTCTTCAAACAGAGCAAACCCCACCTCCAGATGTGCCGGCTGGGAGGAGCCTCACTCCCTGAGCTCTGCCTGCCACATGGCCAGATGGTGGGGCAACATGTGACTGAAAGGGCAGCATTTTCTGCCACCTGATGCTGCTGATCATATGATGGGTGTCTCTTTGATGACGCCAAACTTCTTGCAAAAGTTTATTTTGCAAAGAGGAATGCGGGGGGAGGCTTGCTCAGGAGTTGGTGGGAAGTGGTGGATCAACCTGAAGTGTTACATTTCTGAAGTAGAGGCTTGGGTGTGCTTAGGGAGTCTGCTCAGGGCAGCAGTGCTTGGCTCCCTGCAGGCATCTCAGGAGGCTGCTGCAACATCCATGGCTCCCAGAAACAGGCATGCCCTGTGGCTCATTTCTTCATCCCCCCTCAGCTCTGCTCATCCCAATGTTGGGTCATTCCCCTTTGCGAGCTTCCCTGCCTTTTTCCCAGGCCACTGTGTTTGGTGTATGCTTGAGGACATGTGAAGGGCTTTTTTCCAGATTCCTGGTGACGTCCCAGGCAGAAGAGTCTGCTGTGTTCTGAGCCCAGCCTCATGCTCAAATCTGGGACTCAAACTTGGCACACTTGCTCAAGCTTGTGTGCAGCTTCAATTTCCAGCTCTGTCAGAGAAAAATATTTCTGTGCAAGTGGTCCTTGAGTTGGTGTACATTGACAAGGCACAAAAGGTAGCAAGAAAATCAGTGAGGATTATACTGAGCTTTTGCTTTTTTTAGGACTTTTTTTCCACAAGTACATTTAACATTGGGTGGAGGCAAGGCCCAGGCTCTGGCTGGACTCAACAATTTAAAAGGTCTTTATCGCCTCCTTTTACAAAACCAATACGTTTTCTCTTACACCTTTGGGAATGCAACAGAAAAATTTGACTCTTTTCCTTGAGCTACACAGTTTCATTGTTTTCTTATTATTTAGAAGCAGATCCTGGATGTTTTATATATCCTGTAGGTACATTAACATAAGATTTCAGGCAATAATTTTTCCCCCATAAGAAGCCTAAAATTGCCATTGTGGATATACTGGCAAAATCACCTAGTGCTCTCCCTTGCCTTTAGCCACACTCAGATGGGATCACCCCTCAAGACACAGCACTCACCTTTTGCAGCTGATAATGTCCTTCTCTCTCCATCTAACAAGACACTTGCTTTACCAACAAGCTACTTTGAATGTGGCAAACAGAAATGTGAATTACAGCCCACTTTGATCTCAAGGACTTCTTTTTTTTCCCCTGGCACAGGCCAAGGAGATTTCCACTTGCTAATTAATAGAGAGAACAGAAGAATTTTAAACATTAATGCCAAGGTTTTACCCAGGGTGGAAAAGTCTGGTTGGAAATCCAGGCAAATGAGATTAATCTTCTCATGCTGGTGGAAACCAGTCGATGTTTTTTTCCCCTCAGCTGCCACAACAGAGACATAAAAAATGCTGCCATGGCTGTTGGAGCAGGAGCTGATAGGACTATTCTTGGGACTTCTTGAAGTTTACAGAAGACCTGATTACACATGGTCGGGAACAAAGGCACGGCTTTTTTTTTTCTGTATTTTCCTAGTATTTCAGAGTGAAAGCCTGCTTTCCCATTACAGGCAGTGAAAACTTGCAGGAAGGGGCAGACTGGGCTGGGAGGAACAGATCTGGTGTGGGAGTCCCACCTTAAAGCGCTGCAGATTGCACTGCTTTGATACAAACATAAGAAACCTAGTTCTTAGGAACCCAGAAATGTTGGTTTGCTCTTTTGGCTGTAAAATAAATTAAAAATAAAATAAACTTTTCCCCTCACCATGAGATGAAACTCATGGGAAACTCCTTTCTGTGACCATTTACACAAGTTAAAGAAGTGACCAAAATGTCAGCTCTAACTATACCCAGCAGCTTAAAAAGACATTGGTTCATGAGGTGCAATCTTCATCCCATTGCCATCACTGCCACGTGGGTTTTAGACAGTATTATCAGTGCATAATGTTCACCTAGAGCACCTGTGGGTAGTGTGCAACAAGGAACAGCCACTTGGGAAAAAGTCATCTTTGAAGGCACATGGCCTTGATTTCCCAGCTCATGTACCAGAGGTGATGAAGAAATACAGTTGGTTTCTCCAACAGTACAACTTAATCCTCTGCAAGGTCACAGTGACAGCAAGGAGGTGTCCTGGAGGTCAACAGGTGTCCTCTTTAGCCAGGTGCTCTGTCCCACAGCTGTTGGTGAAGCACAGGCTGCTGTGGGTCCCAAAAGCAAAGCAGCATGCCTCATGCAAGGGATGTCAGGAAGTGAAAAAGTTGCTATGTGCCCTGATAACTCTATTTCATGCTTGCAGGCTTAAAAGGATCAAAAGACATCACTCTTCATATGGGTTTTTCTGTATGGCACCAGCAGCAGAAGAGCTTCATCTGCCCAAGCACAGCCAGCTGGAGCCTGGGCTGGAAACCAGTGGCCACAAGAACAAACTTGGGATTGTTAAGGCCAAAGACTCTCACTGCCACAGGCTTCCTCTGATGGCTTGCAGCCTCCAGTCACTACTGGAGTCAGCCAGGGTCTGGGTGGATTAGACCAGACCCAGCAAAGGGGATGGAGCCAGACTGGCCACTGCCATCAGAGCTGTGCCCAGCGGCTTCCCACGATGTGCAACACACAGAACAAAGCTGCTCTGATGGAAAACCTCCCCTTTGATAGAGCCCTTCACATGCTGGCCTGTCTGGGAACTCAGCTCCATGCAGTCTCCAATGGTCAGCTGTTTGTGAGCATGACCTCAGGCTTCATGTGTCTCTGGGAAAGAGAGGGAGCTTGGAAAACAGCCTTCCCAGTGCTGCTGTGGGAAGATGCATGCTCAAGTCTTGCTCACCTCAGCTGGAGTTCTGCTCACCTGTCTGTCCCCCTTCAGCCTCATGGTCCTCCTTCAACCCCATGGTAACCTGCAGCTGTTGAGGATTATCTGCATCCCAGCCCCAGGGCATGTGAAATCTAAAGATGATCCAACGGGGCGAGCTCAGCCTTTTCACTCAGCTGGGAACAGCAGTACTGGGGTTGCCCTTCTCAGCTGAGGATGTGTTTGGCTGTAATGCTGGCTTTGATCTGTGCACAGACAAGGATGCTGGGCAGGAATTACTGCTTGCTCCAGCAATCATAATACCACTCAGCATGGGATTAATTTTTGATTCCATGAGTTAGTTTTAAATTATTTTGCTTTAATAAGCTGGAGTGGGAGGAGAATATTCTCACAGAGATGAGAGTGAGTCCAAATAAAACAGTGTGTGTAGCAATACAAAGTGATTTTCCTGGGAACCGGGGAGAGCTGAGGCCATGTTTTCAGATATTAGCTCAGATCCTTAGAACAAATCTTTCTTTGAGCTCTTCATTCTAAAGAGTTTTCTGTTTGATAAGGAGAGAGTGACCTTTTGCTTGCTGTGTTGGGTAATGTTGCCCAAGACTTGACAATTAAAGCACTTATGTTCCTAAATACATCGTGTACAAGCAAGGTCTCCCTCCCCTCCTGTCGGCTGCTCCCTGCAGGAGGTGAGAGTGCCGACTAGATGCAAAAACCTCCAAGGACCTTTTGTGCTGCAACTTCTCCTGCATGAATTTCCTCAGCTGTGACAGTGCTGGGAAGCCTTCTGCCTCCCACATGACAACAGGGATACAAGGATCCTTTTGCCTAGGCCAGTCCTCTGGGGCAACAACTGGCCAGAGGGAATGAGGTCTGGCTCATGTAGACTCCTGGACATGTCCCAGGATCTGCTGGCTGTGTACTGGTTGGTCCTGGCCAAAAAGTGTCATGGAGCTTACAAACAAATTAGCTCTGAGACCTTTTCTGTCCCAGCAACATCCGCTGGCACCCTTCAGTCTGGAGGTATGGATGCAGCATTAATGTCCACTGGAAAAGGACCTGGAGGTGTTGGTCAACGGCAGCTGAACATGAGCCCACAGCATGCCCAGGGCACCAAGAAAGCCAATGGCATCCTGGCCTGGATCAGCAATAGTGTGGCCAGCAGGACCAGGGCAGTGATTGTCCCCCTGTACTCAGCACTGCTGAGGGCACATCTCAAATCCTGTGCTCAGTTCTGGGCCCCTCACTGCCAGAAAGACACTGAGGGGCTAGAGTGAGTCCAGAGAAGGGAAAGGAGCTGGGGAAGGGTCTGGGGCACAAGTTCTGTGAGGAGTGGCTGAGGGAGCTGAGGGTGTTTATCCTGGAGAAAAGGAGGCTCAGGGGGGACCTTATCACTCTACAACTGCCTGAAAGGAGGTTGCAGCCAGGTGGGGTTGGTTTCTTCTCCCAAGTGACAAATGATAGGACACGAAGAAATGGCTGAAAGTTGCACCAGTGGAGGTTTAGATTGGATATTAGTAAAAATTTATTTACAGGAAGGGTGGTCAAGCATTGTAACAGGCTGCCTAAGAAAGTGGTGGAATGAATCACTGTCCCTGGAAGTTCCAAAAGCATGTTGGTGTGCTGCTTAGGGACATGGTTTAGTGGTGGACCTGGCAGTGTTGGGTTAGCAGCTGGGCTTGGTGATCCTGGTGGTCTTTAATTCAACCTTAGTGATCCCATGATTCTGTGGGGGAGGGGGACAGGGCTTCCCACACCTCCAGCTGTGCCAAGGGGCTGCAGCTACACAGAGCAGAGAGCAGTGGGAGGAGAGGCATGGCAACCTTAGCCCGGGATTGGCAAAGGTTTCATTGTGATTTAGACTTGTCAAGGCAAGGCTTTGTGCCTTTTGTTTTCACAGGAAGTTTCTGATTCCCAGTTGTCACTTACTGCTGTTAAAAGGGAGGAAAGTGACTCATGGAGTTTCCTATTGGCCTGAGGAGATATGCAGGGAAATTACTTACTAGGGACTCTCCCAGACAGCCGAGTGCCTGGCAGCAGGGAGAAATCAGGCAAAGAGGTCTCAGATTTGTTATCGTGGCTCCAAATTAATTGCCTGAGCCAGTAATGCACATAAACACATTTCTCCTGTGGGCAATCACTGTGGGAGGGAGCTGTGCTGCTTTGCCAAGGGCTGGGATCAGACAGGGTGATGGGAATTTTATAGCTTTAACCCCCATAATTTACTGCATGGACAAAGCAGGCCAGGAAACCAGAGATGGATGTGCCTGTTTCCTCTCGCTCACCCCTCGGTCCATTCCCTGGAAATCACTGTGAATTCCCTAGGAAGTCCACGGAGTTACATGTGTTTTGCCAACAGCCCCACACTGTCTGTGCTCCCTGCTGCACCCAGGTTTTGGGCAGAGCAGCCAGCATGTCCCAAGCAGGTTCATCCCCAGGGGTTGCTGTGCTGGGCGCCTGGGAGCAGGAGGTGCAGCTCTGTCCTCCCTCCTTGGCCAGGGAAGACCTTCCTAGGGGTGATCCTGAGGGTACAGGTGCATCCTGCAGCACAGAAGGAGCATTTTTATTTTCCAGAGGGAAAACCCTGCTGAGAGGACACACTCTGCTCTCATCAACATCCTTTTACGGCTTCCTTAAACTAAATACCTTCTTTTTCCTTTGAAGTCAAGGAATGAAGGAGGAAAACCAGTAACTACCATGTGAGGGAAAGCAGCCTCTCATGACATATACGAAATTTCTGAAAAGCTGTGTGGATCTGTGTCAAACTCCACAGGGCAGACAGTGCATTTTGTGCCAACAAAATCAAAAGACCATAAAAATTGTGAGGAGAGGAGATGAGAGGGGAGAGGAGGGGAGTGGAGAGGACTCCAACTGCATGTTGTTTGTAGGCATTTGCCATTTCTAATGTCTCTTTTGAACTGGCTGAAGTTTCTCCTTGTGCACGGGCACATGAAGCAGATGAAATGCTACTCCTCAGGTTTAATTTTAGTTTGTCCAGCAAGCTCTGAATTCATGCAAGAAAAAGTGGATCAGTATTAAGGGGTAGGCAGTGAGTGTGGAACTAAGCAGCTCTGCTCCTGTAGGAGACATGGGGACATCAGCACATGAATATGGCACCTTTTGAGCAGATCAGGGGTCCTGTGTTCCTACTCTCGTGCCATTTCTGTGTCTGAGAAATTGCTCCTCTTTAGATAATCACTCATCTCTCATCCGGAGACTTTGGGAGAAGGTCACCCATCAAACCTGCAACATGCCATGGGGTTTGTCCTCTGCTCTCATCTCCTTTTAGAGCTTTCAAAGAGCTGAAGAAAATACTGTTTCTAATTACAGACAGTGTTCCTTGTACTCCCCAGCTGCACAGACCTTGCCTACGTGACTGTTGTGAGCACTCGGATCCAGCTCTGGTTCCTGCTTGGGCTTCCCCCGTGGAAGACAAGGAGTCCTCACTGTGCTCAGATGCCAAGGTGAGAAATACCTCCCTATCAATAAACAAGTTTCCAAAACTCGGCACCCAGGAATCCCTCAGATCCCTAATTGCCCTGATGCCATGGGATGACTTAGGCAGATATAAAAATATCACAGGAACACACACACATGCAGATGAACACAGCACGAGGCATGAAAGGTTGGGGACTTTGCTTGGTTTTGCTTCATGTGGTTTAATTTGATGCTGTAGTGAGAAGGGACATTTGATTTTCTTTTTTAATCAAAGGAGAATACTAAGGAAATATTTTTAATACAGATGAAGTGTGTATGTATTGTCCTCCCATAAATGCTTTATAAAATCCCTATTGATGAGGGTTGATGCCAATCTTTTTCTGGTAAATGTAGTTTTATTACAAGTGAATCATAGAAAAGAAAACTTTTGAACTAAATTATATCTGACAAATATATGGTGGTCAAACTAATTTCTTCCATCAATACAGGGTTCCTTGTCCCTCCTCTGCAGACAGATTTTTTGTATGAAGTCCTGTCCTATTGAAGTATTTGAATTCTCTGGGGCCAAAAGTTACCTTCTGACTTTTGGGTTGCCTTGTCTCTAGATGAGCAAAGTCTGAAACAGGTTCTGCTCAGGATGCAGCTGCAAATGCAGGTTTTGCCTGATGCAGCTGCAAAAGACTTCACTGGAGCAGGAGCTGGATTCCATCAAGTGCATGAGCTGCACCTGTAGCTCACAAGGTACTTTAGAAACCTTCACTCTCACTCTGTGATGACCATAAAACCCTCAGGATTTGCAGCTGCTGCTAACACCCCAGAAAGCAGAGATCTAATTTGGTGCCTGTGCTCATTTTCAGGTGACTTTCCTGGATGCAGTTTGGCAGTGAGTGCTGTCAGGGGCAGGACTGAGGCTCTCACGAGATGCTTTCACCACCAGGAGCTGCTGGGATGCAGGTGGGTGTTTGTGGATTTGATCCTGGGCCATTTTTCAGTGCAGTGAGTGCCACGTTTCGTCTCCCTGAACTCCCAGGTAGAAGTGAGCTACCAGATCCTGGGCTGATAAGCCCTGGGCTGCCCATGGCAGGGATGCACTGATCCAAAGGTATAGTGTCTTCCTGGGAGGAGGGAGAGGAGTTGTCTCTTGTTTTTGCAGGCTAAACTTCTGCAGGACATAGCTGGGGTCTGGTGCATCCCTCCAGGGATGCAGTTGACTCAAAATGCCCCAGGTTGCTGAGTATTATCACAGAGCTCTGATAATGACCCAGAGGGTGGAGGAACTTTTGCAACTTTTTCCAGGGGCATCAATAGCTATACCCATCCTGAAGAACTATCTGAACCCTCCAAGCACAGACCTGGAGCTGAGGTGGGAGGAGTCAAGGGAAAGAGTCTTTTGCAATTTGTGCTGCCTTAGCCTCCTTCAAAATTAGGCTGCTGATGAGCAAAAGGTATTCATAAGGCTGAAATTGCACTAAGGAATTAAAAAAGCAAAATAGAAGACCTCCCTCCCCAAACTTCTGGAAAGTCTCCTTTGTGGATTTCTACAAATCCAAGGGTAACCTTTTATAAAACAAATGGAGCAATCAGTGCTTTTTCCTCCCAGCCTGAAGATCAGGCTCCCCAAGAAGATCTCAAGTCAAGAACCAGCCAAAGAAATACACTGAACCACTATACACATTGGAAAATGCTTATAAGATTCTTTATGATATTATTGAATTATTTAGGTTGGAAAAGATTTCTAAGATCATCAAGTCCAACCATCAATCCAGCACCACCATGTTCACCACTGAACCATATTTACAAGTGCCATATTCTCATGATTTTGAACATTTTCAGAGATTGTAACTCCACCACTTTTCTGGTCAGCCTGTTAAAATGTATGACCACACTTTCAGGGAGCATATTTTTACTAATATCCGATCTAAATCTCCCCTGACACAGCTAGAGGCCTTTTCTTGTCCTATTATTTATCACTTGGGAGAAGAAACCAACCCCACCTGGCTACTACTTCCTTTCAGGTGTTATGGAGAGTGATAAGGTCCCCCCCTGAACCTCCTTTCCTCTAGGCTGAACACCCCCAGCTCCCTCAGCCACTCCTCACAGGACTTGTGCCCCAGACCCTTCCCCAGCTCCCTTTCCTTTCTCTGGACACACTCCAGCCCTTCAATGTCTTTCCTGTACTGAGTGGCCCAGAACTGAGCACAGGATTTGAGGTGTGGCCTCACCAGTGCTGAGTACAGGGGGACAATCCCTCCCCTGGTCCTGCTGGCCACACTATTGCTGATCCAGGCCAGGATGCCATTGTCCTTTTTGGCTGGCTGGGCACAAGCTGGATCATGTTCAGCTGCTGTAATAAAGGAGGAAGGAAAAGAAGAAAGAATTAGTGGCAGACATGAGATAGCAATAAAGCACTTCTTTGCTCTGTGCATTTGGAGAGCAAGACCAGACAGGCCAGAAGTGAGCAAGCCTGCTGCTGACAGAGAGGGGAAAAACAGAAGAAGTAAATTTTATTTATATAGGTGCCAATCAATGTGGAAAAATATTCAGCAGCTCTACCACTGTGACAAACCAAACCCTGCAGAGCAACTTTTTAAAAATCACTGAATAAAAAGACAATACGGCCTGGAAAGAATTGGAAAGATATTATGTCCTGCTCCCATGGGAATGTGAGCTGGGATACTCTGTGCCAGTTGCTGTCAGTAGCATCTATTCTGAGAAGACCCTGAGTGCCAGGTTACAGCAGCCCAGCCTGGGAGCATGTGGGCTGGAAGAGCAGCTGAACTGACTTGTCTATTTTAGACTGGTTCAGGCATCCTTGTTCTCCTCCTTCGGATGCAGATGCACCAGGAGAAACCCAAGTTACACCCTGCAGCATCTGTGAAATGCTGTGTCCTGTCAGAAAGCAGAACCCCTTCCACTTGCAGAGCTTGTGGAAGCATGTTTTCCTGCATGGGTGTTGCTGTTTGATGCATTGGTTTTGTTTTGTGTTTGGTACATTTCTCACTGTAAAGGTTTATGGAATAAATGCTCTTGCACTGCAGCAGGTGAGAGGGTCATGGATAATAGCTGAGGAGAGCATCCCCCCAGATCATGGGGACAGCAGTCCTGTGAGTCACAGAACCATGGCAAGCTGCACGAGGCTTCCTGACTGTTCCTGCCTCTTCTTCTTTGGAAGGGTTCCAGCTCTCCTTTCATTATTTCTGCTGAAAACATTTTTTAAAAAGCCATAATTTTGCACCTTTTTTCTTTTTTGTCCCAGAAGTTGCAAAGTCTGGAGATGGAAAAGTTTTTGGGTAATGACTTTGTTTATTTTTTTTAACCAGGTTAAATGAGATGTTTACTATAGGAACCCCAGGTAAGCAGCAACACCAAACTTCTTCACATCATGAAAGAGAAGTGGGCCAAGGTGACAATTCTCCACAGCCAAGCTGAGGAGGAGAGGGATAGAGCAGCTTTGGTGGGTACCAGGGTCCACCCACACACTCCATGGTCCATGCTCCTGCTCTGGAAGCCCCACATGATGGCCACTGGTCACCCACAGTGTAGTGCCCATGGAGACGTGGCAAACCAGTGATGCAGGCCTGCCACAGTAGATCTGAAGAATTCATAGTGCATGTTGCCTTAAAACCCATCCTGCCCTGTGCTGCTGGTTGGTGCTGGGGGGCACTGGGCTGCCCAGGGCTGGGGTGGGCATGAGTGTCTTGGAGCAGCCTGTGGGGGTTCTTGGGTGTTATGGAAATGCAGCTGCTGAAGAGGAGCCAGAGGGACCAGGCATAGCTCCTCCTCTGTTCCCCGAGGTGAATGTGGTCCCCAGATCAACTCTCTGCAGTATCCTGGCTTAAACAGGGATCAGACAAATTCATTCAAATTAGCAACCTGTGGGTCCCTTTCTCCCCTTTTGGCTTGGTGAGCAGTCAGGTGGGTTTCCCCCCAGCCAGGCCTGTCTGTGAGCTCTGCAACACGTGTTGAGGTCTTGAGCTACCATCAGTCATGATGGCACAGCCCTCATCTCAGGGGAGAAGGGGATTTTGGGGGGATTTTGGACACATGTCTGGAAGGCAGCATTAGGGAATAATTGTTGCATGCAGCATGCTATTTCTGGAAACCTTCCCTCCTCAGCAGTCATGTTCCTCGATCTGCCTTGATTTTGTGATTCAAAACTCCCATTTCCTTCTTTATTCAGACTTGTACTCAGTGTTTTATTTCCATTTCTGCTTTCAGTCAGTCCTATGACATTGGGAAAAGCTGTTCAACATCTTTCTGTTGCTTCCTCTTTCACTCAGTGTCCATCACGTCCTGACTGGGACTGGTTTGAATGAAAAAAAGGATGCTTCATTTTAACTGTAAACACATGGGTTTTGGATCAGACCATGAGAGCTGATTTTGAATAAAGATGATCTTGCAATCTGCAGTTGTACAACAGAAGGAGGTTTAGCTCTCAGGGTATCACAGAGTGATGTACTTCTGAAAGAGCAGTGGGAAGTCGTCTGGCCCCACTCCCTGCCCACATCCAGTCACTGGAGGACCATGAGATTTTGCCAGTGGCAATAAATGTTCTGCTCTGTTTCCGGTCAGAATTTTCCATACTTTAGTCTCCTTTACTTATGCAGGGTGAAATGTATATATTTTTGAGACTGAGAGAAGAATGGAAGTGTGAGTAATAGTGTAGTCAAAGCCAAACAGAGTTAATAAGGGTTAACCTGGTTTTAATATGGCCTTGACAGAATTTATTCACTGTATAGCTTGATATGATATACAGAATTCATCCTTGACCTGTGACAGATGAGTTCTCTGGTTTTCTGATCGTTGCCAGCCTGCTGGTGATTGGTGCATTGAAATCACATCATCCAGAATGGCAGAAGACTTCTTCTCCTATTGGTAGAGGATTACCAGAAAGAGCTCAAAGGTTAGTGCTGCATAATTAACACCCACATGGAAAAAAGCCCCAAAGGATGTAATATTGCCCAATTCCCTCCCCACTCACCACCATTCCAGTCCTATAACAGCTGAATTTGTGGACTTTCAGTACTTGAAGGGAACCTATAAAAAAGATACAGAATAACTTTTTAGCAGGACTTGTTGTGGTAGGAGAAAGGGTAATGGCTTTAAACTGAAGGAGAGACGATTTAAATTACTTAAAAGTACTAATTATTTTTACAATGGGGGTGGTGAAACACTGGAACAGGTTGACCAGAAAAGTTGTGGACACTGTCTCTGCAAGTGTTTAAGGACAGGTTGGATGGAATTTTGAGCAGCCTGGTCTTCTTGAAGGTGTCCCTGCTCACAGCAGGGAGAACTGGACTAGATGACCTTTAAAAGGTCATCAAATCCAAACTATTCTATGATTCTATGAATTTACAGCTAAGACAATCAGCAAAGAAGCAGCCTAATGGATCTGTGGTCCCTTTTGTCATCACAGGACATTAGTGCCTGGGGACCCAACTCTCAGCAGGTACAAATTGGGAATTTTTGAGCTGACCACTCTGTGCCTGAGCACGGGAGACAACTTGATGCTGGTTATCTTCCTATGAAGGATTAGAAAACTGCAGCCTTATTTCCCTCCAGTTTTCAGTAAATCAGAGCTATAGAAATCAGTCAGATTCTCACCTCATTTCTATGCAATTCACACCCATACATACTAACTTTAGCAGTGTTTCAGTGGGGAAGTGCCTGGTGCAAGAGCAGGATTCAGATTAGTGAGGTTACACAGCTGTACTGAAAAAGGTGGGGGAGAGAACAGCCCATTTTCCAAAGAAGAAAACGCCAAACTATAGAAATCAGTAAATCCTCAGGGGAAAAAAAAAGCTGGTTTGAGACCAAGTTTCTCTAAGACACTAGCTTGCCCTTGTCACTAATGTTTTAAACATGTGATTTTTAAATCATAAACATTTAGAATAAGACTATAAAATTTTGAGTAGGTATATAGGACACAGTGCAACATTGAAGACAGGTCATTCTTTGAGTGAATAAGAAGATATTTATAAGTTTGTGCTTACAAATTTACACACATTTTGAGAACGTAATTCTTCTTGTATTTGTAATATTACTTCATCATGAGGAAACTGGAAAACTTTGCTCAGCTTCACAGAGCTGTAATACTTTTGTATAAACAGCCCAGTCAGTCCAGACAGCTACTTAAACTTCAGCTTAAATCCTGTTTGCTTCAAGCCTTGAGTTCCATTAGTGCTCTTTCAAGTTAAGCAGAGGCTTAACAGCTTTACTAGATCAATGCTCAGGACAGCTGGTGAGAATTCCAGCTATCAATGAGACTCCAGTGAAAAGACAACTTCTTTGGTCTTCTTGTTGCCCCTAAAGCTGTTTTGCTCAGCTACAGGTGTGCACTTCTTTACCAGCCCATTTGGTGAGTTGTTCATAGCCCTGGGGGTTCTCCAGAGCCCTTGAGTTCTCTTCTCTATCACCCCCTGGCTGTTTGCACTGCATCTCATGTCCCCATGTACCATTATCCTGGGGTCATAAACATTTCATTTAAGTGTAGAATAAGTATTGTCTATGTAAAAAAATAAGGTTTTACCACATTATTTTAACAAAGAAAACAAATGAGGCAGTAATGGCCGTGGTCTCTAGAAAAAATGCTGTTAGAGCTGAGCAAGCTAAAGCAAAATTTTAGGCAAGCCAAGACACGTTTGAACAAAGCCTGGCAAGTTCTGAGGCCTTGCAGAGAAAGAATGAGGCCTGTGGTCTTTTATAGCAATGGCAATCCTGAATTTAATGGGATGCAGGGCAGCAGCAAAATGAAAGCATTAAATAGGCTTGGTGCCTAAATTGAATATTGAGAAACAGCACTAACAACCTATTGTTAGCCTGGTGATTCCTCTTTCAGGAGACCTTATTTTAGGACATGAAGCTCTGTATCCAACATTTGTTTTAAAAGTGGCAGAGCAGTTGCTTTACATTATATTTACGTAAGAAGTCCATTATCTCCTGAGAGAAGTCCAATTCCCTGAATGCTGTGTACCTTAGATTAGACACAGTTCTAGCTCTTGATTTTAATTATACTTTCCTTCCAAGCCTGTTCCAAAATATTAAGTACATAGGCCTAAACAGTGAGCTGGTTGGCAGCAAGATCTTTTGTCTCCTCTTTCAAAATATAATGGTTTTTGGGTCAATATTCTTCTTTCCTATACAGAACCTTGGAGGTGTGCAGTGTGGAAGTCTGATCAAGGCAGTATTGTTTTTGCCCACATGGAATAACAGCAGCAGACAGTGTCAGAGGACCAGGTGAGCTCTGGCAGTCCCTCCACAGCACTTGGATCCTGGCCCATGTCAGCAGACACTAAAAGGAATTTTGGGGCTGTAATTAATTTGCCCAATCTCATATATTGGTTTTTTTGGGTAAGAGGATGTAGTCCCTTACAGTGCCTGGTTTTCTCCAGTGACTGCAAAGGTGATCTAGGTACAGGGGTGTCATACAAATATTTTTTTTTTTGTGGTGTGTGACATCAGGGAGTGGCTTATAGAGTAGCTGCAAATGAGGAACAGTAAGAATTAAGTCACATTCCTATGTGTACTATAAAGAACAACACAGGAAAAATGGAGATAATGAATGAACTCTGACCATATAATCTTATTGCTAGCTTTCAGTATTTGAAAAGTGTTTTGGTGACAATGTGCCAGCAGACTCTGATTTTTAAAAAATATAGGGTGATCTCTGGATTAAAAAATGTAGATGAATACAACACTAGGTGGCATTGTATAAATACATATAAAGTCTTGCACTCTTTCTGTTTTCAAAAGAATTATAAGGTATGAAAATCTCATTGGTGGGATTTGTTTACTAATTTTTGTTCTCTGGTCATTGTATTCTGGGATTTAGCATAACTGGAATGCGTGGAGTAGTCCAGTGATAAGCTATGTTTTGTGGTTTTATCTGCTACAGAAAATCTACAGCTCACAATCTGTCTTTTATTTACGTATGATATTTATTCCTGAACAACAGTGTTATATCCTTCTAGAATACAAATAAGAATAGATTCAAGCCTCATGGCTAGTTCTCTTTTGTGAGCAGCTTAGGGAATAACTGGTTCAGTCCCAAGGTGCCCAGTGAGTTTCTGTGAATCTCCATTCAGCATTCCTCCTCTGAAACAGATTTTACCTCCTTGTTTTTATGAACATTTGTGAGGTAGGTTGTGCCTCTGAAGTATCACATCAGGACTGTGTGATCACCCCACTTTGTGTAAATGAGATTGAAATACTGATAATGCCAAACAAGAGGATGTTGATAGGTCACACACATCACAGGGGGAAATGAACCTGCTTTGTAAATGGTGGGAGCTTTTGGGGTGTCTGAAGTGTGAAATTACTCAGTAGGATCATGTCCACATTGGCAAAACTGGAGAGTGCAGAAAGATGCAATGCTTTAAAGGCATCAGGTCAAAGTTTTTCTTGGAAGTGGCAAAATTTCATAGGTCTGTTCTGAACTGGAGTTGGGTTAGTGCTTAATAAAAGGGTACAGGGTAGGAAAGCAAATCCTCTTCATTGCTCAGCCCTCCTGGGCAAATGATGGGGAAGATCATCAGGTCTTGGGGAATATTATCAGTTCAACTGCTACAAGGAACATGGGAGCTACAAGTTCAACTGCTCACCTTGAGAAGGCAATAGTCCTGAAAATAATTTCCAAACACATTAAGTTCAAGAAGGTGATTGGGAGTAGTCAGCATAGGTTAAAGAAAGGGGAGTTTTGCCAGACGAAACCAAGAGCCTTCTAGAAAGAAATGATGAGCTTATTGTATGAGGAGAGACCATATGGCTTTTAACACTCTGCTCCTGTAGCATCCTCAGAGGCAAACTGATGAAGTGTAGAGTAGGTAAATAAACAGGGAGGAGCACTGGAAACCAGCTGAACTGTGGGGGTGAAAGCATTGTGAGCACCAGCATGAAGTCCATGGACATATTAACAATCCAGCTGTACTTGACCCCTAGCAACCTGCTCTTGGTGACCCTGCTTTGTGCAGGGGCTTGGACTAAACAATCTCCAAGACATCCCTTCCCATCTCAAATATTCTGTGATTTTTGTGAGCAGCACCTTCTCTGCTGGCCTCACTTAGGGTTGAGCCTGTAGCTCAAGCCCCCAATTTCATGTGCACCTGTACAGCTTTTGGGCAGGACAGAGTGATCTGTGCCCTGCAGCACTTCCTCCAGACTGTTGTCCTGTTAGTCAGGGAGAGAAGTGGCAGATGTGTGCAGTCTCTTTCTGGGGAAAAGGCTGGTTATATTCAGAGCTGTGTTTATAGATACAGGCTGGCATATAAATACTTGGTAATGCTGGAGTGTGTAAGGGAAAAAAAAAGGCTTTAGGAATTTAATAAACCTCTAATACTTAGACTGAAACTTCTTACACTGGAGTGATTTCACACAAGAAATATTTTAAGGTCTTGTGGCTAACACAACAGTATGGCAGATAACTGAACTTCCATGCCATGTTAGTAGCACTGCTGCAATTTATTTGTCTTTACACACTTAAAGCAGCAGGTTTCCTGGAGTCATCCCACTGTAGATCCATGCAACCTAAACAAACAAGCATGTGGATTGTGGCTAGAAATTTGCAATGTTCTTGGAGAAAACCATCCTTGCTTACTCTGGGGGACCTACAGAGACAGACCCAGCTATCTTGATGGTCCTGCTCAGAGGGGAGGAGGTTTACATGGGCAATGCAAAACCAAAAGTGATCTTCTAGAATTTTTTAGGGATTAGAACTGCTTGAAGTTATTTCTTTTAAAATAAGAGTTATTTTTGTCATGGTCAATTTTGTTATCTTTCAAAGACGTATTCCAAAATTTAAAAAAAAAAAAAAATTGGTGATCTGTGTTAGTGCTGTAACTCACAGTTGTGTGAGATTGTTTATTTTAGTTAAGTTTTAAACAAAGAAACCTCTCTACAGTAATTAAATGATTTTAGAAAAGTAGCTCAGATAGGTGATGATTTACAGTATGTTTTTCACAAGAGAAAAATAAAGAAGCCAAAATATTTTTAAGAAATCTAGTTGAGCTGAACCCTGTGAAACAGTCTAATTATTTTTAATTGTTTTACTTTAAAAGCTTAATTCAGTCTTATGCTCTCTGGAGGAAAATCAAATGCTGCAAGGATTAACAGACATTAGCTGTTGAACTGGCCAAGGAAAAGTTTCCTGTGTTTGCCTGTCCTCTCCTAATGCATTTTTGGCCAATACAGCCCTTTTGCTGTGTTAATGGATTATTGTTCCTATTTCAGAGGAGACAGTGGGGATGTGAGAGAGTGTTGAGATCATGGGGCAATAGAAGTCATAGAAGTGTATTAGCACAAAGACCAATTATTTCTATCCTTCATAGCCAGAGGGAATACTGCAACATCTGTTCTTTGCAACTGTGGAAAGTATTTGGTCAACCTGCAAGTCAGTGATTCTTGCACTGTACTGACAAGAACCAGAGTCACACGATTTCAGACATATGGAAGGTGACTGCTGGGTTGAATGCTAATCTGAGTTGCAGAGCTGAGCCAAAAATTCACAGTAAATCATTTATATGGCAAATTTGGATTCCTTCCTGCCTGTGGGATATTCTTTCTTTTTTTTGAGGGTCTTAAGCTGTTGTCTTTAACTGCAATAACTAATTCCATTCTTAGAAAAGGATACAGAACTTCCTCAGGCTGTTTTGAGCCAACATCTGCATATTGCCTGCTCATAAAGCAAAATAGTAATAATTCATGGATGTTCATGAGTATATTTTTATTTTCCTCAGTTTACTTTGAAATAGGGCTGTTACATGGTAACCAGCTTAGTGCCTTTAAAAAACCATTTTCAGAACTAATACCTGAAATACCTTGTCAGTAGGGTTTTAAGAGGTTGCTTATTCTCTTGGAATTGTCACATTGCTGCAAGGGCATAGAAACAGCTTTTCTGGCCCTTGGTATGCCTGAAGAGCAGAGAAGGAAAGGTGCATGGCAAAAACCTCCCAAACCACAGTTGGTGCTTGAGGAACAGAGCCCTTGCACAAACCTGCAGACCTCCCACCCTTTTCCCCCCTTCTGTCATTTATTCTATTTTTGCTCCCCAGGAAATATTTTACCCCTTGAACTGAATCAGATACTGAAGCAGTAACTGCTGCAAGGGGTAGAAACTCTGGCAAGGAGGGTGCTCTACTACATTTTTAAACCATTCATTTAAAATTAATTTCCTTTGGCACATAGAAGACAAATTTACCAGCCTTGTTTTCAGGACTGATGATGGAATTTTTCACACAATTTCTAAAGAGAGAACCTGGGCCTTTCAAGCAGCCCTCATGGTCCCAGATCTCTCAGTGTCATGTTTCCTTCTGGCTTTAACATGCAAGAATAGACACTTCCCATGAATAGATAACAAGCAACATTCTGATGAGATTGTTGTAAAAATGCTATAAATCTTACCTAGGCTTGTGCTGGTTTTGGCTGGGATAGAGTTAAATTTCTTCATAGTAGCTGGTATGGGGCTGTGGTTTGGATTTGTGCTGAAAACAGCTGGTTGGCTGCAAAGGCTTCTGCAGCTTTCCTTCATGTGCACAGCACTGAAATCTGTTTTTCTGGGAATATCAGTCAAGGCAACAGGAGTGTGTGAGTTTTCAGAACGGATGATACAAGATGAGAACAGGAGCTGCCCATGGCAAAGCACAAGTGCTGTGTCTGGCCAGCTGTATTGGATATCATGGAGCACTGCAAATCCATGAGCAAGCACATCTCTGATCTTTTCTGCAGCAAGTTTCTAGCTCATCAGATAAAACTAAAGTTGCTGATCATCTGGGGGATGTTTTCATTTTGATGTTTTGAGTTTTGGACCAAATCACCAATTGTCAGTAGAGCCATTTGTGTGTGTGTGGGATTGGATAAAGAGTAGTAATATTTTAGTCACTGAAGGTATTGTACTTCAAATTAAACAACAAGTCCTCTTTAACATGCAGTGACAACGTTTGACACTTTCACCATGCAAAATAGAGCCTTCTCAGGACCCTCTGTGGGTTGTATGATATGCAAGTGCCCACAGAAATCTGTGTGTGGTGCTGAGCTCCCTGCAGCAGCCCAGGCCACGTGGTGCTTTGCAGCAGGTTCATCTTCTGCTTGGGTTCTGCCAGCACATTTGTCCTGATTTCTGGGTGATATAAGTCCTCCCAGCAGGCTGGCACAGACACAGTTTCTTCTCCCCCAGGATCAGCACAGAAAATCCCAAACTATCATTTCTGATGTTGTACGCCCTCTGCTCGTAGCTAGTTCTGCTTCTGGATTTATTTTTCATGTGCTGGAGTGAAGTGGAATACAAGAGAGTGTCTCAAAGCATTCAGCTGTCACACTGCACTGACTTTGACATGGTGCTTCCCAGCTGGGATCTTCTGGGATTTTGATCAGTGAAGGACATTTGTGGCTGTAGAGAAGATCCTCCTCTGCACTGCACAATCACCATGTCACAAGTACAACCTATATGTACCACATCTTAAAACTGCCTCTTCACCTGGATTCCTGTGCCAGATTGCTCACTGCTTGTAGGTCCACTCAAAACCCTCCAAATTCCATGCCTTCCTTTTGTTGGGAGAAGAGTGTTGATGTTCTGGGTTGTCCAATACAGTAATGGCAAAACCATCTGAGTCCCTGTCTGGGCAGAATTTGGCCTAAATCTTGACAAAAAGGTGAGTCACCTCCCTTGGTTGGTGCTGTGAGGTCACTTACTGAAGAATTGCTCTTGTTATCATGTGCAGGCTGATCCCTCAGGCTGATCTGGCCACAGCTCAGCTAGTGTGAAAGTGCTTAGCCCACCATCCTGATGCCCTGTCCTCCTCACCCCCTCCTCAGTTCTGCTGATGTAGTTTTTCTGAGCTTCAGGCTGCCAAAATGTCTCCTTGAAAGATCTGAACAAGCAAAACGCCTTAGAAAGTCAAAGATGCTAACCTGGATAAGGCACAATTTTTTGCTAGTGGTTATGGAAGGACAGTAACTGGCATCAGATGTAGTGGGAGGGAAAGGTGGGGGAAGTGGCCAGGGACATGCTGGGACTGTAATCTCTTAAGTCATGGCAGCACAGCATGTCTGGCCATGCCATCATGTGAGTGAGAGGACTCAGACAGAGGGGACCCTAGGGAGCAGGAGTGTAATTCTGATCCCTAGATCCAGACTGCCTGCTGCAGCTGACCTGCCTATCTTGTCTCTGCTAGTGTGCTGGTGTTTGATTGATTCATCACTGTTTTGTGCTTTTATATAATTAATTTTTCTTGGCATTTGAATGCCCTTTTATTCCAGCCCCTCAGCTAATATTCAGCTTCCCACAGACACATTAGTAGTGTGCTCTAATAACAGATAAGTGGTGTGGTAAATACCCTGGGGTCTCGTTACCATTCACGAAGTTACAGTTTGAGAAATATGGTTCCAAATGTGCTGCTGAATGAAAATAATTAGTCATAGCCCATTATGAACAACTGCTCTGTGTGCCCTCTGTGTGCACTCCACAGCCTGTGTGTGAGTACTACCGACTGGTGGGTGTCCTTTCTCACCCACCTCTGGCTTGAGCTGCTGCCCTCTCACCAAGCCCTTTTCTCTTACTTCATTCTCACCTCATTTATGGCCATCATGCTCTGCTGGCTTGGTGATCCTTCAGCTCACAATGCTTTACTGATGGGAGGTGCTCCTGCCAGGAGCCACTTTTCCTTGGTGTCCCTGAGCACTGAACTCTCTCTGGTGGAGTTTTTCTCCTGTAGTAGACTCCACAGACACAACACTATGGATAGAATATGACCCAGAAAGAAGATTAAACTTCCTCTCTCTGTTGATTTCACAGGCTGGTGTGCTGACCTTTGAGGTTATCCAGCTCCGGTGTAGGAGCTTAGACCTTGGAGAAACTTTTTTGGGGGAAAAAAATATATACAGGAATGCTTTAACTTTCCCACCAAATAATTCTATGGGGAACATGTTACATAAACATCATTTCCACAGCTGCTCATGCCCTGGAAGATTATGGTAGTTCTCTCAGTCATTATTAATTTCTCAAGCATTTCATCAACCCTGTGCCTATGAAGAGGCATATGAACACTCTGCTACTCTGCATCTGTTGAATTTGCAGTGTGACAGTCTGGGTTGTTAAATAGCTGTGGCTATATGGAGAGCAAATCAAATCAGGGGACAGCAAGCCTTGTTATTACATTAAACAGAAAGAAATTATTTCTTCTGTCCTTTTATTTATTTTTTATTTTTAAGCTTTAATCCCTTCCCTATCTCATTGCTTGTGAGTGACACTTGGAATGTCCTTCCTCTGTTGCTTCATTTGGGCAACTCGTTTGGTCCTTGCACCTGGAGATTAGCTTCCACCCATTTCTTGTAAAGAAATAAAAATGCTGACTGTAGGGTTGGGTTATGCCAGCTCTAAGAACGTGTTCTCTCCCTTAGGTCTCCATATATGCTCAGAAAATGGTGATTTCTCTCCCTGATATTTCTCAGATGGTCTGCAATCAAGTGATCTCCGGGTCTGGTATCACATCTGAACTGAGCAGGAAGGTCCCTGCTCTGGCAGTCACTGTGAGGTCTGGAGGCATCCATGTGGCCTTTTGGCTGTTCCCCTGTGAGGAGGAGTTGTTTTCTCTACCTTGCTTGTCACTCAAAGAGAGAAATGGGTGAGCTCAAGGCTAATGCAGTGCTGAGGTTCTCACCTCAAACCTCGCTCTGTGTACCAGGTGGTTACATCATTCAACTTGAATGCAGTGTAGTTGCTTATTTTTGAGGTCCACTTACTGAATGTCTTACTACTCCCCTATTCCTGCTATTTTTGGCTAAAAAGCCCTATCCCCATGTTCCCTCATTTTCTCTATTTACAATTAAAGTCTGGAGGACTGTAATAAAAACTTTAAAAGTACTTCTATGATACAGTAACAGTCAGAGTGTACAGTGCAATATTATTCAATGCTTAAGGGATAAACACACTTGTGTTTAGGATTAATTTGATAGTGGAAAGAATAGCTTAGTGTATTCCAAATAATGATGCCAAGATTGGCTTAAAAATTATTTGTATTTGTGAAAACTGGAAAAGCTGCTTTGTATAGTTGAAAAGATTTAAAAATCCTGAAAGTTTTGTGGATTTTTGCATGAATAATTCATCCAGAAAGTCACCTCAGAAAAGTGTTCATAGCCTAATATTCTTTAGCTTCCATTGTCACTCACAGAGTGGAGACAATACTTTATAATTTTGTAGTTACTGACATGCAAAAAAATAATGAATAATCACATTGGCCATTTGGGAGGAATCCGGGATTTAACTGTACAAGTGTTCAAACAAGATATTGACAAAAACTTCCAAACAAAGAGCAATTTTTATGCAAAAAAGTGAATTGTTGGAAAAATACGCAAGAACTGCTTTTGAAATGAATATGACTGTACAACTAATTTGACTGGTTCTATTTATAAAACAGATACAGCTGTGGAGAAGCTTTATGAAGAAGCCCATAAACATGCAGCTTTCATTCACTTTTAACCCTGAATGGGGAATGTGTTCTTCCTATTGCCAAATCTGTGTATAATTTATATTTTTGTGTGGAAACCATGTAAAGCTGAGTGGAGTCTTCATCCACTTGTAACAAAAAGCCAGGAGAGTTTTGTGGTTTTGGCTGGGGCTTTATTTTATAATTTGATTTTAATACAAGTGAAAACAACCTTCTTGGCTGGGAGATGGGATCTCAATTGCCTTCTCCCCAAATAAAAAATATGTGTTCTGGGAAGCTGATGTAGGTTGGCTGTCTGTTGGTGAGCCTTAGCCTCACCTGCAGATTCATGAGTAACCTGCCCTTGGCTTCACCAGACACAAACCCCTCCATGCCCTCAGGGTATCATCACTGAGTAAGTATTTAAGGGTTTTTTTCCATTTCCATTCTCTTGGGCTGGACCAATTTAATAATTATTCTAATGCTGTTTTCCCTCTTCAGAGAATGGAAACCAAGTGGTTTGTCACTTTCCTTGCAGTCAGGTTTGCTTTCAGATGTCTTTGTTTTGGATTAAAACCACTGAAGAAGGATGTTTCTTTGCAGTGTTTCTCAGGGAGATTTAATTGCAGGAATTCATGTTAACTTATGTTAATATTACCTTTGGCAGAAACACTGTTCCCTTTTGATAAATACAGTCTAAAATGACAGAACGAGTTGGAAGAACCAACAAAATTAATCTTCTGTTTCTGTCAGGCTGCTGTGTGTGAAGGGAGATTTCACAGATAAGAAGTCCCCTAATGATCTGCCATGATATCTGGTAAGATAAAATTTAAGAGGAGTTTTAAGATAATGGAGAACAACCTATTATTACTGTAACTCACTCTTCTCTGGCTCCAGGAAGTTGATGTTACTTGAAAATTTTTCCTCAAAAATTCAAAATCCAAATGACATTCTAATTTATACATATATATAAATACCCATACACACATATATACTTATATACATTTATATCTGGATGTTTATATATATAAGTGTATGTAGGAAATATATATCCCAAAGTAGACAATTTTTTTATCATCCCTGTTAGTTATTTAAATTCATTGAATTCACTCACCAAAGAAACTTATTCCAGTGTCTCACTAGTGGAAGCATCAGCAGAGATGGCCACTGCTAAAAAACTCCCCTTCTCTGCCCTTGCAGCACAGACAGAGTTTGTCTTTCAGACCCAAGTGATTGTGTGTATGAGTGAAGGATCTCTTGATATTCAGTGCCCACACAAAAACTTTTGATGCAAACAGATATGGGCTCCTTGCTGCCAGTGATCTTCCCTATCTGTTTGCAATCAGGGCAAAACTGAGTAAGACCTTAATTCTTTGGGAACTTGGCAGGCTTTATAAACAAGATGAAAAATGATATTGGAAGGGAGCTGAGATTTCACTGCTGCTGGTCTGAGCAGAATGGATGGCTGCTGAACACTTTTCAGTATTCTGAGGACATTTGGAATAAACCAGCTGGATTTTAAGAGCAGCAGGCAGAGTGTCAGTTAAGCAGGAATGCTTATTGCTTGTTCTGCCTTTTGTGAAAATTTTAGCTATTTAAGCCTAAATTTTCTTGTGCAAAACTGGCCTTGCCCTGTAAAATTTTGCATGCAATCCACTGTGATTGACAAGGCACATGTATGTATTAGATGATGGGAGCCCAGAGGCATAAACATCAGAGTTCTCCAAGATCCTGTAGATGTTTTCTTTTGTTTCAGTCCAACTGTTTTCACTTACCTTCCCAGAGCTGAGCAAAAAAGATCTTTAACTTTACAAAAATAATGTATATAGGTTTTCTCAGGAGAAAATAGTAGCTGTTCTGATAAAGTAAGGTCTATGCACTCTTAATTCAATTTAAAATGAAAATATTAAGACCATTTCTATGCTGGCTGCCCTCCAGCATACATTTAGTCAGCTTGAATTCTGATTACAGACAGTGCTGAAACCTGGCTTGTGACCTGCACTAAGCAAGTGTCATTGGAAGAGATTTGGACATTGCTCAGATAAAACTAGATGCACATTTAGCTAAAAATAAGGAAGAAATGGAAAAGCAAAAACCTCTTGCAAACAAATGTAATTGTCGTGTTTTAAATTATGTCCTTTTTTAGCTCACCAAATTATTTCAGACAGAGCAAGGAATGATGAATAAATTCTTAAATTAGCTGGGTCTGGGCTACGCTGCATTGTTTGGGAAATCTTGCAGTGTCCACACGTGGCATAGAGTATTCCTCCTCAAAGTCATCACCATTTGTCTCCATTGTTCTGTCAGGTTTGCTGTGTGTCATGCTGGGGGCAGCCAGAGGACACATGGAGACCAGAGCAGTGATTCCTTGAGGGATCAGTTCATGCCAAGTGTTGAGCACACTTTTCCCATGTAAATCGCAAAAGACAGTTCCTGTGTTGGACTCCAGGAATAGTGGTGTTATCAACAGTGCATTATTCCCCAGGCATCCATGTCTCATCTCAACGAGTGCTTGGCTGCCTCTCAACATCATTGCAGACACTGATGGTGTCCTTAAGGACATTCTTAGTTCTGTTGTCTTTTCCAGTTTGCCAAAACTGTCCTCTTCTGTCAAAACCCTGTTCTTCATCCCTTGTGTTTTAGAATTCAAAATACAGAATCATAGAATGGGTTGTTTTAGAAGGGATCACCTAGTCCCAACCCCCTCCCATGAGCAGGGACACCTTCCATGAGACCAAGTTTTTTCAAGCCCCATCCAGCCTGTCCTTGAACACTTCCAGGGATGGGGCATCCACAACTTCTCTAGGAAACCTGTTCCAGTGCCTTAGCTTCTTCACAGTTAAGAATTTATTCCTAATTTCTAATCTAGAACCACCCTCTTTATGTGTGAAAGCATTATCCCTTGTCCTATCACCCCATGCCCTTGCCAAAAGTGCATCTCCAACTTCTGGAAGGCTGCTAGAAGGTCTTCCTGGAGCCTTTTCCTCTCCAGGCTGATATCTGATATCTTGAGATTATACATGGGCTTGCTAAGAGCGGGGAGTCTGTCTCTTCCTCCAGCCTACCCTGCCATGGTGGTCTACCTCAGGATCTTCTGCAAACCTCTTTCTAGATTATGAACTTTGCAGACAGAGCAGCATCTGATGTTTGATGTTGCAACTGCTTGTCACTGTCCCCATTACAGATGTGTTGCTTCTGTGTCCCTGTCTGCTCAGTGTGTGTTGCTGACCAGAGAACTGAAATGCACAACTTCAGCAGGGACATTCTTTTTTTTTTTTTTTGGTAACTATGCAGTCTCTACTTCAGGCCACTTTTGCTCAAGAAACTCAGGGCATGAATTCCACACTCAGCTTAAGGGCTAAGAAACACAAGTTTGAGGTAACCTCTGCCATGGCACTTGTTCCTCCCTCTCCATGTGTAGTTGCTTTTTCAACCTTCTACTAGAACTTTTACCATAATCCAGATTAATTATGCTTGGCTCCATTACTTAGTTCTTCCTCCTCCATGCAAAACATTATGTAAAAAAGACTCCTCCTAAGGCTTTCTGTTGTCCCTTGTGGCTTCCTGCAGATCTCTGGGATATAATTTATGTGATCCAATGCTTGTCAGCTTTCCTTAGTTTGCAATGTCTAGCTGTGTGCTGTGGGAAAACACTTCATCCTTTGATTGTTTACCTTACTCCCTCTCCACCCATCTCCACAGGAAATCTCATCAGAGCATTTGCCACGGGAGTGTCAGTCTTGGAATGAGAAAAGCCAGAAAACACTTTTTTTCTTCTAAAGCAAGGTCTTCAGTAATATGAAGCTTTTCCATCTACAGCAATAATTTCTACAGAAACACAATTTTTTCCTTCTTACCTGGTGGTTATTTTCTTGGTCAAAATTTTGCTTTGTTTTATTTAGAGTGGTGTTGTTTGAGTTTTTTGCTATTGATTATATTATTGTTATTATTATTATTTCATGTTAATTCCCAAATGTTTCATTTATTATCTATTACTGATGGCATACCTTGGAGTTTTCTTTTACAACACGTATTTACATATTTTATCGTTTTTATTTCATGGAGATAGTTTTATATTCTTCTAACTCTCCAAGATTTGCAGTTTAATAGTATGTACATATGTCTGCAAGAAAATGAGTTAGTGTGGCCCCGTGGCTTACTGCTGAGAAATGGAGTTACTTAACTTCCCTGAAATAAATTAGTTCATTTTGTTTTATATTTCCAACATGCTTGGGAGATATAAGTGACTGCCTAGCAGAGATTGCTTCCAAGTTGTTCTGCAGTAAAGTTGCTGCAGTTCAGGCTCTGGATCTCTTTATTCATACAAGCTTTCTCAATATACTTTCTTGATTGGTTTAATAGAGTATGGATGTGTCTTACATAGCTAAATTACCCAGAGAGAAATACATTGGTGGCTTGCTGGTAGCTCTGCAGAGGTACAGTTAATAAGTAGCTGTACTACAGTGTGCAATTTTAAAGTTGAATATGCATATAATTGCATTGCTGGATCCAAGTCATTTCTGGGGAACATTTTGCTCTAATTTCAAAGCCTATTCCTTTTAAAAGGGGTGCACACAACCTGTAAGGACTGAATAATTTCTTTCCTAGGGCATATTGCTCAGCTGTGGGCTGGAGTGGCTAGTGGGCAAGTGCAGCAGTTCAGATGAATGGGATTGCTTCCAAAGCAGGACTATATATATATATATATATATAGTATGTTTATGTATAAATAGACACACACACATATCAACTGAAAGAGACGAGGTTTAGATTGGATATTAGAAACTTTTTACTGTGAGCATGATGAGGCACTGGAACAGGGTGGCCAGAAAAGCTGGGGATGCTCCTTTCCTGGGAATGTTCAAGGCCAGGCTGGATGGGGCTTTGAGCATCCTGGTCTAATGGAAGATGTCCTGGCCCATGGCAGGGGGGTTGGAATGGGATGACTTTTAAGATCTCTTCCAATGCAACCATTTTATGATTTTATGTTTCTTTGATTCTGTACTTTTCTGTTTAAACAATCAAGCTTCAATGGTTACTTCTGCAAGTCTGGAATGAGGTGTGCTAGAATTAAACATTCTTCTCCATGTCAGGAATGAATGCATCTTTAGACAGGCTATTTTTCAGTTGCCAAAACACGCAGTGAGTGACATGATGCACAAGGGTGACTTCTGAATAATATGACGTTATTAATGAGGTTGCTCTCTGAACACAAGCACAGTGCACAGAGATAACCTGGCACAACACAGGCAAGTACACCCCACAGTGAGGCTGAACTATTACAGAGCCAGCTGAGCAGAAAATTCAATGCCTACATGCTGCCCTTGGGGTAAGGGTTAAAAGCTTTTTTTGGGCAGCTGAGTAGTGAGGTTGCCATCTCAGTGCTAGAGCAGGAGGAAATTAGTAAAGCCTTTGCCTCTACTTACTATGTAACTGAGCTATCCAGGGATCAAGTTCCTTACTCAATGTACGTTACATGCTCCTAATAGATGCCAGATACTGTAATTCCTCATGCACTGTGATTTGTATGCTGCAGGAAAGTGTTCAATACTTTGCTCCCTAAATGGTGGTGGTAGGGAAAATACTTTTGAAAATATCCTTCCAAATCTGTTATAGGGACCTTAAATGTAACAGATTATATGAAGGTACATATATAAATCTTTTGGACATCTTATCCACCCTCAAAGCTTCTTCTGCCTCACGGCTTTTCATACCTGGAAGTTTTGAGGACTTGTCAGTTCCCTGCCTCCTCTGTGTGTGTTCTGGCTCAGCTGCTGCACCTGAATTGCTTTTGTGAAGGACATTCTGTGGGGCTGCAGCCACTGGGCATCACCTGAGGAGATGGATGGGACCCTGGTAGAGATCTTCAGGTGGAGGGGAGGAACTAACAGAAGAATCTCTATTTATTTGTCTCTTAGGTGATTATGGCTAATTATAGCTTTGATGAACACGTAAATCAATCTGTTTTTCAAAATATTTTATTTTTCTTTAGAAAATAAGTATGCATATGACTATAGGGGACTAAAGAAGTTCCCTGGGTGACGGAGTAGTTGAACACAGCAGTGCCCAGTGCAGAGGCAGCAAGCAGCAGGAAGATGTGAGACTGGTAAATTACACCTAGACACAAGAAATAAAGTCTTTACCATAAGGGTGCTGAAGCTTTGTAGCAGCATCCCAGTGAATTTACGGGGATGTTCTTAGAAATTTTCAAAACTTGACTGGAGCAATATAATCCCACTCAGGTGCTGCACTTGCATTGAGTATGGGGGAATAGAGCAGGTCACTGCATATCCCTGTCCACCAACTCTATTTTACCATTCCATCCTCTGACTGGAATGCCCAATGTAGATCCATGCAACTTGAATAATTATTTATTTATATTTTTAAGATTTGCTCCAAACCTGTTTAGACACAGTCCTGAGCAACCTTCTCTTCATGACCCTGTTTTGAGCAGATGATCTCCAGAGATGCCTTCCCACCTCAGCTAGCCTGTGAATCTGTAAAATTACATGAAAGCTGAGGAGAATACTCCAGGGTGAGTGGATTACACAGTTCAATCTGCTTGAAAAGAAAGGCTGAAGGGTGGCTTTGTTACAGCGGGCAAGTGCCTCCATGGGAAGGAAACAACAGGCACTAAAAGAGCTCTTCAGGGGGAAAAGAAGGATCTAAGGGTCAGAAATGGAAGCAAGATAATTCAAGTGACAAAACAAAAAATCAATCTTTCAGTGATGGCAGATTAACCAGCATGTGATATATCTTTCAGTGTCCTCCCAGGAAGCCTGGTTCAGCCAAACATGAACAACCTTTTTGTTAAATATGAGGTATTCATTCCAAGAGCAGATACAACCAGGTAAACATAATAGAGCAGGATTTACAGGAGGCTTGCTTGGATGATCTAACAGTAATTATTGAAGGTTCTACATTTGATAGAGAATAAAATGAAATACAGGGAAAAGGTTTAGTTCAGGCTGTTGCACATTTGTGAGGTCTTATTAAAGCTTCAACAACAAATTTTGTTCCTCCTGGGTGTTCTTAGTGGCTGCCAAACTGCCTGTTGACATTATATGTCTTTTCACTGAGGTCTGATTTACAAGCAAACTGAGGTGTATTTGCAGCAATGAAAATAAGAGTGTTTCAGCATCTGCTTATGGATGGGTACTGGAGCGTCACGCTGTGATGCAAAGGACACTATTTCCAGTGCCTGGGAAGAGCATCCATGTTTTGCCACTGATGGAGTCTTTCCTTGTGTAAACAAAGATCTGCCTCATACCTGGAAAAAAATTGCCATGAGGTTGTGCACCATTCCCAAGTGGGTATAATACGTTTTATCAGGCAAAAAAAGCTTTATGGAGTGAATCTATCTGTCCACATAGATATTAACATGGTGTTGTTTGGCTTCACATGTGCACTGCTCATTGGTGAGACACTGAAGCTATCTACTGAGATCTTGAGGTCGACTGAGACCACAGTGGAACCAGTGAATGTCAAGGAGACTGAAGCCTGCACTGAACAACATTGACTCCTAATGTAAACAGTGGTTTGGGGACTGAATAAATCAGACCCCCTTAGAGACAGACTCTGTGTCCTTTCCTGGCACAATAAGAATACAAGACAAGCATGGTTTGTTTTTTTAAGTAGTGCTCCTTGACCTTTCATTTGAGCACTGATGCAGGAAAGGGAAATAAGAAGATTCCTACCACTCTGTTTTCTCTCCAAGACAGGACGATGCTCGTGACAAAATAAGTGATGGAAGCCATCCTCCTTGCACCCCATAGAACAGAGAGAAACCATCATCACCACTGCAGAAGTCTTGGTTTTTTCCCAAACCCAGGGGTGGTGGTGACACTTTCCCTCCCATCCACAAAAGAGCCAAGTCCTGAATTCCTTCAACTCATCCTGCTGCATTCAGCACTGAACCCCAGGGGTGTAGACATTCTCCAGAGCATTCTTCAGCCAACCCTGACTGACTTTTCTGTGTGGAGCCATGAAAAGAGGGAAGGAAACCTCCCTGCTGTTAGAATACAAGTGCCTGCCAGATGTTAGCTGTTTCAGAGGGTAACTGAATGGAGCCAGTGCTCTTCCCTGGAAATAATCACCTGGCTCAGTAATTGTTCCTCATAGCCAGCTGGAGTAGCCAAGAGTCCCTGTTTGCTCAACTAGTCCTAAAACAGCAGGAGCCATTCCCTTTCTCTTCATACTTTTCCCATCTCTACCAATTCAGTCTTTTGGAAGGTTAGTAAGGAGAAACTGCCTCTGGTTCCTCTATCTTTTTCTCTGTATCTCTACAAGGCTATTTCAGGGCTGGGGAAGTGACAATATGGAACGTGAAAACTAGGTATTTTTGGGTATTGTATTAGAGAAGGCAATAAATCCTGTGCCTTTTCAGTATAACTGAAGTTTTTAGAATAAAATTGTATGGCCTGAAAAATAATGGCACTTACCTTATCCAGCTCTACTACAAGAAACTTCTCTTTAGGTGAAACTCTCTCAGGGGCTAAGCCATTTAACAGACATGCTTTTGGTAAAATGAGGAGTAAGTAAGGGTCACTTGAACTAAGGCTCAGGACCTCTACAAGCAGACATTAGAGTGCCAGTTCAGGACACCAAGCAGATGGTGGGACTGTTTTTACAAAGACTGGAGCAATTCACTCCTGCCACTCCCATGAAGTCCAGTGATGTGCCCTTCCCAGCCATGCTTTAAACAGATGCTTAGTAAACTTCTGTTCTAGCTCAGATGAATATAATCAAGTTGTGAACACTGGGAGGAATAGTAAAGATCTTTTAAAAGAGAAAACTAGAAAAAAGCTCCAAGATCCTGGAAAACTGTAGAAATGTATAATTAAAGGGAAATTGAGTCTGGCAAATGGCTGTTTGCTGCAGAGAAAGAATAGTTTTTCCATTGTAGAATAAAAACACACTTCAGGGACAAAAGACATTTTTTATTTGGCTGGTATAATCTTGTAATCATTCAATATCCACATCTGTTGATCAGGAGAGTCCTGCTCACAGAAAGGTTGCAGAATAGTCGGCAATGCACATTTCATTAAATTAAAAAGAGGAAAAACCCAGTACTGATGGATGACTTTTTCTGTCACTGTGTCAGTACAGTGCATTCAATTCTTTACCCTCAGCCCTTCTCTGATAATGCTCAACTCTGTGAAGTAAAATGGAAGAAAACTCAATGGTTAATGTGCCACTGTCGAGCTTCATAACCCTGCCAGTGAACAGCAGAAGCTAATTGTCATTGCAAGATGTTTCAAAAAGGCAAGGATTCACACGGGGCTCTATAACACGGTATTATAATAATGTTTAGCTAAATGGAGTCAGTCTTGCAGGGATCAAGATGAGGTCCATAAACCAAGGATACCTAATATGAAACAGAGAATTAATATTAATTTTAGGATGTCATTAGGATTTAGGTTGAACATTAACTAAAAAAATATGGCTCATTTACAAATCAACTTCTGTTTAATGTCCCTGATAGCAAGTTATGATTCTAATATTATCACAGATGAAATTCAGTTTAGTATCAAATTTTGTTCTGAAGTGGGAAGGCAAAAAATGTAGTTAAAAATATATCTAATTCTGAGATTTTTTGAATGGCAGCTGCAATAGAAACTTGCACAGAATTAAATCTTTGATCCACAAAACCAAAATATTAAAAATAATTTTGTATGCATTCTTAAAAACCCTTACTGAGGTTAACTTTGAAAAACCCCCTACAAAGGACACCAAAAGAATCCCCCCCTCAAAAAAAAAACCAAAAATCCCAACATAAAAATCCAGTGTTCTTTATCTTCTAATATTCTTTGGAATATATTTGTTGAGCCTGGGTTCTCATTTTAATAGATACAAGAGAAGGACAAAAACTGTTGCTAAACATTTATTAAAATGCTCTTCCTGTTTCAGATGAGAACTGACTGTTTTGCATTAAACATTTTCCTCCTTCACTTGTTTGGTGAAAAGCCTGTTCTTCCACTGTGGCCACAAGGGTCTCTTACATATGTTGAATAAAGTTTGACTCTCTCTCAGTGCCTTAAAATCAGGCTGCAAGAAGAGAAAAGTACTAGTCTGTGTGACTAGGAATACATGAATCTCTTGGAGGACATTAAAGCAGAGACAGTAGAAAAATGGTGTTTTTTATATTATTTATGTATATATTTGTGTATTTCCT